>NC_047664.1:24912974-27521724 GCF_011762505.2 Arvicanthis niloticus
ACGCCGGTCCCTAGCTAGAAAATTTAAGAGGTGGGGCTTGGTGAGATGTTAGATCATCAGGGCATGTCCTTTACGGGGTATTAGGATATTCATTCCTAGTGGTAGCAGCCTTTCTCCCTGCTTCCCAACCGTGAAGTGAATAGGCCCCTTTCCCACATACTCCTGCCATGATGTATTATTGTGCTGCCACAAACCCAAAACACAATGGATAGCCAGAGGACCATGTGCTGTGAGCATAAATCAACCATTTTCTCTATGTAGCTGGCTATTTCATCAGATATTTGTTGCATAAATCCGACTAAGACATGACTAAGAGGTAAAGAGTCCGGGGGGTACACTCACTTAGGGCCAACATGCTCCCCTCACCCCTGAAGCCTGTGGCCTCTGCCTGGCGTTTCCAGCTCTAAGACCATGACCACTGTAACACCTTCACTTTGATTTTGAGCCTCTGACAGGATGATGGGCTTCCCAAGCCTTTCTCCCGCTCCAGGCTGATGAGGCCTGTGTTTTCTGTCTATCCTTCCTCTATATTGCCTTAGCCTCTTCTCTTTCACATCTCCACCAGCATCACTGATACTCTGTAAAAGAAGCACTACTCAGTGCCATTAGCAAAGACTACCAATCATAGGGAATTTTTTTCTCCATTTACCAGCACAATGTTAAACCTTAGCTGTCTCCGATGTTTTCCTAATTCTCTTCATTGTTCCACCACTCTGACTCCCACTAGAGAGAACATATGTTCTTTCTTTCTCTGTCTCTCTGCCTCCTTCCAAGCCTCCTTCCCTTCTTCCCTCCCTCCCTCCCTCCCACTCTCTCTCCCTTCCTTTCTCTCCCCATCTCTCCCTTCCTTTTCCCTTTCCCTCTCCCTTTCCTTCTCTCTCCCCCTCCCTTCCCCCTACACACATCTCAAGAAAGCACACCTCCCCCTCATTATCCTACTGTGCACCTCACACCAATGGCTATATGGAGACCACAAAAGAATGAGACGCAAAATGCACTCAAGTCTGTTTTCCCTATCCTCCTGTCCCCATTCTGCTTCAGTCTATCTTCGAAGGAATATTTCCCTTTTAACTCTAGCAGATATTACTTGCAGCATAAGACAACATTGTGATGGTGCAGCCATCATGGTAGAGGGAAGCATGTTGAGACACCACAATAATCTAAGCACAGAAGACTTTCAACTATAAATGCACCTGCAACTAGAGATTATCAAGGCTATTTCAGAATGCATTGTTACTACGCTCAGTTTCCCTCTGCATCCCCTGTGCCTCCCATCAACTCCGACCCAGCCATGCAGCACAGACACATGCAGCACACGCACCCTATTTGTTACTTCAGGTAAGAAAAAAATAGTAGCACCAAGACTCAGACTAACAGATTGTCACAGCTTCCTAACACTCTGGAAAAGCTGAAGGGCATAGTTAATCCTTTAAAAACAAACATCATGATATTGAGAAAACAAAACAAAAAATAGAATGGTAGTTGGTTCATTTTATTATCATTTATTTTGAATCTTGATGACATAGAGTATTTCACCACATGTCAAAAAAATCATCAAATGCTTCCTCAGAATTGCACCGTTGGAGTCCCTAAAGGCATGAGTATACACCCAAGTAGAATTGTTTATAACTGAGTCTTAATATATTTTCAAACATCATGATTGTATCGACTATACATAAGAACTCATATGTAGCCGGGCGGTGGTGGCACACGCCTTTAATCCCAGCACTTGGGAGGCAGAGGCAGGTGGATTTCTGAGTTCGAGGCCAGCCTGGTCTACTGAGTGAGTTCCAGGACAGCCAAAGGCTATACAGAAAAACCCTGTCTTGAAAAACCAAAAAAAAAAAAAAAAAAAAAAAAAAAAAAAAAAAAAAAGGAAAAAAAGAACTCATATGTAAAACCTATGCAACCCCAAGTTACCTCCCATGTATAATCCCTATTGCACACATAGGAGGCTCTTAAAATTGAATGAACTCAAACCCTCAGTGCAAATGTCACAGAAAGGCACTGACATGAGTGGCCAGCTTTACCCCTTCCCTTTGGTGTCTAGCCATATAAGAACAAACCTCTTAATCACAGGCTACTTCATGCGGAATTTCTTTTTCCTCATTGACTGTGGGATAGACAGCATGGGAGGAAGATTGATAGAGCTGATTGGAATCTCTCTGCTGTGGCCCATGCACCAATGCTTACCTCAGAAAGGAGAGATGTTTTATGCGCTCATTGTTTCACATGATCACAGGACTCACCCAGCCAAATAACCACATACCTGTAACCCACTGCAGGAGGGGATGAGATAAGAGCCACACCAAATGGAGAAGGCGTCTGTTAGGAACTCCCATAAATGTGAGCAATCTTAAACATAGTTGGTGGTGGAAAGAAAGAATGTTGGCAGAAAAGAGAGATCTCAGAAGTATAGCAGATCCCCCAAGCCCTGGTAATTCCCCAAACATGAGCTTGCCTAAGTCACATAAATAGAGCCCAGATTCATTCTTTGCAATCTGATCTTTCCACTGCAGGATAAGATGAGCTCCATACATAAAACCAAAGCTATCCACAAGACATGGTATGAAATCGACCTCTTCGTGCCCTCTCAGGCCTGCCAAGCTGGCTTCCATACCAGGGTCTGAGAAAGACTCTCAAAAGTTTCCTTAGACAGAAGTAGCTCCTATTATACAGCCAAAGGAGGGCTCATTGGTGGGAGGATCCTGTGACAACTGATTTTAAGCCACCATTTTCCACTGACCCAATGTGCTGGTATATATTTTTCAGATCAAAAAAATATTTTTAAACTTGAGCACTTGAAGATTTTCTGCCAGAGAAAACCCATCCTAAGCAATTGAAATGGGTGTGGCTACACTGTACCTACTCTTACTTTTTTGCTATTTCTTGAGGGCCTAGTCAGCTCAGAGTTGTGTGAAACTAAGTACGATCAGGGTTCCCTGAGGCCATCTTGACTCAAATTGTCTCCAAAGGGTAAAAAGTGATGGAAGGAGAGAATGGCCCATCAATAGCCTTAGAAGGATCCTGGGCCAGGTTCCTCCCACTCTTTTCTTCACTCTCTAGATCTAGAGACAAAAAAAAAAAAAAAAAAAAAAAAAAAAAAAGTGTGACTAAGTAGAAGATCAACATAGCCAGCCCAGACCCGGAGAATTTGTGGCCATGATCAAGAAACAGATCATAAACTGTGTGATGCTTGGGGTATCATGAGAAAGGTTTGAAGCTTTAGCTCTGCCCAACTCTAGCCCTGCCCAGCTCTCTTTATAACCAACCCTTCCTGTTCTTTGTGTAGGTGAATAGAGTTCAGTCACAGATGTTGTCTTACAGATGATGGCAATCTGGATCCTCGGAATTGCAAAAAGAAGATTTGGAAGGTATATACCTAAGGCTCTGGGAATGAGGTCACTTTAGACCTGGTATTATTGTCTTTCTAAGAGGAAATAACACTGACAAGCACATAGAGGTGGCATGGGGTGGAGACAGAGTTTGTGTGGTATGACTTTAATAATGAATGCCAAGGCTATCTAGAAATCACTAGATGTCAGGAGATTCTAGGAGGAACCAATTCTGCCAATCCCTTGACTTCGGACTTGCAAAATACAGAGCTGCAAGGGAGTAGATTTATGCTGCTCTAAACACACATTTTGTAGTCGTCTGTTTCTACTACCATAGAAAATTAATGAGTGAGCTCCAAGATCCCTCAGCATGAGATCTCCATTCCTTTTGCCATTGTCTCTTCTGAATGGTCACCACTGACCTCCAAATACGCTGTTCTCAGACCAGAAGCAGGAAGTGGGCAGCAGAGGGGCAGCCTACTGTGTCTCCAGTCAGCGATGGGAGCCAGTATTGATGCTGTATTGAAAATGTCAATTCCATGCATTTCTTCCAAACTCCAGGTCTAATGAGTGACATGATAGCAACCTTGCAATACATATTTATACCAAGAAAATTAACAAGCATTACTAAAAGTATCTTTCTTTCTATTTACCAGCATAATGCTGGGTCCTACCTATGTTCAACAATTTCCAGACTCTATCCACTGCTCCATCTATCTAACTCCTACTGGTGGATGAGGGGATCGAAAAATGTTACCATTAGCACAGACACAAGCATCTCCTCCTAAGAAGGCAATTCTTTAGCTTTGGGCTTCCTTTGAGCTGTGATCATTACTGTACTGTTATATATATGAAGTCATTCTTCCCATGGGCATTTAGTGATTTATAACTCCAGAATGCTTCTCTTCTACAGTTATCCGACAGGCTTTCATCTTCAGCAGACAACCTTTGATAGGAATATGGAAAACAGCCTGAGCTTTAAATGACAAACAGATGAGGCCTGATGAAAATCACATATGTTTGAGAAACATATGTTTTCACATGAAACATATATATGTGCGTGTGTGTGTGTGTGTGTGTGTGTGTGTGTTCATGTGCATGTGAATGTATGAGAGTTTTAATTGATGTTGACCTTACTTAGTTCAGGGTAACATTTTTAGCTTGCTTCATCACTGGGATATAAGTAACTATAAAGAAGTGACTGTGATCAAGATAAATTGTAGAGAGAATCTGGCTTTACATGATTTCTTTTCATCTCCTTGACCCCTGAACCCAGCACTCAATTTTATTGTGAAAAAAGATTGTGGCTGTCCACCCAGCCAGTTTTTCTGCACATGCTATAATATGAGTGGTCCTGCCTCAAGTAGCATCTAGTAGTGTAAGATGCAAAAGATACATATGGTGTTCATATTTTAGGTGACCACTAATGATCTTCTCTAAAAAAAACACCTAAGTTTCCTACCTTTGGAGCACATGGTTGGATCTTATATCCAAAACCCTGCTGTTAGATAGGATTGGGGAGTTAATTCTACATGAGTTGAGAAAGACTGTGACACCATTTTGTAGACAACTCATTTAATCTCCAATTTACTGACTTGCAGAATGATCTTTCTCTCTGGCAGAGTGACCCAACATTCAAAACAGTAGCTCTGTCATGCTCAGCTCTAAAGATCAGCCCTCGAGGTCTAATCACCACCCCTTGCTACATGCATACACATACACACACACGCACACACACACACACACACACACACACATACACACATACACACGTATACACATATACACACATATACACACCCATATGCACATATATTCACACAGACACATACGCACACATACAAGCACATACAATCACACACAAGCTGAAAAGGCCTATAAACACACACACACACACACAATTCTCTTTGAAGACACTGAGGTAGGAAGGCTACTTGTAAGCCTCTGTAAAACTCTGGCTTCCCTTCCTGTAGGTTCATGAGAGGTCAAACAGTGCTAGACTTAGCTCCAGTTAAGAGGTCAGAAAATAAATCCTGTGGAATCTCCAGCCCAGAGAAGTTTTAAAATCACATACATTGAGACTTGAAAGGGACCCTACAAATTATCCAGGCCAATCCCTTTGCTTATTCCTGTAAACTCTGGGGTCCAGAGTGGGGGCTTTTTGCCTTAAATCATTCAGCTACTAAAAACAGTGGAAATGTTCATTCTCTCACTTCTTCTACTAGGAAACTTGATCTGATCACGATTGTCCTAGCCTGCAATGTCCTCAGAGTAGATGCTCATCCGGTGCCTTTGTGTTTGAGAGAACAAGATACACTGACCAAACAAACTGAACTTGACCCTGTCCTGTACAATGTCTACTAAGTAAATCTCCATTTGTGCTGTCATAAAATCGAAAGCAGTAATCTTTGAAATTCAGAAATAGCCACTATCTAACCAAAGCAGGGCTTGTCTTTCCCAGAAACTAAATGTGCCAAGTAGAGTCTATGTATTGTTCTGTTATTCAAATAACTCAGACAATTGCGATTCATTGAAAATGATGTGATTTCATCCAAATTATTTCTACATTTACCTCGGGTCTGTTTGCCCTAGAGGTGAAGCCCAGAGGAGTAATTACTTATTTCTTAGACTTCATTTTCCACAGAGACCTTAAGTTCCACCAGCATCAAAAAGAGGAAAACATCTCTCAGAATGTGAGCAAAGGGCTACTAAGGAGTGAAATCCTTTCTATGAACCCATTTAGATGCTAGCATTATCCAACAGGCAACAGTACCTGGCTGTGGGTGCTGTTTGAATATCAGTGAGAGATAGTATGAACTACAACACAAAACATAGCAAAAAGACCATCTTACTTTCTCTCCTGAGGTCCGCAGAGAGCTGATAGCATTGCTTGAACTTGAGGGGAAAAATAGCAATGCTGGAATGTTTGAGGGGAATGAAAATGACCAGTATAGGTGCCAATCATAAGACTCTACTTACAGGAGTCCATCGCAGACCCAGTGAGAAACACACTAAGGGGGTTGAACCTTCCAGAGATGATTTTTTTCAAATAGAAAAAATACTTCCTATCCCAACTGGAGGCTAAGACTAGAGTTGTGAGGATCTCTGAAAGAGGAAATAATTAAGTGTTCCCTGAACAGAAGTACTCTTGCCTGAAATGAGATGGAGGACAGAAAGAGCTGTCTGACTAAAACATACAGAAAAAGGAACAGACTGTGTATGGAGTGGTAGGTGATCTTACATACATCCCCAATTCTCCTACCTCCCAAAGATCTGGGTCTACTTGACATCCTAGGACTTTTTCCTAATCCCACAGAAGAAATGACCACCAAGTCGTAAACATAAAGACGGAGTTATGTAGCCTGAATGGGAAACCTGTGGCTAGCAAAACCTGTCTAGCATTCTGTTTCTCCTGACTTCTACCCATGGTGTTTAGTTATATCTGAGGCATGGATCAAGATACCACTCCTATACACAGCTGGATTGCAAGGCTAAGCAGATGTTCTTAAACCTAAATCGTAGTGGGACATAAATGGGCAAGAAGGCAGGGGTGACTCATTTACACTATGGTGCAGATTTGATGTCACAGCACTTGTCTTTCCTCGCAGAAGTCAGTGCTTTGGCTGAGTCAACTGGACTCAGTCATAAATTGTGTGAAGTTGGAGTTTTGGACAAGCCACAAATGTTGTTTATGTTAGGATTAGGGAGTGATAGGTGGTTCAAGAGGACACTGAAACAGACCACTGGGGACTGTGGTATTTATTAGAAGAGTTATTAATGCCATGAACAGACAGAAAGAGAGGGGCAACAACATGACAGGCACTCCAAAGAGAATTCAGACACTATAACCATAAGTAGCATAGTAGAAGGGTTCTGAAGAGAATCTGAACCCAAGTAACAGAAACAAAGGTAACTTTTTTGTTTTGTTTTCTAATTTAAAATTTATTTATAAGTAACTTGCAAATAAAAAAACATCATGCACAAAAATTACCCAGACTCAAGTCTATATAGTTCAGTGAACTTCTATATAGATATAAGTCATTCTGAATCTGTGGGACTTCACACTGGATTTTACACTTTTACTATCAAATACACTATTGTGCAGGATTCCTCCACCACATCTGCTTCTGTTCCTGACTCCGAGTTCTTGAACTGAGCTCTGAACCTGCTTTCCCCTGTTGATGGCCTAGAATCTTTAAGCCAAATAAACACTTCCCCAAGTTACTGTGGTCAGTGTTTATTGCAGCAGCTTAGAAGTAAACTAGTACCTGAGGTTGAGGATAGTACCCAGCATGATTTTGCAGCCAGGCTCTAGAATTCCCAGGCAAAGTCAGAGAAAGGGGTGGGGACTGGGGTGTAATACCCTTTGATGAAGCGTAACTTCCAGATAAGACATCGTGTCCTGGCACTAGCAAGTAGGGACACAGACAATGACTCAATAGGTGTTTGTCAGTATTTATAAAAGTATGAAACTGCTGCAGAACACCAGCTAGACTCCAACATTACATGTGAGTGGCAGAGAAAATGCACAGCAGTATTTCAAGCTTCTAATTACATGCCATTAACTATTTTCCCACTGTCTGATTAAAGTCATATGGGCAAGGCCAGAATCAGAATAGGAGAAGCCTGAGAAGTTACAGGCCAAACAGAATGGAAGACAAGATATTAGTTAAGATGTTAAAATAATCCATCTACAAAACCTCCCTCTCATGGCGGTAGATCCAAATGTGTTTTGAACTTCCCCCATTTGTCATAAAGGGTTAAGCACTGGAAAGCTGATTGAAGCTGTTGTACAGGGAAAGGCGGGTTTGTAGACTGTTGAAAGTCAAAGTAGAATTATCATTAGGAGACTCCAGAAGTCTGTCAGTTTTAGTTTTTCATCAGCACTCCTCAGAGGCCAGCCTCCCAGTGTGTAGAGCCTGTCAGATTTCTTTATCCCAGAGATTATTTTTCTAGACTGTGTGTGGTGGGTGACTATAGAGGAGGCAGAACAACCAATGGGAGGGGAGGAAGCTTCCTATCTATGCTGGATGGGTGAGGGGCTTGGGGTGCTCCACGGTGCCTGAGTTCACACGTTAGACTTTCATCCCACCTCCTCATGATGCTTAGTGGAGCCAAGTGTCTCTCTTCCTGGGCTGCTCCCTGATGTCTACATGACAAAAGCTCCAATTTAAATATGACTCCTCTTGAGAAGCTTGGATGGAACTTAGGAAGGCAAGGCACAATGACTCATGTTTTCTGATTTAGTTCTCGATTTTTAAGGACATGTCTATTTGGATTATACCACGCAGGTATTAACTTTGAAATAAAAGCAGACCTAAGCAAGAAAAGGAGTTTTGCCATTTTTACTTGCAAGCAGAATTCCAATTTGAACCACAGGGTTAGTTCAGCTCGTTTGGCAGGTATAACTGGGGCAATATTCAGTCCAACCTCTCTCCCCACATTTTTCACTGTTGTGAAGAGACAAGATAGAGCAGGGAACAGCAAGACACAATAGAGAGAACGTAAGAAGGAAACTGGGAAATAGAGAGTGAGTGTAGAAAGCGTGCAGCATGCAATAGGAAAGCAGAAGGGAAGGAAGGCAGCCAGAAAGGATGGAGAATAAAGTACAAGAGAGAAAGTGGAAGCAAGAAGCCAAGAATGATGGGGGTGGTGTGTGTGTATGCGTGTGTGTGTGTGTGTGTGTGTGTGTGTGTGTGCGCGCGCGCGCGCACGCGTGTACATATGTATGAAGATACAGTAGTGAAATCCATTACTTTGTATGTTGCATTAAAAATAATTTGAAGAAGGTGGAAAGGAAAAAAGAGGAAGAAGAAGATAATGAGGAGGGAGGGGAGGAGGAGAAAGAGGAGAAAAGGGAGAAAGAGACAGAAAGCATCTTGCAATCTTATTCATATTATGGCTCACATAGAGAATTGTTTCCTGAACCGAAACAAAGTGTTCTAGTAGCTATGGCTTAAGTTATCTCAAGCATCCTACAGATACTAGAATAGCACGGAAAACGTAACAGTTAAGCGTTCCTAGATTTTGTGCATGACACAGAAGTCAGAAGCCATGCCTCAAAATATGCATAGTAAGAACCCATGTTGTTGGGAACAAATGTACCACATTATGAATAAGCATCCATGACATAAGTGTGGCCCATGTCAAGGATACCAATGCTCTAGACCAGTGGGAGTAGCAAGGCATTTTCTGGGTCAGACTCAGAGGAACAAGACCGGGTCCAAGTATGGGTGCTAAGAACTGTTGACTTGTAGCTAAAGAGAGTACCTGTAAAAAGCACCCACTGATCTTCCTTAGCCGATGACTTTATGACCAAAGTCCCTTGAGACTGTTCTCACTTACCAAGATGACCTAGTCTGCCTACTCCTTTATCCTATATAAAATAAATGAGCCAGATATCCAGGCTGCTGCGACATCTCTATCCAATGGCAAAGCCCTTCCAATCACAGTTCTAAGTTACTTGTGTTTGTCTCAACCATGCAGGCCATGGCACTGAGTGATTGTTTGTTTGTTCTCCTTTGCATCTAATCGATTTTGTAATAATACATGGACCCATTCTGTCTCATGCACAAGGCACATTACATGACATTTATCACATAGGTTTGCCAGCACTCAGAGAAATCTGCACCTCTTCAATGAGACAACTCACTAATCATACAATTGAATATGGCAAAAATGTCAAGTAGATTTAAGTACTTCTAAACACCTCTTAGTCTCTATTTTACCTTATCATCAATTACTAATGAAGAGTTCTCTCATAGTCACCAAGGAGTAGCCCACACTAAATCTTCTAAGACTGGCTCCTGCCCAAGGGAAGTTGGGGAACCTAAGTCACTTTTAATCTAAAAGAGCTACAGCTTTTCTTTATTATTTTAAGAAAAATGGTCTGATCTTACCTGCTTTATTCCAGTCTACTTAGTGAGTCAATAGCCACACTGGAGACATTCTTCTGAAAGGAGAATTAACACAAATTCTCCATTGCCTTAGCTAATGGTCTGCTACTGTGGAAGAGACACCATGACCAAGACAATTCTTACAAAGGAAAGCATTTAACTGGGGACTCACCGTTTCAGAAGCTTACTTTGTTACTATCATTGCAGTCAGCATGGTGACAGACGCATCAGGCATGGTATTGATGCAGTAGTCAAGAGCTACATTGTGACCCACAGATAGAGAGGGGAAAAAATAAACAGAGACTGCCTGGGCCTAGCATGAGTTTTTGAAACCTCAAAGCCCATGCAGAGTGACACACTTTGACCAACAAGGCCACAGCCTCTAATCCTTGTAACCCAGTGATTCTCAACTTCCCAAGTGCTGTAACCCTTTAATATAGTACCTCGTGTTGTGGTAACCCCTAACCATAAAAATATTTTGTTGCCACTGTATAATGGTAATTTTTCTACCATTATGAACTGTAATGCAAATATCTGATATGCAGGATATCTGATATGCAACCCCCAAGAGGTTGCGACTGACAGGTTAAGAACCACTGTAAATCTAAACCTTTCTAAGGGTTGCACTCCTGGAAGCTAAGCACTCAAATATATGAGCATATGGGGGCCATTCTTATTTAAACCACCACATTTCTTTCTTTGTTCCATGTATGTGGCCATGTATGACAGAACAAGGTAATACAAAGGTCCCTCCATCTTGTATTTTTGCTGAGGCCATTAAAGTTTAACTAGAATTTGGTCTTCTTTATAGAGATTCTCATGGGAAATTACCCAACTCTTTTCTAAGAACCAAAGGTCAGGGTATCCTAGCTAACTTACCTTGGCATCTGTTAAACTGCCTGCTCCCCTCCAGCAAACCACTTATCTCAGTGTCTCTTCAAACTGCTTGCTTTTGCAAAGCTCCATGTGGCTGCTGAACAAGATATTAGGTCATTGTCTCCCTTTAAAAGCTCCGTATTCTGAATCACACATCTAGGTCCCTGAATACCTGGTGTGGTCCCAGGGGTCTGGAATAAAGACTTTCAGTTGGCTATAAGGTATGTCTGAGTGGTCATTGCTGGTGGGCTACCCATAACACGTATCATAATGCAAAATTGCATTCAGTCCAACTTCAAAAGTCCCCATAGTCTATCGCATTCTCAACACTGTTAAAAAAAAAAAAAAAGTCCAAAGTTCAAAGTCTCTAAGACTCAAAGCATTCTAATTGTTATCTCCTGTAAAAATCAAAATTAAAAAAGCAGATCACATACTTCCAACATACAGTGGCACAGAATGTATGTTACCAATCTCACTATGTTCTCCATAGTGAGAAATACTGGACCAAAGCAAGATTGGAGGCCAGCTATGCAAACTTCAAATTCTGCATCTCCATCTCTGACATCCAAGTACTATTCAGAATATATATTTTATCCTTGTTGGCAGCACTTTTTGGCAGATATCCCCTGACTCTAGTATCTCCAATGTCTTGAAGTCTCCAAAAAAGTTCAGACTTTACCCTCATGGCTTCCACATAATGGCCTCTCTAGGCCTCCATGCAGGAACACCGCTGACACACAACTGTCAGAAGCTTTTCTTGGTTGTGGAGGAAAATTCTAAAACCTTTCTTGTATTCATGACTCTAATGCCAGAATCACATGGCTGAAGCTGCCAAGCTCTGCTGCTTGCTGGGGCTGGAACATGGCTCCCTCCTTCAATTACATTTGCATCAGATTCCTGTGGTTGATAGGTTCCTACACTGCTTACACTTTTTTTTTTTTTAATCTTTTTCACAAGTTGGAAACTTCACCGAGTCTTGCCCTGAAGTCACCAGTCCCTTTATTCCATTTAACATCGGGATTTTCTCCAAAATTTTTAATTTCACTGAGTTCTATAAAACTCCACTGCAATTCCTGGTGCTTCTTTGCTCCATGAACTGCGCATTTTGCATCTTTCTTGGTTCAGCTTGCTCCTTTTCATCAGAGAGCTGGATATGTGATTACTAATAACATAACAAAGGCAATACAAGGCTGTCTTGAAACCCAATCTGCCAATGCCCTTAATCCCAAACTCTTCAATTTAGCCTCAGACAGATTCTGTTTAGATAAGGGACGTAAGCAACAGCATTCTTTGCCAAAACATCATAATGGTTTTTTAGACCACTTACTACTATTCTCCTCCTCTGAATTTTCTTGAGCCGGCCCTCCATAGTTCAAATCACTCTCAGCAATACTATCTTCCATGCCCTTAGTAGGATAGTCCATTAAACTGCACTTAGAAATGCTCAACTGCTTTTCTACTCCAATATCCCAAAGTGTTCGGAATTCCTCCAACAAACAGCAAGGTCAGGTCTGTCACAGCAATACCCCAGTCCCTGATACCAACTTCTATCTTAATCACTCTTCTGTTGCTATGAAGTGATATCATGACCATGGTGACTTTTAAAAAAAAATAAAAGCATTTAACTGGGGGATTGCTTACATTTTCAGAAGCTTTGTCTATTGTCATCATGATGAGGAAGCAACATGGTGGCAGGCATGGTAGGCATGGTGTTGGAGCAGTAGCAAAGAACTGTATTCTGATCTGCAGACAAAGAGAAAGAGACGGACTGGGCCTGCCATGGGCTTTTTCAACCTCAAAGCCTACCCCTAGTAACACCCTTCATCCAACAAGGCCATGCTTCCTAGTCCTTCTAATCATATCAAAGAATTCTGCTTCCTGGTGGTTCCACTCAAACAAGCATTCAAATATATGAACCTATAGGAGTCATTCTTATTCAAACCATCATTGTTCACAAGAATATTCTAAGAGCTACACAGGTGAACTGACTTTCCAAAAACCCTCCAAGTATATGACCTCAATTAAACATGGGTGTTCTTGTTATAGAGTCTGTTTTATAGATCTAACAAGACCTGTAGTAATGCTAGTTGTTCTAAATTATCACCTAGAGTACAAACATAGATGCCAACTCTGTACTTTGAATATCCGAGAGTGTATACTTTAAGGATCACTCCCATGGCACCCTTGTCGGTGGACATGGCTTTAGCGGCTGTATGGTTCTCTTGAGTCATCCCCAGTTGAGATGGCCCTCCTGCTCACAAGCAAAACAAGCAAAAGCCAGTTTTCTTTTCCTCTTGGAAATTAGAATTCAGGATAACATCCTATAGTCTGCCATAAGGACAATTATTTTTCTCCTGTTTTATCTTCTTTCTAAATCTGTTTCTGATCATACTTATAAAGATCCTAGTAGGGGTTAGAAAGATAGCTCAGCAGTGAGAGCACTAACTGTTCTTCCAGGGGGCCAGGGTTTGTTTCTCAGTACCATGGAAATTCACAACCCTGTAACTCCAATTCCAGGTGATCCAACACCTTCTTCTGGCCTCTGCCAAGCACCAGGTACATTCAGGCAAAACATTCATACACATAAAATATAATTTTTAAAAGGAAAATCTCAGTAGCAGTTTTAAGGAAACTAGCTAGAATATGTCTAAATTCTAAAAAAAAAAAAAAATTTATATGCATCCAGGTTAAATCAAAGGACTGGTTAAGCTTCTGAAAAACTTGTTTGGGTTACTGGAACAATTTCTAAGATTAATGTGTCTCTATCTAAAGTGTTGTCAGAAAAGGGAGTATATACCTGGGTGGTTCTTCCAGTCTGGTAAATGCCTGCCTCCTGCAAAGACAAGAGAGAAGAATACACTCTGAAGGAAACAATAGGGGACTTTGTCTTGCAATAAGAGAGCAGGAAGGCTGAAAAGCCTTTCCCTGGTCTGAGGATGGCTGCATCTGTGAATTGCCTGTAATACTCCATGGAGTGAGGGCAGCAAGTCACTCTCTGTGTAGGTCAGAGCTATGTCTTAGAGCTAAGACAGCCTGTATATAGGGGATCTCAGACCAATTGCCTTTTCTCTTGCAAAACTAATCTAATTGTAAAATATTATTAAAATAAGTATTTTTCTCTGGGGTTCATATATTCTACCCTTCTGCTTATGTTCAGGCTATTCTCAAGTGCAGAAAAATGTCAGGCATTTCTCCCTGATTGTGAATGTATCAATAAGACTAAAATGGCATGTTAGAATATTCTGGTTTCTTCTGTCCTCCCATCAGAGTTTTTTCTGATAAGTCCCTTACTCCCCTTCTCTCAGTCCCATTCATGAGGACAGGATGTGCCTTTCCATTTTAGCCATACTTACCAATGTAGACCTGACATGCATGTTGCCCCAGCTCATGACCATGAGGGCAGGGGAGGCCTTTACTCCCCATGATCTACATTTTGCCAGGTTACCTTTAAATAAGTCCATGGTAGAAACATGTGGAATACAACTAAGAAGCAAATCAATAGGCCTGGGAATCAGTAATAGCCTCTACTGACCAATTTCAGAGTTAACTTTGGTTGGTGAGAACCAGTCAAAAGCTTCATGGGCATTGGGGTGCATGCTTCTCCAAATTCTACAATCTAGTCAGTGAGGAGTAAACTTCCTGCCCCACAAGAGTCAGAACCCATTAGACACTAATGGGTCAAGCTTCGACATCCTTTCCTATCCGTTTAACATTAATAAGGGTGTGATTGTTTCTTTCAGCAATGCTATTATTTTTTTTCTTGTAAGGATGACCAATGGGTAGGAAACCCAAAACTCTTGTGTTCATGACTTTACAAGCTATTGTTTGGAGAAATAGGGAAACATTCCCCAGTATCCATAGATGTCGCTGTTGCTTTGAGAGCTCATGAGGAATGTAGGACTGAGAAAGCATTCTTGTTCTCCTCCCTGCCCCTGACTTTGAGCAGGGCTCTCTCTGTCTTGAAGAAAATAGCAGAAGTGAGGAGAAAATAGAGTTCCAGTAACCAAAAAGTGTGTGTGGGGGGGGTGGTGGAAAAAAAGGTTCATCATAATGCCCTTCATGATACCCTAAGGTATCAGCCTTGGACATGTGGAAAACAACTCAAGAAAAAAAAACACATTACATGCTCCACTCCTATCCCCAAGGAAGGAAGCCTAGAGAACTTGTACAGACCAAGTTATACAAGAGACTGGCAGACTTCAGGGCCCAGGGTGAGACAGTTTATTCTTAGAATATAAACCCTCTGCACCACCACCCCCCCACCCCCGACCCCCCCGGCCCTGGAGTTTGAGAGCTCCTATAAGTCAGTTTTTTTGTAACAGGATTTAAGCAGTTGAAAGGATGAGAAAGAAACTGACCAGCCAGCAACATGGAAAGGTCTCGGGGTGTGTGACCTAAAGGACTGAGGTGGCTATGCCATCCTGGACTCTATGCCATCGCCATCCTTCTCTCTCTCTCTCTTTCTCTCTCTCTCTCTCTCTCTCTCTCTCTCTCTCTCTCACACACACACACACACACACACATAAATAAGTAGATAGATAAGTAGAAAGAAAGAAAAAGAGGGAGAGAAAGAAAGAAAGAAAGAAAGAAAGAAAGGAAGGAAGGAAGGAAGGAAGGAAGGAAGGAAGAACACCAGTCCATGCCCTACAACTTCTTAGCCCATGCACCAGGATGATTCAGAAAAGCGGGGTATCCTTGAGAGGACAAGGACCCTGGGCCCTTCAAATTCTTTTCTTCCAAACTAGAAGAATGAAACTCATGGAATATAGAAAAGTGAGTCTCAAAAGACAGTTTAGTATCAGATTGTAGATGGGAACATAAGGAAAGATGGGAGATGCTTTCTACAGCAGGAGGGGTCTCTAAGTACAGAATACCACAAAGGGCTTTTTTGTAGAATTTTGGCAGACATTAGGTGAGGCCTGTTGAGGGGGTTGGTTCATCATAGCCCATCTACGGTGTGTGCATGTGGTTTTGTTTTGATCATATCGGCACATGAGTTCCCAGGCAAGGGTGCCCATTTATGGGAAGGAAGAGCAAACCTGACTCCTCTTCTGGCATTCTTGACCTCTGGCAAGAACAAACTACCTACAGGACAAAGACATTTCTGCCTTCTAGTCTAAAATGACAGCTGTTGGGGTCCCTACTGCTTAAGCAATATCTACCTCTTAGTCACATCCGTTTCTTACCATGAATGGAATATAAGCAATCACATTAGGAACTGTACTAAATATCTCCAAAAAAAAATGCAGGCTACTCAGTTAAATTTGAATTTAAATGAACCACTAATACCTTCTTCGACCAAAGGCATCCCATAACACATATATAAACTCCAAAAGAACTTATCTGAAACTTTTATTTACCTAGGTCTTATGATTTTATTTGCCAACTCCAGTCACCCTGATATTTGAAGAACCGTCTGGGCTATGTTCTTCCTACTCTTTTTAAAATTATAGGAAACTATGCTGAGACCACCAGGCTGTTGTTGGTCTAAATGAAAAACATAATTTTTCTAAAGAAAAAACTGCCCTCCCGGGTCCCTTAGAGCTAATAGGAACTACCCAGCTGCTCCAGCAGCACTGTCATTACCGAGCTCAATAAAATGGATCGTCAACAGCTCTAGGGGATTAAAAGCTGCAGCACTTCCTCACAGAACACTGAGAACTTGTCGGTTTTGTTTAGTAAACATAATGTCTGACTCCAGGTGCTCCCTTCTTTTGTTTATGTTTGGCTGCGCTGCCAGCCAGGGGTAAGGCCAATGGCTTCCTGGTCAGGCATCTTGTTAAAAAGCAAGCAAAGACCATAGGTGGTCCCTGGGGTAAAGACATAAGAGTATGTGCAAAATGCCCCTGCTTGTGGGTCTTAGGAGACCCACAAGCCTGTCTAAGCACGCACCTCACTTCGTGGGGAGAAGAGGAAGAGATGCAGGAGATACATGACTGTACCCCTTATTGCATCCCTCCTGAGAAGCAGAAAAGTTGCTCCACAGGGCTGACACATTGCAGGTCCATCCATGCAAGAGTCAGGTCTCCCTGAGCAGGCACAAGGGAGAGTCACCATCTTCCTTTGCAGCCCCGGGGAGACAGGGTGTAGCTTGACATCTGCTGTATCCTACAATAGGATGGGACTCTGAGTCGGAAGGACTCATTCTCTGGGCTCCCACAAGTCCCCCCAGACAGCTCTGACTCTGTCCTGCACCCCAGGAGCCTCAACCCCAGCCCCTCCCCTAATTTCTACCCTCACCAACTATCTCCTGCAAGAAATTCCATTTGCTATTCATGAGATGTTACAGGCTTATTGGGAACTGGCCCACACTTGGGTGTGCACAGGATTCTGTACATATATGTACATATATACCAATCATACATTCACATAATCTTTCCAGTTACTGTGGCTGCTTAACAAATTGAGAAAGGAAAACTGACTTCCAACGTTTCCTCTTGATAGGAAATGCCATCTGGTATCAGAAATACAGTAGTTTCTACTGTTTCTATTTTTAAAAAACAAAGTCTACCTCGTATTTAACAAGCTGCACATTAATGGATTGTTAGTGTATGCTTTACACTCATACATACATTTTCCAGTACTTATAATGTCAATGTTCATAAAGCTCACACATAAAAGAGGGTAGTTAATGATATTTTTTTTTCACATAAGAATACACACACACACACACACACACACACACACACTCACACAAATGTATGGAATATTTTTAAGAGATTTCTGGGCATGCTGGCATGCATCTATAATCCCAGCATTTGGAAGTCTGAGTGAGGCAGAAGGATCATGAGTTCAAGGTCAAGCTGGGATACATACAGCAAAACCTCTCTCAGGATAAAGAACAGAAGGAGATAGTCAGACAGAGAGACGAGAGAGAAAGACAGAAACAGAGATTGAAACTAAGCCTTCCATATTATGGACCAGACTATTCCCAAGTTCCCATATGTAAAAGTACTAAATTTGGATGATGCCTGTTTAGACATAGCAGCATGAAGGGTTATAAGGAACAGGGGATAGTAAGAACCAGTTATGTTTAAACAATATGGTGCTGATATGGTATCTGGTATAGGCCAAGATGGCTAATGCTGTACGACCAGAGAGCTATGCATCAGCCCAAAATGGCTGCCATGGGAAGTTCAGGAAACTCAACAGTAAACACTGACAGAATCAGTTACAGAACTGTTTGAAGCAGAATGCCACTTCTGAGTGAGTTTTACATAGATAGGATCTTGGCATCTAAAGCTTTCAGCTTTGCCAGCTGTGTGCACGCATGCATGCAAGTGCGTGTAGACTGGCACTTGCCTGTGCCGTCGAAATGTGCAAGTGTATGTCTAGATGCCTTCTGGCATCTGCCTGCCAAGTGGCCTTTGGCTGGAGTACATGAAGTTTGTACATCTCGTCTGTTTGTGACTCCCAACTTGAGACCCTCCTTTTTCCTGGCATTGAAGGTTGGACTTCACAGGGGTCTAATCTCTAGAGATCAGTGTTAGTTATTTGTAGGCTTCCCACTCTTGTCTTCATCATGTGCCATGCCTCCCGACGTGTCACCTCTTATAGCTGGATTGGACTCAGTCATTCTCAAACCTGGTACCTTCCTAGCCTTGCTATCTGTTTCTTCATGTGCACCCCAATAGGAAGCTTCCCTGACTCTCCTGGAATTAGCATGGCATTGTTATGGATGTTTATAGTTTGTACCCATTTTCTGTGTCATTCTTAGAATACTCTTTCATGAATATTTCTCTCAAAACCACCGCATCTCTAATGTTCAAAATGCTAAATGATGATGATGATGATGATGATGATGATGATGATGATAAAATATATGAACGGTTTGCTGATTCCACAAAAAGTTCCAGACATGATTACTACATAATCCAACAATCCCACTCACTTCTAGGTACATACCACAGTAAGTGAAAACAGGGCTTCAAACAGAACCTTAGCCTTATACACCAGCATTCATAACCATATTGCTAAGAGCCAGAGAGCAAGAAACAACCCAAATGTCCTCAGACAGAGGAGTGGATCAACAAAGTGTATGTGCAGACAATACAGTATTTGTCTGACATAAAAGGTAAATCTTGTCATATACTAAACTGTAATGAAACTTAGATAATTTAGTAAGTTTTTTAAAAGTACAAATACTGTATAATCCTACTGATATGAGATACAGAGAGTCTGCAAATTCCTAGAGCTATTTACCCTAAGAAGTGTGGACATTACCAGAAACCAAAGTGAGGCAGAATAAGGATTAAGTGCTCACATGTACAGTGCTTCTGTCTGGGCAAGATGAAAACCATCTGGAGCTGGATGTTGTTAGGATTGTTGGATAGAAGAATGTAATTTATGCCTCTAAATTAACTCTAAAAGTGATCCAATTTATTATACTAATGCTAATACCACCACCACTACTACTATAAATACCACATCAATAAGTGTTATTCATTTAATTCTTCAACTCTGGTAATGCACTGCAATAGAAATGCACTTGAGTAAGATACATGTCACATGACCCAGCTTCAATTCAGAGTTTAATTCAACCATTGGCTGCTCCTCTCTAGTTTAGCTCACAGTCTGTTCGGTGAGGCTTCTGAGATAGTGACGTCTACAGCATAGTGCCTTCCAGACCAGCCATCTCCCAGTGTGCTCTCAGCTGAGGAAGAGATGAAAGACATGTCCTGTGGCCTGACTTCCTGTGAGTTTTGTTCATTTAAAACCTAATGAAGCTTTTAAAACTGAAGTAGAGGTTGGACAGGCTGACATGTAGGACACTTGCTGAGCCAGATTGTCCCCACATATCTTCAGACAACCCTTGGAACTTGAGAGTACACAATAGTTTCACCTATTGCTTTGCACCATTTACAGTCTAATAATCAACATGGTGATTTGAGTTGCCCAATGCATTATATTCCTCTTCTTCCCCAAACATTTGCCAAAGATGCTAGTGATATACTTATTGATATACCCAGCATCAACTTTTCAGACAGTCGTTGACTTCCTCATGGTTCTTAATGCTGCTGAATCCTGTCGCTTTCAAACTCTTCTCTACCTAGCTTTTTGATTAGCATTTAATTTGTCATAAAGTCCTTTTCAATTGCTCCTTTCTACACTGAAAATTTCCTTTTATCTGAACTCCATATGTAATACTAAGTCCACTGTTCTCCTAGTTGGTGTGACAATTCACTGCTTTGTTCCCTTCATATTTTGTTGGTGCTATGAATTTGCTGTCATAGTTTCTACATGGTACTCAACTTAAGAAACCTAGTCTGAGCTCTTAGAATGCTTGGAAGGCATGAGCCAGGATTTGGGGGTAATTAGGACACCAGTTGTGCATCAATAGATGTATAATCTAGTAGGAATTTTAAAAGTATTTTATAGTGTACAAAAAATGTATATATGTGTAGACTTTCTTATAGGTTAAAAATGCAGAAGGGCCAAGCTTTCCTTTAGTGAGAGGACATTTTCTTCTTTGCTACATTAGGTTGGAGCTGGGCAAAAATAAGTAAGACTACAGCCTGGACTATGGCTGCAAAGTAAAGAACTCATCTTCAGAGTCTGTTGACCACCTTAAGAAAGTATGTGATACCCCATAAAACAGAGATTTTGATAGGCACAGAAAGCTCATCTAACAAGGAACATGCCGTGGTTGCTTTCGGTGGTTCTTAACCAGTGGTTGTATCTCCTGACAGTTCGGTGTTGTGCAGTCCTGCATTCCTGATGTCAGATTACAGGCCCAGGAACACTAGAAATGTAGTTCCTGAGACTAACCCTTCAGGAGATTTGCAATCACATTAAAAGCTGAGAGCCATGAATCACAAAACTGCCAACTTTTTTTTCCAACTCTAAAAATCTCCTTCAAAATCAAAAGGGAAGTTTGCCTTGCGTGTGCACAGTTCTTAGTTCCCAGCACTCATAACACAGAAAGAGAGAAGAAAAGAGGTGGGAAGGGGAAGAGAAAGGAGAGAAGGAGAGAGAAATCATGGCAAAATTGGTAATGGCATTGTACAACACCTTTGCTACCACTTTAAAAGGTATTCGCAGAATCTGCCCCTGGGCTTTCAGATACTTCTCATCTTTATGCCTATACCGTACCAAAGGCATCAAAATTAAGGATAAGAAGATCCAGGAGGTATTACACATAAGGCTTTCTAAGTTATTACAGGCTTTTTCATTTCCTATGTGCCCAACCCCAACATGCCAAGAAAACCGACTGTTGAGGTTCCCAGTTCATACCGGAACAACAACAACAAACATCCCTTTACAATTAAGAAGGATTCAATGACAAATTTTGATCCAACTCTAGAGAAAAACAAAACAGTTTCGGGGAGCCCGTGGTCCGACAAACTGACATCTGAGGTCACCGTGCATAGAAAACACTCTCCAAGTACAGGTGCCTGTGCTGAATACCAAAAGGAAAGCGAAGGGCTCATACAGTCTCTTCCCAGTCTCCCAGCCCCCACCCACATTGTATTCTGCACACATACTGAAGCATTAGCATCGGCTGATTTGGAAGGAATATTGGAAATGAAGTGATAGCGGAGTAAATGTCAATGCATTCAGTGTGACACCGTGAGCACCAGATCTTAAACAGCTTCATCATTGTGGCATTTACTGTGTCCTGAAATAATATTAATCCCACTGTTGTCCTTCTTGATGGAATCATCCATGAATATGGTTTATGGGCCTGGCCAAAGTGATAATAGGTTAAAGGAACAGCCTATCCAGTGTTCCACTAAATTAAGGTAGCTCCATGGAATTTAATGAAACAAGTGCAGCATGGGGTTTTCAAAGGACGTTCTTGTAATTCATGTCTATTTAGGGCTCTCGATAACCAGAAACCTAATTTCTTAGAATAAAATAGCCTTTTGTAAAGCCTGATCACATAGAAAAAGAAAAGGAGAAAACTTTAAAGGGCAATAGTCAGCCCTTTGTTATTTCAAAGTCAAAGTTTAAACAAGAAGAAAAGTTAGATGGGTATAAGAAGACATTTTGAATAAAAAATAAGGAGGAAAATTAATCAAACCCATATGAAGTTCTTCAGCTCAGTCGAGAATAAGGACCTGTGCTAGGCCTCTAACCGCACAACTAGGGAAATGAAACTGTGTTGGAATACAAAAGGCATACTAGATATGTTGAGAACTGAAGAAAGTACTCAGCACGAAGAACTGCAGAGGGAAGACAGCAATGGCTCCTGTATATCTGTTCCCATTCTACTTGTCAAAAGCTAAGCATAAGGTGTTAAACCTTCTCTAAGAAAGGTATAGCCCCAGACTGGGAAAATAGGACCAGTCATTGTCCTGCCGAATGCTGGGCCAAAATATCAAACAAAACCAGATATTTATCTTTCATGCAATATGGGTAGGCAGAACATTCTGCTTATGTTTTAGGGTCAAGACAAATTTCCCCAGCAGAATTCACTGGTTCTTCCTGAACTTTCTATTTTATTTTTTTGTCAGTGACATTGTATTTATTTCTTAGAATATAAGTCTCAAGCTCAAATACCAACAGGAACTAAACAGATAATGAAAATAGATTGGGTGGGGGGGAGTACCAAATAGACCAATAGAAATAATTGGTGTGGGTGACAAGGGAATGCTTCTCCCCATTGGTAGGGAGAAAATAAACTTGGAACCATTGAACTGTGTAACAACACAGCCTTGTTGCCATATTTGAAGGTGTTTTTTTTTTTTTTTTGACTCCAAGAACCTCAAATTTTTATATAAAATAATCTAGCTCTTAATATAGGCTAATATTGCTTTTTCAAAAGCTACATGACTTCATGTTAATGTGCTGTGGTCCCAACTCAGCTTACAAATCAGGAATTTGACAATCATGTTGGAACAATAATATTTAAGGTGTAAAGCACTAGACTAGAATAGAGAAAACAGTATTACCTAATCTATCCCACTGTCTCTATGTATTAGGCCTATATATAATAGATTTTCAGTTATCTCTGCTTTTTCTAGACTGCTGTTTGTTACAGGTCTGAGGTCAGAGTTATTTTCTCTGACTCCAGAGTCGATAAGAAGGGCTTTAGTCACCCAGCATCTTCTGGGTACTGTTTGCTCTGACTCACTAAGGAAAGAGTCCCCTTCCATTCCTAATGGCTAAACTCTATTCAGAGATGCCCTTTACATTAAAATGTATCCCAACCTGTCCCTTTCTCTCTTCTTTCTTCCTTTCTCAATGATTTATTTGTTATTATTGGGTTTATTAGCCCAAAATTGGCTGTCTATTGGGTTCCACTTTACTTAAATTCAGAAGCCCCATGAGGAGTATAGTCAACACAAGCTTCCACTTTAGCCTCTCCAATTCCCATCCCAAGCATGGCAGGATAAGCCAGATTTTTTGCTTCTAAATATGTAAAAAGGTATGCACAGGCAAGGGCCCTGGTCCCTTTCTTTTTTAAGCAGGTGTCCCCTTTAAGCAAGTACAAGCTCATAACAAAGCAAGTAAGACCAGTGTGCTGGATAGTTTCATGTCAATTTGACACAAGCTAACTTCATCCAAGAGGTGGGAACCTCAATTGAGAAAATGCCTCCATAAGATCAGATTGTAGGCAGGCCTGTTGCTCATTTTCTTAATTAGTGATCGATGGGGAGGGCCCAGCCCATTGTGGGTGATGCCGTCCCTGGGCCTGTGGTCCTGGGTTCTATAAGAAAGCAGGTTGAACTAGATATGTGGAGCAAGCCAGTAAGTAGCACTCCTCTGTGCCCTCTGTGCCTACTGTCTCCAGGTTCCTATACTATTGGAGTTCTTGTCCTGACATTCTTTGATGATGAGCAATGATGTGGAAGTGTAAGCTAAATGAATCCTTTCCTCACCAACTTGCTTTTTTGGTCATGATGTTTCACTGCAGTAATAGAAACCCCCTAAAACACCCAGCATAATTGAGGCAGCCAGACATCTCTTGTGTGTTGAAGAACACAATCCCCAGCCATCTGGATTTTTCAGGAGAAAGTGCAGGATGAAAAGCCAACCCTTATCCTTGCCAAATACAAGCACATTGTTTGACTGACCCAAAGAAGCTTTTCCCTTCCCCTTTGTCTTCTTCTTCTATGAGAAAATTCAGTAGATACCAAATTTAAGTCTCCTAATACATTATTTGTGTGTGTGTGTTGACCTAAGATAAATTACATTTTCAAAATAGAAATATTTGTGCTATCTCTATATATTCCGCACTACACTAACAGTGAGTCTTGAGCATCAATAGAGCTCAATCAACTTTTAAGGAAGAAAATGACATAAAGAATTATCTATCAACATGTGAAAGTCAAACTTAACCACAGACAGGAATTCCACTGCTTTAAAGACAAGATCCTAAGCAGAAAGATTTATACATCCTAGTCAAATAACAGACACATGATGGTTAATCTTAACTGTTGACCCAATGATATCTAGAGTCACCTTGGAGACAGGCCTCTGTGATTGCCTGTGGAGATTTATCTTGATCAGGTTAATTAAATTGAGAAGACCAACTCATTGTGGGTAGTACCGCACCCCAGGATGAAATCCTGAACTATACAACAAGGAGCAATACAAACAATACAAGAGTAGAATAGAAGCATTCCTTACTGTCTCCTTCTTGACTTTGGGCTATAAAAGCCCTAGCGTGTTATACTCAGAGCTCAGTGAAATACTTAGAAAAATAGAGATAGTGGAAACTCATGGGGTGAGCTTTCAAACTGAAATGATGCTGGAAAGAAAAAACTCTTTAAGACAAGTAAAAACCTCAGCAGAAAATCTCACAAATATAATGGACCATGTAGAAAACAGAATCATGGATGAAAGATGAGGCCGAAGAATTGGATCACTTAATATGTTGGTAATTTAATAATAATGATACTAATTTAATAATGATACATTTAATAAGAAATATGAACAATGCATGGAAGAACTCTGTACACCACAAAGACCCAGCCTTTGGAAAACGGGCACAAAAGAAAGACCAGTACTATAGGAAAGGCAAAGAGAATATTCTCAATAAACTCATAGAAGAAAAATTTACAAGCCTAAAGAATAGAATGAGATCTCTCAAAATAACAAATTAAAGATGAAACTGGAAGTTTTGGAAAAACAAGAACAAGCAATACTCAAAAGCAGTAGATAAAGATAATCAAACTCGGGCCTAAATTTAATAAAATAAAAATAAAAAATGCAAAAAAAATAAGTAAAACTGAGTTGGTTCTTTGAAAAGATTAGTATATGGTCAATGTAACCAAAAGAAAAATACTTGAATTTACAAAGTTAGATATAAGAAGGGAGTGATTACATCTGACACTGAGGAAATTCAGGGAATAATAAAAGCATACTTCAAAAGTTTGAATGACACAAACATGAAAACTCTGAAAGACATGGATGAATTGCTAAATGTACTTACCAAAGTTAAATCAAGATGAAGTAAATTATTTAAACAGACCAACAACCAGCAACATCAAAACAGTAATTAAAGTCTAGAAGTGGTGTGCTTTCTGCTTTTCTAAAGGACCAGAGTTCAGGTCCAAGCATCCAGATCAGTTAACTTACAACCTTGTAATTCCATATCCAGGCCATCAGATGCCTTCTTCTGGTCTTCACGAGCACCTGTACACATGTGCACCCACACACAGATACATAAGATACATATAAATAAAAATCATAAAAATAAATATTTTTAAATAGTAATTGAAAGTCTCACTAGTTAAACAACGTCAAAATCAGATAGATTCAGCACAGAATTAGACCAGACATTGAATGAACTCCTCAAAGTATTCCATATTGAAAATGAATATTCAAATCTCAGTGACAGTGTTACTTTAATGTCAAAACCAGGAAAAAGAAGAGACAGAGAGACAGAGAGACAGAGATAGACAGAGACAGACAGAGAGACATAGACACAGAGACACAGAGAAGAATGAGTATTATAGACCAATCTCTGTGGTGAATATAGACACAAATTTTTCTGAATAAGATATTTGCAAACCAAAATTTAAGATATTAAAAGATCATTGACCACAACCAAAATGCATTTCATCCCAGAAATGCAAAGATAGTTCAATATATGTAAATTAACAATTTAATCCACTACATGAATACGCTCAAGGACAGAAATCATATAATCATCTTATTAGATACAGAAAAGACATTTTAAAAAAATCTAGCACCTTTCACAGTAAAAGTTCTAGAGAATATAGAGAGACAGAAGTCATCTCAAGAACAAGCCCACAGCCCAAATCGTGCTAAGTGCTTTAAAGAAAAACTTGAAGAATTTCCACTAAAATCAGGAACCAAGATGTCAATTCTTTCCTGTCCAACATAGTACTTGAAGTCTCATCTATAGCAGTAAGAGAAAAGAAGAAGATGGAGGTAGGGGGTCGTGTACAAACAGAAAAAGAAGTCAAAGTACCCCTATTTTCACATGACATGATTCTATAAATAAAAGACTCTAAAACCCCACTAAAACTATCCTAATGCTGATAAACACATTCAGAAAAGTAGCAGGATATTAAAATAACGCATAAAAATTAAACATGTACCCTGAGAAAACACCCATGACACACACACACATGTAGGCAGCACTATCCGGACTCAGTAAGTGTCTTAGTTTGTTTGGTAATGCTTTGATAAGATACTGACCAAAACCAATTTGGGGAGGAAATAGTTTATTTCACCTTATACTTTCAGGAAAGTTAGGAGAGGAGCCCAGTAGGGAACCTGAAAATAGGAACTGAACTGAAGGCCATTGAAGAGTACACTTGTGATCGCTATACTCAAGATGAAGGAGGACATTTTATCACACTAAATTTGACATAATGACTTTAATTGCCTTTAATGACTTCTTCCTACTTCAAGCCTTGGGTAGTTATTGATGTCTATCAGTTTTTTGTTTATTTGTTTTTCTCTATCCTCATTTAATTGAATTTATACAACTATGGAATTGTTTATTTCTGTCTTCTTTCAGTTGGTCAACGGCTTTTAAGTTAATGTATGTAAGTGTTAACTATTTCTTGTTTTATTGTTGAGTTGAGTTGAGTTCCAGCATGTTTTTGTGTGCATGTATGTGTGTTATGATATACATCATACATAGTACGTTTTATAAGTACTAGTTGGCTGATGGATATTTGGATTATTTATAGCCATTGACTTACAGTTTTAAAGTGTTCACATACAGAATGTTATATAAATGTATGCTTTTACTGCCCTTGTGCAAATACTTGAATGGGATTCCTATGTGGCATGGTAATGGTGGCTGCTTCAGTTTGCATTTCTGCTGATGGTGTATGAGAGAGGTGCAGTGTGTCACACTCTAACCAACTTGAAATATTGCCAGGGGTTGTTTGTTTGTTTGGTTGGTTGGTTGGTTGGTTGGTTGGTTGGTTGGTTGATTGGTTTTTTGTTATTCTAGGCATTCCAGGGAGAGGACAGTGGTATTTTATGGTGGTTTTAATTTGCACTGACTGATGACACTGCTCATTGTCTTCATGCTGGCTCTTGGTTCAAATGTTTTACTCACTTAAAGAAGTAAAGTTGTCTTCTTGTTGAAGCATTTTAAGATGTGGTCTATAGAAAAGTCCTTCATGAGATACTTATTTTGAGAGGTTTGTTCTTCCATTCATGATTTTTCTAAACAGTATATGCTGAAGGTCAAATACTTTGATGACCTTTAATTTCTTTGATTTATTTTATACTGTGTCTTGTATGTGTTATATTTTTAAGATCTTTGCCTAAATCAAGGTCATTTTTTTTTCTTACTGCTTTGGAGAACTTTTATACTTTTAGCTTTTTAAATTTATCACACTTTCTGAGAATGTCCAAGGTCACCTGGGCCTGAATCTGACTCAGGATTTCCATTGCTGTTCCCAATCATCCTAAGAGTATAGTTCCCTGTCCTCCCCTCTCTGTCCTTTCTGTTTATAGTCTGAGCTGTTCTTCTAAAATAATCTTATTTTCCTACATTGATCTTGAGCCTCTCTGGGTCAAAGACTGTGTTAAGTCTATTATTTTTCCTTACCATATTTTCTCTTTTCCTTTTCTGACAACATCTCACTGCAGTTTCATTCCCATTCCTCTAAAATCTCCAATGGAAGACATTTCTTCTAGGAAGATGTTCTCTAGCATTCTAAAGCCTCCTGTGCCAACCAAAATAATGTATATCGTACTTTCCATTTCATCCTCAGATCTGAATTAAATGGTGATTACAACCATCTATTTTATTACTTGAAATACCTAATGTCATAGCTGCACAAAAAGATGATTAATCAATATTCATAGGTCTACAATTAATTCTATTATTATATTCTCCATGAAGTATAAACAGGCTGAGAGGTCATGGGATTAGAAGAAACAAGAGGTGGATTTTATCTCCAGATTTAAATTCTGTCTGAGGCAGGAGCCCCAGAACTAATCTGCTGAAGCTGGTGGCCTCCTTCTATCTTTTATAGACGATAGAAGCCAAACTGGTTATATCCAAGAGAGAAGGACATGGTGACCATCAATAAGCATGAGTGCCTTTGCCTCTGCTGACAAACACATATTCAAAATATAATCACATGTTACAGAAATGCACTAGACCTCATTGTTTCTGCCAGATCAAAACATTTCTTCTCTGCTTTCTCCATCAAACAAGGTTCAGGTGTAATCATTGCTCTTCTGTTTAAGAAAATAATAAAATAGAAATCGAAAAGATGGCTCAATGTGTAAGAGCTAATCGCTTCACAGGCTTGAAGACCTGAGTTTAAATACAGATCACACTTGTGGAAGGCTGTTGAGATTTGGGCTGTCGCTATGTATTGCAATGCTAAATTTTGTACATGAAGGAATGGACTGCACCTACAAGTGAATTCTCACATTTACAAGCTTTTGTTGTGCAGACCTTGTTTCTTGATTTAAATAAAATTGGCTACAGCCAATTACTGAAGGGATTGGAGGTAGGTGGGTTTGGAGTGACCTGGTTGGGAGAAAGAGAAGAGGAAGGAGAGGAGGAGAAAGCTGCCATGAGGGAAGATGGACATTGAGTACATGGCCAGGAGAAACAGCAAGTATCTGGGGTACACCGCTGGGGGCAGGGAGCCAGGTCAGCAGCTAGAAAAGTAGATTAGGGGTCACCCACCAGTAATTGTCAAAGCCAAGTAAAATAACCATAGTCCGAGTCTCATTTGTTTCTTAAGTAATTGGGGATAAGCATAAAGTAGTTCTACTACAAAAAGTCCTGAGTATTTCTGTAACCTCAGGCAGGGGGAGGGACAGAAGGCTGCCTGGGGCTGGCTGGATACCAGCTAACTCCAGAATCAATCTGAAACTTCATTTCAAAAGGAATTACATAGTGATAGACCAAGACACCTGACATCCTCCTCTGGCCTCTACACATACACAGAGGTATACACACCTGCATCCTTGTGTGCATATATCATCCATACCTACTCCACCCACATACACAAGCAAAAATAAGTAAATTAAAAATCATAAGCTTTTTTGTGACACTTGCTAAAGACTTAACCAGGATTTTTTTTTTTCCAAGACAGGGTTTCTCTGTGTAGCCCTGGCTGTCCTGGAACTCACTCTGTAGTCCAGGCTGGCCTCGAACTCAGAAATCTGCCTGCCTCTGCCTCCCAAGTGCTGGGATTAAAGGTGTGCACCACCACCACCCGGCTTTTAACCAGGTTCTTACTGAAGGAAGACATCAACTAGGAGAGATGTGGGATAAGAAATTTGTTCAGTTATTCATGGCTGATTAGACTAAAGGAATGTGGGTACTGGCTAAACCAAGCTAAAAGGATTCTCCATGAAATTTGGTGAAACAGTGAATCACAGAGTTCCAAATGTCAAGGCATACTCAGGAAGAAAAATCACAGGAGCCTATAGAAGATTAGTCAAAAGACAGTCTTTGTCATTCCTAGGATCCAGGAAGGGCCAGACACCACCCTTTCACTGTATATGTAATCATTCTCTCTCTCTCTCTCTCTCTCTCTCTCTCTCTCTCTCTCTCTCTCTCTCCCTCTCTCTCTCTCTCTCTACCTCACACATTTTCCATTTGTCTTCTCATTTCTTCTTTACAAGTTCCTCTCATCTTTTTGTGTGCTTCCAGTAGAAACAGCTCCCGAATGTGCTATCCCAGGGTCTTACAGACAGTGGAGAACAAGGAGCTGGAGGCATAGGATTGGCTTTAAATAACATAAGGAGCAATACACACAATCCAGCCCAGTAAAACTGCTACTTGGCTACTAAGAACCTGGGTCAATGGCCCATCTGTCATATTGTTAAGACCTTTAGAAGTTGTTTAACAAAATGCTGAATGAGATGAGATTCAGCAGGCAACAGACACTTGGCTGCCTAATGCACCCCCAAAGAGGTGGTCTGGGGCAGGGTCTGATGTAATGCTTTTATACCGCCTTCCCAGGATCCTGGGAGCAAGAGGTCTCCTTGCCTGTCACTTCCTATCTTGGTAAAGTGAGCCTGGAATGAGAAGGACACAATCACCCTCCACAAGAAAGCCTGGCCAGTTGGGGGGGGGGGGCTTTTTGGAGGAAGTATGACTGAGCAGGGACACCTGGGAGTACAACCACTGGGGAGAGAAAAATAATACTCAATTACTTGAAGTGTCATATTCTCTCCTTCCTTGTCTCCAAGGGCTCTCTCTCTCTCTCTCTCTCTCTCTCTCTCTCTCTCTCTCATCCTTGAGGGGCTAAGGCAGAGGTGGTAATGAGAGTAGACTTTTTCTAAGGGCTGAAATATGAAACCAATTACTAAGGGGCAGGTTTCCAGCAAATTGTCTTCTGATAGCTCACATTTATCTGCTTTAGATTTGCATAGACAGCCAGAAAGAGGGGCTTTCGTCTTTGATCCAGGTAACAAAGGCAGAGGAGCCTCAGCGGGAGGCACACAACTTACTCAACTTACCTGCAACCTTGTGTCCAGAGTTCAGTAATTACAGGCAAGAAGGAACAAATCATGCCAAAAAGGGGTTTAAAGGAAGGAGGGGGAATCTTAAAAAGAAAAAATCCTTTTCCTCTGGATGATGTGTGAACTCTAGCAGAGGCATCCAGATGGGTTACAAAACTGAACCCCGCAAAAGTTTTGCAATGGCAAGATATTTTTCCCCAGAGGGTGAGAATAGGGAAATAGATAAAATTTTCTCTGAGATCCATGTAATATTTAATGAGATCAACTTCTATAAGAAAAAAAAAAAAAAGATCTGTGAAGGGAAAAAAAATCGAACCAATTTAATTTTATGGACACCTCAAATATATAATGGAGAGACCCAAATATGAATAAATCCCAAGGAGGTTGAACTCTGGCTTAAATACAGTCTTGATTATCTGGAGTGGCATGCCCTTGTCTCCTCTGTCAGCTTCAAATACTTCATATTCTCTCCTCTTAGCTCCTGGCTGGTATCCTATGTTCAAATACTTACTAAGTACATAGAAATCAGGGGCAGCCCTCCAAACTCCACAAAAAAAAAAAAAAAAAAAAAAAAAAAAAAAAAAAAAAAAAAAAAAAAAAAAAAAAAAAAAACCAGAAATTATATGCACCTTGTTGATTAAGACAATCAAGTCCAGTCATCAGTGAAATGAATCCTGACTGGCAACACCATCTCATATGATTCAATAATAAAAGACAAGAAAACAACCTACGTGAACATGTGCAAAAAATTTGATTCACAAACAGCCTGTAAAAATCACGAATCAAAACCTTGTTCACCCATAGAATCTCAGCACTCCAAAGACACTGGCAGGCAGATCACAGGCTTGAGAGCATGTGGGTTACATAGGACAACCCTAGTTTGTGAAGACAGCAACAACAAAACCATGGAATGCTGCTGTGTCACTCTTTTTTTTTCTTGAGGGAAGGAGATGACCAAAACAATTGCTGGGGAGAAGGGACTTTCTGCCCTGCTAAGCTACAGGAGAACAGGAACCCTAGGGGTGCTAGGGTGGGCTTTCTTGATGATGCAGCTACCTTTGAGTCACTCATTCTCTGTGCTGCCTAAAGTTATGTTTTAAGTTTAAATTACTGTGCTTAAGAGATCTATAAAACAAATATGCTTCTAACCTCACTTGCCCAAGGGTAACTTCTGGAATGCTAGAGCCTGTTCATGTAAGATAACAAGCCATGTGTTTTCACTTCAATAAACAAGGTCGGTTGTCCCGATTACACAGAATGTGCTTGATCACAGGTAGGCAGGAGATATAAAGACAGGAAATATGTTAAGATGTATGCTTGACCTTGAATGGACTAAAGTGAAAGTGGGATTTTCGTGTAGTGTTGAGCCCTGAACACAGAGCCTTGTAGATGCTAGAAAAATCACTCTAACAACTGAGTTACATTCTCAAGAAAATAATAGGTTTGTAGTTGTTGTCATATATGTGTGTGTCTTTATTTATACATATATGTGTATATATATGATAAATGTATATTATATGTATCATATATGTGTATATATACATATATAGATACATACATATACATACTTGTTTTATGTTTGTAGGAATGCCAAACAATTTGCAATAATCTTACTTAGTTGCTTAAACAAGGGAGATCTGTGTCCTCACAGTCCTAGGAGCTAAAAGTCAGAGATAACAACATCAACAATGCTTATTCCTTTAAAAAACAATAGAGTCTCTTTCATGCCTTTCCTAAACATCCAGTGGTTTTTCAGGAATCCAGACATTCCTTGATTTGTAGGAACATTACTCCAATCTATCTCCATCTTGTCTCTACATTGACCCTTTTAACAAGGACACTGGTCATATTGCATGAAGAACCACCCCCAAACAAATCTTTTCTTATTATTTTATTATCTCTATAAAGACCCTATTTCAAATAAGTTCAATTCAGCAGTTTGGAGACACTGAAGAGTAAGACTTCAACATATGAAGCTGAGGAGAGAGAGTCATAGTTCCATATAGAACAGACTTGTTCAGAAAAATAATATACAGTTGACTTAGATACAGTATCTATAAGTTTATACTTAGTTGGGAGTTTATAAAATATGGCACTTTAACCTAGAATATCACATTTTTAAGTACCCATGTCTCTTTTGTCTCTAAGCCATTCTTGCTCTTTAAGTAACGCAGAAAAAAATCATTGCAAATTGCCCAACAATTAAAGCAACATGATTTCTCTTAAACCCCAGTATATACAGAAGTGTCCAGGACAGAGTGAACCAGATGTACTGAGGGTTGAACAACTTTGATGGCTACCACTGATGGGACTTGAGGATCCAGGATAACACTTTGTGACAAATACGGCTTTTTCTTCAACCAGTACAAACTCTAATATAATATAATTATCTATGTGTAACTTAGCCATGGTTTTCCTGCATTATTTTTGAGAAACAGGAGCTCAGACAATAGTCAGCTTATCTTTAGGCTATGTAAGTTACCAGAAAATCACTTCTTGGGTCTCTACTCAGAAAACATCTATGAAGGGTATTCAAATAGTCTGCATCATGACATATACTGAGATAGAAGATGGAAAGACTGCCTAGGTTTCCATGTCAGTAGCCTGTAAACTAATGAATGAGTTACACATTTGTCAGTGGTCTCAGCTCTCAACACAGTCAGAGGCCTACCAGCTAACAAGTCCTACCAGCTAAAAATCCATCAAATCCAACTCCACCATGAGTGTTCATGGTCACTTACCACAGCATATAGTTCAAGCATCATTCTCCGTGTGTTCTATAAAGTAAAAAGGACTGGGCATAGTGATCTAGATAAATAGTCAGCAAGCTATGGCCCACACCAAGTCTAACCAGCTACCAATTTTTATATACCAAACAAATTAAGGAGTTCTAAGGAAAATATTTAGTAATTTAAAAAAAAATGAAAAGTTTATGAAATGCAAACTTCAGTATCCACCAATAAACCTTTATTGAAATATAGCCGTACTTGCTCATGCAAGTGTTACCTATGGATGCTCTTATACCACGGGAGCACAATTAAGCACAGCAAGTGACACCATATAACCACCCCCCAAGTCTAAAATATTTACTGTGTGGTCCCTTAAAATTGAAATTTATCAACCCTATTTTGCTTCTCAAACAAGACTATGCTTACATGTCGTCTGTCAGAGATATTGCTTAAATGCTGATGTTCATCATAGAACTGTGGGATAGCACTTGAGATTTGATTTTTTTCTGTTATTAGAAAAATGAACTTTCCCTCTATCCAATTTGGTTGGACTCAGGAAGCAGACCTTCAAATTAAATGATAATAGATTAGCGAGAGAAAAGATGAATATTCGCACTTGTATGGGAATTATTTTCTCACTGAATGCCCAGAGGTTAAGATTTCCATACTATGCCGGGCGGTGGTGGCGCACGCCTTTAATCCCAGCACTTGGGAGGCAGAGGCAGGTGGATTTCTGAGTTCAAGGCCAGCCTGGTCTACAGAGTGAGTTCCAGGACAGCCAGGACTGCACAGAGAAACCCTGTCTCAAAAAACCAAAAAAAAAAAAAAAAAAAAAAAGATTTCCATACTAGTTTAACAGAAAGGGAGAGGTTACAGTATTTCAAGAAAATGTGGATGGTTCTATTGGTTTTGACTTTCATTTCTTTTTTTCTCTTTTTCTTCTTTTCTTTCTTTTTAATGTATTCGCTTTACATCCCGATCACAGCCACCCTCCCTCATGTCTTCCCAGTCCTAGCCTTACAGATCTCTCCTCCCAAATTCCCCTTGGGTACCACCTCACCCTGGGGTATCTAGTCCCAGCAGGACTAGGCACAACCTCTCCCACTGAGGCCCAACCATGCAGTCTAGGTCAGGGGAAGGGAATGCCATGGCAGGGAACAGAGACCCAGACAATGTCCACTTCGTTTGTTAAGGGACCCACATGAAAACCAAGCTGTATATAGCTGACTCTGTGGCTCTTCTTATGGTATTCTTGATTTAATTTTCATTTTCTTGTTGTTGTTGCTGCTGCTGCTGCTGCTCCTTCTACTGTTTTGTTGAACTGCTACTGGAATGCACAGATGTCTTCCTGGAATTTGCAGGGACTCCCTTGGAAGACAGTAAAACTCACAGTTACTTTGGGAAGGCTTTGCAAGCTAGAACAAGCAAGTTCAGAAAAGCTTTCAAATGTTCTTTCTCAGAAATTATCATTATTCTAAGATAGTGGGTCCTTTCTCACCAGGTTCCCACATGAAAGCATGCCCAATGGGTCATAGCTTGAGATGTTAGGGTACATAGACCCATCTCAGGGCCCATCTCTTGGTAAGTCATTCTCCATGCTCTGGGAGAAAAATACATAATCAAATATCTTAACATTCTTGCCAAGGATGACAAAGTTGTACCAGAGAACATAGTCCTAACATCCCTGTCACTTGCAAAGCAGAAATTCCTTCTGCTACCTTCAGCAAACCTCCATAAACTCAAGGCTTCCCACCCCAAGCAAGCAGCATTAACACCCTAACTATCAGAAGAAAGGACATAGTACCACCACCCACCAGGCCATGACCTGCCAGAGTGTCTGTTACACTCCATACTTGAGCACTCCTTCAACCTATGATAACCACCACACCCTGTCTGCTCACAAGCCAATGTTGTCCGGATGCAGAGCTGAGTTCCACAGGCTAAGCCAATCCTAGCTCGTTTTTTGTCACGAGCGTAACATCCTGTTGGTAATCTCAATTTAAAAAAAAAAAAAAAAAAGTCAACTTAAAATTAGATCCTTGTACATATAAGTACCAAACCGATTCAATATTTTCTAATACCAGAATCTCTGGTCTCGTAACTCCAAATTCTCATGTTAGTCAGGCAAATGCCAGAGTCAGGTTAGAGGCTTTTAGACAAGCTGCAAGCTCTTTCCCCACAATCCTGAGATTTACAGTATTAATTTAAATCCCTGAGACATCTGAGACTTTATAGCACCTCAGCCAATTTTTCCTCAAGGAACTGTACAGGTTTTGTCAGGAATTCACTGCTAGATCAATATTAGCTGTAAAGAAAAAGTTGCACACAGAAGTCAAAGTAAGCACATTGCTAAAGCATGCTTCAGTCACTCCAGATCATAGGAGAGATGCTTACAGAAAAGCCTTAAGGCTAGAGAATTTGGGTAAGCATCCTCCTCCCACTGCTCAGGAAAGGAGAAAACAGAACACTCAGGGGTTCTTTCTGCATTCTCTGAAAATGTGCCTTTTCTGCTATTTATGACAATTACAGGTGAAAATTATCCATTGGGGAGGGAAGAAATTGTTGAGTCTCTGGAGCAAAGTTGTCCAACAGAACATACCTGACTGACAAAAATGTCCTATATCCATGCTGTCCAATACGATGGCCGTTAGTCATACATCCCCATTGAGCACTTGAACTGTGACCAGCAAGGCAGAGGAACCAGAGTTCCCATTTTAATTATTTTAATATAAATGGCCTCACATAACCGCTGAAGCCTGCTCCCAGGATGCAGCTTTTCATAAGCCATTAAATTCCAATGAATTTTTATTTCTATTTTGGAGAACCTGAGTATGGACACCATGGTTTGGATATGATTTGAGCATGTTCTTCAAAGTATCATGTGTTGGTACTCAAAGTGGTGATATTGACAGACAGCTATCATGTCTTGAGGGCATTGCCCTCTAGATTCATAGAATGGAGTCACTGCCAGGACAGTGGAAGTGATAAGGCAGCCTGGCACCTTCCCTGAATCCATCTTCTGCATGTATTGCTTGTCACTCCTTCCACCATTGCGATGCCATCTGTCATGAGGCGCCACCAGATCCAAACAGATGCTAGCACCGTGCCCTCACACCTCCAGCACTGTCTGCTAACAATAAATCTCTTTTCTTTACAGGTTCCCTGTCATCCAGTATTTCATCACAGCAACAGAAGCTGGGCTATGACAGTGGAACCATGGAATGTGTATGGCTTCATGAAGTTACTCCACTGTATCAGTCAAGAATGAACAACGCGGCAGTTGGCCTTGTAGGCAGGGTTGTTTTCAGATCTTCGATCAAACTCAGGAACTCTGTTTTCCTTCGTTTTCCCATCATGCATTAGTGACTCAGCGTGAACGGAAGCCTCTTCCAGCACATAATCTAAACGCGTGACCAGCACCTGCCTCCTGACTGCTTCCACCACCTGCTCTTCTAATAACACAGGAAAGAAACAGCATTAAATTTCTCTCCCTCGCTTTGCCAATAATAAGCTCTTCGTAATCTGAACCACAATCTCTATATTGCCCTAACTTTACCTGCACACTGAGCAGAATCCTCCAGTGTGGGGTCACAGGGCACAGTTGGGTGGAGGAACTGATGTGTCAGGATACCCATGTGACACAACTCCTCTCCAGGGAGGCCCCGACTCTGCAGTCCTTAGTTAATTTCAGAGCAGCAGGCCAGTGCCTCCTACAAGGTTTGAAAAGACCTGGCAAGATCAATTACGGAAATGATTAGTATGCAAATGGCACCAGCAGGCTGCAGGCAAGAACTCTCTCAATAAGGACTGCAGAGGCCAGCCCTGTTAGAAGCAAATCACTCAGCTATAAACAGAAGAAAAGTCATTAGCCTCTTTGTGGATGGAAAACATATTTCTGCCACCACATCAAGTGTGATACTGGTATTCTGAAATCCTTTCATCAAAGGCTAGAGACTGGGAAGGAAAAATGTAGCAAACAAGATGAAGGCAAGATTACCATTCTCTCTAAAAGACTATGTAGCTCCAACACCTAGTATATTCATCTTCCTGGTGTCTTCTTGCTTATACCTCTTAAGTCTAGGTCTGACTCAAAGTCGTGGTTCTCAAACATGGGACAGGTTCTGCTGGCAACGTAAGCCAATGTTTCCACAGTCCCAAACTGGCCCTTGAAAATAAGGAAGCTATAATCAACTCTCCATTAGACGAACCTGATTCAAGCTAAAGGAGACCACTACCTTGTCCTGTTTGGTGTGCTAGAATGTTCCCTACATTATGAGAGTTAGATTTTGCTTTTAATAAATTGCTTCACTGGCAGCAGTAAAAGCTAACACCTGGCAGCTTTGTGCTGTGGGAGAACAGAATGTGCCTTAGCAGAATATGGAAGATTGTTGAGCTGAAGGCAACTAAGAAGCAGCAGATGCAGGCCTTCCCTCAATTTGCCTAAACTCAAGATGCAGATTTACAAAGATAGAAAATATTCTGCCTGCCTCTATTCCGGGAAGAATAAAACAACTGGGGAAAGCCTTGGGTCTTCATCAGCCTAGTGATGACTCTAGAAGAATCTCCACACACAGGCCAGCCTATCTATTCTCTCTTGTCCATACCATTTCCAAAATTAGCAGTAACAGAAAACTCAATTCCTTTCCTTTTACTCTTGTCTCCTTTATAAAAATGTTCTATTGTTCCTTGAAGATACTATGTGTTGGGATTCAGACCCAGGACAACCAGCTGAGGCACTTGTCTAACATACCAAAGCAGGCTTGCCCTCCAAGTTCCCCCAGCATCCCTTAGTCCTTACCTGTTACTGGGCATGGCTAGCATGCCCTGCCCTCTGTTCTGAACTTTTCAGCCCAGGGGCTGGGCCTCCCCTCCCCCATAAGCTTTTTGCTGTATTACACAGACATTTTGTGCTTGCAGGCACTGCTCAGATCTCTCCCCCTCTCCCCCTTTCTTTCTCTCTCCCCCTCCTTCTCTATTCCTCTTCCTCTCTTCCCTGGCCCTCTCCTTCCTCAGCTCTTCCTCTCCCTATCTCCCTCCCCACCCCTCTCTCTCCCTGCATTTTCTCTCCCCATGCATTGCATGCACAGGCTCTTTCTTTCTCTCTCTTTCTCACCCTCCACTCCGTCTACCTCTCCATGTGGACTTCCCTAGCCTCCTTTCTTAGGACCAGTGAACCCTCCCACGAGCTGCTTCCCAATAAACCTGCCTTTATATACTCTAATCTGGTCTGAATTGACTCGTTTTACCAACTGAGAATAACGTATCACTATATAGGCTTGGAATTAGATGCTGCCTGTCTGAGATCTGCTCTCTCTCCAGATGTTCTTCATGTATCCAAATTCCACTTCAGTATCGTTCCTTTAGTGACCTACTCAATCCCAGATATTAAAGAAGGAAACTTTATTTCCATCCTTGATAGTAATACCACCCATGATCTGATTGGTGTGACTAGCTTACAATACAAATATATAACCAATTATTATGGTTTGGATAGAAAATATGCCCTCAAAGTTTATATACTGAAGAGTTCATCTTCAAGTCATGGTGCTGCTGAGCAGTGACAGGTCATGTGTTTGTGCTTGCCTGTGTGTGTGTATGTGTGTGTGTGTGTGTGTCTGTCTGTCTGTCTGTCTGTCTGTGTCTGTGTGTCTGTGTCTGTCTGTGTGTGTCTCTGTGTGTATGTGTCTGTGTTTCTGTGTGTCTGTGCGTGTGTGTGTGTGTGTCTGTCTATGTGTCTGTCTGTCTGTCTGTATGTGTGTGTGTGTGTGTGCGTGCATGCGTGTGTGTGTGTGTGTGTAAGGATCAATCCACTGAAGAGCTCAAATGCTCTTGGTTGGAGGAAATAAGTCATTGTGTGTATACTGGCATGACCTTCCCTCAACCACCACCTTTCCCTGTCTCTTTCTCTGTTTCTCCATGTCTTAGTCTCTGTGTGTCTTTGTCTCTGAGTCTCTCTCTCCTTCTCCTCTCTCTCTCTCTCTCTCTCTCTCTCTCTCTCTCTCTCTCTCTTTCTCTCTCTCTCTTTCTCTCTCTCTCTTTCTCTCTCTCTCTTTCTCTCTCTCTCCCTCTTTCTCTCTCTTGCTTTCTCTCTCTTTCCTGGACACCCTTAGGTGGGCAGCTCATGTCTGCCATGTGCTTCCCATTGTGATGATTTTGCCTTACCACTCGTTCAGAAACAATAGAAGTGAAGGACAGAACCACGGGATGGGCTGGAGCCTTTGACACTGTGAACTAAAACCAACCTTTCCACCTTTTCATTAATTTTCTCTGCACTTTGTCACAGTGATAGGAATATGACTAGCATACCAGTCTGTTGAAAATGCACTGAGCTGAGGGGTAAAGCTGCGCTGTGTAGTCCCATTTAAGCCTTCTACTCCCCACCCTTTTAACGTAATTCACCTGTAGATGACTCATCAAATGGACATGCCCTTTTACCCCCATTCTCTCTAAGAGAAATAGGGAAATCCCAATTTCCCAAGCCTAAAGTGTTAGAAAGGGTCCATCCTCACCTGGGAGAAAGGTGTAACCAGGACTTCTGAAGAAATGCATCAGGACAGTTTGGTTTTGTGTTGTCCATATTTCTACTTTATTTTTAAATTTTCATGTGTGTGTATGTGTGTGTGTGTGTGTTTGTATGTATGCGTGTGTATTCCTCCCATGCTAACATTTTACTTTCCTTTATCTACCTTTAGACAACTTTACTTCTGCCCACATGCCATATATGCATACATGATTTAATGTACATTTGTAAGATGTAAAAACCATAAGTGAAAAAAACAGAAAGTATTTGTCTTTCTGAAATTGTAGGAAAAAACAGGGCATCGTGGCTCACACTTCTAATACCAGTACTTGAGAGGCTCAGCAGGAGCTTTGACCAGAGCTTGAGGCCAACCTAGGCTACTAGGTGAGTTCCAGGCCAGCCAAGGCATGTACAGCCTTCAGCAGTTGTAATGGAGTGAGGTAATGTATGATTTGGTGTCTAATGGGGTTTCAACAATTTTAAAAACCAAGCGGAGGGTGTGAGCAAGTGCAGAATGAGATCCAGTGCATTTCTGTACCATGTGATTATATTTTGAGTATGTGTTTGGCAGCAGAATCATGGAGAGATGCAATTGGAGGGGAAATGTTGAAAGGAGGCCAAACCAAAAGGCAATGTAGGGGCGACAACAAGGAGACCAAACAAAAATTCCCCAGGAGAAGCAATCACATTAGCCTCTCTCTAAGCCAGATCCAAACCAAGGAACTACAGCCAAGGCACACTGAGAACTAACTCTGCATTCTTCTGCACACTTTCCCAGATTAACACATTGAATCCTCACAGCGAGATGATAGGAACTGTTCCTGACACCACTTTCTTGAAGATAAGGACACTGAAATTTGGATTATGTAAGCTGTTGTGCATAAGAAAGATAATAAGTTTTCATCTGAACTCAAGTGTAGCATAAGACCAAGTCCTTCCTAACAAATATCTTTATGAGAAAACTACAGGAATAGAAACATGCCCAGTGGACTTCAGATAGGAAGACCAGACCAGAGAACATTGAAATAGGTATTTCAAGCAAAGGGTTATCTTAATCATTTATGTTAATACATTAAAGCCAATTTTCTAATTGCTTTAGAAGATTAAGTTAAAGTCAATTCTGGTATTTATTTGCTCAGTGTAACAGTAATGTTAAAGCTGCAAGGAGTCTCCAAGACCATCTGGTTCGCAGCTTTTATTTGACACCATAAGGCAGAGTCTCATAAAGATAAAGCGATCAATGGTGAAAAATCAGCAATTTCTACAGAGTTTAAGTTGACAGTCTAGGTGAAAGGAGTTAATGTAATAATATTGGGTGTCAACAATATTCAAAAGTATTATCAATTTATCATTTCAGTATCTAAAATACACTAGCTCTCAAATGCATAGTCAGGCAGTAATCACGAAGAATTATGTTAACACAGAAAGAAATATTCCCCAGTAAACATGAGATATAAATATTAAGTTACAGAACACGGTGAGGTTAGTATTGCCTTATTACATTTGAACTCTCATTTAACTTTCTAACTCTAAGCCAATAATTTAGCTTAAATATTTGAATTTGTAAGTGCACATGGTTAGGTAAATTTTATGCCCATATTTGAAGATTTTTCTTTGTCAAAAAAGTATGTTACATCTGACTCTAACATATTTTATATTTGATTCAGAATTGTCTTGGCTCAAAATAGAAGCTAGATGCTACTAGAGTTTCAGTAATGTCTTGTTCTTTTCCTCTTCCTCCTTGAGAATTCTTATCTTAAAATCCATCATGACAGTTGGCAAAAAAGATGAACCATTAGGTATTTCTTCAAACCTTGGACTTCACATGGATCTCTATAGCTTTAGTTAATTTCTCCCAGGACTAATGACTGTTGACATGACTAATAGAACTTAGCAGTTACACACAGAGCTGTCTCATTCAGCTAATTTACACTGAGTTCTCAAAAAACCCATATTCCAACTGCAAACCCACAACACTGCTCTGTGTTGGAACAATAAATTCTGAAATAAATATGAGATACAAGAAAAGAATAAGAAACTTTAAATTTTAATGTGAGTATACTAACTTCCCCCAAATTCTCTTTGTGTAATTACAAAATTAGAGAGTTAGGAGTGTCTTGTATTAAACAGTGAATTTCTAAGATAAGGTAGTCATTTAAGGTCAAATCCTAAAAAAACACGCTACAATTTTCAAAGGAGCTTTATGTTCACCTCAAAAAATTACCATTCCCCAGATTGCTATGAGTTGAAACTTATAAAGTCACTATGGAATCAGTGTGGCCATTCCTCACCAATATAGGAATCAAACTACCTCAATCAATATCCAGCCATACCATTCTTGGGCATATATCCAAAGAACACTTTGTTCTACCACAGAGACACTTGCTCAACCATGCTCGTTTTTTATCCTCTATATAATAGCCAGTAATTGGAAATAACCTAGATGTCTCTCAGCAGAAGAATAAATAAAGGAAATATGTTATGTCTACACAATGGAGTATTCCTTAGCTGTTAAAGATGACATAATGAAGTTCATAGTTGAGTAGATGGAACTAGAGAAAAACCATCCTGTGTGTGGTATTTCAAACCTCAAAAGACAAATATAGTATCAATTTGCTTATATGTAAATATTATCTGTTAAGTCAAGGAAAACCAAGCTACAATATATAGAAACACAGAGGCTAGGTATAGAGCAAGATATTAGGGGAACAGATAGATCTCATTAAAAAGGAGGAAATATAATAGATAGTTATGGATGGATGGATGGGTGGATGGATGGATGGGCAGAGGGTTAGGGAGACTGGGACAGGGAAGGGAATTCTGGTGAGACAATCAAAAATAAGGACCATTTCAGGGGTACCATGAAAATATAGTAAAGTATAAACTGCCTAAAATATATAGATATATGAAGGAAATTTAAATGAAATTGCCAAATAATGTGGAAGACAAAGTCCCTACTGGGCATCTCTTATCACCAAATAAAGTTTCCAGTACCAGGATCGGTTTATCTAATTGAGTTGTTGACCAAAGGGGTTCTGTGGGAATCCCCTAACAACCCAAGCTATTGCCAAGACTGTACCTTGCTTGCCAAAAACTAGTAGGGAACCCTCATTGCTAAAGACAACACCTATACTACTCATCAAACTAAAGAAGTCAAGCTGTTACCCATATAGAGTCTTCACACCTACAATCTAGAGTCTTGATACAGGAATGTTCTCTACAGACTACCAAAAGAGAAATGCAAACACCAAGCTAGACATAAACCCTTTAATCAATAATGATGTCCAACCTGAAAGATATGTTAGAGCAATGATAGCACAAAGCTTGTGGGAGTGATCAACCAGTATCTGATTAGACTCACTCCACAAGATTGAATCCATGCCCAATACTGTAGAAGCTAGGCCCCATTCTTTCTCCCAGCCCCATCCTCCCAGAAATAAGACTCAGACTCAAAATATATTTACAAATACCTTAATCATGTAGTTAGGCTCTTCTCTGACTAGAATATAACTTACTATAACCCATTTACTATATTTAACCTGCATTCTGCCACATGGCTGGCTACCTCTGCTCAGGTACCATGCATCTGTCTTATCAGAGTTTCCCCTGTGAATCTCCCAAATGGTTTTTTCCCAAAATTTTCTCTTCTCCCACATATTTCACCTCCTGTTCCCTGCCTAAGCCATAGGGTATCAGGTTTATTATTGACAGCACATTCATACAGACATAAGATATTCTCCTTTTTTTTTTTTTTTTTTTTTTTTGGATGCAATCAGCAGAGGTTTATTGGGGAGAGTTGGCTAGCCAATTGTCAAAACTGCTCATCCACACAGGAACAGAATTTTGACAAAAGGCCAGCAAGCTGAGGGTTTTTTGTTTTATAGCATGGGGTGGGGAAAGGAAGGAATTTTTGAGTGGTTACACATGATTGGTTCCATTTTCTCACAGTTACACATGATTGGTTGTTTTACAAATTTTGAACATCAGCAGGCTGTAACACTGGGAAAACCTCAAGGGGAGGGGGGTAACCAAGAACAGTGGAAAGTTAGCTACTTCTTGGAACCACCCAAATGACTTGCATCTTTCTCTGCAGTTAGGAATGTCTTCTTGCTTTGGGCCTTCCCCACCCTGAGGCTTGAGGAATGTTAATCCAGCAAGTGTCCTCTGATTCAGGGATAATACCCTTCTCCTTTTAAGTCTAATAAAAGCCTCTTTTATTTCTTTTTTTCAATAAATATACTCTTTATTCTGTAGCTAACATTATAAATATTACAAGATTCTTTTTATGCTAACATGTACTCAAATATATTTTGAAAATTAATATTTTAAAGTCATAAACTTTTATAACCTTTACTGTGTTATTCAGATTTCTGTTGCTGTGACAAAATACCTGAGGCAATTAACTCGTACAAGCTTCTTATTGATAAAAAAAAGTGAGATGAATATTGATACTCTCATGGGCATTGTGCCTGTATAACACATTTAGGAATACAAGGCTTAGACCCAGTCCTTCTTTAACTTTTTTAACTGATTTGAGATCGTTAGCCTGTGAGTTAAGGAACTATAGAAAGTTCATGGCTCTGAGTTTATTGTTAGGGCGTTTTCTATATTCTATTTAGAAATAGCTGAGAGGAGTTAAAAGACAACAGTCCAGATTACCTTACATGGATAGTTGGTTTTCAAAACGTCAGAAGTCCACAGAATTGACATTACAAACATTTCTATATTAATGTTCATTTTGATTAGAGACCTGTTTGCTTCTGACAGCTTCCTGTCTTGGATTCTAAGAGGAAATTGAGCATCTTTGGAGTTACTCCAGCTGTGGGGAGACAGCCACTGGGCAAGAATTGCCTCTTTCCATCTACAGACAAATTACTGTTCAGAAGAGGACACACTTGCGGAATAGTCAACTGATTATATCTGCCTAGACAGAGTAATCAGCCCTTAATAATTCTGCATCATTAAGGTCTATCAGATGATTCTGGGCCAGAAGGCTGAAGATTTGATGCTCCAACATTCTGTAGTATAGGGACTGTCCAGGTGTTCAGCGGTCTCTATAAATTGGCTAAGTTTTAGAAGCTATGCTTTGTGCTTCCCATAATTTCAGTTAACTCAGTCATTCTGGATTTCTGACAGGGTTGAAGACTTATAGTCTCATAGCCAATCCTGGCTATTCACTTTGAGAGAAAAGAGTTGAGAGGATGGTTTTCAGCTGACATTCATTCTAAAGCCAAGAAAAAAGCCAGGTTCAGAACTAAATCTTTTAGTTAGGAGAGATGACAGAGGTTCTGGTTAGTCAACAAAATGATGGACTGGGTACTAGGTCTATCTTGTACCTTACTGACATAAATTGGTATAGTCATGCTCTAAATGTATTTTGAGAGAAAAGTTTTATTTTAACAGGAAGGGTGATATGTAGGAGGAGCTAAGGGGGAAGGAGTACCAAGAGGAAGAGAAGGAGGGCAGAAGCTAGGTGATGAGAGAGAGAAAGAGGAGGGGACATGGAGGCAGATGTTCGCGTGTCTCCACCAGTCAAAGATAGTTGATATATCTAGGTTGGGTATTGGGTTACACTTCTGATTGAGCAATACCAAACTTATAAATCCTTTGATTAACATTTTTAAAAAATTGTATAAAAGCAAAAAGGAAAAGGGGGCATGGTATAGGGGTTTTCTAGGGAGGGGAAATTGGAAAAGGGGATGGCATCTGAAATGTAAATAAAATATCCAAAAAAAATAAAGAAAGAAAGAAACTCGTACCAATGAAAACCTTAAATTTGAAATCAAAGTAAATTTTGTACCATTTAAGAAACTGTTCCAACAAAACCACTACTTTTCCCTAGAAAGACAGCCCAAATATTAACCACCTCAGTCCCCAAGCCCAGGAAATAGGGGCACCAACTCCTAATTAACTTCTTCAAGCTGATTATGGACATTGAGATATTACAAGAGGGGCGGGGGAGAAAGTAAATTGATAAGCCTCTGATGCTGTGTCTTCACTCATCCAGCTGGAAATCCAGGACATCAGAGGTTTGAGCAGGTCTGCTCAGCTTGCTTGATGAGTAGATACACCAAGGCTGTGTATTCTGAAATATACAATTCTCAAAACAAATTTTAGTATCAAGATAATTTTTTGTTTGAATTCTGCAATTTAGTCTTCTGGCAGCTTGCCTCTGTCATGTCTAATACATATAATTTTGGGAGTTTCTATGAGGGTGTGCTCCCACCATCCTCCCATTCCTGCCTCCCTACTCTCGAATTCCCCAACACTAGGGAATCCAAACTTTCAGGCACCAAGGCCCTCCACTTCCACTGATGCCTGACAAGGCCACCCTCAACTATCTATACAGGTGGAACCATGAGTCTCTCCCTTTGTGTTCTCGGGCTGGAGGTTTTAGAATGGCTACTCTGGCTTGTTTCTTAGGACCATTTGCCTGAAAAATTGTTTTCCAGCCTTTTATTCTAAGGTAGTGTCTGTCTTGATCACTGAGGTGGGTTTCCTGTATGCAGCAAAATGCTGGGTCCTGTTTACATATCCAGTCCTTTAGCCTATATCTTTTAATTGGGGAATTGAGTCCATTGATGTTAAGAGATATTAAAGAACAGTAATTGTTGCTTCCTATTATTTTTGTTATTAGAGGTGGAATTATCTTTGTGTGGCTATCTTCTTTTGGATTTGTTGGAAGAGGATTCGTTTCTTGCTCTTTCTAGGGTATAATTTCCCTCCTTTTATTGGAGCTTTCTCGCTATTATCCTTTGTAATGCTGGGTTTGTGGAAAGATATTGTGTAAATTTCATTTTGTCATGAAAAGTTTTTCATAGATGGTTTCTCCATCTATGGTAATTGAGAGTTTTGCTGGGTGTAGTAGCCTGGGCTGGCATTTGTGTTCTCTTAGGATCTGTATGACATCTGTCCAGGATCTTCTGGCTTTTATAGTCCTGGTGAGAAGTCTGATATGATTCTGATAGGTCTGCCTTTATATGTTACTTGGCCTTTTTTCCTTACTGCATTTAATATTCTTTTTTTGTTTTGTGCATTTGGTGTTTTGATTATTATGTGACGGGAGGTATTTCTTTTCTTGTCTAGTCTATTTGGCATTCTTTAGGCTTCTTGTATGTTTATGGGCATCTCGTTCTTTAGATTAGGAAAGTTTTCTTCTATAATTTTGTTGAAGATATTTATTTGCCCTTTAACTTGGGAATCTTCACTCTCATCTATACCTATTATCTTTAGGTTTGGTCTTCTCATTGTGTCCTGGATTTCCTGGATGTTTTGTGTTAAGAACTTTTTGTATTTTACATTTTCTTTGACAGTTGTATCAATATTTTCAATGGTATCTTCTGCACCTGAGATTCTCTCTTCTATCTCTTGTATTCTGTTGGTGATGCTTGTGTCTATGACTCCTGATCTTTTTCCTACGTTTTCTATGTCCAGAGTAGTCTCCCTTTGAGATTTCTTTATTGTTTCCACTTCCATTTTTATGTCCTGGATAGTTTTGTTCAATTCCCTCACCTGTTCAGTAGGGATTTTTGTGTTTCCTCTTTAAGAGCTTCTATCTGTTTACCTGTGTTCTCCTCAAATTCTTCTCTTTTTTTGTTCTGTTTTTGTTTTTTGAGACAGGTTTTCTCTGTGTAGCCCTGGCTGTCCTGGAACTCACTCTGTAAACCAGGCTGGCCTCAAACTCAGAAATCTGCCTGCCTCTGCCTCCCAAGTGCTGGGATTAAAGGCGTGCGCCACCACTTCCCAGCTATTTTTGTCCTTCTTAAAGTCCTGTATCATCATCATTAAAAGTGATTTTAAATTTGAATCTTGCTTTCCTAATGATATGGGGAATTCAGGACTTTCTAGTGTGAGAGAACTAGGTTCTAATGATGCCAAGTACCCTGGGTTGCTGATGCTTATGTTCTTGTGCTTTTCTTTCACCGTCTTGATCTCCTTAGTGCTACCTGCCCTGTCTCTGACTAGAGCCTGTCTTTCCTATTATCTTGGTTGTATCAGAACTGTGTGGGGTGGGTGTTACTACTGGGGTAAGAGCTGGGGCCCAAGATCTGCTCAGTGCTCAGGCGCAGACAGGAAGGAATCAGTGCTCCAGGCCAGGAGTGACTTCCTGGGTCCCAGTGGGTCTCAGTTACTCCCTGTTTGGGGCCCGCGTTGCTGTCTCCTTACCTAAGATACTGCCCAGGTTATAGCTCCTTCGAGACCCGCTTCATCTGGGTTTTGTAAGATTGGGTGCAGAGCTGCCACCTGGCATTTGCTCAGTGCTCAGGCCCAGACCGGAAGCTGCCTCTTTTTTTTTTTTTTTCAAGCATTTGAATACAATTATAGCAATTAAAAAACTATTAGGTAAAATTTACATTTATCATATTTAACACATTCATATTTGGCAATTGAAAGAGTTTTATCATTTATGTGATCTTGATGAGTTTAGAGTTCTGTATCTAAATCATTTTTTGTCCTCATTTATATTATCAGCCTAAAAACATTTTCTTAGACCTAGAACATCTTCTTATATCCTAAACAACTTAAGCCTATAATAAGACTATGACTATCTAGTTTTCAACCCCATCAGAGACCTAAGAAAGAATAAATATTACCTAAGTGTGTAGGAACTGCAAAAAGAAAGCTTCCAAAAATTACAGAAATGACAAAGACATGTGACAGCCTAGATAGTCCCCAATATTGTCTCTATAACATTGGAGCATCCATCTTCTGCCTTCTGGCCCAATATATCTGAAGCAGGAATTATGAAGGACTTGCTTTCTTTATATTGGCAGATCTTAACAGCTGACTTCCCTCCATCTGTTTGTTCTTTCTGGACAGCATTTGTCTGTAGTTCAAAAGTGGGCATTTCCCCCCCCCCCCCCAGTGGCTAGCTTGCGACAATTGAAGCAACTCCACGTGGAGTTATTGATGCTTATCATCTTCTTTGAAGTGGAATGAGAGTACTGTCAGGAGCAAACCTGTCTCACAGTCAAAAAATCTTTTAATAATACAACAGTTTTAAATACCATATTCTGTGGATCTCTCAGGTTTTAAAAGATCATCTATTCATAGACTATCCGAACAAGCAAACATTACCTGTTTTTAGCTATTTATTATCTATTTAACCCAGGATGCATACTTGTGTGTCAATCTACACTAGTATCTGATGTGATTATGAGTTTGACTATTAGCTTGCATTACTTAATTATCCTAAACAGTTTGTAATCAAAGCTATTAAAAGTATTGGGACTAAATGTGTTTGTTTCTTTGTTTGTTTGGTAGGTTGGTTTTGAGACAGGGTTTCTCTGTATAGCCCTGGCTGTCCTGGAACTCACTCTGTAGAACAGGCTGGCCTTGAACTCAGAAATCCGCCTTCCTCTGCCTTCCAAGTGCTTGGATTAAAGATGTGTGCCACCACTGCCCGGTGACTAAATGTATTCTTAAATGAGTTGTATATGCATAATACCTATACAAGAGTTGAAACATTTATACCTTATGTTGTAACAAAATCAACCTTAAATTTTGTGTCAATATTCAAAAATTTATACCAATAAAAACCTTAAACTTGTACCAATAATCTATAATTCATAACAATGTAAAAAAAAGTGACCTTACATGAGAATAGCAATAATTTTAAGTTGAAGAGTAGATTGAATAATCTACCTTCATATTATATTATATTATATTATTTCTATATGATATGTCTATATTCTCCCCTTTTCAACCCCTTTTCCCTTACCTAAAAAAGAAACATAGAGAAAAGCAAAGGAAAGATACAAATCCCCAAATCTAAGTTCCTTATTTTATTTCCTCCCTGTCTAGAACCATAACTATTTGTAACCATCCCTAAAAATTACAACATATCTAGAACTCATAAAATGACCAAAACCATCCACCCCAACTTAAGGGACTAGGATAATGGTCTTCTTATAATTGCTTCCTGCTGAACAAAAGTGAAAAATTCTTTTTGGAGGGGGGCCTAAGAAAATTAGGAAAAAATGGTTAGTCTTAAGAAAGCTAGCTGTAATTGTGTTTTGTCCAGTCACTATGTACTAAGAAAGTACTAAAAAAGTACTAAGAAAGGGCTTAACTGAAATCCCGACTGGAACAGTCTGAAAAGCTGAATGAACCAAGGTCATCAAGGATCTGCAGCCTTTCCTGGAGCTGTTTTGGAAGCAAGTCTCCTGAGGAATAGCATCGAAGCACTGTAGGGCAGTATCCATCATCCTAGCATCTTTGAGAGTGGGTCTTGCTATGGATGTTTCTTTGACCTTCTATTCTGCAAGATACAAACCTTACAAGTAATATATAATTCTATAAAGACATTTGTATAGAATATGCAGGGTCATATAGATCATTCAAGGATGATTTCTTGCTCTTTGAGCAGGTGAAAGGCAACTGGTTTTTTTAAAGTTAATTTAATCATATAATCAAGCTATAATAGAATTCTACATTTTTATATTTACAAATACCTTGGCCATATAGCTAAACTTCTCTGACTAGATCGTAACTTACTATAACCCATTTACTTTAACCTACATTCTGCTGTGTGGCTAATTACCTATGCTAAGGTACCATATGCCTGTCTCATATTTTCCTAGGTGAATCTCCCATCTGGCTCTATCCCAGAATTCTTTCTCCTCCCAGATGTCTTACCTCCTATTTCCTGCCTAAGCCACAGGCCATCAGATTTTTTATTGATAGGTACCACATCCGTATAGACATAAAATATTCTTACTACACAACACTGCTTGGGAAGCCAAGAACCTAAGACTAGACAGTCCAGAGAAATAGGATAAAATCAAAATCTACTGGTCTTTTAAAAAAAACTGTAACAATAAAATAACTTCTAATGATACTACGATTTATTCACAGATCAGTGCCTTGCTCAGCCATCATCAGGGAAGCTTCTTACTGCAGCCAGATGGGAATAAATACAGAGACCTGTTGTAAGTTGCCCTGGTGCTGTTTGTATTCTGATGTTAATTCTGCTTCCTCAAGAGGGGTTACCCTGATGAGGAGTAGATCACATACTTAGGTGATTTCATGTGAAACTTCTCCTCATTTTAATGGTCAAATAAAGATTACAGCCTGTGTTCAGGCAATGGAAAGGAAAGGTGGGGCTGGAAGTTTTTGAGAGAGAAAAAAGAGGTAGAAGGAGATGGAGCAGAACCGCATGGCCAGAGTAACAGAAATTGTCACCTCATAGAATATAGTATGGCAGAAGACAATCTGAGCTAAATGTTTACTCTGACCAACTATAGCAAAGAAAACATAAACCTGTGTTTTATTTTTTAAATCAAGACTTGCTGGTGTTGAAAAGTCTTAGCCTCTCCAGAGGCTAATTCCAAAGTTAATAACTGCCTTATGAGTAATGATTATCTCAAGGCAACCAGCAAATAGGGCCTACTGATGTACAAGGTATTATAGTAAATGCTTTCATTAAGCTTTGAAGCCCTACATAGGAACCCCTTATTAAGACCTTAAGCCTAAAAGATGAAGTCTTTTTGGTGTAGATATCAATGAGGCTTTTTTTTTTTTCAATAGCATCAACACTATAGTTCACATTTATAAAGATCCACATTTGAAAAATATTTTCTCTGCATTTCAGAAATTTGATCATCTTAATACTGTGAATTCAAAAGTATCTGAACTAAATATTCATAAAGATGGTGTATTTGCCCACTAGCTTATAACTGACTCATGAATAACTGGTTCCCTGTTAAGTATGCTTCTCATATCACCTAGCCACTTCACTTAATAAAGAAGGCATCTTGAAGATGTTTTTAGAAGTGTGAGAGCAGAAAAAGTTCAAATACACTGGTATATAGATATTTAAGATATTTCTTTTTAAATCATACTTCTCTTCTTTGAACAAATCTCTATTATTCTCATTTTCCTAGTTAGCTTTAATTTTTTGTTGTTGTTTTTTTTTTTTTTGAAACAGAATGTCTCTGTGTAGCCCTGGCTGTCCCAAAACTCACTTCATACATCAGGCTAACCTGAAACTCAGAGGTCTGCCTGCTTCTGCCTCCCAAGTACAAGAACTAAAGGCATGTGCCGCCACCACATGGCAGCTTTAATTTTTAACTTGACATGGCTGTAGTAAAGCCTCTGATGAATAGCCTAGATGAGATTGGCCTTTGAGCACATCTTTGGGGACTGATGATATAGAATGGTCAAGCCCACTGCTGGTAGTGTTACATAGCCCGCTAGTTGTATAAGAAAGATAGCCAACAAGCCAGAAAGCAACGTCTCCACATGGTTTCTGCTTCAAGATCTTACTTGAGTTCCTGTCCTGATTTCTCTCAATTATGGACTGTGGCCTGGATGTATAAGCTAACTAAATCTTTTTCTCCTCTAAGTTCTCCACAGACCCGAGCATACTGGAGATGGCCAGACTGTGGGACACCCAGCAAGGACAGCGACAAGTGTGAAGTAGAGCCGCCCTGAGACTAAGGGACAAGCCGTGCCATGCTACAGGTGGCAGAGTGGAAGAGATGGGCTCCAGGACCTTTGGAGTCCAGAAGACCACAAGCGAATGCCAGATGCTAGACTCAGCTACAGCGTTTGCATTTACATGGGGGTTTGCTTTGATCTGATTATTCTCGTGCCCCCGTTTTTCTATTTTGTAACAAAGAAGTATTTAACTTGTTTTTGGTTTTATATGATCCCACAGTTAAGAGACTTAGGATGTTTAAAGAGACATTGGACTTTTAAAGCATTGGCATTTAAAAAAAAAACTGTGGGACTTTCAAAGTTATACTGTGTTTTATATCTAAGGGACAAGGAATTTTAAAACTATAGTTTAAAAGTGTTTTGTACATGCGCAATGACTTTTTCGCCATGTGTAATCTCATGCAGAATAGGATATTGTTTGTCTCAAAGAGGAGCCTGGTGGTATACGTTCTGAGATAGTTATGCAGGGTGCAGAAGAGACCACAGCATGAAAAAGTCCCAGCAAAGATTTTGTTTTCTCTTCCAAATGTTCCTTGGGTTTCCTTCAAAATAAAAGCTTTTTAAAGGTACATTGAAGCTACAGATACAATTGTAAAAACCAACTGGGCAGCCATGAGATGGTCAGGTGGAGTGTTCAGATACTGCTGTATTTATTTAACATGCTTCAAGTTTCTGCAGTAAAAAGTTAAGCGTGACTGCTCACATGCTGGTCTCAGCTCGGAGACTGTGGAGCATCCCTGGCTTCAAATCCTTTGTCAGATTCTCTCCTTTTAAAGTCTCCCAAAGTACTTGAACTTCTTCCTTTCTCTGGCTTACAGTCCTTCCCTCCTGACTGGTAAATCCAACCAATCACTGAATTCAGCAAAACAAAGGAAGTCATATGCAACAGGAACGGCCTCCCTCCCTTCAAAGGCAGCTGAGTGACCAACTTTTGTTCCTTGCATGCTTTGAGGGCTTAATCCCCAGCCAAAGTGGTTTATCAAAGTAATTCTCCCAAACATATGCAGTGCTTTCCTTGAGAAGAATGATGCTGAATACAATTTTCTCCATCTTGTTACACTTATTATTGTGAATTCCTTTGCACTTTGTTCAAAAGAAACCAGTCACTGAAACTTGATTTTGAGAACTCAAGAAGGCATTCAACAGTCTCTGAAAGGGGTGGTTAATTCTATTTGAGTTTCACTCCATAGCCCTATTCAAAACAGGTTGTGTGTATCTAAGAACAAATGGAGTTACCACACAAGAGGTTTATTATCAGAGCTAAGCTTCTGGAAGCAACTCCCACTACTTAATCCTGAAAGGAGGACAGAAAAAGAAGGAACACAGACCTTGGTCAATGGAGAGAGGAGGTGAAAGAGGAAGGGGTGGATAAAAAGAAGGAGAGGGGCCATTTGAAAAGCCATGACCACTGTTCACAGCCTTCAACTCTCTTTGCTGCACCAGTTCAAAAGAAGAAAACAATATTGGCGCAAATCAGAATCAATTTTATTTTCTAAACCTTCTTTCTCTCTCGGGTATCTTCATGTGGCCTGTGCTTCGGTTTTTACTTTGAATCTGTGAGAGACTGAGATTAATCGTCCCCACTTAATTAGAAGGCGTGAACCCAGTCCCACAGACACGGGTGACTTGAACAAGAGCCAACAATGCCTTCCTTCTCTGCCCATGGTAAGCATTTGATGTTGAAACTACCTTGAGTTTTCCACCGCATCCCCTTGCTTCCTGCTTTTTGTGAACCCCAGTGTTTTGTTGTGGTGGTTTGGGTTTTGGTTTTGCTGCTCCCGATGAAGAAAAACACCACAAAGCTGAGGGACTGTCCCTTGAAGGGAACCAAGCATTGATTTTGTCACTAACTCCCCTGCCCTGAAATAAAGGCCTGATGGGCCTCAAGTTGTCTAAGGGCCTTTTGATGCTTTGCATCTCAAGTATCAAGCAGGGTGGTTGCAGCTGAAGCTCTCTAGGTAGAAGTGAATTTCTGAGGTTATAGTATCTCTGCATATAGTTCAATAAGAAAAACTTTCCATTGAGCTCCTGGAGCAGAGCCAGGCAAGCCTAGCAGTACAAGCTGCTTTCAAAGAGAATTGCACTGATCCAGTTTTGAAAATCCACCCTCTCCTTGTCTGACCTCTGTTACTTCTCCAAGAAAATGGCAAAGAATCACCAAAGCAGAGGAAGGGGAAACTACCAGCTTTCTGTTACTTATGAAAAAAAAAAAAAAAAAAAAAAAAAAAAAAAAAATGACTTTTTCCTTCCACCATTTTCCTTTAAACAGAAAGGAGACACAGCTAACAGTGCACGCCTGCCCAGACCTCACCACCTGCCTTTGTCTTATTTCTTTCAGCTTGCTCTCTTTGCTTGGCTTCTTCCTTATTTTGCCAAATTTTTTCCTCCAAGTAATTACATTTCTTGACCTGGAAAAGGTTGTAGCTCTCTTTGTCATTTGCATGTGATCACCCAAGTGGATTAATATGGGCGTGTTAAATGGTTGGAAGAAGTCGATTTCTCTGCCAAGTTCTCTCAATCACTCTTTTGATGTAACTTTCGTTCTCCCACCTACACGGTGTGTGCGCACGTGTGCAGGCAGGTATGCATGTGTGCATGCCTGAGTGTGTGTGCATGGGTGCATGGGTGCACATGCGTGTGCATCTGTGTGTGCAAGTGTGCATGCATGTGTGCACTGTATGTGTGTGTATTCCTTCACACACATTAATTCCCTTTTCTGGAAGACATACTTTTGAGAGCCTAGAGTAAGTACATGTGAAAAAAAAAAAAAAAAAAAAAAAGCTAAGGAGATGTATGTAGCTTTGTGTCAATCAGGAGTAGAGAGGCGGGTGGTGTCCGGAAGTTGCTGTCCCTAGAATTGCATCTATGTGAGACCCTGTGTACATTCACCTCTATTACACCGACATCCCTTAAGTTCCTGGTCATTAAGTCTCTATTCTCATTCCCTAAAGAGTTATAGCAGTAATAATGATAAACTCTTAGGAAGAGAAATTCTTTCAAATAAAGTCAATAAGGCCTTCCTATACCAGGCCTATATATAAAGTAGGTGTGTACACCTGCACCTGTATGTAAAGGTGTAGAAAATGATACACACGATCACTTCTATGTAACTATAAGGACATCAGATATTAGAACATTTCATCGTCATAAGAGTTAGTCACAATCTAGGCAAAAATGAAAACTAGACTTTTGCCTTAAGTATCAGCTCTAATTCATAGTGAGCGCCTCAGCAACTGTACTGAAAGTATGCTAGAGCCACATTTCAAAAGCAAAACTGCTGAGAACAGTAGTGATGTCTACATGGGCAAGACTGGCCATGTAGATCCTGCCTTTTATTCATTTTAGCAAGGTTCCTGCAAGGACTAGCAGAGCCTTTACATCAACATTTCAAATTCCACCAAGTCCAAAAGTCCTATGTGTTTTCAGAATAAGAATATTTAAAGTGCTTTTACCACTTTGGACTCTGTGTTTCCGTTCATAACAACTAGTCAGGCTCTCCATTGACCCAGTAACCCAGCCATGATCATTTCTTACATCAGTTCATTAAATCTGTATAACAACAGTTAAGGACATGGATTTCCTGTTTTCCTTCATCGTTTGTTTGATTTTGTGTATATAGGTGTTTGGCTGTGAGCCATGTGTGTGCCGAGTGTCCGTGGAGACCGGAAGAGGGCATCAGTTCATCTGAAACTGGAGTTGCAGATGGTTGCAAGCTATTCTATGGGTGCTGTGACTGAACTTGGGTCCTCTGCAAAGGCAGCCAGTGCTCTGAACTGCCGAGCATCTTCCCCAGTTCCATGTTTCCATTTTTAAAATGACAATAAGTCTCACAACATTTTTAAAGTGACATGTTCTCATGGGCAATTTAAAGGTAGCTTCATGTCTTGCCTAATGGGTCTTTGAAGTTTAACGTCAAGGGTAAAATGTTTCTGGAAGCCGTCTGAAATCGTGCAGAGGTGAGAAAAGGCTTTCCTTCAAGTGTCAGGGGAACATGGTGCTGTCTACTCCTGGATTTCACAAGTGTAGAGTCCAGAATGCTAAAAAATAACACAAAAGAACAAATACAACACAAAAACACACAAAAATAAAAAAAACTCGTTTCTGTTCATTTAAGCTATGAAGTTTGGGTAATTTGTTACTCCAGCCCTAGGGGGAAAAAAAAACCAAAGGAACCACATTTAAAATAATAATGCCCCTAAAATATTATAAAGCAGAAAAATGTCACAGGAACTTTAGATTCAAGCTCCAGAGAGCCTCATATCTCTATCTACACAGCACTGGGATTGCAAGTATAAGACACCACACCAAGTTTTTTAAGGGGGATCAGACTTGGGTCCTCTTGTTTTCAAAGCAAGCACTTTGGCCTAGTTCCACCATTTCTTTCTCTTAAAAGTTCATTCATTCACTCATTCATTCACTCATTTATTCATTATTGTGTATACTGAGCCGTCTTTCTGTCCTCCTTTGGCTTTACCATTTCTAAACAAGTGATGTGCCCTCACTGTACTAAGCCTGAGATGAGCATTTACTCCCTTCTCCTCCTGAGCAATGGTGTCGAACAGATACCAACCTCTCAGTTGCCATCCAGGAACCAACAGAGGAGCACACAGATTGTTAGCCTGTTAGCCTGATTTAGTAAACCGTGGATCATCGTGGAAATCTTTTAGCCACGTCTCATGTTTGAAGGCTGCAACACTACCTCTCTGTAAAGCCACTCTGGAGTGCACTCTGCTCTGGATCATCTCTGCATCTGCTGTCAGCTGCAGAGCAAGCTCAGGGGATGAGGTGGCCTCCCTGTGGACTTACTGTTTGCAGCTCTTATCACTGTGAGGTTCTTTTCGTTTTCATGTAGGGTCATCATCCCAGGATATTAATAAATTTGGCCATTTGAATAACTCCATTCCATGTGACTACATTTTACAACGTGCACTTTAAAGGTGGGCATTAATGATAGTAGAGAAAAAGAATTATCAACAACTCAAACCAAAAGGAAAAAAACAAGCTCTCCCTACCAGGAAACCTCTTATTCATGCAGTTTGACCTCAAGCTGGAGGATTAGGAGATGGCTCAAAAGAACAATGGTTCTGTTTGTCTGTGCAGTCATGACCTGTTTCTTCTAATTAAGACGCATATTCTACTTGAGCATAACATGAAAAACTGAGCAAAGTGAAGGAAGGTGAAAAATGAAACACTTTTGAAATTACCTAATCCTATTTGTTTTGTTTCGCAGATGTTACCAGCCACTTCCACTCGGAGCGTGATGTGGTAAACACCATCTATTTATTCTGTGATGACAGGCTGAAATCATTTGTAAGGCCATTTCTGTGATTAAAAGTCCAGAAAACTGTCATAAATTACTAGATGGAATCATCCATTTGCAAATATCATAAATAAATATTATGATGTTTCTCTTTTCCAGCAATCACATGAAGCAAGCTAGCTGCTGACCCACACCACCCATACCTCTATGGAGAATGAGGCCTTCTACTCTAGGAGGAGGGACTGGGTGTGTTCTCTATGGAGAATGGATTTTCTATTCTATTGGAATGTCTGGGTCTGTTCTTTAAAAGGAATGAAGCCTTCTGCTCTATCGGGAGGGCTTGGTTCTGTTCTCTAATGCAAATGAGACCTTTGATCCAAGCTTGGGGGTCTGGCTGGTCCCTACAGAGATTGAGAACTTCTGTCCTAGCTGGGGAGCCTAGCTGGTATTTATAATGAGCCAGACTTTCCACTTCTTCTGCAGGGCCAAGATATGTGTGATTTATTGTGAGTCAGTCTGTCTATTTCTGCTGGAAGGTGTGATTGTTCTCTGTAAGTTGCCTAAGAAAATGCCGCACCTTAAATGTTAACAATCAAACACCAGTAGTCTCCCTGCATCCTAGTGTTGACTCTCACCCTGGAGTTCCTAATCTTTATAGACTCTGCTCTGAGAGCAGGCATTGAAGTCTGATGTTCTCCTAGCTTCAATATGGACTGCCCAGACTGTATGCAGAGAGTAACTAAAATTAGCTCTGCCTTAGCTTCTATGTAAATAGAAATAATAATACCAGTTCCTCTATACAATTTTTGTATGAAGTAAATTAATGAGTATATATAAATTATTTAGAGTAGTGCTTGGCAACAAAATAATGTTTCGTGCTGTTATTCTTTGATGCATTTCTTGGTTGAAATGGAACCTGACTTATCTTGTCCTATTTTATGTAATTTATAAAATGAGACTAAAAGAGAGGAAAGAGAGAGAGGAGAGGGAAGTGGAAGGTAAAGAGAGGAGAGAGAAGGAGAGGGGAAGGGGGAAAGGAAAGGAGACCAGTGATGCAGTCTATGTAGCATCTGACTGCAAGCACCTATGAAATCATCACCTTACGGACCATCACTGAGACTTCCTCAATAGTGAGTTTTCCATTACACAAAAAGAAGACGGCATATGAGCTTATTCTTTGGGCTCTTATTTTAGAGGTTTCAGTCCTTGGTTTTATGGTATGGTTCCTTTGGGGTCTGTGGTGACTGTGCATGATGATTGAATTTGTTCACCTTGTTGCCAGGAAAAGCCAAAGGAAGGGCTGAGGTCCCAATTACCTCTGCCTAGGTGCCCTAGTTTGCTTTCTGTTGCTGTGGTAAACACTGTGATTGAAGCAACTTAGGGAGGAAAGGGTTTATTTTATTAGACAATTTATTGTCCATCACTGAGGAAAGCCAAGGCAGGAATCTGGAGGCAGAAACTGAGTCAGAATCATGGAGGAAAACGGCTTACTCGGTGTCTACTCCGAGCATGGCTTACACAATCTATTTTCTTATATAATTCAGGCCACCTGCCCAGGGGTAGCAGTAGGCTGGATCCTTCCATAGCAATCATTAATGAAGAAAATGCCCCCACAAGACAATCAGATGGAGGCAATTCCTTGATATGTCTTCCCAAATATGTCTATATTTGTATCAAGTTGACAAAAAGTAACCAACACACCAGGCTTTCATACAGTTACTAGACAACTTTGGACTAGGTGCTACTTCTTAAAGTTTCCATCACCTCCAATAGAATCATGGGCTATGAACCAAGTCTTTGTAGGACACTGAAGACATATTTCTACACTGTAGACAACTCTCAGACAAATACTCAAATATAATTATTTTCTGTTTGGTGATGTGATTATGGAAATCAGAAGTTGGGGCAAGAGAGAAGAAATGGAGAAAGAAAATGGACAATACTCAGAGAGATGGCTGAGGCAGGAAAGGCACTTGTTACAGGTCCAGTGATAAGAATTTAATTTTATATGAAGAAAAAGAGAACACCTTTGTACAGGTTGCCCTCTGACCTCCAAATGCATATGTACACATAGGAGAGAAAGAGAAAGAAAGAAAGAAAGAAAGAAAGAAAGAAAGAAAGAAAGAAAGAAAGAAGAAAGAAAGAAAGAAAGAAAGAAAGAAGAAAGGAAGAAAGAAAGAAAGAAAATAAGGGAGGGAGGGGGAGAGGGGGAGGAATAAAGAAGAAATCAGGCTAACATAAGAATAAACACAATATTAAGTTGGCCTCTTTGTGTGTGTGTGTGTGTGTGTGTGTGTTTGTATGGATGCATGTGCACACAGATTTGGGTATGTACAAGTGTGGAAGCCAGATGTGAATGCTAGGTGTCTTTTTTACTCCTTTCCACCATACTTTTTGATATCGAATCACTCTCTAAACCTAGAATTCACCATTTCAGCTAAACTGGCTTGACAGGGAGTCCATCTCTGCCTAACCCCCAACACTTTTATGTAGATAATAGATATCCAAAACATCTTCATACTTGTGTAACAGGCACTTTACCTACTGAGCCATATCCTGGATCTCAAGTTTACCTTCTCTCTTTAAGACTGGGCACTACATGCTTTTGGGTTATATATGACACTAACACTGTCCACCAGAAAAGAAGAAAGAAAATATAAATCTGTCAGCTCCCACTGCTCATTAATCAAGCACTACTCCATGTATGGAAACCTGCTGCTGTGAAATTTTGAGTTGTATCAGCATAAAGGGTAAATAATTTATAAGAGAATGCCATTGTTTTAGCTAGAGTTTTGCCAGTTTTACACAAGCTAGAGTCATCTGGGTAGAGGAAACCTCAACTGAGAATTTGCTTCCACATGATTGGCCTATAGGCAAGTTTGTCAAGAGTTTTCTTTACTGACAACTGATGTGGGAGAGCCCAACACACTGTGCATCGTGTCACCCCTGAGAAGGTGGTCCTGAGTAGCCAAAAAAAAAAAAAAAAAAAAAAAAAAACCTGGGAAAGCAAGCCAGTAAGCAGCATTCTTCCATGGCCTCTCCTTTAGTTTCTGCCTTGAGTTCTCACCCTGACTTTCCTTCACATTGAACTATTATCTGGGATGTGTAAGGCATATAAACTTTTTCCTCCCCAAGTTGCCTTTGGCATAGTCTTTATCACAGCAATAGAAAGCTAACTAGGACACTCATGCTACAGCAATGAGGAAGGTATATCTCCTATGAAGCTATGAAGCTCATAAAACCTATGCCTAAGTGGTTGTCCGTGGCAGTGTCTGGAATAAGAGACAAAGTCAAAAATGATACTAAGTTGTGTCCAGTTATCATTGAGATGTATCCTAAAGAAGACGAAATGTGTTTAGAGGTTGGACATGCTGGCATACACCTTTAATCCCAGCACGCTAGATGCAGAGATAAAGGGAGGTGAATCCATATGTTCAAGCCACCGATCCACGTAGCCAGCTAAGGATACATGATCCTGTTTCATTACAAACATAGACAACAAAACAACTGAATGTAGGCATCCCAGACATATGCTTTTATTTTGAAATCCTAATCAAGTCTATGACTGTAGACAATTGGTATCTCCTGACTCAAAATATCTATCTGAAAGGGTTCTCCCAAGGTCAATATGCAAACCACATCCCCTGACTTCATTCATTTTCATCCTTTGGCTTCAATATCAGAGAATCTTAAGATGGAAAGTTCAAAGAAATGGGGATCATCCTTGCCATGATTAGCACAAGTTAATGCCAAGATGACACTGGAACAGTCCTAGGAAATGAAACTATAGCTCTTCTCAAGGCTGCTCTTCCTTCCTCAGATGGTCCTGTTAGAGAAACTGTATGGCCTCTGACTAAGCCAAGGAGAAGTAACTCACCTAAATTAATCTGTGTGCTCCTCGTCAAACACCCCGGGTCTCTTTTGACTCCATTGTGACACAAAGTGAGAGAATCACTATGAACCTGGAACAAGTGGGAAAAAGCATGCGGTCATCTGTTACTACTGAATACTAAATAATTTTTATCTTCATCTCTTAAAAAGATGAAAAGCAGCACATTTTAAGGGTGAAGAAATTCATGTCATGTGTCCAATTATTGGATTGTTCTTCACAAAACCACAACAGTAGCACTGAGGTCGCCATGTGGCCAGTGTGGCAGTACATTACTATCGTCTCCAGGACTCATATACTTTTAATCAAGCATCAGTCTGGTGAATTAGGTGAGGCTATGGCGGGGATCATCATGCCTCTTCATGGGTTGGAAGCTGTTATCATTTCTTCTCACCAAACACAGAGGCAGTAGTTTTTACTTACTACCGTATCAGCGAGTCATTTCATATGACATGTAATATGATCATAGGATATGATTTGATATGATGTGATATGATATGACATATCAGTCATTTCTAGCCAGCCTTGTTTGATTCTAAAAGAAAAAAAAAAAAACACAAGTCATATGAAATGTGCTTATTATTCCAATCTAGGGTTCACTACACATAAGTTTCTCATGGCTCAAAAAACTAAAACCTCTAAAAGTTTCATCTGCCTATTTTACTACAACATAGTTGAGGGACCCTGGAAAATATCTCATCTGGGTATTATATCCCAAGGAATAAAAGTATTGAGAAGCAACCTCTTTCTGAAGGGACTGGAATGATGCCTAGGCATCACAGAGTGCTACACCCCATCACACTCTACAATTGTTATTGAGAACTACCACTAAAGGGGCGGGGGAAAATGGGTTGGTCAAAGTTCTCAGTTGCAACATAGAATTATTCTGCATCTGTCTTTTTTTTTTTTTTTTCTTATTCCACATGTGTTAAGTTTGGGGATTTTTATGCTCACCTTATACCTTACTATTTTTCTCTATCAAAGGGTATTCTAGTCGTTGTATAATTGCTGTGAATGTAAAATTTGCAGTTACATAATGAAACCTGAACTTGAATTTTCAAAAATCAGAACACACAAGAACTCCTAAGCTCAGAATTCAATGCTGAGAACAGGTTGTAGGAGCATCTACCTCTTGGGCCTGCAAGATACCTAGGGTAAGCAGGTGATAAGGTGAATCAGCGGGGCAAGCAAATGGGCTGTAGATACTCACACTGGACAGCAGAGACCCACAGGGAAGCAACCACTGCTCAGAAACAAGACTTGTCTTATTAGGAGGATGTTTAATGTACAGAGGAGCTGAAGATTTGAGTTTTGCATATTAGATTGCAATTTAGATTGATAGAACTCACAACAAAATCCTTCCAAGTTCCTGATTTTGCGTGTAGAGCCTCTCTACTAGAAATGGCTGAGATTCTGGCTAAGAGAATATTAGTAATTCGATGGCAGAATACGTGCCTACGCATGTAAGGTCCCATGTTCAATCCCCAGCACGAGTGGGAAGAAACAGGAGGAGAGACGCAGAGGAAACTCATAAGATTCTGACAGTAAAACAGAAGGTAGAGCCGGCAGCAATAAGACTGCTCCCAACTTTACAAAACACTGCTACAAAGGAAGTCACTCCAGTTTAGTAGCACTGAGCAATAAGAATTGTATTATGTTCAGTATTCTAGAGTCAGAAATGCACACAAGAATGGACTTCCTGTGTCCTCCAAAGTATGATCTGGAGCTTCCGGTAAGAAGAGACACAAGTCTTAAGGAGATGAAGCACTGGAGGCTGGAATCAGTAGCAGCATCTTCAATTATGAAAAGTGCCTGGCAAATGAACTGGGATGTCTCAAAAGTTCATGTTCAGCCAGAGCTGTCACCTTCAGCACCCTCACATCCTGCTCCTGCATATGTCTTGGGTTTCTGCACAGCATGGTGATATCTGTTCACTCAGGTTCCCGCCATGGTGTTTCTGTTCAGGAGACCAAGAACAAATGTTCTGGTAAATAGAAGAAAATGTGTACTTTTGCTTCAAAAGTCACATGTCAAGACGACCTGGTCTTAAAGGACTGGGATGTAGGGATGTACCACACTTTTCAGCCTGAAAATACTCAAAGAATTTGAACCCTATTCTAAAAAATAATAAAATAAAAATTTGTAGTGCTGTGTGGTAATGCTGATATTCTAGTATCAGAAAGATATACAGCCAATCTGGCTCTCTGTGCAAGTTGGCATTGAAAACATTATTTAATATTATTGATTCCCAATTACCAGATCTGAAATGATGATACTCATGATATATTGTAAATATCTAGTGAAAGAATGATCGTTTTCTTCTTATCATACTGATAAGAATGTTCACATTTATAGAACCCACAAGCCCTGACTGGTCTAACCTGCAAAAACACCAAAGCCCCACTGGAATTCTCAGTCCACTCCCATGGTGATGCTTGGTTTGACTGACTCACAATACTGAGCAAATAAACAGCTTTTTAAAATGACTGCCTGCTCTGAGGTCTCAAAACATTACCTGTAGGTTTTAGAAAGGCAGAAACAGGAATTACTAAGTGGAGAGACAAGGACAGAAAATCCTGTGGTGCTTATGTGCCTGGAGTTAAAGGAGCCTTACAGTATCTGCGCGTGTTATAAGTAACGTAAATCACCTCTGGGCCGTCCTACAGCGCTAATGAGCCTAGTGAAGCTTAGAGCATACAATATTTATTTGAAAGAGGAAATGATTCCATTTTCATTTTATTTCTGGTTCAGCAAACCATTCAAGTAGCGCACAATAAGCCTTTCCATTACATGTTTAATTCGTTCTGATGATTTGTGCATAGTAAGGAGAGGCCAATTCTAGGGATTCTTGTAAGACTGATGTTAGGTCGGTATAGCTCTAAGGGGGTTCTTAGCTCCAATTCTACTTAATGGTATTTCATAGACTGAGCTAGAATGGCATAGAGCCTATCACCTGTCCAGCTGACAACAGTAAAGCCTCTCTGCATACATCACAGTCTGAAGAAATGCCTTCACATATCGCTCAGGCGAGACCAGTTGCTGTGCTGAGTATACACACTCAGGAACCTGTAACTCTTTTTATAATTAGTAACTATTTTAATTACAGGTCCCCACACTACAACATTGATTAGAATGTCAGAGAGCATCTTCTTTAGCTCTAGTGCCCAAAACAAGGCTTAACTCATTTTAAGTACTCAATAAAAAGTGGTGACTAAACATCAATACAATATTATTTATTATTTTTGTTTTTAAAAAATGTAAAAACTTACATATGATATGTGCCTAATATATGTTATATGATATATGTGATATAAAGTGTGAATATGCATGTAATTTAAATATGGTATAAAATATACATCATTTGATATCATCTATACTCATTTTATATGTAATATAAGGTACAGGCACACATCTATTATAAATATATAGAAATTTGGAGTAATCATCTCTTCTGATATAGATGCATAGTTATTAGCACGAAAAGGAATCCATGTGTTTCTTCTTCAGACTAAGTTACATAACAATATTTGTAGTAAATGGGTAGAGAGTGAGCTTGGAGAGTTTGATGACTGGAAATGTAGGCAAGGCCCTTCCCTTCACTAAGGATCACTCCTCATCTGTTAGGACAGACTGATAACACTTCCAGGCATAACGTGGTTTTAACCTAAGTACATAAAATGAGTTACATAAAATAACACAAAACTCGAGGGTCACACACGTGGCCCAAGCACTGGGCTTTCCCTGATCCTTGTCCACCACATGCAGCTCATCGACAAGAGCAGCAAGTTTTGTGATGGCATCACCAACGCCACTGAGGAAGAACACGTGACCCAAACAGAAAGATTTGTAAGACACACTAGTAAGCTAAAAATCTAAGTCACAAAGTAATACATAGCAAGACTCCATTTTAAAACTACATCTATGTAGGTCTTACACGGGTCTATGTACGCACAGAAAGGGTCTGAACAGTAAAAAAAACAAGTAGTGTTGTCATATCACTGTGAGGTTTCCTTACGCATAGACACATGCACATTCACACACACATGCACATACATGTGTACACACATGCACTCACATTCACACACATGCATATACACATGTACACACACATGCACACATATGCATATGTACATGCATATATACATATGCTCCTACACATGCATGCACACACTGCATGCACATATACACATAATAAATATATCCATATACACATATACACACACACACATGCACACATGCATGCTTCTTAGATGTTTATGGGAAGCCAGTGTTCATATAGTAGCTATATTTTTATTTTGAGAACGAGCCACTCAGTCCTTAGTCCCTGCTCATTCCTGTAAAGCAGCTAAAGCCACATGGCCTTGTGTAGAATTTAAAGAACATGCTGAAAAATGAATATTAAATGTCCCCTCAGGGTGTATTTGCTAATCTATGGGCGGTGGCTCTAAGGGAAGAATTTATTCACGGGGGGGTTGAGTCTTTAAAGGAGATACTGAAACGGCAGACTGTTGTCTCTGTGTTGTATAGTCATGATGGGATGAGAAGACTCCTCAGTCGTGCACAATGGGCGAGCAAACTCTCTCATCTGTACATCCCCACCAAGACATACCAACTGCAGTCATGCCTCTGAAACCATGAGCAGAAATAAGTATTTCCTCCTTCTTCATTGACTGTCTCAGATATTGTCACAACAGAAAACCAACATTCTGGTTTCTCTTACATTGCCTATGTATTTGTCTGTGTCAGACCATTCCGTATCCATCTCTCTAAGTATACTTAAATAGACAGTATCAGTCAGTAGCATGAATAGTGAAAGATCCCAGACTAAATCCTTGTGATCTGGTCCATTCAGGAGCTCTGATTTGGTACAGAATCTCCAAGTCCTTGATGCCTCATGTACTCCGAGTCCCTTTCTTCTTGACCTTAGGTTTTATATACCCTGCTGTCTCCTTGTCTCCACATGTTAAAGACCTACAAGAAGAAAGTGAAGGTTCTTAGTTCCATTCATCAGCATAGGTAATGGGGGTCTACCTATGCCTCCCTGGGGGGCCATGATGCTGATTGACTGCCTGTTAGTCAGTGGTTGAAGTGCGTTAAGAAAATAGTTTTCATCTCCCTCGTGGCACTGCTCATTTGTGGACACAATTCTTATACTTTCTGTCAAGGATCCCTGTGACAATCTTCAGGGCAAGCAGCCACAGTAAGATGAAAAAGGTAGCCAGATTATCCCTGTTGGGAGCAAAGTATCTCTGTTTGACCCACCCTTGTCAATAAAACAACTGCAATCATATCACAAATTGTCCTTGGGTCTATGTTGTTTTGTACCTATCTGTGTGTGTATATACATATATGTGTGTGTACACATATAATATTTATATATCATATATTATAATGGATTACATATAGGAATTAATATATAATTCTATGTAATATAATAATTATATATAATATAATTTACCACATAATTTGTCATTTTATAAATTATATGACACGTACATGAATGCATGTTCAAATGTATGCATGTATATGCTACTTAAAACTAATGGTTAATAAGCTGGCAATATCTACTTCCAAGCCTGATGTGGTAGTTTGAATGAGAATGGACCCACAGGCTCATATATTTGAATGCTTAGCCCCCGACTCAGTTGGTGAAACTGTTTCAGAAGGATTAGGAGATATGACTTTGTTGAAGGAAGCATGTCACAGGGGCAAGCCTTGAGGTTTCAAATGACTCTCACCTTCTGTGACCCTCCATCCCCTCCTCCCCACCTTTCTCTCTCTCTCTCTCTCTCTCTCTCTCTCTCTCTCTCTCTCTCTCTCCTCTCTCTCTCTCTCTGCCTCATGTTCATATCTCAAGACATGAGCTCTCTGCTACTGCCCCAGCGCCATGTCTGCCTGACACCCTGCTCTTTGTCAAGAAGGACATGGACTCTAGCCTTCTGGAACTATAAGCCACAAACTCTCTCTCTCTTGTAAGTTGCTTTGGGCACGGTGTCTTATCACAGTAATAGAAATAAGTGAGACCTGACAGTCTGAATTGGATCCTCACGGTCTTCCTGTTGGCAAGAAGCATCTCCTGCAAATTGTCCTCCAGTGCATTCATAGGATGTGTGAACGCACACGAAATTTAAAAAAAAAAAAAAAAATGTATTTTTAAGTTAATGTAATTTTTAATTTAAAATTAAATGAAAGATACTCATAGAAAAATATGTACATATTTGTATACACACACACAAGTCTTGCCAGTCTAGGCCCTCAACATTGTTCTTCCTGTCCTCAGCATTAACTGTTACCTAGGGTTTATTTTGGGGTGTTTTGTTTTGTTTTGTCATTAGTAATTCTCTTTTCTTTACAGTTTTACCAAATACACAAAATTATGTTTTTAAGAAACAAGATTTATTTTTTTTTAAAAAATTCTTGTAAATATAAAAGTGCTTAGAACAATGTTTGATATTAAGTTCTCAGAAATGTTACCTAACCAGGTACGGTAGCACACTCTTGTAATCTCAACACTTTCGAGACAGAGGCACAACCTGAACTTAAGTTCAAGGACAGCCTGGCTGTGTAGCAAGACCTTAAAACACTATTTTCATCTGTCTCCTAAATCATTAACAAGATGCTGACCTGTTTTCTTCTTTCTCAGTAGTTTATCTCATTCATTTCTTAGTTAACTATCATTTATAAGGCTATTTGACCTGAGGTTGGTTTTATAGTTTATTTTTAATTATTAATTTGAAATAATTCCTAAGATTCACAATCAGTCGCAAAAATAGTACAGAGGATTTTTTATGTACTATCACCCAGCTTCTCCTAATGGTGTCATTTTATACATCTTATCAAAACTAAGCAATCTACACTAACTCCACACAGTTAACGAAAGTAATGGCTTTCCTTGGATTTCATCTCTTTTTGCATGGACTGTTTGTTGGTTGTACTTTCTGGCATGCATAGTTTTCATAAAGTTCTGTAACAGTTTATCCCATGTGGGGTGTGTGACCACAAGTTTGATCCAGATATGGCATCTTTCTGTCCTCACAAAGGAATTCCTTTGCCACTCCCAGGCACACCCTTGGTTCAACCATTGCTCAGGTCCCCATCTCTGTCTTCATCACTCTGGCATGTTACATGAGTGGAATCATCCAGTCAGTAGCATGTATGATACCCTGTAGCAGGAAATATTCAAAATGGATGGCCGCTGGCTCCCAGCTCTGGAGCCATGTTCCCACACTAGAGTCTGACACCAACTGGCCACCTCAGTGGTACCGGCCTGGCTCTAGGCATGGACCCTGGGCCAACTCCACCACCCCCGCGGCACTTCGCTTAACCCCAGACAATAACCGCCATCCTCGTGGTATATATCACAATACCCAGTACTCAGTAGAAATAAGACTTTTAATGCTTAAAGTTAACCAATGGATTTACATATCAGAAAATACTCAAATCACAAGATGCCCACACAATTTAGAAGGTTAGCCCAATATTCCTAACCTTTAGACTTCATATCTACCAATTTACTTGGTGCCACACAGACCTCTCCCTCTCCCCTCCTGTTGTCTCTCTCTGAATCTTTCTCTCTCTCTCTCTCTCTCTCTCTCTCTCTCTCTCTCTCTCTCTCTCTCTCTCACCCTTAGCTACGCCTCCCTTTTTCCTACCCAATCATAGGCCTCTCACTGCAAATAGACTGGGCAGGAAATTTCTGCCACAATACACTATTCAGTTTTATGTGAGAAATTGGCTGCATCTTCTGACCCTGGAGGTTTTTAATGGAAGAATATCTCGATTAGGTTTTTTTTTTTTTTTTTTTTTTTTTTTTTTTTTTTTTTTTTTTTCTGGGGAAAATAAATTTCATCTCCAGGTCACATGGGGTGTCTCACTCCTAAGGATATTTGAGAACTCAAAGAAACTCTGGAGATAAAAGATTAACAACATAATTCATTAAAACACTGAAAAGGGTCCCTGAAGTGTAGCACTGGAAGGGAAAGAGGTGTTGATCCTCTGAGTGGGGGGAGGGGATACTCCAGCATTCCGGGGGGGGGGAGGGGGGGGAGCAGAGGTGAGCTATAGTCCTGACAAGAGCCTGAACTCGCCCTCTACATTACTACATTAACAGTTAATCAGCTCAGAAGAAGGATGCCTCTAAATGTCAGAAATAAGATCCAACTACTTCTGTTAATCCCTCCTACTCACAACTGACGAGAAAAAGAGACTCTTTGAAAACTGATCAGCAAGCCAGGAAAACCAGCTGAGAACCCTTTCGATCAGATATTTTGGAAGGAACAAGTCTAAAATAACTTTTGCCAAGTTTCTGGATAGCTGAGTTGTATGCTTATTTTTAAAGACTGTCACAAAGCAGTAACTGGAAGGGAAACATGTTTTATTTTGTTATACAATAAAGTCTTATGTGGAGTGAATAGAGGTGATACTATCACCATGTTCATATACCCTGCTATTTCTCCTAAAGGGCTAAGGCTGCAGTTGAAATGTTTGCATCTCCGGTACAGCTGAAAGCACATAAGGAAGGCTGGAAAAGCCTGTCTTCAGGCACTTCACCCCTTCTTTTGTTTGAATTTACTTCTCCTTTCCCACCCTGTCCTTGGCACCAAGCACAGTTCAAAAAATCCTGTCCAACTGGCACGGGAATGAAGTCAGCAGGAGCTGTGCCAAGTGCCTCTTGGGCTCTGCTCACCCAGACACTGCCGACCAGCTCTCCACAGAGGACAGCTTTGCTACTCTCAAAGCTTTGTGCTCATGCCAAATAGCTCTGGGGACAGTAACAACAGAAACCTACTCGCTCTCATTTTACCCAGACCATCAGAACCACTTTTCACTTTAACACCTCCTCCTTCAATTCCTGTAGAAGCTTTAATTCTGAGGCTGTTTTACAGAGAGGAATTCTAGGTGGAGAATCTCTGCAAACCAACAGTGACAACTTCTTCTGATGGTGGGCAATATACAGTCTCCTGTTTGCTTAAAAAGCCCCCACACATAAACTATTGTTTTCTAAGCAAAGTACATAAAAGTATAAAGACATGTATTTTTCAGCTGTAAGGACACAAGCATTTAGATCCCACAAGCTTGAGTTAGAGTCTTTCCATGGCTCTTAGCTTAAAACTGGAACGATTTTAATCCCTCCCCCAACAGATTCTTAGTAATATCTAGAGGCAAGCTTGATTTCTTCAACCTATATTTGCAACTGACATCCTTTAAGTAAAAGGTTGAGCTGTCCCTACCATGAACTGGCCCCTCCTGGCAAAGGTTCTCCTGATTCTGAAACACATAGTCCTAAGGCTAAGACCCTGAAAAACATAGTGTTAGTATTCTGTCTAAACTCCACCTCCCCAGTTACCTGGCATCAGCCAGGTATGCTCCTCCCTACAGTTACCTGGCAACCGCCAGGTAGGCCTTTGGGAATAAAAGGGGCTGCTTGCCCCCTCCTCACTCTCTTACTCTTATTCTCTTACTCTTATTCTCTTACTCTCCCTCTCTCTTACCCTCTTGCCTCTCTGTCCCCTCCCCCCTCCTCTCTCTCCACATGGTCATGGCCAGCCTCCACTTCTCTTCTCTCTTACCTTTCCACCTTCTTCTCCCCACCTTCGCCCTATCTCCTGAATAAACCTCCTCCCCCTTGGAACCGTGTGGTCTGGAGTGGTCTGTTCTGAACTGCGGTCGGACTTCTTAAACAACTAACACATAGGCTATAAAGTCAGTGGTCCTGGATCTGGATCTTTCCTTTATCTTCAACTTAATCTACTCTTCCATGAGCCATCACTTCCATTTTCATGCCTTCTTGGTTCAGGACCACTGAACCAAACCCCAATTCTCCCCTCCCTTGCAAACCTTCCCATTGTACCCTCCATGCAAGATGATCAAAGGCCCATGGCTCTCTTATATTGGTAACCGGCTGTCAATAAACAGTTCCTAAGAAAGTCCCTTGCAGGTGGTGAAACTATTTCTTGTAGCGTCATGTCACTGCCAGGGGATAATATTATCTCCAGCGTTACTTCAAATGGTGACTGTTCTTCATGTAGCCCAAATCCCTTTCCCTTTAGGAATCCCCACCTTCTAGACTTCGTGTACATGTATCCTGGCTTAAATTACTCTTCACGGAGTCCTTTACGGATTTCCTGGTGATTTACCACCTACATGGAATTTCCATCCAATTTTCTATCCTTTCATTACCTGGGGCAGTTCACATTTCTCACCTCTAGTAACATAAAGAATGTTGTCCCCAGTGTGAACAGAGTCCCCTTCAATCTTGCATTCCACAGCCTACATGGTCTTATGTAGTGGCCCAGGGTCTTTACCTAATCTCCACTCATGTCTTCTCAAGCTGAGTCAACACCTCTCCCAATCATACCCTTAACTTTGCATACTTCCAGCATTACTGAAGCATACAGCTCCTTTCAGGTCAATTCCTCAAATATCCTCACAATAGCACTCCTTCTCTATAGAAAATGATGAAATCTTTCTTTTTTTATTATTGAATATTATATTTACATTTCAGATTTTATCCCCTTATCCCATTCCCCCCACCACTCAGGAACCTCTTATTCCATCCCCCCTCCTGCTTCTATGAGGATGTGCCCTCACCTACCCCCCCACTCCCACCTCCCCACCCTCGAATTCACCCCCCTCGGTGTTCAGCCTTCATAGGACCGAGGATCTCCTCTCCCACCTGTGCCCAATAAGGCCATCCTCCCCTACATGTATAGAAGGAGTCATGGGTCCCTCTCTATATGCTCCCAGGCTGGTGGTTTAGACCCTGGGGAGCTCTGGTTGGTTGGTATTGTTGCTCTCCTCATGGGGCCACAAACCTTTCAGCTCTTTCAGTCTTCTCTCTAACTTCCCATTGGGAGACCCTTGATAAGATCAGTGGTTAGCTGTGAGTGTCTGCCTCTGAATATGTCAGACTCTGGCAGACCTCTAAGGAGACAGCTATATCTGGCTCCTGTCAGCTCCTGACATTCATATCAGCGTCTACCTTTGGTGACTGTTCATGGGATGGATACCCAGGTGAAATCTACTTTCTGTCCACTCTGCTTCCATTTTTTTTTGACAGGAGTCCACAGTATACCCTTAATCATTGGTTAATGTCCACAGCCTTCAATTTATTCATTTGACTAGCAAAGTCCCGTACCCAAAGGAACATAGTCACCTGCCTTCCCATGTTGGGAGCTGACTTTAGTAGAAAGCGGCTAGATCAACTTTGCAGCCATCTGGAACCATATACCCTGATGAAAGACTTGGTTGTCAAAAGCCTATAACAGCTGAAGCACACTCTGATAAATATATTGTTTATCCCACATAGCTTGTTTTGCTGTTTAGTGACCTCAGCTGTATGGTGCACGTGGTGGCCACGCCTGCAAGGCATGCAGTTCACGTGCTGTCCACGTGCTATCTACGCCATACATGCTTATAAGGCGCATGTGCTATCCATGCCTGCAAGGCATTGTGGTGCACGTGCTGTCCACGCTATAGACGCCTGTAAGGCTTACTTCATATCAACACATGCAAGGCACATGGCAAAAGCGTATAAATAGCTCAGAATTCCCATCAATAAACAAGACTTGATCAGACTTTCTGTCTTGTCTCCATTCTTCGCGTCTCTTCCCCTTTATCCTCTCTCTCTCTCTCTCTCTCTCTCTCTCTCTCTCTCTCTCTCTCTCTCTCACTAGACCCTGACCCTCGGACCGGAGTGGCAGCTTGGGCCAAGACACAGTGGCTGCCAAGCGTGGAGCAGAGCAGGCCGCAACATTTTGGCCCACAAAGCCGGGCAGTACGGGCCGGGACAGTTTGGCGTCCAACGTCCGGCTCCAGTAAGCGCGACATTCCCAGACATCTGTATCCTGGAAGTAGCATTCCAGAGGAAATCACAAAACAAGAAAGATGTGAATCAAATACGCCATAACGCCTGACCCTCCCCCATCACCCATGTGCCCTATGAGTCTTGTTTTACTATCCTTCTGGTCATGTGCTCAGCTCTCTAACTCAAGGCCTCAAAAGCTATAGCTGCAGCAGGTATGCTGACTATGGAAATAGTACATGGTGAGTTATAAAATGTGAACATCAAGTTGCTTCTTTCTCACTTCCAAACCTCTTCAGTTATGTATATATGTTATTAGAATAAAATCAGAAATTCTTGTCATCACAGCATTAGATGTTCTGGCTGCTCCTGTATTGAAAGGACTTGGGTCTCCTGTACTTTTTGTCTGTGTTGTCCTGCCCAGTGGACACCTTGACCTCATTATTGTTGTTGTTTCTAAGTTCCCATGATCATTTTAATGTGGAAAGGCTTCATATAAAAAGTCTCTTCTAGGGCTGGAAAGATGGCTCAGTAGTTAAGAGCACTGACTGCTCTTCCAGAGGTCCTGAGTTCAATTCCCAGCAACCACATGGTGGCTCACAGCCATCTGTAATGGAATCTGATGCCTTCTTCTGTTGTGTCTGAAGACAGCAACACTGTATTCATAAAATAAATAAATCTTTTTTTAAAAAGAAGAAGAAGTCCCTTCTATCCACAATGACCTTCTATGGCTCGCCTTCCTCATTCCTATCCTCTATCACAACATCTTGTCCTCAGAGTCACTTTTCCTAATCTTTCTTTTCCCTCACACTGTCTACAAGATCACAATACATGAACCTTTGATCTCTTGTTACATACTTGTTCTTCTGAAACATTTATCACAGACACAATTAGTTTTATTATTGATTGTTTATAGTATGTTTTCTGACCAGAAAGTAAGCTCCATGAAGAGCAGCTACTGAATATTCTATTCACAGTTGTGTCCTAGATACCTTGCAGAGACTAGGCGCTCCAGGAACATTTGATGGACATCAATTAATTACTGAATATCCAGGTATAATGGCACACAACTTAAATCGTAGCACTTGGAAGGCAGAGGTAGGCAGATATTTGCAAGTTTAAAGGTAGATTTTTCTATATATTGACTTCTAGGCCAGCCAAGTCTACATAATGAGACCCTGCCTCAGAAAACAAAAATAGATAAATAAATAGATAAATCACCAAGTGAATGCAAATATAAACTTGTCCTTAAAAAATAAAAAGAAAAAAGGAAGGAAGGAAGGAAGGAAGGAAGGAAGGAAGGAAGGAAGGAAGGAAAAGAGGGAAGGAGGGAGGGAGGGAGGGAGGGAGGGAGGGAGGGAGGGAGGGAGGGAAGGAAGATGGATAGACTTCCTCAGCAAGGTCCAAAGTGTGGATCTGGGTGACCAGCCAGTAAGTATTTATTAAATGTTCTTGTATGTGTAAGCTTTTGGCTATTGGATAGAGATTTGTATGTAGAACAAACTCATAAAGTAATATGTTTTAGGAACATACCAGTCCTGTATATAACTACATCTACCATTATTTTGTTCAGATGGGTTCTAGGACATGTATCTGTGGGGAGACGAATGACATGATCGGTAGCAAAGTACCTCTCCATATTGTTCACACAGAAATAGCTGTAACATCTCTGTCCAGTTCTGTAGCCAGGCAATTGTAAACCAAAAATAACATAAATTACCAGTTCTGGATGAAAAGGTAGTCTCTTAGCTGCCCATACATTAACCCAGTATGACCACACACTACTGGATGTCATTTATCTTTAACTGAGAGTGACACAGAAGGTTTTTTGAAAGGGTGTATGGAAAACACAGAAAAATAACAGGAATATTATTAGTAAAATCACAAAGCAGAATGACTATACTAGACTCAAGTTCTGTTTAAATAGCAGCCATTGTCCTCCTGTTCACCTCTTTCCAGACACAGACACTTAGATTTTCATTGGATTAATTTATCTTTTATCATCATGTTTCTATACAAGCTCACCCAGTGACTGCACCCTGACCTTTATCTTTCTACAACTAGCAGGATCATTACCATGTCCATGAGAGTATCCAATACCTGGCATAGTGCCTGTCCGATGTCAATTAAGTTTGGGGGTTTGTTTGTTTGTTTGTTTCATTTGGTTTGGTTTGGTTTGGTTTGGTTTGGTTTGGTTTGGTTTGGTTTGGTTTGGTTTGGTTTGGTTTTTCAAGACAAGGTATCTTGGTGTAGCTTTGGCTGTCCTGGAACTCACTTTGTAAACCAGGATGGTCTCAAGCCCACAGAAATCAATCTGCCTCTGATTTTGGAATTCTAGACAAGGCATGCACCAACACAGCCCAGCTAAATTTTTTTAATATGCTGTGTATAGCTGAGAAGGACCATAAAATTCAAGGGCCATGTAGGTTAGAGATAGGCTTAAGTATTTACTGGCTGTAAAAATCTTAGTCAAGTCATTTTTCCCTTTCAAGCCCAGGTTTCTTACCAATGAAATGAGATATTAGATTTTTTTCTCTAGCTGTGTCCTATGGCTACTATAAATGTTAAGTGAGATTCTGATTGAATGCATAAGGCAAAAATTTCATAAGGAAAGTTATCCTTGGGAAATTCTTCAAGCATCTATAAAACATATCTCACATAGTTTTATATACATAGACTTAAAAACATTACTTCTTTTACAATGGAAGTGGAAGACAACTGAGCACCAACCAAAGAAAGAAAGCCAAAGTCTGCTTTCAGCTCTAAGAATCTCCAAGAGCATGCACAAAGTTTTGCTTTTCAGATAGTATCCACTCTCAAGCAAGCTTTCTCATTCCTGCTGATATTTGGAACTGGATCATTTTTGTTGTGAGAAATTGCTGTGTGGCAGAAAAAGAACCCTTGCATGCTGGTGGGAATATAAGTTGGTAAACCATGATGGAAATCAATCTGGAGGATCCTGAAAAATTAACACTAGCACTACCATGTGTTCTCTTAAGTCCTGTGCTGAACCAGCATGAAATCAGTATACAAAAGAGTTATACATAATGACAGGTTCCTTCCAGTGCTGTCCAAAGCAGATTATACATAGGATCATACTAGGTAAGGGTCCAAACACTGATGTAAAAAAGAAAAAAAAGAAAGGAAGGAAAAAAGAAAAAAAGAAAGGAGAAAAGAAAGAAAAAAAGAAAAAAGGAAGGAAGGAAGGAAGGAAGGAAAGAAAGAAAGAAAGAAAGAAAGAAAGAAAAAAGAGAAAAAGGAAGGAAGAAAAAGTGATACAGGTACACAATAAAATATTACTTCCCTTTGAAGGGGAAACATTTGTTATTTGCTATAGGATGGATGAACTTAAAGAAATTTTGCTAAGTGAAATTAGCCGTGCAAAAAAGCTAAACAAAATATGAGTTAGTTTTTCTTCCATGTCAACTTGAGAGACTGTAAAATTGTCTATGTGATTTTCTAACCAAAATCATATCAACAAATGCCAAGCAAGAATGTTATATGGTGTGTATGTCACCTAATGTTTGCTTATTGTCAGCAATACAGTATACAGTACAGTACAAAACAATATGAATCACATCATCCAAGAATGGACAATCATAATAATAAAACATTAAAAAAAAAACTACATCAAACCAAAATTTAAAGTTAACAAGATGACTTAATGAGTTTGCATAGTTCACATTCCAGGTGAAATCAGATAATAGGAATGGCAGGTGTAGAAACCCAACCTTCTACTGTTTCCGGTTCCCTTAGACACTCTCATTCAGATAATGCAGGGTCTTTAACTTGAACATGGAAAATAATATCAGGAGAAACCAAAATGTAGCGTATTTGAAGTATAATACAAGATACTTTTAATATATATTTTAAGCCCAAGAGTCAGCTTGATGTCCTGGACCAAATGAAAAGAAGAAAGAAAGCTAAATGCCAGCATGCATTGTTCTGTTTCATGACAACAGCTACAATGTGATCAGCCCCCTCAACCCCTGACACCATTTCCCATCATAAAGAATTATATTATTAAACTGTAAGCACAAATATACCCTCTTCTTTAGTTCCTTTTACAGGTATTTTGTAACAGCCATGAGGAAAGAAACTAATATGTACCTTTTGTTGAGAATTACTACAATTGTATTCATCTTTGAATAGAAATATATTCAGATTTGCCTATGATGCCTCTAGCCCTGAGTTATAGTAACAGGTATGCATTCCTTTCTGTGGAACAGGTTCTAAATTCAATTAGAACAGTTAGTTACCAACACAACTTCCATATCACTATTTCACCAGTGAACACATTTTCCCTAAAAAGTTAGCAGTCAGGGTCCATTATTGAATAAAAATTTTCCCAACAATCTGTATAGCTTTTCAGCACCATAAAAGCTAGCCAGGAGGGAGAGTTTCCTGGTCAATTCAAGATCTTCAACCAAAGTAGGTGGTGTCTTTATTAATAAGGTCTTACCATCTATTTATAATGGGCAACTGAGAGTAACAGCAGTAGCCTGTATTATTTTTTATCCTCTGGGACTTCACGGAGAAATATTGTAGGAGAGGCAACTCATTCCTGGTACTGAGATTTCTGTTTGATAACTCATATATTCTCAGAGTAGAGCTGTTATCCCACACATGGTATGTCTTGAGCTTTTTAATAATAAATTTAAGTCACATTTCTTTTTGCGGTAGAAGCATTTATAAACCTCAATAGACAATGGGCTGTTGTAAGATTTCGGGTAGAATTTTCCTCCAGTAGACTTGTAATGGGAACACCAAGCTTGATCCCAGTATATTGCTGACAGCAGAACATTATCTTCAACAACAGGGATAGGCACCCTATGATAAAACAGTGATTGTTAACTAAAAACTATGCATCCCCTACACATGAACCATCTCAGTCTGTAAAAAGACACAAGTAGTACTGTGTATTAATGTATTAGTTACCATGGATATGAGTTGAAAGAAAAAATAAGATGAAAATAATCTTATTAGAGGCTGGAGCGATGGATCAACCATCAAAGGCTAGGTTCGCAACCAAAAATACACGATTATTTGTTAATATTGAAATGAAAAACAGAAAGCACAACAGAAAGAAAAATGATGACAATAGAAGGGGGAAATATGGATATTAAAAGAAGGAAGATGGAGGTACACTGAGAAGGTATAGGCAAAGATATACAGTCAGATGGCATAGAGCAGCCCCATATCTGAGGGGGCTGAGCCACATTCACAATTAAAACAAACAAACAAACAAAAAACCAGCCCAGACTCTGTTCTTTTGCAAAACAAAATCAAGAACACATCAAAAAGATTATCCATTATAATCAAGTAGGCTTCATTCAAGAGATACAAGGATGGCTTAACATATATAAATCAATAAATGTAATTCATCACATAAATGAACTCAAGCACAAAAAAATACATAATCATCTCAATAGATGACGAAAAGGCCATTGAAAAAACCCAATATCCATTTACGATATTAAAAAAAAGAAAGCTCCAGAGATACTAGAGTAGGAGAAAACATTTCTCAACCTAATAAAGAATATACATTATAAACAAACACCACACTAAACATGGATAAACTCAAAACATTGCACTAAAATCACAAACAAGAAAATGATGTTCACTGTGCTCACTCCTACTCTATGTAATCCTTGAAGTCTTGGTTAGACCAGTGATTTAAAGAGAACTTGTATCTAAGAGATACTAAAGATTCTACCAGAAAACTCCTACAGCTGATAAATACTTTCAGCAAATTGGCAAGATACAAAATTAGCATGCAAAAATTAGTATCTGTCAGGCATGATGTGCAAGCCTTTAATATCAGCATGCGTGTATCTTTGAGTAGGAAGCCTGACTCTCCTATACAATGTGTTCCACAACAGACAGACCTATATCATGAGGCCCTGTTTCAGAAAGTAAAATCAATAGCCTTCTCACATACAGATGCTGAGCATATTGAGAAAGAGGTTCAGAAAATAATACCATTTCTGATAGTCTCAGTAAAATAATAAAATAAACTAGATTGGAATTAACTTAACCAAGAAAATGAAATGCATTTACAATGCAACTTTTAATTTTTATATTTATGTATTCACTGTGTGTGTGTTTGTGCACATGTGCTCACACACATGTACACAATATGGTACACATGTAGGTGTCAGAGAACAACTTAATGGAATCAGTTCTCTATTTTCACTGTGTGCTTTCCCAGGGTCATTTCTCTGACCTTACAATGAAAACTTTAAAAATACTAACAAAAGAAAAATCTCAAATTTATATTGATGAATAAAAGACCAAAGACAGTCAAAGAAACCATCACAAAAATGTATTGATAAAGATGCCACCATTCCTGATTTTAAGTTATACAGCGGAGCCATAGTAATAAGAACCAACGATATAGATCAATTAAACTGAATAAAAACATACAAACTTAGATAACTTCAGCCACCTGATTTTTGATCAAAAATATCAAAAATACACACTACAGAAAAACACAGCAAATTCAACAAATGGAAAAATTGAATGTTTACATGTGGATGAGTGAAACTAGATCATTCTCTCTCACCCTGCACAAAATTAATCCCTGAACGGATCAAAGACCTGAACATAAGACCTGAAGCTATACAACTGCTAGAGGGGCAGAGAGGGAGTGGCCTACAAGATACATGTCATCTTAGTCACTGTTTCTATTGCTATGATAAAACACCATGACCAAAAAACAAGTTGGGGAGGAAAAGGTTTCTTCAGCTTACACTTCCACATCAAAGTCCATCATTGAAGGAAGTCAGAGCAGGAAATGAAACAGGGACGGAGCCTGGAGACAGCAGCTGATGCAAAGGCCGTGGAAGGGAGCTGCTTATTGGCTTGCTTCACATGACTTGCTCAGCTTGCTTTCTTTTAGAATCCATGACCACTATCTCAGGATGGTGCCGCCCACAATTGACTGGGCCCTCTCCCATCGAATACTAATTAAGAAAATAAAGGAACCTGGAGACTATGGAAGCATTTTCTAAATTGAGGTTCCCTCCTTTTGGATGATTTTAGCTTGGGTCAAGTTGACACAAAACTATCCAGCACACATGCATGCATAAGCAAGGACTTCCTCAGTGACTCCAAGATTCAGGAAACATAGTCAACAACTGACAATGGGACCATGTGAAACTAAGAAGATTCTCTACATCAAAGGAAACTGTCGACTGAGTGAAAGACGGCTGCAGAATGGGAGAAAATCTTTGTCATCTATACATATGACAGAAGATTGACATCTAGAACACATAAGAAACTCAAAGTATCTAAACACCAAAAAACAAACAATATAATACAAATGAGTTATTACTCATATATATATGTATCAATATAATACAGGTGGCTAATAATAGTTTTTTTTAAGTGTTCAATTGCATTAGCTTCCAGGAAAATGAAAATTAAATCTCTTTTGAGATTCTTTGTCTCACCAGACAAAAAACAAATGACAGCAAATGCTGGTCAGAGGAAGGCAGCAACTGCTGGACACTGGTACAGCCACTGTGAAAATCAGTGTGTACGGTGTCAGAAAACTAAAACTAGAACTACCATATGACCCTGTCACACCACTCCAGGACATACACCTATAGGACACGGTATCCTACTACAGAGAACATTCACATTCATTGCTGCTACATTAACAACAACTAGGAAGTGAGATCAGCCTACATCTCCATCAATTCAAGTGGATAGTGAAAATGTGCTATATTTACACAATGGAATTTTATTCATCTGTAAAGAAAAGTGAAACTATAAAAATTGCAAATAAATGGACAGAACCAGGAAACATGCTGAACAAAGTAACCCAGGCACAGAAAGACAGACTATACATGAGGGTCCTAGCTTCCATTTCATAGATGTGTGTCAGTGTTTAACTTGGAGTGCCTGCAGATGTTAGACAGGTGCCTTGGGGAAGACAGAGTTAATAGGAGTGGAAACCTTCAACTAGGTATAAGAGTAAGAAGAAAGAGGGGAGGATTAATAAAAAAAAAAAAAAACAAAGGAGGTATACACAAAGTCAAACAGAAAGGGAGTATTTGTAAACCAATTAAAAATAAAATTTTTAAAAGACAGATACCCTGCATGTATGTGTAACACTAATCATAGAAGCCATGGGTTATTAAACAAAACTCTAGTTCCAGGTGTGAGGTAGCAACTCTTGATTTGCTAGTGAGGGAAGCTTCCAACGCCCCCAAAACAATACAGGCTCTTGCAACTCATCTTGGTTGTCTACTGGAATAAGATGGTAGTGTCCTACTATTGAGGACACCACACCGTTTATCTCTACAGTCCCAGAAGCTGTTATTCAGGCTGCTGCTGGCAGAGAAAAGATATCAATAGTTTTAGAACTAGAACATTGGTAGACTAAGCAAGATGTGCCCATTTCTGCAATAGTGGCATAACTGTTATGGGGGAAATAAGTCATCTTCTGAACAGATGTAAGTCATGCTCCACATGAAGGAATTTACATCTAAAGCCCACGGATGGAGAAGTCACAGGCCTTAAGGGGAAACCTACAATTGTTCCGCTAAGTGGACATGTTGCCAACTTTTTTCTAAATATTTATGTTTATGTCCATGGATAAGTGCTGCTCTCAGCACTGACTGGTCAGGGAAGCTTCTGAATGCAGTGGATAGTGTTCAAGGCACAGGCACATAAATGCTCAATGTGCTGAAAACATAAATTTTGTGTGCTCAGTTCTAAGAGAACATCTGTATCGCCCTCTCTAAGGCCCAGGAAACACCATAGAAAAGGGATCAGAATGAAGGCAAGAGCTAAACGATGACAAGGAATACAGTAGGAGGCTGCATTTTGGGCATGACATGGCTGTTCACCCATGAACTCACAGCCATGACTTCTGCACAGGGTCTGGTAAGAAGACAGAATTTAACATAAGGAGAAAGAGGAAGAGAGAAAATTGGGGTAGGGATTTTGATGTGGGGGGGAGGGAGACAGAGATGGAGACAGAGATGGAGACAGAGACAGAGAGAATAAAATGTATACACAAGATGGAGAAAGAAAAAAAGTTTAGAGCTAGTGCTCATGGCATTGAACACTAAGTAATTCTGATTTAAAGTATTTTTTTTCTGGAGTCTACAGTATTCTCATAACCAAATCTTAATGTATAGTCCTGAGACAAGTTCAGGGTTTCCCATGAGTTCAGTTCACAGAGGGTCTTGGGCTGTTCAGTTGCCAAATCAAGAAGGGTCTTTATGAATGGGATCTTGGATTTGCTCCACTATATACTGAGTGCTGAGTATCCAGCACCAAGGACAGAGGACGGTTTTCCCCTGGCAAGCTAGTATCACTGCTGCCCAATTATGGCCTTCCCCAACCCTGTTGGTGCAGATGGTCTTCTCTCTCACTGGGAGCAGGGAACTCAGACTGAGGCAGTCTCTAGGATGGACTCTGGATTTCCTTTGGTTTGTAAGGTTTTATTTTACTTTTCTAGCTAAGGTACAACTAGCTGTTCTGATGGCTGCTTTTCAGTTTTCCGCAGAATTTTCCCCCTGGAGACTCTGGAAGTTTATTCCTGTGTATAACCCATCCATCCTCCCTCCCCCACTGCCACCTCTGCTGCCTCTGTTTTTTGTTTGTTTGTTTGTCTGGTTGGTTGGTTGGTTGGTTGGTTTTTTTCTCTATTTAAGCTATGTCTCCTGGCTCAAGAAGACAAGAAACAAGATATCCCTGTAACAAAACAAAACCTTTTTTTTTTTTTTTTTTTTTTTTTTTTTTTTTTTTAGCTTCTGTGATGGCTTCTATTCTCACAACTGCCCCGTGAGGTCAGCCAGTGAGGTTTCAAACACAGAGCTCTACTCACATAAGACTTGACTTAACCTTAGAAAAACATTTCAAGACAAGCTAGTATGAAGCAGACTTAAAATTTATTGGAAGACATTTATAAGATAGATTTTTCTAAGCACAGGAGTTATTAGACAGGCAGTCAGAGAAGAAACAAGGCATTCCATGGAGCCTAGGTGGGCATCTCACGCGACAGTCTCACTTCATGGTTTTTACAATGGTCATGTGAAAAGTATTTGACTCTTCAAGTGTGCGTTGTGATCAGAAAAGACACTTTTATTTCTAGCACTTGAAGTTCATTTTATGGCCAATAGTCTTTTTTTTTTTTTAATATTCTACTTCTTCTAATGCTTTTCTGTGACTATTCAGTTTAACATTTTACATGTCAGGCATGCCAGGTTTACTAATTATTTTATTCAAAATTCTCACGTGTTTATAATTACTTTCCTCCTTGTCCGATCAATTACAGAGACATAGGCTGAGAGCTCCAGCTAAGGGTTTTGGTTTCTGTTTTAACTCTGGCTTTGTCTATATTTTGTCATATTGATTTTGTTATCAAACCATTACATGTAAAGTTAAAATCTCTCCATCTTCTTGGTGCCTCAACACTCCATTATCCTTTTCCACTTTTCCCAATCCTTTATGTTTTAGACATATTTCCCAAACAGTTTTGGGGTTAGCCTTTTGTTTTAATGATTGTTATTAGCCAGGTTCTCGCATTTACACTTTACCACATTACCAAGGGATACTGTTTTAAAGGTAATGGTTGATAATACCAATCTCTAGAGCTCTGTGAGTCGCTTGGCATTGTTAGTTCCTTCAGGTTCCATCCCTGTCTTTTGTCCAGAACTCCCTCTATTACCTAGATGTTGTGTTGGTAAAATTCCTTGGAGAGCTGACAAAAAGTCATGGGTAATAATATTGTGTTCCGCTGGGCAGTGGTGGCGCATGTCTTCAATCTCAGCACTTGGGAGGCAGAGGCAGGCGGATTTCTGAGTTCGAGGTCAGCCTGGTCTACAGAGTGAGTTCCAGGACAGCCAAGGCTATACAGAGAAACCCTGTCTCGAAAAACCAAAATAATAATAATAATAATAATAATAATAATAATAATAATAATAATATTGTGTTCTTTCTAGGAGGACTTACAAATTCAGGTCACAGGCACACTAGTCACCTGACCGTCTGCTGGGACCACTTTCCAATTCACTTTTCAGTCCTCCTACAGTATTACTCTCCTGGGTTAAGAAGGTCCCAACTCAAACTGATTCAAAATGTCAGACAAATAGACCCAAATGCTTTTACAGCCTTAATGGGTCTGTTAGGCACAAATTAGATTGTGGGTGGAGCCCTCCCTTGTAACCAACAGCTTGTAAAACCAAGGACCAGAATTTTAGGCCTATACTTGCTGCTCAAATGAATGGGAGCTGAGTCATGTCTCTGTTTCTCTCTGGTCCTAGGAAGATTTGGGACATCCTACACTGGCCAGAAAGTCTGATAACTACCTAAACCTAGTTCCAAGAGTCCTGAACTATGTAAGTTTAGTATATTATGAGAAAGAGAGACAGAAACAGAGAGAGATACAGGAAGAGACAGACAGACAGACAGACAGACAGACAGACAGACAGAGAGTGTGTTTATGGTACAGCAGTAGACTTTGCAACAAAGAAAAGGGGATATCCTATTGTTCTTGCCCTTAAACCGCTAGAAATAGTTTAGAGCCTGTCTGAAATGTACATAGCTGTCCATACCCACCACACCCACTTCTGAGAGTATTCTCAGAAGTTCATTTGGCCATTGTCCACTCGCCCCTTGAGAAGGCTTTGCTTTTCCTTGTAGAAAACTCTGCCTGCTTCTACACTCCACCATCTGTTTCACCTCAATTCTTTGTCACAGATCACATGGACTGGAGTGCTAAACAGAGCTCAAAGTGACATCTGAGAGACAACTGCAAACCTGTTACTGTCTCTCTAGCTTCCTATAACATGAAAGCCAGTCTGGGTACTGGTGGTAAACAGGGACACTTTGAGTTCAAGGCCAGCCTGTACTATATAACAAGACCTGTTTCGAAGGAAAAGGGGTAATACTAATTTTGAAAATGACCTCTTTACTTCCTTCTGGAGTAGGCCACGTCCAGGATGTCACCCTTATCTCTAGCTCCTAGACTTGGGGTTCTTTCCTATGCTTTCAGCTTTCTGCAGCCTTTAAGTCATTTTTATTTGTTGTTTTGCTTCATCTAAGCTTGTCATGTTTATTCATCGGAGTCTCAAAGTTACTTTGTCTAATCAAAATATGATCAAGGACAGAAGATATTTAGATACAATGTCTTCTAACCTTAAATAAAAGAAGGAAGGAAAATAAAAATGGTTTCTACTGTTTTCCAAGTGGTTCTTCACTTAAATCTAAAGAATCAAACACTCATTTGACAAAATCAATTTACAAAATGTTTAGACAAACATAACCATGGTTTATTTGGTTAACGTGTTTATTTGTGGTTCCTGGTTATGCTGGCATGGTTACATGAAAATATTAATGTGACTTCCACTTTCTCAAAAATCTTAACAAAATTGTGCTTCATACCTACAAATCTCATTAATATAGCCCACAACACTTACATATATCACAGTAGAAAAAACTCACTTGTAAATGATTTGTTAAGATTATGACTTTAATGAATTAAAAATACTCAAAGATTCCTATAAATTTTTTTAAACTTTTGGATGTCATTAAACAAGGTATTAACCCAAGCACTCATTAAAATTTATCACTGCCACCAAATGATAAGGTTTTCAAATTTTACCATCTGCAAATTTTAATCATTTAAGGAAAACTTAATTTAAATGAAAAATATCATTCATGACCAAAATCTGTGATGTCTAGAACTTTATATTAGTGTTTGAAAATGAGAAATTGCTTTTGATTTTTCTGTTCTCTCTCTCTCCCCCCATTTGTTCATTGCTGGAAGAGAGCCTAGGGCCGAGTTATGCATCTAACTGTGAGGAATCACTTCTCAATATTTCAAATCCATTCACCACTCAGCAAACATTTTTCAAGTATAGCTGCTCACCAGACACACGTGTGCACCTAGGTTCCCCTTTAAGACATTAGGGTCTTTTCTCCTTTACTTTGCGATTTACGTGCTATTTTAAAACTTACTGCCTGTATTACAATCAATGAGAATTCATCAGTTCTCTGGATCATGAGTCTTTCCAAGACAGCCTTGAAACATAGCCTCCTGTCTGCATTATCTTTTTATCTATAGGGGCACATGTAATAGACAAGATATGACATCAGTGTTCTCATCTCATCTAACAAAACTTACAACCTACAGTTGGATGATCTCTAAAGCAAGTCTACAGCCAGCTGAGACTCCTCCCCTTCACACAGCAAAGTAGGTTGGAAAAGGAGTCACAGATCTTAGCAGCAGCCAATGAGATGCCTGACTTGTGACTACCGCCAGCGATGCATTTTTATAAGTACATAAACTAAAACAGAATGAAAGCAAAGAAACTTTTGACAGAGAAGCTCTCTCCAGGCTCAATTCTGTTTCATAATCTATGTCTATCCCCCTGGACACTCTTCCTCACCTCACTTCTAAACTGACATTGCCTGAACATATTTTTGTTGTGTGTATACACAAATGTGTATATAGTCATTTGGATGTTTTGAAGTATGAGGTTTTTCTTGAATAACTTCGTAGATAGAGTAGAAAAACCACTAATCGGTTTATTTTTTTACTCTGACAATTAAATACACACCACACACACACACAAAATGAAGTTTAGTCATCCCCCCTTCATTATCTGCTTCCAAACCCTCTCCCTCTCTTGAAGAAACCCCTTTTCCACCCCAGAAGACTACTTACATGCATGTGTTCTGTGTCAGTGTGTAACCCACTGGATTTAATTATGGCCTCATGCATGAGCATCAATGGGAGGTGATATGCTGGAACATAGGTAACTTATCAATGGCTATACCACTGAAGGAAGTGGCATTCCATCCCCAGCCACTGTCAATGGCATCTCAGGGGGTGGGGCTTTGTTAGCCCTTACCCCTTCCATGATGAAGTGTTGACTGCTCCTCTCTGCTGTAGGTCTTGTGCAGTCATCCACCACCGTGCTAAGTTCATGAGCTCAAGACCATGTCATGCCCAGAGGACAACATTTTACAAAGCACCTCTTCTCCCTCTTGCTTTTCCACTCTACCTCCTCAATCTGGCTACGTACCCTGAACCTTGGAGGGGATGATATAGAACATCTATTTAGGGCCCATCACCACAACCATCATGAGTTTGCATTAAGTGCCGCCTGCTGCGATAGGAAGGTGCTCTGACAAAGGCTGTGTGTGGATTCAAAAGTATTCAGAAGGCAGCTGGGCATTTAATCCTTTTGGCAAATTGAGAGTGAGGAAGCCACTAATTTATCCTAGTGATGAGTGCGTTTGTGTTGGGAAGACTATCTGTGAGGCACTGTGCCTACATTCGAGGACTTAGCTGTATCTGAAATGAGATGAATCTTGCATTCATCTTTATGTTTCTTTGAATGGTGTGGTGAGTAGGCTGGGAGGGGGGGATCATTCTTTCCTTCTCAGGGAGCAAAGGAGAGCTGGGGTCATGGGAGCATCCAGGCTCATCGATAACAGGGATTGATTTGGAGCACATACAGCTTAGTGGGCATTTTGTCTCATCTTTACATTACACATCCCTTTTTGAAAAAACTGAGGCAGTAACAGCAAAGACAGTACAATGGAGGTTGACCTGAGGTTTCAGCCTTTCACTGAGTTGTTTCCTGTTACAGTCTCTCTCGGGGACCCCGGCCTTGATGCACAACGACACAGGCTGAAAACTTTCAGACAGTCCTGCTGCTAGGACTATGTCAGGATGTCTAACTTGTTGATTGGTGGAAGAGCGTGGGCATGGAGTCTGTTGGTTTGTGGAGAGAGCTCTCCTCAGTGCCACAAGCCAATGGGAACAACTCTCATTAGTAACAAAAAAAAAAAAAACCAGAGCAGAGCAGAGCAGAGAGAGCCCTTGGGCTGAGGGCTTCTTCTTATGAATTAATTTCTTTTATGAATAAAACTCTTCTTATGAATTAGTTAGAGAGATTTCCAGTTTCCAGTCTAAGAAAAATCACTTTGTCTTAGGGTAGAAGTTTGTCACTACCTGATACATTCAGGCGTTAACCACAGTCTGACCGACCACACCCTTACCTATCCAAACAGAACAGAGAACAGCATAGCATCAGGTTTTAGCCAATGAACATCCTAAGGTCTAAGAACTCAAATGTCTTGAAATAAACTCTTCAACCATTAACCAGAAGAAGAAGTAGACTACAAACTGGAAAAAGTTAACTGTCTATCAAATTTCTCCGTTTAAAAAAAAAAAACAAAACATGTATTTTAGTTCAATTAATATAATATTTTAGATCCATTTTCTTCCCAAAGCTCTGACACATATTTATTAAAATTTGTCTAGTCAATGGTGGAAATCCAGCATAGCTGTACCCTTTATAGACGGAGACTACACACAGCTTCGGTGATTTATTTAAAGCCAACAGACACAGACAGAACAAAATAGCTGGAATGCTGTGGTTATCAGTCTTTCTGATGTCCTATAGTTTGTATTAGAAAATAGTCTGTTGACATATTTACCTGAGGATGTGGTACAGAAACTAGCAAATGAAAGATCAGATTGTCAAATCTGATGAAACTTAAGATAGCCATAAAAGTAATAAACAGCATTGCTTCCTGGTACATGCGTGACGCGGGTCACAGGGCAGAATAACATACAGCTCAGTGGCCCAGATCACACATGCAACCAAAAACCGCACAAGCACAGAAACTATGATAACATTGTCTACAAAAGCAGAAATCAGTGCTGGAGAGATGGATCCAGGATTAAGAGCACTTGCTGCTTTTCCGGGGACCTGAATTTGATTCTCACCATCTGCCCAGGGTGCCTCTCAATGCCTTTAAGTACAGCTCCAGGGATTCATGCTTTCTTCCAGCCTCCATGGCACCAAAATAAGTGTGCTTTACACTCGCACAAACACATAAATAAAAAAAAATAAACACTTTCCAAAGAAATAAAATCAAGGATTCCAAACCTGAAGAGGCTGCAGCGATGATGCTCAAGAGGGGAGGATTTCCTGTCCTGCAGCTGTGCAGGAAGCAGCAGCAGGTGGCGCTGTTCTCCCCCCGCCCCACCTGCCCCACCCCCCACTCTGCACCCTGGACAACCGCAGCCCCTCTGGTCTACACTTGGACTTTCGTTTATTTGCTTTGGTTTGGTTTTAGTAACTCACAAGCTTTCAAGTAAGCTAAATAATGTTTTTCTCAAAAAAAAAAACCTTAAAAAGGGAAAGAAAATAAAACTGCCCATTGACAAATAGGCAAATGAACGGAATAGAAAGTTTTCAAGGGAAAAAAAAACCATTTCTCTCTTGTAAAGGTGTTCAATGCTCCTAGCCTTCAGGCACATGCAAGTCAAAACTACTTTAAGACACCACTACACGTCTTTCAAAAAGGCTTTAGCAGCAGCAAATCTGACAACAAATGTTCGAGAGATTGCTGAGAGAGAAGACCCCCTTATTCACTGTTGTTGGTAGTACACAATGCCGCCGTTTTGGAAATCAGCTTGGAGATGTCTCAAATAATCCAAAACGAAACTCCATGTGACCCTGCTACTTCACTCCTAGGCATATACCCAGAGAACTCCAACCCTACCACGGAGATAGACACACCCCTTGCTTCCTGATACCTCTTGTTCATTCCGACAAAGAACTGGGGTCAATTTAGTTGTCCATGAACAGGTGAAAAAGCAAGATGAAAATTGTGTGTGTGTGTGTGTGTGTGTGTGTGTGTGTGTGTGTGTATAGGTGAATGTTTGTATTTATGTGTGTGTGTGCATGTGTGTGTCATATGTGTGTACACATGTGTGCATGTACATATGTGTAAATATTATGCAGATCTAAAGAAAAGTATAGCCACAAAATAAGCAGAATGGAATGACATAGAATGTATGTTAAGTGACATCCCACAGCCTCAGAAAGAAAAACCTGCACATTCTCCTTCATATGTGAAATCTAGCCAATTGTGTGTGTGTGTATGTGTGAGTGTGTGTGTGTGTGTGTGTGTGTGCGTGTGAAATGTACACGTGGGTAAGGTATAAATGCAGAAAAGAGAACAAGAGAGCCTCCATTTTAGAGGGAGAAGAAGGACTGAATCCAGGTAAAAGATCCTTCAGTCATGACAGAGGATGTAAAGCTACTTCTGACTTTGATGTAGACTTTTGGAGTTTCGGGGTGGATAGGTACATAAAAATGTAGTCAGTAGTGAAAGTCTGAGATCCTGTGTGATGCTTTAGAATGGCTAGTCTACGCAGAAGAGGCTCACTGATGTATAGACTTCGGGTTTGTTTACTGTCTACATGTGATTTTTTGTTATTTGCAAAGGTTTTGTTGCAATGTTCATTTAAAAAGAAAGATTATCCTAAAGTGCAGTTGAAATTCTTGAGAGAATGGGAAGGTCTATTTTTATACAAACGAATTTCAATTGTTGAAAAAAAAGTAATTTTTTTATTTTGCAGCTGACTGTAAATGAGTACACGTTTTTTGAGGTTTCATGAACAACTTAGACAAAAAAAAGCTAAGCCTTTGAAAAGGTGCTGTGGGATCTCCAGGGACACACTGTGGTGATTAGTGTTGATTGGCAAGTAGACCGGGTCTAAATTCACCTAAGGATATGGGCCTGAGGGCGAGGTTGTCAAGAGGCCATCACGTTCCGATCGCAGTACTTGGCATAGGAGGATTCACCTACTGTGGTTGGCAGCATTTCTTGGCTGGGATCCGGACAATGTCGGTAGAGAAAGGAGCTGAGTAGCAGTGGTGTTCATTGCTCTGGGCCTCCTGCTTGTGGACACCGTGTGACCAGCTGCCTCAAGCTCCTGCAACCAGGAGCTGCGGTTCCACCAGGTGAGACCTTAAACTGCGTGAGCCCCAGTAAACCCCGCCTCCCTTAAGTCATTCCTCAAGATACTCTCTCACAGTAAGAGGAAAAGAAACCAACAGGTCCACGCTACTCAAATCTGACCATTAAGTAACTTTTTAAAACAAACTCCCGTCTAGGAATAAAATTATCAAACTCTATTTTTCTCAAATAGAGAATGTTTAAAATAAATTATAAAGAAAAGTAGTTTCCTACCAATGTTTCTGAACATTCAAACTCTCTGTTTATAAACTCTTACTGAACCTTTTTCCTTTTTATTCTTTTCTTTTTTTTTTCTTTTTTTGTATCTCACTTGTGTGTCTTTTTCTTTACTACTATAAATACAAAAATCGATTTCATAGAAATTCTGGGAAATACTCCTGCTACTAAGAGAAACTTCCTAAAGGAGAACTTTAGATTATGGTTTGTGTATTAATAAAATATATCTTTGACAATTAAGTTAGCAAATATTCAATCACAATATTTGCCTGGGTACTGATTGTTACAGATATATGTTCTGTGATTTAATTCAATATTTTGAGACAGGGTCTCACATATGCAGGACGGCCTAGAAATCACTTTGTGGTGAGGATGACCTTGATCCTCCTGTCTCTGCACCAGTTTTTTATGCAGTGCTGGCTATCAAACCAAGGCTCATGTATGCAAGCAAGCACTCTAGCAATTGAGATATAGCTCCAGTCCCATCAAGTTTTAATCACTTTATTTTTTTCTATCTTCCATGAAATCCAAAAATAGTTTCTACTTCATTTTTAAGTACACAAAGCAAACCAGACAACCTGTGTTCTTTTGCTGCCACCTAATGGTTTTGAGGGAAAACTACAACCATGCTAAATCTCAGATGGGTGAGCATTACTGTGCAACTACATAAAAAACGACACACGTACACATCTAAAGCCAAAAAACTAAAAACTACCTCTTTAATGTAAAAAAAAACCCTGAATGAGTGAGTAATTTCAATTTGAGAATATCCCTTTGTATTGGCCGAAACACCCTTATATTTTAAGTTCATTTGAACACAGATACAACTAGCTTCCTCCTTTCTGAGACAATAAACACGTACTCAATAAACAGGAACAGACAGTGCATAGTAATAAACATTTATGTTCCCCAACTACATTTGTATGCATTGTTCCATCAAATGATAATCACAATCAAATTAAATAGAAAACAGATTTAAAAGTATGAATCTTAATCAGTGACCTCATATTTTTATAAAACAGCTTGTTCTATATGACTAGAAGAAACAGGAACCACTAAGTCCAAGGAATTAATTACTTGTCTGAGAGAATGGTGATATTTAAGATAAGGTCTCTTGTGGTCCCAGTAGCCTTGAATTTGCTACATAATCAAAAAAACCTGAAGATCTTCCATATTCACTTCCCAAGTTCTGGGATTTCAGGTATCTGCCAGGATGCCTTGCTTCAGAAAGAATTACTTTGGTTTTGGTAGTGTTGTTGTGGTGGTGAAAGTGTGTGTGCACATGCATGTGTGTGTGCGTGTGTGCGTGTGTATGTGTGAATGCACATGTGTATATGCGTGTAGATCACAGACAACCTTGGGTGTCGATCAGATGCATCATGTGAAAGGACACATACCATCAATGAAACCTACATTGCCAAGCTTGTCAATCAATCAAGAGTAATAGCCACACCCTGCCCCTTAACTACCAACTCCTCCAGAACCCCATGAGAAGAAGCCCAAACAATAAGCAATGCTCTTAGGCAGTCTGGCTCAAGCCATCTGCTGCTCTCTTGCAGAGTCTCCTACACGGTCCCTTAAATAAAATTCCTAATGGCCTTGCTAGTTGTATGGACTCTTTTAATTCTTTGCAAAGGATGCCAAGAACTTGGAAACATCTGGTCCAGACAGGACCATTGGCAACAACTTTGAGCTGTGAGACGACATGGATAAAGTGTAAGTGCTTATTGATAAATATAATTGATAAAAAATTTAACCAATCTGAAAGTCAAGCACACAATTCAACTTCAGTGAACACACACAGAACAAGTCCCATTCAGAGTAAACAATGGCTGCAATGTACCCTTATTCCATTGTGAACCATTTCTTAAACTTAATAACCTAGCCGGGCGGTGGTGGCGCACGCCTTTAGTCCCAGCACTTGGGAGGCAGAGGCAGGCGAATTTCTGAGTTCGAGGCCAGCCTGGTCTACAGAGTGAGTTCCAGGACAGCCAGACTTATACAGAGAAACCCTGTCTTGAAAAACAAAACAAAACAAAATAAAAACCTTCCGATACAAGAAAAGCACTGTGCCTGGGTCTCACCTGTGCCAATGACAACTGGATGCCTGAGATAACACTTTATTTATTTTATTTTATTTTATTTTATTCGTGGTCTCATAATAAAGAGCAAGATTGTATTGTAGCTCAGTGCTGTTGGAGGGCTGCTGAGGTTGTTATAATTATGGCTAAAGAGCAAATAATTGTTGGAATAACAAACACAAAGCTTTCATGCTGGGAATAAACCCATAGCCTTGCATCTGACAAGCAAGTCACACACACACACATACACACACACACACACACACACACACATACACACACACACACACACACGGGCACTTATGTATGTATGTATGTATGTATGTATGTATGTATGTATATTGCATGGAGAGGTCAGAGGACAACCTGTAGGAATTGGTTCTTTTCCTCCACCTGTCAAAACATGATCAAACTCAGGTCATCATCAGGCTTGGGGGTAAATGTTCTTACGTGCTGAGCCATCTGCCTGCTCAACAGGCAAACACTGCAGCACTGTGCTACATGTCTAGACCTGAGTAAACTGTTCCAGGTTCCAACATCTTAGCACGCAGACCACAACTCCATTAAATTTTTATTATTAAGAAATTTAAGGTTTCTATGCCTAATTTTAAAGCAAACTAGTTATGTTAGTCAACTTGGGTCTTTGTTTTGTTTTGTACCCTTATTGTATGACAAAAGTTAAAAACAATATGTCTTAAAAGTAAATCACATTGCAGGACTAGAGAGCACTTGCCTTTCTTCCGGAGGACAAGGTTCAGTTCCCAGCACCCACATGGTGACTCACTCAAACACGTGGGCGTGTGCATGCATACACACACAACACACACAGGCGCACGTGCGTACATACACACACACACTAAACACATGCACACGCACACACATTAAACAGATGTAAAAAGCTAAGGAGGAAAGCAATTATGTGCAACAAAAACACTTCACACAAGTATAGAATAAAGTGATATTCTACTTTGCTTTCTGTTGCTTTGATAAAACACTAACCAAAAGCATCTTACAGGACTGAGTTCGAGAAGCCATGGCCAGGGCTGGAGCAGGAACCTGGAGGTGCAAACTGAAACAGAGACTATGAGACGAACACTGAACACTGAGGGCTTGCTTCCCAACCCCTTGCTTAGCTTGTGTTGCAGCACCACCTGCCCTGGGAAGGTACCACCCACAGTGAGCTGGGCCAGGGGAGGTACCACCCACAGTGGGCTGGGCCAGGGAAGGTACCACCCACAGTGGGCTGGGCCAGGGGAGGTACCGCCCATAGTGGGCTGGGCCAGGGGAGGTACCACCCACAGTGAGCTGGGCCAGGGGAGGGCCTTCTCACTTCCACCATTAATCAAGAAAATGTCTCTACAGACAAATCTGATGGATGCAATTTTTCAACTGAGGCTCCTTCTTTATACCTGACTCTGGTTTGTGTCAAGTTGACAAAAACTAGTCAGCACAAATGACTATTCTGAATGTTTCTCACAGACTCAGAGCAGGTCATCAAAAGTAACCACAGTGTGTTATGGCTTCAGGAAAGCATAACGAAGCTGTACATAGCCTCCCGTGAAAGAATTAAACAATCATAAACACCACTTCCAAAAGTAAGTAACATTATTTCAATCTCTAGTTGAAGAGTGAAATTTAGCTATAAATATTTTTAGCAACATTATATAGCCGGAATACTCCAAATGGCAATTTGTGTCAAAATAAAGTTTTAAGTAATACCAATAATTAAGAAAGCATGGTTGTTAGTCTTTATTAGCGCTTTCAATGAACTTTAAAATATAAGCAATTTAAAAAATCCCACAGTTCTGATTTTTAAAATTATAGGTATGCCTTGTTGTTGATAGCATAATTGTTTTAAAGATTTTATTTCACATCATCTCTGGCATGCAATATTTGATGCCAAGTGATGCCACACATTGCAGAGTTGACTTCTACAACCCCACTAGGCCTCAGTGAGACAACAAATTGTTCCACACTTTCTATGAACCAGTTCCTCTTAGGAAACCAGTTCCTCTTTGGGTTCAGTAAAATCCCTCTTTTAATTTAGCATTAAGACACTGAAAGCGGGGCAGTGGTGGCACACGCCTTTAATCCCAGCACTTGGGATGCAGAGGCAGGTGGATTTCTGAGTTTGAGGCCAGCCTGATCTACAGAGTGAGTTCCAGGACAGCCAGGACTACACAGAGAAACCCTGTCTCGAAAAACCAAAAAAAAAAAAAAAAAAAAAAGACACAGAAAGATCTCATGTTTACTTACATATACACTTTACACTTAAGATAATTATTGTTTATAGACTATATCTCATGTACACACAAACCACTCACATGCAGGTGCACACATGTACAACAGTGGAATATCTGCCACCTCGGGTCAGCATTCCATGACTTCACTAACCAGTCTTACTGCCTACAATTTCAGAAACTAGTTTGTATCTCAGTCATAATGCAGCTTTAGGCAGAGGTTGTTGCTAGTCAGCACAATTGTTCTTCTTGTTTCTTTTTACGAAACAATATACATCAAACACAACATAAACCAAGCCAAACCCTGTGTTACTTCACCTTGGTCCCTGGTGAAAAGACAGCTTTCCAACATTCGCAGTTTACCTCCTAGGACTGACACAGCTGGTCCTAATGTGCAATCTTCCTGACTTGCAAATTCAGAGAAACAAGTAAGATGATCTCCATCAATTCCTTCCAGTCTTAGACAGAAAACTTAAAAAGAGTAACAGGGCAATCGCCTTTGCAACTGAAATCTAGCTTCCAAGTGTAACCGTGCAGCATCTGAACGTATCATCATGACCGTGCAGCATCTGAACGTATCATCATGACAATGCTCTCCCACGGGGAACTCTTTTAAACATTGGCTTTCATGTTCATGAGGTCTATTTATGTTATCATTTGTCTTTTATCTACTGGCCTGTTCTAAAGACTAAAGTTGGTAAAGGCATTTAAAATTCTAAAAAGCAAATGACTGGACCCAAATTATGAGGAGTAAAGGCCTACTTCTGAATTCTTTAGTTGCTAAGTCCAAGGGCAGTGCATAAGTGGGTTCTCACGCACACGCACACGCACACGCACACGCACACCACACGCACACGCACACGCACACACAGACACCACACCACAACTGAGCAGCATACTAAACAGTTTAAAAATTGGGAAGAAGCCCTTTAAAAACAATCTATATCCAGCCAGATAAACTCCATGTGGGATTTTTACAGTGGCATGCACTCATCTAACTGTACAAATTACACACACCTGCATACAATGCTCTAAGCATTTATTTTCATTATCTCAAGCTAACTGCTCCATTGTTTTAGGAAAATGTCATATAATATGGTAATGTTTGTGTGGAAGTACAAAGGTTTCTCTCCAAAGAAGCCTAATGGGGTTACACTACCTTCAGAGAAATGACTTTTCTCGAACCAAAATAACAAAGTTTAAAAGATGGAACATTCAAATATGTTAGAAAGGTTTGAATGTTTTGGCTCCAGGAAAAATATAGCATGCCTTTAACATTTCAAGATAGAAGTCCTGACATTTCTGCCAGAGTTAACACTTAGTAAAGTGCTAAGTGTAAACTTATACCTGGTCCCTAAGGTGCCAAGGATTTTTCAGAATTACACCTGCACCTCACGTCAAGGCTCCTCGTGCATACTTTCCTACACAAATACTGTTTTTATTCATTTCCCTTCATCTGATTGCCTCTGAATTTGTTTCCATGACAGTGCTAACAGAACATCATACACTGGACAGTCACACAGTAGAAAAAAGTACTGTCTTGTGGGCTCTGGAGACTAAAGTCCAAGATCAGTGTGAAGAGCACTGGTTCCCGCCTTACACCCCTCATTGGATGCCCAGCGCTCTGCAGACACCTCCTTTCCTTCACACCTAACAGCATCAAACTATTTTCTGCCTCCATTGCATACAGGCGTCTTGCTGTATACATGTCCACACTGCCTCTTTTTATATCGACATATGCAATTAGAGAACATGCTAAAGATCCTCATGCTGGTTAAATGTACAATAACCCTATTCCAAAATAAGGTGATATTATGAGGAACTGAAGCTTAGGTCTTCCATATATTAACCCAGGAGGTGAGGGCACAAGGCCACACATGGCAGCCATTTTCCAATTGTGTTGTGGATTGGGTGTAATGCTACTTATGTCAATTTGGTCTCCCAAATTTACACGGAAATCCCCATGTCTGCATGGAAGACACTGAAGGTCCTTGCCCCCAGTTGGCTTTGATTGGTAATAAAGCTGCCGGTGGCCAATGGCTGGACAGTGAGACAGAGGCGGGACTTTAAGGATTCCCGGGCAAGGAAAACAGGAGGGAGGAAGAAGCAGAATTGCCATGCTGAAAGAGGAATTAGAACTGGGCTTCAGGGTGGCAAGAAAAGAAGCATAATAATCATGTAAGAACCAGGAAAGAGCAGAACCAAGGAACCCCCCACATTGGGTCTGGGGTAGCAAAGATGGAACATAAATTTTAGTAATAGTTCATGAGTATCACAGGGGAAGCGTTAGCAACATGGAAGTTTGAGAGTGGCCCAGCCATTGAGCTGATTAAAGCATATTAAATATAAGGCCTCGTGTGTGTGTGTGTGTGTGTGTGTGTGTGTGTGTGTGTGTGTTTCACTGGAGAACCCAGAGCACTGAGGCAGTACCGACGAATTTTCTCTGCTGTCTGGTGGTTAGAGCGGACTAATCATCAACGGCAACACAATTGGGACCACAAGGTGTAGCTCAGTGGTGGGATACGTGCCTAGCATGTAAAACCCCAGTTTTTTAGCCCAACACTGTGAAAACAAAAACTAGCATCTCCCAAGGACTCCCAAGCCAGAGCTACCTACTGAATCTCCTATGCCTAACAGAGAACTTTGCACACAGCTCAACTAAGCATTTTATTGAACGGACGAGTGAAGAAATGTATGGGACTGCAAGGAAAAGGAAAAAAAACTGGAAACCAAGAGGATGGCCAGGTTGAATCACCAGCGAGGTTAAATATTGCCTTCCTTCTCGGAATTAGCAGGAATTAAGATTGTGCTCTGGAACTGCTCTATTAGGTATTAAAAATACCTAATAGATTTCCATGTATACTGTGTGCTTACATAATTGCTTTCTTTTTTTTTTTGAAGATTTATTTATTTATTTTATGTATATGAGTACACCATTGCTCTCTTCAGACACACCAGAAGAGAGCATAAGATTCCATTACAGATGGTTGTAAGCCACCATGTGGTTGCTGGGAATTGAACTCTGGACCTCGGAAAGAGTAGTTGGTGCTCTTAACCACTGAGCCATCTCTCCAGCCCCACATAATTGCTTTCTTAAAAAAAATGAGACAAGGGTAGCAGACGACTTCTGTTTAAATAGCTCAAATACTGAGAACAAACGGCATCAAATACAAGAACACCAGCCTGGTCCATTACACAGCATGGTCTCTCAGCAAACCGGTGCTTCAGGTCTACACTGGGCCATCTTCCTTGGTATAATCTTTTGCTTAATAACCATCCCTTTTTGATAAACCCCAAGATGAACTGGACTTCATAGCAACATGAGAATAACAGACTTCTGTTCAAGTAACACACGTTATCTCAACAGATAACACCCACACAAGGAAAGCATTCTGTTCCATTTCTCCTAATCACCTCATTCAAATCTTTTCCCCATGGATTTCCTGGATATGTGGCTTTAAAGTACTGTAGGACTATAAACTTTAAATCCAAGCCCTGGGTAGGCCTACATTTGTTATGACAGTGGCATCTTGAAATGTTGAATTATTATCCTCAATTTCCTTCAGTCATTTATTGTAGCTGCCAAAATGAAATGGTGCACCTTGAAGGCAACACTAAACTGAAGAAGGAATAATAAAGTCTCTTCAATGTTTCATTTATAAAAGCTTATTTCTCCACCATCACATTTTGTACACCATCTGAAATATATATCACTTTGTGAAGCCCACACTTTGCAGGCAGTGGCACTGCTGAGATACATAAACTTCAAGGCTTACTGGGAGGAGGGAGTAAAACCCAGCATCATCTTTCCATCTTTTAAGAATCAGGGTCTGGAGAGATGGATCAGTGCCTAAGATCACACTCTAGTCTTGGAAGCCATACGAGTTCAGCTCCCAGCAACACATGGCTGCTCACTACTTACTGTCTCTAGTTTCAGGGGATCCAACACCCTCTTCTGGCCTATTCAGGCACTGATACCCATATACGCATGCAGGTAAAACACACAAATAATATAAAAATAAATCATAACAAACCAGAAACTGACTTCGATGTGGTGGCATTCTCCTGTCCTTAGCATTTGAGAGGCAGAGGCAGAAGGTTCTTCTGACTGTGAAGCTGGCCTGATCTTCACAGTGAGTTACAGAACAGCCAGGGCTACAAAGTGAGAACTTGTCAAGAAAGAAAATGAAAGAGAAGCAGAGAGAAAAAGAGAAGAGAGCAGAGGGGAGAGAAGGGGAGGGAAGAAGGGGAGGGAATGAACAACCAGAACTGGCTAGGTCTTGGCAGGGAGATAGATGGGGTTACCGGTTAAAAGTCTATAGCTTTACTGTAGCTGCACCTTTCATGGATAGCTTTACTACTTTGGGATATATTTTAAATTGGCTATAACTGAGAATGGAGTGTTTGTGAGCATGCCTAAAGGCCTGGTTCATTATCCAATATGGGGGTGGGGAGGAAAGAGAAAAGAGAGAGGAGAGAGGAGAGGGGAGAAGGGAGGAGAGGGGAGAGGGGAGAGGGGAGAGGGGAGAGAGGAGAGGGGAGAAGGGAGGAGAGGGGAGAGGGGAGAGGGGAGAGGGGAGAGGGGAGAGGGGAGAGGGGAGAGGGGAGAGGGGAGAGGGGAGAGGGGAGAGAGGGGAGAGGGGAGAGGGGAGAGGGGAGAGAGGGGAGAGGGGAGAGAGGGGAGAGGGGAGAGAGGGGAGAGGGGAGAGAGGAGAGAGGGGAGAGGGGAGAGGGGAGAGCGGAGAGGGGAGAGCGGAGAGGGGAGAGGGGAGAGGGGAGAGGGGAGAGGGGAGAGGGGAGAGGGGAGAGGGGAGAGGGGAGAGGGGAGAGGGGAGACGGGAGGGGGGAGAGGAGAGAGGGGAGACGGGAGGGGGGAGGGGGGAGGGGAGAGGGGAGGGGGAGGGGGGGAGGGGGGAGGGGGAGGGGGGGAAACAACAAATGTGTCTACTTTAATTCTGTGTAAAGACACAACTGTCAGTGACAACTTAAGTAACAACTGTAAGATACTTATTAACTAAACAACTTATGGTTTGTAGTTCCAAAACTCAAGTCTTAGATTAGAGTGTAAGGAAAGAAGAATGTTCACATCAGTAAAGTATATCCACTGCTTATCCATACAAGCCAGGATGCTACAGAGATCACTAGGAAGAGTGACTGAAACATCTGGACACTGTCAAGATCATTAGGAGAGCCACTGAAACATCTGGACAAGCTTAGTCACTCTGCTGTGAGGGTCAGTGCTTCTGCTTCCTGTTGTTTAACAATGTTCAGAATCACGACCCAAATCTTTCTCAGTAACACTTTGAAAAATCACAAGCTCTGGGAATTTTGTTATATTAAACTTTAATGTAATAGAATCATAAATAATCAATCCCAAAGTATTTTTTCAATAACTTACTTAAGAAAAAAAGCATCTACCTTCAGTACACTGTCCATTTTTTAAGTTTCTAAACGATTTTAAAAGTTATAGTGTATCCACTTTAGTAACTCAGGTAGATTTTTATACTTCAGTTCCTTAAAAACCCATCTTCTTGATATGACCAAATTCCAGAAATGTAAACCATGATTTAATCTTTAAATTTTTATCTAACATATTCTACCATCCACTCTGTATCTATGAACAAGGAATTTTTATTTAATATATTAAAAGATTTCATTTAGATCAATGTCTATACATCTGCAATTCCTCCGATGTGTTGATTCCCAAGAATAATAATAAAACATGCAACTAACACCTACCTTACAGAACAGCATTACGTGGAATAAACTGTTACCAATAACTACGCTACACTTAATAAATGAACCCACCACCTTGTACAGTTCTGGCTAAGGCCAGTGAGGTTAACTTCCTATAGTTTCTGGGAACTCTGAAATACTGAACTGAACTAAGATGATTGTTCCCCCACAGTTCAGAAAAACAGTGCAAGGGCTACAGACATCATCTCTGAAACCTAGACTTGAGCACAGTGTGTGGCAACATGGACGCATGGCAGTGTGTTTACCTGCGGAACAGATAACCTAGTAAACTGTCACAGCTCCTTGGTATGTTGTAATACTTATTTCAAATTCTATGTAATAAAAAAGAATAGACTCAAAATCTTTTATTTCTACAAATACATGCTGAAAGAAATAGTTAAGGATATCCAATTTAGTGTGACATAAAGCTGAACTTTCAAAAACAAGTACCTTGGTTAATGATTTTCTGCAGTTGTGAAAATTTTCATTGAAAAGTTCTTTTCTTCAAGAAATTAAAAAAGAGAAATACAAGACACAAGTTTCTTAGCAATGAGTAACATTAAAATGCATTTTACAGTTATCTTTATAAAACACTCATTTCTCCAATCACTTTCCCTAATATCAGAGAATTACAATGGCCCCGAGTGAAGTAACTACACATGCTCACAAGTGCTTTCACTTCACAAAGTATCTGATATCAGAGCTGAGACTCACTCTTCATAAATCATAGATTTTAGCGTGCCTTACAAACTCCATTATAACTTCAGACCATTTCCAATATCTGCTACCTAATCAAGAAATTCATATATTCAAAGTCAGTTATGGAAAATTAATCAAAACAATTTTAAGAACTCTAATTCTCAAAACCAAAAAAACCCTTGGCTATCCTTGGCATTCCCACACAGGACAATGTGGGCCTAGAGAAGCAAAGTTATATTAGCTCAGACACTAAAAGGTTTAATAAGCGGAACTTATCATGTCAGATACTCTGGAAATATAAATCAGAATGTAAATATAATTTGATTCCTCCCATACCTAAAGGGCAGTATTTAATAAAGAAGATGGTTCCAAACATCCACATGGCTTAGGAAATACTTAGTCAGAAAGATTCTGAGAGCGAGACCAAGAGAACCGAGGGCCGTGACTCATAGCCTTCTCTACTGGGTGGAGCTGCGCACAGCTGCCTCATCTGGAGGGATGTTCGCTCACGCAGTGGACAGCAAGAGGCAAGTGAGCTACACAGCTACAATGCTTATTAAAGGGGAATCAAGCCAAAGCCAGCCAGGACATACAACCTTATTTTCCATCAGTGTTAATGAGAATTATTTTATTTTAAATGGAACATGAAGAATTACAGTCCAGCCTTAAGGTTTCAATTTTGCACTGTGAATATCAAGACAGCAATTACTCAAAAAAAAAAAAAAAAATCACAGAAACATGTTGCACTAACTGAACAGAAAACAGAGTATTTAAGACATTACATTTCTCATCATTACTAAAAACAGATGTCCTTATAACTCCAGTCTAGAGACAGCACACTTCATAATATCATTATTCACTTAAAACACTACAAATGTTTACAAAGAACATTTGGATTTCACAATTGCTTATAGAATATCTTACAATATTAAAAACATCATGATGCTTTATATGAAAATCAATAAAGACAACTTAATCTTTCTCAGCAAAAAAAAGATTTGGTATCACAAATTTAATGTGTAAATTTATACATGAATTCAAAAAGGAATCCATTTAAACACTGCATGGTCACATAACTACATTGTAAACTGATAAAAATGATGTACTTTTTGAAAACATGTACATCAAAACCAAAAGATTAGTGTTTACTTTTCCCTTTATTAGCTACTTTTGGTGTGTTTTTTGGTTTGGGTTCCCAGAGTGCATTTTTGACAAATCTTGAAGCAGCACCTCTGTCCAGCTTGGCAGCCTTCTTCTTGTCTGTTATTTCTTTGACTCTGTTCATGTAGACTCTAATTCTTTCCTTAGGAAGAAAAACAAAGGCAATTATTTCTGGAGCTCTGCATTGCCTGTTTTATCCTGTGCTTTCTCAGTGACAACCGACAGTGAGTCATCATTGTTCGCTGTTAAGTCCAGGTACTAGTGAGTGCAAACGCATAGGATAAACATGCCCCGTGCTTTCCTGGGCAGTCTAAGGATGCATTTTATTCTAAAGTCCTTTCAGTAGACATGGGGGTGTACCCCAAAATCCCAGCACTTGGAGAACACAGGCAAGACTTCAAGATCAGCCAGTCTGAAGCCACCTTGGGCTGCACACAACACTGTCTTAAAAGAACAATGACAACCAAACAAACATTTTAGAAGTGTCCTGAACTCTTCCAGAGACAGGCTCACACTAGAATATCACTATAGCAGCAAACAACAACTGGTCTATGTATGGTCTATTGTTTTAATCAACATTAACCTAAATTCTCATTTTAACTATTTGTATCTGAAGAGTAAATTCTAAATCTGAGTTCTCCTACACTTGTGCCAACAAATTAACCTCTCCCATCATTTTTCTAAACAGAAAATGGGTGGGGCAGTATTTATTTCTATTTTATGTTACTGCTGTGTCATCTTAAAATAGGCAAAATAAAAATATGAGATCTTTTATTCAATTTCATAATTTTAACTGATAAGTATGTAAAAAAATTAAATTTTCAGACTTTAAAGTTAGAAACATAGTAGACGTCTGGAGCACTTTGAATCTTCTGAGAGTATTATTCAGAATAAATAACTCTTACACTTCAAATGGTGAAATAAAGGTGATGAAAACCATAATCCAGTAAATGACTGACCACTGCTTAGGAACAAACAAGGTGCATTAAAGTAAAGCAGGCATGGGAACATAAACAGTAAAATACAGAACCTTACAGTTGCTTCATTATCAAAACCGAACTGCTCCTGCAGAACCTCTCCTGTGAAAGTGGAGACAATGGCAGCGCATGCAAGGACCCTGCCCAGGACCCTGCCCTGCTACTGCTCTGCCTGCCAGCATCCACGCACGCGGTTCCTACCTCTCTTCTGTCAGCCTTGTCCTCCCTTCACCATTAAGACTGGACAATTTACCCAGAGGCTCCAACCCACTCTCTCTGATCTTTTTTTCCCACAAAATGCTTTTTTAACATCCTGCATAGTCAAGATGCACAGTGTTTACCTTATTATGGTTACTGTGTTTCCCTTCACTCCAAGAGTGGGATCTGCCATATCTCTCAGCTTTTTCTCTGAGGCATCATCACTTGAAAACAATGCCTGGTCCTTAGTAGGCATTCAAATACCACCAAATAAGGTGACTGTTTTCCCATTTGTGATACATGACAAATAACAAATCGATTTTCTCTAATTCTGTAATTAATTACTAATGTCTGTAGCAAGGTCAAAAAAGGGAATAAACTTAAGAATGCTTTTTATTTGCCAATCCTTATCCAGAAAATTAATGTGCTCTCCATAGAGTAGACTCTGAAGAAGAATGAAGATAAATGGTCTTATCCTTTTATAAACACAATATTGATACTCCTTGTGTTGAAACTAATTTCATGAGAGGACACTATTAGAAAACTAGACACATAACCTGTACTTCTTAAAGCTAGTAGCACACGTAACCTCTCTTAAAAAATTTTTTTCACAACTGTTATATTAAAGCATAAATTTATTTATCCCTCAAGAAGTTTAAAAGAAGAAAATATCCTGGTCTATACATCTTTCTTACATATTTTACATTTGAAATGAAGATGCCTGGATTACTCATTTTATTTTTAAGTAAATTACCTATGCTTTACTAAGATGTAACTAACACACATTACTGGCTACTATAAGACTTGAAAACAAAGATATAGTTTCATGTGTTTCACATATACATGTATATTATATTTTATGTGAACAAAGAATAAATTTATTAAAACTCTTATTCATAAAGCCAAGTCAATAAGGTAACTGCAAGTTTCATTTCTATTTTTCTCCTTCCAATTGGATGATTTGATTTAATATTTGAAGTCAGCAAAAACTCCAAGATATTAGATCTTATTTAGTGTACTTATACATCTAAATGGAATACAGAGACAAACCTAGAAGATTTATTACGGGCTGTAAATATGTCATTGATGCAGAATTACTGGACAGTATACATATGGCTGGTGCCAAAAAAGCTTTTAGCTTTGTTGCTGAACTGAATTCTTTACTGCTGAGAAAATGAGTTAATGGAGAAATTGAAAAGGTAGGAGAGAAAATTCCCCATCTCTGCTAGTAAATCAACTGGAATACACGTTTAAGAATTGTGTAAGAGTTTTTTTTTCTCCTTAAGTAGCCCTGGAGATGAATAAGATTTAAAGAATTTATAGGAAAAATAATATGAAAGTTATAACTAATTACTAGGATGATGCCACTCTGCTCTAATTCTGATCTCCCTAATGATCAGCATGATAATGGCTGTGTGACTGAAACCAGAGAGGCACATAGCAGACATATAAATAGGGATGAATCACAGGCATCTTACCAATTCCTGCTTCACTGGATGCTCCTTGGGATTAACTCCTTGAGTTGCCAAGTAAACTGTAAAAGAAAGACCTCATGAAATAAAGTGGTGATATAATGCTGAGTGTCATAATAAAAGAAATCCTAGTTACTCAAAAAAGGAAAATTACATAGTTAGTTCAACTTCAAATTATCTACCCTTTATGAAATATTAAACTATGTGTAGCTTACGGGCATCCTGTATTCTGACGTAAATGGAAAAAAAAAACATATAACCAATAAGATATGATAAAAGACAATTCTATGTTAACTGCTAGCTCTTAAAAATAAATCACCTTTGACATAATAATATACTTTCTAATGAATTATAAAGTAACATACATACCCCAAAACATTGAATTTAAGGTATATGCAGAAACTAAATCCACCTTTGCTTGTTCTAGTGGGTCCAACTAGTAAAACAGAAAAGAGACAAGAAGATGAAAGATACACACAAACTTTGTAAACCAACAGATGACACCTTAAACTGTTTCCAACTACAAGGTAGTAAAGCATGTTTTTTCTTACTTCCTATAATTCAACAATAAAATAATCTAGAAATAATTTGCACAAAGTTTTCTTAACCAGTGATTCTTTTTGTTTATACCTGAAACTATATTTTAAATACTAAACACTCCTGAATACCCTTCTCTGCTCTTCTTCCGATTCACAGCCTCTTTCTCATTAATATGTACAAACACCCAAATATAACAAGTGATTTTCTTTTTGCTTAAAAAAAAAAAAAAAAAAAAAAAAAACTGCTTCTGGATATCATTTTTGATGAAACAGGAAATTTGTACAATCCAAGAAAAAAAATTCTAAATTATATCAATTTCAGATTCATAATCTAGACTTTCATATCAAAAGTAATTATTCAATGTAAGCATTGTATATGACTCACTTATATATAAGAAGCACAACGAGATGTTTAGGCAATTCTAAAGACAGAAAAGACAATTTAATTACTGTCCTTGTACTGCAGTGTTTCCAGAAACTCTGATAATATCATTACAGTACATAAGACATCGAAGATAGAATCTGTCAAAACGAATGTGAGTGTGGCTTGCTTTCAAAGTCAAATTCCCAAAGCAGAAGCTCTGTAGGATGTTCTGGCTAAATTCACTCCAACACTTCTTCACCTAAAACTCCAGCAGGAAGACATGGCCAGTGCTAAATGACCATGTCTTCCTAATGTTCTGTCTTATGAAATTCATCTGAAGGTTGTAGATTTTGAAATACCTTCTGCAACAACTCATTTCTAGAAACAGACATCATGGTCTTCAGCATGTCATCCACAGCACCCAGGGAGCTCTCCAGGGCTGTTAAAGACTCATGAATTTCTACGGGATAGTCTTCACTCATTTCTTCACCTGCCATTGTGACCAACTGGGAAAAAAAAAACAAAAAACAAAAAACAACTCTCAGAATTCATATTGGAGACAGAGCTTTAGAAAGAAAATGAAAAGAACGTTTACTTCTGAGTAAGGTAAGTCAGTCTTAGCATGCAAGTCCAGAAGAGCCACCTCCCAGCCTCCCGTCCTAAAATGCATGGGAAAGGAGAAGACTCCACACCAGCCTCTCATCAAGCCCTGGAGACGCATAGCTCTGACAACATAATCACAACGCCGCATATCAAGCTAAACCCATGTTCAACTGGATTCAAAGGTACATGCACTGGGGAAGTAAAGCAAGAGGTCAGATCCAGGGGTCCTTAGCTATAGGCAAGTTCAAGACCAGTCTCTGCTCCAGGAGACACTATCTCAGAAATAAAAATAAATGAGGGGGTACATTTTTTTAAGTATTCTATTGAACAAAGATTTTTAAAAATGAAAGTCTGATAAATACTGTAATGTCTACTGAAGAACTCAACAAAAAAATTTAAATTTTATTTAGCTTTTTAAAACTTAGATGTTTTTCTGACCATTTCTTCTATTAAACTTAAAAAAAACCAAAAAACAGAAATCCTAGCTATAAAAAAATCTTTATTAACTAACAGTAAAATTACTTTTCAAGTGAAGGCTCCTCTATGACTTTATAGTCCTTAGCGCTTTAGTAATAGCTGAATGGCAAGACTTGAGGGCTGGTAATGGAAGCGGACACTTGAGTTTTCAGTGTTGCTTGAACACTGACTGTTACCTTGGATAAATCACCCAATTTCTCCATGGGCTTCAAATATTTTATTCTAGTTGGCCTAATTATCTGTAACATTCATTATCAAAATTATGAATAATCCTGTTATGTATGAAATTGTAGACATATAATGTCATTTAAGGGTACATACTGAAGCACACAGTGGTGAAATCATCTAACAGCATGAGCCTACTGTAGAAAAGTAGTCTTCATAAGTAACAAAACAAGAACTTACATGGAGCATTATAATGAAGGCAGACACTGGTTAAGTCACATATTGAGTCTTAGAGTAGATTCAGTTCATGCAGTATCTATCCTGCAGTATCAATGCACAGTTGCTGACCCAACACTCATAAATCTAACGGAGTCAACAAAGGCTGAAATTTCAGATCATTTAATTATATTACAAACAGCCTTCTTTAAAACATTCCAAATTCACAAGGTGGGGGGGGGGGTGGCACAGAGCAGGGTTGGTGCTTAGGAATTGAACCAAGGGCCTCATGACAGCTAAGTATGCGCCCTACCTCTAAGCTATACTTCCAGCCCCAAAATATAATTTCCTCCATGTTAATATGATTCTTTAAAATGTATCCATGTGAAAACATATAGATCAGGTCTAAATCCAAATAAAATATATCTCTCACACAAAGGAAAACAGAGCTTCTGCGAATCAATTTAACAAACAAACAGAAACTATACATAACCCGCCCCCCCAAAAAAGCCAGAAACCAGCCGTTTACAAAGGAATCCAAGTAACCAATAAACATAAAACTATTCAACTTCACCAAAGAAACCACAAGAACAAGATCCCATTTTTCACGCATCAAACAGCATCTAATGTAAACAGAGGCAGCCACCAACAGGCCATTGTCACCATTAGCAATTTGATTTGATTAAGCATTTTCTGAATTTAATATTCCACTTCAAAATCCATAAATTTATTTCTCAGAAACATAACTTTCATGTGACATGAAGTTAACAGGCATCTACTACAGTATTTTTCAAAGACAAGAACAGAACAGCCTGTGTGCCTATTAATACAGACTGATTAAATAAATTATGATATATCCACCCAATAAAGCACTCTGTAGTAGGGAAAAGCACTGTCATACAGTTTTTAAAGATCCCTAAAATATGTCAGGAAGTGAAAACTACAGAGCAGCGCAAAAAGTATATCTCTCTTACTTCTTTCCTTAAAACTTTAGTGTCCATACTGCGTTTCATTATGATACTGCCATGTGTGGGCATCACTGCAGTCTGTTTGTATCCATCTCACCCTTATATTCTTCTCTTTATTTAAGAAAACAACCTAAGTCAGAGATATACTTCCTGTGTGGCTTAGGATAGTCCCATGCCATGCTGTGGTCCTCAGCTCATGATACCCCTGGGAGACAGCAAAACCTTTAACATGTTTAAGAAGTCCTGCCGTTAAGAGGTAAGACCGGGCTAGCAGTTTTATGGTCATACTGGGGTAGAGGAAGTTCAAGAAGACTGTGGACTTTGTGGCTCCCCCTCCCCTCCCCTCTACTCCCCTCCCCTCCCCTCCCCTCCCCTTCCCTAGCCCCTCATCATCCTGTCTCTCCCTGTCATATACAAAAGCAGCAAGAACAGCCAATCATAGACTGAAACTTCTAAAATGTGAGCCCAATAAGCCTTTCCTCTTTTTATTTCACCTTTTTGTGGCAGAAAACTAACATGTTTATACATACATGTGAGTTTCTTTAAACATACAAAATAAATAGTTAACTGTAGCTACTGGGAAGTGAGAGAGTATCTTATTGTGCTCTCTGTACTATACCGTAGGAGATTTATGGGGTTAGAATGTAAGTTTGAAATAAGAGCTTCCCTCATGTGTTTGATATTTTGAAAATTACTGGAGATAATGAACGCTTATTTCCCAGTTCATAGCAGCTATAATCAAATCATTCTTTACCTCTACTACACTCAACGAGCCGAAATGTCTTCTTTTCCTCAGAGTTGAATTTTCCAGCAAAATAAAGGTATATCCTTCCTCACTCTCATTGCCTCTTCTGAGCTTCCTGTACGGCCACACCGCCCACCAGCCAGTTCAAAGCTGCTGCCACACATCCAACCTTCCTTTGTACCCTACTAGCCAATTCTCAAGTTTGGAGAATCTTAACACCATGTCCCAGTTTGGACTTATATAAATAATTTACAAAGTCACCACATGAATCCAGGAAAAGATCTATGTAAAAATTTACATATATACATATATATATGCTGTTTTCATCTCTATAGCAATTAGAGTTCTACACAGTTACCAAATTGGTGACAGAAAGAAAATCCAACATATACTTAATTGATTTTTAGAACAAGAGACAAATTTGCAGGTTCTTTTTTTTTTTTTTTTAAATATTTATTTATTTATTTTATGTATATGAGTACACTATTGCTGTCTTCAGATACACTAGAAGAGGTCATCAGATCCCATTACAGATGGTTGTGAGCCACCATGTGGTTGCTGGGAATTGAACTCAGGACCTTTGGAAGAGCAGTCGGTGCTCTTAACCACTGAGCCATCACTCCAGCCCAAATTTGCAGGTTCTGCACCATAATTTTATTCCTATAATTATATTTTACACAGCATTACCTTAGAAAACAATGGTGAAATTTATATATAAGTTCTCAATACTACTGTCTTGGTCAAACAATGATTCTGATAATGCTACCTGTAATCTTCAGAACATACTAGGTTTCCTTTTCTAAAGTGTACTAACCTCTAAAAGCATAGCTCAGGAGTTAAATGGCTAAGTGGATAAAGTGCACGTATGTGCATGTACACACAAACACATGCAAGACACACACACACATACCACCAAGCCTGAAGACTGGAATTCAGATCTCCTTTGTGTGGAGGGTGCCAAAACAGCCTAGCTGGACTGGCGGAAGTCAATGAGTCCCAGCTTCAATGAGAAACCTTACCTCGATAAACAAAGTGGAGAATGATGGAGAAAAACAGCATCCTTGGACCTCTACGCACACACATGCATGTAGAGTCACATGCATGAACACCACATATAAACAAATATATAATAGATAGATAGATAGATAGATAGATGATAGATAGATAGATAGACACACACAAAATCAAAAGTCTAGAAATAAAAATTATATAAATTACAAGGCTGGAGAAATGGCTCAGTAGTTCAGAGCACTTGTTCATCGTCCAGAGAATTCAAGTTTGGTTTCTAGCAGCCAGTCTGGACAGCTCACAACCATCTGGAGCTCCAACTCCATGGAATCTGAGTCCTTTTACTGGCTTCTGTTTGGCACCCACATTCATGTGGCAAATACACAGAAAGAGGCACATAAATAAATATATCTTAAGTACATCAATTACAAGGAGCTGAGTAAGACTGCAGCCACACTGTAATCAACTTCTATTTGACGCTTACTTCAACATGTTTTTCAAAATGAAAGATAGGAAGCAGCAAAAATCATCTTCTCAAAAAATATGGGGGATGTTTAATACAATTACCTCTAAAGTAATGATAATACTACATAAGGTTGTGATGCAAGCAAAATAAATATCAGTAAAACTCTTAAAGCTGCACACCATTAGTAGAATGCTCAAAGTATTAGCTAATACATAATATTAGTTATTGTTTATCAAAGTGAAAATAACCAAAAGGTAATTCAATGTAGAATATTTAGAGCCCCACATAAAGGGTTAAATGCTTGAAAACAATAGCTACTGTTTATACATAGAATTTTTATAAGTTAAAAACAAAAGGCATCCCTAAAGGTACTGGAAAACATCTACAACATCTCTGATTTGAAATTTTCTATTACTTGAAAACAACACCAAAAACTGTTCACATTGTCATCTCGTCTCGTAACAAAACAATTCAGTCTATCAATTCCAGGAGTATTGAACTTTTCTAAACTTTTCTAAAGTTCAATAAGGCTTAGCTGTTACTTATAAATAAACACTAACACTGACACTTAGTTCTATCTACTCTTAGTCCAAACAGGTTAATAACTACACCACAAACATCTCAATAGGGCTAATACACCTTTCCAAGCAAAAACTAACTTGTAGTCAACACATTTTAAGTCACTAAAGCTATCTTCCAATAGAAATTTGAGCCACGATGAATTTTCCCAGATCACAAAGAAAAATTACTCTTAACGTAACCCACTACAGCAGGAAACTGCTGGCCTGGCATGGTGACACACGCTTTTAATCCTATCATTTGAAATGTAGAGGGAGGCAAATCCTGAGTTCGAGGCCAGCCAATTTTACAGATCGAGTTCCAGGACAGCTAGGAACTGTCTACACAGAGAAATCCTGTCTCGGAAAAGGAAAAATAAAATTTTAAGGAAACCCTTATTTCAAAAGGGCTAACAATGCCACCGCAATCATTTCGATCTTGGGCGGAACAGTAAGGGCTACACGTTAAGTTACTCTCTCCACCTTCCATTTTGTCTCCGTTTATATTTGGAGTCTGCTAGAAACTGCTGGCGTTAAGTGTTTTTCTTGTCGCTTTTCAACCCTTGAAAGGCAACGTAAGCAAAATGAGGAAGACGATATTGACAGAGAAACCAAAGGCCAAATCAAGGCAAAGCCCGAGAGCCACCATTGGCAGGCTCTGGGGACTACGCTAGCAGCGAGAAGCCCCGCTCGGCTCCTCCCAGTCCGCCACAGTTTGAATGTGATCCCGGGGTGCGGGAAGAGAGACTGTGACAGGAGCACGACAAGCACCCGAACTCAGTTTTGCACAATACCTCAGTACCGTGGACGCCTGTCTCCGGGAAAGGGGTCGCACGGTGATGACGCCATGACACGCCTTCTGCCTGCCGCGCGTGCGTCGCTCGCGGCCTTGCGCTTGCGTACTTCAGTCCCGTGGCTTGCCCCGCCTTTGTCCCTTCCTGTGCTAAAGGCCGTTGTCTTTATTTTTTATTTTTTTTAGTTCATTTACTGATACATTTATTTTTAATTAATTATTTCTTCACATTCCAGGGTTGCCCTCTCTCCCTGTTCCCCACCCAGTTTCTCACACCATTTCCCCCTCCCTCTTGCCTCCATCTTCCCATCCCCCATCCCTGGGGCCTCAAGTCCCTTGAGAATTAGGCGCATCTTTTCTCACTGAAGCTCGACTAGGCAGTCCTCTGCTACATATTTGCTGGGAGGTCGGGAGCGTGGTTGGACCAGACCAGCTCTTGTCTTGCTGCCTGTTGTCGGCTCAGTCTCTGGGAGCTTCCTGGGGTCCAGGTTAATTGAGACTGCTGGTCTTCCTATGGGGTCGCCCTCCCCTTCAACCCATCCCTTAATTCAACCTTAGGGGCCTCTGACCTCAGTCCAATAGCTGGGTGTAAGTATCTGCATCTGTCTCGGTCAGCCGTTGGTAGGGCCTCTCAGAGGACAGCCATGCTAGGCAAAGGACTTAAAGGTCTCCCACCAGGGTGGCAAGCATGGGGAAGAAGGGCCTGGCATCTTGTCTAGATTAGGCTTCTGCAAACTGAATGTTCCTTACACCTTTGTCCAGGTCTTTGCTTTGATGGAAGCCGGGTCCAGAGGTCTGTGTGCCTTTAGATTAATCTTTTGAGGGGCTTCCCTAGAGAAGTGCCTGATATCAGGTTATAGGATAGTTATGAAAATACACGTTTAAAATGATTAAATGGGGATGTAGATATATGCAAAATACGAAACCAGATTTGTGTTATTTTTGTTTTTCAATGGGTCTCACTGTGTAATATGGCTGGCCTTGAATTCAGGATTACCAGTGCTAGGACTACAGGCTGTGCAACCATTTCTGTGTTGGATAGTAGTATGTCAACTAAGAGGAAGGAATCACAATTAAGAAAATGCCCCATAACATCAGGTTGTAGGCAGTCCTGTAAAGCATATTCTTATGGATGGTGCCACACCTGGGCTGGTGGTCCTAAGCTGTATAAGAAAACAAGCTGAGCAAGCCAGTAAATAGCACCCCTCCAAGGCCTCTGCATCAGCTCCTTCCTCTAGGTCTGTGCCCTGTTTGAGTCTCTGTCCTTACTTCCTTAGACGAGAACAGTAATATGGATGAGTAAGCCAAATAACCCCTTCCTTCCCCAACTTGCTTTTTGGTTATGGTGTTTCCCTGACGCAGCAGAATCCCTACACTAACAAGATTTTTGTTTTTCGTGTGTTCCTCCCTTCCTCCCTCCCTCCTCCTCCTCCTCCTCCTCCTCCTCCTCCTCCTCCTCCTCTCCCCCCCTCCTCCTCCTCCTCCTCCCCCCTATCCTCATCCTCCTCCTCCTCCCCCTCCTCCTCCTCCCCCCTCCTCCTCCTCCTCCTCTGCTCCTCCTCCCCCCTCGTCCTCCCCCTCCCCCCTCCCCTCCCCCTCCTCTCCTCCTCCTCCCCCTCCCCCCTCCCCTCCCCCCTCCTCCCCCTCCCCCTCCTCTCCTCCTCCTCCCCCTCCTCCCCCTCCCCCTCCCCCTCTTCTTCTTCTTCTTCTTCTTCTTCTTCTTCTTCTTCTTCTTCTTCTTCTTCTTCTTCTTCTTCTTCTTCTTCTTCTTCTTCTTCTTCCAAGCTAAACCACAATTCCTAACTTATAAAAGTTTTTTATTTATTTTTAATTTGCATGTGTGTGCCTGCAAGTGCATGCAAACATGCCCTAAGAGGCTAATAGAGCACGCTGGATCCCCTGGAGCTAGAGTTACAGGGGTCCTTGAGCTGCCTGAAATGGGTACTGGGAATTGAACTTCCATCTCAGAAAGAGCTGGAAAGCCCTGTTAACCACTGTTTCCTAGTTTTTTTTTTAAATGATAATTTTCAGTATATGTATTAAAGTTACGTTCAATTGGTGTAACAGGAACAATCAATACAAAAACTACATATCACTCAATGGTAACAAACAAGAAATATTACGTGCCTGTGAAGTCACCGTGAGCAATCATCCTGTGATCTGTAAAGTTCTTAAAGTGGCAATGATTTCCTTCTCTTTGTTGTGCAGTTTGCAGAAGCTATTGTACAAAATGCTCTATTGTCACACTTTAAAGAAACCACTTAACACAGCTACACTCATAGAAAAAAATACTTTAAAGCTGTTTCAGCACAAGACATTTCTACCATTTGAGTCTCAGCAATGAAAAACAAGTCATCAGGCTTAGTGATAGACATCTTAACCAGCTGAGACTTCTCATGAGCCCCTCAGATTAAACATTCATCTAAGATGAATCATGTAACACTATATCTTCAGTATTCATCTTCAACATCTATGCAGTTGTCAGTTCCAACAATTTATCATTTAATATTATATTTTAAAGTTACTGAATTTCATTTAATCACCACTAAATTACTTGAGGGTATTTTTGTGGATGATAATCAATCACAGATTTAGGGGGAGTTTCTCTGTGTAGTCCTGGCTCTCCTGGAACTCATTCTGTAGACCAGGCTAGCCTCAAACTCAGAGATCTACCTGCCTCTGCCTCCTGAGGCCTAGGATCAAAGGTGTATGCTAATCACAGATTTTACACATTGCTGGGGTCACAATTTCCTAACATTAAATTATCTCAAACTGTTATTACTACCATTACATTTTGTAAAGCTCTTGTATTTTGATTAAACCCACAATTCTAGTAAATACAGTACTTTGGCTTTGTAGTAGTTTCAAAAGTCCATGCCAAGCCCAGTCGATAGATAGATAGATAGATAGATAGATAGATAGATAGATAGATAGATAGGGTGTTTACTAGAATGATTTACAGGTTGTGGCCCAGATAATCCAACAATGACTGCCTATGAATAGAAAGGTCCAAGCAATAATTCAGTAGCTGTTCAGTCCACAAGGCTGGATGTCTCAACTGGTCTTTCAGTATAAGCTGAAATTCCTAGGATGTGGGCTCTAATGCCAGTGAAGGAATAGTCCTGGTAACAATGGCAAGAGCAATGATGCAAAGATCAAAAAACTCAGCATCAGAAGTGGTCCAGATTAAAGGTGGTCTTCCCACTTCAAATGATTTAATTAGGGAAACAATAAAGGTGGGTAGTACACACCTTTAATCCTAGCGTTTGGGAGGCAAAGAGAGGGAGATCTCTTGAGAGCAGCCTGATTTAGAGATTGAGTTCCAGGACAGCCAGAGCTACACACAGAAACCCTGTCTCTGTGGGAAAAGAAAAAAAATGCACAGGTGTGCCTAGTCATTTGAGTTTTAGTTAATTCTAGATGTAGTCAAGTTGACAACCAAGAATAACCTTCACACCACTCTTGAACAAAGGATGATTCATCCTACCACAGAGACACTTGCTAAACCATGTTCATTGCTACTCAATTCATTTTTTTGTTGTTGTTTTTTTTGTTTTTGTTTTGTTTTTTGTTTTTCAAGACAGAGTTTCTCTGTGTAAGCCTGGCTGTCCTGGAACTTTATAGACCAGGCTGGCCTCGAACTCAGAAATCCACCTGCTTCTGCCTCCCAAGTGCTGGGACTAAAGACATGTGCCACCACTGCCCAGCACTACTTAATTCATAATAGCCAAATATTGGAAATAATCTGTATATCTTTCAACAAAAGAATGGATAAAGAAAATGTGTTACATTTACACAATAGAGTTTTACTCAGCTGTTTAAAAAATGCAACCATTTAATTGGCAGGTAAATAAAACTAGAGAAAATCATCCTGGGTCAGGTATTCCAGACCCAGAAAGACAAATATGGTATATATTCCCTTATATGTAGATATTAGTTGTTAAGTGGTAACCAAACTACAATCCATAGAACTAGAGGGTAGGTGTGGTGGATTGAATATTCTTGGTCCTATTAGGAGGTATGGCCTTGTTGGAGTAGTTGTGGTCTTGTTAGAGGAAGTGTATCACTAGGGGGTGCCGTGCCTGCCTGGATGCTACCATGCTCCTGCCTTGATGATAATGGGCTGAACCTCTGAACCTGTAAGCCAGCCCCAATTAAATGTTGTCCTTTAAAGAGTTGCCTTGGTCGTGGTGTCTGTTCACAGCAGTAAAACCCTAACTAAGACAATAGATATAGAGTAGGGACTATGGGGGACAGATAGATCTCATTAGGTAAAGGAAATAGAACAGATAGTTATGGGTGGGGTGGGGGCTGGGATAGGAAGATAAAAGTGGGGAGAGGAAGATGAGAATGCATGAGGGAATTCAGGCGAGACAGCCAAAACTGAGGACCATTTGAAGGGTGATATGAAAACAGAATACAGTAAAAGCTTCCTAAAATATAGACATATATGAAGGTGATCTAAATGAAAGCACCAAATAATGGGGGAGACTGTCTTGGGTTCTCTAGAGTCACAGAACTTGTAGAATGTCTCTGAATAGTAAAGGAAATTATTGGAATTACTTACAGACTGCAATCCAACTAATCCAACACTGGGCAGCTGTGAATGGAAAGCCCAAGAGTCTAGTAGTTGCTCAGTCGTACGAGGCTGGGTGTTTCAGCTGGTCTTCTGTATCAACTGAAATCTTGAAGAAGTAGGTTTCAATAGATGTGCTGCCAAGTAAGTGTAAGCAGGCAAAAAGAAGCAAGCCTTCCTTCTTATGTGGCAGAAGAACCTTCCTTCCTCTAGCAGAAGGTCTGGTCCAGATTAAAGGTGTGTGCCATCACACCTGGACCTAAGCTGCTCTTTACTTGGAACTTTCTCTGTTCCAGAACAGCCTTGAGCTCAGAGATATGCTTGCCTCTACCTCCTGGGACTAAAGGAAAGTACCACCTTGCCCGAGCCTAAGCTTTTCATGGACACTATGCCTCAAGAACTGTATCAAAAGCCTGTGTCTTCCAGACTCAAGATCTGGATCCATTCCAGATATAGTTGAGTTGGCAACTGGGAATAGCCATCACAGGGGTCAGAGCCCCAACAAGTTATCTTTTGTCACCAAGTGAAGCTTCCAGTACAGGATTAGATTACATCTAATTGAATTGTTGGCCAAAGGGGATCCCATGGGAACCCTAAAACAACCCAGGCTATTGCCAAGATTATAGCCTGCTCTCCACAAACTGAAGGCAAGGCCCTCTTGCTGAAAATAGCACCTACACAATGCACTGAACACAAAGATGGCTGTGGGAAGGGGAGAGTCAGTTTCTCAGGTCCAAGAAAGGTTAGCCATGCTTCAGTAGATAGCAATGCACATATGGGCAGTATCAATTAGACTTAGTGGGTTTAAAAATAAATGTGCAAGAAGTTGGGAGAGAACAGAGAGGAGGAGAAAGGTATTGGAGAAGTGGAAATGGGGGATGGGATTGATCAAAACATTACATGCATGTATAAAATCCCTTTTATTTATTTTAAAACCTTTTAAAATTTTTCTTTATTTTATGTATATGAATGATTTGCCTGCTTATATATCTGTATACCACTTGCATGTCTGGTACCCACAGAAGTGAGAAGAGGGCATCAGATCTCCTGAAACTGGAGTTACAGGTGTTTGTGAGCTGCCCTGTAGGTACTGGGAATCAAACCCAGGTCTTCTTTCAGAGCTGCCAGTGCTCTTAACTGCTGAGACATATCTTCAAACTCTTATATAAAATTATTATACAATAAAAATTATTTTTTTATTTTAAAGAAATTGATTTTAGGGCCTGAGAAGATTTTTCAGTTGGTAAAGTGTTTGCTGCCAAAATAAGGACCTGGGTTTGCATATCTAACAGCTACATAAAATACCAGGCAGAGTGGCCCAGGTCTGTAATCTCAGCACAAAAGTGGTGATTGCTGGTCAGGCACTCTAGTCTGTCAGTGAACTCTGGGTTGGTTGAGAGACCTTAATTCTATAAATAAGAGGGAGAAAACTGCCATACTTCCCTTTAGATCTCATGGGATGGTTCCCACCTAATAAAATAAAAACAATGTCTATTGACATAATGAAATAAATGTATGTGTTAATCAGAATGAACACTTCTACTTCAGACAGAGCTGTGCTCTTTGCAAATCTGCAATGTTCACATCAAGATCAATCTGAATTTACTGAAATTTAAAATTGATGCTAAAGAAAAACAAACTGAAAATGCTTGTTCCAGGAGCTGAAGACTTTATGCCATAGTGTGAGCCATGTGTGTGATGCAACTACATACACTGTGCCTGAGCCTGTGAAATCATGATTCCTCACCTAACATTATGAGGAAAATGAGCAACTTTTATTTCCGCTCAAGGGAATTGTTACAAAGAAAAATAACAAAAGTGTGGAATTACACTAGACATTGAAAGTACAACCGAGTACTGCATGTTGAACTGGCCCACCGGTCCTTAGTCTCTGTGTGTTGTTACACTGCCCATTTGTCCTTGGCCACTGTGTGTTGTTACATGGCCCACTGGTCTTTGGCTACTGTGTGTTGTTACATGGCCCATGGGTCCTTAGTCACAGGGTCCACTGGTCCTTGGCCACCATGTGTTGTTAGAAGATCCACTGATCCTTGGCCACTTATGTGTGTTGCTTAGAAGTATATGCACTTAACCTCCCTTTGATGCTGTTCAGGTTAGGAATGTTTAGTAAATACTCAAAATTATGTGAACATAATTTTCACCTTTATTATCGCAAACAATCTCAACGTTCTCTAAACTGTGTCATTGCACTACATGATATTTCTAAGACATGGATAGCAGACTGTTTTTGCAAAACCACTCAGAAGATCTCAAGTATGCCTAGATGAAACCATCCCTTCTTAGCTGGGTTTTGTTTTTCTTTAAGCACCCCATGTCCCCGAAAGCATAAACTGTGTGTTTTATATGCAAACCATGATGCCCAGAAGAAACAGATCAGCCAGAGCTGGTGGTGAAAGGGAAGAGTAACAGAAGTTATTTAAGGGATTGATTTTAGCATGAAAATAATTTGTGAATGAATCTGAAAGTATATTTAGACTCTCATGTTGACTTGGACCTAAGATTCATGATATGTAAGCTCATTTATCTTGAAAAATCCTGTAACAGTTCTAGCTAGTACATAAAATAATTTACTAAATGACTGGTAACTGTACAATAAAACTAAATATTAATTACTCTTGAATCCTTCTAAAACACTGTACCTGTCCTATTCAGCTTTTCCACATTACAAATTAACTTCTTCTAGTTCTCACACTTGAGACATTAGTTCTCTATCTGAAGGCTAAAAGGCTAAGGTTGGGATGGAAAGACTACATTTCTCAGTGATATTTTTCTAGACTTTATTTTATAAGGTAGATGCTGTATTTTTGTAAACTCAAGGATATGAAATGTATTTATTTCTCTCTCTCTCTCTCTCTCTCTCTCTCTCTCTCTCTCTCTCTCTCTCTCTCTCTCTCTCTCTCCATAGTCCTAATTGTCCCGGAACCCTCTATGTAGACCTGACTGGCCTCAAACTCATCGAGATCCACCTGCTTCTGCTTCCTGAGTGCTTCCTGAGTGCTGGGTTTTAAAGGCATGCACTGGGATTTTTCATCTTTCTGAGACAACCCTCTGCTTTTTGGAACATCCTTTTCTCTGTGTGTCTGCTTCATGCATTTCCTTTTTGTTTGTTTGTTTGTTTTTCGAGACAGGGTTTCTCTGTGTAGTCCTGGCTGTCCTGGAACTTACTCTGTAGACCAGGCTGGCTTCGAACTCAGAAATCCGCCTGCCTCTGCCTCCCAAGTGCTGGGATTAAAGGCGTGCGCCACCACTGCCCGGCCATGCATTTCCTAACCCTCAACAAACACCTTTTCTCAATTGCTAAATAAATGAATGGCACCTGTAGTGTTTATAAGACCTTTAATAGTAAAATTTTCACATTTTAGGTTGCTGATCAGTATGTCTTCATCTCTCTTTATGATTGTCTTTTAGCATGTGGCGCCTCCTCCCAGGAAGAGGTAGTGTATATTTTCCAACTCTGAGTTTGACTACTTTAATTGTTGTGGCCAATAAGATAACAGTGGATAGGATACAGGCTCATGTGTCAGTGGTTAATGTGTTGGGCTTCTGTCTCCCCCATGAGTATGTTAGGTACCCACAAGCAGGATGAAAGACATGTGGAAACAAGCCCAGCCATCCACACCTTTATCAGCCCAAAGCTGACTCATAACCCAACCCCTACCTAAATGTGTGAGTCCAGCTACAGCCAACAGGGAGGACAATTTAGAGAAACCATTCTTCATGAAAAGTAAATGTACAGTCGGTCCTTTACTTATGAAGGAATCTTGTCCTGATAAAACTAAGATAACACCCACAACTCAGGAGTCACGCCTTTATAAATAGGAGGACATCTATCTGTGTAATGTATTAATTAGACTATTTAGGCTCAGTAACAGAGGGCCAGAAACTGGGTGGTTTAAACAACAGAAACTTTCCCCACATAATTGTAGAGACTAGAAGTCTGAGATTGTCTGCTTTAGAAGTTTAAGGGATTCCCTGGAGACAGTATTTTCTCCAACTACATGGAACCATCAGCTCTCTATGAGAAGGTTGAGCTGTGTCCTGACAAAAGCCCCATTCATCTTTGAGTGACTCATCATCATATTGTAAACTCTGCAAGATCTTAATTAAGGGCTAAGAAACACGGGGGGGGGGGGCATTTACGAGGTTGTTATGACATGCCTAGTGTGCCCAGGGAGTGTCACAAGCATGAAACCAAGCGCTTCCAGACTGCTCCTGCCTGTGTGTTGATGGTCAAGTAAACTGGATTTCAAGGAGACCTTGTTCGTGGAGTTGTTAGCATTAAATAACTGTTTTGTTTAAGAGATTTGTCCCAGGCTCTGAGGGCAATGGAATCTAAAATTAAACAGTTCACAGTTCATCTTGCTCACCCTCCCAGGCTGAGGAATCTCTGGGAACACTTGGGCTGGAGTTTGTGAACTTGGACCCCAGGATCACAAAGTGGCAAGGGCATGTATTAAGGCACCAACAGCTGTCCTCGGAAGTTTTGTTTTGTTTTTGTTTATTTTTATTTCACTTTCATTGGTGTTTTGTCTGTATGAAGGTGTAGGATTCCCTAGAACTGAAGTTACAGGCAGTTGTGAGCTGCCATGTGGGTGCTGGGAATGAAACCTGGGTCCTCTAGAAGAGGAACCAGTGCTTTTAACTGCTGAGCCGTCTCTCCAGCCCCTCCTCAGAAGTTTTGTAGATAGATTACTGATTATGACAGAACAGTTACACTTGAAGGAGAGCCAGGGTGTTTGAATTTTCATGTTCATGATCTCATATCACTATCCAAATAAATATTTTTGCTACCTGTCTTTGCTTCTTAAAACATTGGCTAGAGTCCATACATGTAGGTGAGTGGAGATTGGTTATATTATTATCTTTAGAAGTATTGTTCAATAATATAGCAGTGGAACATTGTAGTCACATCATCACATAGTTTTAAATTAATACATTAAGCAAGAAATGTAAATTAGAAATGAAGCTTCTAAACAAGAAAGTGATTTAGCAACCTATTCCATGTAACTCAGTGAAAGAAAACAGTCAAGAGAATATATAATCTCAACACAGAAGCACAGTTCTTACATCAATGGAATAAGAGAATGTATATGCTGGAGTCAAATATCCCAAAGGGTTGTGCCGAAATATTCATGAACTCTAAAAGACCACCAAGAAACCGAATCCAATGCAATCACATTAGGGTCTCTTTATTCAGGCTTGAGCTTGTGTTCAACCCACTGCCAACCCACAGGACAGTTTTGGTGGAGTAAAAGCCCTGAGCATTCACTGGGACATAATGTTGGGGACCGCACTAGCCCCAAGTTGGGGCGGCCAAAATAAATATTGCAGCCCAGGCAAAATGTTGAGGCCTGGGCCGACCCACGTTTGGGCGGCCACTGTATCCCGGCCCAAGCTGCCGCTCCGGTCTGCAGGTCGGGCGTTCAGCAAGAGCGAGGGTGAGGCCAGATTTTACCTAATGTCTGAGATTCATCTCTGATGATCCCTTGTATTCTCTGATCTCCGTCTATTTTCTCTGATCTCTGGTTCTGTCTTTTATAGTCTGACTTCTAAGCCACGCCTCTAAGTTACACCTTTAATCATGCCCTTGGGTCTTGTCTCTAACCCTGATCTCTATACTTCTTAAGTCACACACCTTTAATCTCACACACCTTTAATCTCAAGGTATCTAAACCAAGATTATCGGAGTGTTCTCAGCTGTTGTAGGCTATTGTAATCCAAGTCTCATGTCAGGGTATATGGCTCAAGATGGCTGCAAAGCTGATAGCCGCTTTCTGCTAAAAGTCGGCCCCCAACAGGGACATATTGAAAATGTCGGGGAGTGAGTGTTTTTAGCCTGGCAAGCATCTAATTGGGAGTTACTGCCTTTAGCATAACTGTTTGATGCTAGGAGCCAAACCATAAACTTAACTTCTGCTTTACTCCTGATTGGTGGTTTTTAGGCAGGGGCGGGCTTGTAACCTAGGGGTCCAGATTTGTTGGGAGAATAACCTAGAGACTGGTGTTAGATGCTGGATTTGTTGGGGAGGGTAACCTGGAGGGAGACTCAGGTCTTGTTGGGGGGTAGCCTAGAAACTGGAACTAGGTACTGGCTTGTTAGTTTACTTGAGTTCAGACTTAGGTCAGGTTCTCTAAGATGGATTCTGAACCCAAAAATTTGGTCTCTCACAAAACTCTGGAACACAAAGTAAAGTTTTTAATTAAGTGTATATTATAGGTGGTTGTGAGTTGTCCAACATGAACTCAGATTATCTGCAAGAAAGAACATGTTCTTAATTACTGAGCCATCTCTCTAGCCATGAAATGTTTAATATCCATGTATGTATTTATTTATTTTGTGTGTATGTGCTGGTCTAATACATATCAAAATGCTCCTGTAGGGATCAGAAGACAACTTGTGGGAATTGGTTTTCTTCTTCTCCCATAAAGGTCTCAAGGATGGAACTCAAGTTTTCTGGTTTTACTCACTGGTTACATCACACAAGCCCTCAGTTTCGGTTTCTAAAATGAGAGTTAGATACCCAGGAAAAAAATCCTCAAATATTTCCAAGTTAAGTTTTATAAAGAAATAATTAAAAACAAAATAGGGAGTCTTCAACTCTGGAATCAGACTCCCTCCATTTCAACCTATGTTCTATTATCAGCGTCACAGTGATGGTTGAATTGTTTAAATCTGTACAAACATCTTTCATTCACCTGATGTAATCATCTTGGAAGCTTGCTGCCTCGGTCTGCTAATCTATGCCTAGTCCCTGTAGCTTCTAGCCTCTGTACAATGTTATCTAGACCGAGAATGTTTTCAGCCTCAGACTTGTTGCTGAAATAAGCTGAATAAGCTTACCCTTTCTAGTCCTTTTGATCCCTGGCTGGCTGGTTTAATGCAGCTGTCCTGGCTCAAATTCCTCTCCAAGCTGACTGATTCAATCTGGCTTCTCTTGGCTTCTCCTGAATTACTCTGCTTGGCAACAAACTAACTCTGGCAATCTGTTCTAATCTTCTAGCTTCTTGTCATTCTCTGGCTTATTCTGTCTTACCTGTGTGTAGCTTGTTCTCTCTCTCTGCAACCTGCCTCTGTACAACTGTCCTAGTAAAACTGCCCTCCCTTTCTCTGTGCTGTTCTCTCTTAAATAGCCTCTCTTTTTTCTCTGTTCTCCTGAGAGTTGGGCATGTTCTGTTCTGTCAAATCTTTTTCTGATTTGGCACTTTGTTTGCCACTCAATTAGGCATCACTTTCAAACATGGATGCTTCCTTCTACAAGCTAACTTTACTTTCATTGTTTGGGATTAAAGGTGTGTACTAAGGGTATTTCTGTTCCAGCCAGAAGGATTAAAGGTGTGTTCAAAGGCTGAGCCAAACCATAACTAGAAACAGGTTTTTCCAATAAACAACTCAATCTCGGTGTTTACAGTGTGACCAAATATACAATGCAAACCCTTAATCATTTTTATTCCCTCATTTCTAAAATATAGACAATATCATTAACTGCCTTTGAGGTTTCCCCTAAGGATTAGGATGAAGTATCTATGCAAAATTACTTAGCACAGTTCTTGGTGTATAGTATTTATATATGTATATATTTTGTTTAATATGGCACAGGGTCTAGTAAGACCCTGGAACTTGTGCCCTTTTGTTTCAGCCTCCCAAGTTTGAGAAGTATAGGCATACACCACCATGCTCAGCATATACAGATGTATAACTATGAAACAGTGATCCTACATAGACAGATTTTTATGGTTTTGATATTGAATGTCTCACCAAGGCTCATGAGTCAAAAGGCTTGGCTGAGCTGATGGCACTATTAGAAATCAGTGGAAGCATTATGATGTGGGGCATAACTGAAGGAAAGAAATCATGGTGCTGAAGCACGTGTTGAAAGTCTTGTGAAAAGGCCCTCCCAGGACAAGGAAGAAACCATGTCACTGAGTCAGCATCGGTACACACATGTGCAGCCTTATTCCATTCTTATGTCCTCAGTGTCTATCTTAGTGTTCTGTTGCTGTGAAGAGACACATGACCAAGGCAATTCTTATAAAAGGAAGTATTTAATTGGGGCTTGTGTACAGTTTCAGAGGTTTGATCTATTATCATCATGGCAGGGGCATTGTGACATGAAGGCAGACATGGTGTTGGAGATCTGTAGGCAGCAGGACAAGAGAGAGAAACTGGGCCTGGCCTGTGCTTTTAAAGCTTGAAATCCCACCCCCAATGACACACTTTCTCCAACAAGGCCATACCTCCTATGGTGGTTTGAATAAGAATGCCCCTCTTAGGGTCAAAGATTTGGATGCTTTGTCCCCAGGGATTAACAATATTAAAAGGTATGGCCTTATTGGAGTAGGTATAGCATTGTTGGAGGAAGTGTGACAATGGGGGTGGATTTGGGATTATAAATACTCAAGCCAATCCCAGTGTCTCTCTGCTGCTGCCTGCCAATCCAGATGTAGAACTCTCAGCTACTTCTTCTGCACCATGTCTGCCTGCATGCTGTAACGAATCTTATCACGGTGATAATGGATTAAGGTTTTGAAACTGTAAGCCAGCCCCAACTAAATGTTTTTCTTTATAAGAGTTGCTATGGTCATGGTGTCTCTTCATAGCCAGAGAAACACTCATCAAGACAGAAGTTGGTACCTGGGACTGGAGTATTGCTGTGACAGGCTTGACCATGTTTCTTAGTGGAATGTGGATTTTGGGACTTTGGATTAGGAAAGAAGTTGAACTCTTAAGTGGAGCTTAACGGGCAATCCTAGTAGGAATGTGGAAGACAGTAGTGCTGAGGGCAATGTAGATTATGTTGGCCTGACTCAAGAAATTTCAGACAGGAAGAATATTAGCAAGTGGCCTCAAGACCCTTGGCAGAGTATAAACAAAGTATGCTGGGGTCAGTTTAGAAGGTCATGAGCATGGGACTGGTGAGAACCGAGGAAAGATGAACTGGGACAGACGGGCCTGATAGTCAAAACTCTAGGGTCACAACAAAATGATTGTTTTTTTCACCTGCTTGACATAAGTGAGTGGATTTCTAGGAACTGATCCCAGGTATCAGCATCTTAGCCTGCTGTCTGTTCCCAGGCAGACTTTTAGTTCAGTATTCAGAAGTCAAATCCCACACTAAATGAAACTTTAGAGTGGGCCAAGCTTGTTTGAGTCCTTTTTGCAAATTACTCAATACCCTACAGCCCTGTTGCCACTTGAATGCCTCCCGATGTCCAGAAGGAAGTGAGTAGTACAGTGTGGCCACAGCTCCTGCCATTCTTCTTCCTCCAACTCATCACAACCCTGATTTCTGTTTAATGATGTGGCACGTAGAATAGGCTTGGCCCAGGGAGCAGCACTATTAGGAGGTGTGGCCTTGTTGGAGGAAGTGTGCCACTGTCAGGGTGGGCTTTGAGACCCTCCTCCTAACTCCCTGGAAGACAGTCTCTCCTGGCTGCAGTCAGATCAAGATGCAGAACTCTCAGCTCCTTCTCCAGCACCATGTCTGCCTGCACTCTGCCATGCTTCCTGCCATGATGATAATGGACTAAACCTCTGAAACTGTAAGCCAGTCCCTATTAAATGGTTTTCTTTATGAGAGTTACTTGGGTCATGGTGTCTCTTCACAGCAATAAAACCCTAACCAAAACAAATGACAAGATGGAAAATGAGCTAAAACAAACCAGTTCCCACCGAGGTTGCAATCAGAATCTGTCTTGGCATTACATTCTTCAGCTGTCACTATGGACCTCAGAAACAGTTTCAGATCTCAGTTTTGGACAGCTCTGAGGCCCACATCTTTTCTCTTTTCTCTCTTTCCCCACCTCATCCCTCCTACCATTAGAATATAATGCAATTCAAAGGTCTTTGATAGACCACCAAACAATAATGCCAAAACAAAAAACGAGAGAGAGAGAGAGAGAGAGAGAGAGAGAGAGAGAGAGAGAGAGAGAGAGACTAGTCAGCAGTAGCCACATTCTTTCTTTTCAGGTAATTCAAGAAGCCTGGACCTGGGGACTGGAACATCTCCTCTCTGTGTTCTTTTAGGTTGTTAAACAGAAAATGGAATCCTGAGGCTTCAACATCCTCACAACTTGCTATGAGATGACTTTCAGATTTTGTTGTAGTTGCTAAAAGCAAAGAGTTGGGTTGGGGAGTTTGAGGTTTGTGAAAAGCTCTGGGGATCTCAGGGAACTGAGAAGTGAACCAGTACTGGCATTGGCAGATGGGTTGATGGAGTTGTAGATGAAGATCAAGGGGGCCTGGAGTGGGAGGAGTGCAGCCTTTCTAGAGGATGGCAGGTCCAGGTTCTTCAGTCATCCACCCTGGTAAAGCATAAAACACAGGCAGGAATCAGCAGTTATAGATGAGACAGATCCCCTAATTCAGCTGCCATGCTTTTATTTTCCAAATGTGCTTTGCTCTTCATAGAAAACCAGTGACTATGATGTCTGTCATATTCAATATACTCTTTTTCTTATCTTCAAGTATGAAGCATTGAAAACATTCATATAGACACCAAGAAACACACACACACACACACACACACACAGAGAGAGAGAGAGAGAGAGAGAGAGAGAGAGAGAGCGCAAAGCCTGTCATTTCTCCTAAGACACATCACTTAACATACTTAGCATGAAACCTGGAATTTCATTCAGGCCCCAGTGCTTCCATAGACTGGCTCCCGGGGCTCTCCTTGGTCTGTCTTCTCAGAGCTCTGCGTTGTGATAGCATGGGAATCCAGAGTCTCCATCCCTGGAGAGTCACAGCATTATGTTGGAGCATTGTTCCAGAGTCTTGCTTCAGTCGTGTGTGTTGAATCAGGAGTTAACAGGATCCAAACCTCCCTATTACAAGAACAGACACCCCTGAGTGTGAATGATATCTCCTACCAGATAAGGAATCGGCAGATCAGACACCTCCTTATCTGCAGGTGAAGAGAGCCAGACCTCTGCTCCTGTTGCTACCTGGCTCACTCACCTCCCCTCATTGCCAGTGAGCTGGTCTTGCTTGTGCAGCTGTTCTCAGATTCTACCTACTTAAACCAAGACGTTCCTCGATTCTCAGGACTGAAGGACACCTTGGAATAATGTAGGCTTTTAAGGAGACCATGAGATTTAGATCTGGGTTCAGTCTATCTCCAGACAAATGAATTGGAGGAAGTATCTCTGAGGCATCTTCCAGAGCTGACATCCAATGACCACGAGGAGCTGAGGTAAGATTAAAAAAGGGACAATGAAGAAGACAAGGTACTGAAGTATCTTCAGCTTCCTGTGGGGGGCAGAACTCTGTCTTGACTACACACGGTTGTTTAATGGGTTTCGTCTGAGCTGGATGGTCCATAGCACCACAGGGCAAGTTGGGGGCTTTTAATCAAGCTTGTTAGTGTAGGAATGACTGTAAAGAATATGGCTCTGTCTCATGTTAATCTAAAGCAAGGAAGATGGGGAGAAGGCAACTGATGGTATGAAGAGGTCCTCAATTGAAGAAACTTCACTAAAATCAGAACTTCCCAGTAAAGGGGTTGGGGAATGTGTGTGAAAGAATATGATATTTATTTTGTAAAACAATTACTTGCTTTAAAGACAAAGGCAAGTCTTTTCCTTAAGAAGAACCCACTCCTGCTAGACATCAGATTGGCTCTATGTGGCAAAGGTAGAACTTTTGTCTACTTAGTGATCCCATTGCATCAGAACAAGCACAGATGTTGTATGGTCTTTTCCATGGTCTTTATTTTAGGAAGAGATTCTCCTGAAGATAGTGTGTTTCTTGAGGTTCAGTTTGTTTTGTGTGCTTTCTAAGAATTAAACAGTGCAGATTTTCCCAGCTGGACTTAAAAGGTTAAAAATCATGTTCTTTTTGTAATCAAAGGTCTGCAATGGCAACATCACCCACAGCACGAGGAGGCAGTGCACCCCGGGTATTCAGTTAAACTAAAGCTTGGGCTTCACATTATCATCTCTAGGACAGAATGTCACCAGGACATCGTGGTGAGAGGCAGGTCACAGCCCACAAACATTATTGAACATCACGGCTCTCAAAAACTCAGTGGTTATCAGCAACTTTGGCTGTTACTAGGGTTGAGGTGGAAAATAAAAACTCTGTGTTGCACACCCCTTAGACATCCATGAACAAATTTTTTTTTTTCTGTGTAAATGCAAAATGAACCCACTTAAGTCATCAAGAGAAGTGAGTTCAGGCAGGTGGCAGCACATGCTGGGTCAGAAATGCTCTTCAGGTGCCTTAAGATTCTTAAGTGAGTTTTTGCAGACACCAGAAGCATGGTGTTCCTCCCATGCTTTGCACCTGCCTTAGGACTGACTGTCCTAGTTGCAACACGTATTGCATTGAGCTTTTATTGGCTGTGCGTACAATATTCTGTACATCGTTCAAAAGGGAAGAAATAACAATGTGGAACATCTGTGTTTTGTCTGTACCAGATGATAGAAAGGTCATGAAGTAGTACTGGGTATCTGGCCACAGTACTGGGTACCTGGCCTGAAGTGATAGCACTGGATCCTAAACCCCATAGTGTCTATAAAAGCATGAGGGAATGGAGAGAGGGCTCAGAGGTTAAGAGCACTGACTGCTCTTACGAAGGTCCTGAGTTCAATTCCCAGCATCCAAATGGTGGCTCACAACCATCTGTAATAGGATCTAATGCCCTCTTCTGGTGTGTCTGAAGACAGCCGCAGTGTACTCATATACATAAAATAAATAAATCTTAAAAAAAAAAAAAAAGCATAAGCTGATAACATCCCAAGTTTTGGCCCCTGGGTGAACTTAGCCAGAAGACCATGCTTGACTGTCTGGCTTACTGTAGCAGGATCTCTTTGCACCTCCTGATATCTCCGATCCCCTCTTCCTCCACACCAGAACTTCCATGTGTTGCCTACCATTTCAATATGCACTCTCTGAGCTTGTTAAAGCAGCAGTGGGCCTTTGAAGATTATACCTGGCCAGTTGTTCCAGTTCCATTGGTTCCTGGACTGCTTCCATGGGAACAGCCTCTTTCCACATGTTCCAGCTGCCATCCTTGAGGTTTTTAGGAAGGGTGGTCATGATCACCTCAAATAATAGTGTGGCCAAAGCCAGTGAATTATGAATTTGGCCATAAAGAAACACATAGCTTCCACACATTTCTCTTGGATATTCACCTTGGAATATCTTGTCATCATAGTCTTGGCCTGTACTTCAGGTCTGCCTGAGGTCCCAAGCTGACAGCAAGTATGAGCCTCTAAGTTATATGCACACCTTATTAGAAGCACCAGCCTTGGGTAGAGCTGCTACTGCAGAGAACGTAGATGAGTTTCCCTGGTGGCCTGCCCCCATCAAAGACACCTAAACAAAGTGAATGATGGTTATTATTATAGAGTACCAAGTTATGCAATGGTATGTGATACACTGGACAATGGATGTAATTATGTCTGCCAGGTAGCTGTCATAATTGTCATCCTTAGATCTGTATTCCCAAGTCTATAGATGAAGTGACAATTTATTAAAAGAAATCCCTGAAATAAGTGAAACAGTGGAGGAAGGGCATCATTAATTGTCTTAGTCACCGGTCTACAGCTGTGAAGAGATGGCATAACCATGGCAAGTCGTAAAGGAAAGCATTTAATCGGGAGCTTGCTCAGTTTCAGAGGCTTAGTCCATTGCCATCATGGCAGGGAGCACGGAGACATGCATCCTGCTGGAAAAGTAGTTGAGAGTTCCATCCTGATTCACAAGCAACAGGTAGACTAAGAGACAGAGAGGGAGAAAGAGGCTGGGCCTAGGATGTGCTTTTGAAAACTTCAAAGCCCAACCTTCCTCTAACAGGGCACACCTATTCCAACAAAGCCACGCCTACTTTTTTCAAACAGCTGTTCGCGACTCAAATATAGAAGCCTATGGGGGTTGTTGTCATTCAAGCCACCACACTAACACAATCTATTTGTTTTTAATTTTCAGTAGTGTGTGTGTGTGTGTGTGTGAGAGAGAGAGAGTGAGGGTATGTCATGTGTGTGTACGCTTGCAAAGGCCTCCCTGCAGCTAGAGTTACAGGATGTATATGATGGGAATCCAAATTGGTCCTCTGGAGGAACTACATGGATTCTCCAGCCCCATCACCAACATGCTATTTAGAGAAAACAATACTGTAAGCATTGGATACTAATGACTCCGAGTTTAAAAGAAATTTAGAAAACACTAAGAAATATTTTTAAAAGAAATAAGCAAAAATTTTAAAATGAGTTAAAGGGTCAGACTATGGATATTAAGAAATAGGAAGCCAAAGTCAGGTGTGGTGGCATACATCTTTAATCCTAGCACTAAAGAGACAGAGGCAAACAGGTTTCTGCCAGTTAAGGTCAGCCAGATGTATAGGGCAAGTTCTAGAATAGTCAGGGGCTAGAGAGAAAGAAATCTGAGGAAGCCGAGTATAGCAGCACACACCTGCGGTAGAGAAAAGGTGACAGAGTTCAAGACCAGTCTGGGTTCAAAACATAAACAAAATAAAAAGAAATATGAGGAAAATAATAACTATACTAAGTTATTTTTCTGCATTTTCCTTAAAATGGTCTAAAAATAAAATATACAAATTATAATAAAATTAATATCCAAGTATTACAGTGTGTGCTGAGCATGTATGAAGCCTTGGAAACAGTGCCTGGTACTGAAATAAAATCGTACAAACCAAATACCAACTGCTAAGAAGGCATGGCAGCTGTGTCACTGGTGGCAGTTTTTCCTCTATGGTACAAGATAATTCTGCAAGTGATGACATCTTAGATTTAATGAAATAAATTAATTGTTCTATATCATCAATAACAAATACTCTAAGCCAGATTTTCATATATTCTCTATTTTATTTTTTTTTAGAACACTGGGGGAAAATTTCAAGCAGCCTTTTTAAAGGTCTGTTTTATTTTTCTTGTGATATTATACCTACAACCTCGTTCCTTTTAAAATGTGCTTTGTATTCCTGTGTGTGCATGCGGTGCCTATGCCAGTAGTTAGGGTTGAGTGTCTGTCTCATTCTACTTTATTCACTGAGACGAGAGTCCTCAGAACTCAGCAAGCACTTAACTCCCCACAGCTCTGTTCTATAAAAGCATTTTGGGAATAAAGACTTCATTGGATTTGTAAATTATGAATATTCTAGGTGTCTTTGTACTTTTGAATGAAGCTGGGAGACACAAGGTTTAATGTAAGTGTGATTAATCCAGTCAGGAGGCTCAGCTTATGATGTGGGCCAGAGTCAAGAGCAGTGAACTAAGGTGTACTTAACAAGGAGGAGAGAGAAAAACAAAGCAAAAGAATCAAACCTTCCACATATTTTAAAAACCTGTTTATTTTAAAAATACATTTTAAAGGTTTGACAAAAAGGTTTAAAAAAAAATCATTCCAGTCTTCAATCATCACTTACCACAGTCAAAAGACAACCAAGGCTTATATGTGAGTAAAAGAGAGATGGTTAGAAGTCACAGTATTTTACCAGTTACACTGCTAAAAACAGTTCTCCAGGCTGGCCAATTGAACCGTGTTCTTTCTGGTACTTTACAGACCAAGTGAAGTGATTCTTAGTGGAAGCACAAATGTACAGAGAAAGCATAGAGCCTTGCAGATAAAGAACAAACTTAAAATACAGTTAAATAACTACTGACTTTGTCTTTTTAAAAAAAATTTTACAAAATTTAAATACAATTTTTTTAAAATTTATAAGAATGAGCCGGGCGGTGGTGGCGCACGCCTTTAATCCCAGCACTTGGGAGGCAGAGGCAGGTGGATTTCTGAGTTCTAGGCCAGCCTGGTCTACAGAGTGAGTTCTAGGACAGCCAGGGCTACACAGAGAAACCCTGTCTCGAAAAACAAAAAAAAAAAAAAAAAAAAAAAAAAAAAAAAGAAATCTAAGAATGTACATGTGTCTGTGAGTACCACTGCCCAATACAGCCAGAAAATGGCATAAGATGCCCTGCAACTGAAGTTATAGGGGTTGTAAGCCACCTGATATGGATACTGGGGACCAAATTTGGGTCCTCAGCAAGAACATCCAGCACTCTCCTCAGTGAGCCATCTCTTCAGTGCCAGTGACCAACTGTATTTAAAGGCAGGGTCTCTATATGCTGCCCAGGCTGGTCTTGATCTTATGGGCTATACTGATCCACCTGTATCAACCTGTTAAGTAGCTGGCATCACAAGTAAATACCACAGCTCCTGGCTCTAATTTTTTTGAGTAGAAACATGGGAACAAGGAACAAAGCTGGTCCTGGTGTGTGGTACCTTCACATGCTAGCAGCATGCTGGTCAGGCCACCAAAAACCCAAAGAAGCTAGAGGCTGGCTGGCTTTGTGCCTGTGGCTGTCATTCATCACTCAAATCCAACCATCTTCAATGTGGCCAGAGGATGCAGAACACAACTCAAATTCTGTGAGTAACCCTCTGGACAATTTCAAGTTCAAAGCCTTGGGTTAAATGGTCTGGAGCTTTGTAACTATCAGCACTCGCACCATCTGATCAAAGGAACTACAGATGCAGAGCCCCCTTTTGTCAGGACTCCAGTCCAAACTCGAGATGGGTTGAGTAGACACAGTCACGTTCTGCAGAAGGCTGATGGAGCCTGCGACTCCCATCTCTAAGCCCTCTGAATCTTTCTTTGACCGACGAGTAGGGTATTCACTAAAAAACAAGAGAGAGTGTAAGAGGGAAAGCCTGGCATTCACTGACTTTTTATTTCTCAGCTGATTACTGAAGCAGCACTTAGGACTTTCCAATATTGACCTTACATGAGTAAAGACAGAATTTCACCCTCAGCCCTAGTCCAACAGACCTCAGGCAATGGTGACTTTTCCTGCAAACTTCTACACAGCACCTCTGTTCAGCATCTGCCTGTGCTTCTTCTTCTTCTTCTTTTTTTTTTTCCTTTTTTAAAAATATGAATGCTATAGGTTGGTCTGATTTGGGGCTCTCCATAATCTTTTGTTGTAATTCTTTCCTAAATTTGGATGGCTAGACACCATGGGTAATGAGTGTACAACAGAAAAGGCTGTAAGTAACATTTACAAAACGTCATTTAACATATACACAAGAGAACTGGTACCATTCTCCAACCCAGAGTCCACCATTCAGACCTGGCCTGAGGACCTTCTTTGTACTATCACTGTGGGAGTGTCACTGGGGAGACATTTTAAAAACTACTGCTTTCACCAAAGAGAAAGCAATGCTAAGAACATCTGATTTTTTTTTTCAGCTAAAAGTATAAAAATTTCAGCCAATAAGAGGGAAAGTTCAGCAACTAAATAATACCTGATATAGATCTGAAAGATAAGAAAAAAGAAACAATCTTCTCTCAGACATGGTTTAAGGCTCTAAGGAATACCTCTTCACAAGGCCCTTTAGAACCCACTGCTCATCAATTATGACATTTTGTGAATGCAAAAACCCTGAAACCAACCAACCAACAAAACATAAGCCAGACCCAGAGGCTAAGAGGCACAAAGCAATCAGACACAGTAGAAATGGAGGAGAAACCAGAGGTAGAAAACACATTCTCTTCCTTTTAGAGCCAACAAACCATTTTACTTAAAAGAAATAAAATGTCTGTCTGTCTGTCTGTCTGTCTGTCTGTCTGTCTCTGTGTCTCTCTGTCTGTCTCTTCCCCTCCCCGTGGTGGTACACATCTGATACTTTACTCACATCTGTTAGCGAAGTTACTAGTTACTTAGTATTAAAACATAAAGGCCATGTATGTTTGTGCACATCTTTAATCCCAGCACTCAGGAAGTAGAGGCTCCACCTCTACCCTGAGGCCAGTCTTGTTTGTAAAGCTGCTGCTGGCCAGTCAAGGCTAGATAGTGAGACCTCATCTCAAAAAAAAAAAAAAAAAAAAAAAAAAAACACAGAACAATAACAACAAAACATAAGTGATTGCTTCTACCTATGCAAGAGTTTTTGTTTGTGTGTTTTTAAGGTCTGAGAACTCATCAGCATCCTCTCTCGAAAGGGGAGGCATCCTGTGAATGCTGACACCCGGACTGTACTCTCAGGGCAGAGCCATAAGCACAATTGAAGCTCAAGTGCGTTTTATTTCAGCCACTCCTCTTTGCTGGCACAGGAAGCTTCCCAGCAAAGCTCCAAAGCAGCATTTACAAAGTCCACAAGTCACCTGCTGTGATAATGCTTGATGCTCACCCTAAGGTGACCTCCAGGAGTGGAGCTGACCCCTCCCTGGATAAAGCCCATATGTGGAAAATTGGTACTTGCTTCCTTTAGCAGTCTCAAGAATTGGGGAATCTACTTTTGGTTGTGAGCCTAGCCTTTAATGGCTGAACCATCTCTCCAGCCCATGGCCAGAAGCTGGAAAGAACACAGATGTCCTTCAACAGAGGAATGGATACAGAAAATGTGGTACATTTACACAATGGAGTACTACTCAGCTATTAAAAACAATGAATTCATGAAATCCTTAGGCAAATGGATAGAACTAGAAAATATCATCCTTAGTGAAGTAACATAGTCACAAAAGAATACACATGGTAAGTACTCACTGATAAGTGGATATTAAGAAAAAAGCTCGGAATACCCATGACACAACTTACAGACCATATGAAGGTCAAGAAAAAGGAAAACCAAAGTGTGGATGCTTCAGTCTTAATTAGAAAGGGGAACAAAATAATCATGGGAATTAGAGGGTGGGACATGGGAGGAAGAAAGGAGGGGGAGAGGAAAAGGGGGGGGGCAGGATCAGATGTGTGAGGAGTTGGGGGAGGTGTAGAGAGGACCAGGAAATTGAACAGAGGTGTGTAGCAATGGGGATGGGGAAACTAGGGGTAGAGAGTCCCAGATGCCGGGAAAGCAGGAGGCTCCCAGGACCTAGTGGGGATTGCATTAGCTGAAATCCTCAACAAAGGGAAGAGAGAACCTGTAGAAGCCATATCCAGAGGTTAGGAATGGCCCTAGGCTGAGGGATGGGGACACCCACCCTTCTCAAAATTTTAACCCAGAATTGCTCCCGTCTAAAGAAAATACAGGAATAAAGAGTGGAGCAGAGACTGAAGGAAAAAGGCCATCCAGAGACTGCCCCACCTGAGGATTCATCCCATATGCAGCCACCAAACTCAGACACTATTGTGGATGCCAAAAAGTGCTTGCTGACAGGACCCTGATATGGCTGTCTCCTGAGAGGCTCTGCCAGAGCCTGACAAATACAGATGTGGATGCTTGCAGCTAACCATAGGACTGAGCACGGGGTCCCCAGTGGAGGAGTTAGGAAAAGGACTAAAAGAGCTGATGGGGTTTTCAACCCATAGGAAGAACAACAATATCAGCCAACCAGACCCCCTAGAGCTCCCAGGGACTAAACTACCAACCAAAGAGTACACATGGAAGGACCCATGGCTCCAGCTGCAGCTGCATATGTAGCAGAGGATAGCCTTGTTGGGCATCAAAGGCATGTCCTGTGAAGGCTCAATGCCCCAGCAGAGGTGGGGCAGGAGTAAGTGGGTAAGCGGGGGGGGGGGGGGGGGGGGGGGGGGCGCATCCTCATGGAGGCGGGAGTGGGGGGAGGTGGGATGGAGGGTTTTCAGAGGGGAAACAGAGAAAGGGGATAACATTTGGAATGTAAATAAATAAAATAACCAATAAAAAATTAAAAAAAGAATTAAAGAATCAAAGAACAGGCACAGCTTAGCCAAGGAGCCCGTAAAACTGCAGTGAGACTGGGTCAGAACCATGAAAGAATAAAGGGCAAAGGTTGCAGGATCAAATGATCTATGTACCCAACCGCCTCCTAGAACACCTAAAACATTTCTACTGCTCCTGCTGACAGCACAATTTACAATGAGACAAGGCTGGATGGAGTGTATTAAAATGTTGTTTCAATCAAAGGCAATCACAAGTTTGTCAGTCAACAGCTCCAGCTCTCTAACAAGAACTATGTGACTGCAGCCCTGGTTCAGCTTTTAAAAGGAGCTCAGGTAAGGGTTTGTAAACTTATAACCCCAAGCCATACTGTAAATGCTGTTGTTTGGTTTTGTATACAAGTAACCAACTTTAATTTTAACATATCCTTCAATTGTAAGCTTGTCATTTTTTGAATAATGCTTAAAGTTTTATGGTTGTTGTTGTGGTGGTGGTTGCTAATAAAGTTTTCAAACATTCAATTTGTTTAAAACCTGCTGAACTGAACCTAGCAGCACTTCAGTGTCCCCAGGAAACATGGACCACGGCACATGGTTACAGCTTCCACAGTAACTCATCCTGCCTAGGTGTACAGGAAGGAGTCAGGGGTGGTGAGGCTTCATCTGGAGGCCAACCAGAAGCCTCAGGCTACTTTAGTTCTACCACAATGAACTTAGCAAACTCATTACCCAGACCTCAGCATTCTGACCCTCTCCCCAACTCCAGAGGCAATGTTCTAACGACTAGAACATAGTATTAAACTAAAGTCTTAGATCAAATCAAAAAACAGCTAGGAAAAGCTATCCCCCTTCTTCCCCTCTATCCCTTGATCCCTCCTATTTTTATTTATTGTTTATTTTTTGAGACAGGGTCATATCCTGCAGCCTAGGCTCACCTGGAACTTATTATGCAGTCCATGCTAGCTTCAAATAAACGCAATCCTCTTGGCCCTATTTTCTCTGTGCTGGTATTAATGGTGTGAACATGCCCATCTAGAATTTCAAATTTATGCGGGGCGGGATGGGGTGGAAAATCCCAAATGTTTCTAACTAGTTCTCATATAGTGAGACCTAACTATGACAAATACATTATTGACAGATAAGGGCAAATTTTCATTAAATATAAAATCAGTAAAAAGAATATTTTGAAAACTAGTTATATAACACCCAGAAAGTAAACATCCCAGCAAAATGAATTAATCAAATATTAAAGAAAAAAAGAAAAATTCATCAACTCCTACTTTACACCCACAAATAACTTAAAAAGACTTACTACTTCCAGAGGTGAAGACTCCCAGTGCCTCCCGTTGTCAGAAAGAGCTCCCTGTTTTGAGGCAGGTGCCGGACTTGCCATACGGTGGATTTATGGGCCTAGTCAGACAATACGTAATGGTTAAATACTACATGGAAGCCGTGAAGAGTAGACTCTAAACAAAGAACTGTAACCGCCTTTTCTTCAGCTGTTACTAAAGCACATTTTATTGCTGCTTTAATTTTAGCACGCAGTTTTGCTGAGGAGTATAGTCTGGGTTGGCAGGAGGGCCTGTTGGAGCCTTTCTGACAGACTCAAAATGTTTTATCAAATTAGCAGGTACTACGGCCTACCTTTGTAAGTGTCTTGCACTCTTTCCTTGTGTGTTCTCACTGTAGCATGCTATGGGAGTCTTTCTTCTCATTCTGTTTGCTATTCTTCAGGCTCCTTACACATGTCTGGGCATCCCTTTTCTAGACTCAGAAAACTGCCTATGATTTCAGTGAAAATGTGCTTTTGGTATAGTTTTACTTTCTTCTACTCCCATAATCCTTAATTCCATGACTGGGTTTTTTTCACGGTGTCGAAGAGTGCCCTTATATTATATATGTGAACCTTAGACTTAAAAGACCCTAAAGACTCTATCAGAAAATTACTAAACTTAATAAATACTTCCAGCAAAGTATCAGGATATAAAATCAACACACAAAATCCAGCGTCTTTTTAATTTCTAATAACGGTTTTGCTAAAAAAAAAAAAAAAAAAAAAAAAAACAAAACAAAACAAAAAAAAAACCCAAAAACCAAAACCCCCAACTGAGTGGTGGTGGTGCATACCTTTAATCCCAGCACCTGGGAGTTAGAGAAAGGCTGATCTCTGAGTTTGGGGCCAGCCTAGTTTACAGAGTTCCAGGATAGCTCGAATGAAATTCCCCACCATGAAGGGTAGCAAGAATTGAAAGAAATCCCATAGCATCAGCAGCAGGGAAGGGAAGGGAAAGGAAGGGATGTAACCTGTATATTTGAATCGTATGGACACTAACCCGTAGCTGCTCTCTTTTTCATGTTTGGGAAAGAGGGTCACACTCCTTGCCTGTCTCTTGTAAGACAGGATATTTCAACATGAATTTTTTTATAGCTACTTTATTCAAGTTATCTTCTCTTTTTTGTGAGTTATTTTGTTTGTTTGTTTTTCTTTCCTTACCTATTTTTCTAATCATACAAACCAAAAATCTTCCCCACTAAAGCTATCTTGAGTAGAGGCCAAAGTATAAGCAAACAGAACATTCTTTCATCTATCACTTTCCAATCCACTGTTTTAAAAGAAGTTCACTTACTACAGTAAATGTTAATATAAAATAAAATGGGATAAAATGATACAGTGAAAATGTTATTTCTGGAAAGTACGTTGTTAGTTATTAACAGAAATAATATTTATTTATTAGAAAACACCAGGCTAGAATTTTAGAATTTCCTGATCAAATTCTTGGCATCAGCAAGGTTTTTTGTTTGGTTTTGTTTTTGTTTTTTAACAATAAAATAAGATTCCAGGCTAACCAAGATAGTTATAATAGTCAGGAATTATAAAGCTGGCAACTCTTGGAAAAGTAATATACACAAAAACACTTAGGATCCCACACGAGGAAGACAGAGGAAGCCTGGAGACACATTCTATGTACTATCTAAAACAAACATAACCCCTCTCCATAGAAAGAGAGTCCTTCATGTTTACCTTTTCTGTAACAGAAGCAAAGCCTTTGGTAGGATGCTGTGTTCTCATGTCGAAGACATGGAACTTCCCTTCCAGAGATGTAGCTACTAACTTATTCATACTTATGTCCTTTCTGTCAAACTCCAAGCTGCATACCTAAAAGCAGAGAGCATCTGTTATTGATAGGCTGTAATTCTCTTTACTTTTAAATAATGTGTATGGGTTTATGGGTTTTATGTGCTTTCATATATGAACATCAGGTGTGCACTTGATGCGCAGGGGACCAGACGAGGGAGTCATATTCCCTAGAACTGGAGTTATGCTAGGAATCAAACCCCTGGTCCTCTGAAAGAGCATTCAATGCTCTTAACCACTGAGCTGTCTCTCCAGCCTTTGTTGGCTCTTTTAAGTTATAGGAATGGGAGAAGAGCATGGAGAACTGCTTGAATAATCATTAAACCTTTTGAACTAATTTGATCAACAAAACCATCTTGGGTTACCATGCTCAGTAGAAGGTCATGACCCAATGCTTTCATAATTTAGCACTGCCTTCAGAAATCAGGAAGGAACAAACCTCAGAACCAAAAGTCCAAAGATATTTGGTAAAAGTTTTCCTATTCCAGCAGGAAAAGGCCTTATTTACTCAATGCGATATCATCTGTGTGGTCCTCGGATGGACTGGAGGCTCCACGAACTCCGTACAAACCACATCTGAATACATGCTTACTTTCTTATACTGTGGTTGTAAGTTTAGCCTTTAATGGCTGAGCTCTCCCTCTAGCCTATGAGTTTACTATTTTAAAAAAGGATGCATGGTCACCATTAGATTCAAGATGCTTTGGCCCTAAATGGTTAACTTTTGGTAGAAGACTGGAAGCCGTGGGTTTAGAAGGAACCTGAGACCTCTGTTGTGTGTGGTGGTGGAGAGCAGCACAAACATGCTCAACGAAGTTGGGAGAGGGGACACAAATGCACATTACCCCATTTTTAATGTTTGTCTCCCACCGCAGTGACATGTTTCTGAGATCAAACAGCTTGATGTCCCCATTGTCATAGCCAGCACAGACAACACGTTCTTCTTGATTATAAGCATTGCCTGAAAATCAAGATACATTTCAGGTCTTCATAAACCCAAGGTAAAGCCTGCTAGGAAAAATAATCTAATTTTTAAAAATTATACTGGGGATAACCCCAGCCATCAGTCCTACCAGGAGATGAGGAGTACCAACTTTTTTCTTTTTTTTTTTTAATGCTTACTAGAAACTGTATGACAAAAGTCTACTTGAAATTATTTAATGGATTCTAAACAGAAAGGAAATGTTCTCTCAGGCTCAGATATGGCTTAGGACTTCTTTGGCAAGTACGAAACTCTATAATCCAGAATAACACCTGCAAAGACAGACCATCTACAATTCACATTTAATAGGACCTGAGAAGAGAAATATGCTGTGATATTAGCTGCTAGTCTGACTGCTAATGCTATAGGTTGAATAAATAGACTGATTGTTTCAATAATAATTAATATAGAAATTAGGGAAATAGGAGTCCCTTATGAAAGGAAATGGGCTAGCAAGTTTTTAAATTTATGTCGAAACCCTAGAATTACAGCTCCGGCTCACAATGGAATTCCTATGCTTAAATTTATAGATGATTGGGTGGTAGGGATAAAAATGTGTGGTAGAAGTCTTAGTAAGTTTGTAGATCCAACAAATATAATTAAGGACACAATTATTAAAGCTCAGGTTTGTTCTTTTGGTCTGTGGATTAGCATTATTTGTTTAATAATAAGTTTAATTAGTCAATGTTGGAATGAATGGAGACAGTTGCTAATTATGCGTTCTGAGGATGGAAATAGAATTGATGGAAATATAATAATAGTTACATTATTCCTTGGCAGTGACAATATATGAATGCAAATACGTTTTAAAATTATTTTGCAGAATATTTTTCTGGTTATTCCACCTTTGTAAGGAGTTGGAATGCATTTTTAGTGGTGCAGATTTTTAGTGGTGTACCTGAAGTTTAGAATGTGATGTTAATTTCAGCATGCTTAGCTCCAGGATGGTTTTCCTGCATAGCTCTTACTGAATGAGAAATGTGAGGGAAGAAGGTGGTCCTATTAGTGTGTGACATTACCTGGGATACCTGACTCCAATGTCTTCATTCTCAACTGCCTCCAACTTCCTCCTCACCAACTCCAGGCTTGCATTTCTACTGTGAGCTCTTGATGGTACCAGTATCTTGCCCTTCTAGGTCTCAAGTTGACCTCAGCTTAACAATGCCCCACTGCTTGTGGAACTTTTCAGTGAACAACATCTTTCCCTCCATGATCAGTCTCATGATCATCTTGGGCAGAATTCTTTACTTTGTTCTCCATTTGATGTAGACAAAATTATAAATACTATTTATTCTGTATCTGTGTTATGAATCATTTTCATTGCCTGGAACCCTGCCTAAAACTTCTCAACTCATCACAATTAGGCCTTCCTTCCCCACCCCCACTACTGAGCACCAATAACATCCTGACAGCACAGACTGTCCAAGGCAGACCACTACCTCCAGGCCCCACAAACAACCGTGGCTAGAGTCATCTCTGTGGCCAGTTGCTCCACCATCTCCCTCGAGGGCACTCTGGAGTTATTCCCTATGTTGCAAAGTTTTCCCAATTTCAGAGACAGAAATCCTCAGAATCCTTGTTCTGAGATCAAATCAATCTTCCTCTGTGTCTCTCTGTATGACAGATGCCTCTTGCCATGTTTTATTGCTTATGTTTTATACTGTAAGTAAAGCAGATGTCAGCCTTTCTTCACTAAACCATGCTTCAGGACTCCATGAGGACCCAGGTTCACAGCTGCATGTTCACAGTATAGTAACTTAAAAAAAAAAAAAAAAATCCCAAGCCGGGCACGGAGGTGCACATCTGCAGTTCCAGTGCCTCAGAAGGCTGAGGCAGCAGTATTACTTGAACCTAGGAGTTTGAGGCCAGCCTGAGCACATAGCAAGATCTCATTTCAAAACAATAAAACAAACAAACAAATCACAAAAGCCAGGTGTGGTGCACATGCCATAATCCTAGCACTTGAATGGCAGAGGCAGGAAGATCTCGGCCAGTTTGAGGCCAGCCTTATCAAAGAGAAAACACAGGCTTAAAACTAAGTAGGGAGTTGCATCCAGCGGTACATTCCTGTAATTGTAGCTACTTGGGGAGGTGTGGCTAGCCTGGGCTTTGGTCTGCATCGTTTATAGTCAAAGATAAGCAGTAACACTGACAAGATCAGTATGCATTGTAAGTATATTAATACAGGGTCGCAATTATCAGATTTGTAAGAAATAATTATGTAATGGTACAACCACTTTCTAGAGAATAAACACTATGTAAAATGCAATGTGAGATTTTTGTTACATTTGCATTTGATGCTTCACTTAGGCCTATTAATGACATTTGTTACTAAACTAGGTCAATATTATTAATTAAACAAAAAACTATTATAATAATAGTAAATATTTTCAACACTCAGTAATCTATGCTCATTCTAAGAGCTTTAGTGACATCACTTCATTGGCTCCTCAACACTATTAAGCAAATTCTATTAGCAACACTGTACATACAGTAACTTCCCCAAGCCACACAATAAATAGCACAGTGAAGATGCAAACCCTAGCCTGAGACTGACATTAAGACTATGATACCTGCCCGCACAAATCTCAGAACAGTCTACAGAACAGGCTATCAGAGACTACCTGTAATTTCCTGAACCATGATGAATCTGAAATGCAGTAACTTGTTGGTAACTTACCAAATGCCACTGTCCAACAGTCTCTCTTGTTTTCTCCTTGTGCAGGTTCCATATTCGCTACAGGATCCCCTTTTTGCCTTGGGTCCCACACCTTTACAGTTCCTGTCATGCATAAAAGGGAGCTGGCAAAATTCATAGCGACTGATCCCACTGCCTGTTTCCATTCTCTTTACACAGTTATGTGTACACTCGACAATAAGTGTTATAACAGCTGAAAACTATTCATGTTTTTCTGACTTCAAAGTGGTTAAGTTGTACTTGATACCAGACATAACTCCATGTTAGTATTACAAATGATTCCTAAATTAATAGGTACACAGAGAAAACCCGAAAAGCATTCCTAGACTATCTGTAAGTTATGGTTGACATGTCAAAGACAAGTGCACAACTCAAAATATGCCTTATTGTCTGGGTTAGCGCAATACATACAAACACATTTAGAATAGCGGGGGTATCAATTTAACTTTGTTTTTCTTACGACATATATAATCCTTGGTTCTTTTCTTATACAGAAGAATGAGTGTTGTCACTACATTTTTATATGGGATTTTAAAACGTCATTTCAACTGCTAGGGAGGCAGCTCATGGCAGAATGATCAGCATGCATGAGATCCTGTTTCACTTGTTGACACAGAAGAAACAACCCCACCTGTTTTAAATATAATTAAGCTTAATTTTCCTGCATAAGTTAATGAGGAGGGAATATTAATAAAATTAGCTTAAATTAAGTTTCAACCCTCTTATATCAACTCATATTGTAGGATTACTAACTAGTGTGTAGTTAGTAAGCTAGTTAGTAACTAGTGTCACAGCCTACAATCAACATGACTGCATGTAATGAGATGGCTAAAAGGCCTACATCTGAGCAAGAACAGGGAAGGGAAAAATTATCCCTGAAAGATACCAGGGATAGAGCTGGTCATCAGAAAGGCTATAATCCTATGTGCAGGGGATTCCTACAAATCTGATAGAGATTACCACCTCAGCTACGGGTTTATACAAGTCATTAAGATCTTAGTAAGTTTTCTACACTTGAATTCGCAAAGAACATAAAGACAATTCAATACCCAGGCATTGACACTAGTGTAAGTGGAAATAGAGGACAGTCTCTAATCTACAAACTTCCAGGAGGAAAAAACAATGCCAGCCTCTTGTAGTCCCTCATCCACTATGGCTGGCCAGGGAAATGGGTACTATGGGTTAGTTAGAAATACATTTTATAAATCAAAAAATATTTCCCAAGGAGTTACATACATAACTACAATCAATTCTTTAACACTTCAAACCACTGTCCTAAGAATACCCAGAAAACACTGAATGGCTATTATAGAAGCATAGTTAATTATGCTGTTATAGCCACATGATAGAATGGTACAGCCCGTGAAAAAGAGTTATGGGAGCAGATGCATGAGCATCTGACGGACTATAAAGTACAATGGATAAGCACAATGGCAGGGGCAGCATAATGAACTGCTCGCCATCTTGTGTCCCATGTGGCTCCCATAAAAAGTAATTCTAATACACCTCTGCTCTCCAGTAAGAAAATGACATCTCATTTTTCTTTTACAGTAACCTTTTGAAAGCAACTAATGCATTCCATGGAGACAATAAAACCACAATGGGCCCATGTAGTCATTCAGGCCGGGTCTGTTGGTCATTGAGGCCAGTGCTGGGGAGCTCATGGATACACCCCAGAACATGTCTTTAGGTACCTGTCAACCTGACATTCTGCTAAGTAGTAACTCTGCTTTTTAGAAAGAGGATGAGAAGCTGCCACACATATCACATCACTGGCTGCTTCAGAAACCTGTGAAGACTTGTAAGCACTTCAAAGTTAGCTCATTGTTAGTTGTTGAAGTCCACACTAAAATATTCAGTGCTGGGTCTCTGCCTGAAAATACACCGAAGCCTGAAATGAATGAGAAATGCACAATACAACTTGTCTGTTACAATGCAGATGCACAAGTGGTACACGCAGAGTCAAGACAACAAGAGGATTCCGTGTGCAGAGCGCATGGTGGCGCACAGAGGGTCCCAGTAAACGTTTGTTCAGTACTTAAAACTGACTCACCATCTCGGCTGCCCGTCACAATTTCAGGGGCTCCTTCCCCAATTCCAAGTCCACCTATACCATCTATGGTATTTATGATTTCTTTGTGGCCCTTTACAGAATACACTGGCGTCTCAGGAGCTTCCAAATTCCTAAGCAAAAAACATAACTACTTAGCACATAGCCTTAAAATCAATTAAACTTAAAATGGATGGAAGACTTAGGTTACTAAGACAGAGACTCTGAAAATGCTAGAGGAAAACACAAGTAAGACCCTGGGTGATAGAAGCACAGTGAGGAATCTCTGAAACAGACTTCACACCACAGGAAATGGACCCATCAAGACAGGAGTGGGTAAGGTTATACACAATGAGATGTTAGTCAGCCATGATGAAAGATGAATTCATGGTATTTGTAAGAAAGCGGACGGAAGTGGGAGTTGTTAGGTTAAGCCAGTAAGCCCAAAAATAAAATAAAAATGGAAAATAAATTTAAAATTATACACGTGTATGTTTGTATATAGGTCATAAAACCTGAAAGATTGGCCAGGGAGGTAAATGCACTTGCTACCAAGCATGACAGCCTGCACTGACTGTCAGATCATACAAAGTGTGAAGTGAAAACAGAGTCTCAGAAGTCGTCTTCTGCTCTCCACTTGTTCATGTCCATGTGCACCCACAGAAGCAGATACAGACACACACAGAGGGACATGCACGCTGAATACAATGTGAAAATAATTTAAACAACAACAAAACAAAACTTAAAAGGGAATCAGAAGGGAGGGAGTGGACACTGGAATAAACACAGTAAGAATGTATCTGGTCTGAGTGTTGGGGAATGCTTTTAACCTCAGCATTCAGGAGGAAGGGCAGAGAGATCTGTGAGTTACAGGCCAGCTTCATCTACATTGTAAGCTCCAGGGCATCCAGGGCTATAAAGAGAGATATTGTCTCAAAACAAACCAACAAACCAACCAAACAACCAAACAACCAAACAAACAAGAGAACCAGCAATCAGGGAGCAGACATACAAGGGCAAACAGTCGGAGAGGGAAATGAGTAAGACCAAAGTGTATTAATACATACATATGCATATATATGTGTGTGTGTGTGTATAAATACACACATACATCTGAAATAATGAACATCCACTACTCTTTAAACGCTAAAAATAGATTTTCCTAAAAAGTTATTAAAGAGAAATTTGAATTCATTTAACTTTAAATATTAAAAAATAATTCTAAGTAAGATTTATATAAAGGCAGCAGACAATTCTGTGATTTTGTTCATTCAAAGCTGGCCTTTATTGAGTTGTTCAATAGACATTTTCTTAAAAGTCATATCTAGATCTTAAAGTATTAAATACTAACCAAAACTTAAACTGGGAGTTCTGCATGGAAAAAATTAGTATCAGTGTATTGCGCTATAAAGCCAATCCTCTTGCTAAAATGGCATTAATTAATTACTAGTCCCAAATAGCCTTGGGCAGGTTTCAAGTTCTAAACCAAAAAGCTTAGCATCTTTTAAAATCTTTGTCCTTTAACTTTTGAGGTCATAATGTAATTGTATCATTCCCCTCCCTCTCCAACCCTCCCACAGATGGCGCCTTAATCTTTCACATTCGGCCTGTTTGTTCACTGCTATTACATGCATATACATACACATACATATAATGTTATACATACACATTCTTAAACGTAATATAAAGTTTAGGATTTTAAGTGGACTTTGAATGTGACAGAGATATAACACAGTCCTCATGGCTTCAGTTACTTTTGGAAGGAATTAAAATATTTGAAGTAAGTATTTTAAAATCAGAATTCTCTTTTAGAAGACTAATAAGCCTATCAGAGTAAGTACGTATCGCCTTGGAGAACTGTTTAATAACCTTACCATATATGAAGATTTCCATCAAAATCTCCGGTAGCCAAGAATCTCTGCTGCAAAGATGCGGCACCAAATGTTCCACATTTAATAGGCTTAGCCTTTTCAATCTGGATAGAGAGGAGAGAGGATACTTTACTCATGTAAACAGCTATTTATAATCACAACGTTGACAGCTTTGCTGTGGAGGGTTATAAATACATTATACATAAAAGCAGTTAAAACATTTTCTATAAAAATTTTACTCTTTCTTTAGTCAATTTTGTATAATTTAAAAAGCATAACACTGTCAAAAGAAAGGTTTTTATTTTGAGACAGGGTCTTACTATATAGCCTTGGTTGTCCTTAAACTCTGAGCTCCTAGGTCACTGTCTAAGTGTGGGTAGAGTTTATGTATTTTTATTTCATGTGTATGGGTGTTTTGCCTTCATTTAGGTGCATGCAGTACCCACATAAGCTAGAAGAGGGCATTGGAGCCTCTGGAACTACTGGTTGTCATGTGTGTGGCAGGAATAAAACCCAGGCTTTCTGGAGAGCAGCCAGTGACCTCAGAGCTATCTCTCCAGTTTCTGAGACAAGGGTTCTCACTTTGTTGCCCAAATCAGACATGATTCAAACTGATCTAAAACCCAGAGATCATAGGATTACAAGAGAGGGAAGGAGAGAGATGGGGTGAGGGCAGAAGAGAGAGAGAAAATGGTGTCATTGAAGTTTCCAAATGCTGCCATCTGGAACCCCATGTGGTGGCTCACTTCTGCAGACCCAGAACTCCAGATATGGAAGCAGGTTAGTTGTGAGTTCCAGGTCAGGTAAGGCTACACAATGAATTGTAGGCCACACTAAGCTACACAGAGATCTTTAACCTTCCCTTTCACAATCCCAAAAGCTCTCCCATCTCTGTTGATGTGCAGGTACGGTACATAATGTGTTAACCTCTCAGCAGAAATGCAAATACAATGAGACATTATTTTCTGAAGGCTACAGGAACAAAGATGTCCATGAGTCTCTTGGAGTCTTGAATCTGGTAGGTGTTCAATGCTCTCTGAATGAGGGCATAAGAAAGCCCCCATTAGCCCTTCAGCACTAAATATTGAAATAGCGAAACCAGCACCACAACACTCTCCCTGTCTTCTGGATTGTATGCGCTGTGTGTCTAAGATGGTGTTTGGTGCCAATTTGCTAAAGATCATGGGAATTGTTTACATATACTGAGCATATGATAACAGGTAGCATCATTCCACATGTTTTTCCAGAAATGAGCATCATTTTTCTTAACATGTACATTGCTGCAAACTGTTAGGTTCCTCTCCCTCACCTCCCATTTCCCCCTCCCCCGCCCCCCCGTGTGTGTGTGTGTGTGTGTGTGTGTGTGTGTGTGTGTGTGTGTGTAGAGGCATGCACATCCATGCAGAAGTCAAAAGAGGACTTTAGGTCTCCTAATCTATCACTCTTTCCTTTATTCCTCTGAGACAGGGTTCTCCGTTAAGCTAGTTGACAGCAAACCCCAGGAACCTTCTTGTCTGTCCTCAAGCACATGAGTTAGAGGTGAGCAGTTTTTATATGGCAGCCACAAAGTACAACTCAGTCCTCACACTTACACAACAAGCAGTCCCTTGACCACGCCCGCAGTCCCATGGATACCATTTTCAAAATGAGAAGTGATGTCTCTTACATATATCCCAATTGTTAGGCAGATTTCCAGCTCTTTCTACTAAGGGAAGCTGCTTCCAAGACAGTAGGAGAGTCCAAGAAACATTTTATTACACAGTCCTATTCTGCAAGCCTGAGTCAATAGAAACATTAAAAAAAAAAAAAAAAAAAAAAAATCCTAAACCTGAGAAAGTGGGGGCAGAAATCAGTGCAGGAATGAATTAAAGCTAATTTCAGATTTCCCTTTTGGTTTTAACCCTCATTCATATTTTTTTGCAAGATATAGAGTATCTTTTGCAAAATATAGAGTATCATGTTTCCCTCAGGGTTTCTGTTTTATATCAAAGAAGCAGAAACTTAGATATTACTACTTTACTGTTCAACAATCAAACTCAAAACATATTTGGTAAAACCAATTTAAAATGTTAGATTGTGTCACCCGCCTGCAGCCTGACTCCACTTAACTCAGAAAGGCTGGCTCAGTTGTTCATGGACTTCTGAAAGCAGCCATGTTTCCTCTGCTCTCAGACATTCACAGAAACTAGTAACTGAGAAGACACTACAAAAAAAAAAAAAAATCTTGATTTGTACAGCATACAAAAGAACTCTCTTTTTTCTGTGGAAAGAGTAGAATCCAGTGGTTACTTTGGTAGAAAACTAATTGGTTAAAAGTAAAGTAACTACTTGGTTAAAATTATTTCACATAAAGTTAGCATATGAAATTGATAAATATTGAGTATGGTCATCATGATGGTTTACTTGACCTAGTTTTTTATATTCTTTGCCAGGAGTGTATGTCAGCATGACTAAAGAAGCCATGATCAATAATTGCCATGAGGGCTATTTTTGTTCTGTCTGTGGGCGGGTCTACTGCAGCTCGTCAGTGTTTCCTCCTCCACATCCTGGCACTACTTAATTAACATTAGACGGGTTAGTTAGGCAAATGCTAACAAGCAGTGCCTTCCCTGGCACAAGAGCTAGAACACCATACTAGCTTACCACCAATTTTCAACCAAAATTTCATTTTTCAGGGCTCTCTTTATCACATGGCACCTTTAAATTCATTAGGGAAAAAAAGAGTTGTCTTATATGTCGAATTTTCAGACAAGGATGATGAAATGACACTTGGCTAGACACTGGTCATGTGGCCCAACAAACTGTACAACTAGGAAAGGATGCCCTGCCTTCCATCCATCCATCCTTCCTGCTTTTCTTTTTAATTTTTATGTTTATCGGCAGCTTGCCTGCAAAGAGCATCAAAGCCCCTAGAACTGCAGTAACAGACAGTTGTGAGAGCTGCTGTCTAGGTGCTGGGAATCAAACCTGGGTCACTGGGAAGAGAAGCTGGTGTGCTTAACCAGGGAGCCATCTCTCCAGCTCCCTACCCTCCATTTTCATTTGTTTGTTTATTTGTTTTTTGAGATAAGATCTCACTATGTAGCTTTGGCTATTATGGACCTCACTGTGTAAACCAAGCTGATATCAACCTCACAGAGACCGTCCCGCCTCTGCTGCCTGAGTGCTGGTATTAAAAGTGCATATCAAACTGCCCAGCCTTCTGCCCTCTGTTTCTATCTATTTCTTTAGCAATAAGATAAAGCACAACACGGGGAATAGCTGACCTACTCCTTTTATATGTCATCTTAGGTGCATAGGCTTTGGAGCAAGTCTTGATGTAATTCATCAAACGAGTATGGTACCTAATATTTAGGTAAGTCCTCCACCTGGCCCAATAGTTCTCAACTCTGGTACTCACTAAAATCAACTAGCAGAAGGTCACATTTCCAGGGAGCAAGGCACTGGTATTTTAAACCCTATACACAATCATCATTAGCAACCAAACACAAACTTTGATGCAGTGAGAACCACCGACTATGTATTTAACCCGCATGCTTTTCTACTGAAACCCAAAAAATACAACACTAAGTTCTGGAAGGTGCTTTGTTTCTAATACTTTGCTTAATTTTTAGAAGTAATTGTCCACTGGGTGGTGGTGGCGCATGCCTTTAATCCCAGCACTTGGGAGGCAGAGGCAGGCGGATTTCTGAGTTCAAGGCCAGCCTGGTCTACAGAGTGAGTTCCAGGACAGCCAGGGCTACACAGAGAAACCCTGTCTGAAAAAAAAAAAAAAAAAAAAAAAGCTCAGGGAACGACTGTCCTCCACATACCTTGCCATGCAAGTTCATGTGTCCTCTACCTGCCCTAACCTCTTTATCAACCCTCAACACCTCGACGTGACTGCTATTTGTTTCAGTCAACCCAAATAGAAAGATTTTAAAAGCTGTAACTATAAAACTGTTACTTAGCCACACCTCAGCACTGTGGCACATGACCTGAATCCCAGCCCACTGGGACACTGGTTTGAGGATTATCGGTTTGAGGCCAGCTGAGTAACAGAAAACACTCATCTCAGGAACAAAGGAAGGAAGGAAAGAAAGAAGGAAGGGAGGGAGGGAAGAACAAAGGAAGGAAGGAAGGAAGGAAGGAAGGAAGGAAGGAAGGAAGGAAGGAAATGTCAATTATCATCATTCTGTAATTGGCTCACTGGTAGCCTATAATTACAAAACCTGTAATACGGTCTTGCATTATCCTCCTAAAAGTCCTTCAGTGGTGTCCTGTTTTCCTTGAAGGAAAAAGGACAAATCTGTTAAACGTCTTAACAGATCTTGAAGTGGTCCCTACTTACCCCCTTTGTATGTATGTATGTATGTATGTATGTATGTATGTATATGTTTTGTTTGCTTGTTTGTTTTGGGGGGGGGGGGTTGTGATTGTTGCAGACAGCATTTCAAACTGAAATTCTCCTGCTTCTACCTCCTGAACGCTGTGATTAAAGGTGTGCAATGCCACTTCCAGCTCATGTTTGTTTTTTTTTTTAAAGATAATAAACTATCTTCTACCACCATCACTGAGCTTTTCTCACATGCTGCTTCTCTTAAGAAACTTCATACTCGACTCTGAATTTGCCTTAGTTTCTACTCATTCTACATCTGTTTTTACTTTCATAAACCTGTTTTTACTTTCATAAAGTTTTTCATTAATAAAAAAACTCATCTTCATTTACATGTATGCATCCTTGGTCTGTTTGACTGTCTCCCCCCAACAGAAAACAAACTCCATGAGATCGTTGGCATTGCAATCCCCATGCCTGGGACTATCAGGCATTGAACTGACACTTCATGAAAGGAAGGGGTATTTACTAGTCTTCACCAACTTCGTTGTAGGTCTCCCGGTAGTGCCTCCTTTGGTTTAGCTTGTATGAAACGTGGGTTTATTGCACATACTTACTAGTTGACTACAACAACTGCAAACAGCCTAAAATGTCCTTGAACGTTGCCATGAAATGTTAAATTCACTTCCCAGAAACCTTGCAATGGACTGCACCGAGGATGGCGAAAGGAAGAGGCTGGCAGTGAACCAAAGTACTAGTTTCCCCGGGGAGATTTTGGGACATCAAAATTTTAAGTTTGAAGTATTTCTTTTCTTTTCTTTTCTTTTTTTTTTTTTTTTTTTGGTTTGAGACAGGGTTTCTCTGTGTAGTCCTGGCTGTCCTGGGACTTACTTTGTAGACCAAGCTGGCCTTGAACTCAGAAATCCGCCTGCCTCTGCCTCCCAAGTGCTGGGATTAAAGGCGTGCGCCACCACCTCCCGGCTTTGAAGTATTTCTCAATCTGTAATCTCCTTTTTTGTTTCTGCGGGAGCAAAGCTGTGTCAAAGAGGAATGCAGACCCTAGAACACGCAAACCCAAACAGTCCAGGCCTGCACCCACCTCCCGCAGCAGCTTGAGGTCCCCGCGTTGAATCTCGTACACCTGGATAACGCCGGTGCCCCGGGCGAAGTTGCCCATCGTCACGAATTTGGCACTGCAGGGCACCCATTTGCAGTCGAACACTGTGTAGTTGAGGCCCTTTTGAATATGAACAATAATCTGAGGCTTCTCGAAGGTGGACATAGTGCAGATACAACCAAACGCTAACCTGGCAACCAGACTGCAAACATATCTGGGTCAGTTTCTCCCTCCCTAGCCGCACTCTACCCGGACGCCTTAGCAAGTTGGGCTTGGCTGCCTCCGAAAATGCCTGGTGAACTGCTGACACCGCACCAGATGCTTCTCCACACACGGCACAAGATGATTTACTGCATTTACCACAACGATTTCACATAGATACATCAGAGACTGTGAATGCTTCGGCTGCGAACGCGTGAAGGCACGGAGACATTAGCAATCAGGCATACCCTAGGGCAGCCATTGGGAAACGCGGACCAATCCTGCCTTAGGTCCCCGGCATGGACCCCCGCCTCGGAAAAGGGGCGGTATCTTCAAATTGATTGGTGGCTGGTGGCATAAATACCGTACGACCTCGCGCGTGTTTAGCTAGTTGTTCATACCGGGGTTGAACATGGCCGAGATGGAGACGCAAAACATTGGGGCGGAGGACGGCTTTACCCCAGTCACGCGCAGAGGAGGCCGCCGGGCGAAGAAGCGACAGGCTGAGCAGTCGTCAGCGGCGGGACCGGATGGCGACGCCGGACGTATGGACACGGAGGAGGCGCGGCCGGAGAAGAGGCCGGTTTTCCCACCGCTCTCGGGCGATCAGCTCCTGGTGGGGATCTGGACGGGCCGGGGCGGGGCCGGGCCGGGCGTCTAGGTGAGGGGTCGGTTCTCGGTTTTTTGTTTGTTTTTTGTTTTTTTTTTTTGTATTTTGTTTGTTTGTTTGTTTTCCCGTCTAGGCTCGCATCTCTCCAGTCGCCTCCTGACTGTGTGTATGTGTGTGTGTTTATTGCAGAGTGGGAAAGAAGAAACGCGAAAAATTCCCGTCCCAGCTAACAGATACACACCGTTGAAAGAAAACTGGATGAAGATATTTACTCCGATTGTAGAACATTTGGGACTTCAGATACGCTTTAACCTGAAATCAAGGGATGTAGAAATTAGGGTAAGGAAAAGGGTGGACCTTTCGTAGCTTTTCGAGTTTTCGCCTTCAGAACTGAAAATACATGAATGCATTTTCCTTTGTAGAGTTTATTCTAGTAAGTGGCCTATTTTTTTTTTTAAAGGGTTTTAGTATAGTGAATTTGAAATTAACTAAATACCTTCGAAACTACATTCAAAACAGGTATTGACTGCATTCCTCAGTCGCTTGTAAGATCACTCCAAAATACTGTCTGTCCCCTGAGTTTCTTCCCTGTATGTTCACTTGATAAAAGTAGAAAATGGTACACGGGTGTACATCAATAAGTGGTAACTGCAGGTACCTACTTCAATATAAGTGCTCTTTTGGAGGGAGTGTATGCTACTTAGAGGAAATATATATTAAGTCTTTTTTTTTTTTCTTCAGTAGATCTGTGTCAGTGCCAAATTTTCCCATATTTTTCCCGTATCACAATATTTCTATTATGACATTCTAGCATCCTCAGCACTTCTAAGGGATAAAAGTGACTAAACCTGCCTTTCAAGTAGGAGACCCAGTTGTGTTTGTCTCCCGCTCCCCCCCCCCCCGTGTGTGCGCGCGCGCGCCCCCCCTTTTTTTTCCCTGCCAGTATTTTTGGTGCCTTTGATCTCTGGAGAAGGCTGCACTCTCTGCTGTCTTTTTACTTCAGTTCTAGTCAGCTTTCCAGGTTTAGCTCAAGCTCTCATTAGAAGTTAATAAACTTCTGCTGTACCTAGCTGCCATGTTTACTGCACGGTCATTAGTTTGTATTCCTAGTAGTTGCTAATACCGTATATCAGATGCACAGTGGGAGCTTAACATAGGTGAAAAAACGTTAAATTCTAGATATCCATGAGACTTGCCAGGAGTCACATTTAGGGTGAGAACCAGAGTCTGGGGCTTTGTTGTTGTTTTATTTTTGTTCTCTCTCTCTCTCTCTCTCTCTCTCTCTCTCTCTCTCTCTCTCTCTCTCTCTCTCTCTCGTTGAGACTAGGTTTTACTGTGTAGCCCTAGTTAGTCTGGAACTCAGATCTGAAGTGTGTGGGACTAAAGGTGTGTGCTGCCACGCCCTGCTGGGGGTTCTGTTTTTAAGGTTGAAAACCTAAACACAATCCTGTATGCTTCTGAATTTGTCAAACGTGTAGTCTCTTCAATTGGATTGTAAATTTGTGTGGGAGATCCAAAGGAATATTTTAGAAATTAGATTTGTGTTTGAGTTTTTAGTACCTTAATTTCCTCTTATGTGTTTCTATTCTATAATATTCAAGATTGTCAAAGTGAAGGTGAGAGCTAGATGTGTACAGCATGTTAGTACAGGGGTGGGCATTCTATGAATAACAGTAATTTCTGCAGTTCAAATAATTACTTGTAGACAAGATGCCTACTTAAGCTATTCTTGATTTCCTCAGTATTAGGCATGCAGGTAGTCAGAACTAGACTTGTTGGTTTGGGAAACAAGAGCATATAAATAGTCCTTTACAGCAGAGTGTGTCAGGACTGTTGGAGAGGAGGAGAAAGGACCCATCTGGAAATGTAAAAGAGGGCACAATGAGTGTGAGCCCTTGGGATGTGCTAGAGGAATGTTGCCACTCACCTGGACCAGTCAGAATATGATTAGTCACTTGAGAGGGTGTGCTTGGAATTGCCCAGCTTTGGAGCAGGAATATTCTCTTGTACAACTTATAAAGGGGGTCTTACAATATTGAGGGAGGGTGATTGATGGTAAAGGAAATTATAATAGAAGAGTGCTCTTCTTTTCATCCCTCCATATCTTCACTTCTGTTTTCAGACATGTAAAGACACCAAGGATGTCAGTGCCCTGACAAAAGCCGCTGACTTTGTGAAAGCCTTTGTTCTTGGCTTTCAGGTGGAGGTGAGTGATCTTAAGAAACTTCCAAATACACAGTGTGGCCACTTCAGTAGCTGGGTCATTTTCCAAATTTTGAGTCTTTTCGTTGTAGCATCTGAGAAGTTCAGTTTCAAAACTGCTCTCCTTGTCTCTGTTGGGTGTGGTGTGTACCTGGAAAGGCCTTCATAGAGCTTATTTTTGTCTTGTAGGATGCGCTTGCCCTTATCCGGCTGGATGACCTCTTCCTAGAGTCTTTTGAAATAACTGACGGTGAGAACATGTGTGAACAGTCAGCCTTTGTGTTTCTCTTTGTGTTGTGTTCTGACTGTTGTCTGATAGCTTCAATTGAGCTGTAGTACTAACACTTCAGAAAATGTATATTTAGTGTGGTTTAGTAGGAAACGCCACCTGATGGCTTGTCTTTCTTCTTTAGTCAAACCCCTAAAAGGAGACCACCTGTCAAGGGCAATAGGAAGAATTGCTGGTAAAGGAGGAAAAACCAAATTTACCATAGAGAATGTAACACGGACACGGATTGTTTTGGCAGATGTGTAAGTATCTGTTCTTGAGGGAAGTGTCATAATTTATATTTGATCTTATTAATATAAGTGTCATAATTTATATTTGATCTTATTTGCAAAAAGTCATAGCTGTTATTTGTTGAATTCTATTGTTCTTTCTCTCTGTTGGGATTGAATGTGGAGCCTTTTATGTTCCGGTAAAGAACCACCCCTGTTTTATAATGTTGCCTGTAACTCATGTTCTTGTGATTGGAGCTTTGTGGGCATGTGGTTCTAGGTGAATACACGCCAACCTTGAAAGGCTGATGACTTAGTCAAGGGAATTTCAGTAATTGTAAGTTTTTTTTCTCAGCAATAAAAGAAATATTTAGAATCACTCTTGAAATAATTGATTACAAGGGAAGATTTTAATTTTAGATATCTGATAAATCATTTTGGGACGTACAAGAAGTGGGTGTTTGAAATGCCACCATGAAGCTTTCCTTTTGAATACATATCCATATTTCAGGTAGGGGTACACCCACACCTTCATTATAGGAAGGGAGTATTGCATGCTGGGTAAGAACGACCTTTTAGTTACACATGAATATATAAATAAGATGGTACAGGCTTACGGTGAGGAGGAGGTACTGGATGCAGAGCTGGGAGAACCTCTCTGAGGTCAAACTGTTCGGAGGTTGGTGTCAAACAGACAGTAGCCTAGAGCTGATATAATACGAGGTTGGCCAATAGCAGTTGACAGAAGGTATGAGGCTTTCACTTAATACCGTTTTGCTGAAATGATCATTATTGAGGCTGTAGTAATGTAGACATTCTTTATACTTAAGAGTAACTTGTATTACATTGGTGCCCCTTCTTGAAAGCAAATGTATTATCATAGTTCTGCTCGTTTATGGACTGGGCCTTCAGAGTCTGAAACATGAGCTTTTTTTTCCACTATAAATTTCAAAGACATGGAAATACAATATTTAAAATGGCTGAACAGAGCCTAAAAGTCTTCGATGAGAAATCCAAAGCTAGAACCCACTTGTAATAGACTTGGCTAACTTGTCATTAACTTTGTAGTCCACGGATTTCAATGTCTTAGAATTTACTATGAAAGGTGATTTAAAGAGGGTATTTGGACTCAGCTTACAGAATACAATGGGTTTCTCAACGTAGCTCAGTGCTGTGCAGGGTCAGTCTAGTGGGTTGCTGAGCTCTGCCCAATGCTGTAGCCATGCCCTGCCCACAGCGCTCACCATCAGTCCCCTGTGAGTACATCATTTAATCAGCTCTTCCCCACTCTCCCCCAGTGGCCATTGCTCTACTTCCTATCACTGATTTCCAGAAACTCATGTAAATAGATGCCCAGTATGTATTCAGCATATTGCTTTGAGTTTCTTTGTTCTACTGGGTATATGTTATCTTTATCCTTATGCCTCAGGATGAAATCCAGGGCCTCACACTAGGCAAGGATGTGTACATCTGAGCTACATCCCTACCCCTAATTCTCCTGATTACTTGAAGTGCCTTTCTTGGTGTACAGTGGGAATAATACGTACTAAGTAAAACTCCTTTGAGAAGTATATGAGCAGACATGGAGGAGGGCTTGATGGGAGCAACTACTGACCAGGAGTCTGTTGTTTTGTTTAATCTGTGTTTGGACGAGTGAACCTGTATGTTATAATACCTGTGTGGCAGCCAGTGGACAGCCTGAAAGAGGAGAATTAGTTCTCTCCTTCTACCAAGTGAGCCTCTGGGAACAAACACAGGTTGTCAGGATGGGCGACAAGTACCTTCATACACTGAGCCATCTCTCCCTGCCTGTAACTAAGTAATCTGGGAGTGGTGGTTCACACCTGTAATCTCAGCCCTCAGGAGGCAGACTGCAGGATCACTGCATGTTTGAGGACAGCCTGAGCAGCATTGCAAGAACCTGCCGAGAAAGAAAAGAGAAATTATTTTGTTCTTAATTACTTATATTTTTTTGTTAATTTTTTTGGGGGGGGTGGGGATATATAATTTTTATACCACAAACCACCCATTCTAGAAGTGGTTTTAGAATGTGCCATTCCCCCCACCATCAGTTCAGGGGCTGGATCTATTGTGATTTTCCGTAGTTTTTAGTTTCCCAGGATTTGATAATGGACATGCCTTTTGTGACTAACCTGACTCACTTTACTTCTTTCAGGAAAGTTCACATACTTGGCTCTTTCCAAAACATCAAGATGGCAAGAACAGCCATTTGCAACCTCATCCTAGGTAAAGCAGTTTATTTCTTTGGCATTTTCTCTGGAAAGATGGGAAACAGTAGCTTTCATATAGTTAAAGATACCAAATAGAAGCAGAAGAGTTGGCAGAGGGAAAACCAGGACTACTTTACTTAGATTCTGTTTGTTAGAGAAGAGAAAGGCTATATTGGGAATATCACTAAATCTCTTGTGTTCCTAAGGAAGTACACTGAAAAGCCATTCCAGAATAACTGAAAACATTACATATTAGGTTCTATAAAATGAGGGCTGCTGAACACAGCCAGTTAACTTGATTGATCCAGTTAATCTAGATCTGAAGTCATAGCAACTTGCTCAGAGGATCTGCCAGGTTTTCTCTAGTGTTCTCGTCTGTCTGTCTGGCTTGGTTTTGTAATGGTCTTTTTACAACTCTTGTTTCTTTTCCTTAGGAATGTAAGGTATCTGTCTTCTGTGTATGTGTTTCTATGTGTTTGAATATATTTGTATATATAAGCTGCCTTTTTTCTTAAACAGGAAACCCTCCATCAAAGGTGTATGGCAATATCCGAGCTGTGGCCAGCAGATCAGCAGATCGGTTCTGAGTTTCCCTGGACCCTTGATGAAACCATGGGAGGAGTTCCCAGACACCTAAAGCTCAGGTTCCTTCTCAGCTCTCACCAGAGCAAACGCAGAAAAGGAAGGTTAAACAGGACTTACACTCAACTGCTTCTAGGATAATTTAAATATGATGTAATACTGAAAAATACAGCAATTTATACTTAATGTATAAGTAAACTACACTGCCTGTCATTTAGAGGCTAAGTTGCAACTTTTTGGTTATAGATTTGCAGATAATTTTATAAACTTATATAAAACTGAAATTTTTAATTAAAAATGAATCACAGTTCTTGGTACTGGGCACTGTGACTATTTCAGGGTTAGGTCATGGCAGTAACTTGTACTATTGGAGTGTATGTGCTCATCTTTGCACTTCCTGTACAATTTATAAATAAAATGAAAGCCCTGCTTCACAAGGCTAATAAATGTTATTTTTAAAGTAAGTAATGTCAAGAATTACTGATATTGGGCATATTTCTCTTGTACAATAAAGGTAAAACTGTAAAGCAATTCTCCCAAGAAAACTGTTCTCCAAACAGCGTATTCTTGTAACTAGTGTCTGTGTATGTGAATTTGATGCTTGTTTCTTACATTGTTTTAGAACACACTTCATGAAACATGTGACTTAGATACTACACTCCCTTGTTTCTAACCAAAATATGTAATGATTGGAGGTCAGGAAATTCATGTAATACCTAAAAGAATTAATACTTTTTTTTAATTAACATTTTGAGTGTTTTGCCTGCATTTAGGTATGTGTTCCATGTATGTACCTGGCATTTCCCAGAGGCCAGAATAGTTCATCAGAATCCTCAAACTGGAATTACAGTTAAGGTTGTGACTCCCCATGTTTTCAGGGAACTAAACCCAGGTCCTCTGAAAGGTCACTTAAGTGCTCTTAATCACTGAACCAGCTCTAATAAAGACGGTGTATGTGTGTATGTGTTTGAAGATAAGGTATTGCTGTGTAGCCCTGGCTAGCTTTGAATCCACAGAAATCCTGTTTCTGCCTCCTGAGTTCTGGGATTCAAGGTTATACGCCTCCACAGCCGGCATAGGTTTTGTTTGTATTATGTGGACATGTGTGTATTATGCCTACCCTGTGTGCAGATGTTCCCCTGGAGCTGTAGTTACAGATGGTTGACACCCTGGTGTGGGCAGTGGGAATTCAACTGCAGTCAGTCCTCTGGAAGAGCAGCAAGTGCTTGTAAACACTGAGACATCTCTCCTGCTCCTGTTTTTTGAGACAGAATGTGTAGTCCAGGCTGGCATATAATCACGTGATAGGCTAGCTTGCCTCAAACTTGGGTCAGTCTGCTGCCTCAGTTTGGCATGTGCCAGGGTTACAAATGTGTGCTGTCACGCCGTTTAGTAGTAGTTTTGTTAAGCTTTGTTTCCCTCTTGTCAGTGGAAAGCACTACTGTCCAGACTGCTCTGTTCCTTCGATAAACCAACAGGACATTGCTGGAGTGTCTCACCAAAGGAGAATGTTTAATATTATCAGACCTCACTGAAAGTACGGGTATACTGGGACGACGTCTTAATCTGTAGAGTATTTAAGACCTACTCTCACCGTGCTGTGAGAAATTCAAAATTGTGATGACTAGGACTGCTACCACGTGCTTTCTGGGAAGCGAGGTCTGTGTCTTTAATACCATTCCAAGTGTCTGAAGTGATCCATGGCTAGGTAAGTGGGTTCAAGGCTAGTGAGTTGAGGCAAGAGTTAAGATTGTAATTTTTGCCTGAGGTTTAGATTCTGTGTTAAATTGCCGTGTGTTTGTAGTCCTCCCTCCTATTGCTACTCTGCATTCAAAAGGAATAACCGTGCTAGAGAGAAACTCTTGGAGTATCAATGAGTGAGTCTTGCTGGTGGTTAATCTTTATTTGTTGTTTTTTTGAGACAGGGTTTCTCTGTGTAGCCCTGGCTATCCTGGAACTCACTCTGTAGACCAGGCTGGCCTCGAACTCAGAAATCTGCCTGCCTCTGCCTCCCAAGTGCTGGGATTACAGGCGTGCGCCACCACTGCCTGGCACTGGTAGTTAATCTTAACCTGGACCAAATAACTCCCTTCATATCTTGTGTCAGCACAGTGTAGCCAGCCTGAAAGCTGAGTGCTTTCTGTGGCACAGCCTGCTGTTGGAATCGCTAACTGTAAAGCCACATGGTCTTTTGGATCCTCTACATCTGTTTGTACACCCTGAAAACGGTAAGTCAAGGAACTAAATCTTTACCCCCTTGTCTACACACCTGAGACATTTTGCACATTAAAAATGCTTTCTTAAATATAGCTTTCCCCGTTAACTCTTGTAATTGGTAGATTTTAGTACAGCTTAACTGTAGTGTACAACCATTGTGACTGTGCCGCCTTGTAAAGCTCTGGACAAGATTTTAACACTAATTCCATTTCTGTTGCCCTTGGCACAAACTGTTCCGTGTTTGTCTCTAGAAATGTTATTATTCCATCAACATGGAAGTGGAGCTCTCACTTAATGCACATGATCTTGAAACCTCAATACCTGTCATCTTGGTGTACACAGACCCACATCCTAAAGCTTACTTGGGCGAGGGATCTCATTTGCCTGGCATTAGGATCTCAACCCTGTTAAAAGTGCTGAACACACAAGGATTTTGTAGTAAAGTGTCAAAAGTAGGTTGGGCATGGTGGTACATGCTTTTAATCCATCCTAGCATTGGGGAGGCAAATGCAGGAGGAATCTCTTGACTTCCAGGCTATTCTAGTCTAACAAAACAAGTTCCAGGACAGCCAGAGCTATACCGAAAAACCCTGTTTGGGGGAAAAGAAAAGTCTCAAAATTTTCATGTTACAGTTATAAAAAATCCCAGCAAGCAGAAAGCTGAAGTGGGATTACAAAACTTCAAGACCAGTTTGTTTACTGAGATGTTCCCAAGAAAAAGAAATAAATGAGAATACGTACTTACTAAATACTTTAATGAACACTCAAGTGATACTCTGAAAAACCTGGATTTGTGCAAAACAAGCAAATCACTATGTAAAGCGTCTTTATACCAGGGAAGACAACGGCAGGGAAGAAGGGATGAATGCCATTGAATAAAGGAAGTGAGACTGGATAAAGCAAACTCAAGAGCCTGCACATACACAAGTGAACAAACCTACTACAGGCACTAGTTACCGAGAATGGGGTTGATGTACATGTGTGAGAAGCCAGCCAAACCCTCAAGACAATTGTAATAGGCTCAGGGCAGGGGAGTGGAGCCTCAGGGCTTTGCAACATTTAGCCTTCTTTGTTCCAGATAAAACAACTTATTTCACCTGTAGTTTATTATCCAAGTTTTAGAAATCCTAAAAGCATGGACAGGATTATTAACTGTAGCAGTACGCTGACAGAATACATTAAAGCCAAGTTTCAAATATTTTATTTTCTTACTCATACAGTATGAAGTTCTCTAAAGATTTCACAACATGACATGTATCATGCAGAAGAAAATTTAAACATTCAACATAAACCATGCCCTCCCCACCTCCCTCACACAAACTAAAAAAGAAAACCCCTCATTCCCCAGTAAGGAAATAGTTTGCACTATTTTTTTCAACGCCAGCCAAGATATGCACAAGCAAGAGATATAGAAAGCATTTGCTAAAATATTTGTAACAAATAATTATGTACAAAAAAATTCACAAAAGACTAGTCCCCCTTGAAGCAGAGCACATGGCGGTTGACACTGGGACAGATCAAACCACTGGCTGGGATTGCAAGCCATGTACTGATCCAGAGGGAGAAAGTAGTTACATGGAGTGGAGATTTTCGTTTTGAGTATTAACATTTCCAAAGTTTGGCAACATCATCTTTTTAAATTATGCAAATTATGTAAACAAGAGGTACATTTTAAATTGATCTACATGCAAAACTCCATGTCATGCAAAGACACCAAGCACCGGGATTTTTCTCTCACAGACAGAGCCCATGATGTGCAGCACTCAGTTGAAGGGACAGCGGTGGCAGGCAGGTGTACTCAATTTAATATTCTCTCACCTTGATTCAACCCGCCCTTTACCATTCATGATTATAAAACCAATTTATATAGAAAAACTGTATAGGGAAGACTGCCATACAAAACTCTTCAGAATGTCTTACTTCCAGTCAATAGTACCTTTGCAGAAAAGGGAAGGGATAATGTCAAATGGTAGAACATGATGTACTTTTATGTCACACAAATCTATTAAATCATCATCCATCACTAGTTGTGCGGGCAAAACAACAAAAATCTATCATGTGCTATCTTGCCTTCTGGCAAAGAAATTAAAAAAAAATAGTGGACAAAATCTACTCTCCTATGGCATATAGATTAGCAAGATATTCACCCATTTTAACCACAAACAGGATTTTACATAAATATGTGCTCATTCAGTATGTTGATTTTTTTTAGATTAATTGTATGTCTTTTGAAATGCAGAAGGAAAAAACGAATCCATGATTTACAGTTTAGTGACAAGTATTTCCTTGTGTATAATGATACAAGAATATTTTAAGTCATTACATGATGACTTTGGGTTTTCTTCACTAAATAATACATTTAAAAAAGTCATGACTGCCTCAGAAAACTTCTGACCTTTATAAAATCACAACTGCTAATTACATTTTCTCAGGGACACTTAATAAAAATAACAGCAACTACTTAAAAAGTATCAGCCTGAAGCAGCCATAGTATATGCAGTTCTATGGACACAAGAACCCACTCTTGGCAACAGTACTGAACTAGACCTCCAACACGGATGGATTAAATGCTGCTCAGCAGTAAGACAGTCCCTGGAAAGATACTCAGAAATATAAATAAAGTTACAGACTCCTTACAAAAGTGTAATTAAGGTAAATAATAGGGCATTAACAAATGCTTTATCAATCTCTCAAAGGAGAAAGCACAGAGAAAGGAAAGTAGCTGGCCTAATACCTGGCGCAAATTGTACAATCTTCTATCTACATATAAAACTGTGTGAAATAAAAGTCAGGATGGTTTATGTTCTGCTTGGCACTTTTGTACTCTAACATTTTGTTTCTGAATCAAGTATATTAAATTAAAGCCAACCTACTAAATATATAGAAAGCTACATATATCTATATATAAATATTTACATATGTATATATAGATACTTTCTTGTTATAAAAGATGAAGAAAAATAAATTAAAGAGCCAACCCTTCCCTTTCTCCACCATACTGATGTGCTCTTTCGTGCTGCTGCCCGCCCGTCAAACTTTAAGGTGCTACACTGAGTTATTGAGAGAGTAGGAGTTCAATAACACTTAGTTGGCTTCATGAGGCTCATGTTGGAAAATGTGGCTTCACAGAGAAAAATACTTCCATTTAAATACACAGAGAGCATTGCTGGACGTCTTGAGCAGATCTTCAGAGATGGAGAAGAAAGCAAAAGTGTTGGGTGGTATTCTTCAAAGAGTCACACATCCACCACCATCTTTTTGTGGATATCTAGGCCACCTACAACCTGCAGCAGACACAAACAGGTTTTTAGTAAGGAAATCACATCCCTCTTTTGTCAACTTGACTCAGGCTAGAATCACCTGGAAAGAACCTTAATTGAGAAAATGCCTCTTGTCAGATTGGCCATGGGTCAGTCTATGGAGCACTTCTGATTAAAGACTATTGTGAGAGGGTCCAACCCATTGTGAATGGTGCCACTCCTAGGCAGTGGGGGTACTGGAGCAAGCCATGGGAAACAAACCAGTTAGCAGTATTCCTCCCAAGCTGCTGAATCAGTTCCTGCCTTCAGCTCCAGCCCCGATTTCTCTTCATGGTGGATTACAACTCAGCCTTTGATCATTGTGTTTTATCACAGTCAATGGAAAGCAAAGTAGGATACTTCTTTACCAAAAAGTGTAATTAAAAATATTCATTATAAAAAAATATTACCTGTTTTCAGATAGCCCAGAAGCTAGATGAAGGGGGGGGGGGTGTTTGAGTCTCCCAGTTAACTTTTCATGCCCTGTCCTCCCTGTATAACAAAAGATGCACAAGTACATGCACACCTGCATTTTGAGGTACACACACTTGCATGTGCATGCCCATGCATACGAAGACCAGAACATGGTGTGGAGGCCAAATGCTGCAAGCAAGTTCTTTGTCCATCTCTCCCCAATTACTCTGTGGGGCAGGGTCTCTCAGAGCTGGAGGGATGGAGTGAATGTGGCTGAGAGAAGGGCTCTATGCTGGCAGATGGGCCTGAGCTGGCTAGGCAAGGAGCTGGAAATGAGCATGGAAGCAGTCAATAGGCAGTGATCCTCCGAGATCTGTGCTCCACTTCCAGCCTTGGCTTCTGTGCTCCTTAGATAAAGATACCCGAGAAGGAACCTCAGCTCAGGAAGTAAGCCTCATCACCCTGGCCTGTGGGCACTTTCTTGCTTCACGATTGATGCTGACCAGCAGTGCCATCCCCACACCACAGTAGGTGGTCCTCCTGGTTGTATAAGAGCGAGCTCAGCAAGCCTTGGGGAACAAGTCAGGAAGCAGTGCTTTCCACCGTCTGTTTCAGTTCCTGCGTCAAAATTCCAGACTGGAGCCCCTGCCCTGGCTTCCTTTAATGATGGACCAAAGTGTGGAAGTGTAAAACAAATAAACCTATTCTTCTCCAAGCTCGCTCACTATCTGTTTCATGTTTTATCACAGGAGAAACCAAACTAAAACAAGACCTGCTCCCCTCGATGATTAACTAGACTATTTCCTCCCCAAGTTGCTTTCGGTCAAATGTTTTATGAGCAACAGGGAACAAGCTAGAAAACTACTCCAGCTTCGACGAGGGTGGTAGACTCTGGTTCTTACAGAAACCTGCTACGCACAACTCCCTCACAAAGACCTACCCTTCATCCTTATCCACTTTTCCTTCTGACTTGTAATGCTACACTCAACACATTTTATATTATAACATAGTCGTGAACTTTATGGGGAACTGGAGTGGAAAGTTATGGCTTAGAACAGTGTGTTTGAGAGTCAAGCTGGACAGAAGCTGATAACCTGACAATCTCTGGGCATGCTTCTGACAGACTATCTTGTTACCACTAATAAATTGAGAAGACCCGGCCCACTGTGGGCAGCACCTTCTCTGGCTTGGATCCTAGACTGTAAGGAAAGGGGAGTGGAACAGCAACTACATTCATCTCTGTCTACTTCCTAACTGTGGGTGAGATGGGACAGATGCTTCAAGATCACGCCACCCTACCTACTCTGCCATGGTAGATTCTAGTCTTGAACTCTAAGCCAGAGTAAATTCTGCCCTTGAGTTACTTCTGTTATTTTACTCCAACACGAAACTCAATTTTAAACACAAAACATTCTATTCCAATCATAGACAGTGCTGGCTAGGTTTTTTTTTTTTTATCAATTTGACACAAGCTAGAGTCATCAAGGAGGAGTAACCTCAACTGAGAAAATGTCAGCCCGTGGGCAAAACTATGAGGGAAGGTATTTTCTTGACTGATGTGGAAGGGCCCAGTCCACTATGGGTTACACAACTATCTCATTGGTCTGTTGTATAACTTACATTTGTTTCTTTCTGTGTATGTGCACCGCTCCCAAAACTCAGGGTCAAAGGACAACCTGAGAGGGTTGGTTCTCCCACCAAGTAGGTAACCAAACGGTCAGGTTGCAGGCTTCTCTGCCAACATTTTTACCCACTGAACCATTGTCAGCTGTTCTTTTTGAGATTTAAATTTAAAACTGGAGTAGAAAAAGACTTTCCTAGGTAAGTATCCGCTGATGACTAACAAAATTCTCAAAAATGTGTTTCTTTGCCTCTACTCTAGAAGACGATTTCTGATCCCCATGACAGTTTCTAGTGTTGCCAACTAAAATTCATGAACACACGGCTCTTTTTCACAAAAGTACTTTTTTAAATATGTAATTTATTTTTATTTTATGTTCATAAGTATTTTGCCTGAATGTATGAGGGTGTCAGAAGCCCTAGAACTGCAGTTAGAGACAGATGTGAGCTGCCATGTGGGTGCTGGGAACTGAACCCAGATCCTCTCCTCTGGAAGACCATCTCTGTGCTTTTCACCACTGAGCCATCTCTCCAGCCCCATCACCAAAGCATTTTCAAACCTGTTTTGGTTTTTTGGTTGTTGTTATTTACAGTACTGGGTGTGTACTGGCCCAGGCTTCATGCATGGTTGTAGGCAAGTGCTCTCCAAGGCTATCGTCAGAGCAGCAGGGCAGCAGGCATAGTTTTATGCAAACCTTAAAGCATGTCTTACTTGTAATTTTAAGAGCAACCACAAGTACGTTACTAGTCCTGTGAGAAGACAGCTATGCTGGTAAAAAGTCTGCTATGCAGGTATGAGGACCTAAGTTAGAATTCATACAAAAAGCTAGGTGTGGCAGCATCTACTCATACGGCTGGCACTGATGAGACGGTCATGAGGTCCATGAGGCTTGCTGGCCAGCTAGTACAGCAGAAATGGTGAGCTTTAGGTTCACAGGGAGAGAGTTCAAAATACTCACCTGCACAAGGCAGAAAGCTGATGTTGACCGCCAGCCTCCACACACACAGCTATTCACTCACCCACAACTGCTGGAACCATTTCTGTAGCATGTTACTAGACTGTTTATGTACACTAACTCTTGAGATTAGTAGCTTTTAATTATCAGCACTTAAAACATATTCCAAAACTTGAATGTGGGGCAATTAGATAAAAATTAAAAGAGTGTAAAAGCAAAATATGCTTATAAAACTGTCTAGGACACTGGCCTTAAAAAGAGTGTTAAAAGAGTTAAAAGACGAATTCACTTACAGCACAGAATTCCTCAAAGGATATTCTTCCATCTCCATCCTTATCTGCATTTATTATGGTTTTGTCTACAATCTGCTGTAACTGTGTATCTTTCAGGTTGTTGCCCACCATCATCTTCAACACCTGGAAGAGTTCTCCATTGGAAATATAACCATCTTTATCCATGTCATAGATACGGAAAGCAACTAGAAAAAAAAGGGGGGGGGGAGCAGAAAACCACTGCTATTAAAAGGCAAACAACAAATACTTAAAATGAAAACCAGTATTATCCAACTAAGAAGATGCATTTTTTAAAATACAGACACCACACACAGTTCAATTGACTACAAGGCTGAGCTATGGAGTAAAGACTACCAAGGCCAAGCATGTGTTATGCCTGGTCTCAGAAACATCTTTCCCACTACACCACTAAAGATGACACATCATTCAAATATACTAGCTGCAACATCATAGATGACTTCTATTATGACTGAAAAGTCTTAAAATGTTTTTAGAAGTCTAACTTCCAACATGGAATGGTAGTTTAAGAAGGAAAATACTTACACCTCAACTTCTGCTCCTTATCGCCTTTGACACTGAACTGAGAGACTCCTTCAATGAATTCTAAATAAAAGTTGAAAATGTTTACAAATCACAACTTTTAATTTTTATAAAGAAAAGCAACATTCAAAAGGTTATTTCTTGTACAAAATATTAAAAGCAGTACTAAAAAATCATTAATGTCAATTTTTAAAAAGTATTTATTTTATGTGTGTGAATATACTGTAGCTGTCTACAGACATACCAGAAGAGGGCATCAGATCCTATTACAGATGGTTGTGAACCACCATGTGGATGGTGGGAACTGAACTAAGGACCTCTGGAAAAGAAGCCAGTGCTCTTAACTGCTGAACCATCTCTCCAGCTCCAAATATTGTCAATTTTTAAGGCTCCAAATACAAGATTTCATTTTATTTGAATGTTTAATTTTATTTGAGTCGTCAAGATTAACCAATTTGAATTATGTGTTAAGGCCTGTGAGCCATTACTACTCAAAAACATTCTTTAAGGATATTTATTTAACTAATTTCTTTAGACTAAGAAAGACTGTACATTATTTTACCAAAACAAAAATCATTTTGTTTTCATTCCAAATTTCTAAATTATGTAAATACACTGTTGGTAAATTCTTACTACTGGCAAATAATGATTCATAAATAAAGAAAAAACAAGAACATTGAAAATACTACCTACACATGATTTACAAGTATAATACCAAATGTAAAATGATATATAATTTAATAAATATTTGCACAAAAGATTCCTTGGTGTCAGGCCAGGCATAGGTTACCAAAAGTGACCAGTACAGGTCTCAGTGTTTAAGAAAAATGTAAGAAACAAGAAAAATACAGCTTTTAATATTGTTAAGCTGTCCTTCAGTGAGAGTAATTTTTTTTTTAAATGGAGGCAATACTCAATGTTCCTTCTTGTGGTAGATGACACTATAACAGATACCCAGATAACTTATGAAGCAAAAGTAAAGAATAATTAAAATCTAGGTAACCCTGATTTTCAAGTTTTAGCATAATCTTTATAAGATCACCAAAAATAGAGACACTTTAAAAATTCTAGTTCCATTCTGATGAAGAGTACTTTAAGATTTAAAAACAAAATAGCCATTACCTTTGAAGTCTACTTCTCCATTCCCATCTGTGTCGAATATATCTATTACCCGCTGTACTAAAGGATTCTGTTGTAACTCAGGCAGAGACATGAACTCTTCCACGCTCAAAGAACCAGAATTGTCCAAATCAAGCTTCTTGAATCTCTTTCCTAGCCTTTTAATTTCATCAGCATCAACTAAAACAAAGAAAGTAGCAAACCTTTAATTTTCAATTTGATCTAAGAAGCTACAAATGACAACTATTTTCCCTGCACTGCTTTTGTTTGGTCTTCCCATCACATATCAATGGGATGCTGGGCAGACAACTATCCCAGGGTGACACTGCTTTACCAAGCTGATCATGGAGACCTTGACAGAGGCTGAGTCACTCTGTTCTGTCCCATGGCACCTTTATTTACATATTCATTACAGTGTACATTTAAAATATAAAAACATTCAAATGGATACTGCAAAAATTATCTACAATACTAAAGTACAGACCACACAATCACAGGATGGCACTGACGTCTACTGTAACTCAAAAGGGACGGAGTGATGGCAGGAAAACATGCCAATTTGTGGGTTTATGGAGCTTTCTCCCAGTACTGATACTCTAAGACTTACAGATGGGATAAACCCCAACCAACCCCATGGGAATGGACACAGCACAACATGTCTACCAGCCATCACAGATTAGCCACATGTACCTTAAAAAACAAATGCTCAGAACACGAATACATTGTCAATAGCTGAGTAAAATCACCTAACTCTCCAAGCTTGTTTTGTGACAGTGGAACACATCATGTAATCTGGCCAATTACTCCCAAGGCCCCTACACCAGAGCACACTGCAGAACAGGGTGTTCACAATGGCAGCTGGGAATTACAGCATACTGCATTGTCTAGCATTCTTCAAAGTATTAACTGAGTGTTGATATATATACTACTTATCTAAGGGAAGATGGAAAACTCTGATTTCAAAAGCATGGCACCTGCCCTAATTACCTAGAATATTTAAAGCCAGTTTGGAAGGCACAACCATCGACAGTGCCCAGGGGTGGAGGACAAAAAGAGAAAAGGAGCATTAGAAGAAAAGAACACACACTTGAAAAGCAAAACAGGAAATATAGTTAGTTCTCTTAATGCACTGTGCAAGGGAGTGTGACTACCACCTCCACAGCAGCAGGCATCCAAGCACTGCCTCCTACCGCCCCAGCGGATGAAACATGCTGCAAGGTAACACAGCAAACACAAGTTCACTTTTTGAAATGCTAGTTTTACAAATCTACCTTCCATGCAGATGGCTCTGTGACAGATTAAACTCAATCCTGTTACTACCTTCAGTACTTAGCAGTCACAGAACACTACTTTGCATAAGATAAGCACTGAAGCATGTATTTCCACATCTGACACTACCATTCCTCCTTTAAAAAATTTAAGAAAAACAATCTTCAATCTATTGTGCTTCTCAGTGTTTCAACAACTGTGGGCATGTAATTCTGCCACCTTTAAAAAGAATAGTTATAAAAAAATTAAATTTTCTTTCAAAAAAGGATATTCTTCTGAGACAAGGTTTCACTTGAGCTCAGAGATCTGCTTGGCTCTGCCTCCTGAGTGCAGATTTGTTTGTTTGTTTTTAAATAGCTTACCCATTAAATATAAATTATGGTGAACTGAAGTGACCTAAAGAAACGCCACACTTATGCTAAAGATGTCTTAAAAGGAACTGAATGATTAAACCTTCATGATTATATATTTTTAGTATATTCCAGATACGGTCTAAATTATCTTAGACCTGACATTTCCTTAATAACCACCTAACGTCTATCTCTGTCCCTGACCTAACACCCTACTGATGATCAGGTTTGGTTCATATTAACTCAGCATTGGGGTATATGAACTCAGTAGACCATTGGCTTCCAGTAACCCCAAAAGCTAGGCATGTCAACAGACAGCATCTGAGATCTACTGTACCCCATCTACCACAGATCCTCATCAATATATTGGGTAAAATACATTCATTTTCTAACTTTCTTTTGCTTTGCAGCTATGATGAATTCAACAGTGAATGTGTTACTCGGTATAACCTAATTCTCTGTTCCTGAACTACAGTCAGTTGTGTTGGTAAAGAGAATAGAGAATAAACTATATTCCCTGGGATTTATATACATAGAGAAAGGGAGGGAAGGAAAGGAGGAAGATATAAAGGGCTCATTTGTTGTCCCATTCATTCCCCAAAACAACATCAATAACAACAAACCCCACACAAGACAAAAAACAGGGTTTCTCTGTGTATTCCTGGCTATCCTAGAACTCACTCTGTAGATCAGGTTGATTTCAACCTCAGAGCCACCTGCCTCTGCCTCCCAAGTGCTGGGACTAAAGTTGTGCATCTCCACCGACCGGCCCTACATGGTTGTTTTTGAAACCCAACATATGACTCAAAGAATTATCTACTTTCAAGAAGTCATTCACTAGTCAGCACCAAATACCGTGCACCCAGCCGTCTCACTGCCTTCAAAGGTAGTCGCAGAGTTCTCCCTGTGGCTTGGACTTCCTCTATGGTCAACAGTCCCCTGTGTCGTTCTAAACAGGGTTTTTGTTGTTGTTTATGTTTTTAAACATGATACTCATTTGAGAGTTTGTCAAAGCCTTAGTTTGCCATTGTTGTCTTTTTCTTTACTACTCTCTAGCTTAGCATTTGTCTGTCTCTTCTGTTTCCTATGACTTGGCTACTTTTAGTATAGAAATTCTCTGAACAGCTAATCATAGAAACATTGGAGAGGCGTATCTTTCTAGTCCTATAGGGTAGGTATCAAGGGGAACTTTTAAGATATAGAATGGCCTCAAAGGAAGCCCCAAAGTGATATATTTCCCTCCTAAATTGTAAAAAAACTTCATGTGTGCCAGGAAGGCACACTTATGGGCAATCTTAAGAGTACTGGGCTGTCTCACGATATCCCAAAATTATGAGATAAAACTTTCACTACAGCGTGGAGAATCAAAATATCCCAGGGTGAAGGCAAGGAAACTACTACAGCAAAGAAATCTAATCCAAACAAATCCCATCAGCTACTTAAAAGGCTACAATCTTCAGGAAAGAGAGGGAAAAAAAAAGACTAAAATGGGAACCAAAACCCCAGGAGAGGAAGCATTTGCTGGGGAAAAGCTAATTAGTAGCTGATTTTATATTTTAAAGTTATCATTCTAACTGGAAAGTTGCAAGCATTTAGGGAAATCGAGAATAGCTGATATCCCTGTATGGTTCATTCATTTACTTTTTTATATACTACAAGTTTCGACTGTAGGCAATCGAAAAATGGAAAACGGCCAGTCTAACAGGACTTTAAAAGGAACCTAAGAAATACATAACGAATTTAAACGCAATTCATGCTGTCAGCCAAGTTTCAAACTTGAGGAGGAAAGAAATACTGATGAACAGGAAGTGAATCTTAGACACTGCAGGAACTGAAAGTGCGTTCTGAGGACTCCAGCTCTGCTCAGCCTCTGTTCTCTCGCTTTGCCCCCTCACTCTCTCCTCGCTTTCTTCTCTAGGAACCTCCAGGAAAAGACAAATTCTCAAAGACAGACAGCATTACACTGTCTTAGGGGAGCTTACAGGGAGATGAGATCTGATGCCACCCCTATTCCCTCAACAAAAACCCTGCTGGAAACTTCCTCAATTGGATCTGGACTTCTGATCTGCAAAAAAACTTCAGGGTTCTCTAGTTTTATTAGTTAGAAATAAGAAATGCCCATCTGCAATGGCATTAACGCCCATCTGCAATGGCATTAACGCCCATCTGCAATGGCATTTCCCTCTCTAATCATTAGCCCTGAATCAAGACAAATACGAGCCCAAGTGCACACATACTTCACCTTCTGATCTCTGGCTTGCACTGGACACTGTTTACGTTATGATTTTATTACCTCAGAGCACACCAACTTTAATAAGATGGTGTCCTGTTTTTAGTTTCCTGATAATTTACTCCCCTAACACTGTTGATTTCATTTAATTCCATTGTCTCCCAGTGTAGCTGTGAGCCTATGTCGGTGACTTGGTGTGTGTGTGCGCGCATTTACGTGTGAGTACGATACAGCTTTGCCTCAGTCTACCTGGCCTTGTTTTCTTTTTCCTCACCTACGATTCAAAGAAACTGGTTGTTCAATCCCATCCTAATCAAAGTACAGACTTGCAAGCTGACTACTGAACTAGGAACTATAGAAAAAAGTGCAAGAGAAGGACTTAAGTATGCAGCAGTAAGGCTTACGACAGAACACAAAAGTTTGGCTTGGCAGGATAATACATAATAAATGGTCGATTTTGATTTTACTTTTGTTAGAACATAGGCCTGCTCCTAAAACACAGTAGTCATTTGTAGAAGTCCAAATCCCACAGCCTGAGATCAGGCCACACCTCCCTGCAGCAGCAACCCCCATTTATGGTCCTAACCAGGCCCTAGCTCCTCTAGGCTGTCCAGATTACTCAGACAACCACTTTTGCATCTTAGCTTTGTCCTCTGTCCCCTTCTCCCTCTACTCCTTCTTTCCACCCTCCCTCACTCTATCAAGTTCCTCTTAGGGTTTTAAAGAGAAACTCTCTTTCCCTTAAGGCTCCAGCATCCTCAGATCACCATTATACTGTTTCTGTCCTGGGCGCCTTTCTTTTGATACACTGTATCTTAGGGAGTCTATTATTGCTGCCCTTTCTTTGGTGTATTTAACAACTTTGTTTAAGACCAAGGTTTAGACTTAAAAATTGGTAACATCTTTTCTTAACTCTCTTTCCTTTCCTTCTCTAGGAGGTCAGAGGTAAGGGGTTACAGCCCTTGGATCTGGAATTAAAGGCAGTTGTGACCTGCCAGGTCTGGATGCTGGGCATCAGCTCCAGACTTCCACAGGAACAATATGTGATCTTACATGCTCAGCCATCTTTCCAGTCACTGTCTTCTTTATTTTTTTAGATAGGTTCTCGGTACATACCCCTAGCTGGCCTTGAACTCAGGAAATAGGGCGGCCTCTGCCTCCAAAATGCTGGGATTAAAGGCATACACCAGTTGTTTTACATTAGCATTGAGGATGCTTAAGGGCTCAGTAAACTGTCCTAGGTGTATCTTTAGTTTTATTTTTCACAAACCTATCTGCAACACACTTTAGCCATAAGTTTCATTCCTGTCTATTTTCAATTTGGAACAACTCTTCTATGTTTGCAGCTCCGCCTCTGCACTCAGTGTTCCACTGAACTCCATGAGTTCATGAGTTTTTAAGCTACGTTCCTACAGCTAATAATGTGTCCTAAAATGTTGTTTCCCCCTTGCAGCCTTCTCTTGGGTTGTTGCAACTGAAAGAAAGCTGCTGCCTTAGAGGAAGAAAATTCTATTAGAAATAATTACTCCTACTTAGTGCATTCCTGCTAATTTCATAGTAACCACAGAATAATTTTATATAACAAATATTTAAATTATTTGCAAAATTTGTTCTAATTACATAGAATTTTCATTGTGTTTATGATCTTTAAATCTCTTGATTAATGGCTAAAAGAATGAATAGCTCAGTATGAGATCAATTTTCAAAACTGGAGCTTTAAGCTTAATTCTTCCATTAATTTTTCTATGTATAAAGCTACAGTTCTGTCCTCATAAAAATAATTAACAGGTACCAGGTACGGTGATCTCTGTAAGTCCGAGGCCAGCCTGGTTTGCATAGTAGGTTCCAGGCTAGCCAAAGTTACATAAAATTAAAATAAAACTTAATAAGCATCCTGAGAAGATGGACATAAATGGAGACACCATAAGTACTTGGTTAGTCTTTCTATGCGAATTCCTAGGAGACAAAATGTAAGAGAGCCTGAAGCAGGTGATATCATCAATTAGAAAAGACACCACACCAAGGAGTCCCCTGACTTCTCCAACAAGGACCCTATCAGGTATTCCGACCCACTTTTTGCATTATAAAACTTCAGGTTTGGGCTGGCAAAATGGCTCAGTGGTGGGCATGTCTGCAGCCAAGCCTTAAGTTTGATCCCCAGAACCCACGTGGTTGAGAACTGACTCATACATGTTTTCCTTGGGTTTCTACACACACTTGAGCAACTACGATGTGGGGATAATTTGTACCTTCCCATGTCTTGACTCAAATCTGTCAACCCCTGTGTGGGCACTTCAGGGGATGTCAAAACTGGGTATACTGACTATTCACTGTATCCACAAAGCCCCAGAACGTCCAGATTGCATGTCTACTCTGATTCCTTCATGATTCCTTATATCTAAATCTTTCAAAATTGTGCTTACTTAGTGATAGGAACAGACCTGGTCTTGGCTTTCAAGGGAATACAGGAGGCTGTTCTTGTTACCACGCTTTGTAATGGCTGGTAGACATGACCTTGTACATTAGCCAAATGTTCAATTCAAAGTTCTCTCCACTCTCAAAAGAATTCTTACTATTCAACATAATTTGGATTTTGAAAAAAATCCAACTTCAAGATCAAGCCAGTTAAAATTTCCAGCATGGGTTTGGGGGGAGGCCGGACTTGTGAAGCCCTGCCCCTAGCTGAAGCTGTCGATGGCTTGTGATAAACCAATACCTACATACATATGGGTGTTATAAATGGACTTGGTAAGTTAAAAATATTCATTTTAAAAGGAAGATGTGAAGTTGGGAGTGAGATGTGTTAGGGAACATGAAGGAGTTGGAAGGGTAATCAAGATATTGTATGAAACTTGTAAGGAATTTAAAACGCCAGGAACATAAGTCTTCTAAGAAGAACTCTATTTGAGGAAATATCTCTACTTTAGATCCCAAACCACCATGGCTAAAGAAACAAAACAATAACAACAACAAAAAAAACTTGCTATGTTAAAAAAAAAAAAAGAGTATCAATAGAGCCTAACATAGTGAACACACATTGTACTGATATTAGAAATGTTGAGGTATAACAAATTCTTAGATGTGGTAGTCAATCTGATCCAGTTAAAGTACAAACTATTCTGAAGACCACTGTGAATGGTCTTGTAAATCTGACTAGTTATCCTGTGCTATGACCAGAAGCACATCCCTCAACTACATCAACTCTGACAGGAGTAAGCAGAGGCACTCAAATTTTCAGCCTTAGACATGCTCACACTTCTGCCTTCCCCAATCACTGTCACCCTATTATCTTGTGAGGAATACCCAAAACCTTTGGGTTGCCTTTTTGTCCCAAGTATACCAAAACAACCACGTCTCCAAGGGCAACAGCATTCGTGGTACATTATCAGAACTGTCCCCGTGCTGCCCCAAGAGGCGTTTCTGGGGGTACTGTATTCTGGAATTACCTAAACAGAATAAAGGCATACCAAAAAAAAAAAAAAAAAAAAAAAAAAAGGCTGCATGTTCAAAAATAGGACATACAGAAAACTACCTCAAAAAAGAAATTCACAACCTAAGAAACCTTTCTTTTAAAGCACTTTCTTGATTAAATGAATCTTCATGCTATCTAACAGTTAAGTCAGGTCTAGAAAATTTAGAAAAATACAAAATGTGTATTTTTGCCAATAAAATGTAAAGGCAACATTAAAAAATAAGTTCTATTGGAATCCGTCTTTCTGACTGAAATAAAGATGGTTTGGCAGGTAAAGACAAAGGCTGAGTTCTATCCCCGGAACACACATGGAAGGAGAAAAATGATTACCTGAACTGATCCTGACCTGTAGGCACACAGGCAGAGACACTGGCTGGAGCATGCAGACACACCCACACATGAAGTAAACAAATGGAAAACCAATGAGACTTGTCTTTTCTCTAGTCACTAATGATATCTGGATGAGTTTGGTGAGAAGGAATTCAAAATGCTACTGCTATTCTGTAGTTATAAGCATTTAATTCTCCAAAGTGGAATCTGGTGTGATACTAAAACAGTAAGATATCTCAAATTTACCCAAAAGTAAGTTACAATTTAGGCAATAAATACCAGTTTTCCTCAAACCAGCTATTTCATTTGAGGTTACAGGTATGACATACAATGGTCGGAAAAAAACTAGAACTAAAAAATTATTTCAAGGCCAGGAGGTGGTACAAGCCTTTTATCTCATCACTCAGGAGGCAGAGGAAGGCAGAATCTTGAGTTCCAGGACATCAGGGCTATACAAACAAACAAACAAACAAAAACAAAAACAAATTCAAACACTCTAAACAGCAAACATGGATAAAAAGCTTTGCTACATATATATCTATAGATAGATAACTTTAGATATATTTACCTGAAAGAAAATAAATATCTAAAATGAAGACCTCAAAAAACAAAACGCCAAATACAAATATCAAACAACTAATCAGTAAGTGGGCAAATGAAATAAAAACATTTCAAAAGATAAAGTAAAACTCAAAACACACACACACACACACACACACACACACACACACAGGAAAAAAGTTGTTCAACATCCTTAACGACGAGGGGACTCCAACTGACACCACTCAGAATGACTGTCATAAAAACAAATCAAATGCTGGTAACGACTTGGGGTGGGGGTGGGGCTCTTCTACACTGCTCACGGCAATGACTGTTAGTAAAGCCACTGTGGATACTAATGTGACCCAGCTATGTCACCCAAGCATAGCCACATAAGACTCTTATGAAAGAATGGAATTACAATAGTAAGCAAAGTAACTGAAACTCAGAGAAAAGTGGCATGTTTCCTCTCAGTTTTGAATTTATGTGTGATAGGAAAGTATAAGCAAGATAGGCCGAGGGAGAAGAGAATGGAGCGAATAAGACTACAGCACATTATACACTGGAACGAAATGGATGTCTGCAACCTGTCACTGTTTACACACAGTGAGTGTACATACATCAATAAAAACAAATTCCTTACAGACCAGCAGTTTAATATTCTGCACAAAATAGATCAACTATCAAATGTATAGAAGAAAAGAAAGTTACTACCAATATGTGAAAGATTAAATTGGTTTATTATTATAATATGGATAGTCACTGACACTTCAGCTGTCTATTTTCTTAAACATGAAACCTTGGTAGTTTTAAGACTCTTTAGGGCCTGAGAGATGGCTCAGCACACTCCCTGCTCATACAGAGTACCTGGCCAGATTCCAGTACCCACACCCAGGTAGCTAATAACTGCTTCAAACTCCAGGTTCAGGGGACCAGCCTCTTCTGACCTCCCAAACACTTGTACGTAGAGACCTAGGCATAAACGAAATTAAAAACAAAAATAAAATGGCCAGATTTTAGATATGTATCATAAATTTAAAAAGCGAGAAGTCATGTGGGCTTTCAGTACTTCTATATTAAAATTCTTCCATACTTTAAATTCTTAGATAAAATTATCAAGTAACAGTCAAATGGATAAAAGCCAGACATCACCAACATCTCATGAACTGGATACTGACAGATGCCTGTGATTCCAGTACTTGAAATGTTAAGGCAGGAAGATCAGAAGCTGACGATTAACTCTGGTTACAGAGAAAGTTCAAGGCCAGCCTGATACACACAGGATCCTGTCTCAAAAAAGCCAAGCATTACTGAGCTAGATGTGGTGGCACATGTCTATGAGCCAATGGGAGGCTGAGCCAATCTACAGAGCCACAGGTCAATCTGGGCTAATACAAAGCAAAAGCACAAACTGGCTCCAGAACATTGCAAAAGCACAGCAGTGCAAATGAATTCAAATGGAGAAGAGTTGTTTTGACACTACCAAACCCAAGCAACAACTCACTGCAAGGTAAGAGGATTCAGAGCAAGCAGAACCAGCCACAGTAAATGGGCCAATGGGGCTGTTCCTGAGAATAGCATGACCTGGAACCTTGGAAACTTCAAACTGTCTTAACCTACCACAGTCTCCATTCCAATTCCAAAGACTCCACCCTTTCCTAATAAATGCCCTTTCACATGAAACCTGACTTATTTCTAAGAAGATATCAGCCACCTGGTCAGCACCAGTCCTTAAAAGAAAATTGACTAAGACTTCATTTCTTTCTTTTGGTTCCCTGATTAACAAACAAGTCCTTAGACTATCCACATTCGTTGTCTTAACTTTTGATGCTCAAGTGTTCTGAAATAGCTACTTGGTATTATTAAGGTTTTCTCTTAAAAAACACTTTATTTATGCGCCAAGAGAAACACACTACACAGTGACTGCTCTATACTGGGTCCTTCCTTACTCCTCAACTAGACCAGATCAGGCAGTCACTGGTCCATCCCCTGTGAGTGTACACACACGTTCCCTAAAACTACTGTGCTATCTAAGAGTCTACTACAGACAACTAAATCCAAAGTGTTAGCTGACAAACCATAGTCTTTTGAGACACAGTTTCACTACATATTTTAGTATTCCCTCCAACAGTCCTCCTCCACAGCATCCAAAGGCTGAAATTACAGCTGTATGCTACCATACCTGGGTGTAGGCATTGATTTTTAACAAGAGAAGACAAAAGGGAAGAAGAGAGAGAGGGTAGGAAAGAGAGAAGAGTAGAGGGAGGGAAGGCAGACTGCATTTAATTTTTAAAAAAAAATTTATTTATTTTATATATGTGAGTACACTGTAGCTGTCTTCAGACACACCAGAAGGCATCAGATCCCATTATAGATGGTTGTGAGCCAGCATGTAGTTGCTGGGAATTGAACTCAGGACCTCTGGAAGAGCAGTCAGTACTCTTAACCACTGAGGCATCTCTCCAGTCCTGCATTAAACTTGTAAGGACATTTATAAGCCACATTATGAAACTGCCTATCCTAAAATTAGAAAGCTACAAAGTGAATGTTAAGCTTCTGGCTCTATAACTTTGTAACTGCACAAATTCTAAATTAACATCCAGGCTTTCAAATATTAAGTATCCATCTAATGTACATATAAAGTTAAGACCTGGACTGGCAACAATGACGCAGAGAGTAAAGGGGATTGAGGTGACCTGAATTCAATCCCTGGACCTCACATAGAAGGAACAAACTCCACCGTTGTCTTCTAACTTCCATGCATGCCATGGCACATGTGTCCACAAAGGCATGCCATATACAAACACACACAATAGTAAGACTAAAAAAGCCAGTCATGATGCAGTGGTACAAATAAGAATGGCCCCCACAGTCACACAGATGTGAATGGCTGGCCACCAGGGAGTGGCACTTTTGAAAGGATTAGTAGGCATGGCTTTGTTAAAGGAAGTGTGTTACTGGGGGTGAAACCTAAGCCAGGTTCTCTATTCCTGCTGCCTGGGGATCTGAATGTAGAACACTCAGATTACACACACACACACACACACACACACACACACACACACACACGCGCGCGTACAGACAAGTAAAATGCAATTTTAAAAAGTCATCCCCAAGGTTATAAAAAAAAACAGTAGCTGAAGAAGTCTTTGGCAACTGACTTTCACTCTAGAAACCTGCTGGTCTTCAGAAAATCTCCCTGCCCCATTCCATCAAGATCCAAAAATCTCAACTTTCAAATGGCAAAATACAAATTTCACATATCTGGTTCTCCTCCCTCTAGTCCAGGTGGCAGTTGACTTGGTTATGTGACAAGTTATAGTCCATGAAACACAGCATTCATGGTCTTGCAATTCCATTTCCCCAATGATTTGGGGAATTCTTGGGTACAGCTATTAACATTACAAGACAAAGAAGTCCAGATCCATGGATCAACAAACAGAAAAAACAGATCAAAAAACATTATTACAAATTCATTTAGAAAAGAACCCTCTTAATTCACAGAGATTTGGGGGTTTACTCTGAAACTACAACATTGTACATATATTAATAATAAAATCTACTTTTTAAACATTCCCTACTTCAGTAACTTCAAGAGTGTGTGTTCCATGCCTTCTCAGTTTTAAATGTAGGCCACATTTGATACAAAAACAAGTATGCATCATACAGATGTATGCCTGCCCCCCACAGATTCATAAGCAAAACAAATGCTTGTTGCCATTACATTCAACTTACAGTGTGAGCACATTTCCAAAGGGTAACTCGCCTCATTTCCCTGGGGAAAGAAGAAAGAATCAATTAGTTACAAGTTACACCTAAATACCTTTAGAATAACAGCAACTATTTTATCGGACAAAACAGGCAAATGAGCCATAAATTGTAAACATCAATTCATGTTCAGAATTATAAACAATACTTCCTTTTTAACTAGTCAGAAAACATGTCAAGTATTTGTAACACCATAAACAGGCTAACACAAATCCCACATATTAGAGACTGCCAGTGCACTCGCTTGTCTTGCTGGATAAGCTGTTTTCTTTATTTCTTTTTTGAGAACTGTTTCAAAGCCCAGGCTGGCTTAAACTCCCAGTGTAGGTAAGGCTGACTTTGAACTTCTGAATCTCCTGCCTTAGACCCGGGTTATAAGCTTGCGCCAACACACCAGGCTAAAGAACTTATTTTGGTAAAAAGCTCAGAGTAAGAACATTCTGATCATTTCTGCTTACAGGTTAATGAGACTGCAATATGAACTGTTAAGAAGAAACTCCTTGTTACCAATTATACTCATTCAGTAAAACACAACTTTGAAAACCCTGTAAGATGTTAACAGGAACGTTAATAAGCTCAATATAAAACAACTATTTAAAATTTGCTTCTAAGTATTTCTTTTCATAAGAAGTCATCCTGTTGCCATGTATTTTCCCCATTAGAGGAGGGAAAGGGTATTCTAGAAAAAATACAGGCCTAGGTTTCCTAAAGCTAACAGGTTTTAAACATAAGAAAGCCTGCAGAATTCAAGCATTGTACAATATGACCAAGTAATTCACAAGATCATTTGATGATGAAATCCTCAAATAAGCCCATTTGCTTGGTGTTCAAGATAAACTATGTATTTATCATGTTGGACAGTCTTATTATGCAACTGTGGCACAGAACTTACTATGTATAGCAGGTAAGCACTGAACTCATAAAACTATGCCTGCCTCTGCCTAACATGCACCACCAACCAACCACAACAAAAAACAAAAAAACAAAAAAACAAAAAAACAAAAAAACCCCAATATCTGCCAATTAGGAGTAATGTTACATCAATTGTGTGACTAGTATAGAACAGTAAATCAGAAAGTTGCATGCAGCAGCCCTTTTCAGAAATGACTTGCAATCACTGATATAAAAAGGAGCCCAGGGTCTGTCCCTGGAGAACTGAGAAGTACGAGAAGGTTGTATTTGTGGGAAACAGCACCCTAGAAAAGGAAGAAGATACAGAGACCTAAAATCTGTAGCAACCTGGGATCTATAGAGAACTCCTTCTGTCTTCAGTAGCATTAGGACATCCCCAAAGCCAAGGTAGAACTAGTAAGTGGGCTAAAACTATCTCTGATGCTTACAGAGCTGGGAACTTTGTGTGCAGACCTCAATACACAAGGCACTGGGATACAGTCCTCAGAAGGCCTGCATTAGCTTAAATTAAAAGGCCGTTCTGAGCTCACCCTGGAGAAAAATTAAAAAGAAAGAAAGAAAAAAAAACCTTAAACTCAGTAAGCTAAGTCCAAGTGATTTGAGGGGAAGACAAAACAAGCAAGCACTCTAAAGGAACAAAGCAAAATCCAGCAAAACAGCACAAAATCCAACGTCTGACAGTGAAAAAAAAAAAGAATTATAATTTGAGTACATTAAAAAAAAGGCGCGCAGAAAAGACCGTTATATCCTACCACCTAATTTATAAAAATAAAATTCATAAAGTAAATCCGTATCCTATTCTCCTTTAATAGTCTTTCTTCTCCTATAATACATATCATAAATATGTCTCAACAAGAATACACCAGGCACAGTGGTGCATATCTGTGACCCAAGAGTCAGGAGATAAAGGAAGAACAAGTGAGTAATCTTCATTGACTCTGTGAGGTCAAGGCTAGCCTGGATTACACAAAACTCTTTTTTTGGGAGGAAGGGGTGTCCCAATAGGATCTGTCCTGTTTTATCGTTGTTGGTGGTTTTGTCAACCTGGGGGCCCACCTGGGTATCCACCCACCCTGGCACATCAAGTCTCTGGGAGGCTATGCACATCCTCTCTCACTGAGGATAGACAAGGTAGCTCAAACTTCATCATACAAAAAGTGTCATACAAAATTAACTTCAAGAAATCAGTAGCCCTCTTTTATTCAAACGATAAACTGGCCCATAAAGGAATTAAAGAAACCACACCCTTCATAATAGCTACAAATAATATAAAATATCTTGGTGTAATTTTAACCAAGCAAGTAAAAGATCGAAGCTGGAAAGATCTCCCATGCTCCTGGATAGGTAGGATTAACATAGTAAAAATAGCCATTTTACCAAAAGCAATTTACAGATTCAATGTAATCCCAGTCAAAATTCCAATACAGTTTTTTATAGACAGACCTTGAAAGGGCAATTTTCAACTATATATGGAAAACTAAAAAGAATCCAGAATAGCCAATACAATCATGAACAATAAAAGAACTTTGGAGCAATCACCATCCCTGACCTCAAGCTGTACCACAGAGCCACATTGATTAAAAAAAACTTCATTGGTATTGGTATAGAAACAAATCAATGAAATCTAATCAAAGACCCAGAAATAAACTCACACACCTATGTACACTTGATTTTTGATAATGAAGCCAAAACCATACAATGGAAAAGAGAACGCATCTTCCATAAATGGTGATGGTCTAACTGTATGTCTAAATGTAGAAGAATGAAAATAGATCCATATTTATCACCCTGCACAAAACTCAGGTCCAAGTCGATCAAGGAGCTCAACATAAGAAAAATCGGATACACTAAATCTCATAGAGGAGAAATACCCTTGAACAAATTGGTCCAGGGGAAAAGTTCTTGAACAGAGTATCAATGGCTCAGGCTCTAAGATCAACAATTGATAAACAGGACCTCATGAAACAGCAAAGCTTCTGTAAGGCAAAAAACCACTGCCAATAGGACAAAACCACACCCTACAGATTGAGAAAGGACCTTCATTAACACTACATCTGACAGAGGGCTAATATCCAAAGTTTATAAAGAACCCAAGAAGTTAGCCATCAACAGCCCAAATAACCCAATTTTTAAAATGGGGTACAGACTTAGCCAGAGAAATCTCAAATGTCTGAGAAGCACTTAAAAAAATGTTCACTTTTGTAAGTTGATGATTCTTCCAATGTGACTTGTTTGGTATTAAGGGTTTTTTCCTTTCCTTTCCTTTTTCCTTTCCTTTCCTTTCTTGAGATAGGGTCCTAGCTGGTCTGGTACCCATACAGCAGTTCAGGTTAGCTTTGAACTCAAGTAGCCTCCTGCCTCTGCTGCCAAGTGCTGGGATTCAAGGTGTGCAAAACTGTGCTTGGCACAGACTCAGGGATTTTAGGACACTGAGTTATACTAACTCAGCAATATCATCTAATCTGATGCTTGATCCACTTCAAATCTGGGCAGCATTTATTCCTTCTTGTTGGGTTGGTCCCTCCCTTTTCCTTCCAATATGTACACATCATTCAGAACATGTTGACCACATTACATTTTCCTATCCTAGGGCCAGGAATCAATGATTTACTCCAAGGAACTAGCTCTTCGGAAAGCTAGTTCCAACATGGCTATGTTTCCAACATGGCTATGGATAGCCATGTTTTTTTTGTTTTTTTGTTTTTTTTTTTTTTTTGTCTGTCTGTTAAGAACTTATAGAACCTAGGCTTGGGGGGGGGGTTGTGTGTGTGGGAGACTTTCAGTAAAGATACAACATTGATAATTGAAATTATTAACATATACACAGTAACGTATATGTTACTACCACCTAGAGTTCATTAAAACAAACACTACCATGAACCCAGGCACAGTGGGCAGGGAACCTGCCTGTAGTTTAGTGCTCCCGAGGCTGAGGCAAGAGCATCACTTGAACCTGTTGTTTAACCTGACCTTTGAAGCACGGCTGAGAGTTTTTCAAAACTAAAAAGGAGTCAGCACAGTGGCACACCCTTTTAATGCCAACAACCACGTGGCAGAAGCAGCTGTGAGTAGACATAGACTCTGTGAGTCTATGTCCAGCCTCATCTACATACCAAGGGTCAGGACAGCCAGGGCTGCACAGTGGGACCCTATCTCAAAACAATTACAGTAAAGTTAAAGTAAAACATCAATCAAAAAGAATAACATACAAAATTTAAAGATTTGAAAAAGAGAAGAAATTTGTCAATTGCCAATCAACTAAATGGGAAGAAGAAGGGAGGTGGGGAGACAAGGGCTGTGGTTTAGGTCTATAATCCCAGCATACCCAAGTGGGAGGCCAACCCAGAAGAACAGGAGATCAAGGCCAGCCCCACTTATATCAGACTATATCAAAGCAAACAAAAACAACAAAAAAATCCTAATCCAATTGAACATGGTCCAATGGCAGAGTTTTGAATACGGTATCAACTCTGCATTATTCTATATTTTCTTAGAATAAGTATATAAGTCTATTAATATATCATCTACTACTAGGATTCATATAATAGGATTATAAACAAATTAAGGAAAAAGTTTAAGTAGGAAGAGGTTAAAAGTAAAAATATGGATAAATCCCAATTTCTTCTCATTGTGGATTTTCCATGACTCATACATACTACGAGACCAGCACAAACTGCTTTTGATCAGTAACTGTAAACTATGTTGCCAGACAACAAGAAATGACCCACATTTCCCACCACCCGTCAATTGTCTTTGTTTGGTTGGTCAGGTTTGGTTTCCTTTGGTTGGGTTGAGACAGTTTCTCTCCATGTGTAGTCCTGGCTCTCCTTGATCTCAGAGATCAAGCTGCCTCTGTCTCCCAAGTGTGGGTGCTAGGAATCATATCTAGGTCCTCTGGAAAAGCTGTAAGAGCCCTAACCACTAAGCATCTCGCTTCCAGCCCTCACATACTTCCTTATTTATCAGCTATACAAAATAAGATGACATCATTCTGATTCCTCCTCTTAGAGAATATTTTATATTAGTACACTTCAAGCTCCTGAGTAGCAAACACTTGAATATTCTTATCAGTGAAACATGCTTTCATAAGTGAGGTCAAGCTTTATTCTGATGAAAAATGTTGACTACCAAACCACTATGGATGAACTTCCAACAGCCCATTCACAAACAGTCTTTCCTGTACATGCCAACCACCAATCTGTCCAGAAACATGGCCTCAACACTAAATAAACTCAGAAAAGTTATAAATAAAAATGAAAGGGGAAGGGCACCATATCCAAAATGGTATTTTACAAAGCAACTGGTATGCTACAGGTAATTGCTACACAAGACTTTAAGTGTCAGGATTTAAGAACAGGATCCAAATATATAAGCTACGTGTTGAATTTGTCAGATGCAGCAAAAGCTTCTACATAAGAAAGTTCACAGAGACACAACCCCACGATGGCTCTCCCCACGATGATGGTGTTCTTCAAAGAAAACCCAAGTCCTAAGATCCTTCAGATGTCCCAGATGTATTAATTAATTACCTTTAAGTTAAAACCAAATGAAGGTATTTTAAAAGTGAAACAATGAGCTAATAGATGTAGAAATCTTTGAGGAAAATGATGGATGGAAAGGGAAACACTACACTTACTAGATGAAAGAAGTGAAATGCTGTTTACGCTGCTGGCCCTCAGACTCGTATTCTCACTTACTATTCAAGCTATCCTTCAGACAGGGAGGGGTAACAAGGGTAAGCAGCAAGCATCCAATGATAGAGACAAAATGTGCTCTAATTTTGAAGCTAATAAAACCCCAATACGAATACTTTTAAGTAATACAAAAGGAAGGAACACTTTCAAATTAATTTCACAAAACCAGTATCATTATAACATCAAAACCGAGTTGTTCTCAACCTGTGGGTTGCCAGCTCCTTTAGGGCGTCAGAAAAACCTTACATAGAGGTTGCCTAAGATCATTAGAAGACACTGATATTTATACTACAATTCATTACAGTAGCAAAATGACAGTTATGAAGTAGAAACAATAATAATTTTATGGTTGAGAGGATCACCACAATATAAGAGTTGTATTAGAAGGTTGCAACATACTGAGAAGGTTGAGAACCACTGAAATAAACAGAACAAAACCAGAAAACCACAGATCCATTTGCCTGAAGAACAGAGATGCAAATATCCTCAACAAGATATTTGCAAACTGAACTCAGGGACACATTAAGATGATCATATATCATGATCAAGTGGACTTCATCCCTGAAATACAAGGTTGGTTCAACACATGCAAATTGATATATAATATATTATACAAATAAAGTTAGAACAGATATCATGAAATCACAATGGATGCAGAAAAGGTCAGTTGACAAGAGTTCAACAAACTCTCATGGTAAAAGTCTTAGACACATTAAGAATAGAAGGAACATACCTCAAAATAATAAAAGACCTGTAGAACAAGCCAGTAACCAATACCATATTAAATAGAGAAGAATTAAGAGCATTTCCTCCAAAATCAGGAACAGAGATGTTCCCTCTCCTCTCTTACTAGTGCCCAAAATCTTAACTATAACAACATGAAGGAGAAAGACAGAAAAGGGAAAATAACAGAAGAAATCAAAATGACCCTAGTTGTTTGTAGACAACGTGATTCTGTTTAATAGACCATAGAGAGCGAACAAAAAGCTCTGAATAAACACTTTTTAGTAAAGCTATAGAATACAAAATCAATATATAAAAGTCAGCAAGCGGCCTTCAAATATACAATGAACTCACCAGGACAGAAGTTAGAAAATAGATGTATTACATAATAGTTCTCCCCCAAAAATAAAGTACATAAAATAAACATAACCAAGGAAGTGAAAGACGTCTACAATGAAAACTTCAAAACACTGAAAAGAAAAAAACCCGAGACACTAGACAGCAGAATGCACTTGTTTGCTCCTGGACTGACAGAATCGATACTGTAAATGGCCACAGGAAGAACAGCAATCCAACCACAACGCAATGCCCATCGAAATGCCACTGTCATTCTTCAGAGAACTAGGGGAATAAAATTCAAGAACTCATGGAACCATGAGTAGCCAAAACAATGCCAAGAGAGTATTACCTCACCTTGTTAAGAATGGCTAGCACCAAGAAGTCTAACAATAAATGTAGGCACCTACTGCTGGTAGGGTGGAAACCAGGCATCTCAAAAACTATCAGATAACCCAGAAAACCACTCCTGGTTTTCTGAAACTATCACAGATATGCTTGTAAATTCATGCTCTTTGGTGCTATATTCTTAATAGCAAGGAAATGGGGCCAGGCTAAAAGTATCCTACACAGATAAATGGGTAATAAAAATGTGATATACATGAGTATATTTATATTTAGTATATTAAGAAATCCGAAAATTTTCAGGAAAAATCAAAGGATCAGAAAGGTGCTTATCCATCAGTAGTCCTCCAAATGCCATTCATGCCACCCTTGGGAAGCACGGATTTACCTCCTGGCTCTGGACACATACTGACTATGACATATAAATGAAAACACACAGTAAGTAACTGGCTTTTACTCAGCATAGTATGTCCAAGATTAGTTCAAAATGGCTACATGAAACCAATACAATATCCAAGCATGGTGGCTCACCCTTGTAATCCTAGAATTTGGGAGCTGAGTCAGGAGGATTGCCAGTCTGAGGCCAGCCTCAGCTATACAGTAAAACCATCAGTATGTGTAGTGGGTTGAATACGCTTGGCCCAAGGAGTGGCACTATTAGGAGATATGGCCTTGGGGTAGGTGTGGCCTTGTTGGAGAAAGTATGGCTTTAAGACCCTCATCCTAGCTGCCTGGGAGCCAGTATTCAGCTAGCAGCCTTCAGATGAAGATGTAGAACTCTCAGCTCCTCCAGCACCATGCCTACCTGAACACTGCCATGTTCCTGCCTTGATGATAGTGAATTGAACCTCTGAACCTGTAAGCCAGCTCCAATTAAATGTTGCCCTTGTAAAAGTTGCCTTGGTCATGGTGTCTGTTCAGAACAGTAAAACCCTAACTAAGACAGTATATGTCTTTTTAATGTTTATTAATATTTCATTATATGGCTATATCACATTGTATTTATCCACTTATCTATCAAAATAGACATTTGAACTGTTTCTATTTCTTGCCTACACCGAATAATGTTATTACAAACATTCATGAACAAATTTTCTTCTTTATTATTCTTAGGGAGAGGAGGAGGAAAGGCCTGACCAATGAACAAATAAAGTGGCATATCCAGTAACAAAACTGTTCAACAATTTAAAAAAAATACTGATTCTTTTTTGGTTTTCTGAGACAGTCTTGACCAACTTGGCTTCAAATTCACAAACCTGTCCAGCCTCTGAAATGCTTATATTATTACAGCCATGCCCAGCTATCATTCTGGTTCATTTAACACAATACATCATAAGAATACTTTGTTAAAGCCAGCTGCAGAGAGACAAAAGAATAATAAATATAAACTGGAATTCATAGACCACATAGTGATTGTATGTTTATCAACTGACAAGCTGTTTCCATAATAATTGTAACATTTACACTTCATCACCAAATTTTTCATATGCTTGTCATGCTGGTCTTACTGATCCAGCATTTTAACGATGAGGGTGGCCATAGGGGGATGGACAGCGCTATGCCAGAAGAGGATAAAACACTAAGACAATGAAAGGCAGATGCAGTTTTCACTCTAAGCTCAGCAGTAATCAGTGAGCTCCATTTAGATCATCAGATTATACAGGCTGAAGAGATGCCTCTGTGGGTAAAGGCTCTTGCTGCTCCAGAGTGAGGACTGAAGTTCAGATTCCTAATGCCCATGTACCTGGTGGGCAGAACAGTGAGCATGCAATCTCATTGCTTTTAAGGCAGAGACAGGAGATCCCTGGATTAAGGTGGCTAGCTAGACTAGCCTAGTAGGGAGGGCTCGATGTTCAATGGAGAGACCCCAAGCCCCAACATCTAAGGTGCAGAGCAATCCAGGCAAAAACTCAATGTCAACCTCTGGCCTCCAGAAGTGCACATATACCCAGACGTCCGCTCTTCCGGCACACACATTGTGAAATGCTAATGCTGACAACCCGTTGACTGAGTAAGGAAGATGGCTTAAAGGTATGGGCCATTACTTCCTAGGCTTAGGTACCAGGTTGGATAAAAGGAAAAGTTGGCTGTGCTCAAGCACCATCACTTCTGAGCAGACTCCTGTGCCTTGACTTCTAGAAAGATGAACTCTACTTGTGAGCCAAGAATAACTCAGTCTCTCTTATGATGCTTTTGTTGAGGAATTTTATCAGCAACAGGAAAAGTAATTAAGATACATGTAAATGTTAACATAAAAATATAAAGAGACAGGGATGATTAAAGAGAGCATGAAAAAGGACAGAGAAGGTCTTGAGAAAAGACAGAGAGAGAAAGAGAAAGATGAGAGCTGGTACAAGAATTGGTCTTCAACCTCTCCATGATTGTCAACCCTACTTCCTTCCATCTTGGGACCATTAAGTGGGTTATTTTTGCTTATTTCCTTTGGTCCTTGGGCCTTAAATAGGCTGACTAACTTTGTGAAACAACAGATAGATAATCTGATAGCAAAATCTATTCAGATACATTATTATAAGTTAGTTATGGAGGACCACGAGACTCAAGATGAGGTTGTTACTCTATCCAGGGTGTTCAAAAATCCCATCTCCACCCAACCTAAAAGAGGGGACTTCTGCCCCTAGACCAAGCAGAGAGGGGCCACCCAGAACCCCCTCTGACTGGCTATCTGAATTCTTGCTTAGGCTGTGAGGCTAAGCACTGCAAGGGAATATAAATAAAAGTTAAAAATATGTTTCTGGGTTCCCAAGGGACAAGTCTGACTGCATACAGGTTGATATCAAAAGTATCCCCTCTCCAGGAAAAAGACATCAGGATGGGTATGGCTCTCATGCCTCACTGGACAATGACAGGAGGACCGGAGCCATTACAGGTCCCCTTTAATTACTGGAGGTCAGGCCTCTATCCCCACCTTGGCAAGATTAGAATCACCACAGCCCTTCTATACTTGGAGAAGAGAGGAGATGTCAGGGGCAGCCCTGCTTATACACTGAAGGCCTGAAATCAGCCATAAGCCTAGAATCAGCAATAGGCCTGACATACATGCCTGCTAACACAAAGTCTTGGGTCCCTGTGGAAAAACCCTGAAACAGATGGCTATAAGCTATTGTAAACAGGCAGCTTTTGTGGAAATCTACCAGCCTGAGTAGTCATAGACCTTGTAAACAGGCAGCCTTGGCAGATAGTACCAACTTAGATAAGGACAAGTGAATCATAGGCAGAGTCATAGTGGCCTGTCCCCTGAACCTTTACCCAGCTGATAGCCTGTTCTGAAAGATATCTGTACTCCCCCTGAACACCTATGCTCCCGTGTCCCTTTCCCCACATCCTGCATTTTTGTGTTTATAACCCCTGTGTTAAAAAGTAAAAATTATGATTTGATAATAAAAAAAGATAGTTAAAAAAATGTAAAGAGGCGGGGGAGGGAGGGAGACAGGGAGACAGACAGATAGACAGACAAACAGACACACAAATACAGACAGAAAACCAGATTATGGAAACTAAACCTGACAGTGCAGTGTTATATACTGCTTTTCAGTAGTTGGGTTCTCTTAAGAAAAATGTAAAAAGTTTTGCAGTTTATCAAATACACAAGATAACACAACACACACACTCAGGCCCCGCCCAAAACACCCCTCTCTAAATCACCTAGTAGTTATTTTACAGCTATAAAGGGAAGGAGAAAAATAAAGCAAAACAAGCCCAAGGCTGGTAGCATAGGTACATTACAGAGTATCACTTGAAACTGAATGAGGCTATGTAACAGAGTCAAGTGTTTTTTCAGCACTTAAAGGATTACTTGACTTTATACACTAGATGAGTAATGTGACTAGAATCAATGTAGCAAAATTCACAAATTACAACATATCAAGTTCAAACTAGGTAAGCAGAGACACTATCTTAGGATAGATCTGCTGCAGCAGTGGTTTTTTTCTTTATTAATACTTTCCTTCTAGTATGCTTTGACTGCTAAGTGCTATGATTCTCTAGCATTGTCATCTCTTATTTTCCATCTTTGTACTCAGCAATGCTTGCCCTATGTTGTAGGTGAATATTACATGTTTGTTTAATGGAATCAAAGATTTAGAATTATACTTAGTTTGTCAGTTGTTCCGAGACTATGTAGAAAATGCAAAAGCAGCTTAAATGAAAAGTACTGATATTTTGAGTTTCCTAAAAACTGTGAAAAGTTTAATACTTAAAATAAATATAACACTTTATATATAACTCCCTATTCAAATACATAATAATCGTTAAGCAAAACACTTCTTTAACTTTCAGAATCAACAGCACTTCCCTCTGTGACAAACCAGCAGCCTGAAGGCCATGGGGGCATTTCCATACAGCAGCTGCACTAGCCAGCCTAACCAGAGACAAAAGTGTAATCTGCTCCCTTGCATTTCTGCTTTACATGAGAAGAAAATATTACATGGGACTAGATTTATAAAAATGCCCTTTGCTATCCACCCCATGTGCAGTCACCAAAGGTAGACGCTAATGTGGATGTCAGGAAGTGCATGCTGACAGGAGCCTGATATAGCTGTGTCCTTAGAGGTCTGCCAGAGTCTGATATATTCAGAGGTGGATGCTCAGAGCTAACTATCATGGGGTTCCCAATGGAGGAGTTAGAGAGAAGACTGAAGGAGCTGAAAGGGTTTGCAGCCCCATGAGGAGAGCAACAATACCAACCAACCAGAGCTCCCAGGGTCTAAACCACCAGCCTGGGAGCACATAGGGAGGGACCCATGGCTCCAGCTGTATATGTAGGGGAGGATGGCCTTGTTCGGCATAGGTGGGAGAGGAGATCCTTGGCCCCATGAAGGCTGAACACTGAGTGTGGGGGGAATACGAGGGTGGGGAGGTAGGAGTGGGGGGGGGCACATCCTCATAGAAGCAGAAGGGGGATGGAACAGGGGGTTGGGGGGGAAGATGGGGTAAGGGGATAACATCTGAAATGTAAATAAAATATCCAATTAAAAAAAAAAAAAGCTCTTTGCCCTAGAAGAACCCCGAACTTAGGAAAGGCAGATAAACATACTGTATGTAAAACATGACAGGCTACTGAGAAAGTTACTTACATACAGCTGATTATTAATTGTCCAGGGGAATTGAGTAGCTTTCATACAATGTCACTGGCACGGATTCTGTCAAAGAGGAAGGCAAACCACACAGGGAAAATAGAGGGCAAGCAAAGCACCAAAAAGTGAAAAGGGATGAGGTGTTTAAGAAACATCCTGATTTGGTTAAGGATCAGAATGTCAAGAAACTAAGGGTCAGAACATACATACAATAGAAAGAAGTCTGAAGTTTAGATCTGGAAGGGAGGCAGGAACGTTTAATTGAACGTAGAAGGACATCGGCCCTCTTTTCCAGCACAACCGTGGCAACATGATAAACAGTGAAGAAAGAATCTAAGCATTGGTTTCAGAACAGTCCAACTGTGACAGAGACAGTGGATAAAAGATTTAAGAACAGATCTAAATTATAGGATTTTGTTATTAACATATACTCCTCACCCCACACCCCACCCCCAGAGCCCTAGCCTTCATGTTCTTAAAACGCGCAGCTCAGAGTCCCTGCTGAGCGTGTGCAGCAGCAGCACCTTGTTCAGTTTCTAGCGCCTGGGGAGGTAGGGGGACTGGTCTTGAGTAAAGTATACACTCAAAATCTTGCATTCTATAGCTAAAGTACTAATAAAAACCCAAATCCTAACAGTTACAGTAGTGCTGGATAATAAATCAATGCACAGCGTTGTAAAGGCACACATAAATAACTGAAGGGGGTGAGGGAAAGCTGGAGCTACGTATGGAAACATGGAGTAGATCACAATGTCTAAGGGAAAATGGTGACATAAATTCTTCTGACACAAAAGCCGAGTCACAAGGAAGAAAGTAAACTAAACAAATAGTACACTGTGTTCTTCTGTCCTGGACGCAGTAGCACATTCTCTTGTCGTTGGTTGTTTTCAGGTGTATTGGCGTACCCTGGATTCAGCTGCCATTACTTGGTGGGGAAAAAGTTAATACACTTACAATATCATTCATTTCCTTCTCTATAGACACTACTGAGCCAATCTATGTCGCAGACATAAGTACGATATGAACTGCACAGCACGACTGCCTAATAGCTTAGAATAACATGGAGAAAAAGCCTTGACCAGACCATTTCACATTAAGAGTGATCATCTCTAATAATGATAATAGTAACAAGCACCACCAGTAATTCTGGAGTCTTTTTGTTAAAGATTTGTCTCTTTATAATATATGGGATTTAAAAATGGCAAAGAGATACAAAAGAATTCTGGACCAAACGACAGATGAAAATCTAGAAACAAATACTGACGGTGGTCAGGGTGGTAGCACAGTCACAGAAGCCAGGAGGACAGGACTCTTAAGAGCTTCCAGCAAGGTTCAATACTACAGAGAATAAAGAGCCAAATACATTAAATGACTGCCTACTAGATTTCCAGACAATGTAGTGGAAGTGGAGTTCTTCCTATTTTAGATAAAGTATAACCTGCTTATGACATTTATTCAGGATCCCCCCTCCCTCCCCCCTCTCTGTGTGTGTGTCACACACACACACACACACACACACACACACTCAAAAGCCAGAGCCAGAATCCAAATTCACATCTTTTCCAACTCCCACCCCATGCTAGTAATTAAGAGTATTGCCACCAGAGATGCATAACACATTTTAGACCAGCACTACCTAAGAGAAACTTCTACAGTATAGAACGCAATCCTATGCTTTGATTTCCCCTCCCTAACCTGGCTGAAACTGTCACTGCAGTATTACAAAAGACCTTAAAAAGACATTAGATAAGAAGCCTGTCTTCCGGAATAGATTAACCTCATTACTGTAGGTGAAGGCTCAGAGCTGTAAGGAAAGCTAACACTTCTCAGTGATTAAGTGGTCCTAACCAGAAGGCTGGTAGAAAGATGCAGCTAGGCTGGAGAGATGGCTCAGCATGCTTGATGACAGACACAGGTTCAGTTCCCAGCAATCACATCAGAGCTGAGGCTGTCTTCTGGCCTTACAATAAAAAATGTAAGTCTTAAGAAAGAAATGCACCCAGTTAAAACCATCCTGGTGAGGTCTGAAAGACAAATGAAAAGTTACTAGAAACCAGAGAAAATAGTCACCCGTGTTACAAAGAACACATAAATGTTCTAGGATTTCATAGAATTTGAGCAGAACTGAAATGTAATTGAAAGAAATATCAAAGCCACAAAGCTTGAAATGGGGATGTCTGTTTTAGAATAGAGTAACTCAATGTCCAAGTTCAGAATGTCAAGAACCTGCCTTGGGATAACTGACATGCTCAACTGCACTTCTACTTGGTTCTAATGAAACTCAGACTCGAACTTTGATGCTAATCAATTAGACTTCTAGGATCAGAAGGTAATCTGAGGGAAGGGGAGCAGGATGTTAGGGTGCAAATGTCCTCGAGAAGGTTCTTATGTTGAAACTTAACCAGCAAATTAGTATGCTGATAAGATTTGAAAGTATAGCCTGTGAGAAGTCATGAGAGCAGGACCCTGTACTGGGGCTGGTGACTTCATAGGAGGAGCAGGTCTAAGCCGGCATACTCTACTCCCTCTTGAGATGCCTTTTTTTTTGTTTTTTTGGTTTTTTTTGTTTGTTTGTTTGCTTGTTTGTTTGTTTGTTTTTCGAGACAGGGTTTCTCTGCATAGCCCTGGCTGTCCTGGAACTCACTCTGTAGACCAGGCTGGCCTCGAACTCAGAAATCCGCCTGCCTCTGCATCCCCAGTGCTGGGATTAAAGGCATGCGCCACCACTGCCTGGCTTGAGATGCCTTCTATCATACCAAAAGCAAGACTGTAGCAGGCTTTTCTTCATAAAATTAGACACATTGTGCTACTGAGCTCAAATCAGAGTCTAATTTTAACTAGAATTCAGCCACATTATAGCTACCACCTCTGAATTAGACTTCACAGAGATGCAGTAGACTGAAAAAAACAAGAAAATGAGATAAGAGAATAGTAAGAAGAGTGGTAAAGGCAGAGCTGTGGCCAGCTACTGTACACCAGCGTCTGATAACGTCACTCTGAACTGGAGATACATTTCTACTGTTGTTATAAAAGAAAACTTACATGCACACATAAAATTTACATATCATCCACTGTAAATAATTTTTCACTATACCCCCTTTTTTGAGACAAGGTCTCTACATAGCCCTCTCTGGCCTAGCACTATGTAAATCAAGCTGGCCTTGAATTCAGACATCTGCCTGCCTCTGCCTCATGACTACTGGGATTAAAGGTATGTGTCAACATGCCCAGTTTTTCATCTTTATTAATGATTGTGCTGCAAGAAAAAAACAAAAACAAAACAAATAAAACCAACAAAACAAAAACAAAACAAAAAACACAAACAACCACCAACCAAACACCATATGAAGCTCCATCTCTCCCTGAACATCTGTAAGCAGTTCAGAGTAACCAGGACAAAAAACATATTCCGCCTGTGCCTGAGTTACACAAACACCTACCCAGTCACCAAAGCAGGATCCACTCCTCTCCAACACTGCAACAAGTACTCTGTCCCTTTCACCTGCCTAAACACAAACACATCCAGTCCTCCTCCTCCATCTGCACTGTTAGTGCATTCCTTCAGGTCCTTACCTATGCTGGCTAGGCTAATTTTATGACAATTTGACACAAGCTGGAGTCATCTGAGAGGAGAGCGCCTCAAATGAGAAAAATGTCTCCATAAGTTGGGGCTGTAGGCAAGCAAGACTGTAGGACATTTAAATGTGGGAGGGCACAGCGCATTTTGAGTACTGCCACTTCTGGGCAGGAGGTCCTGGGTGCTGTAGCAAAGCCATGAGGAACAAGTCAGTAAGCAGCACGACTCCATGGCCTCTGTCATCAGCTCCTGCCCCCAGGATTCTGCCCTGCTTGAGCTCCTGTCTTGACGTCCCTCAACAATATAGTGATGTGGAAGTACACTCAAAATAAAACCTTTCCCTAAATTAGTATCATGGTGGCCATCATAACTGTAGTGACCCTAACAAAGGCACTCTCAAATGTACTACTATAATTGCTTTTATGTCACTTTACATGTATTACTCATTTCGGTTGCATGAAGAATCCTGTAATACTTGCTCATGTATTTCTCTCATCTTAGCCAATTCTCTTTCCTTTCTTGCTGATCCCCTCCCCCTCCCAAACTGTCTCCCTTCTATTTTCATGGCACATATTGTATGAAGTCATTTAAACCAGTGTTTCGCAACTCTTAGGTCATGACCCCTTGGGGTCACATAATCCTTTCACAGGAGTCAAATATCAGATATCATGCACATCAGGTATTTACACTACAATTCATAACAGTACCAAAATTATAGTCCTAAAGTAGCATTTTTATGGCTGGGATCATCACAACATTAAAGGGTCAACAGGAACGCTGATAACCACTGATTTAAATCTTTGTTCCACCTATGAAAGATACTTGTCTAAAACTAGCTGTTAGTATAACATGACAAGCCCCAATTCTATCCACTTCCCTGCAGATAACGATTCCCTTCTCCTTGACTGGTGAATCAAACTTCATTGTGAGTGTATGAAATGTACATGCCACATTTTCGTTACTCATCCAACTGCTGATGAACACACAGGATAGTACCACTGCATATTCACAATGGTGAAAGAAACTTAATCTTTATAGCATGCTGCCTTAAATTCTGTTATTCGTATACTCTTGAGTTCTTGAGTGTATATTATATGGTAATTCTTTTCTTTAAATGTTCTCTCTCTCTCTCTCTCTCTCTCTCTCTCTCTCTGTGTGTGTGTGTGTGTGTGTGTGTGTGTGTGTGTGTGTGGTATACACACATGCTGCCATGCACATGTGCAGGTCAGAGGACAATGCTGCAGAGTTGGCTTCCTCCTTCCACCCAAATGCAACTCTGGCTTCAGGCTTGCATCGTGAGGCAGCACACCATTACTCTCTGTGCACTGCTACCTTCTAAGGACATCCAGGTTGTCTTGCAAAGTGACTGCTTCACTTTTAATGTAATTATTTCTCAGTTAATTCCCACATACAGATTTACCTCTTATTAAAATAACCAAACTACAAAGTACTCTCTCTCAAAAATAAATGCAATTCTACTACTTAAAAATGATGCTAATGTTTAAAACAATGGAGTTAACTGACTGATAAACCCCACTGTACATAAGTTGAAAAGTATAATAAATCTCAAAAATACATTTAACAATCTAGTGAACACTGTGATCCAACCTAGCCTGCCTACAGCCAAGCAAAAACCATTTACCACAAATCTATTTTATAATAAAGTAAATACCTAGTGTAACTTGTTGAACACTATATTGGAGTGAGACAATCGTTAACAGAAGTAGTTAACATTTAACATATGGTTAATAAAAGTATGGAATCAACTGAACATACTCCTATAAAATTAAAAAATCCTAAGAAAACCGTGTTAGGCCTGCACTTCTGGTCCCTGGACAGTTTTCTATGTTCATGCCTCTATGACTGTAACTGCCCACTCATCCTTTGAAAACAGCTCCGAGTCTTCCAGGAGGCTGTGACTCCCACCCCAATCTGAATTAAACTTGCCTGCACCGCACCTGCTTTTACAAGCACCCTACATTTAGTTTGCTAAAGCAGGCACAGTACTCCATAATCACTGTCTTGTTTACTCACCTTGACTCTGCTTAGAGATCATAATCATGCCTTCAATGTTTACATTGTTAGTGCTAAGTAGATTATCAGACCCAATTACGATTTAGATAAGTAACAGTCTTAAGCAGGGGCTCTCAAGTTTTACCACACAATCACCTGAAGACCTATAAAAACTGAGCTGCTGGGCTCACTGCCAGGTTGTGTAAGGTAGGAAGGTAGGACACACCAAGCTTCCAAATTAGTGACCCTGCTGATTTCAGACCCACATTTGAGAATCACTACTCTAAATACACACACTCTTCCTGCCTTCAGGCTATGAAACATCTCCGGGATGCCCTCACCTCTCTTCTGCAGCCCTAATAATAGTTTTAGACCCTGCACAACTCTTTACTCTCAAAGCTTTCCAGCCCATGGTGCCTCTCTGCTCTATTTTTGGCAGATTCAGTCTATACCATTCACAACATCCATCACATCCTATTTCACAACTACTGTGAAGACAAGAAAACCAATTTTAGTATCTTCTGCAACAAAGAGAACAGTAATTAGTGACCAACAGACAAAGTCTGCAAGTATTCGTTGGTATGAATGAATCCCCACTGCCTTACCCAGACTAAAGTCCACAGACAGCCTGTTTACTTGATTCTCCTGACTTACTCATCCTGCTTCACGGCTGGTAGCAGACACTTAGTCTTTCCATGCAGCCCATCCCTCTCACGGCTGACTGACTCTTAGCTGGCTTCCGTATCTCACAGCCTGGTCCATTTTAAGTTTCTCATCCACAATGGGGAAAAAAGGGAGAAGAAACTGTTTCTTTAAAATGTGTATAAATTTTAACTCTGTTAGAAATGAAATTAGTTTGGCGCAGTTCATAAAAATGGAAACTTTAACAACTAAAATCTCTTTGAAGTTTAAAATTGTCTTAAGAGTTAAGAAAACCAACGGTTTTCCACAAGAAAACCCACGGTACCGTTTTTTGTTCATTTGTACATATGGTGGAGTGAAGGGGCTCATGCCAATCCAAAGATGGATTTCAGATATCCATTCTCTCACCCCATGTGAGTGTGAGATCAAACTCAGGTCGTCAAGCTTGGGGAGAAAAGCACCTTTACCTAACGCCGGGATGTCTCAACAGCCCAAATCCATATTATCTAATCCAACTAAGATACAAACCACCTAACTGAGGTGCTCTGTCCTAGGTGCTCTGTACACGGATCTTATAATATACTAACCCGCACCATCCTTGATGTTTAACAGTTTTAAAATAGGGTAAAGGCAGGATAAACTTTGACTCATGAAACCAGTGGAGTTAACTAAAGCCCAACTGCCTGGAACATGCTAGGTCGACCAGTCTGGCCTTAAACTGCCTCTGTTTACCCAAGCACTGGGGATAAAGCTGTCCGCCACCATACCAGCCTCAATTTATCGGCTTTTAAAGCAACAAACAAAAACACTTGTCAGAATGAGCCTTTACAGGGCTGGCTCAGCCAATAAATTGCTTAGCACACAAACATCAGGGCCCAAGTTCTGATCTCCCTCGAATTCATGTAAAAAGCCAGATGGAGCAGAAAACACCTGTAATGTCAGTGCTGAGGACGCAGAGGCAGGAGAGCCCCCGGAGTTCACTGGATAGCATAGATCAATCCAAAGTTCCAGGTTCAGTGAGGGAGCCTGTCTCAAACACAAACTAAGGTGGTGAGCACCGAGGAAGGCACCCAACATCCACCACCTCCAACCTCTACAAAGCCGTGAATGATCATTCATACACACACACACACACACACACATACACACACCTGTAAGAAACTTAATCCTGTTGACTTTCCCATTTAAACTAATCAGACAATAAGTTAAAATGACAATTTTATGAAAATCTAACAATTCTGTGGCACCTACTAAAAATTAGCTTCTCTGAAGGTAATGATTTTTTTTTTCCAGAAATGCAGGCTTAGCTTGGAAAATTACCCAGATCACTCTGAAGCCCAACATATTTTCAGTTAATCAATGTTCCATATGGTCAAATCAAGTTATGCACATGGTTCTGATACTTCCAAAACAATATGGTGCGAATCGCACCAAAACTGTCCCTATGTCAGGGAGGAACTGGGAAGGCACAGAACAAGGCAAATGTGAAGTGGAAAAGTTTTAAAGGAAGCTGGAGGAAAGAAACCAAACCAAACACACACATGCACACCAAAACACCAAGAAAATAATGATCTGTTAGATGTTATAAAACAAATCTTAAAATATTGTCAATGACTAGGAAACAGTCGCAAAAAGGAACTTAAGAGTCAACGGGATGCCCAATGGTGGTGGTGCATGCCTTCAGTCCCAGAGTCAATGGGATGCCCAATGGTGGTGGTGCATGCCTTCAGTCCCAGCACTCAGGAGGCAAAGGCAAGCGGATGAATGTAAGTTCAAGGCCAATCCGGTCCGGGACAGACAGGGCTACACAGAGAAACCATGTTTCAATAAACAACAAAGTTAATGGTCTGAAAAAACAGCTGAGGTAAACAACATGCAACACAGATGCCTAAACTTAATTTTTAGTACAAACAGTGTAAATTAGAATAAAAATTGGGAGAGAGACAGAGAGCACGAGCTAGCGCGCTAGAGCAAGCACACTCGGGAGCAGGCTCGGTGGGTTAAGAGCACACACCACACTCGCAGAAACTAGGTTTGGTCCCCAGCACCCGTGTGAAGTCCACAACTATCGGTAACTCAGAATCCAGAGGCTGTAGCCCTCGTCTGGTCTTCTAAAACAGCTGCACTCTTGTAAACATACCCCTTCCCCATATACGCAGTTAAAAATTTAAGTTTTTTTTTTTTTTTTTAAATTACTGCGGTGGACACCAATCTTCAAATAAACATGTACAAAGTTCCGTTAAGCCCCCAAAGCCACAGGGTGAACCATCTTGTCAACCCCCAAATTATGTTGTATTTCTTAGCTTCAGTTACTGTTGCTATAAACTAACCCAATTATGCAGGTCTGTAGATGGTACAAAATATAAACCACATAACTGCCCTCAGGTACCCATTTGAAATATGAGTGTGAGGTCAGAGGAACAACTAGGCCTTTTCATCAGTTACTCTGGTACAAAGTGATGGTATACATCTCAGAGATGAAACTGAAGCAGGACAGCCAAGGAGCTCCAGGGTAAGCCTGGGCTACAGAGAAAAACAGCCTCAAAAACAAACAAACAAAATTTAAGTCCAATCCCTAACTTCAAAGTATTACAACTGTATTATGAACGGATATGATCTAAGTGTTCTTTAATGGTCTGGAACCTTCAAGGAGCCAAACTTCCGAACAGCTTCCCAAATTAAGAAAACAAAATTCCTCTACATTCTCAAATCATGAAGCTGCTCCTTTAATGGGTCTTAACGATGCCAGTAAGCCCGACATTTTAAATAAAAGCTGACTTACTTGAATATTTTTAACCTTTCTTTGACCAACAACCACCTAATTAGTTTTCAATTGCAATAAATAATCCACGTTTGAAGCATTTAAATCTTACATGCAAGGTATTGTACAATTAAAAGATTTAAGTACCCCAAATCTGCCTGAAATTCTTTGATATATACTGAAAAGATTTTTTTACAACAAATGTCAAAAATCCAGTATCGTGTTTGAGTAACTGACATATAACGCGCAGTGCAGCTACGCTGTTCTGTGAACACAATCCTTGAGTGCTAAGACGAAACAGGCCAAGTGGAGCTACAGAACCAGTAAGGTAACAAGCTAAAGGCGTCATAGATTTTCTTGGCTATGGTGACAGGCAGGAGGCACACCCCTAGCGTCAGCCAGAAACACTACAAGATGAATTCCACCTAGGGATTAATAGGAAAGTAAGGAAGGGAAAATTTAAATCGCCATCATTCAAAAAACAACTACCACAAGCACGGGGAAAACAAAAATAAAAATATTAAGGAAACATTAACAAACCAATATAAGCATTTCTTCAGGACCAAGCTACCCCATGTCTTAACGAGTATACCCGCTGGCCCTTTCATGATCACCAAAGCAGAGAAAAGCAGCCACGAAAAAAAAAAAAAAAAATGCCCCTAAGGTTGCAAACAGCAGCGAGATAAATACGAGAACGAGCGAAGGCAAGAAAGTGGAAGGATCCCTGCCAAGGCTCGCTGCTGGAAAATGCGGAGTGAGTGGGAGGAAGCACAACTCTGGAGAAGTGGGTCTTACATAAAGCGCCATTTGCCGCACACTATCATTTCCACCGGATTTCAGAAAAACCCAACCTGGAAACCCATCTGGGGGCGGAAAGTGGGTTCCTCGTGGAGGAGGGTAGCGAGGGCGCAGCCCCTCGGGACAGGGGTTCAGAAAGAGCCGAGCGAGCGACCCAGGCGGCGGGGCCGGGATTGCGCGGAGGCCCACTGGCTTAAGAACCCGGGGGCGGGGGCGCTGTGGGCGCCTGGAGGCCCAGGGTCGTGCGGAGGGCGGGGGCGGTGAGTCTCGGGGCGCGCGGAGGACCAGCGGCTTGCCGGGGACGCGGAGACGTCCGGCGTTTGCAGGGGGCCGGGGGGCGCGCGGAGGCCCGGAGGAGGCGCGCAGGGGCTGGGGGGGTTTGCAAGGGCCTTGCAGCTTGCAGAGGCCCGTGAGCGCGCAGGGCCGGGGGGCGAGCAAGTGGCCGAGGACTTGAAACCCGGCACCTGCACCCGCCAGGCCTCTGGAATTTTCTACCCGGGAGGACGCCCCGGGCCCTCCCTCGCCCGACCCGGGAGCCGAGGTCTCACCATCTTGCTCGGCGGGCGGCGCTGGCGGCGGCTGTAGGTTCCTCGGGACGCGACGGCGGCGGCTTTGCTGTCCGGTGCTGGGCGGGGTGCAGCGGGGCCTGGGCCCGGAGCGAGGCGGGCGGAGTCCCGGTTGGAGATGCGTCGGCGGGAGGAGAGGGTTGCAGCCTCACGCTCACGGGCGGCCCCGACTCGCTGCAGCGGCTCGCGCTGACCGCAACCTCAAGGCACGGAACAGGGCGCGCAGAGGGCGGAGCGAGCGCGGGGCGGGGCGGGGCGGAGCTTGCGGGAGGCCGACATCCGGGAACCCGCGCCCGGCGGTGCACACGCTCTCCAACCGGATTGCTCGCAGAGCATCGCTCGCGCTCTGCCAGCGCTTTTTGCGTACGGTGCGCCGGGGGACATTGAAAGGGGGGGGCAGACGTCTTGACGTCGGGGAGCCGGGCTTCCTGTCATGTGACCGAAGGAGGGCCGGCAGAAGGAAGGCTCCTGGGAGGAGGAAATGGGGCCAATGACAGGACCTGCCACAGAATCGCCTCGCTCTTGGGGACACCGTGTCACTGTGGCGAGGCATGGGCAAGTCAAGCGCGCAGTTGGAAAAATAGGAGAAGCAAAGCTTGCTGCGGCTTAGGCCCTGGGAGCCACTGCAAGAGTGGAGGGTTGCTTCCCACTCCACCAGACCAAGTTCTCACACACCAGACCAAGTTCCCTTCAGCCGGTGCAGAAGCCTTTAAGACAAGTAGAAGAGAGACAGACTGCCCCCTTGTCCATGTAGTAAGGGTATGTCCGTTATGGTGGCATATCCTTACCGTAGAAGTAAGACTACAGTAGATAATCTACGCAGAAAAGTTATATTAAAGAGGCAGGAGAGATGTGATAAAGATAACATTTATGTTAGTTGTTTATTTTAGTCAGTTTTTGAATGTTAGAAAGTTAAGGTCAGGATATGTCCTGCTCTACCTGCTTCGTCTTCTGTAAAAGTAGGTTTTTTTAGCTTTTGAGAAACATTGAGCTTTTGACTCCATTTTGAGGATGGAGGATGCCTGTACCAGAGGGGATACCTATGGTACCATGTGTCCAGCTCCACTCACAGCACTGACTGATAAATGCCTATGGCTTGGAGTAGAAAGGGTGGCACCCTGCGCATTTATCAGGGTAAACTGTAACAGCGCATGGGATTGTTAAAATTGTGTTTGGGAAACCAGGCAAAAGAACGTGGTAGGCACATCATACCAAGAAAAGGGTGCAATATCCTCACCTACACTCCATAAAGAGATAGTCATCCAGCACTATGATGACAACAACCCTTACCAGTCTGTCATCTGACCATCCTGATAGGCAAAGAACACTTGACTGCCCCTGAGTCTTCAACTCAGTTAAGCCATTGTTGATGAGGTTTGGTCGACTGCCTGTTTTTTTTTATTCTTCCAGCTGTACCACCCATCCCTCCCTTCATCTGGGCCTAGGTTTGGCTCTTTGGCCTCTTCAGCTGAACTCAACTCTGTACTTTCCCATTTAAACCAAAGACACTCCCAAAAGCCTGCTCCGGCATTTTTCTTAAAGCCCGGGCGTTTATTTAGCATCAAAACAAACGACATTTTTGATGGTCAGGCAGTGGTGTTGCATGCCTTTAATCCCAGCACTTCGGAAGGAAAGGCAGGCAGATCTCTGTGAGTTTGAGGTCTGCAAAGTGAGTCCAGGACAGCCAGGACTCCGTTACACAGAGAATCCCTGTCTCAACAAACAAACAAACAAACAAAAACCCATTTCTATCATACCAACAAAACCCCTGTGGGCTCTGTTGTATCCACTTGCTTTTTGCAGCTGATCTGTAGTTCCTGTATATACAGATATATTTATTGAATGATCTGAGTAGAAGCCTGTTTGCCTCAGAAATATTAGGCAGATAGCTGCCATTGAAACCACAAAGTCTTGTGGATTTTATTCAATAAAGACATCGTGGAGAGACAGTCTATGTTTCTGGTATAGTACATTCATGACACAGCATCCAGACACTAGTAGGTATGAGGGTACTTAAGGAAGTAAAAATCAACGTGGACCTCATCCACAGTGGCTCTTGCAACACTAATTTCAAGAACATAAATGTATCATAGTTGCCTCTGCTTAGTATTTAAAATACCACATGAAAAGGGAAATGGAGGCAGCAGAGTTTTGCCAAGGTTCATTAAAGAAAGATTCTTCCTGGTAAAGCACAGGTATTTTATAGATCTGTGGTTTTTATTCTTTAGTTCTTTTTAGTTTACTGTTACATGATTTTCAAATTTATTATCATTATATTGTTGTTGTTGCTGTTGTAAAAAGAATAGGACCTGAATTATTGACCTCTGACCCTGGGTAGAGACATGAGTCTGAACACTCATGGGATTACTATCTTGCATAGGTTTGCTTGTACCGAACAAAACCAAGCTATTATCTTCTTCTTTAAGAGTTAATTAAAATAGGTTAACCAATTACTTGGACATACAATTGCTTCATGGGAAGCTGTCTGCTTCAGAAGCTTTAAGGAACGTGATACACCTGAAAATGTGTTAATCATAAGGACAGGAAATAGAAATGGGGTAGGTTGTTTAGAGTAAGAGGACCCCAAAATGAACAATTTTCTTCTAAGTTGGGATTCAGAAATGTCCTTGGTTCCGTCCTACCCAGAGGCCAGAAATATTAGAAGTATTGGTTGGCTCCAAATCCATGGTCTGATTCCTAAATGATTTTTGGATTATGCCCAGTAGGGGGCAGACCCAGTAACCTTGAAGGTATTTGACGCTTTGGATCCCCTGGCTATTTCTCCGGTAACGCCAGGAAGATAAACATCACTCCTCAAGGCCTGACCAAAAGAACAGAACACCTCAGGCCTTGACAAGAGACAAGACATTCTGATCTGCTCTAAAGATTAGGGCATTTCATAGTGTTATCTCCTCACTTAAGAGTTAATTCATCTGGGCAGATCAAACCTGGCCAAGAGGCCATCCCTCCAGAGGCTGTCCCTCCAGAAAGCTGGGCAGATCAAACCTGGCCAAGCGGCTATCCCTCCAGAGGCTATCCCTCCAGAAAGCTGTCTCACTTAACTTCATGCTAAAGAGCTAGAAATAATAGTTACTTCATTAATGAGATCATGTACTTGTCCCTGCCAGAAACCCTGCCCTCAAAGAGTCCCTTATGAAGCTGCCCCCATGCAGCTCTAAGCCTTTCTAAGAACTAATTCAGAAAAACATAATAACTTCCTTGTTCTTCTTTTCTACCTCTGTCTTATAGAAACTGGCCAAAGCCTACACATGGTTTGTCTTGCACTTGGGCTTTTCTTTCTGTGAAGCTACCCTCCTTTTGCCGCTTGACTGCTTGCTGACCTCCATTCCTAACTCAAAAGGCAGGGCTCTCTTCCTCCTCTCTAACTCCCTCTTCTGGTGGAAGTTTGAATAAGAATGGCCCCCATAGGCTCACAGATTAGAAGGGTCAGGGTGTTGGAGTAGGTATGGCCTTGTTGGAGTGGGTGTGGCCTTGTTGGAGTGGGTGTGGCCTTGTTGGAGTGGGTGTGGCCTTGTTGGAGTGGGTGTGGACTTGGCAGGTTTCAGAAGCTGGAGCCAGCTCTCTCTGCTGCCTGTGGTTGCAGGTATAGAACTCTCAGCTACTTTTCTGGTAACACTTCTGCCTGTGAACTGCCATGTTTCTTACCATGCTGATAATAGACTAAACCTCTGAAACTGTCAGCCAGCCCCAATTAAATGCTTTCCTTTATAAGAGTTTCCATGGTCACTGACTAAGAGAGGGAAGTTAGTACCTGGAGTCGGGTATTGCTGTGATAGGTCTGATGAAGATGATGCTTGTCGGGAGAATGTGCACTTTAGGATATTGGACTAGTAAAGCAATTGAATGCTTTAAGCAGGGTTCAATGGGTCGTAGAAGCATGGAAGAGAGTGATTCTGAGCACAGTGTAGACTATGATGTCCTGCTGACTCAAGAGGGTCCAAAGGAGAAGAATATCAGTAAGTGTCCTAAAAGGCTTTCACAGAAGAGATTTGAGACAGCTTAGTATTGACTCTGTCATCTGGTTTGGTCACTCTTATGCAGATCTACATGAAAAGGAGCAAGCTGAGCAAGGAAAACTACAAAATGTACAGTGTGAGGAGAAAAGAAGCACCAGGAAGTGGAATGGAGTTAAGTCCTGAGCTCAAAAGGATGAAAAGTTTAAAGAAAAGCCTGGTGCTGAATGGAAAAAAGGGAGTGGTGGGCTCAGGGCAAGACCCCACCCAGTGAAGCTTCCAGTTTGTAAAGAGGAAAAACTCAAGCAGTGAAGGAAACTAAGAACAGAAATCTGATGCAAAAGTACTTGAAAGGGCGGGCCCCATTCAGCAGCTTTCTTTTATGAGTTGTGGTGGTTATGGTATCTCTTCACAGTAGTAGAACACTGACTTAGACACTTCCCTGCAGCTGATGGGGTGTATAGCTTGACTGTCCTGCTACTTTCTCCAAAACTCAAAAAAGTCAACTTCAAGTTTCCTTACATTTTATTAACAAGAGTAACAACCCCCAAAGGAACCACTAATTTCCTTGGTAATGTGGGGCTCCCCAGAATTTCCAGGATCACTAAGAGGATGGGAGGGAAGGGTTGTTGAAGTGGGCAGCGGTTAGGAACACATACTGCTCCTTCAGGGAACCTAGGTTCAGTTCTCAGTAACCACACTAAGCTCACAACCACCCATACATAATTCTACCTCCAGCTTGTCCACCCTGTTGTTTCTTTCAAGCTCTGTTAAAGTTGCCCTTGAGTTTCTTTCTAAATTCTCTCTCTTTTTCAAAACAGTAGTGGGTTGTCATCTTTTTTTATATGTGTGTATAATGTACTGTGTATTTATCCTCTCTCTCTCTCTCTCTCTCTCTCTCTCTCTCTCTCTCTCTGTGTGTGTGTGTGTGTGTGTGCTTGAGTGCACACAAGCAACATGGGGTACATGTAGATGTCAGAAGATAACCTTGGGTACTAGTCCTTGTTTGCTACAGGGTTTTTGTCTTGTTGATTCCCTAGCATAGGCCAGGATGGCGAGCCCACACATTTCCTAGTATTCCCCTCTCTCTGCCCCCCTCCTCACTATAGATCAGAGAGTACAGGTAAGATTTGACCTCAAGTCTTTAGGCTTGTGTTGCAAGTGCTTTCTCTAATGAGCCACCTTCCCAGCCCCATTTTAAAATCCTTTTATTTACAAGACTACTAACATGAAAAAGGACAGTGTGTTCCCCAGTGACAGTTTAATAAAATGACATTTTAAAGGCAGTCTGTTAACATTATTGTTATGAGGATTTTATTATCTTTATGTGCTATTTTTTCTGTGTCCTATCAGCAGTGGCAGGGTTGGAGGATCAGTTCCAATTCTGTCAGGTCCTCAAGATAGCCTGCTTACTGGTTCCTATTGTCTCTGCTAGTGTTCCTATATTCACAATTTATATTCTGTTGGCTTTGGGTACGCTGCATAAAATACAGGCATGTAATCAGAAGAACCTCTGACACCAAAAGTAATGGTTTTGAAACCCACTGAGACATAAATTCAAAATACACATTTAAAAACCTCTCCATGGCTAAAACCAAAAGAACTATGTTAAGTATCATTCTCTCTTGTTGTCTTTCCATTAAGTTTTGGTATGATGCTAAGTACAAAGGGAAATCAAATGTTCCCGATAAAAGCAAACATTTTTAATATTTAGTTGTGATGGTTAGTGTTAATTACCAACTAGACAGGGTCTAGAATCACCTGAACAATAAGCCTCTGAGTACATCTGTGAGGGACAGACAAGATTTGGCTAGCCTCTGGCCATGTCTGGGAGGGCTTGCTTCATTAGGTTAACTGAAGATGTATTCTAAAAGAGGAAGGCACCATTCCCTAGGCTCAGGCACTCTGCTAGATAAAGAAAAGAACTAGCTTGCCACCAGCACCGTCTCCCTCTGCTTCTTGGCTTCCAATGCAGTATGACCTGCTGCCTAAAGCTCCAAGGAGTTGGAGAGATGACCCAGCAATCAAGACACTTGCCACTCTTCTGGAGAATGGGGTTTCAAGTCCCACAGCTTACATGATGGCTCACAACCCAGTTGATTCTCAGGGAAACTGACACCCTCTTTAGGGCTCCATGAACGCCAGATATATATTGTGATACACAAATACACATGCAGACAAAATTTTCATACATATAAAAAAAAATAAGTAAAGAGAACCCAAACTACTGATGCCATTAAGAGAAAGACGTCAGAAGTTTGGTTATTTTTGAAGAGAGGTGAGTTTGAATGTAAAGGAAGATTAAAAGTTTTGAGCTGGACATTCAGTGCAAGTACAAACTATAAACCTTTAGTGCTAAAGCTCCTGGGTTTAATCTCCAGCACTGGAAAGAAAAAGAGGCATAGTTTTAGTTAGTGGAAACTCCCAAGTAGAAGCTGGGAGTCATTTTAGGAAAGAGTAAAGATGTTATAATCAACCTTGGGATAAGTCGGACCTGCAACATCCACTTCTATTCCTTGTTCAGTGATGGAAAAAGGAATCCAGAGATATGATTAGTACTGAGGGAAGAATAAAATTATAGGAAAAAAATCTTTAAATAACAGGGAGAAGGATACTGGAAAAGAAGGTGCTGTAATAAAGGACACATGCTACTCTTATGGAGGAGCTGAGTTAGGTTGCTAACCTCACACTGGCAGGCTCTCACCAACTGTAACTCCAGCCCCTGAAGGCACTGGTATTCGTGTGCACCACCCCTTCATACATGGATGCATAATTCAAAAATAATCAAAATAATTTTAAAAGAAAAATGGAGGAATATTTATAGCCATCTTTGACCATAAGCAACATCAGGCTTCAGTGTCTCCATGATTACCTTTAAATAGTTAGAAATTTCACAATACATCATAGTGCTTTGTGCATCGTCGTGATAGCCTGGAACTTCCCTGGTGCCCAAAGGGTCATCACTGACATTTATCTCTACACGGAATATCTGGGTTAACGAAGAAACAAGCATTCTTGTCCTTTAAGATATTCCGGCATATTATTCCTCCCAATAGTCACCTTTGTTCATGATTTTACTGAACTAGAAATCATGTTTGATTTTATATGCTTGTAATATATAGAGAAACAGGAGTCAATTAGAACCACTTAGAGGGAATGTCTGGCTGTGGTACAGGTATCGTTGACAGGTTTAGAGGAAACACCAACTCCTCCTCCTAAATAAAACATATGTCCCAGTCCAAGAACCCCAGACTTAATAATACCTTTGTACCTTTCTGTCACCAAAAATCAGGTTATAAAGTTCCCTCGAGAATGGGTACTTATTTTGCCGGAAGTGGTCTTTGCCTTTTTTCCCCAAATTCTTTTCGGTAGGGAAGAGAAACTGTGACTGCAAGTTCATTCCTTGCTCCATGGGGTGGTTAAGGAAGTGTTTCACGTGCCAGAAGTGGCAAAGGAAATGGGGCATTCCCTCTGTACTCAGCAGCAAAAGATTCTACTGGGTTCTAAATTCCACCCAAAACTCATTGTTCCATAGAAACCACTGCACAGAGCCTGTCTCACAGACAGTGGGTTTCCAAAAAAAACAAAAACAAAAACAAAACAAAACAAAACAAAAAAAAAAAAAACAAAAAAAAACTATTTAAGCTATACAGTGGCTGACATTCCATTTATTTGCTAATGGAAACTTGATAGTATAAATGATACTTTTAAAATATCTATCTATGAATTCACTGGGCATGGTGGCCCACACCTTTAATCCACGCAGGAAGCAAAAGCAGGTTAATGTCTGTGAGTTCAAGACCAGCCTAGTCTACACAGAGAGTTCCAAGCCAGCCATAGTGAGTCCTTGCCTCAAATAAATAAATAATAACATGTATGAATTTGACTCGGCCATAGTCAGTCTGTTCCTTTTTCTCTCTGCTCTGGACTCTTCTAGATGATCCCGGTTGTTGTCTCTCTCACCCACTGTGAACACCTTCCTTCTAACTATGGAGTGGTCATTTCTGTGGTTTCTTTACTGTACCCTTACTTACAGTCTCAAAAGAGTAAATACCAAGAAAAGATCTTGTTTGTGATTTAGAAGTGTATAGTTACTTCTCTAATTACTATAATAAAAATTATTGATGAAGAAGTTAAGGAAAGGTGGATCTTCTTGGTTCACAGATTGAAGAGATACAGTCTATGTTGGCAGTGGGGACTCTGTACAGGAAGAAGCCTGTGGTAGCAGAAAAAGCAACTGTAATTGTTAAATCAGACTGAAGGGAAAACTCTTGCTTCACACTGAGAAATAGGAAAGGCATCCTAAGGCAAAGCCTCTTGGAGGCTCTGTCTTGTGATGATCAAATTTTATTTGAAGGAAAAAAGCCTGCACTACAGGTATTCACTGCTTCTAGGAGACAACTGCCTAGGGACGTGTTTCCAAAGGATTGACCTATAAAAGCTCACACAGCTGTGGTCCAAGGGATACAAAGAAACCATGTCTGGAGCTGGAAACAATATGACAGTGTCATCCTGTGATACCACCTTTGTAGTCCGGGAGGATGCAACACTTTCAGAAAGTAACTGAGGCAAGCGGTGTGTGGCGGGGACAGAGGCCATTGTGTGAAGCTGTGAAGGTGAAGTACTGAGAAGCAATGTAGATCCAAGGACATTAGAGATACTATGAGCAGGGAGCATTCACTGATGGAAGCCGTGGGTATGAAGTGGAGATGGCCTGGTAAAGAAACTTCATGTGTCATAGCCTGAGAGCTAGAGGGTCGAGGCTACCTAAGCCATTCGGAGCACAACTCATTCCATCATGAGCTCCAGACACTGATCACAGTGCTGCAGAATTCAGTGTTTCTCCTGTTGATTTTTTGTCTTTCTTTACTCTGTTTTTTCCTTGCTGTACCTCAGTTGTTTAATTTTAGAACAGGAATGTCTATTCTGTGCCATTTTTGTCAGCAGTCTATAGCTTGTTCTTTATTTTATAGGAGCTCACAAAAACTATTTTGAGTTTTGGACAGGATTAGACTTTTGGACTTTCATACTGCTGGAACTGTTAAAAAAAACTATGGAGACTTTTGAAGTTGCATTATATTTTATATTATGAAATAAGCATAAGACTGCAGCAGAAAGGGCTGGAAGGCTATGATTTAAAGTGATGTGTTTGGGATGGTGATATAACTCATCAGCTCAAGGTGTTTACTGCCAAGACTGACACCCTGAGTTTAATCCCTGAAACACACATGGTAGAAGGAGGGAACACACATGAGCATGTACACACACAAAACCATTTAAAAATTAAAATATTCTAGTACTCAGGAGGCAGAAGCAGATGGCTCTCTCTGTAAGTTCAAGACCAGCCTGTAGCTCTGTCTCAAAAGCAAGAAAATAAATTATAAAAATTAAAATAATAATGATAAAAAATGATAGTTTGAGTATCATCATGTGGATTTGTGAACTCAAGGAAATCTGGAATCTCTTAGGAAATGTGCCTCCAGATAATGCCTGTGAGAATTTTCTCCTTTAGGTTGACTGAAACTGAAAGACCTGCCCACTGGAGGTGGTAGCATTCCCTAAGCTGGGGTCCAAGATTCCATAAAAAAGAGAATGTAAGGAAAACACATTCATTGCTCTCTGATTCTTTAAAAGTTTTTTTTTTTTTTTTAATTTTGCATTACATTTTGATCATAGTATTTTCTCTCCTGCAGCTGCTTTCTGCTTGATCGTGGATACAATATGACTAGTTGCTTCAAGCTCCTCCTTTATTTCCCCTGAATGATGGACTTTATGCATCTCAAAATGGGGACCAAAGTGAGTTGTTTCCTTAAGTTACTTTTGTCAAGGTATTTCATCTTAGCAAGAACAAAAGTAACTAAGTCAGTCTCCGTTTTAGTATTTTAGCCTTTACCCATTGTATTGCTTCTTTTATGTTGGTGTGTTAAGATACCTTGACAAAATCAACTTAAGAAAGGAGTTTATCTTATATTTCCAGAATGATAAAGTCCATCACGGTGGAAAAGGCATGGCGTGGCAGCATGATCAGGGAGCTGGCTCTTAATATTGTCATCCATACCCAGGAAGCAGAGAGAGAGGGAACAGGAAGTAAAGTGGGGTGAGGCTATTAACTTTGCAGCCTGCCTCCAGTGACATACTTCTTCCAGCAAAGCTGCACCTCCTAAAAGTTCTATTCTATATCTCACTCAAACAGTAACTCCAGCTTGGGGGGCCAAGTACTTAAATACATAGGCTTACGGAGGAGGGGAGCATTTCTCACTCAAATTCCCATAACTGCATTTCATCCCCAGCTGTGGTGTGTGAGTGAGTGTGTGTGTGTGTGTGTGTGTGTGTGCTTTACAATCTAGCATATGCACATGAGAGAAAACATATGTATGTTTTCTTTGTCTTCTGTGCATGGGTTACCTCACTTAATACAATTTCCTGATCCACCCATTTCCCTGAGTTTTTCAGTTTTTCTTTGCAGTTGAGTAAAATTCCATTGTGTATATATGTGGAATTTTTGCAATTTCCATCCGTCTACTGATGGGCATCTGGGATGCTTCTCTTTCTGCACACTTTTGAATAGAGCAGCAATGCATAGCATACTTACTGCTCGTTCTCACCGTGATGTATTGAAGTCTGCTATTTATTGTTCACCTTTCTTGATGTTATAGAAGAAACAACTTTTGTGTGTCTGGAAAACCTACAACTATGTGACTATGTCTCGTATTTTGACATTTTCTAAATAGTGTGGCAACATAAGACATTCTCAATGGTATAGTATAAAAAGAGATTGCATAAAATGAAACCCATTTTATAGTAGAATTTGTTGCACTTAAATTTGTAAATATTGAAGGTGGTTTAATGGATAATCTCTATGTGGAATAAGGCCTCTTATCCATAAGGTTATTAGAGCTGTTGGGGGATTAAGAAGAGGGCACATTATAAGGTAATGCCTCCCCCCGCCCCGTGTGTGTGTGTGTGTGTGTGTGTGTGTACACTGGAGGATATCCTTGAGTGCTAGTCTTGAACACTTTTTACATTGAGACAGAGTCTCTTATTAGCCTGGAGATCACCAATTAGGCTAGATTGCTTTGCCTCCAGATGGAGAAGATGGAGGAGATGTCTGCAATTACTGAGGGGCAACAGGCAATCAGTCATTAACAGGCCGCTTGGGAGGCAAGACTGGAGGAAATCAAAGAGGAGCTGCAGAGGCTAAGGGAATACTTTGGAGTCAACCTAACAACATCCATCTGTTTTGCCATGACCGGTCCTTGCAGCTTGCTATGGTGACAATGCACCTGGCTAACATCCCTGACTACCTGGTTTCTGCTGCAATTAGTGACCTGGGGACACCCTAACAGGAAGCACAAGAAGTTGTCCTCTTGTAGAAATGCTAGGAAGACAAAAATCCAGAATCCACTGTGTAGCTTCAAGCACAGGATAAAGCAATTTAAATCTGCAAGGACTCCTTCTGGAGGTGGCCTGGGCCTGAGGATATCAAGATATTTGGGCTTCTTGGTCTAGGTGGAGTAGGCTTCACACCACGTTATCTGTGGACATTCTGGTGTTTGTGGCCTCAACAGGATGAACTTTGAGGAGCCTCAAGGCCTTGGCACTAACCAAGATGCCATCTTGCCCATGAACAGAATAAAGCCATGCCCTTTCCCTACCTTCCACAACAAGGAAGAGGGGGCAGGTGCAGGAGGATGAAGGTGAGGAAGGAGTGAAGGAATGGAAGAAAGCAAAAATGAAGAGAGGGAACAAAGTAAGGTCAAATAGTACAGTTTCCTTAGCTTTTTATATAAAGGAAACAGATTCATACTTTGAAACAGATTCAGTCACAAACTCAGCATTTTCTCATTTAGAATGTTTTGGGCCATATACATAAATAGCAAAAATATACTTCTCTGTTGTTTCCTAACCTAATATCCCTCTTCCTTAGATTATACCATGTATAGTTTGTAACATAGACATTTCTCTGTAGTTTTGTTTACATGAGCCTAAGGTACACCGGTCACAGATGTATAGGGAAGTAAATTTTTGTTTGAGTTTTGAGACAGAGTCTCATGTACAAGATAGAATCCTGGGACTGCCCCAAACTCACTATACAGCTGAAGATGACCGTGAACTATGTATCCTTCTGCCTCCAGTTTACCCGTAATGAGATTACAGGCATAGCAAACAGTGTTGCTATGTCTGATTTAGAAAGTGAATTTTTAAAACCATCTTTTACAATTTTAGCTATAGATATGCTATGGTTCTATTGTTTGAACATTTAGTTCTTCAAAATGTCATTTTGTGATTATACTGAATACTTGGAAGGTTTTTTTTTTCTTTTGAACAGGGTCTCATGTAGGCCTTGTCAGCTTTGAACCTGCTATGTGACCTTCAATTCATGATCCTCTTGCTTCATTTCTCAAGTGCTGGATTATAGGCATGAAGTACCCTGCTCAACTGGAATTGGATCTATATGAACTAAGTTATTAAAATACAAAGTGGGGAAGCATAGATGTATAAAGAAGAATCTGAGGCAGGAATACGTGGGCACACGTGTGTGCACGTATGTGCAGACAGGTGACAAGCTCAGGTGTGTGGGCACACATGTGTACACGTATGTGCAGATGGGTGACAAGCTTAGGTGTCATTTCTTTTTAGGTACCATCATGTTGCTTTTCCAAATGAGTCTCCTAGTGGCTTGAAGCTTATCAATTAACGTAGGCTGTCTGGCCAGCAAGTGCTAGTGATCTGCCTGCATTTAAACATAGGCTAAAAGTCATAATAAAAGGCCCTGGCTATGAGCCCTGGAGAACAAATTTTGGCCACAGAGACTTGATATCAAAAAATGTAATGTCATTTTGATTTGTGTGTTTCAAAATTACCATTTCTTTCTTTCTTTCTTTCTTTCTCTTTCTTTCTTTCTTTCTTTCCTTCTTTCTTTCCTTCTTTCTTTTTTGGTACTGAGGGTGGAACCCAGGGTCTTACTCATGTTTGTAAGGTAAACTCTCTACCTCTGAGCTAAATCCCTACTGCTTGAATGCCTGAGTTTCAATTGAGTTCTTGAATTGAGTTAAATTTCTTAAATTCTCCAATCTTCAAAAGTGACATTTTGTGCATATGCTGCTCTGCCTCCTATATATAGATTGAATAAAATACCCCAATATTGTCCTTAGAATTACATGTTAATCCCAGCACTTGGAGGAGGGGAGCAGAGGCCACAGAATTACAGCAAATTCAAAGTCGCATGGTCGACATGGCAAATTGAGGCTGGTTAATACTACACAGTGAGACGCTACCTCATCCACACCCCAGGATAAAAGACTCACACAGTTAAGACTGTGATAATCGTTGGGTGGTGTGTAATTAAAGTTGAGTGATGAATGAACCTGATTCTATAGGATAGAATGTAATATACCTACCATATCTTATAATTATAAATATTAATATATATTTACTGGCATGAGTTACTATAAGGAGTTTACTCAATGGAAAGAATCCTCAGAATTAGTTATAGAGGGGCTAAGAATGTAGCTCACAGGGTCAGGTGCTTGCCTAGTAAGCATGAAGTCTTGGGTTCCATTCGCAACATCACATGAAACGGGGCACATGACAGTGCATACTTAGAGTCCTGACACCCTGGGGGTGGAAGCAGACTGATCACTAGCATAATGTTATTCTCAGCTACATATCTAGCTAGAGACCAGCCTGGGCTATATGAGGCCTCCTGAGAACCAGGCTAACCCAGAATTTTCTCAGAGGCCCTGATGAAAGTACCAAAGTAACTGAGTTCTGTGTCCTTGCCCATGGGTAGACTTGGAAAAGTCCAGTCTGAGGCTGGGGCCAGAGCCATGAGGAGTTAAAAGTTTCAGTTCTTGGGAACTTGGCTCCATCCCATCCTTATCTGAAGAGACCACAGACATCCTTTGAGACATCCTTTGTTCCTTTGTTTAATTGATTAGCTTCCCTATGATGTCATCACATTTTATGATGGCTTCCCGTTGACTGTCCCATAACTCTTGCCCCAAATAGCACATAAGAGGCTGTATTTCTCCTTGACTAATAACTGGTTGAGGGGGAATCTAATGTCTGACACTAAGGTTTTCATTTAATGATATCTATATTCTTGGAAAGAGAACATATATTCACAAATATAAGACTGGTCACAGTAGTGGTCTGAATAAGTTTGGCCCCATAGTCTCCTGTATTTGAATATGTTTGGCCCAGGGAGTAGCAATATTAGGAGGTATGGCCTTGTTGGAGGAAGTGTCTCACTGTAGGCATGAGCTTGGAGACTCTCCTCCTAGCTTCCTGGAAGACAGTCCTTTTCTGGTTGCCTTCAGAATAAGATGTAGAACTCTCAGCTCCTCCAGCTCCATGCCTGTTTGCATGCTGCCATGCTTCTCACCATGATGATAAAGGACTGAACCTCAGAACTTGTAAACCAGCCCTAATTAAATGTCATTTATAAGAATTACCTTGGTCATGGTGTCTCTTCACAGCAATGCAAACCCTAACTAAAACATTTACCAATATAGGATTGAACTAGTATTCTCCGTATCTGGTTTCTTTTTCCCTTCCTTTATTGAACAGCATAGAACATATCACATGGGGGAAGGAATGAGATACTTTACAGAAATCTCTAACAGAGTTTTACAAGGGATTGCCATCGACTCCAACTGATCCCAACTGACTCAGACAGCAAACATCAGTGTTTATCGATTAATAATGCTTAAATGGTTTCTTTCATCCCTTATGGTAGATTTTTAGGAAGTTGCTTCCAGCTCCTGTATTTGCTGCTTTCAGCAAATGATAAGCATACGTTATCTGGATCAGGGCATGGAAGAGCATGATGACAGCAGTGCATTATCTTAGGTTGTAAAGGGTGATTGCATGGGAAATCCCAGGCAAGTAAGGTTGACAGGCAAGTAATGTTGTTCTCTTAAGAGCAAGTTAAACAAACAGGCTGAATGCACAGGAGGATAGCAGTCTCAAGTCTTGAGCCACTCTGAGATGTATTATTAACTTTGGCCCAGAGGCCAAGCAAAAGTTCCAGTCTCAAAGAATATAAGACTATGAGAGGGATCTGTAGAACTCTGCATCACCACGGTGTTAGCTGAACGTTTGTCATATATGGCATTTCTATGCTGGGACATCTTCCTTCTGCTCTGGGGTTCTTCAGAACTTTTGATGTGAAAGGATGCTGGAGTCTGTCTAAATCCTTTTTCTGCAAGTATGGAGATGACCATGTGATTCTGTCCTTGAGTCTTTTGAGATAACTTACAAGATTGATCGATTTAGGTGTAGGCAGCCATCCCTGAGCTTCTGGAGTCAACTCAAGTTGATCATAGTCATATTCTTGAACTCACTTTGCAAGCCCTGGGGAAATTTTAATGTCCACAGGTCTCCTAGATTTCTCTTTAAGTTTTATTTTCATAAAAATATATTTGAAAAGGAAGATTCAGCTTCCAGGACACTGGACCATGTGACTTAGCTGATTAAGATGAGGTTCTGAAGTAGAATGGTTAAGAAGAGTCTCTGAGAGAAGCTAGGAGGCTGATGAGAGCTGGACTTGACTCTGCCTGGAGAGTCTCCTCAGCTGAGGAGCACTGGTGGAGAGGAAGGTATGATGCTTCACTTTCACCTAGTCTGAGACTGTAACTTTATAGATGAGAAAAATGTACCCCACAAAGGGATTGTGGTTTTGCATAATGTATTTTTCTGTTTCTCTTTTGAAACAGTGTCTCCTGTAGCCCAGGCTATCTTCAGACTCACTGTGTAGCCAAGGATGGCCTTGAACTCTTGATCCTCCTTCTTCTACCTCCCAAGTGTTGTGATACAGACACATATCTCTATACCCAGCTGTACGTATTATTTTAAAGCCATTTATTTACATTCAAATTCTCATTAACAACATTTATACCCTACTAAACCACTGAAATACGTTATTTGCCAGAGACAATATTCCAGTAAGCATTGCTAATGGACTCTGTAGGTTCCTCAGAACCACAAAACAAACAACAGCAAAAGAAAACAAAACAACAAAAAGGACATAAAGTAGGAAGAAGGATGTGCTCAGGGGAGCGGAATGGGATGAGTTTGTGAGTGGACACGATCAAATTACATTATTTATATGTATGAAATTGTCAACTAATAGATATTTTATTTTAAAACATTACAAGAGCAAAATGATTTTATAAGAAAGATCTTTGTCCAGTATCCCTTACTCATAGATTACTTATATTCCAGATAAAGCCTTCAAAGACTGCATTCAATGAAGCCTTTTTCAGTTTCAAAAGACCCTTATTTCCACTCTGATGTTGTAGCCATTAGATTACTACCCGCAGCATTTTGTTTTAGAAGAGGAAAAGCCATTAGTAGATTAAACTGGGATGTTTTAAGAGATCCTTTGGCATCGAAGTTATTTACCATGTCCAGAGTGTTAAGAGAAGTAGGGTTGTATGGGAGGAACTTGGAGATGTTCAAAACTAAAAATCTGGTATGTGTGTATATAGTGGTACACACGTGTGTGCATAGATTTGATCACCAGCAGCATGGAAGAGATAGAGAACATGCTGAAACATTATGTCATTACTGGAGGTAGTTAAAGGTTTGTCGTCGTTGTTTACTTATGGTACACCATGAAAAATAAATTTAAGAAATCAAATATGTAACCTAACGAACCGATGTCTGTGAAGAAATTAAATGATTTTTTTAAATTTTAGGATTATTTATTTTATTTCTGTGTATGAATGTTTTGCCTTTATGTAAGTTCTTGCACTGTGACAATGCCTGGCACCAAAGGAGCTCATCAGACGTGTCAGGTCTCCTGCAACTGGAGTTCTGGGTGGTTGGGAGCCACTGTGTGGGTTCTGGGAACTGAACCCCTAGGTTTTTTTCAAAAGCAACAAGTGCTCTTAGCTGTTGAACCATCTCTCCGGTGTTTTAATTGTGGGTAACTGATTAGGCTTCATCACTGTTAGAAGTGAGTGTGGGGGTTCTCAGGAAAATGATCACGTGATTCAGAGCAAAGTTGCCTCTGTCTAAGGGTGCCATGTCTTAAGTGTGATTATGGAGGGAGTCAGACACATCAAAAGAAGTCCCACTGGGCTTTTATTCCTAAATCACAGGGGATTCTGTCCCTCATTCTGCATGCTCAGGTCTCAGTATTACTTTCTTATGTTGTCTGCAAAAACCAAAACAAAAACCTTCAAAGTGGCACAGTTGATGAGTAATATCAACTTTTGAGTACAAGATACACTCTTGAGCCATACTTTGATTATAGACACGTTAGTTAATGAACCTGTCCAGACTTCACAGTCCCTGGGATGAGTGTCCAGTCTCTTGCTGAAAACAGCAAACCCAAGAAAGTAGATGCAGATTGCACCTGGCTATTGAAGCCTCTATTGTACATTTTGAAAGGTTAACACCCTTGAAAGAAAAGACAGTACATCTTACACGTTTCCCATAAACACGAATATACAAAGTCTTCTAGTTTGCCAGAAGCCAAAGTAATTACTGCAGCACACCAGCAGAAGGTGGCCTTGAAATCGACACTGCATGTGAATGTTAACTCACCCACGTTCTTTCTGCCTACTACCCCATTCTCCTCCTGAACTACACCCCCATGTGTCCTGTGCATGCAGAGCTCTGCTTAAGGCCAGGGAGAGTTCCCTGTGTGGGAAATCAGCTACTTTGCATAGAAAGCATATGGGTAGGAGCACAGAGAATGCTAAAAGCCATTGTGTTTATGTTCTCTTTATAGGGTACTATTCTCTTTATTTGGTACTGAGCCAACAATAAGTCCTAAAACCTGTATTTCTTTTCACATTTAATTCCTTTTTAATTGTTTTTCAACCTGCTTTTACAAAAAAAGAAAAAAACGGAGGAATGGCAAAAATAAGGAAAGAAGGCAGAGGGTTGGGGGAAAGAATAAATCACCATGAAGTTTTCAGCCTCCACAGGGAAACAGTACAAACCCACAGATCCTGAACTGTGAAGCAATAGAGCTGTTTGTTTATAAGTGACAGATTCAATTATGTAACTAGGCAAATTAAGGAAATCTAGTGACTTTATTCAGGGTGGGGAACCTATGCTTTCAAATTAGTCAAGAGGTTTCATCTGTGCAGTAAGTTTATATAAGTCTTTGGTTTATTCTGTTGTTTGCAAACTAGTTCTGTAACGTGAGTCAGCAGGTAAAGGCACTTACTCCCAAGCCTGACAACCTGAATTATGTCTTAGGGACCCATATGTCGGAAGTCGAGAATTGACTACTATGAGGTGTCCTTTGATTTGACCTTCATATGTGTGAATACATTTGCATGTACACACACATACAATGTTAGAAAATTTAAAAAAATAGTGTTTGCATGTAAATAATAATTCCTCATTCTGTATTATTATTAATAGATGTCTTAAATGCTCTCTTGTGATGGGAGTTATTCCATTAACATGCACTTATATAGGATAGCCTTTTTATCTGCCATCCTATAATTTCTTTGATTTAGCAAGGAAAGAACTTGTTTTGTTAACTAATGGTTCAGTTCTAAGAAGTCTTCTCCACTATTTATCCCACAAAGTCTTCTTTTATTGGTCATTTATTTAAGGTTTTAATCTCTGGAACCATATTGTGTTTACAAAATGAAAAAAATTAAAATATCTATATGTCAATAAAATATTCCATTTTGTGAAAGTGTGTGTGTAGGTATATATATCTGTGTGTGTTTGTATGAATGTGTGTGAGTGTGTGTGTCTGTGTGTGTTTGGGACTGTGTATCTCTCTGTGTGTATTTGTATAAGTGTGTCTGTGTATGTTTGTGTGTGTGTGTCTGTGTGTCTGTGTGTGTATCTCTGTGTGTTTGTGTCTGTGTATCTCTCTGTATTTGTGTGAGTGTGTATGTGTGTTTTGTGCATGTGCAAAGGTGCTTGTGTGGAGGTCAGAGGACAACTTGACAAAGTCAGTTCTCTTATGTGGTCCCAGGGAGGGAACTCAAGCCAAGAAGGCAAGTATCTATCTTAGTAGAGATGCTGTTGCTGTGATAAAACATCATTACCAAAAGCAATCTGGGGGGAAGGGTCTGCTTCATGTTACACATCTCAGTTCACTGTCCATCACTGAAGGAATTCAGAATAGGAACTTAAGGCAGGATCCTGGAAGCAGTACCTGAAGCCGACACCATGGCAGAATGCTGCCTACTGCCTTGTCTCTCATGCCTTGCTCAGCCTGTTTCTTATACAATTTAGGGCTACTTGCCAGAGGTATACCCACAGTGTGCTGGGCCTTCACAGAGTTACCTATAGGCCATCCTTTTACTTTGCTTTCTTTTTGTTTTTGATTTTTGAAGACAACGTTTCTCTGTGTAACAGCCCTGGCTGTCCTGGACTCGATTTGTAGACCATGCTGGCCTTAAACTCTGCCTGCCTCTGCCTCCTAAATGCTGGGATTAAAGTGTGAACCACCAGCTGCCCAGCTAGGCAAATTGTATGGAGGAATCTTTTCAGCTAATGTTCCTTCTTCCCAGATATGCCCATGTTTGTGTCAAGTTAACAATGTCTTTACTCCCTGGCCCAGAGATATTTTTAGATAGACACAGTGTAAAAACTTCAACTCTGGGGGCTGGAAAGATTGTTCAGTGGTTAGAACACTTACTGCTCTTAGAGAGGACCAGTGCTCGATTTCCAGCATTTACACAGTGGCTTGCAACTTTCTGTAACTCCAGTTCCATGGGATCCTCTTCTGGCTTCTGTGGGCACCAGGCACGAATGTGATATACAGATATGCATACAAGCAAAGCAGCCATACACACAAAATAATGTAAGTGTCTAAAAAGTGTGCACTCTAAAGGAAAAAAGCTGGAAAATAAGATATTAATTCATTACTTGACCTACACTAAGTTTCAGTTACTCAACAAAGCTCTTAAATGCTTTCTGATATTTTTACTATCTGCACTTATATTTAATATTGTCTTAATATATTTTTCCTAAAATATAAATGATAATAAAGTCTGAAATAATAATGCATTTTTCTTTATTTTTTTTCATTACTTTCTTAATGGAGGGAGTTGCACATCACAGCACATGTTCAAGGAGGTCACAGGACAGGTGTCATTTCTCTCTTCCCACCAAGCAAGTCTCAGGGATCAAATTCAAGTCACCAGGCACGGCAGCAAGCATGTTTACTAGTTCAAATCTTTTTCTCTTTCTGTTTCCTTTCTTTCCCTCCCTCCCCTCATTTTCTTTTCAGTACTAAGTATTGAATTCAGGGTTGAACCCAGGGCCTTGTGCATGCTAGGCAATCATTCTACCACTGGGGCACATACTATCCTGTTTTTTTGTTTGTTTGTTTGTTTGTTTGTTTGTTTGTTTTTACCTTCTATTTTGAGACAGGATCTCAGTAAGTCAGCCAGGCAAGCCATGAACTTGCAATTTCCCTGTCTCAGCCTTTAAACTAGCAGGGAATATAGGCTTGCCTCAGTAAATACACCAGGTCTGGGGTAATAATTAGCAAACTAAACCCAAATTGATGCTGAAAGACCAGCAACTTCAAGAGACAGTGTGTACCTTTGTTAATGTGCTATTCAATTGGGTCGGTTTTGTGTTGTGTATGATACTCCTGAGGGAATGATCCAAAGGGAATTGTTAGAGAATTATTATGTTTTTCACCCGGCAGACAAAAGCACTGAATTCAGTCCCTCGGGAGCCTTCACAGGGTGTTTTCTGCTAATGGTGCTAGATCCTTAAGACCAGGAGTGGCTTCCCAGCTGGGACACAGTCCCAGAGGGCTGTTTCACTCTTGTACCTGCTGTGCCTTAGTCAACCCTGAGAGTAGGGATTACATTTTAAGCTAATCTTGAAAGGCACACAAGGAATAGCTTAGTTTTCTGTTATTGTCAAAAAGTAGAGTGTTTTGTGGACTTATATCCTTTTTCTAAGGTAAAGACAGGGCTGAATTAATTCACTGTAGAGAGAAAAATAGGGTAGAGTAAGTACAGTGAAAGCCCTATGCCCATGAAGACTAAACTCAGTTAATTGTGTACTTCTTGTCTAACAACACCATGTACAACTAACTGTGTTGGGAGGTTTGACATTGGTGTCACGAGCTAGGTAATGATCTTCACCACTCAACAGTTAGTGAACGAAAAGCAGAAGATCAGGAGTCTATATTAAGGACAAAGAGATCTATCAGCTTGGGTCAGATCTTCAAATTCTTGAATCTCTCTGTACTTTAAAGACACACTGTTTTAGAAATAAGCAGTTTTGGGGATGGTTAATTGTGTGAACCAAATCTTATACATCCATACTGTGGATTAGAATCTTTATTTAAAAAGTGATAATTTCTAGGCTTGGTAGTGTGTTCCAGTCCTTGGAGGCAGAGAGAGGAGGTGTTGGACCCTAAGATCCAAACTGGGAAGACACACTCCCCCAGAAACACTCACAGACAGGGGGTACAATGCAAAGCAAGAGGTTTATTGATCCAGTGCACTGGGGTTCCCCCCCCCCCCCCCCGCTCACAGGCTAGAGGAACCCCGAGCTAAAGCTAAGAGCAGTTTTTATACAGTTCTCATAGGGTTCACAAGGGCAGTTTTATAATCACCTCTTAGACAATGTTAACCACAAAGGCTGACCTCAAACAGCTGCTCCCATGCCCAGTTTCTTGGCATCATTATCTTATGACAATGAGTGTTAGCTTAGTCTATCTTATCAAAGCTCCTGTTTATCCAGGTTTATTGTGCTAAGGGCCCAGCTTCCTGATAACCTTTCAATTCTCTTATCTTGGGGCCTTCTCCTGGAATGTATGTGGAATGTGCTTCTCCCAGAACGTGTCTCTGGAGAAGTTAATTTTTAAGTTTGGGCTGAGACCTGAGATTCCTTCAGAGGCTTATCACAAGTTTGAGGCTAGCCAGGTCTATATCATAAGTAGTTGCAGGCCAGATGCAGGAGACCCTGTATACTAAAAACAAAACAAAACAAAACATGAGTTGGAAGTGTAGGTCCATCAAAGTTTATGTGTCAGGCCTAAGGTTCAATTCCTAACACTTAAAAAAATGGCTGCTAGTATAGAGCAATGCCTATCTATTAAAAATGTAATACGCATCTAGTGAAAAAACAGTAGTATGTGCCCTCCTATGACCCGTGGCTCTCCAGCCATGAACTATTGAGCAGGTTTGTAGTGTCAGGTATAAATTCTTCTCTGTTGTGTGGGCCTCCAATACAATCAGAGGTGTTATGTCATTCCATAAATTTGCTATATTATTCCATAAGACAGTGTTGTATTACCCCATAAGACAGTATTGCATTATTCCATAAGGCCGGGCAGTGGTGGCGCATGCCTTTAATCCCAGCACTTGGGAGGCAGAGGCAGGTGGATTTCTGAGTTTGAGGCCAGCCTGGTCTACAGAGTGAGTTCCAGGACAGCCAGGGCTATACAGTGAAACCCTGTCTTGAAAACCAAATACAAAATAAAACAAAAAACATTACTCCATAAGACAGTATTATATTATCCCATAAAATAGCATACAAATCTCCATAAGACAGTATAGTATTACTCCATAAGACAATGTTGTGCTACCCCATAAGACAGTGTTGTGTTACCCCATAACAGTCATGCTACTGTTGCCCTAGTGGGCACTTTCTGCCTGGAAAGCCTGGATTGTAACATTCAGAGTCTACTTCTGGATAAAACAGTTGATGAATTTTCTCCACTTCTGGCCCCATGGAATCTGGCCAACAGGGAGAAGGATTCTAGCTTTAGTCCCAGCTTGATTTCTCTGTATCTTGTAATGAAAGTGTAGGGGTATCCATTAATGGGTTCTTACCATCTAATTCTTTTGGGCAATGGAGAGCAATGACCTGAATTGCTGTGGGAGCCTCAAGGACAGCTAGCCAACAATTCATAAGGTTGTCTCCTGTGTCTAGCATTGGGGTGTTTGTTTAAAGCCTATGGCTTCTGGAGACCAGCATTGACTACCTATGTGCTGTTTTTCTGTTCAAATTCCTCACCATGGTTTGCTTCAGTTGTCAACTTGACAGACCTGGGGAAAGGGGACCTCAATTGAGGAATTGAATCCATCAGATTGGCCTTGTTTTTGGGTACATTTGTAAAGTTGCTAATTGGTATGGGAGGCCCAGCTCACTGTAGACACTGCTACCCTTGCATGGGTGAGCCTGGGCTCTATAGGAAGGGCTGAGCATGAGTCTGAGAGCAAGCTAGGAAGCAGCATTCTTCCACAGTCTATACCTTGGTTCCTGCCTCAGGCTCCTGCTATTCTTGCCTTGCCTTCCCTCAGTGATGAACAATGAACTGGAGGTTACAAAATGTAAAAAACACTTGCCTCCCCAAGTGCCTGTTGTTTAGTGTTTTATCACAGTAACAGGAAGCAAACTAGAACACGTCTTTAAATATTTTTAAATTAGCTTACAAAATAGCTAGTTTCTCATTGAAGTTTTTCATCCATCTTTATTTTTGCCTAATCCTTTCCCCACGCCCTTCCTTTGCCCTACATCCTGTTCCTACATTGCATTTCCATTTTTATTTTATTCTATTTCAGAATGAAGTTTTAGAATCTGTCAATATAGCTTATAGGTTAACTTAATTGAAAAATCACTAAAACTGAGTGAACTAACTTGATTTCTTTTTTTTTCGTTTTAAAATTATCTATTTTTAATATAATAAAATTTAAGGTGAGTTATATATGGGACCATGCATACCACAGCATCCATGTGGATGTCAGAGGACAACCTGCAAGACTCAGTTTTCTCCTTTAACCGTGTGGTTTATATGGATCAAACTCAGATCATCAGACTTGAGAGCGAACACACTCATTATTTCATTGGCTCACAAAGTCAATTGCTAGCAAGAAACATGTGCTTTTTTTTTTCTCCAAGAAAATACACAAAAGTGTATTTTAAAATTAATTTTAAAAGGGTATACTATGGGACACACTATGACACACTACAGCTTTCACAGTGAGATTTATTTTTTCTTTTGAGGTATGGAAGGTTACAAGGACAGAGGGCAGGTATGAAGGGTCAGGGACGTGGGCACTATTGGAGTGCATGATGTGAAATTCACAAAGAATCAATAAAAAGTTAAATAATTAAAAATATTTTATGTATGTGTCCCTCAAAATGTCTATAAACTCATTATTTGGGCAATCTCTTAAAGCTTCCAAAAGTATAATTGAGGTTTCATTAAAAACTCTTGCTTTAATTTTCAAGTTTTCAAAGGTCATAGTGATAAGCAGAAGAAATTCTTACGTGTGCTCCTTGAGCAGCTTTGAGCATAACTACTTCTTAGAGCTGCCTATTTGAGGTAGTATAAAAAGAATGTATGAGCTGTGGTTTAATTCTTTGTTCTGTTTCTCAAGCTCACCTGTAAAATGTGAGTTCTGGGTGCTTGCCAGATGGCTCAGCAGGTGGGTAAGGTGCTTACTAGTCAAGCTTGATGGTCAGAACTCAGTCCGTGCGAGCCCAATGGCAGGAAGGAGCCAATTCCCACAAGTTGTCTGTCTTCTGACTGCAGGTGCACATTTGCACAGTCACACAAATAAATAAACTAATTAATTAAAGTGCCGCTGTAAAAAGTAGGTGTAAAGTACAGTAGTTGCAGGTGAAAGAGACTGAACAAATAGCTTCTGGATTTAAATGCTAGAATTAAATAACTGTAAAACAGGGCTGGTGTGGTGGTGCAGTGGGAATTGAGCAAGCCTGACTATCTGAGTTCCATCCCCAGGACCTGTGAGAGAAAGAATTAACTCCTGAGGGTTGCCCTCTGACCTCCTCAGTGTGCAGTGACACATGTGTGCCCTCATCGGTCATCATCATCAGCAGCAGCACCTAAAAATTAAACATTATAAAATGTATCAAGAGATTTCCTTTAGATTATAGATTTCAAATATCATCAGTTTTTTTTTTTTTTACTTTTAAATAAGACTTTTTTTTCCTTTGCCTGTTACAAAGTATAAACTAAAGCTACTCAATTTACAGCCTAAACCTAAGGAAGTCTTTGTAACCTGTTAATATTTCACCGCAGCTAGACAATTGTTGCTAGAAAAGAAGAGCATTGTATTTTGAAATACAAAATGGGTGATGTATTTACTTCCTAAGTTGAAAAAAAAAAAAGAAAGAGGATTGCTTTCAAAACTTTAAATAACGGTCAGCTTCCATATAAATTCCAAATTATATATCGCTTAAGGTTCTTACTGTAACATACAATTAATACTAATTAATTTACCAACACTCCTGTGGTACCCCCCCCCCCCCCACTTCCCCATTCAACAGGCAAATAGTCTACAAGAGCAAGCAGTCTTGGTGGGGATGTGTTGAAGAAATAGCATAGCCAGAAATGGAGACCCAGCAGGATAGGGCATGAAGCAGACTGTATACCTATAGGTGTATATATATTATATAATAGTGTGTGTGTGTGTGTGTGTGTGTGTGTGTGTGTAATCTGAAGAAGAGTTCATTCCTCATGTGTAAACTTTCTGCTTTTCTTTAGATGGTGTATTTGAAGAGAAAATGTACTGTCTGTATACTCAGTCCTCTCCCAATGTCACCTGCTCACCTGATGATCCTAGAGTCACAAACATATTTAGACTTAAAGCTTCAATCCTTCAGATCTGAACTTATTCAGTAAGCTTCAAATTGTTTCTAAATGTGGATTTTAAAATGGGATTTCATAAGAACAAGAACTGAGGTTGAAATGGAAAAATGAAACGGACCTCCACACTTTGCAGACAAGTCATTTCCCTATTTATGGCTTTACACATGCATACACACTCACTCACCACACAGACAACTTCTCTAACATTTTACTCTTTAAAAGTGTTTGTGTGTATATGTGGTTTGAGCAGAAGCCAAAAGGGTCAGGTCAGCCTGGGGCTGGAGATACAGATGGTTGTGAACAGCCTAATGTGGGTGCTGGGAACTGAATTTAAGACCTCTGTAAAGAGAACTGCACACTCCTGAGCCATCTCTCTGCCACCCCTCCCCTCTTTTTGTGGTGACTTTTTGGGTGATTGAACCTAGGGCTTCATGCATATTGAGCAAGTACTCTACCACTAAGATATGTTCCAAGTCTGTGGTGGTTTAAATATACTTGGCCCATGAAAAGTGACCCTATTAAGAGGTGTGGCCTTACTGGAGGCGGTCTAGTCTGGTTAGAGTGTGTCACTGTGGAGGTGGGGCTCTGAGGTCACCTCCTATTTGAGGTCTGACCAGTGTGATTCAGACCTTCCTCCTGGTTGCCTTGGGAAGACAGCCTCCTACTGCAGCCTTTGAATCAGATGTAGAACTCTTGGGGTTCAGCACCAAGTCTGCCTGCACAATACTATGCTTCCTATGAAGATGATAATGGACTGAACCTCTGAAACTGTGAGCCAGCCCCAATTAAATATTTTCTTTTATAAGAGTTGCCTTGATCATGGTGTCTCTTCACAGCAACTGAACCCTAAGACAGAGTCCATTCTATTGTTTTATCTTTATTTACTATTATTGGTGTGTATATGATGTATATGTGCAGGCACACACAAGTCAGGGCACACATGTGGTGGTCAAAGGACCTATTAGGAGATGTGGCCTTGTTGGAGTAGGTGTGGCCTTCCTTGGAGGAAGTGTGTCACTGTAAAGGTGGACTTTGAAGTCTCATATGTTCAAGCTATGCCCAGTGTGATGCAGTCTCTTCCTTGCTGCTTGTGGATCAAGACGTAGAACTCTCAGCTTCCTCCAGCACTATGTCTACCTGCATGCTGCCATGCTTCTTGTCATGATGATAAAGAATTGAACTTCTGAAACTGTCAGCCAGCCCCAGTTAAATGTTTTTCTTTATAAGACTAGCCATGGTCATAGTGTTTCTTCACAGCAATAAAACCCAAACTAAGACACTGGGACCATGGACCTGAAAGTTCCAAGTGTAAGAGTTTCCTTTAAGTTTCTAAATGTTAACTACTGTCCCTAGTCTATATTGTTTCTGCCTAGTGACACCTCCAAGTCCACTTTTAGGATGCTGACCCCGTATTAGGTTTTAATAGGGGTGACAAGAGGTATGTGTAGCTAACCAATCCTGATAAAGGTGTGGTTCTGGACACTGTTGTCTCAGGTCCAGGCTCTCATGCTAGGTAGTCTGAATGTTGTCAAAATGATGTAAAATCTTTTTGGTTGAGGATGCTTCTGGGCCATCCTTTTTTTTTTTTTTTTTTTTTTTTTCCTCTGTAGGAGACGTCTAGGGAAATTCCAGTTTCTTGGACTTTATTGTCTTAATACTCAAATCACTGAAGAGGGAAATGCAAGCGTCTGTTAGAGAGACCTTGTTACTGCCACAACACTTGAAGTATTTCCAACTTCTATTCCCTTGTGGGGAGTAATTTGCACATTCCAGTAGGGCTGAACTCCAACTTTTTATATACATATGTGTGTATGTGTGTGTGTGTGTATTATAAAACATATATATATATATATATATATATATATATATATATATATATATATATATAATCTTGGGGGATGGTGTCTGAGATTGAACTCAAGGGTGCCAGGCAGACTTAGCGTACACTTTACAACTGCACTACAGCTTCAGTCCCAGTAATGTCCATCACACACAAAGATTAATGTTTAAAAGCATGCTAAATGTTCCAGGTGTTGGTGATGCATGCCTTTAATCCCAACACTCTGGTAGCAGAGGCAGGCAGATCTCTGTGACTTCCTGGCCAGTCTGGTCTATGGAGTGAGTTCCAGGACAGCTACAGTGAAAACAGAAACATGCTGGCTGCTGCTGCTACCACTAGCTCTCTCTGACAGGGCTAAAGGCATGACATTAAATATACCTGGAGAGTATTACCGGGGCAGCATCCTTTTAATCATTATGTTTTGCAGATCTTTCTAAACCAGGAGTTACATGCAATTAAGAACCTAATTTAAAAAATTGGGCAAGATATTGTTTCATTAAGCTGTCCTTTGTCCCTCTGGGGTTTATTAAGTCCTGTATAAACAAGATTGCCTCTTACCCTGGCAGACTTGGCTTTGGCTCACACCTCTTGGGCAACAGTAGCCAGCCTTCTAGAACTAGCTATTTTGTCTTGAACAGCTTATAATTCACAGTTCAGAGATTTTTTTTTCATACCTGTTTGTCATTCCACTTTATGATCAGAGGATCTGATAGAAATGAAATCAAATGAAGGCAGATTAAGACTTAAACATCCAGATTCAGTCAGTGATGTAGGGTCTATATGTATAGTTTTCAGATCAGGACAAGAGGATTGGATATGGTATAAGTACTAACACAAATTGTGTGAAATATGCACAGAAAAAAATTTAGAAATATCTTTTCATCTCCTTCCCAAGGCTGTAATGGATCTCAGGTCCAGCACTGGACATGGAAAAAAACAAAAACAAAACATATTTTAAAGGTGTTTCTGATGACTTGAGCACAAGCAATACTTGTTGGCATTTCTTTGGTTAAAATTCTCATTCTGCAGCAGTATTTGTCCTAACATAAAGGAGGATGGCACCATGAGGGAAAAATGTATTTCTTTTGGACTCATGCAATTTATATTTGAGCCAATCTTAGGGGTACAGTGTTTTCTGTAAGTTCATGGATACTGCCCATTACTGTTAATAAGAGATAACCACACGTGTACAAAAGAAAACATGCCCTTTAGAACTGAACTTGGACCTTGGGGATGAAAATCTGTCCCTTGCTAATAGATGATGAAAATTATAGTCTTGAGTTTGGTCCCTGCTGACCTGACACCATTGAATTTGGAGTAGCAGAGCCAGGCTCATCCAGAGGTAGAAGAGAAAAATAATATTTGAAAACAAAACAAAACAAAACAAAAAAAGGTGTATGTACATATTGTAAGTCAGCCCTTTAAACTGTCACTGAACTCCATGCCCAAGTATATGCTGAAGGGAATCTTTGTTCAAAGTTTCTAGCAGAGAACGTTTGTGATATATTCATTCTTGTTTACTGTTTTCAACCAGCCACTGTTGGTCAGCTTTTCTTTATCTATAGGAAGTACTCATTTTATGTTTATATGTGTGTGTGTATACTTGAGTGTGTGTCTGTGCACCATATGTACACAGGAGCTCACAAAGGTCAGAAGAGGGTGCTGGGTACCCTGGAGTGGAGATTACAGGCAGTTGTGAGCCAAGATCAGCCCTGTGGGGCCTCTGGAAGAGCAGCCTATGCTCTCAGCTGCTGAGTCATCTCTCCAGCCCCTGATTAGCTTTTCTTGAAATAATAAAATATAATTCATGTAGTAAAATTAGTCTCAACTAGCAAATTAATATTTCAATTCATTTTCATTTGATTTCTAGAGAAAAATGAGCGAGGAAAAGATTAATCTTGAGGCAAATATTTTTTAAAATGAGGAAAATGACACTGGCTTATATTCACTTTCAGTAGAAAATATCTGAATAGGGGCTGGAGGGATGGTCCCATGGTTCAAGAGCACAGGTGCTCTTCTGTAGGACCCTAGTTCATCTCTCAGCACACACATGACTGTTCATGGTTCTGTAACTCCATTTCCAAGGGATTTGAAACCTTTTTCTAACCTCCATCGGTATCAGACATGCATTAGCGCATACTTATATTAAGGCAAAACATCCATACATATATATTTTAAGGTTAAAAGAAACTTTTAAAAATAAAATCAGGTTTATCCCCTCCTACCTCTGTGTCTTGCCTTGACCTTGTCTTCCCCCTTGAAAACGGTAAACGAAGAGTAAGGAAGAGAAAGGGTTAATGTCCTCAGTAGTTCATTAAGTGTTATATCAAAGTTCTTTGAAGATTCAGAGCCCTTAATCATCTTTAGATTGAGAAGACAAATCTGGAAGCAGATAAATCTGCACTGGATCTGCACTGGGTACCTCCATCTTTTTTTTTTTTTCCCCAAGACAGGGTTTCTATGTGTAGCCCTGGCTGTCCTAGAACTCACTCTGTAGACCAGGCTGGCCTCAAACTCAAAAATCATCTGCCTCTGCCTCCCAAGTGCTGGGATTAAAGGCGTGCACCACCACTGGCCGTTTACCTTCATCTTTTTAACTCTGTGCTTCCATATCTGTAAAGCTAGAGTGATAATCTACTTCACAGGGTGATCAAAAGCGTTAAAGAAGCAAAGCACTCGGCACGTCAATTTTCAAGAATTTGAATAAACAGTAGCTTCATTGTTATCAACTATAGATAGCAGTTGTCCATCTAAAATTGAATATTCTTTCGATGGAATGCTCCTGGCTTTTTTCTGAGATTACTGGTGGCTTACTTGGCCATGTGGATATGTAATTACTACTCTCTAAGAGACTGGTCATCTCTTCTTTGGTTTGATCCGAACAAACGACTCAACTGATATTTGAAAGTAGGCTCTGCTTAGGGAGAAAAATCATCCATGCAACCTGATAATAGGTACATTCAGAAAGCAAAAAGATGGGATACCTGTACGAGGTGATGAAAGATGTACTGGTCATAGTTGGAGAGTCAAGTGAAGGGTGCTGTATTATTCAGGGTTCTCTAGGGCCAGAGAACTCATGGACTATCTCTCTACATTAAAAGAAATTATTGGAATGACTTACAGTCTGCAGTCTAACTAACCCAACAATGGGCAGCTGTGAATGGAAGTCTAAGAGTCTAGTAGTTTCTCAGGCTCATGAGGCTGGATGTTTTAGCTGGTCTTCTGCATAAAGTAGAATCTTGAAGAAGTAGGTTCCAAGAGATGTGCCGGCAAGTAACTGCAAGCAAACAGAGAAGAGTGAGCCTTCCTTCTTCCATTGTCTTCATATGGGTCTCCAGCAGAAAGTATGGCTCAGATTAAAGGTGTGCACCACCATGCCTGGACCCAAGCTATTCTTTACTTGGAACTTGCTCTGTCCCAGACTGTCTGTCTTAGTTAGGGTTTCATTGCTGTGAAGAGACACCATGACCATGTCAACTCTTATAAATGGCATTTAGTTGGGGCTTGCTTACAGGTTCAGAGGTTCAGTCCATTATTATTATGATGGGAAGCATGCCAGTGTCCAGGCAAGCATGGTGCTGGAGGAGCTGAGAGTTCTAGCTCTTGTTCCCAAGGCAGCTAGGAGAAGACTGACTTACAGGAAGCTAGGACAAAGATCTCAAAGCCCACCCCCACAATGACACACTTCTTCTAACAAAGCCACACCTACTCTAACAAGGCCACACCTTCTAATAGTGCTACTCCCTGTGCCAAGCGAATTCAAACCACCACATTGGTCTTGAACTCAGAGATCTGACCTCAGTCTCCTTGGGTGTAAGGTGTGTACCACCTTGCCTGAGCCTAAGCTTTTTATGCCCAGTTTGCCTCAAGACCCGAATCTCAGGTACACCCTCCATTTTGGATTGTAGTTCATTCAAGATATAGTCAAGTTGACAACTGGGAATAGTCCTCACAGGTGCTATCAGTTGCTCTTGTGCATATATTTAATTGGCATAGGAATATCTTTGTAGGTGAAGGGCTTCGTCTTGACATATGCAATGGAGCTATGTCAATTAAAGTAGAAAGTATACTAAAATCCTGCATCTCATATCTGTAGGAGAGTAATGTGATGTCCTGCAGTGCTCCACTGCAAGCTTTAAAGATGCGCACCAGTAGTAACTGGCAAGGGCATTTGTTTCACCCTGTAACATTAGAATCTTGGACCTATGTGCATGTATCTGAAACCAGACCCATATCTAGGTATCATGGGTGAACATAGGAGGCTTAAAATCCATCCATTCTGTTCTACCACTAGTACCACCTAGTGGTAGCCAAGATGTGTAAGCATTTTTTAAAATGTATTTTAAAAAGTTACAAATTATATGAAAATTTACTACTAGCAACAACCAAAAAGGTATAAGAAATTAGGGTCTACTGTAAAATGTTCTTCAGTTCTCTTGTCTCACAGCCCTGTTCTTCCTTATTAACTAATACTTTTCCTCTACCCAATCTCTCAATCTCCTTCTCTCTCTCGGTCTCTCTCTCTCGGTCTCTCTCTCTCTCTCTCTCTCTCCATAGTTTGTAAAAACATAGATGGAAATATACTATATACATACTGGGGTGTCTTCAAACATATTTTCTAGATGGGGACTAGAGAGATGGCTTAGTGGTTTAGAACACTTGCTGACCTTGCAGAGCACACGGATTACCAGCACCCACATGATGACTCAACATCATCTGTATCACCAGTTACAGTTGATCTGAAACCTTCTTCTGGCCTTCACAGGCACTGGCATGTAGTCAGAACACTCATACACATAGTGAGAATCTATATACGAAGGGATTGGTATCTCATGGCTAGCTATCAATACAGTGCTGAGGAAAATGTTATCAGAGTTTTTTTCTTTCAAGCTATGAACTTTGAGGAGGAAAGTCCATGAAACTTTCCTGTCTAAGCTATTAGCTCTACAGAAAGCAGAGGAGACACGAAGTGTTGGGAAGGAGCAGAGAGCAACTTGAAGTTTTTAGGGTGGGAAGCTGCCATTGCTAAGGTATTTTGGATCCAGAATGGACTGCTTTGGGAGAGCAGCTCTCCCATTGTGTCTTGGCTTTGTCTCACATATTTCATGAGAAATTTGAGGCAGCTTAAAATATTGGATGACAAAGCTTCAGTCTTCCTAATGTAGTCAATAAAGTTTCATCCAATCTAGGAAGCCTTTATTGAAGGGACTAGAAGGTTTTTTTTTTTTTTTTTTTTTTTTTTTTTTGTCTTTTATTTAAATCTTCAGTGTCAGTGGCACTTCCTAAACACTATGTGGATCTCTGGAGAGAAAAACAGAAGCAAAGGAATTTAAGGCAACAGGTAAAGTAAGGACAGACCAGGTAAATGAAAGACAAACTTACAATTAGTGCTTTAAGGTGGATTTCAACATGCCCCCCTGCCTTCCAATGTTAATAGTGAGGGAATTTCCGGAAACAAAGCTCCATTACGTATGCCCCCCCCCCCACACACACACACATCAAGTCTCTTCAGGTTTGCATTCTTTCCCACTGAAGCCAGCCAGTCAAGGCAGCCCTGTTGGTGAACAGATTCCACAGTCTGGGAACAGCCTTAGGGACAGTCCCTGCTCCGGTTGTTTGGGGACTCATATAGAGACTGAGCTGCATGTCTGCTACATATGTGCAGGGGACCTTGTTCCAGCCAGTGTATGGTCTTTGGTTGGTGGCTCAGTCTCTGAGAGCTCCCAGGGTCCAGGTGAGTTGACCGTTGATCTTCCTGTGGTGTTCCCTTTACCTTCAGGGCTGTCAATCCTTCCCCCAGCTCTTCTACAAGAGTCCCCAGCCTCTATCCAATGCTTGGCTGAGGGTATCTGCATCTGTTTCGCTCAGCTGCTGTGTAGAGACTCTCAGAGGGCAGTTATTCTAGGCTCCCATCTGCATTCATAACAAAGTATCATTAGTAGTGTCAGGGATTGGTGTTTGCCTATTGGATGGTCTCAAGCTGGGCCGGTTATTGGTTAGCCATTCCTTCAGTTTCTGCTCCATCTTTGTTCCTGTATTTCTTTTAGACAGGACAGATTTTGGGTCAAAAGTTTTGTGGGTGGTTGGGTGTCTTTATTCTTTCACCAGGGTTCTTGCCTATCTACCGGAGGTGGCCTCTTCAGGTTTCATATTTCTACAGTTAGGCATCTCGCCTAAGGTCACCTGCATCGACTCCTGGGAGGCTCCATCATCCCAGATCTCTGCAGACAAATGGATAGAACTAGAAAATATCATCCTGAGTGAGGTAACCCAGACCCAAAAGGACATGCATGGTATGTACTCACAAGTGGATGAAGTTAAAGATGCCCATGATACATCCCACAGACCCAAAGAAACTAAACAAGAAGGAAGGGCCAAGTGAGGATTCTTGAATCTTACTTAGAAGTGGGAATAAAATAGTCATAGGAGACAGAGGGAGGGAGGGAGTTGGGTAGGAGGGGGAGAAGAATGGGGGGATCAGGATCAGGTGTGAGGAGAGACAGGAGAGCCAGAGGGCCAGGAGAATAAATGGAAATCTGCAGCTGGGTGGGGGGTCGGGGGATGGGGGTGAACCTCTACAGTTATATGCTTTAATCTTTAGTCACTTGCAGAATTCCCCTAGACGTCTGTGGAGCTCAACTCAGGCTAACCTGGATTTGTGGCTTTGGTGTTGAAAATAACTTTAGGACTCACTGGTATAATATGATCTTTCAAAACCATAGTGAATTTGGAAGGAGACTGTTCTAAAAGCACATCAAGCTGAATACCAACTAACAAGCCATGGCTCCATTGTAGGTTGGATTTTCAGAGTACAGTCTTGAAACCACCAGATATGATGAAGTTGTTTAGTGTAAAATGTATTTGTTTTAAGAAATAAAGTAATATGGGACAAGAATACAGTAAAGAATTCCTTCTAATTGAGTGTTGTGGGTCATGTTTTTTGTCTTCAAAATATTTCATTTCAAAAGTTATCGGTTTTGGTTGATACCTGTTCTTTCTGATGAAATCAAGGCACAGTGATGATTCATTCCATATTGTGTTCACACATTATGCCTGACTAGAAACAAAAAGGTCAGATTATCAAGAGAGGGTAGCCTTAATGATTGTAAGTGAGGGCAGAGTGAAACTACTGAATTAAAAACCTGGACTTCTCCATGGGTTAAAAAGAAAAATTTACTGGGCAAGCAAATTGCAGGTCTGTCTCAAGAAAAGAGGTACAGCAGTTTGGCAGTAAAGCAAGCAGGTTTTATATGACAGTCAGCAGGATGGGAGTCTTTGAGCTGATGCAGGCTGTTTGATGAATGAGGAACTAGATGCCCTTGCCTGAGGTAGCTGACCGTTTGGGGTGGATATGTGAGGTGGTGGTTTTCCTGGTAAACAGAAACCCATCTGAGGAAGGCTCAGTTTAGGCTTCCATTTTCCCAGTATCAGCTCTCTGCTTACTTAGTCAGAGTCCTGCTGCATAGGAAATTGTTGGCAGCACTGCCATTTGGGGGCCTGATTTGGAACTAACAATGATCACTGGCAGTATCAAAGAGGTGTGGGAGGACCCACAAAGATTTCTTTAGCAAATAGCCAGGAAAAACATTTCTTGAGCACTTGGTACCCTGGAGATGGCGAATTAAAAGCCTCTACTTTTTGCAAGAAAGGACCACTTTAAACTCAGTTGCATTTTATTTCCATGACTTACACATCCATATTCCACTGTGGCAAGCGAGTTGCAAACATAACTATGTCATAATTGCATAGTTAGATGAGGAATCTGTCAGTGGAATGCATTTAATGCTTTTCTTGTGGGAAGTCAACTATTTTGATCACTGAATGAGCAATGAGAGATTATATTTAGAAGCTCAAAAAACTTGTGGAACAAGACATACAAGTTTCTTCTACAAAAGAATGGCATTGTCAAAATCACCATAGGAGGTGATAATATGTAACATATCATAAACATAACCTGCAAAAGCATTTCAATAACAGTGACATCAGTAAGGTATATATATTCATGTTCACTAAAGTTAATGAGGAAATTTTGGGTTAAAACTATCCTTTTCTCCTCTTTTAATTCTTTAATTCTGAACCTCACATATCCTCAAGCTACACAGTAATATCAAGAAATGAGAGTATGTTTTTGGTGAGATCCTTAAAGTACATAAAATGTCATATCAGGTAACAATGTTATTCTATGATGTCTACCTAAAGTGTGAACTTCATTTCTCATCTTTCTCTCCGTCATGTTCAAATTTTAGCTGTGTATTCAGTTTGATTGTTTGCATGTGGGAACACCGGCTAATTTATGACTTCAACATGAAGCCTATTTCTTTTGAAGCTAAGGTAATTTTTCTAGTTTATAAAAGCAACGGAAACTCATTTTTTTCAGGTTGTTGAAGGAGGGCTACCCAACATCCATGCCTGTAGCTTTGCCCGGGCTTAAGTTTCCTTTGAATAGGGTGGTGCCTCAAGTCTAAAAAAGGCAAACAGTGCTTTATTTTATTGGGCTTCAAAGACAGAATCATATACCGCTCTCTTTGAAAATCTAATGTGGCAGGGGCACTCTGTAGCTGCTTGCTGTTTTCAGGTACATTTTCTTTCCTTCATTTCTGTTTTCCTCTTTGTTAGCTGCAGTTTCATTTTGTTCAACTGGGATACGGTTTATCATCTACTTTCCACCATGACAATAAACATCTTAAAACCATAGGCTGCTTCTTTTCATCTCAATGAGCTGTGGGGAACAATGGAGCAGGCCTTCACCACGGAGCCGCCTTCTAATCTCCTGCAAAAGATCTCTCTGCATTCCCAGCCACAGTGACCACCAACCCAAGCAAGCCACTGCGACCAAGCCAAGAACTGTCCTCCCCACGGGGCACAGCAGGAGCACTCTACCCCTCTCCCCTTCGGCCACGGGCCAATCCAGCCCCTGGGCCCTCACTTCGTTTTCGGTCCTTCCACAGGTTCTAGTGGTGCCTGGATGCCCAAGAGCCTGAGATTCTCTGCCTGGTCGCAGAACCGCAGAACCGGGGATCCCCTCATCCCCAGCGCAGTCACAGGGGACTGCTCTCCCTCACCCCTGGAGCAGGGTCCCACCTGCCCCCTCCCTGAGCGACCTGAGCCTGGTAGCAGGGCGGAAGTCAGAAGTCGGACACCCCACTTTAACTCAACACAAACGTATTTCTTTGTTTCTTCTTAATTGCCTTAGTGCCCTAAGAAGAGCACCAGTCTGTGAGCAATGCCTGTGGCTCCTGGTGTGCTGAGACAGTCTGATAGACAGCTGCAGCAATGGCTGGAGTACAGCAATGGCTAAAACAGTTTCAAAAAAGAGTGTGGGTGCAGGTTGAAGAGGAACTGTCCAGAGCCTGCTTCCACCCTTAGCTGCTTTCAATAGTTAGGTTTTAAGATAATATTTCTATTAATTCTTTGAGCCCTTCTTCTCCCAACCTCCCCCACACTCACCCCATCTCCTTATTCACCCCACTTTATGTCCTTTAAGATATTTTCAACAACCTTATTCTTTAAAATCCCTTGCAAATGAAACCATCACACACCAGAAGTAAGTGAACCTAAAGTCAATTTGATGAACTTCTATACAGTGAGACCAACACCATTCGTTGAAGATGAAGATCATGTATTTTGTGACTCTGTAAAAAAGCAGGTGAGTGTAAGAGTATGGACTTATATATGGGTCCTCAAATCAATTTCATTGATCTGTGTGTGAAATAAGAATTGGTGTTGCCTCCCCGGCATTTTTACTATTTTTGTCTACTCTGAGTCTTTTGTGTTTTTTTAATGAGTTTTAATTTTATTTATTGTGCTGAAGCTGCAGATGTGGAACTCCCCAAGTACCAATAGGCTTTATGGTAGTTCAGGGCTGGACCATACCCAGGGACCACAGTTTTCTCTGAAGCCACTGGGAGAGACAGAACTGCCTCAGTGCTGGTGGATCCCATCCAAAGTCAAATCAAGTTTACTCTCTAGGCCTACAGCTTCCACTGATACTACTGCAAGGTATGGAACTTCCCTTAAAGTCATTAATATTCTAATTAGTTTCAATATATCCTTCTACTCAATTAGATATACTTTCTAGAACTCATATTAATTTGCAGATTATAATTTGTATAATGTTAAATGTTTTAGAATTCCAATGAAAAAGGTTGGTCACTTCTGACTTTATTTATTTATTTTTTTTACTATTGCTTAGAACTTCTAGTTAAACTAATTCATAGTTAGTAAATGTTCCACATTCAAAGAAATGGAAAGCTATGTAGTTTCTGTTTAGATTTTTCTCATTTTAAAAACACACACAAAGTAGCATCACAAGCTCATTATGCATAAAACCAACTAAAGTACCAAATAATTTTTTTTTCTGAAAAGGGAAACACTTTCCTTGAGTCAAGTATAGAAGTTACCAGAGGAAAACGAGAGTGTAAGCAAATTGACAAACCAAATGGCCAGAAAACAATACCTTCAAAGCAAACAAGCAAACACATAATCACATCTTAAACCAAACACTTGGAAATGAACCAAATAAAGGTATTCAACAAATAGAATCTTTAAAAAAGTTTTTTAAAACACATATAATGGGTATTTTGTGGCACTACAAATGAATATGTCTGTGTACCACATGCATGCACTACTCAGAGAGGCCAGAAGTAGTTTGATTATCTGAAACTGAAATTAGAGGTAATTGTAAGCTGCCATGTTGTTTCTGGGTCCTCTGGAAGAGCAGCAAGTACTCCTAACCACTGAGCAATCTCTCCAGACCCACAACAAATAGGATCTTAAACAACCAGCTGAGAATAAATAAATGGACTCTTGATCAAACCAAGGGAGGGCTGGTGTCAAGGAAGAACTCACAAAAAGCTCCCTGAAGAGACAACTGGTTTGGGCACAGTGGGCCTATGCTAATACCAACCCAGGTGACTCCTCCAGTGACATGTGGATCATCTTTGAGGTTCCAGTTTTGGGCGCCATAGCTGATGATTCAAAAAAACATCTCTTAGATCCAAGGGGACAAGAGATAGTTTATGCTAGAGCCAAATATGAGGGACATGGCCCAGGAATACAACTTCAGGTTACCCCAATTCCATGTTGTAACCTGTTAGCAGTTTCATGATGTTTTATAGTAACTGAAAGTAAACAATAAATCATGACATCTCCGGTACATTGGTGGTAACACAAGATTGGCACATTATAGAAAGATGGGGGAACTTCTGTTTTAGTCCACCATACTCTCCTTTGTGTTAGTTAGAAGACAGTCATCTGCTAATGCATCCCAAATGGCTTCATGTGATACTCATATGGACATCAAGAAGTTACCCACAGAGGAGAACAATGGATATTAAAGGGACTAAGATGACCTAAGGTAATTTGTATTTAGGCCCCTAACCTATAACATTCAAATCTCTTCTCAGTTATTGGACTTTTTATCAGCCTGTTGTTAGATAGGTATGTCTCCTCTCTGGGAATTTTCAACTGTAAACATTTTAAGCACATTTTACCATTATTATTTTTATGAGCAATTTGGTTACCTATCATTACATTCCAATGATTGTATTTTACCCCAGAATACTAGATATACCAATGCTGCCTGAATGAATAAACACACATATAAAAGGACTGTAGTGAATAAATCCTAGAATAATGCTTTCTAAGCTACAATGTGGTGAGAATCTCTAAATGTGCTTATTGAAATGCAGATGCTTTGGAATAATTCTCTGAGAGTCCACCTGAATAAACAAGTCAACAAAGAGAAGCTCATGGATCTGCATTTTAAATTTTTATTTATTTATTTACTTATTTATTTATTTACTTATTTTACTTACATCCTGCTCACTGACCCTCTTTAGGTCACTCCCTCCCCCCATCTTCCCTCTCCTTCTCCTCTGAGGAGGTAGACCTTCCTGAGTATTCCCCAATCCTGATACATGAAATCTCTGTGAGGATAGGTGCATTTTCTTCCACTGAGGCCAGACAAGGCAGCCCAACTAGAAGAACATATCACAAAGACAGGTAACAACTTTTGGGAGAGCCTCTGCTCCAATCGTGTGGGACCCGCTTGAAATCCAAGCTACTTATGTTCAGGGAGGCCTAGGTCCAGCCTGTGCATGTTCTTCAGTTGGTAGTTCAGTGTCTGAGAGCCCCAAGGGTCCAGGTTAGTTGACTCTGTTGGAGTTCCTATTCCCTTCAGGGCCTGCAGTCCTTCCTCCTATTCTTCCTTAAGAGTCCCCAAGCTCCATCAGCTGTTTGGCTATGAGTGTGTATGTCTGAGTCAGATGCTGAGTGGAGCCTCTCAGGTCAGCCATGCTACATTTCTGTCTGCATGCAAAACAGAGTATCATTAATAGTGTCAGAAATTGGTGTTACTTGACTTTAATAAAGAAACCAAAACCGTACAATGAAAAAAGAAAGTATCTTCAATAAATGGTGCTGGTCTAACTGGATGTCTGCATGTAGAAGAATGCAAATTGATTCATATTTATTACCCTGAACAAAACTCAAGTCCAAGTGGATCAAGGACCTCAACATAAAACCGCATACTCTAAATCTCATAGAAGAGAAAGTGGGAAATATCCTTAAACAAATTGGTACAGGAGACAATTTATCAAACAGAACACTGATGGTTCAGGCTCTAAGATCAAAACTGATAAATTGGACCTCATGGAACAGCAAAGCTTCTGTAAGGCAAAGGACACTGTCAATAGGACAAAATGGCAACCTACAGACTGGAAAAGGATCTCCACTAACTCTACTTCCGACAGAGGGCTAATATTCAAAATTTATAAAGAACTCAAGAAGTTAGACACCAACAACCCAAATAACCAAATTAAAAAAAAGATAAGGCACAGAGCTAAAGAGAGAATTCTCAACAAGAGGAATCTTGAATAGCTGAGAGTCATTTAAAGAAATGTTCAAAGTCCTTAGTCATCAGGGAAATGCAAATCAAAATAACTCTGGGGTTCCATCTTACACCCATCAGAATGGCTAAGATAAAAAAACCTCAAGAGATAGCACATGCTGATTTGGATGTAGAGTGGGGAACACTCCTCCATTGCTGGTGGGAGTGCAAACTGGTACAACCACTCTGGAAATCAATTTGTCAGTTTCTCAGAAATCCGGGAATAGTTCTACCTCAATATCCAGCTATACCACTCCTGGGCATATACCCAAAAGATGCTTCACTATACCACAAAGACATTTATTCAGCTATGGATCTACATTTAAGGAAGCAACCCAGACAATTCAGATGATTTGGGGAAAGCTTCCTTTAGAATACAAAGTAATTTGAAGGGAAAAACAGCAAAGAACATTTGTTCCTGGAGGTGGCACACACTGAGGAAAGTGCTTGTTCCCTCAAGGGATCCCTGGAAGTGGTTGTTCTCTGCAGTCTTGAGAATAAATAGATATCAGCCAAATTGGAGGAAACCTCAGTGAAGTGAAGCTTCATGCTCTATTTACAAGGGCTCCATGGGTTCTTCTTCAGGTCAATGGCATTATTGTTTTGTTAGAATAGTAAGTAGCTATTTGGCCAAGCTCATCCCCACCCTTAGCCCCTGCCCTCTGCCCCATTAAAATGACGTGCTTGTCAAACTTCTCTCTGGATGTTCTCCAAGTATTTTTAGCAGATTTAAGACTGTCTTCCCTCGTTCCCTGAAGGAGGAAAAAGTACAAGTTCCCGCCAACTCATTGGAGAGGCATTGCTCAGGAGCAGCTCGTGGGGCGCCAGCTACAAGGAGTGAGAATGTGGGATAATTTCCAGCCCCCTCCCCTCTGCTCTGTCTCATTTCCACCACCCACCTTACCAAATGCTCGTGTTATCTGCAGCAGGTGCTTTCCCGGCTGTTTAAACAATTTTCCTTCCAAGAGAGATAAATCCCAAAGGGTTCCCGGGTTTTACTCAGTACAAAAAAACCACACCAGGCAAGGCAGAGAACCTCAAACAGTTTTAGTCTAAAAGATTTTCAGAAAGTGGTAAACAGAGGTTATGTCAGGCACCTGACTTATTTAGGGCTTCTATTGCTGTGAGGAGACACTATGGCCACAGTAACTCTTAATAAGAAAAATATTTAATTGGCGCTGGTTTACAGTTTCAAAGGTCTAGGTTATCATCACGGCAGGAAACATGTCGGCATGCAGGCAGACTTGGTGCTGGAGAAGTAGCCCAGAGTTTTACATCTGAATGGGCAGGCAGCAGAAAAACAGACTGACACTGGGCCTGGTTTGAGCATTTGAAGTCTCAAAGTGACACTTCTTCCGAGAAGGTCACACCTTTTCTAACAAGGAAGACCACATCTCCTAACAGTGCCACTTTCCATGGGCCTGTGGGGCAACATCTACCAGGTGCAGGCAGAGCCCAACAGTAACTACTTGGATATGCTTGGACATACCTTAGTTCCTCAATCTTAAAATTTACCTTTTGTGCACCCCCACTCAATTCTCAATGCTGCATTTTCCAGGGTTTGTTTGTTTGTTTTGTTTGTTTGTTTGTTTGCCTTAAAACATAGATACATCATTAGAAAATTCTCTGGGCATTTCACTCAGGGTAGTCTGATCACATTCACCTTCCACTCCTCCTTTAATGCCTCCTGGATACATTCACTCTTCCCTGCCCACAACTTTGTTTTTTGGTGTTTATGTGTGTGTGTGTGTGTGTGTGTGTGTGTGTAAATAACTCATTAAGTCTTATTTGTGCCGTTTAGCACTGGAGCCTGATCAATCTACCAGAGGTCACACCCTTAAAGAAAATTAACTTTCCCTCCCCGAGAAACCATCACCTGTGCAGAATACTTCAGTTAGGGTCCGGGCCTCATGAGCCCCTTTCTCACCTCGTTGATAGAATGGTGACCTTGATTTAGTTCAGGTGACCACCCCTGTCAGGAGTCTGTGAGTGCACTGGTCCTGACATGTCCCGAGGACACTATTTCACTCTTCTTTGTGACCTCTGCCCCTCACAGTCTCCCTGCCTGCTCTTCCATGATGAACCTTGGGGGAGGGGTGGTTTTACAATACACACTTCCCGGATGTGTTTACCATTCCTCTTTGCACGTTGAACAGTTGTGAGTTTTACCACTGCCTACTGCATAACAAACACATTTGTCCTCAGCTCCAGTGAGGGTAGCCCGATTTAGTTAAAGTTTTGGGTTGAGTGTTTCTCTCACTCCAAATGTTCTGTTTTCCCACTTGGCTGTGATCTTCATAACATCCTCATCCTCAGTCCCTTGAGTCTAGATGACAGAGGGCCAAGACAATCCCTGTGCCATCACTGTCTTCCCCTTGTATACAGAATCCACCCTGCTGGGTAATCAGGAAGGGAGAGCTAAGGTCACGGGAGGACAGATGAGAATGGGGGAGTGAGAACTGTTAGATTCTCAGAATTTTTCTTTAGATCTTATATAACCCCTAAAATTTTATTTTCTTCTTTATTTTTAACATTTTCTTTTAACTTACATGTAGTGAGCTCAGCTAGAATCTCTGTCTTTAATGGCTTATTATCTAAGCTTTGGCTTTAATGCATGAGGGGTGTGTGTGCGTGTCTGTGAGAAAGAGAGAGAGAGAGAGAGCACATACATGTGTGTAGGGTAATATAGGTGGTTATACATTAAAATTTAATTAATATGACTACACTTTAATGTTGATTTTCATAAATTTCTTGACTTGTGATGTTTTCATTTTCATATTAATTACATCTGTGAACTAAAGGTCCTGAGAAGAAGCTGCCCCTCCATTGAGCATTTGTTGACTGATTAGAACTTCAGTGATTGTAAAGAGGTTGAAAAGATACAGATTTTGGATCTGGGCCATTTTTAGGTTATTAATGGTCATTCATTGCTCACTTCTGTGTTGGACCTAACGTCTGCATGACTATTGTGAGAAACCTTTTGGAATGTGATAATAAATCACTAGCTTCCCAACAGATCATTATCAACCCCAAAGCTAAAAACTGTCATCGGAAAGCATGGAATTTATTCCCAGGCCATAGTCATTTAGAGTAGGCTCCCAAATAAACTATCTCTTGTCCCCTTTGGGGTACAAGCTGTTTTAACCATAATGTCAGGTATGGTACTTTTAATGTGATACCCTGAAGACGGTCCACTTTTAACTGGAGGAGTCGGTAGGATAGGGGCCAGGTAACAGCATGGGCTCCTTGTGCCAACCCATGACTCCTAGAGTTGGTCTGGGACCCCCTTTGATTAATGGTTCCTTGGTTTATTTGGAGCTGGTCACTTAGGATCCTGATTATATCTTTTTTGACTTTCCAGTGGCAGGAGGATCTCTGTAAGTTTGAAGCTAGCATGGTCTACATAGTGAGTTCCAGGACAGCCAGGACCACATAGTCTCAACAACAGGAACAACAACAAAACGAATAAAAAGGGTAGGGAAGAACAGAGAGAGGCAGCAGATGATATAACCTCTGTCTACCACACATACTCATGTGCGTGTTTATATACACACGGATGTATGCACACCCACAAGAAGAAAACAAGTTAGTATTTTAAATTATATGCTTCTGTTAGAGATAGTGACTACAATGAAGGCAAAGGGCAGGTCAGCTATGTCAGTTTTAGACAGTTCACATGTTTCTATATTTAGTCTGTTGTTGTACTTTTCCTGAGCAGGCAGAAAATTTTCTAGTTAAATAATTTTGACATTTTAAAGTTGGCTTCAAGCAGTAGAGACACTGCCTCTAACACCACTGGTATTGCCCAGGCCATGGCTTCCACAGGAATGGCCATCTTAGATGGAAGGCTTGTCAACTGCTGGAGTTATCAGAGACCCAGGGTTTAGCAAGTTCTAGGGAATAAAGTGCAAGTGTCTTGGAATCACACTGACTTGAGTTCTCATTCTGTCTCCTCCATTTACTTTAGCTCTGTGGGCAGGCATGCACCTCTCAGAGATTATTATTCCCATTGTTTGGGAGATTTATTTTTACTATTTTTAAAATCAATTTCTTTCTCTCTCTCTCTCTCTGTCTCTCTCTGTCTCTGTCTCTGTCTCTCTCTCTCTCTGTGTGTGTGTGTGTGTGTGTGTGTGTGTGTGTGTGCGTGCAAGCACATGCACTTGTGTGTCTGTTTGTAGATACCCACAGAGGTCAGAGGCATCAGATCCCTTGGAGCTGGAGTTATAGATGGTTCTGAGCCATTTAATGAAGGTGCTGGGAAGTGAACTGGGGTCCTCTGGGACATCCACAAATGCTCTTAACTGTTGAGTCATCTCTCCAGTCCAATTGCTCCATCACTGAAATGCATAGCATACATATTATAGATGAGAAGCCTGGAGGCTCTAAAGACACAGTATATACAAAATTTTATCCACCAGTACATACTAATTTTTCCTTTTCTTTCTGTTCGATCCATCCTAACACTAAATAGAACACGCCCAAACAAGTTAGAGTTTATCTTGTTCTTTAAGACTGTGTGAGAGAAAAATGAGTAATCGCTTTCGTAATGCACCCTAGGGCTTGCTTTTAGAGACCGGATCTTGCTCTATAAGCCAATTTGTCCTCTTCACTGAGATCCTCCTGCCTCCATCTCCTGTGGGACCACGAAAGGATGGCTAGGTTTCTGGTAGAGCACTGGCTAGAGATAGCTGGAAACCCAACAGGTGTACATGTCTGGGAGGGACCGCATATATCTCCCCACGCTTCCAGACCCCAGGCTCCTGACACATGGTCAAAGACCTTCATTGATCCGCGCCTTTCAGTCACGTAAGGCAATGCCTCTACCAACCCCTCCACAGGTGGAGGTCGTGACTATAGGCCTCAGCCTCAAGAGATTTCCATATTAATAAAATACCTAAAGGCCAGAGGGCATAGCCAATTAAGTATTCCTTCCAGGCCCTTCTCCCTCCCTATTTAAGTCAGGTGCCCCCCCCCCCCCATGGGTGGGGGGGGGTGCAGCCAGATTCATCTACTTTCTACTATGATAATAACTCTTGTAAAACCATGGACTTCATAGTGTCTTTGGGGGCCTGCCATGGAGAACTGTGGAGGGGACCTCTGAGTATCAAGCCTCCGCCTAATCTCCTGTGGAGGCCTTCTCTGTGTTTCAGTCTCAGTCTCGAAGGGCCGCCAATTCAGGCAAGCTGCTGAGTCAGCCAAGAGAGTACAGTAACCAAAAGTCTGCTTCCAGCAGGCACTGTTGGGGCTTCTGTCTCTCCCCTTGTTCCTCTCGTGTCTCTATTCTTCCGTGGCCCCCAGCAGCATCTGGGAGCCCAAGACAGAGACCACCCGCCTCTGTGTCAGCTGCCTTGGCTGGGAGACTCCCACTCAGGAGCCCTGCCCCTGGCTCTACGCCAGGGTGGAGTCCTGAGCGGCTTCTCAGCCCAGCATCCACCTGGCGCCACGTGGAGGGAACTCAGCCAAATTTCTGCGCTTCTGCTCCCCAGAGTCGCGGTTCCAACTGCCTGGGCTGCAGACAATCAGGAACAACAACTCAACCCAACAGGACCCACGCCTGCGCCCATGCATGAGCTATAAGCCCCACAATCTCTCAAGTGTTGGCATTATAGTCATAAGTCAATATAAACACCTTATCCCCTGACTTGACTTTACTTGGCAGAAAATGATTTAGAACTGACTTAAAAATTACTTTTCCTCCCTAGACATTCCTTGGAGCACCTTCAAACTCTCAGAAGTTGTTCTTACTTTTCTCTACTAAATCTTCCCATGGACTACGTCTGGCACCTTCAATAGAAGTGAGCAAGAAGCAAGTGGCAAAGGTAGAAGTGTGTTTACTTCAGAGAAAGAGTGAGAAAGCCCAGGGTAGTAAAGAATACATCTTTAGCCTTTGGCTAAGAGATAGAAAAGAATAAAGAGAGAAGGAGGAGGAGGAGGAGAAAGTAGAAGAAAAAGAAGATGAAGAAGATGAAGAAGAAGGAGAAGAAGGAGAAGGAGAAGGAGAAGGAGAAGGAGAAGGAGAAGGAGAAGGAGAAGGAGAAGGAAGGAGAAGGAAGGAGTAGAAGAAGGAGAAGGAGCCGGAGAAGGAGAAGGAGAAGGCGAAGGAGAAGGAGAAGGAGAAGGAAGCAGACGGAAGGAGAAGAAAGGAGAAGAAGAAGAAGAAGAAGAAGAAGAAGAAGAAGAAGAAGAAGAAGAAGAAGAAGAAGAAGATATACTTTTTAAACTTACCAGAGGTGTGCAGCTTCAGCTCCATAAACAACTGCATTGAGGATGTGGGAAGGATTTGACCTCCTTAAGGGATTCTCTCTCTCTCTCTCTCTCTCTCTCTCTCTCTCTCTCTCTCTTTCTCAAAAAGCTTTATTTTTACTTGGTCCAAGACTTGGGAGAGGCTCCAGGGTGGTTACAAAGCTGCCTAGTGGTTTGAGAGGTTCATTCAGGTGGAGGTCCTGAGGTAAGCTGGTGCAGAGCAGAGGAAGGAGCCCCTACAACGTGCAGAGGCATCTTAGTCGTGCTTGAGAGTGAGGTGCTCAAAGATATCCTCACCCAGAGATGCCTGTGGCACGCCAGTCTGTGCTGGTTGTGGCCCTGCCAGGCTACAGAGATTGGTCAGCTGGTTGCCCATCATCTTGATGAGCTACACCTCCTTATCCAGGAAGTGGCTTTCCAAGAATCAGAGATGAGGGTCTGTGCAGGCAGATCCCAGGGCATGCAGATCCAAGAGGGCCTGGTTCAGGTTCTTCTCCAGGGCCAAGACAGCTTCCATGGCCTCCTGGGTTTTTACCCCATTCATCTTTAGATGGCTTCTGCACATCCTGGAAGAGTGCACAGCCACTTCTTCCACAAATTGGCCTAGGAGAAGTGCCAGAGTGCCCCGTCTAGCAGGGCATTAAACAGGGGTCTGGAGAGGTCACCTGAAAGAGAGGATGGGGGACACAGGAGAACACAAAGAACAGCGGCTTGTCTATAATCTGATCAAACCGTTAATTTTACTTTTTTCTCACAGGTTGTATGTACATAGAGGCAGGATGTAGGGAAGGGGATGATGCAGGAGCATAGGTGTTCAGGGGGAGTATAGATATCTTCCAGAACAGGGTATCTGCTGAGTGAAGGTTCAGGGGACAGTTCACTATGACTCTGCCTATGATTCACTTGTCCTTATCTAAGTTGGTACTATCCGCCAAGGTTACCTATCCACAAGGTCTATGACTATCCACAAGACCTATTACTACTTGTTTTTATCCAGGTTGGTTAATTTCCACTAAAGCTGCCTGTTTACAATATCTTATAGCTATCTGTTTCAGAATTTTTCCACAGAGACCCAAGACTTTGTGTTAGCAGGCATGTATGTCAGGCCTATTGCTGATTTCAGGCCTATGGCTGATTTTAGGCCTTCAGTGTACAAGCAGGGCTGCCCCTGACACCAGGGCACCGAGCATCTCCCCTTTGTCTCTTTAGCACAGCTTTAGGTGAGCCAGCCTTCCTGAAGGGTGGTTCTTTAGCCAGCCAAGCTGGATTAACTCTAAAGTGAGAAGACACCTGGATATGATGTTTAAACCTTTGCAGATCAGAGTCATGTCTCAACCCAGGGATGGAGGGATTTAGTTAGAGAGGTGGGGAAAGTCCACTTCAAAGGCCTCTACAGCTCCTGTGACTGAGAGGGAAGGGAGAAGCCTCATAGGGTTGGTCACAGGCATGTCATAAAGCAAAGACACGTTACTTGGGGAGTCTGTGGGATGCTTGTGCAGGCCTTCAATTTTTCTATATAATTTAACATTTATCACATTAAACATCTTGGATAAGAAGTTTATTATTCACTTACAATGTAGGAAAGAAAGGTTGACTAGGGAGCCACTTCTTCCATTGCAGGACCCAGATGATAGGTATCTATGGTTGTCATGGAAGGGCAACTGGCTATCTGCTGGCCACTGAAGAGACAACTCGATTGTCCTGTGTGGAAGTGACTCAGACTGTATCTGCTTATAACCCATTGGCCTGAGCCACTGGCCCTGTGTTCTATCACAGATCCTGTTCAGTGCTCAGTTGGGGGAAGGTAAGAAATGTTTGACCAGCAACATTACCCTGACAGGAGTAAATGCATAATTTTCTTCAAGAAAAAAATTATTGTAAAAAAAAAAAAAAAAAAAAAAAAACCCAAAAAACAAAAAACAAGCTCACTAGAGGTGATGCCAGTAAGACAATCTAGACTCCACTCCACCCCCATCCTCTTTCTTTCTTTCTTTCTTTCTTTCTTTCTTTCTTTCTTTCTTTCTTTCTTACTTTCTTTCTTTCTTCCTTTCAAAAATCTCTTTTAAATGAACCAGTTTTAGCCTGCCGAGAACTAATCTATTCCAAACTTCTTGCTGGCTGCTGCTGTGGCCAGTTAGCCAGCTCTTTCTAGACTCTCAACACCCTTTTGGCTGAGTCAGCGACATTGCAACGAGTCATGTGAGGAGATGTGGAAGCTGTCATGAGACAGAAAAGCAGATGCTAGCTGGAGAGAGGCTGACGAGGCTTCAAAGAAATGAAACAATAAAATCAAACCCCTGGATAAACTCAAATCTGGACATTTCTTCACTCAGCCATTTGACAGCCTTAAGCGTGACAGCTTAAACGTCACATTTGCTTGTCAGAGCACTGCTAGCAGGAGCAGGCTGTACGATGCCCAGAAAACTGCTGGGCTTACAATGCGCAAGGAAGCTGGGGCTACTGTGCACATCTGGAATGCCCAGAAATTCCAGTGCAGGACCAAAAAATTTCATTTGTTGGGAGCCAGAAGATTAGGTGCCTTATTTCCTAAATAAAATGTTTAATTCATCGTAGGTCTCACTGAAAAAGACTATCACCGTGTAATCTGTTGTAGGAAGTGTAGTGGTATCCATTTATCCAAACTTGTGCTCTCCACAAGGTCAGTTATTCATGGTCAGTGGTGGCCCAAAAGGATCAAAGAGGTGACTCTAAAAGTAAACAGTCCATATATTTTAAACTGCACATCGTTCTGAGCAGTTTGATGTAATCTCTCTTATGATATTAGGTTCTACGTTTACAATTATGCTATATTATTATTGATGTTATTAATCTCTTTTTGTACCTAACTCATAAATTAAACTTTACTACATAAATTAGGTATAACAAGCAAATAGAATGTATAGGTTTTCATGCTATCCAAGTTTTTGGGTATCCACTAGGGGTCTTAGAAAATACCCCATGGAGATATGAGAGACAGTTGCAGTATATTAAATGAACTCCCAGGAAAAGAATGCTTCTGTTCTTGGAAAAATTGTCATGTTATAGGTGTTGAAATACACACACACAGGCACATGTACTCACACAGAATTTCTTTGGGAACATCAGGTGATCTACTACGCTAAAACAGACCAAAGCATAGCAAACCTAACAGTTTTTTTTTTTTTTTTTTTTTTTTTTTTTGCCAGAACAGTGCAGGGGTGTGGATATATAAGAAGATATTTTAGATGAATTCTGCTTGTCAAGGGGAGAGTGAGGGGGAGAAAAGAGGCTTTCTCTTAATCAGTTTGTGAGGTAGGTATTATTATTATTATTTTTTACCAACTTACAAATAGAAAAATTAAAAGTCAAATAAAGGGGTTTCTTGTAATAAAATAAACTTGCATCTTGCTTTTCAATCTCAGACTATTTTTCTGTGAGAAACGGAAAGAGGATGTACATTGCCTGTCTCACAAGGACAAGGTGATTGAAAGAAATACTACATAGAAAATTTGACATGACTCTTGACCTTTACTGAATTGGAATGCTCCGATTCTGTCCCGATTTTGCATTTTATTAAAGGCAGAGTCTTGTCAGGTGTGATGTTGGCACCTTCAATTCCAGCACTGGGAGGTGGAGGCAGGACTCCTTACTCCTGCCCTGAATAAGGATTTAAATGAGGTATTTTGTTCCAGGATCTGAGCTCCCAAGCACCAAACCATGTACAATACATTAATGAAAACCGTGGGTCAGTGTCCTTAATCTGAACCATGATTATGTACATCAGTTTTTGTTTGGTATCTGTAGCCACTCCTCGATTTAGGAGAAGTTTAAGTCTCTACTGTAAATGGATGTTGCTCGTATACATTCTGACTTACTGTGGTATTTGCCTTCTCTTCTGTGAAAAAAATTATTCTGCCTGTAACTAATCTCTACAGATTGTCCCCTTTCCTCCACTTGTTCTGTTTTTAATTTCTTAAGAGCCAGAAGCTGGATCATTGCACATGGCAGAACTGTCTAACCTCGGAGTCGAAGGCCATTACAGGAAACACAGTCTGTATCGAAAAGATTCTGCCACGTCTGTGGCAGAATCTTTATTTTTGTCACGTCTTGTGTTCCCACCTGTGACCTGTGCACTTTACATGGCTAGATCAATGACTTCTCAAGAGACGTACCTAAATCCCACACATTTCTCCCCTTCTGCTTGCTTCAAAGTATTTTCATCATCACCCCAATTAAAAGGATGGCCTCATTCCTCGGGCTTCTAGGGAGGGAGCCATCTGAGGCTGGAAGTAAAACGAGTGACTACAACTTGTATAAAAATAACTCTCCCAGGTGGTTGAGGGACAAAGTTACACTCAGCTGCTTGATATAGCTGAGCACTTATATTTTGGAGTAGGAGGAGAACCAGAGAAAACTAGCCAGAGAGACTGGGCTAGAGTCCAATACTAAATAGAACGTAAGATGCCAGGGGCAATCATTCAGCATGGCAGACGAACTGGTAAGATTTCCTATTGCTTCATTTACACCACTCATCCACCTCTCTGAGTCTACCTTGCCTTGGTACCTACAGGAATCACACACACGCACACGCACACACACGCACACACACACACACACACACACACACACACACACACACAAACCACTTTAAAAACAAAGAGAGGTGCAAGTCAGATTTTAAAAGATTTCGATAAAACTCTAGATTAGGCTGAGGTGACCACGGGCTCAGAAGGGGTCTTAGTGGGGCTCATACCCTGGCTTTTCACCCAGGCTCCTTCAGAACCTCTGTGTGAGGCTTCTGTGTTTAGACTTGCCACATTTCCTCCAGTCCTGGGTTGACTGGTTTCCAACTTGCAGGGAAGCCTCTTCCCTCAAAAGGCACATATTATTGCAAGCATTGTGATTCCATGTACAACCTCCAAACAAACACTAAAGCTCTGAGATTGCTTACAGGCTGGAAACTCCTATTTCACAAACATAACATTTATGAATCAAATATTTCTAAAGATTTCCATTGTGCCTCTCTCCCTCTTTTATTGCATTCAGATTGCTTCACATTCCAGAGAAAACCCCACTTTTAAAAATAGTTCAATGTCTGGCCAGTAATTGAAGTTAGACTTTTAAAATATGATAATTAGAAACAGGACCGTGCTTTTACTTGGCAAATGTAGTAGATGTTATTATATTTGAACGAGCTAACTGAGAAACACATTGAGCTCTTTATTAGCCCCAAAACTGGGGAATTGCTGTTCCCTGGTGGCGGCACAGACTCATTGCACAGCAGCTACTTACTGGTGGAAGAAAGGCTTCCAAATTTAGTTCTGTAACTAATCAACCCTTTATAAATACTTTCATTAACCTTGCATGCTATTGGTGTTTTGAGACGGGGTCTGGCTATGTGGTACAGTCTGACTTGAACTTACAATACGCTTGCTTCATCCTCCCATGTTCTGGGATTGCATGTGGGGACCACCATATTCTCACATGAAAGGCTTACAGGTAGAGAAGGGGAAACACAATCTCAAGCTGACTCCCCCCCCCCCCAACAGGGTAGGATTCTTTATGTTCAAGTAAATGATAATGTAGAAGGTAAGACATTATTTCTTAAGAGGAGATTCCTTCTTATGGAGTCATATGGAGCACAGGCTTTGTGCCAAGTTCCTTGAAGTGCCATGTGAGCAGGCAATGAAGTCTGAATGCTGGCGGTGCACATGTTCTGCTCCAGTATGAGGCCCTCATGCCATTGCTTTCATTAGCTCACTAGTGGAGCAGTTGCCACAGAGTAAGGAACAAAGATAATGACAAACTTATGCTGATCGCTTAGTAGATGCTTAGACTCCTGTTACCATTGTTGAGCCTTGCTGGAGGCCCCTACTCTCCGTACACTGTCCTTACCCTTCAGCATAGAGATTTGAATTCACTGTCTTAGAAAAGAGATTGTCGTGCTAGACAGCTGTTTCTAGACAAAGTTCAAGTTGGGGCATGATTTTCATTGTCTTTATTAAGAAGTATCAAAAGTTGATTAACATTCCATACACGGTTGTACAAAGTTCAAGTGAAAGGGTAGGTAGGGATGCCATCTCTATGTTTCTTTAAAGTCTATGGTAGCTTGCCAAAGGGGTGACCAACTCCACAACAATGTCTTTCCCTGATTTCTACTCGATCACAGCAATAGCTGCTTGAAAGACTATTAATATGTTATAAATACTTATTCATATATTCATCTTTTTAATTCCTTCATTATCTTTCTTTCTCTGAAAGAGCTGAGCTGTTGGTAAGAAGCACAACATTTGAGTCCCATTTACTGCAGATAGTGTTGTTAACATTTTTCACAAAGCCAGCTTTGGATGCTCACAAACATTGCATGCTACATGTTACAAGTCACACATGGGGGACTCTAGCACACTGTTATCTTAATTTGACAATAAACACAAGAGGGAGAAATTGCTTGTCTTGGAAACAAAACACCATGGTCCTTCTGTGGAACTTTTTATAGGACAAACCTGCTACTACCACTGAGCTCCTGTCACACTAGCAGACAAGATAGATGCAGGAACACCAGCACACAATAGTTGGAGGGAGAACTTTGAGGGGTGTGACATCACACATGATGTCATCGGTACTGCATCAGAGGGAAATCACATTTTCACAGTAATTGGGGGTAGGAGGTCATTAGGATAGAGCCATGGTGTGGTGTGGCCTTTGTTAAGGCTTGTGCTGGTTTGTCTAAACGTCGATTTCTGGAGATTGTCTTGCAACATCAGAAGGAGCCATTTTCAGAGGAAGGACTCCTTATTCACCCACATGAGGCTGCGGGTCTCATTGGGCTTGCATTCGTACTCAATGACGGAGAACGGGCTTCCCCACTGGCAGTGGTCGCGCTTGTGGTAATTGTAGAACTTGACTTGCCACACTGTCTCGAAGGTCCCAATGTCTGTGAACTGAAGGAAGAGAGACATTCATGAAACTCTCATCCTGCCACCAGCAGTGGATGCCTGCTAAATTCAGCGACACAAGCCCCTGGTAATCCGGACTCAGAAGCCACATCTCGCTTAGTCTGCAAAGGTTACACATTTTTTTTTTTTTTTTTTTTTTTTTTTTTTTTTTTTTTTTTTTTTTTTTTTTTGTGAGCTGCATTCCTTTATTGTTGGAGATATTTTTTTTTTTTTCCAGATCTCTTTGGCATCGGACTGTTTCATGAGTTTTTGTTATTTTCCAAGTTTAGTTTTCTAAAAAGCCAACCTTAGACTTTCACAATTTCAATGGTTTTTCTAAATTTCTCCTTGCCACAGAAGTATTTGGAAAGAGAAGTGCAGGGAACCTTCTGGGCCTGGAATGGGCTTGAAGTAGGTGGGCCACAGCTTTAAAGACATAGGATGTTGCTTTAAAGACTGCTGGTCTCTGGCCTTCTAGCTCTTTGACTATACTGAATGTTTGCCGACGACTTCTAAAAGATTCTAACAACTTTCTTGCTTATTCTATTGTTAAAAAACACTGGCTTCTTTTCTCTTTAACTCTGTGCTTTATTAAACATCATAACTCTCTGTGTTTTATTTATTTCTTCATGTTTAAATAAGTGCTAGGGAAACTTAACTCTTTCATACTGTTCTGAGTTCTGTTAAGCACTAAAAACTTAAGTCTTTCTTACTTGTGCTATGCTTCAATAAGCACTAAAAAACTAACTATTACTTGTGCCACACTTCATTAAGTGTTAAAACTTAACTCTTTCTTACTTGTGCTTTAATGAGCACTAATATCTGGCAATTAATACATACTGTTTAGCAGCAGGGAATTAAGTAAAAGGATTTATTGCTGGTGCTCCTTTCTCTGGTGAATCAGCCAGAAACCTCTCTGGCTAAGCTTGTTAACTCTTTGTGAACCAGAGAGGAAGGAAAGAAAGAGAATCAAGATGCTGTATACAAAAATGCACAGACACATATACATTCAAGCATTCATATACCTACACTCTGGCTGGGCCTGACTGTCTGTCACAATCAACTTTACAAATATTCATTCATGTTTACATACATGCACATATACCTACACACAAACATACAGACAAGCAGGCATACACATTTGGATGGATGGATGGTTGGGTGGATGTGGCAAAGCTTCTCAAGCCAAACCATTCAACTAATAACTTTATTCCTTTTCTCTGGTCTTTTTTATATCTTCTTAGACAAAAAGTTCTTTAGAAAATTACCTCAGAGATAAAATGTTACATAAAATGGGAGCTACAGAAGGATGTTGGTATTAACATCAAAGCAGTGTTTCATTATAATGTACTCATTAAAAGTTCAAAGCAACAGTTTTTTACATGGCCTTGTCTTATAGTGCATACCTGTGACTTTATCCTTGGATCTAAATGTTTTTCCTTGACCACAAAATTGTCTCAAGTCTATTTATCTTTTTAGTATGATTATGAAAACTCATTACATTTCTTACTATGCAGCCTTTACTTAGTAGTCTGAGGAATGAGCACATTCTTGTCTTGATTCTAACTTTATTACTTCTTTCTAGCAGCTGTCTCTAAAAAGTTTCTTCCTAAAATTATTTGAATCAAGTCAGAAATTCTATAGAATCATTCTATATTTGTCTATATAGCATCACTACAAGGTAGCACATTTTTTAGGTCTACAGAAATCTGATCAAAAGGGTGGGTCAACACCTAGTGATTGTTACATATTTGATAATAACAGGGAAAGTATATTAATAGCAGGAATCTTTCTTAAAATAGATTTCTCCTGGGCCTTGCCTATTGGAGAAACTCCATCATAGATTTTTAACCCAAGATGGACTCATCTCAGGAAGATCACCTGCTAGTTTCCAGCCTCTCCTAATGATGGCTTCTGACCGAGAAGAAAGGAAATAGTGTCGACTGGCCATCTTTTGGGTTCTCTTTCAAAAGACAGTCGTACAAGAATGTACTATATTCTGTATCTGAACATAAATAATTGTCTTTTTGTAATTAGTCTCAATTCAGCAAGTCTATGCCCATGGATTATACGATCTGTACTATTCAAACTTTTAATGCCTCTTATGTACCTTGTAATATAAAAATTGTATAAGGTGTGATTACTGCTTTTAAGATGTTTGTGTTCCAACCAGGTATGATAGCTTACACTGAAATCCAAGCATATGGAAGGTCGAGAGGAAAAGACTGCCATGAGTTCAAGGCTAGCCTCAACTACCATGTGAATGAATGCTATCATTTCACTAGAGGGTTGGAAGTTAGGTTCAGTGAAAATCACTGCACAGAATTCTGAGCTGGAAGGATGGGTTTGTCTTGCAGCCAAAGAGGGCACAGAATGCTTTAAAGGCCACCGGGCAGGTGCTCAAGTGGCCTGGGGTTTGCCTGAAGACGACTGCCTACCACAGCTATTTAGAGCATCTGGCACTAAACAGCATTATGCCGGTGGTTATTTTCTTCTCTGATCCTCCTATGATGGGAAGGGGCAGGGAATGACTTGGCAGGAATCTTAGACTCTTCTAGAGCCAGGAGACATAGAGAGAAGGGCAGTGAGCAAGGCGAGCTTTTATGCTTTGCAGTTGATACAGGAGGAGGGTGATCGGGTGCTTCACAGAGAGCTTTCCAAAGGGCGCAGTACTCAGCACTTTCACCATTGCCTCATTTGCTAACTTGGTCCCAAAGCAAGATCTGGGCTTCCCTTTGGGAACCCTGTCTGATGTGAAGCAGGGGATGATACCATTAGAGTCTACACATTGCCTGGGTATGAAAGGAGTATCTCTACTTGCAGAGTCATGGCCTAAAAACCTATGAGCTCGTATATAGTAACCTCAGCCTGGAATTAACTGAAAACCACCCACTCTTCATTCGACGGGAGGCAAGTTTTGGTATATATGTTAAATGATATGTGACTGATCCATATCCATCAATAGGATATGTAGATTAAGACAAGAACAGGGATGGTTCTTAAGACAGTATATACAAATCAATTTAGATTCTAGGGAATACATACCATACGATTCCAATGACCTGAAAAGTATATGATACAATACAGGCTATACTGACAGAAAATATCTGTGGGTATCTGGCCTGAGATGGAGGAGTTTGATGGAAATGTTCAAGCTACTGTATTTATTATTTGCAAAGCATGTCACATAGCTGATTGCCTTTTAAATCAGTATTCATTTGCAGTTAGGCACAGGAAGGTAGTGATTGAGACCTTAATTAAGAGTTTTTTTGAAAGTTGGATTAAAGGTAGAGTGTATGTGGGTCCAGAAGTCGTGCTTCCTACAACAACACTGTAACATTCAGAGCAGTGAAAAACTGAGCCAGGCGGTGGTGGCGCACGCCTTTAATCCCAGCACTTGGGAAGCAGAGGCAGGTGGATTTCTGAGTTCGAGGCCAGCCTGGTCTACAGAGTGAATTCCAGGACAGCCAGGGCTACACAGAGAAACCCTGTCTCGAAAAACAAAAACAAAAACAAACAAAAAAACAAAAAAACAAAAAAAAGAAAAACTAAACGTGGAAATGCTTACTTTGAGAGCGAACTACTGTATAGCAATTTAACATTCTTATTATTTTTTATTCCTCCATGAATCAAGTACAGTACAATAGTGGGTGCATGCCATTGGGCCAGGAGTGTAGCTCAGGACCCACCAGGCACCCAAATCCTGCCCCAGTGGAATACCACTCACCTTCCGCCCCTCGCCTGTTCCTTGTAGCTGGGGCAGACACCTAGCTGGTCTGCTCCCATGAAGACACCATATCCTGAGACATCCTAGAGGAGACACTGCACCGAGAGCAGCAGACACCATATCCTGAGACATCCTAGAGGAGCCACTACACTCAGAGCAGTGGACACCTAGCTAGTCTGCTCCTGTGAAGATACCTTATCCTGAGACATCCTAGAGGAGACACTGCACCCAGAGCAGTGGACACATAGCTAGTCTGCTACCGTGGAGACACCATATCATGAGAAATCCTAGAGGAGCCACTGTACTCAGAGCAGCTGGAGCTCAGGATCACAGGATCACAGGATCACAGGATCACAGGATCACAGGATCACAGGATCACAGGATCACAGGATCACAGGATCACAGGATCACAGGATCACAGAGACATCTGGACCCTGAGGAGTTCTGACACAAGCAAGATAACTGGAAAGGCAGGCTCCAGTCAGAGACAGTGAGTGCAGGTAGCACTAGAGTTAACCAGATGGCGAAAGGCAAGCTAAGAACATAAGCAGCAGAAACTAAAGTTACTTGGCATTATCAGAACCCAGTTCTCCCACCATAGCAAGCCCTGAACACCTCATCACACTGGAAAAGCAGGATTCAGAATTAAAATCACTTCTCATGATGATGATAGAGGACTTTAAGAAGAACATAAATAACACTCTCAAAGAATTTGAGGAGAATACAGGTAAACAGGTAGAAGCCCTTAAAGAGAAAACACAAAAATCTCTTAAAGAAATGCAAGAAAACACAACCAAACAGGTGAAGGAATTAAACAAAACCATCCAGGATCTAAAAATGGAAGTAGAAACAAGAAAGAAATCACAAAGGGAGACTACCCTGGAGATAGAACACCTAGGAAAGAAATTAGGAGTCATAGATGCAAGCATCACCAACAGAATACAAGAGATGGAAGAGAGAATCTCATATGCAGTAGATACCATGAAAAACATTAACACAACTGTCAAAGAAAATGCAAAATGCAAAAAGCTCCTGACCCAAAACACCCAGGAAGTTCAGGACACAATAAGAAGACCAAACCTAAGGATAATAATTATAGATGAGAGTGAAGATTCCTAACTTAAAGGGCCAGTAAATATCGTCAACAAAATTATAGAGGAAAACTTTACTAACCTAAAGAAAGAGATGCTCATGAACATACAAGAAGTCTACAGAACTCCAAATAGACTAGACCAGAAAAGGAATTTCTCTCGTCACATAATAATCAAAACATCAAATGCACAAAACAAAGAAAAATACTAAAAGCAGTAAGGGAAAAGGTCAAGTAACAAATAAAGGCAGACTTATAAGAATTACACCAGACTTCTCACCAGAGATTATAAAAACCAGAAGATTCTGGACTGATATCATACAGACCCTAAGAGAACACAAATGTCAGCCCAGGCTACTGTACCCAGCAAAACTCTCAATTACTGTAGATGGAGAAACCAAGATATTCCATGACAAAACAAATTTACAGAATATCTTCCCTCAAATTCAGTCCTACAAACAATAATACATGGAAAACTCCAACACAAGAAGGGAAACTACCACCTAGAAAAAGCAATAAAGTAATCTTCTAACAACCCCAAAAGAAGATAGCTACACAAACATAATTCTACCTCTAACAACAAAAATAACAGAAAGCAACAATCATTTTTTTTCTTAATATATCTTAACATCAATGGACTCAATTCCACAATAAAAAGATATAGACTAACAGACTGGATACACAAACAGGACCCAGAATTTTGCTGCATACAGGAAACACACCTCAGTGACAAAGACAGATAATACCTTAGAATAAAAGGATGGGAAACAATTTTCCAAGCAAATGGTCCCAAGAAACAAGCTGGAGTAGGCATTTTAATATCTAATAAAATTGATTTTCAACCAAAAGTTATCAAAAAAGATAAGGAAGGACACTTCATACTCTTCAACGGAAATATCTACCAAGATGAAATCTCAATTCTGAACATCCATGTTCCAAATTCAAGAGCACCCACATTCATAAAAGAAACTTTACTAAAACTCAAAGCACACATTGCAACTCATACAATAATAGTGGGGGATCTCAACACCTCACTCTCAGCCATGGACGGATCATGAAAACAGAAACTAAACAGAAACACAGTGAAATTAACAGAAGTTATGAACCAAATGGATTTAACAGATATCTATAGAACATTTCATCTTAAAACAAAAGAATATACCTTCTTTTCAGCACCTCATGGTATCTTCTCCAAAATAGACCAATAACTGGTCACAAAACAGGCCTCAACAGATAGAAAAAGACTGAAATAATTCCTTGCATCCTATAAAATCACCACGGATTAAGGCTGGTCTTCAATAATAACAAAAACAATGGAAAGCCCACATACACGTGGAAGCTGAACAAGGCTCTAGTCAATGATAACTTGGTCAAAGAAAAAATAAAGAAATTAAAGACTTTTTAGAATTTAATGAAAATGATGATATATCATACCAAAACTTATGGGACACAATGAAAGCAGTGCTAAGAGGAAAACTCATAGCTCTAAGTGCCTACAAAAAGAAACTGGAGAGAGCATACACTAGCAGCTTGACAGCATACCTAAATGTTCTGGAACAAAAAGAAGCAAATGCACCCAAGTGGAGTAGACAGCAGGAAAGATTCAAACTCAGGCCTGAAATCAACCAAGTAGAAACAAAAAGAACTATACAAAGTATCAACAAAACCAGGGGCTGGTTCTTTGAGAAAATCAACAAGATAGATAAATCCTTAGCCAGACTAACCAGAAGGCACAGAGACAGTATCCAAACTAATAAAATCAAAACTGAAAAGGGAGACATAACAACAGAAACCAAGGAAATTACAAAAAATTATCAGATCCTACTACAAAAGCCTATATGTAACAAAACTGGAAAATATGGACGAAATGGACATATTTCTGATACCAGGTACCAAAGTTAAATCAGGAGCACATAAACTATCTAAAGAAGCCCATAATCCCTAAAGAAATAGCAGCAGTCATTAAAAGTCTCAAAAAAAAAAAAAAAAAAAAAAGCCCAGGACCAGATTATTTCAGTGCAGAATTCTATCAGACCTTCAAGGAAGACCTAATACCAATTCTCTTCAAACTATTCCACAGAATAGAAACAGAAGGAACCCTACCCAATTCATTCTATGATGCCACAATTACACTCAGACCTAAACCAAACCACACAGAGCCAGAAAGAAAAACAACAAAAGAAAACTTCAGACCAATCTCCCTTATGAATATTGATGCAAAAAACTCAATAAAATTCTTGCAAACTGAATCCAAGAACACATCAAAACAATTATCCATCATGATCAAGTAGGCTTCATCCCAGGAATGCAAGGATGGTTCAATATTCAGAAATCCATCAACATAATCCACCATATAAACAAACTCAAAGGAAAAAAAAAACACATAATCAACTCACTAGATGCTGAGAAAGCATTTCAGAAAATTCAACATCCCTTCGTGGTAAAAGTCTTGGAAAGATCAGGAATTTAAAGTCCCATACCTAAACATAGTAAAAACAATATACAGCAAGCCAGTAGCCAACATCAAACTAAATGGAGAGAAACTTGAAGCAATCCCACTAAAATTAGGGACTAGACAAGGCTGCCCACCCTCTCCCTACCTATTCAATATAGTACTGGAAGTCCTAGTCAGAGCAATTAGACAACAAAAGGAAGTCAAAGGGATACAAATAGGAAAGGAAGAAGTCAAAACATCACTATTTGGAGATGATATGATAGTATACTTCCATCAGAGAACTCCTAAACCTGATAAACAACTTCAGCAAAGTGGCTGGATATAAAATCAACTCAAACAAATCAGTAGTGTTCCTCTACTCGAAGGATAAACAGGCTGAGAAAGCAATTAGGGAAATGACACCCTTCACAATAGTCACAAATAATATAAAATACCTCGGAGTGAATTTAACTAAGCAAGTGAAAGATCTGTATGACAAGAACTTCAAGTTTCTGAAGAAAGAAATTGAAGATCTCAGAAGATGGAAAGATCTCCCATGCTCATTGACTGGCAGTATTAATATAGTAATAATGGCCATCTTGCCAAAAGCAATCTACAGGTTCAATGCAATCCCCATCAAAATTCCAACTCAATTCTTCATAGAGATAGAAAGAGCAATTTTCTTTTTTTTAAATTTATTTTTTATTGGATATTTTATTTACATTTCAGATGCCACCCCCTTTCCCCATTTCCCCTCCCTAGAAAACCCCTATCCCATACCCCCTTCTCCTTTTTGCTTTTATACAAATTTTTTAATGTTAACCAATGGCTTTATAAGTTTGGTAATGCTCAATATCAATCAGAAGTGTAACCAAATACAACTATCTTCTACTGGCAGAGACTTGTGAACATCTGCCTCCATGTCTGGTACCCTTCTCTTTCTCTCTCATCACCTAGCTCCTCCTCTCCTTCTCCTCCTCCTCTCCTTACTCCTCCCACCTTAGCTCCTCCTACATATCACCCTTCCTGTTAAAATGAAACTTTTCTCTCAAAATACAGTTAGAGCATAACTATACAGATTTATGTCAGTAAGGTGCAAGATAGACCTAATACCCAGTCCATCATTTTGTTGACTAAGCAGAACCTCTGTCATCTCTCCTAAATAAAAGACTTAGTTCTGAAGCTGGCTTTTTTTTTCTTGGCTTTAGAATGAATGTCAGCTGAAAACCATCCTCTCAAATCTTTTCGAAAGAGCAATTTTCAAATTCATTTGGAATAACAAAAAACCCAGGATAGAGAGGACTATTCTCAGCAATAAAAGAACTTCTGGGGAGATCACTATCTCTGATCTCAAGCTGTACTACAGAGCAGTAGTGATAAAAACTGCATAGTATTGGTACAGAGACAGGTAGGAAGATCAATGGAATAGAATTGAAGACCCAGAAATGAACCCGCACACCTATGGTCACTTGATCTTTGACAAAAGAGCTAAAACCGTCCAATGGGAAAAGAACAGCATTTTCAACAAATGGTGCTGAATCACCTGGAGGTCAGCATGTAGAAGAATGCAAATTGATCCATTCTTATCTCCTTGTACAACCTTCAAGTCCAAGTGGATAAAGGACCTTCACATAAAACCAGACACACTGAAACTAATAGAAAACATGGGGTGGGGTGGGAAAGAACCTCAAATACCTGGGCACAGGGGAAAAGTTCCTGAACAGAACACCAATGGCTTATGCTCTAAGATTAAGAATTGACAAATGGGATCTCATAAAATGGCGAAGCTTCTGTAAAGCAAAGGACACTGTCAATAGGACAAAATGGCAACCAATAGACTGGGAAAAGATTTTTACCAACCCTACATTTGAGAGAGGGCTAATATCCAATATATCCAAAGAACTCAAGAAATTAGACTCCAGACAACATAACATCCCTATTAAAAATGGGGTACAGAGCTAAACAAAGAATTCTCAACTGAGGAAACTCAAATGGCTGAGAAGCACCTAGTCACCCTTAGTCATCAGGGAAATGCAAATCAAAATAACTCCAAAATTCCACTTCACACCAGTCAGAATGGCTAAGATAAAAAACTCAGGTGATAGCAGATGCTGGCAAGAATGTGGAGAAAGGGCAACACTCCTTCATTGTTGGTGGGATGGCAAACTGGTACAACCACTCTGGAAATCAGTCTGGCAGTTCCTCAGAAAATTGGACTTAGCATTACCTGAGGACCCAGCTACACCACTCCTGGCATATACCCAGAAGATGCTCCAACATATAACAAGGTCATATGCTCTACTATGTTCATAGCAGCTTTATTTATAATAGTCAGAAGCTGGAAAGATCCCAGATGTCCTTTAACAGGGAAATGGATACAGAAAATGTGGTACATTTACACAATGCACTTACTCAGCTATTAAAAACAATGAATTCTTGAAATTCTTAGGCAAATAGATGGAACTAGAAAATATCATCCTGAGTGTGGTAACCCAATCAGAAAAGAACATACATAATATGTACTCACTGATAATTGGATATTAGCCCAAAAGCTTGAAAAACCCAAGATACAACTCATAGACTACATGAATCTTATGACGAAGGAAGACCAAAGTGTGGGCGCTTCAGTTCTTCTTACAAGGAGTAACAAAATACTCATGAGAGCAAATATGGAGACAAAGTGTGGGACAGAAACTGAATGAGGGGTTGTCTGGAGACTGTTCCACCTGGGTATCCATCCCATGTGCAGACACCAAAGGTAGACGCTGATGTGGATGTCAGGAAGTGCATGCTGTCAGGAGCCTGATATAGCTGTCTATTTAGAGGTCTGCCAGAGCCTGACATATACAGAGGTGGATATGTAGCTAACCATTGAACTAATCATGGGGTTCTTTTCATTCAGAGTTTTCTATGATAAAGTGTTATTTTCAAAATAAATTGATTTATCCTATCTCAAAACTTAAGACTGATATGTTATAAATTATATTAAGAATATATACATTCTGGTTTGGAGAGATGGCTCAGAGGTTAAGACCACTGGCTGCTCTTCCAGAGGTCCTGAGTTAAATTCTTCAATAAAGATAAAAAAGGATTAATTAAAAAAGAATATGTTTATTCTGATGAAAATATCACAGCTTTGTTCAAAATAAAATAGCAGTGGTTTGTACAAATGACAATTTTACTTAATAATTAACTTAAAGATGTAGTATCTTTAATCAACAAAAAGCATTCCACGTGTTAGGCAAAAGTTAAAACAAAATTCAACTGAAAGTTAGATTTTAAATCACAATGGTTAATTTATTTGGAGATACAGCCTCACTATGTAGCTCCAGCTATCTGAAGTGTGCTCTGTAAATCATGTTGGCCTTGAAATCACAAAGATCTTCCCGCTACTATTACTTTTGATATATAGCTTTATCACATTATGGTCAAATAAGATATAGGATGTAATTCCAATTCTCCTATCATGTGGTCAATTTAGAACAAAACTCCAGAGGCTGCTGAAAGTGTGTGTGTTCTTTATTGTTTAGGTGGGACGTTCTGTAAATGTCTGCTAGGCACATTTGATTTATGATGCCATTTAACTCCAATTTCTCTTTCTAATCTAGATGATGTGTCTATTGATGAGAATAAAGGTCTTGAAGTCACCCACTGCCACTGTGTTGAGGTTAATCTGTGATTTTTATATCTAGTGGCATTTGTTTTATCAAGTGGGGTGCACCTGTATTTTTTGAGTATATTTTAAAACTAAAATACTTTATTAGCATACTCTTCTTTTAATGAGTGTGAAGTGACCTTTGTTATTTGTTTTTGACTTGCTTTCTCATGAAGTCTGTTTTATCAGATATTTAAATAGACACGACAACTTGTTTTTCTGATTCTATTTTTCTGGAATACCCTTTTATACTTTTACTCTAAGGTGGTGTCTATCGCTGGCAGTGAGGTGTGTTATTTTTGGAGGCAGCAAAATGATGGCTCTTCTTCTCTGTTTCCGTGTGCTGTTCTGTACCTTTTTATTGGGGAATTGAAACTGTTAATATTCAGTCACTGCCAAAAGATATATAGTATTAATTCCCGTTGTTTTATTGATTGGTGGTACTTTCCAAAATGTCTTTGATTGAGTGTTCTATTGTTTATTTATGTCCTGTGTACTCTTTAGTGGATGTCTTAGGTTTTTTATCTTTATGAAGACACACCACGACCATGGCAACTTTTACAAAGGAGAGCATTTAACTGGGGCTGGGCTATAGTTCAGAGGTTTAGCCTATTATCATCATGTCAGCTAGCCATGGCAGCATACAGGCAGACACAATACTGGTGAGGTAGCTGAGACTTCTCTATCTGGATCAGCAGGTGGCAGGATGAGAGAGTGACACTGGGCCTAGCTTGAACTTCTGAAACCTCAAAGCCCACTGCCTGTGGCACATTTCCTCCAACAAGGGTATACCTACTCCATCCAACAAGGTCACAGCTCTCTAATAGTGCCATTCTCTAAGGGTCTATGGGGATATTTCCATTCAAACCACCACAATGTGTTTATTCTTCTCCTCAGAATGAAATGTTTCTTGTCATGTCCTTTGCAGAGCTAGCTTAATGATCACAGATTCCTTCCATCAGTTTTCATTATACAAAGTTTTTTTTTATTTCTCCTTTAACTTTAATAGATAATGTTTCCTAGGTGTAATAGTTTGAGTTGATAGTTGTGGTCCTCAGAACTTGGAAGAGATCTATGCAGATACTTCCTACTTTAAAAGTTTCTTTCAATAGCCAGCTGTTATTCTGATGAGTCTGCCTTTATAAGTCACTTGACCGTTTTCTCTTTCAGCCTTCAATGTTCCTTCTTTATTCTTGTGGTTTTAATGTTTTAACTGTAAAGCTATGGGAATTTCATTTCTGGTCCTATCCAATTTTTGTTCTGTTGACCTCTTGTTCCTGGACAGGCATTTCTATCTCTATGTTTGGAAATTTTTCTTTTATGCTTCTACTGAAAATATTCTCCATGCCTTTCATATGGCATTCTTGTTATTCTTCTATACACACAATCTTAAAGCTACATCTTTTAGTGGTATTCCAAACCTCTGCTATGTTCCAAATCTATATTTTAACAATTTATTATTGGTTTTAATGAGCTATTTGGCCCCTCTACCTTGTTTTCAAGCCCTGATATTTTTGTTCTCTACACAGTCATTTATGTTGATGAGTTTTTCTCTTTCTTTCTTTCTTTCTTTCTTTCTTTCTTTCTTTTTTTCTTTTTTGATTATCAAGGTTTTTAATTACCAGGATCATTTCAGCTTTCTCTCCCTCTTTTTATTCTTTCTTTTTCTTTCTAATTCTTCTTTATGAATTCTATTTCCTGCCTTGTGTTGATTTCCTTATTTCAGCTTGTTTCTGTTCTCTTGTAGGATATTCATGTTTTCTTTGACTTGTTTGAACTAATTAAAACAACTGTTTCAAATACTTTTCCTGGAAGTTCTTCCAGGTTGTTCTCATTGGGGTTCATTATTATGTAATTAATAAGTTTTGAAAGAGACATGTTTTCTTGTTTTGTTTTTAATGTGTGTGTGTGTCTGCCTGTGTGTGTGTGTTGGGAAATATGCACCTGAAGTGAATTAGTTGTATCATTCTTTCCTTTAAAAAATATTTATTTTTATTTTAAGTAATGTGCATGAGTGTGTTGAGTGTTGTTTGTGTGATTGTGCAAGTAAGTGTGTGAAAGCTGGAAGAAAGCACTTAATCTCCATTAACTGGAAACACAGGTAAGCTTCTCAAAGTGGGTGTTAGGAATCAAACCCAGGTCCTCTGGAAGAGGAGCAAGAGCTCTTAATAGTGATGTCTCCATCACCTCTCATAGACAGTGAAAAGAAATTGAAATAAAATATGAAAATTAAGAGTTATCATAAACTGTTCTATTGTAGCAAATAAGACAACTTGGTAGAATTAATTATTTCAAAGGCAAAGTCTGTAAATGTGACTAGCCTGATGAAACTGAAGTTTAATTGAAAGCTTTTGATGAATTCTCCCCAATGTATTATCAGATTTGTAAGGGCTCTCCCAGAAATGTGTGAACTCTTTCCAAACCATTTTATGAAGATAGCAATTTCCTTATAGTGAGACCAGACAAATATATGACAAGAAAAGACCAGACCAATCACTTCCAGAAATAGATTGAAAAATCATCACTAAGATATTAATAAGCAGAGTCTAGCTACTCATATAGAAAACATATCATAATCAATTTCTGCTTGCTTTGGAATTCAAGGTATTTTAACATTGAAGAAAAGCTATGTAATATATTATGAACAAAACAAAAATGAAAATACCTAATAATAAACTCTGAAAATACACAAAATTAAAAAAAAAATTCTGTAACATCATAATGAAAATGCTCAGTAAAGCAGAAGGGAATCTTTAACCATACCTAGGTTTATAGAGAGAGCTATATAACTATTATACTGTTAAAAAAAATTGAACTTTTGAGACTCAGCTGCTCAGATGCAGACCATACTATTCAAAGAACAGATGAGTTGAGCCCCTGCCAGCCCCACTCCCTAGACTCCCTCAAGTCCCCTACCTCTATATCACTGCCTGCCATTTGGGTGAACCCCACCCTCAATTCTGGCAGTCTCCAGCTATTCAGGTGCAGCCCACACCAATCAGAAAAGCAGAGACTCTCCAGCTGCATGAATGACAAAGCAAGTTGCCAGAAGTCAAGCCCCACACCTGGTCATAGAGACTCTTGTGGTTCAGAGATCAAGCAGGCTGCCAGGAACGTGGGTCATAAGACCCGGAAGACCAAAAAGGAAACAAATGAAGGAACGAAACATATATCCAACAAAGACAAACTCAGAAATCAACACCTAGACTTATAATCATCCCAAACCCAGTTGCCTAAATGCCTGTGTAAGAACACAATCAACAACATCCAGGGTAATATGACACCACTAGAGCCCAGGTATCCTATGACAGCAAGACCTGAATATTCTAATGCAGCTGAAGTCCAAGAAAATAACCTTAAAGCCAAATTTATAAAGACGATAGAGAGCCTTAAAAAAGAAATGAAAAAAAAAAAAAACCTTAAAGAAATCAAAGAAAAGACAAATAAAAAATTGGAGGAAATCAATAAATTCCTTAAAGAATGCCAGGAAATCCAAGCAAAGCAAAGCAAAACAACAACCACACCCTTGCCCCAAAACCCAACCAACGAACCAAACAAACAAAATAGGTAAAGAAATTCTGTTCAGGATCTGAACATTGAACTAGAAGCAATGAAGGGAACAGAAACTGAGGGAATTCTGGAAGTAGAAAATCTAGCTAAGTAAACAGAAACTACAGACACAAGCATCAGGAACAGAATACAAGAGATGGAAGAAAGAAACATAGGGTTGAAGATATGATAGAATAAATACATTTACCAGTCAAAAACAAATGTTAAAGCTAAAAAGTTCCTGAGACAAAACATCTAGGAAATTTGGAACACAATGAAAAAGACTAAACCACAGAAAAATAGGAATAGAAGAAGAAAATTCCCAACTCAAAGTCCCAGAAAATATTCTCAACAAAATCATAGAAGAAAATTTTGCTAACCTAAAGAAAGAGATATCTATAAATGTACAAGAAGCTTACAGAACCCCAAATAAATTAGACCAGAAAACTCCCCCACCACATAATAATCAAAACACTGAATGTACAGTACAAAGAAAGAATATTATCAGGTGCAACACAAAAGACCAATTAGCATATAAAGTATACCTATTAGAGTTATACCTGACTTCTCAACAGAGACTGTAAAAGACCACAGATGCCAAGCTAAACCACTACACCCAGCAAAACTTTGAGTTACCATAGACAGAGAAAACAAGGTATTCCATGACTAAACCAAATTTAAACAATATCTATCCACAAATCCAGCCTTACAGAAAATACTAAAAGGAAAATTCCAACCCAAGGAGGTTAACCACACCCAAAGAAACATGGGAAATAAATATCTCCACACAAGCAAAGCCAAAAGAATGGAAGCTAACACACACACACATACACACACACACACACACACACACACACACACACTACCACCACCAACATCAAAACAACAGGAATTAGCAATCATTGGTCTTTAATAGCTCTCAAGATGAATGGACTCAATTCCCCATTAAAAAGATATAGACTAACAGAGTGAATGCACCATCTGCTGCATAAAAGAAACACACCTCAACACCAAAGATAGACATTACCTCAGAATAAAATGCTGGAAAAAATGTTTTCCAAGCAAATAGACCCAAGAAGCAAGATGGTGTAACCATTCTAATATCTAATGAAATAAACTTTCAACCGAAATTAATCAAAAGAGATGGGGAAGTACACTTTATACTCGTCAAAGGAAAAATCCACCAAGACAATGTCTCAATTCTGAACATCTATGCCTCAAATGCAAAGGCATTCACATTTGTTGAAGAAATATTACTAAAGTTTAAATTATGGACTGAACCCCACACATCAATAGTGAGAAACTTCAACACCCCACTCTCACCAATAGAAAGGTTATCCAGACAAAACTAAACAGAGAAACAATAGACATTATAAAATTGGAGATATCAGAAGATAGAAAGGTATGCCATGCTCAGGGATAGGTGGATTATCATAGTAAAAATGGCCATCTTACAAAAAGCAATCTACATATTCAATTCAATTCCTATGAAAATTCCAACACAGTTCTCTACAGACCTTCAAAGAGCAATGCTCAACTTTATATAGAAAAACAAAAAGTCCAGGATGGCTAAAACAATTCTGTAAAATAAAAGAACTTCTAGAGATTTGGCCAGCCATGATTTCAAACTGTACTCAGAGAAATAGTAATAAAACTCTCATGACATTGGCATAAAAACAGGCAGGTTGTTCAATGGAATTGAATCAAAGACCCAGAATTAAATCTACACACATACGGACACCTGCTTTTTTCATAAAGAAGCCAGAAATATACAACAAAAAAAGAAAGCATCTTCAACAAATGGTGCTGGTCAACTGGATGTCTGCATGTAGAAGAATGCAAATAGATTCATATTTGTCACCTTGCACAAAACTCAAGTCCAGATGGATCAAAGATCTCAGCAGAATACCAGATATTCTGAATCTGATAGAAGAGAAAGTGGGAATAACCTTGAACACATGGGCACAGAAGACAACTTCCTGAACAGAACACCAATCGTGTGGGCACTAAGATCAACAATTAATAAATGAAACCTCATGAACCTGAAATGCTTCTGTAAGGAAAAGGACACAATTGAAAGGACAAAGTAACAACCTACAGATTGGGAAAAGATTTTTACCAACCTCACATCTAACAGAGGGCTAATATCCAAATTACATAAAAAAAACCCTCAAGAAACTAGATGCCAACAAATCAGATAGTCCAACTAAAAAATGGGATACAGACCTAAACAGAGTTCTCAACAGAGGAATATCTAATGGCTAAGAAGCACTTAAAGAAATGTTCAACCTTAGCCATCAGGGAATGCAAATCAAAATGACCCTGAGATTTTATACACCTGTCAGCATGGCTAAGATCAGCAAAACAATTGACAGGACATGCTGGTAAGGATGTGGAACAAAGTGAACACTTCTCCATTGCTGGTTGGGGTGCAAACTTTTACAGCCACATTGTAAATCAATATGGCGATTTGTCAGAAAATTGGGAATCAGTTTATCTCAAGATCCAGCTATACCACTCCTGGGCATATACCCAAAGGATGCTCCACTATACTACAAGGACACTTGCTCAACTATGTTTATAGCAACTTTATTGAAAACATCCAGAAACTAGAAAAAGCCTATATTTTCCTCAACCAAAAAAAAAAAAGGTAAACAATGTAAAATTTGTGATATATTTATACAATGGAGTAATTCTTAGCTGTTAAAAGCAATGACATCATGAAATCTGCTGGAAAGTGGATGGAACGAGAAAATATCATCCTGAGTGAGGTAATCCAGACTCAGAAAGACAACCATGGTATGTACTCACTTAGTCTGACAGGTGTACGGAATCGCAGAGTCATCTTTATTTGCATTCCCTGATGGCTAAGGTTGAATGTTTCTTTAAGTGTTCCTTAGCCATTAGAGATTTCCAGTAATGGGGGATATAGAGCCTGGACAAGCCATCTCCTGTAACAAGGCAAGGTTTCCAGTGGAGGGACTGAGACTGGGATACCACCTCAGCCATAAAATCTTTGACCTACAATTTGTCCTGACTATGAGATAGACTGGGGTAAAGGTGGTGCAGAAATTGTAGGAGTGGAGAACCAATGACTAGTCCTGCTTGAGACTCATGCCATAATAAAGGGAGCTCATCACTAACACTGCCTGGATGGTCAAGAGCCAGAGTCTTGTTGGTCCAAAGACCTGTGATAGAACCAAACAGGAATGGAAAGAAAAATCAATGAAATGATTCCTAATGATATTCTGCTATAGTTATAGATTGGTGTCTAGGCCAATTTTTATCAGAGAAGCGCCACCCAGCATCTGATGGAAACAGATGCAGAGACTCCCCAGCCAAACATTAGGCAGAGCTTGGGAATCCCATGGAACCAGGGGAAGAAGGATTGCAGAAGCCAGATGGGTCAAGGTCACTACAAGAAAACCCATAAAATCAACTAACCTGAGCCCATAGGGGTTGAACCACCAACCAGGGAGCCTGCATGCCCTCCACACATATCTTACAGTTGTGTAGCTTAGTCTTGTTGTGTGACTCCTAACAGTGGGAGCAGGAACTGTCTCTGAATATGTTGCCTGCCTTTGGGACTGTGAGTGGGTAAATGTGTGTGTGTGTGTGTGTGTGTGTGTGTGTGTGTGTGTGTGTGTTAGATTATGTGCACACAAATATAGGTACTTTGTAGCTCAGAAATGTCAGATCCCTGGGAGCTGGACTTACAGACAGTTGTAAGCAATGTGATGTGAGTGCTGGGAACCTAACTTGGTCCTCTGTAAGAGAATTACATGCTCTTGACTGCTAGCCATATCTCTGGCACCCTCCCTTAAAACTTTCAATTTGAGACAGAGAGAGAGAGAGAGAGAGAGAGAGAGAGAGAGAGAGAGAGAGAGAGAGAGAGAGAGAGAGAGAGAGAGAGAGATATTGTGACATGAGTACAGATATCTGCAAGGGATGGGAGCATCAGACCTCCTAGAGTTGGAGGTACAGGCAGATGTGAGTTATCTGGTATTGGTACTGGGAACTAAACTCAGGTGCTCTGGAAGAGTGGCATGTACTCTTAACTGCCAAGCCATCACCTCTACAACATGGACATTTCATATGTAGCTAAATGTACACTTATTCTATGACTTAGAAATGAACTCTTAACCATTAACTCAAAAGAAATGAAAACACTTGTCCTAGTTGAGAATTATACTTAGATGTTCACTGTAGCTTTATATGTAATGGCAAAAGCTGAAAACAATCAGCTATGCCTGTGTATAAAGAGATAAATGAATTTTAAAGTAAAGTGTTTTATACACTGATAAAGGAGCCAACACACAATGGCAGAGTTGACATATGTAGTAGCATTATTAAATCTGCATTTCATGGAAGATTTCTTCCTTTCTTTCAAGATTTATTTATTTTTATTTATGTGTCTGCATTTATGCCTACCTGAGTTTATGTGCAGGTGCCTGTGGGCTCTGGAAAAGATCCCTTGGTGTATAAGCAGTTGAAATAGGAGCTAAAAACCAAACTAAGGTTTTCTTCAAGAGTAGTGATTGCTCTTTACTGCCAAGCTGCCCCTCCACCAACCCCATTACTTATTTATTTCCTAATTCAGAACTAAAATAAAACACTTGTCACAGCCTCCACAGGGACTATATGTTTTTATTATAGGTTTTTATAATAGCAGCTGTTTTTGTTGTTATGATAGGATCTGACAATGCGGCATCCTTTGACTTTGAACTCACAACTCTGCCTCAGCCTCACGAGTGTAGTGACTGTAGATGTGTCCCATCACGGTTGGCTTGTAATGGATAATGTTCACATCATTAAAGAGAGTCATAAACAAAGCCTGGTTTTGCTGCTTAAGATTAGAAGCTCTATAAAGTTAGGAATATTTATTTATTTTTCACTGCTCTTCCCCATGTATCCAAAATACAAAAAAATTTTCAAATATTTGCTGATAAGGAAAATAAATAAAAACTAGTAATATAAAAATCCTACATTAGATCTCAGAAAAAAGATTGAGATGCGATGAATATAAAAATTCTAAATGTAATCTTATTATATTGAACTTACTAATATGTTAAATAAAATAAAATATTTAAGGTCAGCTTATTTTAATAATTAATTTCTACATTATTCTCCAATGGAGTGATATGAACTGAAATAGAATTTGAGTTTGTTTCATCTGAAATTTAACAAATGAAACTGTAAGAATTCAAATGAAAATGTATAAATGTAGTTGTGTATATGTACATAAATAATCTCAGAATTAGGAAAGATTTTCAATTCTGAATTGACAGTAACTTTAAAAGTCATAGAAGAAAAGAAAAATACATTGGGCTATGTTTTTAAATTTACATAGTAATCAAAGTTAACACAAATGACAAATGATAAACACACTCAAAATACAATAAAAATGACTTAAAGATTTATTAAAGTCAGTAGGACACCCAGGTTGAAATAGGGATAAAAACTGCATATATATTATATAAAGGAAGTGCAAATTGCAAACATCAAGCCAACAGTAATTCAACACATGGAAGTTAAAATAGTCTATGAGGGTTGGAACATTTAAAAGTGTTTTTAATCATATTTATTTGTTGTTATTATTGTTAAGTAAACTGCTATTTATTGCTTGTGTCTTGGTATGCGGTTTCATGTGCCATGGTATAACCCTAAGTATGGGTTCTTTCCTTCCACCACAGGAGCTCTGGGGATTGAACTCAGACTGTTTTTCTGGGTGGCAAGACCGTCAGCCGTCTATGCAGATTCTCCTTGCATTCCTAGATGCCAGTGTTTGTAAAATCCTCTAGCATACATATTCCTTCTGGAAATCTACCTCAAGTAAACAATAAGTTTTTTACAAGTGAGTAAAACTTAAAGTAGTAAGAAATGAAAACCACCAATAGGTAATTGGAGATATTGACACACTCACATAATAGACTTCAAAATGATGCTTCATATTTACATCTTTGGATGTATATGTTCATAGGAAACTGTGCAGAGAATGATGCACAGTATATACATGTATCCAAAGACAAAGTAAGCTTCTTTCTAGGAACAGAGACTAAATGTTGACAACAGTTGTCTCTTAGAGAAATTGGTATTTTCTGCAGTTTATATTTTACTCAGTTGACTCTCTGGAGGAAAACAGAATTCCTTATAAAAGGAGTTCAAATATTGCACTCCAAATAATAGACTCCTAATTTTTTTCTTACATTGTAGCTGGTTTAAATATATCAGACACTGAGTGGTCTTGAGATTTTTCAGATGAGTTGAATTGGGTCTCAGATCAATGTTTCTGGAAGGGGATAATACAGACCATCCTCAATAGGGTGGATTTTCTGTAGGTATGTCAGTTTCATCAGTCCTAATGTACCCATCATTAAAATAAAAAAAAATCCCTGCATATGGGACCTACATCTGAAATTTTAAGCAATCATTAGAGGAAATTTTCTTATGTGGATATTTGGGAAAGTCTGTGATCTCCTCTATAAAGGAGGACAGCAGGCAATTCAAGGTTGTTCTTTCAGAAGGAAAAGAATGCCTTTGTTTTCTATAGTAGTCTATTAGGCGATCTTCCCTTTCCTTATATCTTTTTTGTTTGTTTTAATTTATTTTTATATTTTATTTACATTTCAGATGCCATCCCCTTTCCCCATTTCCCCTCCCTAGAAAACCCCTATCCCATGCCCCCTTTTCCTTTTTGCTTTTATACATTTTTTTAAAGATGTTTATCAAAAGCTTTATAAGTTTGGTAATGCTCAATCAGAAGTGTAACCCAATACCCAACCTAGATATATAAACTATCTTTGACTGGTAGAGACACGTGAACATCTGCCTCCATGCCCCTCCCCCCCTTCTCTCTCTCATCACCTAGCTTCATCCTTCCTGTTAAAATAAAATTTTTTTCTCTCAAAATGCAATTAGAGCATAATTATTCCTAATTATACCAGTGAGGTACAAGATACCTGGTTAGTCAATAAAATAATGGACTGGACTAATACCCAGTCCATCATTTTATTGACTAACCAGAACCTCTGTCATCTCTCCTAACTAAAACACTTAGTTTTGAACCTGGCTTTTTTTCTTGGCTTTAGAATGAATGTCAGCTGAAAACCATCCACTCAGATCTTTTCTCTCAAAGTAAATAGCCAGGATTGGCTATAAGACTATAGGTCTTCAACCCCGTCAGAAATCCAGAATGACTGAGTTAACTGAAATTATGGGAAGCACTAAGCATAGCTTCTAAAACTTAGCCAATTTATAGAGACCGCTGAACACCTGGAAAGCCCCTATACTACTGAACGTTGGAGCATCAAATCTTCAGTCTTCTGGCCCAGAATCATATTACAGACCTTAGTGATGCAGAATTATTAAGGGCTGATTACTCTGTCTAGGCAGATATAATCAGTCGACTATTCTGCAAGTGTGTCCTTTTCTGGACAGTAATTTGTCTGTAGACCTTTCCTTATATCTTAGTAAGGTTATTACATCATCTATAGAGTATGCACATACCCTTAACTCTACTTGTCAACTTTATCCTTTAATCTCTTTGATGTCAATATTGCTTGGTGATTAATATTTTCTAATAATATACACATGCACTCTAAGTTAATAGGCTCTGCATGGTAAGCCAACCTTCTGAAAACACTCAGTTTTTTTTTTTTTTTTTTTTTTTTTTTTTTTTTTTTTTTTTTTTTGGTTTTTCGAGACAGGGTTTTTCTGTGTAGCCCTGGCTGACCTGGAACTCACTCTGTAGACCAGGCTGGCCTCAAACACTCAGAAAATCTTGTGTGTGTGTTGAACATGTATTGACTTCTTTATCATCATTCCCTAAAAAAGTATAATACAAGAAATATTTACAAAATAAACATAATCCAAAAATTATTTGAAGTGTATGCCTGCCTTATACTGTACTGTCATATATAAGGGATCTAATTCCATATATAAGGGCTTGTGGCATCGATGAGTGGCCTTGGAATCAATCCCTATAGGCACAGAGGGTTGGCTGCATTCGATATGGTCAGAGTAAAATGCTTATTGTTTACAATGGCAGTCACTTTTTGGTTCCTCATGTGAGAGTGTATTAAGAATCAAAATGTCATTTAGAGAACTTTCTTCACAGCAAAGAACTGTGGGCCATGTAGAATCACAATCTTTTAAGAGTGAATTATTTTAAAAGTCCATGTATAGAACCCAACAGAGAAAATGGCAATGTAGCTACTATCTCTCCTAGAACCCTTTATCTGGCATCCTTAATGTCTGGAAGGTCAGTTTTTTTTTATGCAAAAGAGCATCAGTAATTAAATATTACTGTCTCTCTCTACAGGTCCATGAGGGAAACTGAACCCTATTTCCATAGTAACTGGCTCCAGTGTATCTTTGCTTGTTCCTAAAGAGGTAGTGATTTTTTTTCCCTGTAGTTTCTCTTTGTTCTGAAAACACATCCCCACATCCCCAGCTTGGACTCACCGGCATGGTGATCTGGATGGGTTGTCGCTCTCCACTTTTGGTTGGGGCTACACCTTCTGTATCATATATGCCGGTGTAGACAACTCTGTCTCCGTCAGGCTCCTTACACTTCAGCTCCAGTGGGACAAGCACACCACCAATGGAAATGTTCCTGCAATGGACTTGAGTTGAGCATAGATAGTAGCGATTATCTTAGTCATCCTGTTCTATTCTAAATCAAAATCCTGGAGAGAAAACCTAACAAGGTTTGGCTAAAGAAGACATACAGAAACTTCAGAAAGTTCAGGAGGTTACAGTTGTCCAGCTAAACAGTAACGTGATCGTAGACCAACCACTTCCCCTCCTTAGACTATCTTCAGTATTCTCATGGATAAGATCTCTTTGCTCGTTGAAATAATCTGTGGAATTAAAATTCTACCTACCTACCCCACCCTCCAGAGACCAGGACCCCACTAGGCTGGGATGTAATTTGGCACTGACAAATCTCAGTGATGCATATATGTATTTAGTTTCAAAGACCTCTGACCTAAAAAAACAGTTCTTAATATTTTTTTAATTTTTGTTCCAACAATTGAAGATTTTCCCTTAGGTTTACTGCATTCTAGAAATTCTCAGTGGAGTCATCCCTTCATATGAAGATAAATGTTCTCCATTCGAAGTCCCAAGTATCAATTGAAAATCCATCAGAATATAAATATTTAGGCTTCACCCTGGAAATATCGAACTGGAAACTCTGGTGAGCCCAAACTGACTGGTTCAACAAGCTCTTCAGCTAATTCTGATAGAAACTCAACTTGGGAGTCACTGGATTAGGCCACTGAAGAAATCCTTACCACAACTTAAATGTAATTAGAGAAAAGTTTACCAGCACTGAATCTGCTTTCAGATTAGCTTGACATCTAGTAAACTACCTCCAAAGAAAGAGAAAAATAACATGTGCAAGTCAGGGCAACAGTTGACAGGGCAGAAGAGAGGGGACAGCCTGGACACAGTGCAGGGACAGTTAGGGACTTTAAGGACAATGGGTACAGGGAGCTGGGAGGTGGAGGTTTGAGGGAACACCAGAAACCACCCACGTGTGGCTACAGATCTTTGTGTGTAGGGGCTAAATAAAATAAGTTTACTTAATTCAAACTAACTAAAAGTATCTGATTGCTTCAAAGCTTCTTCTTCCCTCACCAAACGTTAGGGGTCATAAATACTGTTTTAATCTTTCTTACAAGCTAGTCTTCACACAGTGTTTGGGTGAAAGGTGGAGAGTAGAGGACCCTGCAACAGTTAGTTTCAAGTGTCAACTTGATAGAGTGTAGAATCACCTGGGAGGGGATTCTCACTGAGAACTGCCTCCCCGGGTTGGCCTGTGGTCATATCTGTGTGGGATTTAAAAAAAAAATTGTTTAATCATGGTTGGAAGACCCACCTAAAAGTGAGCTGGGCTCTGGACAGAATGGAAAGGAGGGAGCAGATGAAGGCTCATGTACATGCCCCAGTTCACTACGCTCTGCTCTCGACTACGGATGTAATATGACAAACTGCTTCAAGCTGCAGCTGCCCTGACTTTTTCACTTGAGGGACTGTAACATCAAAACTGAGGCAAACAAAAACTTTCTTCAGTAAACTGATTTTTGGCAGAGTATTTTATCACAGCCACAGGAAAAGAAACTAAGTGATCTCTTTTCTAACTGCCACCATGTTGTTTTACAGTCCTCTTGTGAAGATGCTGTTAACCACCACAGAGATCAGCACTAAGCTGACCCAAAAATGCAGACAGGAAGGAAAGAAAAGGCACAGCATATGGAAAACCATAAAGGTGGGCCCAGCACAGGCACTGCCCTCTAATTTCGGCCTGATGCCTCAGCTGTCATTAACCCTGGAAAGGGGAACTGGAGAACATCCTTCAGGGAACCCAGTGACCATCTGTCCACTGAGATTACTCATTCCTCAGCCTCTCTTCCCCCTCCGTATTGTCAGCAGAAGCAGGAGAGATTGCAGGATCCAGGAGAGGAGAGATGGGATTGTGTTTGCTGAAACCCTCTGTCTTTCTACCATCTGCCCCACCCTGTATACCTGCGGTTCTCTACAAGAAATCAAAACAAAGCAAAACCCAAAATACAGTAACAGCAACAAAAGCCCACAAACCCTGGATTCTTGTCGCAGATTTAAAGGGACTTACTGAGATGGCTGGAAGGAATCAGGAATGTAAGACTACAAGCTTAAGGCTGGGGAGTAGTTTAGGGGCAGGGCATTCACCTCTTGCCCTCACCTCGGGTCCTGCTGGGCATGCGAGAGTCTAGAAGGGCCCAGTGGAGACTAGGGATGTCCTGGGGCCGCCATGCTCCTCCCATACCCGGGATATTATTGCCCTGCCACCACCCGGCACGCCCCACACTCACTCGACCTGCAGTGTTGTGGGCTTAATCTTCACCTCCACCTTGTAGGAGGAGCCGGTGAGCAGCTTGATGGTGCGGTTCTGGCCGAAGCGCTGCCCATCCACCTTGAAGAAAACAGGGCCGTCGTTGGGCTGGATGCGCAGCGCGATGGAAAGGCGCACGAGCCCGGGTAGGTCCCCCATAGCTGGTAAAGGGGCTGGCAACCGTGGACGGATTGGTGGACAGTGAGGGCTGGAGGGAGCTGCTGCAGCGCGATGGGCGGAGGGGATAAGCAGGGAGAAAGAGAGAGCCGATGGACTCAGGCCACAGCTAGGAGCGGTCGCCTCTGTCCACCCCAGATTTTGAGAAGCAGCTGGCGAGGCTATGGCCCTCCAGCACACTCAGACAAGGAGCGGGATCCAGAGACAGCACGGAGGCAGCAGGCTGCCCCATCCCCCGCTCCCCACGCAGGGCCCTGCACGCACGCGAGGGCTCGCAGTGACTCGACTGGCAGGCTGCCCCGCAAATCAGCACTGCTGGGGGCTAGAGAGTTAATCTTGTTTACGCACCACAATCCCCTTCAGCAGGACTGACGTTTAGGCTCCTCCTAGAACAGCACCGGATACGAGGAGGATGGGGCGGGGAGGCACTGGGGCCAAGATTAATTGCTACAACAAGGAGCAGAGACCCCAGAGTCTAGGCGCCAAGGGATGTGGATTCACTTTCTAGAGGGTTTGAGTTGCGGTTTGGGTGTGAAGTGGCTGACAGTGGAAGCAAGTGGCGGGAATCGGGGTAGGAAACTGCTAGCTAGTGATTTAAATTCAGGAAATGAGTGTATCCTACTGAGAGCTTAGGGCAAATGGCCAGGATGGCAGAGCTCATCTCATGTGGAGTTGAAACTACACTAGATTAGATGGGGATAGAAAGATGCGGATGCGGGTTAGGGAGAGAGGGGGGCGGGGACAGACTGAGAGAATCTTACATTTTCATTTTCACTATACATATCTTGGCTCAAAATTGACACTGTAATCAATCACATATGTTTGCACAAATCTGGAAGGGCGAGTCTAACCAACTCTGTAAAAGGTAAGGTTGGCGAGTTAGGTATAGTTTGCGACAATGTCCAAGAAGAAGGATGATGTCCAAGGAGTTAAAGGATGAGTTAAAGAACTACCGCAGAACACTTCATATGACAACGCAGAGTCTGTGCTTGCATGCTAGATATGATTTTAAAAGGCTTTCTCGTAGATGTTGGTTGGCAGCTGATGATTCCAAGCAGCCAAGGGAGACTAGATGCATGGAGATGGGTTCCTGGTGGAGAAAATGTGTTCCTTCTTCAGCACCACACAGGTGGATAGTACCACAGGCTCCTCCTCTTACCTGGGAAATGCTGGATCCAATTGAAGTAACCCTTTGGGACAGATAAGCTTGTTTGCAACGTTGTATTCACCCAGGTTAGACTACTTATCTTTAGAGTTAATAAGCTATATATATGTATAAAAATGATTCTGAGGTATTGGTGTTTACTGTAACCATGTCAGCAAAAATCAAAACAAAAACTAAATGGACTGTCACTCTGTAAACAATGGTTTAAAAAAAAAAAAGACCCATAAGAATGGTTGAATAAATTCTCACATATCTATACCATAGTTTCTTTTCTTTTTTTTAGTATATAATTTTAAGGTTTGCTATACATTTATAGTAATCCAGAAAATACGCAGCACTGAAAAAAAAGACCCTAATCAACGGAACTATTAAATCCATAAAAGACTCATATTTCCATGGTTTCGATATGATTTGTTTCATAAAGTTTCTTGAGCTAGAGGGCCAGTCCCCAGGTAAAATCCCCATGCATTGGTAATAAAGTAGAACCTTTAAGAGGCAGGAATTAGTGGGTGATTGGGGACAAACAAAATTTGTGAGATTAATGATAATCTGACAGGAACAAATTAATAGTCATGAGAACTATTGCTATAAAAGACTGATACCAAGTTCTTTGTTTTCTTACTTCTTTCCCTTGGGGGGGGGGGGAGAGGTTGGGGATAGGGAGTGTTGAGACAGTTTCTCTGTATAGTCCTAGTTGTCCTAGAACACACTTTATAGACCAGGCTGGCCTTGAACTCACAGAGGTCCACTTGTCTCTGTTTCCTGAGTAATGGGAACAAAGGCATGTGCCATCACTGCCCAGCATTCGACCTTCAATCTCTCGATTCTACTATTTTTTCTCTTTCTCTTGCATATTACTACCACGTGGTACCTTTATCATGTTGTGATGTAGACACACACACGTATATACACATATCTCATCACACTAGATGCATTATTATTTGGACTTTTCAGCATTAGAAAAATCAGCAATACTCCTTTTTTAAATGTCAGATTTATATCTGTAAATTCTCACCTCACAAAATGTCCACACAATTTACTCAGAGCCAATTGATATCGATATAAATTGCCTACCTAGATAAGACAAATTATCCTATAATTATCCATCCCTTATATGATTTTCATAGCTACCTGTGGCTATTTATAGCTATGTGGAATCTGGATCGTCTTCCTCCGTCATCTTAGCAATATTCTTATATTTGTCTGAGAAGTAATGTTACAATATAAACTTCTTTGCCCAAAGTTGAAGATAAGAAAACTCAGTCAAGACAGGGCAGAAACCTCAGTAATGTACTTCAGAGAACAAAAAATTATAATTAGAAATTGAAGGCTCCATATAATTTCAAATTATAATTAGAAATTGAGGCTTCAGGCCAAGCCTGAAGGATCCAGTTGCAAGCCTACCCCATTCTGCTGTATTTTATTTACAGGAGCTCCATGAGACACCATGTTCTACCTATGAGAAGAAAAAAACAAAACAAACAACAACAACAACAAAACTGGAAAGCAAGCAAAGAGAAACTGAGTACAGGAGAAGCACCCAATGAAAGTGCATAAAAATATATAAAGTCTAAGGTCACTCCCACTGAGTCACCAAAGTCTCCCACCTCCCAGATCTCTGGTACTTTCTAGCGGGTTCCCCTATCTCCCACCTTCTAGGGCTGCATATTTCCATTCATTCTGCTTGCTCTCTGGGTTTCTCTCCTGCCCCACCCCCATACCTGATCCTATTCCCCCTTTCCCCTTCTTCTCCCCTCTCTTACCCAAATCCCTTCCTCCCTATGCCTCCCGTGATTATTTTTTTTTTTCTCCTTCTAAATGGGACCAAAACATCCTCACTTGGCCTTTCTGCTTGTTAAACTCCTTAAGTTCTGTGGGTTATATCCTAGATATTCCGTATTTTTTTTTTTTTTTTTTTTTTTTTTTTGCCAATATGCACTTATTAGTGAGTACATACAATGTATGCCATTTTGGGTCTGGGTTACCTCACTAAGAATGATATTTTCTAGTTCCATCTGTTTGCCTGCAAATCTCATGATGTCCTCATTCTTAATATCTGAGTAGTTTTCCATTGTGTAAATGTACTACATTTTCTGTATCCATTCTTCCGTTGTGGGACATCTGGATTGTTTTTAGCTTCTGGCTATTACAAATAAGGCTGCTATCTATAAACATTGTAGAGCATGTGTCCCTGTGGCATGGTGTGGAATTTTTTGGGTACATGCCCAAGAGTGGTATAGCTGGGTCTTCTATTTCCAGTTTTCTGAGGAACCACCAGATTGATCCAGATTGATATCCAGTAAGAGTGGTTGTACCAGCTTGCAATCCCACCAGCAATGAAGGAGTGTTCCTCTTTCTCCACATTCTCATCAGCATGTGCTGTCTCCTGAGTTTTTGAACTTAGCCATTTTGATTGGTATAAAGTGGAATCTCAGGGTCACTTTGATTTGCATTTTCCTGATGACTGAAGGACTTTGAAAGTTTCTTTAGGTGCTTCTCGGCCATTCAAGATTCCTCTGTTGTAAATTCTCTGTTTAGCTCTGTAGCCCATTTTTTAACTGTATTATTTGTTTTTTTGGAGGTTAGCTTCTTGAGTTCTTTACATGTTTTAGATCTATCAGATGTGGGGTTGGTGAAGATTTTTTTCAAGAGGAGGGATGATGTTACCAACCCTCAATGAAAATTTGTAGTCCAAAATTTTCCTGTTGAAAAGAACTGCATACCAAAAAGGGAGAAGAGACTGAAGGAAAGGTGGTCCAGTAACCAGTCCAACTGGGGATTTACCTCATGAGGAGACACAGAGGTACAAATAGTCAAGAAACAAGCAAGACAATAAACATAAATAGTCAAAGAACAAGCAAGGCAATAAACATAATTTTGTGAACACTCCCATGTGATCTGTTTCTAAGGGCTTATCAGGATAACCAAAATATCTGAGACAACTTTCTTGTCCTAGCCCAAAGTCATTTTCATGTCTGAAGCCTACTTCCTTGTTCTAGCTTACAATTTAGATTCTTGTCTAAAATTACTTCTTTGTTCTAGCCTAAGATTTAGATTCCTGCCTGAAATTACTTCTTTGTTCTAACCTAATGTCAGATTCCTACCTGAAGCCTACTTCCTTGTCCTTGGCCAATGTTATATTCCTGCCAAGCAGCCCCAAAAGCTCTCTGCCCCTCCCCCTGTTTTATTTCATAAACAAGACTGAGGCTGTCTTAAGTTGTTCTGCCAAGAATGCCTTCCTTATGGAATATTCATTATCTAAAGCATTGTGCTTTTGTCTTAGGTTGGTAATGTTCTATGCAGAATCTTACCTGTCCTTGGCTTGCCAGACTGTTAATTTAATAACCTTGTCTGGGGGTCCATTTTCAGGTTCAAGCTATGTTCTTTGGCTGCTAACATGTTGATGTTGTTAAAGACAAGCTTTAACACAATGGGCAGGAATAAAAGTATTCCCAGGACAAAAAGCTATATATACCATTCTTGAAGCTTGACCAAAATAGAAATACTGACCTCAGGCCATAGGTAATTTTATTAGCAGTATATACTGCATCAACACTCAGCAGAGCAGCATTCTTGAAATTTATAAGCTCCCTATGTATCATTAAAACATCCAGAGAGGTGTTAGAATTATAACAAATACACTGCAAGTGTCTTTAAACTTTTTCCTAATTATAATGACTACCACTATAAATTTTAGAATTAATGTGAATCAATCCAATGGTATTTGGTATGACAGTCAAGATGACTCCTTACACTTAAACTCTGAACCTTCTTCCAATAATTTGGATAGGATTGATGCTTTTTATCTTATTCAAATTACTGGATTTACTCTTAAGGGAAGAGACAACTGTAAGTATCTACCAGGAGATAGACCCCATTCTTTACTGCATCATTTTCCCTCTGAAGCTGTAACTCTAAGCTCAGTTAGGAGGTATGGAGACATTGAGCATGATATACAACCCATTCTCACCAAAACAGCTAGAGATTCCCTTTCAAAGCTGATCGCCACAAGGAAATCTACATTTTCAGAGCTGTTCTTGTCCTCACCCTTGAATTTACCAGTAGGCAGTAGTGCTCTTTTAGGAAGAAATAAGACACCCAAACTTTGCTGTTCCTGGCCAGAAAAACAAGAACATCTCTGAAACTACTGGTTTTGGGAATCCTTTATCTAAGGACAGTTAAACATTTTCTATCTTCTCTTCTCCTTATCCCCTGCCCCATCTTAACAGGTAATCCTAAATGCTATCTAGAGAACTGGGAAATCAATCATTCTTTGGCTTCTTAGAGTTGGGTGGGGTCACTGGGTGCGGAAGTTGAAATATTTTGCCAGTGAAGCTTCCTAAGGGACTTTCTAAGGGAAGTATATAGGTAGCTCTATTTGTATAAGATCCAGGTGTGTTAGGAAAATAAAACCTTGTCTAGAGTCTTGAAAGAGCCATGTGATGGAGAAGTAAAGGCAAGAGTTTTTAGCATTTCAAGCCTTAGTCTAAGAACCAGGAGAAGCCAGAGCGAAGGACAGTTTAAAATGTTTCCTGCCCATTGAGGTTTGGATGACTTCCCTCAGAATCTCCTTCATGTCAAACTACTCCACCATAAAATTTGTAATGATCCTGATTTACCTTGACACTGTCACAACACTGGTATTAGTCTTTTTAAGTAATAAGATTATGGGATAAAAGACAGTTTTTGAACTTTATGAAGTATTCAGTGAGTATGAACATATTAAGAATCATATAATACTTTCTGTACATTGCAGCTAAAGGGGAGAATGAGCTGGGCCGGGCAGTAATGAGGATGTGAAAGAAATGACTTAAGAAGGATGAATACTTGTGTATGACAACAGCTTAAATGTGATACTGCATTACTTCAAGGCAAGGGATGAACAATAACCAATGAAAACATGAACATTAACTTCTAATAATGTTGATTATTATTTCTATGTCAACACCAGTTAAAATTCATATTTTAATAATGATAATTTTATGAATATTAAGTATTCTAAGATATTAAATTAGTGTTTTATATATTTAAATAGAATGCTAGTTCCATGAGAATTATCAGCTGTTGGGTAAAAATTGTCTTGGTTAACTAAAATTATAATTTAAAAATACCATGGTATATTTTTGTACATATATATATATATATATAGATATATATATATAGATATATAGATATATATAGATATATATACACAATACTTACAAACCATTGAGTGTCTCATACTTTTAGTTTGACGCAGTGACTTTTGCATTGCCAAAACCATAGTGTAGCATGCAGTATTTCACATTTTTTAGCTGTCCAAAACACTTTCTGAAAAAATAATATGAAAGAGGGAGTTAGTATTCCATGAACTACGATTTACATAAGTGTTGAGAAACATAACACTAGGCAAGTAACAGGATATCCCTAAATAACACTTAGTGAAAGTACAAAGCAGAATTAGACCACCCACGATTTACCTTTAGATTTAAAAGAATGAAAACTATTTTGCTCTAATTATATATGTGGTGGTTTGAATGTGAATAGTCTCCATAGGTTCATATATCTAGATGTTTGGTCCCCACTTAGTGGAACTGTTTGGGAACTGGGTTATTGGAGTTGGGCTTTGAGGTTTCAAAAGCCCACACCAGGCCCAGTATTTCTCTTCTTCTCTTCTCTTCTCTTCTCTTCTCTTCTCTTCTCTTCTCTTCTCTTCTCTTCTCTTCTCTTCTCTTCTCTTCTCTTCTCTCTCTCCTCTCCTCTCCTCTCCTCTCCTCTCCTCTCCTCTCCTCTCCTCTCCTCTCCTCTCTCCCTCCCTCCCTCCCTCCCTCCCCTCCCTCTCTCTCTCTCTCTCTCTCTCTCTCTCTCTCTCTCTCTCTCTCTCTCTCTCTGTCTCTATCTTTGTCACTCTCTCTCTGCTTCCTGCAGATCATATTTCAACTCCTTCAGTGCCATGCCTGTCTGCTTCTCACCATGATAATCATGGACTAAATCTCTGAAACTATAAGCGAGCCCCAATTAAATGCTGCTCTTTAAAAGAGTTTCCTGGTCATGGTGTCTCTTCACATCAATAGAACTATAATTGAGGACAATATATAGCAGTTTCAGAGGAGATAGACTTCCACTTCTCCTTCCTCCAACTATCCAACATTGCAGTTGAGAAAGTTTTGGGAAGAAAAATGGAGGCAAGAGTCCCAGCAATTGAGGCCTATACCCAAAATCTTCCATGAGTCAAAGAATTCTTTCTGACAGTAGTGGTAATATTTAGAGGACCCCATACATTTATAGGCAGTTGGCTATGATCATAGATAAAGAGTTTAAAAAGGGCATTTCACTTGTATGTTTGTTTTTAGGGATGACTGTGACTATTTATCACTGGACAACCAATTGGTGTGCTCTTTCTTGGGAAGGACTGCCTCTCCTGCTCTCTACTCAGTTGCCTGCGATTCTTTATGTAGGGTTGGTACCTAGTAGGTTTTTTCTCATCTGGTTTGACATGTTTGTTGGTGTTGCTATGTGACAAAACTTTCCCTGAGACGCAACATATATGTCTACTCACCCCAGATAGGGAACCCAAGATAGACAAAAGTATGGATACCACCAAGATACAATTTGGCTTCCACTCATAGCTGGCCGGGGATCTCATCCTCAGAGACATTAAAGAAAAGTGTTATAAACATAGGCCTGTGTTCCAGACATTTTACTTAAGACATTATATTACCTGAGGGTTCTGTCTTAGCAAAGTACCACTTACAACTCTGTAGATATATTGTATGTGCATAGGTGTACATTGGTGTGGCTATTTTATTCTCTTGTAATTGTTGTCTCTGAGGTTTACTGCCTCAGTTTGCTAACCTAGGCCTAATCCAGGAAGCGTCTAGCCTCCATACAATCTAAGCCTAAAATGTTTTCACCCTCTGAAACTTGCTGCTGAATAAGCTTACCACTTCCTAGACCTTTCTGAGCTCTGGATGGATGGTTCAACTCAGCTGTTATTGCTCAAACTCCTCTCCAAGCTGACTGATTCAATCTGTGTTTTCTCAGCTTTACCTCAATTGTTCTGCTTGGCCTCATACTAACTTTGGCAATCTGTTCCAATCTTCTGGCTTCTTCTCATTCTTTAGCTCATTTTGTCTTCTACTGTATCTAGACTTTTCTCTCTCTGCAACCTATCTTTGTACAATTGTTCCATTAAAACTGCCTCCTCTCTCTTTTTCTCTTTCTTTGCACTGCTCCCTTGAGTAGCTTCACATTTTTTTTCTCTGAGTTGGGCATATCCTAGTCTGTTAAATCTTTTTCTTTTCTTTTCTTTCTTTCTTTCTTTCTTTCTTTCTTTCTTTCTTATTTATTTATTTATTTTTGAATATTTTAATTTACATTTTAGATGCCATCCCCTTTCCCCATTTCCCCACCCTAGAAAAACCCTATCCCAGCCCCCCTCCTTTTTGCTTTTATAAATTTTTTTAAAATGTTGATCAAAGGCTTTATAAGTTTGGTAATGCTCAATAACAAGATGTCCATGCAATCAGAAGTGTAACCCAATACCCAACCTATATATATCAACTATCTTTGACTAGTGGAGACACTCGAACATCTGGCTCCATATCCCCCCCCCTTGTCATCTAGCTCCTCCTCTTCTTCTCCTCCTCCTCTACTTACTCCTCCTCTTCCTCTCCTTACTCCTCTCACCTTAGCTCCTCCTACATGTCACCCTTCCTGTTAAAATAAAACTTTTCTCTCAAAATACAATTAGAACATAACTATACCAATTTGTATCAGTAAGGTACAAGATAGACCTAATACCCAGTCCATCATTTTGTTGACTAACCAGAACCTCTGTCATCTCTCCTAACTAAAACACTTAGTTTTGAACCTGGCTTTTTTTCTTGGCTTTAGAATGAATGTCAGCTGAAAACCATCCACTCAGATCTTTTTCTCTCAAAGTAAGTAGCCAGGATTGGTTATGAGATTATAAGTCTTCAACCCAGTCAGAAATCCAGAATGACTGAGTTAACTGAAATTATGGGAAGCACAAAGCATAGTTTCTAAAACTTAGCCAATTTATAGAGACTGCTGAACACCTGGACAGTCCCTATACTACAAAACATTGGAGCATCTGATCTTCAGCCTTCTGGCCCAGGATCATCTGACAGACCTAGTGATGCAGAATTATTAAGGGCTGATTACTCTGTCTTGGCAGATATAATCAGTCAACTATTCTGCAAGTGTGTCCTTTTCTGGACAGTGATTTGTCTGTAGATGAAAAGAGGCAATTCTTGGCTAGTGGCTGTCTCACCACAACTGGACTAACGCCAAAAATGCTGAATTTCTTCTTAGAATCCAAGACAAGAAGCTGTCATGAGCAGATATGTCTCTAATCAAAATGAACATTAATACAGATATGTTTGTAACGTCAATTCTGTGGATGTATGACGTTTAGAAAATCAGCCATCCATGTAAAGCAATCTGGACTGTTGTCTGTTAACTCCTCTCAGCTATTTCTAAATAAAATATAGAAAACACTCTAACAATAAACTCAAAGCTATGAATTTGCTATAGGCCCTTAACTCACCGGCTAACCATCTCAAATCAGTTAAAAAAGTTAAAGGACTGGGTCTAAGCCTTGTATTCCTAAATGTTTTATATAGTCACAATGCCTATGAGAGTAACAATATTAATCTCACTTTTATATCAATAAGACACTCATCCCAATGAAAACCTTGAATTTGAAATGAAAATAAATTTTGTATCATTTAAGAAATTAAAACTCCATCTTAATAACAATTATACATATTTCTACCAATAGGCTATGGCTATCCAATAAGTCCTAGCTATCTCTTCTTGTTCCAAAAAAACCACTACTTTTCCCTAGAAAGACAGCTCAATATTAGCCACCTCAGTCCCCAAGCCCAGGGAATAGGGGCGCCGACTCCTCATTAACTTCTTCAAGCTGATTGTGGGTGTTGAGATATTAGAAGAGGGGTTGGGGGAAGAATAAATTGATAAGCCTCTGATGCTGTGTCTTCACTGAATCCAGCTGAAATTCCAGGACATCAGAGGTTTGAGCAGGTTTGCTCAGCTTGCTTGATGAGTAGATACACCAAGGCTGTGTATTCTGAAATATATAATTCTCAAAACAAATTTTTGTATCAAGATAATTTTTTGGTTGAATTTTGGAATCTAGTCTTCTGGCAACTTGCCTCTGTCATGTCTAATCCATATAATTCTGGGAGTTTTTATGAGGGTATGCTCCCAGCATCCTCCCATTCCTGCCTCCCTGCTCTTGCAATTCCCCAACACTAGGGAATCCAAACTTTCAGGCACCAAGGCCCTCCACTTCCACTGATGCCTAGCAAGGCCACCCTCAACTGCTTATACAGGTGGAGCCATGGGTCCCTCCCTTTGTGTTCTCAGGCTGGAGATTTTAGAATGGCTACTCCAGCTTGTTTCTTAGAACCATTTGCTTGAAAAATTGTTTTCCAGCCTTTTACTCTAAGGTAGAGTCTGTCTTTGTACTGAGGTGGGTTTCCTGTATGCAATAAAATGCTGGGTCCTGTTTATGTATCCAGTCCATTAGCCTATGTCTTTTAATTTGGGAATTGATTCCATTGATGTTAAGAGATATCAAGGAACAGTGATTGTTGTCTCTTGTTATTTTTGTTATTAGAGGTGAAGTTATCTTTGTGTGACTATCTTCTTTTGGATTTGTTAGAAGAGGGTTACTTTCTTACTCTTTCTAGGGTACAATTTCCCTCCTTGTATTGGAGCTTTCCTGCTATTATCCTTTGTAATGCTGGGTTTGTGGAAAGCTATTGTGTAAATTTGGTTTTGTCGTGGAATATCTTGGTTTCTCCATCTATGGTAATTGAGAGTTTTGCTGGGTATAGTAGCCTGGGCTGGCATTTGTGTTCTCTTAGGGTCTGTATGACATCTGTCCAGCATCTTCTAGCTTTTATAGTATCTGGTGAGAAGTCTGGTGTAATTCTGATAGGTCTGCCTTTATATGTTACTTGGCCTTTTCCCCTTACTGCATTTAATATTCTTTCTTTGTTTTGTGCATTTGGTGTTTGATTATTATGTGATGGGAGGTATTTGTTTTCTGGTCTAGTCTATTTGGCATTCTATAGGCTTCTTGTATGTTTATGGGCATCTCGTTCTTTAGATTAGGGAAGTTTTCTTCTATAATTTTGTTGAAGATATTTATTGGCCCTTTAAGTTGGGAATCTTCACTCTCATCTATACCTATTATGCTTATGGTATCTTCTGCACCTGAGATTTTGTCTTCTATCTTTTGTATTCTGTTGGTGATGCTTGCATCTGTGACTTCTGATTTCTTTCCTAGGTTTTTTATGTCCAGGGTAGTCTCCCTTTGTGATTACTTGATTGTTTCTACTTCTCTTTTTTTATGTCCTGGATAGTTTTGTTCAATTCCTACACCTGTTTAGTTGTATTCTCTTGTAATTCTTTTCGGGATTTTTGTGTTTTCTCTTTAAGGGCTTCCACCTGTTTACCTGTGTTCTCCTCAAATTCTTTGAGAGTGTTATTTATGTCCTTCTTAAAGTCCTCTAACATCATCATTAGAAGTGATTTAAAATCTGAATCTTGCTTTCCTAGTGATATGGGAATTCAGGACTTTCTTGTGTGGGAGAACTATGTTCTTTTTTTTTTATAACACTTTATTTATCAATGTTTGTATAAACATATATACTTATACAATATACATATATAAACAATAATTAAATAATAAGATGTATTTAAAAAGTATGGGCATTTGGGAAAAGTGGGAGGGAGGAATGAGAGAAAGGGGAAAATTATGCTAATACAGTGTTCATATATGAAATTCTCAAAAAGGAATCCAGTTTTTTAAAATGTTCAACAGATCAACTAGCATTTTATAATACAAAAATAAATATGACCTATAATTATGTTAAAGGATATTTTAACTCACTACAAACTTTGAAGTTTAAAGTGAGATCAATAAAAATCATTTTACCCATCATACTAACAAAAACCACAATAATGTTTTATAATTCAAAGTATTTCTAAGAACAAGAAAATAGATTGTCAGGAGCTAAGTCAGCAGAACCAGGGGTACACTGTGTGTGTTTTTTTTTAATCAAATCATAATTTTTACTTTTTAACATGGGGGTTATAAACACAAAAATGCAAGATGTAGGGGAGGGGATGACACAGGAGCATAGGTGTTCAGAGGGAGTACAGATATCTTTCAGAACAGGGTATCAGCTAGGTGAAGGTTCAGGGGTCAGGTCACTATGACTCTGCCTATGATTCACTTGTCCTTATCTAATTTGGTACTATATGCCAAAGGCTGCCTATTTACAAGGTCTATGACTACTCTGATGGTAGATTTCAACAAAAGCTGCCTGATTACAATAGTCCATAGCCCTCTGTTTCAGTGTTTTTTCCATAGAGACCCAAGACTTTGTGTTAGCAGGCATGTAAGTCAGGCCTATTGCTGATTCTAGGCTTATGGCTGATTTCAGGCCTTCAGTGTATAAGCAGGGCTGCCCCTGACATCTCCTCCCTTCTCCAAGTATAGAAGGGCTGTGGCGATTCTAATCTTGCCAAGGCGGGGATAGAGGCCTGACCTCCAGTGATTAAAGGGGACCTTGTAATGGCTCCAGTCCTCCTGTCATTGAGAACTATGTTCTAATGATGCAACGTACCCTGGGTTGCTGATGCATATGTTCTTGTGCTTGCCTTTAGCCACTGGATCTCCTTAGTGCTACCTGCCTTGTCTCTGACTGGAGCCTATCTTGGTTGTTTCAGAACTGTGTGGTATGGGTGTTACTACTGGGGTTAGAGCTAGGGCCCAAGATCTGCTCAGTGCTCAGGTGCAGACAGGAAGGAACCAGAGCTCCAGGCCAGGAGTGAATTCCTGGGTCCTAGTGTGTCCCAGTTACTCCCTGTTTGGGGCAGGTGTTGCTGTCTCCTTACCTAAGATACTGCCTGGGTTAGAGCTCCTGGGAGGCCCACTTCCTCTGGGTTCTGTGAGATTGGGGTAGAGCTGCTGCCTGGGATCTGCTCACCCAGGATCTGCTCAGTGTTTGGGCTCAGACTGGAAGGAACCAGTGCTCTGGGCCAGGAGTGAATTCCTGGGTCCTAGTGGATCCCAGTTATTACCTGTTTGGGGCAGGTGTTGCTGTCTCCTTACCTAAGATACTGCCTGGGTTAGAGCTCCCGGGAGGCCCATTTTCTCTGGGTTCTGTGAGATTGGGGGCAGAACTGCTGCCCGGGATCTGCTTGCCTAGGATCTGCTCCATCTTTTTCTGATTCATCACTTTGTCTGCCACTCAGTTCGACATCAAATTCTTCAAAGAATTATGTGAGAATATTTGAAAGCGTGGTAAAATTATTATTTATCCATGAATATTGTTTGTATGACCCATTCCTTCATAAACAACTTTTTTGTTTATCTCTTCATAGGTTTCTGTAAAAAATATGTTTCCTCTTCTTATTGTTTACTAGTATTATATTCTTTTATTGGTAGAAAGTTGAGAGAGGAAAGGAAGTAAATACAAATTTTCAAGACACCCTGGGTTTTAAGTGCATACAATTTAAACTTCTGATTACCTTTGCCTTCATCAGACTTTCTGCTGAGCTTCTTTTATGACATAAAGGATTACACAGACAGTTTCTGAATGAGCACCTTAGTGCCTTGGTATCATAGAGATCTTAGCCTTGGCACCAGGTGAATCCAGGCTTGAATTCTGGTTTTGACAGTTACCAGATGTTAGAGATGGTGGGCTCTCTGATGCCTTATTTTACCCTTCTACAAAATACAGATAATGGTGGTTACCTTGGATGTACAGATGGGGCACTATAAACCGGGCTCTTTGGAGAAGTGCTGCACCCACTCATCCACTAAGGAGTGACTGGGATGGTTTCTAAAGGACAGTGTGGAAGCTTTCTCTGACTTTTGCTTTTCACCTGCTATTTTAGTAGTATTAAAACATGAACACCTCACTGACTGCCTTTGCTGTTACCATGGTGATCCAGGTTCATTTTAGAAGAAGTGACAGGACAGATTGGCTTTGAGAATTGTGAAATCTCACACTCTAAATATAAGGACTGGGAATTCACAGTGATACTGACAATGGTGGATGGGTAGAATTTCTGCTACCTCTCAGCAACACAGAATCTGAAAAACCAGGAGTAGAACCTGGGTTCTGGCTCTCCAGGTTCATCAGAGAACAGTTGTGTGAGCTATCAGTCATAAGACTGTCATCAATTGTGAAGTTTCCTTCTACTTAAATTTTTTTTGGGGGGGGGTTTCTCTGTGTAACCCTGGCCTTCCTGGAACTCATTCTATAGACCAGGCTGGCCTCTGACTCATAGATTTACCAGCCTCTGCCTTCTGAGTGCTGGGACTAAATGTGTGTACCACCACTGCCTGGTCTTTCTGGATTCTTTCTATGCTTCATGTCTTCCCCCATGTTTTGCTTCTTTCTACCATCAAATATCTGCTTCTAGGCCTTTAATTCTTACTACCTTGACACTGAACTAATTTAATAGGAGTTAAACAAGCATTTCTATAACATTATTTAAGAAAATTTCAAATATGATAAAGTAGGCTGCGCTTTTTATCCAAATTCAATAAATCTTAATTCTTGGCTAACATATCCCATTCAATTTTACATTGTCTACATTAGTTTCTTTTTTAAAGTTATTCTCCTAGAATTTCATACATCTATATGATATGTTTCCACCATACACTCATTTACTTTCCTTTTTATTTTCCCTACTCTCACTGTGCAAATTCTCTTCTTATTTGTGTATCTTTTTTTGTCACCTACTGTTTAATTTGGGTTGTCCCATGAGCACGAGTTGGGGCTTATTTACCAGAACATATGTAAGTTACTAGAGGATGCTCCACTGAAAAATGTTACTCCTCGTTTCTGAGCAATAGTTAACTACCAATGACTTCTTGGGGGGAGGTAGGCTCTTAACAGGTTCCATATGTGATAGGGTATTAATAGGTCTAATATTCTGCATGTTTTGTGCACGTAACCACAGCTGTTTTGACTTCACAATACAATGGCCATAGAATGTCCAGATCACATTTAACTTCCTCTTGTCTTCCAACTCTTACATTATTTCTGTTCCGTATTCCATGATGCTCTCTGAGCCTCGGGGAGGGTAATAGACTTGTGCTATGTAGAACTCAGCACTCCCAAGTCACTTATTGTTAGCACGTTAATAGTTGTGAGTCTCTGCATTAACTGTTGCTAACTGCAACACACCAAGATAGAGAACAGCACAAATTGTAGGTATAAACATGCATATTTAGAAGGCAGTTTGATACCATGTTCCTTCATCTAGACAACAGTCTATCTCCCCTCCCCTCAGGAATAATGATTTTCCCAGGCATGGGATATTTACAATTTAAGGCATAAATCCTCTTAGAAATAATCCTCAATTCCAACCAGAAAGCAGCTGGTTCTTCTCATAAAGTTCTTGCAACTATTGTACCCCTGGGCACATACAACTGAAGTGGAGATTTCTGGTTTCTTTAAAGACTCGGTTGTGTCATGTGATGTTTCTTTGGTAGTTGTCTTATGAGAGGATGTTTTGTTGAAGCAGACACCTGGGAGAATGTTTTGCTAAGAACAGACTTGGTATTTTTCTGAAATCTGCCTGGAAAAGGGGCATGCGATGTTTTGTTGGAGTGGATGCTTAAGAGGACACGTGGTGTTTGGAAAGAGGATAAGTATAACCCAACAGACAGTGGATGACACTGAAGCATTGGTTCTCCTTGCCACTCTTTGCTAGTCTCCACTGGGCTTTGCTGACGCTGGTCTTCACTGACTATGCTGTAGCAATGGTTCACCTTGTCACCTTTACTGATCATCACTTGCTGTGACTTCATAGAGAGAAATGCACCAAAGAACTTTTTGTGATATTCTGATGGCTTCTTGCTGCTTCTGCAGACTGGGGCCAATTGGCAGTGCCTGTAGGTTTCTTCTAGATAGAACTGCTGTGGCTGTTTCATGAATGGTGTTTGTGAGTGGATTGAGCTACCGCTGCTGACTCATGTGAACTGAACTGCTGACATCTTGACAGCGAAGATTGGAATAGCTCAAAAGAACTATTTCTAAACAGGTCCACATCCCCCTTTGCCCTATTAGCCTTTCCTTTTCACTGCCTCTGATAGGTGGTGGGCTAGAGGGGAGATTAAAGCATTTAAGAACCCTTATTAACATAAGTTTTGAAAAGTCTAAGCCTACATATAACTGACAGGTGAACACTGTAGTGCACAGCAAACTTCCCAGCTGGGCAAGACCTTTGATGGTGTTCACAGCCGAGTGAGTGCCTGTGCAGCACCCAACACTGTCAATGCTCACTCACAAAGAGGATGCTTCAAGCTCAGATCCACCAAGAGTTTTCTATGTCCTGCAAACAAATGTTTGGTGTCTTCAGCAATGTCATCTTGGTATTCAGTTGACAATAGTCTATTTGGGATGCTTCTGGGACTTCCCTGACCAACAATGCACATGGAGGTACCCTACAATGGGATAGTGGCACAGGAATTTATTTCATTTAAGAAGCCATGGCTTCTGGGAGCCACATTATCTATCCATGCAGGGTACCTCCATTCATGTATTTACACACACACACACACATACACACACACACACACACACACACACTCACACACACAGAGACACACGCAGACACACACAGACACACACACAATTAGCTTATAAGGTAGTCTTGTGGTATTTTCATATCTCCTGCATTTTGTTAATCCTTTTCAATCCCTCTTCACCATCCCCTGCCCTGATCCCTGATTAACTCTGAGTCTTCTCTGATCCTTTCACCACTGTGTTCTATGCTTGCCCATTTTAATGTATTTTTCTATGAGTCAAGTGGATCATGCTACCAGGAAGAAGAACTGGTAAGACTGAGTGAGCACAAACCCTGTAAAACACAAAATTGAGAACGGTAGGCCTGGGGCCAGCTCCCTGCCAAACTCTACCTGCTCTGGAACACATAACAATGACACCCTACTGAGAGGACCATGGCAATCAATCACATAGCACAAAAACCTGGAGTTCTCTATGCTAATGGGGTATCTAGATAGACTCAGAGTGTTCAGCCAATGAAGTTCCTTTCCTGGGCATTCTCTGATTCTGAGTAAGGTATATACATTTTTATCCACCACAAAACAAAGCAGTTTGAACAAGCACTGACTGACTGTTCATTAAGAATGGCCGGGGGGGGGGGGGGGTGGGGGGGTGGGGGGGGTGGGGGGGTGGGGGGGTGGGGGGGGAGGGGGTTGTCATAAAGAGCCTAAATTTCCTGGAGAAGGCCTCCTCTTTTCCAGTTCCTTTTTACTCCTGACATTCACTAGGAAACAAACTGAGTTCCACCCAATCCTGGGCTCTGCCTTTCCCCCTCCTTCTTGGCTGTGGACACACAGAGGGGAAGCTCAGACCAGGAACCAACTCCCAGCAGTACTGCAGGGGTGCCTGGGTACACCAGAGACTGGGAACCACAGCAATTGTCCCCGACCTTGCTGTTTCCCACCTGGGAAGACATGGACTGAGGACCCTATTATGGACTGTGTCTGCCTTCCAGAGCAGCATGCTTTGTGGGTACGCCCGTGGTAAGGCAGACACACAGCCTGGCATTCATCTTATTCCTTCATGACCTCTTATGAGCTTCTTGGCCTCTATAGACACTCCAGGTTAAACTCTCAAAGTTAAAACTTTGTAAACAAGATCCTCATATGGACAGTGTATGCAACATTTGTCTTTCTGGGCCCAGGTTAATTTCCAGTTCTGTCTATTTTACTGTAAGTTTTGTGATTTGATTTTTCTTTGTAGCTGAAGAGACAATGACACATGTCATTGTGTACATGTTTGCACCACATTTTCATTATCTGTTTCTCAGTTGATGTATATCTAAGTTGACTCAATCTTCTAGCTATTGTAAACAGGACATCAGTGAACATGGATTTGCAAGTACTTGTGTTTTAGGATGTAAAGTACGTTGGGTATATGACCAGGAAAGGAATAACTAGGTCATTTAGTAATTCTGTCTTGGCTTTTGGAGAAACCTTTATATCAAGCTTCATAGCAACTGGACTGGTTTACATTTCCATCAACACTAAGTAAGGATTCTCTTTGTCCACCCTCCAGCCAGCATTGGTTGTCATTGCTTCTTGATGATAGCCATTCTTGGCTGAGGCTGATACTCAGTGTATTTTAAATTCCTTTGTATTTTCCTGATGTTGAACTAAAGATGTTGAACACTTTAAAACATATTTACTTGAGAGGCCAAACCTACTCCATCTTAGGACCAGCCTCCATAATAAAGGATAAAATAAATAAATAAATAAATAAAGAACGAACCTTGAGATCTTGGCCCACAGCTGAATCCAAGTAGTACTCATGTACCAGGAAGGACCCCATGGCTTGTCCTTGGCCCATGCCCTAGAGCTACTCCCTAGTCTGATTGTTTCAGATATACTTTCAGAATGTTCCTAATTGTATATAGTCTTGTTTCAGAGCACCTACCTGTTGGTTTACAATAGATATTTAGTTAGATGCTTGCCAGGGTGGACCTACTTCCTCATTTACTTCTATTTACTATAAAACCTTGTCCTGTTGAGAATTTGGGCCTGCTTCACCAAACCATCCTGTGGGCCTGTTGTAAGTAAGCCCAGACTTGAGTTTGTAATAAAGAGACCCTAATGTGATACATCAGAAACAGCTCCTAGGTAGTCTTTTGGGGTTCACAAACACCTCCTGAAACAGCATATTAACCATTTGTATGTCTTCTTTTGAAGACTCTATTCTGTTCCATAGGTTACTTCTTCTTCTTTTTTTTTTTTACTTATTTATTTTACATCCTGCTCACTGATCCCCTCCTGGACAACCTCTCCCACAACCCTTTCCCCATCTCTCTCCTCTTCTCCTTTGAGTGGGTGGGGCTCCCCTGGGTATCCCCTCACCTTGGCACATCAAGTCTCTGTGAGGCTAGGCATATCCTCTTTTACTGAGAACTGGGTGGGAGACAGGATGGGGAAGGGAATGGGGCTCAGGATCAGGTGGGGAGGGATAAGGAAGATTGCCAGATGTTAAGGAGAATGAGTAGAAATCTGCAACTAGAGGGGGTGGGAGGTGGGGGAAGCATCTCTAGGATGTGGCAGAGACCTGGGATAAGGAAGATACCCAAGAATCAATGGGGGTGACTTTAGTTGTGACTCACAACATTGGGAACATGGAACTTAAAGAGGCCACCTCCTGTAGTCAAGCAGAAACCCCAATATACCCACAAAACTTTTAATCCAAAATTTATCCTGTCTACAAGACATGCAGGGGTAGGGGATGGAGCAGAGACTGAAAGAATAGCCAACCAATAACTGAACCAGCTGAAGACCCATTCTTGTAGACCAGGAACTTCTGGGATCCACCGGGCAGCATGTGCTTTCTTTTCTTGTTGCTCCACAACTGGTGCTGAACATCAGGATCTGGCCTTTGAATATTCTCCACATTTTATTCTCCATACCTTTGGGGTTCCATGTAATTCTGGTTTATCATCTGACTGACATCAGATGAGCTTTTTGGTCTTATTTTTACTTGATCTTGACCTCCATTAGTGGTATGAAGGCAATTGTGACACCAAGCAGGAATTAGCAGTATATGATGTCTTTTTTAAAACAAAACTTTTTATTGATTGTGAGTTTCACATTATGCATCCCTGTCCTGCTCATCTCCCTGTCCCCTCCTTTGCAACTTACTCCCCTCAAATAAAACACACACACACACACACACACACACACACACACCACCACCACCACCACCACCACCACCACAACCACCAAAACCAAAAAGCCCCCAAACATAGAAAACATCTCATCATGGAAGCTGTAGTATGTCACAGTGTGTCCCACAGTGTGTCCACACATCTTCACTTGCAAATATTCATTGCAATGAATAATTCATCTAGTTTGAGATCTTTTGCTTCTGTTACACTATCAATATTGGGTCTTTATCAGAACTCCTCTTGGTTATTCTATTGCTACCCTGTGTCCTAGAGACCCTGCAGCTTTGGAACAGGACTACTGCCCCTCTCACATCCCAACCATTCTCAGATGATTCAAATTTTGGAGTGGGACAATTTGGTGCTGTGTGTGTGTGTGTGTGTTCAGATGGCTTCCGAGCTCATAGATTTTGTCTACATCATATGTTACAGTATGTTAGGAATGGGGTCCGTGGGTCACTCATGCAGCTGAGCTCTCAGGCAGACGTTACATGGTGCAGTGTGGTGTGCTAAGGCTTCGATATGGAGATCACATAATTTCTGGCTTCATTCGTGGAGTGTTCATGATATTTTGGGGTCCATGCTCATGTTTCTGAAGCAAATACAAGAAATCATACCACTTAATCCATCAATCTTTGAAATGAAACCCTAAAATGTAAAACCATGTGTTCATATTGATGTCACTATTTATATTGACTTTGGTGGTATCCTTTATTAGTTCTGGAGATGTTATAGAGAATATAATTATTACCTGTACTTCTTCACATGAGGCTTCTATTGCTGCAAGAATTTCTTTCTTATAGAAATTATAACTATAAAATTAAATAAAATTCATGTCATAACTGGGTACAGAAGGCAATACACACTATAAGATAAAGAGTTGTATTAGTCAAGGTTCCATAGAGAAAAGAACTGATAGAGTAACTGCAAGTTAAAAGTGGAGTTTATTAGATTGACTTATATGATATTGTCTGGGTAGTCCAACAATGGTTTTGTTCACTCTGGAAAGGCTGAGGACTGGTAGATGTTTCATCCATGAAGCAGGATGCCTCAGTAGTACTATCTGCTGTGGTGGTTTGGTAGATTCCTGGAGAGTCATGGGTTTTCTGTTCACATATGAGGGGAGAAGAAGCCAGTTTCTGATGCCAATGAATGATAGATGTGGCAGCATCTGCAGCAGTGGCAGTGACATTAACTGGGTAGATTAACTCATCAGCGTGTTAAATCATTTACCAGCAAGATATAATGGCAAGCAGACAAAAAGACAAAGTGTTTCCCTTGGCATTCCTTATATCTGGGCCATCACACAATTTCCACCAAAATTTATGGCGGGTCTTCCCATTTTGATTAACCCAGTTAAGAAATCCCTCATGGGTGTCTCTTGGTTATTTCCAGATTCAGTTAAATTGACAATCAACCCCCAAAGCCATCCACAACTATCTGTTACATTTCTCTCCCCTAACAAGAACTATCTGTCACCAGATGATGGTGGCACACACCTTTAATCCTAGCACTTGGGAGGCAGAGGCAGGCAAATCTCTGTGAGTTTGAAGCCAGCCTGGTCTACTGAGCGAGTGTCAGGTCAGCCAAGGCTCCACAGAGAAACTCTGTCTCAAAAACAAAAACATAAAAACAAAACCAAAACCAAAAAATCTATTTGTCCCCACTAGTCTCTTACTCTATACCTGTCTATGTTTCTGTGGATTGGAGCTTGGTTATCATTGACTTAACAGTTAACATCCACATATAAGCAAATACATGCCATATTTGTTTTTCTGGGTCTGGGATACCTCACTTAGGATAACTTTTTTTCCAGTTCTAACTATTTACTTGCAAATTTCATGATGTAATTTTTTTAATATAGGGGATCAAATGGGGAGGAAGAGGGGAGCTGGAGGGAGGGAGAGACTATGGGAAAAGACCATTAACTTTTGGGACCATTTGAGGGGTAGTGTGCAAGCCTAATACAGTGAAGACTTCCTGAAATATGTATATATATGAAGGCAATCTAAACACAATTGACAAATAATGAGAGAGACAGTCAAAACTGGCCATCTCATTTCTTGTCACTAAATAAAGCTTCCAGTACTGGGAATGGATTGCATCTAACTGAGTTGTTGGCTAATGAGGTCCTATGGGAATTCCCCAAGCAATCCCAGTTGCCTAGAGTAGGTTACCGAAGACAATACCTATACAATTTAGTGAACATTGACAAGTTGAGTTGGTGCCTGCATGGGGCCTTCACACCTTCCCCTACTCCACCATATTCTAGCATCTTTGGTAAACAGCAGTACTCTGCATGCTACCAAAAGAGAAACATAAACACCAAGCCCGCCACAAACTCTTTGATCTACAATGGTGTCCTGTCTGCAAGTTGTTTTCATGCCAACGTGGCAAACAGTTTGTGAGAGTAACCAACCAGTATCTGATTTAACTTAAGGCCCAGTTCATGAGATGGAACCCATACTCAACAGTGCTTGGGTAGCCAAGAACTAGAGACTGGATAGTCCAGGGACCTAGGGTAAAAAGCGAATACTACTAGTCTAAACAAACCAACAGGCAATAATATGTGTGCAGTAATGATGATGGCCCTGCTTAGCCATCATCAGAGAATCGTCCTCCTGCTACAAATAGGAAGAATACGGAGACCCACAGCCAGACATTATACAGAGAATGAAAGACCTTGGAATACTCAGTCCTAAGTGAGATGTCTTTATCAGTTCCCTTTCCCTGGGGCTTAGGGAACTTCATGGAAGAGAGTTAACAATAGTGTAAAAACTGGAGTGGATGGAGGACACCAAGAAAATGAGACTCTCTTATCAGCATGATCAAAGTTCATGTGAACTCGCAGAGACCGAGGGAGCATGCACAGAGCTTGTATAAGTCTGAAGGAGGTCTTCTGCACACATATTACTGCTTTTAGTTTAGTGTTTTTGTGGGATTCTCAAGTGTGGGTCTCTGACTCTTGTGCCTTCTCTTGGGCTCTTTCCTTCTATTTGTTTTTCTTGTCTAACTCTAACGTGGCAGCTTTTATTTTGTTGCAAATGGAGGTCACCTCTGTTCTCTTCTTTTCTTCTTTTCTTTTTGCCCTTTCTTTTTGTTCTTTCTTTCTTTCTCTTTCTTTTTTTTTTCTTTCTTAATTTGAAGTGGGAAGATGTATTTTTAATCTGGATCTTTGAGTTAGGAAGACACTCCTTTAATCCTGATCTTGAGGTAGGGAGATACACCCTTAATCTGGGCCACACCTTCTGCTGGAAGTTTATATAAGCTTTGCTCTTTGACTGCTTACTCTCCCCTCATCAACCAGTCCATCCCTTCACAGGCATTGGAGATTACTTTGGAACTCCAGTTTATATTGAAGAGCATCTGAGACTTACAGCCTCTTGGACTCAGCACACTACTGGATTCTTGGACGTTCCATTCACATCCAATCATTGTTGGATTATCTAGACTGCAGCCTGTAAGTCATTCTAATAAATCCCATTTATATACATACATACACACACACTCCAGAGAACCCTGATTAATACACCTACAGAAAAGGAGTGGATTAGAAAGTGGGGAGAAACTGGGAGGAGGGTAAGATGGGGAAACTGCAATCAAGACACATTATGTGAGAAGAGTCTATTTTCAGTAAAAACAAAATCACACACACACACACACACACACACACACACACACACACACACACAGAGAAACTAATGATCACAGAAGGAACACCATTAAGATTAATCCTATGAGTGGCTGGGAATGAAGACACACATGCATTTAATTACAGCACTTGGGAGGCAGATGCAGGTGTATCTCTCTGAATTTGAAGCTATCCTGGCCTATATATATAGTTTCAGTTCAGACAAAGATGTGTAGTGAGACCAACAATACCAACAACAAAACCTATGAACTCTGTGATGGTCTCTGCTTACTGTTGGGAGACAACTCCATAGCATAGGGCAGGAAAATTTGAAACAAAATATGTCTAGCTACTGAAGCAGTGAAGCAAATATCAAAGGCTAACGGAGGTTCTTAAGTATTTACAAGGCCACTTTGCCTGGGTAACACAGTGGAGCTGGCCCTGATGACAAAGTCATGAATGAACCAGCCAAGAGGGTGTGAAAGTAGGAAAGCTGGCCCAGCCACAGCAGCATTTGGGAGAGTGTATTCTGCAGGACTGGGCAGCATAGTAGAGTTGACTCTGGAGACCTGGTGAGGGTGAGCTGGCCCCCCCAGGGCATGAAAGCAGAATTGACTCTGCCTCCTGCCTGTGGCCACGTAAGTGGCCTAGCTGTAGCAGTGCTGGAGAGCTCTCCCTGGTGGTGCAGATAAGAGAGAGCTGGTGTGCTGGCCAGCTCAGCTACCATCCAGGTCCAGATCCAGGGTTTCAAATTGGCCCAAATCTACATCATCTGCTGGATCTTGAGAAAGGGCCAGTCCTCCTGATCCAGAGGTGTAAGATCTCTCTGACCCGATGCAACATTAAAATAACCAGGAGTTCTGATGAGAAGCCAATCCTGATGGTGTCACAGAAGCCATAGACCTTGAACCAGACCAATGACTCATTGCAATGAACATTTGCAAGTCAAGATGTGTGGACAGAGGGATATAGTGTGGTACACACTGTGACATACTACTTACACAATGAGTTGTAGTAGTTTCAATATACTTGGCCCAGGGAGTGGCACTATTTAAAGGTGTGGCCTTGTTAGAAAAAATGTGTCAACTGTGGGTGTGGGCTTTAACACCCTAGTTCTAGCTACCTGGAAGCCAGTCTTTTGTGGCTTTCAGATGAAGATGTAGAACTTTCAGATCCCCTGAACCATGCCTTCCCGGATGTTGTCATGCTCTTTCCTTGATACTAGACTGAACATCTGAACCTGTAAGTCAGCCTCAAGTAAACATCATCATTATAAGAGTTGCCTTGGTTTACTGGAAGAAATGAGTCAGGCTTTAAGCAGAAGCAAGAGGGTAGTGGGCTTGATTATTTCTGGTATAACAGCTTTAAGTACATTAATTGCCACTGCACCACTGCTTCTGCAATTGCTGTGACACAAGAAGTTAAGACAGCTACTTTTGTTAATCACTTAGCAAAAAATGTTACTAATATGTTGAATATATATGAGGATTTAGATAGGCATTTGGAACAAAGGATTGATGCTCTTTATCCTATTCAAATTATTGGAAGGAGATTCAGAACTTAAGGGTAAGGAGCCATCTGGAGTGTCATGCCAAATACCATTAGATTCATGTTAGTACTAATAATTACAGTCATTATAATTAGGAAAAAGTTTAAAAACACTTAGAGTGTATTTGGTATAACTCTAACACCTCTCTGGATGTTTTAACACTACATAGGGAGCTTATGAATTTCAAGAATGCTTCTCTGTTGAGCGTTGATGCAGTAGATACTACTGATAAAATTACCCATGGCCTGAGGTCAGTATTTCTATTTTGGTTAAGCTTCAAGAATGGCATATATAGCTTGATCATGCTAGCCCTTTTTGTCCTGGGAATGCTTTTATTCCTGCCCATCATGTTAAAGCTTGTCTTAACAACATTAACATGTTGGCAGCCAAAGTACATGACTTGAACCTGAAAATGGACCCCCAGCCAGAGCTATTAAATTAACAGGCTGGCAAACCAAGGATGGTAAGAGTCTGCATAGAGCCTTACCAACCTAAGACAGAAGTAAAATGCTTTGGATAATGCATATTCCATGATGGGTAAGGAAGACATTGTTGTCAGAACAATCTAAGACAGGCTCAGTCTTGTTAATGAAATAAAACAGGGGGAGAGGCAGAGAGCCTTTGGTGCTGCTTGGCAAGAATCTGACATGGGCCAAGGACAAGGAAATGGGCTGTTTGGCAGGAATATGACATTGGCCAAGGGCAAGGAAGTAGGCTTCAGGAAGAAATCTGACATTAGGCTAGAACAAAAAAGTATTTCAGGCAATCTAATTCTTAGGCTAGAACAAAGAAGTAATTTCAGACAGGAATCTAAATTTTAGTCCAGAACAAGGAAGTAGGCTTCAGACATGAAAATAACTTTAAGCTAGGACAGGGAAGTAGGCTCAGATATTTTAGTCATCCTGATAAGCCCTTAGAAACAGTGATCACAGGACTTTGTTTATTGCCTTGCTTGTTCTTTGACTATTTGCGTTTATTGTCTTGCTTGTTCCTTGACTATTTGCATCTATTGCATTGCTAGACCCTCAACCTAGAACTGACCTTAATACATGATTTAATTAAAATGCTATAAAAGCAAAAAGGAGGAGGGGGATGGGATAGAGGGTTTTAGGGAGAGGAAATGGGGAAAGGGGATGACATTTGTATTGTAAATAAATAAAATATCCAATAAAAAATTTAAACAAAAAGAGTTGCCTTGGTCATGGTGTCTATTCACCACAGTAAATTCTTAACTAAGGCAGATGTTTTCTATGCTTTGTTTTGTTTAATGCATATTTTATCATATCTTATTTTCTTTGGGTGGGAAGAGGTTGCAAGGGCAGAGGGTAGATATGAGGGGACAGGGAGATGAGTAGGACTAGGGTACATGATGTGATACAAAGCATCAAGCAAAAGTATATATATATAAAAGGAGTTTAGAGGGCATGAGCTGGGTCAGCAAGGTGCCACAGTAGACAAAGGGGCTTGCTGCCAAACTTGAAGGCTTGTGTGTGATCCACAGAATAATAATGGTTGAGAAGAAATTAGTTTTGCAAGTTGTCTTTCTCACTTCACATGGACACCATAGCACATATACACTCACACACACACACACACACACACATACCCAACCACATATTAATAAATAAGCAGAATTTGCACGACAAGCTCTAGTAACAACCTTCCTGGCAAGATACGCCAACTGGTACAATAGCGATGTGGATGGCATGAGGGTAACCAATCACATTTTGATTGGCTTTAAGGGCAGTTCTACAACAGAGAATCTATACCTGGCCAAATTATCAGGGCCATGAACCAAGATAGGGTCCATGAGCCTAGGGAAGAAACTACTACTATCACTCTGCTCATGGGACATAGCACTAAATCAACTCCTAATGGCTTATGTTATACCCATAGTTTAATACATCACTCAACTTTCACTAGAGAAGTTTCTACTTGTAATAAAGTACTCCAACTGGTCAAGATATATAGAACAAGTGAGTGCAGAATGCTCAGGCCTAAGTGGGACTTCTATGTTATGCGCACTTCTCCTTGCAAGGCTCTGAGGTGATTTTGGAAGAGGGGGAAGGTAGACTGAGTATAAGAGCCAGAGGTGGTGGATGACTCTAAGAAGCTGTGTTTTCCAGACATAATAAGGCTGTTACATGTATGAGCCCAAAGCAGTTTTGACAACATGCACAGAATCTGTGAAAACCCAAGTTAGACAAAATCCACTGAGGGTCAGGGAGGTAGGCATGAAGTGCAAACTCTAGCTGAAGAGATACTGGTGACTAATACTTGTTAAGGGAAGGAGAGTTAGCTTTCTTTAAGAAAGTAGCCTTTAGTAGGTCTAAGATACTCCAGTGTATGGCTACACCCTTAAGACTATATAGGCAATACTAATAGGTCTTGTTAGTTTTTTTTAAATTTTTATGTGGATGCAAAGTTGGGCGATTGTAATGGGGGTGTTTCTGGAAGGAGATGGAAACGGGGAAGAACATGATCAACATACAATGTATGAAATTCTCAAGTAGCTAATGAAATATTAAAAATAATTTAAGGGCATAATATTAGCGAAGAGGTAACTGCATGTGTAGCAGGGGATTAGAGTCATGCAGTCTTATCATTCTGCACCTTGGATCTTATCTATTTATTTATTATTTAAATTATATGTTTGCTGAGTGTGGTGAAGTATCCCAGACCTTAGGAATTAGAAGCAGGCAGAGATCTGAGTTTGAGGCAGGCCTGAGTAAGTGCCAGTACAGTCAAGGTTACACAGAAAAATTTTGTTTCAAAACAAAACAAAACCTGTCTGTTCATTCATCCCATCCATTTATACATCATCTGTCTGTCTATCTATCCATCCACCCATCCACACATCCACACATTTATTTATCCACCCATCTATTATTTATCTTTCCATCTGTCTGTCTGTGTATCTATGTATGTATGTATCATCTATCTATCTATCTATCTATCTATCTATCTATCTATCTATCTATCTATCCTCCTTCTTCTTTTTCTTCTTCTTTCTCCTCCTCCTCCTTCTTCTTTTTGTTCATCCATCATTATTATCTACACACACACATACACACACACACACACACACACACACACACACACACACACACTGCTCTTAATATATGCCAGATCCTGTTTTGAATGTTGTTGAGTCAGTCTGCCTTACATGATGCATTTTTTCATCACTAGTTGGAATTACCATCTAAAATCTGAAATTCCAACTGGTAAGACATAATGAGACTGTGCTTTGTGCTAAGTTAATTTTATCAACAGAAATAGGTTGGTAGTAAAAGCATGTGAACATCAGTGGTCCAGCTACTAATTGCTGAGATACAAATGCGGTTTGCATTAACCAGGATGAGGAACATAAGACTCATCTTGAAACATAAAAGGAGTGCCCTGAGTCCTGCCTGTTGTTTGATTGTTATTATTATATTTTCACAGAATTGCACTAATATCAGACCAATGTTAAGTGGCATTTGGAACTTATAGTAAAAAAAGACAGACTCCTGTATAGCTACTCCTATACAATATTTGTCATTTGTGCAAGTGTTTTAAAGGTTAACTACTGAAATGCCACCATTTGCTGAACAATAATTTGACTATACTTCAGGATATATATTATTCTTCAGGATATATATATATATATATATATATATATATATATACTTCAGGATATATATATTAAGGATATATATATCCTTAATTTATGTTCTAGAACATACATTCTAAGGCTTTGCCAAAAACTCAAGTTTGATTTTAGTCTTTGGAATGAATATGCATTTACAAGGAGGAATGTTTAAAGTATTATCTCCTGAGATGTGTGTGGGTGTGTCTCTGTGTGCTCATGCACATGTGCATGCATGCACACACATGTGTACATGTGTGTTCTCAGATTTACAAGTCTTATTTATGAAGACAGATGGCTAGCATTCTCTATATATTTCCTATTGTCTTGACAGTCTTTGGAATGAGGGTCTTTCCCAATTTGGAGGAAAGATGTACTTTGTCTCTCTCAGATTTGTTGAAAGATTAAAAACTCTGTACCACAAAAATCTATTAAAAAATCTAAACTATTCTATAATATTTTATTGTGTGCCTTCTATAGATGTATGTATGTATTTCCTTCCACAGTAGGGAATACCACACAAAAACGAAAAGTTAAAGAGAGCTTTATTTCCTCCATGGACAGGTGGAATGTCAATGTCATGAACGATTTATCTTGGGTGCTAATCAGGGTGGCCTAGAAGTGACATTATGTCAGGTATTGTTGAATCTGTAATCTCCTGAGTGAGGCAGAGCTCAGCCAAGTCTCAAATTTTATCCTTCCAAATTGTGCTGCCTTTTGGCAAGTTATTAAACGTCTCTGATCTTGCTGCCTCAACTATAAGACAAGGAGAATAACAACAATGGTAATCACTGCCTCATTAGATTGAGAGACGAGATGGGATTAAAATTAGGGAGCATCACTTCATGGGACTTGCAGAATTTGGGTATAGGAAAGAACCTCACAGGCCATCCAGTAGTCTTTGCGACCGTATGTCATAACTATTTAAATAAATCTAAATACTAACTCCCCCCCACCTATCCTCTAAAGAAATTAGTGATTTGAGTAATAATAAATTATGTATACATAATTTAAATTTTAGCATTCTAACATTTTTCATAATCAAATTGTGTTCTGATGCCTCATTTCACTGGGATTTATTTGGGAAGAAACTCTTATCTATTTCTGTGAGAGTCTCACCGCTAGGTCTCGCCAGTGCCTGGCGACCACACCCAGCTCTCCATGGCCCTTGGCAGCCAGGCAATAATAAGATAAAACTGTAACTCTTGTTGCTGTGAGGAGGATGAGGTGCTGACCCAGGAATACTAGCTTGGAGCTGATGATGTCAGTGGCTTCTAAAATAGCTTACTCAAAAAACTGTTCAGTGACCTCGGCTGCACTTAATCCCACTAGGTCATGTTGATGTGAGGGGGAAATGTAAGACGAGCAAGTGATACCTGGAGCTCCAAGCAGATGCGTCCTAGGAAGCCAGTTTTATGAAATCACTTGTCTGAAAACGTTGAAGAATCAGGACACCCTTAGTATCTGGTGACAACCATGCAGATGTCGACATATGTTCCTGGCTGTGTGGTCTGGGGAACATTATCAGGAGCAGGTATTTCTCAAGTTCTGTGCACTTTCCGAGATGACAACTCTGACCCCCTTCAGTGTCTTTTGAATATTTTGGAGATTCAGCAAATGACTCTGTCAAACCAAAGTCTGTCATATTACAGACTGTTTCCTTTCTTCTTTTTAATATTCATTTACATTTTAATTCTTTTTGACAATTTCCTAAGTGCATGTAATGCATTTTGCTCGTCTCACCCCCACCATATGTTTCTCTTATATGCTTCCTACCCTGGTACAACCCTTTCTTTTCACAAGTCCCTTTCCTACATTTCTGGTCACCATTGAGTTTAATAAGGGATGCTTGCATGAGCAAGGGTGAGGGGTTATTTACTGGCACAGAGACTAGTCATTAGTGGCTATGGTACTAAAGGAAAGGATTTTCCATACTCCTGCAATAAATAACTACCATTAGCTCCTCAGTGAGGGGTAGGTGCCCATGAGCATTATACTCATGGATGATAGAAAGTTGACAAACCTCATTCTGTGCATGTCCTGTGTATGTAACAATTGCTGTGAGTTCAGAAGTACAATGGTCATGTCATGTTCAGAAGATAGTATTTTGTAGCACTCCTCTGCATTTTCTGCTTCTCTTACATAATGTTCCCTGAGCCTTGGAGGAGAATATGTATATTCTGTCTTGTTTAGGGCTGAGAACCCAATACTTGTTTATCCTCAGCACTTTCAGGTATAAGTCTCTGTTTTAACCATCACCTGCTTCAGAAAAGCATCTATAAATAAGACAGAGAGAAGCATTTAGCCAGGAATAGAAATAAAATAGCAGTTTGATACCATGTCCACTTAGTGAAACAACAAAAAGTTGTCTTTAAGGTCTAGGACCTCTCCATGTATGTGTTTTTGACTAGGTTGACAGAACAAGTTGTAACTTCCCTCTTGAGGAGCAGACATCCAATCTAAGCAGAAAGAAGTTAGTTACCCCATGACAACCATGTCATTATTTTACCAGTGGGCACCTAGAAGATTGCCTGGAAGGTTGGTACTATAGCTCAAAGTGTTTCAAGCAAGTTCAGGCCATTGATGGCTTATTTCTTCCAGAAGGGTGAAAAGCATCTTCTAGCCATATGAAAGCTACTCAGTAAGAAGGAAGCTTCCTTCTCAGTTCCAATTTAATTTCCTACAATTTGTAATAAAAGCTTTGGTATCTTCAGAAATGGGGTCTTGTCGTATAGTTCCTGTGGTAAACAAAGAGCAATTACAAAAGCCTGTGTCATTTTGTGGACCTCCCTGACAAAGTATATAACATAGAGAGATATCCCCAGTATTGGGACTTTTCATTTAATAGCCTATGGCTTCTGGGATCTGCATTATATATCCATATAGGGTACCTTATAAGAAGTTTAAGCTTTTTAAAATTGCATTTAAAATTAGCTTGTAATATAGTTTTTATAATCCTTAGTTTCCATTAATCCTTCTCTCTACCACATATTCTCCTTCTTTCCCCCACTTTTATTTCTACTTCAATTTTTTGATACCAAGTATTTATAACTCTTCTGTCATATCACATATATTCTACATATACGCTCCCTCCCTTAAAACTTTTCCCCCTCAATCAATGCCACTTTTATAGCTTTATGGCTTCTCCATGCCACTCAAACAGAAGTCGAAAACTTTAAAATAAGTTTACACATATGAAATAACATTTAACATTTTTCTATTGTGTCTGGGTTACCACACTCTATATAAATTTTTCTAGTCCCATTCATGTTTTGATAATTTTGTAATTTAATTTTTCTCAGTTGCAGCAGAAGCCCCTGGATTGAAGGTGTCATAGAGAGAGAGACTGAGGCTTGGCACTATGTTGGCAGGATCTGAGTTCCTGGACAACCCAGAATAGGCCAGGTTGAAAGGATAGCTTCAGTTGTAGTGGATACCCTGGTATACTGGAGATTCCATGACTGTAGAGTGACAGTAGAAGGGGTGGCTAGAACCTTCCTGATTTTACTTGACAAGCTGTGTGTATGGCAGAGCTGGAGAGGTAGGTCTACTTAAGCACTTTGAAGCCCAGGTGATCGATCACAAGTGAGTCTCAGATGTTAGACACTGAGCATTTTTATATTGCTGGATACTTGGTTTCTTTGATTTGGCTGTAGCCAATGCTTTACTTCTCTCTTAGAATAAAAATGTCTATAACTTGCATTTTATTTTACATGGGCACACTATTAAATGACTTTGGATTTTTCATGAAAACTTGGACTTTTCACTGGTTGAAATCATTTAAAGACAGTGAAACGTTTAAAGTTGTAGTATAATTTATATTGTAATCCTAACATGAGATCTTGGGGATAAGTAAGTAAAGACATGTTATAGCTTAATAATGATGTGTTTCTGTTTGGAGTTGACAATTGGTTGTGTTTATTAGATTTCATCAACTTATCACTAACAACAGTCATCTGGGAAGAGGAAACCTCCAATGAGATATTGACACCAATCAGATTGGCTTATGAACATGTCTGTATGACATTTTCTTGATAGTTAATTAATGTAGGTGGGACCAGCTAACTGATGCTCCTGAGACTGAGACATATAAGTCATATAGCCGAGTGAACCAGTCTACTCTGCCTTGAATTGAGAATTTAAAGGTTACTTCTTCCTTCTTTATCAGAGTTCAAATTGAATATCTGTTTTTATTGTTGGTGTTGTTACCAAAATATTAGTTTGATATTGTGAAAAGACATAACGGAATTTAAATACCCATATTTCATTTTTGGAAAAATCACATAGATTTAATCCTTTGGTGAATCTCTCCAAAAGGAAGAGTCTTAAACTCCCTTAATTTCATATTGTTAATGCTATCAATAATCTCATTCTAATTATTTTTCAGGATTCCATTGTGACCAGTTCCCATTCAACTGTCATTATCTCTGAAATTATAATCCATAGAATGATCAAACAAGACCAAAGGAACCACTTAGTGTCTCGCCCCCTGGACCAGCAAGGAAGACACGAACAACTGGATCCTTCTCAACAGCCTTTATTGTAGAAGTGCTCTTTTAGTTTTTAGGAGGAGACCCCGAATGCCCAGGGCGAGCTGCTTATATACCCTCAGCCCTGGGCAGGGGGGGGGAGGGAGGCTCGTGGAAGTGCACGATTGGTCAGATTGCAGTGCCTCATAGCATACCATATTAGCAAACCCCGCCCAGGAGGGGGTGATTGGTCAGGATCGTGGTACCCTTGTGGTACCTCATTAGCATACCCCATTCGGGAGGGGTTTGGCGCCAAACTGAGTTGCGCATGCGCAGTGCACTGGTAGCTGATACCAGAGGCCTAGGCCGGCGCCATCTTGGCCAGCCGAGTTGGGTCTGTGGCCTACAACTTAGCATTTAGTTGAGGAGCTGGATGTTTTTATCTATGACATATCCTGGCTTAAATTATGTTCAGACTTAAAAATTTGAACTTGGCAAAGGCCGAGTTATTAAAAGCCTCATCTATGTCTCAGCAGCTTTTAGGTGTTGAGGAATTACTGTGCATAGCTCCTTTTGCAAAAATCAGATTCACTCAATTGCAAACCTTCCTGAGCAGATATATTGTGAAGAGAATGACATAAAATGATTGTATGACAACCTCATTATACATATTCAAAAAGAGTGGAATATGGTTCACAAATTCTTTCTTTTTATGAAAACAAACCTTTATAGAATCATTTAGATTCATAGACAATTAGATATCATAGAGTTCTGAAACCAGTTTTTTCACTGTTAGCATTTACATTAGTGTGCCACATTTGTCATTACTAGATAGTCACTATTGATAAATTTTTATTAATGGGTATGGACATTCTTCCTTTCTTACACTACATTTTACTGTCATGTATTCTTAGGCTCCTTTTGCTCTGGTGATTTCTCAGAAATGCATTTTTTATGACCTTGAAACTTTGAAGAATTTAGTCAGAAATCTTGTAGAATATAAATTAATTGGAGTTTTATCTAATTGCTGACACATGATAGGATATTAAAATATTTACCTCTACCAACTTGAATAACCACTATTAAAATTAACGGTTGTCATTCAGCTAGGCACTGGCTGAGCAAGTATTTGGCATATTTCTCTCCAGTAAAATTATTTTCTCCCCACTCTCTATTTGGTGAAAAAAATCATTATGAAATGGGGAAATATATTTTATTTCCTTTGATAGCCTAGTACATAAATTATTTGCAATTCTTAGAATGGATGTCTCTTTCTTTATGAAGTTTACATTAATTGTTCGCTTTCACTTTGATCTATAATCCAATACAGTTATTCTTGAATACTGTGGTGGTTTGGCCCAGGGAGTGGCACTATTAGGAGATATGGCCTTGTAGGTGTGGCTGTGTTGGAGGAAATGTGTCACTGTGGTCGTGGGCTTCACGACCCTTATTCTAGCTTCCTGGAAGCCAGTCTTCTCCTGTATAAAACAATATATAGAACTCTCAGCTCTCCCTACATCATGCTTGCCTGGATGCTTCCATGCTCCTGCCTTTATGAGAATGGGCTGAAACTCTGAACCTGTAAGTCAGCCCCAATAACATGTTGTTCTTAAGAGTTGCTTTGGTCATGGCATCTGTTCACGGCAGTAAAACCCTAACTAAGACAGAAGTACCCTCAGGCATTGGCTTCAGGTTGCCCCAGTTCTTTATATGTAAAATTGTATGATATTTGCATATAATCTATATACTATTCTTGTATATTTAAAATTATCTATAGATTGATTATGATACTTAATTCAGTATGAATGCTGTATGCTACATATTATTAAATATTTTCTTTCAATGATTGTTTTCATCTCTAGATGTAGATCCAGTGTGTTGTTTCTCTAGAGGTTTCAGCTCTGTCCCACTGCTTTCTCTTGCAATTTTTTTTTATCTCTGACACAACACATAATTTTGGATTCATTTATTACCTTTTCAAATTAAATACTTCTTTAAAAATATTTTAAATTATTATTTTTTTTTACTTTATGTGTTTCAATGCTTTGACTGCAAGCATGTATATGCACTATGATTCCATCTGTTGCATCTCTGGAAACTGGAGTTATAGAAAGTAGTAAGACGTCACATAAGGTGCTTGGAATTGAACCTAGGTCCTCTGGAAGAGCAGCTAGTGTTCTTAGCCATTGAACCACCTCTCCAGTCCCAAATGAAATACTTCTTAAAAGCATCTTATTTTTTGACAGTACAAGATAATCTTGGGTTACCTTGTATATTTCATACTAGAATCTAGAATCATCAAATTCCTTAAAGAGCTCTAGTCTTTTTACTAGAAAGGAATATTAAGAATCAATATCTGAGATCAATATGAACTTGTCACTACTTCCAGAGTGTAACAACAGGTCATCATAGATGATAAAGCAAGGGAAATCTATATGAAACCTTTTTTTTTGAGGCAAATGGACATATATATGACACACCTCTATGCACACATTATATGCATACAAAATCATTCCATGTGAATTTTCTGGCCTGTTGATCTACTGGGTGCCAACTATATACTCTCTACTGAGTTTAAACAAATGAGGAAATGATGTTTTTCTAGGTATTTTCATTGATATCTAAGTTAAAGATCCTTGCAAACAAAGACACTCTCTTTTGATATGTTTACAATGACAATCTATTTGAGAAGGAGGGACAGAGGCAGGGAGGGAGAGAGAGAGGGAGAGAGAAAGAGAGAAAGAGAGAAAGAGAGAAAGAGAGAAAGAGAGAGAGGAATGTTCTTGGTCCCATCCAAAAGTTCAAAAGTGTGTCTATTGCATCCACGAGACTGTCAGAGCAGCTGTTTGCTTGCAACAGAATAAAAATCCCAAACCCATCAAGATTCGAATATTTCTCCCTTCAATTTAAGATTAGTACTAGCAATTTTGTGATATTTCTCAGGTAAATTTAAGGTCTTTTTGAGTAACCAGAGCTAATGGATGAAAGTCAAAGAGAGATATTATTGCAACTATCATAAAGAATAAATAAAATGAATTGGAGCTCAACATCCTAACTTGTTCAAAGATGCCAAGGACCAATCTATTCAGAGTAAAGAAGTGTTAAAATCTAGTCATAAATTGACAAAAACTTAGAAAAATGGGGCTTGATATAGCCTCTTGAAAAGCAATTCCAGTCATAGGATTTGGGTTGCCATTAACTATCTACACTTATAAAAAACACTGCTCGACAAGGAGAGTTACATTCTAGAACACATAACCCAGAAGACTTGCTGTATGTGATAGTGTTATACTCTAGACACATAATAATCTTTTTTTATCATTCAAAGTCTTAACCAATTACATGTCCTACACACTTGCCAAGATTATAACAGAAATATGGTAGATTCAGAAGGAAGAGTGCTAAAGAGAAGCCTGGACACCTAGGTAAGAGAGATACTGGAAGAGACTCTGGTGATCCAGTCTAGGGGTAGGGTCTAATGTTTGCTCAAATGCAAACTCTTTAGGAAAATTGGAACATTTTTATTTTATTTATTAATAATCTTATTTGTTTACATTTTAAATGTTATCTCCCTTTCCAGTCTCCCTTCCATGAACAACCCATCCTTTCCCCCTCCTCTTTGCCTCTAAGAGGGTGGTCCCCCACCCACTCCCGCTCCATGAACAACTCATCCTCTAGCATCCCCCTTCCTCTTGGGCATCTAAGAGGGTGGTCCCCCAGACCCAGTGCCACTTCTCCCACTGATGCCAGATGAGGCAGTCCTCTGCTACATATGTAGAGGGAGCCACAAACTGGTCTATATATACTCTTGGTTGGTGGTTTAGGCCCAGGGAGCTCTGAGGAATCCAGTTAATTGATACTGTTGTTCTTCCTATAGAGTTGCAATCTCCTTCAGATCATTTAGTTCTTCCCTTAACTCTTCCATTGGTGTCCCCAGTCTCAGTCCAATGGTTGGCTGTGAGTATCTGTACCTGTCTTAGTCACATGCTGGCAGAAACTCTCAGAGGACAGCTATACCAGGCTCCTGTCTGCAAGCACATCTTGGAATCAGCAATAGTGTCTGCAGATGGAATGGATCGCACTGTGGGGCAGTCTCTGGATGTCTGAATGGCATTTCCTTTAGCCTCTGCTTCATTTTTGTCTCTGTATTTTTTTTAGACAGGAACAATTCTGGGTTATTTTTTTAAAATGGCTGGGTGGCCCCATCCCTCCATTGGGGGACCATGCCTATTAGAAGTTGTCTCTTCAGGTTCTGTCTCCCAGCTGTTGGTTATTTCAGCTAATGTCATCCCCACTGGGTCCTGGGAGCCTCTTGCACCCCTGGTATCTGAGACTTTCTACTGGTTCCCCAGGTTCCCCACCCATACTGCTACTTATTTCTATTCATTCTCCTGGTCCTTTGGACTTCTCTCCCGTCTCTTCCCATACCTGGTCCTGCCTCCCCATCTCTTTTCCTTCCCCTTCCCTCTCCCACCCAGGTCCCTCCCTGTCTCTACCTCCCATGATTATTTTTTTCCCCCTTCTAAGTGGGCTTGAAGCCTCAACACTTTGGCCTTCCTTCTTGTTAAGCTTCATATGGTCTGTGAGTTGAATCAAGGCTATTTTGAGCTTTTGGGCTGATATCTACTTATCAGTGAGTACATACCATGTATGTCCTTTTGAGTCTGGGTTATCTTACCCAGGATGGTATTTTCTAGTTCTATCCATTTGCCTACAAAGTTCATGAAGTCATCATTTTTAATAGCTGAGTAGTATCTCATTGTGTAAATATACCACATTTTCTGTATCCATTCCTCTGTTGAGGGACATCTGGGTTGTTTCCAGCCTCTGGTTATTATAAATAAGTCTGCTATGAACATAATGGAGCATGTGTCCTTGTTATATGTTGGAGCATCTAAACAGAAACACAGTGAACTAACAAAAGTTATTAACCAAGTGGATTTAACAAATATCTACAGAACATTTCACCCTAAAACAAAAGAATATATTTTCTTCTCAGCACCTCATGGTACCTTCTCCAAAACTGACTGTATAATCAGACACAAAACAAGCCTCAACAGATAGAAGAAGACTGAAATAATCCCATGCATCCTAGCAGATCACCACAGACTAAGGCTGGTCTTCAATAACAACAAAAACAACATAAAGCTCACATACCCATGGAAACTGATTAACTCTCTATTCAACGATAACTTGGTTAGGGAAGGAATAAAGAAAAAATTAAAGACTTTCTAGAATTTAATGAAAATGAAGGCATAGCATACCCAAATTATGAAGCACAATGAAAGCAGTGCTAAGAGAAATTCACTGCACTGAGTACCTTTATAAAGAAATTGGAAAGATTCTACACTAGCAACTTAATAGCACATCTGAAAACTCTAGAATCTAACAAGCAAATACACCCAAGAGGAGTAGATGGCAAGAAATAATCAAACTCAGAGTTGAAATCAAACAATTAGAAACAAAGAAAACTATACAAAGAACCAACCAAACTAAGAGCTGGTTCTTTGAGAAAATCAACAAACTAGATAAACCTTTAGCTAAACTAATTAAAGGGCACAGTTGCAGTATCCAAATTAACAAAATCAGAAATGAAAAGGGAGACATAACAACAAAATCTGAGAAAATTTATCAATCCTACTATAAAACCTATACTCAACAAAACTGAAAAATTTAGATGAAATGGATGATTTTCTAGAAATTGAAATCTTGGATGATGACATTCATTGAGAATTTCCTGTACTGACCAGCAGGTGTTGCTAAGAAATCATGAGGAGGGTAGGCAGGGCAACATCATATCCAACATAAACTCAGACCAGTAAACTCATAAATGGTCATTAACGGATACAGGTAAACTCAAGAAAGATGACTTTCATTGTCTCTCTAGATGTACCAAAGTGTCTGAGTACAGACAACACAAATCACCATCTTTATATGTTCTGTTTTGTGCAAGAGGCATCAAATGTTGATTCTTTCATCCAGCTATATTTTCTAATAATTTCTAATTAATGTCAGTATAATGGGGAACTGTTAGCAACCCTTTGAATTTTATGTGATGAGTACTTGTATAAAACATTGAAAATAGAGGTAGTGACTTCTGTTGGAGACAGTGCAGAAAATGGAAGGGAATGGACTGGAAGGTTCCCCTTGAAATATCAAATGGTTTCTTCCCCACTCTGAAGGCTCTCAGATTTCTTTTCCCCTTCTCCATTACCTCCTGTGCTTATGGCACCTGGAGCTATCTCTTGGGAAACAGTCCATTCTTTCTACTGTTCAAAACCTATTGCATGCGTTCGATTCTTGTGCTGCCTGTTCAATTCAGTGACCAAAAGAAGGAGTCTGAGGTCAGGTGAGGCCCATCAGAAGTCTGGTGCTCAGAAACTGTGGGGATTAGAAGCCTTGGGCTTACTGTCTTCTTGATATCCCCAAATGCCATTCTGGTAGTTTTTGCTTCCTAGAAGCCCAGAGTTGCCACGTTCCCTTCCTTCCTGAGACTTCCTGAGTCTTCATTCCCACCTCAAGTTTATGAATCATCTTACTTATTTTTTTCAGCAAATCCCCATTTGCCTCTGTCATCAAAAGAAACAGCTCCCAACTCAAAGGAATAAAAGCCATGGTTTATTCTGGAGCAACTATGAGAGAACATGGGTCCACAAACATACATTTAGATCTCCCCAAATATAGTTTTCCAATATGGAAGCAGTTTTGTGAAGTTTTTTTATAATAACAACAGAGCAAAGAGAGTTACAAATCAAGGCCATTTCAAAAATACATTGGCATGAACATCACAGAGGTTACACAGGGTGGTCAAATCTTTCTTATGAGCCTCTGATGCTACCTGGTGACATTTTTAGTTTGGTCTGCTGAGTTGATAAGTTATAGAAGGTTTTTGTCTGTCAGTCAGTAAGAAAGAGAATGGCTATTTAGGGAGTCAAAGCTAGCCCAAGATTAGGTGAAATCAGGGTCTCTGTATCTGCAATCTCCCAACCTTTCCACAGCACTGTAGTTCTATCAGACTATGAGACTTTTTGCAGATACAGCTTCTTTCTATGAAATCTCCTTCACACACCCATTAGTCAAGGTTGGTTTCCACTGCAGCCATCAGATCGTAACTAGTCTACCATGTAGCTGGTTAACTAGTTTAACTCCTCAGAAACCACCCCAGTGGATTCTACAATATCTGTTAAAATCACTGCTGAGAAGATCTCATCTCAGGATGATGGTGACTTGCCTGAAGGTAATGAATAACTAACATTTACAGACTTTGACCATATTCCACACAATAGCTTTTCAAAACTGCGTTTAGTTTTTTAGGGCAGCCATAAGCAAGTATCTCTAAGTGGGTAGCTTAAAACACAGAAACACCTTATCTCATGCTTCTACCAGAAACCATGTTTTCTGAAAGACAGCCTTGCTTGTGTCTTCTAATTGGTGCACTTGGCAATCCTTGGATTATAAACTCATGGCTATAATCCTGCCTCTGTGCTCACAATTCCTTTCTGTGTGTCTCTTTTCCTTATATGAATAGTTTGGTGCCATTCTATTCAAGCATGACCTCATTTTCCATAATTACTCTCATCTATGTTGACTCTTTTTCTAAATAAATTGCATTCTGAGGTATGGGGTTGTTAGACTTTCTTTAATTTAATTCACAATAAAATGTCATTAAAGATTGCTCAAAAATAATCTGCAGTCAAATAAGTTTGAGACACAGTATTAAAGATTTTTCTTCTGTTAAACCTGGGGTAGAATAATGCTAGTCCCTTAGTCTGCTCTCAACCCACTGGTTGAGCATGGTACAGGTACCTTCCCTTCTGGATTTAGCTATTACCTATTGTGTAACCTGAGACTAACAGTTTTTTTCTCAGAGTTCTAGTTTCCTTTTTTCAAGTAACAATACTGTACTTCCCCCATGGGTTTCTCTTATAACTAAGTTAAAGGAGGTTGACTGAACAAATTTTGCTATAGAAGCAGGTATGCACTTGAGAGTAGGCCCTTTCATTGTGATAGACAAAGAGTTTTACTTTTTATTTGTAGAGAATTTTATGTATGGGCAATATTTAAATAATTTTTACTCTTTTTAATCCCCTCTCAGTTTCTTCAATATTCTTCCCAAACCTCTCAACTTGATGACATCTTCCTCTATATTATTATTGTAACCCCCAAATACCCCCAAAACAACAGAAACACCCATAAAATCCTACTGAGTCCATTTATTATTTGCTGTTGCATATATATATGCATATATATATATATATATATATATATATATATATATATATATGTGTGTGTGTGTGTGTGTGTGTGTGTGTGTGTGTGTGTGTGTGTTTAGGTCTGACCACTTGGGATAGACTAACCTATCAGGGGGCTTATTCCTGGAGAACATGGATTCTGATTCTCCATCTTTCATACTGACCTGTGAGCTTGCTGAGTTCTCTGACAATGGGGACTGGGAAACTGTATTGGACATATGTTCCTGACCCACTATTGTTGATGGAACAAGCTGCCTTACCTCAAGCTTTTAGACCTTGTGGAACAGAGAATCTAAAGAGAAGTTATAATGACTTTTGTATTTTTCTTAAATATGACCAGTTATTCAGACTCAATCATGTACTGGTCTAGAAATCAATCCAATATTGGGAATAACAGTCTTCATTTGGAAGTCTGGTTCTGGACATTTTCAGAGACTTATTTGGAATTTAGCTGCAGTTCTCTATGATGTTATGTTAGCAAGAGATAAAGTTGAGACAGGATCTGGATTTCAAACAGGTGTTAGCACATGTGTTAAGGCTTTTTCAGTTGTGAAGTTAAAATTACTTTTGTTTCTTCTACAGTATTTAATGTAAGTTGCATTGGTTGTACACTTTCTAATTGTGTTAGTGTGTTGAAATCCAGCAAGTCAGTTATGGACATCTATCAACCAGATTTTATTTTATTCCCCTGAGTAGCATAGAACCTCGGTATTCTGAGAAAAGCTTGCAAGTACTGGAAGAAGTGAGTCAGGCTTTAAGCAGAAGCAAGAGGATAGTGGGCTTGATTATTGCTGGTATAACAGCTTTAATTACATTAATTGCTAGCACCACTGCTTCTGCAATTGCTGTGACACAAAAAGTTAAAACAGTTCCTTTTGTTAATCATTTAGCAAAAAAAAAGTTACTAATGTGTTGAATATACAAGAGGTTACATATTCAAATCCAAAGATCTGGAGCTAGGATTCATAAACAAGAGAGAAAATGGGGCATTTGTCTTTCTGGGGATGGGTTAACATTAGTATAATATTTTCCAGTTCCATCTACTGACCTGAACATTTCATGATTTCATTTTTCTTTATAGCTGGGCCTCCTAGGATTGGTGGGAACAATGAGGGGGTGGGAGTGACAAGCACTCACCTGGCTGGCTGGTGTACATGCCAGTGTGGGGATGGAGACAGCTTCTTGGCATTTTTTATTAGGTACTTTTTAATATTTCAAGAACGATTCCAGAGCAGGACAGTTTCAACCAATAAAGTTTTATTGTTCCTCTCTCTGTTTAGGACAGGGCTTCTACATATGGGTAAGTATTTGACTAAGCCGTGCTTTCCTAGTTCTATCATTAGGAGAGCATGGGCTGTTTGGCTATCTAGTTCCTTTTTCTGACTCGTCACCCTAGAGAGGGGGAAAAGGATGTCATCAGGAAGTCACCGGCAGAAGAGAAATTGTGAAAGAGACCTCACTGTAAAAAAGGCAGCCCACAAGCACCTCAGCCTTCAGAGGAGACTGAGCTCCTCAGAGGACGTGACTGAAGAGCGGACCCTTGCGTCTGTCCACCAAGCATGGAACCAAAGCGGATCAGGGAGGGCTACCTTGTGAAGAAGGTAAGTAGGAAAGTCACTTACAAGGCTGGAGTTAGAGAGGGGCTTACAGAGGATTACTGTTTGCTCCATACTCTGCCCCTCCCTTCCAGGGATGTTCCATGTTGGATTTATTGGGTTGGGATGAGAGGATTGCATCATATAGACAGTGTGCTGGGGTGGGGCTGACTCCATGTTTCCCTATCCCCCCTTTATTTTTCTTAAAAGTGAATTAATGTATTTCAGGCTTCAACACAGTTTGCCATTACAAGACTGAGACCATGATTCAGTGTGGAAGATGAAAATTTAGATTTAGTTTTTCTTTATTTAAAACACTTTGTAACAGCTAAACATTGCTTTCTTGAGGGGAAAGCCTCCAATTGACCTGTTAGAGAAGTTGCTTGGAGGACTGTTTAGCTCTTATTTAAATTGACAGGGCTGTAGAAGGGTTAGGGGTGGCCAGGGTTGTAGGGGGGTTAGGGGTGGCCAGGGTTGTAGGGGGGTTAGGGGTGGCCAGGGCTGTAGAAGTGTTAGGGGTGACCAGGGTTGTAGAGGGGTTAGGGGTGGCCAGGGTTGGCATGAGCAGCAAGCAGACAAAACAATATAGCTAATTTCTTGGGCATTCTTCCACTTTACTTCATAAAAGACTTTATGTTTCTGTTTCAAGGGTGTGAAGGTGGTTCTAGGTGGTAACAGTGGGTGGTGGCTGTAATCTCTTAGCCACAACTTAATGAATTTGTATAGCAGACCACTGAAGTGGTAGAAGTATCATCTTAAAGAACAGAATTGGAGATGTGAGAATCCTGAAAATAGCTTAGTGTTGTGGCAAAGTGAATTTTGATGCTCTTTCTAGTCTTTCTGCTGCTGCTGTGTGTGCTTTGAGTTGGGAAAGTTCCTTGCCTGGTGAATTCACACATCGGAGCTGCTGGCATCCTGTGGGCAATATTCTGGTCACAAACACACTTGCATAGAGCCAAGTGGGTTCAGCAGCTTAGAAATATTGTTTCTGAGTAAACTCACAAGTAGCTTTCTAACCAAACGAGCAGCCAATGTGTTTCTTAGCATTTTAAAACGCAATGCAGTTAATTAACTAGCTAGTTAATCAATTTTTGAGAATGGGTCTTACTACATAGCTCTTAATATTTTTTCAAGGCTAACCTTGAACTGGTGGTAAGCCTCCTGCCTCAGTCTCCCAGACCTTGGGATTTCAGGAATGAACAATCTGGTCTATCTGCATCTTTATTTTAGGTCCTCACTTATTTTCTTCTAGCTTAAAATGTCTTATGTCTGTGGACATAGGACCTTAAATGGTACATATCACGGTGGCCTGGTTTTATTCTTATTTCAGATTAGAAGGAACTTTTATTTATCTGTGAGGAGAGTAAGATGCCAGGGCCCAGAGGTATAACAGAGTCAGGAGAAATACCTTCTCTAGCCTCTGAGCACTGAGTTCTCTGTTTAGCACCCTAAGGTTTTTCTGAATGAATGCTAATCTCCATTAGTGTTCAGAGTTTATCTGTGGTGGTGAAAGTTATGGGGAACACATGGGCCTTCAGTGTATTCTCTTAGGATAATTGAATTTTGAAACATCCTTTGTAAATGAAAAATCTAGGTGTAGATTATTGGTAACTGGCATCCATGTCCTTCCTATCTGATAAATGATAGGACCTGCTGCTGAATGAGCTCTCTCCTGATCAGACTGGAAAGTAGTGTGTGTGTGTGTGTGTGTGTGTGTGTGTTGTTGTTGTTGTTCCTCTGTCTGTGTATTTGAGCAGGTGCACACCTTCCATGGTGTGTGTTGTTAAAGGTCAGGAGACAACTTGCAGCAATCTGTTCTATACCCAGGCCGTTCTGTGTGCTGGCAGGGATTTTTAACAGCTGAGTCACCTCACAGGCCAGGTCTTGTTTTAATACAAATTGACAAGATTGCTGTTATAAAGTTTGCATGCTTATATTTTGCAGTCACTAGACTACAAAAATATAGATGATTCAATCTGCACGAAGTGAGGCCATTTCACTAGAAAGGGGAAGCAGATTCAGGACTGTGGAGCATCTAGATTTAATAGTCTTTAACTAGTCACAATAATTCTCTCAGATTATGACCAACAAGTATCAGTCAAGGAAAGACTCTAGAAGAGAGCATAGTGAAACCTCATGTTGATATTTCCCCAATGTATACTTCCCATCATTCTTGTGGAAATACCCATTAATATTACACTTAAATTTACATTACATTTAATCCAATATGCATCTTTTCATGGTGCTTTGCATTTCCTCAGGGTCAATTAGACGGTCTGTTTTGTGATATATGATGATTATCTTATTTGGCACTTTGAATTTTCTTTCAGTGTCAGATCTCGAATCCAGGGCCTTGCATATGGTTAGGCAAAAGTGTTTTACCATTGAGTTATGCCTCCAGATGTTTGTCATTGAACTGTCCCTCCAATCTTCTCATTTGGTGCTTTTGTCCATTGTGGGTGTAAACCTGAAACTAGGATTTCCAAATTAGGCATCAAAATTCTTAACTTCTTTATCTTTTAAATTTCTTTCAGTTGTGTAACATGTCGGTTAAACTTTCTCTGTCTGTCTGTCTGTCTGTCTGAGAACCTAGGATACAGAGGGTAGCCCATAAGTAAAGACAGATATCAGCAAGTACATACACTCCAACAGCCTGTGAATAGTGATGGTTCCAATAACTCCTGAGGAAAGAACTGGGAGACCCTCCTCTGTGGAGACTTTAGGATGCATGAGTGTGGCTGCTCAGATGCAAGCAACGAAGTAATATTAACGGAAGTGATTGCCTACTCTGCTCTTTCCATTTCTATGCAGTTGAAGAATCTGGTGTGGAAATTAAACACACTCGTCTCTATGTGTTAGGAAATAATTATTTTGAGGTAGGATATTTGGTTTAAAAAATATAGCATCAGAAAATTCTGATATAGGAATTTTGTCAAGTCTTCAGGTTGATGGCCAATAGTACACAAACTTTAACATGTCTCTCTTGTTCCCCCTCTTTCTTTCTTTATTCTCTCTCTCTCTCTCTCTCTCTCTCTCTCTCTCTCTCTCTCTCTCTCTTTGTGTCTCTCTGTGTGTCTCTTCTTCTCTCTGTCTTTCTGTCTGCCTGTGTGTATAGGCATACACCACAGTGGTCAGTGGTCAGAGGATTAGGGAACAGTTCAATGGCAACTTGCAGGGCTGGGTTTTGTCCTTCTACCACATGGCTCCTGGAGATTAGATTCAAATCACCAGGCTTGGCAGCAAGTGCATTTCCTGCTGAGCCATCGAATGATGGCTTTGGTTCTGTTAGAGATAACTGTCCATATTTCACAACTTATGTTTCCTCTTTTGCCCCCTGGCTAAGATCTTTAAATAGAGATTATGGCTAAGAAGGGGAGAAGAAAAGTGACTGTCCTTGTCTATCTTTTCATTCTAAATAGCACTCCTTGCCCTGGGTCTTGTCACTTGTGCTAATTTTAAGGAGCATTTGTGGCCCTGTAGGTACAGTCCTATCACCTCACAGAGAATAGGTAACTCATTATCAAGCATCTGTAAGTTTGGGGTCAAACCCAGGCTTGCCTAATAGCAAAACCCCTATCCCATGATGCCTTTGTGCCCTGAAAGGCATAGCTATATTACAAACAACACTGGATGTAGTAACTTTAGCTTTCTTTCTGACTATGGGATTAGTTTTTGAGAAATAAATATTTTATTTATTCAAAATAAATATTTTGAGTAAATATTGTCATAAAATACATATGATCAGATGTTCTTATACCCACAACTTTGCAACAAGAGAATATTCCTTCATGTTATGTCTCTCACTGCCAAAAACTAGTTTCCGTGACAACAATACAGCAATTACTAGGTACTGAAGGCCAGACTCAAAGCAGTTTAAGACTTGAATGTTCTGTGAGGTTGATAGACAACCCAGAAACTAGGATCATGAGAAAGACAGACAGGGGCCTGGGAGGGTGTTCCACAAATGTATAGCAGATGGTGTATATGTTGTTCGGTCCAGTACTGAGCTGATGTTGTGAAGAGAGAAAGGGTTTGGTGGAAGTAGGAGAGACATGAGAGAGGCTGATAGGGGAGAGGATGTTGATCAAAGTACTTTAGATGTATGACACTGTTAAAGTAGGGTAAAGTAAGAAGTAAGTGAACCAGAAGTGGGCAAGTCTGGAATAAAGAGAATAGAACAGACTGGGGATTTTATCCAGAAATTTTTTTCCAGAGCCATTTTGCCTTCTGAACAGAATGAAATAGTCTCCACAAGTCTGTGTTCCCTTCCTGTGGCAGTTAACACATGTGTCCACCATGTTAGGGACAGTTATAAGCATTTAGTGCATTAATGTATTTCTAAGACAGTTCTAGGCTAGCTAATCCTAGGAAATGGATACAATTATCCATTACTTTGCAGATGAGGAAACTGAAGTACACAGTGGCAGATGATCTTGTCTAAGGTCCCCAAGATAATGCATGGCATGGTGATATGGAACCAGGAGTTGGTGTGGTTGTGCACTAGTATAACCCAGAGCTGTGTGTAACAGCTATAGCAGTGTTTCCTGTGGTCCTTATGGGTTCAATTTGCAGTGACTTCCTTTTCCAGAGAATTCTTTTCTCTGATAAGAAAAAAGATGGGACCAGGGAGACCTCAGGCCAGAATTATTCCAACTGTATTGCTCACAAAATTGGACTCTGACCTACCGCATTGTGTCCGTTTCTGAAGCCCTACCACAAGCTAACAATGTGCTAATATTTTTGAAGCATGTCATATCCTTTAATATTTATAAGGACAAGCAGGTACTGATGTTTAAAAAAAATGAAAGTTTGTTTAAGGTTACAGAGCCCAAAGACAAAGTTGAAATGTAACCACAAATCTAAAATTCAGTTGGTAAAGCACACTGCCGTTCTGTGCTGTTTATTTGATATGTTTTTGTTAGGGAAAGTCCAGTTTGATAGAACTTATCCCTACAAAAATACAGTACTGGTAGGCTCATTCTCGTGCTCCCCAAGAACTTATGTACATGCCATAAAAGTGTCTGAGAAGTTGTACAAGTAGGGAACTAGATGATATGGTTTATAATGCAGCAGAAGTGAAAGGCTGATTCAATATGATCTCACTTAAGACAGAATGCCCCATAGGTGTAGAGGCAGGGTATAATGACACACAATTCTTACAGAGTTAGAGTCATAATACAATTCTTGGAACTTGAGCTCTGTATAGGCATGTGACATGAGAGTTTGAAGGAAAGGGGAAGTTAAAAGAGATCTTCATTCCAGGAAGTGTCTGGGAGGCACTGCACACACAGTCCGCTTACCTCAGCACTGAGCCTCCAGTGCTGGCTTCTGTCAGTGAAGCTGAACATGCCGAATAAGAGCTTACACTCTCTTCTGTTGGAGCTGAACTGTTTGAGCACGCAGACTGCACCGTGTTCATTTCTTTACTCACAACACACAGGCCAGGTCTAAAACATAAGAAACATCCTCTCATTTCTGGACTGAACTTTTCTCAAGGAAGTAATGTGTCTTAAATAGACTTACAAAGACTAGAGAATTGAGATTCCGTATTGTAGTAACATTTAAGGTATCTGAAAAAGGGGAAGAGAGCTCAGTGAAGCTGGTCGTTACATGACCACATTACGCATGCTCCTAGCAGTTACTATTACTTTGGTATGAAGGGAAAGGAACGGAGTTGCCAGGGTGACCTGGTCATAGAAGACTAGAGGGATAGCAGTGCCACAGGACAGGTGTGTAGAAAGTGGGTGGAAATCTAGACATGTGAAGTATGGCATCGAGTTTTCCATTTGTGCCTTGTATACTTTGACCAATATACAATTAACATTTAATACAACTATTGTCAGAGAGCTCACATGTTTAATTTTTTTCCATTGATTCGCAAAAAATGTTTTCTAAAAACTTCTAATTAGGAGAACTTTTTAAAAACCTAGTAGCTGGATGTGGTGTCTCGTGTGTATAATCCTAGTACTCTAGAGGCTGAGGTAGGAGTATCGCCACTGGTTCAAGGTGAGTCTGAGCAATATAGAGAAATCCTGTCTGAAAACAAAACAAAACAACAAAAAGAATGTTGGGGCACATATTTTTGATCCCATCACTCTGGAGGTATGGACAGAGAAAGACAATGAAACTTCTAAGGTCATCCTCAGCTAAGTAGTAAGTTTGAGGTCAGCTTGGACTGACTCAAACAAACAAACAAACAAACAAAACCAAAAAAACAAACTAACTGCTTCCACCAACAAAAAAATCTAAAAGTTAAACCCCTCTCAAGAAAATACTTATCCATTTGCTTATTACTTGTTAGGCTAAAACGATTCAATTTCTTCAATAACTCTCCTCAAGAGATAGTACCACCATGGCATTCTCTTCTAAACAGGCCCCAGTTAATGTGTAGCTATCAGGATCTCTGCATGAAGGGTCCCCAACATACCCAAGAAGCGTGGAATTTGCAGTTAGTAGTCTATTCTTGTGAAAAGCAGTGCAGACATTGCATTCAGTGCAGCACAGGCCCAAGTCTGTTTTCTTGTCATGACATGAGGGTCTGTGTAAATAGGACAATATACAGCTGAGCAGTGTCACCGACCATGCCCATCACTGACCATCTTTGTCTGGGATCTCGGATGTTCTGGAAGATGGATGGTTGTTGTCAAAACGGTGTGAAATCTCTTCCAGACTGGCAAGCTTTTCTTTAAGCTGGCACAGGAGCACAGCATCCCCACCCCCCAGCATATGATGCCCATGGACATCTTATTTGCTTGAGGTCCACTGTCTAACAGCCAAGGGGAGGGAAAATATGTAGAAGTACTCTTTCCTGTCATATTAGTTACAATTCCTCTCTGTTTTTAGATTTCAGTTTTGAGGAATTTAGTCCTGGAATGATATGCTGGGGTTTGCAGCCTTGGATTTTTCTCTAAACCTACTTTATTTAGGGTTCTTGAACACTTTACTCTTCCTTCTAGCCCACTGACCAGAGGTAGGGAGAAAGAAGGTTTATAGGAAAAGGGGTTTATGGAATTGTTTAGAAGTAGATCATGGGGGAGGGGGGAGAGTGTGCGTGATTCCACTCTTTGTTGTCAGGATACCAGCAGTCCAGTCTAATAGCAATCACCAAACATGAATCAGCAGCATCGGCTCTGTCCAGCAGGAACCAAACAGCCCCGCCAAATCAGCATGAGTCAACGGAAGTGGCAAGAATCAGCCAGAACACCATGAGAAGTTCTTTGGCTAATTTCTCTCTTCGTCATTTCTCTCTTCAACGTGAAGACCAGTGAAGACCAGTGCAGACCAGCTAAGGGTTGCACCATCAGTGAAGCCCGGGGAACCCCAGCAAAGCTTCCTCTCACTGTTTATGGGTCTCCATTCATATACTCTCCCCAAACATCAGGCAGCCTCTCAAGCTCCTACTCTAGCAAAACATCACATTCCCCTTTACATGTCTGCTTCAGCAAAGCATCTTCTCATAAGACAGCTTCCAGAAAAACATCACATGGCGCAACTGAGTCTCCAAACAAACCAGAAATTTCTACTTGAGGAATTGGTATGAAATTTCCTGAAATATGTCTGTAACTGAAACAAATATGTCCAGTATTAGGGATAAGCTTTGCAGTGGCCCACCATTTTACGTCTAGATCTGTTTTTAAAGCTATGGACTGCTCATTCACTTTGCATCGATCAGAAATTCTTCTGTGAGAGCGGCTGGGGTTCTTAACCTCTGATGCATCTCTCCTGTCCTAGACACCTTTCTTGACTTTCTGTTTTCCTTATTTCAGGGATTTCCAGCTCATTCACCTAGTATTCCACAGCCCAACACTTGTGAATACTTCATACGCAGCTACTTTTAAATGGATTTTTTTTTAGTGTAGCCAACAGAGTAGTGGCATCTTTGTACACTTTGTTATTACATCATTACACTTTGCTGTTACTCATTTCTTCTTCCATCCCCTCCCCCACCCTCTCCTCCATGCTCTCGCACATCCTCCCCTCCCTTCTTCTTACCTTATCTTCTTTATTTCACAATTCTATTGCATTCTCTTCCTCCCTTCTTACAGTGTCTTCTCTAGTTTCATGATATGTGGGTACATGCATGTACAGACACACACCACACAAACACACATACAAACACACACACATACACACATACACACACACACACACACAGAGAGAGAGAGAGAGAGAGAGAGAGAGAGAGAGAGAGAGAGAGAGAGAGGGAGAGTACAACACACACATATAACTTTAAATATAGGTACCATGTGATACTTTTGGGGTCTAGCCTATTTCACTTAACACAATAGTTTTTAGTTGTATCCATACTTACAGATGCCATAATTTCATTTTTCTTTGTAGCTTCAATAAATTATATATGTGTCATTCAGCTGGTAGTGGACATCTAGGCTGGTTCTTTGGCTTGGCTTTTGTATTCTAATGAATTTTATTGTTCTATATAAATGGCTCAATAATGGTATATTATAAATATCACGAGCTTTCAGTTTGTTTTCAGTTTTGATAATTATTTCACAAAAATTCATTTTAAATACGATCATATGTCTCATCTTTCATTTCTTTTTTGTGTCATGTAATGCACCGAGATACATTATACTAGGTCCTATGAGGATGACTGGTTATCCAGTGAGAACTTTAAATACTGTTCATCACCTAAAACCTAAAATGATTAAAATATTATATGAGATTTCTTCCTAGCTGTGTGTATATGGCTCACAAATCGATTTTATGTTTTGACTTAGTTCTTATCCTCAAAATATATCATATGTATTTTAAAATCTAAAAAATAGAAAATCTGGAGCAAGACATCATTTTTGAAGAGTACTATCTATCATTTCTCTCTAATTTCTACCTACCTACCTACCTACCTACCTACCTACTTACCTACCTACTTATCCATTCATCTTTCATCTATATTAAACTGCAAAATCTTGCTAAAGTGTATTAAGAAATTGACCCAGATTCCAGAATTAAGCAGCTACTCATGAACCAAAATGAAGATGACATATGAGGGGAAGGGAAAGAGCATGAACAAGGAACTGAGAGACAAGGATTCTACTTGCAATTTCACATTACCTGGGCAAGGGTGCTAGGACAAGTCACTTCTGTTTCAGGCTTATTCTTTGCGTGAACAGAAAGTTGAGGACAGAAAGGTATAGGGCATCAACAAGAGTAGGCTGTCTGAGTGACAAACTGGTGGCTTGTAGCAATTGCAAGCAGACAGAAGCTACCCCAAATCCCTTCATCATAACTCATCACATCACTTTTGAGCTTGGAAGAAAGTTAAATTTTTATAGGTGACAGTGTAACTCTTTTTGTACAAAGCACTGCCTTCTCTTTGTCATAATGACCTCGTATTAGCTTTCACATGAACTGCCAGACATTTCTCTATTGGCCCCAGGCATGTGTTCCAACTATTTCACCTCATTGTTCAGTGAGGAGGTCCCCACCCTTTATAAGCATTAGGTACTTCTCACTGTGCTCGAATCCCACTTCCCCTGATAAATAATGATGTTGGACATTTTTTTTTTGTCGGATTTTTGTGTGTCTTGTTGACTAGCATAACTATTTAATGCTGTGGTCCATTAAAAAAAAGGACTGTTTTACTTATTAGTTTGCAGAATGTATGGTTTGTAAATTAAAATAATTGAAGTTGTAAGCCAGGAGAAAATTTAATTACAATTATTTCATGTATTGTCATAGTGTTCATTTTTGGAAAAGCCTAATCATTGCTTGTCGGGTCAGCTTTTCTTCCAGGGTGGAAAAAGATAGCACATTTTAGCAGAAAAATTTATTTTAGGCCTCAAATAAAGGAAGTGCCCATCCCGTCAGTGTATATCCTCTTGGCATATGTAGTTTTCCTTTTGACAAACAGACCTTGATAACGGGGCCTTGTGTTTCACGATGTGCATTTCCCAGGATATCCTGTGTAATGGTGGATAATTCTATTTTTGGAAGTTACAAAAGGGTGTCACTGTCAGTCAAAGGATAGAGGCTAAGAACCAACTACCTTACTTTCTAAACCCTCTGAGCATAGAGACCAGAAAGGGCTTCCTTGGTCTAGCACAATGATTAATTTAAAAACATAGTTTTATTAAATTTTTGACAATTTTATATAATATATTTTCATTATATTCACTCCCTACTCCTTCCTTGGGCCATTCCACATCTGTCTCCACATCTTTGCCCTGTCCTTTTTTTTTTTTTTTTTTTTTTTTTTGTAGTTCATTAACTCAAATTTATTCTACCCTTCCACCAAAGTGGGGTTCACCCACCAGGAGCCACATTTTAAAGGAAGACTGACTGTTCCCTCCTGAGAGGTAATGGATGTCTATAGCTCCGCAGTGATAAATAGAGGCTTGTCAACTCTTTCTACTCTATGCTAGAACACTGACTGGCTCGATCCCTTGAAGATCTTCTGCAGGCAACCATAGCTGCTGTGAATTTGTGAGTTCCGTGTCCCTGGAATGTCCAGAGGCCACTGTTTCCTCTGGTCCTCCCTGGCCTCAGACTCTTATAATCTTTGAACTTCCATTTCTACAGGGGTGCTTAAGCCCGGGGTAGGGGGTGTGTGACATCAATGTTCCATTTGTGGCTAGACAAATGTGTGACTTTTCTCTGCACACTTGGTCTCTGCACTTTAACTAGTTGTGTGTTTCTTATTAACCACTGCCCACTGCACAAAAGTTTACTGATCTACAGGAAGAGAGACACAAATTAAGAGGCAGTTTGATACTTTGATACTTTGTTCATTTAGTAGACTAACAGTAGTAGGTTCAACCCTGGAGCCTGTGAGTTCCCCAAACATAGGTTTTTGATCTGATTACAGTGCCAGACATGCCTTTGCTCCTAAGAGTGAATCTTAAAGTCCAATCAGGCAGTCGTTGGTTAGTTCTCTCCTATCATGTGTTTGAATTCTGGTCATCAGTCTTGGAAGCAAGAGCCTTTCAGCTGAGCAATCTCAAAAACTCTACTTTATAGAATATACAAAGTAAATACAAATGATGCTACTTTCTGCCCATGTCATGGAAAGAAAAAAAAAAAGAAAGAAAAAAAAGGCAACCATAAGTATTGAAAATATTTTCTTTTTCTTTTTGAGAGAACCAATCTCCACAATACAAATGTTGTGACAGTATATGTGCACACATGTACACACACATACACACACAATGACACACACACATATATACACACACACAGAGGGAGAGAGAGAGAGAGAGAGAGAGAGAGAGAGAGAGAGAGAGAGAGAGAGAGAGAGAGGCTTGAGGATAGTTCCTCCTCATAGCAGTTAGGTAAGAAGAGTGTGGTTTTAGAAAAGGGTGGTGGAAGGCAAAGGCTCTGGGTAATGGGTAGACAATGAGAAGGGCCAGTCATATTTCTCAGTAACTTGGCATTTTTGAAATAGTCTTCTCTGTCATCATTTTAAAGAACATGAGCTATGTACTCAATGACATGAAGGAGTGAAAGGACCTATAATGTCAATCTCTGGCAAGAAAATACAACCCCATGATGGCAACAGAACTGTAGGTGTTGTTTAGGCTTTGTCAACAAATCTAGACATGTCTAGGAAGAGGGAATCTCAGTCGAGTAACAGCCACCATCAGATTGGCCTGTGGGCAATTGATATAGAAGGTCTCAGTCTGAAAAAGTAGAAGGATGTAAGACAAGTAGCTAGACACGATAGGGAAAGCAAGCCAATAACCAGCATTCCTTTATAATCTTTGTTTCAATTCCTGCCTCCAGGCTCCTGCCTTAAGCTCCTGCCCTGACTTTTCTCCATGATAGATCGTAAAATATACACTTTCACCCCCAGATTGCTTTGGATCAGTGTTTTTATGACAGTAGTAGAAAGTTTACCTGGACTGACTCTACATGGAACCATACAGCCAGGTTTTAGGATGCAAAGAACAGTCAGTGAGAAAAGAGGGAGATGACCTTCAGATCAAGGCCACAAAGGGTAGTTTGGAAAGACAGAGATGGGGAGGAGAGAGCTAAGGGAGGCAGAGTTTGGGAGGGGCAGTCAGAGTGGCCAGCTTGAAGCAAATGGCAACAGGTAAGAGATTTAATGGTGTCCCAAGAAGTCGGCACCTTGGGAGGATTCATGTTGTAACCACAGGAATTGTCACAAAACACGTTCAAAGTCAACTCCAGGAAGGCATGACTCTGTCCTGTTGAGTGGAAAGTACAAGTCACAAATTTTCCTGTCTATGCCAGCTTCTCATCTCTTTCTTGTTGTTACAGGGAAGCGTGTTTAACACCTGGAAACCCATGTGGGTTGTACTGTTAGAAGACGGAATTGAATTTTATAAGAAGAAAAGTGACAACAGCCCCAAGGGGATGATCCCACTGAAAGGAAGCACTCTCACTAGCCCCTGTCAAGACTTTGGCAAACGGATGGTAAGTTGATACCATGAGCCACCAAGACCCTTGTGTCACCTGTTACCTTGGATGCTCTTTTCAAATTCTGCCTCTCCTAGCTCTCTGCTCCTTTCTCCATTCTTAAAGCTCAGTTTACGGTCCTAGCTGTGTCACCTGCTGACCTTGGAGTCTGTCTGATGTTAGCAGTGTATTCCCTCTTGTCAGCATCCATTTGTTATCCTGTCATTGGGCTCTCTTTTTGCTAGAACAGGTTTGTATGAACTGCTGTTTCATGAAGATCCTTAGACCTTGAAGGGGGTCATTTCTAATGGAATATCTTTTGATTTTCAGTTTGTGTTAAAAATCACTACAACCAAACAACAGGACCACTTCTTCCAGGCAGCCTTCTTGGAGGAGAGGGATGCTTGGGTTCGGGACATCAAGAAAGCCATTAAATGCATTGAAGGAGGCCAAAAGTTTGCAAGAAAATCCACAAGGCGGTCCATTCGTCTGCCAGAGACAATCGACTTGGGGTAATTTTCTGAGTTTGGCTTTCTCCACTCTTTGATAGTAGAAATAGAGAGATGGGAGGGAAGCACGGGTAATCCTAGGCCCCAATAGAGACTGGGAAATGGGTTCTTTGCAGTGTTCTTTACATCTGCTCTAATCACAAGTGTTTCTTTCTCCAGGACAGACATTCCTCTTGGTATATTTTCTTTTTGTGTTAAGCATGGCCTGAAACAAGAGACTCATTAGAAAGAATTTCACGTTGGCTGCTTAAATGTCTGATAAGAATTTAGTTCATGTAGGGTGGAGTTGAAAGCGGTCTCTGAGAGGGGACAAAACACATACTTTCTGTACAACTAATGTAAGAGTTGGCATGTCACAGGAATAGAGTCATATAAAGCTTCATGAGACCTAGCACTTCTCTCACTTAGGTAAGGTCCCAAGAGAAGAAATCTGGCCTGGTCATAGCTGCTGGTTTCAGACATCATGTGATTGGCTGGCACTGTCAGAATTAAGGAGGAAAAGATGCTCAAACTACAAGGGAACATGGAGACTTAGAATTATTCCAATGAGGGTACTTTTAGTTTATTATTCTGAGGACAAAAAGTAAGAGGCCGCTCTTACCTTACCACTTTCAGGGGAAAAAAAAAGATAAGCTTTTTAAAAAAATCATCTTCTTAAAGGCAACTGTAGGGTAACCAATGGCCTGCTGAATAGCTTGTGAGGAATTGGGAGACTTATCTTTCCATTGCTTTAACAAATATCTAAAAGAACCAATTTAGGAAAGGGAGAGATTTATGCCGGTCAAAGTATCTCATTTGACTTTTGCCTTTAGTTCCATAGTGGTGGTTGGGGCCAGCGTCATGGCATACATAATTAATATAGTGAATCTGTCTACTTTGTAGCTGAGGTATGAAAGAAAGTATTTGGATTCCTATATCTCCTTTGGGAGAATGTTCACAAATAACTTAAAAAGCTCTCACTGTGTGTGTATGTGTGTGTACATGTGTGTGCACCTGTATGTGGGTCCATGTGCATAAAAAATATACAGGTGTATTTGGAGGCTGGATGCTGATTTCAGACACCTTTCTCAAGTGCTCTCCTCTTGACTATTGAGCCAAGATCTTTCACTAAACCTGGAGACCACTGGCTCACTCAGTTAGATTAGCTGACACAGTGATCCTCCTGTCTCCATCCCCACAGTGCTGATATTACAAGGTACTGTGTCCCACTTCCTCTATGGGAGCTGGGGATCCAAACTCAGGTCTTCCTGCTTCCCTGGAAAGCACTTTACTAAAAGAGCCACCCCTTCCCTGGCCACATTTCTTGAAGCTTCAACCACCTCTGAACAGCACCAAGCTGGGTCACAAGCCTTTCAGGCATGGGTGTTTGCAGGACATGCCAGATCCAGACTATTGCAGGGCCTTTAAAGATCTTTGTTCCTGCAGACATGGCCCTGGGAACTCCCAACCTTTAGCAAATAATAGGGCAACTCTTCATCTCAGGCACCGGGATGAACTCAACAAGCAGATTAACGAATTTCAGGGATATTAAGCACATCTGTTAAATGTTTTGGTTTTGTAGGCCACCTGATTATGCAAGTTGGAACACCGCCTTTTAACTACTGCTCTTCTGACACAGTAGGCTAAGGGCTATGCTCCTGAGTGGGGAAACTTAGCTTGTGAAGGCCTATCTAATGTGATTCATGGTTCTGAAAGCCTACGCCTTCATCTCTGTTTTATCTGCGCAGGGCTTTGTATCTGTCTATGAAAGACCCTGAAAAAGGAATAAAGGAACTGAATCTGGAGAAGGACAAGAAGGTTTTTAATCACTGCTTCACAGGTAAAATGATGTGCCCTCCCAAAGTGGGCAGCTAGGAGGGGATGTGGCATTCTCCCTTGGCCATCTATGTGCAGTGGGGTGAGGTGCACACGACTGAGGAGTGCAGACCTGTGAACAAGAGAAAAGGATTCTGCCTGTGTTGAAAGAGTAACAATGGGAGAAAAAGCCTTTGTTTTCATTCAAGACTCCAGAATCACAGCTATATCGACCCAGCATCTCTTTTCTCTAATATTTGGCATAATGTTGAAAAAGTATTGGAAAAGGGCACAACTTGATGTACTGCAACCCATGCTGTGATAAACAAGAATTCGGATACATAGTATAAAAATCTAAATAGTAACGTTAGAGTGTCAGACACTGTACATGGTAAGGTATTAGGTGTTTATGCCGTGTGGCTTAGCTGTGAAAACACATTCACTAAAAACACAGTGCCTGGTTTCAAAGCCTAGATCTGCAGCGTACTACCCACAAACCCCCAGGCAATAGTCAGTCATTCTGTGCTTTCCATCTATACAGTGGGGAAAAGCAGAGTGCACCTACTTCCCAGGCTTGTTGTTTTATAGTGGAACAGTACCTGACCCAGACAAAGCGTTTTGAGTGCTAAGCTTTCAAATAGTTACTATGATTAAAGAGGTTATATATCTAAGTAACAGCACCATGAATTGGGAAAAGGTGAAGAACCAAGAGAATTGCTGAGGTAAACGGGGGGCGGTGCCTCAGGTGAACAGGAGGTGGTGCCTCAATTTGACCTCAAAGCAGAGGGAGTTTGTGGGGAAGATTTATGATGATCAGTTATGGTGGAAATGTGCAAAAATATAATCTGGAAGAATAAACTGACCACCTGGAAAATCTGATGGTTCATTATAGGAAGCAAAATGGGATGTATTGTTTGGGAGTCTGTCAGACACTCCACATAGTAAGCATGCTTGCACCAGACGGCACAGATACAGCTTGTTGAAATTATAACAGTTTAAGCATCTGATAAGATATTTGGTCCACAGAAAATCCATGAAAATGGCTTAGGTCAGAGTCAGGAAGGTGAAGAGGAGAGGATGAGAATTTGCACCATGGGGTGGTATCTCACAGAATGGGCTTCAGGAAATGAAGGCCATAGCCCTTTAGCATCAAGTGAGGAATAAGCCACGGCATCTAGCTACTAAGGGACACAGCAAAAGCAAGGCAGGACTCTAAGGCTGTAGGACTGGGGTCACTATGAGAGAACCCCAGGCCAAAGGAATAAGAAGGGGTCCCTATGTAGACTTGGCTTAGACTTATTTTCTGTTGAATATGTCCCTAAAGTCTCAGAGTATTCACTAAGATTCAAGTCCTTCCTATGGATGGTCACCATAGGTTCTAGAACTCTCCATGAGTGGAGTCTTCATGTGAGTCAGATGAGAGGCAGAGATTAGGAAGCACTCAGTGCTCACATGCAATGGAGTGCCTTGACTACCTCATGACAGGGAACCTGGGCTGAGGTTGTCTTTCAGACCCCAACACACCCAGTCAAACAAGCACCACTCAAATGTGAGACATACAAAATGAAGGTCCATGACAGACTCAACTGAGGTCCAAGGTTACTTCAACTCGCTGAGTCTTAAGCTTTTTATTTTTCAAAGGGAGCTAGCAATTGGTACCTCATTTGTGAGGCTGTGAGGACTGAAGGGAGGAGTGCTTATCTTCTCAGAGAAGGAAATGGGGGTAAAAATTTCCACGTGTGACACTCATGAGGTGCTCACTTTCTGAAAGGGGTCATGGGTTTCTCAGGGGTGCCACACTCAATGTTCCAGTTCCAGTGACTCAGGAAGAGTAGGCTGCTATGTTGAGTGTCACTGTGTGATGTCATAAAGAACACACTTTATGAACGTGAAGCTTCATTTTTAGCTTGAGAATAAGATGTAAAAAATGATAATTTTTTTTCATTTCATTGCCTGTGCAATGTTCTCTTAAGAAAAAAGCTAAGTAACATGACTATTCAGTGTCCCTGCCTGAGCCTTTAAAAGGCATGATGATAAACACAAGTAATATACTCCAATTTCAATTTAGGATACATATCCCATTGTGCTATTTCATAATTAATAACTTGAAGTGTCCTTTGTTGACAGATGCTTTTAAATGTAGCATCAGACTTTCCTCACTGACCCACATCTTTCTCCTCCTCTCGACATCTTGTACCTTTTCACCAGCTCCATCTCTGGTCTCAAGGACTGTGATGGGCTTCTGAACTTGTCCACATGGCCGCTCCTTGACTATTCTGGATCCTCAGCTCCTATCTCAAACACTTGCAAAACCTTCTTATATTTTAGATCACAGTCCAGTTACTTTCTCTATAAATCAGTTTCTGATTTGATGCAGTCATTCATCAATACCACAATATACCACTTATAGAAAAATTCTTTAACTTTAACGTTTACAGTTTCACTAGTCAATCTGCCCACTACTATCTTTTTTCTAGTAATTTAGTATCTTGTACAAGCTCAGTTAATATGTGAGGTAGTAAAAATAATTTTAAAAGTATTGTATAAGTATATATATATGCATATATACATAAATATTTGTGTGTGTGTGTGTGCCTGTGTGTCAAGGTGTGCTTTAACTTTTGCATGATTTCTTTTGTTTCCAAATATCTGTCTCACTGATTTTCTTTTTTCCTCTTGGAGTCACGGGGAAGATGAGACCAGATGGACTCTTGTGTCCACTGGAGCCAGTGTGTGGTTGGTAGTCAGTGGCTCGTGGCTTGGTAAAGAGAATTAGCTTTCCCTCTGATGTTCTCATCCAGGTAATGGTGTCATTGACTGGCTGGTTTCTAACAAGCAAGTTCGGAATCGCCAGGAAGGCCTCATGATCTCTGCCTCCCTGCTCAGTGAAGGGTACCTACAGCCTGCTGGTGATCTGTCCAAGAATGCAGCCGATGGAATAGCTGAAAACCCTTTTCTGGACAACCCTGATGCTTTCTATTACTTTGTAAGTGTGAAAAGCTACCCACTTGTGGTCCTGACATAGGATCGGGGTAGGTTTTCTAAGGGTAACTAGTTCATAGCCACACGTGCAAACAGAATGTCTAGTCGGAAAAAGAATTGACGGATGGGGAGGCTGGATGGAGAAGAGAAGTTAATAACAAGCTGGTGAGATGGCTCAGAGGGTACAGAGGCTTGCCGCCAAGCCTGATAACCTGAGTTCAGTCCCCAGAACTTGTATGGTAGAAGGGAGAACCAACTCCTGCATGTTGTCCTTCAATTGTTGGCTCTTCTCACTAACTTAAGCTTTCTCCTGCTATGAACTCCCCTCCTGAATGTTGTAAACTTTGTATACTTTTGTAAGGAAAATGGCTAGGCGTTCAGAGCTAATGAGCTCTGGTGACCAGACTCCACCTCCACACTTCCCTCAACAGCCATCAGGGTTATTTTCTAAGAGTTGTAATGGCCATTCCCAGCCCAGAGGCCAAGTCACACCCAATTAGAAAAAAAAAAAATCCCACCAACCCCTGAGTTTACCCCAAGGATCAGGCCACATAATCCCTCCTATGCAAGCCACCCTCTCACCCTGGCAAGGAACCCTATAGAAACTCTGTGTTCTGCCCAGTTTTCTGCTGCTTCCTCCCTAGCAGAGGTAGTCACCCTTCTGGGTTTTTACCTCCCGATAAATCTCTTATGTGAGGTTTGTTGTGCCCTGTGAATGTGGCATTACTTGGCTCTCAACTGCCAGGATATGTTTTGGAGCAGAGCTGTAATAGTTTAAAGGAAATGATTGTTTATCTGAATAGTTTTCTGTCACTCACCTTTGAAATCTTATTTTTGTTCTAAGTCAGTGGTGCTCAACCTTCCTATTGCTGTGACACTTTAATACAGTTCTCCTTGATTCGGGGATTCCTGACCACAAAACTATTTTGTTGGTACTTTATAACTCTAATTTTGCTACTGTTATTAATCTAACATAAATAGCCGTGTTTTCCAGTGGTCTTAGGTGACCCCTGTAAAAGTGTTGTTTGACCCCCACAGGGGTCAGGACCTACAGGTTGAGAACCAATGTTCTAAGCAATCATTTAATTAATATTTTAATTAAAATTAAATTGTGTGCCACTGCTTAGCACATGTTGTCCCAGACAAAGGGAACACAGCAGTGGAAAGACAACAGCGTCTGTCCTTTTCAGAGGGCTGTCCCTGAAACCTCAGTGTGATGGGCTGTCTGTCTGTGTTCGAAGATACAAGAAAATATTCACTGTGCTTTTGTTCCACCCATCACCTTGTATGTTTCTTATGCTGTTTATGGAGATTGCTAAACCCACGTTATGTAACATGAGCCTAACTAGCGATCACATGACAATTTCAGCAACTGTGGACTTCTAGGGGGATTTTAGACAGTTTTGTTTCTATTTTGGATCAGAATGTAGAAGTTAAGAAAGCTCTGTTGAGAACCATCCAACTTGTAAAAATGAAGACAACATCCCAGACAGGGTTCATTTCACTTTTGGGGAAGTTCCACTACCAGTACTTTTTCTGCTTCAGCCCTTGTGTCTAGCTTTTTATAGCCATTTAAATGAAGGGTGCTAAATTAACTCCCCAAAGCAGCTCCCTCCTCCCCTGTGTGGTTTGTCACTCTCTTAGAGCTCAGAAAATCCACCCACTTATACTGACCTCAGGGGCTGAGATGGTAAACATGCCCTTGCTTCTCTCAAGGCGACAGATGGGTAGAGCTGGGTGACAAATCATGGTGGAGAGTGTTGTGTCGGAGTGCTGTCTGATTTCAAAGATGTGGCCACGACGTCCCATGAGAAAGGAGACGTTGATGAGCCAGACTTAGGACATTACCTGGAGACTCACAGAAAATGAAAGGTCAGATCCCACTTGACTAGAGGCACATAAGGAGCAGCAACTAGGTACAAGAGGGTGGCAGAGGCTTAGACAGCAAATCTAGAGTAACCTTGAAGTTTCAGGTCAGGGTATGTGCAACAGCAGAGAGGCACAGAGGCTGGCAGGAGGGATGTGATATCAGTACAACAATGTGCTTAAGACCAGTAAGAACCTGCTGTGTGGTTTCCCAACAGCCAGACAGTGGATTCTTCTGTGAGGAAAACTCCAGTGATGATGACGTCATTCTGAGAGAAGAATTCAGAGGGGTTATCATCAAGCAGGGATGTTTACTGAAGCAGGTGAGTGACTGCCATGATTTCACCCCAGCCTTCCTCACTCTTCAAGCCTTCTAATATTTTTTCTTCTAAATAATTAACATGAGCAGAGGATGGTAATGCATGTTCATAATTCCAGGACTCATAAAGCTAAAGAGATGTCTGTGAACTCAAGGCCAGCCTAGACTAAACAGTGAGACTTTAGCTTAAAAAGACAAAGCACAAGTAACAAATGAGAAAAGTCAAGTTGTTAAATAGGATTTAGTTTGTTTGACCAATAATAAACGGAAAATGAAACCCACAGAGTGAAAGACGAAACATTAAGTAGATGATGAAGATAATGTTGGGTTAGGACTGGGACAGGCAGGGCAGAAAATGCCCCAAGAGACAGTGAACCGCTTCTTTTGACAATCTCATAATGATGAAAGGTGATTTAAGAAAATATTGCCCTTTCTTTTTTAATAGGGAGAAGGAAGTTGGCCAAGAGTTGCCATTAAAGAGATCAAGATAGTTCATGATAAAGTACTTCAAAGTGACCAGAAAATAGGAACAGGCCACATTCTCTGGTAACCTTTAAGAGCAAAAAGGTGCCATTCCATACTGGAGAAGCCTGGTCAGACCTAAAGCAATGGCGTGAGACCAACTCTATAGCAACAGTAGGCTAAAGTCAGGTCCTGTTCAAGGGCATGGGGACAGGCACAGTACAAATGTGTGGTATGTGTGCAGGTGTGTGGGGGTGTTTTGTGCAATTTCAGGTACAATGTAGCTTCTTTTCCAGGAGTTCAGAAGGAGGAAGTATTAATTTCTAGGGGGCATAGTTTGGGTGGTTCCGTTTTAACTGACAAGCTTAGATCTTGGGTTACCTAAGTTTTTCTTTGTTGCATGTGGTTTTGCTATAACCTCTGAATTTAATCACATTAATTCAAAGATATGATGATAGGAGATTTTTGCCTAAAAGTTCACTTTATGGCATATGAACCCAGAATCTGCTCAAGTTGCGTTTGTCTGGTCTCTAGTTCCCACATGCGTTTCAGTACGTTTTGGGCAGAAGGCAGCCACAAAAAGGAAATTACCAAGGGGCTGCTAGGGGAGGCGGGTCCTATTTTATTGCTTGGAAGAGTATGTTTGTGCAGCTTTAGGGAGGTGAGAATCCAGGTTGCCAAGTGCATCCATTGTAAAGGAAGAGGTGTGTTTGTAGCCGAAGCCAAGCAGAGGCCCGAGTTACTGAGTTTCCCTTTTGCGTGCATGCCTGCCTCAATCCTTTACCCCACGAGCAACCCTGGTCCGTATCAGAACTACTTGGGGGCAAATGTAAAAATGTTCTTTATGTTCTTCAAAAGATCAGCTTTCCTTCCATTGCTGCTGGGAGTTCACCAGGGTTAACCTGCCAAGAAGGTTTACACTTTCGTGAAAAAGGATACCCGTGTTGCACACTCCACAGGTGGGAAGAAGCTGCGTCTAATTGGAGAGCTGTGTTCTTCCTGCTTCTCAATTTTATTTCAAGAGAAATAGTCATACTAGATAAACGGAACCAGTACAGGGATGAATGAACAGCTGTGGCTTATATTTGGTCTAATCCTTTCTGTATAATTTTTTTTTATTATAACATATCCCTCATTTAATTCTTTTGAAGTTCACATATATCTAGTATTTTATTTGCGTTCTGTCAGTCTCTTTCCTTATGGATTGTTAACTCTTCAAAGAATAGGGCCATGTCTTGAACTGAGTTATATGCCTAACACTACTCAACATGTCATGTACAGTAGTGTGCCATTTCACATAATTCTACAGCCAGAAGACTGCAGAGCAATATTTTAACTTATCCACATGATTCAATAACATCTAGCTTATAACTGGTCTTGGTGCTGGCTCCCCGAGAAAGACATGGTTCAGGACCCAGTAATTCACCATGACCTCCTTTTACCTTGCATCTCAGTACACTTCTTTTGTACGCACTGTGTACAGAGTGATGCTACCAACTCACCCTTCCATTCTCTATGCTGTTTCTTGGTACAGGGGCACCGGAGAAAAAACTGGAAAGTGAGAAAGTTCATTCTGAGAGAAGACCCAGCCTACCTGCACTATTATGACCCTGCTGGGGTGAGGTTTTGTGTAGATAAGTCTATCCAAATAGAAGCTTTGCAGTGTGCATGAGCTGGGGCCACTCCTGCTGTTAGATCACTTCTGTTTCCATTCTCAGGTTTCTTCTAAGTCTGTTACTTTTTTTCTACCATTTCCCATGGCAATGTATGAGTTCTTGTGCCTCCAGGAGTTGAAGACAATATCAACATACATATTATATGTATTTGGTTAACTCAGTAGAAGCTATTTTGTCCCATTTTAATTACACACACACACACACACACACACACACACACACACACACACCATTTTAATTTCTTTTAGCATTCAAATAATAGGTTTCATTGTGACACTTCCACACACATCTGCCTTCTTTGTTGTCATTCCTCTGCCTCAATGCTCTCTCGTGTACCATCTTCTCCACTCCCATTCCATTCTTCCTCCCTTGAGAAAGTCTTTCTGCTCTCATGTACCATACAGTCTTTACACCCTTACTCTTCTTCTTTTTATACACTTTCTCCTCATTTGTAGTCCCCAGTCTACTTTCTAAGGGCTTCCCAGGAGAAAACATGAGGAACAGTCAACTTTCTGAGTTTGGTTTATCTTGCTTCACCAAAATGGTCTATAGTCCCAACCATTTTTCTACACGTGTCAATAGTTTTCTATTTTTACCGCTGTGTATGTTACACATTTTCATTACCCATCCATCCAATCCAACTTCCAGGTTGAACTGGAATGAATTTTCTTCCACTTCTCTCTGCTCTTGCCAGACTGACCCTGTGCTAGACCAGGCAGTGTATTTCCTCCTTCTATCCTTTTGAGAAGCCTCCACATTTGTTTTATGTAGTGGCCAGCACAGTTTACTTTCCCGTCAGCAGTGTGTAAGGGTTCATTTTTCTCTGTATCCTTGCCAATATTTACTATTTTATTTCTGTGACAGCCATTCTGGCTGGGGTGAAATAGACCCTCAATGTGATTTTGATTTGTACTTCAAATGTACTGACTGCTTGTGGCTCTTATTTTGAGAACTGTCTATCCATTTCATTAGCCCAATGTTTAATTTGTTGCTTTGTTTTTCTTGGTATTTTATTTAGGAGTTCTTAATATATTCCAGATACTAACGAATATCATGTTTGGTGTAGAATTGGTCAAGGTTTCCTCCTGTTCTGCAGGCATCTCTTCACTCTGCTGATTTTACTCCACCAATGTGGAGAAGGGTTTCAATGTCCTCCACACCACTTGTCAATTTTGTTATTTCCTTTGCTGCTGGAGTCCTTTCCAAGAAGCCCATTCTTAAACATCATCTTGAAAGGGGGGGTAGACATCCTGAAAAGGATTTTCTTCCATCTCTCTCTGCTCTTACCAGACAGACTGACCCTGTGCTAGACCAGGCAGGTCTAGCACCACATATTTTGGAGACATGGTAGCCCCTCTCTCTTCTAGGGTGAAGATCCCCTGGGAGCAGTCCACTTGAGAGGCTGTGTGGTGACTTCGGTAGAGAGTAATCCTGATGGTAAGAATGAACTTCTTTATAGCTTGTATATTTATGACATGCATACATTAACTGTCTGAAAACTTTGGAGGTATTTAAGTGCCATCTCTTCCCATGAGCTGATCCACCTTTCAGAACTTGGGAAAAGAGGTGTTTTTGTGCATGCCTTGAGTATGCCACTAAATAATGATAGAAAAGCCTATTACCTCCAAACTGGCTTCTACAGAGAGCTTGACCACAACTTCTGATGCTGTGGCTTTCCTTAAAGGAGATCATGTACTTATCCATATAAAGAAATGCTCTGCAATAAAGGGAACACCAATGCAGTGATGCCGAATACTCAGTGGGAAGATCACAAGGCACGACTGGTGGGTCTGTGCTACTTAGTCTGCCACAAAACCCACCGTGAGCCATGCCACCCTGCTGGATCTCAGTTCCTGCTCTGAAAATAAGGGGCTGCACCAGATGCCTTTTACTGACACATGGATTAACCATGAGGCTGTTGAGTATCTTGTCAGGCCAGAGGACACATGGAGTCACTGAGATGTGACATTAACAGCCTGCTCTAATTTTTCTTCCCTGTCATTTGCTAGACTTTTTCTTTCTGTGTTGTTTTATTTATTTTTTTTTTAAAATCATATTTTTGAGCATAAAATCATACAGAAAACTATGTAACAATGACCAAATTTCAACAGAAGTAACCATACAATTTGTTTTGTTTGATGCATGCGTGTCCGTCTTCATCTCTTGATAATTTATCTTGAATCAAATGAAGACATACCATTTAAAGGGGAACAAACCATGGAATCACTCTGGCTTTACATTTTGGGTTTAGTTGCCTTTTCATCTTTTATTAAGAGCTCAGAATTAGGTCTTAGTTTAGACTATACTTACAAGACTGATGTTAGATATGGTTTGGGTTTATTATATATTCATGCTTGCAGATAAAAATATATGTACCTTTTAATGCAATGCATATGGAGGTTGGCTCTAGGTTTATATTACGAGCAAAAGAAAGGAGCTCCTTAAACACCATCAGAAGTTACTTAGTAGATGCTATTGGTGTGCAAAGGCAAGAAATTTGGCACACTTACTAATGATGAAAGAAAATGTTTCTCCTTGAGTATTATGCATGCTTTTTAATAATCATACTATGTAGCTATCTTTACAAACATTGCATGTATCCTTAGACAAGGAATATGCATGTATGCATGTTTGCAATATGACACTGTGAGACAGGCGTTTCATGATCTGGGGAAGGAAAAGGGACAGGTGAGCTTCTGGTACCCACAGGGTATTTCACTTTCTCTCTCACCAGGGAGGAAGAGTGATGAAGAGAACCTCTTTGAGATCATCACAGCAGATGAAGTTCACTATTACTTGCAGGCGGCCACTTCCAAGGAGCGGACTGAGTGGATCAAAGCCATCCAGGTGGCCTCACGGACTGGGAAGTAAGGACAATGTTCAAGTCCTCATCCCTCCCGAGGGAAGCCCATGTGTAGATAAGCTCAGTGAGTGACTTATCTGTGGTAATTCAACCAAGAAGAACGTAGGACTAGGAGGCATTTGCCTGCATGTAACCAACTAGGTGCCACATAATGTTGCCTGTGCCCTTCCACTCACTCTGGTCTCGCCACCCTATCTGTGTCCATAAGCCATATAATGAGCTATGTCGGTAGGCTACATAGCCTTTCCAGGCCTTAGGGACTCTTGTGGAAAATGAAGTCATGAACTAGGATATCTCTGAGGTCCTATATAGGTTAAAAAGCCAAACAGCAAATCTCTGTGGTTATAATGCTCTGTGATTATAATCCCCATGTAAGCGAAACTGTGTCCAGCTATTCTGCTGGTGTCTCTTTTGGGTCAGCAAGTGGGCTCTTGCCTCTCCTCACATGTGCCTGGTTTCTTTTAGACATCACCTGTCTTTGAAACGGTTGCCAAAGTGTTCTGAGAATACTAAGAATTCTCCTTTGGTCTCTGATCTTGTAGCTGTTGTTCACAACTTCATGGTCATGTAGTTCATGCAGGCATTTCTCAAGAGGAGATTTCAGCCTTCAGCTTTTGCGGTTGTAGTTCCTGAGAAGCAGACCCAAGGAAACCAGGGGCAGCTGAGGGTCTTGCTAGATGCCAAAGCTGCTTAGATCAAGATCTGAGGTGGGATGGGGTCATCCCTTTGGTCTTTTCTGGAATATGATGTATCATTTCTTACAAATTATAGGGTTATCCCTAAGTTCTTGAGTTTCTCTTAAGTTTTACAGAAAATTAGTTCATTGCATGTGTGAAGGCCATGGGCAGTGGCCTGGCTAGCATGTCTCCCCGATCTGCAGGGAGAGGACAGGACTGGATTGAGGGGCAAGCTGAATAGATAGATGATAGACCTCTCCAGGGTCAACACCGAGGGCCTGGAATCTATACAGAGTGTTTGATGAAGGATATCAAAGCCATGAATCTCCTTTAAGTCTTCTGATCTCAGTGCCATGCAATTCTCTGGTCTTAAGAGTAAGCAGCTCCCATTTGGGCTCTGAGGGCTTTCTGGTCTGGTTATTAGTGGGAGCTGCTTCGAAATAGGAACTTGTCTATAATTTTTCAGTCTAATTACTCGTGTCCCAAAGTATAAAACCAGGTATTCATGCAACGGAGTATATTTTTTAAAATATTATTATTTTTGTGTGTATGGTTGTTTGGCCTGTATGTATGTACCATGTGCTACACCTGGTCCATGAAAGCCAAAAGAGGCCACTGGATCTCCTCCAGTTGGAATTAAGGGTGACTGAGCCACTATGTGTGTGTGTGGTGGGAACTGCACCCAGATCCTCTGGAGGAACAGCCAGTGTTCTTAGCTCTGAGTTATATTGTCAGCACTATGAATATTTTTCTAACTCCATATTTAGTTCTGTGGTGCTGGTAAAGGAAGGAGCGAACATTTCCCTGATCACATAGCCCCTGTACTCATGTGTTAATTCCCTTGTGCCAGTCATGCGGCTCTGGCTACGGTTATTTTATTGATGGCCAAGAGGCCAACGACTATCCTTTCTTTGATTCTTCAGCACACTGTCTTTATCGAATGCACACAACATTTTATTTACAGTTAGTCTTCAAATAATTATTAACATGGAGTCAGCATTATGTTTTGGAATAGGTAGGGTTTAGCTTCGCGTTGTTTGGGCACGCCGACTTTGAAATGGCTTTCCCTTTATATGATTCGCTTTTATGTTCTGAATAGTTTTATTTTATTTCTCAAATCATTTGCATATACTTGTCATTTAAAACAAAACAAACACCATGGGCTGAAGAGGTGGCTCAGCAGTTAAGAGCACTTGCTGTTTTTGCAGAGGACTGGGATTCTGTTCCCAGGTCCACATGGTGGCTCCCAGTTGTCTGTAATTCCAGTTCCAGGGGATCTAACACCTTTTTTCTGGCCTCCAAAGGTACTGGAGACATGTGGAATACATGAGTGCATACATACAGGCAAGTACTCACATACATAAAGCAAAATTAAATAAATCTTTTAAAGCCAGTTTACTTTAGGGTCTAATAAAATACACTCACACTGAAGACATGGTTATGGATAAGGTGGAGTATACTTCTTGTTTTTAACACATATCACTTCAACTATAATCCTTAGACAAATGAAAAGACCCATTAAGTACATACACATTAGGTATACACCTAAGCTTTCTTCTTTGAGCTGCTAAGGATGCTGTAATCTCATCTCTGCTACAGCCTAGTGACTGTTTTCCCCTGGGACTTCAGGTACATAGTAATGCAGGTGGGCACAGCGGCTTGTAGCATTGTGAAGGCTTTCTAATGTAAACAGTTGCCTTCTCTTTGGTAGAAGCTGTCTCTCGACAAAACAAGTATGTAGGGAATATTTAAATGTGCTATTTATATCTGAAAAATTTCTTGGCCTACAAATAAAACTCAGATCCTGTTGGGCACCACAATAAGATAACAGACATGATTTGGACACTGTCATGGTAGCCACCACCCTCAGGATGTATGTGAAGTGTGTGGAAGCTGATCTTCTTGCAGGGCGGCTGTTGCTGTCAAGAAAGACTGGCCATTTTTTTTCCCTCAGTATTCAAACTTAAAGTGGGAAGGAAACAGGTTGCTTAATTACCAACCACAGAGGTTTAAGAAATAATATATAAGCCATGTATAGTGGCATACACATGCAAGGCCAAAGCTTGTGAGTCATGGTAGGTACGTAGGAGGATGGCAAGTTTAGGGCAAGTTTAGCGACACAGTGAGACCATGGAAATAAGAAAAAAAATAAGGAAGGAGCAGAAGACAAGGTGATAAAAGGAGGCAAAGATCTTCTTGCCTTATACAACTCACATAAGTCAGACAAATAAAACATCAGTCTGAAAACCGAAACACTCGCTAGAAGTCGAGATAGTGAAATCTCACAGCATGAAATGCAGCATTTGGTTTCTAATAAACACACACACACAGACACACACACACAGATACACATACACATACACAGACACACACATACACACACACAGACACACATATATACACACACAGACACATACATATATACATACACACATGCATACACACAGACACACACATACACACACACAGACACACATATATACACACACAGACACATACATATATACATACACACACATGCATACACACAGACACACACATATGCACACATATGCACACAGACACACAGACACACACAGACACACACATACACACACACAGACACACACACACACATACACAGACACACACACACAGATACGCATACACAGACACACACACATACACACACAGACACACAGACAGACACACACACACACACACACAGACACACAGACAGACACACACATATACACACACAGACACATACATATACACATACACACACATACACACACATGCATACATACAGACACACACATATGCACACATATGCACACATGTGCACACATACACACATACACACACAGATGCACACATATGCACACATATGCACACATACACACATACACACACAGATGCACACCCCTTCCACACAGACACACACACATATACACACACATACACACACACAGACAGGGACACACACACATACACACACATACACAGACACACATACACACCCCCCCACACACACACACGCACACTACACCACAGCAAGTGACTTTCAAAGCAGAATGTGGAAGTTACTTAAATGAAGACATAGATAACCATTTGGTGCTGGTCAGAAGATAGTAAAGAAAGCTAAACAAAGGCTTAGAGCCCATTGCCTATGGACTCTTTGGAGAATGATGTAAACACCTCTGGCCCCCATTTTTAGGACAAAAAGAAGACAGGAAGGGTAATCGCACAACAGTTCAGATTGTATTCTGTGTTCTTTAAATACAGGGTTTAAAGCCATGCAGGATGCGTTAGCAGTACAGAAGATAGTAACGAAAAAAGAAAATAGTGGGGGAAGTTCAAAAAGTTAAAAAGTTGCTTAAAAATAGAGTGAAATTATACCCTTGCTGTGTTTGGTCTAGTTTCAGGGCAAAATGAACATAAAATTTAGAGGTCACTGGAGGAGACAAAGCAGGTGGGGGTTGCTCTTCTGAGGAGAAATACACAGGGATGCTTGTGGCAAGGCTTCGATATGGTGGGGAAGGCACTGCTGGAGCCTGAGATTGGGGCTCAGATGCAAACTCATGACTTACATAGTTACAGCCTTCCTTAGTATCAGCGTCTGTGTTAGTCAGCATTCCATCACTGCAACAAATGTCTCAGATAAACCAACTTAGAGAGAGAAAGGTTTATTTTGGCTCGCAGTTTCCATTAACGGTTGGCTGGCCTCTAGTTTGGGGCTTCTGGTGACTATCTTATACCAGCAGAGAGCAGGTTCTGGTTGTGGCTGTGGTTAGGAATGGAAAATATTCTGAGACACTCACATCCTCTTCAAGCACATGTTCCCAGCGACTAAAAGAGTTACTACTGGACCTCTGAGAGGTTCTCCTGCCTCCTAACAGAGCTACATGGGAGCCCAAGCTGTAGCCACGAGAGCCTTTCTATCCACATACGATTTTGGCAGCCTCTTGGTTATTAAAATAAAATTGGTGTTGCTGTTAGGACCAAACAGAGCAACATGTATGAACTACTTGGCATGTGTGGACACACCACAAACCCTAGCTTCCCTTCCTTTGTCTCTTCTTCCATCAAAGGCATTCATGGTAATCTAAGGTAGTGGGCAATGGTTTTCAATTTTCTAAACCTTAATCACAATTGCCTAGAATTCTTTTGTTGGCCATTGGTGTATAAAACTTGTTCAAGACCCCTTGCCCTTTCATTGTAGGATATTCAAAGCCCAGCTTACCTGACTTCGGAATCTATGTTCTTAAGCTCACCGTCCTAGCTTTTGGTATATATCTTGTTTCCATTGGAACCCTGTTAACTGTGCCCTGGCTCCTGTCCTATCAGCTACAGCAGCATTTCCTGTTAGCACACAGCTAGCCCTGACTCTGGGTTCTGAGCTTTCCGTGGCCTAAGGGAAACCTCTATGGTCAAATATAGCTCAGCAAAGGGCACTGGTTTTGAGGTTTTGTGATATGTTTTTGCAGACATTTTTTTGGACCGATTAGGATGTATTTGTACACACACACACTGAGTACTCATTTGTTTTAAACTTCCCTCTGTGGATGAGCAGCAAGAAGCATTCACACATACACAGGAAAACCCTGCTGCATGAATAAAACCCATGGTTTGCCAACAATCAGAAAACTTACCCAAACGTGTGAGAAATCAATACACACATAAATAACTAGATAAAAAAAAACATGTGTGGAGTGTCATCAGTCATCAGGGAAGTGCTAATTGAGGTCACAGCAGGACATCTCCATAGAATTGGGGGGCTCCCTGAACCAACATAGAATAACGTCCTGAGTTTCAACCAGGGAATGGAACACCTGAACCTTTGCAGTGGTACAGTACAATGTTCTGTGAAAAGTACAGTGGTATTAGCCAGCCACTTTGAATAACAACCTGTGGGAAGACTTAAAGCATTAAATATATACTATCTACTCCATTCCTTGATCCATATCCAAGAGAAATAACAGCACATGTCCATACAGAACTTTCATGAGTGTTCATCATTTGTAGTTGTTAGAACAAGAAAGATGATCCAGATATTTTTTAAAAATACAGTAGTAAAAAAGCAAATCATATGTATTCATACAATGACATACTTCACACAATAAAGGAGTAAACTCTTTGTATGTACAACAGGACAAATAGGCTTGGCAAAAAGTTGTATATGCTGTGTAACTGTAATGACATGAGATTCTAGAAACTGCACACTAATCTGTAGTGATAAAAAAGAGATCAGTGGGTATTTGGGCATTGGAAAGAGCCCGAAAAGAAGTGGGCAGAAGGAAACACAAAGGAAGGAGAAAGCATTTGAGAGGGATAAAAACCTTTGTCTAGAAGGTTGCATTAGTGTTACGGGTACATAAGTATATTAATACCTGCTAAGTTGTGCATTGCAGATGCTATGTGTTGTGTGCCAGGAGGCTTTGCACAGTAGACGCTCTGTATTTGGGTTCAGCAAGAGTAGTTGCCTTGTGAGCCTGCCATGTCCCACTTGGCATTCCTTTGGGAGTGGTTTGGGGGAAGGCCACAGCATATATAGCCCCATCCCTTATCTTTGGTGTGGTAGGATGTATCTGAGGATTAGATGTGCAAAAACCAGGGTGCTTTGGAAGCATGGTGTTCAGCCTGAAATTTCTTGCCTTTTCAAGATTTCTTGTCTGTTATAAAGACATTTGAGGGTCTCCTTTACCTACTAAAGATTTTACTGCAGTAGGGACTGGTTATTTCTTTTACACAGGAAAGGACACAAAAGAACGGAGAAGGGGGTGGTTTTCTGGGACTATATGTGTGGTTCAGTGATAAAGTACTTTATATAGAGTGCAGGAGCCTGGGTTCAATTCTTGGCACCACCCAAAACGGTTACTTTTAAAGACAACCCATATCTGACTTCTCTGGTTGGCATCATGTATTGTAAATTACTGATTTGTCTACCTTGCAAGAAGAGAGCAGAAACCAACTTGTGATCTTACTCTTTGACATTGCACTGAACGGCTATGTTTCATTTTTAGATTCTGCATCTTCAAGTCTGACAAATATAAGCAGAATGGTCAGACAGAAGCTCATTTTACCACCTTGTTAAGGGTCCAGTGTCATGTCAGAATGAAAGTGCCATGTCTCATGTCCCTGTGGATCTTTCCTTTATTGTCAATGTCTTGACGTACAAGGGAAGTAACACCTGGTTGTCTTATTTGTGGATTTCATTGGAGGTAGTGTAAAACCAGAGGACTCAGGGCCTAGTTTGCTCGTTTATTTCTTGTCTCGCTGACTGACCTAGATGGTTGGCTGTGTATCTGTCCACCCACTGTGCTCTTTTTCCTTATCTGGCTGTAAAGAATAGACTGAAGAGGGTAAAAGCTGAAGCTAGAAATACGATGATGAATAATTCACTCAAGAAACAACACTGACTTAGGCCAGACAAGGAAGCCTTGCATATGAACATTGTCCCATTTGGGCTACATATTGTTTGCAATCTCATTAATAGGACATACTAAGTAATGTGGGAAGGATGGGTAAGAAGAAAGACAAAGGAAGAGTGACACACATTACCTTGAGTATTGTATAAAAAGTGGAACTGTTTGCTGAGGTAGGAAGATGCAGAGATTCAGACTACTTATTACATCTTATGAAGACTACCACCTATACGTATTTCAAATGAGACTTCTTACATATGCAGGGCTACCTCGACTAGTCTAAGTCACTGTTGTTTCTTAAGCAAATTATTCATCTGTTTCTCATAATATTTCTATATAGAGAGGTAGCATTTAGGGCTGAGGGGCTAGCTTTCTTACATATGACATGCTTTGAGCCATTTAATTAGAGGGTAGGTTCAGAGAAATGGTAAGGACCAAGTGAAAAATGCCTCTTCTAGTGGAGAACTGAGTATATCTGGATCCAATGTAGGGGTGTGCTGATTTTGAAGTCAGTAAGAGATACCCCAACCTCAAATTGCCATTTGAAGAATGAAAGCTGTGATCTCAGCAGAGAGGAATAAGATGTACTTATATATGGGTAATTAGAAAGCTGTAGGGCAAATGCCCAGGTTCTGAGGTAAAATACAAGAATCTACCAGAGTCTCATACTTGTTACTTACATTATACAGTTTTTCTCTTTGTCACATGTGTTTACAGCACCAATATGATGACAGTTGCTATAATACACTGTGCATATAAGCCCCCAAATCAAGGATGCAAATGCAAGTTTCCCCAACTGCACTTTAATAGGAGCTAAACGACTTTGAGATCCTCCTTTTTCTGATTGTGACACAGGCACAGACTTAAATGAACACTGGAGAATGCTGTCCAAAATGATCAGCATTAATGTGTCAGGTGGCAAGCACACATAGGGTAGAAATACTGCATACTCACTTACGCATTTGGTAAACATATTCTTTTTTCAATGTTTATCTGTAGGTTGTACTTGAAATATAACAATGCTGTATCTCTGTGTGAGAGAATAGAGACGAATCCAATCTGCCTTCTTAAGAATCATTTGTCTTCTTTGGGGGATTGGTATGGTGCTGGAGTTATCTTGTGGAATGAATAATTTGTTTGAAAGGTTAATGATGATATAGTTTGTTTGGGCATTATTATTATTACTTGAGGAATGACAAGTTTCCTGAGATTTGCCAATGGCCATTTATATGATATGTATCCCAGACCAGGAACCATATCAATTATGTTGTTACAAGTGTTGTTTTATTTCAAACTCTAAACACACCAAATCTTCTTTACTATGGTTGTACAGATAAGGACGTCAAGAATCATCAAGGTGAATCTGATTGGCCAAGATTCTACAACCAGGATAATGGAGATGGACATCAAGGCCAGACTTTGAACTTTTAGTTGGCATTCTGTTTTGTCCTCACCTTCCTCACATGCTTCTGGGGTGTATCATTCTAATGTATTGTTTATTTAATATTCACTTTAGCAAGAGTTCTCAAGCTTTGTAGGTCTGTTCCCCCGACCCCAGCACTCAAAGAAAACAATATTGTGTCTGTATGCCTTGCCACGGGAAGTCTGGAGACCTCACAGATAGTCCAGAAAATATCAAGGCTGGAGGAGGACGAGGCCTTTCATCCCTTTGTATTCTGAGTTCTCCCTACTGTTTTTTCTCAGTTGAATAAAACAATTGCCATGATACTCCACACAATACAGAAGGCCTCAGCCTACTTGTGTCCCTTGCTCAATGTCATTTCTTCAATGTACAAGGATGTCAGCTGGGTCCTTAGAAAAGCTGAGCCTGAGATAGAACAAGGAGTGAAAGAAACATATTAAGAAGGGAAAAGAATGATATTAAAACAGACAAAAGTGAAAGGAAGTAGAAATTGGGTAAGGAAACCAACAAAAATCTAACAACAGGGTTGGCCTAGAAAGAATAGCAAGGGACCATCTTCGCCTGACTGAGCAGTATATCAGGTCCTCTGTCTTATGTGGAGAAGTGACCCAAAGTGACAATATTTTTATGGACTAATGAACAGTACTGCATGGTTTCTCTAATTACACAGAATCTTACAAGGAAAAAAGACTGAAAGATCAGAGACAAGGAACTCTTGGGAAGAAGCATAAGGATGGACATCTGGGAGTGGGTGTAAAGTGTGAGGATATATATGCCATATTCTAAATCCCAGAAGCTTCCATCCCCAAATCACTTGGCCTGCAATCACCAAAGCCTTAGAACAAAGGACAAATGAATGGGTGGCCACAGTGGTAGCTATAGAGGCCACATACAAGGACAACAGCATTGGCTTCAACTTTTCAACTTCATTTAGCTATTGCCACCATGTGCTCACATGTCCAGCATGTGAGCAGTGAAGACGAGTGCTGAACACTGTGTGGTATTCTTCAAGGGAATTAACAAGTTCTCTGATAAGTTGGCTATATTTCATTCTGAATGTTTTGTCCTTGCAAGAACAGATGCTGAATCTAGCTGTGAATTTCTCTTTCTTATTCAGAGTACTCTATTTATAGACAAAGGGTCCATATACTATAATGTCTAGTTAGATAGCTATTGTAGTTGGGAGAAGGAAATAGATCCATTTTGTGGGTCTAGTACATCCCTCAGTCATATTTCCTTGAGCCTCTGCCTGGCTCACTAGTTATCAATTCTTAATTCATGTTAAAATCATCCTTCTTATATAGCCATATTTCTGTGTTTAGACCAGAACCCTACCATTTATTGTCTGGGTTCATTTTAAAAGTCTCCAAATGGGCTTCCATACCCCACAACTACGCTCCAATCTACTTTACATATATTTATCACTAAACTCCATATGAAATGAAGAACCCTTAAATATCTAATGTTGTTTATCTTCTAAACCTCAGCTCATCTCCAACTGTTCCATTGTTTGTACCATACCATAATCAATTCATGATAGCTCTGACCAAGTGAGTGGACAGTTTAATCCATTGGTAGATTCAAGTCTATTGGGAGGAGGTAGACCTCTGCAAGGTGGAGGAAGAAGGCCAATGTGGGTGTATCCTTAAGGAGCTATATCATGGTCACTCCTGTTATCACTCTGCAATGACTCCTCCCTATTATAATGTGCCCTTTCCTGGTTCACCACACTCAGTGACCCTGGTGGACTGAAACTCTTAAATTTATGATCTAAAAATGACTCCTTCTTCTAAACAAAATGATGGGCATTTTGTCCCAGCATCAAGTGGAGCACATAAACAAGGAGGTGTCCTTGTTTTGTCAAACATTAATTTCCATAAAATTCAGGAGTAAGATGGAAAACTTAATAAGATCTTATATTAAAACCAAAAAGTAAACAACTAGCTGGGCAGGCAAGTAGTGTCCACTGGTGCTGTAGAGACATGACTGGTGGTGGGGGGCAGGATAACCAATGGCTTTCTGATTGAATCTAAGGCCCACTCCACAGAAGACAATTCATGTCTAGTACTATTGGTCAGATGCCTGTGTCTGGGGAGGACATAAGCCCTACCAGGGAGGCTGTTACTATTGTTTTGTGAAATACACACGTTGTGCCTATTAAATTGCCCTTGAAAAGACCTCATCTCATGAGTCCCAAAGCTAAGAATGTCCTCAGACAAAATGCAATGCCTACATTGTTGTAATCCTTATAATCTATCTGATGTTTCTACAAATGTATTTGAAAAAAAATGCCTTGATTTAGGACTTTGTTCTGTTACTCTGAAAATTCATGTAAGTGATACAACACTGTAGTAGTGTTTTTGGGAAACCTCAATGTACTTTCCTAAGACATAGTCACTCATATTTTGCTCTAGAATAAACTCTAAACTTTTATTCCTTTGAAGGTAAGAGCTGTCTTTTTTTGTGTCAATCGTGTGGAAGCCCCCAAGTCCTCTCCCTATGTACTGTGTATGTCTCCATCTTGGTGTTCTTGAATAGAATCTTTTATAATAAACTGGCATTTGTACAGAAGTCACTTTCTGGGTTTTGTAATACATTCTTGTGAGATTATGCCCTTAATTTGAGATTCTATATTAACTCGTGGTTTGTACCACAACATAATGGTAGGACACAGGTGGTGACTACAGAATGAGTTAATGTGAGGGCAATTCCCACACATTTGTTATCAAAGGATTATATGTAAGCAGATATAAACACTTCTTTTTTTATGGACTGTGAATTTGGAAGGTTCAAGGAAGAACTTTATATATATATTTTTTTCAGATTTACCTTAAAGTTGAAATATAACTGTGGATTAATGTACAAAAGGCAAACGTTCAAACTGGTTACTTAAGATTAGTATACTTCTTGTATTTAATTATATATTTTCTACAAAATTTATTGTATTAGTTTTCTGTTGCTCTTCTAAGAAATCAGCACAGATTTCTTAGCACAGATAAGATGGCTTACAATAATACAAATATATTATCTTATAGCTTTGGACGTTGTAAGTCTAAATTGGGTCTCAGGATGTGAGCAAGGCTACATTCCTTGAGGGACTACTAGGGGAGAGTCCATTTCCTTACTTTTTAAAGTTTATAGAAAGGAATCTCATTCCTTGGCTAGAAAGTCCCCAAGATGGCAATCTTGGCTGTCAACTTGACTGGATCTGAAATCAACAAAAATGCAAACTTCTGGACACTGGCATGGACTTTCTCCAGTAAAATTATTTGAAATGTAAAGATCTATGCTAAATATGGGTGGCACCTTCTAGTGGCAACCCAGATAAAAGGTCATGGAAGAGTCTTTTTCCTGCTTGTTCTTACTCTTGCTGACAAGTCCACTTATTCCTCTGGTGCTGCATTCCTTCACTGATAATAGAACCAGCTTCTTTGGGTTCCCAGTATAGCCTGAAGACCAGTTGCTTTTCTGGAATCCTTCAGGACTTTCATGCCAGACTGGGATTGCTGAAACACCTATCCTTGTGGATTGGGTAATTACTGGATTCTTGGCTGTGCCAGTATGAAGCAGTCATTGTTGGACTACCTGGATCTTACTGTATAATTCAATCTGGTAAATCCCTTCTAAATATCAATTCATTTTTATCATTCTGGTCTTCTACAGAACCCAGCATTGTCACCTTCCAAGCCCACCTATGCCCCACCCCCAAGCAGTCCAGTAAGCTCTGAGCACTCAATGGCTTTTTTAGTGCAAAGTTCCAAACACCTCTGCAAGACTCCCAAAACCAACATGGTCAGGCCTGTCACAACAATATCATTCCTGGTACCAAAGTTTGTCCTCATTAGGATTTTTATTGCACCATGACCAAAAGTCCCACTTTCACATCACAACGCACCATAGAAGGAAGTGAGGGCAGGAAGTCATTCTCCCAGCTGAGGTTCCTCTTTCCAGAGAAATCTTGTTTGTGTCAGGCTGACAAGAACTAGCCACGACAAAGTTCTATCTATAGCAATGAAAGAGAAATAAAGGAGAACAAGTAACAAACATAGTTTTCCCTGCATGCAGATGATGTGATGCTTTATGTCAGAGACTGTAAAGACTCCCTCTGAAATCTCCTAGAGCTGATCAATATGTTTGATAAAGTGGCAGGAAACAAAAGAAAATTAATGACAACCAGGAGCTTTCTAATATGTCAGCGATAGACACGCCAGGAAAAAAAAATATCGGGGAAACAATTGCACTTTAAAACATTTCCGTTTCTCGTTAAAGACGGAGGGGGCGGGGAGAGAAGAGACAGGAGTGGGGAGAGAATAGGGAGGGGGAGGGGAGAGAAGAGGAAGGGGAAGGGGAGAGGAGAGGAAGGGGAGGGAAGAGGGAGGGGGAGAGAAGAGACAGAGAATGAATAACCTTGGAGTAAACTTAAGCAAGGAGACAAATGCCCTTTACAATAAAACCTCATAAAAATTATTATGTGTGTGCCTGTTCCATGGTATGTGTGGCTCTCTAAACAAGACTTGAACAAGGAGGAAATCGATGGACTTGCTAATGTGTAGGGGGACAAGCTTACAAGGCCTTAAACCTAGACAAAGACTACAGTCAACCAAGCAATGTTGACAGTGGGAGACAGTCTTCCCCAGGTAAGAGGACACTAGTTGGTTATCCAATACCAAATGGACAGTCCTGGAAGCATGTACCTACAGGCAATATTATACAGGCTGAGTGGGTTGTTACATATATACAAATATACATGTATATATAACAACAGTTAAAGAAAAAAGGCCATGAATTTTAAAGAAAAAAAGTGGGGAGGATATATGGAACAGCTTGGAGAGAGAAAAGGAAAGGAGAAAATAATGTAATTGAAATCTCTAAAACTAATCTTAGGTTTTAAAGCCGCACTAATTTGACCAGGAATCTCCCGATTGGTAGTTGCTATAAATACCTTGGCTAAAATATTCCTGTGGTATATTCCTCTTTAAGTGCAGTTTTGGACACAGGTTTTTGTGACAATTGAAATTACTGCAGTATTTTTATCAAGCAGTGTTCTTTGCTGTAAATGTTCAAAGTTACAATAGAACATTTTAGTAATCAAATATGACTGCTACAAAATGAGAAAACTAAGGCAGACAGAAGGCCTGCTTTCCTAGAAAGGGAAAAGATTTTCTGAAAGGGACTAGTACCAAAATACCACCCCTGATACCTGCATCCTTGGTAGCTTCCTTCCATCTGGGAGAATAAAAATATTTACACTTTCAAGAGAGTGTTTTCAGTGTTTATCATTAAGTTTTAGAAAAAATTATATGTCTGAACACAGTACCTTTTGCCTCACAGGGGATATGTTTAGGTATTATGGTTTCCGAATATTAGCAGCCCCTTCAGGACACTCTTAACCTCTCTCTCTTTGCTTTCATTTAGGTGAGAGAAAATGAGCATTTTTGTTGTTGTTTGTACAGATGTTTAAAACCAGTCTTTGGATAAAGTATACTATTTCCCTATCTATATTACAAAAGTAAGGTGAAACAGTGAGTAAAATTTGTTATTATTATTATTATTATTATTATTATTATTATTGTGTGTGTATATTTGTGTGTGTGTGTATGGGTAGTTTGTGTGTGGGTGTGTGGTGTGTAGTGTGAGTGAAAGCATGTGCCTGCACCTTGGCATGTACAGAGTCAGGGGAGGTGATTCACTCCTTCCATCTTTATGTGTGGTGAGCACCTTTACCCAATGGTCCGTCTTGTAGAATCTATGATGAAAACTTGAAAGCATCTGATGTTTTCTTCAGCAAACGTGGCTAGAATGACGAACACTGGGCCTTCATTCAAGCCCTTGGGGATTCAATTGAAATACTGTTCCCTCTGCTGGCGGCCGACTAAATACCATCATAATGTCCAATGTGCTTTGGAGCCAGCCTTGAGGACTAGGTGTTTGGAAGATCTTTTCATTTTTATTCTCTTCTGACTTAAAAGAAGAGAAAAATGGATAAAATTTATTTTTTCCCTAATAAAACATTTTTATACATCTTTTTATATTTTTCATTTTTATTAATTATACAAAATAATGTTTCCTTATGACATTTCATACATTACATAGTAGAAAACTCATCATCCTCAATACCTTATTATCATAGGTATAATATGATAATAAGCAGGTGACAGGGGCTATGAAGGGGGAAATGGGAAAAACTAGGAATACAGAGGGAGGAGGAGGAGGGGGGAGGAAATAAGAGGGAGAGGGAGGATGGAGGGGTAAATAACACTAAGGATACTTGAAAAAGTCATAAGGAAAAATTCAAATAATATTATGTACAAAATTACACATCACATCACATATACACACACAGCCACACACACACACACACACAGAGAGAGAGAGAGAGAGAGAGACACAGAGACCGAGACAGAGACAGAGCGAGAGAGAGACTAGGGGAGGGAGTAGGCCATTGTGGGTGACTCAACAAAATCTCAGTACCAGAAATAAAAAACCTTCCTAGTTGTTGGTCAGGGAAGTCCAAGAGTCTGCCAAATAATATGGGCAATATAGTTGTTTATTCTTGCTTTCTAGAATTTGAAGGTATGTCCCTATTGCTGAAGACACCTCACAGTTTGCACATAAAACCTGAAGCTGTTGAGCTGGAACAGCCCCGGAAGCCCTCTCCCTCAGGACTAGCTCGTAAAGTGCTAGAAAGTACTATACAAGCTGCCAAGTGAGAAAAACATTCAAAAGTCCCACTCAGCTGTGATGCTGATAAGTACAGTAACCAGCACAGCAAAGATAGCCTATCTTGGTGTTAACTAATAGTTTGATCCAAAAACAATTGGGTTTTTGGCCTGCTTAATACAGGGAACTCTGGTACGGTAATCCTAGCCAACTACCCAGCGTAGTCCATATAAGTAAGATTAAATGGACTCAGAAGATGTATTTATATAGTTATATGTATATATAACAAGTAACAGTGATTAAAGAAAAGAACAATTTAGATAATACACAAAAGCAGGAGGGCTCAAGTGTGCTGTATGTATGGAATGGCAACAAAACTCCTTAGTTTATACAAATAATAAGTGCCAATAAAAATTAAAACAAAAAGGTGCAGTACTCTCCCATTAGGTAGGTATGGTGGATTAGAGACCGGGGTAGTATGTCACCATGTAAGTAGCCATCTTCTGTTCCATGAGGAGTGTGGCGCTGAGAGGAATGGACATGCGGCAGACTCACTCTTTTCAATTACTAGTACCCCTGTCTTTTCTGCATTAACTTAGGATAGAACATAACTGTCTTTTAGAGGTGAGGTTGCTAAATTAAATATAGGTATTCAGGTTAAAGTTGAGCTTCAAATAAAAAGAGGATATTTTAGTGTGTCTCTCATACAACACTGCAGATATACTCACTCTAACATATTTTTGTCATCTGTTTGTAAAATTTGACCACCCTGTTTGGACTCCTACTTGGTCTCATTTTTTCCTGAATACTAGTTGAGCAGGAAGTTCAACTCACAGCACAGCATTTATTGATTTCTAGTGCTCAGTCATTGGTATTCTTCACACTGGAGATGTTAATGTCTTGTCAAATATGTAAGACCTGATCCCACTCCTCTTCTGGGTAAAGCTGGAGACCTGGCCATCGTGGCCCAGGCTCTAGAGGGCTGGAGGTCTGACCATCTCAGCTACCACCCAGGCTCAGATCCAGGGCTTTAAGCTGTCCCACCCCAACATCTACCTTGGAACTGCTGGAGTGAGTGAAGGAGGCAGTCCCGCAGAACCAAAGCTGCAGGATCTCCATGACAACGGGATGTCTGAGAGGAGCCCCAGTGAGGACCTAGTGTTGATACTGTAGCAGAAGCCAGAGACCTCAGACCAGACCAATGCCATGGCAACGAACAATGGTAAGTAAAGCTGTTTGGACAAAAGTCTATACTGTAGGATACACTCTGACATGAGAGCTCCTATGGTGAGATTATTTTATTTTAATTGTTTTTGTTTTCCTTTGAGGGGAGGTTGCAAGGGTAGAGATCAGATGTGGAAGGACTGGAAGATGAGTAGGATTAAGGTGCATGATGGGAAATTCACAAAGAATCAATAAAAAGTAAAAAAAAAAAAACAGAAAAAATATAGGCTGAAAACCTTTTCTGCAGTTCTGTAGGCTGTCTACATTCGAGCTACAGGGCAACCCCGTTTCTTACTTCTTGGAGACCTTTTCATGCATCTTTATTTTTTTATTAGATATTTTATTTACACTTCAGATGGCATCCCCTAACCCCATTCCCCCCCACCCCCCTTAGGAAACCCCTATCCCATGCCCCCTTTTCCTTTTTGCATTTATACATTTTTTTAAAATAATGTTAATCATAGGCTTTATAAGTTTGGAATTGTTCAATCAGAGGTGTAACCCACTGAACAACCTAGATATAACAACTATCTTTGACTGGTGGAGATACACAAATATCTGCCTCTCTGTCTCCCCCCTCTTTCTCTCTTTCATCACCTAGCTTCTCCTATCCTTCTTCTTCTCCTCTTCTTACTCCTTTTCTTCCTCTCAGTATCCCTCCTACCTTAGCTCCTCCTACACGTCAACCTTCCTGTTAAAATGAAACTTTTCTCTCAAAATACAATTAGAGCATAATTATGCCAATTTGTACCAGTGAGGTACAGGATAGTCCTAATACCCAGTCCATCCTTTTGTTGACTAACCAGCTCCTCTGTCATCTATTCTAACTAAAACATTTAGTTCTGAACCTGGCTTTAGATGAATGTCAGCTGACGACCATCCACTCAAATCTTTTCTCTTAAGGTCAATAGCTATATGTTTTCAACCCCATCAGAAATCCAGAGTGACTGAGTTAACTATAATTGTGGGAAGCACAAATCATAGTTTCTAAAACTTAGCCAATTTATAGAGACCTCTGAACACCTGGACACTCGCTCTACTTCAAGACGTTGGAACATCTGTTCTTCTGCCTTCTGGCTCAGGATCATCTGACAGATCTTAGTGCTGCAGAATTATTAAGGGCTGATTACTCTGTCTAGGCAGATATAATCAGTCGACTATTCTGCAAGTGTGTCCTTTTCTGGACAGTAGTTTGTCTGTAGAAGGAAAGTGGCAATTCTTGCCTAGTGGCTGTCTCACCACAACTGGAGTAACTCCAAGGATGCTCAATTTCTTCTTAGAATTCAATATAGGAAGCTGTCTGGAGCAGACAGGTCTCTAATGAAAATGAACATTAATACTGAAATGTTTGTCATGTCAATTCTAAGGATTTCTGATGTTTTGAAAACCAGCTATCCATGTAAGGTAATCTGGACTGTTGCCTGTTAACTCCACTCAGCTATTTCTAAATAAAACATAGAGAACACCCTTATAATAAACTCCAAGTCATGAATTTGCTATAGTCCCTTAACTCACAGGCTGACCATGTCAAATCAGTTAAAAAAAAGTTAAAGAAGGACTGGGTCTAAGCTTTGTATTCCTAAGTGTGTTATACTGGTACAATGCCTATGAGAGTAACAATATTCATCTCACTCTTATATCACTAAGAAGCTCATGTCAATGAAAACCTTAAAATTTGTAAACAAAGTAAATTGGTGCCATTTAAGAATTTATATCTTCATCTTGATATTAATTATACAGATTTCTACTAATAGGTTATGGCTATGCCATAAACCCTAGCTAATCCTCTCTATTCCGACAAAACCACTACTTTTCCCTAGAGAGACAGCCCAACATTTACCACCTTAGACCCCAAGCCCAGGGAATAGGGGCGCTGACTCATCATGAGCTTCTTCAAGTTGATTATGGGCGTTGAGATATTAGAAGAGGAGTGGGGGGGGGGAGAGCAAATTGACAATCCTCTGATGCTGTGTCTTCGCTGCCTCCAGATGGAATTCCTTTTGATGCATCTTTATATTACCAAATTTATACTACCAAATTTTGTCTGATTTTGTAAATATAACTATACATAGTTTTTCCTTTTTTCCTTTTTTTTTTTGTTTTTTTTTTGTTTGTTTTTGAGATAGGGTTTCTCTGTGTAGCCCTGGCTGTCCTGGAACTCACTCTGTAGACCAGGCTGGCCTCGAACTCAGAAATCCGCCTGCCTCTGCCTCCCAAGTGCTGGGATCAAAGGCGTGCGCCACCACCGCCCGGCTACATAGCTATAAACTCTCTTTTAGGACTGTCTTTGCTATACCTCAAAGGTTCTGATTATTTATAGTTTTGTTTTCATTTGACTCTAGACATTTTTTTTTATTGCCTGTCTGATTTCTTTAACAATCCATTGAACATTCTAGAGTGTATGGTCCAATCTCCAGGTATTGGTTAACTTTTATAGTTTTTATTACTATTGATTCTTTTTAGAAGATTTTTCAATTTAAACTGGTGGCAGCAGAAAAAATAAACAACGGCCCATGAGAAAGAGGGGGAAGAAAGGAAAAGGAACAGTGATTCAGTTAACAAATTGAACCTGACTTTCCCCATGGTTCCAGCTAGGAGCCTAGTCAGCTGACCCATGGTTTACTAGTATCAGGATGTAGGGAAATGAGACCCTCCATGGAGAGGGAGGAAACCCTTACATTTCCAGAATAAAATAGACAAGGACAAGGGGAAAGGGCTGTTGCTCATGGGAGCCTGTGGAGAGTGTAGAAACAGGGGTTTTCAGTTCTCTGCGATGAGAATCCATGCTGAACAGAATTTGCCCCTCTGCCCAGCTGTCTCCCACCATGGAGTGTGAACTGCCAGCCTGGAATATGCTAACACAGAAAAAATCTGAGTTCCTCTTGGGAGGATGGGAACCATCTCAGTTTCGAGGTCCTGTTGCTACTTGAGGGTCCTGCAGCTTTGAGGACGGAGGCTGTGGAGTCAGGATCCATGGAAGCAGATGAATCACAAATCCACTTATTCTCCAGCCATTAGCATTTTGATGCCTTAGTACCCTAGTGTGCATCCTGGATGTCAACTAGGCAGACAAAAGAAGGCAGGGAAGGCCAAGGGCTCTGTGTTAGGCCTGTACATGCATGGAGCAGGGCAGAGTGGAGTGAATAAACAAATCTCTCTTTCAGTGGCAAAGACAGGGTTCCAGCTTAGGTCCCTGGGACTTTGATGGAGAAAGGCAAGATGCATTACAGAAGTGCCTGCATTAGGGGAGATGTAGGAAAATTCTACAGTGGAAATCTATGGAAGGAGTAACAGTTCAAGCATACAGTCAGATAAAGATTCCAACTAAGGAATTAGACAGCACTGAGACAGCAGGTTGGTCCAGAGGATGAAGATCTAGGTCTCAGTAGTGGACAGAAGCCTGGGATCCTCTAGTGCTAGGAGGCACCACAATTGTTGCACCACATTAAGAGAGAGAAAGGTGGTTTATAGCTTATAGAATGCCCCCAGGCCTAGGTGCCAGTGGAGGGGACAGTTCCCAATTTCTGGGTCTCTGGAGAGCAGGCTTAGTGTGGTTGTTCTCCCTGAAGACCACCAGCTTGGCGTCAGGAGGCCCCAAACCTTTCAGAGGACCAACTACCACTATGGCTTCTCTGACACTCTGTGTGTGTGTGTGTGTGTGTGTGTGCTTGTGCACATGTGCACACACATGTGCATGTGTAGGGCTGGGGGACTTTGTGAAAGATAAAGGGAAGCTGGTATTCAGAGGGTTGGTGGAAAAAGAGAATACTAGATCCTCTGTGAAACAGAAATATGAGACCTGCTTTATTCTGGTGTTGGTCTTTTGATCTAACTTCATTTATTTTTACCCTAGCTACCTGACCATATTTATTATCATTATTTTCAAATTACCAATAAACTCTACCAACTAGATCCTGTGATTCTGTCTCTATTATCTGATGTTTTTCATCATTACTTTTAATCACCTACTATTACTTTTTAGCATGCTTTATGTATGTATTTCATCCAGGTGCTATGCATGGGTAATTGAGTGGCTCAAAGTGATGCCAGTGTAAACCCTGGAATGTAGGCTGTCATCCATGGAGCAGTGGGGTTTGGCTGCCTTCAGAAAATCAGAAATACAATTGAATTGAGCTGGAGCCTTTGTGTGAAGCTCTCCAGAGGTTTCAACTGAGAGCTTCAGCTGTCCATCCAATCCTCTCTCTCTACTAGATCTTTTGCTGTAATCACTGTGTGTTCAGTACTATGAGATTACAAAAATAATGTCCACTTTGACTCACAGAGGTTCTTTGCTTACTTTCTCAGCCTCCTAGAAAAGTATTGCTAAATATTTTTCAGCCAAATCAAATTGTAAAGACAGCACCAGATAAAGAATAGCCTATAAGATGATCATCTTTACAAAGGTAGCAATATCTTGGGGAAAACAAAACAAAACAAAACAAAAAACCAGTCTGTAGCAGGATATTCCCCCCTCCACATTTGCAATAATGCTCGGTAATTTGGGAGAAGCTAATGCGGGAGGAGCAAAGAGTGGGAAGGAGAAGGTAGGCGGAGTGAGGAGAGGAGAGAGCGGAGAGAAGATGGCCATGGATGTCCGAGTGTCTCTAGCAGTCTAAGGTAATTATTAATATCAAGGTTAGGTAATTGGGTTTACAATTCTAATTGTGTGGGCATCCTATTAATTGAGCATTTCCAAATATATAAACCAATTGGATAAGCTTTAAGAGTCTTCATTCTACTGGGTACCGAGAGCATGGCAGACATCGTCTGGGGTTCAGTGGAGCTTTGTGGAGACAGCGTGGGGAGCCAGTCCCCAAGGCTGGCATCTCACGAGTGCCAGGGTCGGTATTTCTAGATAGCTGGAGCCACGGGAAAACGGCGGCTGACTGGGAACAAGCTGTACAGGGTGCTGTTTTTTAAATGTTACCCACAACACCAGTCCTAAGAGGGGAAGGACAGAGGGGCAAAGGAAGAAAGGAGACAGAGATTGAGAGATACAGAAATATAGATAGATAGACAGATAGATAGATAGATAGATAGATAGACAGACAGACAGATAGATCGATCTAGATGCACCATCTTACTTGGATAAAAAATCATAAAGATATTTTGGGGGCATTTGGAACTTTTACATGGACTGTAAATTATATAGTAAGAATAAGTACCTTTAGATATAACGATAGTGAATACAGGAAAGTATCCTCAGAAGATCCATGCTGAATTATTTAGGGGTGAAATATCAGTTTTAAAAAATGCTTCAGCGAAAAACTAAGAACAACAAATGTTAACTCATATCTCTATGATGATGTTTACACACGCGCACACACACAGGCACGCAGACACACTCACACACTCACAATTGCTTTTTCTGTGGGCTTGACAGTTTTCAGAACAAAACTGTACTGCAACCCTCCCGGTGTTTCCTCAGTTGCTCATTCTGTGTATTAAAACGCACTTGACCTGTAGCCATTCACATCCTCTAAACTCACCAGAGCACTCGCCATACATTACCCAATCTCACAGGGCTAAGAGCTACACTACGAGATCATTTTCTTTCAGTTAATTCATAAGATGGAGGTGAGGTAACGGTGCCCACCCCATAAGCTGGTACAGAGCAGGCTTCCGAGGAATGTTGGTTACTGACTTTGCTCATAATGGACCCATTGTCCCTGTTTGACAGCTTGTGGATTTTGACTTAATGTCAAGTGAGTGCACAGCATTGCTCATCTTATGTCCTCTTCTTCATTTGTTTCCCCGATTTTATCACTCAACTTATTTTTTGCTAAAAATGTTAGAATACCTGAAGTCTTAGAGAACAGATAAAACAAAGTCAAAGCAAAAGGGAAATTAAAATAATTAGGGATATGCTATATTTCTCAAATTAGGCACACACACATATACATATATATTATAGTTATATATAACTATTATATATATTATATACTTACATATAATTATACACACACACACACACACACACACACACACACACACATATATATATATATATATATATATATATATATATATATATATATATGTAAAACTGTAGACAGCTTAAGGACTACAGTTTCTATGCACTTTTTCCACTGATAATTGTCTAAGACTGAGTTGTCAGAAATAACAAGAGAAAAGTTTCTAAATTTATTTTTATAAGGTAAATTAAACTGGTTAACAATTTTAAAAATGTAAAAAAAAAATCAATATTCCTTTTAATTATCTTGCTGGCTTTACACAGTGTGTGTAGCCACCACAGTGTTTTATCTCCTGAGGAGGGCACAACCTCTTCCATTTGACTTCACCTACTCATGATCTCAGATACAAATGGTTTGGTCTGGTAAGTTAGTGTTCCACTTACACCTTTGAAGAAGATTAGAACAACCAACTACATTTTAATATTGAGTATCTCATACATCCCAGGAATTATAGTTTGCATTTGAATACAGCCTTATTCATTAACAAATAGTAATTTGCTATTATAATGATACATATTTTATATTATTCAAAAATAATTCATTTTCTCATACATTCTGCACTACTAATAAATAAAATAATAAGTAACTAAGAAATTTAAAAAATAAACCTTATGGTAGGCTTATGGGGTAAAAAAAAATAAATTAAAACATAGTTCCTAAAAACTTCACCCTCTATAGAGGCAGGTAGAGAGACAGACAGTACAGTGTGACAGCCTGTTAGAATGTTACAACGTATAGAAACCTTAGAAGGATAACTTGATCCAGAATAATACAGTTGTGGATGGTTTGCAGGAAAAGATTTTTTCCAAGTCAAGAATTGGTGGTGGAGGAAGGGGAGAACCTTGCAAGTGTTCTGTCACATGACCTGCACAAAGGGCCAAAGGTCAGGGAGCAAGTATGGCCAGGCAACTGCAAATGATTTGGCGTGACTAAATTAAAAATACAGAACAAAAAGGTGTGAGAGAAAAGGCTCCTGAGTAAGACAGGGTGAACCTTTCTGGCTGTTCAGAGACATCTGGTCTCTACATGAATGTAGCAAATGGTTTAAATTATAGGTGAGATGCTGATCGGAGGATTTTTAGGTAGACTGATCCATCGGCAGTAAAGGAAGGCACGCCAGTTAGGAGGTTACTATTGCCATATCAACTTCAAATGAAGGTTAGAAGTAATGAAGGAGAGAAAAACATGGAGAGAGGTTGGACTGCTCAGGTGGTTCCATAATTAAACAAGTATTGATTCTTGACTGGACAGACACAGAATAAGAAAAGCAGAAACGGTGTTAACTACCCTGAAATCCTGGCCACTTTCCGAAGTAGGTGCTGAAAGTAAATAATCTCTGGTTCTATTGCTGACTCACATAATATTCCCACAGATTGGGATGGATATTTCTGGAATGGAATGCGCAAATCTGATGGCAAGTCATGGATACAAACAACAGAAACACCAATAGTGGCCGTGATGCTGGGTGTGGATGTTTAGAAGACAAGAAGAGAACCAGCCTGAGCCTTCATGGACACCAACATGGAATGAGTCGTTTTAGGATGGCAAGTCTCCCAAGAGACTTTGGAAGATTGGTTAGAGTGTGAAAAGAAATGTATGACACACCTGCCTGTCTACTAAGAATCACAAGAATGGAGTTTCGAACAAATCAACTACAAAAATGTATCAGGGACCTTTAGGAAGTAAGTTACTTGTGTCTTAGAAGCATTTCCATTCGGTGGGAAGAGCAAGTTATAGGAGACTGAGAAAGAAATGAATGTGAGCAGGTCTGAGGAAAGACAAAGCAAGGTTTGAGATCTCTAAAACTAAAATACTAATGTAAACTACAAGCATCACATTCTTGACAACCAGGCAAATGGTTGGTAGGGTTCCTAGTTCAAAACTAAGATACTAATGTAAACTGCAAGTCTCTTACACTTGAAAAACAGTAAGAATACCCTCTGGGTAGGGCAGGGTTCAAGTAAACTTTGTTCTATAAACTACCAGTAGACGGACTAGAATCAGAGCCGTACACACCACAGTCCCCTCTTCCACTTCCTCTGCTTTTCTGTTGGATGTGTATTCTGAGGACTCACTTTTTTTCTGTGGCAGGAAATTGTTTCATCACGTGTCTTCCAGTTTAAGAAACAGGTGGTTTCAGTCACGTTCCACTCTAAGACTCAATCCAGTGTCTGACGGGGGGGGGGGATGCCATGAGGGAGAAGGGCAGCTCCCAATTAGTGCACTCTTTTTTTTTTTTTTTATTGCAAAATTTCTTTGTTTTTAAGTTCGGTATTTTATTTATTTACATTTCAGATATTATCCCCTTTTCCCATTCCCACACCTCCCCTCCCCCATTAATCCCCTATTCTATCCCTCCTCCTCCTTTTTTGCTTTTATACCATTTAAATTACATGCAAGTATTAAGGTTGGTTCTAGGTTGAGGAACTAGCAAATCAGCAGGAAAGGGTGATTGGCAGAACATTCATTACAAGAAATAGCTAATAACACCCGAATATGTGTGTTGCTGTCGTACAATAAGACACTTCACTCTCTCATATTTTCAAAATTTCAAAGTACTTTTTAATGATCTCTTCTCAAACTAAATCTTCAGGATATCGTCCTTTCCAATGACACTTTTGTTAAGAGGGCATAAACAGTAGACAATGCTGTTTGGCTTAAACGTTATGGCATGCGACTATCAGAAGTAACTGGGGAGAAGACAACCACAGGCCAGCTGTCTTCAAGCATTCAAATAGCAAGCCTAGAGAAGGGCTAAGTCAGTATCATCCTAGCAGACAGAAACAGGACTAGCTATGGATAACATTCTATTAGGAGACTTTCTAATGACTGCCTCAATCCTGGGAGGGAACTGCCTTGTGATATAATGAGAACCTACTTTAGAACAGATGGTACACACAGCCTGTTTGATTGAATTCAGGAAATCCTGAATAGCTCTAGAAATTGCATTGCCTGGTTTTCAAGGCCATTTCCAATTAACTTTATTTTTAATTTCCATTAAAACTCTAGTAGATACTAATCATCCATGTGATGCAACAAAAAGAACATGTATGGGGGGCATTTTTCTAACAGCTGTCTTGTTATTAAATATTGGTTTCCTAGACTTAAAAAAAAAAAACTGTGGTAGTTTGACAAGAAATGCTTTACGTAGGCTCCTGTATTTGAATATATGTTGGTCCCAGGTTGGTTGGGCAGTTTGTGGAGGTTGAAGAGATGCGGCCTTGCTTGTAGAAGTATGTGTTACTGGCACCAGGCTAGGCCAGTTTGCTCCCTCTGACTCATGCTTTTGGTTGAGGATGTGATTCATGGTCCTTTGCTCTAACCTCCATGTCTAGTTATTAAATACTAGGAAACCAGTACCTAAAGAAGCTTCCATGCTTCCCTTGAAGTAATGGACTTGTATTGCTCTGGAATTATAAGACGAATGAGTTCTTTTTTCCATAAATTGGTTTCAGTCATGGTGTTTAATCACAGCAATAAAAAGGGAAGGAATACAGCTACAGAAAACCCCATACAAATGACCATATGTGTAGACACTTTTTTTTTTTACTGTGGCTTACAAATTCAGGAGGAATAACCTGGTAGATGGAATGTGCTCCATAATATACTTTTATGAAAAAAGGAAAACAAAGTTGGAAAAAAAAAGTCCCTCCCTGCAAAGATACACTTTAACAATGTTAACTGGCTCTGAGAATAATTTTTCCTCCTGATAAGAAGCATCTAAGAGTACACTAGGTGGCGCTATCAAGTGTTGGAAAGAGCGTTTGACTAAGGTGACTAAAGCCTCTGGTGAGTCAGTAAACATCTGGAAACGTTCCACACATTCTCAGTCTCTGAGACTAATCTCAGGTTTGTAGAAAAATAATGAAAATCTTAACCTGAGAGCTTCCACTCCAAGATTAGATCAAGTTTAAATAAACTATAGGTTTAACACATTTTAAAATAGTTTGATTATTTGACAATTCATTCTGTTCCACTGCAGTGGAAACTGTAAAGCTATTAACATGTAAATTTATTATCAATCTAAACATATTGCCACTATTCACTTCGGTATTCACCTATCTAGACTTATTTATAATGACTCTTTAAATAAGTTTCTTCAAAAATCCCCTGAATTCTTGAAGGTTTAAATAAAAAGATAACAGTAAATTCTACCACTTAATGTGATACAATATTCTAACATAAATACACAGTGCAATACATTCCAAAATCATTCTAGCAGTCTATTATTTCTCAAAAAAATAACATTTCATGATTTCCTTGTAGTATAAGTCCAGAAAATTGTTTTAACTAAAGTGCAAAATACAAACAAAGGTTCATGTTCAACTCTGTTTTCTTTTAAATGTTAAATATTTAAAAGGCCAAGAAGGACAGTATCAGATTTTGAAAAAGTCTCTTGGAGTCTGAGTAGTTCTGGTTACGTGCCATCAAACTATTGTGATTTTTTTAAACTTCTCTTTCCAGTTCTGCATCTAGAATTTCCCCCCACGTATCTGCATCCATGGGGCACATAGCCTCTTCTGGCAGGCTAACAGGAGAACGAATGTTGCTGTATCTGCCACTTAGCCACCCGTGTTTCACTTTGCTCTTCTGGTAATTTTCTAGGAGAATTTCCTGAAAGGGATAGACATTATCATTCAAAATGACTCTGGCAGCATGGTTAGCTGGTGCGTATGTCTGCAAAGTAGAGAAACTCATTCACAGGACTGAGATTAATTACTGACATGGAAGTACTCATATTAATCACATTGATAAATTCATGTGTGCATGTATGGATTAGTGTATATACAAAGAGCAGCTCATTGTATGTATTGGAAGGTTTTCATTTAGCTGGAATGAAAGGAAATTGGCTTTTTCACCTCCCTTCTGCTTAACAAGGAAAGTTCCTGACTTTAAGATCTGAGCCATACAAAGCTGAGTAGGAAAGTGTGGAGACTGTGCCAGTAGAAAGGATGATAACTCAACTTTAACTCCCTCCCTAAAGTCAGCACACTCTGTATGTTACCCTAAGTAGAAATTAGAGTATTCTCTTAACTGTGCTACAATACCCCTGTCAAACACCATGACAAGTTGCAAAGACTAAACTTACCCTCCAGGTATAACCCTTTTTTATACCATCATCTATTTCTCTTTGGCACACAGCTCTTATGGTTAAACAGTGGGGTTTCCATAAGGAGTCATTGTTTCTTATTGCATGGTTCCAACTTGTACATGTCCTGGAAGCTCTGCATAAACTCCGAATGTCTAGCTGGCTGAAAATTTTAGAAGTGACTTCCAGGGGCAGCATTTCAACAAAGTTACTTGGACTCTCTTTTTTTCCCCTTTCAGCATCCGTGGAGTTCAATTCCATACCAGGAACTTTGAAATTATTGTTCTTCTTGGAAGTTTTCTTCATAGTTTGCCAATTGTCTTCATATGTAACCTACAGGGCAGAGTTTATACTCAGAGTTTATACTTCAGACCAAACTGTGCATCCTACTGAGTCAGATAGTTTGGGCAAAATTTAAAGACTTTAAATTTCTTGACTTTGGTCTCTCAATCTGGAAGATGGAATCCACGCTGTGTTTCTTGTGTGTTTTGTGAAGACTGCCAGGTGGAGTGGGTACAAACAAGTGGCTGCCCATCTGAACCATAGATGGGAGACAATGAACGCACTCCCTTTGCTTTGAACATTGTATTTTAGCAAATGATTGTTTCTACATGTTTTGTTTCTTGCTGCTCCCGAAGAACATTATCTTTTAAAAAAGGGAAATGATTCTCCACATCATGCATTTACTGAGTTTAGTAATAATGGCTACTTTAATATTTATTAAAAGTCTCTGTGTGAACTGATTTACCATTGGGTTCTTTACCTTCAAGCTGACGTCATCAAAAACCTCTGGACCTTTAGTGATTTATATAACAACTACTTAATTACTTGGATGTAGTGGACAGGTGCACACTCTTGACATAAATTTACCTAAAATGGTCCAGGATGAAGTCCTGGTCATAGTTACAGAGTCTCATATATTCAATTAAGCTTCAACAGTCTTAGGAATCAATCTATCTCATGTGCCTAATTATGAGCTAAAGATAACTGTCCCTGAATCTATCAGTGAGTGACAACTACAATCTAAATAGTTCATAATTCATCTAGGAATAGTATATAGCTAGAGATTTAAAGCCTGATTTCAGCTAATACTCTCAAGGACCACGGTGTAAGCTTCTGGAAGCAAGGCTGTGCACATCACCTTTGAGCTACTTTGCAATATAAACACGATTTGTGTTTACCTTGTTTATAATATTTACAGTTCCTTTTATAGTGGCGAATCAGGGTACAATAGGCATTTGATGTACATCTAAGTATCTCTTCACTCAGCTAATAACAATTCCCTTTTCAGATGCACTACTCAAGTCTTTAGTTACTAACATCATGGTAACTATCTTTGATTCGGCTGTTTATGATCTAAATTGGTTGTGGTTAGAATGTTAATGTCTGTACTGATCAGAGGGCCTCCTTTAGAACTAGAAAAATAGAAAGCAACTTGGTGGACAAAACAAGACAAAAAGAAAAAAAAATCGTCGAGAAGATCAAGGAATCTTCTCCCCTCTTACCACTGATACAAACTAAAGGCAAAGCCGTATCTTTGAAACAAAGTTTCTATTAGGAGGTTACACTACATCCAAGTGTTTGCTGTTTCTCCCACGTTCTCACTAGGAATAAAATGCTTCCTTCAGTCAAAGGAATTCCACAAGAGGCAGAAAGTTTTTCAGTTGAACATTCTGTGGTGCCTTGGTCATATTTCCAAAAATCTCATTAGGAATCTTCTAAATTATCTTCATTGAATGCTTGGAAAGCGATCCCTTGTCTGTCGCTTCTTTTTGAACCAACCGTGGGGAACTAGTAAGTTAGCCTGGGGCCCTCCCACCTTCCTTTCAAAGATTTACTTTTATGTGTATTGCTGTTTTGTCTGCAAATGGGTCTCAGCATAAGGTGCGTGCACTGCCCGAAGCAGCCAAGGAGGGTGGGGCTGGAGGGGGAATCCCCTAACTGGAGTAACAGTCAGTGGCAAAGTCCCTCTGTGAACGCTGGGAGCTAAACCTGGGTCTTCGGGAAGAGCGGGCACTCTGGGCCACCTGCAGCCCCTCCACCCACCCGTCCTGTCAAATGTCACTAGGAGTGGGCAAACGGAGGTAGAGTACCGCCAGGCAAGAAACTTCTCAGGGAGCCCACACCGGTCCTGCCAAGAGCAACTGCATCCCAGCGCGCTGTGAGGACAGGCACCGACCGGAAAACTGACCGATGGACCGATCACAGTCGAGCACGCTGGGGAAGGGCTGAGCGTCCTCTCCTACCTAACGGCGCAGTGCCGGCTCCTCCCGCGATTTCAGTCGTAGGGATTTGAATTTTTTCCGGAAGGCCTTCGTGTCCCGCCCTATCAAGACCAGCTCCGCCCATTTGCACGCGCGGTCCCTTCTGGGACTAGTAGTTTTTCCTGGGTTTCATCGCCGTAAGGGAAGGAAAGAAAGGCGCCCTAAGTGACTGCAAGGTCCAGCGTGCCCGCTGAGTGACAGCCGCCGCAGGGCGGGACTTCCAAAGGGCGGGACTCCCAGTGAGTTTTGGCGGCTAGGGAGGGCTGTGGCACAGCGGAGGATTTGCGCGCCAAAGCCAGGAGACTCTGCAACTTGTCTATGTACTCCGTCACTGCGGTGTGTACTTGGCAAAGGTTGCTGAAAAAGACGTTCACGTAGTGTTTTTCTTTTTTCTTGGACAGGTGGTTATTTAAATGTTTTGATGATCATTTCGTGTTACTCGTTTTATTAGTTTCTTAGCATTGTAAACATTCCAGAAAGCTACCTGGGGAAGCTTAACTCAATGCAGTGTATCTAGTAGCATCTTGCAAAAGTATAGTGAAATAGCAAGGACTACCGAGATTGCAAACTTTTTGGCTTATGCGGTTATTAAGTTAGCTGAGCGTTTTATTTTTGTTTCCAGAGCATTTATTTGCTAGCATTTGCTAGCATTCAGCGTTTACCCCCTTGCCAGTCCTTCGTGCAGTTCTGCAATTCTCTATGACTGCGCTTGCTTATGACACCCTTCCGGCTTTTAGTTTCAACAGTCTATACGTCTCTGACTATAAAGATGCTGAAGAGAGACACTTGTTCACTAACAGTAGAAAGCATCCTGGGGGAACTCCCCGGAATATATAACCATCTCGTAGGGAAACTCTCAATATACCCTGTTACGGATTCAAGAAACGCCGACTCAACTGGGAAGCCACATTTAAAAGTTGATTACCTAGTGTATTGAGCTTCTTCACATTCCCAGTTAAACTAGAATAAGAAACCAGAGACTCATCAGAAGGAACAGACGTTGGGCTGAGAGCTGAGGGAAGGGAGCTACTTCATTTTTTTTTTTTTTTTTAAATCAATCTGATTGAAGACATACATTCCACTAGCTTGCATAAAAAAGGCTGCAGTTTTCTGTAGAAGATATGATTCAGAAATACAAGGAATGAGGAAATGATGTGTGTGTGTGTGTGTGTGTGTGAGAGAGAGAGAGAGAGACAGAGAGAGAGAGAGACAGAGACAGAGACACCATTTGGTGTGTGTGCTGGTTAGTTTTTGTCAACTTGACACCTTGGAAGAAGGAACCTCAAATGAGGAATTGCCTCACTCAGATTGGCCTGTGGGCAAGTTTGAGGTGACATTTTCTAGGTGATAGATCTACGTGGTAGGGCCCACTTAAAGATGTTGCTCTTCATTGCTGACTGGAATTAGTTTTCATTTTTGAATTCATGGTCTTGTAGACTATTTCTGAACCTGCCATTTTCTAAACTTTATGCTGTACATGCCACCCTTGACCAGCAGAGGTCACCATTGACTTATTGATGGTTTTTCTTTTTCTTTCTTTTTTTTCAAGTTCCAAGTTAAGTTTAATAATTGTGTTAAAGTTAGTAACTGTTTTCTGGACAGGACAGGACAGGACTGCAACACATAAACTTTCAGTAGCTGTGGTTGTTCTGGCAAGACCTATACTGACTAGATTAAGCCAGTCAACATTCTAGAGTACTGTGGTGGGGCTAGAACTGCAGTAAAATTCAAGAGCCTCTGCCTCTAAGTGAGGAGTTATATATAGCTGTTAGCTTCTGGGGAGGGAGTCAGTTTTCTTTAACAGCGTGTCATTTGATAGGTGAAGCAACTCACTTTTCTCTCTCGGGTTCTAAATAAGCATCCCTCTTAAGTGAGGGACCCTGTGGGAACATAAACGATTTGGACTTTGATCCTTCCCTTGACTGACATATGTGAGAAGCAGAGAACACATAAACTCCAGGAATTGAGGGTGTGTTTTCAGCAAGGCAGACAAAATAGTCAGTTCTCTTCAATACTCCTCATGTGGGGAAGGCCAGTGTAGCGTTGTTGTAAGGAAAGGTGGAGTGAGCCTTCCACATGTTCCTGATTAAACTCAGACATAAATAAGACACATCTAGACAAAATTATAAAGTGTGTCATCTCCTTCTTGCCCTGGACCTCCATCTTTGGACATAACTCAGAGTTCAGACTAAGGCCCTTCTCCTCTGCAGTGGCTGGGATCAGGCAGTGGTTGGGATCAGACACTGAATCATTTGAATGTGAGAGGGACACAGCGATGGCTCATAGATGTCCAGCTCATGCAGACCCAGCCTTTCACAGACCCAGCCTTTCACAACCTGTGTGGTTCTTTTACTCAGTCGGATGTCGACCGATTTCTTTGCCTGTTCCCCCTCATCTTCCTGACACCTTGGGCCATGGAATACCGGGAGATGGCTCTGACATCACTCTGTGTTGTTGAATCACAGTGAAGAAACCCTCAATCATCGATTTTCTCCTCTTTCAGGATTCTGAAATCCAAAAGATGTGAACTAAAATATAAAGAACTCCATCTCCTTTAATCTCTTGAGAGAAGTCATAGTAAAATAATATCTCCTTTAATCTCTCAAGCTAAATAATCAATAGTAATTACCTGAAACTGAAACCATCATGCAGGGCTTGTTGTCTGCAGGAAGGGGGATGGTAACATAAGTAAGTGTAAAGGAAATAGTTACTACAGACCTAGGAGGTATTTTGACCCCTGGGATCTTTATAAGGGAGGTAGAGTGTAGATAAAGCTTCTTAAAACGGATGGGGCTAAAAAGTAATACGTCCCAGCCAGAGGAGGCAGATCGGAATGGCTAGCCAAGTGATGAGTGGAGTCTGAGAATGATGATAAAGACTTAGGAGGAAGACTATTACTACACAAGACTGATAACTAATGAGCTGGCTCTCCAGAGGATTCACATCCCACAGATAATAATCTGTATGCAAAAGGGTTCTCTACAGTTTCAGAAAGTGATAATGGCATGTTCTAAGCATTTCTGTGACACCAGGGAATCAAATCACAATATTCTCCTGGGCAACAAGCTGTGCTTGAGAACAGCAGGTTAAGGACTTTGGGAATATGAGAACAAAATCCAACCCAAGACTCTTTTCAGCTACAAATGCACTGATTCCAAGTCTTCACACTCTCAGGGCCTTGGTTTGTGCCTCCAGTGTAGCGGTGGAGCCTGGTTTGGTTGGCTCTGAAACCAGTTTTTGGAAACCTCTTGAAATCATTAAAAATGGCTCCATCAGATAAACCACAAAAGTAGACTTATTTACGACAGAGTTACCGTAACTAACAACAGTATAATTTTGGAAACTGTTACAGAAGTCCCCCCTTTCCCATGGTTTTGTCTTTAACATTATAATTACCTGTGGTCAACTGTGATCTGAAGATGTGAAGTGGAATGTCCTATAGTTAAATATTAGTTATTTTAGTTAGTAAATAAATAGCAAATATCTGTCCATTTTAAATTGCCAGGTTTTAAAGCTGTTTTAAGTGCCACGATAAACCGTTTCCCAGAAAATGCATTATCTGTTTGTTTAAGGCTCCTATGCAGTATACTATCCACTTTGTCATAACCATCTTGTTTGTGAGAAAGACTATCTTGATATAGCAGGATTTGTGTTCAAGATACCTTTGTCTTGCTTAATGATGGCTCTAATATGTACCAGTCTGAGGAGTGAGTAGGGACGACAAAGGGAGGCTCACACAGAAGCACAGACTAACTTGTGCTGTGTGGCAGTGCTGCAGGGCCTGCTGTGTGTAGGGTCCAGCATTTTCTGCTGTTCCAGGCATCTGCCAAAAAATGCTTTCTGGAGCATACCGTGCATAGATGTGCGTGCTACACAACAAATATAAACTCTAGAAAAAAATATGATTCTTTGTTTACTATTTATAATGAGCCTGCCCTATGTTTTCCTATACATGGTCTTTGATTGTTTCTTTATATGACAATAATAATTCTATTATTTTTATAGTGAGAATGAAATATTTCATCATTTCTTATGAGTGACCTTTTAAATATCTACCTTATTGCTGGTAGAACAGAGGAATATTCTAATTCTGGGATAGGTACTCTGGCCCTGTGCTGGGAACTCCTTATTGATGGTATGGAGAGCAGAAGATGTAGCCAGCAGCTGGGGTAGGCCTTTTCTTCGTTCCCAGAAGCAAATGCATGTCTGATCTCTCCAGATGGTGGTCTGCTATACACAGACATGGGTACAACTTATATGACAACTTGGACTCCACCGTGAACCTCCCAAAGTCAGGGTATCTGTGACCCTGTGACTCCACTGCATAGCAAGACAGGAGGAGCAGGATAGGGTGGCTGCAGAGCCGTGCTCTAACCTGTGAAGTTACACTGTCTTGCCTTTAAAGACTTAACAAAGCATAAACTTAAGATAGCAGCCTTGGAAAGAAGTCTGTGATAATGAGGGGCCTTGGAGCATCGAAATTTACTCTATCTTGTCTGGAAAACCTTTGACAAGGCCACCTTCTAACAAAACAAGGAACAAAATATAAAATGAAGCTTTGGGATTAGGGAAACAGTGGATCAAAGCTAACAGAGCTCTGATAAGAGGCTCCTAGATGACACATCTCAGGTTTCATCACACAGAATATTAAAAGAATAGATAATAATGACTTGAGGGTTAATGAAGAAAAACAAAAAACAGTTCAGATTTTTTTTTAATGAGCAAAGAATGTGCTCACTGTCATTGATCATCATAGAATCACAAATCAAAACCATAAGAAGATAGACCACTCTTATAAAAGTCAAAAGGCAGCAGTGTCCTGGATACAGAGAAAAGAGAACTGCTATATTCAGTATTGGGAGTTGTCATAGTCAGGATTTCATTACTGTGAAAAGACGCCATGACCACAGCAATTCTTATAGAGGAAAACACATAATTGGATCTGGCTTATAGTTTCAGAGGTTTAGTCCATTATCATCATGGCAGGAAGCATGGCAGAGTGCAGTCAGACATGGTGCTGGAGAAGAAGCTGAGAGTTCTACATCTTGATCCATAGGCAGCAAGGAGACTTTGTGTCACACTGGGTGTAGCTTGTACATACATACGTACATACATACATACATACATACATACATATGTATATATTCCCTCAAAGCCCACCTCCACAGTGACACACTTCCTGTGACAAGGCCATATCTACTCCCAAAAGGCCACACCTCCTAATAGTTTCACTCCCTATGGGCCAAGCATTCAAACACATGAATCCGAAGGCCATACCTTCAAACTACCACAGGAATATAAATTAGTAAATTCATTATGAAAAACAGTATAGAGGTTTCTCAATATTAAATTTGGTAATACCAAATGTTTGGATAATTCTGTTCCTGTATATATTCAATTAAGTTAAGGTCAAGATCTCAAAGATATATCCATGTTCTCATGTTCATTATAGCATTGTTCTCAGTTGCCTAGATATAGGGGAAAATAACTCTCCACTAATGGGTGAACTAGTAAAGAAAACATGGTACATACATACAATGGAATGTTATTTGACATTAAAACACGGGTCTTTCAGTTGTGTCGTATGGCACTGTTCATAGGGAGACATGAACAGACTTACATTTACTTCTGATAGAGAACTGAGAAAAATCAAAGTAAGGAGACTACCAAAGTCCAACTTGGTGAGCCAATGAGCTCTGTTGGGGGTGGGGGTACTCAGGGTACTTACAGGAATATGGCTGAGGAGTTACTTCCAGGAGCAGAAATGACTCAAAGACTGTTGTATTTGCAACTCCCCCTCCAAGCATGGGTGACAGCTCATAAGAGCTGGAAGTCTGGAGCTTACTGTACAACATCCCAGCAGCCCAACAAGTTGGAGAGCTTTTCTGTGGGTAGATCAGTTGGTATGAGTCTCTTTCAGGCAACTCGAATGGTTTCACTTTCTTCCAGGCACCTAGGCTTCTTTGAGACTGTCTCTCAGAAGTTCCTACTGCTTAAATATGCTTGAGGAGGAGGGTCGTATATCTGGCCAATTTCAGGATATTCTGGAACTTCTGAGTTATTTCTTCCTGAGTCCTAATAAGCTTCTCTGCAGGATGCAATGTTTTAACTTGGAGGAAATTTCTATACAACAACTTAGAACATAAATGGAGGTATTGGTGGGCATTATGCTAAATAAAATGAACTAGGCAGAGAAAAGCAAATACCATATGATCTTAACATACATATGAAGTCAGAAATGAATTCAGATGCAAGTGCTGACCGATGTTGAACCAACAGGGATCAAGGCCTGTCCTCTTATATTCTAAGCTGGAAAATGGTTATAGCAGATATAGAAAATAAGGATAATATTTGACTAACACATTTGACTTTTATTTTGTCTTTTGCCATATTTTTAATTATTGATACTTATAAAGACAAGGACAAAAATTAATGGCAGACTAGAAAAAGAAAAGTAATCTTTATCCGTACTTAGGACTGGGTCCTGTGATAGCCTCTTTCCATGAACCATTTTATTTAATGTTCACTCCAGCCCTCAGAGGCATCTATCAGTGTTGCTACTCTATAACAGACCAGAGTCTACCCCTCTAGTTTTATAATTTTCCTAGTTGCAAACCATCCACACAATAATGAATGAAATTTATACTTACAGCTGCGACTGGGCCTGACAGTAATAAGGTGTGATGCCGTGTGGAGTCTGCTGGCTCCAGGCCAGTTGTATCCATAATGGGAGGAATAGAAATTGGCCGAGTTATGAGGCAGAAAACCCTCTGTGTTCATGGGCGCATGCGCAGGAGAGCTCCTGGCCTCTGTGCTTATGAGCTGGGCAACACTTTTTTTTCTAAAGGCCTCTTCTTTCTTCTGTGTGTTAGAGAACAGTTTTGAGAGGTACTGAGGAATTGTCTAGGGAGACAGGAAGGAGAGCTGGGAGCAATGTCAGACCTATGTCACAAAGCCAGAGAATGTCTCAGAGAGTGTACAGTTCTGTCATTTTAGCCGTCAGTGTGGCATTATTATCTTCATTTGTTCAGGAGAGAACTGAGGTTCTTCAGGGTTGCAGTAATTGACCATAGTCATGAAGACTATGGGCACTGAGCCTAGAAGCAAAATTATATGTGTCCAAGGGCAGTGTTTTTGCATTGTATCACTCCAGTGAAAATATTTCCTTCTTAAAAGAGATAAAAGCGGAACAGAATGTTAGAAGAACAGAGGTTTGTACAGGAAATGGGAAGTGCTTACAGTCTGGGTGTCCTCTGAGAGCTCATTCTTCTTTATCCCCACTCCATGTGCACTGCTGCATGCCTGTGGGTGACAGCCTCTGGCATCTCACTGCACATTAGCAGGCTCGCAGCTGGAGAACCCGGCAGACTGACATGTTGATTTTAGGATTCTCAGTTCCTAATAGCACAGCAAATGCTGCCTGGCAACTGCTCAGTGAGACACAAGCATCTGCTGCCCTGGCCTTTCTTTCTCTTCCTTCTCTATAGTCTGGGCCACCTGGCTCTCTGTGGCTTCACCAAGACCCCTTGAATGCAAAGAAACAGCTAATTCAAGCCAGTCTTTGTTTTAGGTAGGGTTTCTATTCCTGCAATGAAATACCATGACCAAAAAGCAAACTGGGGAGAAAGGGGTTTATTAGGTTCACACTTCCACATTGTAGTCCATCACTGAAGGAAGCCTGAACAGAAGTTCAAACAGAGTAGGACCCTGGAGCCAGGAACTGATGCAGAGGCCACAGGGGTATGTGGCTTACCAGTTTGCTCCTCTGTGATTTTTTTTTTCAGCCTGCTCTATTGCAGAATTCAGTACTACAGTGGAATGGTCCCTTCTCCATTGATCATTAATTAAGAGAATGCCTCACAGACAAATCTTATGGAGGTGCTTTCTCAACTGAGGCTTGGAAGACTGGTTTGTGTCAAGCTGACATAAAACTAGTATAGTCTTCTTCTAGAACTCCAGTTGTAATCCAAAGAGTTGGTTTAGAACCACCTCAGCAGCCAATGGCTTAACCTCAGCCTGTGCAGACACATGGCCTCGTGCTCCCTTCTGGTTCTACTTCTCTCCTCTCTGCTCCACTGCTTGACTTAGCTTTAGAAGACAAGGTAGAATAAGAGAGAGACAGAGACAGACAGAGAAATACAGAGACAGACACAGAAAGAGGGACACAGAGACAGAGACAGATAGATAGAGAGATTCAGAAACAGACACACACAGAGAGATTGAGAGAGAGAGGAACAGAGATAGAGAGACATACACAGAAAGAAACAGACATGGAAAGAAAGTTTTAATGGCATTTGATTTTTCACAGTCTGGCTCATGGCTCTCTCTGGATTTGTCACTTCTCACCAGGCTTCAGTTGTCCTGGGAAGCTGTATTTTCATTTCTCCAAACTGTAATTCAAAGAGCTGAATGTATACTTAACTTGGATTTCCTCTCCACTAATAGGAAGGAAAATCTCATTTATTGCATGACATTTGGGCCTTAGAATTTAAGGTTTTCTACTATTTTTTATTATGCAGGAACTTGGTAAATTCACTCCAAAAATACCCAGAATTGATTAAAAAAAATAAACCCAAAACCAAATTGGTGTTTATAAAGCTAAGCTGGTGTGTGCCTCGCTCAGTGGTAGAGCACTTTCCAGCATGCAAAATCCTCTGGGTTCCATCTCCAGCACAGAAGGAAGAAAGAGAAGAATAATATTCCTTGACATCAGCTCTTTTAAAATGGCAAATCTCATTTCTATAGAGTTATTGAATATTTTTAGCTAAATCTAGAAACAACCCAAAGTATCTGGCATTTATTTCATAGAGCCTTGGAAAAATCATTCCAGTAGTTCACTGGAAATTCTTGTGGTCAACAATAGCTACTTTAGGTTTAGCCCAGGTCTAAAATATTTTATACAGAGAACCCAAAAGGTAAGCAAAAGGCTCTTTCCTGCCCTGCATGTGAATTGCACCCTAGAACTGTAACATATTTAATCTTTTGGTCTCTTTGCTATGTTGTTATGCTTTGCTTTTTTAAGGTTTTGAGATAGTGAAGGTTCAACCTAGGGTCTCACACTCTGGGCAAATTCTGCACCACTGAGCTTTTATGATTCTCAGTTTTCTTTTTACTTAAAAATGCTTCTGAGATGGGGTCTAAGTTGCCCAGGACAGCCTTGAGTTCCCTCTGTAGCCATAGCAAGCCTTGAACTTGTGATCCACTTGCCTCAGTCTTCTGAGTAGTTGGGGTTATCTGCTTATGCCACCGGGCCCACCCACAGTTATACTGTTTGCAGGAGGGATAATGGGAGAAAGCTGGCTTTCTGGCAAGTGCAGGCTTGAGAATACTGTGCTTGGACAAGCATCTCCCCACCACGAAGAGCAGCACAGCTGAAACAGATCCATCCTATGACAAGCATGGGAGTTGGCTTACTTTGTTGCCTACACACAAACCACCTACTATGCGCTGCTTCAGTAATATATAGTTTGAGCAAGGTGTCAGTTCATATTACAGAACTGGCCTTACAGATGTGTTGTCCAGAAAGTAACCCATTGCTTTCAAATTATAGTTTCCTTCTCCAGGAAAGGATGATGGTAGCATTGATGCTTGACCTTGGAATGGTGTTTAAAAGGAATAATGCTTGCCTTACATGTATTTTTTTAAATTAATTTTTAAAAACAGGATGCAAAGTGCAGGATTTATTTACATGCATTTACACCACCACACTTTGTTTTTAATCTGTCCCCTCTGTCCTCTGGGGAACATTCTTGACACAGACCCAGATTTCTATTTCACATTTAAATTGTTTTAAATAGGCATTTTTTATTCCTTTCTCTTGTAGATATATTGTCTGTCTTCACAATCAGATCCTTTAGAAGTAGGCAGTCTCACGGGCCTCTGGTCCAACCCTCTCCTTGTATAGGGAGAATGTGAAATATGCCAAGTTCTTACACAGAGGATTGCCTTGGATGAAGAGAAAGTATGTTTTTTTTTTGTTTGTTGATAAGTTGAAAGTTGAAAAGATGCTTAATTATTGAATATCTACAGATTATTCCCCCCCCCCCCATTTTAGAATATCAGACTTTTAAAATTGTTTCAAAGTGTCCTTATTACTGGAAAGTGCACATTATCTTAGGTTTTTTTCCCTGTTGCTGGAATAAAAATATTCTTACAAAAACAAGGGGATAAAGGGCTTATTTAATCTTAAAATTCTAGATTGCAGTCCATCATTGAGGAGAAGTTAAGGTACATTTACACTCAAGAACAGAGAGAATTAATGCATGTATGTTTATGTGTTTTGTTTCTTCTCCACTCTTATACAGTTCACAATCTTCTGCCTAGGGAATGGTGCTACCAATAGTGGGTGAGTCTTCCCACCTCAATTAATATAATCAAGATTAGAGCTCCACATACATTCTTGCAGGTCATGCTCTCATTAAGAGTCTCTTGCCGAGCCGGGCAGTGGTGGCACACGCCCTTAATCCCAGCACTTGGGAGGCACAGGCAGGTGGATTTCTGAGTTTGAGTCCAGCCTGGTCTACAGAGTGAGTTCCAGGACAGCCAGGCTTACACGGAGAAACCCTGTCTCGAAAAACAAAAACAACAACAACAACAAAAAAGAGTCTCTTGCCAGGTGATTCTAGATTACATACAGTTGACAACTAGACCTAATCATAGCACACATAGATGGGTAGGCATAAACACCTCCAATCCAAATACAGACTCGACAAAGCAGATTAACACAATGGTGGAGCATCTCTGGCTGCTAGCCTATACATGTAGAATAAGAATGTGTTCCTTTCTGGAGTCTGCTAGTTATTTTTCTATACCCATCCTTCCTTCCTTCCTTCTTTCCTTCCTTCCTTTTTTCCTTCCTTCCTTCCTTCCTTCCTTCCTTCCTTCCTTCCTTCCTTCCTTCCATTCTTCCTTCCTTCCTCCCTCCCTCCCTCCCTCCCTCCCTCCTCTCTCTCTCTCTCTCTCTCTCTCTTTCTTTCTTTCTTTCTTTCTTTCTTTCTTTCTTTCTTTTTTCTATCTCCCTCCCTTCCCCTTCTCCCTCTTCTTTCTTTTTTTTTCCCTCCTAAACTAAAGGATGCTAGAATGGTGGATTTGGAAAAGACTTTAGGGCTGACTACTAGATCCTGTCTCATTTTACATATGATAAAATAAGTCAGGTGAAAGTTCCCTCAAGAACACAGTCAGTGGCTCACAAATCTGGGACCTGATCATGCAGCTCCTATTCAAAAAGATGGTCTGTGCTCAATTTTTTTTTTTGGCACCAATGTTTTCTTACTGAATTTTGTTTATTGAGACTATATGGTAAGTAATTTGAGGCTGGAATTATGTGCATTCATCAGCAAGAGAAATACATTTGATTACAAGATTTGTGTTGTGGTCATTGGAGAAAATCATGGAATTACCCTCTCCCAGTAGTGCAGGCTATTATATCATCTTAGAACTAAACTAAATGCATCTTTGAGAAATAACATGACCCATTTCTGTTTTCTCCAATGTTCTTCTGAGTTGAGGAGAAGGATGTTCCCATGACCTATTAAATTTTACCCCTTCTTACATCACCACCCTCTTACATTTACCACCTTACATCACCACATATAGGAGTACTTATTTTGTAGGCCAAAGAGATGCCATGACCTTAAGGGGAGCTTTTTCTGATGAAGATATGAGACTGTGCATGGAAGAAATGATTTATTGCAAAATCCACCATGATGGATAGACTGTCTTGATCCATTGCAAATTCACCACGATGGACCAACTAATTGTCTTTTAGGTAAAACAAGACCCACAGTTCCCATAATCTTTTAACTGTTTGTAGAAAAAACTTTGACTTCAAAAGGAATTTATTATAGCTTTACAGAACACTCATAATATGGAGTTGAGAAATAAATCTCAGGGAACATTTTTTAGACTAATAAAATTGAGTAAAATATAATATGCTACCTACAAATGCATTCATTTCGATAAAACTATATTTGCAAAGAGACTAATGTAACATGTCTGGAGGTGCATTAATGACCTTGAAAACCTGTATGATGCTGAAAAGCCACACAGTAACAGGCAGTGTGGGAAGAGAGAATTGCACCTGGAAGACAACCTAAGTAGACAGAAGAAACCATTCCATTCATCTTCAGTTAGCCTCAGCCAAGGTCTTAGGACACAGTTAGAAGGGAAGCAGATTCTTTCTCAAAATATCACAAGCATGGCCTCTAGCCCAGTTGTTGGTGCCATTCCCCTCTGATATCTCCTGAGCTGGCTTTCCATCAGTCCTGTTACTTTCAGCAGTATTGTCTTCCAGGCTCCTGCTAGAGTAGCTGGCCATCTATGCTCACAGCATTCAACTGATTTACAGATGCAATTTTCAACGTCTTCCACATTCCTTCAAAAAAAAAACCGCAGCATCATCAGGTTCTTCATAGCAACATCCTGCTCTCTGGTAACAACTTTTGTATTAGTTACTTTCTGTTGCTATGTTAAAATACCATGACCAAGGCCGTTTATAGATGGAAAAGTTTATTTTGGCTCATGCTTCCCAAGGGGTAAGAGTGTATCATGGTGGGAGAGGCATGACAGCAGGCATCTGGAGCAGTAAACTAAGTAATAACATCTTCAACTACAAGCAGAAAGTAGAGAAAAAACTGAAGGCAGGGTGAGTCTATGACGTCGGAAAGCCCACCCACAAAGATGTACTTTGCAAGGCTATACCACCATCCCAAACTGTTCAGATGCCCAATCAAACATCACATTGGAGGTGGGAAAAGAATATCCAGAAATAGTTTTCTTTTCTTGGAAAACGTGCAGCAATATAAGCCTACCCCAACTCTGGAGAAGTATTGGGATTCCCAGGTGTTAGGGCATTATGGGAACCCTTTTCTTTCCCCGAGTGACAAAGGGACAATGTCCATGCGGGTGCTTTCTTCCCAGTTTGGCAGTAACGGATCTGTGAGAACTCCTCTTTAAAAGTTTGTCCAGACTGACATACCAGCCAAGACTCTTCTGACCCTCTCACCGCCCACTTGCTAACTGCTGCCAGGGAACAGCCGAGAAACCTATAAAGGCTGTCCAGGACTTCCTACCAGCTAAGCCACAGCCTGGTCCTCAGGTTTCAGCCTCTGTGGGTGGCAGTAGGGGTGGCTTTTTGTTTTGTTTTGTTTTCTGCAGAGTCCCTGAAGTCAGCTCTGGAAAGCTGAGAAGAGCGCTGCGCTCAGAATGCTTCGCGGGATGTTTTTTTTTCTTTTCCCACAGACAACTGGAACCTTGAGAGCCAAGGGAGATTGTGGAGAGGATGTGAGCAGATGGCCGCTGAGGATAGCTGACCGGGTGGGCTGGAACCCAGGCCAGGACCTGCCACCTGAGGATTGTGCCTGCGATGTCCAGATGATGGTGAGCAGCCGAACAGGGAGCTCTGCTCTGTTGAAAATCATCAAGTTGAAAATGAGAAGAGATAAAACCTTAAACACAGGAGAATATTTTATCTTTGGTGAAAAGTACAACTTAAGATTTATTTTATTTTTTTATTCTGTATATGTGTGTGGGTATGTGCATGCAAATTTGGGTGACCCTGGAGGTCAGGGCATCAGATGACTTGGAGCTAGGATTATAGGAAGTTGAGAGCTGCCAAGCATAAAAATCTAACTAATGTCCTCTGATCAGAGTGTATACCTAACTGCAGAGCCATCTCTCCAGCTTAAGGAGGACTTTTAGAAACAAGATTGATAGAGAACACAAAGGTAATAATTTAATGTGTTTAAAATGTTAATTTTTAGTCACTATAGACACTAGAAATAATATTTACAGTGTATATAATGCATGTAATTATAAAACTAGAAGTAACAATATTAAATATAAATGAAGTATTATAAGTCAGATAAGAGAGATAGGCACCCCAGTAGGAAAAAGCCTATTAAAGTAACTAAAATGGGGCAAAATAAAGTTGTATATTTTATTTTTATAATTGCCATGTTGTATAGTAAGTAAGTACAGTCTTATATAAAAAGGTGTTTACTCTCACTAGGAAAATGTAAATAAAACACAAATCAAGGAAACCCTATTGAAGTAGCACTAATTTAAGATTTAGTAACAAGACCTAGCAAGGAGGTAAAGATATGATGCCCCTGTATTCTTCTGGCAGTCTGACAGACACTTCTTAAGTTACAACATCCCCAAACCATTTTCCAAAGCCAACCCTCATCATAGAATTCTTGAGCTAGCAAAAGATACTAATTTTGATATTGTTTATAGTTTTGGAAGTATAGAAACAAACAATTAACAGGGAAATAGTTGCTTTAAAGTAAGTTATAATCATACTACGGAACAGTATGCACCACTTAGAAAGAATTATCTAGGGTTTTGTACTACCATAGAGTTCTCCAAGATATTTTGCTGAGAGAGAAGAGTAAGATACAGAATCCTAAACAGAGTAACTGTCTTTGTTACAGAACATGAGCTAACACCTTCTGTCATGATTTACTTTTAAGAACAAAGATGTATTAATGTATAACTATATCACATGGATCTAAATATTAAAGACCGGATATAAATGCTGCAGTGCTTATAAAAAACTAAGACAGGGGAAATAATACGAGTCATTTGAATGTGGAAGGAATAGTGTGTGAGAGTGAGGCACTCCTGGTATAGGCTGCTCAACTGAGACCTGTAGCAGACCCACTCTCAGAAAGAGTTCCAGTGAAATTTTATTGATTCGTTCAACCTACAGAAGCTCCTCTCTTTGGCTATTGACAATTTAATTTCATGATAGCACTGTGGGTGCCATTTCATCCTGGATCTAAGTGGAGGGAGTGGCTGCTAAATGAAATGGGAGCAAAACATCAGGGCCACACCAGAGTTTGGTTCCCTCAGACTTTCCTGAACACTCATGATGTGCCAGTTACTATACTAGGCACCAGAAACATAGTGAATAGTGTGGTATAGTCCTTGATTCTAAGGAGTCATTCATTATAGGGGAAATCCATATAATGAAGATTTCAATAGTAATGTACACAATAGGGATCAAAGTATAGTTATGAAAGCTTTGAAAAGGACTAACATTTATTACACCCAATCAGAAAAAAATTGTCTTCAAAGTAAAGAGTAAGGCAGGACACAATTCCAGACCCATGGCAGATACTCAGTAATATTTGTTGAAAGAAATAATAATGGACTAACTGAATAAAGGCTTTCCAGTAACAAGATATGAGCACATAGTTTTAACCTGGCTGAAATTCCAAGGGAATATTTTAGAAAATGAAACAAAACAAAATAAAACAGAGTAGATATTTAAAGCTTTGCTTGGAAATGAGAGAATTACCATTTGTGGAAGGGTGCAAAGAACATAACAACCCACCCACTGAATAACCTCCCTGTAGGCATATATTTTAGGCTTTTCTATTGAGTTTTTTTCCCCACCACCCATCTCCACTCTAATCTCCTCCAACCATCAAACACTAGGTCAGTGAGAAAGAAAGTTAGAGGGGAAAGGGGGCATAGATACCTTAGACTACTTCTTGATGATTAGGGACATCAAGTTTCTAGTGGCAAATATGATGTCCATCATCAGGATAGCTCCAACCAGCAATCCAACTATCATCTAGCAATCCATCAATTCATCAGTCCAGCAGTCCATCAATCCATAAAGCCATCAATCCATCAATCCATCAATCCAGCTGTCTAGCAATGCAGCAATCCAGCAATCATCCAGCAATCCAGCAATCTAGAAATCCAGCAATAATAAAAGCAGCAAACACAATAGCTGGATCAAGCAGCAACAACAGCAACAGTAGGAACTACCACCACCACTACCACCACCACCACCACCACCAGCAGCAGCAGCAGCAGCAGCAGCAGCAGCAGCAGCAGCAGCAGCAGCAGCAGCGGCAGCAGCAGTGAAGGCAGCAGCTGCCCCATGCCCTTTCAGGACTCATCAAAGAAAGCAAGGTGAACCAATTGAAGAATGTTGTCCATTGTCTGCTGAACTGCCACAGGCCCATTCAGAGCTCATCAAAGAAAGCAAGGTGAACCAATGCAAGAATGTCATCCACTGTCTCTCAGATTATACTTACACACTCTTTCCAAACATCACACATCATCTCAAGCATCTGTTCCAGGAAAACATCACATGCCATTTCACCAGGCATCTTCCAGAAAAACACCTTGTGTCTGTTCTCAGCAAACCATTCTCTCATAAGACAGTTTCTAGAAAATTATCACATGTCACAACTTAGTCTCCAATGAAACCAGAAATTCCCACCTTACATATACTTAGGTTGCCTAGTGATCTATGCTATGGTTTCCCAGATACTTTGTAGTTACTCACCAAATCTCCTTTCTAGTCCTGTAGATGAACTCACTCAACTGGGCAGATGCTCTGTTCCTGGTTTCCAGTCTCCTATCCTTGGGTTAAACTCTGTTCTTTGCCCTTGTTTGCCTCTGTACTTTGTTCTCCAGGGTGTTGCTCTACACAGAGGATAGAATGCACTTAAACTAGAATGTCGACATTCCTGGCATTCTTACACCCAAGCAGAGATTCTATGCTCTATTTGGATGTCATTTAAATGATGTAGTAATACACTCTTTAAAAAGTCCTTTATTTTTCCCTGATTTCATGCACATAAACTGAAAAATGCCTGTCTAAACAGACTCAATATTTGTGTCATTCCAAATATGTGTTGAAGTCCTAGTATCCCAATGAAATGGTAAGTGAGAATCAAGTGTGAAGTAGATGGAGTTATGATGGTGGCACCTCACTACTGGTACCAATTCTGACTTAGGGTTTCCACTGCTGAGAAGAGACACCATGACCAAGGCAACTCTTTTAAAGGAGCCTTCATTTAGTTGAGTCTGGCTTACAGTTTCAGAGGTTCAGACTACTATCATCATAGTGGGAAACATGGAAGCATACAGGCAGACTTAGTGCTGGATAAGCCAAGAGTTCTATATCTTGATCTGAAGGCAACCAGGAGGAGACCATTTTCATAGGCTGCCAGGAGGAGACGAAGTGTCACACTGGCCAGAATTGAGCATGTAATTGAGACCTCAAAGCTGTGTCCCCACAGTGACATACTTCCTCTAATAAGGCTGCACTTCCTCCAATAAGGCCACAGCTAATAGTGCCACTTCCCGTATTCAAACCGCCAGAAACCCTCAGGATGGGATTAGTGTGTTTGTACCAAGAAAAAATAGAGAACATTTGTGCTGTCTCTCTTTTCCTGAGTCTGCACACACAAAAGCTCCTGCAAACAGAGGAAGGGAATGTTCAACACTCAATGGATCAGATACCAACTTGATTTAGGACATTTGGCACCAGCACTGTGAGAATGTATCTGCTGTGAGGAGTATGTAGTTGCTAAGAAAGTCTGGGCTCACTACTACATCCACACTGTCAAGGATTATTGGCATCCTATGTCTACCTGTTCTATTTTTGCTCATCTCAAGAACTTGGACATTATGCTCACTACCCTCCTGGTTCCTTTAGATAAAATTATTTTCCACTGATAGCTTAGTCCTAAAGACAATGTTCTTAGGACACTATTCTGAGGAGAGAGATCAGAACAGAAAATTAAACAAGAAATTATTGCATGTATAGTTGTGACGAGTGAAGGGGAAAGGGTATTCAAGTGACATACTATCCCATCAAAATTGTAAAATATAGTACATATTACAAAAAGCCAACCAATTACAAATATAAAATAAAGAGTAAAGTCCCCATCTTGCTACTTCATTATAGTATATTTCACTCTTCTTACTGGAGTTTTCAGCTATTAATGATTAACATTATTTGTTTTGGATGTCTCTAGATTGTGTGTGAATGCACAGAGGTAGGTAAGTTTACATATTGGCATGCATAAGCATTGTACATGATTTAAAATTTGAAGATAAGGCACTGTACTTTCTTATTTTTTAAAGTATAAGGTCTGTAGATTAACTTATCAAACCAAGAATAGGGAAGAAAATTGAGATTCACAGCTCAGCTGGAAGCCTTCTCCCCTGTAGCCTGACAACCTGCCAAATAAACAAACAAAAAGCCAAACAAACACTACCTGGGAGAGCTTACCAGCACCGTCAAGGGAAGTATGCATCCTCAATCACCAGACCTGCAGGACCAAAATAAATTATAATAGAATTTACTTATCCAGGTCTAGGGAGCCACCACAAAAGGACTCACACCTATCAGAACAGCTTTCCTTTACTCTTTCTGCACATAGCACCACCTGGCACCTGATAGAGTCAAGGGATCTGAGGATTTTACCTTTCAACTACAATAATAAATGTGACCACATCTGAGTTCTATATCAACACTTCAAATATGTCAACTGAAAGATATACTTGATAGCAATGTAGATCAAATAAAGATGTAACACCAATTATATAGCCCCAAAGTAGTAACACAGGGATGAATATATATATATATATGTATATGTATATGTATATGTATATGTATATGTATATGTATATGTATATGTATATATATCCCACACACCAAAACAACAGCAACAACAACATCTAAGATAACATAACTCCTCCTAAAATTGCAAGTCACAGTAATGGCATAGTGAGAATGCGTGAGGAGAAATCCCAGAGAAATAAAAAGAAATCAAAAAAGTATATTTAAGTAAACTAAAGTATGTCCACATTTGTCAAGGAAATCCAAACAAAAAGAAGCTGATGATTGAGAATACAAATAACAGAATGAAATATGTAAAGTGGTGCAAGACATAAAAGAATTCAGCAAAGAGACAGAAATGCTCAATGTAAACCAATCTAAAATTTGAAAACTAAAAATCATAGTGGGTCAAGTAAACAAGTTTTGTGGAAAGTCTCATCTATAGAAGGACTCAAGAAGAAGACAGCCTATCTCAGAATGAAGAGAACATGGACGAAATAGAATAATTAAACAAGGACAACCATAAAATAGTAGGAAGACCCCCATGGTAATTACAAAATACAAGCAACACTCTGAGAAAGCAAATCTATGGATAATAAAAGAAGAAGAAGAATTGAGATCTAAAGGCACAGAAAATACTTTTCAAACAATTGTAGGATAAAATGAAATATCAATCTGATACATGAGCGATTCAGGACACTCAAGAGATAAGACCAAAAAAAAAAAAAAATCAAGATCATGCCTCATATTAAAGGCAATGAATATGCAGGACATATAAATTATAGTAAAATCAGAAAGAAAGAAGTATCAAGCCACATATAAAGGCCGGCCCATCAAAAAAAGGTAAATTATTCAACTTAAGCTTTAAAAGCCAAGATGGCAGGACAAACATATTTCAGGTTTTGAAAGGTAACAACTGCCTACTCAGACTACTATACCCAGCAAAACTATCTGTTATAGTTGAAGGAAAAAATAAACATTTTCCATGATAAGCACAAGTGAAAGGAACTTATGACCACTAAACCAGCTCTGTACTTGAAGAAATCTTGCATTCTAAAGAGAAAATAAATCCATTAACGAGGCCACATGAAACAATAAACTATGCTAGAGTCATAAGTAAACAAAGAGAAACAAAAAACTCAAATACTACAAAATCAACAAGATGGCAGGAATCAGTATATGCCTTTCAATGATATCTCTGAATATTAATGAACTCAACTATGTAGTGAAAGGTACAGGCTAGTGCTCCAACATATAACAGAACACATGCTGCACTATGTTCATAGCTGCCTTATTTATAATAGCCAGAAGCTGGAAACAACCCAGATGTCTTTCAACAGAGGAATGGATACAGAAAATGTGGCATATTTACACGATGGAGAACTACTCAGCTATTAAAAACAATGACTTCATGAAATTCTTAGGCAAATGGATGGAACTAGAAAATATCATCCTAAGTGAGGTAACTCAGTCACAAACACACATGGTATGCACTCATTGATAAGTGGATATTAGGAAAAAAAACTCGGAATAACCAAGATACAATTCACAGACCATGTGAAGATCAAGAAGGAAGACTAAAGTGTGGATGCTTCAGTCCTTCTTAGAAGGCAGAACAAAATACTCACGGGAGAAAATATGGAGACAAAGTGTGGAGCAGAGATGGAAAAAAAGGCCATCCAGAGGCTGCCCCACCTGGGGATCCATCCCATATACAGTCACCAAATGCAGACACTATTGTAGATGCCAAGAAGTGCCTGCTGACAGGAGCCTGATATGGATGTCTCCTGAGAGAATCTTTCAGAGCCTGGAAAATAAAAAGGCAGATGCTCACAGCCAACCATTGGACTTAGTTGGGGTCTCCAATGGAGGAGTTAGAGAAAGGACTGAAAGAGCTGAAGGGGTTTGCAACCCATAGGAATAACAACAATATCAACCAAGTAGACCTCCCTCCACCCCAGAGCTCCCAGGAACTAAATCACCAACCAAAGAGTACACATGGCTCTAGCTGCTTATGTAGCAGAGGATGGCTTTGTCAGACATCGATGGGAGGAGAGGCCTTTGGTCCTGGAAGGCTTCATGCCCCAGTGTAGGGGAATGCCAGGATGGAGAGGCAGGAGTGGGTGGATGAGTGGGTTAGCACCCTCTTAGAAACAGGGGGAGTGAGGATAGAATAGCGGGTTTCCAGAGGGAAACTGGGAAAGGGGATAACATTTGAAATGTAAATAAATAAAATATCCAATAAAAAAATAGAGCAACGACTATCTCTTGCCTCTAAGAAAGGCACCTCATCATGAAAGATAGACACTATCAGGATGAAAGGCTGGAAAATGTATTTTAAAGAATAAATGTAGGGGAGTATTCAGCTAGCAGTTTTCAGATGAAGATGTAGAACTCTGAGCTCCTCCTATACCATGTCTGCCTGGATGCTGCCCTGTTTCTGCCTTGATGGTACTGACAGAACCTTTGGAACTGACTCTATTATCACTTCCAGTTTCCATTCACACCCTGGAGCTAACCCTGCACCACAGCTCTCCATACCCATACAGGTCTCCCAGGAGTGCTGACACACCTAAGATCACAGGTCACAGGCTTGCAAGAGGGACAAGCTCCAGTCAGAGACAGACAGACCACCTAACACCAGAGACAGCCAGATGGTGAGAGGCAAGCACAAGAACATAAGCAAGAGAAAGCAAGGCTACTTGCCATCAGAACCCAGTTCTCCCACAACAGCAAGACCTGGATATCCCAACACAGCAGAAAAGCAAGACTCTGATGTAAAATCACATCTCATGATGATAGAGGACTTTAAGATGGAGATGAATAACTCCCTTAAAGAAATACAGGAGAATATAGGTAAACAGGTAGAAGCCCTTAAAGAGGAAACACATAAATCCCTTAAAGAAATACAGGAAAACACAACCAAGCAGGTGAAGGAATTGAACAAAGCCATCCAGGATATAAAATTGGAAATAGAAACAACAAAGAAACCACAAAGAGTGACAACCCTGGAGATAGAAAACCTAAGAAAGAGATCAGGAGTCATAGATGCAAGCATCATCAACAGAATACAAAGAGATAGAAGAGAGAATCTCAGGTGTAGAAGATACCATAGAAAACATTGACATAACAATCAAAGAAAATGCAAAATTCAAAAAGCTTCAAACCCAAAACATCCTGGAAATTCAGGACACAATGAGAAGACCAAACCTAAGGATAATAAGTATAGAAGAGATCGAAGATTCCCAACTCAAAGGGCCAGTAAACATTTTCAACAAAATTATAGAAGAAAACTTCCATAATCTAAAGAAAAAGATACCCATAAACATACAAGAAGCCCAAAGAATCCCAAATAGATTGGACCAGAAAAGAAATTCCTCCCATCACATAGAAATCAAATTATCAAATGCACAAAACAAAGAAAAAATACCAAAAGCAATAAAGGAAAAAGGCCAAGTAACATATGAAGACAGGCCTATCAGAATTATACCACATTTCTCAACAGAGACTCTAAAAGCCAGAAGATCCTGGGCAGATGTTATACAGACACTAAGAGAACACATATGCCAGCCCAGGCTACTATACCCAGCAAAACTCTCAATTACCATAGATGGAGAAACCAAGATATTCCATGACAAAAACAAATTTACACAATATCTTTCCTCAAATATAGCCCTACAAAGGATAATAAATGGAAAATTCCAACACAAGGAGGGAAACCACACCCTAGAAAAAGCAAGAAAGTAATCTCCTTCAACAAACCCAAAAGAAGATAGCCACACAAACATAATTCCACCTCTAACAACAAAAATAACAGAAAGCAACAATCACTGGTCCTTAATACCTCTTAACATCAAAGGAGTCAATTCCCCAATAAAAAAGACATAGACTAACAGACTGAACAGGTAAACAGGACCCAGCATTTTGCTGCATACAGGAAACACATTTCAGTGACAAAGACAGACACTACTTTAGAGTAAAAGGATGGAAAAAGTTTTTCAAGCATATGGTCCCAAGAAACAAGCTGAAGTAGCCATTCTAGTATAGAATAAAATCGACTTTCAATGAAAAGTTATCAAAAAAAGATAAGGAAAGACACTCCATACTCATCAAAGGAAAAATCTACCAAGATGAAATCTCAATTCTGAACATCTATGCTCCAAATTCAAGGGCACACACATTCATAAAAGAAACTTTACTAAAGCTCAAAGTACACATTGCACCTCACATAATAATAGAGACTTCAACACCTCCTTCTCATAAATGGGCAGATCATGAAAACAGAAACTAAACAGAGACACAGTGAAATTAACAGAAGTTATGAACCAAATGGATTTAACAGATATCTATAAAACATTTCATCTAAAAAGAAAAGAATATATCTTCTTCTTCAGTCCTTCTTAGAAAGGGGAACAAAATACTCACAGGAAATAGAGGGTGGAAAGGACTTGGGAGGAAGAATAGAGGGATCAGGGTCAGGTATGGGAGGAGATGGGGATGATAAACAGAGGGTCAAGAAACTAAACAGAGGTGTGTAGCAGTGGGGGATGGAGAAATGGGGGTAGCCACCAGAAAGTCCCAGATGCCATGGAAGCAAGAGGCTCCCAGAACCCATCGGGGAGACATTAGCTGAAATATCCAAAAAAAGGGGAGGGAAAACCTGTAGAGACCATATTTAGAGGTTAGGCAAGGCCCCTGGTTTGGGGATGGGGCCACCCACTCATCTCCACATTTTTAACCAGAATTGATCCTGTCTAAAGGAAATACAAGGACAAACTGTGGAGCAGACACTGAAGGAAAGGCCACCCAGAGACTGCCCCACCTGGGGATCCTTCCCATATACAGATACCAAACCGAGAAACTATTGCAGATTCCAAGAAGTGTTTGCTGACAGGAGCCTGATATAGCTGTCTCCTGAGAGGCTCTGCCAGAGCCTGACAAATGCAGAGGCAGATGCTCACAGCCAACCATTGGACTGAGCTTGAGGGCCCCAATGGAGGAGTTAGAGGAAGGACTGATGGAGCTGAAGGGGTTTGCAACCCCATAGGAAGAAGAACAATATCAATCAACCAGCCCCCCCGCCCCCAGAGCTCCCAGGGACTAAACCACCAACCAAATAGTATACATGGAGGGACCCATGGCTCCAACTGCATATGTAGCAGAGGATGGCCTTATCTGGTGTCAATGGGAGGAGAGGTCTTTGGTCCTGCTAAGGCTCTATGTCCCAGTGTAGGAAAATGCCAGGGTTGTGAAGTGGGAGTGGGTGGGTAGGTGAGGGAGCATCCTCATAGAAATAGGGGGAGGGGAGATGAGATAGGGGGTTTTGGGAGCAGAAACCAGGAAGGGGATAACATTTGAAATGTAAATAAATAAAATATTCAATAAAAATGTTTAAAAAAATAGAATGAATGTAGGAAGCAAACAGGTATCACTATCCTAATATCTTACAAAATAGACTTCACACCAAAACTTGAGAAAAAGATAAAAGGCTCACATCATTCTGATTAAGGAAACAGCGTATGAGAAGGATGACATTCTAAAGGCATATGTTCTGTCCAGGCGCATCCAATTTTATGCTTTCAAAATACTATTAGATTTAAGGCCATAAATTAACTCATACAACACAACCTAGATGTCTCAACTGAATAATGGATAAAGAAGGTGTGATACTGCTATACAATGGAGTACTACTCAGTTGTTAAAAACAAAGACATCAGGAATTTTGAAGGTAAATGGATAAAATTTGAGAATATCATCCTGAGTAAGGTAACCCAGAGCTAGAAAGACAAGTATGGTATGTACTCACTTATAAAAGATTAGCCATAAAGTACAAAATAACCATGCTATTACAATTCACAGATCTAAAGAAACTTCATAATAAGGAGGTCCCTTGGAGGATGCATGAATCTCACTCAGAAGGTGAAACTAAGCAGTTATTGGTGGTAGATGAAGAGAAGGATCTGGGTAGGAGAAGGTGCGAGGAGGAAAATGTGGGTAGTGATTAGGTGTGGTCAGAGGGAGGGCAGGAGAGGGCTGGGAGTGAGAATGAAAATTGATAGGGGGATTTCTGGTGAGTAGCTGGAAGCCTAGGACCAGAGAGGATATGGGGAATCTATGGGGGTGACCTTAGCTGAGATTCCTACCAAAGTGGTGTATAGAGACTGAAGTGAACACCTCCTATAGCCACTATGAGTTTCAGCAGTGGGAGGGAGACATCAATCCACACCCAAAACCTTCAACCCAAAATTTGTCTTGTTTACAAGAAGTGCAAAGATAAAGATAGAGCAGAGACTGAGGGAACAGCCAACCAACGACTGCTCCAACTTGAGACCCATCCCATGAGAAAGAGCCAACCCAACACTATTAATGATACTGTGCTATGCTTGCCAACAGGAACATAGCATAACCGTTTCCTGAGAGGTTTCATCCAGTGGTGGATAGAGGCAGATGCAGAGACCTGTAGGCTTAGATTTTTAAATAACGATTCTCAAATGCTTTGATGCTGTTTCTAGCCCACTGTCCAAAATAAGAGGAAAAAAGATGGCAAATGGGACAATGGTTTCTAGACCTGTTTGGCAGTAGTTCCTTGTGGCTATTTGTCAGGACGTTTGTCCAGTTTAGTAGTTTGTCCAGTTTAGTAGTGTCAGGATAGCAAACATAAATCAGCAGTGGTGGCACAATCCAGCCAAACCCACCAGGGCTCTGCTAAATCAGTAGTCAGCAGTAGCAACCAGGGCCAGCTGGGATGCCAGAAGTTCTCAGCAGTGTATGTCTCAACAAAGCGAAGATCAACTAAGACAAAGTGGGAGACCAATGAAGCATTGAAAGCTAGCTATGCAAGTAATCTTGCCTCAGCAAAACACCATAGGATGTGACCTCTCCATGTGAGTCTGTATCACTTGACATATCCAGAAACTTCCACTTCAGAGACCCACAGCTGTACATCAGGCAGAGCTCCAGGGGGGTTGTGGAAGAGTGCGGGATAGAATTGGCGAGCCAGAGGGGTTAAGGACACTTCAAGAAGGCCTTTCAAGTCAAATAACCTGGGATAATGGGGGCTCACAGAGCCTGGTCCACCATTCAGGGAGCATGCCAGAGCTGGACCTAGACCCTCTATGCATTTGTGGCAAATGAGCAGCTTGGTCTTCATGTGGGTTCTCTACCAAGTGGAGTTGGGGCTATCTCAGTCTCTGTTCCCTGCCATTGGATCCCCTTCCCCCAACCTGGACTGCCTGGTTGGGCCTCACTGGGAGATGTTGTACCTAGTCCTGCTGAGACTAATGTTCCAGGATGGAGTGGTGCCCAAGGGGGCTCACCTGCAGAGAAGGGAAGGGGGAAGTGGGGGAAGAGATTTCTAAGGATGGAACTAGGAAGAGAGTAGGGAGAGAAGGCTGCAATTGGGATGTAAAATGAATAAAACTAAATGAATTATTGAAAGAAAACAACAAAACTCCAGCATAATAGTAGTAGGAAGTTTCACCATTTCACTCATGAATTGACAGGTCTTCTTCCCAACAAAATAAAAAATGAAAAGGGAAATATGCAAGCTAAATGATATAATCGATCAATTAGACTTGTTGGAAATCTACATGGTATAATCTACTCAAATACACAATGCTTCTGGGCAACCCATGAACTTTTCTTCAAAATGTGTGGCCAAAGGGTTTAACATTTTGCTTTGCAGTGGCATTTTTGATTACAAGTCAGGTCCAACATGTATTATAAGCATATTTTCTATTAATTATCCCTTAATACACTGAAAGTTTTGGTGGGGGTGAACTTTTATTATGGATTCATTGAAATTATTCACATTTTACATATTATTTGTTCATATGCTCAAGTTTTTGTTCTCAGACACATTTTAACTTTCCTTATTTCTTATTCCTATAATAATATATCTTATTCCTCTAATATCTGGAAATATTAATTTCTATTTTATGCTACATTTCCATTTATGCATGTCAATTTCCTAAGTTGTATTTTTCTATTCATTATTTTTCAGAATACATTTGCATTATATAGCTTTAATTATTACATGTTTGGTGTATTTTTATAACATTGCTATTCCTATTCAATTGTTTCTCAAATATATTTGCCTATTATGGTACATTTTCTGTTTTTGATTCCAAGTTCTAAATCTCACATTTCTCAAAATAGCCATTGAAATTTCCGCTAGAATAGCATTGAATTTGTGTAATATTTAGGGACAATTGGCATCTTTATAATGTTCTTTCACTTACAAATATAACATATCCTTTAAAGTTTCTTTTATGCTTGGATCAAAATTTTGTAGCTTTTATGTTTTAGCCTTGAAGTTTATGTATGCATTTAAAAATTTTCTATTTTATTTTATGTGTATGAATGCTTTGCCTGCATGTATGTGTGTACCATATATGTATCTGGTGCACCAGAAGCCAGCAGATGACATTGCAGCCATGGGAACTGGGGCTACAGGTAGGTGTAAACTGCCTTGAGTATGTCGTAATTAAACTCAGGTCCTCTGGTGTAGCAGAGTGCTCTTAACCAATGAGCCACCTCTCCAGCCTCTGCTTATTCATGTTTATTTCTACCAACATTGTCATTTAGTTATTTCAATTTTAGAAGATTTATTTTATCTGTGGGTATAAGAATAACTATTAAAAAGGCAGTTAGGAATTGTATTTGTTTAGGAAAATGTCAGTGGTGAGTTATCCTCTAGGGTAACATGACATTTCTAACATGGGTAGTTAGTTGGCTAGGTTTACAGTATCAGGCATGAATTGCCTTTTAGTGGGTTGATCTGATGCTGCTCGTATTCTAATGCTAAATACTGGCTCTCAAGATCTGTCTGCCCCTGATGATTCGCATGTTCGGCAAATGGTGCTATGTAACCCTTGCTCCCAATTCAACTAGTCAATTAAAGTAAGAGCCTGTTCTTGAACAGGAGAGGGAACTTAAGGTTCCTTTCCATGGAACTTAAGGATCGAGTGAGGGTTTGTTGGTAGAGAAAGGAGAAGAAGAGAGGACACGGAGGATAAAAGAGGCCGCCACGAGAGGAGATGGCCAGGAAAAGCAGTAAGTAACAAGGGACATTATAATTGAGAAATAAGCTAGAATAGTTCGAAATCTGCCCAATCTAGGGCTTACAGTTTGTAAATAAAATACCTGGACTATGTGTCTTTTTTATAGGCTAGATAGAATGATTAATTTTATTTACATTGCCTCCTATTGAGTGGTCCTTAAATTCAATCAGATAGCTGTTGGTCACTTTAAAAATATTTTTTAAACGTCACCATTGTACCACTCTGGATGGCTTACTGTACTCATCCTAGTTGTGGCTTGTAGGTGGGACAACTGGGTAGGACTATCAATCACTTTCTTCCTATGACAGCTCGAATAGCACATGCAGATACTATGAAAGCTAGTCCTCAGGGAGAAGGCTTCAAGGTCCATTCTAGTTCAGTTCTTCCAAGTCTAGTGTCTGAAGTGTGTGGCATCTTCAGTAATAGGGTCTTAACTGTCAAGTTCTTGGGGGCAATAATGGTTCACTCCTTATCAAAAAAACTTCTTTTTACAGCTTATAGGGACCATTACAAGAGATGACTGAGCAAAATGCAGAGCAGTTATCCATGGATGCCCAACTCCAATCTATACATCCCACAATTCACTCCTTACACTTAAGGCTCAGAGAACAGAGAGGGAAAAGATTGCAAGAGCCAGAGGGACAGCACACCCGTTTGAGGCAGTATCTTCTAGACTTGGCAGGGAAGCTGCACCTGCAAAATTTCAATAATACTGTTGCTTAAAGACCTGAGTGTGTTAAAAAAGTGTGTGTTAAAGACTTGATGCCTGGGACATCATTGATTGGAGATAGGGCCCAGTGGGGTGGGGTGTGTCCTTTTAGAGGGATTGTGCTCTCTTGCTTTCTCTTATTCCATTCTCTCATTCCACTCTTATTCTATCCTTTTCTTTTTCCTCTCCTTTCCTTCCCCCTTCCTTCCTTTCTCCTTCCCCACCTTCTCTCCCCGTCCAGTGTAGGTGGTGAGCTGAGCACATTAGCTCAGCCCTGCAGCTCTGCCTTCATGTTCCCCCTCATCACAGGCCCACAGCAACCACACTAGTTTTTCATGATCCAAAATGCTTAAAACCACAAGTAATTTACCTTGGGTAATTTTATTTTTAAAACATAGCGAGAGAAAGCTAAGCTACTTGTTTGTAGAACAGTGAATATCTGAACAGTTTTGAGTAGTGAAAATAATAATGATGGGTCTTGTTTGGCTCCTACTCAAAGTGTCAGGGTTTTTTGGGTAGACATATTTATCTACTTAAAAGTGCTGTTATCCATCCCTAAGTTTCCAAGTCATTAAGGGTGATTGCATATTATCTAATGCTTTATGAGCATCTGCCAGTACCTTTGTTATCATGTCTTCTGTAAATAAGCAAAATGCCTGTGTGAGCAACCCCAAGTTTCTGGAATAAATGATTCAGCTTCCTGTATCTCATTGACAAAACTACATCTATACCCTCAAATGATATCTTTTTGTTGGTTTGTTCATTTCCCCCCTTTCCTTCTTTTTTTCTTCCTTGTTTTGTACTATCTTGTTTGTAGATTGAATTGGGAAAACTCTTCTCATCTTTCCTATATTCTAAAATACGTCAGTAATACTATATGAAGCTTTGCCAGGTCACCCAAAAGTCACTTGTAGGGTTTAGTAGGCAAACACACAATCTATGCAAATATAAGGACATGAGTTCAAATCTTTAACACTCATATCAAAAGCCAGATATGGCCACATGCTTGTTACTCCAGTGCTGTGGAAGGACGGACACAAAAGGATTGCTGTGTCTTGCTGGTTGCTGTACATATGCAGTTTCAGTAGGAGACCCTTCTCAAGGAAATAAAGCAGAAATAGATCAAGAGACTCACATCCTCTGGCTTCTGTGCTCACATATGAATACAACACACACACACACACACACACACACACACACACAATTTTGTGTCTAATACATATTTCCAGTGCTGGGCCTTTACCCTTTCAACTTCTTCATTTTTTGGATGTGTATGAAAACACCCCCTGCTTTCACAAATTCCCACATTTTGTAATCAATTGCTATAGCCTGTCTTGGGCTTCTCACTTATGTTTGTGCACATGGGAACAGTTCAGCTGAATGAGAGCATAACAGCATAGGATGCTCTGTCACAACTTAAATTATCTGAATTGTTCTTCTGTTCAGGTTCAGTAAAGGTTGTTACACAGTAAAGGCAGACAGATGAAGAGGATTCTGGGAAAATGGAAAGGTTTAACGCAGCAATCTCCATCAACATAAAAGCATCAGATAAGGAGTGGCTTCATATAGTCTTGGAGCAGCAAAAGGGTGGGTGAGCCTTCTTCAGCCACCACCCCTTAGAGTATTATTGCCTCATTACTTCAGGAAAAGGGTTGTGCATGTAGAATACTGAATGGGCCATTTGCTTTGGAGATGTTATATTCAGTGATCAGACAGTTTGGGCTGTGCCACCTTCAGTTCCAAGCAATGGGGACTATTTTGTCCTCCATAAGGTCTTTCTCATCCATAAACTCTTCCTGTCCTTCTCTAGGAATGGGGAGCTGGGATAAAGAGCCAACCACTTGGCACCTGCTCTTCATGTGTGAATCATGATTGGTTTCTGGGACCTGCAGATACTTATTAAAGCCTAGAGGTACAGATCTCTAGACTCAGGGTACAGTCTCAGTTGAACCACAGTAAGGTGAGAATTGGACACTGCAGCCTCTATTTTGACTCTAGATGTCGATATTCTTGTAGTGTCACGAGTCTGAAGCTAGGAATGCCTCTTGTTTAGGATTAGCAGGGGAAATTTCCAGGGTTGAAATTACAGCCATGTTTCTGGTTCCTTTCGGACCTAGCATCTAAGCTACATATCTGGTGACCAGACATGGAGTTAGGAACACAAGGCAGAAGCTGTATCAGAAGCTCAGGGTCTGGCCCAGCTACCCACAGAAGGTATCTCCAGGAGCTTTCAGAGTCATTGACAGTCAACAGAAGGATGGAGGGTCCCTTAAGTCACACAATTACAATGAACAAATAGGTAACCACAGGGTCCTATCATACTGTTTTCATTAGGAGAGTGGGGAAAAGGACTCATGGATTTTCACTGTTTTTCCCTCCAAGTTCTCCAGTGTTCTTTTTGAAAGGGACAGTAAGGCCTTAGTGGATGGAGGGAGACTGAAGATACAGTGAAACACAGATTGTGGGGAGCACTAGTGGGCAAAGCGTCTAGGGCAAGCTGTTCCTGTCTCCTAGACTTCCATAATTAGGAATAATTTCTCTCAAAGAGAGTTAAAAGTAAGGGATTATTGCCCAAAAGGCAAGCTCTCTTTAGGCTGAAATGCTCTCTATACTTTAGCTGGAAATACGGGCAGCAAAGAGGTTAGGTTAAGGCTGTCCATTTGGGACTGTGAGACATGCCTTTCACTTAATGGGCAGAGAAATCCAGGGCCCCAGAACATTCCTACCTTTACAGTTTGCTGTAAGTTGCTCTTCTCTGTAGGGGAACTAAACTCCTTAATTGGAGGTTTTGATTCTTGGTGAAATGTCCTCTGAAGGCTTCCAGAGCTTTCTTTCCCAGGGGTCCACATGCAGAGGATGGGGATACAGATAAACAGTGGGTGTAAGGTCAGGGAGCACAGAGAGTGGTAAAGTCTCACATTAGATTCTAGGCCTTGAGACAGGGCTGGGAAGCTCCCCATTTGCTTATTGTACATGGACCTCACTGTCTGGGAGTCCTCCTTTTACATGGACTTGTGGCTGATAGTGTTCAGAATAAAACCACAGAGATAAAATTGCATCTTCTCTGGAAATGATTCAGAGGCAGCACTGTAGCTATTTTGGGCTGCTGGAGCAGGCAGAGCCTAGCATTCTCTGCTCCATCCTTCCATGTAAAAGAAACAAGGTAGGGCATTGTGTGGGAACAGCTGGTGGAGGGAAAATTGTGGAATGAAGTGTTTGGTTTATTCTTTGGAGGCAGAACATACTGGAAAGTAGTCATGAGCTTAAAGCCCCACAGACCACTCATTGGGTGAGGGGCACTGATTGCAGGTGCTGGTCTCGCCCTCCCTAGCCAGCTGATGAATTAGCCTCTCCTTCATGCCCTGTGCAGGCCAGGCAGGCTAACATAGATCCCCAGTGCTGCTCAGTCCCTGTGTCTGGGCTTCTGGAAGTTACTCTCTTCTACGGTGCAAATTGCTTCACTAGTAGGATTCTATTACAGTTTTGTTTGTTTGTTTGGGTTTTTTGTTTGTTTGTTTGTTTGGTATGTCTACCTATTTGCCAAGAATAGAAAAGTTTTAAAAAGATCATATTGTATCTGAAGAGTCTAAACAGAATCTAGGAAGTGAAGTTCATTAAGTGTCTGAACTGGCTTGTAGGTTTTTTTTCTGCAGAGTAAACTATTCAGCTACTACAGTAAGGATGGGTGTGATGGAGAGGCCACATGTGTGGGGCAGGAAGCATATGGGACTTTCCTGTGCTTTCTTTTCTATTTTGCTATGATTCCAATTCTTCTCTGAAAAATAAGGTTTATTAATTTTTTAAAAATGTTTTCAGTTGGGGTGGGGAATACAGCTCATTGGTCCACAGCACCACAAAATCAGCAAGTTAAGTCAAAAAAATAAATTTGAAAACAGGAAAAAGTCAAGAGAGAGTGTCTATAGTCAGATATGAACAATGACAGAAAGAACACTGCACTGTTAACAAAGAATGCAAAAATCATTAGGTTCTTAGGAGTAGCAAGCAATGAAGAATATACATCTAGTTTTTAATACTTAATGTACAATCAACACGGTGTAATCAACAGTATGTAAAAGAGATCTTGCTTTGCATTTGTACAAATATTGCTTTCATAATTGTATGACTTTACAAAGTTAAAATGTATCATATAAGAAGCTGTAAAGCTATTGTGTGAATGAAACTAACACGAGATTACTGCTGTCTGTGGTGAGTCATGTCATCACATCTAGAAACAGTTATTATATACCGGGGTGTCGTCATTTCTACACCATTGCATTACACAGTAACAACACTTTGTATCCAAATCAAGAGAGTACAGCATTACATTTTTCCAAATAAGAAGGGCATGTAAGATGTGTAAACTCAAATCCTTCCTTGTGTTTTTTTCTGCTGGTGTGAGGTAATGACTCCTAGCAATTTTACTAATTCAGGCAAGATAGGAAGATCACTGTGCTTTAAGTACATGGCAGAAAAATCTGGATTAGCTGCTTCACTGTTTTATCCCAGTATAGTGCGTGTGTGTGTGTGTGTGTGTGTGTGAACATATGTATGCAAGAGCAGATGCAAGTATGTGTACATGTGTGTGTGCATGTGTTTCTTAATGCAAGAGTTCTCTTCTTGAAGTTTTATTCTTACAAAAGTAGTGTTCTGCCCATTGAAGTCAGGGTTTTCCTTCTGGGAGATGGAGGTTTGTGGGTTGGCACAGGTTGTTGGATTGCCAATCAAGTTGGAGGCATAAGCACCATAAAACCTTTATGTTTCTGCTACTCTTAATAGAGCTTGCTTACATAACACAAAAATGGCGCCGGGGATGTCTGTGTTTCACTTCTCTAGCTTCTTGACCATTGGCTAGACACATTCAATGCCTGGGTAGCAGCTATAGGAATTCTGCCCAGTTTCCTGACATCCCACTCCTCAGAATGATGCTGACAAGCAGGCTGAGGGTTCTCTGGGACTGGATACCACCCACATCTACAGAGTCACCCAGGAGTCTAGAGCTTGTATTTTTTTAAATCCTAAACAGGGTTAAAAAAAATCATGTATGACTCTCTACATGAGAAGGGACTTAGAACTTTTAAAAAGTAAAAATTTTCTAGTTTTACCCCATGGAGACTCATATTCGATTGTTCTTGAGTATGGCTGGGTTTCAAGAGTTGTAAAACCAACCTAGGTGATTTTATGATACATGTACGACTGACAAAGGGTTGTCTAGAGTGACTTGTTTGCATGTGATAGGTTTCAGGAATATATTAAGTAACCCAAACAAGCATAAATATTATTGTGGCTTTCCAGATATTTCTAGGCCACACTGGTAAGTGAATGGCATTGTAACTATAAAAGCAAAAATACTTGGCATTAATGTAGTGTTAGCATACATAAACCCGACAAAGTGTTGTACTATTGAATCTTGAATTTCCAAGGTCATATTGGCAGATGATCAGAGAGTGACACTCATTTAAACTCTTCTAGTAGTGATGAGCAGGCAGCATTGCTGACATTGCCCCGGAATCCACAGCTTCTTCTCAGACTAGCGCTGAACTCATATGTCTTTCATCTTTTTCTGCCTGTAATGGTACAGAAATGGCTCTCATCTCATTCACTGTGGCAGTGGCTACCTAGCTTAGCTCTGTAATAAGGCTGCACATTCACCTACGAGAAAAGAGACTTTCTCCCCACCTCAGTTAAATCATTTTTAAGCAAAGATTTCAATCTCAAATTTGATTCTATTGCAGTTTTTCCAAAGCAAACAGTTTTCTTTAGAAAAAAAAAATGAGTTTCCTAAAAAAAATATACTTTACAAAGTTCAGTGATACATAAGAGGACAATATACTAAAACAGTTACAAAAATACATTTACATTTACAATTTCTGTCTACATGTGGCTTTAACAGTACCAAGATTTTTGTCTCTGGAATGGTAGGTGTGGCTGGGAAAAAGAGTGAGGGATTTCAGCTCAGTTATGGTTTTACAGCCCCCAAGCAGGGAAATGTAAACAAATCATTATGCTTTAATACAAACACAAGCTTATCAAAAGAAAGTAGAGATTAAACATAACTTTAACTTCTGCTCCTCAAGTGGGAACAGCTCCCTCACTGTGGGGAGGTGGGAAGTAGTGGGTTTTTATGACTTGTTTCTTAGATAACACAAAATGTCCAAGGACTTAGCGAGATGTCCCAGAACTTTAGCAAGGCCCAGACTTAGATATTTGCCATTTTCAAGATATAGGTTTTCGTTGAAAATAAAAAGAGGAGGATTTTGGACAGGCTACACTTGTGGACAACTCAAAGGCATAGTGGTGACTGCAAATTATGCTTTCCAAGAGTCAGGGAGCCTGTCCCTAACTAACCAGGGGTTTTATTCTACTCTGACTTTGGGCAGAGTGGAGTAGAAGGCCTGTACCATGGAAGAAGGTGACACAGATGAGGATTAGGATTAAGGGTGGGGTGCCCGTCTGGGATTCTGACTGCTTGAGACTGCAGGAGCTGGGGAAGCCTTTGTAAGCTCTCCAGGTACTTCTCAGTTGCAGTGAGGGTAGATGCAGGTACACCATCTTCACGTACCAGCTTTGTCTTATACAAGTGCAACCAAAGGACCAATATAAACGAACTGCAGATGGGCAGCCACTAGTGAGTGCCAACAATCCCCTTATCAAGCCTTTTACAGGCTTTTGAAACTTTGATGTTTATTGCAACATCCTTGAGGTACTCTGAAAAGTCCATGGGCTTAAGAAGAATTAGGTTGAAACTGTACTGGCTGGGAACTTCTTATGGTAGCCCAGCCTAAGACTCAGTGCTTCCGTGCTTCTGCAGTCCAGGTTCTTTAATGTCTACAGTTTGGGGAATGAGTGAGATGCTAAATCAAAACACAAAAAGAGTGTCCAACAAATGCCTAAACTGTGTTATCATTAGCTGGAATGCAATTTTGTGCTTTCCCAGGGCTTCTATGTATAAAGCCCATGGCAGCAGGGACTCACAGCAAATTTAGCATTTAAGAGATTATTGTTTCTCATCATGAGGTAAAAAAGTAATTTTCAAGGGTATAATGATAGGATATATATATATATATATATATATATATATCCATGTAAATAAATGTTAGCTTCATATATTTATTTTCCCATGAACTGCCCAAGAGCCAGGGTGGGGTCAAGACAGAAAAAGTCTATCTAAGATTAGACTGAGAGACAATTAATAGAAAGATGCTCTGGGAGGTATGTGAGACTAGTTAACTGTGGAAGAGTTAAGCTGAGCTAAGACTGCCAGGGATGTAATGGAATGCTGGACCCAGCATGTGTCTCCCCTCTTACCCCAGTGGCTGCTAGGTATCTTTGAAACACTGGTTCTCAACCTATGAATCGCGACCCCTGCAGGAGTCACATATCAGATATTTATATTACAGTTCCTAACAGTAGGAAAATTACAACTATAAAGTATCAACAAAATAATTTTATAGTTTGGGGTCACCACAACATGGGGAACTGTATTAGGAAGGTTGAAAACTACCAGAAAAGGGTCTGCTTTGCTGTGCTCACAGCCCCGTGTCTCCCTGCACAAACAGTGAGGACACACTGGCAAACACCTTCTTAACCCTGACAACAATGAAACTTTATGCTAAACACTTAAATTCAAGAAGAAAAGCAAGTTTGAATAGTGTTTGCTACTTTATTTTGTTATAAGAAAGTATTTCAAAGTACAAAAATACTAGGGTTTCATTGCTACAATTTGGCTTGCAAAGGCTGTCTGTCACCCGTTACCTGCCCCTGATAGGTGCCTGACAGGCTCATTCTGTATCTCAATTTTGAGCAAAATCCTACCTAAATGTTTCTTCTGTGTTGTCTGTGATCAGCATGGCATTTCCTGGCAACGGCATGGAATTTCAAACTCTATACATGCTTCTTAATCTCCTTACTACTTAATTTCATAGATGAAGTCTGTTTTCATAGATAGTAGCCAAGAGTAGATAACAGTAAGGTCACTCAGAAGATGCTGCAGGCCTCATCCCCAGGCCTGAGGGAGCAGCAAGCAATGATTGACTTGGCCTGGCCCCTGATTTACTAGTTAAGCCCCCGGTCACTGCTCTCTTGGTTGAAGCCTTGTAGGCAGTGGTTCTCAACCTGTGGGTTGCGATCCCTGTCAGATAGCCTACATATCAGATAGCTTATTAGATATTTACACTGTGATTTGTAAGAGTAGCAAAATTACGTTTATGAAGTAATAACAAAAATAATTCTATGGTTGAGTGGTCACCACAACATGAGAAACTGTAATTAAAGGCTCATAGCATTAGGACGGTTGAGGACCACTGCTCTAAGGAAACATACTTTCCATTTTCCTGACGCTTATGACCTTTAGATCTCAGAAGATAGTGGGCAATCTTGTCTCCTTTGTGAGCTTTCTAGATCTCTCCAACAGAATGCACTTGTCTGGGCTCTTGGTGCCTGGCTGATATGTCTTATCTGACACTCATCATTTTGCCTTATGGTTAGTGTTTATGAGTCCACATCTACCCATAACTTGATAAATAGGAAGGGATGGATCCTGAGATCATTACAATATTGCTTATCACAGATGGCTATTAACTGACTGGGTTGTAAGGAGATCTTGGGTACCTGGGTGCATTGATGATGGTGAGATCACTTGGTGTTGGATTCCCTCCCCCCTGCAAGCATCCTTGGGAGCACTTTCATCATGCCACTTTCAAACAGATACTGAATTCCACTCTGTTCTGAGCATTTTCTTTCTTGGAACCTGCACACTAAGGCTACCATGGGATGCCCCTTATTACATAGAAGCCTAGATCATTTTTCTAAATGGGAAAGAAAATGTTTGGTGGCAGCTTACCAGGGGGTAAAACATATCTTCAGTAAACACTCCTTAAATAAAAAAGATTTATCCCCCATGTGTGGCTTACACTAGTTTTAGGGTGTAGAGGGGTGAAGGCAAAGTGGATTTGAAGAGCAGTGTCACTTCTGTAGTCTCATATACATGCCTCAGCAGACGCAACGCTGAGACGAAGGTTTTGGGTTAAATCTCTCTATGAATTTTTGCATGGTTACTCCTTCTCAGTTATAGGCTTTTGGTTACAATACTGACGGTTCAAATGGGTTCAAATGTGGAATCATGGTTGTTCTTTGATAATACGTAATACTGGGTTTTTTTGTTGTTTGTTTACTTCATGAAATGAAGACAGGAAAGCATATTTACAACTCAACTCAAAACAATGAAACAGAAAACACAGAAGGAAGTCTAATAGTCAGAAAACACTGGTAAGCTAGCATGTGTTAAGTGCCAGGGACATATTTATACAAAAAGTAAGTCTGAGGGAAAAATTCTACCTTGTCATTATTCTTCTCCCAGCCCCAGTAAGTAACGAAGTGGCTTATCCTATTGTACCTGCCATGGTTTAATGCTGTACAAGTGTGGCCTGCTCAGGGCACCCAGGACTTCTTGTTAGTTGTCTCACCACGGAAGTGTCTTGATGCCGAGATGGTGGAACCAACTATCTGGTCAGTTGGCTCCAGGCAACTCTGTGTAACAGAGACTACAAGCAAGCTTCTTCCTTCTTGGAAGAGCTTATGAATCAAATCAACAAAGACAACAAGAATCCCAAAGTTCCCTATGCAATAAACTCCGAGTGTCTGTTTTTTCCCCTATGTACCTCACCATGAGGCAAACTTCTGTTCCAATGGAAAATGTTCTTGGTGGAAACCTTTTAGTAGAATCTTCACAGTTCGAAGATCAATAGATGCACCTTCAACTTCCCAAAGTGCATTAGGGGAGGGGCCCACTTCTTGGCTCAGTGACAAAGCCCATCAGAGTTACGCTTTAAAACCAGTCTGAGGGTTTGACATTTGACACAATGTGGGCATGGCTGTCAGGAGTGAAGGTGCTGCCATGGCTTTGTCCTGGGCTTCTGGAAAGTCCAGACATTTTATAGCAGGTATGATGCCCCTTCATGTCATGCCCCGATAAACTCACTGCTTGGAGGTGCTACCCGTAGGTACTCTGCATTTTCAGCTGCAGGGCTCTTAAAGATGCCATTTGGCTTGGCTTCCTTGGGAAAGAAGTCCTGCTGGTAGTCAGGGTTGTCCAGGCTCATTTGGTGGCTACCTTTCTGGATCCAGAGGGCAGGGCTGTTAAACCCACTACTGAGACAGGTAGGTTGGGTAGTGTTGAGATACTCAGGGTTGCCCACTGCATTGCTGTGGGGATTTTGATAATGCAGGTCTCTTCCAGGAGCTGGATGCAGAGGCTGATTGTGATAGACAGGGTTCTGCACAGAGCCTGCTGGCCTCTTGGGAACAGATTCGTTTATATATTCTGAAATGAAGAAGAATGCATATGTGAATTAGTATAGCTCCATCCCAAGATCCTGAAGCAAAATTCCATGGCCCACTGCAAGCCCTGCAGGTGTCCTCAGTGAGATAACTTACACCCAATAGCAAGGAAGTTCTGGGAGTACCACGGAGACTACCAAATAGCCTGTGGTATTTTCTGTACTTCTCAAAGCAATGGGCATAAGCAGTTTTTGCAAGTTTAAAGGATGATGTGGTGTGTGTGCATGTGAAAGAGACCAGAGACACATGTATCCATCTTTTATATGCAGACACACACACACACACACACACACACACACACACACACACACACGACGCACACACACACACAAATACATACATACATGGAGACTTTCACCACTTGCTTTCAAGCCAAAACAAATCTGCAGAAACCTCAATTGTAATGTGTATTTGTCACAGGCCTCGAAGCATGCTAAGTCCTCTCTGTTTCAGTTTCAGCTTTTTATTCCCTTCATCTTGTCTATAAACATGCCAGTCTCCACTTTTGGATGCAGCATGCCTCATTCATGCACACTGGATGCCACAACTGACTTGTGTCTGAGAAAATGGCAGTAGACACCAAGGCCCGATGACTGCTTCCTGAGCAAGCTACTAACCAGGTACAGGCAGGAACGTGTCATCAATGTCCTCTGTTAGGACTCCAGTGGGGTCGGAGCTGTACCTCTGCAAAAAGATGTCGTCTCTGATACGGCAGCTCTGTGGGCAAGAGAGGCAAGTTTACTTCAGTGGAGATTGCTCAGCTTTTTCTGTAGAATAACTTCACCTGTGCCTTATTAAAATGCAGATTCTAGCTGTGTATGTGTATGTGGGACATGCTTGTGATTTCAGAACTCTAGAGACTGAGACACAGGGATCATGAGCTCAAGGCCAGCTGAGCCACGTAGTCAGATTCTGCTGCAAAAACAAACAAGAAAACCAGATCCAATGGAGTCTGGGAAAGTCGATTTCTGACAAGCTCCAAAGTGACTCCTGCATCAGTGAGCTACAGACAAGCAATGTTCTGATTGGTACACCTAACAGAACTTCCTGCAGGGATGGGGATGCCTCGCAACCTGTGTTCCATCATAAGGCAGTCGCATGCCACATGTGGCTACTGAGCACTTGAAATGTGTAAGGAACTGAATTTTATATTTTATTTCATGTTAGTTAAAACTGAATTAGTGATGTAGTGGCTCCTGACAGCACATCGCAGGCAGCAACTGAAGCACTGTACTTCATCATGGTCAGTGTGACATTAGAAGGCAGGATCCCCCACAGATCCTGCTGGTAGGTTTGGTGGAGACCTGAGCATCTTCATTTCTAACAGCTACCAGGTGATGATCGTGCAGATGCTGCCTATGGACCATACTTTGAGTGGTCCTGTAATAAGTGATCACTAATTGTTGGCCGTGGCATTCCAGTCAAAGAAGCCATGGTGTGGAAAAAAATGTGCAGGAAGGAAAGTCAGTATGACGTGGACTAAGACGGGCACTTTCCCTGTGTAGCTTAACTGATTCTGGTTTATAACATGGCCATACATACCCCATTTCTATTAATGCAAGCCACAGTGGAATTGTTGCTAGTTGCGCTCTGGAAAAAAAAAAAAAAGAAAGCAATGTTGGTCATGGCACACTGGTACTTTCTCATCCATTTTCAGTGGATGCAGGAGGTAGATTTCATAGAGTAAAAAAAAATTCAAGGTGTCAAATGTTTTCTCGGAGAGAATTTTTGTCTTAAATTACAGCTTTAGAAAACCTAGGCAATTCAATAACTAAAATCTTTAGCTGTTGATTGTGATTCTAGGTTCTATTTGGTTAAAATTGACCTCTTTTTTCTAAGTAAAATATAGAAAATGGAAAGTAAATCAATTTAAGGAGAGAGAGAGAGAGAGAGAGAGAGAGAGAAAGAGAGAGAGAGAGACTAAGATTGCATACCAGAGAACTTAAGAGGGGAGTCCGTGATGTGGACGGGCTGTTGAAGAAGCCTTGCTGTGGGATAAGGTATTCATCAGCATCAACTACATCTTCCATGTCCTCTTCATCCATCAGGGCTCGGTAAAAGTTGGAGTCTGTAGGGCTCGGTAAATGCATTCTTTCATCCCCCTGATGCAGAGATTTTAATACTATTACAAAGGGCAATGGAGATTGTTCTGCTTCCTGGCTATAGAAGTAAAGGCCTTTGTCAACAGGTGCCTACAGGTTTGCCAGTTTAGTTATAGTATAACCCCCGTGGTAGTCCTCATATATACAGCTCTTTTCCCATATCAGTGTATGGATACTTGGAATGTAATAGAATTCTCCTGAGTCTGACAACCTCCACACAAAAAACAGTTTAAGAGAGAGGAGAAAAAAAAAAGCCATGGGAACACTTATAATGTCCAGTACCCAATGCTATGTGGTCTATTTTTCATATATTATTTTACTGAAGCTTTAAATCCACAAAGACAAATGATCTTGCTTTCATGCTTACAGGCCAATTGGTTGTACAAGGTGGCACAGGTATGAATAGGGAGTTGGGGAGGGAAGCCATGTAGGTTGAAAGTGAAGTCTTGTTTCTCTGTTTAGCAATGACAGTGCTCTAATTAGCCAAAATATGAGGTGACACTTGCATACGAGGAACAGGTTTGGTCCAGGTTGGGCTGCTCAAATGCAATGAAGACTTGGAGTTGGGTGGGAGCCACCACTTATCCCCATGTAGTTCAGTCATTGTATCACAGTGGAGGCAGCTCCAACACACAAAAGGATTTATTAACAAGAACAGGCCCCATGGGCGGTGTTGGCCCAGAACTGTGGCATCTGGAGCTATTGGAGAGATTTTTGACCATGGAAGAACAAACTTTGGCCTGGTACCTGGATAACAAGGTAGCGTTGTGGGTCTCGGGCCATTTTGGAGAATTCAATGATCAACTCTCGGAACTTTGGGCGGCTATCAGCATCTATCATCCAGCCTGAAAAGGAGGTGAAGCAAAGCAAAGCAATTAGAACTCTGGAAGAAACGACAAGGAAGGTTTTAAGAATTCTATGCTGTCATAATGCTAGGCGAATAAATAATGAGGGGATATAATCTTTGTGAGAGCCTTGGCATATGACCTGACACTGGTTAGTTCATGAAGTCCTTGAGACGTTGTTGTAATCTAGGGTCTTATGCATTCATTCCCAGACCTATACAACAGTTTTCAGTCAGAGTAACAATAACATATATGCTAATGTTTTTACATTTGTCCTTCCTTAGTCATCATTCTTACATTATGATCTTCAGTGACCACAGGGTATCATCACTGTGTGCAATCACTACTGGTCTACTCTGACTTTGATATGTCTCTGTGTTTTCTTTGTCCTAATCCACAGCCTTCCAAACTAGAAGCCAGATTAAATTCAGAGAAGCATCAAGGCCTTATTGCATTCTCCATTCAGTTACCATTCATGCAAGTGACAAGGCTGGATCTATGTCTCATCTATCTATCTATCTATCTATCTATCTATCTATCTATCTATCTACCTATCTACTCATCTATCATCTAACAATCAATGTATCTGTGCATTGATCAATATATCCATGTATCTATCAATGTATATATATATATATATTTATCTATATTCTATCTATCAATTATTTATCAGTGCTAGGGATTGAACCTAGGGTCTCATAATGCTAGTACTTTCTGTATAAAGATTTATTTAGTAGTCAAGTGATGCATTGCTTTACCTATGATCTAAACATAGATCCAGCAATGGAGAGGATAAACTGTGCACTTGAAATCCTTGTGCCTTTTGGGGATTCGATTTATTTTTTCAACTGGATATTAAGCTATTTTAGGCTAAACTGCTATGTGACCTTAGACAAATAATGTAACCTTTCTGGGCCTCAGCTTCCTCAGCTGAAACCAAAGCAGTGAAAATGGACTAATTCTCTGGTCCAAAGTTCAGAGTTAATATTGTTATTTATGTTAAAGCAGCTGTGCTGGTGAGATTTTTGTCAACTGGAAATGAGCTAGCGTCATTTGGGAAGAAGAAACTTATAGCTGAGAAAATGCTTCCAGTAGATTGGTCTGTCAGCAACATTTTGTTGATTAATGTGTTATGAGAAAGAGCCCAGCCCACAGTGGTTGGTGCCATCTTTTGGTTTCTGTTTTTTTCTGTTGTCTAAGAAAGCAGGCTGAATGAACCAGGGGGAGCAAGCCAGTAAGCAGAGGTCTTCCATCTTAGCTTCAGTTCCTGCCTTCAGCTTCCTGATTTAAGCTTTTTCCCTAGCTTCGACAGACAGTAATCTGTAAGCCAAATAAAGTCTTTCCTCCACAAGTTGCTTTTGGTCAGTGTTTTATCACAGCAACAGAATGCAAACTAAGACCAGCGCCCTGTCATAGTCCCATGCTGTTTCTATGCTATCACATGTGTACTATTACTTTCAGAGCACATTTGTGGGTGTGTGTGGAATAATAACATCGATCCAAATGCACACTCCTGTTGGGATTAACATGATTAACTGCTTTACTGCAGGAGGCCTCGCATAAATCCACTGTTTGAAAGATTTAAGCCAAAGCAGAAACATTGATTCTCTCAAACTCCCATGGTTACTCATTGTTAGGCATTTTGAAACATTAGGTCTCTCTAGCAACAGGTCTCAAGATGTAATGCAACTTTGTAAATTCATTGAGCAACTGAGATAATAAAATATCTGGGAATAATGGCTTATGAAAGACTTCAGTTTTAATTTACTTGCTTGTAAATATGGGCAAATATGAGGTCAGAATGAGTCAGGCAAGTGATTCTTAAAGAATGCTTGCTGGAGGTGTTCATGATGTTTCTGGAAGTGTGTGCCTGTCTTGAAGGCTGATGCTATTTCTTCGGGGAAATGAAGGCCTGGGCTATTTGTCTAAGAATAGTTACATCCTTCCAGGCCCATTGACATAAGGGTGGATGGTCACTCCAGTCACTCACACTTGACCATGATCATGTAGACATCGATAGTACAGATAGGTGGCTGTGGAAGGCGCTCTCCTTTCTCTAGGATGGATGAGATCTCACTTGCAGGGATTCCATCATAAGGCTTGGAACCAAAGGTCATCAGTTCCCACACGGTGACTCCTGAGCAGACAGAACAGGCAAAGAAAGTCATTGTGTCATGAGTTAATGGTTAACACACCACCTAATCCTTAGCCATTATTGTTGGTAAGTATTTTAAAACCTATGTTTCTATAGCCTTGAGCCATTGGTTTGACTACTGATACATTGGGGTTTACATAACAAGAAAGATAATAGCATCTGTTTCATAGCACAACTTCAAGGATATAGTAAGATCTTATACAATAAACATTTAGCTAAATGTAAGGCATATATTGCTGACTGCTAAGTAGGATAGTTATAACCTTAAAGACAAGGACAACTGAGGAAGATGAGTTTGCTACAAAAAAAGGTCTACCTACTTACACAGTTACTCTTAGTACTTTATACTCACAGTAGTGCAAACAAGGACCTTACAAAGCAAGGTTGTAAACTGCATGCCACTTGATATATAATGCTCTCTGTTAGGTAGCTAATACCATCTGATGTATCTGTTTCCATGAGGGAACATGTTCAGGGCGACCTGAATTTGTGTTCCTTGGTGATGACCACCCATGTCTACCTAGTTCAGAATAAATTATCCCTTTTCCCTTTGAGGTGAGAGTTGCATTTTATAATGACAATGTATTCTAACCTTTCCCTAAATTGCCTGGGGGAAATTCAAGGACCAAGGGCATTACTGGTTCTGCCACAATAAGCCCAAGATAAGGGAAGAACAAGCAAATGAGGCTTGGCAAGAGTGGTCATCTGTGAAGGTAAATGTCACCTGTGCATGGCTGTGCTGTATTTAGAAGAGCTGGGCCCTTTAAGGCAGGTCCTCCTTGGGAAGAAGCAGTAACTATCTTCCCATTCTTATGTCCTCCTCACAGTTATCCTTATGGTTCATCCTTGCCACACTACTCTCTTTGACACAGAGAGACTAAATCATCACCACATGAAACAACAGTCTTGGCCATCTCATAAGAAAACATTAATTCTCTATCAGAAATGCTTGCCCTGTGAAACCTCATTTGCCATCTTCCTTTGGTTCACATCAAGTTCACAGCAGGGGCTTATGTTTGTTTGACCTCTGCAGGCAGAAGCTTAACCCATGTTTGGATCCTCTTCCCCCCATGACCTTTCCTGCAGCATGTGTTCATGGCTGTCTCTAGTGATACTCGGTGTGGTAGTTAAGCTTTATTGCCTTTGTCAGATTCTCTTAGTTCAGTCGATGGACACGCTCACTGTCTTGCAAGGTAACACTTGCATATCAGAGCATATAATGTCAGTTAACAAATAATAAGAGCCGGCTTAGCCTCAGTACAAATTCATTAGCATCAGAGTTTTGACTCACCATAGCTCCAGACATCGCTTTGGTGCGTATAAATTCGGTGTAAAATCGATTCCAAAGCCATCCACTTGATAGGCACCTTGGGACGATGTGAGATAAAGCGGCAAGAAGACTATTAGCTTACAGCTAAAACATTCTGTCACTCTAGGTGTAATTACAGTTGACTAATGTGTTAAATAAAGTGACCTTCCTGACACACTTCAGGCCTATGCTCCCCCTCAGTAGGGGGAGTTTAAATTTACCAGAGAACAGGTGGGTCCCAGAGTTACTTCATGAAAGCTGCGGCTGAGAACATTTTGGGCAATGGACTGTTTTGATGAACTGAGGCTGTGGAATTTCCCTGCAGTCCTAGCTCTCAGACTTTGGGTATGTTTTCAATAACCAAGTTCATGGGGTTCAGAGTGCTATTTAGAGACACACTGTCAGCATGATAGGACGGCTGTAGCTGGGGATGACTGGGGGACCTGACAAGGGAGGGAGTCTGACAAGGCTGTGAACCCTTCACTGCTGTGACAGAGCCCTAGAAGGAGCTAAAAACAACACAGAGGGAAGATAGCTAGTTCTCTCACTGGCAGTCCTGGCGTGAGTCATAGACTCACCGGAACTCCCAGAACAACACAGCTTGTTGAATATGAGTCTCGAGAGAGGGTGTTACTAAATTAGTGGCGATATTTCCCAGCTGGTTTTGTGAGGGGTGTTTTCCTCTTAGAGGAGGGGAATTCACAGTTGTTAATAGTCACCTGGAGATGGGAACTGGCTCTTTTTGGCCTCTGGGCAGGTCTCCCTATTCACTACTCCCGTGGAAATCTATTTACAAAGTAGAGGATGACCCTGACTAGACTCAGGTCACGGTGGCAGCTGCTGTGACCCCACTCAGAATCTATGGTAAATGCTGCCCACAGCTGACAGATAGGGGGATGAGTCTGGGCTGTCAGGAAAATGCTTTGTGGCTTACTCTCAGGACTTACTTTGCCCCCCTCTGCATGGTATTCTTTCTCCTCAGCACCAAGCAGTTTGGCCAGCCCAAAATCTGTGATCTTGACATGCTGCGGTGTCTTCACTAGTACATTCCTGGCTGCCAAGTCACGGTGCACCAAACGCCGGTCTTCCAGGTAGTTCATGCCCTGAAACACAGAGGACCCTGCAGTGAGGGAGTGAGCCAGCCTGGGGATCTCCAGTGTCATGGTAAGATAGCGCTCGTGCATCTGAACGGAAGGTTAAGTTCACAAGAATCTCTAGGCTGCTCAACACCAAGGACTACATTTTTAGCCTTTGTCCTTTGCTTGACAGACGCTGCAACTTACAGTTGTTTAAACATTAGGAATTATCCGAAATGAATGACAAGACACACGAAGGAAGCTATAACCACACGTGATCAAGAGCTTTTTTTTCCATCCAGACACTCAAGTTGTAAGAAGGGGCCAGAGGAAGAGAAAGGCTCAACTGTCAGGTGCATATCTCAGATTTCTGCTTCGACTACAGTTTGCTACCTTAGCTTCATGAGGTCTTATACATCAACTCTATCCTTATTTAAAGGAGGCTTGTGCATGTCTCACTAGGCTATGGCAAAGCGAGACTGCTTGGTTGCATTTGAGGCTTCGTTGCTTTTGAGGCATACTTTCGTCATGTTCCTTGGGCTGTCATATGTGAATCCCAGAAGACTTTGCCCAGCTTTACTTTCCAATGTCTTTTTAAAATTTACTTTGGAAAAACTAAAAGTATGTGAACATTGAATATGTTTTACAAAACACCATCGTCTCTCACCTCCTTGGCTATTTTATGATGCTTCTGCAATTGGAATCACCAACATAATAGCAATACGGAAATACTGCTTGACATGTAGCTAGCACACTAATGCCAAATGAATTCCCAGAAACACTCCCTTATTCAGGAAGCGACTATGTGTTTTAGACGCTGTTCAGTTCACATGTTTCTTTTTGGAGATTTGCAAGCACAAGGAAATAAAGGTGAAGGGTCCTTGTGTCTACTCAAGAGGACACTGGCAAATTCTACACTGAACTAGCACTTCCAAATTAGGAATTGCTGAGGGATTGGAAGTAAAAGGCCGAGAAGGAGCAGAAGCCAAAGAAACACTTCAAACATAGGACTCACTTTCTTGGCCTTTCTCTTGTCTGGTTGAGCTCCAGAGGCTGCCTCCTTCCTCAGCTCCTGCCACCTCTCTGAGTTATGGAGCTGTAACTCTGTCCTAGCCTTTGGGGCCCTTGTATCTTACAAACGTAAGGTTTCTACATATTAAATATGACGAAATTTCCCTACTAGGGAAGGAGTGCTAACACTTGGCCTCCTACCTGGGAAAGATGTCCTCACTGGTTCCCTCCCTGCCTCTTCCTCCCCTCCTCATCCCCTTCTCTCCTCTCTTCCACCCTCGCCTTCTCTTACCCTTGCTGTCTTTATTCTTCTCCACAGTGTCTTACGCTCTTTCTTCTCACTGAAAGCTACAGTGTGGGTGTTGCACAGGCTTAGAGTGACAAGTCACATATGGTCTCTATGCCGAGGACCAGTCACCCACTCTCTTTCCTCCTCTGCCTTTGTCTAAAGCTTCTTGTTTTCAGTCATTTTATCAGGCTTACAAGGAGGGCTTGGGAGCTCATTTCAAACTGCATGCTACTACCAGTTATTGTCTCTTATTTAACTGTTTTAATTGTTTAACAGACTCGGGTGTGGTGGTGCACACCTGTAATCAGAGCATGTCAGAAGTAATGCCAGGAGGATGTGGAGTTCAAAAATACCATTGAATTTAAGCCCAGTCTGGGCTATTTGAGACTGTGTCTGAAACAGCAATAAAATGTTCAGCGCAGATTTGGTTCATGAGACACATTTCGAGCATCTGTTAAAGAAATGAGCAACTGAATGATAGCAGCAGTGCCAAGTGTTGAGGATGCATCAGCTACCAACATAGTGCAGCAGCCTCTCTGTGTGGGTACCTACAAGGCCACCTTGTTAGAGACCCAAGGGTTCAGATCTAAAGCAGCCTGCTTCCCAGACAAGCTCTCAGTCTCCAGCCACCATGGGGATTAGCCCTGACTTCCCCTGCTGGTGCCTTTGAATGAAATTTGTCAGCTGGGCCAAAGCTGCTTGTGCTACCAAAATCAAAACAACAAAAGTCTAGCACTTGGTGGTGTGTCAAGAGTGCAGTGTCATTGTTTGAGTCTGATAAATCCATAGAGCCCTACAGCTCAGCACACACACAGGCTCAGGGCTTTAAAGGAACATCTTGGCCTTACTATAAACATCAGTTTCCTCAGGAAAAAAAAAAAAAGCTTGGAAAACCCAGAAGAGAGTTCGCACATGCTCCGAGGTATACAGTTCAGCAAGGGTCTTACATGAAGTAAACTGGGGACAGAGAGATTAGATCTATTGGCACCTAGACAGAACCCCATCCACTCCTCTCTGCCATACACTTTCAAGGCAGTTCGAGAGGCCATCTCAGAACCCAACAGGGTTATATTTTAACTGGTCGCTACAGATAAGAGCTGTGATATTGCTTATGAACTCTCCAAATATAAACAGTAATATCAGCACTGACCCCAATGGGGCCTCTTGGAAGTTTCTTTCATTTCCTGCTTCTTTTCACTTAACTGAGTTTAACATATTTATTTTTGTCTCTTTCTTTGCTACAGGACAGAGAGTGGATTTTGAACAGCTGAGGTTAAAAAGTGATTTTGAAGAGTGGAACATCAACTTAAAAAAGCTGGCCTAGTTGTCTGCTTTGCAGGGATATCAAAGGTCTTTAGGACATGCTACGTTACAGAACAAGAAAAGACTAAGTGTAGAGAGTGACATTTGAAGATTGATCTCCCAAGGGCTGTGTATCTCACATGTCTTGGGCAAAGTTCAGAGGATCCATTTCTGCCCTGCTCTAGAAACCATGATAAGGATAAGCCCAGGCTTAGTGGCCTCCTCATTTTACTGTGCAAGGAGGGAGAGGACCTGGGAGACAGATGGGCAATGTTTGTGTGCTTTAGCTTCAAGTGCAGAAAAAGAATAGTAGACATGTGAGCAAGTGTGCATGGTGTTCAATCCTCAGCCTGATACTTGCTGGATTTTGGTGAACCTGCTTTTTCCACTCATGCTGTAAAGGGGTCGGTTTATGTTTACTACTTAAGTGTAGTTACATGTTTTTTATTTTAAATAATAATACCTTTTTAAATACTCAAAATAAAGCAACTAATTGGTCATTTTAACATGGGTACTGTTGTGTTGTGTGCATTTATGAGATGTGTGCTTTGAGGACAAATGGATCTTATGAGCCCTTCTTTCTGGCCCATTGTGGATAAGAGCAGTGTGTACATTGAAGCACTCTCAAATCTCAGTCCCTGAGCTCCAAAGGTTATGTGTAGAAAAGAGAATCCACTTTTCTTTCTTTCTTTTCTTTTTTTTTGGCTATAAATGATAAGGAAAGTGTAATTCTCTTACAGTCTACCAATCTATACTGGTTTCTTCCCTAACTACCACCTCCCTCTCTCTATCTCTTCTCGTTTCTCATATCCTCCCTCCTTCCCTCCCTTCATCCTTCATTTTTGATCTTCTTGAAAGTTTAGTGCAGACAAGGAAAGTGTATAACCTCCAATATCTCGAAAACTTTTGATGCTGGTCAATGCTTTTGTGGGTCACAGAAGATATTTGTGGGGTAAAATATCCTACTGTGAAATAAGAGTTTAGTTTGTCCTGAGCCACTAGATGCATCTTGGAAGTTTTTCTTTGCTCTTATAGAAGTAAAATAGTTTACTACTGAGATATGTTGCCACTAACTCAGGGGCAAAGTTTCCTCCTTGTCACCTTTTGGGGCATACACTTCACTATTTGGCTAGTTCTGTATGGTCGGCACAGTAAGGTTTCCATGTGAATTTCTAAGGAGATGTACTACAGGCAAAAGATGAACTGCCCCAAATATGGAAAGACTTCCATATTTAACCCTAAGGAAAACACAACACCACAAAATACAAGTGACAGGTTGAAATTACGATTAATATTATGTAGAAAACTGTCTTAAGAGACAATCAAACCTCAGAAATGTATTCAGAATTGCTGTTTATGGTAGGCACTATCAGGCTTTCAGAAGGGTGGTTTTAGAAGACAATCAAACTTCCAGTGTGAATGCGAAGGTCAGGGGAGGGGGGAGCTCAAAATCAGAGACAGGAAAATGTGGGGTACAAGATGCTACCTTCAAATAAAGTATAACTGATAGAGATCTAAAACACCTTGGGTTAGACAGATTTTAACCACTGCCGACCTTGTTTAGCTAGAAGAAAAGGGGAAGAAAGAAAGAAGCACTCAGGGCACAGCAAATGTACACTGGAAACTGAGGCAGGTGGCAGGCTGGCTGTCCTCTCCACTACCATGCAAAAGAATGTATGGTAGAACACAAGGGGCTCTCAGCAGCCAAAGAAGATGGAGCGGCTGGCCCAGCTCACCCAATGCACGAATGCCAGAATCAAAATTTGAATTTATAGTTCACTGAAATAGTAAGCCCATTTTGATTTGGGCAAAACTAGAGACTCTGTGAAGTGTGCTTGTGTGTAGCCAATATGGAATGCAGGGACTTGCATGTAAGGTGGGCATTCTACACTGAGCCATGCTCTATCTTTAAGAGAACTCACTTTTGTGGAAGCTGAGGTGCAACATCTCCAGGAACCTCTGGTGACTTGGGCATCAGTAGTCATGCAAGAGAAGTTGGCTCTAGGGATGTAGAGTTCTGGAGTTTCTACCCCAGTGTGGGGATGCAGCTAGGTCTTACTGTACAGTTGAGGAAAGTGGTCACAAACTCAAGAATAAACTAGATCTCCCCAGAGATCAGCATGTGGAAATAAAGGAAGTAGAGTAAAATAAAAAAAAAAAAAGGAATAAAACTTGAGAAAGTGCATCATGCCCTGCCTTAGGGAATGTTGGAGAAAATATGAGCGAATTCCAGAGTTCAGGAGTGAGGACTTGGATAAGCCTCCAGATACCATCCTGTATCTAGTATATAGCTGTTCTGGGTTAGCTAGAGGTCAGCTACTGAAGCAGATTGAATAGTGCCCCAAATTTTCATATCTATTTGGAACTGCAGAATAAAATTCTATTTGGAAACGAGACTATAAAAATCTGATTACTTATGGGTTGAGATACAACTATCTAGATTTTGGATGAACTCTAAGTCCAATGATTGAGATCTCTTTTTTAATATGTATTTATGGGACAGAACTTGTTTTTTGTATATGTTCCTAATGTGAAGAAACTAAGACAAGCTAAGTAGCATAGCTGTAACCTCATCTCTTTGTGGTGACGATATTTAAAACCTGATGTCTTAGTATTTTCCAGCCCAGTGACTGGCATCTTTATGTGAAAATAGAGTGGCACCTGGACACGGAGACAGGGGAAAAGTCAGATGAATAAAGAAGTATGGACTCAGCTATGCTGATACAAGCTAAGGAGTGCTGGGGACACCAGAGGCCGAGGGGCAAGCAATGGGTCTCCCAAGAGCCTTTAGAGCCAGTGCCCCTAGAACACTCTGAGGTTGGACCGCTGACCTCCGGAATTATGAGGAGATAGCTTTCATAGTGAGGAGACACCAAATCTGTAGGGCTTTTTCATAGTAGTATCAGAAAACAACCACACACAAGCAATATCCATTTAGCAGCAACAGAAATCCACAGCAACTGGGGCACACGTGACCCACTCATAATCTAAGTCCTATATTCTGTGCAAAGCATCAAGACTGGACAATGGGCAGAGGCCAGCATCCATGGCCACACTAGCTCGAGATGATGGAGTGGTCCCAACTTTTGAGGTCGTGACTGAAACATCTCAGATGGTGCAGCCGTATAAAGGACATTTTGTAGTTTGGATCACTGGGGAGTGGGCTGTTGCTTTTCCAGCATGGCCCAGAGTATCATACCAAGCAGACCTCATCTTATGCCACAGCTCTCAAAAAGTTGTTCTTGTTGTGTTATATATACATGCACTCGAGTCTCTGTTAGAGATGGGTGAGGTTAGTTCAAAATATCCTGCTACATGCCAGAAGCAACTGCCACCATGACCAGTGTCTGTACATGCTAAGAACTGGTCCAGATCTGGAAGCCCATTTTCCTGTGCTCCTGTGGTCCCTTGCACATCCTTCAACATCTTACTCAACTGTCTAAAGAGGATGGGAACAAATATCAGGCTTTACCACAAATTCCTTAAGTTCAACCATGTGAAAATGTACCCTTACAGTCAGAATAAGCCAAACTTTCCAACTTTGGTGCCAAAATATGATGCAGGCCTGACCTGAGACTGTGATGGGGGAAATTTGAGATGAAAGTCTGAGTCCTTAAGAGGCCTATGGATAGTTAAATACTTGATCTGTTGCTCTGTGCTCATCCTGAGCCCTGTGGGTGGAGGGAGTGTGCAATCCCTCAGCTCAGGAATATGCCTGTGATTGGGGACACTGAAGAAGCTTATCCTGGCCACATGTTCATACCATTGCCATCTCCTTAATCCGCCTTCTTCTGACCCCACTCTGTTTGCTGACTTTTCTATTAAGTACTAACTGAGGAATTCATTTTCCCTGTCCCAGAAATTACCACAACGTTCACCAAAAAGGACTCCAGAGAAACAAAGACAACATCCAGCATTGTTGTGTACCACATTCTGAGAAAACTGTTCATGTGAAGTGGCTAGATTTTCAACATGAAGTATGTGGCCATTGATTTGGTGCTCAAGCCAAGAAACTGAATGTAATTTAAAATAAGGACAACTATGTATCCTGCATGCAAACATACACATATATCTTCTCAGCGAACTCAGGTACCCAGAATGGAGAAACTAATAGATCTTCTTCCCTTCTCTTAGACCCCCCTTGCTGCTTTTCTTAGCGTTCTTACCAATGATCACTGTCACCCCTGGAAGACCAGGGAGGAGAACAACACGTCAAAGTACTTTGTACTATATGGAAACATTGATTCTGCTTCTGAAACCTGTCATTGGCTCTTTGGGTACTCCAGTGGGCAGACCTCCCAATGTGCTTACCTTTGCAATCTGCACACACCAGTTGAGTAGGTACTGGGAGCCAATGTTGTCCTTGTGTTCTCGGACATAGTCCAGGAGGCAACCATAGGGCATGAGTTGTGTAATGAGTTGGACAGTGGAGGTCAGACAGATGCCCAGGAGGCGGCATACATGAGGGTTGTCCACACTGGCCATCACATAGGCTTCCTACAAGGTAAGAACAAGAGATGTATCAGAGTTGTTTTTTGGCTGATGGGAGAGGCACACAGTTCTCTTTCTGGGTAAAATAAAACTACTTTTTTTTTTTTGGTTTAAAAGTATGTACTCTGTATACAAGTGTCAGGTTATTCAAGGCTATTATATGCTAATAAATTGTGGGAGATAGACTCTTTTGGGGTGTTTTATGTTAAGAGGAAAAGACCCAAATGGAATTTGCCATTGGCAAAAGCTTTGATGAAAAAAAAAATATAAAATGTGATATTTCAGAGTTTAGGAAGTGCTACTATCTTCCTTGAGAAGATCTCTCTACATATCAAGACTAATAATGCTGTTAGCTCTTATTGCTTTATGGGATCCAAGTTTGGATCTCAGTATATCCTAGACAGTGGATGGCTTTCTCACTTCATCAGAAGTGAGCATGGGTCATTGGTACTGTAAAGACCTTGTTTTGCAGGAGAGGTCTGAGTCAGCAGGTATTCTAGAGGAAGCTTCCCCTTCTCAACATGGAAGGCTTGGTAAAGACTGAACTGTGAACAGTGGCAAGAAATTTTGGTCAAGAAACCAGCACATAAAACCTCTTCGAAGATCAACCAGAGAAGCACTATCCATGTACCAGTTCCAACCTCTGAAATGGAGATTCATGCATTTGAGATACTCACATACGTTCACACGTTCACACATTCTTACACACACACACTCACATACATACTCATACTGAAACACCCACACACACCCCCACTCACTCACATATGCTGCAGTATATAAATCTGTTTTGCATTTTCTTTCCATTGCTTGGCCTAAATTTAAACTGGAAAGTATATGGGAAAATTATTAGGCCGTGGGATTGCCAGAAAAGCACAGATCACATCTCTCCTCTGGGTCTGGGAAGCTGTACAATCATAACAGCAAAAAAAAAATCCTCTGGCTCTGCCTATTTTCTCGAGATGTGTTTGAGATTTGGGCACATATTGGATTCATTTTAGAGGGGGAGAAAAACATCTGCAAACTGGAGCGGAGAAAGCTTAACTGCCATAGGCTGATGATTCCTGGGACAGGAACAGAGCAGGGGGCGTGGGTGTCAGGCCACACAGAGCCTGGAGCCCTGCCAGTTGGTCCTACTAAAATATGATAGACAAACAGAACTGTGTTGTCACTTCCTGCCCACACCCAGCACAATGGGAGTGTTGTGTAGTCGTGTGCAAAAGTTAAAGTGAGCTTTGTTCTTCCCTGTTTATTTTGGAAGTTCGGATGGCCCATTGTGACCCGCAGCAAATATGCTTGGTATCCCACAACAATCTTTGAACCAGCTGCAAGCAGGCAGCACTCATAAGGGAGACCCCGGTGGCTTCTGTCCCAGTCTCACTGGATGCTGGCTTCAGTGACCCTGAAGGCCACTGTTTGTCACTATTGCTAATAGGAAATTTGAGTCCTTCTCTGCTGTCTTACTCATTTCTGGATTAGTTGTTTTATGAATGGGGGCAAAGGGTCCCAGGAGAGGCTAAATTTTTTGAGAGTCTTAAAGTCATAAATCTTAAAAATGAATAGTAAAGGGGCCAATGAGATGATGGTTCACCATGTGATAGTACTTGCTATGGAAGGCTGAGAGCTCAGGTATGATCCTTGGAGCCTACAGCCTACGCAGATTATATATATATAATATATATATATATATATATATATATATATATATATTATATATTCATGAGTGTACACACACACACACACACACTTTTAAGAAAAATGAAAAGTAGGAACCTATGAAATTTAAAAGTCTTAACCAGTTAATTAAGTTACTAAAATCCATGACAGGGGAGCTAGACCACAGAGTGTGGGCTTTTTGGAACTGTTTACAAGTGCATGCCAGTGTTTAAGAAGCAGCTCACTGAGGGATGTTCTTGTTGGCAATGTTGATTGACTTGCTACTTAGTGCCCTGTTGAAACTGGTCTTAGAAACACAAGCTTTGCTTCCTTCAGCAGAAACTGGTTCCTCCCTCCTTGCTCCTGCCCCTCACTGAGCCTTCCAGCAACAATAAGCACATGGCCCTGTGCTGAAGAATGCACTCTACGTCTGGCAGACCCTTACTCTTGGTAAGCAACCCAGAAGGCCATTGTCTGCTAGCTGCTGCAGCCACAACAGCTGACCCACAAGGAGAAGACCAGAGGTGACAAGAATGAAAAGTCAGGGAGGATCAATGGAAAGAGAAAGGGGCCAAAGAGAAAGAACAGAACGGGGGCTTCAGATGCGGGGTGCACTTGACTTTTATGCCTTTACTCTTTCCTCCCCCAAGGTCCCCAAAAGCAGATCTCCAGCTTCTTTTCTGTAACATAGTTATCATTCAGAACAATATGTCCTTATGTTATCACCTTATAAACAGTGCTCAAATCCACATTACTGGGTGTAATTTGTTAGCACACCCAGAATGAATTAAAACACGAATTAAGGAAGTAAGATTGACTATATTATTTTCTTTTTAACAAATATAAGCGAGATAGATACTGTAAGTGAAACAGCTTCACAGGCCCCTGACTACTTGTCCTTGGTTATGTTAATAAGACTTGGCACTGATTAGTAAACTCTGAAATGAAAGCTAATTTTGCTTGACAAGTGTCTTGCCAGCACACATGATTTTCTGTGACATTGCATTCATGAATCAACTCTCATTAGCAAAGTGCAATGTGGAGCTCCCGTGAGCATTCTCTGCCCTCAACTTTCTGTCCCAGGATAGGTGTAGTTTTCAACATCTTATTGGAAGCCCTGGGAGATACTGAAGTGGGCTCTATCCAGTTCCAAGACACTCTTTGCATTACCTTCTTTGTACCTCTGTTCACTCCTATCAAGAGCTAAGAAAGTTAGGAAAACATAGAGGAAAATTCAGGAGAAGCCAAAGTAAAATGATGCTCTTGTAGAATCTCCTAAATGCTCCAAAAAGAATCAATCAGCAACATTGGGTGTGTGTGTGTGATATTTAAATTAGTTGGGAGGGGCTTAGAAGGTGAGGTAGTAAGTAGTCTAGTAGGTTTCACACTGTTGATGTATGGCATCATTCATAAAAGCCAGCTTTTTTTTTTTTTCAAAGACAGCTAATAGAGCAAAGCAAAGAGAATGCTCATTTGAGATATTGTGATGCCCTCAGACCCCGGTCATAGAAACCGGAACGGCTTTCTTTATGCTTCCATCCCCTCATTTGTAAAACCTGTGCTGTGGCTGCATCCCATAGCCACTGTGGTAACACATGCTAAGACGTTAGCATCAAGACTGGCCCTGGGAGAAATATGTTAACACTGAGCTTTGATTCTTTGGGGTTCAGAGATACAGTAAGTCATGGAGAGAACCGTTCTTTTTATATTAAGAAGGATAAAAAGAGATAAAACTGATTGTTTATGATATAATGATGGGAAAAGCTTAGAGAAGAGCGTTGTGATGCAGGGGGCAGACTAGGTGGTTTCCAAGATGAGGGGTGCACTTGACTTTTATGACTTTACTCTTTTCTCCTCTAAGGTCCCCCCACAACAGATCTTTAGCTTCTTTTCTGGAATATAGTTATCATTCAGAATCTTCTAAACTTTCCTTATGTTATTACCTTATGAACAGTGCTCAAATCCACACTATTGGGTGTAACTTATTAACACATCCAAAATGAATTAAAACATGAACTAAGGAAGCAAGATAGATTCTATGAAGTGTTAAGGAGACAAAAGGAAACTCACGTCAAGGATTTCCTTGTTGGCTTTTGGAGATGTGGCTTCTCTTAACTCCTTGATGGCCACAGGGATTTTCACTTTTTCACCTTCTGGGATCCAGACACCCTGAGATTAAGAAGAGGGCTGACATTAACCTGAAACATGCTGCCTTGGGAGCTGGCTGCATTTTTAAGGACCCCAGTCCTCAAGGGCTCTGCATTACAAAGCCAGCAGTGCTGGGACTTTTTAATATCTCAGAGGCTCTTAGCTAACAAGCTCTAAGAATCTGAATAATTTTTTGGATCGAAACAAACAAATACCATTCCATATCAGAGAGACCTCTCTTTACAGCAAATGGAGACTATCACAGAAAACCACAACTGGACAAAATGCAGAGATCAACTGCCAATTTTCCAGAGGAGGTGCCAGAAATATTGTTAAGAGCCAAAGTAGCAGAAAGTCTGCTGTGAAACGGTTTTTCCTAGACATGGCTGCATCAACAAGTCGAGAACATTGCAATATCAATGGGCATGCTAGACAGAAGAGGGAAATTTCATGAGGTCCTCCCCTAGGGGAGTAAAAAAACTATAGGCTACTAATAACTGAACAGAGGAGAATTAGCTTCTCCCAGAGATGAGCCCCCTTATTGATCGTCCAGTCCAGAGAGATCAGCCCTAAAATCATATACACACAAACATCAAAAATAGACACTGCAGGTTGTATTTATATACTTGTGCATATATATGCAGATATACTTACATGTATGTTTGATATACTTATATATATGTATACTTATATGTATGTATCATAATGAAAATGGAGCTATTAAGAGTGGGAGTCACGGGAAAGGGTGAAGGAAAGGTACCTGGCAGGGAAAGAGGATAAAATTGGAGGAGAGAAAGCGATGTAATTGTATTTCAATTATTTAAAACAATCATATAAAATTCCCAAGGGTATTAATGCCCCACACCTATAATTACAGCTCCTGAGACACTATCAAAAGATGCTTGAGTTTCAAATCAATTTGGGCTACGTAGTAAGATCCTGGCTCAAAAAATAAGGACCAAAAAAAAAAAAAAATTGTGTGTTTTAGCTGGTGTACTGGTTTGAATGAGAACTGTCCACCATGGCCTTGGATATTGAATGCTTGGTTCCTCGTTGGTGGCACTGTTTGAAGACGTGTAGGTGGAGACTGTTAAGCAAGTACATTACTACAAGAGTGCTATGAGATTAGAAGTTTCACACCATATTTGTTCATTCTTACTGCTTTGTGCTTGCATGTGAAGATGGCAATTCTCATTTTCCTGCTCCTGCCACTGGGCCTGCAGCCTGATATCATGCTCCCCCGCCAATATGAACTCTAACCCTCTGGAATTGTAAGCTAAAATAAAGTCTACTATAAGTTGCCTTGGTCACGGTGTTTTATTACAGCAATAGAGAAGTAACCAACACAGCTAGTTATAAATGCAGTGTGGCTCATTAATAATTTAAGCTGGAATCACACTTTATAAAAAGTGGATTGAGAAAAGAAGATTGAAATGCTCGTCCCATGATTTATTCTAACAGTTCAAGAAAAGTAGCCCCTATATGTCTCTACCCATTGCATATACTTCCAGTCTATGCCTCTATGGTGGTCTATGAAAATGTTTTTGATTTCACAGTGATAACAAAAAATAAATCTCTTTCACTAGCCTGGGGGAACACTAATTCCTACACCTTCAATAAAACAGGTAGATGTTGATAAAAATTGAATTACTTCAGAATCTGATTATCCACACAGAAGAGCATAGCAAACACTGGTTCTCAGAAGCCTAGTGCAGACCTGTCTCCAGAAGTGTTACCTTATATACTGTGCCAAATGCTCCCGAACCCAGAACTTTGATCTTTTTGAATTCTGTTTCCTTTAATATCCTCAAGAGGGCTTGGTTTGGAGCTTCTCCGCTGGGTGTAAGAGGCTCCACGAGCTATGAAGAAGGGAGCAGACCCGAGATGTTAGCACCATATTCCACAATGTGTGACATGTATAGTTGATTCATTCAGACCAAGAGTGTCCAGTGGCTAACGGCATAGGGCCATGCTGAGTTCAAAGGAGCAATGCACTCAAAAGGAGCAGTGGACATCTTTTCTTAGTAATATACATTACTTAGAAATATGTATTACTTAGTATGTACTTGGTATGGAACTAATACACATTAGTAACACAGATCTTCTAATATAGGTGTTTAACACAACAGCTACACTTGAGGGATGCATTTTTCATTTCTGTTTTGTTAATCAGTTTTAATTGAAGTACAGTAGCAAGAAAAATGTTATACCATAACCATTTGGGCCATCTCTGGAGCTAGGGCTGCGAAGCCTGAGACCCATGCCATAGAGATGTCACAAAGGAGCAGCCACCATAAGATTTCAATCTCTCTCTTTGTGATTCTTTTCCTAGGTACAGGACCAGGAGCTACCCCTGAAGCAGGCCACCACTAAGCTTTGTATTTCAAAAGACACTGAGTAAAAACACATATGCTTTGTTGAATGGAGATTTCCAAGTAACTAATTGTGTATAATTGGAAATTTTTTGATTCTCCCACCATAACATATAAATAATATGACAATTATGTATGTGCTATGGTTTGGGCAAGTGTCTTCCAAAGGCCCATGTGTTAAAAATAAATCATGTATGATGTCATTAGGAAGTAGTGGGGCCTTTATGAGACTGGGACTTCAAGGAGGCTTTTAGGTGACTGGGAACAAATCACCTAGAAGAGAGATTGCCTCACTAGCTCCATCTCCCTGGCATGGGGTGAGTTAATATGCTCCACCACCACACACTCCTGTCCAAAGCCCAAAGCAATGTTGCTAACCCAGAACCTCTTAAAACCATGAGTCAAACATACCTTTCTTCTTCAAACACGAATTGTCATGGGTATTTGTTATATTGATGGAAAGCTACAATGTCTGATATATAAAATTCCACATTACAAATTCTCAAAGGAAGGTTTTTTTTTTTTTTTTCCTCCTAGACAGCAGTTGATGGCAATGAGGATGTTATTGATCCAGAGATAACCAGGCCTCGCTGCTCACCTCTCTCTCCTGAAGCAGGCGACGCAGTGTACGCTTTCGGACAATGTGACGCCTTCGCATGAACAGGCCGATCCCAAGGGCCACCACCACTATGAAGAGGAGGCCACCCACGATCCCAGTGGCGATAGATGGAATCTTTGGCCTGGAGTGAGAGACAAGAGAGGTAATATGGACATTCCTCACATGCCCTGCACATTTTGATACAGTGATAACAATTAAAATTATCTCAGAAATTGGGATATGTGTGGCTTATACAAAGGAATGGACTGGTGGCTAAGTTCCAAGGCAATGTTTCCAACATTTTTAGCGTCTCTGCCAGAAGTCACTTTTTTTTTTTCTGCATTTAAGACAATTGAGGTCTCAACTTAATTTCTCTCATTACTATAATTATTTTATAGTCTTTTAATAAAGAAAATATTAATGTAAAATTCAGAGAACATTCCAGGACAAGAATACCACTTTTTAATGTTTATTTTTTGAGAATTTCATACGTGACTACAATATTTACATCATTAGTCTTCTTCTCATTCCCCCGCAAACTCCCTTCATGCCCCAAGTTGTAAATGTATACAACTGTCTGTGTCCACTTAGTATTGCTGGTATGTGTGTGTATTGAGGCTGATCACCTGAAATCGGATAACTTATCAGCGGCTTGTCTCTGGAGAAAATTGATTCCCCTCCCCCCCGCTCTTAGCAGACAATAATTGCCTGTTGCTTTTCATCTAGGAGTGGGTTTTTTTTTTTTTTTTTTTTTTTTTTTTTGAGATTTCCAGTACTGCCGTTGTGCAAGTAATGTTCAAACTATATTTTTGAGTAGACACTAAGAACAGACATTCTGGTCTTTTACAGACTCTACCCTCTCTGCCATGATGTCACCTGAACCTTAGGTATAGAGAACTTTAGTATAAGTAAATCCTGCTTTTTATATGAACTTGCATTTTGTCCGTTCTAGGAGAACATACACGCAATTGAAAAAAAAAATTGTCAGGTATTTTCCCATAGCCATATTGGGAGACCTTCCAGGCACGCTGAGACCCTGATAGGGTCTCCTACTTTTAATGGGATCCCTATGTGAATGAATGAGCTCGTGGAAGCACAACCCGATAGGATTTAGATATAAAAAGCAGCACCATTGTGTGACTGTTGCCCCAATGTATCCTTAAACCCCAGGGATTCATTAACTTTGCTGTCTCACCAAGGTCAAGTCTAATTTCAGAAATATGAAAAATCAGAAGTCATGTCTTCAATCTCATCGAGAAGTATCTGAATTAATATCACTAATTATGAATTCGGAATCTTTAAGGATTATGTTTTATTTCTTTTATGGTGGTGTGGTGCTAGGCTGAAAGCTACTGTCCTTAAGAATCTACCTCCATTAGATTTTCTGTTAAATTTATTCTAATTTTCAGGAGAACATGTTAATGAATAGCAAAGATTTAGTATCAGCACTATTTACATATAGTGCAGGGACCAAAGTCCTCACAGACCCGTCTTAATTGAATCAACTGTACATCATGCAATAGTGGTTTGCAACGTTTCCTTCTTAGGGAGTACAAGTCATCTCCTGAGCTATAGAACAACCTCCTACTAATAAAGTTAATGAGTTTTCACCAATAAAAGTGTTCATTGAAATATATGAGGGATGGTTTGTTTCAGAGTATGTATTGAGAAGCCACAGTAGCAAAGGCAGGTGGTTTAGAAAAGAATGGGGCTCTGGGGTAGCAGTCTCCTGAGAGGCTCTGCCAGAGCCTGACAAATACAGAGGCAGAAGCTCACAGCCAACCATTGGACTGAGCGTGAGGTTTCTGATGGAGGAGTTGGGGAAGGCACCGAAGGAGCTGAGGGAGTTTGCAGTCCCATGAGAGGAGCAACAGTGTCAACTGGCCAGATCCCCCCAGAGCTCCCAAAGACTGGATCATCAACCAAAGGGTACACATGAAGTGATCCATGGCTCCAGCTGCATATGTGGCAGAGGATGGCCTTGTTGGACATAAGTGTGAGGAGTGGCCCTTGGGCCTGAGGGTGTTCGATACCCCTGTGTAGGGGATGGCTAGGGTGGGAAGGCAGGAGTGGGTGGTGGGTGGGGGAACACCCTTATAGAGGCAGGGGGAGAGGAGATGGGATAGGGTGTTTTTGAAAGGGAGACCAGGAAAGGGGATAACATTTGAAATGCAAATAAAGAAAATATCCAATAAAAGAAAAATAATCAGAATAAAAAATAAAACAAAATGCTTTTCTTAAAAATATTAATAATAAATGATGTACAAAAAGAAAACAATAAAGAAATGATTGCAAAGCATGATCACTGACTGTTTTAAAGGTGGGGATTATACAGAAAACCATTTGAGAAAGTCCTGGAGGCTGCCTAGGAAGACAGGGGTCATTTTGCTGGGGAAGTGTCCTTGGAAACTCAAAGGGGAGACATGATTCAGAAGGGTTCCAGGCCTGAGACAAGGCCTTCCTTTATTTTACTATTTTAGTTGATGGCAGAAGGGATCAGCTACCACAGCATGAAGTTAAGGCCGAGATGTTAAGGGAAGGGATATCTGTAGACATGCCCATAACTGGGACATAAACGTAAGGATCAAGCAGGCATTTTGTAGACAATCTCAATTCTGTACTGCATGCTGGCTGCTTGATACCACTGTTGCATGATGACTCTGAACAGAAATTTAGACATAATTTAATGTTCCTTGGGGGAGCATTTCAGTCAATAGTAGGAACTGATTAGAAACAAAATGCTGATGGAAATTTATTGGCTTTGCTGGGCAACATGTTTCAAGAAGAAAGAAAAAAGTTAGACCTTTTCATTTGACAAAAATGTCCTTCACATCATATTTGTGACATGACCCCCTGGGATACTGAGAGGAAAAGAGGAGACTTTGAGAAATGCTGAGCCTTATGGAAAGCAGCTGTCTTTGCAGAAACAGATACATAGAACAGGCTGGTCCATAGTGTTAGCCTTCTGTGAAGATGGCACTACTACTGTCCATCACATGCTGTCCACTGACCAACAAAGTGGACACAGGGCAAGAGGGTAGAACCCGAGACCTGTGGCTGGCCTAGAGGATTTGGAAGAAACAGGAAGTTGAGAGGGAAATCAGAGATGGCTTCTGGTCTTAGATCCAAAAGGTCTATCAGATCCAACATCATTGAACATACCCAGGTGGTTCACATCCTTGAAGACCTGGTCCAGCACATCTGTAGAAAAAAAAAAAGAACCACAGCATTGTATAGCTATAATCATAGTGATTTTGAAATTGGGTAGTTACTAACATATTTTTCATACATTAACTCAATTACATAAAACAATGAATTTGTTCATTTAGTCAGAAAATAATTTTTGAGTGACAGGCATCATATAGCCTCCAATAAATCAGTCAGGGCATTACTGAAATGCAGCACAGTATACACCAAATGCTGTATATACTGTATATACACAGTATATAGTTGCCATACAGCTGGAACCAAATGCCATGATGGCCAGGGAGCGGTATGCCAAAGACTGCATTTGGAGCCATATCCTAAACACTGTTTTTACTACTCAGGGTGGGAATTAGTTCTACGCTACACCCTCTGTTTTTCTTGAATTTTGAAGGCTTAGCTCTCTGACTTTTCCTTGCTCTCAGATAAAGCCATCTGCAATGGCTTTGGCCCTCCATCCATAAACCAAATTAGCTGGTATTGCATCAATCAGCAGTGGGATATAGCAGGAGGCCTTCTAGGTACACAAAGATAGTCAAAGAAATCTAGGAAGCATTCTCTAGTGTCAGTCAGACTCTCCTTCAAATACACTGTCTGGTGGTTTGTTTATTGTTGAGTGCGAAACACCAGGAGCCCATGCCTGCTGAGGGGATTGACAGTTTGGACAAGTTGCTTGGTTTCATACAGCCTCTGAAAGCAACACTTGGACAATTGCCATTAATTTTCATCAGGAAGCTGTGATCAGTGAGCTCAGAGGGGAAGACAAGCCAGTTCACATGTAACAGGATGACCAACAGGGACAGTGGCAGCAAAATGCTACAGAAGTGAAGGGTTGGGGCATCACAAGAGTAAGAAACCTTCGGGAAAGCTGACAGCGACTCCCTCACCTTTGGACTCCCGACGCAAGCCAAGGAGGTTGTGTAGATTACGTCTGTCATGTTCTGTCTCTGACTCAACTCTCTCATTATTTCAAAAAATTTATAATTGTAATTGTAGTGACAGATTCACAGGGACATACAACGAAAGTGGGAAAATTCTTGTGGGACCTTGTTTCATTTAAGAGGATAAAAAATGTTAAGAAATGTAAAAATAAGGTTCACCTTAAAGATGAATGTGCCTCCAGTATCTCCACACATGCTGAGGTGGACACATCTGTGGCTCTTGAAGTTAGGCAGGTTTCTTATGCTGTAGCCTGGCCTCTAACATGGCTGGCTCATAAATTGTACAGATTGCTGAGTCCTATAAAATCACTCCTTCCCCATGAAAATAGGAAAAACACTACTTTTCCAAAAAGTTAGAGGGGCAGTATGTTAGATGATGTATAAATATTTAAGTGGGGAAAGGTGTCCTCATCAATATTTCACCATATTTTAAAAGTTCATTTTAATCAACAACTTTCTGTGTAATTCATTACTTTGAGATAAGTACAGGCAGTAATAACAAGACTCAATAATTTAAGTACATGTTCCTCATCTGACTTAATAGAATTAGAAAGAAAATTTAAAAAAAATCAGACTAACTAAATGGGCAAAATTTTAATTTACATTATGAACAAATTCCATCTTTCTGTGCTTGAAAAACTATTTCTTATTCAAGGTAAGAATGCATACTAATAATTCTTCCTGCCCTGTGACTTTTGGGGTTCCCCTTAAGGCCAATATTACATATTCACAGGTAGAAACATACATAACACACTTATTTCCAAAATAGAGAGGAGGGGAGGTGTTAATTTATTGGACAGAGCCCAGGCAGTTATGTGTTAGAGAGTTTGCCCCAAAATTGCTTATGCAAGAAAAATGAGATAAGTTAAAAAGGAGCTGAGCATAATTCTCACAGGCTTTGCAGAGTTTACAAACTGGACAAAGTAACCAGCGAGGTGATGCACACACACGAAAAACTGGACCATATTAAATCACTACCACAGAGGTGGCACGTTCCAAACCACACCGTAGCTTGAGAAATAAAAGCACAGATGATTCTTTCTTTATCAGGATAATGGGAGTCTCAGACCATCAGCCAAAGCAATTCCTAATGTTGAAACATTGTTATCCTACACGTCACCATCAGATATCAAATGTTGACTTCAACTATCACTGTTTCTGATATTATCCTGGAGATTCTGAAGATTCTATTTACACAATCAGAGACTTTTGGAAAAGAAATTAAAATAAAATATTTCAAGGTAATATGATTGTTTTTCTAGAGAACTAATTGTCCTAACAGTCACAGTAATAAGAATATCCGCTGTCTCCTCCACCAATGTACTCACTGGCACCACCATCACTGCCATCCACATAGTCAGCATCTCCACTATCTACATCACCATTATCAGCATCACCACTATCTTCATCACCATCACCACTATCCAAGTCATCATTATCACCATTATCTACATCACCATCACAGCTATCAATCTTATTACCACTATCACCTTACCATTAGTGTTATTACTGTCTTTGCTACCACCAGCTAACACTCATCATTTATGGATCAAGTGCTTATCCTGTCTTAGTCACTATTTAAGTGTATTACAGGTATGAACTCATGATCACAAAATCCTGTAATCCATGATGAATTATTTACTATTGTATTTATGGAAGTATCTAGTTAGACATACAGCATCCTAAAGCCGTATAGTTGGTATTGGAAAGATCCAGAGAATGAATACTAGTTCTGAGTAAAGATGATGGTTTTAAGAAATACAGTGAGATGCATATTAAATATTTTATATTTATAAATTTACAGCATTCCAATAAATCAGATGTATAGAATCAGAACATTTCTGCTAATATACTCAAAATAGCTTTAATTTACGCTGTAACAACTTAATAATCAAGACTTTAAAAAGGCATTTGAAGCAACATTTCAAGAACTGTTACTCTCTCTTTCTGTGTGTGTGTGTGAAAGAGAAAGAGAGAGAGAGAGAGAGAGAGAGAGAGAGAGAGAGAGAGAGAGAGAGAGAGAGAGAACTGTAATTTAGACATTAACACCAGTTGTTATTCCTCAATTACAACTGCTCCTGCTCCCCCCCACACCTTTTTTTGAGTCAGGACCTCTCCTTTAACTGAAACTCAACAGAAAACACCACTTCCCACCTTCACCTTCCCAGTACCAGGGTTACAGGTATGTACTGTCATTGCTCCTGACTTTCTTTTACATGTGTGTTGGGGATTAATTATGGCCCCCATACTTGCATGAAAAGCATGTTACTGATTGAGCCATATCCCCAGCCCCTTCACCCCAGCCCACACCAACTCTATCCCAACCCTACTCATATAGAGGGGGAAGGGGTGACGGCTTGGTAATTGTACCCATCCTTCAACCTTTCCCGTTGGCACATGCATTGTCAAAGAACTAAGACTACTGAGACAGACATCCTGAGATGCTTAGTGATATTCTCACCAGTCTGAGATCTGCCCACCAGCACACCACTGCAGCCACCATGACTGTGGACTTGCAACATCTTAGGGTCCTGGCCAAAATGCAAGCCTATCTAACCTATTGCCTGAAAATTTAGCAGACATTTCCAGCAAACAAATTTTCATACACTGTTATAGGGGACTGCGCTACACTTACCCATAGGTACAGTTTGCATGGCAGAGGTGGCAGACATTGTTGGCATCTGCATACTTCCAGACCAGGGTGTTGTTCTCCCCCATGACGCCAGCCGGACAGGTCTTCACACAGTGTGGGCCATCGATGAAGTGGGCACACTTGATGCAGTTGTCTGGCCCCTGAATCAGGGTATAAAAAAGATTGCACATCTTTTCTTTCTTTTTAAAAATGGAAACAACTTTCTATTTATAATATTTACTATGAGAAAACAAAAGCCAAATAATATAGACATTTTTTATTATTGTTGTTGTATATGTGCACGTATGTCTGTGCACCACTTGCGTGCCTGATGTTCATAGAGGACAGAAGATTGTGTCAGATTCTCTGAAACTGGAGTTACAGGTGGCTGTGAGCTGTCATGTGGGTGCCTAGAGTCAAACCCAGGTCTTCTAGAAGAGCAACCAGTGCTCCTAACCACTGAGGCATCCCTCCAGCCCCAATGTTTGTCATATGTTTTAAGACATGTGACCAGTTCTACGACTGCTCTTGCTCGCTATGCCCACGACAGGCTACATTTTTTCCTACTGACTCAAATTTACTTTAAGAACATATCTATTTTAAATTAATTAATTAGTTATGTGCTTATGTTTATGTGTTTGTGGATGAAAACGTAGAGGTCAATGGACAACCTTTGAGAGTTGGTGGTTTCCTTCTACCATGTGTGGCCCGTTGATGGACTTCATCAGGCTTGGCACCGAGCCCCTTTCTCATTGTGCTGGCTCTCAGCTGCGCTCTTTGCTAACTGTGATCATTTACACAACTCTATCTCATCTAAGTGCTATAGTCTGCCGAGAAGGGAAAGCTGCTGTTTTATTTCCGTTAGAGTTTCAGCCACTCTAGTCCAACAAAGTTGCATAAGGTAAATGTGTTCGTAGAAAAAGCAAACGCATTTATTTTACCCAAACATTAATTAAACTGCATTCGTCACCTCATTTTAACAGTATATGAAGACATTGTGGGCACCATACTTGTCCGAGTCATCTCGATTGGTCTACATGTATTTTACCACTTTGTCTTTCTTGCATATCACATCTGAAGTTAAAAGGAATTTCTGAGGATAAGCCAGACTTCAACCTGCTGAGCGTAGGAGCATCTAGGAGCAAAGCTCTTTTGTATTTCTCCAGGGAAAAGAAGGTGGCACATGACGATGCTGGCTACAGAATGGACTGTGGATGTGTAACGCTAGGCTTTGTCTGTAAAACTTAGAAGGTCCTTGGAAAATTCTGAGAAATGAAGGCAGTGGGGCCGGGTAATGTGCTTCGCACTGTACAAGGAGACTGAAATAAGGTGGTGAGGCAAGGCTTTTCCCTTGGCTTCCTTAACGGTTCAGCTTTGTACACTCAGAGGCTGAACACTCAAAGCCAGAGCAGCTGGAACATTAAAGCAAAAGCAGCAATTATTTCACCGTACCTATGGAAATTTAGCCCAGTGCCCTGTAAGCCTGCAGACCAAGGTTTACGTTGTAACCAGTCATGCTGACAGCCCAGATTTCTTGACTCAGTTTGGTTACACTCTGCAGGATTGATAGGCAACTTCTGAAACATGTTTCAATGAGGAGATTTAGATTTTGCTGTTGGAACTCAAGCTGAGTCAAAGACTTCTCTGTGCATAGTATCAAGTACTAATAGGGTATTACTGTCAGAGGAACCTAAGTTCTCATTTACGTTTCTTATGAATTTGCCACTATACGTGTAAATAAGAAACTGCGTTTTAAAAACATGTTGGAATTCCTTTAAAAAATGTAACCTGGTTTTATTAAATAATTCTTTGCTAGTGTTTGATTGAAAGCTGCCTGGCACTGTCTAAGCCCCAGCATAGGGTGTCCTGTGGCACAGTGAAGGACTGGTCAAGGTGAGACATGTGTTGGACACTGGACAGGCGGGTGTGAGGTATCACTACTCAGCATGGCCACATTTCAAGACCGTATCATGCACATCTCTTCCTGGAAAAGGGCTTGCATGCCATCTTTCTTCCCGGGAATGGCTTGGATCCTTGATATTTCTGTTGATGCTGTCAAGAATGGACAACAGCAGAGGGCTCTTACCCGGCCTGTACAGGTGATGTTCATGGTCTGAGGCAGACATTCTGGATGGCACTGGATGCATTCAGAATTTTCCACAAACTCCCTTGGTTCCCTGGGAGAAGAGCACATGAACAGGTCATGCAATACCATGACCAGCACAACTGTTTGAAGCAACACAAATGACCTATCCCAGAAATTCAAAAGAATCTTAAGGTCAAAGAATCCGAATGCTGGAACTGCTTTGAAATATAATGTGCTGAGGTCATCTAATAGAACCTTAGGTTGTCCTACAGACATCTTCATTTATAATCAGAGTTTTTTCCTGACATTTTTTAATAGACATAATTTTTGGATGCTAGGTTAAGAACACCAACTATGAAAAACAACTTTATGAGACATCCCTTCCATCTAAGACCAAAGTCAAGCTGGAAAGAAATGGTTACTAAGACCAAGGGATATGAAAGGAATCAAGCTTGTTCACTTATGGGTGCTCTGGAAAACATCTTCCTGTGTCTTGCCTCTCCTGATATTGTAATGTCAGATACATTAATACAATAACAGACCTTGCCCAAGTGGTCTTTCCTTTGTCTACTTTAGTAGTTCAGACTGTGCTGGCCACATCAAGAACGAAGCAGCAGAGATAGAAGAAGCGCTGGAAGAGGCCTTGGAGCAGTGGTCATAGGCTGAGCTGCAGAAGTAGTAGTGGTCAGCTGATTGACAGGTGGAGAAGAGGCAGATGAACAGCTTGAGAGGGGCCAAAGCAGGCATGATGGGGATGGCAGAAATAGAGGACGGGGAGCTGAGGCTGAGTAATGGAAGACTGTATAGAGCAGGAGAAGAGAAAGTGCTGAAAGAGTTCCAGAATAGCGCCAAGATTTTAGAGGCAAGGGTCTCAGACATCCTGGGGGCAAGAATTCCAATAGCAATCATTGTCAGGGGCTGAGAAACCTATTAGCCAGCCCCTTCTTGAGGCTGCACCACATACTACTAAGGGTTAGGGAATCCCAGTGTGCTAGGCTTATACACATTCTGTATCACTTAGGAGTTCTACACTGCAGACCTAAGCAAGAACTCTTAAGACTTGTAGAGCTAAGGGTATCAATAGACAGGCGATGAATGGAGGCTCTAACAGTAGAGGTTCCCACCTGCCTGTTGCTACTACTCACTCTGTCAGACTCAGAAGTATATAAAAGAAGGCAATGACCACATCAGACTGGTCTTTCCTTGTCACTCCATGGTTCCTATATGGACAGACTAAAGGGACCACACCCAACTGACTAGTAGTTAAAAATCCAGAGTGGGAATTTTCTGAGCTTTGTCTATTTGTCACCTCCTGCAGAAGGGTCTTGGTTTGAAGAGTGGTTGGGTATTGCAGCAGGGTACTCAGCATCTTCCACTAAGAGACCTGGGTCTCTGGGTACAGTGAAGAGATTTCAAAGCTGAAAATGTGAGTGTCTAAATGTGAGGATGGACTATGTAGGCCTTTCACACATTCAAACATCAGCTATAGCAGTTGTCCTAAGTTCGTTAATAAAGCCTTAAGAACTCAAACTTGTCTTTCCATCCTGCTCTGGAATATTTCTGGATACAAACTGTGGTCCATGCCCTGTTAGTGAAACAGGATGGATGACTTCCCAGCATCATCTGTAAGTCGTATGGCTCTTCTTATCATAGCTTTCCCTATTTCCTTAAATTAAAAAAAATGCCACTCTCTGTTTCTTCAATCTAGTTTTCAAGCAATTTACTTTAATCATTATAATAGCTACTTAAAAGTTTACACTGATATTGAATTTCTCATTATATGCATATGCTGTGCTTTTTAAATTACTATTACATTAATCAAATATATCAATTACTTCTTTGTCCCTGGTTGATTTAAAAAATCACTTAATACACCAATCAATGATCAGTGTATGCTTGGGGTACACAAAACTAAAATTAATTAGGAAGTATTCTGTGTTGATATATCTTAATTCAGAGGGAAGAGTGGTCTGGAAAGGAAAGGCCAAATGTCCACGCTTCTTGGCTACCTTAACCACAGTCTCTGTTCTATCTTGAGAAACTCATGTAAAATGAAAATTTAAAGTATTTTCAGAAAAAGAGTTATGATAAATGATCAGGCTGGATTAAGGGACCATGAGAAACTTACTTTGTAATGTGATGAACAATTTGCCAGAAAACAAACGTAAAACAAACAAGGTTAAAATCAAGAGGAACAGAAAAAAAAACAAAAACTTAATTTGGATCACTACAAAGCTCTAAACCTAGCACAGTGGCTTATTTCTTAGGTACACAGAGGCCGAAAGAACAGTGTCTCACCCCTCCAGGATGTTGCACTTCTCCACGCACTCCCTGCCTCTGCTCACATTCTGGCAGGAGACACAATCCCTGGGATCAGGGCCCCAGCATCCTTCCGAGGAGCATAAAGGATTACAGACGTGGTGAGTGGCCTCTGAGAAGACAGTGATTCATAGGGTCAGTTAGTGGACAGTAACAGGAGAGATTAGAAGAAGTGACACTCTTCTGAGGGGTTGTGTGCTCTTCACAAGACACATTAGGGCTCTGGAGATAATATGGCACCAAGGCCTCTCTTCTCTGTAGTGTTTGGGGTAGCTTGAACCTGACCCTGGGGAGACTTTGGTGATGAATGTCGCAGCTGACAGAAATGGCAGGGAAGGTTGTAGGTACTTGCAGTGTGCTAGGCACTATGCCAAGAGCTTCCCATGTCACTGAGGGTTGCCATAGTACTGAAGTCATCGTGTATGAATGGGGATTAGAAGCCAGAAGTCATTAAAATAAGCAAGACAAGTTCCCGAAAGCCCAAGAGGGCCAGAGGAGTTCTGGAATACAGCATTACCTCTGTCAGAGTTCAGAATCTTGCCACAAATCCAGGGGGCAGTTGCCAGTTTCAAAAGTTAATTCAATGTTTTAAAATCAGAGTTGGGAATAGAATGTGAAACGTCACACATTCTTTGATGTGTACGTATGCAAGTCCATGTGTGCATGTGTACTTGGCTACAGCAATGGAAGGATAAAGTGTGCACAGAACTGTCTGCACTTAAAATATAAGGAATGCTAGCTTGTTTTTTAAATTACAGATATTTAGTAGCCTAGGCTCAAAGCATAGATTTGACTACACATTAAGGGAGAAAGGGGTTTGTTTGGATAACAGTTTAAGAAGGAATACTGTCCATCACAGTGGTAGAAGCAAAAGGCCAAGTGTTCAAACACAGGAGCCTGCTGGGAACATACTCAAAACACACCATTCCTCTGGCCCCATTCCACACGCCAGGCCACATAGGATTATGAATATCTTATAATGAAAAATGTGTTCATTCCATCTTCTTAAGTCTTTAAAAAAAACTACATATTTCTATTTATTTTGTGTAAAGGGTATACATGCTTCTCCTCTCTCTCTCTCTCTCTCTCTCTCTCTCTCTCTCTCTCTCTCTCTCTCTCTCCCTCCCTCCCTCCCTCCCTCCCACTCTCCCCCTCTCTCTGTGTAGGTCAGAATACTATTAGTGGGAGTTGTTTCTCTCCTTCCTCCATGTGAGTCCTGGGACTAGAACTCAGGATGCCAGGTGTGGCAGCAATGTTCTTTTCAGCCCAGCCATCTCACTTGCCCTTGATAAATCTTTAACACTATCAATATTGTTCAAAAGCCTCAAGTCTTAGCTTTCTCTCAAGACTCAAGGCAATCTCTTAACTGTCGGCCTCTGTGCTATAAAAAAAAAAGTCAATCACAAACTTCCAACGTTACAATGGCACATAGTAAACATTCCCATTTCAAAGAGTAGAATCAGGAAACAGCAAAGAAAGACTGGACCAAAGCAAACCTGAAGCCCAGAAGACCTACCCAAGAATTATCCAAGTCTTCGTAATTCGGTCCTGCCAGGTCTGTCCCTTACAGTGTGGAAAAGCCCCCTTTGGCCTGCTCTTTGCCATGCCTGCAGTCTTCCTTAGCAGGAATTCTATCACGCTGACATCTCTAAAATCCTAGAGTGTCCATTGCCACTCAAGTTTTATCTTTACAGGCTCACACAGCCCCCGTTCACAACTCCAAGTCTGCCAAACACCACCTGGCTTGACTGGTTTTCTGTAATCTTGGCACAGGCTTCCATGCCCCCTTCAATCTTGTATCCTTTGCGTGTGTCAGTCAGACCAGTACCCTGTGATTGAGACTGCCCATGCCAGTGGCCAGCTAAAGATGTAGCCTGGCCTCTGGAAGCAGGCAGTCTCTTCAGCAGAATTCTCAGTTTTGGCTCTCTTCTTTCAATTAATTACATTTCCACAAGATGAACCTTTTGGTGGGTGAGGTCTTGCCCTAGGGTACTTTTTCCTATTGTCCCAATGTGGTTGCACAAGGCTTCTCTTTAATGGTGCTTATACCTTTAGAGTTACAATTGCTTCCTCAGCACCTGACTTATGTGCAACTTTAAATTCTCTCCTTTGCCCATCAAACTGCATATTTTCATATCTCTCTGTCCACTTTCTTCTTCCAGCACGCTGTAGACCCGGATAAGAGAAGTGAGCGGCAGCCATGGTACAACCTGAATCCTATTCTCTGTGTTTTGAGATATCGTCCACCAAGCAGGCCATTGCTTTCTAATGACTTAAGTTCTCAGGACATAGGCAGAATACATCCGGATTCATTACCAGAATCTATCACAAATGGCCTCCAGCTCACTTTTTAATAGTGTCCTTCTTCCCCTCTGAAATCTGATGAGCCAGGTTTCAACTGTCCATATTTCTTTCAGCATTATGCTCTTCCAAACTCCCACCAGGATGGCCTTTTACGCAATGCTTACAAAATTCCTGGGCTTTCTTGAAGAAAGTTCCAAACTTCTCCACATTCCTCCCACAAGCTAGCCCCAAAGGTCTAAGAACCACATCCTCAAATCCATCAAAGCCAAGGCTCCTCTGCTTGACATTGATTTTCTTTACTGCTTTTCTCATTACTGCAACCAAATACTGGACAAGAGCAACTTAAGGAGAGATGGGTTCATTTTGATCTACAGTTTAAGAAGGGGTTCAATCAATCATGGCAGGGAAAGCGTGCCAATGGAAGTCTGAAGGAACATATGATTTCATTGCAACTCTAGGAAGCAGAGAATACACAGAAAGTGGAGCCTTCAAGCCTGCCTTCCCCCAGGAAAGGTCCACCTTGTAAAGGTTCCACAACCATTCCAATAGTACAGTTAGCTAAGGACTCAGTGTTCAGACACATGAACCTATAAAGGACATTTCACGTTGAAACCACACAAGACAGATTCACCATATGAGATGAGAACATTCTGGAAACAATTCTGATGCTGGTGTTACAATTATGAATATGCAAATTTTAATTCAATGAAGGAATAAACAAAAGCAATTAGAATGGTTGGGGAAAACCTCTGCAGTGTTTCTTCCAAAAATAAATTACCTCTAGGAACTGTCTGTGTGGGTGAGATGGGACCAGCTACTTACTGCAGTCTTTCTCAGCTCTGTTGTTCATGATTTTGGTTTTCTGACTGGGTGTCCCGAAGAGTGTTTTCCAGTTTATTGTGTTTGCATAGCACAAATTGCGGTTTCCGGAAATGATCACATCGCCATCACTGATCTCCTTGAGGGAACGCAACCCCAGTGATGTTATGTTCAGGCCAACAACTGCCAGGGAAAACTGACCACTAAAGGAAGGAGAAGAAAAATTGCAGTGTGTGTTATAGCAAAAGCAACGGGCCACCCTCAAATTTAGTTCTTCTGGGCCACTTAAGTTTCCTGAATACTGTGTTCCAGTTATTACTAATTATTCTGTGAGAAGTATGAATCACAGCTTTTAAAAATTGCAAGTATTTTTTTTTTAAGATTTCAAGGAAAAGATAGTTTCTCATTCACTTATTATCTTTAAACTTGGATAAACAGGAGGACGTAATCAGTGGCTTTATGTCATTTCCTTTACTATATTTATAGTTTTCCTAGAAATCAAGAACATGCTTTCTAGCGTCTGGCAACATCTAAATGTACTTTAAGTAAATATGAGTATCTGTCCATCTGCCTACCACTCAGCTAGCTACCCAGTCATGTTTATTGAATGAATATCTGTGGTTCCACTTGCCAAATACCACACAGGTTAAATATTTGTCTTTTTTTTTACTCAGGGAACCTGTCTAAAGGTGATATAATCATCCAGGCAGAGCTTTCTGAGTCCATCGAAATAATTGCAGCTTTAGTGTGAGCACTATGTCAGCCAAGGTTGAGGAGTAAAGCGTACCATGGAGGAAGGGCAGGGGAGGGTGACTTTTTCCAAGCCATGATAGCTCATATCTGAGACCTGGAGAGCAGAGCCCTGCCAGGCATAAATTGTCAAATACAATTATTGATGGAAATGCACATAGAAGTGGTGTGTATTTTTAAGAATCTTTTTGACACTAGCTTCAGGAATGGGCCAGTAGAGACAGGACAAAAGAAAGAGACTGGAAGTTAGGGGGTTAAATACCAAAGTTTAAAGCAGTATTTGGCAGGCCCTCTTTCTAGTCATGCTGATTCTCATTTCCCCCTTCATGAATCATCTCTCCTCACAGCCTGTTTTCAAGAAAGTGAAGGATCCTGGGTAGAAGATCCACAACCATCACTTACTGGGAATTCTCCCCCAGCATACACCCAGAGATGCCAAGAAGTCAGGGTCTGGCTGGGGTCTTTCTTTCTTGCAGGTCAAGCCCCAGCCTTTTGTGAGTCTCACCAGGACCTAGTGGTCATCCCTGAGCTTAAATGCTTGAAAGCACACACAGGGCTCCTGTGTAGCTGCTTGAAACATGGTGCTAACCCCAGAAAGAGAGCATTCCTGAGAGGACAGGAAGCAAAAGCAGCTGTATGCTTAGTATCAGACGTGTCCATCTAAAGGAGTTTATGGGCAGTAATGCATATTCTGTGTGTAAGGTGCTTTGACCCATTAACTATTCCACGATAGTAGTGGAATTAGTGATGTTAGAGGTGGTAAGTTTTAGAAAAAGCTATCACAATCCGAAAGTTTCCAAGGCAGCTTTGAGCTACAGATTTGCAAATTTCTTTTCCTCACCACAAATCTTAGGGTTTCTCTTACTCTCTGAAAGCTCTCCAACCCTCTCCCATCTCTCTCTGTCTCCCTGGTGTGACAAGCTATAGATCTTCAACTGTATTATTATCAAATATTAGCCAACCACAAACAAGGAGACATCCTATAAAACACCCAGTCACATTTTCCCAGGGTGTCAAGACAATGAAAATGAGCAAAGACACAGGAGTTGGGGAAGTTTGAAGGGGACTAGGAAGACATCAGACATCAGTGCTGTGTGAGATACTGGAGAGGACAGAGAAAGAATGGATGCATTTGTGGAAAATCTGGTGGGCCCAGAGTGAAGTACATGTTTGAGGGAAGTGCACTGCACAGTGACAAATTCTTTATCTTAGTTTTCATATCTACTCACATAAGTTGTTCACATTAGTGGAAGATGGTCTTTGTACTATTTGTATATCCCTTGACAAACTTGAAAAACATCTATTAGGCTTTTGTTATGGCCAACTTACTGTTGCCTTGTTCTGCCACGTATTATTTCTAGGTTCTCAAAAACATGGAGGTCAGTCCAGTTTTCAGGCCAAGCCTGAATCAGCAAAAACCCTAGAGGGAAGAAAAATGGCTTAGATACACTGTTAGAAATCTCTCTCTCTTTTTTCATCTCCCAAAACATTTATTAGCATGATTAAAAACATTTTTTGAATAGTAAGAGAAGGAGTTTCTAAACATGAAAGTTATCAGTGGTTCCACTTTATAACCAATATTTGGAATTGAACGCACAGCTTTATCGCCAGTCTTCATTTATTAAAAACAATCCATTTATCGGTTCCATGACATGACTATTGCTTTGTCTGGGTGAAGGTGAAGACTGGATGCCCCAGTGTGGGGGAATTTAAGGGTGGGGAGGTGGGAGTGGGTGGGTGGGGGCACACCCTCATAGAAGCACGAGGAGGGGAGATGGAATAGGGGGTGTCGGGGGGGGGAGATGGGGAAAGGGGATAACATCTGAAATGTAAATAAATAAAATATCCAATAAAAAAAAAAGAAATCTCTTTGTTGTAGGAAGCATGTTCTAAGACTCGGATAAGGCTGCTGTATGAACCAGGGCAGCCCATACTTCCTGTCCCTACCACTAAGGTTGATAGTGCATGCACACACACACACACACACACACACACACACACACACACACACACGAATCCTACCCCTTCTATGCAACCTTGAATCCCTGGCTGCCCCTCCCTCAATGTGTAGGCCAATTTCCACCTGACATATTGAGCAAATGCTCTGGTGCTGAAGTCCTTGAAGGATATCAGATTACACACCCGAATCCTTCTCTGACTGTTTTCCAGTCTCCTGTTACCACGATTTCCTTTTAAATATTTTTTTTCCATTTAACTCTGATCTTCATATCAATCTTGTTTTTCAGATCAAATTATCTCCCTTTCCAAGATGAAGAGAATGACATGCAGGTGGCAATCATAGACCCACAGATTCCCCGGGTGGACAATTATTTGAAATCTAGTTTGTGAAACTGGAGAACCTGCACTGCCGGCTAGTGTTCAACCTCATATCCTTCCCTCTGTCTTCTCTCTGGGATTTGGGGTCTGTAAGGATGATGGACTGTCTGAGCAGAAAAGAGCCATTCCGTGTGTCCACATCAAGTCCAGCACGGCTGCAGCAGCCTTGGCTTAAAGTGCTTTCAACTTGCATCAAGGAAAACTGGTTTTAAAAAATGTCTCAAAGAATTAATCATAATGGATAAGCATCAGGCACCTTATTCTCATGTCAGAGAAGAAGGGGAACTGTCTGAGAGTCTCTATAAAATTTAGTTTCCCATACATGCCCCCTGCATATCGGAGTACAAACCTGTTATTTCCTTTACAGTTTTTAGAATTTCTAGTTCCCGTGGGTGTAGAGGAGGAGTGCGCGTGAAAGAATCCCTGAAACAGACAGCGACATGGTTATTGGTCATTCTCCACGGCTTAATGAAGGAGCTTCTGTAGCTCTCCGCCCAGATCGCTTAGCTGTTACTCACCCCTTAAAGGCCACAGGCAGGATGTGAAGGTCTCCGCTGATGGCAGTGCAGTATTTGAAGTGTTTGATGTTTGTGGCATTTATGGAGAGTGTGTCTTTAAATTCACCAATGCCTATGCCATTACAAACTGTTGAGAAAGAGGTGTTCCATTTACATTTGTTGAATTAAGAAGGCTGGGTCTGCACAAGCAGAAGCAAGAACCTTGCTACCACGCACTGTTAATTCATCCCAACGACCCTGAGGGGACCCTCCAGGTGCCAAGACTTCTGTGACAGGCTTCGGGGTTCCTATCAGTCACTGGAGTCGGGGTTGGGGCTGTCTTTGTCACATACCTCTGTCAGACTTGAATTTTCGCTCTGGACTGAATCTAGACACTCACACAGACATTGGCTCCTCCCCTTTCTGTCTATGACAGTTCACCCACCTGGACTGCAGGTGGCGCCTCTGTACCTGGTTCGAGAGAACTCCCCCACCTCCTCCTCCACCATGTAATTGGGCTTTGCAAGCTTATACGTTTTTATTTTTTTTTAAATTAGAAGAGTAAGGTGGGTTTGCTGGGAGGTGGTCATAAGAGTTCGGCACAACGGTCAAGAAAAAACCCTACGGTACACCTGTAGGTTGCTTTACCTTTGCGACAGGGCCCATCGCATTTTTTACACTTGCTGACGCCATCTTCTTCCACTTCGTAGTAGTCAGGCCCACAAGCCCGGACACATGAGCCGTGATCTGTCACCACATAGTTTCCTGGGGAAGAGGCGATGAAAAGAAGATGTTGAAAGCCACAGCAGGTGGTCCTAACCTTCCACAAACATCCTCATGGCCTGCTACATACGGGCTGCTGAAAAGGTCCCTCTTAGTTTGGTTGACTTTACTTTGAGGAGAAAGACGGACAGGTTTCAGGTACAAGAGGAACCAAGGCCTAGTTTAATGGCTTTTCTGATGGTCACGTGGAGAAACACAGACACTTGATCTCAGGCACAAAACAACTGTGGGGAGGAAACACCTCCATGTGTGCTCACTGAATGAAGGGCCCTTGTTGAACGTAAGTTTCCTCTGACAGGTCTATGTTTAGAATATGTAAAGAAATCTTGGATATGTAATACACACCACAAATGCTTATCAGACAGACCATGTCTCATTGAGGTGACTACAGTTTGTTCTGTTTGACACCTGCTTTGCCCTTTCTCACCCATTATGCAGTCCTTGGTGGGACAATGAGAGGACCAGTTTGTTCTGCTTCCTGGACAGGTACTCCAGTCTTTGTCTCTACTCCCCTTTATGTAGTCCATCACAATTAATATTTAGGATTATAGCATTATTAGAAACTCTATGCTCCTATTTTGAGTTTCCCAAATACATGCTCAAAAGTATGGGCATTGGTACTATATCTGTGAGTCATATACTCTTGTTATCATAGGTTTTGTTATCTGCACATTTTAAAGATCTGTTTACTAAGCCTTCACACAAAGAACCTAGCTACAGCATGACTGTGGTGATGTGGTGAGTTTTTCTTCATCTTAGTTTTCTATTTAACTTATAGTGCGCTCTCTCTCTCTCTCTCTCTCTCTCTCTCTCTCTCTCTCTCTCTCTCTCTCTCTGTGTGTGTGTTTAAATGGATTTCCATCACCCAAATGTAGGCAGGCATAATTTCACCTTCCTAGTTTCCCGTTTATATATTTTTGGTCTAAATTTCCTTTCTAAAAGTCAAGATTGGTTTTAAGGCTCTTTGGCTCTTCATGAGTTGTTTCACTTTCTCTGTTTGGGACAGAGCCATGTGGACATTTCTCTCTAAGTATCATAGAGTAGCATCAAACATAACTAAAGCTTGAACCCAAAGAGTAAATCAAAGCAAAACCGAAATGGTAGTACTCCAAGAGCCCAACCTTTACTGGAAGTTCTTCCACTCAAGAGGGTGGGTCTGCTGCCTTTTCTAATTTAGGTCTGTTAAATACCAGCATAAAGCAGAATCAAATAATGGTTGGCCCAGAGGGTCATAATCTCATGCTAGTCAGCTCCAGGACACTCCAGCTGGCTCTCCAACTTGGGGTGAAGAGATAGGTGGGTTTTGCTATGTAGTCTGGCTGCCAACAACACTGGGATCAGCGCAGGTCAAGCCACCCTTTAAATAAAGGCATCCTGTCTGCCACGGGTTGTCTCTGCTTCCATTGCTCAGCACTGGGGTGTGTGTGTGTGTGTGGGGGGGAGTTCTCGTCTTTGTACTAACTAAGCAGGTACTAACCTACATGACAAGGCAAGGCTAGCAATTGCCCCCAAACTGCCCAGGACTCCAGCATGAGACAAAAGAGGACACAATGGTTGCGGTATGAAAGGGGGAACTCACGGGGGCACTTCTTCACACAGGTGGCACCAAAGCTGTACTTCCCCTCAGGGTTAATATCCATCTGATATGTGGTGGGGTTGTACAGCATGAGTGGTGGGCAGGTGTCTTTGCATGTGGCTTCATCTCTGAACTTGTGGCAGACCTGTCACAGGAGGGAAAACATATTTAGTTAAGGATGTAGTATCTAAATGAAAGGAGCCCAGGGCCAGGCAGCCTGCAGGTCAGTGGCACAGTGACAGTTCTCAGTGATCACAAGCTCAATTAGAGAGGAAAAAATATTTGTTAAGACTTCCCAGAATAGTCAGAAATGCTTTCCTGTTAGAAGTACTAAGTAGCATTTTTAAGTACACTGACTGTCCCAATTGATATAGCCTAGGGTTTGCAGTTAGGAAAATAATATCTCTATTGATTACAGGTAATAGTGAAATCTACACATGATATTGGAAAGTATGGTGTGATACTATTTTTGAACTCAGTTTTTACTGGGTTTCTCTCATAAAGAGCACTAGAAAATATATTTTAGAATTTATTGTCAAATTGCAAGAAGGTTCCATGGAGAAAGATGTTCGCTTTTGCTAAGAACTCCATTTACAGTCTTATCCCTGGGCTGCCCATTAGAATCAGCCCAGACTACTCAAGAAACTTAAGAATCTTCTGTTCCAGAAACTACAGAATATTCTAGACTCTAGCTTTAGGTGGACTTCCTTTTCTGGAGCCTAGTAGAGTTTTGCTTGGGTTGGCACCAACACCAGGAATCACATTCACTAACCCTTGACATCTGCAAAGTTAGCACTAGAGCTTTCACCAGAGATTCTTCAGAAGTGGTAGGGGGTTTGGGAGGGAGACGACATGGGATAGGGTAGGGTAGGGGAGCAGCCCAAGAGGCATGAAAATGTGGTGTGTAAATGACATACTGCCCAAAGGTCTGTGTAACTGGGGATGGTTCTCAGATCTTATAGAAGCGTCTCTCTACATTTGTCACAATGCAGCTGCTGTTGTCCATGACAACCCTTATTTAAAATGTACACCACAGGAAGATCTCTGTCACAGTCAGATGCCAAGCAAGTGCACAGCTCTGCAGCACAACTTCCCAGTAACTACAGTCTTACCAGACAGTCACTCTCTCGGGGACCCGTACATCCTGCGGCACACTGGTTGTGGCAGCAGTCACTGGGGGACCTACCACGACAACGCCGGGAACATTGCTGGGCACAGATGATTTTGGTCACTGAAAAAGAAGGATCACCAATGAGCTGTGTCTAAGTGGCAGCTCATCATTTAGAGACACCAAGGAATGCTTGCACACAGTAGAAAGAAACAAACGGGGAAACAGATGCTACTTGTGACAGGGAACAGCTTCTGGGCATTCACACTCGGCCAAGCGATATAATCACAACTTTCCCATTGGTATATTTTTCTTATCATTTATTTCAAATCATTTTGGAGAAGTAATGGAAACAAGTATGATTGGATCTTCTGAATAAGTAGATATTAGCTAGGGAATTCTTGGCAATACAGAAGGCACACAGCAAGAAGAGCTCCTGGCAGGAAGCAGTGTTTAAAGGAATGAGATAGTTATGTCAGAAAGGCAATAGACTATGGTCAATTTTGAAGCTGACACCCTCCCAGGTTCTTTGTGTGAGGCAGTAACCACACTGAAGTAAATTAAACTTTGTTTTTTTTAAATTAGCAGGATTCACACTTATACTCCCCGGAGAAACACTGTCAAACTTCTGTATTAGTTGGTGCCAGAAAAAGGGGAGGCTGCAGCAGGGGACAAGGCATCCCATGTGTCACCATGGGCACTTGGGTGGTTGGCTTTCATGCATTTAATGACAGGTTAAATGACCCCAAATAGTAAGCCTTAGATCATTGTGGGCTGTGAGGTTTGCAAGACTGATGTTCATGAAGCGGTTAACACTGAATCTTTTGCCAAACTCCTGTACTTGTTCAGTCACCAAAGTGGGGGAGTGGAGGACCACATACTGTGTGGACTCTCTCACCAGGGCATGTTTCTCAGGCCCTGATGCTGCACCCACTTACATTTCTGGCAGTTTTCCTCTCCTCCTCCCCAGCAGCTTCCATTGGGACAGCTTGGATCACATTTGGGGCCTGAAATAAAAACCAAGTAGTTAAATGTGTATTTTAATAAAAATAACAAATAAAGTGGAACTGACAGCACCTCTCTCCAGGTCCTAAAGAATGTCCTAGAAACAAGGAACAGCTTGGAAACTTTGTATTCATAGTTTGCTTGGGTACTTTGTAGGATCAGTTAAAGGACTCCTGCAAGAAAGGAAAAATGCTGAGCCACCAACTGCTTTTGTTTGTACTTTGGCTGTGGAAGCCGAGACAGAGAGTATTTACTGACTCATCACGGCCACACAAATGATAAAGCTATCGAATTTAGGGTTCCAGAGGTGCCACCTGATTAGGCTTCTCTAACCAGATTGGCTCAATGTGCACTTACTCACCTTGCCACATCCAGTCTTGACTGACAGTGTGGGGCAGTCATCACTGGATGTTTAGGGATGTTACGTCATGGCTGGTAAGTGAACACTCCTCTCCTCCAAGCCATGGAGTGGTGCAGAACACGGCACAGGAAGTGAACATTATAATTCTGTGAGTCACTTGGCTAATCACCTAAAACCTTAGTTAATATTTGGCATACTACTGTCTGGAAATCTTTGTAATTGCTAAATATTTGTATTATTATAGTTGGTCAATATCAAGTTGCAGCTGCAAAGGTTTTTCTGTTCAGCCATTAATCATCCTGAGAAATATGAGGATCAAAGTGTTGGTCGACACAACTGTTGAAAAGTTCTTTGGAGCAGATTTATTTTTCCCGCCTTTGCTTTGTTGTGGTGCTGGCTACTTAACACCTCTATCAGGCTCTTAGAGACCATTCTTCTTAGCTCTGTAGCTCTCTTCCGGCAATCAGATCTCATACAACAATTTTATTTCACATGGAAGCTTATTTGATGGTGTCTGAACCTGCTTTTCAACTTGATACTTGTCACTATAAATATTTACCCTCATGTTGCCTTCTAGGACTATACCTATTATGTATAAAATAAATTATATATATTATATAAATAAATATATATAAATATATAATATATATAAAATATATAAATATATATATTTACATATACTTACTACATACTTGAAACTTATATTGATGTATGGAGTAGCTGATGAATTTATTTTTTTCTCATAAATCCAGTCTTATAACCTCAATTTATAAACTTTCTCAATGATAATACATGCTGGCCACCATGGGTCCCATCCTCTGAACCTCACCTCAGATGCCTCACATATATAAAACTTAAAACTGCCCCCATAATACTGTTTTTGTTGTTAAAGATGTAATGCAAACTTCCCAAAAGGAGTGTGCATCTGCAACTTGTCAATGGAGGAGAGTAGAAGGTAAGAGATCCAGGAGATAGAGATTCCCTGTCTTCTAATATATGTATAATTCTCATTTCTACTTTTTTTTAGAAAACATTTGTTACAGCTCTAATACTTGGGCTGTTAGTCATTGTCCCTTGTCCCTTAATCATTGCCATTACAGAGTAATTTACTGAGTCAATTCTTACTTGAAATGTCACTTATTTATGCAATTTTGATTCAGTTAGGCGTATTCTCATGACTACCTTTTGGATATGTAATGACTCCCAGAGGTTCAGGGTTTATGTCACAGAGAGGTGATGGGGACTTTAGGAGGTAGGACTAATGACTACTTGGAAAGATGTGTGTGAATGTTATGAGGGGGAAACTAACCATTCATGCTGGTGCTGTATATCTGGCCGGGAACCCATGGCTCAGGACCTCCTAAGCTCTAGGGAAGAATGTTCTACATTATTTCACTAAACAGACACAGCATCAAACTGCCCTCAAACTACTTATCTCTACAGCCATTAGTGCTCAGTCCTCATCAGAGAAGCTTCTTTGTGTTGTAGATGATGACGACTATGAAGACTCCCAAGGGTCAAAGTGCAGAGAGTACGTGTCTATGGAGTGCTCAGCCGTAAATAGGGTATCTGCCTCATAGCCCTCACTCCTAAGACTCTAAGAACATCTCAGAAAAGAGGGTGACAAGATGATAAGAATCAGAGTTCAGGGAGGACTGCTGCGAGACAATATTTGGACATAGCACAACTGTTCTTCTCAGGGACTCACAGCAGCTGTGGCTGCCTGATCAAGACTTTCAGAAGACCGAGCCTGTCAACATTCCAGCATGGGTGGGGGAAGAGATCATGAGAACGCACCCCTGGCTGTTGGAAGAGGGTGTGGCCCCTGGTTGGTTAAGGATGCTCCAGTGGATGCCCTATACTCATGCACCTATGTGAACCACTAATTGCATTCAGTGGATTATTTTAACAAGACATGAAAGTGGGACGAGGGCATAGGGAACAGAGGAGTTGGAAAAATGGTAAGGGGATTGAATATAATCACAATTACTTATATACATGTATGTAATTCTCAAATAATAAATAAAAATGCTATATTAGAAAAAAAAAGGTGGTAGTACTGGATTCCCAGTCACTGAAGGCAGTGTCTTTGAAAGAGCAAGATGACCCTGACCTCTCCTTTCTCTTCCAATTACAGCACCCTAAGGTGAGGATACTTCTACTCCCGATTGCCATCAAGACACACTCCCCATAGGCTTAGGAACACTGTAGCCAACTGACTGTGGAGGAAACCTGCAAAGGAGTGAGCCCAAATAAACCTCCCCTTCTTTAAACTTTGGCATTTTTATTCCATTAACAGAGAGCTAAAGTTGTTATTAAATAAATACCTTACAAGTTCAGAGATCAAATATTAAAGCATTTGAATCTTGTATACTATTTTTTCAACATTCCTTTGTGGAAAATCCACACACCATTGTGTGTGGAAATTTGGCATTGTGAGGTACTTGATTTTATTTGTGACAAATTCGGCTCCATAGACTTCCCATGTGATATTTTAAATATGTATGACTTAGTTCACCCATTGTACATAAAAAAACATCTTAAAAATGCCAACATTGATTTCATAGATAATAACAAAAATCTATTGTAAAATACTGTTCAGTTTCTTACGCTGTCAGTGTCACAGTGGGTATCTGGTAGAATATATACTTATAAAACAAAAGACTCAATATTCACATTCACAGTGATTTATTCAGAGAGTCAACCCAAGTGCCCACAGACAAACAAAAGGTAGTACAAGCCTGTGATGAAATATTTCAAACCTTAAAAGGAACAAAATTTTCAGCATAAACTACAATATGGATAAATTTTGAGGTCATTAAATCAAATGAAATAAACCAGACACAAAAACACATAAAAGCATACAATTCCACTCCCATGAGGTACCTACAGTAGTCAAATTCATAGGCACATAAAGTAGGATTGGGTTGCCTTGGCCTGGGCCTGGGAGGAAAGGAAAATAGGTCATTACTGTTTAATGAGCTCAGAGTTTCAAATTAGTAAGATTTGAAGATGGTTGGTGGTTGTAGCTGCAAATCAATACAGACACATAATGTTTCCAGAGTGTCACTTAAAATGACTAAGGTGACAGATTTCCTACATTGTTCAACCCAACTATTTTAATCAATGCATTAATAAAAATAAAGCTATTAGTTAAAAAAAGAGTTTTTAGTTGATGTTTTTGTGATTCAGGCTGCCTCCACTGTAGGTCCAAACTCAACCTGTATGCAGCCACAGTTACAGGAACAGGAGGGTAGAAAATTGAGCTGTGTTTTATATTAAAGTATTGAAAGATCAGTACTACCAGGAAGAACAGGCTTGGTGGAGTTTTGTAAGTGAAAACATGCCATTCCAGAGACAGTGTTAGCAAAGGCCACAGGTTTTAAATCTCTAAGTTTAGTTCTGCCCCTCTGCAAGGCCCTCAGTTGCAAGGGGTTGCCTAAGGAGTGGGGCATGGACACGTTGAGAACATTTAGGAAAATATGGAGAGCCTCCCCCCCCCCCCGTTCTGTGTTACAATGTTTACACTGATAAGCTCATGGGCAGAGCCCACCATATTAGGATGACCTCAGTGTCACTGTGAAAATCAGGAACATGTCAGAAGCACGTTTGACTGGTCAGTGCCTGGGAGGTGGAAGGGGAGATGCCCTGTACTAGCAAACTGTCACTGCAACTTGCATCGTAGAGAAAGGCTCTCTCTGCTCAATAGTCTTAAGGAAGATTGTACCATTCTGAGAATGTTAGCTGTTGTATTAAATAATGAGAAAACATTTTATATTCCCCTCTTCCATAAAATCTCCTTTAATGAAAAGAACATTTGCTTACTACTTATTTTTCTTGTATGTTAGTGAATGTGATCTAAAGTTGACATTCTCCCACCCCAACACTGTCCATTCCAGCACACCAGAGGATCTGAAGCCAATAGAAAGTGAAAGGTGCACTTACAGCTGCTCAGGTGGCTCTGTAAGTCCATTGACATGTTGCTCAGAAAGACGTTGTGGACGATGTCCCTCCACTGGATAGTCTCCATGTTGCAGAGGATGGGGTTGTTGCTGAATCGCACGGCACCAGTCAGGATTTCTGCATGAATGGAACCACAGTGATCAGGACCCTTTGCCTCCTGGTAACTCACACAGTGCATGTGTTCATTTCTTTACATTTCTGACAGTCTGTTTAAGGTTCCCAGTGTGCAAATTCAGACACCACCAAAGAAGACCCTGTAGAAGATCTGCGAAGAAACTCTTCATGGTACTGACCTGAAAGACTTAGAATTTTTTAATGATTGTGTTGTGAAATTTAGAAATGCATTAGGGGGAAAAGGGCCTATTTAATGTGTATGGCAAGAAGGACAGACAAACAATGACTTGTAGGTCTGGGGCCATCTCAGTTGAAGTGGAATGGTTGGATGATGTGGAGGGGAAGTCAGGGCAGAAGGACAAGATGGAGGGCAAAAACATTTGGACCTTTAAGACCAAGACAGAGTGACTGACACCAGGCACGCTCTCAGGTGCAATTGGAGGATTTCCACTGAAGAAGGAAAGAATCTGAGTGTGATATGAAAGAAGACTTTTATGCATGAGGAAGACTCAAAGAAATGCCAGTGGTGCAAGAATATATAAGGCTATATATACAGTTTTATGGAAGAAGAAATGAGATGACATTACAAAGTTGGGACTGAGAAAAAGTCCAACTTGTTCAAAGGGAGAAGGCTACATACAACAGAAACATTAGACACAAACATTGGAATGATTCATGTATACAAAATCCACAGATGCTCTGGTCTGCAAAGACGACTTTGACTTACAGGCTTCTCTCTGAGAATTGAAATGCACAGAGATAGTCATGCCATAGCCATGTCTAACGGAGAAAGGACTGAGACTTTGGCTAGTTGATATATAGACACTATCTCCATTAACCCTCACTGAGGTCCAATTGCTATCATTTAATGTGGGAAAAGACTGAAGAGACAGCTCAGCTGTTAAGAACATGTGCTGTCCTTACAGGTGACCCGGGTTTGGTTCCTAGCACCCACAGAGGGTGGTTCACAACTGCTTGTAACTTCAGCTCCAGGGGATCCAATGTTTCAGGCCTTTATGCGCCCCTACATGTGTATGCACACTCCACTCCCACACATATGCAGTAATTAAAATTGAAAGTAAAAACCATAAGTGTAGAGAAACCCAACTATAGACACAAAAGTGACCTCAGCTCTGCATGGGCCGAGAATGGAAGCTTTTGTCTGCATAGAGTGCTGATGTGGACGAGGGGGGATTCTCTGGGAAAACTTGTGGAGACTGCTAGGGTGACAAGGAGAGGAGATTTGCACATGTTCATAAGCATAGTTTAGAGTACAGGAAAATTGAAAGTGCTGACACTTTCAAGCAGACAGAGATTCAAAGCAGAATAGCAGATCTGGGATAGGTAACAGTTCTCTCAACAGGTGGCAGGGGGTGGAAGAAATTCAGAAGGCAGGCAGGCAGGCAGGCAGGCAGGCAGGCAGGCAGGCAGGCAAGAAAGGGCCAGTGTGGAGCTTGGCCTGGAAAGTAGAGGTGAAAGCAGTATGATAGAAAGAAACAAGAGGAACCAGAAGTAAGAGGTCAAACACAGCAACAGAGTGTAGAACATCAAGGCTGCAGTGACAACCAAAAGTGACAAGGAGGCACAGAGAGGGAAGAGTCAGCAATAGGTACTAGAAGGAGTATGGGGGCTTCATTAGCCACTTCTAACTGAACTGGGAAAGGAAGTGAGTGGAAAGTCAAATCTATTCTTTTTATGTTGACATTCAGGAAATGCTCAGTTGTTGCTGTAGTTCTATATTAAATAATTGCAACCTGTGCAATTATAACCTTGCCTTCATTATAAAAATAGAAATAGTCCAGGGGTAGAGCATTCATACACTCACACACACACACACACACACACACACACACCACACTTACACACATATTCACTCACACATACACACACATACACACACATACACTCACACATACACACACATACACACACACACACACACTTACACACACATATACACTCACACATACATACACACACACACACACATACACACATACACACATTCACACATATACATTCACACATACATACACAAACATACATACACATACACACATACACACATATACACACATACACACATACACACACATACACACACACACACATACACACACAGACACACACATACCAATAAAGAACAATAAAGAAGGAACTCAAATAGCTGGTACATTCTTTGCCTGTAGTAATAGGGTTGATTTTGTCAACACATAGAAGGTGTATTAGCAAGTACAGGCACTACATTTTTGAAGTCAGGACACTGAGATACAGAAAAAGACATAGGTAAAGGAATATCTGCAGGGTTGTTTGGGTGCTGAGTGGTGGAGCTTGGGCTGGAACACAGACAGCCTGGCTCCAGGAGACAGCCACTGTTGCCTGGCTTCCTCACACGTATGAGGCAAGGCAGGCAGAAAAAGGCATGCCAAAAGTACCAAACAGGCCGTTTCATGCAGTGTGTGTATGGGAGAGATGAACACAAGCACAAATTCAGAAACATGCGTGGGTGCTCAGAGTAGTTAGAGTGGTGGGTGGGAATTCTGAAGGCAGTTTATAGGGTGGCAAAGCAGGGAGCTGGGGAAGGAAGTGTCTGGCTGGCTGCGTTCCTGGATGAAGAGAGGTGTGGCTACATCCTAGCTCGGGCTTACCGCTAGGCTCCCACTCTACATTCTGTCTTTGCACCCCATCCTCTTCCCAGTCCACACTGCTTCCCATAAAAACTGCAGGGCACACAGAGATGACAGAACCAGGCATGGGCACAGGGCTTTGGGAGAGCTCTCTTACTTCTGTGCCTTTATCTGTAAACTGTCAGTGTACAATACATGCTGTGAAAGAAGACCATGGCATTGAGTTACTGACTTGAGAAGCATTTCATGAAGTGCGTGTGTATGTGTGTGTGTGTGTGGGGGGGGGGACTTGTTTCTCCTCATTTCAACCATCTTCCCGTTTCCTCTCCAACTTCAAAACCTTCCCTTCTCTTCCTAACTCACACCTGAGTTTCCATGTAGCAATTTTAACTTTGAGACCTGCTTCTCTATTACAGAAAATTTTTTTTTAAGTACATTAGATCCCTCTCTCATGAATGTCTCTTCATTCAACTGCTTTTGAGCCACTTTGGGAGAAACATCAAATGACCAAATTCACAAGCACCCTAACTGTTCTGTTAGTTTTCATTATTGTTGTTAAAACCTTGCTGTACCTAATCAATGAATTGAGTGACAAGAGTCATATTGATACAGGAAAAAAAACCCATGATATGTATGGTTTGGGATACCCAATGTTTCAGATATCTGTATTGTCTTGCAATAAGTCTGTGCAGGATGAGGGGGTGACTGTATGTCCTCTCTGCTTCTGGCTCAAGTTTACTTCTTATAAACTCTCACCTAGATGGACTGGATTTCTGAAAACATGGATATTATTCCTCACCTGTGGAAGAACTAATTTTTACTTGGCTGAAATCTCTTTCCAGCTCATTACTTCTGCCAAATTACTGTTGCCCAATGCCATCAGAATCCCCCTCTGCCTGGATGCTCTGCTTCTTACCCTGTAAGTTCCGCATGGGCAGTTCCTTAAGCCCAGTTTTGTTTGTCCCATAGTTGGATAGGACAGCTAAGGCATAGGTGTTTTCATAGAGAGCATTTCCCCTGATTATCTGCAAGTTCTCCAAAGGGATCCTCTCCACGGTGTTGAGGGCAATGAGCACATAGCCAGCCACCTCCTGGATGGTCTAAGAGAGACAACAAAAGCTTATTAGTTTACTCTGGAGTGAACAAGAAGTGGGTTCAGGAGCCCCATTTAACTTCAAGATAACATTCATGTGGCAGAAAATCTAAGACACTTAGACACTTGCACTTGGGTGAAGGGTGCTGCAGGCTTGCAATGATTCTTTTGTGCTTGCATAGAAGCCTGTATAAAGGAACAGCATTCCATTTGACATGCTGTGACTCCCACTTTAACCCATATGAAAATGAAAGTGAAAAGAATTATCCCGAATGTATTGATCATGATTTCTTGTGGAAGAAAAAAAAATGGGGGTGGGTGGAGAATAAGGAAGAAATAAACCTAAAGCATTTGCAAATCAAATTCAAATTTTTTAAAGTCCGCTCCTAATGGCTCACTAAGAATATTAAGGAATTTCGTAAAGTAGTTATAAATTCCTGATGGCTATGGTGTGTTTATACCACATACATAGGTGCATACAGCAACACTGAGTTTTGAAAATTTATCATTATTATTATTTGGAAAGCTAGTACGTCAACATCATCTGGCTGAGACAATGGCCAGCAGTCAATGCTAGTGTGTATGAGGACTGTGGAACATCAGGTGAGTTTCTGTTCTATTTTCTTTCCCACAAATAACCTCACCTTCTACAAGCAGTGGTCCTAGCTGGCAAAGTGGACTTCTCATAAAACTCACCTGTAGCCCCTAGGAGTTGTGGCTTCCATCAGATAAAGTTGCATATCTCAAGTCAAATTTGGCTACAGCTTTAGTCTGCTCGTGTTAAGGTCTATAAATATTGACTAGGATAACTAAATTCAATGAGCTAACCTTTAAGAAGGAAAGGTCATAATTCCTTTGCACATAGGTAATTTCCAAGTTCCCAAGGACCACTTCACAGTTGTTGAACATCCTCTGCAGGCTCAGAAAGTGGTCTTCAAAAGTGCCCAATTGGGTGAGCCTGTTACTTGTGCCTTGGCAAACTAGAATAAAAAGAAAAGAGGTCTTTCAGAAGATGCTGAGTAAGGTAGCAAACCACAACAAAACAATAGTCGTCAGCTTTGGGAGCCACACTGGCTTACAATCAACTTTGATCAAAGCCACCACAACGCTGATGTGGTAAGAGATGTTTAAGTTTACACAGCTGTAATCCATAGTAAGACAGAACTCATTTCTGTGACGCATGCAATCATGTGATATTAAAGACACAGAGAAAACAAAACATTAAAAGTCCAAGGGGGCAGAGGATGAAGATTCTATAAAAGTTTTGTGTTCATTGACAAAATCCATGATAAAAGCCCCTTAAGGAGGGACTTCTAGTTTTAGGGAAGACAGTTGGCTATGGTGGGAAAGGCAGGGCAACAGAAGGTTGAAGCATCTGGTCATATTGCATCCAGAGTCAGGAAACAAGAGAGATGGGTACCACTCAGCTCCCCTTTTCCTTCTTATTTAGTTTCAGAACCTCAGTCATGAAATGGGGCCATCCACCTTTCTACATCAGTTAACCTAATCTAGAAGATTGTTTACAGATATGCCTGGATATTTGTTTATATGGTGATTCCAAATCTTGTCAAGTTGACTATCAAGATTAACTATAGCAGTCTTTAACTGCTATAGATTAACTCTAACAGGATAGACTTAAGAGTGCCTATAGAGAAAGATACCCATCAAACCTATGTGGATGATACAGTTTCAAGGTGAGTTGAAAACAATGCAATGGACATTTTACTTTTTGGAAAATAAGTGTTACATTATAATGTATACAGAGTGTCTCCAAGAACATAACACTCAATAGGCAATGTTTTCTAACCACAATTCTGTATACCCTAAAACAATGAATGCAATGGGATTTTAAAAGTCACCTGTCTAGAAATTAAAAACATTCCTCTGAATTGGCAAAGGACAAGTTAAAGTTCTGATTATAAAATACCCATAACCCCCTTTAAAATGAAAAGACAGCACTTTAAAGCAGTAGGCTAGTAAGAAACCTCCATGGCTTTCTGTCCCTTTCACATTATGTTAATACACCCAGCACAGGTTTGTCTTGTATGTTTTTTGTCTTGTATTTGTTTGTCTTGTATGCTCTGCCAATATAAAGCTTGTCAAGACACAAACTTAATCCAAAAAACCAGGAGAAATTAGTGGCCAGAGTTAGACCACATTAATGTACTCAGTAGTCTACTTTTAAAAGCAGAGGACAATAGTAAAATGGTATTTACAACCTTGCTTTGGGGGAGACATGTTTAGGCAAGGATAACAAAACAAAGAGGCTTGGAGCTTTTGAAGCAGGGAGCTTGTTAAGGGATATACTTTGAACCAAAATTATCCCAAGAGTGAAGAAATATGGCCTCTGGGTTTAGACATTACATTTAGAACTGGCCAGATCCTTCTGTGCTGCCAGATTTGCTCCCTTGATAGTCAAGAGTAACCAGGGCACAGAGCACAAAATAAGGCCAATGTCAACACAGTGGTACTTTCTTCAGGTACTTTTTACAATGCACATTTCTGTTTTATAGGCTCCTTTGTTCCCTCCCCTTGGGTTGTTCTATAAGCATCATCTGTCTGGCCTTGTATGATGGAGCCACAGTAAGCAATGGGCACATGTTCAGACACCACATAATCAACCCAAGGCATTTACAGACACTATGAAGCAATCTTCTCATCCTCCCTAACTCCATGGGAATCTCTATACTCCCCTTCCATTTTCTCCTACTAATTCAGCAGGACTCAGGGAAAAGTTGACAGGATTGGGTCCCCATGTCCTAACTACAAAGGCAGGGTAAGTCCATAATTCTTCCAAATATGACTTGGACTTGACCCAGTATGTCTGGTTCACTTTTATCTAAGAGTGTGATCTTCTCTGATGTTTGCCTCTACTTGGAACAACTGCTTAACTCTTCTGTACATACAGATAGTGCAAGACTATGAACCAGAGGTTGGACAATCATATGCTACCTTTTCATCATCACAACACTGAGTGGCAGCCATCTTTCTAATTCACAGGTAGCCTTTGCTTTTACTTCCTACTGATCATCTGTGGCCCTAGTCACCACGTTTGTTTTGTTCTCCACATCAGTGTGGTATGAAGAACCTGGTGGAGCTGAGACCAATTTATATGGCATTCTTCAGCACACAGAAACATATTTAATTATATTTAAAATGACCAGGTACTTTACCTTGCCACCTTCTTTCAGTTTGCATTATGGCATTTCTTTATTATTAAGCTAATTAGGAACCTTTTTTTCAAACAGAAGTCAAAACATGCCATCCGAGATTAGTGAATTATAAAAAAAAGTATTTGTATTTCATTCAATCTATTCAAAATGCTAAACAAGCATTTAAAGTGCTTATTGTGAATATTTATTATCTGAAATTAGGATAGGTTACTCTCATACACAGAAAAAGAAAGAATTTGTGTTTGGGAGTTAATATCAACATTACTCATTATTGGTGTGAATATTAATTCCCAAAACACTTTGGGACACAATTGGGCAACTTGGTTAAACAAATAAGCTAAATTCTAAACTATGATTCCATGTTGGAAAACCTATGCTAAGGAAAACAGACTAAAATTTCAAAACTGTGTTATGTACAAGTTTATTACCTTTTGAATAAGGTAATAAAATTTCAAAGAAACCTAAATGCCCCCAATACCATCCAATAGGTTATTGTTTAAGGAAGAAGTTGATATTTTATATTATTTAATACTACAGTCAAGTCTATGTTGATATATATGGCTTAAGTGCTTGTTTCAAAAGAAATCATTTACAATTCTGTTCAATCTGAGGCTGTCTCTCTTTTTATGTTCCTAAGAGATGACAACATGTAAATGAAGTCTAGGCTGAAGATGAGGATAAGTTCATATAGAGGGAGGAAGTGTATCTCAGTAGAAGGACACACACACACACACACACACACACACACAGACATGGGGTAAAGGGTGAGGCGGTAGGTGGGAACACAGCAATGGAAGTGTTTGATCTAGGTTGCCTAATTGAAAGAAAATGTCATTTTGGTTCCATCTTTGAACCAAATAGTTAACCTTAAAACATTTTTTTTCTTCTTGCAATTGTCTTACCGTATAGCACTGCTTAACTTGAAACTTGCTATGTAGACCAGGCTGACCTCAAAATCAAAGGAATCTATCTGTCTTTACCTGATGAGTGCATCTTAAATTTTAAATCCATGATAAAAAGCAAATGGAGTATCAATAACACAAGTAAAATTATTAAAAGTAGTATCTACAGTTTCACCAAAATTTGGAGTTTGAGAACTGGTCCCCAGTACTTCAAGCACTCTGCCTACAAAGACTCTCCAACCTCTAGCATGAAGAATTTTTGTGTTTGTTTTATTAAACCAGAGTAAAATGGTAGGTGACCTCTTTCCCACTGTCTTCCTTGAACTGATTCCTTGAGCCCTGTCAGCCTCAATGATAACCATAATATTGTCCTCCCAGAATTGTTTGAAGATAGAGAAATAAGCAAGAGTCTTCAATCTTACTGAAGCAATTCTATTCCTGCCACTACTGAGAATACTAGCATGATGTGACATAACGAGAGAGAAGGCCTCAGAGTGAACACACTTGTTAATGATTTCTTTTGCAATGCACCCAGGCTGATGTTAGGACGGCAGACACTGCACACTGGGTGGAGCTGCACCTCTGCACAGTCACTGCTTAACTGTGAGGCACAGGAAATGGCTACTTTGTAGAATATTTGTCAGATCAGAGTATCAAAAGGGAGACAAAGGGAGTTTCTCGTATTTTAAGAGTTTCACAGAACACCTATATGTGTATGTGCACATGTGTGTGTGTGTGTGTGTATGTATGTGTGTGTGTATGTATGTATGTGTGTATATAGGTGTATGTATGAATGTGTATGTGTGTGTATGTATGTATGTATGTGTGTATATGTATGTATGTGTGTGTGTATGTATGTATGTGTATGTAGGTGTGTGTATGTGTGTGTGTGTATGTATGTATGTGTGTGTATATGTATATGTATGTATGTGTGTGTATATGTATGTATGTGTGTGTGTATACTGAAGGAGTTACTATAGGAACATCCCCATGTGAGCACTTCAGCACACTGTACCACATGGCTACCCAGATCCATCTGGTTCCTTGGATTGTATTTTAAATAAGGAGAAAGACAAGTGAACTTACCTTGACTCATGGCAGTTTACTGTGTTTACAACTGGTTTTGAGTAATTGTGCATGATTTGAGCAAGTGTACATACAAAAAAAAATCTAAACTTCCATCACAACAGAAAATGTCACTGTCTTTCTGAATCTTTCTTCCCAGGCAGGCTTGGCCCACACCAGACACAATCTGATTTTAAGTATTTTCACTGCAGTGTGGTCATGTTTACAATGGAGCATCATAGGAATGGATTCATAAAATAAGTGTGGTGGAGCTAACCTTTTAAGTTGGATGCATTTCACGTCCCAGTATTTTGAGAATTAATCTTTGGCTTTTGTGACAGATTCCAGGCATGCAGTAGGAGAAGTTATCTGTGTAATTTCTTAAGACACCAAGGGCTGATTCAAAGCCTTGTTATTCTTTCTCTTAAGGAAACTTCCACTTTACTGGAACTAAGAAAAACCTGCCTTCTTTAGCAGAGTTCCTGGGCTTATATGGTAGGCTCTCGCTCCTCTGTGCTAATACTGCATAGTATAGCTCTTCTTGTACTAATTAACACATAGCACAAGGCATGCTTCTCCAGAGGCTTCCAAGTTCACTCTCAGACTTTTAGAGGTGCCAAAATAGATTTATAATTGTTTTAACTTAATGTTATTCTCAGCTATACATTAATGGTTTGCTAGCATTTCTGGTTTCTTGAATATGTCTTATAGTCACCTCTGGAATTGTCTTTTGTCCTTGCTCTGTTTCCTACAGAGCATTGCACTTTCAAGCAGAGACCACATCACACAAGGCCTGGGTCCCAGTCATCAGAACATCTCCTGGTGTCATTAGGTTAAACAGGAGCATCTGTCTGGGTCCACAGGCTGTGTAGTTCTGGCCGCTGTTAGTCACTTTCCTAGTGACTCTTTGGTCAGTGCACATGCCTTTAATTTCTCTCAAATCCATATAGCTCTTGTTGACCAGGCTATTTCAACCCTTTACAAAGTTACCTTTCTCTTAGCCGTTTTCTTCTCTATCACAACTAGGAAAGGATTTCCAGTTTGCAGACACAGGACCAGAGGATACGTGTCAAGCTGAATGTATACGATAGCGTAGAAATACAGGCAGATGTAATTAACACTCAACAAGAAGAGCCCTCTTATGTTTTTCATAATTTGCTTTGTATGTTTTAATAAACGTGTGGAGCTAAGCATGACAAGTTGTAGCATGATTACCCGGTTGCAAACTAAAACAACCCAATTACATTAACAGGCAAAGTACATTAAAATAACATTTCTTGCATTTTGAGCTGAGAAAACAGACATCAAAACAAGTCGACTTCTAGCCCCATGATTTTAGCCCCTAAATAATTCCAAAGCAAATTTTGAATTTCTAAGAAAGCCCACACCAATCAGCAGCAGACTCCCTTTGTACACTATATGACACTTCCTTGGGAGGTAGGTGAAATTTCTGAGTTACAGGAAGGGCAGTTTTATGAGGGACAGAAGAGGATGTTTTTAATGACATCATCAAATGCTTTTCTGTTAGCAAAACTGTCATCTTCAGCAAGTTAACTCCTCTCAATGTGCACGCCAGGCAAAAGGAGACCAGTTTTTAACCTATTTAATGGGGTTAATTGTGGATGTAATAAGACTGTGAACAGGAGGCTAGAGAGGTAGCTCAGTGGGTAAGAGCGCTCACTGCCCTTCTAGAGGTCTCCACTTTGGTTCCCAGCACTAGCATAGGAAAGCTAACAACTGCTTGCAGTCTCAGCTCCCGCAAACCCAACACCCTCTTCCTGCATTCTTCAGCCTTGAAGCTGTGTATCCAAGCCTCCACAGAGACATGCATACATGCATATTTTAATTTAAAAAATATATAAAAGAAAGAAAGATTGTGGACAAAAATGTGCTTTACAGATCATGTTCATCATAGTAAATCAGAAATGAATTTGTCTTGTAAGTCAATTATTAATTAATTCAATAAGAACCTACTGTGGACCCGACATTGTCTTAGCAGGCAGTTTCCCTAGTTACCTACACAGTTGGAAAATACTCTTGACACAAACTCATATGGTAAGAAAATCAGATTCACAGCAAACTAGAACTGAAAGGGTTGGGGTACTTCTGCTGATCAGGGCACCATGGAGAACAGACAGGTTGAAAGTCTGTCCACATGGAGGTATAAAGGGTAATTGATGGCGTGTTGCTGTGCTCGGCTTTTCAGAGCCTAAGAGAGTGAACATTCCTCTCTGGGTTGAGTTCTAGTTCTCTCCCTCACTACTGCTTTCGCAGTCATGGGCGCGGCTGTTTTTTTCACACTGAGGCACACTTCTGCAGTGAATACTACTTCATTTTCTGACGCCTGCTAGTCAAACTTCCACTTCCACCTTTGCCTCAATGGCATTTCAAAGACTCTGACCCATTTACTCAGAGCTTGCTGTTCTCAGAGGATTTCAGCTCACCGTGTCTGGCAGCACGGAGTCACAAACAACACTAGCGTCTGCACTGCGGCTGCATCTCACAGTGTCTGAGTTCAGCCAAGACCTCAAGGACCTCCCTCGTATGGCTGAAAGCTAAGGGGCCCTTGCACACACCTCAGAGAAAATCTACGAGTATAAGGTAGCTCCTTACTTTTGTTCCCTGCTATCATGACCTGCTAGGACACGTGAAGGAAAAGGAATGGAGGGTTTGGATGTGTAAGTACTAAGGGACATAAATGATTATCACATGGCATAAACTCTAATGAGGAGCAATAGCAGAAAGGTGGGAAATACAGAATTCCCACAGCTTGGGGATCAAAATGACTGTATGAAAATTGGCTTCGAAACCTGACCATTTGGGCTTCAAGGGAAACAGGCTTTTACTGAATCTTAGAAGGCCCTTTGTTGATGCCAACTACCAGTCACCTAGGACCCCTCTTCAGTCTGTGCAGTGGAAGGCTAGACTTCAGAAAGCACTTTGGAATTGTGAAAGGCTAGTTGTGGGTTGGAATCCAGCCTCAGCCAGTGTGCCATGGGCTGGGGTCTACTCCCACTAGCCAGTGTTGTCACGGCCTTGGAGCACTTCTCTTCACCTGGCTGTTTCCTTAAGAGCTTCTTTCTGTCAAGAGGGTTAAGTGCTCCTCCCAGGGTGTGGTGCCTCTTCCTCAATACGCCTTCACCATCCATGCCTTTCCCAGGAAGGCAATGGGAAGTCAAAGTGAGACAGGTCTGCAAGATGTCCTTACTCTAGGCCTAGTCTCCACCCAACTCACATAGAGTGTCTCTCATATCCTCCTCAGGTCCGATGACTCAGTCCCTGATGATGATGGCTCAGTCATGTTTCCCAGATTGGGCTGTTCACTTGCAGGTTGAACCATTCCTTTAGAATTCCTATGGATGCCATATATGGTCAACAAGCATTGGGGCCAGCAGAGCCCAGAACAACTCTGCAGCGAATAAATAAGGTTTACCTTGCTCTGTTGTTTTCTTCACAGGCTTGAGAGGTTGCTCTTCCTTCTGTTCATTCATTTCTTCACTCGTTGAGTTACAGGAAGTCCAGAAGACTATCTTTTCAGTGACATCATCAAATACCTTTCTCTTAGCAAGACTGACATAATATTGTCCCATGTTGACTCCAAACAGTTAACCCCGCTCGGTACACCGGTTTTATCTATTTCACAGGGTAATTGTGAGTAGTAATAAGATTGGGAGCAGGGGGCTCAGTGGTTAACCACACTTGCTGCCCTTCCAGAGGACTCCGGTTTGGTTCCTAAGCACTCGGGGAGGCCTAGAAATGCCTAGAACTACAGTTCTAGGTTGTCCCTTCTTCTGTTTAATCTTTACTTAATCCATTGACCTACAACATGTTTAATATAACAGGGCAAAGATAGTTGCCAAGGATGAATCAGTAATACTGACTCAAGGAATCCAATAATCCTTTGAGGAAATGACATGGAACATGAAGTAGTTGTAGAAATCCCATGATGCGAGCCATGCTAGATGAATGCAACAAGGCAGAAGGAGGAGACATCACCAAGTTCCAGGTACTAGAAAAGAGTGCTCCAACATCCCTTGGTAAACAAAGGAAAACACATCAGATTAAAGGAATAAACTGGCGGTAAGTGTCAGTGTTGAATTCAGTGACCTCACTAGTGCCTCAATTTTCTACTCTAAAAACTGTGTGTGTGTGTGTGCTTCATTTATATGGTTTTTCTCTACATTTTGCTACTCCTGATCATTGCCGACATTGTTACTCAGAAATATAGTTTGTGTTTTCTCTATTTTATTATTTATCTCATATTATTTATATGGATTATAAAATCTTTGACAAGCTGTTCAATTTGCAGGGAAATAAAAGAATTCTGATCCAGACAATGGAATTGGAAGTTAGTTTGGGGCAAATATTTCCCTGCAGAGAGATCCTGAGCTCTGTGAGCTGTGCAACTCAATCCTTACCACAAGACAACTGACATGGTTTTCTATTTTTACTCATGTTTTTCAAAAATCAGATTTTAATGCACTGTTGTCTATAAGGCCATCTCTGTACACTTATGCACATTTGTGTTGTTCTACAATGAACACTCGAAAAACAGTCTAAAAAACAAAGATACAGTTCCTTTTATCACAGAAAATAAGAAGAAAACCAAAGGGCAATGGAAATCCTAAAAAGAAGACAGCAGAAGGCTGCTGTGTGACTGGTTTATTTGTTTATTTGTGTATTTAATTTTTTTTTTTTTACATGAAAACTTCTAGTCTCTCTGCAGCTCTTCCCTCATAACCTTGACAGCTCTTGGCTATTCTACAAGTTACTCTCCAGTCAGGTTAGGTGAGCAAATCTTCCAAAATACTGCTCTTGCAGAACCTCAAAGAAAGCCCTGGAGGGAGTCGGTAGGAGGGACCTCAGAGGATCTGAATTGTTCTATGGGGTGACCTACTGAAGGGAGGTGTTTTCCCCCAAAGACTAGACACCGGACAGACACAAGGTCAAGACACTGGACCTAAAGGAGTTGTTAGAGGTGATGATGATGAAGTTCAGAAGGAAGGTAACTACTTTAAGAGCAGCCAGGGGATGAAACAGGCTGAGGATGAACGTGTGTGTATATGGAGCTTCGGGCTAAGACTGAAGGTGCACCCACGTCTGGTTTCTACTGTTCCTTTCAGGCTGAGACTGTCCTTTGCATTACAGATGCTTTACAAAGGAAGAAAATAACCTTTAAACAAATTGCTGGCCTGATCTCACCAGTGAGGGCAGTGGTAAGCTTGCTGTTACTCAAGTTACAGAAACAAGGCAGGTCTCACAGTTACTTAGAACAGATAGGAGTGTGTGCCTTCATCAAAAAAAAAAAAGGTTCAAAAGCAAGATGAGAGAGAAGAGAGAGAGGGAGGGAGGGGAGGGGAAGGAGAGAGAGAGAGAGAGAGAGAGAGAGAGAGAGAGAGAGAGAGAGAGAGAGAGAGAGAGAAACCCCTAGATGTTTGACTATACAGAGTGACTTTAACCAGATTTTTCTGGCACTTGTCAGCGGTTACTATACTTGCAGCGACAAGTCAAGACTAAAACCCTGTTTCCACCTTTATCTGAGCAACTTCCTAATCCCTCTGAGCCTCTTATTTTCATCTATTAAACAGGAACAAAACAATTACTATGACTCTGGGAGCATTTGGTGAGATGGGAGAGTCCCTGGCAAAGCACGTGATGCGTGGAAAACCCTTACTAAACCCCACTGTGGCTTGAATCTGAATTAAATCTGGATCGCTTCCCACTAGCATGAATTGCTTCCTTCCGTTCAAGGGCTCTCAGAGGAGGCTGACCTTCTTGCCCTGCTGCTCAGGCTGCTGGTGTGTGGCCTTTCTAAGAGCTATAAGGTCTTGCCACAGAGGGAGGGAGAGCTGATGCTAACTGCTAACCACAGCTAACTGCCCACCCGTATGGCAGGGATGTGACCATGGCTCCGCAGGAAGGTAACTGGGCCCAGATCTTACCAGATGAACCCTGCTGGGCTGAGACACTTGACAGCAAGGAAGCCAGTCCTACAAGAGCCTTGCAAAATTCTTTCACAAGGAGTCCCCACTTGCCTCTTGGAATGTTTTCTCCTGTTGTTATTTTTCATTCAATAAAGGGCCTTTCCTGACCCTTTGCGGTGGTTTTCTAAGTTGATTATATAAAGACTAGGCTCACAACCAAAACTAAGTTGATTTGGATTTGTGTGCTGTGTTTGCACATGTTTTTATTCAGTTGTCCTTGAAAATTAGCAACCTTTTCACTCACTCCTGGTCAGGCTAAGTATCTCTTTGTGTGACTCTTAAATGGGTAAAAGGCTATGGTAGGGTGTGCAGGAGAGCTGTACTGGTGTCTTTTCTCCTGGTGAGGAGGCTTGAGATTCTCTTAGAAATCTCAAATTCAAAGCCCATTTTCAGGATTCACTCACAATGGGAAACAAAACAAAACAAAACAAAACTTGCTCAAACAACATTTACAACTATCAAATTCTCTACTGAGGAGCCCAAGCTAAGCTCTGTCACAGAACAATCTGAACTTGGGCTTCAAAAGCCATCACCAAAGGCTAGCTGTTCTGTTCCTTCTATGCTACGGTCGCCTTTCTATGGGGCGGGGGGGGGAGGCTATCAATTAAGAGTGTGCATTCTTAGGCAATGCCACTTGTTAGTAAATGGCCCAAGTGTTTTCACAAATACTGAGGGCTTGTGGCCACCAGAACTGGCTTTCTACTTTGTTCATCAAAGTCTATCAGAGGGAGCCTGCAGCATTATGTCTGAAGTTCTAGAACAGGACCCAACAGTTCCTTTGAAAAGGCCACACAGAGTGTAGCTGTGCAGATCAGGAGGTCTCTGTTCCTCCCTCACCTCTGCTGGAACAGTGCTGTAATAGCTGTAGCAATGAGAAAATGGATACATAATTGGCTGTGTTCTAATGAAACTTCATTTAGGAAAGCAGGTGGCGGGACAGATTCAAACTCTTGCTGTATTTTACCAGTCTGCTTTAAAGGAAGGCTTACAAGAGGTCAGAAAGCAAATAGTTAGACACCCCTGTTTCTGTATAGGCTAAAGATAACATTGACTGTAATGATAGATTTTTCTGTTTTATTTTTCGAAACGGGATTTCTCTGTGTAGCCCCGGCTGTCCTGGAGCTCACTCTATAGACCAGGCTGGCCTTGAACCAAGAGATCTGCCTGTCTCTGCTTCCTTAGGACTGAGATTAAAGAGGTAAATCAGTACCGCATGGCTCAATGATCTTTTCTTATTTCATCATTGGCTAAACAGAGTAACTACTTGTAAGATACAAGATACTGAAAGCTGGTAAGAAAAAGCTATACACTTGTGTGTATGTGGTTTTTTACTGGGCATTACTATGATGTAGATTTCACCCTATTTCAAGCACATCCTGATTTCTAATAATGGAATGAATGTGCCCCCCTCCCCCATGTTGCCATCTCTATGGTGCAGTTCTTCCTTATGCTTATTGAAACTTGTTGTATCTTCACTTCTCTTGGCCCAGCACAAGTGTAACTCATGTCTTTCTGCCCACCTTCCGACCCAATGCTTCTCACAGCTGTTCTCTGCTCATGGCCTTCCTCTAGAGTCCCCTTTTTGCCAGGCCTCCCAGGTACCCCACATGTGTGACTTCTCTGCACAGGACCTTCACAGGGCCTGGGTCTAGCTGTTCTTTCTGGCTTCTGTGTACTTGTGGCTATTTCTCTGTGGGCGAAGTTGCTCACATTTAGCGAGAAACATTCTGCTATTTCACAGTATACTCTGTTTCTTTAATGAGCCAATGTGGCACAGGGACCCATGTCACAGGCTTGTAGTCCCAGCCACTCAGATGGCTGAGGCAGGATGATCACAAGGTCAAGGCCAGCTTGGCTAAGGAAGTGATGCACTGGCTCTATCACTCAGTGGCGGAACACTTGTTTAGCATGCCAGGACCTAGCTTTTACCTTCAGCATTTGACAAATAAGAGGGCAGGGTTGGTAGTCAGTTCCAAAGCTTAGACCAAGAAGTATTTTTCCTCGCTGTGTCTTGCTTGTGCTTTAGATTCCTATCACATCCTAAGAGCCTGTGAGTTCAGTAGACAAAACAAAACAAAACAATAAAACAATAAAAAACAAGCAAAAAAAAAAAATAAAAAGCAACCAAACAAACAAACACTGTCGTTTTCAATGATTCTTGCTGCATTCACCTTGGAATCATCTCACTATTGTATACATGAATACATACACACAGAATTGTCCCAGCAAATCACAAAGCACATTTCATATCTTCTTTTTCTAAAAAAATAATCCTGCCTCAACTCCAGATAGCTTCAGAGATCCTTGAACTCTGCTAACTGTATCTATTGGTAACAAACCACTTGGATTTCCTTCCCCTCAAGGACAGTTACGGGCAAGTTGCAAAGAGACACCTCAGGTGCTCTTAAACACAGGAAGCATTAGTGACGTATGGTGAAGGGTGTGACAAGGTGGTATCCAGGAAGATCCACAATGAAAATAGCTTCAGTCAGGGACAGTGACAAGTCTAGAGACTCTGCTAATTAGGTGGGAGAAAGAGTGGAGTGTGGAATGAGATGGTAGGACCCCAGTTCTTGGAGCAAAACCATTACAAATGAAAGCGCAACCCTTGGTATGTCTGAATATCAAGGCAAAGCTCCATGAAACACTCCAGGAAATAGGAAACCACTTCCGGCCTTCTTGTGCTAGCCTTGCTTCCCTGGTTATCGTGTTAAACCTGATCCCACAGGATGCTAAAACTAGTGTGGGCATCATGGACTTGGGCATGCACAATGCGCCCGGAAGGCCATTGATGGAGGGTCCTTTCCAGCTCCCATTCAGTGGCAGGAAGGCAGAGGGCTGTGGGATGGACATGTTTCGATAAGCCCTAAGCCCTAAAGCAAGTTTTGTTTTTCTTTTTAAACTGACTGCGAGGAGGCTGGAAGCCAGAAACTGGAGAAGTGAACGACTCTAAGTGTGTACTTTATGTCTTAACTCATTTTGGTCTGAAGTTGTTTACTCTGGCCCACAGACAAGTCTTTGCAGCGGGGGAGAGCTGGAGGAGAAAGGGGGTCCCTCCCAAAGGTGCCATGAGTCGCTCCCAATGAACCGCTTCTAGGCTGCTGAATGACCACTCAAAGACGATTTTCCCCCCTTGAAGCCAAGAAAGTTTTCTACACAAGCATTTCTTTGTAATTTCAGTTCACTTTTACAGTAATTTGTGTTTTTAGTTTAAAACTACAGATGTTGTGTGGGTAGAGGCAAGGGTGAGGATGGGAAGGGGGGGATACAGACTTGAGGATGTAGGTGCCTTGGAAACAGCGGTAATGCTTTCATCCATGGAAAAATCACACCCATTAACGAGAGAGGTAGATAGTTTGGGGTACCACTGCCAAAGCTGATGGCTGTGGTTGGTTTTGGGGAGGTTAGAGTACGTGTGCTCTCCTGCTCGTCCCCTCCCAAGGAAACCTAACGTTTGTGAAGAGATTATCTGGAATTACAACATTATATTTGGTAACATCACAAAAGTCAGGTAGCTGAAGTCAGCCACTCATCAAACACTACATTGCTTTGTAAAAGAGACCAGAAACCCTAAGTACCAAAGAAGGATTATGATACACATATGTCTTCTTAACAACTAAGAATAATTTTCTTCAGACATGCGATCAATCAGTGGAAACACACGTGTACATTTTGGGTAAATTATTCATTATTTCGTGTTGATTTGAGGCATTTGGGTGTGTATAGGTTTTACTGAATGTCTTCTATTCAATGTCTTCTAGAGTAGTGTTTCTCAACCTTCCTAATTCTGTGACCTTTTAATACAGTTCCTCATGTTGTGGTGACCACAACCAAAAAATAACTTTCATTGCTACTTCATAACTGTCATTTTGCTACTTTTATGAATAATAACATTATCTGATACACAGGATATCTGATATATGGCCCCCAAGAGGGTCAGGACCCAGAGGTTGAGAACCATCTTGTTTATAGCAATCGTATATGAAAATGTGGAAGATCATTAGCTAGCCTTGATCAGGTTTTGTTGATTATAGACTAGCCTTGTCATCATTTGAAAATAGTCTATCATATGGATTACTTTAATTAGATTTTTCATGAAAAGCTATACTGTTGTAAACTATTGACCACTTCATCAGCTCTTATATTTGCAGCTACTTACAGCAGACTGTGAGGCATGCACGTTACCAGCAGATACCATGAGAGTGTGCTCATGTGGCCCTGGTTTGAAGCTACAGGGACTGATTGAACCATTACCTTTCACAAGGGGTCAGAGAGCTCTGCTTCAGGCTACTGGCTGAGAGATGCTTTCCAAAACATTTTGAGGGTTGAGCTATACTGTGAAGAATGAGGCAGTGCTTGGCAGGGTCTGAACCAGGGGGAGAAGAGAAAATGGAAAACTTAGACAGAAATGAGGGGTATGATGAAGGGAGACCCAAATGCAGCTGCTGAATGAGGGAAACTCCTAGTCTAGTTACCACAGCATCTTTGAAAAATGAGACAGCATTGACGAGCAAGAGAGTAACTTCTGAGTTGGGGTCTATCTCAGAGCCTCTGCAGCATGGGAAGGAGTTTTGTGTTTGTCTGACAGAAGAGTGATTGTGTGTATGTGTGTGTGTGTGTGTGTGTGTGTGTATGTGTGTGTGTTCTTCCCCACCCCCTGCAGGAGGGTGATGTGGACACTTCCTATCCTAGGTGTGGGCTGAGCGCAGCTGAGAAGCCAGGAGGCACAGATGATCTGAGACTTCCTCAGGTTGAGAAGAGGAGGTTTTGTGGCCAGAGATGTGGGATGAAGGCTCACTTTATTCACAGGGAGGCTGCTGAGGACACATGATCCATCAGTAAGGCTGGATAGCTGGACAAAGGAGTGCTAGGGAGATGCAGAATCATAAAGCCAGGCTTCTGGGTATAGTCAGGGCTCAGAAGGCTCTAAGGCCTCAACCTGTGGGTTTTGACCTCTTTGGAGGAGTTGCCTGACCCTTTCCCAGGGGCCACATATCAGATATCCTGCATATGAGATATTTACATTAAGATTCATAACAGCGTCAAATTTACAGCTATGAAGTCGCAATGATTGTAGAAAAGTAGCAACTTTATAATGGGGGCGGTCACCACACCATGAAGGACTGTATTAAAAGATCACAGCATTAGGAAGGTCACAAACCACTGCTCTAAGGGAAGGACTGCTCTTCTGTGAGTTGCCTCCCATCACCAAGACTCCCTAAGACAGTTCTTATTTTCTTTCAGATCCAGTCATCACTACCCAGATGCTAAATACATTTGTTGAATTAATGGTTGGTGAAAGCTGAAGCTTCTATGTCTTCCTGCTCTTGGAAGAAGTTCTAATATTGACTTCAGTTTGGCTGGAGTTACCCAGGAGAGCTTTGTAATCCAAAACAGACCAATTCTGCTGTGGCAGGCTGCATTTCTAGACCATGTTTAATAGCCATCCTCTAAATAAGTACCAATGAAGAGGAAGGAAGAAACAGCTGGTCCTAGTGGGGAGAGGGATGGAGAGGAAGGCAGGCAGGCAGGCAGAGGACACATAGCTTCCTGGTTATAAGATCAAAGACTCTGATAGAACACAGCCTCTTAGTCCCTCCTACCAGTGGAAGTTGAAGTTGTCTGAGACATTTCTGATGGTCAGATAGACATCTTAAGCAGGGAAACATGAGATGTCATGGGAACGACACATGTGCTATCCGTCTGAAGAGCAGACATGTCCTCTTTGCTTCTCGTCTGGGGCCTCTGAGTGCACGGAAGCAATGGGAGAGGGGGAAGAGGAGGGGAAGAGGGGAGGATGCTCCAGTAAGTGAGTTTGAAGAATAGTTTATGTGCTCTTTGCTTTCTGAGTTTTATCTCCCATTTTATTTATGGCCATAAACATCTAAGTTTTCAGGAGTTTGGATTATACAGAATTTCCAATGAGGACGACATGAAGAACTTCTGATTTTTACGTTAGAGATTTCATTACCCTGAAGCATCTGAGACATTTCCTTGTGTTGTAACACTTGGATTTAGTTCATGGAATATTCCAGGCTCTCAGAAGAAAATTCACTTATCTCTTTCTTTCTGTCTTGTAAACCAGTTCAGCACAGTTCTAGCTTGCAACAAACAAGCAATTAACTTGACCAGAGGCATGTTATCTAATCTGTCACCCAAGGCACCTAGTAAGTTTCTCTCCCTAAAGCTGCCTGGCTTATTCTCATCAACTTTTTCTTTTTAAAAATACTTCATTTACTTTTGAAAATTTCATTCATACATATTTTGGTCATATTCACCCCTTACTTCCCTGACCTAAACTTTCCCTGGGGCACAGTCAACATATACCTTTCCCAGTTTCATGCTTCATGCCCCACCTCTAATAACTGAGTTGAATTACTGCTGTTCATACATGCATCAGTGTGGGACCATTGACTGGTGAATGTGCAACTTACTAGAAGCCACAATCCCTATGGAAATAATTCTTCTCCCAGAAGCCATCAACTGCTAATAATATCTTCCCAGCTAGAGGTAAGGCTTTATGGCTTCTCCAACCAGCGTCTGATGCTGTCTTGTGGGGTGAGACGAGTTGATATAGACATCTCATTTAGTGCTGGGCACTTTGTCTTTACTGAGCTGATAGTCCAAGAATGAAGACCTGAAATACTGCAGGTTAACTTCTCATGGGATTCCTCATTAACTATTGAAGGGGAAAACATGGATGCCTTTACAAATGGGTCATCACCACATAAACATCCTCATGGTAATACTTTTTTTTTTCCTCTACAAAAGTGAATAAGCTTTGAACAAAACAATGGAAGTCACTATTTGTCATCTCAAGAGCAAGAGAGTAACTTTATAGTAATTTAAAAATTTGCTCAGTATCCATGCAGTAGGCTGAATTATTCATATGGAATACTAGGAAGTGGAGACTGGTCACAAATAAGCATTTAGCATCACCCATGGTGTGTGGTAGGGCAGGGATCAGAATATCCTCTGTGGCTTGGAGAACATACTGTTGTAGGTGCTATCAGGGATTGCAGAAATTCATCCTCTTAGTGGTCACAGAGGACAAAGACCCACAGCAGTGTGACAGAAAAACCGAGGCCAACCTAGGTGTCTGCCTTTTATATCACTATTTCTAGTTATCTACTTAGCCTGTCTTGCTCTAGTTTTGTAGCTTCAAGCCTGAAAGAATAATTGCCTGTATAAATTTTATGGAGAGAGAGGAAGTACACATTCCAACATGAACTTGGGCTAGAAACTTTAAGGCCACCTGTTCTGAGGTGAGAATATAAAAATAAATCCACAGCAAGAGACTCTGACTATATGGAATGTACAGGCACAGTCAGCCAACTGGTAGAAGCCAGTCTTGTGCAATTTCTATATTTTCTATGTTCAAGGCCCAATTCAATACAGATAATCTCTCAAAGTAATCCTGGCATCAGAAACAAGGTTCTCATGACACTAATTTTAAAACTTCTCTGTCTACAATATCTAGCCTGGAAACTTTGGAATCCCCCCATGCCCACTTAATATGGCTTCATGCAGATCAGTCTATGTCCCTCAGAGTCACCACCTACAAAGACACACATGCAAACATCATTAGGGCATTCTCTAGGCTCTAAGTGTTTCCTGCAAAGAGCCTACAGTGAATGCTGTGTGCAACATGACTTTGTGGCTGCCCTCTGTCTTATTTTACAGAGGGCAGTGGAATAGACCAGTGCCAATCTCCCTGGGGAGTTCATCTGTCACCCAAATCAGTTTTCTCCTGTGTCTGATGGGTGCTTCTCTAGTGTCAAATCTTCCCTTAGTGATAGCACTCAAACCCTGACGTCACTCATTTTGGCAAGTTATCTTGCTTGTTTTGCTTTTGTTGATAAGCTAAAGTATAAGGTGCCTACTGAATATGGGAGTTACACAGTAGGAATTTTACCAGAGGAAGTGGGCCTACTTCCTTCTGGATGGTGGTGCATATACAGATGTTGGGCAATACAGATGTTGTTCTATCATCTCACATTCGCATCCCAGTTGACAAATCCTATCAGTAAAAGAATCCACAAATTCCCCCTTCAAAAATGATGAACAGTCACATCATTTACTTATCTGGAATATTTTAGACTTTATTGGGAACAACTTGAAATTTTTCTCATCCCTTTATAGAAACTGTAAAAGGTCAGAAATTATTATTTTTTGCTATGGCTTACAAGTTGATTGATGCCTTGTGATTAAAGGTAAGAAATACTGGGCAAAGATTGCTAGAACTAGACAGAGGATTTGAGTTCTAGTTACCCCTAAACAACAGGCTACTTGTGAGACTCTCTGAAGAGCCAGCTTCCGGTGAAGGGGGCCCGGGGTTAGGTGATTGCCAAGCTTTCTTTAAGTGTCACTCTCTAATGTAATGAATGTCCCTAGCAAAGCTATGAGAACACACATACTCCAGAGAAAGGAAGAAGTAAAAGCAACTTCCTGTCTTACCTTTCTGGACTCACTGCATGCAGCCATGGCTACACAGACACCCCTTTCCTGAGGGTGTCCACATCAGTGTAGAAATTAGGCTGTGTGTTTGAAAAAAAGAAAAAAATAGCCTGCAGAAGGGTAAGAACAAAGATGACTGTGTTTATTATTCTATTTTTTGATATCACACCATTTAACTTTCCTTCCATTGTGTGATTTATGAAATGTGAAATGTAGGTTCAGCTATATTATCTATTAAGTGGGCAAAAAAAAAAGAGGTGGTATTAAAAGCCTTCCCTGTCTAACTCTAGGGCTTGTGTGTGGCTTAGGGCTCTACTCTGACACTGACATCACAAGTAGTTTTGCAAGTGTAAGGTGGAGAACTTTGGTTATTAGAATTTCAGGGAACATACTCATCAATATAGGCAAATAAAGGAGTTGAACATCAGCAGATTCTCAGAAAGATTTAGTGCAACAGAAACTGCCAAATATCTCTTGGGGAATATAATTTGCATCTATCAAAACTTTTAAAGTTGCCCAATGACCCAGTGTCCCTGTCTTAGTACCCAGCAGGATCTAACACAAAGATGTTCTAAGAGCACATGTGACAACATACACAGACTCATAGCCACCCCAAATGGGGAAATAGTGGTCAAATCTATCTATGGCAGGATGGATGTATGGCAGCATGACACTCATACAGTGAGGCCACCCACCACAAGAAACAAAAGCAACATGACTACACAGAACCATAAGGCAAGCATTTTCATATTATAAGAGAAAGAAACCAGATGCAAAGGAGAATGGACTGGAGATCCATCTTTATAAAATTCCAAAGCAGGAAAACAGATTTCCAAGAGCACTACGTGTTAAGAAGCCCGAAAGCATGCGGGGGTTGGAATGGTAGCCTCTTCTCCCAATCTAAGCATTGTCTACAAAGAGCTGATTGGATTGTAATAATCATCGAACTGCACACACAGCTGGTAGCTGATCTGTTGATTTCATATGAGGGTCCAGCAGTTTATGTGCGTGGGAAGGCACTAAGAGACCAGATACAGTGTTTTGGCTAACAGTACTTTCCAGACACCCACTAAATGATCTGCTGAAGGTGAGGTCCTCCCCCATCCCCCACCAGAGAGCTGACAGCAGTGAGTTGAGGGCAGCATAATCTCAGTGGTCTGTTACAGAGCAGACACAAACAAGGCAGAGAAGTCGGATTCCAGAGCTGAGAGTTAGAGAATTCAGAAAATGTATGTCTTTTTGAAATGATGTTGCTTAGGGTTTTTTTTCCCCCTAGGAGAATTCTGCTTCTTTTAATGTAATTGGAGTTTGTTTCCAGGTCACAAATAGATAAGGTTATAACAATAAGCATGCAACCACCCTTGCAAATTGAGTACACGGGTAATTGACACTTAGGAATATTTTTGTTTCCAATTGCAGAAAGGAAGTGTGGATGTTGGTGTGTATCTTTCTACACATGGTCTACAGCTACATAAACTGAAAAGCTCTAACAATCTATGATCCCTGGGGGACCATAAAGCTTATAGACCCAAGTCTCCATTGTGGCTATGAAACCCAAGGGCGAACCAGCCATTCTATACAGCAGAAAGTCCTGGCAGGATGTTATATGAATGGAATCAGATGACAGACAGAGGGACCATGGAAAATGGGGATGTCATGGGCAAATTCCACGTAGAGGAGTGACTGGATCTACAGAGCAGCAACTTGAACGTGTACAGAGGACCTGGGATGGAAACGTGTGCCAGAGACTCCAACAGCCCTGTTATCTTGAGAAGACTTCTGGGAAAACCTTGTGTTTTAGAGTATGAGTCACTTCTCTATCCTGTGAACTGATTGCCAAATCTATTTTTAAAAGATAAAATAGCTCAAATACTAGCTGTTGATAAACATAATTTCTTAAATGCAGTAAGGGGATAATAAATATTTGCTAAACAGAAATCATAAAAATAGTAATTACTGACTGGATATTTACTTTGTGTGGCCAATGTGCTTGGGGCAATTATAATCCCGACACATAAAATTAAATGTACCCAGTCCATATTTCTAAAACCAACAGTAATGTGCTGAAACACATTGGGCCCATCATGTACCTGAGATGCTTTTATTATTACTTCATCCAAGCCCAATATTTAGCGACGTTTAAGATATTATATTAAATTAAATAAAATTTCATGTGAATATTACCATAATGCAAATAAATTGCTGCAGTGTTTTGATTACAATTCCTTCTCTTAAATTCTGTTACAGGATACATACACTTAGAATTGTCTATATAATAAAGAATAAAACACAAACACATAGATGAACACTTTCTCCATTAGGCAGATTACTGCAGTAGATAAGAATGTATTTCCAATCAAAGATAATGGTTCTTTGTTATAAAACCATAGATTTCTAAGTTTTTAAAAAATTAGTAATTGTCATTAATAATGTCTAATCACACATAAAAGATATCTAATTTTATATCTGTGTAAGAGCTTTATATTTTATATTTACATTTAACTTTATCAATGTATAATACTAATTAATTTATAATTATAATAATAATTTTTACTTTATAATTTAACTATTATAATATTAATTATTTGCAAAATTAATTTGAAATTAAAATGATTAACTATGTAACTTTATCAATAACTATATTACTTTATATAACTTTATTAACATATTACTTTATATTACTCAAGAATAACAGTGCCTCTCTTTGTAAGTTGAGAAGGATATGTTAAATGAGAAAAGAAGCAGCAAGAAACAGTGTTAGTATCTGTTTAGAAATAATCTCTTGACATGGCTAGAGTCACCTTGGGAACTTTTCAAACAGGATGCTGGGAAGAGAACTGTCATTATATGCTCCATGCTCTCAGACCCTAGGGCTACAGCTACAGGGTGCTCAGTCTGCTCCCTAGAGGTCTGTGGCATCTGGAAAGAACTTGAAGCTACAACCAAGATGAATACATTATTCAAATGCCAAAGGAGCCCAAACACTGCCCTGCTGCTTATTAAATCACCTTGGGGTCCAAACTTCACTTACTGGCCAAGATATGAAACAAAGGTTAGATTGCTAAATGATGTTCTTGGGTCAGATAGTGTACTTAACTAAATATCTAATGGCCTTTTCCTTATTGCTGCCCTGTCAAAGAGGCACACTGAAAAGACACTGGTGAAGAGGAGAAAATTACTTGTCTAAAAACAAATGCATACAGTTCATCTACATCAGAGTGCACTTTGAGAGAAAAAAACTGAGACTAAAAATCATGCTGCAATCAACATAGGGGCTAGGGAGGAGTTCAAGTTAGAACTGAAGACCTGCTCTCAACCATGTCTCACCATCCCACCCTACCTAACCCAGTCACCTGGTTGTTCAGCTCTCACCATGGCCAAGACTTCTGTGTCCTTCCTGATGCATGTCTTTGATTACTCGTGCAGACCGTCACAGACACTGAACTTGGGAAGAGCTCCAAAAGGGGGGGAAAAACCCACCTGGTTGTAGGTGGTCACAATACTCTGACTAAACCACCTTTAACCCAGTCTGACACCCAGGTGAACCACTGGGAATCTTAGAAGATTTCAGAGACTATCTGTCAAGTACTCTACTGGCCTTTCACCTGGGAAATTGTTTGTAAGGGAAGCTTCCAGTCTCCAGGAGGAGAGCTGCTGCTTCCCTACTTCACAAAGACCTTGTACCCATCAGAAAGGACATCTCAGATGAGCCGATAGAGCCCAGGTGTCTTCATCCATTTCACTGTGAGCTCCAGTTCTATGTGGAGCTTTGTTCAGCGTGAGTGAGAGAGCTCAAATCTATCACTCAGCTTCTTCCAGATCTGCATGCCTACCCCAGTTCCCGCCCTCAGGTGACTTTCAACTAAATGAGGTAATGTGAAAAAAATGCTTTCACAGAAGAGCATGTCATACGGGAATTCATCTCAGCTCCTTCCTGTTTCAAAACTGTCTCCCACACTTGGCATCACCCAAGACCTCCTAAATATGCTATTTTCCCCTCCTTTATTTAGTGAGTTCCCAATATAAAAGGATAAATCCTTCTAAAAAAAAGCTCCACAACAAACTAAGGTGCTTCTCAAGTTAATTCTTGCCTAGGTTTGATCCTACCTTATTTCAAGCCTCATGACTAAACTCATCCCTCCCGAGAAAAAGCAGTTCACATTTCCCACCTAGAAATCATTTCTATAGGATTATATCTAGTCTAGATGGTCACAACACATTGAAGCCATATTTTGTGAGCGATTAAAAACCTACTAACATATTCAGCGTTGCAAGTAGGCAGGGAGCCTGGTGGGTCCTGCTCCGGAAACTAGACTCCAAGGCTAATAAATGAAAGGTGTGAAGTTATCAAAAAGAAAACTGTCTAGGAAGCCAGATGAAACCTGTCTACTTGGGCAGCTGCTCCAAAACTGATTGCAGTGGATTGGAAATCATATCCTGGTTGATTGAGCCCCAAACCACAAAATGTCTAAAGAATGAAGCAAAACACTTTAGTTCTAGTGCTGTGAGATGTGACTGGATTGGAGTGAGAGGACTCAACCCTGGCAGCCAAGAGAGAGCAGGCACACTGGGTACCCCACCCCCCCAACCCAGCTGGCAAGATTTCTTGGGAAGAGTGCAGTCAGCTGCCTGCTAGCATTCAGCGACTCCAAATCCAATTTCTATGGTTTCTGAATCAGTTCCTGGGATATAAATGGAAGAGGGAAAAGGCAACAACGATGCTTCCAAGAATAAAAGCAGTTGCAGGTCTGGAAACCCCCCAAAACTCCACTCACTGGAGGAAGCTTTTCAGGAGGCACTTGAATCCCCTTCATCTCTGCATAGCATCAATGGAAAATGAAATCACTCCCATCCTGGCTTCAGAATGCTTCTCCAGCTACTTCACACCTGGGCCCAAGATCTGCCAAGGGCCAGCTGGTCATGTGCAGTCTAGTGGATGACGGCCAGTGAGAGGCAGAAGAAAGGGGAGCAGGCTGAAACCAGTTCGAAATAAGGCATACTAAGCAGTATTTGCAATTCTACTTCCAGATGGGACGAGGAAAGGGCAGGAAAACACACAGGTTACAGAATGGGACGGCTGGTTTATTTTGGATTTCTCCTATCAGCAGCGGTCTTGTACGGTCTTGGTTTGGAATACTTGCTAAGACAATGATAGATGAGTTAATATTTGTAAGACATTTAAGATGTAAAACAAAGGTTTGCGAATCACTGAGGTTGATGCAAGTCAAAGTATTTAGGTTGTTTTCAGCCTTTGCCTGATCCTTCTTCTGTGCTCGGGCTACCCATCACAGAAGGGCATGGCCCCTAAAAGACTGTACAGCCTTGGACACATGGTTCAAAAGAATACTTTTGTTTTGTTGTTTACTCTGATTCATAGAAATAACTATGTCCACAGATTCCCCCCTGCCTCTGGTTCCATTCCTGTTTATAGAAACATACAGACAAGAAGATATCATGGACATTATGCCTAGAATTTTAGACCATAAAATATATTATACTATGAAGTATATTATATGCAGCTTTAAAATAATAATTTCCACAAATTAAATGAAAATAAAAACCTTAAAAGGTCTTTTTGGAAACCTTTTGAAATTCTCTTAAGAATTGTAAGATTCTTTCTTTCTGGCCCCACTGCAATATCTTAACCATGTTTTATTTCTGCAGTGAATCTCCTACATTCTGGTACTTTTTTCTTTTATCCCAAGCCTGAAAGTATTTTCAAATTTGATTAGCTGGGTGATCATGCTGAATGCAGAAGGTCTTTTGGCCCAGACACTGCATAACTGATGTGCCCCACCCACCAGGAAGGAGCTTGTTCCCCTGTCTTTACAAAGCAGTTCAGCTGAGAACACTGTCAGTGCTTTTTGGAAAGGAGGATGTTTGTTTTTGTTTGCTACAGACTTCCACAGGGCAGACTTGCATTGCCAGAAAAGAAACACAATCTAAGAGCAGCAAATTGTCTTAAATTGGTCATGGGAAACAAGGGTTCACACCTAAGCACAGAGCGAGTATCACTTTAAGGGCTGACATGATATCCAGTCTCCCTGCAAAGGTAACATTCTGACTAACAATGAGTCACATGGGAAAGCAGGAGGCCATTGAATCACTACCTTAGAACCTGCCCTGTCTTGCTTTTAGTACAGTCCCTGACACAGGAGCTGCTTCAAGCCAGCAGCCAGCATTGCTGCTTCAGAGAAAGGTTCTTGATTTATTTATTTATTTTCAGGCTCACGAAGCTCTATCTCAAGAGAAAAAATTGCTTACCCATGCCAACACTGACAGATCTTTCATGCCCCTAGATATACATTTTTGTTTTTTGAGGAGAAACTTTGCATAGTCTTACAGAGAGACTAGATACTTGAGAAAATGTGAGCATATGCAGGTAAGCTTTGTTTGGATTACATCACTCTGTAGGGTGGAAAGATACTTAAGCAGCTTTGCAGATCTCATAACTTAAGTCTTCTCTACACATTAATATGTGCCCTAAGTTCCAAGGTGAGGGAATTTATGGCCAAATAAGGCAACCTATCCACCCTGTGGACCCGTGCTGTCTAGCTTATTAAATGCTATTTCTATGGCTTTCTTTCCAGTGTTTATCATGTTATTCGTTTTATTATTATTAATATCCTTCCATCTATATTTATGCTTTCATCATTAAAATGCAAGCTTCAGGGCCTTGTCACCGTCTGTTTCTATTGCCAAGTGCAAAGCCTGTATGCATTTGAGATACTTGCTGCTCACGGTGGATGTCAAAACCATTGGATTTTAAGTTGTATCTTGGACCATCATATTTCCACTGGCTCACCATCTCCTATACCAGCACCAGATAAACTCTGAGTGAAGGTTCTGCAGGAGTGTGAAGATGCAGCCTCCTTCCCGCCCCTCTGGTCATAGCTTACAGCCCTCAGTCCTTTCCAGTGTTATTCATAAATCTCAAGCACTTGATCTTCTTCCCTCTTAAGTACACATTATCAGCTTCTACAAAGCACTTCATATCACTTAACAATAGTCTTCACTTCCCACAGCTACCCACAGAAGCTGGCCTAACTACATAAACATGCATAACGGGGAGTGCTCATTCCGGCCTTTCAAAGGAATAAGCCGAATATTTGACAACAGAAGGCATGACAGACATAGTAGGGGCCATCCACACGTACAAATACAGGATAGCTATAGGAAGAGTTAGCTAGGTCTCTGTTTCTGCAAGAAAATATGCACAAACAGTAACAGGAAGTTAAAGCAAAAAAAACCTGAGAAGACTAGAATTTAATTCTGAGGACCAGTTATCAGCTCTGGGTTATGTTTCAAATGTGTGACTCTTGTTTTGTTGACACTTTCCTTAGAAAACTATTCTCATGCTATTTAGTAAGCAAAAATTTTGAGGTTCTGTACCAATTTTGAGTTGTGGGGTGTAAGGTTATATAAATTTTAACACTGTGTTGTATTTTTCCATAATTTTGAGTTTCTAAGAAGTAAGCATTACTTTGATTATCAAAAGTAAACAAAAGAGAAGTGGTCTCATTTGTGGAAAGAAGACAAGAACAACTTCCTGCTTTGTTCTGGACCCCCATCGTCCTTCTATGGACACACAAGACACTAGAGGAGTGTTCTGACCTGCAGTATGGAGTAGTTGCTTTAGTTTGCGGGTCAGGGAGGTAATGACTAAGTATGGCTTTCCATGAAGCTTGCAGTCAACCACAGCTGCTACCCTGCCTCCCTGTCTCCTGGTGTTCCAAGTCTACACGTGACAGAATTCCTATAGAAGACAAAAATATTTTTAACACTAATGGCTCTTTGAGTATCTTAAGAAAAAATGAGGAGAAGAGCATGATTGAAGATTTTTGTCTTTAGAATGAGTCGAGTGTAGCTAAGACTCAATTTTGGAAATTCCAACAACTCCAAAGGAATAGATTCTTTTCTTACTTCATACTTTGAGGTTGAACACTCAAGAATACATACGTATATATGTGTCTAAGAAATCTAATGGGAAGCAGGGAAAATGTGCCTTTTTTTTTTAGCATGCAGTGATCATTAGCAAGTATTTGATTATTTTTGTAAAGTGCAGCATCAGTTCCATGGGATCCCGTCATTTTCCTTAGTTTGCCAACCATTTATTTTACAAGCAGGCCTGTCTTTTTACTAGTTTGTACCAAGTAACAGGGGAGAAAGAAGCAGATCGTGCAGAGTGCACACACAATGGCTGTGAGATGCTTCTTCTGAAAGCTGCCTTGCAATTGCAAACACAATTTCAGCTGGCAAGTCAGTGGCATCGTGAATTTGGAAGTCAAATGTTCTCTGGAGCAGAGGGAGTCACTCGAGTTCTGGATGGCATTGTTTGATTCTCTATAGTGGGTCATCCACAGAGCCTGAGAATCACTCAAGGGCTCTGTATGGCACTGACTGGTGCTCTATGATAGGTCATCCACAGAGCAGGGGAAGTCACTCAAGGGCTCTGTATGGCACTGACTAGTGCTCTATGGTAGGTCATCCACAGAGCAGGGGAAATCAACGAAGGGCTTTGGGTAGATTTGTCGGTTGCTCTACAGTGGGTCATCCACAAAACCACTGGATGATCTACGTTCTACTTGTTCCTCAAACCCTGCTTACTTCACATCACATTCTAATGTTGCTTTACTGTCAACAGTGCACAGAAAATTCATTAATCATGGAACTGAAACAATAAGTTGTTCATTGGCTTTACTGCACAGGTGGTATAGAAAGTGCAGCATAAAAATAAGTGTATGTCATCGAATAGCTGAGTTTCATAGGAATTTTTCTTCACGGAGGAAATGATTGTCTTGTGATTAATTTGCTTATCATGTAGGTTACGGTGGAGATACATTATATATACAAAACTAGTGTCAGAAAGAAAAGATGGGGAGGAAGAAGAAGCCAAGGGTAGGGAAGAAAAGTAGTAATCCTCACATCATGGACTGTGTAAACCATGATGTTTGAGTTTCAGTAAGCACATGCTCCCAGCTGTGCTTTTTACCCAGGTTATACCGTATGAGTGAATACTTCTACGTATATAGCTACATTAAGCAATGTTATAAAAACAAATTTAGGAATACATGAGTCAAGAGTGGAATACTATTTCATGATGAAAGGCTAATGTCTTCCTTGAGATTTTTAACAAGCTCAGTAAATACCAAATTTAAAACAACCTGAATTTAGAAACATCTAAAAAAAAATCTAAAAAAGTAAAATGCATTTTTCTAATATTTGGATATCATATGATAAGCTATCATGCTATGGTAGGATGTAATAGCCTTTCAGATTTGGGGGGAGGAATGGCTTTGAATCAAAGAACATATTTTAGATTAGTACCTTCATCAGATCCAGCCTCTTGGAAGAAATAAATTTTGGTGCCAGGGAGATGGCTCATCAGGTAAAAACATTTGCCAAGCAGCCCAAGACCTGAGGTCTATCATCAGAGCATTCTGGGAACCCAAATAAAATCCAGATGCCGTGGCACACATCTGAAATCACAGCTGTCCATTGGTTGAGAATGGAGTAAAAAGCAGAGGTTAAGGGTGAAGCCCACAGGACAGTGAGCTCAGAGTGTGCTCCCAGTAGAAACAGGAGAGACTCTGTTTCAACAAGGTGGGAAGTTCAAGCCAATGCCTGAAAGTTGTTCTCTGACCTGTACACACATGCCACAGCAAGAGCTTATGCATGTATGCACACGCACATATGCACAGGCATGCATGCACTTGTATGTGCATGCACACAAACATCAAATAAGAGAAGCAACATAACTTTTTTCAATAGCTTTAGTTACTTTGAATCTTGACACAGAAGACTAAATTGCCTTTAACTCCATGATGACAAAGCACACATGATGCCTTTCCAGATGTATGGAGTAATATAAAGAAACATCAGAATCTGGATGAACAATCATTAGACATGTTGGTGCCCAAGGAAACTGGTCAATTTCACTCCAAGGAGCAAAGTTCTTTATGAAGTGAGCTGAAGGGAAAGGATGGTGTGACTCACCAGAGAAAAATCCCTGGAACTCCCAGAACACAGCCGGTTAACAGTATTGGTGAATTCTGACCCACGTGATTTTGGGGTTCTTGGCTAGGGATGACGCTGGGGTACATGTTATGAGGTGCAGATATTCTTGGCCGCGGATTCCTTAGCAGTTATGTTTCTGTGTTATAGTCTACTAAATATAGCTTTGTAGCAAACAGTATTTCTGTCAAGGCTGGGATATATATATTTTGCAGGAACTGTATACAATTTTATGGCCTCATGATGTTGCAGCTGTCAATTGTATACTTTGTCATACTTGCACAATGACAAAATACGGTGTCCCTGGTTTTAAGTCCCTGGTTTTGTGTTGTGTTTGTAAACATCTTAGAGTTACTCGAGCATCAAGTGATCAATTACTCATGCCTTTTGGAACAGCCATGGCCCTGGGTTTCCCAGTGGCGTGCATTCATCGGCTGTCCAGCGCCCTTCAGCCTCCCGAACTACATCTCTATTCTCTGGACCCTCAGCACATTAAGTCAAAGAGCACGTAACAAAACTCTTCAATTTTGTTGTTTCCCAACAAGAGTCCAAAAATACGAAGGTGTCAGTACTTTACATTTTATGCTTTGAACTTTGAGCCCCTCTTCTTGGCATCCTAATTCCTTGTCTGTCTAGTCAATAGATGATGTCTTTACCCAAATAGACAAATATAGATGGTGCTCAATCTCAACACCAACCAATAGCAATGAAAACATTATATACTGGGAACAACGTTTAAAATAAATTGTCATGAGAAAACCGGGATCCATTTTTACAATCTATACTGGATGGCTTCAAACCCTGACTGGCATGTTCAATCTTTGGCCCTCAGAGTATTCACAGCCACAGACAGCTGAAGGTAGTAAAGGGTGCAGTTCAATATACAAAGTCCTAAAAACCATTATGGGTTTGGAAGACTTTGAGATTTTCTTTTTTCATCTGTAGCTCAATTGAGAGATTTTAAAGCAGGCACTTTGTGGGTGATGGCATTCTTTGGCAGGGTTAACAGCTTGTCCATGCGTACTGTGAAAATAGATAATAGTGAGATGGTCAAATATACACCAATGTGCCCAGGGATTCTCAGCTGTTCTCCTGATCTTCGAACAGGCATCAATCCTGCAGGAGTTGTTTGCATGAAGGAGGCGGAGAATAGTAGTGTCCACTGTGAGCTCACAGAAACTTCTAGAGCCTGGTTCTCTTTGGTTATGAGTTACTGTTTAATCAGAAATTAGCAGAGAGAAGCTAGAAGCTTTTCTATTAGGGGCTAAATGCCATTTGAGAAACATAGACTGGTTGATAAAACTCCTTAAAACAAGTGAGGAAAAAAAGTAATGACAAATGAGCTATGCAGCTTTATCAAAAATGCTTGAGACAATCAAGCCACGATCTCATCATTTCTCTCTGTGTGTGCTTTCTCAGATGTTTTTAGCCATGAGCCACACCAATTTATGGCATTTTTATGAGGGAGCCCCATTATAATTGACTATTTGATGTGGAGACATGAGGCCTCAAAATTGAAATAATTGGTAATAATAATAATAATAATAATAATAATAATAATAATAATAAATAGCAATAATAACAAGAACAATTTAAAATAATACTTTAAGATAAATCATACTTCAAGTCAAATTATATTAAAGATTCTAAACTCAGAGTCAAACTTTCACTGTGTAATTTGTCTTGAACCAGGTGTCACTGTAGTGTAAATTGATCATATTTGCAAAAAAAGATAAGAACGGATATTGATTAATATTTCCATCACTGAAAAGTTACTAGTTTACTTTTTCACTTGATTTAAACAGCTTTATCAGTACATCTAATCATCTAATCATCATTGTATCAAATGAAACCAAGGTGCCAACAATGAATAAGTATGAATCACTTTTTCTGACCCAGTGGTCTATGCTCAGTTTACTGGAACGCAACAAAAAAAAGTATTTCAATATTATTAACATGGACATTTTTTTGAGACAAGGTCTTCTCAGACTGGAGTCCAGACTGTCCTAGAAGTCATTATGCTCACAATGTAGCTCAGGCTGGCCTCAAACAGGCAATAATGTTATTGTCTCAGCCTCTCTATTGTGGGGATTAGATGGGTGAGTCACCACAGCTAGCTTGCCATTCACTTTTAGGTGAAGAAAGTCAATGTTACCCCATAGTTGCCAGTGCCTTCTTTGATTAGAAGGAGGGAGCAAGTGGTTCCCTACAGAGGCAAGGCACATGAGGGTATAACATTGGCATTTCTTCATGAAAGACGTTCATTATCAGTGACAAGTTGTCAGCAGTGACAAAATACTAGGTAGCAGGAGTCATGATGGTTCAGGTAACCCCCAAAAGATAGGCCCTAAAGTTTTTCAATTCATAGATGAAAAAAATGAGGCTCAAGGCAGTACATTTGCCAAGAACTCAGCACCACCAAAAATAAGATGGGGATTGGATCAACCCGGCCTGATTTAAAGGCTATGTGTCTAGGCAGTGGAGAATAAACTGGAGATGCACGGACTGGGGTTTCCAGTCAGATAGGCAACTTAGTTTCTATGTGGCCTTGGAAAGTTTAAATGGCTTACTCTATGCCCCAGCTCCTTTGTGGTAAATAGCCTACATGCCTTTTGTAAAGAGGGCTATTAATAAAAACTCAATAGAAAAATGCCCTCCTGCAACATTTAATGCTTCCTATTGTTAGCCACAGGTGTCTGCTCTACTCAACCTTACAGAAGTGGTTTTCAAAATGAGTACACACACTCTGCTAGTGTGTGTTCTGTAAACTGGATTTCTAGTGAGGTCAATATTTTTTTCCTCTACTTTTTAACACAAGCATAGAGACTCTACCCTTTGTATATAGAAAAATAAAAATTAAACAATGCAATACAAGTAATGATTTTTTTTTGGTATAGAAAAATACTATGTTATTTAGCCAGATAAGTACTATGTTGTTTAGTTAGATACTGCTTTGACTGGCTGAGCTCCCGGAAAAAGCAGAAAAAGCTCCAGCTGAATGTTCTTGTCCAGTTTAGCTTGGTGACTGAATGCTACTTCAGAGCGGTATTTTGGCTACTCTTTCTTCTGCTGTGCAGACCAAAGAGGGCTAAGGGGAAACAACCAGACACAAAGGCTGGAAATAAGCTGGCTCAGGGTTCCTGGGGTTAGCAAACCCACAGGAATGGCTTTCTGAAGTACCTTTCCAGGTTTACTTTGGGTAGATAGGAAAGAGTCACAAATGAGAGTTGGGTATGAGGTGAAAGAAAGAAGCATTCTGGATTCTGGGGAAAGAGCCAGAAAAGCGGCATGTTTGTGCAGTTGACCTAGATAGGAATGACAGGGAAAAGTGGCTTTTCAGGGCCACAGAGTAAGGTTATAATGTCAGTCTCATGGGTTTTGATTAATAGAGTAGCACATCTATGACAGGCTTTAAGAAAATGTTTATCTGTGTAGCATAGACACCACCAACCTCCAGGGTGTTTCCAAAGCCTTTAGCTTTATGGAAAGATGAACTAAGAGGAATCAAAGTTGCTGAAAAGCACTGTTCAGCCCCAGGCCATCCTACAACATGCAGAATGCTGCAGAATTGCTGGCAGGCCAACTTGTCCCATCTTCAAACAGGGTAAGAGTATGCAGATAAATATCTATCTGATGGAAAATAGAAGAAGATATAAGTAATGAAACTCCAAGAATTCAGGTTGTAATATTGAATTAGCTTGATTCATTTTGGGGCGGCAATACAAAGATGGCAGGTCAGTGCACTAGCTGAAGCCAGCAGTATATATGGATGCAATCTTTTAGCAGGTCTTCCAATTCACCTGCACTTTAAAGGGAAAACTGGAGAATGCAGGTATTAGGCCACTGCTACAGCATTTCTCTAGCATGCTGGGTTCTAATTTCAGGACTGGGGGGCGGTTAGTGCAAGGGAGGGGAAGGAGGAGAAATGGAAGCAGCTGAGAGGATTTTATGGATTGACCATAAGTTAAACAAAGCATGGTAGTAAGTTGACCCAGCATGATCTGACTGGCACACAAGCGCTTGTGTGATGCCACAGAACTCTGCTTTCTCTCCATTTTCATCAAAGTTCAGTAAATAAAGCTACAGACAATATCAAGAAGAAGTGTGTGGGGGCTGGATGACGAATGCCATCTGTGGTGACCTCGGAGGTTAGAATGAAGGAGTGTTGATAACGTTTTATTGATTTAAGGCGGGGGGGTAGATGACAAGTGTTTACCTCAGTCACAAACTCCACTAACACAGGTGTGTGTGTGTGTGGGGGGGTGGATTGATGCAAGCAGTTCTTCTGGGTTTTAAGTAGCCACTAACCCTGCTCTGAAGGCCAAGCCCATTTCCTAGCAGCTCTGGCGCAACATTTTAGAACGAAGAGTATTGATCCCATGGAGGCGGGAAGGATAATGTCCAGTTTTGAGAAGTGAACGAACAGTTGTCTTCAAATTAAGCAAGCAGCCAAAGTAGGGGGGAGTGGACAAAAACAAACAAACAAACAAACAAACAAAATGACAACAACAGCAACAACAAAACTATATACCAGAATAAAGGTGACAGAAAGACATAAGAATCTTTAACAAAGATCTTAGGGAAATACCAGCTAGCATTGGGTCTGGTCATGGTTAAGCTGCCTATCCTTAACGTAGTCAAATGAACTTCAGGGATCCCTGCCTTCTGCCCCCCCCCTTCCTCCCCTCTGCAAACAATAACGATATGGATTAATTAAGGCTCAGCTGTTACTGATGCTGTAATAGAGATGACTGGTGCCGTGCAAGTGCTCTGTGGTACAAGTGCGCTGGCTTCCGGGTTGCGGGGTGTGTTGCATCCTGAGGGATGGAGTGTAGATTACACTGAGGCCTTGGAAGAAGTCAGTGCTCACACATGGTTGCTCTAGAGAGAGCGGAAGTGGAGGTCCCCTTTCATAGCCGCGCACAACCGCAGTTATGAACACGATTCCTCTGCAGTAAACAGCTGTGGTGACTCTAAAACAATTTAGACAACAGAAGGATCGGCAGGAGAGAATTTCCTGCCGGCTATTCTCTCTTCTGGGTCCTGACGCCCACCTCAAAGACTGCACCCAATCCCAGAGGACCTGGCCCCAAAGATGTTTCCAAGATGTAACTAATGCAACTGTTTACTCGGACCAGCTGTTGGGGAGAGGTTGCCGTTGTGTGTATAATAGTACAACTGTGACTGCCACAACCTTATGACCATGAGCTCACGAAGTCCTCCAGGAAGCTACTGCCTGTGTGAAATACTTGACATAATTAAAATTGCAAATCTAGGTCAGCCAGCCCCCGGGGCAGTTTAGGAGAGAGTGTTCATGAGCTCCTAGCCCTGTCCTGAGCAGGATCAAACTGTCTAGAGAAGGATCGTGGTCGAAACTGGAGAGCATCAACAGCCTCTGTTCAGGAGATGGTTGTTCAGGGGAGGTCCTACAGAAGAAGCTCTCAGATGCTAGTCTCTCTTGGTTGGAGTGGTTACAGAGCCAAACAGGGAAATAGTGCCTTGGTGCCTTCTAGGCCCAGAGTCTCAGAACAATCACAACATAAAGGAGGATTATAAGCTGGGTACAGTGAATATGCCTGTTGTCCCAGCTCCTCCAAAGGCTAAGGCAGGAGAGTGATTTGATTCCAGGTGTTCAGGACCCTCATAGACAATAAAACAACACCCTGTATTGGGGCTGGTAAGATAGCTGAGGATAAACGTGTTTGCTATCGAGACTGAGGACTTGAATTTGACCTGTCCCCAAGATCCACATGGTAGGTAAAGCAAATCACTTCTTGACAGTCCTCTGACCTCTTCGTGGGCACCATGGTACACGTCACTCACCAGACATGCACAAACACACATGCTATAGAAATAAATAGGATGTAATTTTAAACGTTTAAAGGCTTTTTATCTCAAGAAAAAAGGGAGACAGTAAGAATAGGCAAATGTAAGATGTCAGATACCCTGTTAGTAAGCATAGAGGCACATGACACACCCATTCTATTTCTGGGACCTTAACTAAAGACATTGGTTTGTCTGCATTTTCATGGACAGCATTAATGGGAATGGAGTTTTTGCTTGTTTCTGAACTCCACATTTGGTCAGAGAAGTCTGTGAGAGTCACAGAGAAACACTGAAGTCCATACGGTACTTTTGCTGGGAACCAGACCTTGAGAGAGGGTTCACAGGGCAGGGGATGCTGCCTCTCCACCTTTTGAGGGCTTGTTATGCAGCTTGCAGCCTGGTGAGAAGAGACCGCACTTAGAGGAAAGGCATGAAGGAATGGCACCACTGTTCAGAGCTAGTACTTTGACAAGGGTGAAGGTGGCAGCAATCCATCTCCACTGTCCTGACTACAGATCTAAAACCGATGAAGCACCTAGAGCTCTTTCCACCCATCCTCAGGGTTCTTGCTGGCATCAGTGAACTGGGCAAAAGAACATCGCCCATGCTGCGGCTGGAAACAAAACAAGTCAGATGTGACTGCTTGTCCCAATACTGGCATCTGTTGCACAATCAGAAATCTCTGTGTAATCTAATGAGACAAGGGGAAAATGAAGCTTGGTGGTATTGTGGGAATGGGGTCACGATCTGCCTAACACCCGGGAACAAACTAGAAGGCTGTTCAGAGAACACGGAGTCCTTGGGCATGAGAGTGGGAGAGAGAGAGGAGATGCAAGTGTGGCAGAAGTGGATTTTCCCTTTCTCTTTGAGCCATGTGAACTGAAAGTAGAGGGGATAGAAAGAACCAGCATTTATTAAGACCCATGAGCACAGGTTCTGCTCCCCTGCCACCTCCTGGATGCTCTTGTGGCCACAGTGAGGCTGCCTGGGACTTCTGTTTAATCTGTCACTGAGGGAATCTGAAGATTTGGGGGAGTGAGGGTTCAAACTGTTTAGTAAACTGGTGCACAGATAACACTCACATGCCTTCATAATTCACCTACTCTTTCACTCCTTTCTGATTCTTTTTAACAAGTAAAAACTCTGATTCGTGAAATTCCCCTACAGGCTGTTGCTTGCTGGGTGGGTTTGCCTGTGCTTGCTTGCTTTTAGTGATTAGTGATAGTTTAATTATTTTATCTTTATGTCATTGGATGACATGTTCTTTGAAATAAAGTTAGGAAAATAGATCTCACGTAGAGCGGGCTGGCTAGAGAAGGGGGTGGGAGAGGGAAACGGAGAAGGAAAGGAGACTAGGCAGAGATAGTTACAGTTGCACGTCTTCATCACAGCCTGTATTCATAATACAGTGTCTATTATAAAACAGCTACAAGGGAAGACTTTGCATGTTCCAGGCGAAAAAAAGTGGCATACGTTTGTATTGCTGCATGTGATAATTACCCAGTTTGATCATTACACAATGTACACACATACATTGCAGTCTATAAATCTGTACAGTTATTGTATCAATTTAAAAAAGAGAGGTAGAGGGGGAAGGAAGGCAGATGGAAACGGAGAGGTGGAAAGGAAGAAAGCAGGAAGTGAGGACAGAGCCCAGCTATGTGGGCTGTTGTAAGGCACAATTTCCCTGGCTTGAGCTTTCTTGCAAATGAAAGGAAGACAGTAAGACTGCAAATGGAGGCTTTCTGAGGAATGAAGGGAAATCAATTATAACACGTTCACTCCATTTCATTGGCAGGATTACACTGCTTTGGGACATGGTACGTTGGTCACTATCCAGTGAAGACAAAACCTCCAGAACTTCAGGAAGGGGTTGTAAAGAAAACCCACTACCCTAGAGCTTTGCCCTGTCTTAGGCAGCAAGGGTCATCACAAGCAACCTAGAGACCAGAGACCACAGGAGACAGGCACATTATTACTAGAGAAAGCAGCAGAGAGGTTTCTGGTTTTGGTAAGCCAATACAGTTCCCCTTCTCATGTGTGGTCCTTTTGTTTTCCCTAGTCCCTGAGATGACAGTGTTTCACACCTTCCCTGAAGTTAAATGGCTGAGAACAGAACATTTAGGTTTTAAATAATATGTAGCCCAATACCTGTTGTGTGCTGTTGCTTTTATGAAGAAGCAGAAGAAATGAACAGAGATTCCACAGACAGACCATGTGATATTCCCACCATATGTGTTATGTTCCAGTCCACTGCTGCTGCAGATTAGCTCCAAGCACCCTGATGCACTCTGACCTGTGTCACAGGAATCTGTCATTACTGGGTACCCCAGAAGTACCAAGACAAAGGTATGGCCAGTGAGAGTGAGAACAATTCACATAAGCTCAGAATGAGAGCAGCAGGGGTGTGACAGTGGGGGGGGGGGATCTGGGACCCTGTGGAATTTACTGGGTCTCAAACTGAGCTTGCTTTTTTCCATCGTTAAAGAACAGGGAGATATAAGGATTTGCTTTTTTTCTAGTGCATGCTGTGTGTGTGTGTGTGTGTGTGTGTGTGTGTGTATGTGTGTATAGTTGTGTCTGTGTTCCTGTGTGTATATGTGATCCTTTGAGTTGGGTGTTAACTCTTTCATTGTATAAATTAGGAAATGGAGACTCTGCACCCCACCTCCACAGCTGTCCTGAGCTAGAAGATATACATGTAACACAACTTTCTTGTTAGAGAATGAGATAGATTGCTTCAGTGTGATGAATCCTCTTCAGTGTGCCCATATGTAAGACAGAGCCCCAATGGCTGGTAACATCCATGGACATTAGCTATGTAACCTTTTCTTCAGTCTTCAGAACAGTTCTAGCACTTACTCTGCTTTAGGGGAAAGGTGGTTTGCACTTGAGAAAGGGCAAGTGACTGGAACTTGCAACTATAGCCACATAGGAGGAGAGGTAACATACCACAGTGGGTCAAAGGGCCTGCCATACTTTGTGGGACCTGAAGTTTTTGCAACAGGAGGCAAATAGAGAGAAGTAATAGTAGATTATAGGATCAATATGCATGGTTTAAATGTATGAAATTTTCAATGAATTAATAAAAATGTTCCTCAAAATTCTTTATTTTAAGGTCAAGTTCAGGATCCTAGCCTTGGACACAGAAATCAAAGAATTCGGAGGCACAAGCTTCCTTAGCTGCTCAGTGTTCAGGTCTGCCTTCAAAGACAAGCCTCCCTGACCCTCTCTGTCCTACTCCTTCTGTCTGTTCTTGTTCCCTCTATTCCTCCCTTCTTCCCTCACACTGTCTCATTAGAAGAACAACAAAGATAAAAAGAACCCAGAGATAAAACTGCCATTTTATACCATTTATTGAGTCATAACTTTAACTCAGCACACATTTCAGTTCTGAGTCTTCCGCTTTCTTTTCAGAATCTAGTTAACTAAATCCCCGGAGCTTGTTTCTTCATCAGCTGTTAAGCATGATGGAAGCCACAGAGCCAGATGCTAAGGGGAGGAAAGCCACCATGGCAATGACCATACCATCTTTCCAGCTGGAAGGTGATAGTTCTCAGTTTCCAAGAACATAAGGCATCCCTGGCACGTCTACACACCCAAAAGCCCAGAGGTGCCTAGGGAGCTCATGCCATTCATTCAGGTGACTCAATTCATGCGTCAAAGACTGTCTTTCACCTGGGAGAAAGTTGCGAAAGGACATGAGCAACAAGATGGTATTTTCATCCATCACAAGCCCATGGACACTAAAACAGGGCTCACAGGCTCTCCCTCAAAATTCCCAGAGTTACTTTGGGCAGTTCACTTCTGTCTTCCAAAGCTGAATTCCCATTGATATGAATCATGCTTTAACATGGCTGAAGATGCTTCTGCTAGATTCTTCTGTGCTTTTCTCATTTTCCAAAAATAATTGCTCTACTTGCCGATGAAAAGGATCTGCCCAGAACTGTGACATGAACCTCAGTTGAAAACCTGTGATTCCACAGCAATGAAGATGGACAGAAACACACTGAAAGCACTATGGATTTCTTTTCACCTTCACTTTCCTCAAACTGATCCAAGATGAGCACACAAATGTGAAGCCTGAAAGTCTGGATGTGGCCATCATATTAGAACGATAAAAGAAAACTAGCAGGGTGTTTTGAACAAGTCACTGTCCCCGTTCCCAGTACACATTCTGGGTAGAAAGCCAGGTCCTGCATGTACTTAACTGCTTGCTATTCTGTAACCTCTGGTCTCCTGGGTAAGCATTCTCCCCCAAAGCAGTGTGCTTACTGTCTAGATAAGTGGTCTGTGTGAGATTTCTGTTGACTGCACATCCTCATGGGATGTGCTAGTCTCCCAAATGACTCCTCCACATCTGTGGATACACCTACATAGGCAGTTGCCTGCAACCCACAGCTCAGGAAGGGCTGACAAAGCAAGCCACAGGAGCTTGGCATCTGCACAAGGCAGCTGCCTCTTATGACTGACTGGGCTCTCTCCTGAGGATAAAGAGCTGGATGCTGGGTTAAGCCAATTCATTTTTCTCCCTGTAAGTCAGTGGAAACTTCTTTCCACGGATTCATTTCCAAATGAAGGAATGTTATCACCAGATGTCACCCCTTCAGGAAAAACATATTCTTCATAATAGGGAAAAGTGGACTTCATGGAGCCAATCTCGGCTCTGTAGAATAGGTTTTATTTTTTATATGTCTAACATGAGTTGCACTGCGGGTTTTTGGTGGATATGCTTCCTGTCTCACACATGGTTTTGCCATCATTTTTAATAGAACTGATATTTTATAAAGCCAGCTGCTTCATGTCCAGTGGCACTTCTGCACCTCCAAGGCCTGAACAACTCCCAGAGCTATTACAGCCTTTAAGACAAGATGGGGGAGAAAAAGGACCAATCTTCACCCCATCCACATTCCTACCCCCAGGATGGCCAAGCACAGCATCACCTTAGGAAAGATGTACAGGTATTCACACTCATTTCTCCCACTCCCTAAGCCAAGAAAAGAAGACAACACTAGCTTCCACTTAAGAGTTTCTATTAAAGTTAAAACTGGGGGACTGGAGAGATGGCTCAGTGTTTAAGAGCACTGACTGTTCTTCCAGAGGTCCTGAGTTCAATCCCCAGCAACCACACAGTGGCTCACAACCATCTGTAATGGGATCCAATGTTCTCTTCTGGTGTGTCTGAAGACAGCTACAGTGTACTCATATATATTAAATAAATAAATAAATCTAAAAAAATTAAAATTGGGAAAACACAGCATTTAAAATTACTTTGTTTTTATTATTATTATTGTCATTGTTGTTTATAGGCCACAGAAATACTTAGAAATGATTTTTTTTTTTTAATAAGAACTTTTACAACATGAAAGTCCAGGAGAAGTTCAACAAATGTACAACACAGGAAGGTGAAAAATGTCCCCTTTGGCTCCCATAAACTAGGACTCAAAGTTGTAAAAGAGAAGCTGAACTAAGATTTGAACTTGCTAGTGTGGTCTTGTATGTGAATAATGGTATTTTGTTATCAGGCCAGGATATTGCTCAGGCTACGTATTCTGTATGCAAGTGGAATTAAGAAGACCAATACAACTCCAGTAGAAACCAATCTCATTTTGAAAAGCAGACACGAAGATACAAAGATTTTTAGAATTTCAAACGTAAGAAAAAGGAATCAAACAAAGGGCAGTGCAAAAACTCCTGGAATGTTCATCCTGGGGGAAAGTGTATTAAAATGCCTAAAGCCAGCTTGCAAGACATTTATAGCAATATTTATAGACATTGCTGGATCATTTAGCTCATTTAGCTACCAGTGGAGGAAACCAAGAGACAGACAAACTGACTAAATGAATGTTAGAATCTCTTTTTAGTTTAGACTCTTTGTTTTAGGGAGGGCCTGCAGGTCATGCTCATAGTCTCAAGTATTTTACCATTAATACCTCAGCTCCAAGATTGCAGTCTTTTGTTTAAAATAGAAAGGTCTAAGTGAGAGCATTGAGTGGGTTTTTTGATGCACAGAATTAACCAATCAAGGGACTTCTATAGAGATGAACTCTCAGACATTGGAACTTAATACCTTTTGCTGGTTATTCTTTTGAACATGCAGACACTAGGAGTCCTCCCAAACCATAATCTCAAACCCTATCTCCAAACAGACTAGTTTTTAGCAATGCCATCAAAACCACTCTTATCATCTGCAAAGTGCTAGAGATATTTTGCTGGTGGCTCCTCGTGGCATGGCTGACGCAACAACAACACAGTTGTAATTAGACCAGCACAGGAATGACGTCTGTCGCCACTGTGCTTGGCAACATTTGATATTGCAAGCTTGTTTTGAAGCATCCAAAAGGGTATATAAACTGGATTCCTTCCACGCTTGAGTTTTGTGTGATCACAAAAACAGTTTTTCCTCTAAACTCACTTGAACAATAATGGGGGTGGTGGCAGGAAACGTAAAACCCCGTATATGTGTGGGTGGGCACAATTTAAGAGCATTAGGCTCTGTGTTCAGATTTGATTTGTTAGTACCCTACACCATAAACTAACACAAAATTGGACCCTAATAATGACATCCTTCAACTGCAGAGCTCTGCATGAGACTGAGGTCACAGTGACACAAATCCCAGGGCCATATCAAGTTTCACAAGGAGCCTCCTAATCTCATGAGTGCTTCCCGAGCACTGCAGAACTCAGCATTGATTGAATTGCCAGCCCAGGTGAAAATGAGAGAGATCTGGAAAATGAAGTTTTATCCCCCAGTATTGTACAGGGTTACATGAGACACCCTGGTAGTGTCCTCTGAAAATGAGTAAGGGCTGCCCACTAAGGAGACAGGACATCAGTTTAGTTGGTTGGAACAAGCTGTTGTTGTTGTTTAATGATTTCCTTTCATTTTCTGTGCATTGGTGTTTTGCCTGCTTGTATGTTTGTATGAGGGTGTCATATCTCCTGAACCTGTAGTTACAGGCAGATACGAGCTGCTATAGGGGAGCTGTGAATTGAAACCAGGTCTTCTGGAAGAGCAGCCATGCTCTGAACCACGAAGCCATCACTCCAGCCTCTAGAATTTTCTTCAGGAAACAGAGTGGAGTATGGAATGATAGTCATGATGCTTGAGGGTTTCAAGGAAGTAAGGACTTCACAAAGTGTCTTCTCCAAAATCTAACAGGCACACACTCAGATGACACAAACACACAGAACATGCAGACACACACATACACACATACACACACCATGTACACATACATACATGCACACATGTGCACACACAGATACAAACATACCATGTACACATACACATACATACACACACCATGTCCACATACACACACCATGTCCACATACACATATACATGTGCACACACATATACATACATACATACATACATACATGCAAATACATACACACACGCACGCACACACATGGGCAGTTTGGCAAAGCATTACATATTTTAAGAACATTGCATACCCCTATGTTGTGAGCAGTTCTCAGAGGCTGAGGCTCTGGCCTACAATGTGTGCACCCTGTAGAGCAGGCACCTCCATAGCTCCTGCTTGCCACCACTCGGGGGCAGATTTAAGAACAAAGTAGGAGATTTTTCTTACCCAAATAATGCAATTTTCAATCACTTCTCCTTAGCTGTGTAGCAGATGACAAGATAGAAATAAGTATTCCAAAGGAGGCTGGAGGGGACACAGATTACCATCTGCCTTCTCTAGCTATTCCTTTACCTCATCTTCTGTGGCTGCTACCAGTTCCTCAGCCCACACATCTCTCTCTGCATCAGGAACTACTATCATCAGGACCTTTCAAGATAGTCATTGTTATTTTTCCCATTCCCCAGATCTTAATAGCCTGTTACAGTAGAAGTATTTGTTTATCTGGCTCTTCTTCTTGATTTTGCTGATGCTTTTAAGGAAGCTTTGCTTTGAGAGACTGAAGGCCTCCTGCATAATGTGCTGTTGTAGAAAGAGAAATGGTATTTACACTAGAGATCGGAGCAGATGTATGACCGACTTGTGATATGAGTCCACAGAGTGTTTTAGGAACAGAATTTAACTGTTGCTGAAGTCACATGAAATCATATTCAAATAGTAAACAGTGTGTCGCATGGGAGAAGAAGCATATACACTTTAAAAACTCACATTTAAACAAAGCTTATAAACCCAAGTATGTTCTGTGTTTTATAAGCTTCCCAACTAGAGTCTTTGAAAATTGAAATGCATTTTTAAGTTTTTCAAAGTTAAAAATCATCGAAAAACCCAAGAAAACGAAACAAAACAAAACAAAAACCTTTCTCCTGCATGTGTGAATATTTCACAATTCACTGCTCTCATTCTGCAAGCCAGGATGATTGTCTTCTATAAAAAATAAATAAATAAATAAATAAATAAATAAATAAATAAATAAATAAATGGTGGTTTTTAGTGTGTGTGTGTGTGTGTGTGTGTGTGTGTGTGTGTGTGTGTGTGTGTGTTAAAAAGGTATACTTAGGGTCTGGGTCAGCAATTAAGACTAGGCCTGGCTCTTGCAGAGGGCCCAAGTTCCTGTCCATGTCCAGTCCATCACTCAATCTGTAAATCCAACTCTAGAGGATCCAGTGTCCTCTCCAGGCCTCTGTATCAACACATATACTGGGGACCCACAGACAGACACATACAGAAAACTAAAAATAAAATAAAGTCTTTTATAAAGCTATATTTTAAAAGTTTCAAGCTTGCAAAAGACCCCTTCACTGTGTGAGGCTTGCCACAGCTTGCATCTTGGATTCCTAGGTCACGTACTGGTCTTCAGCTCAGGTTTATCGTGGAGGGTTTTAAGAAACTAGATGATCTTTCAAGTTCCAGAGTTAATTGTTTCATGAAACTGTGTGCTTTCTGTGATCTTAAGTGCTTTTGTGTTATTTTACCTTTTATTTAGCTCTTATATCTGAATCTTAAAATTCTAGAAAAGCTGCACATTAAATACCAAAGGAAGTCTGGCTCTGTGGGCTAAAGAGACAGGTGCCTAGGAAGGGTTTCTTGGTTTTGTGACCTGAGTTGGTGCCAACACCTCACTATGCTGACAGTTTTGTGTCTTCGAAGTATCTAAAATTTCTTTTAATAACAGAGTAAAGGCATGAGCATCAGATCTGAGAATGTCTGAAAAGGCCCTGAAGTAATGGAACAGTCAGCATCAGTAGAGATGCAGCCGAGCTCACAGAGCAAGCCTAATGAAGGCAGTGCTCTGAGCAGCTGTGAGTCGTAGGAAACAGGAAACCTGGAAGCCCAGAGACATCAGAAAGCACCACAATGCCAGCTTGCTGCTGAGGAACACTGGATCCAATACGTTGGAGAAAGGTGAGGTGTGTGCTTAACTTTTATAGATCATGGTTTAAAAGGATGCCTGTGAGACAGTAGTGTCTGTGTGAACCAGACTAGTTGAACATGACACAGGAAAAGTGTGATAATTTTTAAAGTGTGCTAATGGTATTGTGATTACAGAAGAAAAAATAGTGTTGAGAGACGCATGGCATGAAGCATATAGGATAAAATGTCATAATTTCTTCCATCTGGTGAGCTTCCAAGTACTTCAGAAATGCAAGGACATATTACAGAAAAAAATGGCCATTTCAAGTCTAGATGCGTATGACAGCATCTCTGAACAATTGAAAATTATAGCAAAATCTATGTAAAAATTTTTAAAAATATCAGTTCCTTTCCTTTTAAGTGTGATCTGCACATACTACTTAACTGTGCACAAGAGGTTTGAACAAGCAGGGCCACTTAAAGTGCTCAATGCACTAGCTAAAACTTCCAGAACAATCTAAATCCCTGTTACTGACAGCTGTGTGGAAGTTGAGGTGAAATTGTTTGAAAAATAAGTGTCTAACTGTGTGTACCATATGAACTCAAATCTGTAAAGAATATATTTAAAACTGATTCTATTTTCAATGTATTTCTAAGTAATGTCCACAGAACTAAAATCTGGAAGGGTATCTCCCCAGCCCTGACAGTGAGTGCAGGAACAGAGGGGTCTGAGAAAGTGTCCCTGGCTTTTTACAATATCTTGGGGGGGGGGGGCAATTGTTGCACTTTAACAAAGAGAGGATATTTTTGTATCCTGTAATTAAAATCCAAATAAATAAATAAATAAATAATTGCTGACAGAGTGGGAGAGTAGAGGGACTCCGAAGTCAAGTTGGTCAATTTCCAGAGAGAGATGGCTTTGGAGCCAAAGGATGAAAGAGAAAGAGAGAGAGAGAACATTTTAGTTTCATCATAAAGGTCTTTCATTAAAAGAAGAAGAAGAAGAAGAAGAAGAAGAAGAAGAAGAAGAAGAAGAAGAAGAAGAAGAAGAAGAAGAAGAAGAAGAAGAAAGAAAGAAAGAAAAAGAAGCCATTGTCAGCAATGGGTTTGATAACATGAGCAAACTCCATTAGTAAAACGGAGGAGGCTGCCCCCAGTAATCACAGGCAAAGTCAAGATGACTGCAAAGGTCGTATGGTCACTGGAACACCCCTGTAATTTGTATTGTAAAGAACTATTACCTCAGCGCAATCATGCGCCAGGCATTTAATTTACAAGTGCAGATGCCTGGCAGTTGACTTTAAAATTACTCTGAAATTACCCCCATGCAATCTGAATAACTACAAGTGTGGCCAGGGCTTCATTAGAAGGAAGCTGCACATGCAGACGTGGGGACAGCACACTGGTGAATTTCTATTGGTAGTGCTGTGTGCACCTGTGTTCTGAAGCTTCTAGTGGTATTCTCCTAAAACCTGTCACCCATTTTTCCCTTACTGGACTGCAAACTCTTCCATGAGTCTTCTGGAAAAAAGGGCCCTCCCCAAGTCTACCCTACCTTCAGTTAGTTGTTAAATTGCAGTAGAACACAGACTGGAAAATAAAATGATTTCTTTTTCTTCTATTTTCCGGGGAGCTAGTCTACCATCTGTTTCCACTAAGGAAAGAAGCGCAAATAAAAAAGGGGTGGGGGAGGACACTATTTTCTGGGTTGGGGATGGTTCCCTTCACTGTGACTCAGGTCTGCCCAGGGTGAGAATGTGCCAGGGAGGCTGGCCCTAACTGGGTGCGTGCTTGTTCATCCGGATAAACCAAGTTGGGAGGTTTCTGACCTGTCACAGCACCACAAACGGCGTGTTAGAAAGCACGGGCTCTCTTTTCCATCAAAGTTGGAGCTTATTTTTGCTTCTAGGAATCACAAATCTTTGGTGCCAATAAAACATTTTACCACACGTTTTAAATGTTTTGCATGCGAGCCAAGCTTTGGTGAGAGAAGGATCCTGGTTTTGCTCTTGCACAGTATCTATGGCCAGAATGCGCATTTCTGAGAACTATCCTCTAACAGTGTAACCTGGTGGGTATGCGTATGACCAGGGATGTGCTGCTGCTAAGTGAGCATCTTTGCTGATGTTTGCCAGGTCAATGAGAAATGTTGAGCTAAGAGGATGAGAGCAAGTGTTCGGGTGGCAAAGTTGAAGATAAAAACCGAAGACCTCTTGAAACACTGACTATGACTTCTAAGGCTGGCTTATGGGTCTAGGCGCAAGGCACCCGCTGCAAAAGGTGCGGGCGGAGGGAATGGGTGGGGGGAGATGGCTCCCATCTGCGCATGTGCAGTGACGGCAGGTTGGGAGTGGGGTGGGGATAGGTTGTGTTCCCAGGTCTCAGTTGCGCAGTGAAATAGTAAAAAGGCTAAGTAAACTCTGGCCATCAGATAATGGGCCATTATAACTCTGGATGACTTCCTGAATAGTCTAAAACATGGCTTTCTCATTTCCTGCCTGCAAGACAAAAACATACTCTGACAGCCAGCACCGTGTGCAAAGGGACACTGCGTGGCTGGACCAGGTCCTGGTCTGGTAGAGCAAGCTAGTGGCGACCAGTCCCCAGCTTGCACAGTCAGTGGCCAGCTGGAGCTACCTGCTGCGCAGCAGCCCAGGGACAGACAGCAGGGCAAGGAAATGCAGGCACAGAGGTGCGAGGGAGAAGAGGGAAGGGCAAGCCACTATGCGGCCGCTCCCATTAAAACAGAAAACTCTGCTATGCTTGGTTTTAGTCCAAGCTCCTGCCAGGAAGGAGCTGGCTCACAGAAAGCCACGGCTTCATTTTTTCCCATACTCAAGTGGTACGTCTTTCAAGGGCTCTTTTCCTCTAAGCCAGCAAAATCATCCCCGCACCCCACCCCTCACCACGCCCCGCCTTCTTCCTCCCTTTCCATGTCTCCATCCTTCCCTTTCTCTTCCCGACCCCCCTCTTTTTGGTTACCACAGAATTAAGGGTGTGTAGCCATAACCTTGTTAAGTCTCCGAGCTTCTGCATCCCACTGTGAGAATGCTCTGGTTTGGAGGTTCCCGACCACTAGGTCTGTGAAGTGACTCTGAGCTAACTTTCCTCAAGCAATAAAATGATCAGTGTGCGAACCAGGAGGCAATGAAAAAACCAGATAATTTATTTTTAAAAAGTCTGTATTTGGGGCCTAGAACATCTTAAGCACTTGACACATAGCTACTGTGATGTTAGTATTAGCTTTATAGACTATTTCTGACACATCAGGGAGAAAATTATTATCTGCTAGGGGAGGGGATGCTCCCATTTACAGAGTACAGCAAAGTGGAACAAATAAACAGGGGTCACCGGGCCTTTTGAAGACCTGGCATTTGAGGCGGGCCAGTGCCTATGTAGGTCTACAACCCGGGAGACTTTCCTTCATGCATGCTGAATCCCTGGGAAGATAGACAGATGCAAGCAAAGACATGCAGAAGACAGGAACTGCATAGTGATTTTGGAAAATCAAAGGAGCTTCCATGAATGCAGCGTATTTGGCCATCTAGGAAAGCAAATGGCTGACTGTAACCTCTGAGACACTGAGTCCCGTACTGCAGATGATTAAGCCGTTAGCGACAATCTGATAGACATCTTTCACATTCTTACAGAGGAAATGCTTGTGGGGCTGCTTACACTTCGGCAGGATGATGGTTGCTGGAGGAACTCTCCATTTCTTAAGGTTCTGATGCCGTCTTCTGCCCACTGACTTTGAGGCAGAGGACATGCAGAAGGGGACTTGAGACTCCTCTTGAATTTGGCCTATCTTTCAGGGAATCATCTTCTTGGTTAAATTTTTGTTTATTTAGTCATCACTTTGTACCTGACTGCTGAAGACATGTGTCTAGGCTCCTGTGGTGTTTAGAGAGATGACTCATTTGGAGAACCTGGATGGAAGGCAATAGGTGGACATCAGAAGCCGGGATGGGTACCCGAAGCTAGCACCACCATTGCTTTCCTAGGAAGGACAAAATCCAATCATCAAATTCCCACCTCGGAGCAGCCTTTCAGACATCTGAGGACAGCTCTTACAACAACCTCAATGGTTTAGAATGTAAATGTCTGTCAAGGCCCTTGTGCTAAAGTCTTTCTGCTGTAACTTATTGTGCTATTCTGAAATAGGGTCTTGTGGAGGGAAGCTCATTAGTGGTGACCCCCCTTTTCTGTTCTCTCTTTTGCTTTATGGCCACCATGTACATGGCTTCTGCTATTTGTATTTCTTCACCACAGGCCCAGAAGCAACAGAGTGACCAAGTTGGATAAGAAATTATGAAATTATGAAGTAGGAATGCCTTTGCTTCCTAATGCTGGTTTTTCGTAGGTGTGATTCCTCAGGGGCAGAAGGCTGACAGGTGAGCTTCTTTAATTTTCTCACAGGTAAATATTCCAGTTCATCGTGACACTGTGACTTTTTCCAAGTGACTTCGGCATCCTCTGACCATTCCAACTTCAGACAGTTCTACCTAGCACAGCCTCAGAGCGTAACACTACTAAGACACAAAATCTGGTCCAGTTCCTATTTCTGGCTTATCTCAATGTGACTTGACACACATCTGTAGATAACACTCCCAGGATGAGTCAGTATAGAGAAGTTAAAGTCTTGAAATTATAACTAAGGTCCTCCATGAATTAGCTTTGAATTAATGGTAAGTTTAAACTGGTTGGGGTTGACTTGCTCAGGTGGGAAGTAAAAACTGACCAAGGCTTCCTAGAATGAGATACTTCCCATCAGAATGAAGCCTTTAAAAGCAAGATCTCATCCCTACGACCTCAAGAAACCAGATTCTGCCAAAAGCCAGAATGACCTAAAAGAAGAATCAAAAATTCCAGATGGGAGCACACTTTGACTAGAGCCTTGTAAGACCCCCCCAGGACACTGAGAACAGAGGCACCTCTTTGATTACACTTCAGACAAATGTTGCCTTTATAACAATAACCCTTTGTGTTCTTTTCTCACTACACATTAACCAATAAACTGTATCTCAGATGGTTCCAGATTGCTGACAGGGCATCTGCAGCAGTCCCTCTGGACCGTGGGAGGCCATGGTGGAGTGAGTCAGAAAGACTCTCCAGAGGAAACCTTTCTTGGAGGTCAAGGCTGTTTAGTTAAGGAAGATAGTCCAGTGTTTTTTAATGCCTTTTCGAAATCAGCTCAGGCTGTCTTAACAACGTTGGTGATATCTTCAGGGCTAATACCATCAAAATCAGCCTTTAAGGAGTGTGTAAACTTTTATGTGTTGTGACGTGAATTATTTTAATAATATGTGCACAAGTCTTAACTCTGGTACGTGTTATTTGGAAAGAGGATCTTTGAAGATACAGTCAAGTCGATGTGAGGCCACACTCGATAAGGGTATGCCTAATTGCCAGTGTTCTTACATGACCAGAGGGATTTGTACAGGGATGTTCAGAGAGGAGAACACCACATGAGGACACAGAAACAGACACATAAGAAAATGCCCTGTACAACAGAGGAATGCAGAGGCTGGATTCACCTATAGGGCAAGGAAAGCAAGTGTTGTTGGCAGCACCAAATGCGGGGAAAAACATGAACCTCCCTTTTAGTCATAGCTCCAATGGCACATTCATTTTAGATTTGTGGAATCTAAAACCTTGAGTGAATACATTTCTATTGTTTGAGAACAGCAAGTCTGTGGTACTTGGTTGCAGCACCTGGAGGCAATGGCATACTACAATTGCCCAGAATTCTGCATGCAGGCAAGGCATTTAAACAGTGTCTCAGGCAGGAACTGATGTGAGCTCCCGAGCACAGGGGTATGTGGTCTGCTGCATATGCAGACCAAAAGACTAGCAAGCTGGACAATGATCATTCAAAGATACAGGAGAAAGCAAGTCTTTGTCTGAGTTGTTAGGTAATAATTAAGACACTGCACTGTTTTGCTTTGTGGGTGGCTCTGCAGCTAACCAAGTTCTTAGATGCCACCAGCTGAGTTTAGCTTGGAAATAAACTGTTCCTGGCAAACAGTAGATAAGAGAAAAGGGAAACAAAAAGAAAACAAAGATGCTTATAAAGAAATTCGAGGTAGTATAAAGTATAAACAGAAACAAGAAAAAATGGGGAATACTGACCATTTTCTACAGAAGTTCAAAGTTCACTACCTTCCTGCTCGTTGAGGCATTAAGAAAGATCTAAGTTCTTCACACACATCGTGTTGTAAATTTTCTACTATTGGCTTTTCCTTTTTGTAACCTTGCATGGTCTGGGTTTAATCTTGAATCCATCAGTAGTAGTACATGAGAATATGTCAAAATAGTACACAAAAAGTCCTATGCAAGCTGCCCAGGGAGAAAAGCTTTCAGTAGTCACACCCAGCTGTACAGACTGAGAACCACCAAAGGACCAGACTGGTGAAATACTCTCAGTAGTGTGATAATGGCACTTTTATTTTAGGAGTAATGAGCCCTTGTCCAATGCGACCTAAAGTACACTGAGTTTGTGGGAATGCATGCCTAGTATTGTAAATCTGAACTACAATCTGTGGGTATGGTGATAGAAAGCCCTAGAGGAGAAACAATTGCTATCATGTGACTAAAGTAAAATAGTCTCCAATTGCCTTTCAAATGCTCATCCGTATGTCCATAGGTAGATGCAGTTCTCAGCCATCATCACAGAAACTTCTTCTTAAGGCAGACAGAGGTTATTAGAATGATCTACAACTGGTCAAAATAAAGAATAAAAGATTCAGGGAAGCTTTGGGAGAAAGATTTTAAGAGCTTCAGTACCTGTTTTCCTTAGGCAGTACAGGAATGCTTCGCCCATGAATGCTCAACCATATGCTCGCCTTCATAATACCCACAAGACCACAGCAGTCAGATGCCAACATGGAAGAGAAAACGTCACAATGCTCCTCTCTTAGATCAAAAGCAAAAGACTTCCTAGGCAGTGGGAATCAGTTGTTTGTTCTCTTAGGGACCAGAGCATTCCTAAGTGGTTAGCCTTAAACACATGCAAATATAGACAACATTAATTGAGCTCAGTAGAATGTGTGTATGTGTGTGTATGTGTGTATGTGGTGTGTATGTGTGTATATATATATACAGGTATAGGTATATATATTATAGTTATTTATATATATATATATTTATATATAAATTATATATATATATATATATATATATATATATATATATATATATATATATATAAAGAGGTAATGAATTTGAAAGAGGATAGCAGGGGGACCTGGGAAGGTGGAGGGGGAGGGAAGACTGAGAAAGATAGAAATGCAGAAAACTCATGCATAAAATTCTCAAAAGATTTTTGTAATAAAACATTTCTTAACTTGGTCAGGTTGAAATATTTTTGTAAGCCTTTAATTTAGTGTTATAAAGTGGTGTCAACTATTCTATATTTCATGTCAACTATTTCTGAACTGTTGACTGGCTCAGAGTACTTTATAGAATGAACTAGACCACACCAAGAATGCTCTTAAGTGGTGGGGGAAGGCTTAGAAATTAAAAACAAACAAACAAACAAACAAAAATCACTGTTTTTAAAATGGCCTCATAACCTTCCTTCTTTTCATCAGGGTTGAGAACTATGAGGAAGTGACCATTTCTAGCCCAAGGTAAGTGGGTGTATCCGAGATTATCTTTTTGCCAGGAGAAGTGTATATGAGTCTTGCTTACCCTGTGGCAAAAGAGAGCACTTCAGAAGACACTCCTACATCTATATAATTAAAGGAAGTTGGGGATAGGTCACCTCCCAGGGCTTGAGCTCTTGTTCTCCCACATTGCACTTTGGACTTGGCCTGTCCCAGAAGTGGGCAAAGTCCTCCGAGAAAAGGAAAACTAGATCTAGTCTAGACAAGATTCCTTCATGCCAAAGGCATGAATGGGCCAGCCAAAGATGCTCCTCACCCTGCTCAGTAGACCTTTCTCCTCCCACCACTGTAGTGAATGAAGAAACAATCCGTCATCTAAGGGGTGGGTCTTGTGTGCAGATGACATCAATGGATAACTTCTCTTGTTGCAACAGTCCACAATCAATAACACTCTGTTAATCATTTCTATTCCCTGTGTACTCCCAGTTCTGCCAAGAACACATTTCAAATGCTTTCTGTTCAAAGCAAATTTGTTGTTTTGTGTGAAGAAACTTTTTTTTCTTTTTTTGTGGAAGTGTGTCAGTCAGGTGTACTTCTTTAACATCTAGGGTCCACAAATGTGTGTTTGTTTTTATATTTTGCTGAATGCATGTGAGTGTACAGTGCCTATAGGAAGTGCTTCCTTGTGTAAGGGCGGGGCACTCAACCTTCCTGACAAATGATTGATGTCACTGGGTTGTGTCCTGGCTCAACAGAGAAGAATGTTCCATATTTTTCCTTATTATATCAGTGCTACGGTAGATGATATTTATTTTATCTAATATTTTTTCAGTTGACAAATGAAATTGTTATATGCAACTTGATAATTTGATATTTGCATACATTTTGAAATGGCTAGCTAAAGATAATTAACATATGTGTTGCTTCACATAACTTCTCTTTTATTTTGGAGTAGTAAAAAGATATTTATTTACTCCATTAGCAATTCTAGAGTCTGCAACACACTGTTATTAGCTGTAGTCACTACGATTTGCCATAGACCTCTTGAAGGCATGTCCTCCAGCAAACTGAAATCTGGTTACCTTTCCAGGGCAGCTCTTCAGCCCTTGGGAACCGTGTTCATACTGTCTACCTCTATGGATTCTATCCATTCAGATTCTACATGTCAGTGAGGTCACACAGCATGGCTATTCTGCATCCAGCCTACTGCATGTGACATAATGCCTCTAGCTCAGCTTGTGTTGTGATTTGACAGGTAGCTCTCTATCTTGTTGGTGCTAAACAACAAGCAGAGATGGGTACTCATTACACCGTACAACCTTATGGTGTCTTACATTAAAACATGGACCTTTTCAGAGCAACTGGACGTCACAGCAGAAGCATGCACTATGATGTAACCACTTAAAAGTTTAAAAAACGAAAGAACTTCAGACTTAAATCTAAAACACAAAACAAAACCTTCTAGAAGATACTATGAGAAAAGATTTAAGACCTGTTCTAGTGGAATTCTCAAAGATGAGACCAAAAAGCATAATTCATGAAAGGCAAACACTTTCCTGATAAAATTCTTTTCTTTTATCTTGCATACGACTGCCAAGAAGTTGAAATCGAGCTATACATTACTTGTAGAGGAGTCACACACAGACTATATAAAGAACCCTGAATGTACAAGTGTCTGCCCTGGCAGTGTGTCTATTTATTTCAGCTTTGCCAGAGTTCTTAGAAGGACAGGGCATTTCTTTCTCACAAGCTTCTGGCTTCACTTCCTTTGCCTACTCAGGTTTTGAGGTTCTATGAAAATAATATCCAGTAAAAAGCAATCAAGGCAAGCATATTTCTTCCACACAAACCTAGAAGGCCACCAAAATTCTTCACAATCAGCAAATGAGAGCCCACAGTGTGGTTTTAAAGTCTCCATCAATCCCCAGTTGGAAGCATTAAATGGTAACACCAGGGAGGACTTTTAAGAGCTGACTGAGTCACAAAGACCTGCCTTCAGGAGTGAATTAATCTGTTAGCAAAATAATGGGCTATTTGATTACCTTAAGAGTGGTTCCATTACAAAAGCTGGCTTGCCTGTCCCTTGTCTACATCTCTTTCCATGTGATTCCATGTGACCATCTGCACTGCCTTGAGGCTTTGGAGAGTCCTAACTATCACAGAGGTGCTCTCTAGATGCAGCTTCCTGACTGTCACTCTTCCTAGGCTCCTAACCCTGAGCTGAATGACATCCTCTACTTTATAAATCACCCAGTCTGTGGTATTCAACTATAGCAATGAAAACAGCTTGCGACAGTACAGTATTTTTAATGAAAACTAATGTGAGAAAATCAGCAGTAAATAAAATTGTAGAAAGTAAATGGAAACAAGATTTAATTCGTGTGTGTGTCTCAGTCTTCCCTGGAATCTGGACCCTGGAAAAGAATTCACTCACACAAAGAGCCCAGCTCTGAGGGAAATGATATAATGTGCAAGCCCAGCCTCTTTTTCTCAACTTCCTCACACCCAGATTCAGGACACACAATTCTTTTCCAGCTCTCCTCACTACAGCATCCACACTCTGGCCATCTGTCATCTCCGTAGAGTCCACATGGGTACATCTGTGCTGAGCCGCATCTGCTCACCTACTGTCTCTAATGCAGGGCTGGGACTCAGCACGACCTCTACAGTCTCTCAGACTGCAGACCTGTTCCCCTATACTCTGCCTTTTCCTTTTCTCTCTGGATGCTCCATCCTAAATCCCCATGTGGGCTTCTTTTCTTGCCCTAGCCTTTACTCAACCTAGGACTCCTTGGTCCTTTAGTTTGAACTGAACCCGTGTCTGTTTCAACACACACAGCTTTCCAGAAAGCTGAGTTTGAATTCATTGTATCCTTCTAAAACCATCAAATAGCCTCTGTTATCCAGAACAAGAAGAGCTGGTGAATAGTTTGGAGTCCAGTGCTCTCTTCTAACCCACTCTAGTACAGAGGGAAGCCCCGGCTATATGAAACAGGCCAATAAAGAAATACAGGTCAGGGGGTTCTTTGTTCATGCTGCCCATCCATTGCTCTAGAGCAGGGTCAAGTGGTGGCACAGAGACCTTGTACTGCCTACTCAGTTCCATCTCAATGACACTCCCTAACCCTCTTAGGACAGCCCAAATCTACAGCTCTGTTGTGGTATCCAAGCTCTTCTGAAGACTGATCCATCCACTCATGCTAGGCTGGCATGGGCATCACTTTATTCATTCATTAGCTGAAGGGAGCATGTGGTCCCCAAACTAAGTGAAACTTTTTATAGGCAAGTAAAGACACATCACAGTTTATAAAACCCATTTCCTTAGGCTGTCCAGAGCAGAAGGAGGAAGAGAGAAGTGTATAAACTTTTATGTGCTAAGGTATTTTAGCTGACTTGGTATAACTGATATATATTTCTTATTATTCAGGAAATAAAAAGTAGAAAAGGTTTCCCCCCTCTGGAGACAGTGTCAGGTCTAAGATCATAAATATAAAAGGAACTTTCTGGTGCTCGTAAGTGCGTTGGGGAAGGTATTGTGAGCAAATGTTACTGGAAGCCTGATGGAAAAAACACCTAACACTGGAGGAGGAGCATCCATCTTTGATGTCACCACCTAGTTCTTCCTTCCTTCCTGTATACCCATATGCAAATGCAAACATATAAGATCCTATCAAATATGGGAGCAAGATAAGTGAGTGCCCCATGGTTGCTAGAGAGTCAAGAGTAGAGCCTGCCTCTGACTCACAGCCATTATTCTCAACTGTTCTTGACTGCCATGTACTTTGCCCCAAGAGCCCTGGCTGTCTCCTCCCCCTTCTACACCCACAGTGTCACTGGGTCACTTCAGATAGTGCTTAGCTGGAGAAACATTGCAATTGTGCCAAGCTTTACTAGCTAAACAAAACTGAGCCTGATGGCGTCAGAGCCTGCTCTCCAATCCCAGCTCAGTACACAGACTCCAGCTCTTTGCAGCTGTCTTAGGGTGAAAGGCAAAGCACCCCTGCCACACCAGCCACCTCTCCAGAGCATCTCTTCTAGAAGCCACCTCTAGAGGAAGGCTTGATGCAGCCTGGCTCAGCTCCTGCGCTTCCTGGGAATACTGTTTTCCGGGTTCTCTAGAAGGCTCAGATCTGTTCACAGAAACAGCTGCCCTCTTGCGAGTTCTTCTGAGTTGTTCTGCTTGAAAACAGATGCTAGTGCTATTTAATCACATCACAGTTTTGTAGGGAGAATTAGATGGAAATGTGTGAATCAGGGTGTGCAACGCAGGCACATAGCACATGTACATCCCTGTAGGGAAACAACACTGGGAGCAGTGAATACATGCAGGCTTCCCTGTGGGACATCAAAGGGAGGGCAGATTTTCACTTTCAGTGTAAATGGCATGACCAAGCTAAGGCCAGTCAATAAGAAAAGCATCATAGTTTCTGCTGTAGTCTCTAGGTATCTCCCAGAAAACAATCCCACAGCCATAAATAATTTTTTCTTCAGAAATATCACTTAATGGCTATCAAGGAATTCTGTGTTCCAGAGGCCAGATTCTTGGCCCATTCATATCACCATATAAGTAGACTACAGCTGGCAAAGAACACTAATCAGTCAAACTGTCACGTTTACCAAGACTTCCGAGATGAAGGCCTAAGCTGAACATGCACTGTAGAACCTTATCGTCTCACCAAAGCATCAAATGATTCTTCAAGTCATACATTACTGTGTGTGTCCTCAGAAAGGGTACGCACAAACTGGCATTAATATGCAGTCTTATGTAACTTAGTTGTTATTGGTTGTCTCTCTGCAGTGATCTCAATTTTCTAATTTCATAACAGACAATGATTTGTGTTCTCAGCTGTTTGCCAGTTTGCTCTTCCTCTCATTGACTATTCTTCATGTTTATTGACATCCTACAACAGAATGGCCAGTGAGAAGGACCAGGCATACCTATGAAGGTGGAAACCTTATGTGAAGTTCCTCAGGGCTCTGGCATAACATACTCAAGAGGGTCAGTACAATATGTGTAAAAATAATTCTTTGAGAATGAAGTGCCGTATGATCCACTAATGGCATCCAAACAGGCAGAAGTCTTTTGTTTTCATGAGACGTAAGGATCATGCTTTAATCAGGGTATGTTGCAAGGTAGCATTGGAAGATTCATACAGAGCTCTAATATTAATGAATTAAGCCACATTTATACCATAGACCAGACACAGCTACATCCTTCCTAAAGCTTAGGAACACATCCTTCTGAACTTAACTATACTGGGCCACTTGAAGCCCAAGCTGCTGTCATGAGGATTCTTAGGAGGCAGAACACAATTGAGGCAGTGAGAGCAGGCCAGCTCACTCATCTCTAACAGTTGAAAGATGTGTGTGTGTGTGTGTGTGTGTGTGTGTGTGTGTGTGTTTGTGCACACATGCATGCACGTGTATGTATATGAAAATAGGTGTGCCCAGCAACAAAAATCAAAAAGGAAAATCTTTCTCTCAACATTAGTTGTGTCCTAAACTCTGGGTCACACATTGTCCTAAAAAACTTTTATTATTATTATTATTATTTAATCCTTTTTTACAGTCCAGTCTTCATCCCCCACTCCTGGTCCAGTCCCCAACCGCTCCCCATCCTATACTTCCTCCCCCCGCATTGTCCTAATAACTTAAATTATCAAGGTACATATCATAATGCTTATTAGGATTTTGTCTGCCAAGGAAATTAGCCTTTTCCGATAGCATGGAATCTACATATTAAAATCTTTTTGTGTTGTGACTCATTAAAGGAACCTACAAGGCTTTTCTAGGTTTTAAGTATATTTGCTTGACATTTATTACCATTTCTATCAATCTGCCCAGTTATGGTAAGGATTTTATTTCAGTCCAAAGTTTTAACAAGGTAAGCTGTATGGAGTGCTCAGTAAGTCCTGGGTAGGATGGATTGCAATGCGTTCAAAGCTGACAGAACAAAGCTAACCGAATGTTCAAAATAAACCGCAGTAGCACCTCCAGTGAGATGTTTCCATACCAAATGTGCCATTCATAACTAATTGCTAATGGACAATGGCTGGGCTGTAAAAAAAAAAAAATGGACAAGAACAATGAATTGAGTTAAATAAGCTTGGATATTTCCAGTTGAATGGAAATGCCCAGTGAGACTGCTTGCTTATTTTGTAAAGAACTGTTATGTAGTTATAGATTGCATTCCTACCAACTGAAAGCCAGCCCATCTCATTCAGTGCTCTTTTTAGCTCAGAAAATTCTGATTTGGAGACTTGATGTGCATGGGTGTTTGTAGAATCCTATTTGCAGACCAACTGAAAGAAAAAAAAAAAAAAAAGAGTTCCAATCCCAGAGAACATGATGTAGCTCAGAGCTTGCCAGAGACAGCAGCTGTGATCGCCTGAGAGGTTGCCTGGTCTCTTTTCTCACCACTGTGGAGAGATTTGCCTCCTAAGCAAACTTGTGACCAGGACACAGACTTCAGGTAGCCCAATGTCATGAAGTCCAAAAGATGCATTCTTAAGATTCAGGAAGAACAAAGACATGTATAACTTATGACATAAATAGGATTTAATCTGGGGGAGGGAATCAGATTAGTAAATTCATCCTAAATATATTGCTTGCTGTTGTTTCTAAGTATATTCCACCGTGGCTATATTCTGAAATTAAATATAAACTGTTTATGCTACAGAAGAACTTGTGCCTCATTGGTGACATTTACAAGATAGTTGATAAAAGGGAAACTTCCATAAAGGGAATGTCCAGGGCAAAGGGTCACAGTTACAGGTGCTAAAAGGCAGGGTCCTTTGTGTAATGTAAGAACAGGGCAAGTAGTACAACCACTACTGTCCGGGTTAGCAGAGACAGTACTATCAGACTGACCTGATACTAAGGTTTAAACATTTGCTTGTTTATTTATTGTTTGTACTTGTGTGTTGGGGAGAGGCAGTTCGCATATGTGGAGGTCAGAGGACAACTTGTGGGAGGCCACTTCTTCTATCATGTGTGTTCTGAGGTTTGAACTTGGCTCAGAAGAAAAAGGTGCTTACCACCTATTCTGATGAGCTATCTCTCCAGGCCCCTGTGGAATTTCTAAAGAGCATGTTTCGTTTAGTTCTTGTTTCTGCACTGGTTAGTCTTTAGTGGAAGAGTGCAGAGTGATTCATGCTATATATTCCCTCATGGGCGGCCCTTTCGGGATGCCTACACACCTGTGCCTTCTGTTCAGCTACTTATACCTGTTCTTTAAAATCTTGAAGCACTTGACAACGTGCGTTTAGTAGCACTGGTAGAAAGTCTCTTGAAATTTCCCTCTTGATGTTCCACTAATCTGATTGTCGCAGCCAATGGTTTCCAGAACAGAGCTCTGAAATAACATGGCTTTAATTTGGGGGTGAAATTTCTGGATGAACATATATTTTTAAAAATGAACTTCCCAGAAGAACTTTTTAGTTGTTTGACTGATAAATTATACACCATTCTTAATTTAACAACATAATCTTGACATTGCCAGTTAATCTAGTTGATTAGAAATGTCCTTTGTTGTTAAAATATGTATTAGAAACACTATACATTCCTTAATAATATTATGCATAGAAATTAAAAGCAGAAGGTATGAAGAGAAAAGAGAAGATGTTTTTAAAAAGTTAGGTGATTTTTAAAAATCTGTATTACCCACAAAAATATTTCTGGAAAAACTTCCCATGCCTTTCATCTGGAGAGAATGTGACATCATCACTTACATAGTTGGTTTCTGACATGAATTAACTATGGAAGCCCACAGTGAGCCAGTGCTTGCTTTAAACTTTGTCTCAACTTTCCATTCTTATTCAAGACATCTAGAATGGAGCAAGGGTATTAATGCCCCAGGGTAAATGATGAACCAGGAGGGGAATTAAAATCAAGTTGCAGACTGAAACTGATCCTCCAGAAGTTCTTACTGGATCCAGAATGGAACTTACTGTCAAAACAGATGATTTGAAACATGACTCAGAGTCTGAGAAGGTGTGTGGATTTGGGGCAGTCTTTCTTTTCTCACCGGGGAGATAGTATGCACCTCAGAAGGAGCCCACATGTGACAGGGATGACAGAAAGCAGACTCACACTCCGGAAGAATTAAAAACCATAAATAAACCAGCACTTAACAAGTTCTGCGCCCACGCCTGAGGGCTGTTGGAGCAGCTGTGAAGCATGCAGGTGGTGCACAGTGCCGGTGAGGGAAGGGGAAACTTAGCTCAGAAAGAAGCATACCAAACAAGGTGCATTCACATTCCTGCTGGCAAATTTTGGAAGTCGTACAAACCAGGGGCATCTTTGACTTACTCACTGCAGAAGCATCTCCCATATAAGCATGCCTGCAGCACACACTCTAAGGAACAGTTGATTTTATCCTCCCCCAAAATATCTTATCATCCACCATGTTGCACCACCTTATGGATCAAATCTCCCCCTGCCTCATCCCGGATGTGATTGCACTGAAGAGATTCCTTCGATGTTCAGAAAAAAAAATCAAAGGTGATTGACTAAATGGTTAAATAGTAGGGGGGGAAAAGCCCATGATATCAGATATTTGTCATTCTTCAGGAGGAGAAATGGTGACTGACTGGTCAGTTAGCCAGAGGGTTGGCTTCCAGGGGAGATAAGATACAGTCAAACCTGAGGACTCTTAGTCTAAGTGTAGTGACACATTCTGGCCTGACTATCAACAAGATCTTACAGACCACTACCTGAGCTGAGCTGAGCTGCACTTAAACTGAAAAAAAAATGGGGGGGGGGGAAATGGAATTTAGAAAGAAATAGTAAAAGCCCTTTGTACACAGTATTTTCAATACTGGAAAATACACAAGAAAAAAAAATGAAAACCAATCAACCAAACAAATAGGTTCACTTGGAGATGTCAGAAGTCCTAGCATTGTGTGAGCCACACTGTCATCCATTAGAGGTTACTTTAAGGTCTTGAAGAGAGACAAGATAGCTATTGGAGGCATTTGCTGATAGTTATCTAAATACAATTTAGTAACTGGCTGGTCTGAGCAGTCATAAAATGACTGGTTAAGCTATTCTTTTTTTTTACAGGCACAAACAGGCATCATGTGAGGTCACAGACAGCATCATGGCTTTGCAGGGAACAAATACACCAAACAGAGAAAGCCATTAGCATTCATCATGCAGAATAGCCACCCACACATATGTGCCCAGGACTTCAGAGACACTAACAAACTTCACAGAGTCAACACCCCCTAAAGCAGTGGTCTCAACCTATAGTTCACGACCCCTCAAGGGTCGAACGGCCCTTTCACAGGGGTACACTATGACCATTGGAAAACACAGAAATTTACATTATGATTTATAACAGTAGCAAAATTACAGTTATGACCTAGCAATGAAAATAATTTTACAGTTGAGAGTCACAACATGGGAGACTGGATTAAATGGTCACAGCATTGGAAAAGTTGAAAACCACTGCCTTAAAGTGAGAAACATGATTAGGTCTGTGGTGTCAACAAGAAGGCAAAGGGTGCAGGTGGCTCAAGGCCCTTACTGTCCAATTCCTCAGCTACTAATTGGGCAGGCTGGGAGGCATACCTCATTGCGTAATCACAGCATATGTTCTTTTATCTGTGTATAATGCCTGGAGACTCTAGAGATTCCCCTTGAATAAGTCAAGTAAGGACAACGCCCATTCAAAGTTTCTTGAACAAAACGGTCCAAATTACTTTGCTAACAGCTTCTGACCATCGACAGATGTAAAATGAATTGGAAAGGCAGTTTGAATTTTAACTTTATATGTAACATTTCATTTACATTCTTGTAGGTCACATACAAAATGAGGGCTCTATTTCGGGCCGTGGCCGTGGGGCTGGGGGTGCGAGTCAGTGGTAGACAGTGTGTGAAAGTTAGTGTTTCATCTCCAGCACCAAGGGAAGAACATTTTCTGGATGGGAACTTGGGATGATGTGCATCTGACACTGTAGCATGTGCACAGGACACTACACTGGACACGGTGACCTCAGCAGGACTAGACCAGGGCTGTCTGCTTTTTTCTTGCCAGTACTTTGTGACCCAGCCCAAGAGAAAAATCTGTAGCAAGGCCGGCTCTTTTCTGTTTATGTTGCTAGGTTACTGAATATTTTGTCTTGCCTCATCCAGAAAACTGTGGTAATTGTCTTTAAACAGATAAGCAACACACTGGAACATAGTTAATGTGGCCTAAATATGCTGAGATTATTTTTTGTATGTCTTTTTTTCCCCTCTTTCAAATACAGTCTACAAAGAATAGTGATTCTCCACCAATTTGAAATGGATTTCAAACCTCTATGTATTTAGGCGGAAACATGTCTCTCCGGAGTGTCTGTGAACTACAGGTGCTCATGATTATACCCATGTGCTGCTCTGGACTGCTCTAGACATGTGCTTAACATGACTGTTAAGAAAGGAAGAACTTCCGAAGTCTGAAAGGAGTAATAGGCAGGTCATGTTGTCTGTGCCATCAGCACAGGATGGGCTTCAAGGCAGAGATCAAACAGATTTCTATATTGTAGTAGGTCCAGGCTATCTCTCCAACTCCTTTTTAAAAGCAAAATATGGGCAACCCCTAGGTTGGGGCACCCTATTACTAGGACCTGTAGGGCTCAATGGCAGAAATTAGCAAGGAAAACAGTGATCTTTCGGGATAGTTGTAGTACCACAGGACCCAGCCCTTTGGCTATCATCGAGAAATGATTGGGTAAAATAGAGCTAAGGTAACATAAAATGTAACATACATTCAAAACAATCGCTTCTTCTCTCTTGGGTAGAAAGGCTTAACAAAAATGTATACAGTTTAAGAAATAAGTGTATCCAGTCATGCCTTTAATGAGTCTCCACTCTAGCATACACCAATAGAACAGGAACATGGGTCCTTGCCCCCATCTTCTGCTTTTGAGCAGTGATGTCAATGCCCTGAATTCCTTTCTACTACTTCCTGAGAAATTGAGACCTGCCTACACATTATTTGCTCAGTGCGAGTGGGAAGCAAGAGAGAGATCCCAAGAGGGAGATCCCAGGACACTCAAGGCACAAGGAAAGGGCCAACATGCAGATCCAGGCTTGACTCCATATCTCCTACTGCTAGCAGAGTTGGCAGAGACCTTACCAGCTCTAAGCTACTGAACCCTATGTGGTGTGTGTAGCCATGTTGCCATTGAATAAATGGAAACTTTATTAATTCAGACTCACTGCTTGTTCTTTGTCTTCTCTTCTCTGTAGCTCTGATGTGAGAGATAAATACAGGAGCACCTCCATAGGGTGAGCTGCCACAGAATGGCAGGAAATCCAATCCTTCTTACACGTCATTTCTTCTTTCATATGCTTGCCGATCTGCTCCTGAGATCAGCATGGGCTTCAACTGGTGCCGCTAACAACAGTACTAGAAAACATTTGTAAAACCCTCTGAGAGTTTCTGAGGATTTTATTCCACAAAAGGAGCTGAGGGAATTGAAGCATAAGTCCCCTTCCATTCTATGATCCTATGCCTTTAAAAACCTGCTCTTCTTTCTGTCTGTCTTCACATTCCAAACCTCTGAGAGAAATTGGATCAGTACTCACTTTGGCCCTCTTTCTACTCTAAACAGGTCAACTTTTAAAAATGGATAACTTTGCTTTATTCTAAGCACTGGGGGTCCTGTGAAGCAGCAGAATAGCTCTGAATTGTCAAAAAAAAAAAAAAAGAATAAGTAAGTTGATATCAGGGGGACTGAAAAGAGTTCAGTGCTATTTATCAAAACCAATGTTCTGTCTAAGCAGAAATAAAGAATAGTATTGTCCGCTGTGAAGGAGGGGAAACTGGAGCTTTCAGGACTCCAGAGAGCGTGCACAGAGAAACGTCACAAAGCTCAGAGAAAGGGGCGGGATAAGGCATGTGGCAGTGTTCTTTTAATACAAAAGAAACCTGTTTTTCTAGATGTGTTGGTGTTCATGAGCTTCTCAAGTGTGATGCTTGCAAAGCAACAGGGACCACGCTGCTCTGCCACAGCTAAGGACACAAACCAACGGCATTGCTCTCTGCCACAGCTAAGAAAACTCCAGGCGACTTCTTGTTTCATAAATACATGGCATATTTGTGAAAGCATCCCTGGAAGTAGGCCCCCTGAAAATTAAGCGATATTTTTGGAAGAGGGAAAAGCATGAGCAATGTCTTTCAGACTTTCTGACCTCAGAGGTGACAGACAGATAACTGCTGGTGTGTCCCCAAAGAACACTAATTCTGAAAACTTCAAAAGCCAATTCAGGTAACCTCCCTGGCCAGTGCAGCTTCCTGCTCTGTAAACAGCCCATTTAAATTCCCAAAGAGGATGTCCAGGGGATATAACAAGAGTAAGTCTTTCACAGAAACAATGAAGCTTAAAGAGAAAGTAACCACCGTACCATACCTTCACTTAAACGATTTGCATACTCTGAAATAAGCATCTCATTTAAAACAACACAATAAAAATAAAATGTTATCACTCATCTCCAAAACAAATCAGGAACTGAAGGTCTCAGAATGCTTCCTAAGACTTGAGTCTCTTGATATTGCTGAAGAAATGGTAGCAAAAAGATGTGATTATCCAAGGGGACAATCTCACACAAGATCTCCCTATGCCAAACAGAATGTCTCCCCACTCCTTGTCCCTCCCGTCTCCTGTTAGCACTGTCGTACAGAGCTACAATGTTGGAGTGGCTAAGGTCTTCCCATGTGAACTGTGTGTCTGCGGAACTTCATACTAGTTTGTTCTTTGATGCTAATATGAAACTAAGCCTGCAGCTGGCTATCTCTGTTCCTTGGACATAAGCAGCCGCACTCTGCTTTGACCTAATTCTGAGTCTCACTGTGTTGTTGTACCCACACAGGAATGTGTGGTGGTGACTAGAACTCCAGCCTCGGGCCTGACCCCTGAAACGATGACCTCAACATGGAGCTCTGGGGTTTCACCTCTGTGTGGTTTGGGAACACCCTTAAGCATTCGAGCATGCTTTCTCTTCTTGCTGCAGTGTTTACGATGGCCAGGGCCGTTCATGTGACTACTTCTTGTTACTGTTAAATACAAAGAATATACTGCACAGCTGACTTCAGGAGCAGCCAGGAAAGAGCTGCAGTTGCACAGCTGAAGGTTGGTGCTAGGGTAACTCTCTTATGTGTGACTCTGCCACATCTCTTACTACAAAGAGAACCAGGATGTGCCTAGCTGCAAGCAAGGGTAGAAACAAAATGTAGTGTTCTCCTAATACCAGTGTAAGACCATGGGTTTAAACTGTCCCCCTTTAACCCAGCAAACCAAACTGATAGTAAAATGAAATGACTTTATGACACATGGAAGGTAATCTACCAATGTGTGCTCTAAACTAGTGAGTTCATGCCAGTCCTGATTATACATTTCATTGACTTGGAAACAAAATTTGTGTGGTGCAGGTTGATGGCCTTTCTTGTCGAAGAAGGATTCCATATCTCAAGCTAAGTATCTTTGACCATAACAAGTGGCCAAAGCACATTTCACAAAATGAATTTGTTTTCATTTAGTTAAGTCTGAAAATAAGAGAAGACACAGCAAGGGACCAATTCGATATCCAATGCCACAATAGTGTGGACACAGTAGTAATTCTTCAGTGTCAGGTCTATGGTTACCTTAAACACAGAATTCAGACTGGGTGATGGTTATTTGCAAGTGTTACCTCATTGATGAGGACCAGACTACTGGCTGGTGGAGTCTTGAGTGACAGAGAGGAAAGCAGGATGGCAGATGTGCATGAGACTGATGCTCCCACTATGTCCATGGTGACACTTCTACCAGCTTGCACAGATGTCCTTCTGCATTGGACCTTAGCCATGAAGTCACTGGTAGGGGGAAAGACATTTACACCCAAACATTCTACAGCCTTTTGGAGACTGTCTTTTTCATGACACATGAGGCAGGTGTCACACACAGAGACACACCCCGTACCCTGAAGCTGTAACAAGAAGAGTAAAAGGAATGTGTAGCAGAAAGTAGTACTACCTTGACAAACGCTGTGTGACTCAGCTTTATTTGTTTAGAAGCTGTAATTCACTGTGCTGTCCCAGTGTTTTCCTCACTGTGAGCTATGCTGGTGAAGAAATGCATGCTGGTCCTGAGGAGAAGCAGCAGCGAACACCCACGGTTCCCTAAGGGATAATCTATCTCCCACATTCTCCTAGCATACTCTGGCCTGCTTGATGGCTCCAGAGGTGTGTTCTCATCCAGAGATTAGCTGATCACCATGCTAACTTATTTAACTCTGCCAAGCTCACGCTACTGTCTCGTTCCTTTTGGAACCAGACAGCTTCAAAATCAATGCTTTCATCAATGCTTCAACTCGTTCTTTGTATTCTTAATATAAAACACAACCCATCTTTTTAAAGAAACAAATGTGTTAGTATCCACGCAGATACAGAGTGGGTGAATGTTTCTTTGCGATTGCTAAATTAGATGCCTTGGAAGCTCATTAACTCTTTATTATCACCCAATGCAATTCACTGACCCAGGGAATTTCCACAGGGCTCGCTCATGAGTCACCAGCTAACACTCTTTGGCTACTTCTTTCTTCCCTGGAAGTAATTCACTTAGAACACCTGAGTTTTTATACATTGAAACCCAGAACACAGCAAGATTCTCCAGGAAAACTAAGAAATTCCACTTACATTTCCCAGAAAGTACAGGGAACTCCCTCGAGGGACCCTTCCACTTATCAGGAGTGTGCAATCAGGAAAAAAAAATCACTTTCCCACTGACCCAGGTGAACACCTGGAAGCCTGGGGGAATGCTCACCGAGGTGAAGCTTTTTACTCCATGCCTCAGGCTCCATTAGATGTGGCTCCAGCATGGCTCAGCAGCTGGACCTTTCCTAGGAGGCTGCAGGAGGCTGCCTTGCTGAGCAGTGGTGGAACATGCTCGCTCATCTCCTGGGCTTTGGTTTGTGAACTGCCTGCCATTACATGAATGATTAAAAACAAAAACCAGTAAATTTCTATCTACTTTTTAATCTCTGTATTTTATACCCTGTTGTTGGACTTTCTATAAGTCGGAAGTCTGAGACCACTGGGTGATAAGACAAACTTAAGCCACTAGGTAGTCTTTGTCTTGCTGTACAATTGCCTCACAGTCTCTTCATGCAACTCCCAGGCATTTTTCAACTACTGTGGAAAATAAGTGGCTGGTAACTAATTATTTACACAAAGGGTGAGCGCTGATTTTGAGTTCAGAGAACATGGTATGAAAACAAGTGCATGCATGCTGCAGAGTCCCCTTTAAACCCAAGTTTATCCATAATCTGTGTGCGTATCTTCATGTACTTCATGAGTAGGAGAAATGGATTCTGAAAAGACCTAGTGCGCGCTCTCTGCCTGTGTGTCCAATATAACAAAGCAATACAGGATGCCCCGTGAAATCATCCAGGTCTAGGTCAGTGAAGTTGAAACGATTGCTGTTGACAAGACAGCAAAGGTTGCATAATTGGAACATGACACAAATATTATGAATTAAAACTCTGTTTGGCTAACATAATCCAAGAATCACATTAGGAATTCACCCATGGAAGATGCATTATTCTTTCTGGATATAATAAAAAAAAAAAGGCATCTGTTCTGTTAAAAAGTATGACAAAACTTGATACAGTTTTTTTTTTCTATTAGAAGTTTACTCCCCAAGAGCTGCAGGAGGAGGTGAAAGGTCAAGACAAATGTGTTACTATGAAGAGTTAGTGTGATGTTAGCTTTCTTTTCAGTTTAGGGAACAAGCATGTGAAGTTTAGAACCCAGGGTGCTCCTCCCATCTTCAGGTAGAGGCTCTTCTACCTTCTTTTGTGCCCAGGAGTCACTCCCCTTTGTAAATCACTGTCCCTATCACCTCCTCTCACTGAACAAGTCCAGCACTGAGATAAGCATTTTCTCTTGGGCTCCTGAAGTCCCTTCCATCATCCTCGTAGCCTGCCAGACTCCATGGTGGCTGGACCTAGGTGAGCTGCAACTTTTGTATATGTTTATGATAAAACACTTCTGGGGGATCTCTCAGGAACAAGGCTGTTTTCTTAAGTGTAGATTCAGCATTCACGTGAAGATCCCATTTTGGCTCATTAGATTTCTGCTCCCACACCTGGCCTTTTCATTTCATTCCCCTACAATTCTACCTCCGTCCAAAAAAATTCTCTATCATTTCAATCACATCAGCACATGTGGTTCTACCTAAGTGATGGGCCAGAGCAAAATAAAAGACTAGAACCAAATGGTTTTCCCAGGGAAGGGGATTCAAACAGGAAACTTGGGGGAGAGAAAATGGACCAAAAGGCAGAAAAATACGGAAATTACAGGAGGTAAAAGTGGAGCCAGGGTAATGAGGGTTAGACGTCCTTGCTTCCGGGCATAGATTTCTTCATTTCTCTTAATTTTTTTGTAACTTGACCGCCATCTGTTACTTTGATTTTATCTTAAGTGGAGAAAATGGAAACACCATGTGGTGCTGTGGAGCAAACAGGCTTCAGAAACTTCCAACCCTGGGCTTGAACTGGCAGTTTTTGAATTGGTTGAGATACTACTTCACATTTATGGTCCTCCCAGGCTTTCTCCCTGTATAAAGGGACTGCGGTGCTGCTCTCCAAGTTAATTGCAAGCACTAAAATGGTGAAATATTGCCTGCAGTATGATGCATGGTTTGAGACAAGCATGGAGAATGTGGTCAAGTTCATCTGGTATGTGTAGCAGGGTAGGGCAAGCCCTACTGAAAACATAATTCTGAGCTGAAAGCACAGCTTCCCACTTGAAGCAGCCTTTCAAAAATTCCACCAGTCAGTTTCTGATCTTTCAAAGACTTCCAGCAAGAAAGGAGGCAGCTGGGACTCCAGATCAAGCCCCTTCCGTGTAAAATAATAAAGGGAAAGTACAGTAATGTATGGGTCTCTGCCTGCTTATCAAATATGATACAGATACAATGGAAGCGAACACACAAAATTAAATTTGAAAAGGCAGGGCACACTTTTCCATGCAAATGATAGATGATGAAAGGCAAAAAAAAAAGTCATGCAATTGAATGAGCAGCAGTTAATTATTCTTCAAAGTATTCCAAAGGCTCTGATCTTAATTAAAGGGTTAAAAGATGAGAGTAGGAGGTGGGTCCTCTTGCTTCTCTAGTGTTTAACCCTTTCATGCCTGAATGTTATTCTAATTTTGGTTTAGACAAATACAAACATGGCATTCCCAAAGCCCCGATGTGCCTTGAGGTCTTTTTGTGCTTGAAAATCTTACTTCAGACTCTTCCCTTTCTCTAGTCTTTGCAAGATCCAAGGTCTGCAGAAGTTTTCACTCTTCCTTCAGGGTCCCAAATCACTGGAGGGCTAACACCAGCATTCTATGGTCTTAGCCACATCGAAATGTCTCTTTAGCTGTAGTTTAGCAGAGTACATAAGGAGGTACTTGGTACTTAGTACTTTAACCCTCAGCCTAAGTTCTGCCCATTTATGGACACTTAGGACTCTTCAGCGGATTAATTTCTTGGATGCTGTAAAAACTATGTTACTTGAGTGTCTCCCTGTCTTGTAGGTTAAGAACAATAGATGATGCCTGATTTGACTTCTTTCATCCTTTGGCTAAATTTTATTTATCTTAGTTGCAATATTTCATATATAGAAAATCAAATCCCAGAGGTATGTCTATCTCTGTTATTACTTACATTTCTGCTTTTTTTTTTGGTTAATCTCTCTTAGGAGAGGCATGTGTGCCATGTCACACATGGGAGGGTGGAGGACATCTTGAAGGAGTCAGTTGCCTCCGTCCACTATGCACGAGTTTCGGGGATCAAACTTGAGTTGTTACCCTTGGTGCAAATGCCTTTACCTACTGTCTCATCCTGCCAACTCTACATGGTCACTTTGATATAAACTATCCTCTGAGACCCTCATTCTTAGGAGAGAAAAGCTTGCTGTACACATAGAAAACCCCACGAAGCATGTTTACTTAATCAAAGTAAAAATATACAGGATATGCAAGAAGCGAATAAAGGAGAGGGCTACCTTAAACCCGTGTTGACTTCCGTAGTTTAAATGTTACAATGACATAGGAAAAATTGTACTGATAAAGACACAACTGGGCTATGTATACAGAAAACTAATTGGAAGCAGCTGAAAACGGTAAGAGGAAAAATTATCTACTTGGACAGTTTCCCTTATTGTGGGTGGGCTAGTTTGTCAGGTCCCTGTAGCCTCCCCAGAGCTGTGTCCCAAAGGCTGAATTGCAACATATTCCTAACATAAAAAGCAGAGTCCACATCTACAAAAGATATGTGTGCTTCCACAACTTAGGTGGGTATTAAATAAAAGAATGAGACCCTAAGTGATTCATTCAATGGCTCATCTTGCTTTCTCATACAACTGTGTGTGCGTGGAGATGAGGTCATCAAGAGCCACGTGCATTTACCTTCTTTAGGATAAGTAACATTGATTCGTGACAGAAGACAAAGTATAGTAAGCGAGCCATGTGTGAGTGAACTCATAACAATGAGTTTGTGGGTTACCTTTACTATCAGAGTACATTCAAGATGCAACCCCTGAAACCCACAGCATCCAGTGCTCGGAATGTCCATTCCTTCACTTTCACAAGGGATTGCCATCATTCCACTGGTGACAAGCTTACATGATCATGTGAGTTCTCCTATCTGATGGAGACCTATCCTTCTCATAACCATCTATGGATCCCAGAGTACAAGGTGAGGGATTATCAAAATGATTTCCTGAAATTAAGGCAAAATAATGAGAAATGGATTGAAGTCAAACTTATGGATAGATATTTACTAGATCATGACTCCTTGAACTAGTTGGAATTCACAAAGATGGAAGGAAGAGATGGTAAGGAAAGATTTATTCAATCTTTTTTGCCTCATTCCAACTCTAGGAAAAATATAGGCCCTTGAAAATACCATCATTAAGCAAGGCATGGTGGAAGACAAATGGAGACAGATCTCTGAGTTTAGAGTCTAGCCTGGTCTACAAAGATCGTTCCAGGATAGCCAGAGCTGCACAGAGAAGCCCTGTCCTGTCACTAAAAACTAAATAAACAAACAAACAAAATAAAATGACAAAGGGAAGAAAGAAAAAAAAACATCATCATTATTCTGTGAAATCAAAAGAAAAACAACAACAGTAATTTCACTTTGAATTACTCCCCAAGAAAACAACCCAAAAGAGAAATATAATTTCCTGCAAAACTAAAGTGCCAAGGAAGGCCGAAATACCAGGAAACCACACAACCCGGTCCAAGAATAGTTGAACAAAGCAGAACACATTAATAAAATTTATCACATAACTTTCATGGACAATTTATTGGCTAAAAATATATAAAACAGTACAGTTATGAAAGGTAAGAGACGTGGGATAGAATGACTGACCGTAACAAGGGTTAACTTGTTCTCTTGGTGGCAGAGGGCATCTCAGCATCTGTTAGAATCACCTGAAGCCTTTTTCATTGAACATGAGATGAGTCAGCACTCAACAAGTCCTTAGCAGCTAAAGGTAAGACCATTGGGCCATTTGCTTCCTGACCATGCAGGGAAAAGCCATGGGTTACTGTCTGTTTCTAGACAAACCTTCACCTAGACCTTACCTGGCTTGCATACATCTAATGTTCACTAGGTACATCTCTGGGAAAATGAAGGCAAGCCATGTGGTGAGATATAAGAGTTCCCTTTCCCTACAGTGTGGCATTTCCACCCCATCAGGTCTCTCACAGAGCTCCAAGAGTTCCCTTATACTTAGAGCACTTTGCAATCAAGTATCTAACATGACCTATCAGACTGAGGACAGGCACGTTGACAAATCTCGCTTCATCTTACTTTATACCAGAAAGTCAAGTGTCTGAAATGGTAAACAAAATAACTTGGCCAACCTTAAGGAAATGGTGTTTGAGGAGATAGACATGGGTACCTTGATTTGAATATTATACACAGTTTAGAGCAGTGGTTCTCAGTTTCCCTAATGCTGGGACCCTTTAATAACAGTTTCTCATGTTGTGATGATCTCTAACAATAAAATTATTTTTGTTACTACATCAAAACTGTAATTTTATACAGGTATGAATAGTAATGTAAATGTCTGTGTTTTCTGATGGTCTTTGGTGACCCTAGTAAAAGAGTCATTTGACCCCAAAGGGGGTGCAATCCACAGGTTGAGAACCACTAGTTTAAATGTTTTCAAAACATCTCCTTGTCCTCCATAAGTGTGTATAATTTTTGTGTACCATTAAAAAATGTAAATAAATGACTCACTCAAAACATGGGAGGTGGCTGGTGAAAGTGCACATTTTTTGAAGTGTCAGTTGACAGAAAAGTCAAACAGGGCGTTATAAGGTACCTGACAAACTCACTCCAATCTTATTCGAACCAAAACTCTCAACATTTCAGTATTACTCTGGAATAGTTGGTGGAGTTTTATTTAACCGGATTGCCAAGAAAGCAAAGCTGTCGAGACCAGAAGATGTTACGAAAGTGTCTGATCCAAAACTCTGCACCTTGTTGTACAGCTAGTGCTAGTATTTAGCTCAAATTCCTAAGAACACTCTCCTCTATGGAAAGGGGTTACTAAGGGTGCATCTCGACTTTGCTCAAACACTTCCAGCCTGACGCAGTCACAACACTGAACAGTGCATTCCATGTTAGGTCTGGTCAGCTGTTTGTAACATTCTTTCTTAAGTTGATCCAAAACTGGCCTCCCTCTGAACTTCAGACCATTCATCTTAGCTCTTTACTCTGAAGCCAAAGCACAAGTCCACTTCCTTCTCCATATCATAGAATCTGTGCTATGTGAGGGCAGCTGCCCTATCACCTCACATCTGTCCTTTGCCTCCGGCTGCTCTGCACAGATTTTTTTTCCTTCACCTCTAGGGAGACATTCCATTTCACAAACTTCAGCTCACAATTGTTCCTTTAACACTTTTTAAAAATTATAGTACCTGGAGTTACACTGTACTCCACACACATTCTGAGCAGCACAGGACTTGGACATGTGATTAGTTTCTGAATGTGAGACATTGTGCTTTTATTAATAGAGTCCAACACCAGCACCCCTCTGTTGTTGGCTCATATTGACCTGCATCCAATCCAAACACCTGGATCTTTTCACACTTATGTAATTGGTGTTTTTCATTCCACCGGTCACTCAACAAATATTGCCTCCAAGAAAATTATTTCCACACTAAAATCTGACAAGTTTCCATAAGATGATTGAGAGACAAATAGATCAAGTAAACACAAGTAATTTTGACCTAGAGTTGAACCCGAATTTTACTTCTCCATGAATTTAAAAGCTATATAATTTATCAATGAGTTGTTAAGGGCAACTAGATCCAATAGTAAGTCAACCTGGAACACATTTGACAAATGAGGCTAAGTTGAGTCACATTTCAGTTGTGTGTGCAAATGAGTTTGTTCAGAGGGGCCATGTAAAGATTCATGAATACTTGATCCTATCAACAGCTTGATAATCAGTGGAAATAAATTTTTTAGCTGTGAGTCAGAATATGTCATATTTAGAAGTTATGTAGTGTTCCCAGTTGCTTTCTGATTAGGCCAAATATGCCCATTAGTTTTAAAAACAACTGGACACAACTTAGCATCACATGGGAAGAGAGTTTCATTGAGGATTGCCAGTATTAGGTTGGCTTGTGGGCATGTCTGTAGGGGATTGTGTTAACTGATCTGGGAGAATTCAGCTCACTATAGACAGCATGATTCCCAGGTAAGAGGTCCTGAGCTCTATAAAAGTGGAGGACCAGAGCTGAGCCCACGTAGACGAACAACATGCATGCCTTCATTTCTTTCTGGCCTTGATGTGGATGTGGTGTGACTAGTTGGGTAAGTCCCCGTTGCTTTGACTTCCTCAAATGATGAATTATAAACATGGAATTACGAATCAAATAAACCCTCCTTTTCTCTAAGCTGCTTTTTGTTATTTTTAATAACATCAACAGAAATGAAACTAAAACCCAAAAGTAGAATTCTTCAATTTTTGATGTACCACATATTCATAGATATACTACCATTGAGTATAAACACCCCAAATGCTCATGCATTTCCCAGAAAGGTCCTAAGCTACCAAAATTGCCATATGTGGCCTTTACAATGTAAACATCTTTATGTTTCAAAAAGATCCTTTTGTTTTATTCCTTATTAATTAGATTTGTCCTTTCAAAATTTCATAAGTATGTACAACAGATTCTTTGATCTCTCATCCATCCCTTTCCCAGAGCTCTCTATAAATCCCATATAAACATTGTTGTTTGTGACCCACTGAGTTTAATCTGGGTCATATATGTTCACCACAGGAGCTGGGTGGGCTTATCAGTGAAGTGTCTTACACTGAAGACAATGACTTCTCCCCTTCTAGAATCGATCAAAAGCCTGTAGTTCAGCAGAGAGGGGTAGGGCCGGGTGAGCCCCTCTCTCTTCTCTGACAGATTGTTATGGGATCCCTGCACATAACCACACTGCCATGAGCTTACTGTCACAATGCCCAGATGTCTATTTGCAGCCCATCTTTCTACTCTCCGATGAGGCTTTTATTCATTTGGGGAATCATTTGTTAAGACTCAAAGCTCTAACTCATCTTTTGTTTTAATTGTTATCCAATCTGTCAATTAGGGAATCAATGCAAGCTCTCCGCTAGATGGAATTAGGGGAATCTGCCAAGCCCAGGCTTTTTTATACATTGAGAACAGAGGCCTGGGGAATCAGCCTTCACCCAGCAGCACATGTGTGTTCACTCTGGGTACTCTGGTAAGCAGAGAAAGTGGATGAAGCACCAGAAACTGGCCTCTAACAGGGGAGAACATAATTGAGAAGAGAAAGCACAGGTGAGCAAAGAAAACTGACACCAAATGAATATGTCCAAGGGGAAGTCTTATGACGTTCCGTTAGTTCTGTTGTCTGAGGTAGGGGATTGGTGGAACAGTAGAGAGAAAGGTGAGAAGGGAAGTACAAAGACAGACGTGAGTTTGAGGAAGGGCCCATATGTCATGTACTTATGACAAAAAGGTTCCAAGGCACCTTTGTGCATATTGTGTGTTACATACAGTGATAGAAATTGCTTCACAGCGAGTTATCACTGCAGTTGCCAAAGTGTAGACTGATTCCAGGTATTTTTAGTTTTTAATTTAATAAAAGTAGTTAACCTGAAGATTTTACGTTGCTAATGACATGCTAGGAATTGCATCTGGGCTACATTTTATAGCATGGGGAGCTTTGCAAAGGTGTCTATAAGGTACCTTAAAACCTTGGGACTGTTTTAAGGATCATAGTATAATTCCGAAGCATAGTCAGGAAGGGCTGCTTTGCCGACTGCCCTGGCTGCCCTGGTGAGAAGCTCTAAGTGGGAGCAAGAGAGGCAGAAGAGAGTCACACCCCTTTTTCTTGAGCTGAGGGAGGGGCCTGAGATGGTTGGGAAAGCAGGCACTTGGAGAAAGGCCATGGTGGGTGTGACTCCGGTGTACCCTGAACAAGAGGGCCATCCTCAGAACACTGCCAGACTGCTGCATATGCACAAGTGCAGCTCAGCATAAAAATGTGCAAACAGGTTCAGCAGGCTCTACAACGGGCATAGGAGAGGCCTGAGCAAGCTCGCCACCTTCTCCTTAGATCCCAGGTAGCCTTTAACTCTGAATGTGGGGCCCTCTGCTTGCAGGGCAGAGTCATCAGTTTCCCAAGAAAGTCTCACAGTCACACGTGCTGCAGAGCTGTAGATCAGGACTGTGTCACTTTTAGGAACCAGATACAGGGTTGGCATGTACCTGCTTGGAACCAGATGCTCCTTGACCTGATAGCAACAATTGAAGGACTTCTCTATTTCTAAAACCCTGACCCCATAGATGAGTCAGGAGAAAATGGGTGCTTAGCAACTGCTGGTCTGATAGAATTGAAGCCACACTACCTACATTCACAGCATTCTTGTCTACACACACACACACACCAACTTTCTTGTTGTCCTAAGAGAGCTTTCCAATCCTCAAATGTCACATTCTAGGCAAACTTAACTCCATAGTGCACGTTCTAACAAGAGTGCAGGGTGTCTGAGACTCTGGAAACTTGCCTAAAAGATACCAGTGCCTGGAACTCCTACTAGCTGCCGCTGCCTTTACAGAAACAAGCCAGGAGTTGTAAATTAGTGGAAGGTATAGCTTTATTGAAATCCAAGCCTGAGAAAATAGCATGCAAACTATATGCCTCACATATGCTAAGCATCCCTCAGTTTTAAAAGAGTAGGCAGTCTCTGGGTTTATGGCAGGTCACTCCAGCACTTGAACATTTTTTCTTCTCCAGCAAAAGTTCCTTAAAAAATGAAGTCTTGATCTTGGTTTTCTTCAAAGCTATTCTTCTTCCTCCTTGAACCCATGTGTTCCTATAAGCACACCAACTTTGCAAATGAAAGTCAGCGGCAGGCAAAGGGACGGTGTGTGAGCCATATGAGGGGGTTTAGTTTTTGAAGTGGACACAGACGCCAAGCATAAGCAAGAGCCCCATAGGCTTTGTTTATTTTTGCATATCAATGCTCAGCTGAGGAAAGGCCATTCCTTCAGTAAAAAGTTATTGTTTAGCTTCTCCGTAATTTTCAGTCTGTTCTGTCATGGTCATCCAAGGTTGACAATCAAAGGCCGAAGCACTAGTTCCTTTACAAAGAGAACCTGAGAGAGACCCTGGTTAGGGGATCTGGGCAATGAGGCCTCAGTTTAGGTGTAATGGGAAATCTTCAGTCAACTCCACTTTCTAGAAAGGAAGTGAGGGTAGAGCTCAACAAACAAGAACAGGCAGGTGAGGGCAGGCAAACATTGGCTGGCAACTCCCACGCTTCACAACTGTTAATATGTGTGGGACAAGATCCTGTGGGCAGAGAGAGGGAAAGACAAGGTAGCTCTCTCTTGCAAGCTGGAGAGAATAAAAACTGTTAGGGACTGCGAGGGTGAATTTTCAGGTTACCCTGCCCTACAAGAACCAGGTTAGACAGCTTCAGCCAGAATCAGTTCATTTTGACTAGGCTCACATGTTTTAAGGGGAGAGAGGGGGGCTCACACCTTTAATCCTAGCACTTAGGAAGCAGAAACAGGGGGATCTCTAAGTTCCGGACTACCCAGGGCTACTTGGTGAGATCTTATCTCAAAAACAAAAAGCAAACACAAAATCTCTCTCACACACACACACACACACACACACACACACACACACACACACACAAAACACAAAACAAAACACCACAAGCACCCAAAAACAAAAAAAACAAAAAAACCCAAAACAATACCCACCTCTGCAAAAACAAAACAAACCAACCAAATAAACAAAAAACAACGCTAATAATACAAGGTAACGGGAATCGAAGGAGAAAAAGAGAGAGAGGAGAGGAGCAAGTAGGAAGTTGTATAGGAAAGAAAGCATTTTAGTTCATCAGAAGTAGTTCAGTGTGTCCAAAGGAAGGCTGGGAATCAAATTTCCTCCCCAGAAAGCCTTACCGGAAAGACTATGGGCAGGAACTGACCAGGCTACCAAGAAGACTCAGCTTTCCAACCTTCACATCTTAATTGCAACCTTTTGTCTTTTGGCAATAGCCAAGGCTCTTATCTCTCAAGTCTATCAGGAAAGGGCAAGTTCTGGGTGGGTGCTCGGGGTTCCCACTATGCAGGGCCATTGGGTTGGGTCTATGCTCTGTTCTTCCACCCTGCCCTATGCTCTCCTCCCTACACAAGACAACAGTTGTGTTTCTGAGTTTTTGTCAGTGTAAGTTTAGAGCACCTATGACTTGGGTATTGTTCTATAATCTATTTGAGAAAATCCTGAGAACAGAAATCATGACAGTCAAAGGTGAAAAACATGGAAGCCAAAGACGCCCAAGGTACAGAATGATTGTAATTTGTCCCAGGAGGCTCCAAAGTGTAAAATGGCAATAGGCCAGTCATTGTCCTTTGTGTGCCCACAACTCTTTTGTCAAACAGTTATTTCAGATGTATACTTCGTCTTTTTTTTCTCTCAAGATATATTGTTCCTTGGTTAAGGATGTTTCCCAGTCTCCTGCTCAGAAATCATACTGTGAGGTCTTATTTATCCAAATATGAAGCCGTGACACTGAAGCAGATCAAGGAGCCACAAGGATTTTCCTGAAATCAGCAGAACATGCACGAAACTGGTAATAATTAAAATACTCTGCCCTGAAGAATGTGCAGTGGGTTGCATTTTCTCTCCAACCAAGGAAAGCAAATATCCCTCTAAGAATCAGCAAGCTACAATAACAATATTTTCTCCAATATTTTTGACAGGAGTTTCTTCTAGACGCTTAGGTACAGAGGAGAGTTCTGGTGCCCCAAATCAAGTCATTTTCCTGCTTTCTTCTGCCATTTGCAACTGTGTCTGCGATCACAGAGAATTGCGCTGCTTAGATGAAGGAGGAACAGTAACGAGGAGTCAGGAACTGTGCAAGCTCTAGCCTTCTGCTTCTGCAGAGCGGCTCCTCTAACCCTCTTGTCCCCATGGTAGTGGCTTGGACATCCTGTGACACCCCAGAAGGCTGATGAAGAACTTAAGTCTTGGGAAGACCTTAAGTCCTGATTCTGTTCGCTTGTTCTTTGCGGGTTTGGTTTGGTTTGGTTTGTTAGAAGAGATTTCACCTGTGAACGAGGGACTGCAGACAGTTTTCCAGACAGGATGACTGACTCCTCATGCTAACAAACAACAGCAAAGGAGGTACGGGAATGCCAGGCCTGGCTGGGGACAGTGAGCAAGAAGAATGGCCTCTGAGGGTGAATGGCAGGGGTGAAGGAGAGCAGAGACAGGCTATAACCCAGAGGTATGGAGACGCTGTTCAGGGTTGAAGGTAAGATTGCTTAGGTTTTCAGTTTAAGAGAGAAAGCATTTGCCCATGTCCTATGGCAATAGGACAGAAGTCAAAACTAAAGAAAATTGAGGATGGAGAGGTGAGAGAACAAACGAAATGTAGGGGAAAAAAAAACCGCACGCTGCAATTCTGCTCTGCATTAAGAAGAAAGGAAATTCTGACAAAGGCTACAACCTGGGTAACTCTTGAGAATGTAATGCTAAGTGAAACGGTCACCAAAAACCTAAACAAAACAAATGACTGTATAGTCCTATGTCTATGAGGTCTAGGGAGGTCGCAGGTACGGAGGTAGAAAATACAGTGATTGCTACTGATGAAGGAGCATCCGGTTCGGTCAGATAGAGTGAGACGGGCTGCAGAAGTCAATGGTGGTGATGGCTGCACAGCGATGTGAATAGACCTCATGCCACAGAATTTCATGTTTTGTGTGTTTTACATACTAAAAAATAAATTTAAAAGGAGAGAACGGCCAAGGAGAGGGGTTTGCCAGTGAGACCCCAATCTGAAGGAGGGATGGGGAACAGGTTCTCGAAGAGTTTGAAAGTCAATGTATGGATGCGAAGTCTCAGTAAAATTGATGACCAGATTCTATATCTGGAGCTATTCTTTTTTCATTAATTAATTTATTTAATCACTTCACATCCCTACCGTAGACCCCTTCCCTCCTCTACTCCCAGTCCCATCCTTCCATCCCCTCTTTCCCCTTTCCTCATTCCCCTTTCCCTTCTTCTCAAAAAGGAGACACCCTGTGCCTGTATCAACCTGTCCTGGCATATCAACTTGCATCAGGACTAAGGGCATCTTCCCACTGAGGCCAAGAATGTAGGCCAAGTAGGGAAAAGAGATTCAAATCCAACAGAGTCAGACACAGGCAGGGAAAATGAAAGTGGGTGTCCCAGAATAGGGAACACCTAATCTCCAATTGTTGGGGCTCCCATATATAGACCATGCTGTACATTTGCAACATATGTGTAGGAGGCCTAGGTCCAGCCCATGAATGCTCTTTGGTTGGTGGTTCAGGCTCAGTGAGCCCCCATAGCCCAGGCTAGTTGGCTTTGTAGGTCTTCTTGTGGTGTCCTTGACCCCTCCGAGAGGGAGGGGCTATTCTTAAGAAATGTACTTTATATGCAATGTCTAAGGAAGGGACATCTGATTCTCTGACTTAGCAGATACACATTCCAGATTTCTATTGTGTTTACCACTCTATAAATAATGTACCAGTCCTCTGCTGGCCTATTGCTTAGCTGGGCAGGGCCAGCAGCCTCCACAGTATTAATGTTCACAGAAGGATCCTGGCTGAAAGCTAAGGCAGGGAAAGCGAAAGTGGAGGCCCCTGAATAGGGAACACCTAATCTCCACCTGTCAAAATGAATTACTGAAGTCTCATATTTCATGTTCTGTAGATGTTTAATGGCTAATATAAGCAAGCATTCTGCAAGAAAAAGCCACCTAACCCGAGGCACAGTGAGAAGAAAAGGACAGTTTAGTCTCCTAGACTTGCATTTCTGCTTAAATAATGAAGAATGAGGTGGTTTGGTAAGGAGATATACTAGAAAAAGAGAATGCTATCTCTCAGGTTACTCTCAAATTCTATTTTTGTACTTCCTTTGGGTGGTTTTATAGAGTCAGCTTTCCATGGAGAAATCCGTGATCATTGCTTTCTTCAGTTAGCATACAGACAGGATATAATCACTGACATTGTGGATGGGATTCATTCGTGCCCTAATGTATACAAGAGTCTCGGTAACTTTCCATTACCTTGGCAACGTGGAGGACTTCCTGTTGTCAAGGGTGCATAGTGAAGATATGGAGGGAGCACTTCTACTGATTTTTAAGCAGTGGAAATGTTATTTAAGAACAGGCTTAGGGACTTCAAAGCATCTGTGTTTCCATTTGCTAAAGTGCAGCTTCTCTGAGAGGCTATTCTTAGTGAGAGTTAAGCTAGATGAAATCTGTCAGGCTTTTACAACCACCAACATTCGGAGCTGTTTAAATTCTTAGTCATTCAAAGGAAGAACAGAACGTGTCTTAGGAGGTTTTCCATTTCTTTTAATCCGTGTTTAAACTTTGAATGCATTATCCACTCATGCCATGGACGGTGACATAATGGCGGTAGTGTCTGTATTGAGATGTATGCTCAACCCATCCCATGATCCCAACAGCCAAATAGTATGCTGTACCCTCATTTTAAGGTTAGCACTTACCAAGGACACACAGCCAGTAAGATACAACCTTGGTGGGATGGGAACCTGGTACAGCACAGAGCTGCCTCTGAACACTCCACCCACCGGCTCATATGAGCACGTTAATTAAAAAAACAAACAGACAAAACCTCCTTTTAATCTATCATGGAATTCCTGCCATACTAAACTGGATGTGCACAGGCATCCCCAGGGGAAAGTGTCGATATACAAGGTCACCCAGAGGCCACAGGACAAGTCCCAGCTCTGTTTACCTAAACTTCACAAACATCTCTGGTGCTTGTAACTCTGTACGGCCCACATCCCATATAGGACCATGGCTCTGGCTGAGAGGCATTTACCTTTCCATAGAACACAATATATAGCTGTCACCAACAAGCATACCTTGTCCCAGAACAAGGCATGAGGTAAAACAAACAAAAAAGACAACTTAGTTTCAATTTCAACATTATTGACTGAAAACCCAGGAGCTGGACTGGAGCATGGGATATGTCTTTGATAATCATCTCTGTTACCAAACAAAACAAAACACCCGTAGACAATAGCCTTTTAAAACAGTTATTTGACCACAGTAAACACAATAAGCATATATTAGTGTATGAGCACACAGTGCAGTTACACAACAGTCATCAGAGAAGGTGGAAATCATGACATAAAGCTCAGAAGTTAGTAGTTTCTGATATTCAAGGAAAGTCTTCCTTAGTTCATTATTCATTTGTTATGAATTTTTATTTGATTATTTTCTAACCATGACTGAAATGGGAGAGGACATAGATTCATTTGGTTTTAATTTTAATATTTCAAAAAGAAAAACATGTAAAATAAGTAGACACAATGTATTTTTCTACTTAAAAATTGTTTAAAATTTTATTTTTTGTGTTATGCATGTGTGTATGCATGTATGTGTACGCATGTGTGTAAGCATGTGTATATGTGCATGTATGAATGTGTGTGCAAGTGTATGCATGTTTGTGTATGTGTGTGTATGTGTATGCATGCATATTTGTATGCCTGTGTGTATCATGGTGGTGTATCTGTGTGTATGTATGTGTTTGCATGCATATGCATGTATGTGTATGCATGTGTGTATGCATGCATGCAAGCATGTGTGTGTGTGCTTCTGTGTGTGCATGTGTGTTTATGCATGGTATTCACATTTCAGTACATGCCCAGTTGTATCGCAGTATGGAGGGAAATTCAGAAACAACAGCAAAGTTTTGGGTGTTTTTCTTGCTCACTCTCCACCTTATGGCCATGACATAGGGTCTCACACTGAACTAGAAACTCTCCATTTCATCTATACTGGCAGGCATGGGAAGTCTCTGTATTGTAACCTCAGGCTTTTCCACCCATGCCACAGTTCCTGAAATAACAACTCTGAGACTTAATTATTTATAAATAAATGCCTAGGCCATAAACTTGGGATCATTCCCCAACTAGCTTGTAACTTAATTAACCCCTTTATTCTTTTCTATGAGTGCCACACGGCTGGTTACCTCTCCTCGGTTTCCCTTGGGCCTCAACTACGGTTACACTGAAATTTGACAGGTAAAATTGTGGCACAAGAACATCTAGGTGTCCCTGCTAGAAGATACAGCCATTAAGCTGTGCTGCACACACTGGGATTCCTGTCAACAAAATCTAATAACCTCTTTTCAGTCCATTATAGTCTATCATTACATGTGGAAGGCACACAGCTATTGTAGGTGGACATAGTTCCTTTTATAGTTAATAAAACCAAGGTCTTGGGAAAAGCATATACATGCTCAAGAGAAGTCTAGTCAGATATTTAGTGAGAGACAGTCATATTGAAATTGATTAAAATGTACCTAATTAAGAATGTGCTTAGTTTGATGGCTATTAATGCATATGGAGAGACAGTCACATTACATATATATTGTTAGAGAAATTACTAATAATACATGGCAAGCAAATATATTAAGTCTTTGTGATGTCAAACATTCAAAAATACTTATTTTGTTGTATTATGATCTATGTGCGGGTGTAAGCATGCATGTGCTAGCATGCATGCACCTATGTGCATGTGGAGATCAGAGGTCAGTTTGGCGTGTTATTCTGCAAGAAAAGTCCAGCTTGTTTCTTTGAGACAGAGTTTCTCTCTGAGTCATGGAACCTACCGTGCAGACAAGGTGTGCTGACCAGTGAGCCCCAGGGATCTGTCCATTTTTGCCTCCCCAGCACTGGGATTCCAGCAGGAACTACTACTTTTGGCTTTTGATGTGAAGGCTCTGGAGTGAACTCAGGTCCTTGTGCTTGTGTGGCAAGCCCTTTCCTAGCTGAGCTATGTCTCAAACCCCTTACTTTCAAACTAGCATTTCTCTTGGGAACTCAGAAATGCCATGACTTACTGATGGTTGCCATTTTCCAGCCTGGGGATGATGTAGATTTTGTGGTACTTGAAACTTAAGCAATCCTGGAAGGGCTCTAAGGCGACTGGCCACAGCTGGTTGTGGTAGTGAGACCTGATGGGAAAAGCTGAAGAGGCAGATACAGAAAGATTGTGAGTTTGAGGGCAGCCTAGGCTGGCTGCACAGTTTAGGGGCTATCACTCTTGCTGCAGAAAAGAAGGCAGGCAAAAGCCAATCCCTGGAGCTCACATTAATTGATGAGTTATGGGTTTAGTGAGACCCTGACCTTACAGGAGCACTCAAGTATGTACACACACACACACACACACACACACACACACACACACACACACACACAATGCTCACAGGAATGCACACAGACATACAGTACACACGATGTATTTTAAAGCTGGCCACAAAGCTTCACAGAGTGCTATGCCAGCTGTGCGGCTCCTCTGCGTGCTCGTTTTAGATGGTCAGAATGTCTACTTGCTCTTTCTAGATGGTCAGAATGTCTGTATGAGATGCACAGCTTATGATGCCAAGTAAATCAGTGTCCAACCTTTTCTCTTCAGCAGTTCCAACCCTCCCTCCATGGACCACTATTAAATGAGAAAGCTGGATAAGAATCTCACCTTACTCCGAATTTGCTCACTCATCCCACAAATATTTCCTGGGCACCTCCTGCTCACCAGCCACTGTTAACAGCATACATAGCGTTGAGAAATGATGGCAGTTCATTATGCATGTGAGCAGAGGAGTACAGAAGCAGGTGTAGCTGAAGTCACGCTCGGAGTCAGATTCGTTTTTTCAAGGTGGCCTCTGATACAACCAGGACCTTTGGTCACCTGTTCTACTCAAACACTAAGAGAACACCCAACAGGTATGCGGCTGTGTTCCAGGACTCTGGTAACCCCTCCGAACACTACCGAAGGCAGGGTGACTGCCCCGAAAGCCGCTGGGCCAGCCTGCCCCCACTCATGTCTGGAGTGACCTTTCCCTGGCAGAAACTTTCCTTTCTTTCTGTAGGCCATGCATGTAAACAGCATTATTTTAAAATGCTGTGAAGTAGAAAGAGGCAAGGCACTGTTCACTTGTGTAACAGCAAATCTACTTTCACTCTTGGGTAGGCTGCTACTGATTTCAGAACGGAGCAGCTGCCCTCTCCGTATGTGGAAAAGCTGGCCTCAAACCAGCTGAGGTTTTTCTTTCTTTCTCCCCTGGCTCTGAGAGATTGGTACGCTGGAAGATTTTGTTACCCAGTAGTGTCCTTGAATTGCCAGGAAAGCGGGCAGGAGTTGGGGGAAGGGGAATAAAAGAAAAAGAAAAGCACATGTTTAATGCTTAATTTTTATTTTATTTTATTATTTTATTTTATTTTTATTTTTTGCAGTTCAAGAGCTAATCTCTAATGTTAGAGCCCTACTGACTGTCTGTAAGCAAGTTTCTGGGTGGGTATAATTAAGGTGTCCTCACATGGCTCCTGCTTTCACTTGGTAAGCTTTCAGGTGGAACAAGCTGGTGCAGGTGGAGGTGGAATGTTGACCAGAGTGCAGCGGAACAGGAATGCCGAGCTATGGGCTGACTGGGGACTTCTGGGCCCATGCAGAACCCAGCAAGGCAATGATGAGCTGCAGAGCAGCAGGAATGAAGCACAGAGCCCTACTCTGTGTGATAATTATGTTGAAGAAGATGGGTAAGCACGAGCTGTTGGGTATGGTTGGCTTAGCAACGAGAAGGCCAACATTCACAAGACTGACATTTCAAACTAGAGCCATTTCTGGCAGGGATGGTTCTCCTACCCATTAAAGAATGTTCATCAGCATCCTTGGCCTCTATCTTATAGATGCTAGTAACAGGGATCAGTATGACTTCAGCTACTTTCTTCAGGTATTATTAAATATCTTCTAGGGTGGGGATGGGATAAAAGGATGAACCTAGCTGGTAAGTACTGAACCAGGCCTCCAGATTCCTAAACTGTGTTATCCTGATTCACAAATTAAGTCCTACCTTACATTTTCAGTCCTAATGTGATGGTAAGACCTTGGATGTAGAGAACCAGTAAGTGTGAAAGAGAGGGGTCATTTCAGTTGAAAGAGTTATTAAAGATATGCCAATCAGATGGAAAGAAAATAGCATCTGCCACTGTCATTGCTGAGTGACCACCACATTTCTGACTCTTACAGTTCATGATAGAGTGAAGTCATTCTTAATGGTGTTTCTTGAGATAGCAATTTATATTTAGTTCCAAAGCAACTCAAAAAACAAACATGTACTTTAATGGAATATTTAAGGTTGGACTTGGTTATAATCTTTTATCATGTATCCATAATCACATTATCATATTTTATGCAAAAATGATTTTCTTTTTGGTATTAAGAAGACTGGAAAGTTTATATATTACTCTGCCTTCATACCAGTTGATGTGAACAAAAATATATAACATAAAACAAAATTATGTCTCTGAATGATGGTAAATGTTCCAGAGCACGCTTTTCTATCTGAAGAGGTCTACCCTTACTGTTTGAAGTTATACTATGCATTTCCTGAGTAGTTATTCAGTTATAATTCAACTATTATTTCATTAAAACTACTTTTAAACTGATAGACTTCAAAGACGATTTCTCTGAAAAGTATTACCTGTAAAGACCCTTGCCATGCTCTCACGGGTTAAGAAAAAGCCTTGTGCGGGACTGTTTTCTAGATAGTACAAGATCCCTGTACTGGAGGCCAGTGAGAACATTTGTGAGATGCAGTTATTGCAGTTTAGGTCTGTGCTGGTCTCGATACATCAGAGTTTGTCAGTAAATAAAGGTGAGTTAGGATTTCAGATGATTATCTGGGACACATACATAAGTATGTTAAATGTATACAGTAAGTATACTTATGTGCTGTGTACTCTGTACGACATAGTATAGGGAGTTTTGGGCTGGACTCCTTAGTCTCAGACTCATTCCAGGATTTTATATATTATTTCTGTTTCTTGTCATGGCTTACACCATGCATTATTGTTAATATTAATCAATAATGAAGATACAAACTCATTTGCCTAACTTTCTTACTGCTTAGTGTTTTTAACCTATAGAATGACTACCAAGTTTACTATCTTTGTCAATGGAGACTTCCAAATAGGAATCTCCTTATTACTCTGCGTATGGCATAATATAACTGACTTTATTCCCAGATGAATCACAAATGTTTTCTATGACAACACGAGAAACATCACCTGGTCATTTTTGAAGTTTAGAGTCAAATTCTAAATGTTCCAATAATCTCACACTTACTTAACAGTATAAAGTATACACAAAGCTTAAAATTTCTTTGAGCCCCATAAGCAAGATCATATAAACATCTCCTGCTATTTAATGATAACCGGAGATTTTTTCCTGTGAAAATACATGTTGCCACAAAAACAGAGTACTTCCAAAAATTAAGCTGACGCTAAAAAACAAACACAAAGATGGTCTCTTTGTTGTTCTTCAGTAAGCCACTGATCCAAAGTAAGAAAGGGGGCTGAAAAGTACATTGTAATATTTGAGACCAGATCTAAAATGGTAGATATGAAAGAAGTACCATACAAAGTGCGACATGCTACCTCGACGATAAGGAGCACGTCACACTCAAGATTCTTCTGACAGCGTCTTTTATTGTTACAGCTCTTTTAGTTAGAAGGATGCAAGATGGAGAACAAAGGAAGGACCCCAAGCCCCAGAATGTACTGACTTATATACTATCAAAGAGACATGATCTGTCCTCATTGGCTTACAGACTGGGGTCTCATTTACATATCCACTGATAGTACTTTCAGCGGGAAAATTCGCACCTACGCGTGCGCACAGCTGCAGACACCAAGGCCAAGAAGAGCCAGGAACAGGAAGCCAGCGCCATCTTATAATGGCGAGCGTATAGCTACTTCAGCAAACGCAGCATGGCTCCTAACAACAAAGACCTAATTCACCTGCTTCATATTTACCAAAATGTTTTTTTTTTCCCATGGGAGAAAAATAAACTTCAGAGGAATTACACAGTTGCATGTCTCCCAAGTCCACCCTTTTCTTATTAATTATCTCTGAACTGTCGTTGTGGGTGGAAGGGCTAGTACTGCTTTGAAGGAATCCAGCACATGTGTACCTCATTCTTTGAGAGTTTGTAAGCAGTTTAGCATCCAGAGGCATAACCCACTTTTTACACTTCCTGGAAGTGGGAGGAAGAAATTCTCTGACCTCTAGGCTCCTTGGAATAAACCCAGAGAAGCCTGCACAGAACATGCCAATGTGCAATGCTCCTTCCTTGAAGGGGTGTAATGTACACAGCACTGAGCATGCAGGAAACTGAATTTATACTTCACCATCATGTAGGAGTGAAGACAATGGTTGAGGAAGGGTAAGGGGCAGAGCTTAATCAGCCATTTCAACAAAGAGAAGGAAGAGGGCCCAGAGAGTTCTCCAAGAAGACCCCATTTCTCTCCCAGCTGCTACTTCGTTTCCAATAGCTTAGAACCAATTCTGTATTTGTTTGCCTGTTCAGGATCATAGTTTATGGATGCTCTGTCAGCGTTTATTACTATAACAAATATCTAAGATGATCATCTTACTAAGACAAAAGGCTTATTTTGGCTCAGGGTTTTATACACTCCAATCCATGATCTCAGATAGATAGACAGACAACAAGGGTGGAAAGTATGTCTTAAAAAGAAAGTCTCTCACTTTATGTCCTGGGATACAAACAAACAGACAAATAAACAAACAAGGAGGGTTTTCTTTCCTCCCAAATAAGCCAATGGTTTAAAGATTTCCTATGGGTATCCACCTGATAATGGGCTTGGTTCCAGATTGTCCTTCCCACCTTTTCCTCCACAATCTCCCGCTTTCAAAATCAAGGTTTACCCTTCCTAGTCTTCAATCTTTTTCCAGACTTGAAGAATCAGACCTTCTAAGGGTTACACAGAGAAACAGCTGGCAGTGCTGAACAATGAACTGTATATGAGAAGTGCTGAGGGTTCAGAGACCCGGGCAAATGCAAGGTGCCATACTGCCTCTCTGTTGCCTCCGTGTCTCATCTGCCCATCACTATGTACAAATATCCCACCTTAAAATCAGCATTCACAACGGACGCAGCCTCCCAGGAAAGACCACACAGGTTTTCTTCTCTCTAATTTCTCTTTTCCCCTGGTGTGAATAAAGTCTGAGAAGATGAGCTGATTTGACACTAAAGACCAGCTTTACTGTAAATGTAAATTGCAGTAACAATAAGACGTTTGAGCATCCACCCCAAGTTGAAAAGGATCCAAAAAGTTTTGAGTTCCAACATGCTGCTCATAAGGTTTTAGATTTCAAAGTAGTTTTTAGAATTGGGATTTTTTTTTTAATTCAACTTGTTCAATTGGTGAAGTCTCAGAAAAACAAAAATCTTACCTCTGAAAAGCTCCAAAATCAAAATGTTCTGCTTCCAAGCAATTCAAATAAGGGAAACTCAACTGTAATTGAAATTATACACCTTGCAACTGCTAAGCTTACAGTAAACAATGTTGATGTCAACAGAGGATTGTCAAGAGCTCACAGATTTTCCGTACTGATTTGGAGCTGGCCGACTGTGTTGGCTTTATCAAACAATCACAGGGAAATAAGGCCGTGCTCTCATGATTATTCAAATAAGACAAAGTGTGGCACAGGCCGTGCCGTGTGAGAACGATGAGGTGTTCTGCAGAGCGGAGGTATGGGCAACATTTGTTCACACATTAAGCAAATGCATCCAGGCTTTATACAGCTATCCCTGTTCTCAGTGCTGAGACATTCTCAAAGCTCACTGGACTTGAGTTTCACTCTCAGTAATGGAATGTAATGAATGAAGTCTGAATTTTAGGGTCTTTAGGGATAGAGATTATACTTCCTATGCAACCCATAGTTAAAAGTGTAGCTGTATGCAGGGAGAATTTAATGCATGCTAGTTGAGTCAACTATCTTAAAAATGAGATGTATATTAAAGGTTCTTCCAAAATTTATTAAAGTAAACTATCCGTGCTGGTAAAGCAACGCAATGTATGGTTTCACGCTGTAATGGGTGTAGGAATCAGGGCTTAGAAGGCTGGGCAAGCACAGAGGCTCAGAAAGCTGCCCCAGGATTGACAGTGTGCCAAGGCTTTACTCTGTGAGTTGTGTGCTTTCTTGCCTCACAGTGCTGATGTTCGAGCTCATTTCCACATGTCTGTCTGAATATGGTTCCTCTGTATATGGAGGCTGAGGCTGGATGGGAGCATGCAAAGAGTGGAGCTGTGGGTCCCTGCAAGAGGATACTTTCTCTGCAGAGTTTCTGTAGTTGCTGAGTGTCTGTTGCTTCCAGTGGTGAAATTTACACACAGGGTGTTATTTTGTTGCTACCTTATTTCACTTTCTGTGTGTAATTTGAAATGAACCAAGTGTAAGTTGCAGTAACAATCCAAGGAGGGTCATTCTGAGTTAAAGAGATCTGGTACGTTTTTATTTATCCCTAAAGAAAGAGCAAGCACATTCCTTTGTCTCTGATGTCCAATACTTTATGAGATTATGGACTTTCTGACAACATTGTGACCTGCCCAGTAACATTTCTTTCTTTTTTATGTATTGGGGAGGGTACATCTGCCATGACATATGTGGAGGTCTAAGGACAATTTTTTATAGCTGGTTTTCCTCTACCTTTGCACAGCTCCAGTCATTGAACTCTGGTTTCTAGGCTTGCAAGGTAAATAGCTTTCCATGTTGAATCATCACACTGGCTGCCCTGTATCGGTCTTGTGCATCAGGTGGCTGTGAGTATAGGGGCACCATAGACAGTCTTAAAATTTTTTTACAGTGTAATGACCATGTAAAAAAGAACACATATTAAAGAGTGGTTTAGAAATGTTTTTAGAGGTGTTTCAGTAAATTCATATATCTGTGTATACAGCACCTACATCAAGACACACGACATCACCAGCTTTCCAATGAACCTCATGTAGCACACATATACCTGAAGTAAGAACAGGGTTTGTTCAGTTCACCAGTCCCCCTCCCCATCTCTCTGTCTGCCTGCCCTAAGTCCTCCCCACAACTCTCATCACGATTTCATGGCTTTCAAATATTGCAATTCAGAAACTTTTCCTTACAAAATTTCCATACAGTATTGTGAAAGACATGGTCTCCGTATCATTACGTCTCTAGCCAATTAAAACAGCAAACTCCTGGCCTGGGTTAGCAACAGGCAGAGACATGGATACAAAGATACATAAATTTTCTGCTAAGATGGTGCCACAGGGCCCGGGGGAGGAGGACACATGACAATACTGAATCTTCTGGAAGAACTTTTACAAGCTCCTAGAAATCTGTCATTCCTTAAAAACAAATGTCTAGAATTTCAACACTGGGGAGTCTGAGGCAGAAACCTCACAAGTTCAAGGCCAGTTGGGCACTATAATGACACCCTGTCATTATAAAGAGGACAAATAAAACAGCCAGCAGAGGTATTGTTACCCCAACAAACTATGATTCATAGTCATATAACTTCATCTTTATTGTTTTCAGAACAATTTCTAAAACCAACAACAGCCTCAGTCTTAACTTCTCCATTAAAATAAAAAATTCAAGGGGGCTATTGGGATGATTCCAAGCTTAAGAGTAATAATAGCTTCTCCAGAGGACATAGGTTTGATTCCCCCTATCCACATGGAGGTTCACAACTCTATTCACTCCAGTCCTAGGGGAGCCACCACCCTCGCCTGGCCTCTCCTGACACTGCACACATGTGGTGCAAATACATACATTCAGGCAGAACACTGATACAGATAAAAAAGAAACAAATAAACCTCAGAACAAAAATACTAATCTAAAAAATAAGATCAAAATACTAAATTCAAACAAAATGTGACTTGGAAGTGAACAACCGAAAGCTTACAAAGCTGACCAAGAGTGGGTATGTTATCACCACGTTTCCCTCTTCCTAATCAGACCTTTCCTTTCCCTTTCTAAAACTTCAAAAGTAAAACGTTTACCACAATTTTAACACTGGAAAAAGAGGTTTTACCACCCCCAAACCAACATGTAAAGCTTAATTGCACTTCCCTTTGTAGCACAGAAATTTCCACATCGAACAAAGCCTTCAAAGTGTTTCACCCCCCCCCCCTTCTCACACACAGCTGGGCTGTTACCACTTTAAAAATCTCACAGACAGTGCAGACCAACCAGTACAAAGGTTAGACTACCCATCCTTGTATCTGTAAACCACATAGCTAATACATCCTTCTACAGTGTAAAGCAGCTTTGCCACCAGCACTGTGTATGAGATGTGAGTGTCAGCTTGGAACTGTTAGCTTTTCCATTTCTTGGTGTTTCTTGCAGCAAAGCGATTGATTTTTATTTACAGTCTTAAAATGCCTTTAAAAGTAATATGGTGCTGGTAGAAAAGAAGCCTCTGTCATATCTTAATCCATCACCAGTCTGTAGACCACATGTGTGTCTAGTGCCCACTGAGGCCAGAAGTGGGTGCCAGATTCCCTGGTTCTGGAGTTACATAGGTTGTGAGTCTTCACACTTCCTTGTGAATGCTGGGAATTGAATCCTAGTCCTCTTACAAAAGCAACCAATGTTCTTAACCTCTGACTCATCTCTATCACCCAAAATCTATACGTTTTGTGGGTGCATGTAACACTTGCAACCCTTTTTGCTATGAATGCGTTAAAGAGACAGGAAACCTAGTTAAGTCTGTGAATAGCCCCAGATTAAAGTAGCTCTCCTGGGGGGGATGAGTAGGGAATGACTCCAAACTCTCCATGGTGAGTACTGAGTGGCTTCAAAGGTGTGTATGTTCATGGTTATAATCTTCAGAACTGCAGCTGTTGAGAGATAGAGGATCTTTTAAGAGGTGGAGACTAGTGGATGGGTTTTTAGGGAACTGGAAATGCAATTTCAAAGAAGACTGTCTCAGTGTCTTCCTTTTTCTCTGTGGTTCTTTGTCTCTTTGCTCTGTCGTGTGCTCCACACCATGATGTGCTGTCTCACCAGCAGATCAAAGCAACAGAGATAACTGATTATATGCTGGAACCTCCACACACTTTGTCTAAACAAATCTTTTCTCTTTATAAACTAATTACCTCGGCTATCAGCTATACTGACAGAAAATAGACCAAAGTTGCCATAAATGCACTAAGCACAGCCTGAGCCACCAGTTAAGTCTAGATCAAATAGTGCTGGAGAGAGGAATAGAAATCTATTCTTGTCTCTCTTGATGAAAGTGGACTGGCTGCTGTATACGCCAAGAACTCAGGCAACACCTGTTGTCTTCCCTCTGTGAGACTGAGATGGGTAAGGGATGCATGAAGAACCAAAGGCTGCACACCTGGAAAAGAGTGAGGCCATGTCTGCATTGGTGATGCCAGATAAGGACTGAATCATTGAAGGAAAATGGTGCTTCCCTTCACCTGTGGTAAAGTCTCCCCTGGAGACCAGCACAGGATAGGTCATCAGAGCTATACTGGAAAATTAAGGGTGGTTCAAAAACTAGTCCAGACTATATAGGAAACTAGTAAACAAAACTTTCTTGTCAGAAAGACAAAGACCACAGAAGGGAAGGCAGGATGTGGTACATATACTCTGAGAGTCTTATAATGGGGCCAAGGGCCAGTCACCAAAGGGCTGAGAGAGTGGAATTCAACCTGTCTCCTGTTCAGATCTCACTAACCCTCTGAGTATTTAACCATAGGGCAGTCATCTGTGGCAGAGCACAGAGCTGCTGAGCAATCTAGGACTACCTTTCCCAGTCAGGTGGCTTTGGGTCAGGACAGTAACACTGTGCAGTGTCAAAAAGTAGCCACAATGAGGACTGAGGGCCCTAGAGTTAGTCTAGGACTTCCTATGGTAAGAGTAGAGAGCACATGAAAAGTGCTATTTCCAAGAAGAAAACATTCATCCATTCTCTGGTGAATACCCTGTTGTACAAAGTGGGTGCGTGGAGGCCCATGCAGGCTTACCACCTGGGCCAACATCTCCCTGCACATGGAGACTCTGTAGTGTGGCACCAGAGTCACTCCCACCTGTTACTCTATGACACTTCCCTGTCCATCTGGAAAGTGAAGATTAACAAATGATTTTTATTATGAGGTATCTGCGCCCCCCAAAGCCAAATCATAGACAGCATATTTTGGTACAAGCATTGTGTGGGTGTATTCATAGTTAACCTCCATGTATGCACTATTCATGCTTACAAAGATTTATCATTCCATAGGTGCTTGAGATAGTAAGGTATCATTGCTTTTTCTAGAATAAAAAGAAGATACCCATCAAGGCTAGTGAGGACCACTCCTAGAATGGCGTATCTAGTGTATTCTCTAGGCTATTGCAATGGTTTTCATGTTGAAAAAATTATTTATGGACATGGTCATTTGGAGACACATTTAGAGTCAATGGAAGTTTTCAAACATCTGTCTAGGAAGTCTGAACTCCACACAAGTGGTTTCTTTTGAACTCTGACATGGTGAGTCCCTTTATCTCACAAATATAGTACATTCCTGCTGAATAAGTGTCTCCAGTACCCCCTTCCTACACAGAAACACCTGACGGTTCTTCCCCTTATCAGTAAATGACAAAAACCATTCTATTTCACAATCAGAACATACAGAAACAGACACAGGTTCTGTGAGAAAAACAGCTCTGGGCACCCCAGCTGGCATCTGTAACCAGCAGATGACCAGACACATTTGCTGTAAAATAATCATAGTAATTATAGTAACAGAGCATTAGACAGCCAGAGTCCACACAAAAGTGCAAAGCCAGCTTTGTCTGTCATGAGCACAAATGGCCACTTAGCCTGGATTGAAGTGTATGCTGTATATTTGTCTTACGATTCCTGTTTGCTCCACTTGTTAGACACAATCGGGAGCATGTCAAGATTCTGCTTATTATACAAGACAGCCCAGAAGTCTGTGCAGATGAAACTCAGTGAGAGAAGCCCTTTCTTCCATACAGACACACTTGTTTCCTTAGAGACCCATTGCACCTGTACACAGCTATGCCAAGCTGCTTCCTCAGGCAGACACTGACTTAATGATTTAATTGTTCTCTCTGTCTGCTAAGAATGACGCCACTAAGGTGGCATGCTTGACGTCTTTTTTCCAAATGTCTGGGTATTAATTAACTATTATCTGTCCTGTTTGAGGGTAGTCTTAACTGATCTGGGGGCCTTTTCTGGCTCAGTAGAACTTCCTGTGAGTGTGACGTGTGAGTACCCACAAGATCAGCACTCTTGCCAAGGAGGTGTGTGTACGCAGACATTCTCTCTGAATAGAAACGAGCAAGCAAATCCTGGTTAGAAGTCACCGCCTGTGAAAGATCTGCTAGTCTACAAAGTGCATCCCACATGGTGTTGCTTCCTAGTGCCACAGAAACGCCAAGACCATGGAGGCATTCAGACTCTTGGCTAATCTTTCCAATGAGAGACTGTAAGCCGCAGAAGAAACAAATGTGCAGAATCTTCTTAAAATAAGGTTCAAGGAATCCCTAACTTTCTCTGTTTGGAGATATATAATTTGCAAGAGAAAGAGTATGCAATTAGCAGGTCACCTTTCCTGAGATCCCACTCTTACTGGCTGCTTTAGCATGCACCAGGTCTTGAGTTTGTGAGTTTCAACAATACTGCCTTCCTTACATTGTATATAAATCTTATATTTCTGCAACTGAGCAACCTTATTAATATTTAGAAGCTTTTGCCACACCTATTACCCAACAAAACTAAAATTCTCTTTTTCAAAAGACAAGGATAATATTATGCCATGAGGAAAGACTGGGGTCAGATAATCAACCATCTGGGACATTTGTCACTCAACTGCCTCTCCCCCAAGCCAGGCATATTACTAGGTTTGTGTTCAAAAGGGTAACCTTGAGGCAAAAGACCTACATAACTCTAACTGACCCCTGATTCCACTCTTGTTCAACCTTCTGTCCTGCCTTTGCTCTGCAAACTTTTGTTGACTCAAGAAAACCCAGCAAACATCTGGGCAGGTAACCTGTAACACTTTCAAGGTCTAATTACTAAAGCTGCCTTGCAACCAACAACCTAACATCTTGGTCATTGAAAGCCTTTGTGTATTGAACTTTTCATCATCTCTAGGTTGAAAAATCAATCATCAATCTTCGCAGTGACATCGTTGAAACTGACAATATAGGACAATAACCAAAGATCCATTGCTCCACCGACACCCGGGACTCTCCTCTATTTCACGTGACAGTCGTGAAACATAAACATGTTTTGCAGGAATTTCTGTCCAAGCCCTGAAAAGTTTCCGCTGTGAGGAATCAGCGATGACAAAATGTTCCTTCCTTCTCGGTGAAGGAAAATAACACTGTGCTTAGATATTTCTTAGGGGAAAGGTACCTCACCATCCAAGAGTGAGCTACTCACGTCACAGTCCACATTCCATTCATTCAACCAAGAAAGTGCCTCCGAGTGAATAATTTGTTGTATATAACAATTTCTCCTTAAAAGTCCATGCTCATGCCTAGCCTTGCAGAGACTTGAAGTTCCACCAGGATAGGCAGATAGCGCGGGGGGGGGGGGGGTTCCGACCCTCTCAGAGGAGAAGAGAAGGGGAATGGGGCAAGGACCGACCATGGGAAGGGGTGACCAGAAGGGGACAGTAAGAGGGATGAAAAGTGAATAAGGAAAAAAATTAAATTAAATTAAAAAAAAAAAAAAAACCAAGGCTGTGGTAACAGGTCTCACCCCAGACAGAACAATTTTAATAAAGGATATTATGTAAAGAACAACCCTGGTTTGTGTGTGTGTGTGTGTGTGTGTGTGTGTGTGTGTGTGTCCAATTTGTTGTCTTTTTTTCAGAATAGCTGTTTCAATTTCTACTGAGTTTAACTGTATGCTTTCCTTTAAAGTTTAGAAGTGACCCACTGACCATCCATAGACCCACCTGCTGAATGGCCACATGTTGCCACAGGCATCGATGATGGTCTCAACAGCTGAACCAGGCTGCTTTGGCCCCCATTTTTCTTGCAAGTATTTTTAAACCTGTCAAGCTGACAGAAGCTATGACCTAGCATGTTTTAAAAATTAATCAAGCTTCTAATTTCTAAAGTAAAATTTGGGCCAGCAAGAAGGCTCAGAGGATAGCAGTGATTGCTGCTAAGTCTAAAATCCTGAATTTGATTCCCAGGATACAAATTCATGTGGAAGGAGAAAACTGATTCCTACAAGTTGTCTTCTGAGGTCCACACTAGGGCAGGGGCAGACACACACTCATGCACTTATGCACACATGTGCTCCAGGAAAGTATATAAGACAATCATGGCTTGTCTTTCTAACTCTGTACTAAAATACACTTTAGAAAACATACAGTTGAGTCATTAGACTTTACAAGTTAGTACTAGACCACACTTAAAGTGGTTTTTCTAAATGACTGTGCTCAGCCCAAGCTTAAGCACATACAATGGGTAATAGGGTATGGGACTAAATCAGGCAACAAGTGTGTAAGCAGGAAACGTTAAGTGTGATTAAGTTAAATTTTCCCACAGCTTTTAAGAATTTACTATTTTCCTTTAAATAAGCAGAATCAGGTTTTGACATCTGAAACATTTAAGAAAAAAAGCTGAAATCTTTCAGTGATGTGAAATAGTCAGGGACATCTGTCCTTAAGGATTTATACATATTCAATACGTTATTTTATTTCAGTTTCTTTATTGTTGAGATTATAATATATTCACAACATTGCTCCCTTTCCTTCTTTTCTCCAAACGTGCCCACTTACCTTTCCCCTCTTTTTTTTTTTTTTTTTCAGAGTCACGGCTTCTATTTTTTAATTGATTGTTATTGCATGCATATGTGTATATACATAGAGTCCTAATATTCATGACACTAAAATAATGAAAAATTATGATAATAGGGAAAGACACCACACCATTCAGTTTGTCATTAGAAATCTCATTTTATCATTCATAGTGATCATCATGATGCATCAATTTTATCCCAAAGTGGAGTACAGGGAAGGAAAGCTTGCAGTACTCTTACCAACAACACACAAGGAAGCACAGCGGCTAAAGCAGTCGTGATGTTATTCACTCAATGCATGCACACTCAATGCATGCACACTCAATGCATGCACACTCAATGCATGCACACTCAATGCATGCACACTCATTTTAGTGGTAAAATTGTCTAGCATTGTATTTCTACTTCCAAAATAAAATCTTTTACAAACTCTCCTGGGTCACCTGCAGAGGTCCCTTAGTCACACACAGGCATAGGTGCTCAGGTAGCCAGAAGCCTTGCTTTCCCTTATTCTTTATGAATCTACCTGTTTGTACCACGATCTGTTCAAATAAACAGGTGAATGTGTACACCAAATGCATCTTCCAATTCACAAGTGGCAGTGGCTCAATTTGGGAAACTTTTTTTTTGGGGGGGAGGGGGGCTTGTTGTGATTCAATATATATTGTGCCTATGATTAAGGAGACATTGAGTGTTTTGATTTCTGTATTGGAAGATTCATAAAGCATGTAAAATCATCATTTTGTTCACCCATAGCAAGGTTTAGGGGGAGCATGCTATTGTATCATTCACATTAAAATCTTCCAACCACAGTCTAGAGATTCTAGTTAATTCTTCATATTTTCTCATTACTTTTTAAATAATAACACTTATTTTAATTGTGTCACTTCTCAGTCAACGCACTTTACTTTTGAAGTAATAACTTTCTTTAAAGTACTTTAAGTAAACCATGCTAAAAATAAATAAATAAATAAATCGTTAGCATTCACTATAAAGGACGTCAGGGTTACAGAAGGCCAGGAAAGGCACGTTGCTGGGAAATGCTGGAGCTGCCCAAAGTTTCCACATTCTTTTCGTTTTGTTTGAGACCAGCAAAAAAACTGTTAGACTCAGTGCAACTATCTTTTTTTTTTTTTTTGAGAAACTGCTCCTATCATGTGGGGAGAACTAGGTCTTCTTTTTATGTGCTCTAATAGAAATCTCAAATCACATCTGTCGTTAAACATGACCTTGCAGAGCTCTGTGTCCACATGCCTCCCCCAGCTCAGCAGAGATGTTAGATCCTTTGAAAGCAAGCACTACTCTCTCATTCCTCTGCTGTATCCAGAACACAAGAAGTGCTTGTCGAGATGGCTGTTCTCATACTCCGCCATGCTTGGGAATCTCTTAGAAGGGTTTTCATTTGATTTTTACTGTACAGAGCAGCGATTTGATGATGACTTAAGAAGTGAGGGTGTGCACTGAAGGGTGTGCCGCAATTTATAAACACTGTGGCTTCCAGTATGCCTAACTATTACACGTGAGTTACTGAGCTGCAGCTAAAAGGATCGATAACCAAAAATAAGCCTGTGTTAATGTAGAAAGGAGGAGGACATCCACAGCCCTAGGAGGTTTAACATTGGTGTGACAGTGAGCATCTGGCAGGGGGTTGTCATGGGGCTAATGGCTTTATAGCTAGAGACATGAACGGAAACAGAAATATCTAATTCTAGTGAAAAATATCTCGTTCTGTTGCTTTAGAGTCTGCTGTCTCATAGATGTCCCCATCTCAATACTTCACACTCAATACTCTAAACATTGAATGAATACTCAGCTCCTGTTCTCTGTGATTTCCCAACTTTCCAGGCCCATGCACAGATTCTGTGTCTACCAAGACTTCCAGGTTGGAAGTGTGTGTCTTGAGCTGATGTTCTCAGCTTTCCCTACTTGTTCCCTACCATCCTCTGTCAGATCTGCCTCCAGATCAGTCTTCCAGTCACTTGTCCTGCATCCTCCTCAATCTCACTTTATGTCACATGTAACAGTCATCCATCTCCCTATTTACACAGATACCCAACAATCCAGGCTTCACATTCCCAGGAGACATTACCACCAACCACTTCCTGGTGGTTCCTTAAGTTCTCCAGTAAGTCCTTCAATGTAGAAGATCCATCATTGTGCTGAGACTAATGGATCTCATCTTGAACCGTGTAGAACATTCTCTCTCTTCCAGTTCACTTGACCTTGGTAGTTCACTAGTGTGCTTTCCAGAACTTGACTCTCAACGCCACTTCGGTAATCGGTAGTCTATTTACCCCATATGATCTTTTCCATTTGAGGATTTTCTTGGTCTCCTCAGGTAGAATGAAAAGCAAAACTCAGTCTTGAAAAGCATTCTTTAGCCCCTACAGATCTTCCATTTCTTCTATGATTCTGTTGAACATTTACTTATGATCTTTCACTCTGTCTTCTACTAAATGACTTTTAGACACTTCAAGGGACATATCAAGACCAATTCATTCTCATACCTCAAAATATAGATAGCACAGCACAAATTATGCATCATGGCTCAAATACAAAGAGAAGTGTAAAAAAAAATAGTTCTAGGGGCCAATGCCTGTCCTTATATTCAAAAGGCAAACAATAGTGATTAACTTACATAATTGTATAAAACAGCTCATGTGTGGGCACTCTTCAGTAACAATGAAATTACAGCGATATTTAAGGATACCAAAAGGGCATTATAATGTTTTCAAACTAAGTATAGCCTCTTGTCGATGAAAAGTTGAACAGTTAGAAAGGGTACTTGGAATCTAGGTCTGTCCTGGAAGAACTCCCCCAGATGTGTAAACTTGAAAGAAGGGCATTCCACCCTGTGATAGTGTACATAGAGTTTCTAAAGCAAGCTGATGGAACTGGTAAGAATGAAATCACTCTTAGCACATGTGTTTCACAGATAGCCAGTCAAAAGGACCAAACAGTTAATAGTGATAGAGCCTTCAGAGATTAAGATACCAAATCCAGTACTTTTTTTGTGTTTTAGAAAAGTTATGAATTATGAGGTTAAGTACACAAAGCCAACTGAAGCTGTTGAGTCTATTGGTGCTACCACCTGATTTCAGATAACGACATGTTCTACCACTGTGAACGTGCACCGTAACAAAGTCAGTCTGAGTACAAGTCTCCTTTACATATTTGAAAAGCAGATTACCAATGTTTAACTCGTGGTTTCAAGAACTACATATGTCTAGGGGCAATGATATAACCATTAGGATCCTCCTTTAAACTCATAATGGCTGGCACATTTTAGGCAAGCAATAAACATTTACTGGCTCTAGAAAGGAGATCTCAGAAGCCTGGAGCTCCAGTGGGACTCTCCACCTAACCCAAACCTGGAATGAAAACATAAGCTTCTTGGATGTGAAGCCAGGCTTAGGCTTCCCAAGACCCAGACCTCTAAGAGACAGACAGACAGACAGACAGACAGACTATTGAGAAGCCTTTGGAAACTCCTCCAAGTTTCTTCCACCTCCAAACTCCACTGCCTTATTCAGGCTGAGAGTCCCTGCTCTCCTCATTCGCTCTGCACACAGGATCTTTTCCAAAGTAGTGAGTAGTGGTTTCTCTTGCCATCGTGGTACAGGTGGAACTTGCTCAGAAAGGCCAAGCCAATATCCTGCCCATATTTTGTTTTGGTGACTACACTGCCCCCATCAAAGGCAACCCAGGAGACTACAGCATCCATGAACCGGAAAGTAGGCCACTAAACAAGCAAATTTCAGACAGGGACTGATCCTCAAATGCTTGTTTTCTGGTCCTTAGCCTTCTAGCTTTACAACTGAGTCATTTACACACCTAAACTAGCCTGGCCCTCCTACAATAAGGTATTGGAGTTTGGAGGTGGAAGGAACTTGAATCAATCTTGGCATCACTTCTTACTAGCTATGGGGGGAAATTACTACACTTCTATGTGCATAGGTTCTCTCATATAGATGATGAAAGCCACCTCTCACTACGTGCAACAGGAGGATTGACAATGCACTTAAAGCAGTGCCTAATAGTCTTCTGCTGGGATGACAAGTACAGATGGTACCATAGATTGGAGGGGAGGATAAATCATACCTCAGTTAAGGGAGCCAGTCTGGAACAAAACTGACCAATTAAACAAACAAATCCTTTATCAGCATGTTGCAGAAAGGGTGTCTCCAGGTTTCAATAATCTGCCCTTTAGAACTTAGCCTTTTTGTGTTACTTTAACAGAAAATCTGTTTGCTACTTTTACTGCTATACCCAGAAGCCTTTGGTTTTAAGTGAATACCATACAAACAGACAAACGAAATGGCGTTTTTATTTAACCTGAAACAAATCTCCAACCACTAATAGTGTTCAAAACAGTAACACCTAACACCGAAGCACAGTGTTTTACAGGGGCTCTAATGGGAAACTGAAAACTAAGGGAGGGAGGCCCACAGACAGGCACAGATGCCTCCCAAGTGACTGATGGGGACTGGAACTCTTTAGCTAAGGAAGGTAGGAGAAAAGCCATCCAGTCTGTGGAAAAAAAAAAGCCCTCATTTACTGACTTACCCCTGCTTTTTCCTGTACTGCAAACTCATGCTTGTCCGAACCGTCATGGTAGTCTCCCGGTAGATGTTACTAATTTTTCATTTATGCCACCGAGTCTCAAATCAAATGCTACAACTTCTAACTCTCGAGATAGACCCGTGAACTCTGAATGTATGGAATGGTAGCTAAACACTGGGGGAGGGGTGTAGTTTGTTTTGCTTGTTGATTTTTAAACCCAAATGATATCATTGTGTAGATAAGTTTGGGGAACTGAGCCTTACCCCCCTCAGTGCACCTCCAAAAGTGCACTGAGCACCAACCCCTAAGTCCGACTTGGATGCCGATGACATCAACAGCAAGTGCAGACCTGACTCCTGGAACCCGAGCGGCTGGATTCTGAAATTGTGCAATTAAACCTTCCGAGGCATGTCTCTCGTGTCAAGTGGGTTTATGGTCGGGTAGTCATGAAGCCAGACTTGTTCATGTTCCGTCTGGACAGTTGGCACATGTGATCCGTGGACATCAATCTGTTTCTTTTTAATTAGGGGTTATATTTTAGTTGGCCCAATATCAATCACTTCAAAAAGGAGAGGGAAAGAAGGAAAAAAAAAAAAAAAAAAAAAAAAAAAAAAAAAAAAAAAAAAAAAAAAAAAAAAAACCACCACCCAAGCGGGAACGTCTCAGATAACAAGTAAGAAAGTTTGCTACCGGCGACCTCATTTTGAAACACCAAGGGTGAACTACACAAGGACCCAACTGTCACAAGGAGGTCAGCCTTACCATTGCAAAGCCAAGAGATTCTGCAGAAGCCCAAACTTCTGGGCAAGGGCAAATTCGGGGATCCCAGGGAAGCAGCCACCCCACAACAAGACTAGCGGCAGGGAGCTTTGGTTCCCAACCAATGCACCTAGCCTGGCAGGTCTCTGGCATGCTCTATGCCCAAGAGGTGGAATCGATCCACCCCACCCGCTACCCCCATCCCCACCCCACGCCCTCCTCTTTTTTTTTTTTTTTTTTTTTTTTTTTTTTTTTTTTTGTAGAGGAGAAGCAAATCACCACCAACACCATCTTTTCCCCAGAGGTCCTAGGTGGTTAGTGACAGAGATATCTCCCACACTTCCGCGAAAGGGCACGCAGAAATCTGCAAGCCACATTGGGAATCAGGCCACCAGGTCCTGAGAGAACCCTGGCGGAGAAGAGCGGTGTTTAGAGAGCGCTCAGGAAACCGCGCGTCTCACAGGTCCTGACCTTGACCAGAGGCGCGTTGGTTCTTACTCCAGTCCTTCAACCCGCGTACTGTGCGGGTGGGACATGCCCGTCCCGCTTGAGGATCCCGGGTCCCTTCGCTTCCCCCTGACAGTACTGGGCGCACGTGCGCCAATGCCCGGCGTCCCGCGCTGTCCCGCACCACGTCTACGCTCTGAACGCCTACTGAGCGCAGAAAAGTGAGGCAACTAAGTTGGCAGCACTCAAGATCCCCGGAGCGCACAGCCGCGGCTCCCACGCTGCTCTGGCAGCCCCTCTGCCCCAAGCCGGTCTCCCTTCCTTCGGCCGCCCCAGTCTCGCCCATTCCAGACATGAAACATCCAGTTCCTCCTATGGTCCCAGCCGCCTTTGGGAGCCAGAAGAGGAGGGGCGGGCGGCTGGGGACGCGGAGTCCGGAGCGGAGGTTGGGGCTGGGTGAGCGCGCTCGCAGGGGGCGCGGGACCGTGGGACACGCCCTTACCTTTCTTTTCCTCCAGCGCCCCACCTGCGGCGCACAGCGCGGCCAGCAGCACCAGCAGCACGGTTCTCGCGGTCCCCGAGGGTCGCATCTCTAACCCGGCGAGGTTGGCTCTGGCTCTCCGGGATTAATCCGAGATCGACTGAGTCCTACGGTCGTGCCTGGTGACTGCGTCCGCAAGGTACGCCCCGGACTCAGGCGCGCGTCCCGGTGACCCGTCGTCTGTCTGGGAGGCGAAAGCCTCCGCGACACGCTCCAGACGCCCTAGCCCAGGAGGAGCGCACAGTGCAGGAAGAAGAGGGAGGCTGCTGCGCGTTGCGCTGGGGCTGCCCAGACGTCTAGCTCGCCCGGGTCGGGACGTGGGGGAGGCTGGGCGGGAGGAGGAGGGACTAAGTGGAGGAGGAGGGATCCAGAGGAGCGAGGAGGAGGAGAATGTCAGGAGAGAGGAAGCGCTCGCCGTGAGGATCGAAAGCAGGCAGTGACCGGAAGGTGGTGGTGGATTGCCTTGGCCACCACTAGACAAGGCTCTGGGGGCGAGTCCTGGCTGCGTGCAGCAGGGCAGTGGGTGGCCGTTGGAGTTAATTTCTGAGTGGGGACTCCATTCCTCTGCATTTCAGGATCTAGGAAGTCCAGCCAATTCTATGTCACGGTCCCCTCCTTCCCTCCGTGTCTCCCACTTTCTTCCTTTCTTTCTTCCAATTAACAGAGCAACTCTGGACCACCTCGGTTACAAACTGTCCAACGGTAGAGCACGGGCTGAAAAATGACACAGATGGGGATGCTGTTCACTTATTCTCTGTAACTTCTCCTGTCCAGTGAGATCACAGCAGGGGCAGGTTGACTTTGGCAGCAGAGTTCCCAACCGCACCGCACCGCACGGGCAGGGCAGGGGTGGGGTGCCGCATGTCTGAAGTGGCACTCAGAAGTCGGAGGGTCCTTCAGATCCCATCAAGAACCCTCCAAGTCTGCTTAAAGAAGGACAGCCAACTCCTGGCACAGAGAACGGCCTCAGTTTGTGTGCTGGGTGAACGCGTGCATGCTGAGGAGCAGAACCATGGCAGTTTCTACAACTGGAACCAGTCGGGAGTGCTTCAAAAGCAAGGCAATGTACACGGGAGGCGAATTCCTTGGCAAAAGCAAAGACTTGACACAAACAACAGTGGACATATCTTTAGAGCAGTTAGCAGCCTCCACAAACCCAAACTAGCCCTGCCGCACACCAAGAGGCAAATTGCCAGGTAAGTTCACCTAGAATTTGGCCAGAAGTAATGTGTCCCCAAACTGCAGGACCGGCAAAGACCAACTAGTGTCCCTGCTTCTTAGCTATCAGAGAAACATATCCCGCTTCCATTCAGTCCAGAATCTCCGAGTTCTTCACAAAATCACTTGGTCCACTAACTTAGGTCCCTTTGTGGTGGGTCTCCTGATTAGCAGGAGTCATGGCTAACTAGTGATGTTCAGTTCAGCCTTTCCCTTTTCATGCAGCCATAAAGGAGGCACTCCGGATTTTCTTTTGCACCCAGCAAAGACAGGGCTGCTGCCCAAGTTTTGCAGGCGGCATCCTGAATGGGAACATTCCACCCCGCCTGTGCTGGGACCCTTGTCACACCCTGAAACCTTCATTGTGAAGTAGAGCAGGGCTTCTTAAACTTTTTCCTCCTCCGGCAACGGCTTTTCATGGCAGTTTTTATGTATTCTTGGGTAGGGACTTTATATGAAATAGGTGTCCTAATCAGACACCTGCCAATGGTAGATCATAACACAATGTTAAGATAACTTTTGGCATATGTGTGACTTTACCACTTGTTAAAGACTAAGGCAAATTTGCATACCAACGAGATTGATTTGTTTATTGTTACATAAATATTAGATTTTGACTGAATATTTGAAGCTACGGAATGTAGAGCATCTGTAACATTGTTCAGAGTTAATTAATATTTTGGTTTACAGTTCTCAATGCATGAAATAGAAAAAATATATTTAGGGCTATTTTGGACATTTTGTCCTAATCCCATGCTAAGATTCTGTTACCTTAAAAAAAAGACTTAAGACATTGATTTTTAATATTAAACATTCAAACACAGTACAATCCAAACACTCCCACTTGAAGCTCATATGCTAAGGAATGATGGTAAGAGAATAGTAAAAAATAGTTTTGTTTTCTGAATCATGACATTATTGTTATACAGGAACAGACAATTGTATATGAAGTAAAACTGTTGCAATCCATACCACATGGTAGTCTTGCATCTGAACTGAGTTTTTGATGCAGCAGTTCTTGGTACCCCCCCATGGTGTAGCAGCGTGCAAAGGGTGAATAATGTGTGTATAGAAGCAAGCAACATCACTGTGCAGTGCAATGCAGCACCATGGAGCACTGCCAGAAACACCTTAGTGTGATTAGAATTTTTGAATTAAACTTTGGTTATTGCACATTCAGAAAACTTTTACTGTTGCCAAAATGTTTGTACCCCTTTCCCAGAGTCACGCATTGGGGAGGGGAACACATGTGTCAATTTTCTGCTACATGTTCCAAGTAAGAACGTAGGTCAATTTTTAGAGTAATACAATAATAAGGGGGGATTAGAGAAACACAAACAAGAAACATAACAGTAGAACACAAAATGAAGATGAAATTGAGTTTTAATAATCTGCAGACAGTGAAGGTTCCCATGTTCACTTTTCCAGGGCTGAAACTCTGGCTAAAACTATATTTTCTATGAAGAAACAAATCATAATGAACGCATAGTCAAATAGAAATGATAATGATAGCTTTTTAAAGAATATGTAGAAATTTTTATGTAGATTTTTAAGAATATGTAGAAATTTCTCCTATGAACCCCTAAAAGAGGATTGTCTACCAATGACTTCAGGAATCTCTCTGTGACAAGCAGCCACAACGTTCATAAGCTGCTGGTTAGAATATCCCTTGGTGTGACCTGCTGATGGTTAGAAGATGCCTCAATATGATCCCATGATAGAACACCCCTTGGTGTGATCTGACTGCAATCCGGCTCCTAGAAACAAAGCTTCCTCAAGAGCATCAAGGAAGTGGTGACACTCTGAAGTTACAGAGCACAAAACTATGACAGCTTCTATGAAATATGCTTCCCTTTAGGATACCTACATGGAATCTTCTGGCACTTCGCCCTAGGACACCTGCATGCACTGCATAGTCTTCTGGGCTTGAACTATGAAGAGTAATGTCAGGATGAATTTGTACTCATTGGCAAGTCCTAGAGTTATTGCTGCTTATGTTAAATAAAAGTGGTCTCGGTAGGCTGGCAGAAATAACTTCTGGAAAGAACAGAGGAGCCTTGCAGAGCATACCCAGAACTTTGCAGACAGGCTCTGTGGAGAGTAATCAAAGTGAAGTACTTGGTACTTCATACACTTGGTACAGGTAAGCCAGGTGAAGTACTCTCTGTTGCTACCTCATCCTGGCGTGGCAGCAGCACTCGGGACTCAGCTGAACTCTGGTGAGACGTCAGTATATCTGATGACTCATGAGCCAACTTACATTTTTTTGTTTCTATCTTATTATGAAAAGATGACACTGTAGTTTAGAGAGGATCAAGAACTCTCTAAGTCCTTGCTAATATATGATACAAGCTGAATTTTGGCATCAGGGCTCCAGATTCTATTCTGTCATATAGTCAAAATTTGTTAGGTCAGATGCAACCAAAATCTCAGCTTGGCCAAGAAAAAAAAAATGAATAAAGTCCAGACTTGACATACTAGCAAACACATGCTAGGGTCACTTTCCACAACAAATCCCTGCACTGTGCCCATATTAACACAACTAGCTGCTTACTCTCTGCCAGATACATTATCATGCAATTTTTCTGATGAATGGCTACGTTGGAGGCTTTGAGTGTAGTATGTTGAATAACAGTTTACTCTTCCCTAAGAGTAACATGATGTTGAGGTTCCTGAGTTCTCAGATTCCACAGGAAGAAAGACAAGTTGTATCTTTTAAGTTTAAAAGAAAAGTAAACCCGAGGGAGGAAGACAAAGCAGAGGAGAGGATTTCAAAGTTTGCAGATATCTTAAAAGTCATACTCTGGACCTATCTAAGAACGGAATGAGCGGACCCCAGAGTATAATGGATTTCTCTAGAGGGTTTTCCTCTCACAGGAGCAGTAAATGCTAAGAGAGATTATGAGTCAAATTCTAAAATTATGAAACAATGTGCTCTTCTAAAGTTTTCATTTAAAAGTATATGCGTATAATAGTTCTTACAGATGTATTTTAAGGATTCCCAGGAATCTGGTAACAATTTGCATCAAGAGAGCTATTGGGTGTTGAAGGTTAGAGGGAGGTTTTTTCATTGTTTGTCCCTTTACACACTTAGAGTTTTGTCCTGTGAATACAAGGGTCATTACCCTCAGATGATCCCTGCTGACATTTGCTGGCCCTAGGAGAGCAGGCTCTGCTGCTGTTCTGGGCCTTGCATTCATTATTGTTGGGTCACCTGATTCTGAATGATTATTCCATGAGAGAAAATGCTGACAGAAAACTGTTTTGTTGCTATGATCCAAGAGTGGAGAGTTTCATGAAGCTTAACAATGCAAGCTGCTGGACAAACTGAAGAGTCAACATGTCTTGGATCCATTCACCAGAGACCTGGGTTAGAAAGGCACATCTTTCTGAGCAAATCTGGCACTGAGAGGTGGACCCAGGGAAGTGCAGCTTACAGGGGAACCAATGCCTGTCTAGGAAACCCTGAATGAAATTGACACATGCTTGTCTTAGTAAGGAGACGCCTGTGAGTTACAAACTCCATAGGGACCCACTTTTGGGAAGATACCAGGGATGATACAGTAAAGTGAGTGTTACATCTAGGAGACTGACCAGATTCTCACAGAGAAATCCTGGAGATAATTATATAGTCGTTCTGCCTGGGGAAGGTTATCAGAGGCACAACCTATGAAAGCTTTGAAAAGAGTTTAACATAGTTGGAATAAAGGAATAAACAACTCTCAGTTCCTCTAGGTATCTTGGGTGAGGGCAAGGATCTAAGAAGCATGTACAAAGTTCACAGTCCAGAGACACCAGCTCACTAAAGAGCTGAGACCTGTAGTAAGACGTAAAGGACCGTGGGGTCCTTCACGTCTCTCTGAACTGTACCTACTAAAAGCCTCGTTCTCATAGTTCCTCCTATCAGGGTACATCATGTCTACCCTGCAACAAAAGCTTACAATGTGTCTATGTTAGCCAGTGTTCTATTGCTGTGAAGCACCATGACAAAGCACACTTAAAAAGAAAGTATTTAACTGGGGGCTTGCTTACACTTTCAGGGGCTTAGTCTATTATCGTCATGGCAAGAGCATGGCAGTGTGTATGCAATCACGATCCTGAAACAGTAGTTGAGAGCTGCATCCTAATCTACAGGGCTGCTTGGGGAGACAGACTATGGGCTTGGCATGAGCTTCTGAAACTTCAAAGCCCACTCTCATTGGCATACTTCATTCAACAAGGCCACACCTCCTAATTCTTTCACATAGTGTCACTCCCAGGTAAACAAGTATTCAAATCTGTTAGCCTGTGGGGGTCATTCTCATTTGAACCACCCCAGCATCCTAAAAGTCAAGACATAATTTGAAGAGATTGGACAAAAACTGAAGCTAGAGTTGGGACTAGCATGAGAAAGCCAGGTGGGATGCTGCCTGCTTATAATCTCAGGGACATGGGAGGCCGAGAAAGGAAAGCCTGAACACAGAAGTTCAGTGACAGCCTGGGCAACTAAGGGCCTAACAGCCTTTAAAAAGAACATAGCAAGAATGTTGCAACAATCAGACCAGAATTTTAAAAATAAACAAATAAAAAAACATAACCATGATCAATGAGCTACAGCTTTAATTTTAATGGAAAAATGTACACAACACATAAGAGGAAATGAGCCATGTAAATGGAGAACAAAACATGAATGGTTCAAAGACAAATGCTAGAGATGAAAGAAAAAACCTTGTAGGTGGACTGAGATATGTCTTCAATGACCTTTGTGGACTGGCAATGTCTGAAGAAGGAATCTATAAATTTGAGGATAAGTCAATAGATTAGTATTAAAAAATGAAAAAGCAAAATAAGAAGCCTGGGAGTTGGGGGAAATGACAGAGAAAGATATTGAAGAGCTATGTGGCATCTACAGAAGGTGAAATGTGTGATGTAGACATAAAAAAAGAGGCAGAAACATCACTAACACTTAAAGTAATGGTGTGTGACTTTTTTTTCCTAAATGATCATCTGCCACTAAACCCCAAGTCTAGCAAGATTAGAAAACATCTAATAGGATTAGTATCTAAACCATACCAACAACTCTCACATAGGCATGCTGTGTCTAATCTTCACAAGTTGAAGGCAAGACAAGGTCATGACACCCTTCTGGAGAACAACCTGACAAGTGGAAGAGTTAGAAAGACACCATCTACATAAAAAATGAGAATTATATCTCCACCCAAGTAGGTGAAAGACTTTTGCCAGGAAAAAGTTAAGACACTGAAAAAGAGAAATTGGAGGACACTAGATGATAGAAACATTACTCATCTTCCTGTATTGATAGAATTAATATTGTGAAGATTTATGTTTTCCAGAAAACAATCTATAGATTCAATGTGCTTCCCATAAAAATTGCAATGAAATTCTTCATAAAACTAGTATTAAAAAAAAAAACAATCTTAAAGGCCCATGGAAACAAAAGATCATGGATAGTCAAAAGGACTGAGCTGTGTGAATATAGCCAGTGGTATCATGTTACCTGACTTCAAAATACACTACACATCCATAGAGGCAAAGACAGGTCAATATGTCAATATGGGGCACAAAAAGATATAAATGAAATGAAACAAACCAAACAAAAACAAACAAACAAACAAACATCTCTAAAACCAAAATAGCCTTTTCAACAAATGTTTCTGGCAAATGTAGATAGTCATTTGCAGAAGAATGGAACCAGATTTATAACTTTCACTCTGAACAAAAGTCAATTCAAAGTGACTCAGGATCTTAATTAAAATCTAAAACTTCTAAGGGAACACAATTCAGGATAAAAGAATAGGCAGCCATCTCTGAATAAAACCCCAATAATGTTTCCATCATTGAGAAATGGGGTTGCATGAAGTCAAAAAGCTTTGCACAGTGATGGAAGCTCTTAGTGCAGTAATCAGACAACTTTCAAAATGGGAGAAAATGTTTGGCAGCTGCTATTTAAATAAGGAGTTAACATGTAGACTACATAAATACTGTAACTATTGAAAACAAAAATTGGCAATAAATAAATGGATTGATAAACTGAACAAAGAATTCTTGAATGACACAATCAAATGGCCAACAAAAGTTTTTTAAAGTGTTCAACATCCTTAGTCACTGGGGAAATGCAAATAAAACTACTTTGAGATCTCATCTCATCTCAGTGAAAATGACTGTCATCAACACATGACAACAAGGATATAGAAGAAGAGGAATCCTTATTCATGGTTGGTGGGAGTGTCAACTGGCACAGTAACTACAGAAATCAGTGGAGAAGTTCCTCAAAAAACTAAAATTAGAATCAACATATGACTCAATTATACCACTTTGGGACATAAACTCAATATTCTACAACATACCACATCCATGCTTATTGCTGATCCTTCAAAATAACAAAAAAAATGGCATCATGTTAGATCTTTATACGCTAACACACAGATACTAGAAATGTGGTGCATAAGCACAGTGAAATTTTAGTGTCATAAAAAAAAAAAAAAACAGAAACTGAAGTTTATTATAAGAAAGTGAGGCCAACCTGGAAGACGTATTAAGTGAGGTAACTCAGGCTTAAGAAGACAAATACCATGTGTTCTTTCCTAAGTATGGATCCTGTCTGTGATAGTTGGTGCTATCAACTTGGTATTATCCAAAATCACCTTGGAGATACGTCTCTGAACACACAGGTGAGGTAGTATCCAGGTTTGGCTAGCTTCTGGGAGTTTATCTTGAACAGTTTTAAAAGAAATGGAAGATCTATTTATTGAGGACAGACCCATTGCCAGGGCTGGGGTCCTGGAGCACAAAAAAAAAAAAAAAGGAGAAAATGGTTTGACATCCTGACATTCACCACAGCTCCTTGACTGTAGCTGCTTTAAGCTTTTGTCTGCTTGACTTCCCTGACCTAATCCAAGGTACATTGAAGGTATCAAAGTGTGGAGCAAAACAAACCCTTTCCCCTTAGTTACTCTTTGTCAAAGTAGCAGAAAAGTAACTATGACACAAAGTTCTAATTGATGCATGTGTGTGTTAAAGAGAGAATGAGTGTGGGCAAGGGATAGAAAACTGGAACTATTCTATTGTCCTTTGTGGGAGGCAATAGAAAACGTGATATGAAAGTGATGGGAGAAGACAGGAGGCAGAGAGGCAGAGAAATAGGGAGGAGTGGGGAGGCTAAAAAGTCAATCAATATGACCAAAGCAACAGATGTAGACAAAGTACTGACAACCCACCCCGATTCACTTATTGGGAAAACTCTCAGCAAACCAAGAGTATAAAAAAAAAAAAAAAGGGTTCCCTCAGTTTGATAACAACTATCTACAAAATTGTCCCATGATTTACATCATGCTTAGGATGAGAAATTCAAAATACACCTGCTATAGTCCAGACAGAATGCAAACACATTTCACTACTGGTTTCAGTATCTTATTACAGGTCAATTAATTCAATGGCTCAGTAATAAATACAATATACATTGATGTGAAGGAAGATAGAAAAGGAAGTTTCATTTGTATAAAATAATTATATTTTGGAGGTGGTTTCTGGAAGCTAGTCTCAAAATGGTATTTCAGATGGTGAAAGAGCTGCAAAGGGAAGAATTCTATAGAATAAAATAAACAAATCTGAAAAAACAAATCAAATTAGCTATACGTATATCTGCAGTTGATGGAAAAATTAGAGTTATTTTTCTCAAACACTCAGATGAAAAGATCCACAGAAATTCTTACAGTTGCTCCTATATTGCTTTCAGAAGCAACAACAACAAAACAAACCCCAAGCCCACAATAGCCTTGGTTGGTAAAGTGTCCTGTGTTTCCATCTAGAAGAATGAGCATAAGAGCTTTTTGCTATGTAATCTTTGTTACATGACAAATGAGAGTTGGAATTATTAAAATAATGAAATCATGAAACACAAAACACTTGAATGCATCTCTTTAGCTGCATTATAATAAGCACACAGTATGGTTTGCAGCTACACTTCAAGGCCTCAGCAAAACCGCCATTGGGCCAAGAAGAGCCATCCAGAAAGCAAGGTAAGCAACAGTGGGCTTCAGGAAGAGAGGAAGGGCATATGACTTCTGTTTAATAGATAAAGTAAAGTATGGGAGCATTTGGCAATGCTAGCTCTTTTAGTACGATTCAAAGTTGTAATAAGTGGTGTTCTAGATTCACTGAGTTTGAAGTGGGTGGTGATGGTCATATTCCAAACTCTGACCTCACGGAACTAACACTACCTGTACTTGCTATCTTGTTTATTACATTCATTGTCTCCCTTCCCCACTGTGTGTTGTGTGTATAACATATACACAGGCATGTATACCTCAGTGTGTGTGTAGTGGTCAGAGGGCAACTTGTAGGAGTTGGTCCTCTCCTTCCACCATGTGGGCCCACCGTGAAGTCAGTCATCAGGCTGGATGGTAACTCCTCTAAACAATTTGGTATACAACAGCTAGAATAAGAGAACCTTACCGTGGAGTCTAGTTCATTAGGTCTCTCCCTGTATTAGTCTTCATGGTCACATCAACATTGGAAATAATATAAATCACTGTACTTCTTAAAAGGACTTTGGGGCTCCCAGTGGCAAGATTTAGTGGCAATGACTTTTCCCTGAGATTTCTAATTATGCCCGTTGAAGAATCATACTGTTCTTCCAAGAGAACTGCTCTCGGGCTAGGGAGATGGCTCGTTGATTAAGGCACTTGCTTTGTAATCATGAGAATGGAATTTGGATTTCTAGCAGCACCCATTAAAAAACAAACCGAAACAGAACAAAAACCAGCGTACAGAGGTGTGTGGTTTTTATCCCAAAGCTGAGGGATGGGTAAGAATGAATGGTGGATCCCTGGAACTTCTTGACAAGCCAGACTAACCCGAATAGCCAGTCTCAGGTTCAGTGACAGAGGCCAACAGCTCAAAAAATAAAGCAGAGATCAATAGAGGGAAAAGACAGCAGAGCTGACCTCTGGCCTAGGCACACACAGCTGTACACGTATGTGCAGCCTCTCAGCAACCACCCCCTCCATGGAACTGCTATTTGTTGCAGCAGCTGCAAAGGGAAAACAAGGTCATCAACAGTCCAAGTGTGGGCTGGCATCCACGATCCCTGGTCATGCCTTCTGCAGATGGACATGCTAATAGGGGTTTTGCTGTTTGCGCTAGAACTTGCACATTTGGTACAGACTAGAGAGCCGTGCACAGCCAGTGCCTTGGAACAACACAACACAACACCTCCCAGTTGCTGTTCTTCCCTTCCTTCCTTCCTTCCTTCCTTCCTTCCTTCCTTCCTTCCTTCCTTCCTTCCTTCCTGCCTGCCTGCCTGCCGCCTGCTTGCTTGCTTGCTTGCTTTCTTTCTTTCTTTCTTTCTTTCTTTCTTTCTTTCTTCACCTTTCTTTCTTTCTTTCTTTCTTTCTTTCTTTCTTTCTTTCTTTCTTTCTTTCCAGATGGCCTTGAATCCTGCTTCCCTTCCTGTGGAGTGACTACAGGAGCCACCTCAGATTCTGCTTTGGGAATCCAGCTGACAGTGGGGCTTCACAGCAGGTGTGTAGGTGACGAGGACGAGGACACATGAGGCAATGGTGGACTTAGAGAACAGAAAAGATTGCTTACAGCTATGCAAAGATGGGAGGCAGATATCCAGGAACATCCTAAGGGACCCCTACCCTCTAGCATTTGGCCCAGATAAATGTGAGTTTTCATTTGAGAGAGCTTTACCTGAGACTCTTGGCAAGAAATCTGGTCTGGTTTTTAAACCTCTGTGCCTTGGGATGTGGGGCTTAATGAACCAGCTATTTTTGATCTGGCCAGGCTGACTTTGTGACCCTTTGTGGGTTGATAGTGAGATTTGTTTTGCATGCACTGTTTTAATTGTTCTCAGCATCCACCCTCTTTCTTAAGAAACATGGTGTTTTGTTTTTTGTTTGTTTTTGTTTTTTGGGTTTTTTTTTTTTTCATCTACTTTTGAATGAAAGGTACAAATCATAGCTGGTGAGAGAGGGTTGAGGTTTCTATAGTTTTAGGGGGGATGGTAGAGGTGCTATTGAGGGTTTCCTCCTTCACTTTTTGAGATTTGAGGATGTTTGTGAAAGTTATTTTTTCAAAACAATCCTTAGGTATTCTACTGTCTTTTGCCTAGCACATGATACACAGGAGAGAGGTCAGGAAGCTCTCCAGGGAGATCAACTGAGTTTCCCCTTCAGTTTCCTCTTCACAAAGAGTCTTTTGCTATCATTTGCAGATGAGCAAAATTCAGGTGACCAGATCTCAGAACAGCCTTCTATCCAGGAAGGAGCCTGGGAGGCTTGCCTAGGTCTCACCTAGTCCTGAGGCAATGTGTCTTGGCTATTGTGGCTGTCATACAGGCTCCTGAGGATGTGACTCTTACATGGGAGTCACGGGAATAGAAGTCACTCTCAGAGTGGTGTGAAGGGGGAAGGCCTGGGTTTCTAACTATAGTCTTAGGAAGCCTCCCCAGAAGTGCCACATGGTAACCTGGCTGCTTCAGTGCCACAGTCTGCTAGAACAGATGGTTCTTTGGCCAGCCTGAATTGCACTGAAAAGTGTCCACATCTTCCAGAGGAGATGAGCATCCTAGAGATAGCACTGAGGACAGGAAAAGCTGTTGCTGGTACCAGTGAGTCTCATATGATGAGCCCTAGGATGGAGAAACAGTAATATTCTCATGTTACCTAGCCTTGGAGACCTAGTGGCCATGTCTATATTATGTGAAATGTTACACTGACAGCCTCAAAAGCCAGGCCAGTGCACATCAATGTCTTCCTCAGCACCACAGGCTGGCCTTGGGTAGAGGACAGTAAGCCAGCAGCTAGCTGCCAGAAAACAGAGGATTAGGCTTCCTGGGGAACTTCAGCTGCTGCCTGTTTTGAGTGTCTTTGTCCTCCTGACCTCTAGGATTCATATGTGGGGATGTCGCCTGGCCTTACATCTGGGAAATTACTAGGAATAATAATTAGCTTTAAACTTTGGGTAGTTCAACCATCTTTTAGGGGTCTGGAGAGGAAAGGATTCATTTGGCCTTTATTTCTTATTGTTGTTCTTCTGAAGGAAGTCGGAAGAGGAGGAACTCAGGCCTGGAACCAAGAGTTAGGAGCTAATGTGGAAGCCCCGGAAGGGTGCTGTTTACTGACTTGTTCTCATGCTTGTTCAGGCTAATGTCTTTCTCTCTCTCTTTTTTTTTTCTTCATTTTTCTCTCATATAATACATCTCAACCACAGTTTTCCCTTCCCCCTTTCTTCCCAGTCCCTCTGCCCACCTTCTTTCTCCTCCAAATCTAGCTCTGTTCCTATCAGAAAAGGGCAGGCCTCGAAGGAGTATCAACCAAGCATGGCATCTCATGTTCCAGTAAGACTAGGGACATCCTGTCATATTAAAGCTGGGCAAGACAAAGAAGGGAAAGGGTCTCAAAGACAGACAAAAAGGGGTCAGAGATGGCCCCTGCTCCCATCTTTACAGCAGGTCTTATTGTTATTTTGGGGTTGTAGGTTTCTAAGACAAGGTCACAATCTGAGGCCCAGGCTGAGATTACAGGAGTGAGATACACACCTGGCTCCTACAACAGCAAGTCCATAGGAGCTACTAACCTGGCATTCCCAGTAGTCACTACTGTTTCTCTAGTCACCACTCAAGCCACTGTGAATGACCACTGGCTTGTTACTGCTCATGCCTGCCAAGGGACATGGAATTCTGAAGAACAGGCATTTGCTTCTTCCATAGCTGGGTTGGGATTTGAATGAGTGAGTGGGAGGTGATCTCCCCCTAGTTATGCCTAACACGAGGCACTTTATGGCTTCTCTTATTTCACCATCTTGGTCCCTGGGGTTAAAGTCAGGTCTTCAGGCTTAGCAGAGAATAGCACTATTTGTAAGCCATCTGGGCCTCAACGTTGTTTTGATAAGCAGCTGGTTAATGCTATTTCTCCCTTAGGTGAAAAAATGGGAACAGGAAAGAACTGGAAGAGGTAGGCCAATAGTCATAATTTGGACTTGCCACACTTGAGACAATTTTAGACTTCCACATGGAGATATGGAATAATTAGGTAGATATGTCATCTTGGGCCCCAGGGAAGAGATGGATGAGCAAAAGATAAAAATTGTGCTCCTAGATTATCCAGTTATAATTTAAAGTCAGGAGGGTGAGCAAGCTCTGAAATGAACTGGAGAGGATAAAGAGCCTAGAGGAGAGACTGGCTTATGAGGTGAAAAGTTAGGAATCGAAAAGGAAGAAGAAAGCCTCAACCTCAGCTGTCAGGAGCCTCCGCCCTGAAGGCAAGTGGGAGAACTGGTTTGCTCTGAAAGCATGGGCCTGCTGCCTTAAAGGCTGCAGATAGCTCAGTGGACTCTGGCAATGGAATGCTTCTCTTTCCTTATCAGATGCTTCACTGGAGTACTGAGGTAAGAGTTTAGAATGGGATTCTGTTAGAATTTTCCTAAATTTGCAGAAACATTTAAAAACTACTGATGGCTTCAAATTATTCTCTCTATACACGTGCACATATTATATTGTAGAAATTTCATCTACTGCGTATAATATTATACCTCCACATTCAGAAAAACATCTTCCCATTTTGTCTTCTTTTTACTACATACTTCATAGGCTAAGAAAAGTCAGAATTCTCAGTGCTAGGGGCTTAAGAAGGATCTCAGGAAGGACAGAGGGGCAGTGCTTCTTTGTGATGGAGGAAGAGAAAGGAACTCCTAGGTGGGAAAGCTCTGAGCAAGCACTGGAGTGTGATGGAGCAGGCAGGGGGAGAGAGGGAAGAGACTGAGGCCTGGTCTGCAGTAAGAGTCACATGTCTCCTTTGCAAAGTCCTTAACGTCCACTCACCTGTACCCACTTCTATTACTGATTTGACTTTAGAACTTCAATAATTATTCCGTCCATTTGGTTCCAGAATAAATGGAATTTAAAATGTGTACAGTAAAAAGTCCCATTGAGCCAAAGCTGATTGATTTTCTAGCCATTTCCAAATGGCTTGTTAGCTTCCTGTGGTTCTTCCAGGCCAGGCTTCACACCTCCAGGGTTTGCTCTACACTTTGCACATGCATACTGTGCCCAGGTGCTCAGTTCCCATCAGGACTTCAGGAAGTCTCCTCTATCTTCATATGAAATTGATTATATATATGATTATTTTCCTAGTACGCTAGCAAAGCGTGCCAAAAAAAATTTCCAAATAAAATCAAATGAATAATATTTAGTATCAATTCTATGTATTTGAAGAAAATGCGTGAGGGTTTTGTTTATGAGTTAAAATAAATGTTATTTCTACTATCTATAAAATCTGCACTTTTAAAATTTAGACAGAGAGGCAGAAGTTTAGAATTCATGTTTAGCCTGAGAAGACTTGTTTTTTTCCCCAGCACCAGTAAAAGAAAAGAAAAAAAAAATCTAAGCATGCTTTAATAAAATTCATGTATTTAAATGATTTTTTCTGTTTCATTTAGCATTTCCCTATGGTCTACTGTTCATGTATTTATTAGCTATTTGTAAAACTTTTAAAAGTCATTTTTCCAACTTAAAAACATCAACTTAAGGTATAGCTTATTTCTTTTATTTACTTAATGGGGCTGGGGATGGATATCGTACACACACTAGGAAAGCATTGCTCCATTGAGCTATATCCCAGCACTGAGATACCATTCACTCACAGCCATATCCATAAATAATCCTGTATAGCTGGTATTCTGAGTGCCCGAGAAATAACCATTGAAATCAGGGTACACCCGAGGGAGGCATTGCCATCTCCCCTAATAGTTTCCATGTTCTGTCCCTTAGCCTGACGCCAATACAGATTTACGCGCTGTCATGGATTAGTTTGTATTTTCTAGAGTTATAAAGAAGTATGTATTTCAGAAAGTATCGCATGCCATGTGATGTATTGTGTATAAATTGAGGTCCATCTCTATTGTTGCCTTTCGTGGTAGTTCATTCGTTATAGTTGCCATATAGTACTCGGCAGGGTGGCTAAACTACCCTCTGTTTATCCACTCGCCAGTGCTGGACATTGGACTGTTTCCAATGTGAGGTTATTCTCATTATCAACAAAGTTACCACGAACATGCACATACAAGTCTTTGTGTGGATACATGTTTTTATTTCTCTTGGATAAATACTCAGGAGTCAACTCAATGAGTCATAGAGCAAACAACAGTCTAACTGCTTCCTGCTCGTCTACTCCTGCCCTCATGCTGCTGCATCTAGGGAGGAGGGTCAACTGCCCATGGTAGGTCATGGTTTCAGGTGAGGCAGGAGTCATGTAGGCAGCTGGTTAGAGAACTAATGGGTCTCCGAGCATGCAAACCCTGCTGTTATACTTACCTGTCTTGTCTAGTGTACAGTATCTCAAACCTGGGACTAGGAATGGATCATAGTGGATGCATACTTATCTAAATAATGTTTAATCTTACCAAGTTCAAGAAACGGCATATCAGAAATTTTATTGGCATTTCAAGCTTTGAATAATCTCCATGTTAGATCTAATAGCAGTTAATACAAGAGAGAGACGGAGATAGTGAATGACTGCTGTTTTTCCACATGACTATATCTCGTGGGAAGATGTAATAGGTAACCACCACCTGGCGAACAGCACTTTGGTAGTGAGGGGATGAGGACGCTACAGAGCAGAAGTCACCTCAGTTGAATTGTTGAGTGAATCTGCTGCCTACATCCTACTTGACATTAAAAAGGTGATGCTAACCAGTAAAATGAAATTGAGAGGCACTTTCTCAAAATCAGAGGGAGACTGATTTTGATTAACAAAATTTTATTAATCATTCAATCAACGAAATTGCACAGCCTATTTTTGGAAAATATGTTAATAAACTCAATAATTGTTTTAGTAAGTATCAATGAAAATCACAGGTAGTAGAATTAAACTAATTAACAGCAAATAATAAAGTATGCTAATTACTAACTTACTAGTACCTCAAATATTTTTAGTTAATTAGACCTTACAATGAACTTGTGCAAAGGCTCCAAGTCAATGTTACCACCTAAGAACCCCCATGTGTCATCTAACCAAAATGAAAAAGTACAGAGGACTGGCAATATAACTCAATGGTAGGTAATTGCTAGTATACATGACATATGTAGGGTCCTAGGTTTAGATTCTAGATACACACAGATACACATAGACATGCAGGAAAAAATAAGGAGTAATGTCTATATATGAGAAAAATCTCAAAGATGGAGCTACAGCCACGGCTCAGCAGTTAAGGGTGCATACCTCTCCTACCAACACTTCACTCAGTCCCCATTGCCTACCTAACCCAGGCAGCTCACAAAACACCTGAAACTCCAGCTCCAGTCCCTCTGCCAACCTTTTCTGACCTCTACTGGCACCCAAACTCATGCATACATGGTTAAAACATAAGAAATGACTTTTTAAATAGAAAGGAAAGCTATAAAGGTCAAGAACATGGAGAGGAAAAATAATCAAAATGTAATTATGTACAAAGGTTTTAAAAAAAAACGAACCAAAAAGCTCTCTGAGTATAAATGTGAATTTGTAACTTATACATAAAACAATATTTTTTCTCTTTAGGGAATCAGAGAGGAAAAAAATTTGTACGAATTTTTTTATTCATCACATGTCCAAATTCACACACACACACACACACACACACACACACACACACACACACACACATTTAATGCCAGTGAAATATTATGGTGCCATTGAGAGTCATTCTTCCTTGCTGGTAACCTTACGAATGCCTAAGACTATGGAGACTTCAGAACATGTAACAGTGTCTACATGGAGACCTAGAGCCTACTCCTAGAACAACGGTTTATTTTGTAGTAGCTGACCAACAGCCACACACCCAAGCACAGAACAAAAAAGCAGAAAATCTCCACTCGTCGACATCTGCCACTGTAAACTCCCAGCTGAGAAGCTGGCCTTTATGGTGAGTGATGCCATCAGCAACAGACAAGACTGGAATGTAAAAACAAAACAAAACAAAACAAAACAAAACAAAACAAAACAAAACAACTTAGAAAAGCTCAGGATGCTAGCAAGACTTAAAAGACTACCAAGGCCCTTTCTACATGTGTATAACAGTTGCTGAAGAGAGAGGTTTTCCAATCAGTTGAGCTACCTGCAGGCTGTGCAGGGAGCTACAAGGATGCAATTTCACTCAAGTCCAGCTTAATGGACAAAGTTTATTCCAGGTACTTACCGGAGGATGTGTGAGCAGTTGCTGACAGAAACAGAGTTGACTCAAAAGAGTCTGTATAATAAAAATCCCAGCCCACGATAACTCATGAGAAATGCAATCTTACTGAGGTGTCTATAAATGTCAGAGACTGGAGGACCAAAGAAAAAGCACAGGTTATCTAAAGAGAACGGAACAGGAAGATCATAGTTGTTGATTGACAACCACTGGGCCCAGGTGCACTATTTATGTGCAAGTTTTAAAAGAGCTGACTCAGCAGGGCCCTCAGGACTGGTGTCGAGCTTTAATTAGCCCTGCTGCAACCATAGTGGGCTGTTAGTTGTATGAAGTCGATAAGGCTCTGGCAGTTCTCAGAGTTTTAGGCCAACATTTACATTGGGATTTAGAGATTCTATAGCAGTGGTTCTCAACATTCCTAATGCTGTGACCCTTTAGTGCAGTTCTGAATATTGTGGTGACCCTCCAACCCAAAGAAATTATTTTGTTGCTACATCATAACTGTAATTTTGCCACTGTTATGAATCGTAATGTAAATATCTAATAAATGACTCCCCAAAGGGGTTGTGACCCACATGTTAAGAACTGCTGTTGCATAGCAACCAAGATGGGATAAGGTAAAGGTAAAGCAGACGGATGTGTCTAGGTCACTGGAAGAAGAAACATATGGCAGATCTGTGTTGAATGGAGTGCCTCATTGCATGGAAAAACCTGAATACCTGTTGCTGTGGAGTTGTTGTGGGAGTGAGCTTCTGCAAGGCTCAAAATCCTGAGCAACACTTCCCAGATACAATGTTGTATCGCAGTGTCCAGAAATAAATGTCTATATGTTCTTGCTATTTGTACCATGTGTAGATTATTTGTGTAACTGTGTGGTGGGGCTTCCACTGTGTCATCTGAGAAGCACTAAAAGTCAAGCATCAGACAAGCACTGTGACTGACTTGGTGAATCAGTGATTATTAATAATTAAAATCACCATTGTAACTATAGGCATTCAATGTAATTCAGAAGACAGTGTGTTCATTTGTTCTTTGATTAAGAGATCTACCACATTCTGTCAGTTCCTTATGTATTGCTATGCTTTACACTCAGTGATACATTCCACACTGTATTTGCTGGGACTTGGTCTTATGCACTGTATATTATGCTCTGGTTACAGTCCGGACGCTGGCATTGCCATTATTATTAAACCACCTCCTATCATTGTTGAGTAAAAAATGCACCCCAATTATCTCTTTTTGGTTAATAATCAGGCTGTGGCTAGGCAGAGGAAATAAGAAAGCTGGGCTTCTTGTCCCAGCCAGGGATCCCAGAATGAGGTAAGAAAGAGAAGAAGCACAAGTAAAGAAGTTAGTGAGACAATGTACAGCCATGAAGAGGATTCACCACAAAGTTGTGGTAGGAGAGAAGACATGAGGACACATCCAGACCAGAGAGAGCCAGGAAAAAGTCATATTGGCACACAACAGGGAATTTGTCTGTGTGCTAGCAGTCCAGTGGAGTTAGAATAACTCCAAACCTGCCACACATGGTGCTTAAAGCTTGTTAATAAACTTAATAGATCTTTGTGTCAATTATTTGGGAACTAGAACAGAAACAGAGAAGGCTTTCACCCCCAAATTACTACTTCAATATTGGCAGATGAAATGTGGAAGGGCCCACACCTTGCTATCTATTTCCCCCAAATTTGGTTTCATAATAAGGGTAAATATAAGCCTTTCCTTGTTCTCCTCCTCCTCCTCTTCATCATCATCATCATCATCATCACCACCACCACCATCACCATCATCATCATCACCATATTTTTTGTTGTTATTGTTGCTGTTTTAGTCCGCACATGGCTTCTACAACAGAAGCTCTCAAAAACAAAAAAGCAAAACTATGTACTGAAGATTTTTCAGTGAAAAATATCAGATGTCTACATTTTTTTGGCAAGACAAATAGACACTCTGCTTCACTTAAAGGGAATTTGTGAAGCTTTTCAAAGACTATGATATGAAAAATCATTGTTTGAAAATATGTGCTGCCAAGTTGAGTGACCATCAAGGCTGTGCCAGACACACAAAATAGAACTGAAAGCATGTCCGTCTTCTCAACAGTAATTTATGTTTTAAAAAGTTACAAATCAGACAGATTTTATTGTAAAAGCTAATATGTGGAGCATAATTTAAAAATTCAGGCACTTACTGTCAGTTTTCAGGGACAAATTTGTTCATGTCTTTTTACTAGACTTATGTGTGTCTTGTCTTCTTGGAGATGAATGTACCTCACTTCAAAGCCACCTTATTCATACCCTCGTTTTTTTTGGCAGCACCTGTATCTGAAAGTAACTCTCAATAAAGAGTCACATGATGGAAAAATAGAGCCACATTATTTGGTAAACACCTTGAGAGCTCACTGAGAAGTTTACCTATTTCTAGTGAACCAGATGCTGATGCATTAGTATCTCAACTATATTTAAGTATGTGTGCCTGAATGAGTTAATGTGCACTCCAGGCCTTTGTGTATTCTCGGAGGCCAGAGAGCATCAGATCCGGATCCTCTGTAACTGGAGTTATAGGCAGTTGTGACCCATTTGGTGTGAATTCTGGAAGCCAAACCTGGATCCTCTGTGAGATCGATAAGTATGCTTAACCACTGACCCATCTCACCAGGGCACACTACAGAGTCTTATGTCCTCTGCCCCCACTTTTCACATTTACAATACAAATATTTTTAAAATCAATAAAAATGTGTTACTTACATATGTTCATTTTCTTTATTGGTAATCCCAGAGGGAAGGAAATTCATGTCCGATAATACAAATCTGATCAAAAGCTCATGGCCGGTGAGGTCCAAGGTCCTCAGTGGAAGCCATCACTGTTGTTTTCTAAGGGAATATGTTGTTAAACTGCCTTCTTACTATGTTTGTTTCCACAAACTAGTGCAGCCTTGATTGAAGAAGTATGAATAACTAACTGGTCAAAGTGAAATGAATGAGTGACTTTTCAATGCCCAGTCTAAACAGGACATGTAAGCCTCATCCTCCAAGGTTCATGATAGAGGGAGTAAAAGGAATGCAGAAGGCCATGGTACATTGTCTTTTGGGCATGACATGACTCTTGCACTCATGAGCTCACAGCAACTGTGTTTATTGACACTAGACTTGCTCAAGATTGAGCTGGTCAGCAGGTCAACATTCCATAATAAATCATGAAGCCTCCACCCATAGGTGAGGAACTGTGGTGATTATGACTTCTTGGGGAGAGAAAATTTTTTATCTTTGATGGTGTTGCTATCGATCAGCTGCCCAGGCTCACTCCTAACCAATGCTCATGCAAGAAAACTCTTAAAACCAGGGAAGGAAGGAACAAGAACAAGGAACAAACATGAAAGAAGGGTAGGACATGCTGAGAAGGGTTTAGACAGCTGATGGATGGATGAGAGACAAAGAGGGAGAGAGAGAGAGAGAGAGAGAGAGAGAGAGAGAGAGAGAGAGAGAGAGAGAGAGAGAGAGATACAGACACAAACACAGACACACGGAGAGAATGTGTGTATGACTGCATGTGTAAATTACCAAAATTTATTGTCTACATGCATGGAACTGTCAAGAAATAAAGAAATTAATAAGCCATGAAAGTAGGAGGAAACTTTGTTGGGAATAAAAAGAAGATTCAGAGGAAGAGAGATGAGGAGGATCCAAATGCATTGCATGCCTGTGAAGTTTTCAAAAAATCAGGTATGTTAAAAAAACAAAAATGACAACAAATGATGATGAAAGAGGAAAGGAAGTAGAAAATTGGTATGGACACTTGGATTCTGAGTAAATGAATGAAAGCATTATTTAAAATAATTTCAGCAGTGTGTTTTTAACTTGTTAATAATTTAAAGCCATGGGAATCATAAGAAAAGTTCTAGTAAAGATGAATTTGCCCCTCCCTCCCCCTCCCCCTCCCTCCCCCTCCCTCCCTCCCTCCCTCCCTCCATCCCTCCCCCCTCCCTCCCTCCCTTCCTCCCTCCTTTCCTTTCTGTGTATGTTGCACCTATGTGTATGCACAGGTGCTCCTGTACACATAGGGTACCACTGGAGACCAGAGGTTGACTCTCAGATGTATTTCTCAATTCTCCGTATTTCTGAGACAAGATCTCCCACTGAACCAGGATCTTATGAGTCCAGAGTTCCTACCTTTCTCAACTGTTCCCTCATCCCAACCCTAGAATTGTAGGTGCACACCATCATACATCAATTTTCAGTGGGCACAAGTGATCCAAACTCAGGTTTTCATTCCTCAGCAGCAAGTACTTTACCCAGGGAACCTCACCCAACCCAAATCAAAAGTATTTCAACCATGCGTGATCTACAGAAGGGGCATCAGAGATATGTCTTTTGTATAAATTAATTTTTGTGTTAATTTTTCTATAACGTAGAAACGTATTCCTCAGTGATTTCATAACTTTATTAATGAATGCTTTATGTAGGTGTTAAAACAAATACTCAGACTCATCTTTACTATAGTTTGTTGGCTACAATATAAGCAAATACTTCTTTTAGAGGGAGTGTAAAAGAGTTATACAAGCATTGATTTTTGTTGTTTTGAGTATGGAGCACTCATGTAGGATGTGGTTGGGACTCTTTCATTTGTAGATGATAGAAATAAAACAAAATAAATTATTTCAATTGTCTAAAGCCAAATAAGGAGATTTGACAGAGCGAGGTGCTGAAGGGCTGGAAGTGAATGAAGTCAGGAAAGCCCAGTTGGGGGAGACTTGAGAGATAACTAATATGACTCTAGAGAAATAAAAAATGAGTTTTTAAAAACTTTCAATTGGTTATGAAAAATCAAAAGGAGAATCATTTTAATAAAGGCTTAAGAACATTATTAGAAATTTCGTTTTTATTGTTAACAAATTATTTTCTTCAAATGTAGATGACACCAATTAACCAATTAATTTTAAACTTATGATGACAAAGCTGAGAAGTCGCAAAAGAGACAGAATGACCACAAAATGTTACTTTTTACTTATAGAAAAGATCTAGGTCTTTGTCCTAAGTTGCACACTCATTTTGTATTTACTAGAATCACCTCATTTTCCCACTATGGCTTTTGTGTATGTTGTCTCCATGTTCATCTTGTGAAGGCCGCAAGCCATCACACATGCATTTCATGTCTGCTCAGCTGATGACAGAAGACTGAGTCCTTTCATTTCCTGCTTAGCTGGAAGGACTAGAACTGAGTTCTGTTGACCTTTGTGGTGACCATCAATCCCAGTGGTCATAACTCTGATTAATCATAGCTCTCCAGAGAGAAAAAAACCCAGCACATATGCAATGATAGAGAGGTTTATAGATAGGTAGGGAGGTAATTAGGTAAATAGACAGCAATAAATCAGTTGACAGCTAGATAACTAGGTAGCAAGATGGGTAGAGGAGAGGAAATTCATTCTTGAAATTGTCCTACATGATTTGAAGGCTACAGAATACCATGGAAGGTTGCATATCAGTGACCTATCTCATTGCTGTGACCAAAGTGTTGACAAATCCATCTTAAGGAAGGAAAGGTTCATTTGGTTCATAGTTGAAAGGGTTATATTCCATCATAGTGAGAAGGTGTGACTGTGTATGAGGTGGCTGGTCATATTGCATCCAATCAGGAAACAGAGTAAGTTGAGTATTGATGCTTATGTTTGTGCATTTTTCCTTTTAAACAATCTGGCACTCTTTATCCAGCCCATGAAATAATACCATCCACATTCATACTGTGTCTTTCTTCCTTAGTGAGACTTTCCCAGAAATAGCCACACTGACATGCCCAGAGGTGTGTTTTGTAGGTGATTATTCCAAATCCAGTCACGCTGACAGTGATTAACCATCATAGGCTATCAACAACCTAGAGTTCCTGGGATGTAATATGGTCTCCACCAGGAGCATCATAACCAGAAGAACAATGTATAGCTCTCAGCCTCAGACTTAAAAGCCTGAAAACCACTGAAAATCTGTAGATTCCAGAAAAGAATGTCCCATCTTGGAACACAGACATATTCAATTTTTCTGTTTTTTTCCCTCTGTAGGACCCCAACTGATCAATCAGATAGGGGCTACTCACATTAAACCCATTGAGTCTACAATTCATATAAAGCTGTATCAGAAGCACCCTCATGAGCATATCCTCTGAATAATTTTTTACCCAGTTTCTAGGTATTTCCTAATTTAGACAACTTGGTATGTAAACCAAATAACTGTCACATAAGGTGACACAGTGCTTTGACTATCCAGGCCTCAGAGCTTGGGGAGAGTCAGACTCTCCACAGTGACACAAGTGAATGACTAGGTTGTTAAGGTAGCATTTGAATAATATTACCAAATGAAGGATTGTTGGTTTTAAATCAGTTCACAAAATCTCAGTCCATTGGGAATGGTGTTTCGCCCTTTCAGGCATTTCATGAGAGAAAGAGAAGTTACTGGTAGGAATAGGAGAAAAAGAGTTGATCAAATTATATCAAATCTATGGAAGATTGTTTCTATATAGACACATCATTTAAGCTGTTGAAAACAACTGTCTTGCCCAGCTTTAAAATATCACATGTTGCCAGGCAATGGTAGCGTACATGCTTAATCTCAGCATTTGGAGGCAGAAGCAGGTGCATCTCTATGAGTCTTAGGCTAGCCTAGTCTACAGAGAGAATTCCAGGACAGCCAGGGCTATGAAGAAAGATCCTGTCTTGAAAAAACAAATTCTCTCTCTCTCTCTCTCTCTCTCTCTCTCTCTCTCTCTCTCTCTCTGTGTGTGTGTATTTCTGTCATGGAAATGAATCTTGAGTTCTGAGTTAGAAGGCTACTACAAAGGCTGTCCCAAACAGCAAACCTTACAACACAGTAAAATTTGTTGTCAGTAACCCAAATTCATGAAATCAAAGAAGTGTAAGAGTGCAGTAATTTATTTCTATATAAATAAATGCCATATAAATAAATGTCCAGAGATAACACTCATATCACCATAGTCTTAAACCTAGACACTGTCTACTTTTGAGTGACTCACCAGTTATGAACACCCCAAGCTTCTTTCCTCTGCTTCTCTACTTTTTTTGATGACTACTCAGGTATGTGTGAAACATTGTACTAGCTGATGAGATTAAAGGATGATTACCACAGGCCTTGTTCTTTCATAGCTTATAGATCATTGAGAAGGAAAAACATTAACCAAACTCTAAAAGCCATAACTAAAGGATCCATGACTAATGGATCAATGACTTATGGTGATCAGAATGTATGCATGTAATACAGGGGACAGAAATCCATTGAGTAGGATCCACTTGCATGGAAATAAAGTATCAACAAAGCTCAGGATGATGAAAGAGACCCTAAGTTAAAGTTACTGGTTGCTTCAAATTAGGCATGCAGAATTAGTATAGATTGAGTTAGATCTAAAACTAAAGGGTTACGCTGGGCTTTGCAGGAAGACAAAGATGATGTTAAAACTATGGAGCTTTACAGTATAATTAGTGGGACAATATAATCAGAGTAAAATTTTAAAGTGATGTCTTTAGTGTCAGCATGGGGAGTGTATCAGAGGCCCTAAGAGGGGAAGTAGACAGAACAACTATGAGTCACTCTAGAAAAAAATTAGAAATAGTTTCGCCAGATAAGATGTTATATATAGAGAGGTGTAAGAAGAAGAAGAAGAAGAAGAAGAAGAAGAAGAAGAAGAAGAAGAAGAAGAAGAAGAAGAAGAAGAAGAAGAAGAAGAAGAGTGCAGTAATTCACTTACACAGCGATTCACTGGGAAGAAGCCAGTCTTCTCGGACATTAAAGGCATATAGATAAAGTTTGAGGAAGATGGGGATAAGGATGCGTACCATCCCTGGCTTAACTTACTAACTTAATATTGAGACAACCAGGAAAAAACAACAAAAAACTAACAATAACAACAATACTAGAAAACAAACAAACAAAAGAAAACAACCAAGGGCTAAGATGGACGTCAGTGAATTCAGCACTTGAGGCCCTAGATTTCATCCCTAGCACCATGGTCCAACCAAAGCGTAATTATAAAGAGGATTTCAATTTGTGAAGTTTGGACTTTGACATATTTAATTAGCAATGCCAAATAGAGAGTTCGAAATCAAGTCTTGTGACCAGAGATGTTATGTGGGATGGGACATAACATATTAAAGTCTTTCAAATGTCAACAGTATTTAAAGCCATGGAAATGGGTGACTTTATCAACACAGAGTAGGAGAGAGAATGAGAGGGTAACAGGAGAGAGGCAACTGGGAGGCAAGAAAAGACTGGGATCCCCAGACAAGGAAGTCTTACTTTAATATTGGAAAAAAAAAAAAGTCCCACATTTACTTCTGAGGTGGAGCGTGATGAGGTGGCAGAGAAGCTGAGTTAGAACAGACAGATAGGGAAGAGGAAGACTAGCAGAAAGTGTGGCCATAGAAGCCAAGGATAAACAGTGATTCACAGAGGAGGAATTGGTCAGACAGCCAGTTGCTACTGGGATGTGAGGCAGGGTAAAGACCAAATGTCACTCATCGGATCTAGAGAGGCCGAAGTCATTGATGACCTTAGTGAGAACTGTTTGGGAAAGTCTGGGGGTGGAAGCTAAATTTCAGTGGGCTGAAGAGTGACTCAGATCCTGTTTGCATGGGACTCTTGCCTTTTGATTTTGCCTTTTTTATGATTCGTTGTCTGCCTTTTGAACCTGATCTATTTGTCTTGAGTCTCAGACACTTGACTCAGCCTCAGTCAACAAGGCCTTTCTCCTATCTTAATTAGACCCTTTAGATTTCAAGTCTTATTTCTGGACAATGTAGTGTTCTAGATAATGCATGAGTTATTCCTCAAATGAAGATAATTGAAGCTTTATTCATCAAAGCAATGCAACACAGACCTCAGGCTTGCAGCAGGTTTTTCCACTAATTGTATAAAATTGGTAAGTTGCTTAACTTCAGCCTCTTCATCCAGGCACCAAGTCTTGATCATATTCTTTTTGAGATGCTATTGTGAAGATAAATGCCTCTCATACATTTAATAAATGGCATCTTCCTTTACCTTTGCAGTCCTTCCAGGAAACACCCATCCTTTTTACCATCTGTCTTTGGGTCATCACAAAATCGAAAGTGTTTCCAACATAGTATGTGGTAATACAAGCTTCTTCCGTTATATTTCCTTCTTTGCTCAACATTCATTTCTCAAACCTCTTTTATGTGATGATCTCAGAGTTAGGATGGAACAATCAGTGATGATCCAGGGCTCATAATCTAGTGTAAGAGACGGACATAGAAAAAAAAAAAAAACAGATGCTGATACCATGATGATAAAATAGCAGGAAGTACTGAGAAGGAACAGAAGGCTGCTGGGAAACAGAAGACGTTCAAGTGGAGCCATATTGAATTAGATTTGGTATGTAAGCTACCATTGACATGCAGGCAGAAAACAAAAATATTCCCTCTTTTGTTTCTCACATTTATTCTTAATCTAGAAAACAAAGACGGACTCCCTTAAGAAGCTACGAATTGTGATGCTACATCATTCCAAAAGCGAATCCGCGTCTAGGCAGCTATGCGATGTTGACCGTCAGAGTTTCTCTCTTTTACTCTCTACCAGGTTACTGAGTCGTCTCTTAAACACTACTTCTAATCTATCTGTGTGCTGACAAATAGTATAGTCATGCTGGATAGAATTACATAAAGATGAAAATGAATTGCTTTGAATGAGGCCTCTCCCAAGGATCACATACCTAAACTCTGAGGTCTGAACTTTGTACCAGCTCGTTACATTTCTTACAGACAAGTGTAACTCCTGGGTTCTTGGCCAAGTTTTGGACAAGTGAGATTCTAATTAAAAAACCTTGAGCTGGATAGGGTTTTCGTATACAAACCTAAGCCACCATGACGCATACTTGCATTGTTGAATAAGGTTATCATTTGAATCCATGGAGAGCTGTCGTGTGCACGGGATTAGCTGCAGACCTGGGAGGGCACTGCACAAACACATGGACTAGTCCCTATCTGATTTTGTGGCTTTCTGTCTCTCCACTGGTGGCTGCCACCTCTCCCAGGTCATGAAGTTTCCTCCCCTCCTTAGGAGCTCTGTCTTTACATTCCTTTGTACAGACTTCCCAGCTTAGGAGAGATGTTTGTAGTAAAAGAAACTAGTGCTACCTACTGGGGCAAGTATATGGCTGCTTAGTAAGAACTGTTTGGTTTGACTTTGAGCTGACTAGGCATATAGGAGATAGACTGGGGGCAGTTTGTATCGCAACTTCGCTTGGAGTCTATACATTTTCAACAAAATTAATCTTCATATGCCAGGAAAAATGTAACGAGAGAGTGGTGAGTGAGAAAAGGAGACCGTTAAAATGATTTCCTGTCCTATGTAACAATTGAGCATTGTTACTCCGTTGACTCTTGATTATGGCAGCTCCTATGCAGGAGAATTCTTTCTTGTCCTTAGGGATTAGGTTCTCTACTCCAAAAAATACTTTCATTTCAGATTGCTCTGATCTAGGGCTTATAAGGTGATAGAGGACCAGGGGCTTGGTTAGGTTTAGAGATGACTTGTCTTCTTGTCATCAAATACTCTTCTCTGCCATGTCGTAGACGCACAGCTTTGTCTATCCTCGGAGCACATAGAGCTCATCCCCAAAGAAGGCTTAAGACAGCTACAGGACATGGTTGTATTTAACTGACGGGGATTGTGTATGGATCCAGTACAGACAAGGATAGAATATTCACACAGTGCCCATCTCATTTATATTCACAGCTTTCAAAAGCTATCTACCTCGAGAACCAAGGCAGTGTGTGGAGGGCTCTAGAAAGCCTCCCTCAGCAGCTACTAAATTTGGTGACAAATTATGCACAAGGAGTGTGTATTGTGGAAAGCCCTACAGAATAATCTGCAAGCTCAGTGACCTATCTGACTATATAACCTACTTTGGCCGTGAATACCTTGTCTGAAAAAATGAGGTTGAGCTCGACAACTATTATATATTCTTTCAGCTTGAAACTGTTACTTTTGTAGACACAAGTGGTCCTCGGCTAAAGCAGCGACTGGTCTTTATTCCTAAGCTTTCTCCTCAGTTAGGATTTTGCAGTCTTCTAAGAAGTATTTTAATTAGAGTAGCAGATTTGACTATTCTAGATGGCCGTGTTAGAAAAGGGAGAAAACTGGAAAATTTTGATTTAACAGTATTTAGGAAATATTGGCATTTTGAAAAAAATACTTTATGTTCGGAAACATCAGCAGTTAAAGTGGTTTGGTGGAATTCGGGTGTTGGACATTCCATGTTTTAGTATCTTAATTTATTTCAAGAAGAAATGAAAAACAACAATCACAACCACAACCACAACCACCACCATAACAACAAAACCCCAAAGGCTCAGTTCTTTCTAGCAATGAACGCTGAACCCTCATTCTGCTTTGAAATTCCTCAGCATTTTGCAGCATTTACATTGGTTCCTGTTCAACACTTGTCTCATTGGAAATTTCAAACACTGTTCCTGTTATTCTATTCTTAGCCCTTAGCCTTTTCCCCGCCCCTACCCTCCACTAAACGTTGAAGATCAGCTTCATCTCACATTTTCCATTGCATGCTGATGCCCCCAGGGACCTTCTTGCTCCTGGCTTTTCTGCAGGGAAATGCTTTTTCACCCTTCGAGGGGGAAGGTACTGAAATAATCTCTGTCTGAGTCGGAGTGACAGAAAAAAATGCCTTTCTGGAAAGACAGGGGCATTTGTTTAAAATTTATTCACTTTACATCCTGCTCACTGACCCACCTCCCAATCAACCCCTCCCACAATCCTTACCAGCAGTACCGGTGGTCCAGCTGTTTGATGCCTCCTGGTGGAAGCTCCCTTCTAAGCTGGTAGTAAAATGGCCCAGTACCCTTTCGAAGTTTCCTGCACATCCTCTTAACAGTTGCAGCTGGTTACAAAATAGTGAGGTAAATCCTGCCATTTGGTGGTTCCCACATGCTCTCAGCAGCGGGATCTCCAAAACTGTCTCTTTTTATTAAATGTTCTAAGGAGAAAGCCAAACTGCTTCTGTGATTTGGAACATGATATTGCTTTCCCAGGTCCTCCAACCCCCTATGTCACTTGTTATATCATTGATACTCCCAGCTCTCATGACACCGTGAAGGGTAGCCTGTAACCCAGTTTTGGCACACACCCCCCATAATAATGTCTTTCACAGAACACTTTTTCATTCATTTCTCTGTTCATTCAGTAATTGTATAGTGAATGTCAGACTCTACTAAGTGTTTCCAAAGGATTTTAAACATTTCTGTACTGCATATTGTGCTCTCAGGACCTTTTTGTTCCCGTCTGTACATTCATGGATATTTTCAACTCACCATAACCTTATAGTTATTCTTAAAGTCAAGAACTCCAGTTTTGTTCTCTTAATATTTATTATTATTATTGTTATTATCATTATCATTATTAATGGTGTTGGTCTCACTCTATACTCTAGGTTAACCTGGACCTCATGATGGCTTTAAAATTAAGGCAGTCCTCCAGCTGAGGCTTTCCAAGTACTGTTGTTACAGGCAGAAACCACTGTCTTACTTAAGAGTTTTTATTGCTGCAATGAAACACCATAACCCAAAACAAGTTGTGGGGAAAAGAGGTTTGTTCGGCCTGCACTTCCGAATCACAATTCATCATCAAAGGAAGTCAGGTCAGCAACCTGGAGGCAGGAGCAGAGGCCATGGAGGGGTACTTCTTACTGACTTGAATCCTTCTGTGTTGGACCTAGGCCTTCCTACACATATGTAGCAGATGTGCAGCTTGGTCTGCATGTGGGTTCCAAACAATTGGAATTGGGGTGTATCCCAAAAGCTGTCTGTATGTGGGATACGTTCTTCTAGCTGGGCTGCCTTGTCTGGCTTCAGTGGAAGAAGATGCCCCAGCCCTGTAGAGATGTGATGTGCCAGGGTGGTGGTGGTGGTGGGGACACCCAGGGGGGTCCCAAATGCTCAGAGGAGAAAAATTGTTGGAAGGAGTGACAGGGAGGTGGGCAGTGAGCAGGATGTAAAATAAATTAGGAAATTAATGGTGATGATGGTAATGATGATAACATAAATAAAAACAAAATAAAAATAAATTAAAATCAGAGCAAAATTAAACAGTAAGGATGGCTAGAAGATAGCAGATATGTGAGAAGACAAAATAGGAAGTACAGTGGGAGCAGAGATTGGTTTTCTTTCTGACATCCTCTCTATCTTGCAGAAGAAGGCCATGGTCAGCCTTTCCTTTAGAATGAAAGTGGAGGCAGAACAAGCTGACCATGCTAGGATGAGGTATGAGTAGCCTTCAGTACTGTCAGTGCCGTGAGAATATAAACCTCTAAGGGTATTTGCAGGGCCTACAACTAGAGGCAGAAGTTATACTATTTTAGACTCTATAGATTATTTTTAAAAAAGATTTATTTATTTTATGTGTATGAGTGTTTTGTCTATGTATGTATCATACACGTGCTCGGTGCCATGGAAGCCAGAAGAGGGTGTTGGTTCTCTTTGAATTAGAAATACCGTGGTTGTAATCTGCTCCATGGATACTGGGAACTGAACCCTGGTCTTCTGCAGGAGCAGAATACACTCTTAACCACTGAGCCTGAGCCATTTCACTACCCTCAGGATCCTTGGATAAAGAACTTGTATGTGTTTCATGCGAACATGCTTAAAAGCAGTTTTAAAACATAATTCCCTGTCAGTGTGGAGGGTGAGCAGACAATAAGATCCAAATAATATCCAAAGTAAGCACATAATGGTTGGTGGTATTGAAACATCTTTTCAGCCTTGGACAATCAAGGGTTGATAACCTTGGGAGCGCTAGATGGTTATTGTGGAGTATGTCTGACCTCTGTGTGTTCAGAGGGAGAGAAGCAAGTTCAGTCCCAGGAAGTGGCAGTGGAGGTCACTGAGGACATCTGGAGATTGCTATACAGTTTGTTCCTCTGCAGCCTGTTCGATTACTCAGGAGTGAGCATTGGTGAGTAAGTACCTGCTATGATAACTGAAATGATGATCCATCGTGATAGGGTTTTCGTGTGGTCAGACACATGCAGGAAGGTTGAGTTTTGTTCTGAGCCTTGGCATAATGAAGAGTCTCTTGAAAGAGGGTTCATTTCCTCCTGACAAGGAAAGTGAAAAGCAAAGGGACCAAAACACTTTGCCAGCACCAAGGAGTGGCTCTTGTTTGCCTGAGCTGACAATCACATCACTGTGCTCAGGTCTCTAGTCCCAGCTGACAAGTTGCTGTTGATTTTCTTCAGGTAGTCACAGAATGAAACTCCTGTTCTTTTAGCGAACACAGATAGCAAAGCATAGTATGAGATGGGTTTCCGAACCTTCCTCATCATACTCCACTTTTAAAAACCAGAAAATAACAAAACAGAGCAATGAAAATAGGAGAAAAACCAAATAAAGACTTTCCCTACACACGCAAACTCACATGAGACTTTCATAAACATCACTCAGCGACGTGACACATATTCTGACTTAAGTACTCGACAAACATCACCACATCTGGCTTTCAAGACTGATACTTCATTTATGTGGTCTGTGGACACTTGCTCAACAATACATTGCTAGTAGACTATTAACTTGTAAAGTGGCTCAGCTTCACTGTTATGAAAATTAGCATTAAGTTGTCACATGTGTTGTTTCAGATGCTTGAGAAATGAGAAACAAATTCAGGCCCTGCCAGTAAGCAGCTTACGGACAGAGGCTGTGTCTAGCTAATATGTCATAGTAATCTGGTGAGCAAATGGCAGCAGATTAAAACACTTCACAGTATTGCGACAATCTAGCAGAAGTATATTAGAATTCTTTAAAATCTTTGTTGGTTTTATATATGCATACAAGGTATTCTGGTGGATGTGGCACAATTACCTTCTTTTCCCCTTCCAATTCTGATGAGCCCCTTCTTCTTCCCAGTAGCCACTCTCAAACTTGTGTGTGTTTGTGTATGTGTATATGTGTTTTTATGTGTATGTGTGAATACATATGTGTTTATGTGTGAATATGTGTGTCTATGTGTGTGTGTTTGTGTGTGTGTGTATGTGTGTGTATTTGTGTGTGCATGTGTGAATACATTTGTATTTATGTGTGTGTATGTGTGTGTTCATGTCTGTGTATGGATGTCTGAATATATGTGTGTGTGCATGTGTGAATATATATATATGTGTGTGTGTGTGTGTGTGTGTGTGTGTGTCTTGTGCAGGTTGCCAGAGCTGTAATGTGTAATGTTTTCATGATTACAATATTAGGAGGCAGCATTTTGTAGCATCACTCTCTATCTTTTGGCTCTTATAATATTTCTGTTTCCATTTTTGTAACGTTTCCTAACTTTGGGAGGGGTGATGTAGATGTCCTATTTAGGGCTGTGGATTCAGCAATCACTTATTTTTAGCATTTTGAGCAGTTAAGAGTTTCTGTATTAACTGACACCTTCAGAACAATAAAACCTCTTTGATAAATCAGAGTGGCATTACTCTATCGGTGTAAACATACCATCAGGCATTGACTAAAATAGCACAATTTAGCATAATATTATAGTCTCCCCAGGTATAGACTTTTGACTGGGTTTATAGCATCAGGCACGAACACCTCCCCATGAAGCAGGCCTTAAATTCATCCACAAAGCTGTTGGTTATCTCCCAAACACTCATGTCAGTATCCTATCAGTGGATACATCTTTCCCAACAGCTTGCTATGTAGGATGCAAACCTGGGGAAAACCCTTGAAAATATTTCTTTCTCAACAGCCTACATGTTGTCTTCTGGCTCTGTAAACGTTAGACAATAAGGAGGAAGCTTCTAGTTCAGTTCAGCATGTGTTTGGGGGTTGTATACACAGTGTATGGTATCTTCAGCAATAGGGTCTTACCATCTAATTCATCCAAACAACCAAGAATATTGGCATTATAGTTTGTTTTCCCATGCTGTGATAAGGTACCATGACCAATGCTTATAGTTTCTTAGGGATTATAGACCATCATAGGGCAGGCTTGGCAGCAAGCAGGCGTGAGGGCTAGAACAGGAAGCTGAGATATCACAGATTCAAACACAAGCACAAAATAGAGAGCAGATTGGAAGTGCAGAGGGGCTTTAAGTTCTCGAAGCCTGCCCACAATGACATACTTCTTCCAGCAAGGCCATACCTTTTAAACTTCTCCAAAGAATGAAACCAACTGAGAACTAGGGAATGTAATACTGGAGCCTATAGGGGACATTTCTCATTTAAATCATGACAAATGACAATAACCTATGTTGTTTTTCAAGTTTCTGGAGCCCCTATGGCCAATAACTCATAGGGAAGTATCCCACATCTGGGACCAAGATAATCACTGAAAACAAAATATAACAAAACATTCAAACCAAAACAAAACCGTGACACCTGGGAACAGCAATGCCCATCTATGCAAGATACCTATATTAAAATTAAGATTCTTTTATTTATTGTTGTTATGCATTTTTGGTTAGCTTATAAAGTAGTAGACTCCTGTGTTGATTTTTTTCATGTACTCTAAGTTTTTGTCTTCTCACCAAACCCTGTCTTTCCCCTATGCCCTTATTAAACATTTACACCCCCATTACTGTATTTTACTAACTCCTGAAAACCTTTCCCCACAACATAGAATATCCCATGAGTCTTCTTGCTTCTTGGTCTTTATAGAGATTCTATCTTAAACACAGAAATTTAAATTTCAAAGTTAAGATTCATATATGAGCAAGTATATATGATATTTTTCTCTCTGGCCTTGGTTTTACCTCATTTCATTAATATTTTGTAGTATCATCCATTCCACTAAAACTTGGTTCCATTTTTTTCTCTTCTGCTGAATAGAATCCCACTGTGTAAGTACCAAACCTTGTCGATTTGTTGTGTGATGGAAACCTAGGCTGACTCCGTTCCCCAGCAATTGTGAAGTATAGCACCAAACATGGTCAGATAACTCTGTTGTAGGGAGTCTTTTGAGCATGTGCCCAGGAGTGGTATAGCTAAGTCATACTGTAGGTCTGGCATTAGCTTTGTGAGGAACTTGAACACTGATTTATATAGTGGCTTGGATGGTCTGCAGAAACAGTAAGTGCGTTTACCCACTGAATACTCATTCACCACCAGGGGAGAATTATATAACTGCTAATATCATTTTCCGTGTTATAGGGTTACTTACATTTTTATCTCATCTTACTTTGATATGTCACATGCACCTAGGAACTAATTCATTTATTGTAGACTCTATAATTTCATATAATATAGGGTTTAATCTACATTCTTATGGTTTTCTGAAGTTCTCTGGTATCTGTTATGATTTTCGCTTTTGTAATTTTATTTTGGGTAGTATACAATTATTGCTTTTTTTTAGCTAGCTTAGTGAAGAAACCAATCTTATTTCACATTTCAAAGAACCAAATTCAGTTTTATTGATTCTTATCATTTTTCCCACTCTATTTCATAGATTTCTGCCCCATTGGTCATTATTTTTTTCCATCTACTATTTTGTGGTTTGACTTGTTCTTACTTACCTAAGGCCTTAATATACATCAATAATTTATTTATTTGAGATTGCTCTGATGTTTTAACATAGGCACTCAAAGATAAGCCCCACTCTTAGGATCCCCTTCACTGTAACTGATAGTATTTGCTATACTATGTTTAGATTTTTCATTCATATCTATTTTTTATTTTTTTCATTATTTCTTCAATGACACAGTCATCATTCTACACTATGTTGTTAATCTCCATGAGTTCATGTGCTTTCGTTTCATTTTGGTTTGGTTTTCTTGATGTTGATTTCCAGCTTCACTATGAATGATGTGACAGAAGTTACTTAATATTTCCTATATTTGTTGAGACTTTCTGTCTGTGTTAATATGTTATATATTTTAAAGGTAGTCTCATGGATTGCTGAAAATAATGGGAATTTTGTAGTATTCAAGCACAATGTCCTGTAACTGTCCATTATGTTCATGTGATTTATAGTGTCTTTTGACCTCAACATTTCTCTGTTTGTCTCTCTCTTTATTTCTCCTTCTCCTTCTCCTTCTCCTTCTCCTTCTCCTTCTCCTTCTCCTTCTCCTTCTCCTTCTCCTTCTCCTTCTCCTTCTCCTTCTCCTTCTCCTTCTTCTCTTTCTCTTTCTCTTTCTCTTCTTTTTTCTTTTTCTTTTTGTCTGTCTGGCCCATCTACTACTGTGTTGTGATCAGTCTATGACTTTATACTCTGTAGTATTTATTTTATAATGTTGGCAGTGTTCAGTGCATATACATTTAACCTTGTAATTTCCTTTTCATGACTTGTTTCTTTGATTAGTATAAAGTAGTCTCCTTTATTTCTTCTGACTAATTCCACGTATTCCATGTTGAACCTGTTTTGTCAGATATTAGAAAAGAAAGAGCTGCTTGCTTCCAACTTTCATCTTCTTGTAATATTTTTGCTCACCATTTCATCCTCTGGTAGTGTCTGTCTTTGATTTATTTCTGTGTTTTTTAGTTGGGCAATTGAGACCATCAATTTCTCCCTTATTGAAATGTCTGTTCTAATTCCTGCCATTTTCTGTGTTTGTTGTTTTCTTATTTTTCTTTAATTAGTTAAATATTGATCTCCCCGTCATATGTGGGTGTATTTGTCTTCTCGATCTACAGTGCTCCTCCAGTACCCACTGAGAGCTATTTTAGTGGCCCTGAATTCCATTTGCCTATATTTTACCACAAATGCTTTTATTTCTTCTTTAATTTTGGTAGGTTGTTCTGGTGGGTAGAGTTGTCTGTATTGCTGAGCATGGTCTTTTAAAACTTAAAATATATCTTTCCAAGCCCTCTGACTTTTAGAGTTTTTGTTGAAAAATTAAATGTTATTTTGGTGGCCTGTTTTTTTCTTGTAGTTTGTTGTTGTTGTCTTGTAACCTTTGGTAGTCTTTCTTTGTTCTGTGTATACATTGTTCTGACTTAGGACATAAGGAGTTTCTGTCCTGTTTCTGTCTACTGAATGTTATATATATATATATATATATATATATATATATATATATATATACACACACACATATATATATATATATAGTGACCTTTATCAAGTGCTGGAGTTGGTTGCACTTTGTACAGGTCACAGTGGAACCTGTAGATATGCATATTAGCATACAGTTACCAGTTCTTTTTTTTTTCTCCTAATTCACAGGTGTCTTTTAGTATTCACTATTTAACCACCAGACACCCAGGGACTGGTGGATTCTTTTACATTTCTAGTCTCATTAGAACTAAACCCCAGAAGCTCCTGTGGTGTTAGATGTTCATGATCATGCTGCAGAAAGAAGGACTCAACATTCCTAAAATGGAACTGCTCAGAGCAGCAAAACTCCAGAGGTTGTTCCTATTTGTTGGGGTGTTCCTTGGTAGTGGTGTTTCACAGATTGCAGCAATTTTTCACGGTCTTTTCTAATACACTCAACACGTGCTTTCTGCTCTGACACATTATTGAAGAATATTGCAAATGACGGAGGTTATTTCCAACCCAAAGAGCTGTCTCAATTACAAACAGTAGATCAATATAAAACATAACAAGGTTTGCCTATAAAGACACAAGATCAATACCATGGGCCTATTTCTGTTTAGATTGTAAAGCTGGTTTCCTGAAACAGGAGGTGCTTACGCCAGTACCGAGTGACCATATGTCAGGAGAGCTAGGGTTTTGTATGTCATTGAACGGATGCATGCCCAGCTCCATGATTTTATGATAGTCAATTACATTATTACATAATTCCATCTTGTAAATAGATGATGACATGCATATTCAACTGTACAAATATTAAACATTGATTCAACGGAAGATTGTCCACACAAGCGTTTTCAGTGTATCACAAAGTTCAAGTGAAAATTGGAATTATATATTTAGGAATTAAAATTAGTGGATGAATTAATGTCTGCCTCTTTTAGGATTGGGAAAATTTCCCACTATGCAAAGGGAACATCTGTAAGTACTTTCCAAGTTTATGTTTCAGTGAAAAGAGGTATCTCAGCAGCATGGTGCAGTGTTTGGTTTTACTTTCATATCTCTCACTAAAGTACAAAGGAAATGGATGTTGAAACGGTAAATGTGAATCTTTGAAGTATCCTTTGAGTAGGGTTCTGTTTACTGGAACTCTCCTTTGTGAATATGTATAGCATGGTCTCCATAATCCACAGTCTTCACTCACAGTTTCTCACCTTTCACAAACCCAGGCCAATAAATTATCAAAATGAACTCCAGTGGTTTTTACCTTGGAAAATCTGACCCAAAACAGCTTTTACTATCCTCTGCTTTTACCCACCCAGGACTTGTAAAATTGCAAGAAATGAGCATTAAAATAAAATCTCATAAATGCCTCATCATCCCTGGGCAGCCTCTACTCCATCTCAAAGGGAGGCAGTGTTAGCTGCTGCTTCTCTGGGTGTTTGGAGACACTGACGCTACTTCCAAGCCTCTGTACAGTTGCTTATCATCTACTGGCTATCAAGGTCATTAAGTCAGACACTGTTCTGTTAAAGGAAGCTTCCTTGCCTGTTTTGTTGTTGTTGCTTTAAGATTTAAATTTTACATAAGCATATTTTAGTTGGGCCATGATATGGTAGGTTTGTGTATGGCTCTTCATATGCTTTGCTTTGGGTAGTCCACCCTCAAACTCTTTGCTTTTCATTCTACTCCCTCTCCTCTTTTTGAATAAGCCTTTCCAGGCCTGCTGCACCACCTCTGTACTTCTGTTATAATGGATATCCACAATCACTTAAAATGCTTTTCTCCCAAAAAGATTCTTCTTTTGGTGTATGGTTTCTACTTGTTCTATAAGTTAAATGAAAGACAAAAGATTTGAAGCTAAGATCTGCATGTGAGAGAGAGCACGCCTCCTTTGGCTTTCTGGCTTTAGTTTCCTTACTACCTCACTGAGTTCAACTTTTCTTGCCTTCACCATTTACCTGTATATTTCATTTTGTTTTCCCTCATAGCTGAGTAATGTCCCATTACATATACATATCAGATTTTTCTTCCCTATTAATGTTTTGAGTTTCTAGGTTAATTGTACTTCCTAACTATTGTGGATTGAGTCATAAGAAACAAAGATATGCAAATCTCTTTAGTAAGTCTAAGATTTAGACAGAGGTCTTTCTCCAGTGTCAGAGAAGGAAGCTCTCCACAGTCCATCACCAAATCTTTTTAGGTCTAGGTCATCCAACTGCTTTCAGAGATAGTTTGCTCTTGAGCCTCTGACAGCTCTGAGTTTGGAGTCTCTGCATTCTCTCTGTGATATATTCTGAGTGTCTTTATTATGAAAAACAATGTGAACTCATGGTTGACTCCTGGATATTTCTCAGATTTGCTTCTGAAGTTTGTGCCTGACAAATCTTTCTGTGAATTTCTAAAGGAGCTTTTCTCTGATGTCTCCATTATAGTGGATAAAATTTCATAGTTGAAAACCATGGAGATAGAATATGTTGTGGGGAAGCACCAAATATAGCATGAGTCCTTTATGACATTTTTTTCATGTTTGTATGTAGTAGGTATGCATATCATATTGAGCATGAAATTTTTAGACATGTGGGTCTTCCAGTCGTTCATTCTTGGGGTGATGGCCAGTGCCTCTAATTGAGTAGACTGTTTGTCCACAATTGCAAACAGAAGTATGTTTGTCTAAGGAATATCCAGGACTCTTGAATATTCTGATAATTTTAATTTATGAATATTCTTGACTCTTAAACTCTTCCTCAAGACAACGTGCGATAAGGACAGGATACTTGTTTTCAGGAAAGGGTAGCACCTTGCAGATTTTACAGCAACTATGTCTATAAAGTATATGTATTAATCACATAATATGAAAGTAAGAATGACCCAGATTTTAAAGACAAAATCCAATAATTAAGTAAGCCCTTCAGTAAATAAATATCCCAGCCATCATAAAATAAACGCTCAATAACTGAAATAAAAAGTAAAAGATCCCACAGAGAGTAAAAGCTGGATAAATTCCACATAAAAGTGTTACAAGGGCCCTGGAGGCTTGGATCCTTTGACCCTGACCACACCCATCTTGTTCTTTTTCTCAATTGACTGTTGACAGAGGACATAAGACCTGAAAGTGACCTTTTTGTTCCTTCTAAAGTTTACACACCAGTGCTGATTTAAGAAATTAACCAAGTTGTCTGTTACAAGCCAGTAACTATGCTGTCGAGAGCGTAATGAAGGTCACACAAAATCATCTGGGGTCACCAAACGGTCATCTTGACAGCTAATGGACCTTACCAAGTTACAGACATAGCCAGATTTTTTTTTTCTAATTTTCCTTTCAAAACAAGAGGCTACACATCAATATTTAGAATTCTCCCAGAGATTGGTACTGTGAGGAATGAGCCTACACTGAAGGGAAGGAAGCTCATGTGGTGTGAGGATCACCCAAGCACTTCCTTCCGTTTTTATCTCTCTAGCAAGGGTGCTCCATCTCAAAGTTTCTTAGCATGCTGGCCATGCTGGGCACCCAGCAGAGGAAGGGGATTCTTTTGTTTCACGAGCATTTCACATGATGGATCAACTCCAACCACCAGTTTATGTGTTTTCTCTCTAGTTTTTAAATGGTGGACAAAGTACAGTAAGTTTAATAGGTCTTGAGAATGGGCACATTTCACTTCAGTTGAAGGACCTTATTCTAAAGGAGAGCCACAGGTTTTGTTGGAATATTTTGCTTGATAATTTCCAGCTTCAGTTTTGAGATGGAATCCATAGACAAAGAACACAGTCTGAGATTTCAAGAAGGGCTTCTAATACACTGAACAAGACAGAGTCACTTCTCACTTACTTCTGTTAGGAGTAAAGAAAGGGCAGGCTTCATGACTGCTGCAATAACAAAAAGAGGAGGAGCAACAGGACCACAGGAGAAGCTAATCAGCAGGTGGTTAAGTATGTGCTCCTCTTAGTGGTGATGGAAGAATATTAAGTCTATCAGGAGATGAGAGCTAGCCAGTGAGAATATTAAAAGATTAGTGTAGGTGCTAGGGGTAATGCTATAGTTAGCATTGAGGTTTACAGATTTACACAAAATTGAACTGAAACTCCCAAGCCTTATCAGATCTCTTAGGCACAGATACAGCTCTTTGTAGCTGGGTATGTCGGCACACACTTATGATCCCAGTTGTCAGGAGGCCGAAGCAGGAGGGTGGCAAGTTTGAGGGCAGGCTGGACTATATACAATGGAACCTTGTCTCAAACAAAAAGACTAAGCAAGCAAACTGATGATAGGTAGAGAAAGGAGAACCAAGGCTATAGTATAGACTTGTTGAAAAGCTCAGTCAAGAAAGCCAGCTCAGTCCTGGTTCCTCCTGAAAGCTTCCTAGTTCCTGAGGAGGTGCTGAAGCTCTAGGAGTGCTGGACTCTCAATGTCTATGCTATCCAGAAAGAGTAGAAATCTTCTCGATGTGTATTTTATCAATAAATAACTTTATGCAGTCTTAGCTCTATCAGGAGACAATGTTCTTTCCTCTTCAGCTAAGTTATGCCCTAAATAATGAATTATGTCCTGGGAACGCTATTTATGTTTTGAGACTGCATCTTTTTCTGCTACAGTCCCACACAGGTGAATGGAATTCTTTGTTATAAAATGTCTTTGGTCCCTGAACAAAGAAGCCAGTCATCCTCACAGTTTGTTAGGAGAACTGAAGTGGAAGAGAGATCAAGTCTGGATAGAGTTTTGTACTCCTCTCTTTCCTTGGTGAAGAGAAGGTGAGGCATGCTGGGAAAATCAGGAAGAGATTACTTTTGGTAGAACAAATATCTTTTAAAAAGACAGCTGACAAAATGCTATTTGAGTCCCAGGTACCAGAAAACAAGGAGCAGCAGTTTTGTTGCTGGTTGTGAAATCTTGGATGAAGTGACACCGTGTAGTAGCCCATTTATTCCCATTCTGGCAAAGCAGGAGCATTGGAAGGACTAGTTCAGACTCTGTGCAGGCTTGAGACTGGTCATCATCGGCAGGATTGATGCCTTCCTTTGTCTCCTGCTAATGGTTAGACACATATAGCTGAACTTATGTAGAGTTTGCTCCCGTTGTTTTGCCTATTTCAGTGGAATTTGTAGCTCAGAGAATCAGAGAGTGAAGGAACATTTTGTAAGTCAGAGACTCAAATGTCATCACTAGTGCTATGAGAGTGAAATTCTTTGGGTTATTTGATATAACATCTAACTGTATGTTATACTGTCTTTGAGGAAGAGACTGGATCAAAGTAGCAGATATTAACACAAACAGTGTAGCCCCTTAGTTGCTATGGACCAATGAGTGACTGTCCTGTGGAGATGGACAGGTATCACTTCAAGTGGTTTAATTGGCAGTAACTCTCCTTGATGATTTAGGGTATGGCAAAATACCAGTCACTACCACCCTTTTTCTCCCTCTGACTCACTCATTGGTCAGAACTGAGGGATTTTTCACTGTCTCCTTTTTCCCTTTACAAGACAGGGAATGTCTACAAGAATTCAAGGCAGTTGAGAGGAGAGAGGGTCACCCAGCTGACCTCTGGGCCATAAATTTGCATTGGATTTTGTTTTATTTTTTATTCTCTAACACTTTCAAAATGATCTGTCCAGTGTTGTAGATCAACAAAGCAATCTACTTTTTGTCCTGATTTCTCTTTTTGAAGAAATCCTATCATTTCAGTCTTTATTACATTCACAAAACAAGTTAAAAGTTCTACTTTTTAAGCCTTTCAAAACACCAAAAAGTCAGAGGTAAGACTTTTCTAATAACCCTGAAATTTTCCTGTGACTTCATCTTGCTTGTCTTGTTTTTTGTTTGTATAACAGAATTATAGTCCAATGAATTTTTATTAGAAATGATCCAGGTTTGGGTTTTAGGAGACACTGACTGCATTTATAGTTAGTCTACTTTTGGTTTTCTTATGCATCTGAGGATCTTTTCTGAGTTAGCTTAGTTAGCTTCTGGCCTGCAAAATTTAGCCTCTGAACATTTTGTGATGTAAAGATACATATTCTATATAACACTGGGTTCTAGGCTCCTAAAAGAAGTCTAAATTGTAGTGTGAGTAGATGGCTCAATGAATAAGTTTTGACAGCCTGAGTTCATGTAAAAAGCCAGACAAAGTAACACACACGTCAATAATCCCAGTGTGCCCTTAGTAAAAGATGAGAGGTGGAGATTGAGAATTGGAGGCTTGCAGGCCAAGTAGCCTTTCGTTCCTGTTCAGCAGTGAAACACTGAAAATTCATCTCAAATAAGGTGAAAAGTAAAGGCCAGTATCCTAGGGCCTATGTCCAGAGATAGTTTGTTTCTCTGGTTTTGCTTTGGGGTTTTTTTTTGTTTGTTTATTTTGGTTTTGGGTTTGGTTCTGACAAGGGTGTGGGCCTCATGTTTTGGAAAGGGCCTTAAATTCAATCCAAGAGTGGTTGCTTTCTCCTATGATGTTTTTGTCACTGTTGCACTAGTGAAGATTTCTTGTCAGGGTGGTGAATTAGAAGCTGGAGGAGATATGGGACATCATGGGAAGACAACTATCAGATGGTGCCAAGAGAAGAAAAAAAAAAGGTCTTTGACAAAGGAGCTAAAACCATCCAGTGGAAAAAGGACAGCATTTTCAGCAAATGGTGCTGGTTCAACTGGAGGTCAACATGTAGAAGGATGCAAATCAATCCATTCATATCTCCTTGTACAAACCTCAAATCCAAGTGGATAAAAGACCTTCACTTAAAACCAGATACACTGAAACTAATAGAAGAGAAGGTGGGGAAGACCCTCGAATACCTAGGCACTGGGGAAAAGTTCCTGAACAGAACACCAATGGCTTATACTCTAAGATCAAGAATTGACAAATGGGACCTCATCAAATTGCAAAGCTTCTGTAAGGCAAAGGACACTGTCAATAAGACAAAATGGGAACCAACAGATTGGGAAAAGATCTTAACCAATCCTACATCTGATAGAGGGCTAATATCCAAGATATACAAAGAACTCAAGAAATTATACTCCAGACAACCATATAACCCTATTATAAATGGGGTACAGAGCTAAAGAAAGAATTCTCAACAGAGGAAATTCAAATGGCTGAAAAGCACCTTAAATGCTCAACATCCTTAGTCATCAGGGAAATGCAAATGAAAACAACCCTGAGATACCACCTCACACCAATCAGAATGGCTAAGATAAAAAACTCAGGTGATAGAAGATGCTGGCAAGGATGTGGAGAAAGAGGAACACTCCTCCATTGTTGGTGGGATTGCAAGCTGGTACAACCACTCTGGAAATCAGTCTGGCGGTTCCTCAGAAAACTGGACATAGCATTACCTGAGGATCCAGCTATACCACTCCTGGGCATATACCCAGAAGATGCTCCAACATATAATAAGTACATATGTTCCACTATGTTCATAGCAGCCTTATTTATAATAGCCAGAAGCTGGAAAGAACCAAGATGTCCCTCAACAGAAGAATGGATAAAAAAAATGTGGTACATCTACACAATGGAGTATTTCTCAGCTATTAAAAATAATGAATTTGAGAAATTTTTAGGTAAATGGATGGATCTAGAAATTATCATCCTGAGTGAGTTAACCCAATCACAAAAGAACACACATGGCATTTACTCACTGTTAAGCGGATGTTAGCCCAAAAACTTGGAATAGCGAAGACTCAACCCGCAGACCACATGAAGCTCATGAAGAAGGAAGACCAAGAGGGAATGCCTCAGTTCTACTTAGAACGAGTAACAAAAATACTCAAGGGAACAAATATGGAAACAAAACATGGGACAGAAACTGAAGGAGGGACGATCAGGAGACCATTCCACCTGGGTATCCATCCCATGTACAGTCACCTAAATTAGACACTGATGTGGATGGCTGGAAGTGCATGCTGTCAAGAACATGATATAGCTGTCTCCTTAGAGGTCTGCCAAAGGCTAACACATTCAGAGGACGATGCTCGCAGTTAACCGCTGATATGATCAAGGGTTTCCCAATGGAGAACTTACAGAGAAGACTGAAGGAGCAGAAAGGGTTTGTGACCCCAGGAGGAAAGCAACAATACCAAACAACCAGAGCCCCCCCCCCCAGGGTCTAAACCACCAGCCTGGGAGCACATAGGGAGGGACCCATAACTCCAGTGGTATATGTAGGGGAGGATGGCCTTGTCAGACATAGGTGGGAGAGGAGTTTCTTGGTCCCATAAAAAATGAACACAGAGTGTGTGTGGAGGAATGTCAGGGTGGGGAGGGGTAGTGGGGCGGTTTGTGCGGGCACTGCCTCATAGAAGCATGAGGAGGGGGGGTGGGATAGGAGGTTTCTGCGTGGTGGGAGGAAGTGAGGTAAGGGGATAAAATCTGAAAGGTAAATATAATATCCAATTAAAAAAGAGAGATGAAGAAAAAGGAAAAAAAGGAGAAAAAAGAGAAAAAAAGAAAAAAGAAAGAAAAAAGAAAAATAGGAGATTTAATAACACAAAGGGAAGGATTTAGAAATTTAGGAGGTAGTTTATGTTAATGGAAACAGCATCATAGAAACTGGAAAATCACACCCTCATAGAAGCACAAGGAGGAGATGGGATAAGGGGTTCCTGGGTGGTGGGGGGAATGGGATAAGGGAATAAAATTTGAAATGTAAATATTATAAATTTTAAAAAGGGAAAAAAAAAGGAAAAGTTGTTAGAACTAACATCTTTTAAAAAAAATGTCAGCCCTCTAGGAAAAAAAATTTTTTTTTCTTGATACTAAAACTTGTTCTGAGAATTGTATATTGCAGAATACACAGCCTTGGTGTATCTACTCATCAAGCATACTAAGCAGATCTGCAGACCTGACCAAACCTCCAATGTCCTGGAATTCCATCTGGATGCAGTGAAGACACAGCATCAGAGGCTTATCAATTTACTCTTCCCCTCCCCCCCATCCCTCTTCTAATATCTCAATGCCCGTAATCAGCCTGAAGAAGTTAAAGAAGAGTCAGTGCCCCTATTCCCTGGGCTTGGGGACTATGGTGGTTAATATTGGTCTGTCTTTCTACGGAAAAGTAGTGGTTTTGTTGGAACAGGGAGGATTAGCTAGGACTTATTGCATAGCCATAACCTATTGCTAGAAATCTGTGTAATTAATATCAAGATGAAGTTATAATTTCTTAGGTGGTACAAAATTTACTTTGATTTCAAATTTAAGGTTTTCATTGGTACGAGCTTCTTATTAATATAAAAGTGAGATGAATATTGATACTCTCATGGGCATTGTGCCTGTACAACACATTTAGGAATACAAGGCCTAGACCCAGTCCTTCTTTAACTTTTTAAACTGATTTGGGACTGTTAACTTATGAGTTAAGGGACTATAGCGAATTCATGACTTTGAGTTTATTGTTAGGGTGTTTTGCATATTTTATTTAGAAATAGCTGAGAGGAGTTAACAGACAATAGTCCAGGTTACCTTACATGGATAGTTGGTTTTCAAAACCTCAGAAGTCCATAGAATCAACATTACAAATATTTCTATATCAATGTTCATTTTGATTAGAGACCTGTCTGCTCCTGACAGCTTCCTGTTGTGGATTCTAAGGAGAAATTGAGCATCCTTGGAGTTACTCCAGTTGTGCGGTGACAGCCACTAGGCAAGAATTGCCTCTTTCCATCTACAGACAAATTACTGTCCAGAAAAGGACACACTGGCAGAATAGTCGACTGATTATATCTGCCTAGACAGAGTAATCAGCCCTTAATAATCCTGCATCACTAAGGTCTGTCAGATGATTCTGGGCCAGAAGGCTGAAGATTTGATAATCCAACGTTCTGTAGTATGGGGGCTTTCCAGGTGTTCAGCAGTCTCTATAAATTGGCTAAGTTTTAGAAGCTATGCTTTGTGCTTCCCACAATTTCAGTTAACTCAGTCATTCTGGATTTCTGATGGGGTTGAAGACCTATAGTCTCATAGCCAATCCTGCCTATTTACTTTGAGAGAAAAGATCTGAGTGAATGGTTTTCAGCTGACATTCATTCTAAAGCCAAAAACCCAGGATCAAAAGTAAGTGTTTTAGTTAGAAGAAATGACAGAGGTTCTGGTTAGTCAACAGAATGATGGACTGGGTATTAGGACTATCTTGTACCTCACCGGTACAATTAGGAATAATTATGCTCTAATTGTATTTTGAGAGAAAAGTTTTATTTTAACAGGAAGGGTGATATGTAGGAGGAGCTAAGGGGGAAGGAGTACCGAGAGGAAGAGATGGAGTAGGGAGAGGAGAAGATGAAGGAGAGGAGAAGCTAGGTGATGAGAGAGAGAAAGAGAGAGAAAGGGGGGGGGTATGGAGGCAGATGTTCACGTGCCTCCACCAGTCAAAGATAGTTTATATATCTAGGTTGGGTAGTGGGTTACACTTCTGATTGAGCATTACCAAACTTATAAAGCCTTTGATTAACATTTAAAAAATTGTATAAAAACAAAAAGGAAAAGGGGGCATGGAATAGGGGTTTTCTAGGGAGGGGGAATGGGGAAAGGGGATGGCATCTGAAATGTAAATAAAATATAAAATAAAAAAATAAAGTTTGATGTGATATGATTCAGCTTAAAAAAATCCTGTGTACGTGTTGGAATGCCTTTACGTTTGCAAAAGTTGCTTACAATATACTTGTAATATGCAAATAAATAAAACTTGTGTCTTTTTTTAATCAAAAGAAAAAAGAAAAAAAAGAAAAAAAATGGAATGGTGATCACATAGTATTTCAATAAAAACCATATAAGAAAAAAAATAGGCTTAGATCCAGGGATGAGTGATTGTTTCCTCTATTCTGTCTTCCAGCCGCACATCTCTGTTTTCCACATGATCCGTCAATAGACGGTTAGACATTCCACTGGGGTTTTTAACTTGGTTTAATGAGTTTTTCATTTCTTTCATAGTTTCATATTGGCTTTTCATCAGCAATTCTGTCTCTATTGAATTCAATTTTCATATTTTGGATCGATTTTATTAGAGTCAGCTCTATTTTTTTCATGTAGTATTTTGAGTTCTTTGAACATCGTTATAAGCATTCTTTATCTGGCAGATCTTCTAGGTTGTGCTTAGAAGGGATCACTGAGACTAACCACTTCTGAACTACCTCTCCACCTATACTCTTAAAAGTAGTCCCTGGTATTTTTTTCACTGCATGGCTGTCATTCTGTGTTTTGGTAAAAGCAAGTAATTTGGACAAAGAGAAATCTATTTGTTTGTCTTCAGTGTTTAATAGCCTCAGTTAAAAAGATGGAGTAACAGTGAAAGACAAAGAAGGAATATTTAATCAATGTGACCATTTTGGACAAACAAGTAGAGGTGACTGTGGCCTGAGATCTAGTTTCTTCTTTGCAGGTATCAACAGGAACTTTCAAATTCAATTTAAAAAATATTTTCAAAAAATGAGAAACATGTAATTATGCAGTTTTGGTAAAGATATTATCTCTTTAATCGGTGTCTTAATTATGCTTTTAGAAGATAGTCCCTATTGTTTAAGGGTATAGATTTTAAGAAGTGATTACATTTTTTTTAGGGTGCAAGTTTTCTTATGGGATAATCACTTGTGAGGTGGCAGAATGTTTACTCCAGGAATTAGAAGCATGATATTCTTCTGTACTTTTGATGCATTATATTTGCAAGTAAGTGTATTTTGTATATTAATGTAAGCAGTTTACAACTATTTGCTTTTACTTCTAGTGCCTCTTTTAAAACAGTAACAGGTTTTTCATGGTTTATTCCTTAGCCTTGCCCATGCAAGATACAAATCTATATGTTTTCAGGAAATGGTCATTAAGAAAAAAATTCCCATTTTCAAAGCTTACAAAGAAACTTTAAGGTTTACACAAAATTATAATGTGTTACATGAAATCATAACAGTAAATCTGGACAATTATTCATCTCTATTTTTTTTTGTTTTAGTTTTAAATAAAGATAAAACAGGTTTGGTAAAATATTTGTTAAATAATTATTTACCATAAAGGTAAAGAAGTGGATCACAAAGAATAAGGTCAAAATGCCAAAACTTTATTTTTAAACGTCATAAGCTCTGATAAAAAAGCACTTCTAAACACACACACACATACACACACACACACACACACACACACACACACACACACACACACACAGACACTCTGTTCAGTTTATATACTTTTACTTGTATATGTTTTCAGGGCTGAGATTTTGTCATTGGATATCTGTCCGTGTGTACTTCCCTGATTTCAATGGGATTGTTTCGTGTGTTTTCATTTGGGATGACATTGGCTCTGCCTTCCTCATCTATAGCTTTTGCTATGCTGAGGTATGCTCACTCTAGTTTTACTTTGTATCCGACTTCTATCATAAGGGAAGATTGGATATTGTCAAGTGCCTTTTCTGCACCTATTGAGATAACCATGTGAACTTTGCCTTTAAGTTTGTTTATATGATTTATCATGTTCATTGACTTGTGTATGTAGAATTGTTCCTGCATTTTAGAGATAAAGCCAACATGGTCATTGTGGACAATCTTTTTGATGCATGTGTCTATTTTTGCCTGCAAGTATGTTATGGAGTACTTTTGAATCTGCGTTCATCAGGAGTACTGATGTGCATCTTTCTCTGTTGTGTCTTTCCTTGGTTTTGCTGTTGAGATACTGGCTTCTCAGAAGGAGTTTGAGAATGCTCCTACTCATTCATTCATTTTTAAAAATAATAATTTAAGAATTGGCTGTAGATCTTTTATGAATGTCTGGTAGAAGTCTGCTGTGAATTCATCTGTCATTATTGTCAGTGTGTCCTTCCTGTCTACAGCTCTCAGCGAGTCTTCTAATAGGCTCCAGGGTCTCTCTGAATCACAGTGTATCTAAGTATTTTTTTAATACCTCTCTACCACAAACTTTGGATTTAAGTATTAATAGCAAAGAGTTGTTTTCTTTAGAAACTGGCTTAAAGGTGAAATTCACATGGCTCTGAATCTATCCTGCCATTTCAGTTATATGCCAACATGCAAGAGAAATCTGAAGGCCAACAGTTATCATAAAGAAGGAAGTCACATCTGTTTTTTTTTTTTAAAAAATTATTGGTTATTTTGTTTTACATTTCAAATATTATCCCTCTTCCCAGTTTCCCCTCTGCAAACCCCCTATCCCATCTCCCTGTTTTCATAAGGATACTCCCCCCACCCACCCACTCACTCCCCGCCTCACCACCCTTGCATTCCTCCATGCTTGGGCATCAAGCCTTCACAGGACCAAGGGCCTCCCCTCTCATTGATGCCATAGAAGGCCATCCTCTGTTACATATGTAGCTGGAGCCATGGGTCCCTCCATGTGTACTCTTTGGTTGGTGGTTTAGTCCCTGGGAGCTCTGAGGGATCTGGTTGGTTGATAATGTTCTTCCTGTGGAGTTGCAAACCCCTTCAGCTCCTTCAGTCCTTCCCTAGTTCCTCCTTTGGGATCCCTATGTTCAGTCCCATGGTTGGCTGTGAGCATCTACATCTGTATTGGTCAGGCTCTGGCAGAGCCTCTCAGGAGACAGCTATATCAGGCTCCTGTCAGCAAGCACTTCTTTGCATCAGCAATAATGATTGGGTTTGGTGGCTGCATATGGCCTTTCCTTCAGTTTCTGCTCCACTCTTTGTCCTTGTATTTCCTTTAGACAGGAGCAAGTCTGGGTTAAAAGTTTTGAGAAGGGTGGGTGGCCCCATCCCTCAACCAGGGGCTGTGCTCAAAAATGTCATCCTGAGTGAGGTAACCCAATTACAAAAGAACACACATGGTATGTATTCACTGATAAGTGAATATTAGGAGAAAAAGCTTGGAATATCCATGATACAACTTACAAACAATATGAATCTCAAGAAGAAGGAAGACCAAAGTATGGGTGCTTCAGTCCTACTTAGAAGGGGGAACAAAATAATCACAGAAGGTAGAGGGTGGGAAGGACTTGAGAGGAAGAGAAGAGGGGGAGAGGAAAAAAGAGCGAGCCAGGATCAGGTGTGGGAGGAGACTCGGGAGATGTACAGAGGATCAGGAAATTGAACAGAGGTGTGTAACAATGAGGGATGGGGAACAGGAGTAGCCAACAGAAAGTTCCAGACACAAGGAAAGCAAGAGGCTCCCACCACCAATGGGGCTGACATTAACTGAAACACCCCAACAAAGGGAAGAGAGAACCTGTAGAGAACATCTGCTTTTTAAATGTAGCCTGTTATAAAAGGTTAAATTCCATACTTCCCTGCATCTCCCTGAACAGCCCTCGTTAGAGGACATCATGAAGGACAAATCCTCCCAGAAGGCAGGAAGCTGTACCTCAGCAGATCAACTGGTCTGGCTTGTTTCTGTGACCTCGTTTTGCTGTTCCTCGGACAGTAGCTTGCCCTGGCGTCTTGAGCCAGTACACACATCTTTGGGTCACTACACTGTGTCCACTCTCCACTCCCTTCCCTCAGAGCCTGCTCTGCTCTGGAGGAGGCTGCATTTATTATTGCCTCAATTTTGTTTCACTTTATTCCACAAACAATCTGCAATGTTAGTAATTTATCATTATTTTTGTTCTGTCAAATACATATTTTAGAAGGACTTGTGAGTTCACAAATGAAAAGTGTTTTTATCATGTGTATCATGAAAGTTTCAAATATGTATCCTTTGTGTAATCACTAAATATGTCAAGGAGTTTTATGTTACTATAACAAAATAACTGGGGTAATCAGTGTTAGAAGATCAAATATTTATTTGTCGTAGACTCTAAGCCTTAGGGCTTTGGAAGAATTTGCCCATTGTCTGTTGATCCTGTTGCTCTTGGGTCTTTCCTAGAGCAGAGCACCATGATTCGAACACATGAAAGCTGCTTATTTTCTGGTGGACAGAAAACAAATAGGAATGAGGAAAATCTGAGGTCTTAGAAACCTTAAAGGGTATAAAACCAATGACCAAGGGGCTCCTACTGACCCCTTGCTCCTAAGGTTTCCACCATCCCTCAGAGATAAGCTCTCAAATGGTCCTTTGGGATCACTGAACTATATCATATATCCAAATAAAGCTGGTAGACATAAGGCATACTAAACATGCTTATATTTTATGATAATAATACTTAGAGTTTACTCAGTAGTTTTGAGGACTATAACACTGTAATTAACTCCAGTCACCATGTGACACAACAGCGTTCTTTAACTTATTTTAGTAACCAAAGTTATATTCTCTGACAAACCTATCCCATTCATTTCACTTCTATTTTCTAAGAGATTAGCTTTTTTAGTCTCCACTCAAGGAAAATTAATTTTTTCTCTAGTGTCTACTTAAGTATCTGGTACGAATGCTGCAGGTTGAGACTTGCAACTGATTCACATTACTAATCATACCGGAAAAATATTAATCATAAATAAAAATGGAAAACTTAATAGTTATTAGTTTATATTAAAATGTCTCTGTTAGTTAACTTAATGAACATAAAATGAGAACTTCAAGTTTATCTATCACATGGCCAGAATGCCAGTATTCTTTCTTACCTTGATGGATTTACTATGTTTTGGGAGCCATAAAGGGTTACGGTGTTATATCTTTTGGATGGATGTAGATTTCTGGAAATCACTGGATAGATTCAAGTGCTGCTGTGTATACTATCTCAAAAAACAAAAACAAAACCAAAAACAACAAAAGAATTCTACCACTGACACTGTGGCTTCCCTTGGGCTACTTGTTTACTGACCTTTAAGCTTTCAATCTGAATAAACATATTTACAGTTCTTTACCCTGTGCCCACAGACTGGATAAATCTCTTACACACGACATGCTTCAACATATTTAAGCCTTGAGATCATGGGTTATGGGTTAATATTTGCTCAGATACATATGTGAACTATGGACACATAGCTGGAATAGTTGGCATCTGTCTGCACATTCCAAAGACATGCTCAGGTGTGCAACGGCCTGTTCTGTTGCAACAGTTTGAAATAGAATGTTCTACTCAATTTAGAATAATCTCAAATAATAACAAGCAGAAGGTTCTAATGCAGTTGAAGTTTTCTCTGGAAAACTTCCCCACTGGGTTGCTTAATGTCAGGTTCTCCTCTCTGTGAAAATGAAAGGCAGAATCAGGGCTATAGATGAGTGATCACTGAAGTACTCTTTCCTGGGGCTATGTGTGAATGTCACTTGGAATTCAGGTGCTTGCCTGAGACTTGGCACCTCTGACTTTTAGAAGAGAAAGACTGCAAGAAGAGTGCTTGATTTACTCCATTCCAAAACCTGACCGCCAACCAGTAAAGAAACGGCTTTGTTAATTTTTTAAATGACATTTTGAACAATCTTGTTACTATGCATGCTGTGTGTCTCAAGTACATCATGTAAACACTTCAGTTATTGGTAATTATTCATGTTTCACTTGCAACTTTAATATCTCATACAGTAACTACTTTGAATCCAGCAGATGCTGAGCTGGGCAACTTACGAGTTTTCTTACGAGTTTTCCCCCATTGAATACTCATGGCAACCCTATGACACAGTTATTTCCATTTGCATTAGAGAAGCTCATTACCTTGTCTTTGTAAACAGAAGCCCCACCAAATTCTAGAACTAGCATATGTGATGGTTCTAATCTCAAACATGGCAGTTAATTTCATAGTCCATCTGGATACTTATATCACACAGTGTTAGTGACCAAGAGAAAATTTTGACAAGTTAAAATTGTATGCCTAAGTATATTAGCACTAAAGTTCATACATATATATACTGGTGATCCTGGTGTCTTTTATTCCACTCTGTTAATTGATTTGTCTGATGAGACCTGAGATGGTAAAAGTACTCTAAAGTGTATCTGTTAGTCAGTTTTGTTTGTTTGGTTTTGCTATGATAAAATGCCCAATCTATGGGGAGGAATAATATATTTTAATTTAAAGTTTCAGAATCTGGGCTCCATAGTCACTTGTCTCTCTGGCCTGTGGGCCATACATCATTTTGGCTAGTACATAAGAAAGGGTGTCTATTTATCTAATGGTAACTAAGGAGCAAAAAGAGATAGGGGAAGGGACCAGAGACCCAGTGTCTTCTCTGTGGACATGCTCCCAATGATTTAATTAGGTACCACTAGGCTCTACCTCGTAATAGTTTTATCAACTCATGATAGTGGTATAGGGGATCTTCAGGTCACTTGGAATCTAACGGGCATACTATAGCTGTATGTCAAGGGAATTTGTTGATAAACTAGAATGGGGGTTACTGCCCCATCTCTAGAAGAAATTCTAAGCTGCCAAGAACAGATGAAGTTGGAGCCATAGCAGCTCAGAAAACTGTCCAAACATAGAATCAATTGTACATTGTTTCTTTTCCAAGAGAAGTTATCTCAAGTTTAAAGGTAAGAGTAGTCTTTACTGGCCTCGGGAGGTGGTTCAGTTGATAGAGCATCTGTGACACAAGTGTGAGGACTGAAGTTCAGATCCTCAGATAGATTCTAGGTAGATAGGGCAAGTGTCTGTAATCCTAGAATCTGGGAAACAGATGGGGGAATCTCCAGAGCAAGACAGCTTGCTGGCTTGCTAGTCTGACAAAGGGGAGGGAGATTGCAAAAGATCTCACATACCCAAAACACTTAGATCCACAATACATATCCATGTACCTGCACACACATATGCATTCATACATATGAAAGCACACACATATACACATGCACACATACTACATCACACAGTGCAAAAAATTAAGAAAGTTTCATTAAAAGACTGGTGAATACATCTTATTTTTAACTAGTGACCCAGAGCCTATTGTAGTTTAAAACTACTAATAAACTAATTGGGATTTCTAAATGGGATAATGACAATTCTTGGAATAGATAATATACACATTGCTTCATATTATGAATGTGATTAGTGGTACCAACTCTATACTCAGAAATAACTGAATCAAGTGAGCAGGGGCAGCTCCCCAAACCCCAGCACTCATGAGACTGAGTCACAGTTGTGACTCTAAGAATACACACTACAGCAAGACATTGACATTGTTCCTAAAGATAGCAAGGCAAGAGAGAGAGAGAGAGAGAGAGAGAGAGAGAGAGAGAGAGAGAGAGAGAGAGAGCCCACCTTCCAAAATCTGAAGTGCCATCCCTCCAAAGTCTGAAGTGGTACTTTTACATTATTTATCACAATTATAGGGCATCAGTAAGGAAAGCGGGGGATCTGACTACTAAGAAGCTAATCCAGCAAATGTATTCCTCAAGAGAGAGAAGCACATGACAGTTGAATTTCTCTAAACTTAACCTGCACTGAACCTTCATGAAGACAGGGGAGCTTCATGCAGGATCAGGGCTTGGGTACTCAGAATTGATTTGGTCTCCGACCTGTGGGATGTAACGAATGCTGCAGAGCTAAGTAAAGGACCAAGGGCACAAAGGATGAGTGTCCAGGATAGAGTTGCAACATCAGCACTCACCAAGGGAAAACCAACCTCTGTACAAGTCTGGGAGGATGGCTAGATACCTATTGGGGAATGCCAGGACAGTGTCTGTCTGAGAATGTGCTCAGGTGTTCTAAATATGCACCTATAGGCCAATGTTCATGCATGATAGCTAAATGTGACATTATTCTCCTGAGATCACGCTTGAGCAGCTAATAGGCCTGGTGGATCCTGGGGATCAATCTGAAGACTCAGGTCCAGTGAGTTTGGAACCTACTGTAGGCACTTGTGTTCTGGAACCAGTGAGAAGACTTGCCATAGGGTGACCTTGTGAAAGGAGGGCCATGTTTTAGGGCATTCAGGGGATACCAGGTAGTAGTCTCCTAGGCATAGGAACTAATGTAGCATTTATGAAAGAGGGTGGTTCCTGACACCAGCAAACTAATTGCACTCATGGAGTTTCTGGATTAGATGTTTATGGAGGAACCACTTTTCTGCTGTGTTGGAAAAGAGATATGCCTCTGCTTTGCGTAGCTCCTTCTCTGCAATTTATGTAAAAGGTCCATGTTTTCATTATGCTTTCTGGCTCAGCAACTCTCCAGAAAATTTTCTGAACTCGAAATAAATATGTGTAATAGAAACACAAAATTAATGAGAGAAGCTAATACGAATTTAAATGTCAATATTTACTGCCAGGAAGGTTCCTAGGGCTCACCGCCCAGCCCCCGTAGCCAAGTCAGTAAACATTGGCCAATGAGAGATACTGGCTCAGAAAGCAAGCTTTGATTTCTGACCTCTACACACATGCGCACACATGCACAGTTACACATATGCAGACACATTGTAGAAGAAAATAAAAACTTGCCAGTGTACAGGATAGAGTTCAGAAATAGACTCACATAAAGAAGACTTCACGTTATCATGGCACACAGTGTAGAACCTTCCTGACAGTAAAAGGTAGCAGAGAAGAGCCGTGTGAGAAACCTTGGAGGAGACAAACGGCAACTGGTTAGCTCTGAGTAGGTTGTGCACAACCAAGTTTTAACCCTTATAAAAATGCAATTATCTATTGTAGTTCTTTACATATTGAGCACACAATTCATGATGTGTATGTAATGTAAACATCTCTGTGATTTTTTTCTTGTAATGTATATCTTTTGATGAGTACATTTTCCTTAACATAGTTTAATTTGTTAATTTCTCTTTTTGTGGCTAGTGAGTTTTGTGTTCCTTTGAAGAAACCTTTGCAGATTTTTTTTTTATTTTAATTTTATAATGACCCGAATATGTCTCGCTTTGATTATCCCCTCTTCCTTCCCATGTTCCTCCCTACCTTCCTCCTTTCCTCACTTGTTCTCTCCCTCCCTCCCTCCCCTCTGCGTGCGTGTGTGTGTGTGTGTGTGTGTGTGTGTGTGTTTACAAGAGAAATGATCCAAGAGAACATTTTCTTACAGGATCTACACTGTGTACCATGAAAACTTGAAGTCTTTTTTTTTTTTTTAATGTGAGTCTATTTCTGGACTCTGTCCTGTACACTGGCCAGTTTTTCCTTCCTTACACCATACAATGAGTTTGCATATGTACATGTGTGTATGTGTGCTTGTATGTGTAAAGGCAGAAGTCAAAGCTTGCTTTTTTGAACCGATATCTCTGACCAGTATTTACTGATTTGGCTAGGCAGGCTGAGCAGTGAGTCCTAGAAACCTTCCTGGCTTTATCTCCCCAGAACTGGGCTTACATGCATGAGCCATCATACCTAGCTTTTTGTTTTGTTTTATTCAAAACATGGTCTCACTGTGTGGCCTTGGCTAACCTGGGACTGATTATATAGACTAGACTGGCTTCAAACTTATAAAAATCTGCCTGCCTCTGCCTCCCAATTGCTGGGATTAATGGTGTGTGCCACTATGCCCATCTGATACCTGTAATTTTAATGTGGATTCTGGGGGCCAAACTCATGTCCTTGTCTGGCAAATACTTTGCCAAACAAACTACATGCCAAGCCCCAGATGCCTACAGTTTTACATGAATGTCACTACTTTTTAAGTTAATGAAATTTTAAGTGCTTGGGCATTGCTTTTATTTTTCATGACTGCCTCATCTCATTCTGATCCTTTGTGTTTTGAAGTTTTAAGAATCAGCTTGTCAATTTCAACATCACAAAAAAGTCTGCTGGGATATTGTAGGGAATTGCACTGAATTTTCAGATCCTCTGGAGGAAAATCAACATATTTACAATACTGTTCCTTTAAGACAATAACTATGAAATATTTCCCTGTTTGTATGTTCTTTATTTTATAGCAACCAGGTTTTATAGTTTTCCCTCTACTGTGCTAGATTTACTCCTAGCATTTGGTATTTTTCAATGCTTTTGCAAATGATTTATTACTGTAATTATCATCTGCTTGCTATTCTATAGAAATATAATTCCATTTCTCCTTCCTGCACACCCTCGTAGTTGGCTGAATTTATGAATGTGAAACCTGCAGATAAACAGCACCAAGTATATTCTTATTTAGTTCTAACACAAACTATAATGTGAGAAATGCCATCTCCACTTTATAGAGTTTAGGAGAAAGCCAAAAGCAAACCAGATCAAAACAAAATCCCTAAATGGCTTTAGTGAAAGATGAATGGGCTCGGCTTTCGTAAGCAACTGCATCTGGCTATTACCTGCTCCTTTCTTCCCAGTGCTTGTTTCATAAACTCATAGTGAGGTTAAACTTCAAAACCGTTAATTATTAATTATTGTTAATGTGTATGTCAGAGAGCACATATGTCAGAGCTCAGAGGATAACTTTGTGCAGTAAGCTCTCCTTCCACGCTTAGGTGCATTCCTGAAATCCAGTTTAGATGGTTAGGCTTGCACCCCTGAGAGACAAGCATCTTTAATGGCTGAGCCATTTTGCCAACTCTAGGGGGTTTTCTTTTAACCTAGAATTGTTACTTTCCTCTTACCTTACTCCTCTATTGCCCAATGACTTTTTAACAGGCAGTGTTTGAACTGCTGATCAGAAGGTCTGACACTCACCCTCTGTGCCTCATACTGCCATTTGTTGTACTGGATAGCACTTCTTAGCAGGGACTTTACCATTCAGTATATGGGTCTTTTCCCTGAACCTCTCCTGGATGCTCCATTTATGGCTGTCAGGTGGCTCATTTCATCTGTCCTCTTAGTTGGGTTTAGCTAGATTTATTGCCACTCATGGATTCCTTCTTGAGAGAGTTAGTAGGCATTTTTTAATCCTAATTTACACTTGAAAGGGACATCCCTCTGGGAAAAAAATGTACTACCTATCCTGTAGTGAGTTGGTGTCAGACATGCGTTAAATGAAGGAGATTTTATTTCATTCCTTTTGTCCCAATACTGGGAATTGTTCAGACAAATTGTTCTTGTCTCTTGTCTTCCTGATATTTTTGTGACATCTGATATTATGGGTCCTCTAGAGTGTTTAGAAGATTTTCTGTTGGTTTCTTTGATGATATTCTTTTCCTTTGAAGGATTTACACTCTCAAGTTCCCTTTCCTCCTGTACTGGTGATGTTTTCCAGGACTCACTCTCTATGCTCTAACTGGATATTCTAATTCAAACCTAACATAGCTATTTTTATTTTATTTTTTTCTTCAAAAAAAAAAAAAACCCCACAAAAGGAAAGAAAGCATTAATAAGACTGAATGCCATCACCTTTTAACTTAATAAGATAACAGACCCAGATACTGACTATCAATAGTTGCTAATATCAAGGAATAGGCTATAAGTAGATGTCTTGTGCTGGCTGTAGAAAACTATGTCTGGGTTGCCAACAAACTTTGTTGTTGAAAGCATAAACGAAGTTTATGAAATATATGGGTGCAGTGCTCAGTTCGTTGGGACTACAAAGGCAGTGAATCATTTGGGCAGAGTCAGCAAATGGAGAATATATACAACTTGTGCAAAACATGAATGTTAAGTTGCAGAAGTGAAAGAGGGAGGAAATAAAAGATGGAAGGAGAAAGAGAAGGAAGAAGTGAGAAAATATATACATGCAAATAGAAAATCAGGTTTTAAATGAGCATTAGCAGGCATTCTGGATGTTTCAATTCTGATTCAAGTTAAAAACTATGCATAAGTCAATGGTGGAAATTTTCACATAATAGGATATTTGCTAAGAAAAATTATTATGATATTATTATTGGTATGAAAATGACATTGAGAGCATTCTTATAATTTAAAATATTTATATTCATCTTATGTACATGAGTCTTTTTATCTGCATGTATGTATGTGCACTACATGCAGATGTGGTGTCCATGAAAGCCAGAGAGGGTATTTGTTCACTAGAACTGGAGTTACAAAAAGTTGTGAGTCACCATGAGGATACTTTTTCTTTGGAAAAGCAGTAAGTGTATTTAACTTCAGATGCATCTCTTCATTCTTGGTTTAGGGTCACAGAGGGGATACCGATAATGTTAGGCTGGTAATAAAAATAACGCTTTTTGGATGTCTGGGATACATACATACATATGTGAAGATATATTTAGTTATTGAAGTGGAAATTTTAGGTTGTGTCATGTGATACAGTCTCACATCATGTTTTGCTGGAGCAAGACCCGTGAGAGAACACGTGAGGTGGAGAAAGTATAAGAAGGAGTCAATGGACAGTGACAGTGAGCTTGCATAGCTAGCTGTGAAACTCTTCATTGGTCTTGCTCCTTTGCTGATCTTCATTTCATTGAGAGAGACATAGCAGAGAACTCCTGGCATTCCGGCTGGTCCTGGTCCTTCTGGCTGACTCATGCCTGATGACTTCTGCTGGATCATGCCACCATTGCTGATTTGTGTTTGGTGACACTTTTGAACTAGACTATTGGTATCTTGATACTACTGAGCTAGAGTACTGATATACTGACAAACAGAGATTGGAATCACCTCAAAGAACTACTTCTGAACAGGGTCCACATCCTTTTTGACCTATTCACCATCTTTTCTCCCCTACCTTTGGATATGTGGGCTAGAAAGGGGGTAGGGCGGAAGTGTTTGAGAACATTTATTAAAGTAGGTTTTGAAAAATCTAAGCCTGCAAGTTATTTTTATTTATGTATCTATTCTCTATGCGTTCAAAATGTGAATATTTGATCTTAAATGAAACCAATCACATGCTAGGTGGATAGGTAGCCATAGCTAAGAACTCCAAACTAGAGTTTCAGAATGCAGTTTTCTCACTCTCATGTTCCTTTTCTTCATTTTCTGTTAATAGAACCATCATCTATTAGATCAGTGAAACAGCTCTTCCATCTTTCTTCTATTAGGCTTTTCTCCTCTATCACCAACTATACGTCTTGACCTTCACAACCCGTGAACCCCTCCCATCATCTCTGTGGTCAATTGGGCCTTGTTCATTGCTCTTTTTGTTGTGGCCGTTTAGCAAGTGATTATCACCCATGCTCCTACAGAAAGATCAGAACATGTCTGCTCCTTATCTTCATTAACTCATCTTTGTTTCCCCCTTAAGGAGTCTCTGCATTCAGTGAGGCTTTTTTCTATATATTGGATATATGGGATCCCCACACGTGTGTTTTACTTCCTGACTTACCAGACAGGCCTCTGATTGTTCCTAGCATGGTAGAAGATGGGAGGTGTGAGGAAAGGAAAGCAGTAATCTCTCTGCCTTGGATTCTCTCCTGCAGGGTGTGGATCCTAGAGGTTCTCATCCTGAAAGGGTAGGCCAGGTGATTGTGTGTGTTCTTTATGCATGTTGTACTGATCCTTGTAATTTGGTATAGACATACAATATTTGTCAGTTAGTTTGCAAATCCAGTCCTCAATGCCAGAGAACACCTGCAGAACAGGTGGCCTGTCTATGAAGTTTTATCTATGTTCTAGAACTCAATCATTAGTTTATTTTGTGACTCTATTACAATCCTTACTGAGTAGTTCCAATGATCCAATGCTGTATTAGAAACTGGGGGAAGAACAGTTTGTAAGACAACTCGACTCTATAAGAAGTTGTATATGTACTTTACAGAAGTGTCTCCCAAAGGTTTGGATGTTGGATGCTTGGTTGTCACTTCATAGTACAAGCGGGAGGTGGTAGGACCCTTAAGAAATGATACCTAATAGGAAGAAGGTGAGGCCTGATGGCCATACTTTTGCTGAAAATATTGGTAGCCTTGTTCCTCATGCTCATCTTTCTTTAAAGAGACAAGCCACCAACTCTGCCTTTTACCCTCATCATTGGTGCACAGTGTCACCATCCCAGGTCCCAGAGAGAAAGATCTGAAAATGCGATATATTGAGCCATTTCTCTATGTAAGTTCATGGTCTCAGGTATTCTATCAGTGAAGGAATGTTTACAGTTTAACTCCTGGAGGCAAAAGCTGACCCTGTATCTGAGTACATGAGAATGTTCTAAAACATCAAAGTATATGAGAGAAAAAGAAAGCAAAGAAAGGGAATTGATGAAGGGATGGTGATTGTTACATTGTCAATAAAGAGGTGGTAATAAAGGAAAGGCATGAGTGAGTTGATGTGATAATCCACGAGCCTATGGGAAGGAAGGAAACTCCTGGGGGGGGGGAGGTTCCTATAGTTGACAGGGAATTGACTTGTGAGCATACTTGGTGACGAGCTTTGAAGACTAGCAAAGAGGCCAGATTAGCTGGAGAGGAGAGACAAAGATAAGGGCAATTGGAAACAACCCAGGGACAACTGGAAATAAAACAGTGAGCTAGCTCTGGTAAGATCACATGGGCCATAGAGAAAAGAGAACTGGGTTCTGTTTTTAATCTGTTTAGAAGCCACTGAGGTAATTTGAAGAAGGGTATCTCATTGGTGACTTGAACCTTAACAGATTTGCTCTGGCATGCTACGTAGGAATTAAATAATAAAGTAATCCAGAAGCCATGTAGCAGTGTGGGAATTCTGTTAATAGCTCACAGTGGAGATGTCATATAGGACAGGGCTATGGCAGTCACGATAGGAAGCGGCTGGATTCTAAAATATACCAAAGGCAAAGTAGTCACAAGAGACTAATGAAGGTGTGGGAGAAAAACTGGGAAGGACAGAAAGATCTATGAGCAGGCTGGCACACAGCAAAAGGCCAATACATATTCATTGGAACAAGTAAATACCATGTTCTGATATATTCTTCACTAAATTGGGATACATTGTGGCCTGGGGTCATGTATTATATGACTATACACCTACCACCATATACAGTCTTCATATACATTGAGAACCCATCAAATATTTCTTCTTTAACTGAATGTTCATGTTAGTCAGAAATGAAGAATGGAATTGCTTTAAGAGAAACTGGACACAGTGGCTGCCAGATGTGCTTTGAGTCACTTTTTCTGTTCCTGACCAGCCTCTTCTTTTGTGTCCTTAAGCCATACCTCCAGTTCCTAAACTCACTCAGCTTATGAGGGACACACATTCAAGCCATGAAGCTCATAGACTTAACTCACAAGCTGTAAGTATATTTCAGACACATTTGGAGAGTTGATGTATACAATAAGAACAAATAAAGTTCAGCAGGAAATTGGGACCACAGCAGATGCTCTGCTTTTTGTAGGTTGCCAAGAGTTCAACCAAGAGGAAAAGGAGCACAGCCATTGTCTTCTGAGAAACAAAAGTGAGTCTTGCCCAAAATGGAGAATAGGCAGAGCTCTGATTCTTAAAGTCTCATTGAAATTACCCTGTGTGTGGGGAGTACAGATGAAGGGCTGAGTGGGAATGGCAGGATTTTAACCTGACCTACTAAGGCTTGTCTGGGATACCAGCTGCTGGGGTTGACTGAAGTCCAAAGAGTTGGACTGAGAGAAAAGGAAATCCCAGGGGCCAGGACTGGCCTTTCAGTGTTTTTTTTTCCCTGCATCTTAGAATAGTAGAACTCACAATTGGCATGTTCTGTGGTTTCCTTGTGTGCTGTTTCTTGTTCCTCAGCTCTGTAGCAAATCCATCCTCCTTCAGTCTTTCTGTTAACTGACTTTATGTTTATCCTAGAGTTACCTCTTACTGGGTGGTATCTCTCCTTTCACATTTTAGGCAAAAAATATTTCTTTCTCCACACAATGAGTACATCAGCATAGTGTATGAATACTGTTCATAAAATAACCACTGTCAAGACTGCATAAAAGAGGAAAACATGCCCTGGGCATACAACTGCCACATAGGACCACACCACAATCATAATACTAGCTATGCAATCACTTCCCAAATTTATGTGTGTAACAGAAGATTGAACACACAAGCTCTTGTACTTTTACACAGAAATTGAAGCTATTTTCAGTGGATTTAGTTTAGTGAAGTGAATACACAACTAGTCTGGTGAATAAGAAGTCATCTGTAGAAAAAATAATCTGACTCAATTGGTTCAATAAGACTCAATGATTTACAATGTGGTAAAGTACTTGGTTATTTCATTCATTTCTATTAAGATTAATTTAATATTGAGGAATGTCATTTTGCTACATGTAAATCTCAATTTCAAAGCACAGCTAATTTATTCTGGAGTCTATGAATAAGTTTTGAGTCATTTTCACATTGTACTTTTTAAATAAATCACCCAGGTTTATTCTTTTGCTTGGGTCTTTATTTTGACACACCAAAGATGCAATGAGTAGAGATTTGTTGACCAATGCACAGATCTTTCCATCTAAAGAAAAATAGTTCATGTTTGTGAAAGTCTAAGACGTTTGAGTTGGTGTCTAGGTATAAAACCATGGACAATGGTGAACAAGAAGTTGAATTGTAAAAAGGCAAGAAAAAACTTGAGCAGGAAGAAAGTGTTAGGGAACAGCTGTGGAAATATGGAAGAATAAGAGAAGCAAGAAATACTCAGAGGTCTTTGGAAGTTGTGAACATTGGTACTACTGAATTCTGGAGTGTAAAGGGAATGAAAGGATGAAGTAAGGCAGAAGAGAAGCATCCTAGAAGAACCAAGACAACAGGGTGTTCATTGGACCCTTTAGGTGGATAAAAATATACTGAGAGTTAAAAGAGTAATACTATCATAAACACATAAAACAATCAATTTTTATAACTGAAATATTAACTTAATAAATTTAAGATGTAGTCTGGAAAACCTCATGGAAATGAAGTATAATCTATTCAGTTTTATTTTGTTTTAAAGTAGATATAAGTAGCTTTTTAAATGAAATTAGCATGTATTATTTAATAAGAGTTTCAAGTGTAATATGTGTTTTGATCATATACTTTTAATAGTTAATAATAGAAAATTGGAGTTGTGATCAACTTTCATAAAATAACAAAAATATGGAAGAAATAATTGTAAGGTTGGGGAGGAAAGTAAAATGGAGCCTGATGTGGAGGTGCTGATCCTGTGATGTGGGTGCTGATCCTGTGATGTGACTGCTGATCCTGGTGATGTGGGTGCTGATCCTGGATTTCTAAGGAAGATAAGTTGATTTTAGCAAAAGTAATAATCCTAAGAGATTTTTTCGATGCAGAGAAGAAAGTGAGCAGATCTAGCAAACTCTGAGTACATTCTGCAGCTTCGTTTGTTGTATTATAAAATTACAGCCTTTTAAACGTCTCTATGGCTGTGTAATACAAGAATACAAACTAGAGCTGAGTAAAGAATCAAGGGAAAACTACCTATTAATTTAATTTTCCATTTTTTTTGCACATATAGATTATTTCAACATTAAGTGGTTTTAGAAAATAGAGAAACCAGCATTTATAGAAAGGGTGCACACAGTAGAGTAAACATACGAAACCCAACTGTTTTCCTGAACATCACTGAACATGTGTAATTTGAAATAAAAATAGAAAGAATATGCAGTCAGCTGGGTAAGGAGGTGGGGAGTATCTAGAAGGGGTTCAGGAAGGGAAAGGAGCAAGATCAGATTTTATTGTATGAATATTTAAGCAAAAAAGCAAAATCTAAATAAGAAATATTTACACTTGCACTTGCCACATACAAGGTTTAGGTACAAATATATCAAAACTAATAGATGATCTGTTTACAAGAATCTCATAAAAATTTGATAAATAAAATTAAAAAAAAAAAGTTAAAAATTAATGGAGGCTATTCCAAGATGATAGAGAGGAGCACTTAGTGTTGTCTGCATGTCAGCGTCTCCTGAACTTTATCTATGGATTCAATGAAAGATCAATAAAGTCATAGAAAACTGTAATGGGGACAATAAAACAGGTACTTCCAAAAGGAAAAGATCCATAGCGGACAAAACCGTACTGAATAAGATACAAAGACACGGGATCGAAATGCCTCAGGATTTCTTACAAAAATACAGAAAGTCAAGAGTATTGGCTAAATAATGGACAAATAAATATATCAGTGGGCTAGACTGCAGATAACTCTAGTCTTGGGTTTGTTTGTTTGTTTCCTTTGATAAAATGCCATGCCCTTATTTACGCTTCTACCATGGAAGGAAATTGGGCAAAAACTCAAGTCAGGTACTAAAGCAGAAACTGTGAAGGAAAGCTGCTTCCTGGCTTGCTCTCTATGGCTAGCTTAGCCTAGTTTCTCACACACCCTGAGACCACCTGCACAGGGCTGGCACTGTCCCCAGTTGGCTGAGCCCTCCCATATAAATCGCTAATCTGATGGAGGAATCTTCCCAACTGAGGTTTTTCTTCCCAGATTAATCTAACTTAAGTCAAGTTAACAAACAAAAACAAGAATGAACCAGGACATGCTCGAACAAAGATGCACAGATGTAGTCAACTGATCTTCAAAACGAGTACTATGCTCCAAAGACAATCTTTCAAGAAATATTGCAGGATACCAACATGCAAAAATATAATACAAATTCAACCCTGTTCTAGTACATTTTCTGTTGCTGTGATTAAAACAATCAATCAATCAATCAATCAATCAAACAAACAATCAAACAAAAAGCCCACCCCCCCCCCAAAAAAAAAAACCCCACCACTGATCAAAGGCAACTTGGGAAGGAAAGAGTTCATACATTACATGTCCAGAATGGAACATTGCTGAGAAAGGTCAAGGCAGGAACTCCAGCAGGATTTAGAGATGAAGAAGCAGAGCCCACAGAAGAACCCTGCTTCCTGACTTACTCCCTCTGGCTTGCTCAACTACCTTTTTAAAAATATATATATAACCCAGGACCACCTTCCCAGTGTGACCTAAGCCCTTCCCCATTAATCATAGAGAAAATCTGCACAGACTTGACTACAGACCAATCTGATGGAAGCAATTTCTTGATTGATGTCTCCTCTTTTTAGGTGGCTATAGATTTTCTCAAACTGATTAAAAACAAACCTAACTATTACAAGACCTCACACCTTTAATGCAAATTAAGATAAAATGGATAGTTGCCTACAATGCTATAAACACGAGAGAACATAGAAGACGGGCTTTAAGACTTTGAATACAGAGGTGATTCTTTAGATACAGCCAAGGCACAATGTATATAGCGAGTGATATTTTCTTTTTAATTAAAATAACTACTTTGATGAGCAGAGAGAAAGAGAGAGAGACAGAGTCAGAGACATAGACACAAAGAGAGACACACAGAGAGACAGATAGACAGAGACACAGAGACAGATACAGAGACAGAATACTCTAGACTTCTTGAAAATATTTGCAAAAGATAAAATAAAGCACCATTGATCTCCCATGTCCAAAATTCAAGCTTTAGAACCTAGCAATAATAAAAATATATTTTTAAAATTTGAACTTATTACCTTAACACATATCATTACAAAAAATACGTCAAAGTGCTTACAGTGCAGGTAGAAGAAACAAACAAACAAACAAACAAACAAAAATCTCTTGATCTCTTGCTCTCTCTTGTCGCTTGCTTCTCCCTGTCCCCTCCCCCCTTATTCCCTCCCCCCACTCTCTCCCTGTGCTCATAGCTGGCCTCTATTTTTCTCTCTCTGTCTCTCTCTCTCTGTGTCTCTCTCTCTCTCTCTCTCTCTCTCTCTCTCTCTCTCTCTCTCTCTCTCTCTTTCTCTCTCTGCCTCTACTACGCTCCTGGCTCCCCTCCCCATGCCCTGAATAAACTCTATTCTATGCTATTAAAAAAAAAAAAAGTAACAAACCTATGAAAAGGTTTTGGCCACCACCTGTTATCAAAAACGTGCATATTGAAATAATGCAATACCAACTCATACCTCATACATTAGCCAAAATTCAGAGCACTGACACAATCAAGTCTTGGAAGGATATAATTCAACATCAACTATTAACCATTTCTGGTGGAATGAAAATGGTATTGTTTGGGAGACAATTTGAAACCTATTAAAAAGAGCATAGCTATGTATACACCTTTAATTCCAGCACTTAGAAGGTAGATGCAGGTTGTTCTCTGTAAGTTCAAGGCTTTCCTTGTCTACATAGTGAATTTTAAGGCAGCTTTTACTATATAACTCAGAAACTATGTTCTGTGACACTTATCTGTAGGGCTTTAAAACATTTGACCAATGTCATACACAGTAAAACTACAGAGCAGGTTTTAACAGAAGCTTTATTCATCATTGCCAAAACACTGAAGCAACCTAGATACTCTTTTCTGAGGAAAATGTAAATGAATTAGGACTATCAGACCAAGAAAAAGACATACAGGAACTATAAATATAGGGGATGGTCTTAGTCAATGTTTTGTTGCTGTGACAAGATGCCATGACCATGGAAACTCATATAAAAGAAAATATTTAATTGGGGTTTGCCTTTAATTTCAGAAGTTCAGTCTGTTGTCATCATGGTGGGAAGCATGGCACTATGCAGGCAGACATGGTACTGGAGAAGAAGCTGAGAGCTCTACCTCAGGATCCACAGGCAGTAAGAAAACAGAGAAACTGGGCCTGGCTTAAGCTTTTGAAACGTCAAAGATCACCAATGACAGACTCCAACAAGACTCTACCTTCCAATCCCTTCCAAGCAGTTCCACTCTCTGGTGACTAAGCATTCCAATATGTGAGCCTATGGGGGCCATTTTTATTCAAACCACCATAGTTACTAGGTGGATATAGTCTATATATGCAGCATCATAATAGAAGATGGGTTTCTGGGGGAGAAAAAGAATCATTAGTCTTATGAAATTGTGAGCTCGAAAATTATAATACCAGCCTGCCAGTCATGATGTGACCATTTGTTTAAACAGTGGCACTACTGTTATGGTGTAACTGACCAATGAGATGTGAAGCCCCTTCAACAGGAAGGAATTTATGCCTGGTACTGTAATCTTGCTTTAAAAAAAAAAAATTATGGTTGGGAAAGTCCAAGGCCCCAGGAGGGAACTTAGTGCTGTTGTTTAGTTAAATTGATATGGGTCCAAACTGCCTTGTGTTTATAAACACAGACAGATGTTGCTCTCAGATTTATTCAGGGAAGCTTTTCTTTGCACTGCATACTGGGGAATGTAGAGACTCTTCTATGTTCAAGATGCCGAAGATATGTGACATTTGATTAAACAACCCTAAGCAGAATACTTATAGCACCCCCTCCATGGCTCAGGGAACATCTATGGGGCAAAAAAAAAAAAAAGAATATAAGACCCAGGGAATACAGAGAAGGCCTATGAAATGCTATCTTCTGATCTTGATGTGGTCATTGCAATTCACAGTACTCGTGGCTGCCTGCACTGAGCCTGAGTAAAACTGGACCTATCTACAGGCAGTCATTAACTGGGGACTCACTGGGCCCTTCTGAACTTTTGTGATTTCCTGAGGGAAGTACACTCATTATCTTCAGTTGGGTGACCTTGTACCACAGGTGGCCCTGATAAAACTCAGTCACCCCCCCCCCCAAATATGAATATCAGGAATAGATTTGTAGAAAAGACCAGCAGTTGATGGGGGCAGGAAGGAGGTAAGAAAGATTTCTGTGACTAAGGCTGAGGGCTGCACCAATCATAGGAATTAAATAAACATGTAGAAGGCAGTTTAAATGTATGTTAATTTAACAAAACACAGTAAATGACCCCATTCAGAGTATGTCTTACTGCTTTTGGTCATGTTTACAGTGACAGAAATGTATTCCTCCCATAAGCAGGCCTCAGAGGCAATAAGAAAGCAGTTCATTACACCTACAACAACTGTGCCATTATTACACCTATGAGCATACTTTCTCTAGAGGGTGAGTGTGGTGGCAGGCAGGGTCCACAGCTGGGTTAGGGTGTTGAAGAGTTTTCTTCCTAAACTGCCTGCATAGCATCTTTCACTACTATGGATGCCAGTAAGCAGGAAAGAGCTTCTAGCTTTTTTTCCCCCTTTCATTTCCTTTCCCTTTTTCCCTTTCCCTTTCCCTTTCCCTTTTCCCTTCTTTTTCCCTTTTCCCTTTCGCCTTTCCCCTTTCGCCTTTCCCCTTTCCCCTTTTCCCTTTTCCCTTCTTTTTCCCTTTTCCCTTTTGCCTTTCCCCCTTTTCCCTTTTGCCTTTCCCCCTTTTCCCTTTTGCCTTTCCCCCTTTCCCCTTTCCCCTTTTCCCTTTTTCCCTTTTCCCCTTTTCCCCTTTTCCCTTTTTCCCTTTTTCCCTTTTTCCCTTTTCCCCTTTTTCCCTTTTTCCCTTTTCCCCTTTTTTCCCTTTTTTCCCTTTTTCCCTTCTTTCCCTTTTTCCCTTTTCCCTTCCCTTTCCCTTTCCCTCCCCTCCCTACCCTTCTCTTCCCTTCTTTTCCCTTTCTTCCCTTCCCTTTCCTGTTCTTTCTCTTCTTTTCCTTTCCTTTCCTTTCCTTTTTCCTTTTTATAGTTGTGTTGGTTGGTTTTTCATGTCATTTCTGAATGATTGTATATGTTCTTTAAAGGAATGTAAGTTCGACTTTGCTCAGTTTGTGGTTGAGTCATTTATCTTTTGGTTAAGATGTGAGGATATTGTGCTCTGGACACTAGATCTTTATCTGATTTTTATGTTTCCCTGATGTGCTGGTTAGTTTTTGTCATTGTGACACAAGCCTAGACATTTTTGGCAGTAAGGAATCTCAATTGGGAAATTGACTCCACCAGATTGATTTGTGGGAACCTCTGCTAGGGACATTTTCTTGAGTAACATTTTTCCTTCTTTTAAAATTAGGCAAGTAAAGCTGTAAGTTTTCCTTACAGTATTCACTATTGTTATTACTTATACTACTTTAACGTGTGTGTTTGTATGTACATGATGTGTGTGTGTGTGTGTGTGTGTGTTGGTAATACAGGCACACACATGTCGCAGTGTGTGGAGGTTAGAGGACAGCTTCAGGCCCAGGCCTTCCATCTTGTTTGAGATTGAACCTCGCGATGTTTTATGCCACTTATGCTGGGCTAGCTGGCCCATAAGCCTCTGTTATTGTCCTTCTCCTCCCCCAACTCCCACAGGCACACTTGAACTGCATCAACTGGCTATTTGTGGATTCTGAAGATTCACATTTAATTCCTCAAGCTTGCCTGGCAAACTTTTTACACACATAACTATCTCTCCAGCCCTTAAAGCCCATATATTTTACTAAGTTGTGTCATTATTAGAAATACAGTTATTATTTTAGATACAATTAAAGTTTTTCTTTGGATTTCTTTGAATGTCCGGTTTATGACACCCTTGTGTACAAATGTCTTCAAATTTGTTCTAGCTGTAACATCTGAAGATCATGTTCTATGTTAATATTTATGTGTTATAAAATCATTTGAAAAGTTTGAGGCCATTGTTTTTTCATATTTTTCTTTCTTCATCCTTTGGGTTCTTTTTCTGAGATCTTTTATGCTTATATTGGTATACCACTACACTTGTTTGAGGCTTTGTTAATTTTTATTGTTTTCTTTTATTCATTTAATTAGATCACTTCATTTTATATATAATGTTATTGCCATCAATTTTACAGTGATTTTGTTTATTTAAGGAACAGGACTTTTGGATTTCCATAATTTGCCTCTTTTGTAGATATCACTCACTAACTCAGTTTTCATGATAAAGTAAATACATTTAATCATGAATGTTTAGCTACATAGTTTAATACATAATTAGACTCTTATTGGTGTAAAGGCACACAGGTTTAGGGACTGTATTCATGGTTTTGCTATTTGAAGCATAAGATAAGCTAAGTTTCAAACCCTTTGAGATTTGGCCTTTACTTTCTAATGTTATGATCCACAGCAAATCAGAGGGAACACACACACACACACACACACACACACACACACATACACATGCAATCATGCACACATGTGCACATGCACATACATACACATATATACAAACACTACACACACATATACCACATACTCCACACACATACACACACATATCTCTCATGCACACATGCACACATATACACACCACCACACATTACCAAACCATCTCTACATGCCATGCACACACAGATACATCAAACACACACACCACAAACATACACACATCATACACATACATACCACACCCTCCTACCACACACATACACATACCATACATACACTATACACAAACACACACACACACACACACACACACACACACACACACACACACACTATTGAAACCCTGAAGCAAGAAAAAAGAAAATACGCTTTAATCTGATTTTGAGTTCTAGCATCAAGCTGTCATCTCAGTTTGAATTTTTCAAAGAAAGGGATTAACTACCTAGAGACAGACAGCCAAACAACAAACACCTTTCTTCACTTTCCCATGCTGCCTGAACCCCCACCCCCAGCCTCCTGCTCCAACACATTCAGAGATCATATGTAACATTCTTTTCAATTCAGTAGTCTGTCATCGGTGCTGAAAGGTGTAACTGAGTACACCTCACACAAATTTTACCTTTCCTTTGATGGAATTTGGCTTAAGCACAATTGTTTTGAGCAGTAAAATTCACAGCTATTAAGAAAAACCTGTGCCTGGACTCATCCTGGAATACATGACCATACCTTATTTATGGCTACATGTTTTAGGCATGTACAAGACATGACACATGGGATTGACCTTTGTTAGAGTCCTGAGTTATGTGCTCCCAGTTCTCTTGTCATTTTGTTAATGTCTACCTGTCATTATTTCTCTGTGACTCAATGCATCTCACCATTTTTTTTTCATTAAAATTACTTTCAGGGAGATAAGAATGCAGATGTCCACCCAAGAAACAAAGGGCAAAATTGTAGCAGTGCTTCTTTCAATACATTTCAAATTTTAGCAATAAAGGAAGAAGATGAAAGAAAGGCTCCTAGTGGACTTGATGTGCAAGCCTGGTGAGCCAGACAAATGTATCCATCCTATAACCATAACACTCACATACCTTTTGCTTACATGAGGTCCCTGTAACTCACAGCTTAGAAAGAACCCCTGCCACATGCACATGCTCTCTTAAAGACCAACATGTGACTTGACATGTATCTACCCATCAAGGGAGAGATTCAAGAAATTTTACATTCAATAACTTTATTACAGAATATACATATACATGTGTCTACTTTTGATAAGCACCATTTAGTTTAGTTCTCAAAGATAATTTTTGTAAGAATATTTATCTTCCGAAGTCATTTATTCCCTCTAATACAATCAACTTTCCCCTAGTCATGTCTTCAATTTTTTGAGTTAACTCTTATCTGTGTGATCTCACAAGATGATCTCTTTCTAATATCCGATTCAGATCCCAGATGTCACTTAGTACTGTATTGCTTTCCTATCTGAAAACCATAATAAACCAATTAATATACTGGTTTTTAGCCAATAGAAAATTAACATCATCATCATCCTCTACCACCTCTTACTCTTACAGTCTTTCTGCCTTATCTTCTACACAAATCCTGGAAACTTGAGTTGAGGGGTTTGATAAAGACATCACATGTAATGACGAGTACTCTAAAGTCTCACTCTTCACACTGTTGTGGAGTTGTAAGTCTCCATGTTGACTACCATCTATTGCAAGAAGAATCTTCTCTGGTGAAGTCTGAGTGGTGCATTACTCTTTAGGTAAAACAATATCTCAGTAAGACTTATTTTGTTCCTTTATGTACTTAGAAAAATAATAGTAGTAGGTTTTTCCCCAGGGCCCATCTTTTTTAAAATGTGTATGAATATTTTGCCAGCCTGGGTATCTGTGCATTATGTGCATACAATTCCTATAGAGGCCAGAAGAGAGTTGGGTCTCCTGGAGCTAGTATTACCTATGGTTGGAAGTCCCCATGTGGATACTAGAAATTGAACCCTGGTCCTTTGGTGGAAAAATCAACTCTTTTAACCTCCGAGCCAACTCTCCAGCCCCTTTTGTTTTTAATGATCCATTAAGGCAATATTTTTTTGGTAATTTCAAGCTTTTAGAATTTCAAATTTTAAGGGGAGTGAGAGTGAGAGAGGGGATATGAGGAAGAATAGCAAAATACGTTGGGCCGTTTGAGGGGTTGTATGGCAATCTACCGCAGTAGAAGCTTCTTAAAATATACAAATATATAAACAAAAAAATACACAGGAAACACCAAATAACTGGGAAGACAAGGCCTCAACGTGACATCTCTCATCATTAAATGAAACATCAAGTTTTGACAATGGGTTACTTCTAATTGAGTTTTTGGCAGGCAGGGTCCTATGGGAATCCCCAAACAACCCAGACAATTGCCAAGGCCATTGTTTGTTCTCTAGCTTATATTGAGGCCTTATTGCTGAAGACAGTGGCTACATAACTCATCGAGCACTTAAAGGCTTCATTTATATGAACTAGTGTTCGCTGTACTGGAAGGTGATCTACGTGCCACCAGAGGAGAAAGGTAAACACAAACACAGCTACAACCCGTCTGGTTTACAGAGGTGACATTTCTGTAGAATATACTGGTGCAATAGTGGCAAAGAGCTGTGGGAGTAACGAGTTGCTATCTGATTTGAATTAAAGCCCACTTTGTGAGATGGAGCCCATGCCAAGTACTGCTCAGGTGGCCAAGAAACTGAGACTTGCTGGGACATGGACAAGGGAAGAATACTAAATATTACTGTTGTGCTATAGGAACATGGCAGAAAAATGCCACCTAATGATATTTTGCTGTACTCATAGATCAGTGACTTGCTAGGCCACCTTCAGAGAAGCTTCCTCCTTCAGTAGATGGGAGCAAATACAGAGACTTACAACTGGACAATGTCTAAAGAGTGAGAGACCTTGGAGCATCCTAAATGGAATTTGTCCATCAAATCCTGTTACCTAAAGCTCAGGGAAATCTGAGGAAGAGGAGAAAAGAAGATTGTGAGATCCAGTGGGAATGGATGATATCAAGGAAGACACGACTGATGGACTGACAAGCTCAGAGACTGTGGCAGCATGTACAGGGCTTAGAGAAGTTTAAAACAGATGGGGTCTCAATGATGAGAGGGGAAGTGGTCACAAGTCCTCACCCTTAACCCAGAATCTATCTCCAATCCATAACCTCTTGCAAAGAAAAAAATAGTTTTCTCCAAGGGAGTTTCATTGAGTACACAAACCACACATAAAAGTAGTCTATACAAAATTCAACAGTAGATAGCCAACACAAAACAAACTCAGTGGTATTTATGGAGGGTTTTTTTTTTTGTGTGTGTGTGAGGGAATTCTTTTTCCTCCCCTCTTTTCTTCCCCCTCCCCTCTCCTTATCCCCCTCCCCCTTCTCTTCCTCTTCCTCTCCTCCTCCTCTTCCCCCTCCCCTTCCTCTTGCTCTCCTCCTCCTCTTTCTCCTCCTTCTTTAATTACAGGTCTTTTCTTTAAATGCTATAATTTCTAATTTTGTGTCTTTATGGGATTTCTGTGTATGGAAATGTGTGTCTCAGTATCTATATGTGATTTTTATGCTTTTTCTCTAGATTTTTCCCATTTTATCCTATTCTGGTTTGTTTGTTTTTATTCTATTCTATTTTATTTTTTTAGATGCCTATTTATTTTCTAATTGAAAAGAAAAAAAAGAATTGTATTTGAGTACATGGGGAGTTGATGAGAATTGAGGAGAAGCTGAGAAAGATGTAGAATGATTTGAAGGAGTAGAAATCATGATTAGAATGCATTGTATGAAAAATATATGTTTTCAATAAAAAGTAATATAGAAATAAAATTATAGAAAAGTCACTATCATGGTGCATATAACTCCACTCCTTAATCAGTCCCCTCTTCCTATATTTTATTTCTTCCTTATAAATTGAGTTTTAAGTCTGCATCAGTAAACATATTTTTGTAAATGTGTGCATTTTATTTATGTCTTCAAATCTTCAGCAAACTGCTTGGGACTTTATTTAGAAGCAACACTGGAGCTTGATCTGCTGAGGGGCATGCAGAGTGTGAGGTCATCCTTTGTTCAAAGCCTTTTGAAACCTTCTAGTCACAGTTGACAGCAATGATCTGTCTTGTCCTGTTGATATCTTTGGAAAATTTGAGAAGTTTAGGAATTGCCAGGTCAAGGAGTTCCAGTTCTCTGATTAAGACTCGGACTTGTTTAGTATTATGAAGGTCATTCATGTGAAAAAAATATTAAAATGACTATACTTTTATTGCAAGGAAATCTCATCTATAGAAATACATTTTGAAGCCTTTTAGACATTTCTATAACTGCTGTAGAACTGTTGCCAAAACCAGATGAAGAGCCCTTGCTGCTGGTGATCCACACTCACTGGAGGCTCACGATCACGAGCAGCACATCAAAAGGCTAAGGAAATACAATTCTTCTGTATCAAATAAAGTCATGCTAGACTTCTGTCTGAAACTCAAAGAGGCATTGCCATAGCAATGCTAAGTGTGTGTGAGGAAGGCCTGGGGAAGCAGTATAAAGAAAGTATACATTTCAGAATTTAGAATGAGGGGGTTTGCCCCTAGAATAAAGTATAACAACTTTGGAGTAAGAAATGATAGACCATTTAGTGGACCAAGTGCTTTTCCAAGAGATATTTCTATCTAGTTTTCCCACTTTGAACTAAACACATGCACAGCTCCAGCAGTCAGTGATACAGAAAACCCTTGTGGTAGTAAAGTGATAAAAGGGTATTGTCATGCACAACCTTCTCAAATCACATTTTCCAGGGCCTACCTTTCCTGGGATAACCATCCCTGAGAAAAATCCCACCTTCACCCAAAACTGATTAAATCAAGCAAAGGACATACAGTAAGGACAAAACACATCCCAGCACTGGGAATATTTTGGGGAATTCTCTCAGTGAGTAAATTGGGTAAGGCAACTGGGAACCACTAAGAAGCACATTGTTTAGAAAGCAGATTTAGAAAGACTCCAGTAGATCTACCATGTGACTGCTAACACGGACCTTCAGAAACAGAATGAATGCATTTTAGAAATATGGACTTTATCCACAGTTTTTGAGAAGATCTCCATGTGCTAGAATCCGTATAGAAAAAAACAAAGATAAAGTACCACAACAAGCACTGAGTCAAGACTGAAGAGAAACCTGGGGTTGATAGTGGCTCATTTGTAATAGCAGCCTTATTTCTGTCCAGAGAACAGTGCAGTCATTTTGAGTGTGACCTTATAAAGCTTTCTTAAAAACTTAGTTCTTTGAGAAAATTGTACAAGGTACTGTGGGTTTATTCACTCTGCCCAGGTCCATGCCCCTCTCTAGTCACTGAAATTTGTGTCCTTTTCTCTTTTGTCCCCTTCTTCCTCCTCCTCTTCTTCCTCTTCCTTCTCCTCTTTCTTTTCTTCCGCTACCTATCGAGTATGATTGGTGTGACCATACACTCTTGGATGTACGTCCTCACACTGAAGTATAGTTAGCCCTGTCCCAGGAGCTATCACTTGTCAGCATCTTCTTATCTTGGAATTCATGCCTATCTCCTTTCTCCTTGTTGGGATGTTGCCTGATTAGAGCTTGTGCAGACTCTGTGTACACTATCTCAGAAAACTGTTTCCTTGTTGTCATCCACTGCTCTGGTAGTAATTTTAATCTATTTCCAAAGGAGGATGTATGATAGAAGCTAGTAATCAATGCATTTGGCTTAGACATGAAATGTGAATTTTTTGTTTAGTTAGGACACATCTGTTAATAAGGCATCATTTTATTAAAGTAATAAATTACTTTCTTTACTCTCATGAATACTTTGGCCTTCTTTCACATGTGTGCAAAAGATAAGAATTTAGCAAAAACACTAAAAGTTCAAGGAAACATTTGAAATGAATATGGAGACACCCACTTCGAGACATCACTGGCAAGATTTAAAACAGGTTTATGGGTAGTAGTTTTTATAGGAAATCCAAGTCACAGATGACTTTGAGAATTTGTGAGAAGGTATGGATTTCATAAACAATATATGTAAATCTGTACAAGAACAAAGATAAAAAAGTTAGTTTTTTGGGGGGAGGGGCACTGTATAATAAATTCATGTATTTCCTAGAAACTCTAACTTAGCCTGTTCATCTTCTAGGGCTTCAATAAGAAAGTAATTTTAATAGAGGTCACTTAAAAGCAGATAAATAGATTGTCCTGTTTTTCCTATAGATACCTTCCCTAAGCATTACACACTATTGGCTATGTTCACGGTTGCTTTCCAGAACTTGACTGGAAGACCCTGCAATTGAAGACATCACTTATGGGATTCACAGAAGGAGGAAAAATCAAGCTAGTACTAACTTGAAAGCTCCACCCCTAGTGGCTTTTATAGTGCTGAAAGGTTCTATTCATGCTATGAGAGAAAAATTATCAGACTCACCCAGATATGAACCCTGAATGCTACAATAGTGACTCGTCTAAGAGACAACCTGCTGAAGTAACGCTCACATGAATGCTGTGGAAGTAAGCAACTGTCTTCCGATTGGTTCCAAGGCCCGTCTGTTAGGGCTCTCGAGAAAAACAGAGTTTATAGAATGAGTATTTCCATGTCATCTCTTCTCATCTCCATATCCATCTCAACTCTACTTCTTTTTATGTCAAGGAGTTTTTTTTTTCTTTTTTCTTTTTCTTTCTTTTTTTTTTTTTTAAGAATAGCTTACAGGCTGTATTCTAGCTAGTCTATCAATGGCTGTCTACTAATAGAAGGTCCAAGAATCCAGACAAAGCTGGATGTCTCAGGTGTTCTCCAGTGTATGCCAGAATCTCTAAGAAGTTGGCTCTAAATACCAGTGAAGGAATGGACTTTGTTAGTGAGGGCAAGAGCAAACAGGTCAAGAGGCAGCACACTTCCTTCTTCCAGGTCCTTTCTATAGGCTGCCAGCAGAAGGTGTGTTCCTGATTAAAGGTGGATCTTCCCACCTCACAAGATTTGGATGAAAGGTGTATCTTTCCACCATCATCAAAAAAAAAAAAAAAGCTTTTTCTTGTAGGAGATGACAGTTGACATCACAAAGATTCTTAGCCGTTCAACATGAAGAGAATAACATACTGTGGGTCGCACAGCCATGAATTGGTTATATATATCACATCCCTCCCGCCAAGGTCCAGGGAACTTCATGGAAGAGGAGATGGAGGAATTAGAAGATCCAGAGGGGTGTGTGTGTGTGTGTGTGTGTGTGTGTGTGTGTGTGTGTGTAACGTTCAGACAACAGTTGTTTTTTTCAGACAAAACAGGTCAATTGCATATTTGAACTCACAGATTGAGATGGTATACACAAGACTTACTCAAGCTCCAACCAGACAAAATTCCAGCATAGGTGGAGGTAGGCAGAGAATTTCACCTGTAACTGAGAATCTATTCACATTTGATAGCTGCCAGGCAAAGTCAGCTTTCTTTAATGGTGTGACCCCTGGTATGTTTGCCACACTCTAGAGCAGGTCTCGCTCCAGAAAGCAGTTGCATAACACAAATTGAACTGTATAGGGGTAAGAGAAGAAGAAAAGTCAGTGTTAAGTGAGTAAAGATTTGAGGATAGAGAGGGTAGTTCTTGGAGAGGTTGAGGGTATATGAATATGATCAGAATACATTCTGTGACATTTTAAAATAATTAATAAAATATTATTTAAAATATAAGTTTGAAATTTATTATCATTATTATTATTATTTAGTTTTTCGAGACAGGGTTTCTCTGTGTAGTCCTGGCTGTCCTGGAACTCACTTTGTAGACCAGGCTGGCCTCGAACTCAGAAATCCGCCTGCCTCTGCCTCCCAAGTGCTGGGATTAAAGGCATGCGCCACCACCGCCCGGCTGAAATTAATTATTTATGGCTAGTATTTCCCGTGAAATTCTGGGTAGAGTACTTTTGTCTTTCCCTAGCTTCTGATAATTCTTTGGAAATAGCTTGATTTTTTCTTTCCTTTGAGCAGAACTTTAATCTGGGATTCCACTGACACAGCTCTTTGTGTAAATGCAGGTCTGTATTTCTTCCCTCTTCTATAAAGATACCAGTTATATCAGACTATCATATTCCAATACTGACTTATTTAGCCTGTATGTCCAAATATGTTTATCTGCTGACATTTGGGGTTTTCATGTTCCAAAATATCATGAGGTGAGAAGAACACAAAATAGTAAAAATTTTCTTCCCTTAATAATAGTAACTAATTATCATGCTTTATGAAGTATTAAATACATTAAAATAATTGTTGGGGTCTAGCAAGATGGCTTAGTGGGTAAAGCACTTTCTGGGTAAGCATAGGTACCTAAGTTCGGTTCTGCCACACACGTGTTAAATAGCCAAGTGTATTGGTTTGTGTCCAAAATTCCAGCACTGGGCAGAGAAGACTAGGAACAAGGAGATAAAGGAAACACTTCTGGCTATCTAGTCTAGACAAGCTCTAGTGTCAAAGAGAGGCCTTGTCTCAAAAGTAAAAAAAAAAAAAAGGGGGGTGCATGAGATATGGGACATACCTATGGTTAATTAAGAGTACTTGTTCTTGCAGACAACCTGAATTCAGTTCCCAGTACCCACATGGTGACAACCATACATAACTCCAGTTGTAAGGTATCTAATGCCTTCTACTGGTCTTTTAGGGCATCATTCATACACATGGTGCATGTACATGTATGCAAGCTAAATGCTCGTACACATAAAATAAATAAATACAAAAATATATAGAATAGCAACAGAGAAAGATATCCAAAGCGGATATTTTTGGTTTCCGCTTATATGCACAAATGAGTTTACCCACATGCCTATACACACAAAATTTACAACACACAAAGTAAAAATATATTTAAAGTAAATATACATACTCTAAAAAATGTAGAAATGCAGACAACATCTGGAATATTGGAAGGTATGGCTAGAGAAAACAAAACTATAAGATCATTTTTCACTCTTTTGTTTATAGCTAGGTTGTATTATTTTTATATTTATAATTATAATAATCAGCACTGGAGCTGGCAGATATCTTTCCTCTATGCTAGTATGTCTATTTCTCTGCCAATAACCCCTCTATATGATTTGCCATGTTACAGCTGGGCTGGCAGTTAAGGATGTGATGTTTTTAAATGTAATATTATATGTTTAAAGTTAGCTACAAAGAGAATAAAACTAAGAATTTTTTTCAATTACTAATAAGAACATAAGTGGCTTTGAATGCAATATTTAGTAGCTACAGAAGTCTGCTTAGTTATTGTCTTTAAACTTGCGATCCTTATAGTTCTAGAGGAATACTGTGCAGTTTCTTTCCCACAATTAGTTGACTTATAGAAAAATGTAGAAATATTGAGGCCACTTCTCCTGATAATTAGATTTTTCTTTCTTGTTTGTTTCTAACCAACCTGATATGTGACATTTGAAAGGCCACATATTTACTTTCTCCACATCTTCCTCTGAGTGGGGAGGAGCAAGCAGAGAGTGCATTCAGGACACAGGGAATCTCTGTAGACAACGCTGTACTTCTATATTGTTGAGTGCCTTCGTTTCTTTCCTTGTTTCCTAAGCCCCTTTTCTGATCACAGTGAATCATTGCTACTTTGGTGGGATCACTTACTAGCCAAACCATCTAAAGAATCCCTTTTTATATTTAATTTATTTGCTGGTGGAATCAAAAACACTATTTTTTTTTCTTCTAGATTGTGCCATGTATCACCATGAAGATATCTGGACTCTGTGCATGTAGTTAATGTCATTTTAGCCTTTTGCAGGTAATGTTTTTCTATTCTGAAATACTTTTGTAAAGAACTTTCCCATAAGAAATAAAGATGTAAAAAAAATTCATGATCAGCTATACATAAAATAAAACAGGAGACGGGATAACTGGGAAGGGGCATTGAACATGCATTTGAGTGCATGCTAATGAACATATTAGTGAGCATGAGTAGATTCATATTACTTAATGCTGTTGTTGGAAAGCATCACAAAATATGTCTGTCTATACACAGAAAGTACCTAAGCAAAGTGATAAACTGTTTAATTAAAAAGCAATAATGTACTGCTAAATGCATAGTAGGAGGCACATGGGAAGTTTGATGATAGCAGAAGTAATTTTAGAAGCATACGAAATTAAACCCCGTGGACTGGGCACAGAGCTTTAAGTGACTGTAGCACAGCAGGCTATGGATGCCAAGACAAAATGATAGATTCTAGAATCAAATTATGGCATTAACAAACCTTTGTATGAAACAATATAGATTTAAAATAGTGTGACACCGTGCTGGTGGTTATCTAGTAGATTGCCAGGATTTATGCCCTGGATGGACAGAGAATTGAAAAATCAGGGAGAGGCAGAAGACCTGCATGCATCGAAAGAAAGAGAAACAGCTTTATCCCTCTTGGATAGGAAGGCCTAAAATGCTGAACATCTGCTAAACAGAGACTGTGCTGGTTGTTTCATAGGACCTCTGGGTCCTTCCCCTCCCCAAGTTGGTCTTTAGATACCCTCCCCCAAGCCTTTCCACTACTTCTGCTCTCAATGCCTTCTGGGAATAAGATGCCACCATCTCAGGGAGCCTGACTCCACTTTCTGAGACTGTCTATGTTCCTCTAATGCCATTTCAATAACATCAGAGGAAATTGGTAAAAGGTCAGTGGTCATTTGTGACTCTGTCTCCTATGTAGTTATTACACATGCATGCAGTACCTTGATCACAGTAAAGAAATTTGATCAATTTAATTGATAAACTTGACTTGGTGGGCATATTAAGAATTGTGATCAACTAATTATTAATTACCCTTAGCTTGAAGACCTATATAAAATTTTATAAAAGCAAATAAAAATTTTTGTTAAGCCCTCCACCAGTTGGATGTTTAATATAGAGAAAATTCTTTTCTGATTTCTCCTTGCTTGTCATTATCAGCAACCTCCATTGAGATGTCCGAACAGTTTCAAAGTTAAATGATTTTATATAAAAATGTCACTTAAATACTTACTATTTGTGATATTTAATTCATATTGAGTTTAAAGTTGTATGATTTATTGGTTGCTAGAGTGTTTAAAAATTATATAACGATCACTAGGGTAATTTTAGGGCATGTTTGTCACCCTGTAAAGTACATTTATTAATATATATTCACTACACACAGTGATGTTTCATAGATAATTTCTTGCAAATCAGTCATGTGCATTGGACATAGTCATAATTTTCTGGTGCTTACCTTTCCTGTCCATGCTCAGTTTTATGTATTTATATGAAATCTAGAATCACAAATGAAAGAAAATTTGCTATATTTATATTTCCAAGTCTAACTTAGTTTAATATGATGAACTTAAGAAATGCCATAACTTCACTTCATTCTTGTAGATTATTGCATAAAACTACACTGTGTGCGTGCGTGCGTGCGTGCGTGTTTGTGTGTGTGTGTGTGTGTGTGTGTGTGTGTGTGTGTGTGTTGGGGGTAGATGGGTATTACATTTTCTTATCCATTCACCTGTTGATGGCCACACTGCTGATTCTATAACCTAGCTATTGGCCATAGCGCTGTAATTGACATGAATTTCCAAGTGTCTCTGTGGCATGTTATTTAGAGTCCTTTGGGTATATACCAAGAACTAAGGTTGCTGCTGTGTCAGAGGGCGGGCTACGTGTAGTGTTCTGAAGAACGTCTTCTGTAATTTGCTTAGACTAAATTACATTCCAACCAGTAAATATAAGGATTCTGTTTCCTCCATCCTCCCTAGTATTTGTCATTAGTTTTCTTGGTTACAGCTGTTCTGACTGTAGTGAGATGAGTTCTCAGTGAGGTTTTAATTTGGGTTCTGTAGTAGCTTAGGATGTGGGATGTTTCTCATGTACTTAATGGCCATTTGTATTTTATCTTTTGAGAACTGCCTGTTCATTTTATTAGCCCATTGATTAATTTAGTTGCTTGGGCTTTTATTTTTGTATTTGGTGTTTTTGCTTCTTTGTATATTCTGGAGATATATATATATATATATATATATATATATATATATATATATATATATATCTCAAAGAGTGCTTTCTACTTTTGCAGACTGTCTTCATTATGAAGTTGTTTCCTTTACTTTGTAGAAGACTTTTAATTTTATATAATATTGTTTGTTAGTTCTTTGTAGTTTTTCTTAAGCTTCCAGAGACCTTAAAGCTCTTAATAATGGTTATATTTATTGAGAATGATAAAGAAATGAAGGTATTAAGAAAAAATGTTTAGTCTGCCTCAAACCAAATCTAACCACCAGAATATTTAAAATAAACACCCTTCAGTAGTTCACAGTGGCAAGCACTAGTATTCCTAGTACTCAGCAGGTCAAGTTAGGACTGGGGATTCTAGGTAACTCTGGCCACGATAGCAAGACCTTGGCCTCAAAAAAAGGAATACAAAACAAGCAACAAAACCCCAAACAAGTCAGTAATATGTAAACATTAAGTTAGAAACAAAATTTAACCCCTCATCCCAGATCATTTAGAAAATAAGCTTTAATAATTCTAAGTACCTAACACAACTAGATGCAAGAGACATCTTTTAAATAATCTTGTTGAATTTTTAAATTAATTGATAAATGTCATTAGGTATTCATTTAAGACTAAGAAAAATAAAATTATCCAATGAAAATTAGGTGGAAATTAAAATGTCACAAAACAGAAACAATTTCAAAGAAAAATGAGAGCCTCTGGGTATAAAAAAACAAAAAACAAAAAACCAACTTGCAGTTTTGATCACAGGGTCTGGGGTGGGTGGGAGGCATCTTACATTCAGGCCTTGGACCCACCCAGAGGGTTCAAGAAGATTCAGCCAAGTTCCACCCCAGAGATCTTGACTTGTGTGGTTAGAACTGAAATGTTTATTGCTTTGTACAAAGCTCCAATGCTAATGGTGATGTGTCACTCAAATGACAGTAAGCATGGACGAACTTCTGTTAAAATAAACAAGTTTTAATGTATATATTTGTCATTACCATTTTATCAATATAGTCATCCTATATTGTTTTTATCTTCCTGTTTTATGTAGATTATTGGAATTGAACTCAGGATTTCCTAAATGTTAAGTAAATGTTTTACCACTAAACTACATGTAAACTCTAAATTTCTTATATTAGTGAATCCAAGCGTATTTAATAAGTAAATGCTGTGGCACTCTCCAAAAAGTCAAAAGCCTTGCTAATTCATAGTGACAACTGGTGATATTTTTTAGAGGCTAAACTGTTTCTGAGATTCGTTGCTAGAAACTGAAAATTTTTTATTTCACTTTCATAAACACCTTGCATGTTTTTATATTTCTCTTAAATTTTATCATTTGGAACCACTATACAGATTTTCATCATTATCTTTTAAGATACTATTAGCTTATTTAAATGTAATTGTCAATTTAGTGATGTATCATCAGATGTTATTAATTTTTATTTTTAAGTGTGTTGTTGTTGTTGCTGCTGCTGCTATTGTGTATGAATGATGTACATGTGGGGGCCATGGTGCACATGGGAAGGCCTGAGCCAATTTTATGAAGTTGGTCGTCTTTTTCCACCATTATGTGGGTTCTGGTGATCAAACTTGGGGTACCAGTCTTGTGCCTTTCCTACCCAACCCTTCTGACAGCCCAATTTTTGAAAACTCAATTTATTAAGACAATTTTGAAACTTGTAACCCTATTGCTGAAAATATATTCCCACCTGGCCTCAAAATAAATAAATTCTGCTTTAGCACAGATGAGGTACTTGCTGTGCGCTTGCAGCTAGAAAATGTTGATCTGCTATGATTGCTGACTTAGTGTTTTACTCTGATCAGTTTATTTAATATATTTTAAAAATATTTTTGAAATTACATTACATGTACATTGTTTTCCCCTTTCTGTTCCTCCCTTCAATTCCCCCCGCACATATACTTCCATGCTTGCTCTCTCTAACATTCATGGCTTCTTATTCCTCTTTGGTTGGAAGCTTCTGAGGCCAACACACTTCTGCTGTGCTGTTGTTCTATTCTAGGGACATCGAAGCCTTCCTTGGCACATTGCACTGTGTATTATGTAGACTGTTCTAGGCTCCAGGGCCAGGTTTGCCATTAAGACTACCTCTGCTACTTTGTCATTAGCACATAGCCATGAAAATCTCACATCATTACACATAACAAGGAGCTGATGTTAAGTTGGGATTTGAACTAAGGAACATAAAGTCATCCTTTATAATAAGGTTTATCATTGGTGTATTTTCACTACAAGAAAGAAATCTAACTTTACACTGCTAGCTAGATTACAATAGAGGTAAAGGTAATTACAAACACTTTAATATTAATGGGGCCCACATATATTTTTTATCAATATATTAATCTCAACAATGCATGTATGTATATTATCTCTAGGTGACAAAGCATTATAAGTACAAATATCATTTAGATATTGAATTATGAGGGAATATTCATCTTATAAGATACTTCAGAATATACTAATAATTTTGTAGCATTAGCATAATTAATATATACAATTTTAAAGTGTTAAGCAAGCTCATGATCCACCAATCCACAGTGGTATGCATAGTTACTCAGTCAGATGTCTATGCCAGAGCTCAGCTGTAGCTCAGTGAGAGAGCAGTATTCTAGTGATTTAAAGGCCTCGGGTTCAACATTTAACATATCTGGATGAAAAAAGCCCACATTAGTATCTATGCCTTTCTGAGATCTACCTCAGCTAGACATCCATGGTTCTGGTATGTTCTTGATGGTATTGACAGACTTTCTGAATCCTCCAGTGTCTTTGAACTTTGCTTGTCTGGTGGTGATGTGTCTCCATGTACTCTTTGGATGGATCCTACTGAGATTTTTAAGTGTCACAGTGCAATACATACATTGGTCCCAACATGTGGGAGGGCAGCACCATCACCCTCTCCATTCACTTCTGACTCTAGCTGACATGTGTGTCTGTTACTTGGTGACTCTCAGGAGTTTTCCTAACTCTATTTCATTATTTTGTATACTTGTAAGGCCTTACTTTTGAATTGCTGATGGTTTTTCTTCTGAATTTACAAAGAAAGCTCTCTATGTTGCATTCATTTTGTCCCTTGTTTTCTCTAGCTCTAGATTTTCTGTTTGTCACTTCTGTTCCTTCTGCATCTTTGCTGAACTTCTCATCCTGGAAATGTTTTTCTTCCCTGACTGATCATCTACGTTTTCTTGTAACTTGTTCCGCTTTCTTAAAACACTACCTTCATTCTTTAGTTTTTATTAAATTAATTATTTGTATTGATAAGTCTTCATTTCTTTGGGATCAGACAACAAAAAAAAAAATTCCTATTTCTGTTTGGTTAGGTAACATTTTCTAACTCCTTTTGTTGTCTCTTTGTCTGAGGAAGTAACCACGTTTGGCTTTTTTACATGGGTATCAGGGAATTTACACACAAGTCTCTACGCTTATTCTGCAGACACTGTACTGACTGAATGAGCTGTCTCCCAGGCCGTTTTTCATTCTTAGTGAACTATTGTTATCTGACATTAATGTTTTATTTTTAAATGTTAAGCATTTTCTGCAAATGGCAAATATATTAGAATAAATTAGAATGAGAATTAGGTCATAATTTAGATGCTGGGTCACGCTGAGACTATAGATAAGCATCTTTCTCATTTCGAGCTTGTGATATATTTTGTTTGCCATTTTACTGCAGTTTACTTTTTGTAGAATATTCTTTGAAAAATAAAGTCTGTCTTTAATTCGATAAAAACTCATTTTTCTAAGTAAAGGAGGAGGAGAAAATTCAAAAGGAAAATAATTGATATAGATTATAAAACACTGAAGAAGGATCTCTATGGCAGAACATTTAAACCTTGATCTAATTAAAACACAGGTCTATAGAAAGAAATACACCAGAAGTGATGGTGCACGTTGAATTCATTATTAAGTTCTAATTTGCCACAATCGAATGAAGTGATCATTAAATAAAATTGTGAAATATCCCATGTGGTCATCATTCTGACAGACTTCTCTGAACTCAGTTCTCATGAGACATCTTTGTTTTCCTTTCTGCATGTGGAACTCATTGTGACTTTGTAGGAAGTGAAGACTGTCATGTAAATCTTCATTTCCCAAGCACCAAGTATGTGAGCTGTGTGCTCCTTTGTTATGTGCTAACAAGGAAGGAAACGATGCTTCGTTCTTTATAAATGAAAGCAATTCAAGAGTTTCTCCATGGCTATGAGCATTGGTCCCTTGAGAGATGGCTCAATAATGTTTAGTGATAAATTGGAGAAGATAAGTCCTAACACAATCTTAATAGAGATTGTTGGCTTTGAGCTTTTTCCCATTTTCACATTCACACAACCCAGAAAATGCCTCATTTAACGTCTTCATTGTGTCACTTCTGGACATTGAAAGAGCATAGTCTAAGTGGTAGGTTCTTACGATAGCTCAAACATTCTACAAAATAGAAATAAATATTTGAACAGTACTTCTGAAAAGAAATCGTAAGAATTTTCTATGACTTTTCTTACTCCTTGGGATATTTTTCTTTACCTGGATGAGCTACTCAAATATAAAAGTTTGTCTTTTCATCTGTGCAAAAGGTCATGTTTTAGCAAGTTAGAAGAGATGTTACAAAGTTAAAATTTAAGAAGAAAAGTTAGTCCTAACCTCATAGTTTCTGTAATTTATAGAAAAAAAGATTAATATAAGACATACTAACAAGACCAATATGAGATGAAGGTAAACAGACAGTCTGTCAAGTTTATGAATTCACCATACTCTCATACCCCCATTAAAGAAAGTTGAAGGCACCGAGTGCAGCTGGGTATGCTTTTAGTTATGTGTCTTCTCCTAGGTCTGGGTGTGCCTTACTGAAACCTAATCTAGCATCTGTTTGAAACATGAAATTCAGTCATATTTGTTGAACACTTACTATTTGGAAAGCACTTGAGAGTTTTGAGAGAAATTAAAATGATGAAAAACATTTTCATCAAGTTTTGAAGGATAAAATTAAGTAAATTACTATTGGGGATAAAAGAGACATTATATTATACATATTCATTAAATATTAAGGTATTTCCCATGTATTCATATTCAAGAGTATAAGTTCCAAATGCAGCTGTCATACTTTAAAATTCACACTTACATTTCCATTGCAATCTATAATTTTTAATACATACTGGGCACTCCATAAATACTTCAAAATTTAAAAATGATTTATTAAATGATAAAGGGGAAACAGAAATGAATTTAAAATGATTAGAAGTAATTTTATATGAAAGGATTATAAAGTTATATAGTAAATGTAGAAGAATAACCAAACATGGGAAAATGAATATATAGAGAGCCTAAATCAGAGCATGAAGTCTTTAAAATTCATATTTAATTCAGATTGTAGATAAACTTGCAAGCCCTATTGAAGATTGTTGAATCATATTCTATAATAGTAAGAATTAAAGCAGCACTATAATCATAATAGGCTTCCATGAACATGATACTCTGTAGGTTTATGAATTTTGAATAAATTCATTTTCCAAGGCTGGTGAGATAGCCAAACAGGTAAAGTTGCTTGTTGTTAAGTTTGATGACCTGAGTTCCATTCTTGGGACTCACTATGTGGAAAAAAAGGTCCAATTTCCATAAGTTTTTTGACTCTATTCTCTCTCTCTCTCTCTCTCTCTCTCTCTCTCTCTCTCTCTCTCTCTCTCACACACACACACACACACACACACACACACACACACACACACACACACACACCATGAATAAATAAGTAAATGTAATACAAATGTAACCCTCAGTATTAGGTCTAGGACCTCTAATGGGTACTAATAGTCACACATGTTCAATTCCCTTATATAAAATGATGTCATGTTTGAATATAACCTATATACAGTCTTCTACATGCTTCAACTCTGTAATACAATGTGAGCTCTGTGCAAGCAGTTATTATATTGTCTTAAAAACAATAACAAGAGAAACTCTCTCTATATTTTCTAAACAGATGCAACCACTGGAGTCCTAACTACATAGTGCATGCCACAATAACTAACATTAAAAGTAACAAACATTTTTGATCCATGGTTACTTGAATTCCTGCTTGTAAAACCTTTAGATATGAGGAGCTAACCATATACTGTATTTTACATATCCTTGTTAGCAATCAATGAAGGTATAAACCCTCAGAGCTACTTCAGTAGAACCAACTAACTCCCTTAACTTACAACCAGTCTCACACACATTAACCTGTTAACTGTACCATGTTAACTAGTTAACTGTACCATGGAACCTTTAAGGGCTGTCTTAACTATGGGATGAATGCCACTGAGCCAAGTGTATTGGAGGTTACTGGTGTTGGTAGAAGCTGGTTTCTTCTGTTCTGTTCAATGTTAATTCTATAAATACATGGCTTCTCTCAGAGAGCCACTTGGTAGCCTTGCTTTGTAAGCACTTTGGGGTTTATTAAGACGTTTTCTATGCAGATGTAAAATGATGAAAATACAATGAGACCACCTTCTATTTCTATGACTTTATGATCAACTTTCCTCTTGGGAAACCAAGACTTCATCTCAGGAAGAAAAATGTCCTTGAAATCTAAGGAAAAGATGACCTCAGATATGGGATGATTTTGCAACATCCTCAAATACGAATTCTCTGGCTTTTGTATTCCTTTGTCCACTCTGGACACACCAGTAATACCCTGATATTTATGCATTCTACCCTGCCCTTGTTTCTGTGTAGGGGCCAGGTAGGGCTTCTGCTACTGACTAGCTCATAATATTTTGTTAGCTGATTTGAAACAAAACTGTTAATGTCAAGATTACTTTTCAAATGGTGAACTACTTGTACTTTCAATTCATTTTTTAGGTTGTTTAACTTTGCTATGTAATTTAACATGAAAATAAGCACTATGAATAAAGTTAGACAATCTAATCAATTGTAGACACAATTAAATTATTAAAATCAGTTATGCTTGATAATATAGACAAAAATATGTTAAAAAGCCCCCACAAAACTTATTCCAATATAAATAAGTTATTTTCTTTTTAATCACTAATTTTGCAAAATGGACATTTTTGTTTTTACATAGGGTTAGTAATATTTCCCACTAATCAAAAATCAGAAAGTATTAAAGATAAAAATGACAATTTTTTTTATCACATGTCCTTACAGCTATTTATTTTGTCTTCCCAAATAACACTAATGTATATTTTTCTTTTTAGTGAAACATTTATACTAATTTATAAAAGAAAATATCTACTTAATCAATTTTTTGCTCTGATATTTGTTCTTCGATGTTGGCAATCTGTAGGTTGACATTTTAAGATAATGTTTTCCCTAGCATTCTCCCCTGAGATAGGGTTCAGTCTCCAGTTATATATGTATTTAAATTGTATGTTTTTGGCCTTATTTAATCTATGGCTCATATAAGTGTATCCAACCACAACTGGTGTGAGCTCATGAATGCAATAGCCATATCCTGCCCAGAAGACAGCATCTCACAGTGCTCTACTCTATTCTCCAGCTGTCTTCTGGACAGGATATAATGGCATCTATTTCCTCTTTCACCATGTTCCCTGTCTCATGTGTGTGTGTGTGTGTGTGTACATGTGCATGTGTACATGTGTGTGCATACATGCATGTGTGCCTATGTGCATGTGTGTATGTGTGTGTGTACACGTGTGTGCATGTATGCATGCATGCATGTGTGCCTATGTGTGTGTGTGGTTGTCAGATACGATTATAGGCTGAACACTCAGTTTCTTAGTCCTAGCACTTTAACCCATTATGCACCTCTGCACTGGATGCTATCCACTGAAAAAAGAAGTTTCTGTGACCAAAGGTGCAGAAACAGCCAAGGTCTATTGCCATCATCTTATGTTTTTTTATAGCTATGATAGAGCACCATGCCCAAAACCAAGTTGTAGAAGAAAAGGTTTATTTGCCTTACACTTCTGCATTATAGTCTATCATTGAAGGTAGTCAGGACAGGAATTCAAAGACAGCAGGAACCTGGAGGTAGAAGGCCATAGATGGTGAAGAGCCCCATACTCGGGAGACCCTTCCTCAAGCCTCCGGAATCGCGACCACCCAATAATCACAAGAAACCATACCTGGATGCAATCAGCAGAGGTTTATTAGGGGAGGAGCCGGCGGTCAAAAACGACATGCTCTTTAGCTCCAAGAGCAGGGTTTTTGGCCACGTGTGGTGGGTTAAAGGGTCTTTTATAGCATGGGGTGGGGGGAGGAAGGCATTTTCGCGCGCTTACACATGATTGGTTGTTTTGAACATAGCACTGGGAAGACCAAGGGAGGGGTAACCAAGAACAGTGGAACATTTCAGAGAATCTAGCCCAAATGATCTAGAGTCATGTGAGATCACTCTGCACACTCATTCTTCTCAAAAATGTGGTTTTCACCATGCTATTGTGTCCTATTCTGCCATTTCCTCCGGCTATAGGGCTATGGCCCCACCTAGGTGATAGCATCTTTATCTGTAGTCAGGAATGCCTTCCTGCCTTGGGTGAGGCTTGGGGAATGTAATCCAGCAAGTGTCCTTCACCTGGAATGTGAAGGTCTGAAATCTTATTTTCAGTTCCGAGTTCTAAAACTCGGAAAAATCTACACATATTTCATAAAATGGCCTTTATAATTTTTCACTCTACATCCCCACTTCTTCCAATTTGGTTATGTTTTTAATCATAAAAACTCAATTATTAATAAGTCTATTCTCACCCCACTTCTTCCGATTAGGATCTTTAGAAAAGTTTAAACTCCAGTGTCATAATAATTACCATTTTCTTGACCCAAAGTCTTACATTGGTGGTGCAACACAAAAAGCTGAACAGCATTTATTCTCTCTCTAACAAAAGTTACTAATCTATTTAAAATGTAGGGGCCTATGGTTAAAAGCAAAAGTAAAATCACAAGTGGTCCAGCAAGGGAGGATTGAACTGACTCTCGAATCAACATTGTTGTGCCTCTCTGTGTCTCTGGTGTAACCTTTCTCTGAATTTACTCTCTGGTCACTCTTGAATGGTCTACATAATAGTAACATTTTTTCTTAGAGCAGCACACAGACTTTCTCCTTTAAGAAACAGCAAGTCTAGTAACAACTTAACTTTGTTGCTGACTGTTCTAGGGCTCTCAAATCTACATCAGTGGCAGCTCTCAGCTGATGAAAATAATGAGGTGTCTATATCAATGTAGTTACACCTGTCTCTATACCTATGGCCACTCCTAGTCACAATGTAACAGCTAGAGTCAAGGAAAATAGGCTCTCTGCAGAATCATCTAGGGTGTATCTCAAACTCAGTTCAAGAGTACCTGCGGGATCTAGCTGGACAAGTACACAATAATCTTTGTTTTCATCAAAGATAGCAGTGGAAACACATGGTGTTAACCCGGAGCTGTAAGTCTACCATTTATCAATTTTAGGCACTAGGTATCTGTTAGCAGGGGTTCTTGGGCTCTATTCTATTGACTAGGGGTTTCAAAACATTTTCTTTTCTTTGTAACACACTTTCAAAGTTGTCTTCTGACTTTTCCACATTTTGTGGCACATAGCTGTCTACATATACATAAAATCACATATATAATAAAGAGAAATTGCAAAAGGAACAAATCTATATAACTCTAGATTCACATTTCAACTTCAATCTTGTAATCACAAGCTGTCATTTAACCTTGGGTGTACACACACTAAGTCCCACCCTCCAAGGCAGCATTTTCCCTGTGCCTCTGGGGTGGTCTCAGGAGTCAAGGCCTGCTGTTTCTTTAGCCTTGTAGAATAGCAGAAGACCTGGAGCCAAAGAGTAGGGGGTTGTTCAGGCATCTGGATGTTCAGGCACGTGTTGGTGGATTTCAAGGAGATCAGATGGTCAGTAGCACCAGGAAGTCTCTTAGTAGCCTGAAAAATCATTTCTCACACAAAAGGGACATTCTGGGTATGGAGCAAGGACAAGGGACACTCTAGCCAGCGCCAGTTCCCAAGGGTAGTTTAATTTTAGGGTCCTGTATATTCTCTCTACCTGTCCTGAGCTTTGGAGACAATATAAACAGTGGATCTTCAATTCCTGACTTACCTTAAAACTGCTCTCTGATCTAATTACCTAGGACACTTGAAACCTCGGGAAGATCCCTATTCTAGGCTGTTTTCTCCTAGGTATTTCTTATCTACTCTAAGTCTTATTATTTCTCTGGCTTAGAACCTAAGGTCCCTTATACGCTTTAAGTCTCTTGGCTACTTGGTTGTACTCATATCTTAAGAGTCCATCTGTGTATTTAGCCTGGTAAATCCTTTGCTTTCTGGGGAGTATAGTTCTCCCTTCTTGTGTGCGCCATTTTCTCTTTTTCTCTAGATAGTATCTGGCAGGATGGCTAGCAATCTGAGTTCTTTCTCTTAGTCTGTGCTTTAAGTGAGGCCATCTCTTAGGCCCACAACTGGAACAGGCTGCTGTATCAAGACACTTGATCTGTCCGGTTATTGCCTCAGGCCACTGAGTCTCCTCCCTTTTGGTGTCCTGGGCAATGAGTACTCACAGTTGCTGGCTTCATCAGGGTTTCCTCTCTTGGTATGTCGTTCTGCGGACATGGGCTGTGGCAAAAGCATACCTGTTGTCCATGCAGATGTTGGTCTTCTTGTCAGCCCCAAGTTCCAAGGTTGTTCTCTGCACCGATGATCTCAGGGGTAGGGAGTCAGTCCAGATGACATTTGTGTCCACCACAGTAGTGCTGGCTTGCCTCTGACCAGCATGGAGAAAACTGCTCCCGTCTGTACCTCGGCTCCCGGCTGGAGTCAGTAGGAGGAGCCTTTCCTCTACCTGTGAGTTCTTGTCAGTTAGTTGCAGCCTGTCTGGGCCCCAATCCTGGGGAGTAAGTCTCAACCCGACAGAGGGTAGGAACAGTCTAGGATGACCATAAATGAATGGGATACCCAGCCCATCTCTTAGTCCACCATTTTCGGGTAGTCCATGAATACCTTTTGACCCATTGGCCTGGAGGAAGCCCCTGTGTCTATCAAAAGTTGGGTGGCTCCAAGCTGCCCCATCTATCTCAATAGCCGTCTTCACACAGAGCTGTTATCTTCGCCACTTGGGGTGTTTTTCGAGGCCTGGGATTTTCTGGCCCTGGCTTCTATTTGTTAGGGCCCTCTTGGACCCTGAAGCTGGCTCCTTTACTTGCAATGCGCACACTGGTCTTTTTCAAAGAGTTTTATCTCTCTTTGATTGGAATCCCTTTTTTCTGCTTTCTGTAAATTCTTTCCTGTCACCTTTCTCTTTCTTCACCTCTCTCTAGTCTCCTCTATTCCTCTCTATTCCTCTGGACTCACAGCAACTTATCTCTATTCTTCTTCTCTACTCTTTTCTTCTAGACTTACACTAAACCTTCTCTATTCCTCTTCTCTATTCCTTTCTTTTAAATCTTCTCTCACTTGCTATTACCATCAATCATTTTAATATGTAGTATACTTCCTAAATCTTTCAATGACTTATCTTGTAGTCTCTGTAGCCTCTGGAGCCTTGTCTACACTGACAGAATGTCTCTATGAGCTAGTCTAGAAAGGCTGTGGGTAACTTATCTGATCTCTGCTTAACCTCATATGTCCTGATCAAACTTAGTGGGGTCTCATATAACCCTCTCTCTCAAGATCTATCAGCGGAATCTGGCGTGGGCCTTTGGGTGTCCCTTACCTTCTGTCACATGGAGGTCTCAGTCACATCTGCTGACCACGGCCTGATCAATTGATGGGGTCCCCAATCTGAAGACCAGAACCTGCAAAGGTCTTGTGAAAGCAAGGCTTTTACCTTATTTATTGCTTTGAACTCTGTGTAGACTGATGCATTTGTGAGGCTGCATGACTGCTGTTCACATCACACTAGAGACCATAACCTAATTCAGTCTGTAAACAGTACCTTGTCCACAGGTGTAATGTGAGCTCACCTCTGAAGCTCTAAGAAAGAAATCAAATCAGAATGAATAGCCTTATCTATAGCATTTCACAGCAAGGATTATTACAATGTTAAAGGTTTACACAGTATTAACAATTTTTAAAAGGCAACTTGAGTTACATTTGACACTTATTTGAATTTAACTTTTAACAAAATAGAAACTTTGGTAGAAGTGATATACAACAAGAACAATAAAGTAGCACAAGTCTCTACCACTTCTTTAATTTTATCTTGTCAGAACTCTCATCTTTGAACCAAATCTTAATGAAAATCTCATACAAATAATGAAATTGACTCAAACAGTAATGGCTAGAAAATTTATCAAAACTGAAGGATATATATATATATATATTTCTGACTCATATATATATATTTCTGACTCAGGGCAGCCTATAACTTTTAAGCTGTAATTTTAGAAAAAAGCACTCCTTTACGTATTAAACTGGAAAAATCATTATCAACTTCCTTATTACAGAAGCTAAAAAACTGCTGGCCCCCCCCCTTTTTTTTTTTTCTGCTTTCTGCTGGTGCCTTTCTCCTAGCCACAGAGCAGGGCAAATTATCAGTTTTTCTTGTGTAAATCAAGACTGCCTCACAAGTAAGTTTTAAACTAAATTAAGTAACTCTCAGGTGAACAATCTTGCTGCGGCTGTTTTCTTTTTTATCACCTGGGTTCTCATCTATCTTCATAGGCGGCAGGTGGAAAACCGCCATTTGTTGCACTAGTGACCTCAAGGTACCCAGTACAGCCAGGAATACCAAACTAGGTAGCCGTTACATGCTGTTGCTGTGCGGGGTAACCACGAGTTGTCGCCCGCCAAGTGCGGGGCTGGGTGAGCGGGCTGGGTGAGGGCACCCTCCATGTGCTGTTACCTGAAGCATACCCTACATGAGGTAGGCGGGCTGTAGGAACAGGAACCGCGAGCACGAACCGAGGTAGCTGCCCCTTATTAAAGGACCTGCCCGCCTTTCTGCAGTTGTATTCTTGTACCGGCGGCTTCATTTCTCTCTCTGCCGGCAATCATGTTACCTATTTTTAACTCAAGATGTTTAAGACAGTAGATTAACAGCTAACACACAGATGATTTGCCAAGAAAAGACACACACATATAAAAAAAACAACACAAATAGCTCACCCCTCTCACGGGTGGTACATAAAACACAGATAGCTCACCCCTGCCACGGGTGGCACAAATAACACTTAACCACATTTGGTTACGACCCCAGGTGGAGAAGGATTCCGCGTCTTCTCCCCAAGTAGGAGCGCTCAGGCTCTTGAAACCTGACGGTCAGATTCCCTGACCCTCTGGAAGGCCTCTCGCCTTCCAAGTAAGACTCCAATAACCAGACAACGCGGTCAGTCTTCACAGATTCAGATTTAACAGATTCAGACAACTTGGTCAGCCTATGTTGGACCAAGTCTACCAGATTTCTAACACGCCAGCAATGAACAAACCAAAAATAGACACACTGCCATGAGAGCATAACAACCACGGTGGCCATTTCTGACCTTTTCTCTCTAGTTTCATTGTTAACACACAAAAAGACTAACAAAAAAACCCGTCTCAATCGCCAGTGCCAGCCAAGAGGGATTCCACGTCCTCTCCGGCACCTAGATGCAAACCTGTGCCAGCCTAGAGGGATTCCACGTCCTCCCCGGCACCTAGATGAACCCCCAAACGTCTCTGGAGGTGCAGCAGCTAGTGACTCTCTAGCACGTCTGCTAATCACTCATTTGTCCCCTCTCGAAACAAATGGTTTACTGCCCCTCACGAGACAGAAACAGCTGCCAGTCCAAACCGAAGTGCACTTTTCAGAAACCAAATAATCCAGACAGACGGGCACAAACAACTTAGAAACCAAATAACTTAAACAAACCTAGACAAAACAGCACACGATTTAGGCAACCCTAGCACACGAGAAATCAGACGATTTAGACAAAAGGTCACACAACAACCAGACAGAAAAAAACCGCGGTGTCCCTTTACCTCCCAGCGTGGTTCTTGGATTAAGGTGGTCGCATATCCAGGACGAGCCCCCAAATGAAGAGCCCCATACTCGGGAGACCCTTCCTCAAGCCTCCGGAATCGCGACCACCCAATAATCACAAGAAACCATACCTGGATGCAATCAGCAGAGGTTTATTAGGGGAGGAGCCGGCGGTCAAAAACGACATGCTCTTTAGCTCCAAGAGCAGGGTTTTTGGCCACGTGTGGTGGGTTAAAGGGTCTTTTATAGCATGGGGTGGGGGGAGGAAGGCATTTTCGCGCGCTTACACATGATTGGTTGTTTTGAACATAGCACTGGGAAGACCAAGGGAGGGGTAACCAAGAACAGTGGAACATTTCAGAGAATCTAGCCCAAATGATCTAGAGTCATGTGAGATCACTCTGCACACTCATTCTTCTCAAAAATGTGGTTTTCACCATGCTATTGTGTCCTATTCTGCCATTTCCTCCGGCTATAGGGCTATGGCCCCACCTAGGTGATAGCATCTTTATCTGTAGTCAGGAATGCCTTCCTGCCTTGGGTGAGGCTTGGGGAATGTAATCCAGCAAGTGTCCTTCACCTGGAATGTGAAGGTCTGAAATCTTATTTTCAGTTCCGAGTTCTAAAACTCGGAAAAATCTACACATATTTCATAAAATGGCCTTTATAATTTTTCACTCTACAATGGATGCTGCTTACTGGCTTGGTCCTCATGATTTAATCAGCCTGCTTTGTTGTAGAACCCAAGACCACTACTGGACCAAGGGCAGAGCCACCTAAAACTGGCTGAGCCTTTTCTTATCAATCACTAATTAAGAAAATGTCCTAAATCCAGACCTTACAGCGGCCTTTTCTCAGCTGAGGTTCTCTTCTTTCCAATAACGCTAGCTTGTGCCAAGTTGACATAAAACTAGTCAGCACAGGTGTACACCTAAGGCATCTTGGAATCATTTATGAAGTGCTGGATGGAAGCTTACCATTTCACAGCCCAATTAAAAAATAAAACTGGAGAGCTAGTAAAATACACATGATCTGGAAGAAGGGAAGTAGTGGGTGTCGAAGGAGTCATTGAGGAAGGGGTTATGGGATGGAGGAGGGAGTAGTGAGTGCATTAAACAAAACTAAAGGTGTGTATATATTTTGTGTATCTGAAATACTTTATAAAGTTTGAGAAATGAAATCAAAGATAATAAACAGGAATGTTGTTTAAAACACACACACACAGAAAGACAGATAGACAGACAGATAGACAGACAGACAGACAGAGAAGCTAAACTGAGACACAGAAACACAGACCGGAAACAGATACAAGCATATTAGAGGCTATAAGAAACAGTGGTAAGGGAGTTAAGAACCCTTTCCTTTAGTGTATTAAAGTCCCTGCTTAACATCTGGGGACCGCTGAGTTGTGTTGTTTAAATTAGCAAAGCCTGTCTCAGGAGAAAGCGCTATCATAAGGCAAACCTTGCTGAGCCTGCGTGAGCATATGTGAGTTCCCACTGCTTTTGCAGCTTTATGTTTTAGTTGACTTATTACCTTTGTGAATCCAAAGCTGGGAATGAAAGTGATAGCGTAAGTGATGAGAGTGAGTTCTCAGGCTCCTTGTCTGTTTCCTGTGTTGTAGCTGAGGAGGGAACAGTTAACCCTTTAGCAAAGGGCTTCTCTCTCCCACACAGTTATTATCAAGAGTTTTTAGGGGAAAACAGTTTGTGCCTTTCTTACAAAACAATAAAAGCTGTCTTTCTTTTTTAACTACGTTTTTTTATTCATAATATAGTGGTAGAAATAGAGTAGAAATTCTCATTTATTTCGTTATTGCTCTTTTGCTACCGACTTCCACGACAGTGTTATCAACTGTAATACTTTGCACTTGCACTTGGCTTACATGAACTACTTGTTACAAAACAATCTTTCTCAGTTTTTAGATTCTTATACAGAGCTTTTATGAATCTTGTTCATGTATATTTCAGTTTACCTTTGCATATGAGTGTTTTCTGAAGGATGTTGAAAATGCATAATTTCACACCTTACTTTTTAAACTTAGCCTACTATAAGCATCTATGTGGATTTGAACGCAATACTCATGTTGTGTTGATGCAACATGGCCAGAGACACTCTTCCAGCTTCAGTCACACCAAATCCCCCCTTGTCTGTCCTTGTAAAGCAAAGATTTAAATTCTTCTGAAATGTTTTCAAGGGCTGGGGCAGACGCCACTGTGTGCTGATGGGTGGTTTTGTTCTTCTTCTAACTCTCTCAGTTAAATAAGAAATCAGGTTCAGAGCCAAGTTTGAGGCATTCATTGCTTGGTGTGTAGCCTTTGCTCTGTCAGCTTCGGAAGCACCTCCCCCATTTCCATTTCGGTGTGGGACAGTGGGCACTGTATGGAGCTCAGAAGAGGGCAAGTCCTTGCTGACAGCTCCCTCTGGTCCGCTCTCATTGCCAAGTCCGTTTGTGCTCCTTTTGAGCCAGAACAAGGACTGTGGTGCAGCTGCTTACACTGTTGTATCAGATCTGAAGGGAGGGCACCATAGTGATGGGATGTGGCTGCCAGGGAACCCGCAGGGTGAAAACCCTGTATGAAAGGAAAGGAAAGTGACAGTAGCAAGTGAGTGCCCAAATACTCATTAGGTGGAAAACGGAGTGTGCTGCCGATCAATATAAAGAGAGAGAAAATGTAGATTAGTTACCTCTGAGTGACTCAACAAATGGTATTAAATCAACCAGTAATTACTATTTCTCACTATTTTCGTCACACTCTGTAGGGGAACTGGGGAGAAGGCATCGGAGGAGGGGAGGAGGGGAAATCAGAGAGCTGAGTACAGATTTGCATTCACCTTCTAACTGTAGGATTTGGATAAAGGAATCAGCAAAGTTCTGTGCTTTTCCAGTGACTCTGTGACAGATTTGTAAATTATGAAAGAAAAGTTTATTTTAGATGAAGTAAGAAGAAGTTAAGGAAACGCTGTAGCGCTGAAAACCTGGCTCAGTGAGTAGAGTGCTTGCTTCTAGGCCTGAAGACCCTCTATGGATCCCTTGGATCCCCGTGGAGAAGAACCAACTTCAATAAGTTGTCTCAAGACCTCCATAGGAAACCCATGTGAACATGTATACACATGTATGTCTACTTGTATATACACACATGTGCATATACACATAAATGTAAGATAAGTAAATGCTAAAAAGAATTTGTAAAGCATTGCAAAGAAAATGAACAAACACCTCTTTCAGGATAATAAGAAAAAGATAAGAGACAGAAGTGTTTTGATTGACAGATCACCAATCCATAATTGTGACCTTTTATAATTGTCATATTTGAATACGTTATATAATCTCTGAAAAAACTGATTTGCATATGTTTTAGTGTTACTGTATGATAAGATTCCTGAGTCACAGTTTGTTGTTTGTGGTTCAGCAAGCCCCACATAGTTATCTGAAAATTAAATAAGCCAAAATGATCTATCTTTATTCGTTGCTTATCTTGTTGCTACAATGAAATACTCTAACAAAAGCAACTCCTCTTTGCTACAGTTTCTATTGCTGTAGCTTAAACACCACAGCAGAAGCCCCTTGGGAAGGAAAGGGATTTTTACAATCTACAACTGTAAGGTTTTACTCTATCACTGAGGCATGTCAGGACAAGAACTCAAAAGTAGGAACCTGGAGGCAGGAAGTGAAGCAGGAGCCGTGGAGGAATACTACTAAGTGGTTTGCTACTCTTGGTTTGCTCAGTTTGCATTCTTATGTAAGGGGAGGTTCTGAGGCTAACATCTTGTTTCTCCAGTTGGTTCTTGATTTGTCAATAAAGAAGGCCGGAGGAGGACAGTTGTTGGGTGGAAGGTACAGGCGGGACTTCCGGTCCTAGGAGGAAAGGGAGATGCAGGGAAGGAGAGATGAAGTCTTTATGCCATACTTTGGAGAAAGAAGAATGCAACAATCGTGTAAGGTCTTGGGAGAGCCAGGGCCTATGGCCTCTGCTACAAGCAGGTGGCCAAGGATGTTTGGCAGGGGCTAGGTGGGACTAGCCACTGAAGTTTAAGGCAAGTGGAGAGACGGAGATAATAAATTGGTAAGGGCACACTTCCAGGCAGAGGATATCTAAGCCTAGCAATTGTGTCTATACTGCAAATTATAAAGGAATTAACTGCGTAAATGTCTTTTATCTTTGGATTCAAGGGTCTAGGGAGTGAGCTGGTAGTGCAACCACCTCCTGGAGCTAGGCTGGGCAGAACACAAGGGAGGGAAGCTGGAAGGGCCAGAGTGTGCTCTGACCCCAGGCAAAAGCAGTAGCATTTAAAACAACATGCAACATTCTTATACATCCATATTCCAGTGGTGTCATCATCTGCATCTAGGCTGGGTCTTCCCTATATGGTATTTCCTCAAAAGTATGTCCAGGGGCTATCTTATCCAAAATTATCGCTACCAGGTGTACCTGGAGGCTTGGCTCCTGGGGATTACAGATCTTGTGATGTTTCCAATATTAAGCCATTATACTCTTGTTCTGGACAAAGGTATCACTATTAGTAATACTTAAGTCACAATTCTACCTCTGGTTACTTCTATCAAAGAATGTTGTTCTCAGAACAAAATTTGGGGAATAATTAAAACCATAAAAATCCAAACAAAAATATGTACCACATGTCTTTCCAATATCTGAAACCCTTTTTTTTCCAAGAGTTTAGTTTATTTTTTAGAGTATTTAAATTCATATTATGGCTTTATTTTTTATTTTGACACTCATTTAAAAGCATAGGAAGGAATCTTGATAAGTTATATCTTAAAGCTTGCTTAATTTTCTGTCTAACTTATGCAATATGATTCAACTGACTATGACCACACAAGGAATCTAAAATCGTTTCCTGATTAAAAGTAATTCTAAGTTAAACACATGCAAACTTGTCCATATTTTGGGTTCTTTCCTTAATATAAGTCTCCTGGAATTGGAAAAAAATATATGAAAAACTGTGTGCCTACTGATATCATGAAAAATCTCTTTCTGAAGGATGTCCAACCCCAGCGGTCAGCAAAGAGGCCAATAACCTGCTCCTTGCCCTCATTTCTTTCATGTTTACTAAGTTAACATTTTCAAACATCACATTTTTTCCCCACTGGAACTTTGTAAGAAACTTGATACCTTCAAATTGTACTAACCATTTATAATTCATTTTTATGCTACTGGCTTGTGCCTTTTGTTTAGGAGATGGCTTTGCATTTGTGATACGTGTGGATAAATAATTTCTATAAAGTATTCCACTGACAGAAGCTGGAAAACATGGCAATGTCTCTAAATATATCATCTGAGAGCTGATAACTCAAATCAACATTAAGTCAGGATGGGGGGAGCTAGCCAGGACCACCCTGGAGGTTATGGGTCTTTGTTTTCCAGAATAATTGCTGGTTGCAGAAGGCTTTAGAGGAGAAGCTGTTCTGGGACATCAGCTGCTTGCAGAATAGAACTGAAGAGCCCAGAGAGGAAAGGTGACTGTAGTGACCTGAAATTTCTTTTAATTATCACTAAGGAAGCTTTTCCCAAATGCAAGCTCCACAGAGAAGCTCCGAGTTTAGAATATATACAAGAGATCTGCATAAGAAACATTGAGCTTCTTTCTTCTCATCTCTGCTGGTCATTCCTTCATCGACAAGCCCTTAAAGTGCTATCTATTTGCAATTTTCAGGCAAGAAATAAATTATTAAAAATCCTACCCCAGAAATATATTAAGGAAACAAATGCTCACTTGATTTCTTTCTGTGGATTCTTAATTTTAATATGATCAGACCATAGAGGCCAATGCGTGTTTTCTGTGTGGTATGTGGCTGAATTCAAATTGGAGGTTTCGCCAAGAGCAGCTTTCGGAAGATAGTTTCTTTTGGCTTACAGTTCTGGAGGGGAAGTCCCTCACAGTGAGAGAGGTGTGGAACCACATGACCCAAGCAGAAAGTTGGCTGATTCCATCTTCGAATGGGAAATGAAGCAAAGCGAGGTCAAGTGAGGTGAGTCAGGCATAAAGTTTCAGTGTCCTTTCCCACCATGACTGCTTCCCCTGCCAGGCTCCACCTAAAGGTCCCATGACCTTCTCAAATAGTGTCACCAACTGGAGACCAAGTGTTCAGTTAAATGTGGTGATGGGGAATATTTCTCACTCAGAGCTTCATGTTAGATTTTGGAAGGCTCTTCACCATTACTTTTGGTTATCTGTAGTGTTTCCCTCTTCTCTGCTGATGACGTCAATTCTGCATGCTACAGACTGGTATTGCCTCACAGCTCTTGGATGTTCTCTTTTTTTTTCCCCCTCAGGTTTTGAGTTGTGTTTTCACTGTAGTAATTTTTATTGTCATAATTTGTTCGCTGAGGTTTTCTTCTATTGTGCCCAGTCTGTTGACAAGTCTATTAAAGGATTTCTTCATTACTGATATTTCACACGTGCATTTTTTACATTCGTTGTTTACATTCAAAACGGTCCTAGCTTATACTTGTCTGCTAAAATCCCCCATCTCTTTTCTTTGTTATTTACCTTTTATGTTATATATGTTAGTATATATAATCCATAATCATTTGAAAGTCCCAGCTGATCATTTCAACATCTGGATCCTTTGCAGCCCTGAACATGTCTATTCCTGTCTCTTTTAATAATAGGTTACTTTCATTTGGTTTGTTTAGTAATTTTTAATTTATAATACTGTGTATAGAAGAATAAACTCCAAAGTAAATTGTAGTCATCATACAAATGAAATTATGTGTTCTTTTAACCATTATATGCACACATGCATTAGTGGTTCTTTCATTGTTATAAAGGGAGACAAGGTAATACAAATAGGAACCTATGACATTCAAAGTGGTACTGCAAGGGCTGGAGAGATGGCTCAGCAGTGCATGCATTTGTTCCTTTTAGAGTAGATCCAGGTTTGATTCTAAGTATCTACACAGTGGCTTACAACTGTTTATAATTCCAATCCCAGGGATCCTATGCCCTCTGGTCTCCATAAGCACCAGACACACATGTAGTATACACGCATACATGCAGGGAAGCACTCAGATGTATAAGATGGAATCATTTAAAAACTGGCAATGCAATAGTATTTTTTTTTCAGCCATTCAGAGGAAATCCTGTAATCTGTGACTTTGGGCACATGGTAGATGGTACATATTTTAAAAAGGTGCAGCATAAAAATGTTGCACAACATTTATCATATGTAGACTCTAAGGAAGTTAATATCATGAAAGTTGAAAATAGGATAGTGTGAAGCAAAGACTAGATGTAGTGTAATGGGTAACATCAGGGGACGAGTGAGTCAGTGGATACAAAACTGCAAATGTACAAGAGGAATGAGTTCCCTTGTTCTGTTGTGCAGCAGGACAGCTATAGTTGAAAACAATGTATATTTCAAAGTAACTAGAAGAGAAAATTTGAATGTTTTAATTAAACAAGTGGTTGAGCCAATGAACCATGTTCACTTCGTGTTAACATCTCACAGTATGCACAGTCTTATCAAATGAAATATGTGCAATTATTTATCATGTGTCTACTAAAAAGATAAAACTACTGTGATACAAAACTTAAAGATTATTGTAATTATTATTATATTTATACACATATATGTAAAATACTGATTTGTGTTTCTATATGCAGGTATATGTATGTCAGTGATGGAATTCATGTTCTATAAATATTTTCAGTAATAATTCCTGGCAAAAACTCAGAGCTCTGGCACTTTTGTGTGTAAAAATCCAAAATAGTCTGCCCATGTTAGAAAACAATTTGATGTTGCTTATGAAGTCAAATGTATAGTTGATTTAAGACTAAACTTTGCCCAAGGAAAATGAAAACATGTGTACATGGAGATGTGTGTATGAATGTCTGTTTTACCTTTCATCAGTCGCCTCAGAATAGAAGTCACCTAAGTATCTGAATATATAAAGAGTTTGACATGAAACTGCATGCATCAATAAGAACGTTTCTAATCCATCATGCACAAAGATAACACAAAAAATAAGGCATCTTATGATTTATACTACATTATCATAGTGACATAATGTTCTATAAGAAGCAAAATAGATCAAGTCAGTAGTATGCAGGAACTTGGAAGAGGTACAAGGACTGAATAAAATGTGCAAGGAAGTTTTAGGTGTAATGGATTCTTTCTATGTGTTGTTGGTAAGAATAGTTATATAACTAATATGTCACTTAAAAGCTATTTTAAATAAACTAGTTTTAGAATAAATTTAAATTTAAATAAAAGTTATATACAGGATCTAGCTCATATATGCCCCACATTGACCTTGTCCTATCACGTTCATCTTACACAAGTATATAAATCTGATATAAATAATAAGATAATGTTGATACAATAGTGGTTTTGGCTATAGTAGTTTTAGCAGTTTTTAAAAAGCAAGTTGCCATTTTGTTCCCAAATTTTGAATCTTTGGGGAATTTTTAAAAACAAAACAAAACACATGTTTCTACAAAGAAATAAAAACAATGAATTATAACTAAAGCATGATGTTGTAGTTACAGCATGATAACAATTTAAGTCACTTCCACATTAAGTAGCTGGTTTTGTTTAGTCTTTAAAATCTTTATCTGCTTGATAACACACTGCCCCAAGCACTTATTAAAATATCACCTAATCCACTACTAATATGAAAATTAGCAGCCAAAATTTGGTATGAAATATTTGGAGTCTAGGTAATATGTATACTGTACAACTATTTTCTTTTCTGATAATATTTTATTAATTCTCTCAAAAATTCTCATTTTGAATTTTATATATTTTGAACATATCCACCCTCCCTCCATTCTTCCAGATCAATCATCCAACCCTACTCAGTCAACTTTGTGTATTTTTTAACCCATCAAGTCTAGGTAGTACTGCCCAAGCATTGTGGGGACAACCTCTCTACGTGAGGTCATTCCTCTAAGACAACGTGACTCTCCCTCTCTTGGCAGCTATCAAATTGCCAATCACTTTTAAGCTGGGGGTAGGACTTCCTGCTTGTTTTTCCCCTCTGTGCTGCAGGTTGAGCTTTTGTCTGGCTTGAGCCTGCACAGGTCTTGTGAGTGATGTCCCAGCTCTGTAAGTTCATATGTAAAAACTGCCTTGCTATGCATAGAAAACTCTATTCTGTTGTAGTCATCCACAGCCTCTTGGATCTTTCCAGTCCTCCTTTCATGATGATTTCTGAGCTTTGGGAGGAGAGGTGTGTAGTATAGATGTCCCTTTGAGGGGTAAGCATACCTTGGTCTCTTATTTTCTGCACTTTGACTAGCTGTGGTTCTCTGCATTAATCACTATTTACTGCAAATGGAAGCTTCTCTGATGAAGGTTAAGAGATGGACTAGCTACTTTCCTTTTCTATAGCTATGATTTAAAAAAAAAAAAATGGCCAAGCTATTTAATTAGGCTTACGACTTCAGAGGGTTAGAATCCACGACAGTGGAGTGAAGTCATGCATGGTGGCAGGAATATGAGCTCTCACATTTCCAAACTGCAAGTAGAAGCCAGAGAAGACACTGAGAATTATGGAAGGCTTTTGAAGCCTCAAAGACCAGCCATATGTCAAAATCATTCTCAAGCAGTTCCCCTGAGTGGGGACCAATTATTTAAATATGAGAGCCCCTGGGATCCATTCTTATTCAAACCACCACATTGGGTATAGCAATAAGTCATTAGGAGATGAGGTTTAATATTATGTAAGTTTAGTAGTTTTCCCCTAGGGCTTATGATCTATCTAACCACACACGCCCGGCCCTGATAATGGTGATTAAGAAGAGACCAGCATTGTTGAGATGTAATTTTCTGGAAAGTGTTTCCTCGAAATAAGCACATAGAAGCTATGTTTGAAATGAGGCCTATGTTGTACCTTACAATGACATCTGAACTTGGTAGTGTAGGTGGTACTGATTTTGAAAACATAAAGGGATCGTGAAGAACAGCTAAGACTTGGCACTGTGAGGGGGCAAGGAGAGGTCATTGTTGAATAAGGTACAGCCTCAGTAGCAGTTGAGGGCCCAGGATTGGAGGTGTCATGGAGAGAAGTTGAGGCTTGACACCATGAAGAGAGCCTACAAGAGGCTTTTGGGGGAAAGTGCAGTCCCGTTGTAGCACAGAGGCCAGCATTTTGGAGATGCCAGTACCATGGGATCATGGGATGATCACCAAGAACAGCATCAGCCTTGGAGTGGAGCATGTCCAAATTTAGAAGACAAACTGTGTTCTGCATAGGGTGGAGCTGGAAAAGTGAAGCAAACCCTTTGGAAAAGCCCAGAAGATCTTGAGTGGATGCCAGACATTAGACATTGAGTGACTTATGCTGTCAAAGTTTGGCTTTGCTTTGATATGATTGTGACTGTGCCCTGGTTCTTTCCTCTCAAAGTGAGAATATATTTAACTTAATTTGGATCTTTACAAGAGCCCACAGTTAAAAAGATTTTGAATTTTTAAAAAAGATTTAGGATTTTAAAAAAACCAAGATTTTTAAATGGTTTGAACTTTTAATGTGTTTGAATTTGTAGAGACTGTGGGACTTTTCAAAGCTATTTAAGTTTTAATATGAAATCTTTTGTGTGAATAAGGAAAGAAAGGCTGAAGCTTAATGGTGATCTGTTTCTGTGTCAAGAAGACAAAAGGCCAATTGTACTGGCTAATTTTATGCCAACTTGACACAACCTAAAATTATCTGAGAGGAGGGAATCTCAATTAAGAAAATACCTCCATAAGATAGGTTGTAGGGAGGCCTGTAAGGCATTTTCTTAATTAGTGATTGATAAGAGAGGGCCCAGTCCATTGTGGATGTTGCCATCCCTGGACTGATGGTCTTGGGTTTTATAAGAAAACAGGTTGAACATGCTATGTGGAGCAAGCCAGTAAGCAGCACCCCTCCATGGCCTCTGCATCAGATACTGCCTCCAGATTCCTGCCCAGGTTGAGTTCCTCTGCTGACTTCCTTAGAAAATGAGCATTGTTGTGGAAGTGTAAGCCAAATAAACCCTTCCCTTCCCAAGTTGCTTTGGTCATGGTGTTTCATTGCTGGAATAAAAACTCAAACTAAGACAACATGCGTAAGATAAAACCATCAAAAAAAAAATGCCTAGATTATGAGGTTTGTCAACAATGGAGGAATACCGTGTCTTTATAGACCAAGAAAAGGAGTGTTTGTTGAAACTGTTACCTTAAAGGAACCACTGCTCTGCTTATTAAATACTGGAGAAACCGTGTACACAGACAAATCCAGCAGAAGTGTATTTCAAAGGCACAATTTTAACATGTTCAAGGTAAAAAAGTGAAATTTGATCTACTGGATATTGACATAGCATGAAAACTTGCTGTGTCATCAGAAAAACAGAGACTTAGAGGCCAGGGACACAGCCAATACATTGGTTTCAATGTAGAGCCTGATAGAAGACAGTTGCTCATGTGGTACCCACTGTCCCTGCTCCCAGCATTATGCCTATCATCTCATTGTCAACTTGTAGAGGAACCCTCTGCTTCCATTGCTCTCTCACTCACCAGAGTGTTTGAGTCCTTGGGCACTGCAGCCATTATAACTGATACCTTGCCCATGGGGCATATAGTCTAAGAGTATTAGGAAAGAAAAGTTTCACCTGACTGGAGACATAGCCACTCCCACTTAATGAAGTATGAAAGAGCTAACAGGGCACATGAGAGAAAGTCTTCCAGCTCTGACACCATCTCTATCTTTGGCTGGGGTCACACTCTTGGGCCAGAAGGCCTGCCATAGCAGCAGAGAGAAGTTTACAAAACTGGTGCTGCCACCACATCTGCACAGATCCCTCTCAGTGGGCCTTGTACCTTTTATCATCCTTCTATGTTGATAGAAATGGGTGGCTTTGCCACTAGGGTGCTGCCATCCTGTTACTGCTACTCAAGGAAGCATCTATCTGAGCCCACAGCAGTGTCTACTCAGAGGACATGCGACTCAGCTTCTCAACACCACTGAAGCTCAGGTAACAGAGACATCTAATAGTAACATATCTAACATCAACAGTGCTTAACAAACTCCCCATCATATCATAGGGGCACCACTCCCATTGTAGGAATAGCCTGATACCATGTATCTCATACACTACCTACACTGGACCTGCTGGACTGTCTTGACTCTTGCATGACCTCCATTGACTGGTTCTCACTGACACTGTGCACAAACTCATTAGAGGATACATTTGCCCTGTTGACCAGCTAGAAACAAACACAAAATTACTTGACAACTAACAGCTCTGAAGAAGAGAAAGCTGCATACTAAAGGACACACACACACACATACACACACACACACACACACACACACACACACACACAAAGTCATACATTAGAGTCAGCACATTTCACTGACAGAAGGTTTCTCAATAGAAATTCTTTAGGTCAAGAAGACAGGGAATAACATGTGTCACATTTTGAAAATCGCATCCAACCCAATTACTATACTTAGTAAGGCTGTTCTGAAAAGAAGGAGGAATAAAGACCTAAGATAAAGTAAAACTGGGGAAATTTATGTTCACCGTACCAGTCTTACAAAAAGATCCAAGAACAAAAGAAAGATTATTTATATCATGATGAAATCTAAAAGAAGGGTAACCATACAGAAAAAACAAACAAACAAACAAACAAACAAACAAACACACTAAGCAAGTGTATCAATCCCATGAAGATGAATAAGGAAAGAAGAATCAAATTATCAAAATGGCTAGAATATGAACAGAACAATAGGTGTCACTAGAGATCAGATAAATGCGTATTTATAGAGCATCCTCTCCAAGCGTGCACAGTGCATTGTTTTTATCAATGCATGGCATTTCCGCTAGAGTGGCCCAAACATGAGGCTGAAAAGAAATTTTACCAAGTGAAAACTGAATGAAAGTGAGATACTGTATCACTTCTGGTTACAATCAACTAAAAGCAGAATATAAAACGAGGAACTTTAAAAATATGTAGATGAAGACAGAACAACAAACAGGTGAGCAGTGGGTCATTGAAGAGGTCAGGAAAAAAATATTAAGTTCCTTGAAGCAAATGGAAATGGAACCACACAATATTAAAACCTGTGCTACACACCAATGCTTTACTAAGAGGGAAACAGCAGCAATGAGAGCCTATGTCACAGAAGGAAAGTAAGACTTAAATAAACAAACCACTGATGCTTCTCAAGACCTTGGAAAGAACAAAACAAACCCCAAATTAGCGGAAGGAAAGAAAAATAAAGCAGAGAGAGGAAACAAATCAGGATCCAAATAAAAGCAGTAAGGAAAAAGCTCTTTGAAAAGATGAAATTCTTTTAGCAAGACTAACAAAACTGCAATAACAAGACACATGTGGAGATAGAGAGAAAGGAGAGGGCAGAAGGAGAGGGAGAGATGGGAAAGAAGATAAAATTAGAGACAGAAACGATGCTATAACAACTAGTACCATTTCAATTCATCCATGGGGACGATTTTGGAAAAACTATATGTGCTGCAAATGGAAAATTTTATGGGGACAAAAACAAATTAAGATGTTTTAAAAGTTCAAATAAACCAAAAGCAATTAATGAAGTTCAATCAGTAACAAATGTTTTCTAACAAATAAAAGTCCAAGACTGGGAAGTTTTATTGGTAAAATTTCCCAGGATGCACATCTTAACCTTCACCATCTCTGCTCCTGCACCTCCAGCCAGATATAGCTGGTTTAAGCAGCAAGGTCTTACAGTGTTAGAAATGTGTTTCCATACTAGCATGCATCACTCTGTTCTGTGGCAAGCACACAGTTCTCACCGTTACTCCCTCGAGAACTGACTACTGCATTGATTTCTTTTGAATACTGTAGTGAGCACAAGACTGACAGGCTCTGCCACTGTGCAGCTTCCTTGAAAGCTGGTTGCTCTGTTCTGAGCTTCAGTGCCAGCACACCAGACATCCAAAGCAGACTAATTTCCAGGGAACATGGGACTGCTTTACTCACCAGCCTTGGCTTCCTCGATTCACAGCAGGTTCTGGGACCTTCCCAGCACTGCACAGGACAGAATGAGGTCCCAGCCCTGCCCTGCTTCTCCCTGTCACTATGGTTATGACTTGTGTCAGAGTCTTTCCTCCACACCCAGTCTCTTTGACACTTTACCTTCAGTTTCTTTCACAGATATTTCCCTCTCATAAAATTCTTGCACATTTTTTTTTCTGCTCTTGACATGTTAGGTGGCCTTGCCTTATACAAGAATCTTCTTTATAATTGGCAATAACATAATATAATAAAACTTGAATGGCATAGATAAGATACAGCTGGGGATATAAACTAGTTGGTAGAGTTCTTACCTTGCATGAAGCCCTGGGGTGAACCTACTACCCTACTCCCACCAGTCCAGCCAAAAAAAATATATATATACAGTGTTCATTTAAGAAAACCAGGAAATTTCATGTTGGAGATGAATTTCAGATTGTGACTGTGTTAAGTGGAGGGGTACTGGAAGGAAAGAGCGATCATACTGCAAAAACTGGAATGGGAATCCTAGCTCTGTGTTCTTGCTTGCCTGCAGAGCATAGTAATTATAGTTTTGAACCTCCACCCTCAGATTTTTAAAACACACACAGACACAGGAGCACACTGGAGCACACACACAGACATACACACATAGACACACATGTACACATATTTAGAGTTCACATACAGAGACACACACTCACACCAGCACACACATACACCTACATCCATGTTGTGACACATGTGAGAAGATCAGAGGACAACTCTTCAAATGTTGGTTCTAGCCTTTGACCTTGCTGATGCAGGATCTTTCTTGTTTCTGCTACTGTACTTTGTACTCCAGGCTAGCTCATTCATGAGAGGTGCTCCAGGTTAACTTACCCACAAGAGCTCCTGGCCAGCTTTCCTGTTTGCATTTCTTACCATAGGAGTACCACCATGTGCATTGTAACCATAACCAGACTCTTTGCCCTCTTTATTGTTTAGTGGTCTGCCTTGAGAAGACCACCCATAGTTTGAGATTATATGAATGTCCTCCCTTCTCTAGTGCCTTTCTTGAGCATACTGTCATTGGTTGTCTTCATATTTTGGGGTTACCTCCCAAGTTCCTGCCCAAAGTCAACAGTTTGAGAATTTGTGGATTAGGATACATTCCTCTATCCCCCGCTCCCCCAAATAAACAGAGACTTTTCTACTTAGCCTTTTTGGAATTTTTCTGATCCTGTCTCCCCAGTAATCCAGATCTGTATCTTTGAGCTTTGACTGAGACAAAACCAGGAATCTTTGAGGGTCCCAAGGATGGAGCCCTTCTTGCTTCCAGGTGGTAGGGCATAAAGCCAAAGGCAATCACTCACAACATCTGAGATGGAGAGAGAGCCTCCTCCCATGTGGCAAGTTAGAAAGCAGCGTTGTCTGATATAAGCCTATAGGACAGAAAGGAGAAGAAGAAAAACAAAAGAACATCAAAGGGAACTCTGGGCCTGCAGAACTCTCCTAGGCCAGAATTAACAGACTTTTGGAGAGGGCCAGCAGGCTTGGCACAGCAGGATGAAAGCTGCTAGGAATACCACTCTGGTCTAGACATGTCTGGTGAGTATTTAGGCTTTCATATTTAGAATGAAGGAATGAAGAGGAACCCTTCCAGGCCAACTTGGGTTTTGTTGTTGTTTTTTCCTTTCTTGTTTTCAGTGGTCCATAAGCACGGAGTCTGCTTGGCTCCTTCCGAGACCACTGGGAGTGCTCAAGGTCCTGGCAAGTCCTAACAGGCATCAAAGCACCCGTCAAGCTAGGCAGAGAGGTTCACTAGGGTACAAGCTTAGAAAAGGAAGGATTTTCAGCATTGGAGCTATGCTTCAGAGAGGAGGGGAAGAGAGCATGCTACTCAAGCACAGCCTGGATGATGGGGCTCTAGCTTCTACAACCCCAGCCACTTGCTTCAGCTCACTCTGCTTTGGCCCCAGGCACACGAAAGCAAAAGCGAGTTCTATAAGGCTCCTCTGGATCCTTTCTCCACCCACCCCATGTCTTTCCCAAGTTACCTAAGCTTCAAATCTTTGTGCAAGGCTCAGATTGCTTCATCTAATTCTGTCTCTAGGGATTGTCATACGTTTTCCTTCTTGAAAAATCGCCCCTTTTAGAGTAATGGCAAGGTTTCTGTGACCCTGGTTTGCAGAGATAGCAGAAAGCCCCAAGGGGGCTGTAGCATGACTCCTCTGCAGGTCAGTGCTGCCTGCTTCCAGGCAGGAGCTGAGGCTGGGAACAGAGGACTTAGTCAGGGCTGCTGACTGCCTACATTGGCTGGGACTGATACACATGTTATTCATTATATAACATTAATGTTGTTTTAAAATTTGGTCCAAGAGGATGATTTATTTACTAAAATGTCCTCCATTTTTTTAAAAAAAACTATGTATTGATTGGTTATCTCTAGTTCCCAGTGCCAAGTCATGAGAATTTTTAATGGAAAACTTCTCATTAATTTTGTGGCTATAAATGACAGCTGAATGACACCGTGCTTTTGCTTCCTAATGAGACTGCATTTAATGAAGCCCAGGAGGGGGAATATTTCTCTGAGCTCATAATTTAAAAAGTCTATGGTTTTCACAGAGCTTAAGAACCACTTAAAACCAGAGTTGGATCCTGGACACCACAATATGGTAGAGAGTCAGTGCTCAGTAATCTAGGGACATTGAAAATGATCATCTTTCAAGTCTCTCAGAATATTTGATCTATAACTTTAATTTTCTTAGGGGAGGATGAAGAAGAACGGGAGGAAGGACATAATTTCATATTTTAAGTTTTTCTGTTAGAAAGGCTAGAGAAGATTTGTGAAAAATTATAGAATATTGAGTTCTTCCCAAAGAAGAAAAACTATATAAGGATTTTTATTGTATTTTATTGTATTTTAATTCTTCGTTTCTTTTCATGTGAATATATTTGCTCATATCACTTAAAGCAACTCTCTTTATAGTTTTTGGATTGTATAGTTGGCATGCTTCAATTACAGGAGCCATGAACATAAACTCTACAGAAGAACAACCCAAGTACCACAGAGCAATTGACAGTTACTAAGGGACCCTGGTATTGTCATCTGCTCTACAGTGAGCATGTAAGTCCTACCCGCACCCCACTGTTTTATTTCTAGAAGTGTTCTACTTATACTCCAAAGTGACAAGTCTGAAAGTTAAAGAAATTGGTAAATATACACCAGAGGAGTCACTACATTATTCATTGACTGAAAGGGGCCTATGACTTAAAGCAGTGGGGAGCCAGTGCAAATATCCAAATTACTTAGCAGACACTTCAGTCTGATAAAACCACTCTCCCTGGAACTCTCAGGTGATTTGTTAGCGATACCTGGAGCTACTCAACTCCCAGTACAGTCGTCAGCACTTTCTAGCGAAAGGTGATTCATTCTTCAGTGTCAAATACAAGTAAACAATGATTCTCTTCTCTTCGAGTGTTTAAAAAAGAAAATTCAGTATATACTTGTATCAATTTACTCAGTGTTTTTAGGTTAAAATACCAGGGATGGAATTCATAGCCATTTTTCACTAACTGACCTTAAACATATGGCTTAAACTTTGCATTGGTTGATTTTCCTGAGAAACGGAGATGATGGTAATAGTGTGATGTATGTCTATACCAGACATGTGTATAGTGCACTCAAAACCAATATCATTTTATTATAAGACATCATTGAACATTTCATGGATCTTGATTAATGTATAAAATAATGTGGTAAAATTAAATAAGGGTTTATTGTTTCTCTGTTGATTAGTCTCTACCATAAACCAAAAGACTTACAGGCTTTTTTCCCTCTAAGCAGCCTGCTCATCTTTTGCCTTCTGCAAAGAAAAAAATTTTTCCTACTCAAAATTCATTTACTGATACTTAATAAAATCCCCATCAGCAAGATTATTTCATACATGTGCCAAAGCATAAATGTTGCTTCAGCCATAATACAATGAGGACAATGGCAAACATTCCTTCATTAAGGAAAAAGTATGATGCCCAAATAATAGCAGGGAAAAAAACAGGACAAATTTAGACAGCAGATGATTTCTGTACTCATTTGTTTTCTCCTAGTTTCACATGAGCCTTCTTAGTTAGGGTTTTACTATTGTGAACAGACACCATGACCAAGGCAAGTCTTATAAAGGACAACATTTAATTGGGGCTGGCTTAAAGGTTCAGAGGTTTAGTCCGTTATCATCAAGGTGGGAGCAGGGCATCATCTAGGCAGGCATGGTGCAGGAGGTGCTGAGAGTTCTACATCTTCATCTGAAGGCCACTAGTGGAAGACTGGCTTCCAGGCAGCTAGGATGAGGGTCTTAAAGCCCACACCCACAATGACACACCTACTCCAACAAGGCCACACCTACTCCAACAAGGCCTCACCTACTTCAACAGGGTAACAACTTCTAATAGTGCCACTCCCTAAGCCAAGCATATACAAACCTCACATGTTTGAAAATAACCTTTCCTCAGCTTTTGGCAGCTCAAGGTAATATTTCTAGAGAAAATGTAAGCCTACAAAGGCAAAACAGATTCTTGTCATATTGGAATTCATTAAAAGGGGGACGTTGTTTGTTTGTTTCTCTGGTTGTATAAATACTGACTGCCTCAAACAACAGGAAATACCTGAGGAAAAAATTATTTACATGTGAACGTGAAATTCACAGGAACTTCCTCAATATATAAATTTATAAACTTACATGAATTTCTGTTACAAATACCTAGATATCTCAAAATTAATTATTTTGGCTTTATATGTACAGTGTCATAATATTTTACAAGCAATGTCTTTAAAATCATCCTCAAAATACAAATAGGAAAAATAGCTAAGCAACAACAAGAGATAGATCATGAATAATAAGGCTGTTCTCATGAGACAAAACCCAATCATAATACCATAAAACCACAAGGAGAAGGTTGTCTGTCAGTGGGACCCACTATTTACATGATGCCTGTTGGTTTCTTCTTTCAATTCCTGTTAAAGCCTGAGCCAACAGATTCTGTGTTTGAACAAAGCCACAGAGGAACTGCTGTTGGGACTCAATTTCAGACTCTAGAGAAAACCGTTCAAAAGCTAAAACCTTGGTCTCCTGGAAGGCATGGGATTTTGAAGACATTTTTTATAGTGTGGGAATGATTTGATAGTGACATGTAGGCACTGTGGAGTGAACGAGAAAACCTGTGAACTGGCTGGAACTTCGGTAACCTGATGCTTTCACATATTCATCAGATATGGCATCCTGTAATTCTCATCACTGTTTTCCCTAGATGATTAGGCCTCCTTACCAAATGGATTTGCATTTCAAAGGCAGTAAAAGTTAAGTCAGCTCTGTTCCAACAGCCGGATTTTGTGCCCTTTAGTTTGCCGCAGTGCTTTGCTCCTTTGGGTGAAGTCTAGCTGTCCTCTTTGTGAGCGATTAAACAATTTGAAGTAGAGAAATTTAAACAGAATGGTCTTTCACCTTACAGGTTTTGCTTCTGGAAAAGTAAGTTTTATTTCTCAGAGTAATGGTCCTCTTTCAGTTGGTGATGGAAAGCTGGTGGCTTTTGAGACCCTCAGGCATCTGTGATCTCTAGCAGATGTCTTGGCTTACCTGAAGTCCCCACTCTGCTTATGAAATAGAGCACACAGAATATGGCATTGCTGCTAAGCCACAGCAAACTGAGCCACTGGCTTTCTAATTTGGCTGTCTAAACCTCCAGCCCCCCAGCCCTCCAGCCCTCCAGCCCCCCAGCCCCCCAGCCCTCCAGCCCTCCAGCCCCCCAGCCCCCCAGCCCCCAAGCCCTCCAGCCCCCCAACCCTCCAGCCCTCCAGCCCCCCAGCCCTCCAGCCCCCGAGTCCCCCAGCCCTCCAGCCCTCCAGCCCTCCAGCCCCCCAGCCCTCCAGCCCCCCAGCCCTCCAGCCCTCCAGCCCCCCAGCCCTCCAGCCCCCTAGCCCTCCAGCCCTCCAGCCCTCCAGCCCCCCAGCCCTCCAGCCCTCCAGCTCCCCAGCCCTCCAGCCCTCCAGCCCTCCAGTCCTTTAGCTCTCCAGCTGTCCAGACCTCCAGCCGTCCAGTCCTTCAGTTCCCCAGGCCTCTAACTGTCCAGCCCTCTAGCCGTCCAGCTCTCCAGCTGTCCAGCCCTTCAGCCCTCCAGCCCTGCAGTTCTCTAGTCCCCCAGTCCTCCAGCACTACAGGCCTCCAGACTAAGAGACAGAAAAATCCTGGTGTGATTACTGGCTTGCAATGAGTATAATCTAATTAAGTGTTTGTCAATGAAGGCATTTAAAGTAATAAAACAAATGATACTAATGATTTAAAATATTTCCCTCTGTAGAACTTCTCCGATTTTAAATATGTCTGGATACATTTATGATTTCATCCAAATATCATGCCACAGAGCCTTTCTTTGGTGGAACATCAAAATGAATCTGATAGGTAATGGATTTGTTTTCAGGGGAATACTAAATAGAGGGACACACTTAAACACAGTTGAAAATAGTGCAAAAATGTTTCTATATACTAATCATTCAGCAAACTAGAGAAAAAAAATCACCAAATATAAAGATCAAAGCAAAATACACAAGAAAGCATTAGAGTAACTGCAAAATACCTGCTGTTTTATAAGCATACTTAAAAATACACTAGATAGATATATGATCAATAGGTAGACAGATGATATGTAGATGATAGGATAGATTGATTGATAGATAGATAGATGATAGATAGATAGATAGAGTGAAATTACATCACGAGGGTTGATAATGTTCCCCTAAAGATCCCATATATTATCTAACAAAAACCCCAGTGCCAACTATGGGAAATCTATGGGATCCAAAAGACTTCCAAAGCAACACAGGAGATTGCCACCATCCTTGGTTGCTACCCCCAATTTAAAGATAACCAAAGCCTATTTCTGAAGACACCACACACTTCAGACCCAAGACTTTGTGTCATTGTTCTGGAACTGTCTTGGAAGCCTCCTCTCTGATCACTAGCTCTCATATTATCAGAAGGCACTATGCAAGATACCTGTGGCAAGATTGCCCCTGTCCAATCTATTTAAATATTAGTGTAGCAGGAGGCCTGTGATTGGACAGGGAAAAGGGAGGCAGAGCTAAGAGTTGCAGAGAGAGGAACATGGGGGTGGGGTGGGGTAGGGGACGAAGAGAATCAAGATGGAAGACAGACAGAAGATCATGAATCAGCGTGGCTTTAATAGCCACAGGTAGATATGATTTCATATAGGGATAGAATGATTGGAGTAACTTGTCTATTCTAGGTGGACAGCTTGTACCATTACCAACTGACCTTGAAGTTATTGTGTGGGCATCTTGTGTATTGAGATTTTATTGATATATAAATCTGACTGATTAACTATAAGCTTTAAGAGTGGGTTAGTGGGTGTTGTGATATCTGACCGCGAGGTTGGTGGTAATTGAACGGGGATAGGCCTAGAGCCGTGGAGGCACTGGAGTTGGTGGGTTGTGGGCAGAGGCAGCGACCAAGCCAACGTCTTGGGGCCCTGTGAACTGGAGCTGGCAATACTGTCACCAGTTGCTGCTGTGGTTAGAGGCAGAGGCAACAGGACCATGCTGGACCTGAGGGTTGCCAACAGTAGTGTGGGAAGCCTGTGGGTTCGTTTTTAATACTTCCTGCTACAGACACCAAGGGAGAAAAACAATAAGTAGTCATACTCAGATGTAAAGTCTTTAAACCACAAGAAGGACTATCCTGGCAAGATATTCCCAATGATGTAATAGTGGTACTATTATCTTTAGCATAACCAGCAGCTGTCTCATTTGACTTAAAGTCCACTCAGCAGGAAAGAATTTGTGCTTGATACTGTGAAATCAACCATCTACTCATGGCTAATGAAGTTAAAGACTCTAAAGGAAAACCTATTGTAGTCTTTTTTTTTTTCTAAACTAATTTAATTGCTGACTGGGTGCTAAATATACAATTTTATATTCAAAGAGGTGTTACTCCTCATCAGATAAGCTTTCCACAGCATTGACAGCTACTACAGAGGTGCACTACTTATCAAAACTCAGAGAATGTGTGACTGTTAGGTTCCCAGATATAACTAGTACATCTGTAGTACATCTCCGTATGCCTAGGACTCCAAGGAATGTTATACACAAGGTGACAGAAAGATTGGGAAAAGCCAGAGGACCAGGTCGTCTGCTGAGAGAGTGTCTTCTAGATATAACAGGGAAGCTCTGCTAATGGAATCTGAACCATATAGTTCCACAAACAAGACCTACAAAAGGACAAGAATGTCAATGTAGAGTAGCAAACCAAGAAGTCACCAATTGCAAGTCTGCCTTTTCTTCTTGTCTTGAGTCTATAGGAATAACTGTAATTTGCCATGTAAATCTTATAAGCTTCAGGACTGTGAATTTATATTCTAGGGGTATTGAATGCTTTTTTTTTTTTTTTTTTTTTTTTTTTTTTTTTTTTTTTTTTTTTTTTGAGAGAGAGGGTTTCTCTGTGTAGCCTCGGCTATTCTGGAACTCACTCTCTAGACCACTCTGACATCTAACTCACAGAGATTCACCTGCCTCTGTCTCCTGAGCACTAGGATCAAAGGTGTGTACCAGCACCACCCAACATTGAAATATTATTTTTGGTCTTTCCACTTTATTTCAATCTTCAACTAGCACGCCTTTTTCATAATAAGCTATAGACTATATGTTGTTATATAAAAATTTATTTTATAGTTCTTTATATCTTAGGTACCACATATTTACATATTTAAAGAAAAAAAAAAAAAAAAGGAAAAAGAACCAAACATTTTGATATCCCAAAACCTGAATTGTATCTCTTTCTGTGGTAGAGATATAAAAGCTTTTCGACTCTTTTTTGACACTTTTATATAAAATATTTTACATTTTAAATATTACTTTTAAGTAACAACAACCAGGTTCAGAGTTTAATTTCAGGATACATGGCAATCCCTAAGGAAGCCAAACTCCTTGGGTAGGACTCTTAGGTTTTACTAACTTGTTCTCTTTTTGATCCTTCTAAGCTATTTTCACTTCTGAGTCTCAGTTTTAGTGTTTTTAAAATGAAGCAAGATGTCATATAGACCCTCGTGTGGATAACTAAGTCTTCATGTTGCAAGTACCTTAATCGTGGTCTGAAAATGTCAACTATGATGAAATGATAATCTTTATGTCATCAAAGTGTTTGAGTGGTGAACTTGGAAGTTTCTGTATTCCAAAATCTCTTCCAAAATTGGCACAATTTTGACACAACGTTAGGTGGGGTCTAGCTCATCTGAAATACCACAGTGCACAGTGGAATTCTATTTTTGCTCAAACTTCACTGGGGTTGTCTTGTTGTTGCTGAAACCCGTGGACATGAGAGATTCATTTGAAATTGGAACTATGGACATGGCCTTTCTGAGCGAGAGTCCAGTAGTATGGGAAATAGTTCTAAGAATTGACAAATGGGACTATGTAAAAAGTTTTTAAAAAATTATTCACAATAAACAAAATAGCAAAGCAAAGAGCATTCAGAATAGGAGAAAAATCTGCCAGTGGTCCTGAGACAGGGAGCTGAGAGTTAGAATGCAAAAATCAACCAAAACCACAAACACGTCCAACAATGGGCAAATGAAATGAATAGACAGCTCTAAAAGGAAGAAACACAAAAAAACACAAAATAATAAATATTATTTTTAATGTACAACATCATAATCCAACAGTGAAATGCAAACTAAAATCACTTTGAGATTGCATCTCACCCCAGACAAAATAGCTATAATTAAAAAAAAAAATAGCAATCAATGTTGAAAAAGCTGAAAGGAGAGAAGGGCCTCTGTTCACTGCAAGTGGCAGTACAAACTAGTGAAGCCACCCTGGTAATCAATATGGGCTTCATGCAAAATTGAAAATAAAACTACTATATGACTCAGGTATCCCACACTCAGACCTTTCTTTTGGCTTATTTGTTTGTTGTTTTACTTTGAGTGTATGGCTCTATGAAGGGTGTCCTAACTCTTATTTCCTTGTATTCACTCAGAATTCTCTAGTCTGCCAATGTTTGTGAATTCATAGGTGACGTTGAGTCACCATTAGAGAACACCTGCCTTCTTTTATCCCTTTCAACATTTCAATATTTTTTATCTTTTAAATTAGCATATAGTCACATCATTTTAACCCTTCTCTATAATTTTTCAGGGTACTAGAAATGCAGTTTGTCATTATTTTAAAAAAAAATGTATAAATGCAAAAAGGAAAAGGGGGCATGGGATAGGGGTTTTCTAAGGGGGGGGGAGATGGGGAAAGTGGATGGCATCTGAAGTGTAAATAAAATATCTAATAAAAAAAAAAAAAAGAAATGCAGTTTGTGCCCTAGTAATTTGTAAACATTCACACACCAATCCATTTGCTTCTGATTACCAATGGGCCCGAGAAAGTGATTTTCTCAATATGGAATATATCCAGCAGTGTGCGTGCTCATTGCCTGGGAACATATTAGGAAAGCAGCTTCTGAGGCTGTGCCCCAGATTGACTAATCAAGAACTCTGGGGCTCCCTTCTGGCAATGCCATTTTAATACTCCCCTCGGGTAATTCTGATACAGCAGATCTACCTTAGGGGCCATGACCTAGCCCAGCTGCCACAGATGGACCACTGTTTTTACCAGAAAGTGTAGTAGAGCAGAGGCAATTTGGCCAGGAGGGGAGCACCTGGCAGGCTCTGACTGATGGAATGCCGTAGCCAAGTGCAGCTGCAGCATCCAGCTGGGACATGATCCTCAGGGTGGAGCCCTCATTATTAATGGAAGCTGGGTCAAGCTGGGGACATAGGGTGTGGGAGGACCAGTGGATGCATAGGTCTGAGTGAAGGGTGAGGGAGTTGGAGAGCCTATGCTAATGTGCTCCTGGTAACTCCTCCAATGTCATCTTTGCAGTGGTGACATTTCTGTGCTATGTTATTTCACACACACACACACACACACACACACACACCCTCTCCATTTTGCCCACCTGTCTCTTGTCTGTTTTTCTCCTTGCACTTCTCAGTATGTATGTACCTACAAGGGCCTTCATTTACTCATTCCCTTGATCCCGTAGATTCCACCAGGGTGACTAATGTGTCTCTTTTACTCCGTTATCCTCAAAGTTTGGAATGATGTTTGACACGTGTTGCTGTAATTATTTAAAACGGCCACAGGTCAAGCCGACTATCTAAGCTGCGGTGGCTCTGCCTAGCTCAGCCGCATCTTCCGTGGCCAGAGGCCACAGGCTCACTGCAGTTAGAAATGGCCAGCCAGAAACACCAGCCCTTCCACCCATGAGACGCCAGCGTGGGAGATGGCTCTGCTAATCTGCGCTGTCTCTGCAAGGCTGGGCATTGATCGGACCATCCCGCCAACCACATGGGCTGTGTACAGAAGAGACTCTAATGCTTAGATTATCCAAAGGCTTATATATTTGGTAATTATCAATAACAAGATGCCCATACAATCAGAAGTATAACCCAATACCCAACTTAGATATACCAACTACCTTTGACTGCAAGAGACACGTGAACATCTACCTCCATGTTCCCCTCTCTCTCTTCCTCCTCCTTCTCTTCTTCTCTTTATGCCTCCTCTTCCTCTCCTTACTCCTCCCACCTTAGCTACTCCTACATATCACCGTTCTTGTTAAAATTAAAAAAAAAAAAACTTTCTCTCAAAATACAGTTAGAGCATAACTATACTAATTTGTGTCAGTAAGGTACAAGGTAGACCTAATACCCAGTCCATCATTTTGTTGACTAAACAGAACCTCTGTCATCTCTCGTAACTAAAAGACTTAGTTCTAAACCTGGCTAATGTCCTGGCTTCATTACAATTTCAGTTATAACTAAGACTTATATACTTCTTTGTATAGTTATTGCTTGGACTTTTAAGTGTTCTTTAAAACCTGTGTACTGATTGCTTAGCCCTCAGCCTACAATACTACTGAAAAGTAGTGGAGCCTTTAGGAGACGGGGTTTAGTGGAAGAGAGTTAGCTTATAGGGAGAGTACCCTTGGATAGGCATATGGAACTCCTGATTCTTCATCTTGATTTGCTTTCTGGATGTCATGATGTAAGTAAGTCTTTTATCCTGTTAAGATATACTTCTTCACCATGGGCTCAAGGGCAACAGTTCTGAACAACCACAGAACAACCCACCTAAAACCCTGGGTCAAAATGAAACTTTACACTTTGTAAGTTGATTGTCTCAGTTAATATGTTATAATAATAGAAAGCTGATTAAATAAATTATTTTGCTTTTTACATGAATTACATTGTTTAATCAAATAGTAAATGTCTAACAATTGTGTGTAACAGTGTGTTGATTCAGCTAATAATCCCCCCACAAATTTTTTCTACTAATTCTTACGGATTTGTTGATATTAGGGGATAGAGGCTGTGAGGGTTTGCATATGCTTGGCCCAGGGAGTGGCACTATTAGGAGGTGTGGCCTTGTTGGAGTGGGTGTGTCACTGTGGATGTGGGATTAAGACACTCAACCTAGGTATCTGGAAGTCAATATTCTGCTAGCAGTCTTCAGATGAAGATGTAGAACTCTCAGCTCTGCCTGCAGCATGCTTGCCTAGATGATGCCATGCTCCTGCCTTGATGATTATGGACTGAACCTCTGAGCCTGAAAACCAGCCCCAATTAAATATTGTCCTTCTAAGAGTAGCCTTGGTCATGGTGTCTATTCACAACAGTAAAACCCTAAGACAGAAGTATTTACTTTGATACCCAGGGTATTTGACAGTGGCTTCTTGTATTTTATGTTCTAATGCAGAGTAGGGAAGAGATCCTTTGGGGTCAGAGATTTAATTAAGAATATTGCAGTGAAATAGGCATCACAAAGGTAACTTGTGAATTGAAGTTCCTATGAAGGGTACTCAACACCATTTAAGTTCAAGTCTCTTGTTCAGTGTAAGAACGTAAGTGTCTCTCAGGAGGATGCTTACTTAGAACCCTTCTTTCAACTCATGCAACATTCCTTGGACCTGACCATTTACTTTTTTGTTGGAAGCTTCCAGTTCATCTTGGCCCTACTATGGGAAGGGAAGATCGTCTTGAGATGTTCTTCTGAATGGCACAGTCTTCAGCAATAAAAACATATGAGCTTAGTCTCAGTTTCTTAAGAAGCATATGGTATTCTGTTTTTGAAATAGAGAGATTTGTCACAGCATCCCCCAATATGTGACTGGCTTTAATACTGAAAACTATAAAAATGCAAAGAGAATGATTAAATCAAGCCAAACTTCATAACTCTGAGACTTCTGGCACAGACGTTGTTAGAAAATAATCATCCATCATGTGCTGAGAACAGTTTCACAAGATTCCTAATTCAAGGCTCCATTGCCAGGGCTTGTTTCCACAGAAATAAATTCAAAATTTCCATTGCTTGTTCTCATTGTAAATTCCCACACTTCGATGTTCACTAACAGGCTGCCATGAATGCTTCTTGGGTTCTGTCTAGTATGGTATTCAATGCAGGTTCTTTCTCTAGGCCAGTATGAACACTGAGCTGCCAATCACAGGAATGCACCTTTACTGTGTGACTGTTCACTCCAGGGCCTGAGACAAGGAGTGTGTGAAGGAATAGGGCTTTGGTCAGGCCACTTCTCTCAGTTCTAAGTGAAGAACTTCCTCTGTGTGTCAGGTGCAGGGTGGGGGTGGCAAGGAGAGAGCAGAAAGACACAGAGACAAAGTCACAGACAGAGGGAGCTTTTAATTTAGGGCCAAGGATCCATTTCCATTGTGAGTAGATACTGCAGTATAAGATTACAGGATAGCTGTCTCTCTTTTTCTGTCATCAGGGTGTATTTCCCTCAGAAGTCTTATCTAGGAACAAACATTTTTCATACCAAAATGGTGGCCAGTAGATGTCTCTCTCTTATGCTAAATATGACTAGCATCTCTCTACCACACTGCCACATGGCTCTCTCTGGAAGAGAAACAGGAGGAAGAGAAAAATTTCTCAATATGCCCAAGGTCGCTCTGTTTCCTGGCTCATACCACAGGTTGTAAATCAAGATCATGTCTCTCCTGCTTGTTCACCATGCAGCACGTTGTGGCAAACATCCAAGCTGACCACATCTCTCAAAGACACTTATTCTTGCTCCTTGTATCCTTTAGTGTAAAGACATCATTATAATTTTTATTTTACATTTTACATTTAAAATTGTACTTAAAACCTATTTAACAGTATGCATTATTAGCACAAAGGCCTCACTGGGTAGTTATATTCTTTATATTTTCCCTCTCTATCAGTGCCAGATAGTAGTGAAGGTCTTAAATATAATTCTTACATTTGTACAATGTTATTGATTTAATAATTGGGATCTGTGAAGCAAATACATAAAAGTTAAGAAGGTAAGAAAAAAAATTTTTTTAAAGACTAAGGTTAAATATCTACTGCCAGTAATTGTCAATTGTCTTCATCTTTTGGCACACTTGAAATCATTTAAGTAATTTAATATATAAGCTATTATGTATTTTTATGTTCATATGAAAACATGTTGCCAATTGTTTTAAGTGCTCATCAATCCATGTTATCGTTAAGTTCTATCACAGGGCACCAGTAGCTTATTGAGTCACTTTCGTATCATAAGGTATATAGATGTTTTATAGGTCTTTGTTTCTCTTTCTGAACATAATTAAATGTGTAAAGGACAGAAAAAGTGTAAGAGGTCAGGGGACCTGACAAGATGGCTACATTCATGAAGCCACAACCGCTGTAGCTGCCTGAAAAAGATAGAGCCAGTCAACATTCTGCCATGGAGTGTCAAAGGTCTCATGAACTTCCACCCTTAACTGAGGAGCTCTTGACAGACGATGTCTTCTATAAGAGAGACATTCAATTTTCTTTAAGGGTGTGGTCCTGTAGATCTCCACACTCCAGTGGATGGTCTCACACCTGTGAGTATACAGGCAGCACAGATTGGATTCTTGGAAGGTTATTAAAATAGAGTATACAAAGTGCAGAAGAGGGTGAATCTGGGAAGAGGTAGGGGAAGAATTGGCAGTAAATATGATCAGAAAAAAATGATAATTAAATTATTATTTAATACAATAATTATATGTGCATTCTTTGATTGTTGTAAAGATGAAATGTCATACCTATACTAGCTGATTATTGATGTTTTTCTGAAAATAGTCTGTTAATTTTCAATTTATTTAGGGAGTGACAATTATAAAAAGTTGGTTGTATCAGAAAGAATAATCCATAATCAGGAGATTAGAAACAAGGCCAAAAGCTAAAGGCTGAGATAAGTGCTTAGGAGTCACAGCTTAGGGGCAGGAGAGAACATTCAGTTCTATACAATAAATTGACAAGTGAGAGACTGAGCTAAACACAGAAGGGCAGTTGAGGACTAACATCATGAATCAAGATGTTCCTTTCACAGAGAATCTCGGTACCCAGGCTACAGAGAACTTTAAAGACGTGCATGGAACTGTGTACAGATTATACAAAGGCCCTCAAAATTCTAGTCATACACACTCTAACTGTAGCAAAGAGAGCAAGAATAACAAATGTGTTCCCTACCCAATTTGCTCCAGGGTCATTTTGTAACAGGAAGTTAGAAAGTTCTAGCAGTCACTAGGTAGGATTCTGGGAAATGTCATCTACTTACAGTGTAGCATATCTTGGCTGAAAGAAGACAGTGATTTTTCAAGTGCCAGTTCTAGCTTCTGGGCCCTAAACTGAATAAGAAGGAATAATAATAATAAAAAAAACTAGCTAACTACTGGCATCCCCTTTTATGCTTTCCTATTTACCAAACATACTGCTTGCTACCATTAATTATCTATCACGATGGGCCACCTTATCCTTCAAACTCTGAGCCAACATAAGTTCTCTTGATTGCTTCTTGTCTGACATTTGGTTACAACAATGAAGAACATAATTGATATATGGCCATTGGCCAGCTGTGTCACGAACATGAAGAGAAGAAAACCCTTTAGATGGGGTACACATTGAAGCAAGTAGCACTAGGCATGCGGAGGGTTTGTGGGGCTTGAATTTTATTCAGAGATTGGTGGTGAAAACAGATATGGCTAGAGCCTATGGCTAGATTTGGGCTCTGACGAACCTGAAGGACAGGCATCGAGACAAGTGGGGGGGGGGGGAAGGGTAAAACCATGTGCTAGTAGCTATTGTTCTTAGCTTTTTGTTCTTCTCTATATCCTGCTCTGTGTGTGTGTGTGTGTGTGTGTGTGTGTGTGTGTGTGTGTGTAACTGCCTACTTAGTTTGACAGTCTATCCTTGTCAGGTTCTGCCACCCGGTGATAGAGACAGAGGACAACGGAGATGGAAAATCTTTCTCAATTCTTTTCCCAACAGCCCACCCAGCAAAAACCTGTTTGCCCAAACAACCCTCAATTACAATCTTCTTTCACTGATATCTCCACAAGCAGGCTTCTTGTAACCTTCTCAGAAGAAATGGTAGGCATTTGAAGAAACACCACCTCTTAACACAACTTAAGACACAGCACAGACTACCACTTGGTGTACTCAAACAGTTTTCACACAGCAAATTTAAAAAGCAACTTTTAAAACAAAATGGGAAGGAACAAATCCACATGCTCCCTTAGACAGCTAGAGCTCCCACTCTTTACTGCCCAGGACAGCAAGATTGGGCAAAAGTACAGTATTTATTAGCATTCCTTCTAGGCTCCGCCCAGCAGTTACCTGGCAACAGCCAGGTAGGCCTGGCTTACTATAAAAGAGGCTGTTTGCTCCCTCCTTGCACTCTTTCTTTCTAATTCTCTCTGACTCCTTTCCCTGACCCCTTTCTCCCTCCCTCCCCTTCCTCCTCCCTCTCCTCTCCTTTCTCCCCTCCTCCCCGCCTAGTTGCACTCTTTCTCCTTCCCTCTCTCCCTTCCTCTCTCTCTCTCTCTCTCTCTCTCTCTCTCTCTCTCTCTCTCTCACACACACACACACACACACACACAGAGAGAGAGAGAGAGAGAGAGAGAGAGAGAGAGAGAGAGAGAGAGAGAGAGAGACCCCACTGGTCCCTGAAGACTTTCTCTTCTGTATAGCCAGGTTAATAGCTGCCCAGCAGTCAGAGTTTGGCATGGTCAGTGTGCATCCTAGTAATTTGGCTGCTTCAACTACAATAAATGACACTAGAGAAAAGGTATTCAAATGGAATTCCAAAACATTCCTGAGAAATACCTGCCCAGTTTCAACTTGTCCAGCTCTCTGCGCACAGAAATCTCCTTGGATTCAAAGTAGAGATAAGGGACAAACGGAGAGTTCAGCTACTCTAGCGGCTTCAGGGCCCAGCCAACCTAGCCATGCCAGGAGTCTATAGAAAATATCACTGCTGCCCTGGCAGAGTACATGTAGACTGATACAAAGCTGCAAAGAAAGGACTCGAAAACGGGCTATAGAAGGTTTAATGAAAGTTTAATAGCAGCAAGGCCAGGTGGTCTGACCACCAACCTGCAGCATCGCTGTTTGGAAGAGAAAGGCGTTTCTTACTCAGGCTAAGAAAACCCCCCTCACAGCACTTCAGTAACCCTCAGCTCTCCTTTGGCTGCATCACCCTGGGCTCTGCACTTGAAAGGCAATCTGGCAAGCCTGGTTACTCAACACACCACGTGCCTTGCATTCCTCACAGGACTTTACAAAAGGTCTTCCTCCAGCTCTCCTCACCAGCTGTTGCTGCTCACAGGGCTGCTCCGGATGAGTGCATTCTGACCGGAGCCTGGCCTCCTGCTGACTCACTTGGTTACCATGGCCAAGTCACTCAGCGTCACTACACGCCTGGGTGACCCTATTTATAGATCTCATAGCAGCAACAGGGCCTTCCTCACGCACACGAAGCAGCCATGTTCTAGTCTACTCACGGGATACATCCAAACCCAGTGCTAAACCCCAGGCAAAGGAGCTGGAGTCCCGATCTGTGAAGAGGACCGCTGGTTATAATCATCTTCCTTCAGCTTGATTTCCACAAACAAACACAAAAATCTGCTGGAAGTGGAACACGTTTCCTATGCTGCTAAATATAGCGTTAAAGCTTTTCTAATTGTAAACGTTAGGTACTAGTATTGCTAAAATCTCACACCTTATTATGTGTGCATAAAAGTGAGGGAAACTTTTAAAATCTCAATCCCTAAGGATAATTTTGAGAGTATTTTTCTATTTTGTTTCTTTCATATATGCACAGAGTTGTATTTATAAAAACAACGATGTTTTATCTTCTTTCTTGATTTCTACTCGTTTTATTGCAATTGTGTTTGTCTTATTTTCATGTACTGTAATGTTTTAATATTTGTTTTATATAAATAGAGGTGTTTTATAACATGGTGCGGTGCAGTGGGAGGAGATGCCTCAGCAGGCCCATGCTGAGGCATCCTCATCCCAGGTAGAATAGAGTTTATTTGGGGGCATGGGAAGGGGAGTTGAGAAGGGAGTAGAGGGAAAGAAAATAGACAGAAAGAGACATACGTACATTGATTTTCTGTGACTGTTTATGTATCATATATCTTCAAGGTTCATGCATATTGTGTCAAAACTTCATTTTAAAGCTGAATATTAGTTCATACACATATAGTGAATTAGCATTTTGGTTTGCTAAATTAGTTTTTTTGTAATTATGTATTGTTTTTGAATTCTCAGATAAAATTGTGCATATCACTTCCATCTTGATTCCTTTGATGACCCATTCAGCATTCAACAACATGCTGTACTCTGCCTCAACACTTTGCCTCAACGCTTTGGGGCTAAGTGCTCTGGTCAAGAGAGAAAGTGGGGCTCTTGGGGCAAGCGATGTGAAGAATGGAGACAAGACAGGGTGTGATCAAGTCTCTTACCAAGTCTCTTTTATTGAAGGGAATTCTGAGGTATTTATACGCTTTTGCCACGTGCCTTGTAGGCACGTGGATACCACGTGCCTTGCAGGTGTTGATATGACGTAAGCTTTACAAGCATGGCTAGCATGGATAGCACGTGTACTGTGCGCCTTGCAGGCTTGGATACCACGTGTGCCTTACAGGCATATATGGCCTGGATAGCACGTAGACAGCACGTGAACCGCATGCCTTGCAGGCGTGACTACCATGTGCGCCTTGCAGCTGGGGGCAGTAAACAGCAACACAAAATATGTGGGATATCAGAGTGTGCTTCAGCTGTTGTAGGCTATTGAAAACCAAATCTCTTACCAGGGTATATGGTTCCAGATGGCTGCAAAGATAATCTAGCCGCTTTCTGCTAAAAGTCGGCTCCCAACAATGCTGTCTAGTTCCCATTAGTTTGTGTACTTTCTGCAGTTTCTCTTTCTATGGATTCCTACCTTTATGCAATTGTGATCAGACAGGATATAAGTAGTTAGCTACATTTGATCCATGATGGCATTTTACTTCTAATTTTTTTGAGTTTCCTTTTGTTGTGGTCTTGAAGACCCCTAAACTGGGGAGACCCTTACTCAAGTCTTGGGAAATTTCGACCACCCACAAACTCCAAGACACCGTACCTGGATGTAATCAGCAGAGGTTTATTGGGGAGAGTTGGCTAGCCAAGGTCAAAACTGCTCGTCCATGAAGGAACAGAATTGTGACAAAAGGCCAGCAAGGTGAGGGTTTTTTTTTTAGCACGGGGTGGGGAAAGGAAGGAATTTTCACAAAGTTACACATGATTGGTTGTTTTACAAATTTTGAACATAAGCAGGCTGTAACACTGGGAAAAGCTCAAGGGGTGGGGTAACCAAGAACAGTGGAAAGTTAGCTACTTCTTGGAACTACCCAGATGACTTGCATCTTTCTTTGTGGTTAGGAATGTCTTCTTGCTTTGGACCTTCCCCATCCTGAGGCTTGAAGAATGTTAATCCAGCAAGTGTCCTCTGATTCAGGGATAATGCCCTCCACCCAGAATGTGTCCCAGGGCAGTGAAGGCCTGAAATCTTACGTTCAGTTCCACCTTCTGTTACCTACATTCTCTTGCTCAGGTTTAGGGTAAAGAAAAAGCCTATATATATTTCATAAAATGGTCTTTATAATTTTTCACTCTACAACCTGTCAATCAATGAGAATGGGGTATTAAAATCACCCACCATCATTTTGCATTTTCGTTTTTTAAAATTTATCCTATTTGTCCTCGAATGAGGGTTTCAGTTCCTCTCATCTTCAAGCCCTGAGGATACCCTGCCCTCCCAGGGATCCATTCTCCTGGTGAGGCTTTTCCAAAGAGCTTTATATTTAACTCACTGGATTTTTCATTTCTAGCACAGTTTTCCTATTTCTGCTGGCTTAAAATTTAGATAATTTTCTATCCTTTCCTGACCATTTCCATTCAGCTGTGTGTGCTCTCTCCAGAACTTCTCAGGAGTCTGTGTCCTCTTTCAATTCTGTGAGCATATTGATAATTCTTGCCTGAAATTTTATCTAATTCACGCCTATTGGGGGCTGTTGCTCTGTGATGAGCAGTTTTGGGGGAGACAAGTTACCTTGATTTTCGTGTTACCTGTGGTCAACAGAGCCATACAAAGAAATCCTGTCTTGAAACACACACACACGTGCGCGCGCACACACACACACACACACACACACAAAAGCATGCCTAATTAAAATGGACATGTACATATTTATAAATTTTGGTAATAAAATAAATAAAGGCCTAATAAAAACATGTGCCCTAATAAACTTGGATACTTGTAACTTTTTAAAATCTATTATAATAAATGATACCTTTAAAATGATACCTTTGGGTCTATTTCATAAAACCTTAAAATGTTATGTGTTTAATGCTATGTGTAACAAAACATTCACTGGAGTCACAAGATAACCTTAAGCTATAAAATGTATGCTATATAGATAAAAGATCTCCTACCAAAATACATATGCATATATATATGTGTATACGTGTGTATGTATATTTCTTTGTATAATATACATGGGTAACATACAAGTCAAACAAATTATTATTCAAAATATTTTAACATAAAACTGCTAAAATTTAAGGTTTTAATTAAGGTTAAACTAACTACATATATATTAATGAATACATATATGTGTCTTTTGTGTTTGCCAAAAATCTTTGTGTTAACTTTCTTTTTTAAAATTGAAAATTATAAAATACATAATTCCAACAATCATTCACAATCAGAACTGTTGGGTTTTTTTGTTTGTTTGTTTTTTTAAAAAAACCTGTCTTATCTGTCTTACTGTGTGGTTGTACATGTGCACATCTGTCTTACTGCATGTATGCATTGTGCACATATGCTATAGTTTTTATATTAGTCACTCAGTACTGAATTGTCTTGTAAGTAGTCAAATAAACTAAAGCTGTTAAATAAGTCCTGCTTCCTTTTGGTTCATAGTGAAAGTAGAATTTTAACGGGAAAAGTCCCAAATCTAACTGCACCAGGTTAAGAAAAGTTGGCTAAGTGTTCTTTATGCCTATTGTAGGGACAAAGTAATGACAAAGGGCATTAATTAATTGAAACAAATACAGCTGACTGATGATTCTAGATCTTACTTTGGAAGACTTCACGTGAGTTCTTAAATTTAAATTTTTATAAGAATGCCTAAAGGATGAGATAAACATGAGTATTCTGTTCTGGTCCTGGCATTATCTCCCTGATTCTTGTCTCAGCTCTGGTTCACCTGGAGGTCCCTATTCCTCAAGGATACAAATTAGGAGACAATTATCCCTGCTTCAGGGTGCAAACTTTTCCTACCTGATAATTGCCCTCCTTTGAGATGATAAGCCCTTTATTGGAAAGAGTAAGAGTATGACTTATCCCTGTGGTTCTGGGAGCCTCATCTGTGTGATCATGTAGATAAATATTTTAAGGACCTGAAGAATATTTTTGACCACTACTATATCTTACAAACAAAAGTTTTTCAAGACTCATATCTGATCCAAGCCTGTACAAATAAAATACCACTATTTTAAAGAATCTGCATCAGGCTCATAAAAACATCTCAAGGTTTATGTGTATTTTAATGCATCTCATTGCATTATAATTTCTCTTTTACATATTTAGGACAATAATTATCCTTGGTGATTTTAGCTTTAAAGAAAGGTAACTGTTTAGGTAAAACGCTTGTTAAACAATTAGTGCTTTACTACAAATAGAAACAGGTGATTCAAAAAATTAAAGTAAAAGATGCTAAAATTTACTTTATCCTGCTTCAGATGCCTCAAAAAGCCTATGGTGAACTGTTACACACACACACACACAAACACACACATCCTTTTATAATTATTTTAATATTTAACAAATAATTGATTTAAATTGGTTCAAAACTACAGGATTATTAATATATTTACATGTATTTATAACTCTAACATATCTAAGATATCTTAAATATGCTGTATGTGTTTTTATATCAAAATACTCTAAAATAACAAAAACAATGGTAATAATTAAAATGTACTTTCAAGAGAAGAAAAAGATGTAAAGGTTATAGACAAAAGACACATTCTTGGTTAAAAAGGTGAAAGAGAAGCAACATGCTTTTTGGAGGTTTGTACAGTGAGATAAAGAAGATTCTGCAAGGGAAATTGGTGAGAATATTCAAAGACTAAACTTTGTTGCAGAAAGACTGAAAATCTAAAGCTAAGCAAGTAGACATGATAATATGTTGATTTTAATATAAGATTACTAAGTCTTTTCATTTCAAAATTTATGTTAAATCTTAGAAAATCTAATAGGATATAGGGTACCAATATTTTAAATCTAAATTTTAACAGCCAAAAGGAATAAAAGTTTTTCCTATTGAAAAAAAAAAAAAAAAGAAAAATAACTGGATTCTAGAAATCCAAGAAAGAAGATCACACCAAAGTGTGGATGCTACAGTCCTACTCAGAAGGGGGAAGAAAATAATCTCCCATGGAAGTAGAGGGAGAGCAGGAGGGGGAGGGGAGGGAGGGGGGAAATGGGGGGGACAGTTCAGATATGGGAGGAGATGGGGAAAGTACAGAGAGGGTCAGGAATTTGAAATTAGGTATATAGCAGTGGGGCATGGGGAATTGGGGATAGCCACTAGAAAGTCCCAGATGCTAGGGACCCAAGAGGTTCCTAGTACCCAACAATGAGGACAGTAGCCAAAATACCCAACAAAAGCTAGAACCTGTAGAGACCATATCCAGTGGCTAGGCATGGCCCTCGGTTGAGGGATGGGGTCATCTGCCCACCTCAAAAATATTAATCCAGAATTCCTCCTGTCAAAAGGAAAGGCAGGGACAAAGAATGGAGCAAAGACTGAAGGAAAGGCCATCCAGAGACTGCCCCACCTAGGGATCCATCCCACACTAAACCCAGACACTATTGCTGATGCCAAGAAGTGCTTACTGACAGGAGCCTGGTAAAGCTGTCCCCTGAGAGGCTCTGTCAGAGCCTGACTAATACAGATGTGGATGTATGAAGCCAAACATTGGACTGAGCCCAGGGAACTCAATGGAAGAGTTAGGGGCAGAGCTAAAGGAGATGAAGGGGATTATAACCCCATAGGAAGAACAACAAAATCAACCAACCAGATCCTGCAAAGCTTTCAGGGACTAGACTACCAACCAAAGAGTACACATAGTGGTGGTGGTGGGGGTTGGGGTACCATGGCCCGAGCTGGATGTATAGCAGAGGATTGCCTTAGTGACCCAGGGCTAGGGAATGCTAGGGTGCTGAGGCAGAAGTGTGTGGGCAAGTGGGGGAGCACCCTTATAGAGGCAGGGGAGAAGGAGGGGATAAGGAGCTTGTGGAGGGGAAACTGGGAAGAGAGATAACATTTAAATGCAAATAAATAAAATAACCAATAAAAAATTAAAAAAAAACATGGATTCAACTAATTAGATTACTATTCTTTTATAGATGTTAAAAATGTAATGATGCAAGAAATTAAATCCAGTAAAAATCCAAAATAAAATTCTGATTTCTAACTGGTCAGATCTCTGGTTTCTCTTACTGTTATTAAGCTTTGGTGCATAAAAAGGGCGATCTTGCTAAAAAGAAAACTCAAGGAAATACTGTATTATCTAATGTGTCTTTCCATTTACCTTCCCAAACAAAATACAGTCAAATTAGCATCCACAGAGAAGAGCTGTGCGAATTTAGATACTAAAAACTAATCTTTCTGAAGAATGAAAGGGAGCCACTCCATATATAGTTATTATTAGTTATTATTATGAGATTAAGCGGGCTACAAGTAAAATTTTAAAAAAAGAATCATAAATTTGTTTACACTCACAAAATATAAAGAAGATGATTAAAAAAAAACCCTATAGAATATAACTAACTGTAAACTGTACAGAGCAGGAAACACTGCCAATCTAGCTTTACAAATGTGTAAGGTCTAGTTCTTTAAATGATTTGCTTCTCATTGCTGCCGCCTTCTCTTTGTTAAGGCAGTGTTCTTGATTATTTTAATTTTAGAATATTACTCTTGATATAGGTTACAAGCCATATTAAACACAAAGGATCGAAAACAATTTGCAGGTCTGGTACTCACTCTTGTCTACATCAGATCCTAAGATCCAGCCTTTCCTGGCTACATGGGGGCATTAATAATATTTAATAGGCAATATGTGGTCCCTACGTGTAGAGAATGTGATGTTTGGCCTAAACTCAAGTTTCTCGGGAGAGCACACCTACAAGTGAGCCTTCTGCAAGGTTGATTATCTGATTGGAACTTCAAAGACAGTGAAGAGGTTGGAATGTTGCAGCTCCAGAACCTAATTGCAATTTATTTGGATATCTTTAGTCCACTAAATATACATTCCTTGCCCACCTTTGTGTCTGACTTAACATCTTGTGACTAAGGATACAAACCTTTTGGAAAGCATTAGCTTAACAAAACTCTGACCTTTACCAACCCAAAAGCCCAAGGATGCCACTAGAGACCAACACTAGAATGTTTCTGGCTTTGCCTTAATTACTTATTTAATGCTTCCACCAATGTCTTTGAAAGTTATTTGATTCATGACTTCTCTTTTCTTCTACTATAAAACTTCATCAAACTGTTACCAAGTCAAAACATGGAATCTGCGTTAACCAAAGTCTGTCCTTCAAAGCCATATAGGGAATAAACTATCCCTATCTTTACGTTTTTACTGGACCCTGACTAAACAGCTATCCCAAAGTTCTGGTATAGAAAATTTAGAACTCATAATGGACTTGTAGAAAGACAGGAAACCCAAGCACAGGGGTTGGAATTTGAAAAATGCATCTGGTGCTTTGTGGGGCTGACACTAATAAAGCAGAGTGAGTGCCTGCAACTTTGAGAAGGACTTTGCAGTGGGAGCGTTTGTTTACAGTAGAGGCAGAATGTGATAGAAACTGAAGGCACTTAGAAGGATGTGGTGCTTCCTGGAACAATCCAGGTAATCAGGACACAAGCAAGGGCATGAAGAGAAAGAGTCAGAGTCAGGTCCTGCTCACCTTGAGAACCACCTGACAGCAGGAAGTTTTTACCCAGGAAGAAAGCTGTGCTGACTCATGCTAAGTCTTCGGAGCTTGAAGCTGTTCCTTTAAAACAAGCTATTTTAACAAGGATTTTAGTGGTTTACTTTAAAGAAATTTTATGCCACTAAAAATGGTATTTGTAATGTTTCTTAACCAACATTATATAAAGACACTTCATTTTATTTCAGAAAAACTGTGAGTTCATTGTTCAGATTATGACTGAGTCTCACCAAATTGTAACTTCTTGCAAATTTTAAAGTTCAGTTCAGCTTTTGACTTTTGTGGTGGGCTGGTGCTTATTTTTGTTTTTATTTTGTTGTTGTCTGTTTTATTTTTCAAGAACTAAGACTAAAAGAACGTGTGTACAAATGCCATTTTAAAAACAGAATGTCACTATGTATTTTCTTTTACTTTAAATTTTGTGGAGTTGGCTACTTTCATAGAAACAGTGGTTTTGTACAGAGGCACACTGCAGACCACCAACTACAAAGCTGCAGAAGGTGTTTGATAAAGAATATGCATTGAAAATATTCAAAGAACACTTACAACCTAGCAATGCAAATACAGCCCCCAAAATTGGGCAAAATACTATAACAATGAGTATATTAAAAATGTTCAACATCACTCATCATTTGATAAATGAGAATTAAAGTCATTAACTACTACGATGTCCAATTTGTTAGTGACAATATCATATAACAAAACTATGAAACAAGGAGAATCCTGCAAGTGGCTGGTGGTAACGTGAAGTACTACAAACAGTTGAAAAGCAGGTTGACCACCCACCTGTCTAAAATTTTTTTAACCCCGAATTGTCCCTGTCTAAAGGAAACACAGGGACAAAAAATAGAGCAGAGGCTGATGGCTGGATGGGAAAGGCCATCCAGAAGCCATCCCACCTAGGGATCCATTCTATTCACAGACACAAAACCCCACCACTATTGCTGATACCAAGATGTGCTTGTAGACAGGAGCCTGGTATGGCTGTTCCCAGAGAGTTTCTACCAGCACCTGACCAATACAGATGCAAATACTCACAGCCAACCATTGGACTGAGCCCAGGGATCCCAATGGAAGATTTAGGGGTAGAGCCAAGGAGCTGAAGGGGACTACAACCCCATAGGAAGAACAACAATATCAACCAGACCCCTCAAATTTCTCAGGGATTAAACCACCAACTAAAGAGTATACATAGGCTGGTCCATGGCTCCCTCTACATATGTAACAGAGGACTGCTTCATCTGGCATTAATACAATACGAGGCGACAAGCTTGGACCTGTGGAGGCTTGATGCCCCAGAGAAGGGGTATGTAGAGGCACCGGTGAGGCAGGGGTGGGTGGATGGGTGGGGGAACACCGTCTTAGAGGCAAAGGGGAGGAGGATATGGTGGGGGATCACTCTCTTAGGGGCAAGGAGGAGGGGGATGGGGTGGGGAGTTCAGGAGACCTGGAAGGGGGATAACATTTGAAATGTAAACAAATAAAATGATTAATAAATAAAATTTCAAAAGTGGCCAACTCCTTCCTCCCCTTTTTTATCAAGTAAATACATAAGCTACCAAAAGACCCACTGGTTGTTCTAATTTGCAATTTGATCCTGAAAAGAAAACTATGTCTACATAATAATTTTCCTTGAATGGTCATAAATTTTCTTATAATAATCTCAAAGCAAACACAGTTTAAATGTCCATAACACATGCATTAAAAAACTGCACCATGGTCCCACAGTGCAATGTTACCCAACAATAAATATGTAAAACACCTCTATTAGAACTTCAAATCCTATGCGTGAATTTTTGAAATACACTTTGCTCATGAGAAACACATATGCTACCTCTGTTAACAATAGCCAGGAAATGTAAACACCTTAGATATTCATCAGGTAATGAATGGATAATGGAAATGTGGTATATTTATGCAATGGAATATTATTCAGCTGTTAAAAATGAAATTACAAAAGTTGTAGGTAAGCAGAAATAGATGATGGATGGAAGGAAGGAAGGAAGGAAGGAAGGAAATGAAGAGCCCCAAACTCGGGAGACCCTTTCTCAAGTCTCAGGAAATCATGACTACCCAAAGATCACAAGAAACCATACCTGGATGCAATCAGCAGAGGCTTTATTAGGGAAGCTGACCGGCCAAGGTCAAACCACGAGCTATCTCAAGAGCAGAGTTTGACCTCGAGTGGCGGGCTAAGGGGTCTATTATAGCATGGGGTGGGGAAAGGAAGGCATTTTCGAGTGGTTACACATGATTGGTTGTTTTACAAATTTTGAACATAGCACTGGGAAGACCAAGGGAGGGAGGGGTAACCAAGAACAGTGGAACATTTCAGAGGAATCTAGCCCAAATGATCCAGAGTCATGTGACAATCACTCTGCACACTCATTCTTCTCAAAAATGTGGTTTTACCATGTCACTGCCCTACCCTGTCATTTACCAACTATTTATTGGCCATTTCTCACTTGTTTCAACCGTAGAGCCACAGCCCTGTCATCGTGTTTCGCCACCTGAGTGACTTTCAGCCAGTTCCTGAAACTGGCCTGGCTTGCTTCAGAGAAAATTTTCCATGTCCCTAAAAGAACTTAAAGAACATCTATATATGTATATATTCTATAAAAATGATTTTTATAATTTTTAATTCTTCAGAAGGAAGGAAGGAAAACAGTAATACCAATCCTAAGAGCCTGTGGAATGCTCATCTCTAAATGGAACATCTATCCTGTAGCCCCTTTTCTAAGACTCAGAAACCATTATAGAAGAGGAAGTGGAAAGATTATAAGAGCCAGAGGCAGTGAATGAATATAGGAAACAGTGTCCTCCAGACAGAACAGTGCAGCTGCATATATCAACACACAGCAATTGTGACAGGATGCATAAGACCAAAGAAAGATCAAGCCAGACTAAATCCCAGCATATGCCAGAAAGGTAAACTTGAAATTTAACTCCCTATCCAAGTAGTTATTGGCAACTGCTGGGAAGAGAGTCAGTTTCCTTTAAAAAATGGTGCCACGGGTGAGACAAACCTAAATTTGTCCCCCAGCAACAGCATGATGGAAGCAGAAAACTGAGTCCCCTCAAGTTTTTCTTTAATCTCAAATGGTGTAACTCATTGTACACATGAGATAGCCAGGACATGTACACACATGTGCACACTCACACTTTGTTATTGCTGTTTCTGAGATAAGGGCTGTAATGTAGATTAGTCTGCTACTTCAGCCCCCATCATGCTGGGCTCATCTCAAATTTCTTAAAAGAGCAAGAATTAGAAAATATGACAACTGAAGTGCAGGAACCACCACCACTGTCTGAGCAGAGATGGCTGCAGGTGGCTGAATGCCAAGCCACCGGTCCTCCCCACAGCCACAGTCCGTTTAGGATTTATGACTCTCAGCCATTCTCATGTGGCTCCTGTGTGTGTAGGAATCCTCGTTTCCAGATTCCCATTGTCTGTCTCCCTGCTGGGATGTGTTTAGGGGAACAGCATGAACACCACTCTTCCTGAAAGCTGCAGATCTTCTCATCTCCCAGCCGTTCACACCCCCAGTCTCTCTGAAATTAGGGCATCATGGTTATAATGTCCATCTTGCTGAAGAGTCTTGCCTCTAATAACTGCCTTACCTTCTCCTAAAAGAATACATGTTTTCCTTTTCTTAGCTGTGCCATGCCTTTCCTCAGGAAAAAAAAAAAAAAAAACACACACACACACACATTTATGAGAAGAAGGCAAGAAAATATTCAAATAAAATTTTCATATTTCAAGAAATTGTTCTGATGAAAGAAAAAAACTGTAGTGGATATAGCTAGGTGTGAAGATGGAATAGACTCCGCTTGAAGTCAAATAGCAGCACACAGAGGCAGCAATTAGTAAGTAATCCAGGATGTGTCGTGTGACCATTTCCTTATTGATTTGAGTCAACAGATTGACTCAAACAAAGCCACTCATATTTTCTGCTAGGAATGTGTGTTTGGGACTGATAATCTCAAGACTCATCAACCTACAAAAGAAATTACTGGCTCCAGGTTCTGCTGGCGGAAGCACTCCTGTGGAAAGGCCTGGAGCCTTTCCTGCAAAGCCTTCAGCACTTCCCAGCACTCCGCTTGAAGTTAAACAGCAGCACACAGAGGCAGCAATCAGTAAGTAGTCCAGGATGTGTTGTGTGACCATTTCCTTATTGATTTGAGTCAACAGATTGACTCAAACAAAGCCACTCATATTTTCTGCTAGGAATGTGTGTTTAGGACTGATAATCTCCTTCCCAAGCCTTAGCTGCTGAGTTCATCCTAGGTTCTGGGACATGATCTGGGCAATGACTTCTCTTTTTGCTGAAAACCATGTCAATTTCTATTACTTACACTACTAACTAGTACATCACCTCACATCTGGAAACAGAACCGACAATCTTTAATGAATTAGAGGAACTCTACCAGATATTGATTGAGTTAAGAATTTGAATTTGTTATTAGTTTAACAGTGTATAAGTGTATATGAAGGATATGTATGAAGGATATGAAGATATAAAGCCATGAAAAAAAGATAAGGGGAAAAATCAGGGTATCAGTGATGATTACAGACAGGAAATGCATTTTTGGAGTTTCAAACTGTTGTGAATTTTCCTAGGGAGACGGGAATGATTGCTGTTCATTTACAATAAGGCACTGAGAGCAAGGTATCAGGGTGTGGGGTTTCTTCCAGAGATAAGGGTGACTGACTCAAAGGCAGCTGCAGCACTCCAAATCTCATCCCAACATGCTTGAGGCCTCACAGAAGCTCTATCCCTGGGGTTTTCTATACAATTTGCAACCACTGGGGCTTAAGGGTATCCTTTCCCCAGGAGTTGTTGCTGCTTCCATAACCCCAGGGAGGCAGCTTGTGCATCTTGTCATTAATAGCAAATACAATATTTCTACCAGAGCCTAGCAACCCTACAACAGTAGTACCTGAGAAACACAATACAGCTGAAGCACAAGACAAGGACTTCAACATAGCCATTGTGGGTATGGTTAATTAAGAACCTTAGAGAGGATATAAACAGGACCCTTAATGAAGTCTGTGAAAACACAGAAAATGGACGAAAATAATGAAAATCATTCCTGACATGAAAGTAGAATTTAACAAACAAACAAACAAACAAACAATCACTAAAGAAAACCCAAACTGAGATAAAACTGGAGATGAAAACTTTAAGAAGGCAAACAAAATGTCAGCAGTGATCCCTCATTAACATAATATAAAAGGTGGAAGAGAGAATCTGAGATATCAAAGAGTAAATGGATGCCTCAGTTAAAGAATTTGAAGAAAGGAAGGAAGGAAGGAAGGAAGGAAGGAAGGAAGGAAGGAAGAGAGAAAGAAAGAGAGAAAGAAAGAGAGAGAGAGAGAGAGATCCCAGTATAACACACTAAAGAAATCTGAGAAATGGAAAAAGATCAAATCTATGAATAATAAGAATAGAGGAAGGAGAAGCACCTGATGTCAAAGGCACAAAAAAAATTTTCAAAAAAGTCACAGAGAAGATTTTCTCCCTAACCCAAAGAAGAAGATGGCTATCGGTTATAAGGATCATGAAGAACACACCATGGATGTCCTTTTGCATCTGGGTTACCTCGCTCAGGATGATATTTTCTAGTTCCATTTATTTGTCTGTAAAACTCATGATTTTTTTTTTTTATTTTTAATAGCTGAATAGTATTCCATTGAGTAAATGAACCACTTTTTCAGTATCTATTCTTTGGTTGAGGGGCATTTAGGGGTTGCTTCCAGCTTCTGGCTATTGTGAATAAAGTTGTTATGGACACAGTGGAGCATGAGTCCTTGTGATATCATAGAGTAGCTTTTGAGTACACTCCCAGGAACAGCATAGTTGGGTCTTCGGGTAGAACTACTTCCAATTTTCTAACAAACCATCAAATTCCTTTCTAGAGTGCTTTTACCAGTTTGCAATCCCACCAGCAATAGAGGAATATTCTCCTCTCTCTATATGCTCATCAGCAAGTGTTGTTGTTTGAGTATTGATCTTAGACACTCTGATTGGTGTAAGGTAAAATCTCGGGGTCATTTTGATTTGCATTTCCATGATGACTAAATTGATGAATGTTTCTTTAAGTGCTTCTCGGCTATTCGAGATTACTCTGTTGAGAATTTGCCTAGCTCTGTATGTCATTTTTTAATTGAGTTATTTGTTGATGTGTACTCACTGATAAGTGGATATTAGCCATAAAGTACAGGATACTCATGATACACCCCACAGAGCCAACAAAGTTAAACAAGAAGGAAGACCCAAGGGAGGATGCTTGAATGTCACTTGGAAGGGGAAATAAAATAGTCATAGGCAGAGGGAGGGAGGGATCTAGGTGGGAGAGGGCCGGGGGAGGGGAATTGGGAGGCAGGATCAGGTGTGTGGAGAGAAAGTAGAGAAGGCTAGAGAGACAGGAGAATGAATGAAAATCTGCAGCTGCTGGGTTAGGAGGTGAGGGCTGGGGTGGGGTGAGGACTCTCTTGGAAGAACCAGAGACCTGGGATGGGGGAGGCTCCCAGGAGTCAATGCAGGTGACCTTAGCTGAGTTCCCTAACAGTGGGGACATAAAACTAGAAGAGGCTACCTCCTATAGCCAGGCAGGACTCCCAGTAGAGGGATAAGGACACCACCCACCCACAAAACTTGTCCTGTCTAAAAGAAATGCAGGGACAAAAATGGAGCAGAAACTGAAGGGTCAGCCAACTTGTAAGTGGCCCAATGTGAGACCCATCTTATGGGCAAGCACCAGTTCCTAGCACTATTAATAATGTTCGATATGCTTGCAGACAGGAGTCTAGCATAATTGTCCTTTGAGAGGCTCTACCCAGCAGCTGACTGAAACAGAGCCAAACATTGGACAGAGGTTAGGGAGTCTTATGGAAGAGCTGGAGGAAGGATTGAAGACCCTGAAAGGGATAAGAACCCCAAAGAAGATCAACAGAATCAACTATCCTGGACTCTTGGTAGCTCTTAGAGACTGAACAATCAATCAAAGAGCAAACAGGGGCTGGATGAAAGTCCCCATCTCATAGGTCTGCCTTGTCTGTCCTCAGTGGGAGAGGATGCAGAAACTTGATGCCCCAGGGGGTAAGGGTGGGGAGACACCCTCTCAGAGGAGAAGGGGAGGAGGCAGCGGGGAGGGAATTTGGTACTGAGAGAGGAGACAGAGTTTGGGATGTAAATAAGATAAATAAGTATAATTTAATTAAAAAGAAGCATGAAGAACACTAAATAGGATCAGAAAAGAAATCCTCACAATACATAATCAAAACACTAAATGTATATAACAAAGAAAGAAGATTTACAAGTAAAAGGGGGAAATAGGTAGCTTTTTAAAGCAAACCAATTAGAACAACACTTGGCTTTTCAAGCAGACTCTAAGAGCCACAAGGGAAGGATTTGGGCAGACATTCTAGAAACTTTGAGTGATCACAAATAGTAGCCCAGACAACTATGCCCAGGAAAACAATTAATCACACTAGATGAGAAATAATAACATTCCATGATAAAACAAAATTTAGCAGTGTCTATCTACAAACCCAACCCTACAGAAGGCACTAGAGGTAAAGCTTTCATTTGAAGAGGTTAATCACACCCAGGAAAACACAAGGAATAAAGCCCAGAAAAACAAATAAAAGAGGGGGTGTATGCACACCATAAAAACAAAATAACAAAAAAATTGTTTATTGATAACTGTCAACATTAACTGCCACAATTCCCCAAGAAGAAGACACAGACTATGAAAGTGGATTAGAAAACCGGATCCATCTTTTTCATCCACCCAAGAAAGATCCTTGAAAGACACACACACAAACAAACGAGAGAGAGAGAGAGAGAGAGAGAGAGAGAGAGAGAGAGAGAGAGAGAGAGAGTTCAAATTAAGAACATTGGAGACAAAGTGGGAAACATAAGAACAGACAGCAAGGACATCCAAAGAATCATAAGCACAAACATTTAAAAGCTTTACTTCAACAAATTGGAAAATCTTAAAATATGAATAATTTTCTTGATGCATATATCCTACCGAATTAAATTAAGATCACAAAAGCAATGTAAGCAAACTTATATCCCCTAGTTAAATAAAGGCAGACATTAAACACCTCCTAATGGGGGAAACAAAAAATAAAGAAACAAACAAAACAAAAACAACCAACCAAATAGCAATAAAACCTCCAGGGCCGGATAGTTTTATCCTGGAATTCTACCAGACTCTCAAAAAAAGTTAATGCCAATCGTCTGCAAATATTTCATAAAGCAGAAACAGAAGAAACATTGCCCAATTTGTTTTATGAGGCCACAGTTACCCTGAAATATAAAATCTCAATAAGGGAAAGCATTATAGAGCAATTTCAACTATGGACATAGATGTAAAAATTCTCAATAAAATACTTGTAAACTGGACCCAAACTGAACACCAAAAAGATTATCCACCATGATCAAGTAAGTTTCATCCCAAAGATTCAGAGATGGTTCAACATATATAAATTAATAAGCATAATCCATTACATAAAGAGAATGAAAGACAAAATGACAGGATCATTTTTTTTTTTTTTTGTTTTTTTTTGTTTTTTTTTTTGTTTTTTTTTTTGTGCAGAAAAGGCTTTGGTGAAAACCTAACATCCCTTCATGATAAAAGTCCTGGAGAGACCATATATACAATGGACATAACTCAAAATAATAAAAGCAACTAGAAAAGCAACTTATAGTCAGTCTGTAGTCAACATTAACCTAAATAAAGCCAAACTCAAAGCATTTCCACTGTAATCAGGAACAAGGATGTCCATTCTTTCCATACCTACTCAATATAGTACTTGTAGTCTTAGCTAGGGCTATAAGAAATCTCCTATGGTCATGGATTGGTAGGATTAATACAGTTAAAATGGCCATCATACCAAAAGCAATCTACATTTTCTATGCAATCCTGATGAAACTTCCAACACAATTGCTCACAGAAGTTGCAACGAAAGTTTCTGACTTTATATGGAAACACACACACACACACACACACACACACACACACACACACATATGCAGGCATGCACGAATGCACATAACAAAACCAAAAATGAATCCTGAATAGTAAAGAATTACTGGAGATATAGCCATCCCTGATCTTACATTTTATTACATAGATGCACTAACAATAAAACTATATAATCATAGTATTGATATCATGAAAACAGACACATTTATCAGTGGAATCCAATGAAAGACCTGGAGATAAGTCTGAATACCTTAGGGCACCTGACTTTTGCCAAGGATGTCAGAATACACGTTGGAAAACTCAGCATCTTTAACAAATGGTGTTGGTCAAACCGGATGACTGAATGCAGAAGAATGTCCCCTTGCACAAAACTCAATTCTAAATTGATAAAGGATCTCAACAAACAGCACAATACCTTAATCCTATGGAAGAAAAAATTAGAATAACCTTGAATTCATTAATAGCACAGACACTAACAATAATGAATGGATGGAACTTAATGAAATGGGAAAGCTTCTGCATGAAAAAGGACACTGCTTTTTGGACAAATTGTTAGGGTAGAGAATGGGAAAAGAATTTTAAAAATTACACATCTGATAGTCTGATGGATGTCTAATATCTAAACCATATAAAGAACTCAAAATAACCAGACGCCAGGAAAAAATATGCAATTAATGGAGTACAGATCCATATAGGGAATTTTCAAATGTAGAGTGAAAAATTATAAAGGCCATTTTATGAAATATGTAGACTTTTTCTTTGCCCTTAGACCTGGGCAGAAAAATGCAGGTCCCAGAACGTGGAACTGAAAATAAGATTTCAGGCCTTCATACCCCAGGACACTTGCTGGATGAATTACATTCCTCAAGCCTCAAGCAGTAGGCCCACCTATGGGTGGGAGAGGCCCAAGGCAGGAAGGCATTCCTGACTACAGATAAAGATGCTGCCGCCTAGGTGGGGCTATAGCCAGAAAAAGTAAAGATAGTTAATCTGAAATAGTTGGTAAATGACAGGGTGGGACACAGTGACATGGATGGCTATTAACCTTTCAGGGTGGGTTTCTCTGGAATGTTTCACTATTCTTATGTTATGTATCCTTGGCAACCCCTCACCCCCTCCCCACTCCCCTGGTTTGTGGTTTTTCCCTTTAAAACCCTCCACGGACTGAATGTTGGGGTCGAACCTCACTCCTGCGAGTGCGTGGTGAGATCGCTGGCTGCCAGGTTTCTTCCCTAATAAACCTCAGCTGATTGCATCCAGGTATGGTTTCTTGTGATCTTTGGGTGGTCGTGATCTCCTGAGACTTGAGGAAGGGTCTTCACAAACAAGGAAACATAAATGGCCAAGAAATATTTAAAGTAATGTTCAACATCTTTAGTCATCAGCTCAGTGCAAATCAAAATGACCCTGAGATGCCACCTTACACCAGTCAGAATAATCAAGAGCAAGACAACAAGTAACAGCTTAAGCTGTCGAGAATGTGGGGGAAGGGAAGCATTTAGCCCTTGCTGGTGGGAGTACAAACTTGTATAGCCAATATGGAAATCAGTGTAGCAGTTTCTCAGGAAGCTGAAAATAGATCTACCTCAAGATGCAGGTGACCCATCCTTGGGCATATATCCAAAGGGCTCTACATCTAACTATACAGACATTTTCTTGTCCATGCTTATTGCTTCTCTGTTCATAATAGCCAGATATTATTAATTATGTGTCCATGAACAGACACACAATGAAAATGTAATAAATTTACACAACAGAGCATTCTTAGCATTAAAAAAATGAAATCATGAAATTCACAGGTAAGTGTATGAAGCTAGAAAAAAATCATCTTGAGTGAGGTAACACAGACTCCAAAATACAGATACGATATGTATTCTTTCATGTGTGGGTTTTAGGGTTTTAGCCCTCAGTAGGCATGCTACAATCTATGTAAAAACAGAGATTAAGTGTAGAGTAAGAAATTGGCTGGGAGAGAAGGCATTGCTAAGGTGAGGGAAATAGAATATGGAGAGGCAGTGGAGACTGGAAAGAGAATCAAATGGAGAGGAGAGCTGGGGCTTTCTAGATACAATGGGGTTGATGCACATATGAACTCAACAAAGACAGTGGCAGAATACACAAGGTCTGTATAGATCCAAGCCAGATAGGCTTCCAACACTGACCATGGTAATGGACATGAACCCTCATCCCTAACACAGAAGTTATTTTGAATTAACAACTGCTGGCAAAAGAAAAAAAGTTTTCTTCCAAGGCGTCTCATTGGGTATAGAAGCCACACTTAGGGGAGGCCCCACGTCTAGAAGTAGATGGCCAACATGTGAAATGAACTCATTGGTATTTTTCGGAAATGCTTTGCCTCATAATGCTTTTTCAGAGGTATTTGTTTGCCTTACTTGCCTTTTGCTTGTCTATTACAGTTCATTTTGTGTAGTTATTGTGTGTGTGTGTATGCATTCTTTGTTTTGTTTTTTTCTTTTCTGTGTTTGTCCACTTGCTTTGTTTTATTCTGGTTGGTTGTTTTGCTATTGCCCTATTGTTTTCTAAAGAAAGAGAGAAAGAAACTGAAGTTGAATGGGTGGAGACATAGGGAGGATCTGAGAGGAGACTAGAGAGGGAGACCATGACTAGAATATATAGTATGGGAAGGAGAGGGGGGAGGGGGAGGAGAGGGGGAGAGGGGGAGAGGGGGAGGAGAGGGGGAGAGGGGGAGGAGAGGGGGAGAGGGGAGGAGAGGGGGAGAGGGGGAGGAGAGGAGGAGAGGGGAAGGAGAGGTGAAGTAGGGGAGGGGAGGTGGAGAGGGGGAGGAGAGGTGGAGAGGGGGAGAGGGGGAGGGGAGAGAGGGGGAGGAAAGGGGGAGAGGGGGAGGGGAGGTGGAGAGGGGGAGGAGAGGTGGAGGGGATGGAGAGAGGGAGAGGAGAGGGGGAGAGAGGAAGGAGAGGGGGAGAGGGAGAGGAGGGGAAGAGGGAAAGGAGAGGGGAAGAGGGGGAGGAGAGGGGGAGGGGGAAGAGGGGGAGAGGGGGAGAGGGAGAGCGGAGGGGAGAGGGGGAGGAGAGGGGGAGAGGGGGAGGAGAGGGGGAGAGGGGAGGAGAGGGGAGAGGGGGGAGGAGAGGAGTGAGAGGGGGGGAGGGAGGGGAGGGGGAGGGGGAGAGGGGGAGAGGGGGAGAATAGAGGGAGAGGGGGAGAGGGGGAGAGGGGGAGAAGAGAGGGAGAGGGGGAGAGGGGGAGGAGAGGGGGAGAGGAGGAGGAGAGGGGGATGTGAGGGGGAGGGAAAGGGGAGAGGGGGAGGAGAGGGGGAGAGGAGGAGGAGAGGGGTAGGAGAGGGGGATGTGAGGGGGAGGGGAAGGGGAGAGGAGGAGGAGAGGGGGAGAGGAGGAGGAGAGGGGGAGGAGAGGGGGAGAAGAGGGGGATGAGAGGGAGAGAAGACGGGGATGGGGGGGGGAGAGGGGAAGGAGAGGGGGAGAAGGGAAGGAGAGGGGGAGAGGGGAAGGAGAGGGGGAGAGGGAGAGGAGGGGGGAGAGGGGAAGGAGAGGGGGAGAGGGAGAGGAGGGGGAGGGGCTGGAAAGAGGGGGAGGAGAGGGGGAGGGGGAAGAGGGGTAGAGGGGGAGAGGGGGAGGGGAGAGGGGGAGGGGAGGTGGAGAGGCAGAGGAGAGGGGGAGGGGAGGTGGAGAGGGGGAGGAGAGGGGATGAGAGGGGGAGGAGGGGGGAATGAGAGGAGGAGAGGGGGATGAGAGGGAAAGAGGGGGAGGGGAGGGGGACAGGGGGATGAGAGGGGGAGGGGAGGGGAGAGGGGGAGGGGAGAGGGAGAGGGGGATGAGAGGGGAAGAGGGGGAGGGGAGGTGGAGAGGGGGAGGAGAGGTGGAGAGGGGGAGGAGAGGGGGATGAGAGGGGGAGAGGGGGAGGGGAGAGGGAGAGGGGGATGAGAGAGGAAGAGGGGGAGGGGAGAGGGAGAGGAGGGGGAGAGGAGGGAGAGAGGAGGGGGAGAGGAGGGGGAGAGGAGTGAGAGAGGAGTGAGAGGGGGAGAGGAGTGAGGGGGGAGAGGAGTGAGAGGGAGAGAGGAGGGAGTTGGGGAAAGAGGGAGAGGAGGGGGAGAGGAGGGAGAGAGGAGTGAGAGGGGGAGAGGAGTGAGGGGGGAGAGGAGTGAGAGGGAGAGAGGAGGGAGTTGGGGAAAGAGGGAGAGGAGGGAGAGGAGGAGAGGGGGAGAGGGGAGGAGCGGGAAGAGGAGGAGGGGGAGGAGGAGAGCAAAGAGGAGGAGAGAAAGAAGAGAAGAGAAAGAAGAAGAGAAGAGAAAGAAGAAGAGAAGAGAAAGAAGGAGAGAAGAGAAAGAAGAGGAGAAGAGGGAAGAGAGAACAGAGAAGAGAAAGAGAGAAGAGAAATTAGTTGAGAGGTTAGGTCAGAAAGAAACCTGGCAGATTCCCCTTCACATTTAGCATTTGCCAACTGGGAAAGCCAACCAAAGGACATATAAAAGGAGCTTGTGAGAAATGAACTCCTCCTGCATCTTTCATTTTTCCTTGAGTGAAAGAGAGGCTTTGATGGAGATTTATCCTCAGCCTGTCTGATGGCTTAGATTCAGTGTGATCATATGGTTTATTTTTTAAATTGGATTTCTTTTTAAGTGCAAAAGAGTACACATATAATGTCAGAAGAAGTATAACTTTGTATACTAGGACAAATGATGACCCCATCTATATGTTTCCTGATATATCTTCCCTAAGAAAACTCAAAACCAGAAATTAATCATGGATCCCCTAGAATGGGCCAGCAAACTAACGACCAAGGAGGTGATGACTTGATCTAAGAAAACTTACGTTAGGATTCTTCAAAAAGATGCAGGAAAACATAACTTCTGCAAAATGGGTACAAAACAGGAGTACAGGGCCTAAACCAAAGGCAGAAAGGACAACGGAACGGCTATTTTTAAGTGTCTTTGGCAGAAAAAGTTGCTTTCTGTTTGGCATCAGGACTAAAAATGGATATTCCCTTGTTCAGGACTATTTTACTTCCTGTAAACACAGCTACACAATCCCAGGCAGCAGAGGTTTAAGATTCTCTGTTTTTATAGCCAACACCCTGTCATTCGTATATGAATACGCACCTGGAATAGGTGAGCTATTTATGGTGATGTGATCCAGAGACTAAAGCTGAGCGATGGGAGGCCATGCAGGGCATCCATCAGGAGCTCAGCCAGGGTCCCAGCCATCCTGGCTTCTATCTGATCTGTGGAACTTGAACTGTCACCTGGGGTAGCAGGTCTCCAATAGAAATGACCCATAAACAAAACAAAAAGAATTTTGTTAAGGAAATTAGCATGACGATTGTATCAAAAAACAAAAACAAAACAAAAAAATGTTAAAGGACCTAGCTTGTACAAAACTGGCTTTGTTTTTTTTATGCAAATTAAACCTTACTCAAACAAATAAACTCTAGAATCTCACAAATTTCATAATGATAATCAAGGTGACCTATAATTGATGAAAATAATAATAGAAATAAGTACAGTGTTAATAGTAAAACACCACATACCATAGTGTTAGGCACACTATTGTTGGTCCCTAACTAACTACAACTATGCATTCAATCTAACTTCACTGATGAGAAGACATGAAATTGCTTGCCCCAAAATAAGTAGAGCTGGCTGGAATTCATGTGGAGCCAATGAGAAGGCTCTGCGGTTAATTATCAGGGAAAAGTGCCTAGAGCCTTATCTCAGGCAAACATCTAAACAGAAGCATTTTCGAATCTATAGTGTAAAAGTCCTGGAAGTGCACTGACTGTAGGTAAGGCATTCTGGTCCATGTAGAATGCATTTATAGGGTACCACAAAGATGACTAACTGTTCTCCATTCTAATAGGAATGTGGACTTTATGCCAATAAATTACAATATTATTCATAGTACTAATAATTAAACCAGTACTGGCTTTCAGCAGAGAGAGATTATTAGATTTTATTTTTGTGAGAATGTTTTATTCTTTTTTAGGAGCTTAAGTCTGATGTTTAGACAGCTGTGAAGTAGTGCGTTCAATACTTCTCTTGTATAAATAAATTAATTTTGCTTAGAAATTAGATTTTCCTCGTTTATATCTAACATAGAGACAATCGAGTTAACACATCATTTCTAGTCATTTTATGCACTAGCGAAACCCGGGGTTTGAAACTCCAGTTTGCAGTGTGTATACATTCTCATTCTGACATCTTAACGAATTAAAGGTGTCCCCCGTTCTGAATAGAATATACATTTTGAGGAACGTGTTTACACAGAGGAGTGCATGATATACCAGAGGTCACTGGGTGGTGTGGCCTCCTCCTCTCTTTCCGTTAGTGGGAGGTTGGAAAAGGCAGAGTTCTCACGCAGCAACAACAGCATGGCAGCCCTCACTGGGGTTACACAGACCAGAAGCAGATGTGGCACAAATCTCCCGCACAGCTTCTGCGAGACCGTTGCACTGTTGACTCAAAGTGCATTCATGATGGGGATTTCCTGAGCTAAGACGTTCAGGAGGCAAAGCGGCAAAGCAAAACGGGGGGGGGGGGGAGCATTTTTTCCTTTAAATACATTAAACAAAAGGGTGTAACTTGATAGAGTAACTTCAAGGTCATTTACTTTGAAAAACATGGCCTTTTAAAGTGAATGTGAACATCTGGAAATCTTTTGGAAAATAAATCCCTCCTCAACTGAAACATTAGATGGCATATTTTTGGCAAGTGCTCTATCTGAGAATTACTCAGAAATAAACTCCTGGCAACCCCTGAACTAATGCTCTTCTATGCGAGCAGCACGTAATTTGTTATATTCTTAGGGTGATTTCGCTCCAACTATTTCAAGACTTTTACATGGCAGGAAATGAGTTTGGAGGTGAGGCCTCTGCACACAGACACAGTAGATTCTCAGAGCAGATTCATCAGTCTGGATTCAAGTCAGTAACTGCACGCAGCCATGAAAAATTTTCAGGAAATTGTCTTTACATACTTAGTTAAGAATCTTATTCAATGAAAACCACATCCAACATAAAACAAATCTATTTTTAAAATGTATGTGATGGCTATAGAGAAACGACAAGACTTCTGTGGATGGGAATCACTTATTTGTAGCAAAAAAGAGGAATAAGAATAGGAGGAGGAGGAGGAAGAAGAGAAAGAGGAAGAAGAGGAGGAGGAAGAAAAAGGAGAAGGAGGAGGAGGTGGCAGAGGAGGAGGAAGAGGAGGAAGAGGAAGAGGAGGAGGAGGAGGAGGAGAAGAGGAGGAGGAGGAGGAGAAGAGGAGGAGGAGGAGAAGAGGAGGAGGAGGAGGAGGAGTAAAAGAAGAAAATTTTCCTGTGTGGAGGGTTTGTATATGTGAGAAAACTTATTCAGCTTTAGGTATAGAATACATGATGTATAATGATTTAAAAGAAACACTATTATCATAAAAATCAACTGAGTCTGAAATACAAATCCTAAAGGCACAACAAAACCTTTGTGTGGATGGATGAAGAAGAGGACTCATAAGCAAGATGGTATGACTGTAGTAATGATGGCCTGGTGACACCATGGTACACTGGCCAGGAGAGAGGTGCTTCTGTACAAACGAGGGCCTGCAGCGGGGGTGGAAACGAGTTTTATTCCCTTGATTTTGCTTATGAATTTTTTATTACCAATTACTTAAAGGTGTTATGAACATTTATTAGACTGACATGTGTTCTGGAACTTCCAACAGAAAAGAACTCTGATCAAAAAGAAGTTGCGGCATCTTCCTGAGTCATGGACCATTTTTTTTTTTTTTTTTTTTAACAATTTGTTCAGTTGTTTTATTACCCTCCCTGAAGTGGTAAGAAAATATTTCAGATGGAACGAAATTCGTTTTCTTAGGAAGAAGTAATCCTTTCCTGAAACTTGAAAACAGTCACTGGGCATGTGGAAGGTAAGAGATAATTTTTCACCATTTCATGTCCCAGAAAGAGCAAAATGGGAGTCTTCTTTTTTTTTTAGTAAAGAGATAATGGGCATAATCCTACTTCATGTCTGTTAAAACTTCCACAGTCTAAAACTTCTGTGTTATATATATCACAATACAATCATCTAAATAACAAGTCAATGGTAGAAAACATGGTGGCTTTGTTTCTGTGTCCCTAAAATTTTTTATTCCAGAACTCAGATGTAGTTGCAATAGCACAAATTACTATAAACCCACAGTGGCTTTTATTTGAGAGATTTTTACTTCTACATTAGATGCAAAATGTATCAAGTAGTGACAATTTCATCTGATTTCTGTATCTTGCTTGGGTCTTTTCCCATCAACTCATGAAAACAAGGCAAAAATATGTCCTCATGAATCTAAGTTTATTATTTAAACACATTAAATATGCCCTTACTTGTGCTGATTTCCTGGCTCATTATCTGGGAACTCTGAACTCTTGGTCAACAGAAATATCAGACATGGACTGAGGAAATGTTTTTCTGTTAAAGTGTTTCCTGAGAAAATGTCCTGAGTTTGTACTTCCAGAACATAAAAAATCAAATGCAGTGATGCGAGTTTGTAATCCCAGTATTGTGGAGTGGAGAGAGATGTATCATGGAAGGTATCTAGCTCCAGGTTCAGTGAGAAACTTGGTATCAAAAAAGTAGAAAGGTGATTGTGGAAACAAAGTATCCCAGTGTCAACCTCTGGTCTTTTAGTGTGTCTGCACACATACACACACACACACACACACACACACACACACACACACACACATGAAAGTGCATACATATACCCCCAAATGTTTACAAGTTATAAATCAAATAACTTGTAATGATTTTTAAATGGTTTGTGTTCTTGATGAATGTACTTCTGTTGTGACCAGAGTACACTGTACAGGGTTTTATGTTGTTTTGAGTTTCCAAGAGATGCGGCATTGGATAGAAAGATGGGGGAATCCATGCCCTATGACTTTTCTTTCCCTGTCATTGGCAGCACTGGCTCCCCAGCATATACTCTCTCGCACATTTCCACACAGATGCCCTGGGGATTGTACACTATTTGGCTAGTTCCCTATCATAATCACTGCTGTCATAGCATTTATTTCCCATATCTCAGTTTACATTTTTGGTATTCTTTTTTCTGGGTGTTTTTTTTTCTACTTAAAAGTAATCCTTTCAACAAATAAACAATTCTCTGCCACCCTGAAAGTTACATATGTATCTCCCCTTTCCCTCAGCTCTTCTTGTCTTGCTGACTACCAAATTCATAGCCTAGTGTGTGTGAGGCAATATTCTACCACTGAGCTCCTTCCCAGCCCAGTCCTTCTTATTTTTCTTATTTTTCTTCTTCCAGTTACATCACACTTACCCTTTGCACTTACGTATCTGTTTCTCTATAGTTGTTTCAGGGCCATGCATCTGTTGCTAGTCTTTTTAAATTTAATTTTAGGATTATAATATAATTATTTCCTTCCATTTCCTCCCTCCAGTCTCATAGTACCCACCCACTGTCTCCTCCAAACTAATGATCTCTTATTTCACTAATTTTTATTTCATATTTATATGTTGTGTTGGTTTTAAGAGGAATGCTCCCATAGTCTTATATATTTGAATGTTTGATCATTAGAGAGTGGCATTACTTGAGAGGAACTAGGAGGTGTGGCCTTGTCAGAGTGGGTGGGGCATTGTTGGAAGAAATGTATCATTGGGAACAGGCTTTGCGGTTTTAAATGTTCAAGCCAGACCTGGTAATTCTCTCTGTCTACTGTCTGAAGATCCAGACACAGCACTCTCAAGCTACTTTCTACAACCATGTCTACCTGCATGCAGCCATGCTTTCTGTCATGATGACAATGGAATAAACCTCTAAACAATAACTCTGCCCTAATTAAGTGTTTTCTAAGAGTTGCCATTGTCATGGTGTTTCTTCATGGAAATAGAAAACAGACAAAGACAGAAGTATATACATATATCTTCCTATATATAAACTTCTTATATAATGTTACTTCTATGTATGTTCTCAGGGCTGATTGGATTTCTGGCACTGAACAATCAGATGATGTATTCTTCTCTGAGAAAGACTATACTGTCTGTTCCCAACTTCTTTAGTTTTTTATAGTTCTTTGTAGGTTGGGATTTTATTTTATTCTTTTCTGGATAACTGAAAAACCTCAGTATAATTTTACATGGTGGGTAAGTATCCATTGCTTTAGGTGTGGGGTGATAAACTAATATTTTTAATCTTTGACATGTGTGTATATGTTCAAAAAGCCCATGTTGTGAGGTGTGAGTGTCCTGCATCCCATATCTAGTCTGGGGAACAACATTACTCAGGTTTGATGGGCTGCTAGCCTTCTATACACAGAGTGAATTTCTGTCATAGGCCTGCTGTAGACAAGTACACAACTCCTGGGGCCAATGATGGAGAATTTAAAACAACCACTTCTAGAAAACCCAGTTTTACTCAGGGATCTATTCCCATTTTTTCCCCAGAACCTAATCTAAAGCCTCTGCCTCCCATGTTTTTATTTATTTACTTTTATACACAGAATTATTCTAAATTAATAAACCATTGTAACTGTGTTTTGGAAACACAGTTTACAAACGGAAGAAAGTAGCTTCTATGTCTCTTTCCCTCAAAGACTTTGAGTGTGTGTCGCTGTAAATGTGTTAGGAATAAAGCCATTCAATAATTAATAGGTTTAAACTATTGCTGTTGGTTATTGTCACTGCCTGTGAAATGCAATGATACATTTTTGAAAAATCTACCTCAAAATCAGAGGTATTCAAGGAGATTAAATCACCCTGTCTTCCTATCACACTATGCACCACATCAATATGGAAGAGAAGACAGAGATATCATGTTCTAAGAATACTCATAGACATAGCATAGCAGAGTTCACCTTCTGGGGAAAAGCCAGAGGTCTTCCTGGTAATACTAACTGCAGTGAACGTTTGATGACATGCACATGGCAACACTAAGGACTCTCTACAGAGAGTTGTAAATCATTCCATTTTCTCTCTAAGCCAGGAGTTTTAACCAATCAGCCTCAAAATTTATTTGTATGCATATAGAAAACCAGAGAAAATAAAATCTATCACGTAAGTCAAAAGGTCCATTTGTGTTGCTATGTGACATTCTAATGACAGAAATGAGTTTATCTAGTTGCTCAGCTCTAAGGACAACCTATTTCTGTAGTGACATGTACACTGGTCGAATTTTGACAGCACAGGAGAGAGATGGGCATCTTGGATAAGATCACAACCAGCCTCAATCTTGAGCTCGTCCCAGAGTTTCTCAAGTACCAGTGTTAAGCTGCAAGATTAACACTGCAAGTGAATTGGTAAACTTGTTTATAACTTGAAACCAGCCACAGTGGGCATATTTACACTGTAGAATTTATCAGCTGCATGGCTGGAGAGATGGTTCTTTGGGTATGGTTCTTTGAGATGAGTCTTTGCTGCACTGGGGCTTGCTGACTGCTATGTGGCACCAGGTTCAGTAAGAAGCCTAGTCTTCAGTGACTAGGACAGATAGTTATAGATTAGGACACTGGACATTCTCCTCTGTCTTTCTCTCTCTCTCTCTCTCTCTCTCTCTCTCTCTCTCTCTCTCTCTCTCTCTCCAGAGATGTACTCTCACACATGTGCACTCACATGTAAACACATGTAAACATACATCAAAAAGGAAGAAAGGAAGGCATGAGCAATGGTATAAATCAGTGTCATTGTAGCTTTTTAAATTTAAATTTATAAATCCCATCTATTACTTACACCACTGTATAGCAGTCGAGAAAGAGGAAGGCAAAAGTAAGTTGATATTATTCTTCTCATAATGGTAAGAGAAATTACTCAGTCTGCATCAGAATACTATGGAAGCTTAAGGCTGCTGCCTTCTAATACCTTCAGTCTATAGAGCTGAGGATTCATTTCTTAAAATTAAATTAAATTATAAAAGGTCAACACCCTGCATGTTTTAATAATTATTATTTCAAATTATAATGATAGTGCAGCATAAAGGTTAATAACCCAATATTTTGTGGCTTATAGTTTATAAAAAAAATTAATAAATTCTGAGAGTAATTTCAATGTACACCCAATAAAGAAGTGAGAGTGAAGCAAAGCAGCAGAGCATAAAACTAATTACACATATCAGAAAAGAAGTGAGCAAGCTTGTAGGAAATCCTAGTCATCTTCTTCTCTGTTCAGACTGGGCATGTGGAGATGGTGGCATTGACAGGAAGGACAGGAATCCAGGTGAAGCAATAGAGCAAAAGCAGCCTGACTAATCACCGTTCTGCTGAGTGTGAGTCAGTGAATGGCAAAGTGTTCTTTAAGACTCACCTACACCGGGCTGAGGTGCCCTTCTGAGCTACTCAGAGAAAAATCCTATGTAGCACAGCAAGAAAATTGTAAGAGAAATCATATAGGTGTTTTATCTCAGTATTCTCAGCAGTCATCTTAGTCGAATAGACGCAGGCATCAAAAAGCCAGTGCTCAGAGAGAAACTCCAACCAGAGAGACTGAGGGAAATAAACGTATAAACACCATAACATCAAGAAAGGTCTCAGACCTAACCACCCAGAAATGGGGAACAGTTATCCAAGCAAGACACATGGTTGAGACTCAGTGCAAGGCATGGAGATACAGTTGGAGCATAGCAAGTAAGGACTGAGAAAATGGACCCATCTTACTTTAAAACAAAGTTAACATGATGCTGTAACGTAGCCAAGCAACCATATGGAAAGGAGGAAAACATACCTGAAGGAGACTTTGCTCTGGATTCCCTATCATAGTTAGATCACACCTGCCTAGTATTGCAGTGTCCCACAGGCTGAAGTTACTTTTAGCTATTAAAATAAAAAGGTTTTGTTTGAGAAAATATTTGTTATGCATTACACAGATAAAATTCTGCCAAAACTCGGATTATCTGGTGTGACACCATAATATTAATAATACATACATACATACCATAATAATACATACCATAATAAATACATATATATGAATGTGTATCTATAATATTATACATATGTAGGTACATATATATGTATGTGTTCACATATATATGTATAATATTTTGATGTACATAATATATGTACATATTATACATATATATCTGAACACTTACATATACATATGTATGTGAACACATACATATATATGAATGTGTATATGTATATGAGTATATAGCTATATGTGTAGCTATATATTATATATATATATATTCATACATAAGAAATTTTTTTAATAATATAAAGGGATTTCCTCCTGAAACATTATTATTTAATTTTTTGAGATCTTATTAACTTTTTACCTTTTTTTAAAAATCCATTTTTTTCATATATTATATCCCAATTGTAGTTTACTCTTCTTCTACTACTCTCAGATCCTTTCCTCTCACCTTCGTCCTCTCCAGGTCCACTCCCTCTGTCTCTCATTAGAAAAGAACAGTCTTCTATGAGACAACCAAACATGACAATATGAAATATAATAGGATAAAGCAGAAAAACACATACAAAATTGAACGTGGCAATCCAACAGGAGGAAAAAAGTCTTAAGAACAGTCACAAAAATCAGAGAGACACCCATTCTCACACGTAGGAGTCTCATAAAAATACTAAGTGAAAAGCTATAATACATAGGCAGAGGACTTGGTACAGACCCATATATGTCCTGTACTTTCTGTTTCACTCTCTGTGAGTTCATATGCATCTTGCTTAGTTGATTCAGAGAGCCTTGTTTTCTTGGTGTCTTCCATATCCCCTGGCTCTTATATTCTTTCTGCCTCCTCTTTTGCAGGGCTCCTTGAGCTATGAAGGAAGAGATTTGATGGAGACCTCCCTCTCCGCCCCCATTAACACTATCTCTATGTGAATAAAGTCTGGCTGTGGGCCTTTGTTCTCATCTGCTGCTGGAGGAAGCTTCTCTGGTGGTGACTTGATAAGGCACTTAATTATGAGTATAGCAGAATATCAACAGGAGTCTTTTTATTGATACTTTGTTTTTAGAACAGTAGTGTTTGGTTTTACCCTAGGTCCCTGGGCTATCTGATTTCTGGTTCTTGAATACCCTAGCAGTGTCTGGCATGTGTTCCATCTTACATCTTAAGTCAAATCAAACATTAACTGGCTACACAAGTTCTATGCTACCTTTGCCTTAGAATAGTATCCAGGCAGGACAAATTGTAGGTCAAAGGTTTCGTGCCTAGGTTTGTACCCATATTTCTCTTTTGGTACCCTGCAGAGTACCTTCCCAAAGGCTCCACGTAGGCACCAGCTCAACTTCTCCATGTTGAAGTTGTGTGGGTGTTGTTCTTGACAATGGTGTCCCTTGACAGTTGGCAGAGAGCAACTTGGTATCTTAGCAACAGCATGCATTGTTAGGGGATTTCCAGAGGACCACCATAGGCAACAATTCAACTGAATGCAGCCAAGTCCTGCTACAGAAAGCCTTGTCTGGTTACAGAAGATGACCAGTTGAGACTCCATACTGCCCATTATTAGACTTCATTAGGAGCATTATGGATTTTAAAAAGTTTCTACTTTCTAAATAGGTTTCCACATCATCTCTCAAATGTTGCTGAATTTCATGTCTTTCTCCACATCCTCTCCCTCTATCCTATATCCCCTTCCCCTTCCAACCTGACCCACCTACTCCCTTCCAGACCCTCTCCCAGTCTGCCTGTAAAATCTTATTTAATTCCCAACCTGAGGGAGATTCATGTGTCCCCCATTGACTCTTCCTTCCTCTATTTCTAATCTCTCTAGGTATACAAATTGTAGTTTAATTATCATATACTTAACAGTTAATATGCACTTATAAACAAATACATTCCATATTTATCTTTATAGGTCTGGATTTCCTCACTCAGAGTGATGTTTTTCTAGTTCCATCTACTTGCTTGCAAATTTCATGATGTGATTTTTTTAACAGCTGAATAATACTCCATTGTATAAGTGTACCACATTTTCTTTATTCATTATTCTGTTGAGGGACATCTAGGTTATTTATACTCTCTGGCTATTATGAATAAAGTCAGAACAAACATGTTTGAGCAGGTTTCTGTTTGGTAGGTTAAAGCATTTTTGGGGTACAGTTCCAAGGGTAGCTGTAAAGCTGGACCTTGGGTTAGGTCAATTCCCAACTTTCTGAGAAACTGCTGTGTTGCTTTTGATAGTTGCTGTACAAGTTTACTTTTCTACCGGCAACGGAGGAGTGTTTCTCTTGCTCCATGTCCTTGTCAACATGAGCTGTCACTTGGGTTATTGACATTAACCATTCTGACAGGTGTAAGATGGACTCTCAAAGTAGTTCTGATTTGCATTTCCCTGATGACTAAAGAACATTTATTTAAGAGTTTCTCAGCCACTTGAGATTCCTTTAATGTAAATTCTCTGTTTAGATCTGTGCCCCATTTTTCACTGGATTATTGGTTTATTGATGTCTATTTTTATGAGTTTTTTAAAATATGTTTTAGAAATTAGTGCTTTATTAATGTGGAGTTGGTGAAATTTTTTCCCATCTGTAAGCTGCCACTTTGTCTGATTGATGGTGTCCTTTGCCTTACAGAAGCTTTTGGTTTCCTGAGGTCCCGTTTATTAATTGTTGATTTTCGTGCCAGCACTATCAATGTTCTATTCAGAAAGTCTTCTCCTGTGTCAACTATTCCCTACTTTCTCTTCTATATAGTTCAATGTATCTGGTTTTATGCTGAGGTCTTTGATCCACTTGGAGTTGAGTTTTGTGCACAATGATAATTATAGATCTCCCTGAATTCTTAGGCAGACATACATTTTGACTAGCATCATTTGTTGAAGATGCTTTCTTTCTGTATGTATATTCTAAACTTTTGTTTTATCAAAAATTAGGTGTTCTTATGTATGTGGATTTATGTCTTGGTCTTCATTTGATTGTGTTGATCAACATGACTATTCTTTGCAAATGTTATGTGGTTTTTATTACTCTTGCTTTGTAATACAATTTGACATTAGGAATGGTGAGACCTCAGGCAGTTAAGTTCATCTTCATAAAGGTGGCTTTAAAAGGTGCTTTTCTTGTGCTTCATTTATGTTCGAATATCCAGGGCTGGCCATGATAGGATAGCAGGACTCAGTAGAGAGAAATAGTGCCCTGGCTGTTATTGATTATATTTTTTTATACTGGTGTCTATGTATCTGGCATTGTATTGATTATATGCCTAGGTGCTGATTTCTTGATTTTTCAGTGGGTTAGTGTTTTGTTCTTTGACTTCCTCTTCCCTTGGTTTCTCTTTTTGGAGAGTGTGATGCTTGCTTGTATGTTACCTGTTTCCCTCGTGCTGCTCAGCCTCTATGTTCTCAGTTAATGACTGCTGGTATTGGAAGCTGGGATACTGGGATGAGTTGGTGGAAGAAAGGTTGAAAGAAAAGATCTTTGTGATATGTTGGGGCTGAGTTCAGAGAGGAAGGGAAACTGGAGCAGGTGTTCTGCTGCAGAGTTTTGAATCTGGGAGAGAAGGAAATATGTGAATCCACTGTCAGCTTACTCATTGCCTTGACTCACTGGTTGAAGTCTGAGTTGATGGCAAAGGTTTTGTAATCTGTACAAAGGCCCCAGATTCTAACCTATAATAGTTTGTATCAGAATGATAGTTCTGCTGTGCCTGCTGACCCCCTGCCCTTCGGATATTCTTAAAGGGAAGTTCAAAACAACAAATAAAATGCTATTCCTTTTCTAAAATATTTCCAGGAAGCCAAAGACAAAATGTGTTTATTAGAAAATCAAACTGATTCAGAAGGGCCTGGGTCTGTATTTATATTCAAGACACAGTGTGATAGGGAAAACCAAGTTTGTTTTCCTATTTCAAATGAATACCTTTGAATCAACACCATCCCCTCTCCCAGTGTTAAAAACAGTATGGGAGGAACCCATCTTCATTTCTGACTACTCTTTATTGTTCTTTGGTCTACTTTTTCCCTAGGGGGAGCACTGAGTATTTTTGATGAAAAGGTGTTTTTTTTTTTTGTTTTGTTTTTTTTTTTTTTTTTTTTAATATTTTTTTATTTTAACAGAGAAACACACTTTTATATCCCTGGACTATCCGATAGTGAAACTAAAAGTTCATAATTTTTCTGCCTTGCCTGCTCTAAGAACAGATGGTCTCCTTAATTCAACATAAACTTATGGAGCAGCTGTTTTTTAAGTCCTTCTGCCAGTATGAGAGTAACATAAAGGAGTCTAATATATCTTGTACTCTTACGGGAGTTTGAGAATGTCAATGGAGACACTTAGAAAAAGTACTACATAGGTAGGGTTGTAGCTTAGTAGGAGATCTTCTAGAATGCACACCCACAAGACCGTGAATTCAATCCCCAACACTAAAGAAAGGTAACTATAACAAACATCAACAAGCGCAACAATAATAATATGTACATATGATGAATTATAATACACATCTAACTAATATACATGCTTGCCCACAGAAAGGCTAGCTTAGTCAACTTAAAATAATTTCCTGATTAAGTATGGAAATAATAAATTGATTATTAGTTATAATTCCTCTGGATGGAAAGTAGTCCAAAGAATTTTTGTGTGTTATATATTTATTTATATATTTTGTGCTTGTGCATGTCTGTGTACAAGTGCACATACATGCAAATATAAGAGAAGTCAATTTTCTCCCTCTACCATCAGGACCCAGATCACGGGTTTTGCAGTGAGATCTCCACCAGTGAGAAATCTTACTAGCTCTCATTATATAGACATATGGACACAAAACAATCACACACAAAAAATAATAGACTAATGAACTTAAAGTTTTTTTTAAAATAAAAAGATTAAATACATACAAAATTTATTAGTAAATTAATTGATATGAAAAATCCTTACTACCGTTTTGCATGAGAACATGCAGTTTGTAATGGCACAGTACTGCAATGTTGTGAAATTACGCTTCCCATTCTGGGAATGGGCACAAGGTTGAATACATGAGGCTGCTTTTGAGTGACAAAGAGGAAAGGGCAGGAGAGGCCTGAAAATGTTAAGAATCAGGACAAAGGGTGCTTGCTTCCATAACAGTGTAGCATTTAATGGGCTGAATTGGAGAAATGTTACCTTCCTTCCTATTGATCTCACTTCCACTTCTACAACTTATGTAAATTCATTGTAATTGAATTTGTAGCTAACACAACACTGACTTTTTTTTTTCATTACTTCATTTTTACAGTTTTATGTATTTACCAAACACTGTATTGCCTGATACATAGACAGCCAATTTCGCTTTGTTCTCAGAAATGTGTCTAAAGAGGTGGTTACTACGTACAAAGAATCAGAGCCAAATTAAAAATGTAAAGTGCTTTTTTTTAAAAGCAATTTATCCTGCCATCTTGAAATCTAATTGCAGTCACTGTCTCAGAGTCATGGTTATACAACATGCAACAGTCTAATTGGCTTAACTCTTATCAAGGAATTTTTTAAAAAGTTTCTTTTAGATCAGCAACTCTTGGTTTTCAGTTATTAAGGCAAACTGTGAGTCAAATTCAAGAGAGCAGTTACCAGAGAAGAGAGCAATCCAAGGTCAGAGTTAAGAAGGTAGCTAAGAAACCTCTAGATCCTTAAAGATGGCAGATTCCTGACCATAAACTATGTCATCACAACAGATGTTCTCAGCTCTCCAGACTTCCATCCTGTGTGATGACCTCTCTGTGTACAGCTCAGAAAAATATCAAGCTGGGGCAGGGCGGGGAGGATGACGCTCTGCTACCAAAAATATAGCCCAACTCTCTCCTAATTAGGAGCTCAGTGAAAAACAGGCATTTTCAGTATAAATATTGCAGGGATAATGGAGAAATGAGTTTCGGAATGCCACCTTGGCCTGCAGAATTCTGAAAAGCAAAACAAGAAGTTTCCAGAATGGTATTCTGGTATGGCTCCTGAATAACCCACTCTTGTTTATGAAGAGTGATTGGCATACAGCCTGATGCCTACAGAAAGTGGAAAGAGAGGAGGCATTAACTCATACAACTAATGTGATACCACTGGCCCAATATATCCTAATATTGCAATGATACCTCCAAGGAGAAATTTAATGTCACTTTTTTCAATTCAGATAAATACAATGTAACACATTCAGGCTCAGTGTGACTTTGTTGAGTAAGAACTCTGCAAGGAACAGGTCTTCATAAGCTTGGCCCTCTTTTGACAATGGCAGATTATCCTTAAAAAAAAAATACTATTGATAAAAACTTAAAATAGATGCTTGATTCAGATCCAATGTAGGAGGTAATAGTAATCTAGTGTCCTTGAAATATCTATTCATTTTCAAGTATTTATTATTCAACTGTTTGTGTGTGTGTGTGTGTGTGTGTGTGTGTGTGTGTGTGTGTGTTTGTGGTTATGTGTATGACAGTGTACTTGTCAACAGAGACTAGAAGAGGGTGTTGGATACCTTGGAGCTAGAGTTATATTCAGGTAGTTATGATCCCTGCTGATGTGGGTGCTGGGAACTGAGTCTGAGTGCTTTGCAAGAGCAGGTAGACATGTTCTTAACCGATAAGCCACCTCTTCATTCCTATGCACACATTCTTAATCTTTGTGCAGAACTTTTCCAGAGAAGACTAAAGGCTGCTTGGAAAAAAAATCAAGAAGGATGGTTGATGGCAGTAGTTCCTATTTTTCTCCAAGAGGGAAACCCTCTAGCAGACCACACCTGCATCCTCAGCCCCACCCCAGAAGGCAGATTAGAGACCAGCTGTTACCTGAGCATGCTCACCCCAGGGTGTATCAAAATGTTTTTCTAGCTATGTCATGACTGTCAAGCTATGTCATATGTCATACGTCAAGGAACTATGACCAAGGTTTCTGATAATCACGATTCACAGTCATCATGCCAACTACCTTAATGTTGTATTATGGTTCTGAAGAAGGCTCCACAAACTAATCATTTTAATATTCATGACAAAAGAGATTTATCTGTGTGAAGACAAGTCTGCAAACAGATACTAGGCTTTTTAAGTGCCTTGGTGAATTCTTGCATCATACCATGAAATAGCCTCTCTTTTTTACCAATAAGCAACATAGGAATTGCTCAGTTCCATTTAATCATAAAGCAGAAGATTAAACACTGCACCTTAACAGTGAATTTTCACAGTCAACCTAGAATTCTTAAATTTTTATTTTCATTTTCAAGAATATGCTTTATGTTGAGCAGAGTCTCAGTAAAGATTTGTACATTGATTGTTGATCTAACTTATTTAGAGTTTTAAAAAGTAGAATTAATATTTGAGCACACAAACGCATAAAGATACATAAATATACATATTTTATGTTCCTAGAAAAGTTAAAATAAAATATAGGCTCTAGTAAATATAATGTATCATTTGTAAAGACCTTTCACAAGTAAATGCATTTTATAGAAAAATATCTCAAACGTATCAATGCAAAGCAGAGACAGATTATTACTAGGGAGGACAATTTACCCCAAAATAAGGAGTGATAGCAAAATTACTATTCTTTTTACTCCAGTATTTATCTACAAAGCACACATCAGAGTCCATTGATAAGTAGAGGTTTTTGTTTTTTTTTTTCCAAAGAAGTTCTAATCATGGCTTCTCAGTATTTACAGAGAACTGACGAAGAAAGGCGCTTTACTATAAGAGGACACATAAATTCAATAAAAGCACCCCAAGGAAAATCAGTGGAACATGGCCTTCCAGGCTGAAAGTATCATTTGGAAGAAAAGGCACATTCTTTTTACAAGGTTTGAAGAAGCGAGAAAAGCATGCCTGAGGAAGAGAGGCCAAAATGATTAAGTTCTCCAAGTTTCTCCAACATTTCAATTATTTTAAGAAACAGGAACACTGCTTGATGAGGTATTCTACAAATAAAAACTAAGGGTCTTCTAATGGCTTCTCTGTAATACCATGAAAAGTCATTCATAATACTTAATGTCTTTGTGTCTATATATTTTTAAGAAAGTGAGAGTATTTGGTTTAAGATAATATAAGGAATGATAATTAGGAATTAAGACAGAATAGAAGGCCTATACACACACACACACATATATCTTTACACACACACACACACACACACTGATGATGATAATAAAATAGTCTTTTTTTATTAGATATTTTATTTACACTTCAGATGCCATCCCCTTTCCCCATTCCCCCCACCCCCCTTAGAAAACCCCTATTACATGCCACCTTTCCCTTTTTGCATTTATACATTTTTTTTAAATAATGTTAATCATAAGCGTTATAAGTTTGGAATTGTTCAATCAGAGGTGTAACCCACTGACCGACCTAGATATAACAACTATCTTTGACTGGTGGAGATACATGAATATCTGCCTCCCTGTCTCCCCGCTCTTTCTCTCTTTCATCACCTAGCTTCTCCTATCCTTCTCCTCCTCTTCTTACTCCTTTTCTTGCTCTCAGTACTCCTCCTACCTTAGCTCCTCCTACACATCACCCTTCCTGTTAAAATGAAACTTTTCTCTCAAAATACAATTAGAGCATAATTATGTCAATTTGTACCAGTGAGGTACAAGATAGTCCTAATACCCAGTCCATCATTTTGTTGACTAACCAGCACCTCTGTCATCTATCCTAACTGAAACATTTAGTTCTGAACCTGGCTTTAGGATGAATGTCAGCTGACTACCATCCACTCAAATCTTTTCTCTTACGGTAAATAGCTATAAGTTTTCAACCCCGTCAGAAATCCAGAATGACTGAGTTAACTATAATTGTGGGAAGCACAAAGCATAGCTTCTAAAACTTAGCCAATTTATAGAGACCTCTGAACACCTGAAAAGCCCCTATACTACCGAACGTTGGAGCATCAAATCTTCAGCCTTCTGGCCCAGAATCATCTGACAGACCTTGGTGATGCAGGATTATTAAGGACTGATTACTCTGTCTAGGCAGATATAATCAGTCGACTATTCTGCAAGTGTGTCCTTTTCTGGACAGTAATTTGTCTGTAGATGGAGAGAAGCAATTCTTGCCTAGTGGCTGTTACCACACAACTGGAGTAACTCCAAGGATGCTCAATTTCTTCTTAGAATCCACGACAGGAAGCTGTCAGGAGCAGACAGGTCTCTAATCAATATGAACATTAATATATAAATATTTGTAGCATCAGTTCTATGGACTTCTGATGTTTTGAAAACCAACTATCCATGTAAGGTAACCTGGACTGTTTTCTGTTAACTCCTCTCGGCTATTTCTAAGTAAAATATGGAAAGCACCCTAACAATAAACTCAAAAATATGAATTTGCTATAGTCCCTTAACTCATAGGTTAACCATCCCAAATCAGTTAAAAAAGTTTAAAAAGGGCTGGGTCTAGGCATTGTATTCCTAAATGTGTTATACAGGCACAATGCCCATGAGTGTATCAATATTCATCTCATTTTTATATTAATAAGAGGCTCGTACCAATGAAAACCTTAAATTTGAGATCAAAGTAAATTTTGTACCATTTAAGAATTTATAACTTCATCTTGATAATAAGTATATAGATTTCTACCAGTAGGTTATGGCTATGCAGTAAGTCCTAGCTAATCCCCCCTGTTCCAACAAAACCACTACTTGTCCCTAGAAAGACAGACCATTATTAACCACATTAGTCCCCAAGCTCAGGGAATAGGGGCGCTGACTCTTCTTTAACTTCTTCAAGCTGATTAAGGGCGTTGAGATTTTAGAAGAGTGGTGGGGGGGGGAGAGTAAGTTGATAAGCCTCTGATGCTGTGTCTTCACTGAATCCAGATGGAATTCCAGGACATCAGAGGTTTGGGCAGGTCTGCTCAGTTTGCTTGATGAGTAGATACACCAAGAAAATAGTCTTTTAAACATTTAAAAGACAGAACTTGATAGAAGAACCATAAAAGTCATTATTCATTATCATAAAATGTATAAATCCCAGACAGATCTATATGCGGAACTAAAATGACAGTTTTGTGGGGTAATAGACAAAAATCTCAAATCTTACATAGACACATATGTATCTTGTAATAATCCTCTTAAACAAGCCAAAAAAGGAGTGATGCTTAAACAGAGCAAAATTATGACTATTGGCTCCCTAGAGTCACCATCCCCGAACTATTACTGTCTTTGTATGTATATATTTTTAAAGGAACATATACGAACCGCTTCTTCTAACTTCCGTGCTGGGGATCAGACCCAGGGCCTTGTACATGCAAGGCAAGCACTTTACTACTGAGTTACATTCCCAGTACCTCAAGCATATCCTGGTGTCACAGTATTCTATTTGATAGTACTCCAAATTCATTACCTCTTAATCCTAAATCTGATTATATTGAGAGACCCTCCTCTTCCCACGTATGTTACTTATCAGATCAGAATCTTTCAGTGTGATTTTCCTCTAAGAAATCTATCACCGTTTCACAGATGAGTGGATGTCATTCTCTTCTTTGTTCATACTACACAGTGGTTTCTTTTCGCTATCTTGACATGTAGCCATACTGAGTGTTTATTGAGGGGGGTGTATCATGTGTGTTGTGCTCTTGGACTAGTAAGTGGCTCAGATTCTTACAAATCTGTACCCAAAACACTTAGCACAATTTCTAGAATGAATTTTAGACAATATACTTCCAATTCAGCTGTTCCAGTCCCTCCCTTTTCCCTCATTCTTTCTAAACATAGCACATACTACTTTCTGATTGACATGGTATAATCCACACAATTTTGAGAATCTCTTGTCTTTTGAAGTCCTTTACACGATAACTTTTCCTTGGGATTTTAAATTATCTATGTAGGAAAATTTAAAGAAAGATGGCAATGATGCTGGACCAGATGGTTATTAACCCTGTATTTATGCACAGGACCAGCTTTGTATTTGTAATTTGATCTTCTCTTTTTCAATTATTTTGGGACCAATAACTAAACAAATGAAGGGGTTGGGAGTGTGTAATGATCAAATAATGTTTTAACAAGAGACTAGAGGGCAACACCGTGCCACATTTATGTTAACAGGACGTGGCTGTAAGGTGGTGATTCTGCCAGAGCTTGACATTTTATTGGCATGTAGAAACTAATTAAACTGATTATATTATAAACATCACTATTTGTGTCTATGTCTTTGTCTCTGACAGAAGAAGTGTCGAATATAAGTCTGATCTTAAATGAAGGCCTCCAGTGACATTTACTTTTCTGATCTGCATAGCCAAGTTAAAGTTTATATAGTTCTTTATTAAAGCCAAAAGAAATATAGGTTTGAGTCAAAATTGCTTTTATGACTCCCACATGAGGAGCCCAGGCTGAGTTCATAAAGGCGAGGCAGGTCCCAGGGGCACTGCTGTTAAATATGGAAAACTATTTCTTTCTGCAGAGCCAGGCTTTGACAATAATAAGATTACATTGGGCACCACACAATGAAGAACTGGGATCAGACATCTTCAGATGAACCCAACCACCTACAGGACTGCAGTTTTTAATGCCTCCACATCTGTCCAGAAATAACAGAGAAATGAGCCCAATGTAAATGGTGAACTAACATGGTTTTACAATGTTAGGAAAAGTATCAAATAACATAAATCCCAGAAAATGAAGCGAGACTTGAGGATAAATGAAGGCCCTAAGAAAGTTTCAGAAAAAAAAAAAAAAAGCCAGGAGTGTTTCTTGGGAGTTGTAACCACTGTGCCCTGGCTGGGAGTCAACTTGGCACTAACAGTCAACTGTAGGAGGGATTCACTTGGCTGAGAGAGAGGTGCTGTGTGAGAATACATGTGAGCTATTAGCACCTTTGATCTCCCAAAGAAAGGGATGCACAGAAATCCTCACATCTTTTAGCAAAAAGGACCGTGCACATTACCACAATACTGCCTTGGAGAAAACTGTACAAAGAATTCTGGCCTGAAACTAAGAAGACATGGGCAATGCACTGAACGCCAAACCTCATGAGCATCATGGGACATCTGTGCCCGTCTTCCCCTGGATAGAGTTGGCAATGTTACTGTTGACTCTGGAAAATGAACTTTAAAAATCTTTAGTCACTAGAAGAAGTATTTGACACACACATTATCTGGGACATTGGGATTCAGAGACATAGAATTGAGTGAATCCTTATGGTTATGCCAGAAACCTGCCACACAAAATTATTTGACTGACACATTTTGGAAGTGAATTCATGTGAGGTACATGCATGGTTTATTAGGGTTGAAGCAATTTGAGTATTGAATGGCACCTCTTTATTGATTCTTGAATGGGGCAATGAAGAGACATTTCAGCAGCATCTGAAAGCCTGAGACCTGTCTCTGTGTTCCATTTACCCACTGCTTCATCACCTGAGCCTTGTGGTGCTGAGAACCACCATTGTCTCCCTTTTCCAATGCCCACCTTTAGCATTGTCAGTTTACAAACTCATCCTTGTCAGGATACCATCTAAAGTGTTAACCTTTCCAAAACCCAATACTTTTATTTAAATTTATTGTTTATTAAATCTTTGATACTTTTATACATGTATATAATATCTTTTGATCATGTCCATTTCTCTTCCCACCTCTGACCACTTCTCCCAGACCTTCCCATGAACCTCTCCCAACCTCTATTTCCTCTTCATTTTTCCTTGATAAGTAACTGTGTCAAATTAAGGCTGCCATATGCTCAGGGGTATGTATGTACATGGAAACATATGCAGCCTATGAGATGCTCCTCCCACAAAAATTGGAAGCAACAAAAAGTACTTTAAGTTGTGGATATATAAATAAGTGCATCATATCTAGCTAATGAATAAATCAATAAAAAGACTATGCATAAAAGAAACTTAAATGTACAGTGTTATGTGAAAAAGCCAGTCTAAAAGAACTGTATGTGACTCCTAACTCTGCAGTATTTTGGAAACACATATGCTCTGTTCTCCTGTAAGTACATGAGTGCATAAGATGGAAAAAAATTGGTAAGCATGTTCTTTACTAATTGGTATACCATAAATTAACAATTTATAAAACAATGTATTCCATAAGTACTAATTATAGAACTCATGAAAATTGATTGTTTCTCAGATCATCAATAAAAGAAATATGCAACACGCTCTGTCTTTCTGCAATTTATTTTATTTTTTAAAATATTTATTCATTTATTTTATGTATAAGTACACTGTAGCTGTATTCAGACGTACCAGAAGAGGGTATCAGATCCCATTACAGATGGTTGTGAGCCACCATGTGGTTGCTGGATATTGAACTCATGACCGGTGGAAGAGTAGCCAGTGCTCTTAACCACTGAGCTGTCTGTCCAGCTCCTTTGTGCAATTTATGCTTTAATGAACAAAGATAGACATTGAAAATGACATCATAAATGAGTTACAAAATGTAGGGAAGTTTAAGAATCATGGAAAAAATAAGATTGAGGGATCATTATGATCCAAATACTCCAAGAACTAGATTAGAAGGAACATGGCAGACTATGAGTTTGCTGCAAAAGCTAACCTTCAATGGATGCCTGGAAAGCCAGGGGAGAATGACAGCGAGACATAGAGAAGGAGTAGCCAAACCATGGGAGCTCAGGGTAAAATTCTGAACTCTGGAACTCCTATCACTACAATACAATGTTATTCCATTGTTGTAAACAGTAGAGACATTGTTAGACACTTGCAAAAAAATTAACAGAAGGAAGGTAAGAAGGAGCATGGTCAGACTAACAGTGCAGAATAACCGTGGTGTAGCTTGGAAGACAGTGGCAGAGGAGTGGAGGAGACAGAGAGAGAGACAGAACAACAGAGATAGAGAAACAAAGACGGATAGAGAAGGGCATACACACAAACAAACACACACAAACATACACACACACACAGAGAGAGAGAGAGAGAGAGAGAGAGAGAGAGAGAGAGAGAGAGAGAGAGAACCCAAGGCAGTATTCTGAAGGTCTTATAATGTCAGGATGGTTATTGTTGTCTAACTTCAACAATGAGGTGAACTGATGGAGCAAGAAGAGTCTATACCTACTAACTGAGTTTGTGGTGTCACCATTGTATCACTAGAAGAAGGGAGATCAGGTAGGCTTATGAATCTAGAGATGGATGGCCCCATGTATTATCAGCATGTGTGCATCTAACAAAGCGTAGGCTTCTATGTGCAGAAACTGTTGGTTAATCCATCTGCAAGTGGAAGCTGAAGGTGTGGCAGAATGGCAAGAGGGCAGTTTCACATCATGGAGATCTCCACTGCAGTTGCTTCGACCAGTTACCAGAGAAGTTTACTCTGCCTCAGCTCCCTCTGTGCAAGTCAGTATGATGGTGTCCACAAAGGATTTTTTTTTATCAGATTGGAAAGAGGAACTTCTTTCCTCTTGCTGGCAAGAATCCTCTTGTCTCTGTTTTAGCTTCTTCATTTCTCTCTCTCCACTCCATGTATTTTATGATTTCTTATTCTAATATTATTGTTAGAAGCAGAAAATTTCCTCCAATATGCATGTTCCTAGTATACTTATTTGATTTCCATATTGTTAGCTGGCAGTTGCATCATTATCTGCTCTAGAACTTTTAAAATAGTGACTAAAGAAAAGTTTAAGTTTGAAGGACACATCATATTTGTATTCCTCGGGGCTTTGTCCATAACTACACATGCTAACCTTCTACTATCTTTATATGGTTCCAGAGTGACCAATAGGTAGAGTTTATCATACTCTTAATTAGAAGTCACTCCATTTTTACTTTGCTGCACTAGGCAGCTGAGTTGGGGAATGTGGGCAAGACTGGGTTTCTTAGGCTTGGGAATTCGAAACCCAATTTGGGTAGATGACAAGAAAGAGAAACATAGATGTTGGTGGGACTTTCTCAAATAAGAGATCATTTTGCTCAAACTTCAAGAGAAGTCAGAAATTACAAAATGATTCTATGTAGTACAAAACCTACCATTATGTGGAAGAAAGGAAGGGAGAAGTGAATGGGAAAGTCTGGTTAGCTTAGTGGGACCTGAGTTTGTGATTTCAGTGAGATAATCATGTCAATTGCTCAGCTTGGAATACATCAAGAGAAGAAATATTGTAAATAATGTGGAAGGAAGCTTGTTAGGGTACAAGACAAGAATATTTTGACTAGAACTATAGGAAATGATAAGTGATAAGATATCAGTATACACTATAAAGCACCATGTTTCTTTAAAAAAAAGAAATATAGATAAAAACACTTTAAAGAAATATGTGATGGAATCATGGTAGGGAGACCCCAAATTAAAGGATTAATTGTGCAGAAATCTAAGAATTTAATGAACAATTATTGGGTTGTTTTCACAGTGATATATGAAAAATATATATCTGTTAAAAATACTCAAATATTTCAAGTATGTAATTAGGAGAAATATCGCCAATGGGAAGGATCTTTTAAAACTTTAAAGTGATGTAGTATTGTAAATTCTAAAACATACAAGCTAGAGAAAGATGACGGATTAAGTTGCAAAACGTATTTTTAAAAATTCTGAGCAAAAATATGATTAGAATTAAGGTGCCAGGGGAAATTAGGCAACATAAGCAAATGATATAAAACAACAGTCCTGAAAAAAATGTAAAATATTCATACTTTTGTTGACATCGTAACACCTAGAAATTTATCCCAAGGAAGCAGCAGACAAATAAAATAGCTAGGTCTGTGGAAACAATTTTAAGACGACAATAATAAAAGCAAACCAAATACCAAAGGTTAAGGAAATCTAGGTACAGTAATTTGGTGCCATCTTTATAGCTATTAACATGTTTATTTGGAATGTTATTCAATAATATAAAGTATTTAGTGTATACTGTAGGGCTAATGTCATCCAGGTACACTGCAATAGCAGGCATTCTCTTTGTGAATTAGGATGGTATGTGACTTTTTTTTTCTAAAATTCTGTGCAAGAGTTTAAGATATGGTTATATAGTACAAGTCTGCAAGTCTGAGAAAATGGGGAAGAAACAAGTGAGAAACACAGCATGAAATGATTTCCCAGTTTCTGTGGAGCAAGAATAGTAGGGCATCCAGGCTAAGGGCTGAAACTTTTCTAGGTTAGTTCTGATAACCAAAGGTCATTTCCTTATCACCTTAATTCCCCAGCTAGCACTCAAGTAAATTTGTGTTAGTCACAGGGAAGGTTTGCTCGGATGGCTGACTTAATCATGCCGGATGTGTGTCCTCCCATATGTGTCTTCCTCTCAGTAACTACATGCCACCACTATTTGCTAGGCGATCATAATTCAGGATAATCTTCCCTAATCTTTTTAAATATATTTAGAAAGTTATTTTCTACTTATTTTGACTCTATGAATCTTCTCAGTAGGTGAAGTAGTACTCACAATGACAAACTCTTATATTTTTTGTTTTTATTTTTGTGTGTGTGTGTGTTGTTGTTGTTGTTTTCCCTATGACACCAGGCTAAGCAAGAGTTCCCTTGACTCTAATTTCTTTTTAAAAATTAATTAATGAATTAATTAACATTCCAAATGCTGTACTCCTCCTTGTTCACCTTCTGAGAGTTCCCTCACACATTCCTCCTCCCCTTCTGAAAGGCTGCCTCCCCAACCCTGGTAGTCTCCCCACCCTGTAGCATCAAGTCTTTGCACAATTGGTTGCTTCCTTTCCCACTGAGGCCAGATACAGCAGCCCTGTTGGGGAACTGATTCCACAGTCAGACTACAGCTTTAGGGACAGCCCCTCATCACACCAGGTGTTGGGGGACACACACGGAGACTGAGCTGCATGTGTGTTACATATGTGCAAAAGCCTTGTTCCAGGCCAGGTAAGCTTTTTGATTGGTGACTACCCTTGGAGAGTCTCAGAGAATAAACCACCAACCAAAGAGCATATGTAAGTTGACTCTTCTTTCTACTCATTCTTAATGACTTATCAGAAACATGACAAATGAGGAAAACTAGCTGTAAGAGGAACCATGGGGGAAGAATACAAGATGTTGTCTGTCAATACAGCAGGGCCATAAGAAGGGAGAAGAATGAAAGGGTGAGGGACACTTAGAATGTTACAGAGCTTTCAAGCACTGGGAAACTGGAGACTGAAGGAAATTACCTGGGAGGAGTTGTTCTGGAGCTGAATCTGATAAAACTAAGCATTTCCAGCACACACACACACATGATGGTTATGGGTGGAGATGAATGTGCTAATTAATTTGATTCTGGTGATTAATACACAATAGATATCAATCATTACATCATGTACCTAGACTAGAATGCCTTTCAAACTAGTGTTTCTTTGAATTATAATCTATTCCTGTCATAAAAAAGACTCATATGCCAAGAAATTATGAAGCTTCTTCCCCCTCTTTAGATGGGTGGATACCACAAATTCCAGTGCTGGTTTGATCGGACAGTGAGCCTAAGCTGCTCCATACCTCTGATTCTGGGAAGGGGAAATGCAAAGCATCAGAGCCAGGTGGAATGGCTAAGGTGATTTGACCTAGAAGTCCTCTGTGGGGTGTTGGTGCCACGGTAGGAACATGAAACACCACCTCCAGTGTCAGGGCCACATGGTAAGAGATGCCAACAGGGACACAATTCTGCAGAGAAACGCTGTCTCCTACCAAGTCCTCTGTGGGCCAGAAAAATTAAAGGTAGATTTAAGAGAGAGAGAAAAAGGGAAGCAAAAAGCTGAGTGCTTTTATCAGACTTTCAGTATTCCTTTTCTCCAGGGGTAATATTTAAAATATTGATCAACTTGCTAGGGTCTGTTCATCTCTGCGAAGAAAAAGGGGGTAAAGTATGACAATAGCATTGAAAAGTAGTGGCCACTTCACAATGACTTGGAACTATTTCAGTGTTTTAACAAAACACGTCCATGTTAGCTATCACTGCCAGCCTTGGTCCCGCCTCATCTCTTCTTTCTCTTATAGCTGTGCTTTCTTTCTTTCTTTCTTTCTTTCTTTCTTTCTTTCTTTCTTTCTTTCTTTCTTTTTTTTTTTTTTTCAAAACAGGGTTTCTCTGTGTAGCCCTGGCTGTCCTGGAACTCACTCTGTAGACCAGGCTGGCCTCGGCCTCTGCCTCCCAAGTGCTGGGATTAAAGGCGTGCACCACCACCGCCCAGCATAGCTGTGCTTTCTTCTCCTCCTTCACTCTTTCATCCTCCTGCTTCTCTCTTACTCTCTCTCTCTCATCCTCCTTTCTTCCTTCTCCTACTCTTGTTCTTCTCCCTCTTCCTCCTCTTAGTGTTCCTCCCCCTCCATTCTTCTGTTTAGCTGCTTCTAATTTCCTTTTTTTCCAGTTTATACCCAGATGGAATTCCCTCTCAGGCTATTCACTTATGACTTTAAACCTGGATGAATGTATGCATGGTTGTGACCAGGATTCTACAGGTAGATTTACTAATTATATGTCAATGACATCAAGATAAGGGTGACGTAACAGTCAAAGTAATATCTTTTGTTGTTAATGATGTCAAGTAACATCCTGTCTATCACAAGCAGAAAGCCAGAATCCCCAGTGGTATAGTGATGTCACCATATGGGAAGGAATATGAGTTTGCCCATTAGTAAGAGCACCCTGACAAACACCTTCCTGCCTGGATCAGCAGCACAGAGTCATCACCAATAATAGCAATCAATAGTGACCAGAGTAGCCTGTCCTTAATTTTCCAAATGTGGCAGAATTTAGGCGGGCAGCCACATGCTAAGGACAACTTCCTTCTGATGTAATACCTGTTCAGGCATTGTGGGTGATCAGGGTGTGGGTTGGTGTTGTCCCATTATTTGTGGTGGGGTATTGACTCAGTTTGCTGCCTTTTTGTCACCAGGTCTCTCTAATTAATAGTTCTAAAACATAAACCATAACTATTTCTAATTCATAAGGACATTGCAGAGATTAAATGAGTTAGCATTTGTTACGAGTCTAGGTTGGTGCCTGGTATTGGGAAAAGAAACACAAAGATACAACTACTGTCACGTTACATTACTTTTAAGCTTTGTATACTACTATTGAGACAACTAGCTTGACTCCCCTGCTTCAGTCCTCTTTCTGAACTACACACATGTCCAGATTTTGAAAATAGCTTAGGTTTTATGGAGACAGTTTCTCACTCTTTTGGATTACTCTCATTTCCAATAAATAGAAATATTATGCCCAATGCTTCAAGATGAATTTGGCATATTCCTTAGTGGATCTTGCCTCTACCTACCTTTTTCTTTAATTTTAATTTTTTCTTATTTTGATATTTATGCATATGATTGCTTTGTTTTCATATATTATATATTAATTATATATTATATATTAATTATATATTATATATTAATTATATATTAATTATATATTACATATTATATATTATATATTATATATTAATTATATATTATATATTATATTACATATTACATATTATATACTATATATTATATAGTATATATTTTATATTTTATATTTTATTATATATTATATATTGTATGTTATATATTGTATATTATAAATATATAGATATAGGTATAGCTATAGATGAATGCCTAGTGCCCTTGGGAGGACATAAGATGGTGTCAGACCCCTGAAAGTAGAGTTACAGATGATTGTGAGCCACTATGTGGGTCCTGGGATTACTGAGTTTTCTGGAAGAACAGCCAATACTCTTAACGGCTGAGTCATCTCTTCAGCCCTCTGACCTTTTCTTAATTCCGTATCATTTCCTCTTATGGTGAATCATGGGTATGTATCAAAAGCAAACCTAAAATTTTAATGACAAAATTACCATGTAGTCATCTTGGACATAATTACACAATTCTCAAATACTTGAAAAGTTCACCACTGTTAGTTCATTCAGAAAAACCGTATTAGGATCACCTCAGTGAATTGAAGAAACTTGAAAAGGCAGATCTACATGAAGCAATTACATATTTAGTAAACACTTAACTGGTTCCAAATTCAGAGGTCTCTCTACACTTAAAAGTCAAGGAAGATGTTAAGTTAGCAAACCAAAAAGGATAGAAAATGGGACACTGAACAAAAAATGATGCATGTCTAGAGCCTCTGATTCAGATTTATTTCATAAATAATGAAATAAATAATAGTTTGAATCTGGATCCAAGATAGAAAGAAGAGACAAAACAGCAAATCAAGTACTTGCAAACAGTAAGCACTTGGGGAAGATGTCTTCCCAAGGCTGCTTTTCATAGTGACAGCCATGAAGCAGAAGTTGGTACAGTTGACTTTATAATCTGAAGGCTAATACAGTGATTGGAGAAGAGGTGACTTTGGTGTTTTCAAATCTGGCCTTAGGGACATTAAAACCAAACTGTGAGTTGACAGACCCTACAGTATAATTACCGTAGCAGTGACAGGCACTGAAACCAGCAGGGGAAAGTAAGATAATAAGGGAGATTCTCACATGTACCTCCCTCCCAGGAAGATACTTAAAAAGACACATTAGAAAGGAAAAGTAGTAAGTCTTATACAAATAAAAATAGAGCATCTTACCTTAGACAGAGATGAAATGGCTACCACTGAGAGACATAGACATTATATATCCTCTAATAAAATGCATTTAAAAGGTAAACACATGAAGAATGAGGGAAATTAAAGAGTCAAAGGCCACCTGAAGTCCAAGTCAGATCCTGAGCCAAGAGAAATGAAGACAAATAGGAGGAGGTTAGAGTAAGGTGTATCAATGCTTCTTTGTATTCACAGTATGTTATTAGTATAGATTCTTGTTATTAAGAATTTTTGTTAATTTTAGTATGGCTGTTTAGAACAAGAAAATTTGATGAGAGAGGGGATAGAAACTCTTTGAAGCATTGTTGAAGTTTTCTGTTAACTTCAAACTTACATAAAATTTACAAAATCAAAATATGTACACTGGAGTAGAGCAGAAAAGCCCAGCCAGTACCTTGCAGAAACTTGGTGCCTGCCAAATCCTATAACTTGACTGACTTGAAGAGAAACTAGAAGAAGCATTAGCCCATGTAAGAAAGACTGCCAGTGTTCTAGTCTGACTTCTTGGCAGTACAGGTGTACTGGCTATACCTTAGTAGCAATAAGGTAGTATTGAGCAAGTGATGCCCAGCCAAGACTGCCATGGCAGACCTAGCTTCTTCCTTCAGGCTGCCTTCACATGTAAGGAAAAGAAATGTTCCTTTCATTTCCCACCGTATTGGATATCTTTCTTTTCCTGTTAGCTAAAGCTAATCTTATCTCTCATGCCATTTGTTCTTACTCAAAGATACATGCCCTGATTTAATTAGAAGACCATGCTTGCTCCCCCATTCGAGCACTTTTTCCTGAATGCCAGACACATTACATTACCCATTATATGCCTTACTTTGCACAACTCCCTCCTTATTATCTCCATAGCACAGTGCACCAAAGTTCAGACCAGGCTTATGGGGACAGGAGGTGCACTATATTCTTCTAGGTGTAACTGTCACATGCACAGTCTGAAGCAGATGAGAAGGCTTTATACAGAATGTTAGGCCTTTCAGCACTTGCCAACCCATCCTGTCAACACCTCTTCCTCCACTGGTCCTGTTCCTGCGTGCTGTGCTCGAGACACCTCTGACTTCTGTTCATCTGTTCCATGGGCTCCCTGATGCCTCTGAGCTTCTAGAATAAACTGGGAGCTACTAAAAACATTTTCTCTTCTACTTTATCAGTTATTTACACATACATCTTTTTTTCTCATATTTCTGCTTGACATCATCTTCTGGATATATACTCACTATCTTTAGAAGACAGGGTTAGGATATCATTCTGGTGTGCTGATATCTTGAATTCAACTAACCTTTATCACAGAGTCTATCACATTACAGTGAAGTGCTCTCTTAGCTGTGCCTACTTCTCTAAAATGACAGACTATCTGAAGATATATGTTAATCATGTTTATTCCCATGGTGTGATAATGGATAAACATACAACTTCCCTAGTTTTCTCAAAGTTTCAAAAGCTGTTGTGAGACCACCCAGACTCCCACTGAGCCCAGCTGCACAGGTTTCATAGCAACCAGTTTGCTGGACTATTTCCCAAAGTAGGAGTGGGAATGGGAATGGGGAAGACTTTCCTCTGGGCCATTGATTTCATTGATTTCAGTGATCTCATCCTTACCACTTGTAGCATCGACTAAGTGCAAGCAAAGCAGGCTAGATGGGTAAAATCTCGAGTTCCACATCAAAAATAGAGACCAAGGCAATCTAATGCGTTAAAGGGGGTTGATCATTTTGACATGGTCAACCCACACTCATTTATTCTGTCGAGCCGACTCCAGTAAGTAAAGAAATATAAAGCACACAAAATATTTGCATTTGAATAAGTGAAACTGTAAAACCTCAGGGCTGTGGAGAGGCAGCTGTGATACAGAAGAAAAGTGGTTTGGACTGGGACTCCAGCTCTGGGCTCAGGGCCTGGCATTGCCTTTCAGTAGCTCTGCGATTGTCCAACTGTGTCTGCAATTGAGTTTCCTCTTTGGTGAAAGAAATACTGAACTAAATGACCTCTAGCATCACCAAATGACTTAAAAATCTTTTTGTTGTCCCTTTCAATGGGGATAGATGGCAGTTCCTGCTCCTTGTCCAGCCACACCCTTATGAGTCTGGTGGGAAGCTTTATTTATGTGTTTTCTCCCCCCGCCCCACCTCTCTCTCTCTCTCTACATTTCCATCAGAGGAAATAGTGGTTGGCATTGCTTTCAAGCCTTGAAGACATTCACAGTGGGTGTGGGGAGTGACTCAAATTGAACTTACTTAAAGACTACCAAACCCTACGAAAGTTTCTCCCTTTTCTTGCTTTACGGAGCAAAATCTTTTTCAAGAGCTGAGAGGACATTTTGAGTATGGCCTGTAGGATCTAGGTAAGCATTTGCTGTCCACAGTTTTTCTCTCCAGAAATAGAAGCCAGGTTTTTATTTATTTATTTATTTATTTATTTATAGAAAGGTTGTCAGTGTATCAGTTCTGTTCATTGATAAATATAGTACATTTATTTCACAGTATTTCTTTTGAGTCCTTAAATTGACATTCAAGTTGTTACTGGTATTTTAGCTTCCAGATGTATATGATTAACGACAATATGCCATGTATAAGTTATTACAATGGGAATTTTTAATTATTTCTTTTATTTTTTCATATACAATTACATCATTATCTTTCCATTCTCCAAATCCTCCCATATAACACTCCTTGCTCTCTTTTAGATTCATAACATTTTTATTATTTGTTGTTACATACTGATGTGTGTGTATGGATATATATATTAATATCCTAAATACATAAATCCAACTTACTTAGTCTGTATAGTGTATATATGATTTTGCGGCTAACCATTTGGCATTGGATAGCCAACTAGTGTGTTCAACCCCGGAAAGACTACTTCTCCCACGCTCGGCATCCCTTAGTTGCTTGGTTCTTTGTATATGGTGGCAGCTTCATGAGCTTCCCTTTCTCTAAATCCCATCCCATTGAGCATGTCTATTATTCTTGTCCATGTTCAGTTCATGCATATGTAGTCATGTTGGTGAGACTTTATAGGTAGAGCTTCTGATGTTAAGAGGAGACACAAATTCAAAGCAAACTCCCTGACCATCTGGTTCTTACAATCTTTTTATTCCCTCTTCTGCAATGTTCCCTTACCCTTAGGTTCAGGAGTTAACTGGAATGAAGATGTAGAAGGAAAAACTAGAAGGCTGTAAGGATGTGCATACTGCTAGAATATGAGAATATATTGGGTGAGAATGTGGAATAACACAAAGTTCCATGCCTTTAGATGCTAAAGTAGGCAGTGTACATCTAAACACCATAATCACAATAAATGAGATATTTGATAGTGGACACAGAAGAGATAGATACTTATTAGCTCTGGGAAGCTTGTAAGGAAATTAAGAAGAAATGTGTCCATTGTCAGATGTTGCTCCAAAGGTTATTTGACTATTTTTACTTAACCTAACTTTAGTGGCACATCCATTATGGTTTTTAAAACATATTTATTTATTTATTTATTTATTTATTTATTTATTTATTTATATTTTATTTACATTTCAGATGCCATCCCCTTTCCCCATTTCCCCTCCCTAGAACCCCCTACTCACCCCCTCCTCCTTTTTGCTTTTATACCATTTTAATTACATGCAAGTATTAAGGTCAGTTCTAGGTTGAGGGACTAGCAGTACAATAGATGCAAATAGTCAAAGAACAAGCAAGACAATAAATACAAATAGTCAAAGAACAAGCAAGGCAATAAACAAAATTTTGTGAACATTCCCCTGACCACTGTTTCTAAGGGCTTATCAGGATGACCAGAATATCTGAGCCTACTTCCCTGTCCTAGCCCAAAGTCGTTTTTATGTCTGAAGCCTACTTCTTTGTCCTAGCCTAAACTTTAGATTCCTGTCTGAAATTACTTCTTTGTTTTAGCCTAATATTTAGATTCCTGCCTGAAATTACTTTTTTGTTCTAGCCTAATGTTAGATTCCTGCCTGAAGCCTACTTCCCTATCCTTGGCCAATGTCATATTCCTGCCATGCAGCCCATTTCCTTGTCCTTGGCCCATGTCAGATTCTTGCCAAGCAGCACCAAAGGCTTGCTGCCTCTCCCCCTTTTTTATTTCATTAACAAGACTGAGCCTATCTTAGGTCATTCTGACAAGAATGCCTTTCCTACTCATCATGAAATATACATTATCAAAAGCAATGCACTTCTGTCTTAGGTTGGTAAGGCTCTGTGCAGAATCTTACCTGTCCTTGCTTGTCAGGCTGTTAATTTAATAACTCTGTCTAGGGGTCCAATTTTAGTTTCAAGTCATGTACTTTGGCTGCCAACATGTTGATGTTGTTAAGGACAATATTTAACACGATGGGCAGAAATAAAAGTATTCCCAGGACTAAAAGGGCTAGCATGATCAAGCTATATATGCCATTCTTGAAGCTTGATCAAAATAGAAATAGTGACCTCAGGCCATGGATAATTTTATCAGCAGTATCTACCACATCAATGCTCAGCAGAGCAGCATTCTTTAAATTCATAAGCTCACTATGTAAAGTTAAAACATCCAGAGAGGTGTTAGAATTATGCCAAATGTACTGCAAGTGTCTTTAAACTTTTGCCTAATTATAATGACTACCACTGTAAATTTTAGAAGCACCATGAGTCCAATGGTATTTGGCATGAAACTGAAGATGGCTCCTTATTCTTAAATTCTGAACCTCCTTCCAATAATTTGAATAGAATAAAGATCATCAATCCGTTCTTGCAAATGCCTATCTATTCAACACATTTAGTAACAATTTTTTGCTAAATGATTAAAAAAAAAGTAGCTGTCTTATGAATGCCAAGGAACTTTCTGATGAGTGTCTATGGCACTCTACAACTAGGCATACTTATGCATAGGTGAAAGGGAAGGATCTACTTACTAGCATGATCCTGATCAGGTATTAAATATGGGGAAGAAGGCATGTTTGTGTTTTTTCTACAGGATGCTGAAGGAGCATGTTGGCTGCCAGAGCGACAGGTGAGACATGCTGATGCCAAAACAAAGAATGATGCTGACCTGTGAGCTTGCTGAGTGCCCTGAAAATAGTGACTGGGAAGCCATATTGGACATATGTTCCTGACCCACCATTGCTTACCTATACCCCTGATGGGACAAGCTGCCTTGCCTCAAGATTTTAGACCTTGTGGAACAGAGAATCAGAAAGAGAAGTGATAATGACTCTTGTATTGACCTTAAATGTGACCAGTTATTTGGACTCAATCATGGACTGGTCTAGAAATCAATCCAATATTGGAAATAACAGTCTTCATTTGGAAAGCTGGTTCTGGACATTTTCAGAGACATATTTGGAAGTTAGCTGCAGTTCTCTATGATGTTATGTTAGCAAGAGATAAAGTTGAGGCAAGATCTGGATTTCGAACAGGTGTTAGCACGTGTGTTAAGGCTCTTTTAATTGTCAAGTTAAAATTATTTTTGTTTCTTCTACAGTATTTAATATAAGTTGCATTGATTGTATACGTTCTAATTGTATTAGTGTTTTGAAATCCAACATGTCAGTTATGGAGGTTTATTAACCAGCTTTTGTTTTATTGTCCTGAGTATCACAGAACCTTGGTATTCTAAAAATAGCTTGCAAGTACTGGAAGAAATGATTCAGGCTTTAAGCAGAAGCAAGAGGGTAGTGGGCTTGGTTATTGCTGGTATAACATCTTTAATTACATTAATTGCTAGCACCATTGCTTCTGCAATTGCTTTGGTACATCTGTTATGTAATCACATATCTAGGTATAGAGATAAAAGGATCATGAATTTAAAGTCAACTTGAACCATATACTGAGTTTCAAGCCAATATAAAACTATATCTTAAAACAACCCAAAACCGAAACCAAAAAACCCAATGCTTAAAACCCCCAAATCAAAGCACTTATATTACTTACTTATTATATTACTTATATCACTTATGTTAAATACTGTAGAAGAAACAAAAGTAATTTTAACTTGACAATTAAAAGAGCCTTAACACACGTGCTAACACCTGTTCGAAATCCATCCAGATCTTGCCTCAACTTTATCTCTTTCTAACGTAAAATCATAGACCAATCAAACTAACCAACAAAAGAAAACCAGAAACCCACCTAGCAAACTCTGATTTAAATATTGTACTCAAGCAAACTCTGAAGTTATGTGAAAAGATAAGGTTTATTTATTTTTTAATTGTGTGTTTATGTGTATGTGTGAGGGTAGGTATGAACACTTGAGTGTAATATGTGTGGAGACCAGAAGAAAGCTTCAAAGTCAGATACTCTGATGTTGAATCCCCAAGAGCTTAAAGTTCCCCTTACAGCTTGTTGTAAGCCTAACCTGCTCCCCTGTGGGTGCTGAGAACCAAACTCAGGTCCTCAGCTAGAGAAAGTTATGTGTGCTTAACTGCTGAGCCACCTCACCAGTCCAGCAGAGAGAGTTTTAAGTACTATAAAGCCTGAGAGAAACAAGACATTGAATGTATTTCTACTTATGAGGTAACAATTTAAAAATAAAGAAAATAAGAACTAGGGAACAAATGCAAGAAAAAGAAATCATTGCAGAAACCCAGATAAAATGGAAGTAAATGCAGAAAAAATAGTACTAGATCAAGCTGAAGAGAATTTTAAGGAAAGAGTAGTCAACAGTATAAAACTTGGTCTTAAAATAATTATTACTTTAAAATTACTTTAAAATCATTGCAATTAGGATGCTCTACTCTGGAAACAGTGAAGTAATTTGTGTAATTTTTCTATCATGTATAATTTTTCAATTCCTTAGAGACTTGAAGCACACATATTTCACTAGCAAAAATATATATATATATGATTCAAGTAATGAGCTCCAGTAGATGTTTGTAAAGGTTTTTTTCTTTCAAGTTTTCTATTTTTGTCTGTGTAATTGTTTGATTTGTGTGTGTGTGTGTGTACATGTGTGTCTGTGTGTACATGAGTATGTGGAGACCAGACATCAAGTTGTGTGTATCCTTTAACTGCCCATCACATCACATGATTGTTTGACCACATTTGTGCCCTTTTCCTCTTCAAATAAAGTAACTATAATGAAAACTCACAGTGAGAAAATCAGATTTTTTTGGTGATTTGAGATCCCTGGCATGCCACTCTGTGAGATACAAGGATGATTAGTCAATATTCTGAGGAAGTCTCAGAAAGTTCAAAATTAGGATTGTTTAAAATATGCTTTTAATTATCATTAACAAACTCTATTATTCAAAAACCTTAAATTTTGTTTAAAAAATGACTACATTTAATAGTAATTACAAAATTGTAGCCTACAGGAATATTCAAACAATAAAAAATATAATCTAAAATTTGGACCCTTTGAAAGGTGCCCCTCATGGAATGACACGTGAACATGGCCCAAATAAGGGCTTATTTTGAATTGAAGATGTGTTAAGCCTTTCGAAAACAGTACCATATATGTGAGCTATTAATACTCATTTTATCCTCTATTCTTTCTTTTTTTTCCCATAGACCAAGTCTTGATTTTTATTACTTAAAGAAGTTACATATTTATTTTCCTTTCTGACTCTGTGCTTGTGCCTTTAACACTTTCACAACCATTTTCTGCTCCCCGATAAGGAAAACCCGCCTGATCCTGTCACGGACACACTTGGCACACAGGAAACCACCATAGGCCCTGCAGACATGTTGCTTTGTCTTAGACAATCTCATAAGGGCTTTGGGTCTCACAGCACGAACCCCTTGCAGTCTGCTGGGCACACACCACATGCGAGTTTAGGTGCTTTCCCAACCTTGGTGTAAAGGTAAACAATCCTGTTGCCAGGGGTTCAAGACAACCTAGTTTTGTTAGAGGCTGTACTGTAGGAAAGACTATGACGGTATCTCAAACGCTGGACCATCCTGGGTGCCTCTAAAGCACCGTCCCAGGAAGAGGGGGAAAAAAAGCTCCTCTTTTCTTTTGTAATTCCTTTTTTTTTTTTCTACATGGCATATCATACCCAGGTGTGCATTTGTTTACATAGATACATGGGTTCATTATAGGCTAGGATTCACACGTGAGGGGGAACTTGCAGTTTTATTTTTCATTTTTAGTTTGGCTGAATTACCTTATACATGATAATATATTGTATACATTATATAAATATATTTATATATCATTAAATATAATTATATAAATATATATAAAATGTATACACATTATATATGTTATATATGTATATATTATATATACATATATATACAATAATATACATATATTATATATGCATGTATATATAATGTGTATATACATTATAATATATACATTATATATTTTATATAATATTACATAATTATATAATATATAACATTATATAATTATATATTATATATAATGTATAGTTATATATTTTTATATATAATGTATATATTATAATGTGTATATACCATTATATATACATACATATATAACATTATATACATTATAATATATACATTATATATTTTCCTACAAATTTTGTGATTCCTTTTTTATTTGAAGCTTAACACTATCCCATGTTATATATGTACCATATTTTTCTAACTCATTTATTTCTTGATTGACAATTATGCCAGTTCTATTTCCTTGCTCTAGTGAATAGATCATCAATACACATGGGGGTGCAAGTATTTCTATGGTACTCTATGGCATCCTTTGGGTAGATATCCAGGAATGAAACAGCTGGGTTATATGGTAATTATACTTGTAATTTTTTGAGGAAACCCCACAGTGATTTCTATAGTGGCTATATTAATTTTTACTCTTTCCATCAGTGAATAAGGATTCCTCTTTCTCTTCATCTCCAATATTTCTTGTCAAATTTCTTGATGATAACCATTCTGCTGAAGGGAGAGAGTATCCTAGAGTAGTTTTAATTTGCATTTCCCTGATGACTTGAAATGATAAACACACTTAAGGACAGTTGGTGACCATATCGATTTCTTTACATAAAAACTGTTCATTTGATTCATTAGCCTGTTGACTGGCCATTTTATTTTCTTGGTATTTAATTTGTACATTATTTTTTAAATAAATTTAGCTCCTGTGATGCCTGAATGGGAGTGTTTCTTATCGGCTCAGTTATTTGACCTCCTTGTCCACAGTTGGTGGGGCTGTTTGGGCAGGTTTAAGTGGTATAGACTTGCTGAAGGAAGTCTGTCACTGAAAGCAGGCTTTGGGTGTTTACAGTATCAGCCTGTGTTCAGTTCTTTCTTGTCAATGTAACTTTTGTTTGTCTGTTGTGATAGTTGTCTCAGAGGCTTGTTGCCTCCATCTGCTAGCCTAGGCCTAACCCTGGTAGCTTCTAACCTCCATACAATCTAATCTAGGCCTAGAATGTTTTCAGCCTCTGAGACATAACTCCTAAATAAACTCTCACTTTCCTGGTCTTTCTGAACTCTTGTTGGCTGATTCAACTCAGTTGTTCTGGCTCAAAACTCCTCTATATGTTAACTGATTCAACCTGGCTTCTCTCAACTTCTCCTGAACTGCATTGCTTTGGACCTCATATTAACTTTGGCAATATGTTCTAATCTTCTGGCTACTTCTAATTCTCTGGCTCAGTCTGATTTTACCTGTGTCTAACTTGTTCTCTCTTCATCCTGTCTCTGATTAACTCTCCGGGCAAAACTTGTCCTCCTCTTCTTTCTTTTCCACCTCCTCCCCCTCCTCCTCCTCCTCCTCCTTCTCTTCCTCCTCTTTCTTCTCCTCCTCCTCCTCTTCCTCCTCCTCCTTCTCTTCCTCCTCTTCCTTCTCCTCCTCTTCCTCCTCCTCCTCCTCTTCCCCCTTTTTCTCCTCCTCTTCTTCCTCCTCCTCTTCCTCCTCTTCCCCTTTTTTCTCCTCCTCCTCCCCTTTATTCTCTTCCTCCTCCTTTCTCCTCCTCTTTCTCCTCCTCTTTCTCCTCCTCTTTCTCCTCCTCTTTCTCCTCCTCTTCCTCCTCCTTCTTCTGTCCTCGCCCTCCCTTCATTTTCCTCTTTCTCCTCTTCCTCTTCTTCCCACCCCCCCCCCACCTTTCTCTCTTAAGTAGCTTCCCTTTCCTGTCTCTTATGAGAGTTGGGTGTAACCTACGTTTGACTCATTCCGTCAAATTTTTCTCTGATTCATCACTTTTTCTGCCAGTCAATTAGACATCTCTTTCAAACATGGGTACAAACTAACTTTACCTTCATTGTTTGGGATTAAAGGTGTGTACTAAGGGCCTGTCTGTATTCTAGCCAGAGGAAGTAAAGGTGTATGCTAAGGCTAACTTACACCACAACTAGAAACAATTTTTTTATTCAATAAATAACACAATCTTGGGATCACAATGTGATCAAATATCCTACAACTGTCTCTCAGTCTCTTTGTCTTTGTCTCTCTGTTTCTCTGTCTCTCTTTGTCTTTCTGTGTCTCTGTGTCTCTGTCTATCTGTCTGTTTATCTCTGTCTCTCTTTGTGTTTGAGACTGAGGATGTCAGCTTCAGGTTTCTTCCTCCTGTCACCATGCTAGCTGCTTGCCACCATGCCTTCCCACATGATGGACTCTTATTCTTCTAGAATTATAAGGCAAAATAAACCCTGTCTTCATTAAATTGTCTTGACCATGATATTTTATGGCATCAACCAAAAAGAGTAACTAATATAGCCTTTTTTCTAAAATATAGAAAGCCTATTATTATACCTATCAAAATTCTGACACCGTATCTCATAGAACTAGAATTCATACCGAATTACCAAAGACCACAGGTAGCCAAAATAAGTCTAAGAGGAAGGAATACACATGCTGTCATCACAACTCCCAGCCCTAACTTATATTACAGAGCTATAGTGAGAAAGACAACCTATTAATAACATAAAAAGCAAATGGATAGACAAATGCAACAAAATAAAGGACTCCCAAATAAACCAGTAAAGCTATGCCTGCCTAATTATTAACAAAAGAGGCAAACACAATGAAAAGATAACTTAGCTAACAAGTGGTTCTGGCAAACTGGATTTGTCCTAGCAGAAATTGGATCCATGAATTTCACCTTGTATAATAATCTATTCGAAATGGATCAATGTTGATTGGGAACCTGAAATGCTGGAAATTCTAGATGAAAACAGGGAATACTTAAGACACTGGGGTAGACAAGAGCATTCTGAACAGAAGACCAACAGCTTGGAAACTACTTTCAAGAATCAGCAGAGACTACATGGAATTTTCTGTACAGCAACAAAAACTCTTAAGCAAAAATCTTTACCAGCCATACCTCTTTTTATTTTTAAATTTGTATTTTCAGGAAGTCTCACTGAACCTAGATCTCACCAATTTGGCTAGGCTGCTTAGTCTGCAAAACCCAGGGATCCCTGTCCTCTCCTACCCCACATTAGGCTTATCGGGATGCTCTGCTGCACCTGGTTTTTTTGTATGGATTTTGGGGTTGAGCTCAGGTCTTCAGGCTCGCAAGGCAAGAGTTTACTAAGCCATATTCTCATCCCAGCCCTCTTTCACTTTTTCAACACTCTGAAATTAGATGTTACAATTTTTATGTATAGATAACATCTATCCAAGGAATTTATACTTGTGCCATGAGGGCCATCAGATTGCTAACAGGGACTCCAGGATAAATTTTCTACTACAAGGAGAGACCTCAAAAGATGAATTTGAAGTTGGGAATAGAGACTCATGCCTGTGATTCTAATACTTTGGAGAATGAAGTAGAGAGTCAGACTACCGAGAGTTCCAGGCCATACCAGACTACAGAGTGAGCAGAGTGAGATCCTGTCTCATGAAATCCAAAACAGACCAAAAAAATGACAAATAATGTATCTGATCACGTGATTAGGTGCTTGATGAGTACTTTCAACCAGTGATATTAGTCATTCACTTCCGGATTTAGCTCATCTGTTTCCTTGTGTAACTTTTACTTTTCTAATTTAGAAGTAGTCCAAAACTGGTCCTGATCCCATGAACATTAGCAGTGTTGACCTTGTCACAGTGGAAACAACCTCATCACCACCCTTGCTGCCAAAACCAAGCAGAACATACTGTGATCCTAGTTTCAGATAAACAAGACAGAATAAAGATTTTCTTTTCGCTGTGAGTAACTGTGCATGTCTCTCAAAAAATATCTCAACACCTTCCTCCGACATCATGAAGCTCTGGCTGATAGCAAAGAGCTATCTGAGAGACAACACATATCAAGTCTGCAAGTACAGTCTCAAAGCTGAGAATGTGGCCATGCCAGGCTTGCATGTCTTATATGGAGAAGCCTCACAGTGGAGGAATACATCCGAGAATCTTTCTCCTCTATCTTCTTTCAGTCTCAGGTTTGCAGGAAACTCCGGTTCCACTCACTACAGGCTCCAGGCCAGTGTCAAGACCTGCTTTCAGATAAATAAATTTCAAGACCTGCTTTCAAATAAATAAATAAATAAATAAATAAATAAATAAATAAATTTCACTTGGGGTTCACTCATGCACTTCTCACTCCTCATTCTATTTTTCTTTTGCTCATTCATCAAGTATTTTCCAATTCCTGTTCTATGTGGCAATGCCTGATACTCTCAGCTAATAATAAACTAGACAAAGATGTAAATTTTGACAGTGCTTTTTTTTCAAACAACAAAGCCACTTCCTCAAACAGGTACTTTACAGATGTTCCTACTACATAGGCACAGAACATCTTGAGACAGTGGTTTTTTTTTTTTTTTTTTTTTCCTGGCATTGTGGCTAAGGCACTAAGACCATCATATGTCTAGACTAAACTTTAATAACAAACAAAGAGGGAAGAACACATACAAAATATACTCTTCTCTGAATGCTTTTGAACAACAAACTTTATGTCAACTCCTTTGTGCTGAAACAAATAAATATAATTTCTACAATGGTTAAATGCTGTGAAGGAAACAAAACCATACAGTAGTTTAGAGAAGGCAGGGGGTCAGTCAGCATGATTTTACTGAGGGCACCCAGAGAGAACTCTGGTTAAGAAACGGGAATAAACTAAATCAGGAATGAGAAAAGACAAATGGGCAGTTAAACAAAGAAGATTGGAGTTTTGGGTGTGAAGATGTGTTGTATTAAAGAGACAGAAAATAACCTGGGAGCACAGTGACTGAAAGGGAATGAGGGAACTGTAAAGAAGCAGTCAGGGGGTCCATGGGGATCATAGACTTTAAGTTAGCTGCAATAACAAGCTGTGGAGAAGCTAGAGTGAAGGACTCCAGATTTGTCAGCATATTTAAAAGTTTATGCTTGGACCGGGAAGAGAAGAGTATGGTACAGCAGTACATGAACAGAAAGAAACCACACAGGATGATGCTGCAGTGCTGAAGCCGGGGAGAAGGTACAAGAGCTGACTAGCTAGGAGTTCCAGGTGACCACCATCTGGATAAGGGGAGGGAAACAAGAAGAGTCATAGATGATGTTGGACAGAGTACACTTGCTTTCCTTTCATTGTAAGAAATATGTGAGAGAATCAGCTTATAAGGAAAAAGTTGATTTTGTTCTGTTTCTCACACTTTTCATCTATGATAAGTTGGCTTCATGCCTGAAATAAGACAGTGCATCATTCAACAAGGACGTTTATAGAGAAAAGTGGATCATGTCATGGCCAGGATTCAACCAGAGACAAAGGAAAAGAACAGGGTCCCCTAATCCCTTTCAAGTAAGTGACCTTACTTTCTTCTTCTAGGCACCACCTCTTAAAAATTTTATACTGATGTATACAACCACATGATGACTACTGAAATACGTAAGGGGCTGTGACATGAAGATTCACAGAATCATGTAAATGGGAAGCCCTAGAGCCCAGTGTTTAAGAAAAGCAAGTGATTCTGAGATATCCTTGGGAAGTTCTTACTTTCCAGTTTATCACAAGGTACAGATATATGGAGGCTTCCCTTGGGAAGGTTTAGCAAACTACGGTTGCCAAAAGTAACTGGCAGAATTTAGTCTTCAATCCAGATTCAGAAAAGACAGGAAACATGAGCAAACCTTGTGAGGAGCATACTCACATTCCTTTATAAACATGTGGGGTCAGAGCCCTGAGCTCACTTGGCGGTTTGCCACTGGAATTTATCTCAGAAGCATAGAATTAGTCACAGGATTGCAGGTAACCACAAAAGAGAGAAGGGGCACAAACTGATCACATAATGAAGCCTTGGGTGCCAGCACTTGCACAGAGCATCTGTTAATCTTACAAACAATCCCGTGAGAAAGATGTGGCTTCCTTCATCTTTTAGAAGAGCAAACTAGAGCTCAGAGCCACTTGGGAACAAGCTGAAAGAATTATGTACAATATTCAGAGCAGGCTGAGTCTGTATCCTGGACTGCCATAATTGCAAACCACACATCCCTCTCCTATAGCCAAGAGATTCAAACTGTAAGACGTACCATCCGTTCCATCATCTGGCCCTGGCTGCTGACCATGTCAGTACAGGGATCATGGAAATTGGATTTAAAATCCATATTCCAGAGGTCCTTTTCTGGATTTTTCTCTTGCCACCATCCATCAGTATGACTTTGCTGGACTCTGCTAATGACTTCTTTAAGTCCCTACAGTGGTGTTTAGGGCATGTGTTCTGGCCCTCTACATGGCACACACCAGGGAATGCCCTGGAGACAGAGGAATACCTCTCCTCTTGGCTTGTTTGCTTGTTGTCTCTTCTGATGTCTTCCTATAGTCACCTATATGTGGAGTCAGAGACCATCATTATCTCCAGTTAAGTTAACTGAGATAGAAACATTTTGCCATTGCTGAGAAGTAATGCTTTAAAGAAAATGACTCTGAATCAAATAGTCTGGGAAACGGATCCATTTTCTTGTCCTCTGCAGTGTTGAGTGAATGAGTGCTCCTTGGTGCTTCCTAACAAACTGGTTATGTGTCCTTTCATAGATGACCAAATTGGTAGTGAGTGCAAAGACTTAAAGTCAGTTCCCCCATCTTTCCCGCTCCAGTGTGTAAGGAGATTCATGCTCCTGCACTGCCCTCTATGTATGACCATCTGAAACACAAAAGCAGGCATTCTAGAGGGATTCAAGCACTCTTTAAAAATTACGGTGATACTTCACACTGGACTTACTGAGTTTACAACATCCAGTACACACGGATATCCATAGTAGCAAATATTGTGCTGACAGCAAACTGCTGCACTTTTGAACTATATTAGTGATGACTGAGAACAGAAAGTTCTTAATATGCTCTTAAGATGTTTAAAGGATAGTTATTGATTGGAGATAGCAATTACAATAGTAGAGATGGCTTCTAAAGTCACTTGGAAAAGAGCACGGAGGGGAATCAGTCCAGGGACTTGCCTTCAGTCACCAGGAGGGGTTGGATACAGCCACAGCGTTTGTGTATATTTTCTTGGTGTAACATCGCCATCTTGTGTCTTTTCCAGATACTTCATATAACAATATGCATTACTATGGTTCTTTTAATGTTTAATAATTGTTCCCTAATGCAGATTTTTATTTTTTTTCAAGATTCAAACTAAATAACACAAGTACATGTATATAATATTATACTTTCCACTTCCTTGTTTGTGTATGAGTTTATGATGAGGTTTTGACATTTTCATACACGTACGTTGTCTACATCAATCAATAGGCTATTGTAAACAACTCTACTATAGTATGATGTGCTGGCTAGTTTTATGCTAACTTGACACAAGCTAGAGTTTTAGAGAGGAAGAAACCTCAATTGAGAAAATGGCTCTGCCTGTAGGACAATTTCTTAATTAGTCACTGATGGGGATAGGCCCAGCTTACTGTGGATGGTGCCACCATTGAACTGGTAGTCATAGGTTTTACAAGAAGGCCTGTGTAAGCCATTGGGAACAGTAAGCAGGACTCTTCTAATGGCCCCTGCACTAGCTCCTGACTCCAGGAGCTCCTCCTGCCCTGTTTGAGTTCCTGTCCTAACTTCTTCCACCTATGAAAGATGGTGTGGAAATGTAAGTCACATAAACCCTTTCCTCCCCAGTTTGCTTTTGATAATGGTGTTTCATCACAGAAATACTAACGTCACTAAGACATATAATAAACAAAACTACAATGTTATGCATTTCATAATAAGCCAATCACTAGTTATAATGAAAGGCACACTCCTAAAATTTATATGTTCAAGGGGGTGCAACAGTGTCTTTGCCTCACAAGCAGAACATAAGACTTCGAATGATACATACCTCTGTTCAATTTCCTGATTCTCTGTATGTCTCCCCTGTCTCCTCCCACACCTGGTCCTGCCCCACTTTTCTGTCCCCTCTTCCCTCTCCTTCCCAACTCCCTCCGTCTACTTCCCATGATTATTTTGTTCCCCCTTTTAAGTAGGACTGAAGCATCCATATTTTGGCCTTCCTTCTTGTGCTTTGTATGGTCTGTGAGTTATATTGTGGGTATTCCGAACCTTTTGCCTAACAGCCACTTATCAGTGAGTACATACCATGTGTATTCTTTTGTGACTTAGTTACCTCACTCAGGATAATATTTCTAGTTCCATCCATTTGCCTTAGAACTTCATGAAGTTATTGTTTTTAATAGCTGAGTAGTATTCCATTGTGTAAATACATCACAGTTTCTGTATCCATTCCTCTGTTGAGGGACATCTGGGCTGTTTCCAGCTTCTGGCTATTATAAACAAGGCTGCTATGAATGTAGTGGAGCATGTGTCCTTGTTATATGTTGGAGCATCTTTTGGGTATATGGCCAGGAGTGGTATAGTTGGGTCCTCAGGTAGCACTATGTCCAATTTTTTGAGGAACTGCCAGACTTATTTTCAGAGTGACTAGAAATCCCACCAACAATGGAGGAGTGTTCTTCTTTCTCCACATCCTTGCTAGCATCTGCTGTCACCTGAGTGATCTTAGTCATTCTGAGTGTGAGGTGGAATCTCAGGGTCATTTGGATTTACATTTTGTTGATGACTAAGGATGTTGAACATTTCTTTAGGTGATTCTTGGGCATTCAAGATTCCTCAGTTGAGAATTCTTTGTTTAGCTCTGTAGTCCATTTAAAAATAGGTTTATTTGGTTCGCTGGGGTCTAACTTCTTGAGTTCTTTGTATATATTGGATATTAGCCCTCTATCAAACATAGGATTTGGAAAGCTCTTTTCTCAATCTGTAGGCTGATGTTTTGTTCTGATAAAAGTGTTCATTACATTACAGAAGCTTTTCAGTTTTATGAGATCTGATTTGTCTATAGTTGATATTAGAGCCTGGGCCATTGGTGTTCTGTACAGAACACTGGATGGGGAACTGGGGAGTAGCGACCAGAAAGTTCCAGATGCCAGGAAAGCAAGAGGCTACCAGGATCCAATGGGGATGACATTAGCCGAAATATCCAACTAAGGGGAGAGAACCTGTAGAGTTCATATCAGAGATTAGGCATGGCCCCTGGTTGAGGGATGGGGCCAACCACTTATCTCAAAAATATTAATTCAGAATTGCTCCTGTCTAAAGAAAATACAGGGAAAAAGAGTGGAGCAGAGACTGAAGGGAAGACCATCCAGAGACTGCTCCACCTGGAAATCCATCCCATATGCAGCCACCAAACCCAGACACTACTGTTGATGCCAAGAAGTGATTGCTGACAGGAGCCTAATATAGGTGTCTCCTGAGAGGTTCTGCAAGAGCCTGACCAATACAGAGGAGATGCTTGCAGCCAAACATCGGACTGAGCATGGGGACCCCAATGAAGGAGTTAGGGGAAGGACTGAAGGAGCTGAAGGGGTTTGCAATGCCATAGGAAGAACAACAATATCAGCCAACCAGACCCCCACCCCCCACCCCAGAGCTCCCAAGGACCAAACCACCAACCAAAGAGTACACATGGAGGGACCCATGGCTCCAGCTTAATATGTAGCAGAGGATGGCCTTATCTGGCATCAATGGCAGGGGAGGCCATTGGTCTTGTAGAGGCTTATGCCCCAATATAGGGGAATGCTAGGGGACTAAGGCAGGAGTGAGTGGGTGGGTGAGGGAGCACCCTCAAAGAAGCAGGGGGAGAGGAAATGGGAGAGGGGATTTGCAGAGGGGAAACCTGGAAGGGGGATAACATTTGAAATGTAAATAAATAAAATAACCAAAAAAAAAAAAAAAAAAAAAAAAAAAGACTTCAAATGGTTCCTTAACTTTGCCAACTCAACCTTGGGCCTGCTAACAGATAACACCAGTCCCAGTCCCTGCCTCTGGTAGAATGTTTTCTTTTACTGTCTGTCAGCTTTGACTTAGTTCATTTTGGAAGAATCACACAGTTCACACACTTTGTGTCTACCTAAGTGTCTTTTCCTTCACTGTAGTATTTTCTGTCCCGTTTATGCCAATGATTTCTAGGAGAGCCAGAATGAAAGTGAAATGTGTAAAGCCTAGATCCTAGGCTTTGAAAAATGAAATACAGTCTTTCTCTATCAGATATGACACCATGCATCTTTAAAATGTTCTTCATTTGTTGGAGTGATATTCCTTTCACATCTACTTTGATGAAAACATTTGTCACAAGTGTGGGTTACATTTTGTCTGATGCATTTTTTGCTTCTTCTGAAGAAGTTGAAAACCTTCCTAACCCTGCTTTTTTTTTCTGTTAATGAGTTACACTGATTTTGCCAATAGTAAGCCAATTTAGCATTTTAATAATATTCATTTTTGAAAGTGGTCTCTCTTTAGTTTTATTGACCTATATAATGTCTATTTTGAGAGTTTGCACACATTTCCTATATATGTCTAAATATTTTATTTGTTTGTTTACTTGTTTATTTGGCTGGTTGTTTTTTTAAACAGGATTTCTCCAGTTAGCCCTGGCTGTCCTTGAACTCTCTTTGTAGACCAGGGTGGCCTCAAACTCACGGAGATCCACCTGCCTCTGCCTCCTGAGTGCTGGGTATATGTCACTACCCACTAGATAAATACTGCATACTTTAAGTGTGTATGGCTTATGGGCCATATCATTTCTATGCTGTACTCTGTGCCAAGTGAATGAATGGAATTGTGTACAAATTACACACTTCTATCATTTGAAGAAATCCTTCTTGATCATGATATATTTTGTTTATTATTCATTAGCAGGCTAGGGATGGTTGAATCTAGACTTCTCTGGAAGACTGGGGATTAGGTTAAAGTATTTGTAATGCTGATTTCAAGTTCTGAGTTGGAAAGGGCTTCCTTATCTTTATTGACTCTCAGTTTGTGCATTCTCTAGGATTTCTTCCGTGGTATGCATGAAAACCAATTCACTAGTCCAGCACTTTTCTTATATAGTTATAAATTAGGAATTTACCTCCAATAATGTGTCTATAGCTACATGGATTTTCCACCTATATCTTTTTACAAAAATTTATTAACTTATATTGACACATTAAACTAAAACTCACAAACATATTAGGGTTCATTCTCTGTGTAATTCTACAGGCTCTAACAAATACAACACATGTCAGCACTGGAATGACATCCAGAAGTTCCAACTGCACTGGAAGTCTCCTGTGCTCTATCATTCTCTCCTTTCAATATCCCAGGAGACTCTTGCCCAGTTGTTGATACTTTTCTGTCCTTCATAGTTTTCCTTTTGCAGAGCATTGTGTGGCTGGAATCAAAGGGTACATAGACTTAAGAGATTGGCTTCTTTTAACTAGTAATCTGACCTTAACTTCATGGCTTCTCATGTGGATCACTCATTTCTTTTAGGACTCTCTTGATGTGCCCAGCTTATTTAATCATACAGCTATTGAAGTGTATTGTTTTTCTATATGTTGTGACAATTAAGAAAAGATACTACTGAAATAGCCATAGGTTTTTTTGGTGAACATAGAGCTTTCTATTATTGGAGGATAGTATGGAAAACTGTCCTGGTTGGTTTTTGTCAACTTTACACAAACTGATATATATCTGGGAAGAGGGAGCCACAGTTGAGACTAGTCCTAAACAGGCCATGTAATTGGCGTAATACTAGGCTCATGGGACAGTTTCTTAAATAGTTATCGATGGGGAGAGCCCAGCTGATTGTGGGTGTTGCCACCCCTATGAAGGGCCTATGGTACATAAGATGTTGAACAAGCTATGTGGATCAAGCCTGCAAGCAGCATTCCTCCATGGCTTCTGCTTTATTTCCTGTCTTGGCATTGTTGCCCTGCTTGATTTCCTGCCCTGACTTCTCTCAGAGATAAACTATCACTTGGAAGTGTTTTCAGGCATGGTGAGAACACAGCAATAGAAACCTTAGCTAAGACAAGGACTATGGGTATCTTTGTTAAGAAATTTCCAGTCTGTCTTCCAAAGTGACTGTATCATTGATGTTCCTACAAGTAGTTGTAGTGAGCTCCCGTTAACCTTGTATCCTTGCTGAAACTGTCTTGTTGATGCTGTCTATTTTTCCTTTCATTTCATTTTGTTTTTTGTCCTATTGCTGGGCATATACTTGACAGAATTCCAAAGAAATGTCTATACTTTCATGCTTATACGGCCCTTCTTATGACAGCAAAGATATGGACTCAACCAAAGTATCTACCAACAGAAGAATGGATGTAAAATATGATATGAAATTATAATAGAATAATATTCATTCATAAAAAGAATAAAATTCTTCACATGTGAAAAAACTGAAGACCACGGAGTATGGCAAGTTTAGTACAATCTCTCATGTGGAATCTAGCAAAGTTGATCTCACTGAAGCTAGTAAACTGGTTACTGGAAGAGAAAAAATGCAATGTTGCCAAAGTATATAATATTGTGTAGGAGTAATTTCTAAAATGTGTCTTAGGATAGGTTGTAGCTCAATGTTAGACTAATTGCCTAGCATACACAAAGCTCTGTGTTCAACACCTAACACTACAAATAAGCAAGCAAGTAAGCAATAACAACAATCACATAAATATGGGGGAAATGAGAAGTTAATGCAGAAAAACCTCTCCACCAAGTAAGAGGCAATAGGCAACCCACAGGCCAGAAACAAAATATCATTTCAAAAGTCTTATATCACTGGCTTCTCAGCCTGAGACCACCTGTGAAACTCAGAATAAGTGTCTGGATCACTGAAACCTGGGCAGACAAATACCACCAGAACTGCCTAAAAGAAACTGAGACAGAGCCACACGGCATTCATTGGGCTGAAAACCTGGTGAGAACCAACCAGAGTTTACACAGGAAATTGTCACACAGATGCAAAGCAATGCATACACAGGATCCTAGGAAGGACTACAAGGGTGGTGGCAGCATTCACAACTGGAGCCCTCAGAGAACACAGTCTCTGGAAAAGGACAGGATGGCTGGCTTAGCAGGGAAGAAGTGTCAGGGTAACTTGGGTTCCTAGGAGGGAGGGTAATCTAATTTGGATAATCTTGCACAGTAGGCTAAAAGTTTGTCTCCTATAATTAGCTGTCCTGTTTTAGTGGTTTTAAAAATTATATGTATTTACTTTACTTGGTTCTGCTTCTTCTGAATTCTTATGGATTAATTCTGTGTTTAACATAATATTAATATATGAATCACTCTCCTGCTTTATCACTTTGCAGTATTTAATCCTGCGTTTGAATGTTTAATATTTTTTTTCCTTTTGAAACAGTTTCATATAACCTAGGCTGTCCTCCAACTCTCTATGTATCTAAGGGTGACCTGGAGCATCTACACACTTCTTATTCTCAAGTGCTAGGATTATAGATGTGTATTTATACTGAAACAAGCATGAAAAATATAAGAATGTTATAATACAGTAGCTACATTAACCCCTTTTATATCCAAAGGCCAGGATGACAGTTGTCATTTCCCAATATGTGGTTGCAAGCTATAAGTTAAAAAGAGAAACTCTAATTGCTTATTTTGGATATAAAAGAACAACTCCTTCTAATAGCAAAGACCTAATGTTTCAAAGTGATGCTTCATGGTACTAGGCAAACCTGCTGTATCTCTTTTAGTGACTGGAATAAAGTTTTTATAGGTCCTTCAAATGCTAATGGTAGAATTACGGTTTGTGTTCCATATGAAAGCGAAGTATTGTAGTCTGTTTTACAGTACATGACTGATGTTGTACATGAAATGAAGTAAAAATTCTTCAAAGCCCTTAGGTTGGCTCTTCGCCTAATGATGGAGCCAGTCAAGATTATCCGAGGAACAAATATTAACTCAGAAACGCCAAATGTATTGCACTCGGAGACTGTTAGTACCCTCAGTACATCTAATTTCTCATAGGGGACGAGACACTACTAGGTAGACGGTCTTAATTCCCGCGATAGTCCCATGATTAACAACGGAAAGTCACTTTTGGGGAATGGAGAATATCATGAATTAGGTCGTTCATACCATGGTGCTTGTTTCATTTGTGATCAGTGACATTATTTTCATGGGCAGCGGGGAGACTCAGAGACGTAACGCAGACACTCATTAACTAGCGAACATTTCGTCGATTTACGCTGAGGCTGCTGGAGAAGCTGCGCCCGAGATCGGGAAGTGGATGTTGGGAACGAAAGACTGGCACGACCCGCCGGTTAGGCTGTACAGACCGGAATCGCTCCGGTCCGACCCTGCTCCGGAAGCCGGGAGAAGCACACGTAGCACTGGGCCGGCGCAGTGACGTCTCTGCGTGAAGAACCAATTGAAAGGAGGAATGGGCGGGCTGTAGCTAGCCGGCTTCCGGTTCCTTTGGGCTCAATTTTTCTCCTAAAGCTACGTGTCTCTACCCGGTCAAACCGCCATCCCGTAAGTAAGGATTTTTCTCATGGGTGGTGGGTAGGGGGGAGCTGGTCTAAGGTCCAGGGCACAGAGGGGCCGCGCGATGGGAGAGTAGGGACACGGAGGGACCAGGGGACGAGAAGAAACTGGAGGTGCGGCCCTCCGGTGGGACGATTGGGGCCGGGAACTAAGGGGACTAAGCGGGTCTAGGGGAATGGGGAGCAAAGGAACCCCCGGGAAAGGGGGTGGCGAAAGGGCCACGGGCTGAGCGGGCTCGGGTCACGAGGGTGTCTTTGGCAAGCCTGGGGGCCAGGAGCTGAGACCTAGAAGTTGAGACCTAGAAGTTGCAGAACTGTGGATAAGTGCGCTGAGACCGGTCGCTGATGGACAGGTGTACAGAGAGCCATTCATACATGAACAGGACCAAATCCAGGCACAGGCTCTACCTTCGTGGCCTCAGATGGAATTATCCAGTCAAGACCTCCCTAGAGGAGGGTTCGGGAACTCAGAGCTTAGCGTCCGGATTTAGGGTTAAGCCCTCTCGCTGAATATCCCCTGCCTGAAAATCCCCTCCCTGTTGGTGAACTCAGTCTTATGGCTTCCAGAGCCTGATGCCTTGAACCTCTTGTGAAGTTGTATTCAACTCTTGAAATTTAAAGTAAAAGTGTTGCTCAAGACTATGCATCAAGAAGTTTTAGTGGACAAGTGCTGTCCTTTAACATCGAGTGCAGTGGTTGGTCTAGTGTGGATTTTAGGATTATTGGATTTGAAGAACAGCTAAGTGAAGCACCGAGAAAACAGGCATCCCTCTGCCTTTTTTATCAGGCCTTGGATAGATTTCTTAGTGTGTACCTTAGGTGTTTCAGCTGTTGGTCCACTGCTCACGACTTAGATAAGAAAACTGGGACCTAACAGGGCTTACATTTTCTAGCTAGAGAGTGGAATCATCTGACTTCTAAGACCTGGAAGTGAAGTACAAATACTGTGGCTCCATTAATTGAAAAGCATCCTTGTTAATTAATAGCCTTTCAAAGGAACCTCAAAATGTTCAAACGTAAACATTTAGCTGGAGGCTTTGCAGAATCCGAGTCTTGCCAATTTTTATTGTTTGGACCATACATCTGACTGTCCATCGCAAGAAATGTACTTTTACTTAAGTATATTCTGTGGACGTGACTTCTAGCAACTTGATTGGAATGCAGCTTTACCTCCATGTTAGGCTCTTGCTACACCATAGTTGGAACTTGTTGTAGCACATTCTAATTTTTCAGTAGTTTGAACTTTAGAAAGTAGTTACTAAGCCTAAACATTTTTTTTTTTTTTTGGTTTCTTAGCAGGAATAGTTAGATGAATGTAGTTGATAGGAAAGGGGTCTGTTGTTGCTTAATCTTGTCATGAGAGACTCCTTTAATGAGTGTATAATCCTTTGCCAGTGAGGACAACAGCATTGGTAAGATCTGTGCTTGCTTGTTTGTATCCTGTACATGGATAAAAACCACTATTGCTTTCCTTTATGAATTGAATTCAGGACTGCGCTACTGACCTCTGTGTATAACTCAGCAAGTCCTAGTATGTGAATGGATACTACTGAGTATGTTGTTTTCGTTTTTATTTTTTTAAACAGACAAACATGGATCAGGTAATGCAGTTTGTTGAGCCAAGTCGGCAGTTTGTAAAGGACTCAATTCGGCTGGTCAAAAGATGTACCAAACCCGACAGAAAAGGTAATACTATCTTGACCATGAGAGTGAACAAAACACTAAACGTTGGCATTTTTGAAGTCTTATGTTCAGCGTCTTCTGATTAATCTTTGCAGGGGTGGAAGTCAGCTCAGTGATGGAGTGCCTGCTTAGCACATGGTTAGAAGGAGTATTGCACTGATGTCACTACCACAGCCTGTGTTTCTTTACATCCTTCTTAGCAAGACTATTTAAAGTTTTGCTTTATGATATGAGATTATTCAGGCCTTATCAGACACGTCATCTGTAAGTTATAGTTTAGTGTCTTCCATATTACCAGTGTGTAGAAAGCTTTGGCAACTTCCCTGCTCTGCCATCTAGTCTATAAAACTTTAACATGAAATTAATGGAATGGTTATTACAATCTAGAAAGTTACTCTACTTTCTTATGTCATAGCCTAATAGGTGTGGTAGGATTTGCCTACTTTAATTCATGAATTGATTGGGTTAGAATTTAAGGCAGACGATTATAATAGAGTAACATATTGTCTTAGGGTTAGTGAGACACCATGACCAAAGGTTATTTGGGGAGGAAAGGTTTTATTTGGCTTATGTATCTTGAATCATAGTCCAATGAAGGAAGCCAAGGGAGGAACTGAAGCTGGACAGAAACTGACAGGCAGGAGCTGATTGCTGCTTATTTGCTTATTCCTCATGCTTATTCAGCCTGCTTTCTTATAGAACCCAGGGCCACCAGTCCTGGGGTATGCCCCACCTAACAATGGGCTGGGTCCCACCTCATCAATCACTAATTGAGAAAATGTCTTACAGGCTTGCCTGTCTATAGCTGGATCTTAGAAAGGCATTTCTCAATTGGCTTTCTTCTCTCAAATTACTAGCTTGTGTCAAGTTGATATAAAACTAACTAGCACACATTTACTATGTAAATAAAATAATAGATACTGGTCCTTATTCTCATGAAGCTGGGGGTCTGTCAGGGAAGGCCATCCAATCATTTCAGTACACATTTTGATGCCTGCCTTGGTGGAGGTATGAAGGGAGATAATGAGGAGACCTGGTAGTGCATACCAGGAGAACTAGGTGAGGTGGTCAGAGGATGTGTCCTTAGGACATAGAAGAGGACTGAAGTGTACCGGAGTCAAAATCTTTTTGTAAAACTGCTCCCCTTAATGAGAATTTTCAGTCCTTTTACTTCACTGTGGTATTAAAGACAATTAGTTGTCTATAGTATTTCCAAAAGCTATAGTTTTACTTTAATATTCAATGTTACAGTTTAAAAAATGTTATACTACAAAACACTACTTAGGTTGGCCTCAATCCTTTTTTTCTTTTTCTTTTTGTATTTTTGTCACTGAGAATAATAAATACTTTTGGTGTTTATTGATGAACTCAGGACCATAGCATTTTCATTTCTGGTCCCTTTACATATCAATGAAGTATGGGATTTAAAAGCCTGTAAATCAACATTTATATTATTAGAACTCCAACTTTCTTTGTTTTTAAAATGATGTGTCTACTAATCTGTATGCTGGTATTTTTATTAATATTACTAATAGTTCTTCTTCATACTTTCTGTGACTGAAAAAAGCTAATTATAAACTTTGTGTTTTAAATTCAGAATTCCAGAAGATTGCCATGGCCACAGCGATAGGATTTGCTATCATGGGATTCATTGGCTTCTTTGTGAAACTGATCCATATCCCTATTAACAACATTATTGTGTAAGTCACTTTATAAAATAGACTATCTAGCAATCCATAGCTTTATTAATAACATTATGTAAATCACTATAAGATAGACTTATAGCATTCTATATCTTTATTAATAACATTATTGTGCAAATCACTTTATAAAATAGACATAGCATTCAAGTGACTGCAAATGAAACCATTTCAGTTAGAGATTAATTCGTTTTATTAATGTACAGACATGACCCAAGATATTTTAGTGATGATGTACTGCTGTTGTGTATCTATTAATACCTTAAAAGGGCTTCTGTATCTAATACCATCTTTATAGCAACTATGTAAGCTTTTTAGTCTTAAAATAAGTTAAAGCCACAGTATATCACTGTCAGCTACTCAGTGACAGACCAGATTCATAACAAGTCCTGTGCTTCTTGTATCTTGTTGATCCTTGTAAGGTGCAGAGAACCCATACTTCATCTGAACATCACTATTTTGGTAGAAATTTGACAAAGAAGATTGACTACATCTTTTTTTTGTTGTTGTTGTTTAGTAACCAACAAAGCCTTGGGTAATTTAATTAACCACTGTTAGAAGACAGTAGTTCTTATTTGGATTATGTTATAGATTAACAACTTAGAAGTGAGCTGCCTACAGTGGATACTGGGAACTGAATCTCTGTCCTTGGGATGCTCCTAACAACTGAGCCAGCTCTCTAGTTTCTTCTGTAGTCTATGATTTTGTAGTCATGTGTCAAGTCTCCTCTCCCATTTTGAACTAATAATGCTGACTTTATGGTTGGTAAAGTTCAAATCTACTTAGAAAACTTTTTAATTATTAGTCTCTTCAGTATTAGATATTAATACTGGTAGAATTATTTTTTGCATGGTATGTGGCTAAATCCATATTATAGATGTGTTTAAACAAAAGTAACACACAGTGATATTTTGGAATAATAAAGAGTTGTTGAGTTAAGATGGGCATGCTTGCTATGTGCCTAAGACTCTCCAGCTTTTGGATAGAGAGTCAGGAGCAGGAAGATTGCTGCAAGTGCAAGGTCAGCATGAGACCATCCATCAAAACAAACTGAACAGCAGGAAAGCTGATGAACCAGTCATTACATCTTTTCTGTCTATTGAGAACTCTCATTTGTGTTACTAATGAGAAGTGCCAGCTTTGGAATTGTGGAGTCTTGGAGAGATTTCTGAAGTAGAAACCTGAATCTCACCAGTTGCCGTCCCAGTGGGAAAGAAGTGCAGTAGCTCTTCAAGTTGGTGTTTGGGCTTTTCTTGCCTCAAAGCCCAACCTCAGCCAGGCAGCATCCTTTTTATAAAGGGTTTGCCCTCCAACAAAAAGTCTTAGGTTTCTTTTCTGGTCTTTCTCTCTCTCATTCTTTCTTTCTTTTTCTTTTTTGGATGTTCTATTTTTTCCCCAAGCATTCAGTTACTTGGCAGATACTTTTTATCTTTTTTGACAGACTTCAATGTACTTGAGTCGTACTTTGATGTGTGTGTCTGCCACCTTAAGATTGTGACTTTGGAGGCGGGCCTGTTACTTATCTGCCTGTATACTTTGTGTTTTTCTGTTTTTGCCACTCCTTCCCCAAAATGTTTTATTTCTAAATGATATTCATTTAAAAATAAACATTTTCCACTACAAGCAATCAAATTCTAATAATACAAAATAATGATTTTTTTTTCTTGTTGACACTGACTATTCTGTTTTATAAGAAAACCAACTAGTAAATACTGTATTTCAGGTGTTCTGCTGTAGTCTTTGGGGTACTGTAACAGTACCCAAGACTAATTTAGAGATAATAGAAATGTATTTTTCATTGTTTTAGAAACTGAAATGCAAGTTCATATAGTGCATTCCCTATCTGGTGAGGTTCTGATCTTGATACGCGTACACACACACACACACACACACAGAGAGAGAGAGAGAGAGAGAGAGAGAGAGAGAGAGAGAGAGATTGAGAGAGATTGAGAGTGATTGGTATTTATCTAGGTGTTTAGAACACTAGATAAACATTGGTTGAATTAACTAAATGACTTGCATTCTCTATCCTTTCTAATAAAGATGTAAATGATGATACTAGCCTGCCTTTGCTCAGACTTTATCCTGTTAATTTTGAATGTGAATCAACTCATTTAATCCTCGGGCAGAAACTGAGCCACAGAGAGAATGAATAACTTGAGTGGCTCACAGTGCTAGAGCAATGTGGGAAACATGTTTGATGCTAGCTACTTGGAAAATGTTTCTTGTAGTTAAAATCCTATTTTGTTGTTTTACAATTTATCTACCATTTAATACTAATTTTTTCCCCCAAAGTTGAAGCCAAATAAAACAGGATTTTGTTGGTGGTGGGGCTACAGAAAACACGCTTTCCACATCACAACACAGTAACCGTAGAAATGTAAGACATGTTTTAGGCGCTTGGAATAATGTAAATCAGAGAGGATAGAAAGAGAAATAGACCCACCAACTGCTCAGTAGATTGACTTGAAGTCCCATTTTTTTTCCTCATGATTTTTTGGGGATGATTTTTGTCTTTTTGGTTTTGTTTTACAGTTGTCAGAATTAATGTACACAGTGCTGTAATTCAAGGGAGCCATATAGGGCCATGCTTTTAAATGTAGGTGGTCTTTTGTGAAGATGTTTTGTTTTCATTGTGCTTAAACCAGATTTGTGGGTCTTTCAGATGGTCTCCTGGTTGAGGGAGAGTGGTGCCATCTTTTTCTCTTCTTTAAACTGGTTTGTTACTTGCAAGTCATGTAAAATCGAAAACTTCATGTGTAATTAATCTACTTTGTTATGTTTCGAAAGCCATGTCAAACTGTTTGAAAATGACATTTCTTAAAGGAGCATGATGAATGTTAAAATAACCTGCCCCAGAAGCCACCTGTCATTAAGGGCCTTTTTACTTCAGATTTTAATTTAGTGTTATTCTTTTATACTGTCTTGGGATAAAGTTAGATGTTCTCTTAAAAATGGCTTTGATTTTATAAAATCACAGCATGTTGCATTTCAAATGATATGCTTAAAAGTGACAGTCTTCCTTTCTCTTGCAGGGGTGGCTGAGTCCTTTCTCATCATGGGTCAAGTGAACCAATCAGGGGGGACAAGCTCATGAAGTAAAACCTTGCGTGGATGCTTTGTGTTTTTGTTTCTTTGCATCTTCCTATGAGGTTTTTTATTTCTAAATTAAAATAATTTCAAAATAAACACTTTTTCCATAACAGACATTTATCAAATTTTAGTAAAAGATGATACTAGATTTCTTTTTCTTTATTCCCTTGAGGTTTTTGGTTTGAAGGAAAAAATTAAGATAATTGCTTTAAATTGTAAATTGAGATGCTTTTCTGCCTTATACTGTTTGCTATAACAAAATACACGAAGCTGAGTGATTTGTAGGGATAGGATTATGTTTTTACATCCTGAGGGCCATGAAATGCACGAGTAGCAGTGCCAGCAGGTTCAGAGCGTTCGAGAACATGGTCTCAGTGCTTCAAAGAATGGCCTGGGATGCTTCCTATGGCTGAAGGACAAGGAGCTGTGTGATGAGGCTCTGACAGTGACTATAATCCCACTGACAGGGAACACTCTGTGTGACAGATCACCTAAATACCCAATCTCACAATCAATGGACTGGAGATTAAATATTTCTGGAACTTTAGAGTGACACATTAAAATCATAGATATCATTTTCTGACAGATGGTTTGCTGTAGTAGAAACAGTGGGTAAAGGATGGAAAAGACAGTGAAACCATTACTTTTGAGGTAGGATAGTAATTTTGTCCACATTGTACTTAAATTGTAGACAGATAATGCAGAAGTTTGGGTGATACTTGAAACAACTTTCTGAAAATCATGGTTAAAGTCTGGAAATGAAGTTCTACTGCACTGGGGACTAAGCTTTTAACATATTTTCTGGGGATACATTCAAGCTATAGGAAATAACCCAATTTTTCCCCTTTCTGATCCTTCATTTTTTTTTTTAATCATTGTGATTATCACTGATAGTCTGAATTTGAAGTGTTTCCAGTATTTGGATCATGAATGAAACGTCGTCCTTGGAAATGAAGATGCAATAAATCTTTGGCTATTCCTAAATTTGAGGATACCATAAAACTACATGTTTCAAATAGTTCCTTAGAGGCTAAAAATGTGTGGATACAAATGTATATTTATCAGTATATCTGTATATGTTTACATACATATACATGTAAACATACATGCATAAAAACATACTTGAGAGTTTATACATGTCAAACACGTGAATATATTTTGTTGGAGGATAGGGTTGGGTGAGTTTTAATTTCTTGTTGTTACAGGAGAAATGTGGCATATTGGACTGAGTGATGAGCTTGATAATGACCGATTTCTGACACAATTACAGGAGTAACCTCAGGACTTTCTATGCGTACATGTAAATTCAGAGTGGGATGACCAAGAACTCCTGTAGTAGAGAATAATCTTCATAAGCAACAGTTTTCCTAAATAGAAAAGAAAATATCAAATTATTAACCTAATATATTCAAGACCTGGTGGAAGTTTTATGTAAAATGGTACTTTATGTGTTGCCTTAGGCAATTTTTAAGGCAACTTATCAAGTGGTCTTTCTCATGGTAGCATGTAGACTTTGATGTCGTTCCCTCCTCCACTGCCTGCCCTCTTGCCTGTCTGTTTCCCTCTGCCCCAAACCCTCCATTCCCATATTGCTTTCCTATTTTCCTTTACCCTCTCCTTAATCCTCTAAAAGTCCGTACTCTCACAGTCCCCTTTATGTTTTGTGATTTACATGCATACGCAAACTCAAATCTTCATCCTGAGTATGAGAAAATGTGATATTTGACCTTCTGAGTTTAGCTTATTTTACTTAACATCTTTATATAATTGGTCTTGGCAAGACACTTGAGAAACTGGTTGACCTTCTATTGTTTTTCTGCTTATTTACTTATTTTGATATATTTTCTACCATCTTGCCTAAATATTTTATTTTTGCTATCTGTAGAAAAGTAGAAGGTAGGCATTTTGACTGATTTACCACTTTATCCCAAATGTTTAGAGTGGTGTCTGCACATAGAAGACACCTAACAAACATTTTTTAATGGAATGAAATTGAACTTTAGTCATTCCTTATAACTGTATTAATTGATCAATAAATCTATCTGTCCATTCATCCAAGGGGGGTTATTAGAATGATTTACAAACTAGTTCAGCTAATCCAACAATAGAGGGAAGGTCCAAGCATCCAGTAATTTTTCAGTCCTCAAGGCTGATTCTTGCAGTATCTGCTGGAATTCTGAAGGTGTTGGCTCTGATACTAATGAAGGGCTGGAGTTGCTAGTGAGGCAAGAACAATCAGACTAAGAGCAAAAACTTCCTTCCAATCAGAAGGTGTGGCCCAGATTAAAGGTTGTTTTTCTTAGCTCAAAAGATCTGGATTTAAGTTGTGGTTTTAGAAGTAGACCTTCCCACTTCAAGTGAAGCAAAAATCTCCCACATTTGTGCCCCATTCTTGGAGTTTTGCTAATTCCAGTTATAGTCAAGTTGACAACCAAGAACTGACATCACATATACCATGAAATGTGATACTTTAGGCCTGTTACAGTGTCAGAATGTAAATCTTCATTCTCCCTGGTCTTGAGTGGTCTCTAAGAACTTGTCCTTTCAGGACCCTCATGCAGGGACTGCCTTGCCACACATTGCTTGGCTTCACAGCTTTCCTTAAACACTTAAGACTTTCACAACTCCTTTGTTTATCCTTCGACACTCCCAGGTTCTGCCTTCTGTTTGGATGGGAGCCTGATCCCACTGAATCACAATTGCAGCAGCTTTTATTTGTTGTTTTTTGGGGAAGGGAAAATTCCTAAGCTTTTTTTATCCACAAGTTGGAAGCTTAGCTGGGTGGAGGCTTGCCCCACCCTGCACCCTTTTTTCCCACTACTGATTCAGTTTCCCACTTTTATTTATTCAGCAAGAGTCCTGGCTCCATCATTAAATTTCCCAGTGTTCCTTTTCTCCTCAAACTTTTTTTTTATTTTTTATCATTTGCTCTTTTTCACCATAGATAGACCTACAAAAGAGAGACTGCTAATAGCCACAGGGTAGATTCAAAATAAGGTTTATAATCTATGACTTTTCAAATTTCTAATCCTTTCCAAACAGCTCTACAAACTGAGGACCAGGTATTTAAACATAATCTCTGTGGGTCGTGCTCATTCAAACAGGTTTTGTGTGTGTGTGTGTGTGTGTGTGTGTGTGTGTGTGTGTGTGTGTCAGAGAGAGAGAGAGAGAGAGAGAGAGAGAGAGAATGAATTTTGCTTTTTGCTCCTTTACTAAAATTATTTATTGACTATAAGAATTTTCTTGAAGAATCTATAAGATTTTTTTTTCTATTTAATATCATATCCGTAATAGGTGGGTATAATTGGACATCTTCTCTTTCTGTTTTTAATCACTAAATTTCTTTTCTTTTTTCTTTTTTTTTCTGATCTAGTTAAGGCTTCAATGACTTTATTGAAGTAGATACAATAGATTGAATTCCCTTCTTTTGCTCCAAATTTTAGAAGAAATATTCTCTTCCCATTTAGAAGAATGTTAGTTTAGGTTTGTTATATATAGCCTGCGTTATGCTAACATACATTTCTTATGTAGGTACCTTAGGCTTTTATTATATCTAATGATAGGATTCTGTGGTTTCTATTCTTGAGTCAGTCTATTAATGTGATACATTAGATTTATGAGTTTATGTACCTTTAACAGACATTGTTTTTGAGATAAGGTTTCTTATTATAGGGGTTTGAATAAGAATGGCCCCTATGGGCTCATTTGTTTGAATGCATAATCAACAGGGAGTGTCACTATTTAAGGTTTAGAAGAATTGGCTTTGTTGGATGAAGTGTGTCACTGGGGATGGGCTTGGAGGTTTCAAAAAAGTTCACACCAGGCCCAGTATGGATCTTTCTCTGTGCCTATGGATCAGGATATAAAACTCTCAGCTATTTCTCCAGCACCATGTGTGCCTGTATGCTCCATGTTTCCCACCATGATGATAATGAACTAACGTCCCAAACTAAGTCAGTCTACAATTAAGCTTTCTCTTGTAAGAGTTACCTTGGTCATGGAGTTTTTTCACAGCAAGAGAACAGTGACTAAGATAATTATGTAGCTTTGGTTGTCCTGAAACTCACTGTGGAGACCAGGCTGGCCTAGAATTCAAAAAGATCCATCTGCTTCTGCTGGAATTAAAGGTGTGAGCCACCATGCTTAGCCATGTAGTCATTCTTGTCTCTATAATTTAACCAACTTAATTATTCTGAATTAACATTTTTGATAATGTGGTGATTCTTAATTCAGCTTGCTAGTTTTTTAATTGAGAAGTTTTGTATCTTTGTTCATCAGGGAGATTTGCCTATAATTTTTGTTGTTTTTATCTGGTTTTAGTATCAGAATGCACTATTATGAAATAAATCGTAATATTCCTTCTCTTTCTGTTCCCTGGAGTAGTTTGGGGAGCATTGGTATTTTGTCATTTTTTATATTCTGGTAGCGTTCATCAATGGATCTCTGAGCTGGAGCTTTTTGAGTTAGGAGACTTTACTACCACCCAGTCTCATGTGTTGGCAAATTGGTTAAGTTGCTAGTATCCTTTTGGTTTATTCTTTGTAAGTCAAATTTGAATTTATTTATAAAAAAGTTTTTAGTGTATTGAAGTATAGATATAAAGTAGGACCTGAGTTTCATTGAGAGCTACTCTGTCTAATTTTCTTAACTTGGGTCTTTTGATTGTTTGCCAGTTTAAAACATGTTTTTGCCAATTTTTTTAAAAATCATTCCTTCTTCAATTAGTAAACATGGTGTTTTTTCCTGAGGATTTAAAGTTCTCAGATTCAGTAGAATTCTTCCATACCTTTCCATCCCAAGTTACGAGATCTCCTTTACTAGTTAATGCTCTCCCTTTAACAACTGAGACTGGGACTTGAATTTTTGTAGTAATTTTGTCAACCTTTTTGACCTCATGTGAGGTTTTTGGTTTGATTTTCCATAATTAGAGCTCTGAGAAAATTCTCTCCCAGGGCACAATTAGAAACTTTTAGGCTGTTTATGTGTACCTGGAGCCAGTCACTTTTATCACTGAGTTCATTGTTGTCTTTGACTGTATTCTGCGATGCTGGGATGTAGTTAGTTTTATCCTGGAACTTATTTCTTTTCTTTGTCTATTTATCCGAAGGTGTTAGGAGTACCCATCAGGCAGCATCAGGCAGCATCATTCTACAGGTTGCCAGAAATTTTATGTTCAGCCACCAAATCCATTACCTTGTTCAGTTTTCAGTCAGGATAATAAGATGAATTTGTCTTCTTACGTTTGTAAAATAGTTGTCACCGTGGGCTTTCGGTATTCTCCATGCTCCTGGGAAAAAGCTACTTTAGATTCAGTAACTAAGAGAGGCTTCAGTAACTGTCAGTCTTGTTAAACTGGAAAACCAATTCCAAATACTTGAAAAATTCATCCTTATACTTCCATTGCTCTAGACCCACATCTGGTACCAACATCTGTATTAGGGCTCTCTGGAGGAACAGACCTGCTCATACAACTTGCCTTGATGAACTTCACTTTTTCATTTCATTCTGCTTTTTCTTACTGTTAATGTAAATGATCAGTGGGCTGTACCCATATGATAGCCCGAGCACTGTGCTCTCTTGAAGTTACTTCTGCCATGTAACTTAGTCCATTACTTTTCAACTCAATCTTGCTACATTTCGCAGAATGCCCAATTCTTCATAGAGGGCTTGTTGCCCTCTGAAACTTTATTAACTTGGCTTCTGCTGTCTCCATTTCTCAGTATTGTCTTCCAAGCTTACACCAGAATGGGTTGTTTAGCTCTGCTTATAGTATTTTTATTGTAAGTACTTTTAAGCGTTTTTAGAGCCCAGTTTTACAGACTTCTCCATATTTCTCCTTCAAACCCATTCCTAAAACTTAGAATCATCTAATCAGGCTTAGTATGGGCAACCCTATTGCTGGAATAAATGTTTACATTAGTTTGTGCTGGGACCACTTTTTGTATTAGATTGGATTATTTTGTAATGATAAAATACCTGAGCAAAGCAACTTAAGGAATGAAAGATTATTGAGTTATTGGGCATACAGTCCATCATGGTGATATCCTTGAGGCAGCCAGTTAGTTACCTTGTGAGTGCAGTCAGGACGCAGAGAGTGATGGATGCTAGTGTTTAGCTTTCGCCTTTTTACTCAGTCTAGCGTTGCAGCCAGTAGAATGGTGATCATTTCATCCAGTTCATTCTCATTAAGATTTAGTACTACAGGATTGGTGATGCTTGCAGGAGTTGTATTGCTTTGACTTTTTATATCTCTTGTGTTTCTGTGTTTGTTAGGTATTGTGCTCTTTAATTAAGTCATTTATTCACCTTTATTTTACTTAACTGTTTTCAGCTTTGTACTGGGACTGGTTTGTAATAGGGATGAGGTAGTATTTTCCACAGTGTTGGGGCATTTGTTTGTAGGGAAGGAGTAGTTCTGTACCTAAGCCCTAAGTCTTCAGCCCACATGCTAAGGTAAGGACATTGGGAATGATCTGTAACAACAGCACACTGCTCTGAGAGGTGAATGTTGCCTGCAGGAGAACCATCTTGTCAATGGGTCTGTTTCGAATAGTCCTTTCCACCCTAGTAACTATGCTACTGAAGCTGACCTTTAACTCTGGATCCACCCCTCTCTACTTTCCACAGGTATAATAGTGACATGCCTGGTGATGATAAGGACTTTAAAGATGGGAACTGTGTGGAGGCAGTGACCCTAAAACTGTGTTAAAGCTCCAGGAGGAGAATTGTTCTGTCCTTGGTCCCAGTGTCACAAGAGTAGTGAGAAGGAAGGAAATCTCTTATTGAAGGGCTTTAGGGTACATAGTATTTGAGGAGCACTTGGGTAAAAGAAATGTTTGGAGATATGTTAAATGTTTACATATGCTGTGGCTTTCTGTAGATTCTAAAGGAATGGTGGTGTTTTAAGAGTTTAGAAATGGTGACTAATTGAATCTGAAAAAGGGGAGGTGACCACATGGAGGTAGGTGGGTGAGTGAGTGAGTGAGTGAGTGAGTGAGTGAGTGAGTGGATAAGGAGGCATGGTCTGTCATTCTGAAGTACCTACATGTGATGGCTTGTATATTCTTGGCCTGGGGAGTGGCACTATTAAAAGGTGTGGCCTTGTTTGAATAGGTGTGTCACTGTGGGTGTGGGCTGTTAGACCCTCACCCTAGCTCCCTGGAAGTCAATCTTCCACTAGCAGCCTTCAGATGAAGGTGACAAATTCTGAGCTGCTCCTGCATCATGGACTGAACCTCTGAACCTTTACACTAGCCCCAATTAAATGTTTTTATAAGAGTTGCCTTGGCCATGGTGTCTGTTCACAGCAGTAAAACTAAGACAATACAGAAAGCAGCATTATATTGATGACTTATTTTCTCATAATAAACAGCAAGGCAGTGGAACTTGAAGCCAGTCCCATTAAAATCAGGAATAAAACAGCTGTCCACTAGTTCCATTCCTTTTCAGTTTAGTGCTGGAACCACTAGCTGGTGCAATACAGCAAGAGAGGGAAATTAAAGAAATACAGATAGGAAAGGAAGTCAATTAATCTCTATTTGCCGATGGTATGCTACACATAAGAGAACCCAAAGATTCTACCAGAAAACCAGAAGCAACAATTTCAGCCAAGTGGCAGGATATAAAATCAACTTTTAAAATATCAACAGCTTTTTTATATTCCAACAAGCTGAAAAAGAGACCATGGTTATACTCTTACTCATAAAAGCCTCAAAGTAAAAGATCTAAGAATAAAGCTCACCAGAGAGGTGAAAGAACTTTATAATGAATGCCTTAAAGCATTGAAGAGACTGACTGACAGCAACATTAGAAAAATGGAAAGACTAACCATGCTTGAGGATTGGCAGGACCAATAACTTTGAAAATGACCATTCTACCCAAAGCAATTTACTAACGCAACCCCAGTAAAATCTCCACAGCACCCTTCAAAGAAATAGGGAGGGAAGAGTCCTAAAACAAGAAACCACACAAAGCCCAGAGAGCCAAAGTAATCCTGAGCAAAAACAAGTCAGTGCTAGAGGGATTATAACTCTAGATTTCAAGGCATATTACAGAGCAATAGTAATAAAGACAGTATGGTATTAGCATCAAACCTTAGACATGTAGACCAATGAAACTCAGTAGATGACCCAGACATGAATATGTGTAACTACAGCCAGCTGATACTTGGCAGATCCCAAGAGTACACTGGGGCTAAGACAATAACTTCAATAAATGGTGCTGTGAAAACTGAATGTCCACATGTAGAGAATGAATTTAAATCTGCATCTCTAATCCTGTACAAAAAAACTCAAAAAGGATAAGAGACCTCAATGTAAAACCTGAAATACTGAAACTCTTAGAGGAAAATAGGCAGTGCCCCACAAATACAGGTGTATGAAAGGACTTTGTATGTGACTCCATTTGTCCAAAAAGTGAGACGAATACTTGACAAGTGGAAGCACATAAAAATCTATACAGCAGAGAGAGAGAGAGAGAGAGAGAGAGAGAGAGAGAGAGAGAGAGAGAGAGAGAGAGAGAGAAACGTTGCCAGCTATGTAAGCTATGTATAGGCTATGTCCAGAGTATAAGACCTTAGAAAAACAGTCCAAACAAACAATTAAGCAACAGGCCATGGATTTGAAGAGTTCTCAAGAGATGTAATAAAGTGGCTAATACATCTGAAAAAGTGTTCATCATATGTAGCAATTAAGGAAATGCAAATTACAACTACTCAAAATCTTGTTCTACCCCAGTCAGGATGGTTAAAATTAAGGAAATGCTGATGAGGCCTTGAACCCTTGCTCTCAGTTGGTAGGACTGCAAATTGATGCAGCCATTCGGTAGATTGGTGAAATTTCTCAAAAAGCTGGTACCACTCACTGGTGTATGTCCAAAGGATTCAATGTCCCACTTGAAAGGCAATTCCACAACAGTGTTCACAATAGCTAGTAAGTGGAAACAATCTAAATGTCCTTCAGCTGATGAATGGATAAGAAAAACATGGTACATATGCACAACAGAATACCTTTCAGCTCTAAAGAGATTTGAAATCATGAAATATGCAGATAAATGGATGGAACTAGAAAATACTGTATCAAGGAACATAAATCCAGAGAACCAAATATTGAATTTTTTTTTTCTCTGTGATTCCTGGCTCCAAATCATCACATGTGAACATAGACCTGGAGTAGCAACAGATGCCAAGACAGTTCAAAGGACCCATCTAGTTCGGCAAGGGGCTCTGGAGTTGAGGTACAAGTGATATCAGGGCAATGAGAAATTATTTTTAGGTAGTGGATAAGGAATGCAATATAGAAAGAGGGAGGGAGGGAGAGGGGATAAATAACACTAAGAATGCTTGAAATAGCCACAGGAAATCATTTATACTTAACTAAGACGGGTTAGGGTTAGGATTACTTTGTGTTAGGTTGTGTGTGTGTGTGTGTGTGTGTGTGTGTGTGTATGTGTGTATGTGATTATATAACATGCACACACATCCCTGTGTGTGTGTGTGTGTGTGTGTGTGTGTGTGTGTATGTGTGTATGTGATTATATAACATGCACACGCATCCCTATATGCTTGGTGAAGCATATATATATATGAATTAATGCCATCTGAAATGACAATATCTCCCCAAAGAGCCATAGACTAACAAAACTCTAATACTGGGCATGAGAAAACTTGAGATCTTGATCAGGAAATTCAAGAGATTCCCCAAATAATATAGGTTGTTTTTACCCTTGGTTACCTCAAACATTATAGGTACATCGCTATTGCTGAGGACACCAAACACACTGGACACAGGGCTATGATAATTCCAGTTGGATCTGATCCAAAGCCTCCTGTCTGAAGTTTTGTTTTTGTATACTGGAAGACACTGTGCAAACTGCTACAGAAGGAATCAGACCACTCATTAGCATGCCTACACTGGGAACACTGATCTCTGGTGGCGATGTAGAAAGGGTGCATACATGCATTTGGATAGGACTGAATAGCTGTTAAAATTTCACTATAGGCTCCTCAATAATACTTTTGTTATATGGAAACATACTTTTGTTTTGTTTGAAAATAATACTTTTGTTATATGAAAACAGTGGGGTATGTCAAATGAATGATCCGTGGTAGGTACTCAGACATTTATTGGTGAATCTATGTAAATGGTTACCAAATAATTTCTGTAAAGTTCTTGGATATCAACAAAGACAGTACAAAAAGTCTCAGTGTATTTCTAGACAGCCTGTTTTATAATGGAAGGTCATCACCCCTTCTGTGTTGTATAAAAAGAAAAGATATCTTGAATTAATCTTAGTCTGAAGTTCATTCACATAAATAGATTTGACATAAAAGTCAGAAAAATGTAAGAGGCTACAAATACATAATCAAAATTTGACAGTAAAATAATTGTTTTAGTTAAATTTTCTGTTGTCAAGGAAACCAATTATCATTACATTTATAGTGACAAAGATTCTAGTAGCCTAGTAGCTAATTGGAAGGAGGTAATACAAATGAAGATGATATTAAGATGCTTATGAACCTTAAAGAAAGTTGAATCTTCAGGACGTGTCTAAAGTAACTAGATAGGACTGAACTCAAAATAGAATGTAAATTTTCCTATGAATTGAAGGTCATATTTTCCTATGAATTGAAGGTCTTTGTTTATAGGACCATAGCCTGAATTTAGTAACCCTTGTCTAATGTGTTGCATTTTCATGGTCAAGATAAACATCCTCCAGAAAGTCCCATTTTCCTCCCCCCTGACCTTACCAAAAGTGCAGTCAACCAGCAGGACTCATTCAGAAGGCAGACTGAGTGGGAGCTTGGAGGGAGCTTCTGCATAAGCCAGCTCCTCTTTTTGTCTTTTAATGCACTTTCATTTTATACCAAAAACTAGCTGTGATTTGAAAATGTTTTCCTATTTTAACATACACCCTCCATATTTCTTAAGTTTATTCCTATTGATTTTTTTAAAGTAACATGTTACTGTTTAAAGTAACCACTGAGGACTCAGAAGGGAAAATCTTTGGTCCACAGAAGATGGACAGGAGCACACAGTTGTGCAGTCCCAAGGACCTCATAAGGACAGGGCATTGTCTGATCCAGAAACTTCCTTTCCTTTGGCTGTTTTCATGATCTCACTAGAAAGCATACTTTTCCCAGAAAAACTCTTGACTAAAGAACTAGGTCATGTCCTACTCTGTATGTAACCCTAAGTGAGCTCTGTTTCTTTTCTCTACCACACAATTTTGTAAAACCTTAAATTCAGTGGCATTTGTGTGAACTTTTCTTTCCCCTTTCTCATGACAAGTCCCTGTCACTCTTTCTTCTACCCTCTTTGGAGTCTCATGAGCCTTGTGTAGGAAGAAGCAGAGGAGTAGGATCACTGGGAGCCTTTGGAAAAGGATGTTGTCTTCAGTTCTTTCTCATTTTTGTTCCTTCACCTGAATTTATCCAAAGTGTCATGGTATGTCCTCACCAGAGACACCTGCAGTTGGGTGGACACAGGTGACTAACTGGTCCTCAGAGCTGAAGAAAACTCAAGAATACTACACATGATTGGGTAATACCATGGAAACTCCACAATTTTTATCAATTTGGCCAATATCCTGACATGTTAGCAACAAAGTGAAATGCTGTTTCTAACCTTAGAACATTTAGAGAGGTATATTTTTTTATGGTCAATAAAGTATAAAATAAACACACTGTCCTCTCAGGTTTGTTCCATCTCAGTACCTGTCAGAGTTCAGAAAACAGAATGTTGGCTTTGTCCTCTCTTTGGTCCTATTGCCATAAATACTCTTGTCATCTTATAGCAGGTTTTTAAGATTTTAAAATGTTTTTAATTTAAAAAGATTTCTCTGTGTGTGTGTGTGTGTGTGTGTGTGTGTGCACATGTATGTGAATATGTTGTATAGTGATGGGTATGTAAAGCCATGCCACTCAAGTGGAGTTCAGAGTAACTTCATGGAGTCAGTTCTTTCATTTTTACGTGGATTCTGGGCATCAAACTTGGGCTATCTTTCTGGGGTGGCAAGAACTCCTATCCACTGGTAAGTCATGGTAGCAGCATCTCATTAAAGTTTTCATGGCTATCTTATCTCCCTGCTCCTCTAAATGTGAAGCTAAAATATCTTTCTATTTAAAGTAGGCAAGTATTCTTAAATCAAGGCTATTCATTTTGGGGAAGACTCCCTTCCCCACATAATCACAGAAAGATTATGTCCTTGCAGCCAGGAATCAGAGTCAACACAGCTCATGCTGTTGACAACCAGGCTGCCAACTCAATCAGAGGAAGAATGTATTTCAGAGGAGTTACCTAGGGCCTGTATGTTCACACAGAAGTGTAGCTGGTGGTGATTTTGTCACTAAAATGTCAAGGTCTTTGTAGGTGGGGCAATCTTTCTTATGGACAGGTTTTCACACTATCTCAAAATTTGGTGTATATTAACAGATTAACATATATAACAAAGCAGTGTGCATGTGTGACCTCAGGAAAAGTACAGGCATCCTGATGCTTGGTGTTCTGGAGGTGAGTTCAGTGTTATAAAGACCATGTTGTCATTTAGGGCAACAGTCTCAGCACTAAGGCTCACTAAAATTCTATGAAACTAGCTTCCTGATAGCCTCAATGCAGGGATGATTTTATTTATATGTAGAAATCTCTCCATATTTTTGGTGTGACAAACATCTATTTCAAAGTCCTCATTCTGATCAAAGGAAAAGCACACACCTCCTCTTCTGTCACCGCTTCATTGGTTCTTACTAGTTTCGGTCCACATCCCAGTGGTCTTAGTCCTGCCTCAGTATTGCGAAAATCTCTGTCATATAAAATACATGCCTTGGGTATGGTTGGATCTTTAAAAGTCCTCCAGAGTTCCTCTGGCTCTTACAATCTATCTGCCCTCTCTTCTGCCATATTCCCTGAGTCTTAGTTGTAAATTTGTAGATGAGGCTGGGTACCCCGCAGTCACTGTTCTCTGCATTTTGATCAGTTGTGGCTTTTTGAAATGAGCTTCTATTGATTAAATATAATTTTAATTTAAAAAAAGATAAATTACCTTTTCATGGCTTGATAAAAGTATAATTATTTTAGTTATTAGAGTGTCAGCTTAAGAATTTCTTTTCTCTTTCTCTGTATGTGTAAAAATTCTTAATAAGTATTATAGTATGTATACATTGATAAAGAAATTGTATAGGCCTTTATTATTATAGTTATTTAGTATTATATAGACTCAAAGAACAAGAAAAGAACTAATTGTCTACTGAATTAATATTAAATGTTTTTATATTATGTTTTTATCACTAAAGAGCCATTGAGATTTCATTTACATCATCTCATTATGCTTTGTCAAAATACTACCATACTTTTACAATTATCTTAAACTGAACCTTATATTTTTAGTTTCATACTTTATCTATGTACAATATATGCACATGAAGACATTTACTGTAGAGTTGAATTTATTTGCTATTTACTTAATAGCTGGTTTCACTTACTATGACCTTTACTTGATATAAAGGAAAGCGTGCTTCAGTAGATTCTTTTGTCAATAGGATACAATTATCCATGTGATGATTTAATGAAGAGAATAATGGCCAAAGAACTTGGCTGGAAGAACTATTTTAAGACCAGAGGGCAGTTACTCAAAAACACACACAGAAGCGGAGATTTCATTAACCTGGACTTGGCATAAGCAGTGGCTATTCTTTATTTTTATTTTATGCTTAGGCAACCATAAATATCAGTAATATGGATGATAAATATACTTTATTTCTACAGAATCAAATAAAGACTGTTATGCTTGGAGAAGTGTTCAGTTTCTTATGTTTTAGAAACTTTGCAGATAGCAGACACTGATCATAAAACCAAGCCATCCTTTATGTCTAGCTCCTCCCAGCTTGTTCTCTTTCATAAAGCCTGATGCATCTTTTGGAAAATCCTATTGGAATACATAGAAATAGCTTTATTGCTTTGATCTGGACATTCATAAAATAAAAGTTACTGTGCTATAATGGGAAATGTGTTATTTTATGTTTATAATAAAATAGGCTAACAGTTTAAAATTTGCTCCACTTTCTCTGAAACGTACAGTCAGAATTTATGAAATGTCAAAAGCATGGAAAGGTACAGTCTTCATGGTGATGATTGCTGAAGCATGCATTTGGCATTAATTCTGGAGTGGTGCCATTTGCTTTATTTTTAAAATGCCAGAAATAAAGACCCATGGGTAAGGAACTGAATTCATTTCAGTGTGAATAGAAAGGTTAGTTTCCACAGTCAGAAATCTATAGTATACTTTCCTCTACATAAGAAATTTCTGTTGAGTTAATGTAAAGCATATATAAATATACTTTGCACACATACATATGCATATGTATTTTTTATTAAAAAAAATCTGCCTTAAATTCAGTAAGACTTTCCAGAAACTGATTGACAGTTTCAAAGTGATTTATTATACAGCTTTAATCCAAGAAGAACCTGGGCCTCAAATACTAATGCATCTACAATCTAGAAAACTTAGATACTGAAAATACTTAAACTCTTAGTTATAGTTATGCCAGCTAAGAGACTCATCCTTTTTAGAAAACTGATGTAATTTAAGACAAGTGTCTAGTGTACTCCTCCGTAATACCCTTCAGTAGCACAAAAATATACTGGTTATCACCTAAATATCAATTATTTACTATTATACAATAAACAATTACAAAGCAGTGTCCTACACATCAGCAACATACTATTTAATGGAAATTCATGGATTGTCCTGGGCTCAACTGCTAATATTCCTGAAGATCTTGAGATCATTTATTCACATGAATTCACATGACAAGTCAGCTGACCTCTTGCTACAGGCTTTTTGGCCATGTGATCTCATTTATTTACCATATCCTGTTATACAGATGACAAAGCTCTAGAAAAATAAATTAAAATTGCAATTATGTTAGCTAATAATGAAGTCCCCGAATGCAGCTTCCAGTATCGTCTACTGTAAAGTGATCCACAAGGCCAGCTCACATAGTCAAGTGAAAGACTTGTCTTTTGATGGGATGAAAAACATGATATACAGAAAGAGAAAGAATTGATAGTTTCTTTTACTAAATACTGTATAATAGTCTTCAATGATGATATTCATTACTGAGCCCTTAGATAAAACATGAAATTCAATATATTGATATAATTCTTATATTTATAATAGTTGTGATACTGTAAGAGTTCAGGAGACTGGCAACCATATAACACTTGCATCTCACATCATGGCAGATAAAACAAAATACAGAACCAATGTGGGTAAAATTTAGATGAACAACTAGGAAATTTGAAATAGCATGAAGAAGATTCTAACCTTGAGAATCCTAAGTATGCAGAGTGATTAATGGTCTTAGTCTGGGTTTCATTCCTGTGAAGAGATACCATGACCAAGGCAACTCTTATCAAAGAAAACATTGAATTGGGGCTGGCTTACAGTTTCAGAGGATTTCATTATCATCATGGCAGGAAGCATGGCAGCATCCAGGGAGACATGATACTGGAAAAGGAGCTGAGAGTTCTACATCTTGATCCTCAAGCACCAGAAGGAGACTGTGTTTTCCACACTGGGCGTAGCTTATTCATATATGAAACCTCAAAGCCTGCCACCACAGTGACAACCTTCCAGCAATAAGGTCACACCTACTCCAACAAGAGGACATCTCCTAAAGAGGCAGTCCTTGTGGCCAAGCATTCAAACACGTGAGTCTATAGGGACCATATCCATTCAAACCATTAGAGTGATGTTTATAAAGATGCCAGGCTTTTAGAACCTGGGTCTGTAGTCAGTGTGCACATAGAAGTTAAGATGAACTCTTGACACACTATTTTATCTTTCATATTGTATATATACATTTTTAAAGGAGGAATTAGAAAGTTTGTGTCAAAAAGCTCAAACAGCTTGTTAGCATTCCGTCAATAATCTATGAGGTCGAAAAGCCACAGGTGGAAATTAGCTTGCCAAATGATTTGTCTGCAAAGTCCTCAAGAAGAAACACACACACACACACACACACACACACACACACACACACACACACACGGGGGGGTGGGGGGGGGGAGGTATAAAGAACATAGATCGTCCACAGCAGAGATTGTTCCAAATAAAGATGAATTATACTAGCTGATAATACCTGAAGTTACGCCTCAGCATTTTCTGGGATGCCATTTAGAAACTCAGCATTAATGTATTTCTCCATTCTTTTTAGGTGCCAAGAGATATACTTTGTCTAACAGAATGAAACGTGCTCAGAAAATGACTTGTTTTACTTTTGGGCAGAAATATTTACGAATTTGTGTCTCATTATTCATATTTCCCTTCTTTGACACAGGGACTGAGTGTGACAATGTATGCCAATAATGAAGACTCATTCTTGAATTCTCATGTAGGAGAAACAGTCTTAAAAAGTAAATTAAAACTAAAGTCAATAGATACTACCTTATAAACACTTATAATTTAGGGATTAGATTTTGCAACATAAGAAGCAGTTAAACAAATTAAAGTATTAAATATAAAAATGAAATAAAAATAAAATTTGATATTATTTGACTTTGTGACATAACCTACCCAAATTAATAAACCACTCCAAAAATTTATGCCTTAATTAACAGTTTAACAAAACTAGCTAAAATACAGCCATTAACTTCAGAGTAAAGAGATTGTTAATGCTTCAACTAATATTTGATAGAAAACAATGTTTAAAAAGTACAATAAATTTGAAACAAGAAATATGAATCATAATAAAAACATCACATAAAAAAATTTAAAAATAGCCAATAGAACTTCAAGAAATTTAAAAAACAATGGGCCTTGTTATTTAAATTGAAATCCTGGACATTCACATAAAATTCCTCTGCTAGTTAGTTTTAACTGTCAGTTTGACAAAACCTACATTTGTCAGGGACCACTCCTCCAAATGTTGGAACCCTCACTGCCCCAAGCTTTGGGGGCTAAATTGTCCTAGCTCGAACTGCTGCTCCAGTCCTCGGGTCAGGGTTCAGCAAGAGAGAGAGTGAGGGCAGACGTGAAGAATGGAGACCAGACAGAGTGTGATTTAGTCCTGTTTATTCTCAAGTCTCTCTTTTTCTCTCTTTCCAAGTATTTTGTTCCTAGTCTAAGTCCCAAGTATCGAGTTCCTAGTCCCTAGTTCCTAGTCCTCGGTGCCTCCAAGTTCCAAGTTTCCCAGTCCCTTCTTCTGTCTGCCTCTTGCCTTTTATAAGTATGACTTCTCAAGTCACGCCTTTAAGTCACACCTTTAAGTCACACACACCCAAGGGAAAATCCTGGGTATATATAACAAGATGTTATCAGAGTGTGCTTCCTATTGTAGGCTGTTGAAAACAAGTCTCTTGTCAGGGTATATGGCTCAAGATGGCTGCAAGGATGATAGCCACCTTCTGTCGGTTCCCCACAAGTCCCTCCTTTTAAATTTTTTTCAAAAGGGAAGGCTGGGAAAACTTATGAAAACCCTGTTTGCCTTAGGTTGGAACAAAGGACTCCAGCCTCCCTTTCCCATCTTTGGATACGCAACAGCCATTGGTTGAGCTCCTGTCTTAGGATGGTGAGGCCTCCCTTTTTAGGTGCAAGGGTCTTGAAGTGTTCTCTTACCCTGGGTGTAGACAGTCTCAATGAAGAACTATTTAGATTTGGGTGGACTATGAGTATGTCTGAAGGAGATTGGCTTGTTATTTGATTTAGGAAAATCTAGCTATTGTGGGGAGCATGATTCCCTGAGCAAGGTGTTCTGAGCATTATAGTAGAAATAGCTAAAGTAAAGATGTTTTATTGTCTCTTTTTTATTCTCACATTAACTGACTATTAATAAAATAAGATAGGATCCTAGTATTCCCATAATGAGACTGTGTCTAAGGCATCAGCTCCCAAATAATGACACAGAGACTTATTATTAATTATGAATGCTTAAGGCCTTTGCTTAGACTTGTTTCCAACTAGCTTTTATAACTTAAATTAACTCATTTATATTAATATATGTTCTGCCACATGCTTTTTTACCTTTCCTCAGTTTTTTGTACATCTGGCCTCCACAGGGTCTGGTTGGTGAATCTCTTTCTTCTGTGTCTGACTTCAAATCTCCCTGCACCTGACTCTTTACCAGAGTTCTGTCTCTCTCTGGAAGTCCTGTCTTTCCTGTCCTGCCTCTGCTATTGGCCATTCAGCTCTTGATTAAACCAATCAGAATATGTTACTGGGATTGTCTACAAGATATGATGCAGCCAATGAATAATAATACCAAAGTCTGGTCTGCACTGAATTCTGCTAGCACAGAAATCAGCATTTGAGTAATACAAAGGCAATCTTTACACAATACACAAAAAGATCACCTTAACAAGTTCATGCTTTGACTTACCTGAAATGATGGAGGGTAACTTGATATCACCAGCCCTTCCCCTCCTCCCAAGCTACTTTTTGTTGTAGTATTATATCACATCAATGGAAATGAAACTAAGACATCACCATGAAAGATAGGATGATTAAAAACCAAGGAGTCAGATAATAGATAAATTGGACTAGAAGTGTCTCAGATGTTAAACTTACCAAATAAAGACTAAGAACTGAAACTTTATTTATTTTTTATTATGTAGATGGGCATTTTGCCATTTAAAACCTGAACTCCAGACAGAAGTGGAAGGAAGCCCTACCATAAAAAGAGATATGAGCTGGCTAACACAAAGACAATCCTCGATGGCATACTGACTGTGTGGAAAGAGATAGCAAAAGACACCATGCTCTGTTGCATGTAAGTTCAGCACTTGGAACAAAAATAAACTAACTAGTTTGTTCTGCCATGATTCCATCATGACCTGTATTCAGGAAGAGTGTTGTGCTTATGATAGTAGTTCAACATTTAGCCAAAGAGTTTTCTTAAACTCAAGTGGATATTGAGACTTCTAGACTAATACCGACTACACAAGGAACATGATAACTTAAGAGAGATACAACATTAGAAATATGCTATAATATCAGTGCATAATTGTTAATAAAGGTGTTCATTTTCTATAGTTCTACAGTTGCACAGTCTGAGGTTGTAAAGTATTAGCCAAGGAGATACCTAGTTACAAATCAGCATATTCAAGAAATACCCAACACATGTCTTCCTCTGTATTTATAAATATCTTAGTTAAGATATGATTTTTTCATTCAAAGAATTATCTTTTTTACTTTTTTCTAGAAATTTGTTTTGTTACTTTTTTCTAGAAAGTTCTTTATATTATTTCATCTTTATCGTTTTTCAAGTATGCAAACAACAATATCACCACAAGTCAGTTTTTTATGCAGAAAGGAGAAAAGCTTAACCTTTAGACATGTTTCCACAAGCTAACAGGAATTCTCTTTGAGTCATTTACTGTTTCTGGATCATAAGAAGGAAGGAATGCTGAATGGAAACTATAATATAGATGAAAAAGTCCTAAATTTAATTAAACTGAAACTTACTGTATGCAATCCAAAGCTGTAGCAACAAACGTCTTCTCATCAGAGGATATGGAGGCTGAGGATCAGTCCCACATTCTTTATTACATTTAATTTTGACACATAGAGATATTGGTGAGTTATAGGGTTCCAGTTTATTTTTGTAGTAGAATATTTTCCCTCATTATGTTTAATAAATATTATAGTGCAACAAGAACAATGCAGCTAACTGAGCATTTCCTGGGAATGCAGTTCATGCAAAATTTCAAGTATACATTAGCCCATGTCTATACCACCCATATCAAGAAATAGAACTTTTCTAGCATGCTGTCTGTCATTTTTTTCTGAATTCACAGTATGGTACGGCTGTGTTTAGAGAGATATTTTACCCTAGTGTATGTGTGTTTTCTTTTAATGATACTCTTTAAACAGAAAATGAGTAATAATATTTACAAATTTACCATATAGCCAACTTAGATAGAAACAATTCTTGGTCTGAGTTTTTGACTGTGGGATGGCAACCCCATCCCTCCACTTGATGCCCTGTCTTTCTGCTGGAGGTGGACTCTAAAAGTTTCCTCTCCCCACTGTAGGGAATTTTATCTAAGGTCCCTCCCTTTGGGTACTGAGAGTCTCTCACCTTCCAGGTCTCTGGTACTTTCTGTAGGGTGCCTCCACCTTGAGGCAGTAGTTCTTAAATGTGTTGCCATTTCAAAGTCTTTTCTGTTGTCAGGTGATGGCACAGATAGTGATGGTGTGAGGCAAGTGAGGAGAATGAATGAGTCAGGCTGAAGGTTCCAGTGAATCTGTTTTTCAAGTAGGGAGTTATATGTCATAAAGTGTAGATTATAGAAGGAATATATTCATATTGGGATTTACTATTTATTACTAATTTGATTTTGGAGATATTATGCTATATTTGTGATCCCCTGCTTCATAGCAATTTTGTCAATTTTTGATCGTCAGATTTATGAAATAAATATGTAAAATAAAATGTGGTATTTCGATTTGCATACACATTGTATAATGATCAAATTAAAGTAATTAGCATATTGATTACCTTAGACATTTATCATATCTTTGTGATAAGTTGAAGCACTGAAAAATCCTTTCTTCTTGGTATATTAAAAAATACTTAGAATCAAAACAAATACTAACAGAAAATTAATACACACATATATACAGAGAGAAAGAGAGAGATCTCATAATTTCACTACCTAAGAAATAAACACTTAAGGTTAGTATAAATATTTTTAGTGAGTTTTTTTTGCCTATACCCAAACTGAATAAAGTATGTACCGTAATTGACTTCACAAGTTAGCTTCTGTTTCACACACATGTATACATATGTATAACTTAAGACATTTGCTTATTGAAAAAGAAATTAGTTTTTACAAATTGTCTGCCCATATCGACATGTATGACTGTCACTAATAACTAGAGTATCTGAAGCTTCTTGTTGACCATCGACTCTTTAAAGAAGACACACCTCTTGGCTAACATAATGCTTCCTAGCTACTACTATTGTTTGCTTCTCAGACACCCTTAGCAAGACCACAGTTACTTTCTTTTGTTTTTCTGCACTTTTACTTCTTATTTTGTGAATCTTATGATTGTGACTCTTGGATATTAATTGATTTATTCTCTGTCTGTCTGTCTGTCTTTTTCTGGGTGTATGTGTGTGTATGTATATTTGTGTGTGTTCTCTTCAAATTCATTTAACAGTTTGCTTTCACTTGATTTTTAGAATATTTGTTATCTTTTTAAAAGTTTTTTGGGGTTGGAATTTCATCTAACTCACTTTTACTGGGGATGACTATATATGATTAATAATTTTTGGAAGAGTTATATTACCTTGACTTTTCATGTTTTTATTACCATACTAGGATATATGTATCTTCGGTAACTTGGTTGATGTTTTTTTTAACAGTTGTATTCTTTTAGCTGATAATATCTATAATGTTCAAGTTCACCTTAGTTGCAATAGAGTTGAGGTATGTAGTTCATATATACTTTGTCTAATAAGATCTTAGTTCTTGTGCAGCCTCTGTATTGCTCCTAGAGTGATTTACTGTGAAACAATTCCAGCTTCTGGATGGTCATAAATACCAGTGGTTTTCACCTTCCTAATGCAGTTCACCTTTTAATACAGTTCCTCATGCTGTGATGACCTGCAACTATAAAATTCTTTCATTGCTACTTCATAAATATAATTTGTTACTGTTATGAATTATAACATACAAGTGATATGCAGGATATCTAATATGTGACCCCCAAAGTATCATGATTCACAGGCAGAGAAACACTGCTATATATAGATGCACTGTCCAATTAAGTTTTCCCTTTGATTTCAGTAGTTTGATGATAAATAAGTAAGAATAATATGGTATATGATGGGGTTTTAATTACTAATAGGAATGGGAGATAAATATCATAGGTGATGTAGTCACTAGTGTTATATTAACTTTGAAAAAGATCAAAGTATGATCCTCTCCTCCTGGGAAAGGGATGTTAGGATACTATTTAGGACAACAAATTTTAGAGTTTGTCGAAGCCATTGAAGGTTATAGTTATGAACTGTAACAAATGAGTGATAAGGAAAAGGGAAAGAATTGAAAAGGTAAGAATGAGAAGGAAAGAGAATATCCAAGTATATATTTGGTGGCGAAGGGTATAAAACAATACTAAAAGCTAATGTAGCAACAAATAAACAAAACAAAATCATTGTGAGAAATATATCCAGTAGTAAAGATTTAAAAATTGGCAATATTCCTTATGATAGTTTGACTAGGAATTGCTCCTATAGGCTTATGCATTTGAATGCTTAGTCATTAGGAAGTGGCACTACTTGAGAGGGATTAAGAGGTGTGGCTTTGTAACAGAAGATATGGCCTTGGATGAAGTTTGTCATGGAAGGGTGGACTTTGGCTTTCAAAAGCCCCAGTCAGTCTGTCTTAGGGTTTTATTGCAGTGAAGAGATATTATAATCAAGGCAATTCTTATAAAAATAAACATTGAATTGGTGCTGGCTTACAGTTACAGAGGCTTAGTCCATTATCACTATGGTGGGTAACATGGCAGTATCTAGGCAGGCATGGTGCTGGAGAAGGAGCTGACAGTTCTACATCTCTATCTGCAGAAGAGGACTGTGTTCTATACTGGTTGGAGCTTAAGCATATATAAGACTTCAAGGTCTGCCTCCACACTGACACACTTCATCCAATAATGCCATACCATTCCAATAAGTCTACTCCATTTGGGCCAAGCATTCAAAAACCTGAGTGGGGGGAGGGGAAGTATACCTATCCAAACCACCACACAGTCCCAATGTCTTTCTCTTCCTGCTGCCTGCAGATCTGAATGTAGAACTCTCAGCTACTTTTCCAGCAATATACCTTCCTTCATGTCACCATGTTTTCTGATGATGGGGTCCAGCTGTGGTTCCAAGTCATCCTCTAAGGGTATCCAGATGCCACTGTACATCAGGCTGGAAGGGGGAAATAGAATCCAAAATGGGTGGAGTTCTGTAGGATGCTGATCTGGCTGGGAGTGAGTGTTGGGAGAGAGAAAGGGAGGGAGAGAAGGCCTTCTCTGAGGATCTTACTGTTACAGCTTTTTAAGGTGAAGGCCTTGATTAATCTTCAATGAAAAAGCTCTTAGAGATGATCTTAGCTTGTGCACATACCTTTATTTGGAGTGGGCTTATATGCATTCACTTTATTCAAGGTGCACCAGGGCTATACATTGACTTTGGAGAGTTGGAAAGAGTATTCAGGGTAAATGAAAATCATTGGCTAGAATTTTAAAGTTCTGTGAATACCTCATTTATATGGAGAGGCATTTCAGGCCCAGGTACTTTCTGGGCAGGTTCTTAATCAGAAAAAGAGGAAGTTGGAACTTGTAGTCTTGTAGGAAGACTACTCAACCTTTCTCACACAAAGAATGTGGGGGTTGGCCTCACCAGACAAGGTCAGAGAAGGTGAAACCCTGCTGGTAAACAGAGTCTCCATTTGCTCTGAGCTCAGAGAAGCTATGAGGTCATGGTAGACTTTGCAGGGTTTCCCCACATTATGACAATAGATTATGTTTGGTTTCAGGACAAGGGACATATTTTATATACCAAAGCAGAAATTCTCCTAACATCCCTCATTTCCTGCCTGGAATACCCTGCCTCCAACTTTGAACTTTCTACCCCAGGAGCTTGGCTACCCTTCCTTCAGAGGCTCCTTCCTATATAATGCAAACATTTGGGTCTCTCTTCCCCTTTTCTCTCTCTGTGCTTGTGCCTTTTCTTTCTTTCTCCTCTCCCCGACTTTTCCCCATGATGACCTTCCACGTCGCCTCAATCCTAGGGGCCAGTAAACTTGCCCAGGAGCAGCTTTCCAATAAACCTGCCTTTAATAGAATCTAATCTGGCTTGAATTGGCTCATTTCACCAGTGGTGGAGAAATAACCTATCAGACTAAACCTTGGAAACAGTAACCAAACAGAATTAAATGCTTTCCCTTATAAGAGTTGTCATTGTCATATTGTCTATTCACAGCAATAGAACACTGACTAAGACACTCATTTCTTCCCATCACCATCACTTTGAGATGGGGGGTGGTTGCTTCTACCATACTCTTCTGTTTCTCTTTCAAATAAACAACACAAAGATATCAAAACTTATTAACAAGCTACAAAACTAAACTGGGCAGGTTTTGAGGCTACTAAAACCCAGGCTATTAATAATCAGATAAATGCTCCATTACTTGCCAACTGAGTCTTGCTCTGCCTCATTTTTGTCCTCATGCATGCTTCTTTTGCCCATGTGTTCGTTGTCCATCATGCCTCAATGTCAATTTTCTTTTTCCCTTACGTTTTTCCCTTTCCCCATGGTCCCTACCTGAGACCCTGTACTCCATCTCAAGTTCCACCATCCTCTCTCTCTTTCCCAGTCACAGGCCTTTATTGTATATTGTACAATCACAGACTATAGGGTAACATTCTTTACAGCACATTGGTCAATAAAATGCCCATGTCCTGACAGCAACCTGATATTGGGGCACAGAATTCAGCATCTGAATATACAGCAAACAAAACCAAAATTAACAGCTAACTCTAGCCCTTCTTCCTCCAATGTGTATCAAATCTCACTTACAGATGGTAATGGAATTAGTACCTTGAACCGAAGAGAAGACTAAGCATAGCCCAGAGACCACAGAAAACAAACAAATGAAGCTATAATTACTGAAACACAAAATATGATATTAATAAAAGAAGCAAAAGAGCATCAAAATGATCATGCTTTTCAATATTAACTTTATACAATAATGGCCTCAGCTCTGTAATCATAAAAAATATGCTACTATAACTACAGAGACACATTAACATTAACACAATAATAGTAGGTGATTTCCATATCATACTTTCTTTCATAGGCACGTCATCTGGGCAAAAAATAAAAATAGAGAATTCAATGACAGTATACATGTAGTAGATGTAATATATAACAAACACATACAGTACATCCCATACACACACTTAAGAACATGTACTCTTCTCAGCAGACCATAATATAATATAGACCACATCTTTGCACAAAAATAAATATTAAAAATTATTAAAATTAAAATAATACTGTGAATCCTTTATGGCTACAATGCCACAAGCTTAAAATCAATGGCAAATGAATCTCAAATAATTACACAAATCATGGAGATTTAAAGAACTTGTTACTGGGTGATGAATGCATCAAGGAAGAAATAAAGCAAGAAAAATATAAAGTTTCCCAGAATTGGGTGAAAATGACAGCTCAACACAACAAAAACTCTGGAATATATTAAAAGGCATGCTAAGAGGGAAATTTATAGCTCTAAAAGCCCACAAATGAGCACAAATAAATGACTTAATGACGTAACTTAATAATTTGAAAATACAAAGACAAGCCAATCCAATCCAAATTCTAATAGATGGGAAGAAATAATAACACTGAGAGCCAAAATTAATAAAAGAGAATAAAAGACAGTATGAAGAATCAATCCATTCAAGCACATATTCTTTGAAAAGATAAGAAAGACTGAAAGACTTTTGGATAGTTAACAAAAAGAAAGAGATGACCCACAGAAGAATGATGGGTATTGGGTTGATCTTCATGAATTGCTCAGCTAACTTTCTTGTACCACTTAGAACAATCTGCCCAGGGATGGTACCATCATCTGTGGGCTGAATCTTCTCACAACAATAAATCAACCATCAATCATCACTAGGTTGAATGAAACTTCTCATATCAAGCAGGCAGTCAATAATCAAGTTCCCAAAAGACTTGCCTACTAGCCTATTTGATTCAGTCAATTTCTTAATTGCAGTGGTTCTAGGTTCTATAAGAAAGCAGGCTGAGCAAGCCATAGGAAGCAAGCCAGTAAGCAGTTCCCACCTCTAATCCCCATGGCCTCTGTATCAGCTTCTGCCTCCTGGTTCCTGCCTTATTTGAGTTCCTATTCTGACTTCCTTTCCTGATGAACAGCATGAAATGAATGTGTTGAAGTGTAAGCTGAATAAACTCTTTTCTATACAACTTGCTTTTTTGTCATGGTGTTTTGTAGCAGCAATAGAAGCCTCTATTCATAGCCCAATTTTCCTGTGAATAATTATTAGTTTTTCAATCATTGTATGTATTTGTTCATTTATAAATATATTTATCTGCTAACCTTATTTAACCACTTTGCAAGAGGGTTTTAAATGAGAAATTCAACCATTTTACCATCCAACATCTTTTTATTTATTTTGCTCTTATACAATACATACCAACTACAGCCCCCAACCCCTCCCTACTCCCACTCTCCCCCCATGTCTTCTCTCCCTCAGTTTCACTGCTCCCACATTTCTTTTTAGAACAGAATAGGCCTCCCAGTAATATTAACTGAACTTGGCATAACAAGATACAATAAGACTAGGCATATACCCTCATATCAAGACTGGACAAACCAACAAAAACTGCGAGGTAAAGAACTAAAGTATGAACTCAGAGGGCCTGGTGCAGACTCATGCTGGCTCCATGTTTGCCTCTTCAGTCCCTGTGAGTCCCTATGAGTTCTACTTAGTTGATTCTGTGGGCTATGTTCTCCTCCTGTCCTTGACCCCTCTGAGTCCTACAACCATTCCTCCCTTCTTTTGCAGGGTTCCCGTAGCTCTGCCTAATATTGGCTGTGGGTCTCTATATCTGCTCCCATCAGATGCTGGAGAAAGACTCTAATAATGACTGGACTAGGCACTGATTGTACAAGTAGAGCAGAATAACATTAGAAACCATTTCACTGACATTTTTTAATCAGTTTTATTTAGTTTTACCCTAGGTCTCTGAGCCACCCAACTTCCAGATACTGTTATTATGTGCCCCTTTCCATTTCCGATTTTGTCAATTTTGATTATTTCTCTTTCTGTCTCTCAGCTTGGATAATGGTCTGACTATCTTGTTGATTTTCTCAAATAACCAACTTTTTGTTTTATTTATTTATTTTGTTTCTTTTCCTTTTGGCTTCCAGTTTGATTATTTTGTGCTGTCTTCTCCTCTTAGGCATGCTGGGTTCCTTTTGTTCTAGAGCTATCAGGTGTGCTGTTAAGCTGCTAGAATGAGATCTCCCTAATTCCTTTATCTCCATAAACTTTACTGTATTCTTAGTTCTATAAACTTTCTTTTTAGCCTCACTTTCATTGTGTAACATAAGTTTGGGTATGCCATGCAATAATTTTCACTGAATTCTAGGAAGTCTTTGATTTCTTTCTTTCTTTCCTCCTTCCTTGACTCAGTATTCTCTCTCTCTCTCTCTCTCTCTCTCTCTCTCTCTCTCTCTCTCTCTCTCTTTGGTTTTTTGAGACAGGGTTTCTCTGTATAGCCCTGGCTGTCCTGGAACTCACTTTGTAGACCAGGCTGCCCTCAAACTCAGAAATCTGCCTTCCTCTGTCTCCCTTAAGTAGAGAGTTGTTCAGTTTCAGTGAGTTTGTAGACTTTCTGTTGCTTCTGTTGTTATTGAAATCCAGGTTTAATCCATGGTGGTCTGATAGGATGCAAGGGCTTTTATCAGTTTTCCTGTATCTGTTGAGATTTGCTTTGTGATTAAGTATGTGGTCAATTTTGGAGAATGTTCCATAAGTTGCTATGAGAAGAACATAAGTTCTTTTATGTGGGTGATATATTTTGTAGCTTTTAGTTGAGTCTATTTGGCTTTGGCTTATAAAGTCTGTTAGCTCCAATATTTCTGTTTAGTTTTTGTCTGGATGACCGGTTTATTGATGAGGGTTGGGTATTAAAGTCTTCCATCATTAATGTGTGAGTGTCAATGTGTGATTTAAACCTTAGGGTTTTTTTTTTTTTTTTTTTTTTTCCAAACATTTACGTCTTGCATTTGTGGCATAGATGTTAATAATTGACATGCTATCTTGGTGGAATTTTTTTTTTTTGGTCAATATGAAGTATCTTTCTCCATCTCTTTTTATTAGTTTTGGTTTAAAGTCTATTTTGTTAGATATTAGAATGGCTATACTGGCTTGCTTCTTAGGCCCATTTTTTTTTTTTTTTTTGAAAAAAAAAAAAAGTTTTTTCAATGCCTAATGTTAAGGTAATGTCTATCTTTTATACTGAGGTGTGTTCCTTGTATGCAGCAAAAGTATGGGTTCTATTTTTCACATCCATTTTATTACTTTGTGTCTTTTATTGAAGAATTCAGCCTGTTGATACTGAGAGGTATCAGTGATCAATGATTGTTAATCCATGCTATTTTGTTGTTGGTGGTGATGTTGATTGTGTGTGTGTGTTTCCCTTCTTTTGGTTTTACTGGTGTGAGATTACTTATTTTCTGTGTTTTATGAGTATAGTTAATATCCTTGGGTTAAATTTTTTTCTTCTAGTATTTTCTGTGGGGCTGGATTTGTAAATAGATATTGTTTAAATTTGACTTTATCCTAGAATAACTTGTTTTCTCCATCTATGGTGCTTGAAAATTTTCCTTGATTTAAAAGTGTCCATTTGAGCTGGGGCTTGGATATGGCTGGGAGGAGAGGAGAGGGACTGGAGATGGGTGGACAGCCTACTGAATATTATATCAGGTATGGCCTATGGTTGGGCAGGGGCTGTCTGCCTGAGGGAGTGGAAAATGTGAGGGTCAGGGTTCACGTGTGGCTTGTCTATCTGTTCTTTTAAAGAGGTGAGCCTGTAGTTACACAGGAGTGTTTGCTGGAGAGAACCTAGAGAGTGGGGGAGGTCTGTGAACAGGGCCCTTGTGTGACCTGTGGTTGGGTAAGGGATGTCTGCCCCAGGGTGCAGAAATAGTCACCACTCAACATCTTAAACTAGAATCTTCACCTCACACTTACTCATTTAACAGCTCTTTATGTATCTCCACAGACAGTTTTGCACACTGGAGATTAGACAGTATCATGCCACTAAAGAATTTCTTTGTTTCTTTTCTCATCCCCTTGGTGAATATCATGAACATACCTAACATGATTTCCTGGAAATTCACAAATGACCATTTTGTGAGCCCAAGATGTAAATAGTAAGACACTGTAATAGACATATTGAAATTGCTTAGTATGAGAAAATATTCTTTCATGGCAGTATTTTAAAAACAAAGAAATGAAGGACTTTATGGTATCTAGAATCTAGATTCCATAGAGATCACATATCTGGGATCATAATTTAGAAGGGTTTCAAGTTGTTATACAAATAGAGAGGTGTTATACAATTAAAGTTTACTAAGGAAAATTCCAGCATTCATGATTTACATCAAGTGTAAAACAAAACCAGAAACATTTAAGGTAAAGAGGGGAGTCTTCTTTATGAGTATTTCATGTAACACAGTACACAACCTAAGTCTGACAAAATAATTCAGACTTGGTACCATGCACCTGTTTAGTAATTTCTTCAGTGTCCAATAGTTTTGTGATCCAGTGCTTCATTCAACTACTTATAATGCATAAACAACGCATCTGCTTTGTGGTTTTGGTTTTGAGTCAGTGAGCATTGTCTGTCCAGGTGCTCATAGCTCCTCATCTTCACATCTACCCAGTAAGTAGTGAATGAAAATAAAAATTAAAATTTGTTTGAACAGTGGTATCACAAATGTTTTACAGTACACAATTTCATATTGCTTATTATTTTTCTTCTATAAGAAAGCATGTTCTTACATAAATTTCTGGAAACAAATTCTTGTAAACCACATGATTTCCACTGAATTCTTTAAAATTGGACATTATAATACTAAAGATTTTCAATGACAATGTAGTAAGACAACAATGCTAAAAGCTTTATGTACTTTAGAAAATTAGAAACTATTTAGGGAAGTATGAAATGGATGACTATTTTAGCAGTCCCAGGACTAGGGGTTTTGTTAGAATCTTAGATTTTCAATGGCGGAATTTACATTACTGGTTTTCCATTTTCTGCCTATTGCCTTCTGTTTACAGCTTGTCTCCAATCTAGGCATCATCATGATGGAGCTCATTTTATAATCAATGATGTCTGAAACAGAAACAGAGGTGAGGTTCTTCATCCACCCCTAAGATGGGAAATTCATATAATTGACTATAATCTTTTGGATTCTAGCTAATCTATGTGCCATTTTTGAAACACTGTTTATTTTTCTCTTATCCTATTAGTTTACTGAATACATTAGTTGCTAATTTCATTTTAACCTTATGATCAGACTTGAATCTTGTTTTACCTACTTAACCAATATCCTATTGAAATAGAATGAAGAGGGTGTGCCCTTATTGCTAAAGATTCTGCAAACTTAGGGCAAAGGACTTGGATGAATTGAGCTATATTTGATTTGAAAGCCTCTTTCCTGAGACCTCAGAGAAGAGCTTATTCTGCCTCTTTGCTAGACCAGTATACATCTTTATTGCATTGAAATCTTATTCTTATATCCATGGGTAAGAGCAGCTGGTAGATATTATCAAAGAAGTCTGCCTTTGCTGCAAATGGAGACCATCATATAAAACCACAATTGAATACAATGAAAAAAAAATCAGCAGATTGTATGGAGCTCAGCCCATGTGAGTATTTCTGTATCACAGCTCTTGAATCTATGGTTCAAAGAACATTGCTGAAGAGGAGGTAGAAAGATTGGACGAAGCAGAATAAAAAGTCTGATATGAAGTGATCTACCTTAGAAGTGGCTGCATAGACAGTACTAGAACAATGGTAATATATCCATAGATATGTTTATAGGGAAAAGAGGAAATTTTATGAGGTCCCATACCTAGACAAGAACTACATGCAACTGCTGTGAGGAGAAGCCCCCTTACATGTCTAAAGCAGCTCAGTCAGTGTCAAAACCATATACAAGCCAACACTTACTACCAACTCAGCAGGTTGTGTGTGTGTGTGTGTGCACGTGCACACGTTGTCTTTTATTCACATACCAAAAAAGATTATTTCAAACATATTTTCACTGATTTGATGTTCCTCTTCTTTTCCACTCAATAAAGTTTTCCTATATTTAACTGTATGTGTACAGCACTATAAAGAAATTTGCCCCAATTAGCCTGACAGTTTCTCAGAACAATGGACATAGTACTACCTGAGGACTCAGTTATACCACCCCAGGGCATATACCCAGAAAATGCTCCAACATATAACAAGGACAGTGCTATTTTCATAGAAGCCTTATTTATAATAGCCAGAAGCTGGAAAGAACCCAGATGTGTCTCACTAGAGGAATGGATACAGAAAATGTGGTACATTTACATAATGGAGTACTACTCAGCTATTAAAAACAAAATTTCATGAAATTCTTAGGCAAATAGATGGAACTAGAAAATATCCTGAGTGAGGTAACCCAGTCATAAAAGAACACACATGGTATGCACTCACTGATAAGTAGATATTAGGCAAAAAGCTCGGAACACCCATGATACAACTCACAGACCATATGCAGCTCAAGAAGAAGGAAGACCAAAGTGTTGATGCTTCAGTCCTTTTTAGAAGGGGGAACAAAATACTCGTGGGAGGTTGAGGGTGGGAGGTACTTGGAAGGAAAGAAGAGTGGAAGGAGGAAAAGGGGGGGGGAATCAGGTGTGCAAGGAGACTGGGATGATATACAGAGGGTCAGGAATTTGAACACAGGTTTGTAGCAATGAGGGATGGAGAACTTGGGACAGCCACCAGCAAGTCCCAAATGCCAGGAAAGCAAGAGGCTTCCAGAACCCAATGGAGATGAGATTAGCTAAAATGCTCCAAAGTGGGGAAGGAGAACCTGTAGAGACCATATCCAGAAGTTAGGTAAGGCCTCTGGTTGGGGGATGGGGCCACCCACTCATCTCCAAGGTTTTAACTCAGAATTGCTCCTGTCTAAAGGCAACACAGGGACAAAATGAGGAGCAGAGATTGAAGGAAAGACCATTCAGAGACTTCCCTAGCTGGGGATCCATCCCATAAACAGACACCAAATCCAGACACTATTGCTGATGCCAAGAAGTGCTTGCTAACTGGAGACTGATATAGCTGTCTCCTGAGAGACTCCGCCAGAGCCTGACAAATACAGATGCAGATGCTTGCAGCCAACCATTGGACTGAGCACACGGTCCCCAATGGAGGAGTTAGAGAAAGGACTGAAGGAGCTGAAGGGGGTTTGCAACCCCATAGAAATGACAACAATATCAACCAATCAGACCCCCCCAGAGCTCCCAGGGACTAAACCACCAATCAAAGAGTACACATGGAGCAACCCATGGCCACATCCACATATGTAGAAGAGGATTGCCTGGTTGGGCATCAATGGAAGGAGATGCCCTTGGTCCTGTGAAGACTCAATGCCCCAGTGTAGGGGAATGCTGGGGCAGGGAAGCAGGAGTGAGTTGGTGGGTGGGGGAGCAGCCTCATAGAAGCAAGAATGGGATAAGGTGTTTGTGGAGGGCAAACCAGATAACATTTGAAATGTAAATAAATAAAATATTCAATAAAAAGAAAAAACAAAACAACAACAAAAAAGAAATTGCCCCAACTACCTTCTAGGCTGAAGGTGCTCTTGATGGTCTTAATGAGGACTGAGTTTGAATCTACTAAAATTTGTGTAAAGAAGCCTCTTGAAGCCTCTTTTAAATCTGAATTACCAGAGTATGAATAAGATAGGAAAGAAACTATCATAAAACTAACATTATTAAGTGAGGTTATGTGGTACTAAAATCCTGCTGATATTTTACTGTAAATATAGTGGGCTACAGGGAATTTTAACCAGAACCTCAACATAGTGGAAGACAGGAAATGGTTATGGGTTTTGCTGAGGTAGGCTTCTTCCCAAGGACAGATAAATAGGGATTTTGATGATTTGGGATTTTTCTTTCATGGTTCATATGGTAGGGAACACACACATATATAGAACAACTGAAAAAAGGTTTAAAATTAGAAAAGGGGTTGGCTTATTCACTGATTCATATTTCAGATGCTAAAGAACAAAAATTTCTAGGCCAAAAGGGAAATAAAAAATAATTATAGCTTACTCAGAAAATGAAATTAATGAGAAGGCTATTTAAATATTGATTGGATTTAGTCAAACTCTGAAGCCTAATCCTTTTGTTCTTGGGTGAAATAAATGAATCAAGCAGTCCATTCAACAAGTTAGATTATACAATCAGAGTCCAGTCAAACTGGATTATTAAGTCCATCCTTCAGTGGATACCTTTTCCTCACCTCAAAACTGTAATTGTTAGAATGTAAGCTGATAACACATGAGAAATGCAGATAGCCAAGGTTTAGGGCTCTAGACTATGCCTACCAAAACTGGTTACTTAAGAGCAAGTGTTTTGGCTTAAATCGAGTGAGAAATAACTTCCATGTTCAGGAGAAGGGAAAGAAAAATATTATAGTTTTAAAAGAAGATTGTGGACGAGTACGAAAGCCTCCCAGAGGAAGGGATGTATGGTGATACCTGAGCAAAGCTGATTTAAATTCCTACCTGACAAATCAGGGAGAGGGATATACAGAATCTCAGCACCAGTGCCAAATATTGCAGAACATGCCTTTAATATATGGGCTTTTTGAAGAACATTTAATATTTTTCTCAGAGCTGGAAAAATGGCTCAGTTAGTTGCCCCGAGGTAAGAAGGACCTGACCTTGACCCCAGAATCCATGTAAAAGGCTTGTATGCATAATCTGTGTATGTATAATCCCATCATAGGTGAGTCAGGGACAGGAGGATACTGGCTCTCTTGCCAATCATCCTAGATCACTTGGCTATTTCCCACAGAGCAGTGACAGCACGGAACCTGTCTCAAAAATAAGGAAGATGGTACCTGAGGTGCAACTTCAATGGTTGTTCTCTGGCGTGCACACAAATGCTCATCTCCATACTCAATCATCCTAGACTAAACAATTTTAAAACAAAGACCAATAAATAAATGAATTTTAGAATCTAGCTTGAAAGCACAAATTGAGATCTTTGTGGTAGGTAAATGAAAACATAGTTACTCTTGTTACAAACACAGAATATCAAAGAATGTCTGCTGCACATTCTGGAGAAAAGATGGTAATCCATGGAGGAACTGATCTCTACAGCAGACAGATATTGATATACAGAGACAATTCTTCCAAAGTTCTGAGTTAGGAACTTCAACTGTGTATGAATCAGACTCAACTAGAAGGATGGCAAAATTTCAAGTCAGTTGGTCCCTCAATTTTCACTTAAAAATAGTTTTAGAAAATGAAATTATTTTTCTTTTTAAAAATTAACATATCTTTGATATATCGGAAGTTAATAAAAAGCTCCATGGGAAATTTAAGATAGGAAACATATTTTCAAACAATTCCTGGACTGTGCAGTCTCATGGCACAGTTAATGTTCCTATATTGTGTTCAACATCTCACAACTGACCCTCTTCTCAATTGAGACACAGGGATGGGAGAAGGACAGAGACCTGTCGTGTGGTCTGATCAAAACTAGATCTGCACTTTAAGCACTGAGTAACGGCAGTGTTTAAGACTGATTAATTGTATGACTTCCCTGTGCCGTTTGGACACCTTCCTGGACAGATGTTTTCTTTCTTGCAGCTGTGTCTTCCCATCTGGCTTCTGGGTTTAAACATACACTGTTAAATATTAGCTTATGGTGCTGAGCTCCCACAACTCATCTGGGAAAACCTATGGGACAAGACCTCGGGAGTCCTCAGCCAGCTTGAACATGGCATGAGCTCAGAGCACAGCCCACTCAGCCCACTGGTAAAGTTTAGGCTTCCTTTGGTCCTGACACAGCCTGCAAGTGTTGCCACGTGAGCCTCATAATGCTCTGTGTTCCTCTTATTTTGTCGGGAGCTGGCCCATGTCACTCTAGCTCTTCAGAGTGACAGGCAGAAACTGGCACACATTGTCCCCCACACTTAGCTCACCTACTAAGCAACCACATCATTAAACTAAAACTGAATGTTAGGAAGGGGGCCACTTCACCCCTGTGTCACAGGGTGGGGGCGTAACATAGGACAAAGCAACTTTCTACTTTTCACATGACACACGGAAGGCTGCTTAACCATTGTTACCTCTTTCCCATGACAACATACTCATCCTACAGGACTCGGTGTTTCACACCAACGATTGTACCTTGGTAACTTGACTTATCCATCTTCATATCTTGTTAGACTAACAGAGTTATGTAATAGAGTTACCATTCCAGATAAAGGAAATATTTGAGGTATAAACATACTAAGGATGGACAACTGATGAGGTGTAGTGAAATGTAGTTCAGAAGAAAAAGGAACTTTAAAGATATATATATATATATATATATATATATATATATATATATATATGTATATATCAATGTAGAGTTTAACAATGAGAACAAATGTAGCTATTAACTTTTTAAAGTTTTTGTTTTGTGAAAGTTATGTAGGCACAAAATATAAAACCAAAACAATTCTTGGGGCCTTTATGTTTACTATTTAAATCAAATTTCTAACTCTCTTGTCCCTTAAGTTCTTCTCTTATTAATTATTGCCTTTGGGGTTTGACTAACATATTAATTATTAATAATTAATTGGTTCCAGTGTGATATTTTTCATATATGCATATAGGATGTACTAGCCAGATCCAACCTCCTTTACCAGTCTTCTTGTCCTCTATCAGTCATGTGCCAACTCTGTTAGACATTGTTCTATATTCGGGTCAAATTTGCTTAGTTCCATGTGCTTTGGAGAGTAGGTGATGCTTATTTTTCTGTGTCTGGATCATTTTACTTCATATAATGTCCTCCACTTGGATTTAGTACATACAGTAATATTTTATTTTTCTGTTTCCATGAAAAATATATTTCACGAGGTTCATATATATCCCATTTTCTTTATCCTAAGTCTCTTCATTGACACCTAGGCAGGCTTTGTTTCTTAGTTGTGAATAGTGCTGCAGTGAATGTGACTAGACAGGTATCTCTTTGGTGAGCTGAATATTTCCTTTGTGACCACAACAAGCGATTGGGTTGATGAATCATATGGTTATCCTAAGATCTAGTTGTTCTTGTTTTGTATTTATTGGCTTAAATTTTTTCATAGTTTATTTTGATTTTGGTTGTTATATTCATATTTTTATGCTTTTTGGACCAGTGAGTTTTATTGGGACTACTTCAAGGATTTGGGGTGAAGGTTTACTTATAGGAACAGAAATGTCTCAAGACAGGTGCATCACTAAGAGCTCATCCCAGCATGGGTGAGGGCTCACAAAACCTGGAAACTTGAAACACACTGCACAACTTGCAGGCAGCTCAACACGTAGAATAGTATCTTAGCCAACTTGGGAGGTCTGAGCCTCTTCCAGGATCTGCTACTGGTCTCTGTTTTTTTTTTCCAGGAAGTTTGGCTGGTCTGAAGGTCTGATACAGTTTTATTTATTTTTTATGAGAACTGGTCATACTCTTTTTCTATAATGACTGTACTAATTTACATTCCTAGCAACAGTGTTTTAATGATTTCTTTTTCTCAATACATTTGACTGAATATTTTGTTGAAATAGCCATTCTAATTGGAGTGAGAAGGTATCCTATCACAGTTTTAGTTTGTGTGTAGGCCAATGATGGCCTGAGGGCTAATGATGACATTATTTTTTCAATATGCTGCTAACCATTAGTATCTCTTAAGATTGAACATCCAATGTATTAGATTCTTGAGTTTCCTTTCCAAACCTGCATCTAGACTTGTCTTCAGTGCACATCTTAATAAATTTTCATACTTAAACACATTTGCATGCAAGTAAAAAATATCTAAATGCAAGTAGAAAATATCTCAACTTCAACAGAAAGTGGCCTGGCAGCCTTTCCAAGGTGACAGCTGCCCTAGGGAGTAACAACTGATGCATTATGCCTGCCATCTTCCATTACTGCTGATCTTGAGTTTCAGATGTAAGCGGGCATTGGTTTCTGTTTGCTAGACATTCTGCACATTCTGTTTATGAAGTATACCCATGCTGTGGCTGTGGCTCTAGTTCATTCTTTCTTATTGCAGAGAAGTTTTCTACTCTTTGAGTGTCTCACTAGGTATTTATTGGTCTCTGACTAGTGAGAATGTGAGTTCCTTCTGGTATGTGGAATTATAAGTGTTTCTGTATGTGTCAAGCAGGGAGCAGATGTTCCCAATTTCTTTTGTATAGATCTAGGAGTAGACTACCTGATACGGGAAAATGTTATGCTTTACCTTTACAAGAAACTGTCAAACAAATTTCCAAAGCAGTTACACCATGTTATACCCTGCAAGCAGTGGCTACTGGCTATTTCCTTCTCAATTTTCTACTCTGGCTTTGTCAGAAAATGGAAACTACTTACTAGGCTGGAGGCTACAATGATAATATTATAGAAACTAAAGAATTTTGTATTAGGACTAAATTCACTCTAATATCTTTCAAAATTGTTAGACATAGGTGCTATTCCACTATAAAAGGACTGTGGCATAAATTACTTCTATGTCTTATGTTCCAAAAATTTTTAAAAAGATTCTAACAAACATCCACTATCCTATGATAATGTTCTGCTGTCAATCACAACAGCTTTCAACTATATCTGTTTTGAGTTGAATTACATCCTCTTCCATGCATAGTTAAGTTCTAGCCATTATGCTTGTAAATGTGACCTTATAGGGAAACCGAGTCTGAGTAGGTGTAATCCAGATAAGACTGAGTCAAACTGAAGTAGAGTAGATCCTGATCCAATGACTAATGTCCTCACAAAAATGAGAAATTTGGACATGAGACAGAAAAAGTGATATATAAACCAAGTGTCATGTGTGATGGTCATCTTAAATGTTAACTTGAGTCATCCATAGCACTCGGATTTTTGAACACTATATTCTGGTTATTTTTGTGAGGGTTGGTTTTTGGATATGATCAATAATTCATTTGCTAAATGAAATAGATCAATCTTTATAATTGTGCATAATGTTCTTCTAGACAACTGAAGGCTTGACAAAAACAAAACCCTTGGCTTTCCTGTTAGTAAAAAGGAACTCATACTACTTCCTGGGTCCCAACCATGAAATCAGGGTTTTTATGTCTTCAAGACTGAGCTGAGCTCTAAACCTTAAGTCTGGGTCTGGAATTTACTTATCTTTGTATAAAAACCATAGTTACAAAGTTTCCCCAGGCTGTTGGACTTGTAACGTAACACAGCCATAGCCCTTCTCCACAGCCCATCACCATTTCCAGATATCAACTCATCCTATGGTTCTTGAGGCTCTGTGCCTCCAGCCTCTGCAATAGTTGTCTTAGTCAGTGTTGTATTTATAGGAAAAGACATCATTACCAAGGAAACTCTTATAAAGAAAAGCATTTAATTTGGGGCTTGCTTACAATTTTAGAGGTTAGTTCATTATCAACATGGCAGGAAACATGGCAGCACAGAAACATACAAGGTGCCGAAGAAATAGCTGAGAATTTTACATCCTGATCCCTGGGAAGATAGAAATGTCAAAGACTATCCCAGTGACAAACATTGCCAAAGAAGACCATAGCTACTCCAACAAGGTCATATCTTCTAATCCTTCTAATTCTTTCAAACAGTCTACTCTCTAGTGACTAAACATTTGGATATATGAGCATATAGGTGTCATTTTTATTCAAAATGATACAGTAGTAAAAAACTTTTTTTTTAGGGAAAGCAACATCAACAACAACAATAACAACAACAAAGACATTTCTTTTCCTTTATTCTGAACAGTTATGACTAAAGCTCGTTAGATAAACAGGAGCCATGGTGATGTACATAAAACAGAATTATTTAATATGTAAGACTAAAATAAAAAAAGTCTATTTCCGCATTGTAATACTTAAGAAGATATTTTCTTAGTTTGAGTTTTGTTCTTTCAAATCTATTTTACCAGTTGTAAATGTTTTATATTCACATATATATAGCTTATACCTTTTTAAAATTACTTTAAAGTCATGGTTGCCTTTATGATGTAAATCCTGGGAAATATCCTGTTGCTTGTCTTTTTTTCTCTCTAGAATATGATTTTTTGGTATTTGGAACTTTGCTGACTTGGCACATATTCTCTATAAAGCTATACTTTTATATTTTTTATTGTGTTTTGAAATATGTGTATATGTGCATGTGCATGAAAAGGGACTCGGATCCCTTGGAGCTAGTTACAGGCAGTGATGAGCTATTTGAAATGGGTGCTGGTGGTTGAGCTCAGGTCTTCTGAAGAACAGTAAATACGCTGAAACACTGAGCCAGCTCCCCAGTTATAGTCACACCTTTGATGGTCACTCGTTTCTTCTCCTTTGGTGGTATTTTTATAAACAATGACTTGTCCATTGTTGTCCTTTATATTTCTTTCATCTAAGATCCTGTGGTTAAATGAACTTAACAGTTTTAAAAGATTAAGTAAATTATATTTTACTCTTAATTATGAAAACAAAGGCATTTACCTATAGGATATATAAAAACAGTCAGAAAATTGAAAGTAAAAAATAAGCATCACCCATAATTATGAAACTAATGTTTGTTAACATGTTTTATTGTGCTCTCCAGGGACTGAACTCTGGATATCAGGCTTGGTGGGCAGAACCATTATGTATCGAGCTATCTCTCTATTCCTAAATGATTATTTTGAAAGACTTCAAATACAATTTAAGTTGAGTATTTGATTTTCCATTATAAGATAATATTTTCCCCATGTATGTTTTAATACTTATCTTTCTTCATTTTTTTCAAGTAGTTTAACTTTTTAAAAAAGAGCTGTTATAGAATTCGGTGTTATAGTATAGACATACAAGAATGAACATATTCAATCAGTAATTAGTAGTGATGATAAAGAAAGTATATGCTATTATGTGGGTACACATATATAAATACCATGTAGTCTTAATATAAAATGCCTACACATACTTATAAAAGACTAAATTTTAGTGTGCATTTCATTTTGAATATTAAAAAGTTACTATTCTGCATATGGAAATTCATTCTCCTGGAACTCTGGGCTTCTTTTCTGTCTCCCCCCATACCTGATCCTGCCTCCCTTTTCTTTTCCTCCTCCTCTCTCCCACCTAGGTCCCTCCCTCCCTCTGCCTGCCATAATTATTTTGTTTCCCCTTCTAAGTGGGATTTAAGCATCCTTACTTGGGCCTTCCTTCTTGTTTTACATCTTAGGGTCTTTGGGTTGTATCCTGGGTATTCAGCGCCTTTTGGCTAATATCCACTTATTGATGAGTACATACCATGAATTTCCTTTTGCGTCTGAGTTACCTCACTCAGGATGATATTTTCTAGTTCCATCCATTTGTCTGCAAAATTCATGATGTTCCTGTTTTTTAATAGTTGAATAGTATTTCATTGTGTAAATGAACCACATTTTCTATATCCATTCTTTGGTTGAGGGATATCTGGTGCTTCTAGTTTCTGGTTACTATGAATAAGGCTGCTATGAACATAGTGGAGCATGTATCCTTGTTGTATGGTGGAACATAGTTTGGATATATTTCTAGGAGTGGTATAGCTGCATCTAGAACTATTTCTAATTTTCTGAGTAACCACCAGATTGATTTTGAGAGTGGTTATACCATTTTGTAATCCCACCAGCTATGGAGTTTTTGATCTTAGCTATTCTGATTGGCACATATGTAGCAGAAGACAGCCTTGTCTGGTCTCAGTGGAAGAGTATTCACCTAATCCCTTAGAGACTTGATGCTCCAGGGAAGGGGATGTGCCCCAGGAGGGGAGGCACCATCTCAGAGGGAAAGGGGATGGGTGATGGGTAAAGAACTCTGGGAGGAAGGCTGGGAGGGGCAAAATTTGGGGTGTAAATAAATAAAATAAAAAAGAAGTTATTATTCATATCAGTTTATCTGCACTGTTTAGTTTTTATATGAGTAACAATTTTCTTTATGTTTATTTACTGTATAATACACACAGACACACAGACACAGACACAGACATGTGAAAGTCATCATTTAGTCTGCATACTTCTAACATATGTCAACAATTCTAGCGCTTGGGAGGCTGAGGTGAATGGACTACAATTTTGGGGACAGTGTAAGCTATGGTACAAGAATCTGCCCGAAGAAAAAAAAGAATCATATACTTGCTGTTTTCTGGGTTACCTAATTTATTCTATATTATTATAAATAGAGCAAATTATTCTTTATCCAAAGGTCAAAAATATTCTATTCATTTCTTCCATAATTTTTAAATTATCTTCATTATTAAACTCATAACAGTAAACAGGTTGATCATTTTCAGTTTTTCATCTCATATTTGTTATTTTATGCTACTTCACAGATTAATATTCTAAATATAAACTATTAAAATTATCTGGATAGCAATAGTAATTATTTTTATTATTTGAGAAAAGGTCTCACTGTTTAGCCACTACTGGCCTAAGGCTTGTTAGATAGACCAGGTTGCCCTTTAACTTAGAGATTCACCTGCCCCTGCCTCCTAAATGCTGAAATTAAAAGCATGCGCTACATCCCTAGCTCACTTTGTAGCTGGTCTAAAGAGTGATTTCTAAGATAGTTAGGGCTACACAAAGAAACCATGTATCAAAAACTGAAAAAGAAAAAAACAAATAAAAATAAACAAGACAACAAATAAAAAAGCAGAGAGAGAGAATGAAAGAGATAGAGATAGATAGATAGATAGATAGATAGATAGATAGATAGAGGAACAAACCCTCGAGTCCTGCCATAGGTGATGCAACTTCTCTATCAAATATGCTCTCCCTAAAGGCTGCGTATTCTCCCTATAGGCTGTCACCAACTGGTGACCAGGTATTCAAGTAAATGAGTGGCATTTCTCAATCAAACCACTACACTAGTTTTGTCATGTAGATACAATTACATTCAATATTAGGTAATTTTCTATAATATTTTTAAATAACACAAACATATAGTTCACATTTCTAATTATTTCTTTTGTGATATATATTATATATATATATGAAACTTGATAATTTTGAGTAATTTTAAAGATTTTAAAGCATAAAATAAATTGCTTTAAAACTTCCTTTTTGCCAGTATTCATATATTATTTATATTTGATCTTTAGTGGCCATAAAAATATCTTAATTAAATTAACTTTTAAATGGCTACATAAAAACATTAAATTTTGCCTATTAAATAGGTACCATATGTATCTTATAATTTTTAATTCTGGAAAAAATATCAGCTTTACTTCTATGAAGGTATAAAAAATGGAAGTAAAATAGAATACTCAGACTGGAACTTACCAAACCTTGGCATACTGATGTGCTCATACTTCTAACAAATGACTTTGGAGATTAAAAATTTACTCACACAGCTACACTATCTCCCCCTTCACTCCCATCTCCGGCCTCCCCTCCCCCATCCCTGCTTCTGGCAATGAGAAGGGATCATCTAGATACTCACCAACTGTACCAAAAGTCTGCTGCCCTCTAGATTTTATCTTTAGCATCAGAGCACTTATTCCAAACTCTCTCTGTGACCATGGTTCCCAGTACTGACAGGAAAGCAATCATAGACCCCCTGGTACCTACCAAATTGCTGCTGTGCCCTGAGATTGAATCTGAGCTGACATTCCAAACTTCTGCCACTCAGTTGTTCTCAGTGAAAACAGGTAAGGTATTGAAAGATACTGAGCCTCTACCCTACATTCCCACAGTTCTCTTAGCTCCTGGTGCTGCCACGGAAGAAGTCCCCAGACCATCAGCCCCAAGTCCATGCTTCTACCCACCCAACTAACTTCAGATTTGCAAATACAAGCATAAAAACCAAAATATTATGAAAATCCACAACAATGAATATTCTCTAAAAATTGCCGTTTAATAATGACCCACAGTGAGAATGACCTGGAAGAACTTCTAGACAAAGTACTCTAAGTGCCAATCACAACTATGTTAAAACAATTTAAAGATGTGAATGAACTTCAGAAAGAAAAAAGCAGCAACAAGAAAGAAATAAGTAAGTCAGTATAAAATATGAAGATAAAGGGAATAATTCAAGAAAAGCCAATCTGAAATAATGTCCAATAAACCAGATGGAATCCTCAGTGGAAAGCCATGCCAATAGCATAGGTTAGGTGGGAAAGAGAATATTGGGGCTGGTATATGAGGCAGAAGAATTGGATAACTCTATAAAAGTACATGATAAATTAATAAAATCAATGAATAGGGCATGAGGGAGCTCCGAGACAACATAAAAAAGACCCAACTTTCCAACTATGGGCTGAGGTAGGATAATATCAATACCAAGCTTATTTTATAGAATTCATATTTTTATCAAATCCTGGAAGAAAAACTTCCACACTGAGTGTAATACATGCCTATCTATGCATGAGAGGTCCACAGAACTCCAAGTAGACAGACTCAGGAAAAAAACAAAAAACAAAAGCAAAACAAAAATCAAACAAACTTCCTCATGATATGTAGTTTTGTAGTTACAACATTAAAAACACAGAGCAGAAACTAAAAAGATGGCTCAGTGTTTAAGAGTACTGGCTGTTATACCAGGTTTAATTCCCAGAATTCATACGGTAGCTTACAATGGTCAGAAAGTCCAGTTCCAGGAGATATGACAACCTCACAAAGATGTACATGCCAGCAAAAACAGTAATGCACGTTAAATGAAAATAAATAAATTATTAAAACATAGAAAAAGAAACAGCCCCTCATAAAGTCAAAATCATCAGAATAATACCTTATTACATGATAGAATCTTCAAAGGCTAGATAGTCCTAGAAAGAAGTATTCCGAGTTCTAAAAGATAACAACTGTCACCCTAGACCATTACACCCAGAAACAGTATTAAAATTGGAGAAGAAATAAACACATTCCAGATTAAAACAGATTAAATAGAATTTATAAATACTAAGCCAGGCACATATAGGATATTGGAAAAAAATTCTTCAATCTTAGGAGAAGGATAAACACAGCCTAAAGGTCATAGGGCATAAATAAACAACACCAGGACAGCTGTACAAAGAGGTTGATTTAGGGCCTGACTCAGCTGCGGGCTGAGGAGACACACAAGGGAAGTGATCATCTCGGGAGCCAGATCATCTGACCCAGGACCCCCGCATGCCATGCCGTCCGAGAAGACCTTCAAGCAGTGCTGGAGATTCAAAGAGTGAAAGATGTCTGGCTCATCCGGGAGCAGTACCCCACCAAGATCCCAGTGATCAAGAGATACAAGGGGGAGAAGCAGTTGCCTGTCCTGGACAAGACCACCTTTTACCTGATCATGTGAATATGAACAAGCTCATCAAGATAATTAGAAGGTGCTTGCAGCTCAATGCTAACCAAGCCTTCTTTCTCCTTGTGAATGGTGTGTCCACACCCAGCTCTGAAGTGTACCAGAGCGAGAAAGATGAAGACAGCTCTCTGTACATGGTTTATGCCTCACAGGAGACATTCGGGGCAGAGCTGGCTGTGTAAGGCTGGAACAATGCCTAATGGTTGTTAAGCCCTTACCAAGGCAAAAAGGGACATTACCAGCGGATGCTGGTCAGTTCACCACCCACAGATCAGAATGTAGGCGCCCACACAGGGAATTAGGAACTGTTTATCAGCCAGAAACTGAGCTTCATGCAAGTGCATTCAGCCTGGAAACTCGTCTAAACTAGGCTACCTTGTGTTCAAACTTTAGAAGTTTACAATAAAATACTTTGCATCCTAAGTTGCCAATAAAAAGACCAAGTTATTTTGACATTTTTCTCCCTAGTAGGGACTTAAAATAGAAGAGGTGTCAGGGGCAGTCTCTTCATGAGACTTGCTGTCTTCTCTAAAAGGGCTTCCAATCAGGAAAGAAGTCCCTCTAAACAGTCCCTCGACCCAGGTCGCCTGGTAGAGGTCCCCAGAGAGCTCTGGCTTTGCCCAGAACAGGTCAGGTATGTAGGATCTCGCTCTAAGCTGGGTCTTGGTCCTGCCTCAGCCACGCCATTTCCCGCTTAGCAGTTCAGGGACACCCACTCGCTGCTTAGACGTTACCGCTGCACCGCTGCTCAGAGGCCAGTTCTAACCTTGCCCAGGGCTTGCTTGGTCCATCTTCTTAAGAGACTGCAGAGCAAAGTGTGTTTCTCCTGGTTTGGATTTTGTCTGGTCCATGCCTGCTTCAGGGAGAGAGCAAGCAGGTGTGCAACGCTGGCCTTAGGATGCAGTTGTTAAAACGGTAGACTGGAAGTCCAGATGTACTCGCTCCGGACTTGGTTCACAGCTATTTGTCAGTGTGTAACTGTCTTTGTAATAGTGGTTCTGACAGCTGTTGGGATCTCCCCATTACATGTCAGTACATACACGTGAAGATGACACAGCTGTGACGGCAACAGCAACAGGAGACATGCTCTTGACAGACATGTAGCCACTTCCAACTAAAGCAAGCCTCTACTTCCTGCTACCTGCATGTAGTCCACTGTGACACTTAGACCATCCCTGGCCACTCACTCACTCTTGGTCTGAGAATCTCAGTGAGAACTGACCGCTGTCATTGATGGAAGCTAACATAGCCACCTCCCAATCTAGGTCCACACAGGCACCCCATTCTTCCCTGCACGCAGCTGTCCTTGCTAACCTTCAATGTTATTTTACATTGTGTCAATCCTCACTGCTCTGTCTTGTATATGTCATTATGTCCCTGGTTTTTATAACTATGGTGCTATCAGTAAGGATTCCTGTAATACTTCTTTAAAAATGCTGCTCAGAAGGTGGCCTCCATTATAGGACACCTGTACACTCTGATGCACTAAGCCAATAAAGGCACAACTGAAAAAAGAAAAGAAGTTGATTTAGTTTATCATTGCTGTGACCATGACCAAAGCAAGATGGGGAGGAAAAGGTTTATTTGGCTTATACCTCCATATCAATGTTCATCATTGAAGGAAGTTAAGACAGGAACTTACACAGGACTGATAGTTGGAGGCAGGAGCTGATGCAGAGACCATGGAGGAGAGCTACTTACTGGCTTGTGCCTCTTGAGTTGGTCAGCCTGCTTTCTTATGGAGCCAGGACCACCAGCCCTGGAATGGTACCACCCACAATAGCCTGGAGTCTTCTCCATCAATCACTAAGAAAATGCCTTACCACTTTGCCTATAGCTAGATCTTATAGAAGCATTTTCTTAATTGATGTTTTCTCCTCTCAGATGACCTTAGCTTTTATCAAGTTGACATAAAACTATCCAGCACACCGGTCTAAAAATTACCACAAAATAAACAGAATGGCAGGAATTAACACACATCTTTCAATCATAAGTCTTAATATAAACTATTTGAATTCTCTAGTAACAAATTAAAGAGTTATAGACTGGATTAGAAAACAAGAGCTATCATTTTTCTAACTTACAAACAAAACAAGACAAAACAAAAACAAACAAACAAAATCAACCATACCTCACCACCAATGGTATATATTACCATTGTGGGACCATGAAGGGTAGCCTTGTTCCAGGTTGAGCTAAGTTTAGAAGCCCTAGAGACCCTTAAGGGACAGAAAACACTTTTCCTGTTCTGGGGTACTAGGCCCCTGTCACTAGCTGCAGCCTTCCATAGATTTTTGGCCATCAATCACATAAGGGCAACACCCCAAGCCCCTCCACATGTAGAGAACCTGACCTGTGGTCACATAGGCTCAAGACAGATCTCCATTTTAATTAGGTGCCTAAAGGCCTGGAGGGCTTAGCCAAATAAGCTTTCCTTCCCAGTCATTCCTTCTTGCAAAAGGTATTTAACCTCAGGCCCACCCTGAGAAAGTGGGACATGGTTTTTCTCATTCACTTTCTGACACCATGGCAATAAATGCCTTAAAATGCTGGATTGCCTCTTTTCATTTGCATCCATGGTGGAGAACCATGGAGAAGGCCTTCACCTATAGAGCCATCATCTAATCCCTTGTAGAAAGCCTCTCTGAGCTCCCAGCCCCAACCAAGCCCAAGCCCAAGCCAACTGCTGACAAGCCAAGGGCTGTCACTGTGGGACCAGCCAGAGCTCCCCTTGCCTTTGCCCCAACCCCCATGCCCATGGCTCCGGGCTAGATGTCCAAGAGTATGAGAGGCAGATGGCCCTGGCCTCATCACAGGCCTGGCAACTACCAAGCCAGCTCTAGCTGTCCTGTGCCTCAAACTGTGCTTCCTCACCCCCAGAGTCATGGCCTGGGGCTTCCCTACAGCCCAATATCCACTCAGAGATATGTATCCCACCTTTCCAAAGTGGCAGAGTGGACATGGGAACCATAACCCTACATACCATGGGGGTAAAGGTGAACAAAATAATTCTAAGCAACTGGAACTAAGAAAAAGCAGATGTAGCTATTCTAATATTTGACTAAATAGATTTCAAACCATAATCATTCAGAGGAGATAAGGAAAGTCACATCATACTTATTAACCAACACATAACAATTAACCAAGGGGATGTTTCATTTCCAATGATATATCATGAAACACATGTAGACCCAATGTCACTTTAAAAAAAATGGTAGATAAAAAACTATAGATTAACCCCAGCAGAGTGGAAGTGAACGACTTAAATAGTCTACAGACAGGCTATCTGGATGAACACTAAGCACAGAAATATCAGAGTTAAATAATATCATAAATCAAAAGAACCTAACAGTCATCTACAGAGCATTCTGCCAAAACACTAAAAAATACTCATTCTTTTCTGCAGCCCATGGAATGTCCTACAAAATTAATCCCATATTAAGACACGAAACAAGTCTCAACAAATGTAGGAAAAATGTGATAACATCCTGTATTCTATCTGCCTCCATTGGAACAACGCTAGCTGATGAAACAATAAAAATTCCATAAAGTGCATAAGTTTATGCAAACTAATACCACACAATCAAATAATAACTGAGTAAATGAAGAATTCAGAAATAAAAATTAAAATTCCTAGAATGGAGTGCAAATAGAACCACAACATACTAAAATCCATGGGTCACAAGAAGGCAGTTCTAAGAGACAAGGTTATAATGCTAAGTGCCTGCATCAAATAATTTAACATATCTCAATTATATCATAATATAACGATGTGCTCAAAGGCCTTGCAAAGACAAGAAAGAACAAACCAAACTGCAAAAGTAATAGATGGAAAGAGATAACCAAAGTAAGCATTGAAATTAATGAAATAGAACCAGAAAAAAAAATTAATGAAACAGTTGGTTCATTGAGAAATAAACAGAATTGACAAATTAAAAGGCACATACACATAGAGAATACCAAAAAGGATAAAATTAGAAATAAAAACGAGGGGTTTTACATCAGATAGCAACCAACTTCAGAAAAATATAATACTTTAAAAAAAATTTACATTCCACCAAACTGGAAAATCTCAAAGAAATATAGGAATTTCTGGATTCATGCTAAGAGTGCAGGATAGTAGATTACATGTAAATAAGAGGGAAAAGATGGAATTCTGGGGATGGAAGGGCTTAAGCAAGAAAAGATATGGGAATGTGGGGAATAGTGAGATGAAGCAGAAGAAGATTAACCCAAAGGAAGGGGTTATGAAAAGCTATATGGAAGATTATTATCTCAAAACATGATTCTCTCTCTCTCTCTCTCTCTCTCTCTCTCTCTCTCTCTCTCTCTCTCTCTGTGTGTGTGTGTGTGTATGTGTGTATGCAGAACATGCATCTAGATAAAATAAATTTAAATTAAAAATAATGAAAAATATGTTGCCAATTATAGATAATTGAATATATGTTACATGAAAGAAGGTGTGTGAAAAAAGACTGAGGTTAAAAAATTAAGCTGGGGCCTTTTGGCTAGGGCAGACACCTAGCTGGTCTGCTCCTGTGAGGACACTATGTCCTGAGCCATCCTAGAGGAATTACTGCACTCAGAGCAACAGGTAAGTACCCTTCCTCACTACACTAGGCCTCAGAGCTACAACTGGGAGCCTGGGGTGCTCAGGACCCATCAGCCACCCAATCCCCGCCTTTCTGAAATACCACTTCCCTTCCATCTCTTGCTTGGTCCTTTTGGCTAGAGCAAACATATAGCTGGTCTGCTCCTGTGAATACACCATATCCTGAGCCATCCTAGAGGAACCACTGCACTCAGAGCAGTGGACACCATATCCTGAGCCATCCTAGAGGAACCAGTGCACTCAGAACAGAGAAGGAACCACTGCACTCAGAGCAGCAGGATTTCAGGACTCCAGAGGCAGCCTGAGTCCCAGCAGTTCTTCCACCCAGGAGCTCAGGATTACAGAGACATCTGGACTCTGAGAAGTTCTGACACAAGGAAGATAACTGGAAAGACAGGCTCCAGTCAGAGACAGTGAGTGCAGATAGTACTAGAGTTAACCAGATGGTGAAAGGCAAGCACAAGAACATAAGCAACAGAAACCAAAGTTACTTGGCATCACCAGAACCCAGTTCTCCCATCATAGCAAGCCCTGGGCACCCCATCACACTGGAAAAGCAGGATTCAAAATTAAAATCACTTCTCATGATGATGATAGAGGCCTTTAAGAGGGAAGTAAATAACTCACTTAAAGAAGTACAGGCGAACACAGATAAACAGGCAGAAGCCCTTAAAGAGGAAACACAAAAATCCCTTAAAGAATTGCAAGAAAACACAACCAAACAGGTGAAGGAAATAAACAAAACCATCCAGGATCTAAAAATGGAAGTAGAAACAATAAAGAAATCTCAAAACGAGACTACCTTGGAGATAGAAAACCTAGGAAAGAAATCAGGAGTCGTAGACACAAGCATTGCCAACAGAATACAAGAGATAGAAGAGAGAATCTCATATGCAGAAGATACAACGGAAAGCATTGACATAACTGTCAAAAATGCAAAATGCAAAAAGCTACTAACCCAAAATATACAGGAAATCCAGGATACAATGAGAAGACCAAACCTAAGAATAATAGGTACAGATGAGAGTGAAGATTCCTAACTTAAAGGACCAGTAAACATCTTCAACAAAATTATAGAGGAAAACTTCCCTAACCTAAAGAAAGAGATGTTCATGGACAAACAAGAAGCCTACAGAACCCCAAATAGACTAGACCAAAAAAGTAATTCCTCCCCTGTCATATAATAATCAAAACATCAAATGCAAAAAAAAAAAAAAAAAAAAAAAAAACCAAAGAAAAAATACTAAAAGCAGTAAGGGAAAATGGTAAAGTAACATATACAGGCAGACCTATAAGAATTACACCAGACTTCCTACCAGAGACTATAAAAGCCAGAAGATCCTGGACCGATATCATACAGACCCTAAAAGAACACAAATGCCAGCCCAGACTACTATACCCAGCAAAACTGTCAATCATTATTGATGGAGAAACCAAAATATTCCATGACAAATCCAAATTCACACAGTATCTCAACACAAATCCAGCACTTCAAAGAATAATTGGTGGAAAACTCCAACACAAGGAGGGAAACAAGAACCTAGAAAAAGCAAGAAAGTAATCTTCCAACAACCCTAAAAGAAGATAATGACACAAACATAATTATACCTCTAATAACAAAAATAACAGGAAGGAAGAATCATTTTTCCTTAATATCTCTTAACAGCATTGGATTTTTCAATAAAAAGACATAGACTATCAGACTGGATACATAAACAAGACCCAGAATTTTGCTGCATACAGAAAACGCACCTCAGTGACAAAGACAGACACTACCTTAGAGTAAAAGGCTAGAAAACTATTTTCGAAGCAAATAGTCCCAAGAAACAAGCTGGAGTAGCCATTCTAATATCAACTAAGATCGACTTCCAACCAAAAGTAATCAAAAAGATAAGAAAGGACACTTCATACTTATCAAAGGAAAAATCTACCAAGATGAACTGTTAATTCTGAACATCTATGCTCTAAATGCAAGGGCACCCACATACATAAAAGAAACTTTACTAAAGCTCAAAACATACATTGCACCTCACACAATAATAGTGGGGAATTTTAACACCCCACTCTTAGAAATGGACAGATCATGGAAACAGAAACTAAACAGAGACACAATGAAATTAACAGAAGTTATGAACCAAATGGCTTTAACAGATATCTGTAGAACATTTTATCCTAAAACAAAATATGATATCTTTTTCTCACCACCTCATGGTACCTTCTTCAAAATAGACCATATAATTGGTCTCAACAGATTCAAAAAGATTGAAATAATCCCTTGTACCCTGTCAGATCACCATGGACTAAGGGTGGTCTTCAATAATGACAAAAACAATGGAAATCTCACATACATGTGGAAACTGAACAATGCTCTACTCAGTGATGACTTGATCAAGGAAGAAATAAAGAAAGAAATTAAAGACTTTATAGAATTTAATGAAACTGGGGACACATCATAGCAAAAGTTGTGGGACTCCATGAAAGCAGTACTAAGAGGAAAAGCTCATAGCTCTAAGTGCCTATAAAAGAAACTGGAGAGAGCATACACTAACAACTTGACAGCACACCTGAAAGCTCTAGAACAAAAAGAGACAAATACACCCAAGATGAGTAGATGGCAGGAAATAATCAAACTCAGGGCTGAAATCAACCAAGTAGAAACAAAAAGAACTATACAAAAAAATCAATAAAACCAGAAGCTGGTTCTTCGAGAAAATCAACAAGATAGATAAACCCTTAGCCAGACTAACCAAAGGGCACAGAGACAGTATCCAAATTAATAAAATTAGAACTAAAAAGTGAGACATAACAACAGAAACTGATGAAATTCAAAAACACATCAGATCATACTACAAAATCCTATACTCAAGAAAACTGGATGAAATGGAAATCTTTCTAGACAGATACCAGGTACTAAAGCTAAATCAGGAGCAAATAAACCATCTAAACAGTCCCATAGCTCCTAAAGAAATAGCAGCAGTCATTAAAAGTCTCCCCACAAAAAAGCCCAGGACTAGATGGTTTTAGTGTAGAATTCTATAAGACCTTCAAGAAGACTTAACACCAATTCTCTTCAAACTATTCCACAAAATAGAAACAGAAGGAACACTATCCAATTTGTTCTATGAAACTACAATCACGCTCAAACATAAACCTCACAAAGACCCAACAAAGAAATACAACTTCAGACAAATATCCCTTATAAATATCAATGCAAAAATACTCAATAAAATTCTTGCAAACTGATTCGAAGAACACATCAAAACAATCATCCATCATGATCAAGAAGGCTTTATCCCAGGAATCCAGGAATGCAGGGATGGCTCAGTATGCAGAAATCCATCAACGTAATCTACTATATAAACAAACTCAAAGAAAAAAACACATGATCATCTCACTAGATCCTGAGAAAGCATTTGACAAAATTCGATATCCCTTCATAGTAAAAGTGTTGGAAAGATCAGAAATTCAAGGCTCATACCTAAACATAGTAAAAGCAATATACAGCAAGCCAGTAGCTAATAGCAAACTAAATGGAGAGAAACTTGAAGCATTTCCACTAATATCAGGGACTAGACAAGGCTGCCCACTTTCACCCTACGTATTCAATATAGTACTGGAAGTCCTATCAAGTGCAATTAGGCAACAAAAGGAGGTCAAAGGGATACAAATTGGAAAGGAAGATTTCAAAATTTCACTATTTGCAGGTATGCTAGTATACTTCAGTGACCCCAAATTTCCACCAGAGAACTCCTAAACCTGATAAACAACTTCAGCAAAGTGCCTGGATGTAAAATTACCTCAAACAAATCAGTAGCCTTCCTCTACTGTAAGGATAAAGAGGCTGAGAAAGAAATTAGGGAAATGACACCCTTCACAATAGTCACAAATAATAAAAAATACCTTGGTGTGAATGTAACCAGGCAAATGAAAGATCTATATGAAAAGAACTTCAAGTCTCTGAAGAAAGAAATCAAAGATCTCAGAAGACAGAAAGATCTCCCATACTCGTGGATTGGCAGGATTAATATAGTAAAAGTGGCTATCTTGCCAAAGCAATCTACAGATTCAATGCAATCCCCATCAAAATTCTAAATCAATTCTTTATAAAGATAGAAAGAGCAATCTTCAAATTCATTTGGAATAACAAAAAACCCAGGATAGCGAGAACTATTCTCAACAATAAAAGAACTTTTGGGGGAATCACCATCCCTGACCTCAAGCTGTACTACAGAGCAATAGTGATAAAAACTGCATGGTATTCGTACAGAGACAGGCAGGAAGATCAATGAAATATAAGTGAAGACCCAGAAATGAATCCACATACCTATGGTCACTTAATCTTTGACAAAGGAGGTAAACTGTCCAGTGGAAAAAGGACAGCATTTTCAACAAATGGTGATGGTTCAACTGGAGGTTAGCATGTAGAAGAATGCAAATCAACCAGTTCTTATCTCCTTGTACAAATCTCAAGTCCAAGTGGATAAAGGACCTTCACGTAAAACCAGATACACAGAAATTAATAGAAGAGAACATGGGGAAGACCCTTGAATACTTAGGCACAGGGGAAAAGTTCCTGAACAGAATACCAATGGCTTATGCTCTAAGATCATGAATTGACAAATGGGAACTCATAAAATTGCAAAGCTTCTGTAAGACAAAGGACACTGTCAATAGGACAAAACAGCATCCAACAGATTGGGAAAAGATCTTTACCAATCCTACATCTAATAGAGAGCTAATATCCAATATATACAAAGAACTCAATAAATTAGACTCCAGACAACCATATAACACTATTAAAAATGGGGCACAGAGCTAAAGAAAGAATTCTCAAATGAGGAAACTCGAATTGCTGAGAAGCACCTAAAGAAATGTTCAATATTCTTAGTCATCAGGGAAATACAAATAAAAACATCCCTGGGATTCCACCTCACACCAGTCACAATGGCCAAGATCAAAAACTCAGGTGATAGCAGATGCTGGTGAGGATGTGGAGAAAGAGTAACACTCCTCCATTGTTGGTGGGATTGCAAGCTGGTATGACCACTTTGAAAATCAGTCTGGTGGTTCATCAGAAAATTGGACATAGCATTACCTGAGGACTCAGCTATACCACTTCTGGGCATATACCCAGAAGATGCTCCAACAGATAATAAGGGCACATCCTCCACTATGTTCTTAGCAGCCTTTTTTATAATAGCCAAAAGCTGGAAAGAACCCAAATGCCCTTCAACAGAGGAATAAATAGAAAAAATGTGGTACATTTACACAATGGATTATTACTCAGTTATTAAAAACAATGAATTTAAGAAATTCTTAGGTAAATGGATGTAACTAGAAAATATCATCCTGGGTGAGGCAACCCAATCACAAAAGAACACACATGGTGGTATGTACTCACTGATAACTGGATATTAGCCCAAAAGCTCGCAACATCTGTTGGGAACCACACTAGCCCCACGCTGGGCGCCAAAAAATGTCGAGGCCCGAGCAAAATGTTGAGTCCTGGGCTGCCCCACATTTGGGCGGCCACTGTATCTGGGCCCAAGTTGCCGCTCCGGTCTGCATCGGGGTTCAGCAAGAGAGAGAGAGAGTAAGGACAGACTCGAAGAATGGAGACCAGACAGAGTGTGATTCAATCCCGTTTATTCTTCAGTCTCTCTTCTTAGTCCAAGTCCCAAGTCTTGAGTTCCTAGTTCCTAGTTCCTAGTTCCTAGTTGTGCTCCCTGAAGTGTCTGATTCTCTCATCTCCTGTCTGATTCTCTGTCTTTATATGTCTCACTTCTAAGTCATGTCTTTTGGTCACACCTTTAATCATGCCCTTAGGTCTTGTCTCTAAATCTGATCTCTACACTTCTAAGTCACACTCTTAAGTTACACACCTTTAATCTCACACACCCAAGGTTTCTAAACCAAGATTATCAGAGTGTGCTTAGCTGTTGTAGGCTATTGTAATCCAAGTCTCATGTCAGGGTATTTGGCTCAAGATGGCTGCAAAGCTGATAGCCGTTTTCTGTTAAAAGTCGGTCCCCAACAACATCCAAGATACAGCTCACAGAGCACATGAAGTTCATGAACAAGGAAGACCAAAGTGTGAGTGCTATGGACCTTCTTAGAAGGGATAGCAAAATACCCATGGGTGCAAATATGGAGACAAAGTGTGGGACAGAAACTGAAGGAGGGGCTGTCCAGAGACTGCTCCACTTGGGTATCCATCTCTTGTGCATTCATCAAAGGTAGACACTGATGTGGATGCCAGGAAGTGCATGCTGACAGGAGCGAGATATAGCTGTCTCCCTAGAGGTCTGCCAGAGCCTGAAATATACAGAGGTGGAAGCTCACAGCTAACCATTGAGCTGATCATGGGATTCCCAATGGAGAAGTGAGAGAGAAGACTGAAGGAGCTGAAAGGGTTTGTGGCCTCATGATGAAAGCAACAATACCAACCAACCAGAGTTCCCAGGCTGGGAGAACATAAAGAGGGGGCCCATAGCTCCAGCTGTATATGTAGGGGAGGATGACAGTATCAGGCATAGGTGGGTGAGGAATTCCTTGGTCCAGAGACAGCTGAATGCCTCAGTGTGGGGAAAATGTGGGTGGGGGCATATTCTCATAGAAGCAGGAGGAGGGGGGATGGGATAGGGGTTCCTGGGTGGGGGAGAAAGGAGAGTACATTTGAAATGTAAGTAAAATATTTAATGAAAACAAAAAAAACAAAAAAACAAAACAAAAAATTAAGCTGGGATAAGGACAGCAGTATGATAGAGAGTAGGTGTTAGTGAGTGTGTTGAAACTAAGGATGCATGAAAAAGACTTATGGAAACCTACTATCTAGTAAAATGATTTCAGAATACAACATTTAAAAAGAAAGAAAAAGTGAATGACATTCTTCTGCATAGGTTGATAATATCACTCCAAGAAGAAAAAAATCTATTAAATGAAAATATTAATACATGAAATAAGATACCTCCATATGAGTTATTATTAAAATTAAGGGGAATCTAAAAGTCTCCTAAGTGTACAGGCTATTGACATGGTCTTTGTTGACCCACCAAAAATATGTGATATGACTCTGTTGCCAAAGAGATGACACAATTTGGCCATAGATATGAAAATATCAATGCCATACTGAACAGGAGAATTCCTTCCTCTTTGATATCTCCATAGTGGTAGAAGGTGGTATGCAGAATGCTAAGGGAGAATCCACATCAGTGGTCTTACTCCATATTGGATACTGCATGTGTCAATTATAATTTTCCAGGCAAGAAACGCCTTCTGATACTACAGTGGAACAAGTTTTGAGTTATCTAACTACTTTCCCATTAGGTCTGAGGCCTGTTCAACAAAAGGGAACATCATGCCTTGAATTGTAATGGTCAAAAGCTCTTGGCTAGGGCCAGAAGCCTAGGTTATATGCCACAGGGTAAATCTAATAGTGATATTTTATTAAACTGTCAGTTGTCAAATTGCCTTCTAAATATTTACATTTATACCCATAGAAGTGGTATGTACCCTGACCTGAACTTTCAGGAATAAGGGTCTGAAACAGATATCAGGAGAGAGAATTGGAGATGGGAAATAAAGAAGACAAGAAATAAAGTTGAAAAAAAGCAACGTCTGGAATGAGGAGGTCTTGGAAAAGCTGATGAGTTATGTGAGGCAGGTTTAAGAAGTGCAACATCATATGTACTATTTGCAAGGGGAAAATGGCCAAGGTTAAGTACAAGCCAGACTATATGTCACAAACGCAGCTGCTTAGGATAACCACATCTTGGGAAAGAGTCAGGTCCCCAGAAACTATGATTTTGATTCACTCAAGGCTCTGGCAGCAGCCCTAAATTGGCCTTGCCAAATCTACTCTTGGTAAGGGGCACAGACCTAAAGTTCATCTTTTCCTCTCATCAGGGACTCTGAGAAAGTCTTGGGTTGGTGTAGCTCCCCTCATCTCCCATCCTTGGCCAGAAAAGCTTATTTTTGCTGTGGGTAGCAGGCAGTGTAAGGATAGATAACTAGTAAATGTATCCCAAAAATGTAAATGGGATACCTGTTTTAATTATCTGTATTAATATCTATATTAACCCTACTACCAACAAGGCTCAGGCCACACTATGGAAGAGGAGGTATAAAGAATGTAATGTAAGAGCCAGAGGATGAGAAGGGATACTGCAAGTGCTATCTCCTGGACATGCCATGACTATTGAACTGACGAAGTCAGTAGTTGGAGTTATCTGCATAAGACCCTACAAGATCATTCCAGCAAAAATCCCCAGTAAAAACAGGGTGGATGTTATCCAGGCACCACCACTTACTGAAGAACTATTGGCAATGCATTATTGCTCAGGGAGAGAGAATCATCCTTTGTTGAACATGTGGCTATTGGTAAGTTCCCATGCTTTGGTGAATGGCACCACGTCCATGTACAAATGAGCCACACTAACTGGACATAGTGTATTTTCAAAAAAAAGATTAAACAATTGAAGTTGGGGAAAAGGCTATGTTTGGAATGTCTGGTAAAACCAGATAGAGGAGATAAGGGGCATAGATATGATCAGATTTTATTATTTAGATGTATGGAAAGTTCAAAATAAAAATTCTTAAATGTAGATACACATATATACATGGCTTATTATAGATGCTGCTGATATGAATTATATATAAATCTAATTTGCGGGCAATGATAAAACACACACTGTTCTTTATTATAGTACTAAGTAATTAACTGACTCTCAGGGAAATCCTTCATTAACAATTTGTCAGAAGTCTTGCACCTTGAGGTGACCTATTGTTCTAATCAGTGAATGAATATATTTCTCTGGTGGATACTGGCTGATGTTATTAAGACAAAGTGAACCAGTGAGGGAGCTTGTTTACCAATGACCTCAGTTACATCTCTAGTATTGAATAGTATTTCTTAAAGACTGTAAGAGTATTTCTCTGAAGATTTTAGGCTATTCACAGTGTACTAGGTATAGATATGCCAAAGATTTAAGTTTGATTTTCATTAGCAAATTTTGTTCTTTGAGACTTGGGGATGTAGTTCTGTGGAGGAACCCCACCCAAGCATAGAGAAGGCCATAAAAAAAAGAAATGAAAGTTTCCTAACTTTATAAAATTTAGACAATAACAAATATAATTGATCATGTGCCAAATTGAACATCTGTTAATTTCCATTTGCACATAATGTGGGCAAGCAAGAAGTTGAACGGAAATGTATGGGAGCACACCATTATATCATATGTCCATCAGAAGTCTACTCACTCTCCATACGTAATTTCAACAGGAAAACAATAATGAAATGTATTTTAAGTGTATGGTATTTAGGTGCAAATTTATATAAGTCGAATTTTAGTTGTGACTATTCACCAACTGTCTTAGTCAGTGTCGTATTGCTATAAAGAGACATAGTGACCACAGCAACTTTTATATAAGAAAGCATTTAATGGGGGCTTGCTTACAGTTTTACAGGTTCAGTCCAGTTTCAGCATGATGAGGCACAGGATGGCGTAGAGGCAGACATGGTGTTGAAGAAAGAGCTGAGAGTTCTGCATCCAGATCCACAGACAGAAGAAAGAGAGCGCCACTAGGTCTGACTTGGGCTTCTGAAACCTCAAAGACCACCCTCTGTGACACACCTACTCCAACAAGCACACACCTTCTTGTTCTTCTAATTAGTGACGGACATTTCCTGATGAACAAACAATCGTATATATGAGTCTGTGGGGGGCCATTCTTATTCAAACCACCAACTGATGCCAACATTACTAAAAAAGATATATCAGGTAAACAGCCTTTGTGGTTGCTCAAGTTTAATACTATTTAATGCTAAATGTGGTACAAGCTTATTTGCTTTTTTAATTTATATTTTTAGTTAAATGTCTTATCATGCAAACATTGTACCATTTCATTTCATGTCTTCTCCTGATCCGATCTGGATCTTTTCTCAAGAGCCAATCTCAATCCTCTAGCTCATAGTCTTACCAACACACACATTTTAAAATGCTGTACTCTATCTCTTGATTTGTTAGTACTGGAGATACTGCATTGATTCCCTGTGTTGCTCTCCTACAACTAAATTGCCACAATAATTTATGGCTGAATCAATATCAATATTTATAATTCTATGAAAGTATACTTTGGAGCCACATGGTTAAAGTTTCCCATTTCTTATAAAGTCTCAATTTATTCTTAGTATTAATACTCAAAGCTCTTATTGATCAATTAGCTTATATTCATATTTCAACATAATCGTCTCTCATTTGTTGTAGCATCTGTTCTCCTGAAATATCAATAGCATTTTCTATTTATTTAATAATATTAGTTGTGGGTTTAAGCAAACTCCTAAAACATTCTGTCTTTGTTTTCTCTTGCTGTGTAACAAATCATCATCATACACTTATTTCAGTGCCTGCCTGTCAGGGGTTCTTTAACTTCTTGTTTTCCTTATTATTTCTACTGTCTCATCTTTATTTTAAAAGAAATTATTGATTCATAATTCCTGTTTCTAATTTATCCTTTTATACAGTGAAAATCCATAGAATATATTCTGAGTACGGTTTTCCCTCCTCCATCTTCTTCTAGATCTTCCCCACCTTCCCACCTCTCCCACCTCTGAGTCCTCCTTCTCTTTCTCTTCAGAAAACAGGCAAATAAATAATTAAGTAAATAAATAAATAAAACACAAAAACCAAGTAACACAAGCAAACATACACAAGTGAAACCAATAAAATCAGAAACATTGAAACCATAATAAACAAGCAAAATAATTTACATTTTACAAACCATCACTGAGTTGCTTTTGTGTTGGCAGTCTACCGTTAGTCCTGGGGCCTACTCTTAAGTGTGGCTTATAAACCTAGTGGGACAGCATTGGAGAAGACCAATATTTTGTTTGCAAGCTAACCCATTCCTGTGCAACAATTTATGATTTTATTTTCCTTTCCAATTTCCCTTCTGCTTTTTACCTGTACTCTATTCCATGTGAGTACAACATTACCATGCTGTCTTTCACTGACAGGATACGGTCTGTCTCCCAGACACTGCCCCTGCTCCATAGTCTAGGAATTTGTGGCTGTCTCTCTATTTCTCTTCTTCTCCTGTTGCTTCCTGGTGCTGTGAACTTCCAAGTACTGTACAGCATTATGAACGTGGGAATTGCTGTTGGATTCTTCTTTCTGGGTTGATGGTTCTTGCCTTCACACCCAAAGTTTTGTTAATGGTAGAAGCTCTGCTGAGGCTTGGTGTTTGTGTTCTTCTTGTTTTTTTTTTTTTTCGTTGTTTGTTTGTTTGTTTTCTCTTTCCTTTTCTTTTCATTCTTCTTTTCTTTTTTGAAACAGGGTTTCTTTGTTTAGCCTTGGCTGTCGTGCAATTATGGCTGTATGCCAGGCTGGCTTCAAACTCAATGATTCTCCTGCCTCTGCCTTTCTAGTGCTGAGATTAAAGGCATATACCACCAAAGTCTGATTTGGCATTTGGTTTAAAGGCTTCATTAGTCTTGATTTTGCAGTGATCTGGGCAATATTACTCAGCTATGACTTCTATGGCTCCTGTGTGTAAAGATCCCAAATTAGCACCCATCATGTTCTTTCAACTTGAAAGTTCAGTTCAGTATAATTTGGTGAACACTATTCTTTACTAATTTTTTAAGGAGGAAAGGTTTGATTCAGCTTGTAGCTCTAGGTGATAGTCCATCATGGTAAGAAGTCATAGTGGCAGGCACCTGAGGAAGTGGTCCTCACTAATCCTAGACCGGCAACAGAGAGCTACAAATGCATGTTTGCTGGTGTGTGGCTCCCTTCTTCCATTTTTTACATTCCAGGATCCTCTGTCCAAAGAATGGTTGTGCCTATAGTTAGATGGGGTCTTCTATATTGGTTAGCATAATCAAGCTAATTCCCTATAGGCATGCCCAGAAACATATCTCCCATGTTATTCTAGACATATAGGGTCGATTGATAGTACTTTGAGGATGAGTTGTCTAGTCTTCCTGAGTTCTGGTCCTTAAAAGAAAAACAGAGGGTGGCAGATGTTGAATATAAACAAGCACACAGGGGACTTTTCCCTGCATTGACTCCATGGAGTCTGTAATAGAAATGTGGGTTACCTCAAAGTTACCACACTAGAAAGTTTTTATGCATCGTGAGTGATGGCTTCCCCATAGTCACATAGATGAGGCCATCATAGCCTGTGTACTTCTGCACCTCCTCAGACCCTGAGGCCATGTTCAGTTAGGGGAGACTTGCATAGACATGGATGAGAATAGTGAGGGTCATGTGACATTCATTGCTCCTTCCTTCCAGGAAATGTACCCTAGTACCACCATGATTGACTCTTGTAAATAATCTTGGTTTCAAGGGTAGTATCTTTCAACAGTGGCTGTGAGAATGTATGATGTATATATGGGGTACATATGCGCTCAGAACATGTATGTTGTGGTGGGTATGGTATACATGTAGAAGTCAAAGAATGTATGATATACATGTAGAAGTCAAAGAACAAATTGGTAGAATTAGTTCTTGCCTTCTAAGAAAGAAAGGATTTTTCAAGCATAAGATGCATAAATCAAAGATCAAAGCCAAAACAAGAAAAGGAAAGAGAAAGAAAACTATGATTAGATATTGCTGTAAGATAATGTCAAGAATCCACAGGTCACACCATTATATTATGCTTTTCTATGCACATTCAACTTCATGATTCAGATTGGATTATCAAAGTAATTATGAAATTAAATTATGTTTGTATGCACCAAGATGTTACCTCCTTCTCTGCCTCTTCCAGGCTCTCATGTGACTTTTATCTTTTTGAATACTATATAACAAGTGCCCCACTTCTGAGATGCTGTTTGGTCTAGATCATTGCTTGTATATGGAAGTACATGCAGCAGTGAGCAAGCTGGATTAAGATATATACACATTAATATAAAAGAAACTACTTATCCACAGCCAAATATTAGACAGAGCTCAAGAGGTCTTTTGGAAGAGGTTGAGAAGGATTTACAGGCCTGAAAACATTAGGAACTCCACAAGAATACCAACAGAGTCAACTAACCTGGACCCTTTGGGGCCTCCAAGAGACTGAACAACCAATCAGCGAGTCTACATGGGCTGGACCTAGGCCTCTTATATATGTGCTGCAGATGTGCAGCTTGGTCTTCATGCAGGTCCCACAACAATTGGAATAGGGACTTGCCCTGACTCTGTTGCCTGCCTGTGGATCCTGTTCTCCTCACTCGGCTGCCTTGTCTGGCCTCAGTGAGAGAAGTTGTACCTAGTCCTGCAGTGATCTGAGGTGCCAGGATGGGTTGGTTACCCAGGAGGAACCTTCCCTTTCTCAAAGGTGAAGTAGAGGTGGAAATGGGAAAAGGGGCTTTGGGAGGAGGGGAGACTTCAATCAGAATGTAAACTGAATAAATAAATAAATGAAAAAAAAATCCCAACTCTACCACATGACTCCTTTGCACCAATCTTGGGTATCTACTTAAAGGACAACTAATCAATATATCGCAGAGATTCTTGTATAACAATGCCTGTTATAACACTATTCATAGCAACAAAGTTATGGAACCAACTGAGGTGTCTAACAACAGAAGAATGGATAAAGAAAGTATGGTGTTTACACCCAAGTACTTACTGTATAAAGACAAATACAGTTATACTATTTGTAGAAAAATGATACAACTGGTGATAATATTAAACGAACTAACTTAATCTGAAGAAGGCAAATATCACATTTTCTCTATTTGTGGCTCCTAGATTCTATATGAATACATAAAGACATGTATACTCATGTATAGTTATGTCAAGTTAAATTCAAAAAATTTTCTGGAACAATGAAAATGTTGGCTGTTTTAGTCTTCTGAGCATAACTGATGTCATTTTGTCTGGGTAGCCATGGCAACTAGACAGTTTTACAAAGAGATGAAGCTTAATTTTTAAAAATTAATTTTTGATAATTTCCTACATGAATATAGTAAGTTTTGATCAGATACACTTTCATTTCCTTCCTTCAATTTTCTCCCCTAGCTCACTCATCCATCATTTTCCCCTTCCAACTTAATGGGTTTTCATTTATTTTTTAACCTGATGAATCTACTTAATGCTACCAATATACACATGGGTAGCAGACAATGTATTTGAGTTTAAGTAGCTTCTCAATAGCTACATACCCAATGAAAAATTAATGTCATCCCTATCAGCCAACATTGCTAATAGATCTTCAGCTCAAGGTTAGAGTTTATAATCTGCTGACTTGATCTTGTACACACAATGACACTTTTTGTGAGTTCCTGTGCACAGTGGTCCTGTCATGTCTAGAATATATTGTTTTGTGGCAGATGTCTACTACCTCTGGCTCTTACAATCTTTCTACTCTCTCTCTTCAGTGATGATGCTTGAGCTCTGAATGTAGGGAGCATTATATAGATGTCCTAGTAAAACTGGGCACTCAATGCTCTCTTGTTCTTTTGATGTTGACTATCTTATACTTGAGTTATAGGGCAGAGAAATGAAAGTGGTTGTGACCTGGAAGCTGGAGATCTACTGGTAGGTTTTCATCATGCTGGGCAGTTCTATGAACATTTTCAGGGAGAAAATGTGAAAATAGGCTTTCCCAGATGTGAACGCTTCCAGTAACAGTAATGACCTGCTGAGATGTACACAGTGACACAAATGTTATGGGAATAATAAACTTCTTTCTGATTTAAAGCCTGCCCATATGACTGAACTCATGCCTTCTACCATTAAGTATGCCAAAACACTATGGCTGGCGTTGTTACGAGCCCCATGGGGAAAACTTAATACTATTATTCTGCTGAATGAACATACTAATAAACTGCTCCCTAAGTTTTGATCTTCATATTCATATTTCAGTAGCTCTCTCAGCTCTCATCAGAGAAGTTCTTTTTTTTTTTTTTTTTGCAGTAAATTAATATAGAAATCCCCAGTCAGTCAATGTGCAAAGAGTAAGAAGTTTAATTTTAAAACAAAAAATTAAGGAGTCTCTTATTTGAGAGTTTTATCAAGTGGGGTGAATTCAAACATCCTAGGCTTATATTAACTGTTGAGTCTTCAGCAATAAATTGATTATTACCTGAAAAGAGATCATTGCTACTCACTCATTGAATATGCTTTGATTTTATGTTTTCAGTTCTTTGGTGTAGCTAGCTAAAATTATGCATGTGTGCATTAGTCAATTAATCAAGAGCCCCCAATAATCTCCAAAGAAAATATAAAGAAAAATCTTATAAGTATAGAGCTGAAGGTGGAAACAAAGAAATAGAATACTATCCTTTTTGTTCCAACTTTACTGTGTTAGAAAGTGCCTGTGAAACTAACCAGATGCCTAAGGAGGAAAAATCATGGAACCCTTAAAGTAATTTCATCCATACTTATTGAGTTCTTCCTATACCTGGGGGAAAGGACTGAATGATTTTTGTCTTTAAGTTTTATCCCAGATTTTCTTATAAGAAATGTGTTTTCTCCTAATCTGTTTTGTACTCAGACATATCTTACCATTACTAGCTAATTTTCAGGTTCAAACAAATAAAAAGAAAAGAAAAATGTCTTCAAAGTGTGCTTGAATCTTGCTATTGAACACTGTTGTATGTTTATAAACACAAGACAAGCATCATAATGTAGAGATGGGAAAGTGTTACAGAGACCTTCTTTCCTTTGTATTTTTTTTTTAAAGCACCATTTTTGCATTGTAACATTACCAACTCTATATAGGAAACAAATGAAATAAATAAACTTATGGATGCATGGAAATTTTCTTTCCAGCTTTTATAAAAGTAAGTCATCCTACAGTTTTGTATTCTGACTTATTTCAATTAGGTAGCCATTCCTGTGAAAGTAGATTGATGCTAAAGAAAGCAACTGCATAGGTGTTGGGGGTAATGTTTTCTTAGGTCAAAGTTGTGGGATCGTCTGACAGGCAACATCCCATGCAACTTTTAGTTTGGAGCAGACATTTAATAAGAGCCAAACCAGGAGTATCTCGAAATGTTGTAGTGGTTCAATCTTTGTCTGCCCTAAAGCTTGTCTTCTCAAACTACTGCACAAATAGAAAAATGGAATAACTCCAATGTTTGGTGGCAATTTTTACAGAGAATCATTATATTCTAGCTTGTAGGAATCATACCTTACAAGATGGAATGGAAGACGTTGAGAACATAACATACAAACCATGCAGTTGTGTTATAACTAAAAGCAGGAGGTAAGGTTTCCACATGAAAGGCATCCTCTCTATAAAGTAGCATTAATATGAATAAGATCTAAAGTTAGGTCAAAGGAAATCATTATAAACAAACCTTTAAAAATGAATGCAAGCCTTCCCCCTCCTAGACTCACTTCTTTACTGAACTGACTACCCTCCCTTCTCCCCTTGCTGTAGGAAGTTTCATAGCCAACTGACTTGTGTACGTTATTAACACTAACTCCTTTGTGCGTCAATTCACTGAGAAGGCTCCAGAGCCATGAGAAACTTGTGTGTGCTTGTGTTTTCTTCACCTAATGCCAGGTTAATTTTTGATCTATGGGGAGTCTGGGAAGTGGAATTTTGCCATTTTATGCCTTATTTCATTATTGATTCTCTTTGAAGGGCTACTTTGCAAGTGTGAAGCTTCTGCAGTGACAGAAAACCTGACCTCCTTGGGCTTTACCTCTGACAAGGCTCTGCACTTCATGCGGTGCCACTGTAATCTGGTGTTTAGAATCACTGTGCAGAATGATCACTGTGGGGGTCATGCATGTTTTTCATTTTCTCATAAGATTGGAATTCTAGTGAATTCTAGACTCTAGAGAGATTCAGGTGAGCCACCAGATGACAGAGACACATCTGTGGTAAGTAGTCAGAGGGCTGACAGCCAGGAGATCTCTCAACTTGCAGCTTAGCCAGAATTTACTCTACTTCAAAAGTATGAGGGTGGTGATTTCCATCCTACTAAACATGAACAACCAGAGGTACTTAGAATGTTCTTTCTGCCTTTTATTACTGCCCAGTGCAAGTTAACTATTTTGCTAGAGAGGATAAAAAGGAAATGGGAAAGGAGGTACTAGTGTCACTCTTTTTCTTTCAATCACTTAATATAGCAGTAAACTAACAGAAGAATGTGTCTGTGGAGGACTCATATTGGAGTGTGTGGCAGAAACAGCGGAGTTTGTGAACACCTGCTGTTCTGGTGAGAGCATAGTGTGCATTTACAAACAAGCTCTGAGATCCCAACTGCTGTTGGCTTGCTGTTTAGGTTGCTATGATGCTTTATCTTGATTGCCAATTTGACAAGATTTGGATGTATTTAGAAAACACAGGTTTTTTTTCTATTTTCCAAAGAGGTTTAACTGAGGTGGAGAGAAATGCACTCTGTATGTGTATCATCATACCATAGGCAGAGGTCCCAGATGGAATAAAATGGGGAAGATGAATAGCATACCATACTTCATCTCTCTTCTTTCTAACTATAGATACAATGTGACAAGCTGTCTCATGCTTCTTGAACATTGGTTTCATCCTCTCTCATTGCCAGGCCATTCCCATGACAATGGACTGCCCTCTCCCACTATGAACCCCAAATACCCCTCTTTCCTTACACATTTTGCTATGACAAAATGCCAAATAGTATAGAGATTTGGTGTCCAGGAGTGGGGATGCTGCTGTGATAAGATTGACCATACAGTGCATGGGTCTATGGAACTTATTATCAGTAAGAATTTGAAAGTATTTGGAGCTGCAGGTTAGCGATGCCCTAGAACATTGTAAACAAAGCTTAATGGGAGAGTATGGAAAAAGTAAGTGAAACCAGAATTCCAAGAGAAAATCCGGACAATAGAACTTTCAGAGGTCAACAAAGACTGAGTTAGGTAGGTTAGAGGCCATCAGATTATATTCTGAAAAAAAAAAACCTGTGTCCTGAAAATATGAGTAAGACTATATCAAAAAGCATTCCTGAATAATTTATCAGAGGAAATAAAAGACATCATAACACCCAGGATGTGGCATGGTTAGTTCTCACTGCTTCTAGGTCTACACTGAGAAAAAGCAGAGTTACATGAAAATGTGTGATAGGTTAAAAAAAAAAGAATTATGAAAGTCTAAAGATGCAGAAAAAGCAGGTGCATACAAAGCAGCTTTTAGATTTTTAAGAGATTACCATCATTAAAAAAGCAATCTCTTTTACTGGGATAAATAAGACTCTACCAGTAGACAGCTCTAACTATTGAAACCACTAGAGCAGAAAGACTCCAAATTCAGGGTGACACTGAAAGGATTCTGTGCAAAGAACCACCTCCAAGGGAAGTGTTTTTGCAGGTTCACCTGCTAAGGCACATACAGGCCATTAAAGCTGTGTTAGAAAAAGACATCTTGAAGTGACAGCTGAACTTGATTGAATAATCCACATAGTTTTTTTCTTTTTAAAGCATAAAAGTATAAGAGATTTGGGACTATGGAGGTTTGCATCAAGGTTCTGGAAAACTGCTAACGCTTGCAAGTAAGTAGCTTGATCAGGTCTTTTGCAAGGAGGCCATGAGAGGCTACTGCAAGATGAGGTGTCAAGTTGCAGTGGAGACCCCAGCACATTGAAGTTACCTGGATCACGATTTCACATCCACTGAGGGACTCTCAGGTGTACAGTAGAACCAGCCCAAGTTAGAAACTGGCTAAATGTACTTTACAAGGTGGAAGAACTAAAAAATGGGTCTAAGCTCACTGGTGCATATGATGCCATTACAGTTTCCTAGACACTGAACATGGAGCTTCAAGGTATTGGTACTGTGCTCACTGAGTTAGCAATTTCTTTAATTAAATGTTTCTTGGCTATCCCTTACTTTGGAATGGGAATGTTTGGTCTGTGCTATTGTATATTGGATGTATGTAACATATTTTTTTTTTAAATTTTAAATTAAAATTAACAGGAATTTCTTTGAGTGTAGAAGAAATATTGGAATTTTGGATAATACTAGAATTATTATTTGGAGGAACTAAATTCACTTTGAAGGCCACAGGTTGAATGCTCTGTTTTAAAAGTTTTAAAAGTTTTAAAAGTTGGTTGTCAAGTTTACAAGACTTGTGATAGTTAATCTTGTTTGTTAGCATGACAGTATAAAATCTCCTGGGGGTGAGTGCACCCCTGATACTGCCAGACACATTCTGGGGGATCCATAGAACCCATAGCCAGCGCTAGCACTCCCCTTCCACCGCTCGCCCCTCTTCCGGTCTGAGGCCTGTTGGTGAGTCCACCCTGGTTACCGCCACCAGACACATTCTGGGGGCTCCACAGATCCCAACACCAGCTTTAGGTAGGAAAACCCACATACTACCCTGAGCTCATAGCTGGGTGCCCTGAGTGCTCAGAATCCAGCAGATACCGCCCCCCCCGCCCCTGCCAGCTAGCACCCCCCTTCTGCCCATCTCCCGGGTCTGAGGCCTGGACCAGACCTCTGCCAGGTCTGCAGTTGTGTGGACCCCGGATTCCGCCTGAGACATACTGGAAGGTCCACTCAACCCAGAGCCACAGAGGAACAACTGACCACAGAGCCTCAGATAACATATCCTGAGATATCCAAGAGGAGACACTGCACCCAGAACAGCAGACAACTAGCTGAACTGCTACCTTGGAGGCACCATATCCTGAGGCATCCTAGAGATACCACTGTAATCAGTGCAGCTGGAAAAAATCACAGAGACATCTGGACCCCTAGAAGACCAAACAAAATCGAGACAACTGGAAAGGCAGGCTTCAATCAGAGACAGAAGTACAGGTAGCACTAGATTTAACCAGATGGCAAAAGGCAGGCGCCAGAACGTAAGCAACAGAAACCAAAGTTACATGGCATCATCAGAACCCAGTTCCCCCATCATAGCAAGCCCTGAACACCCCCATCACACCAGAAAAGCAAGATTCAGAATTAAAATCACTTCTCATGATGATGATAGAGGACTTTAAGAAAGACATAAATAACACTCTCAAAGAACAGATAGAAACCCTTAAAGAGGAAACACAAAAATCCCTTAAGGAATTGCAAGAAAATGCAACCAAATGGGAGAAGGAATTAAACAAAACCATGCAGGATCTAAAAATGGAAGTAGAAACAATAAAGAAATCACAAAGGGAGAATAGCCTGGAGATAGAAAACTTAAAAAAACGATCAGGAGTCATAGACACAAGTATTACCAACAGAATACAAGAGATGGAAGAGAGAATCTCATGTGCAGAAGATACCATGGAAAACATTGACACAACTGTCAAAGAAAATGCAAAATACAAAAAGCTACTAACCCAAAATATACAAGAAATCCAAGACACAATGAGAAGGCCAAACCTAAGGATAATAGGAATAGATGAGGGGGAAGACTCCCAACTTAAAGGACCAGTAAATATCCTCAACAAAATTATAGAGGAAAACTTCCCTAACCTAAAGAAAGAGCTGTCCATAAATATACAAGAAGCCTACAGAACTCCAAATAGTTTAGACCAGAAAAGAAATACTTCCCGCCACATAATAGTCAAAACATCAAATGTACAAAACAAAGAAAAAATACTAAAAGCAGTAAGGGAAAAAGGCAAAGTAACATATAAAGGCAGACCTATAAGAATTACACCAGACTTCTCACCAGAGACCATAAAAGCCAGAAGATCCTGGTCCGATATCATACAGACCCTAAAAGAACATTAATGTCAGCCCAGACTACTATACCCAGCAAAACTGTCAATCATTATTGATGGAGAAACCCAAATATTCCATGACAAATCCAAATTTACACAGTATCTCAACACAAACCTAGCACTTCAAAGGATAATTGGTGGAAAACTCCATCACAAGGAGGGAAACTACAACCTAAAAAAAGCAGGAAAGTAATCTTCCAAAAACCGTAAAAGAAGGTAGCTACACAAACATATCTCCACTGCCAATAACAAAAATAACAGGAAACAACACTCATTTTTCCTTAATATCTCTCAATATCAATGGACTCAATTCTCCAGTAAAAAGACATAGACTATCAGACTGGATACGTAAACAGGACCCAACATTTTGCTGCATTCAGGAAACGCACCTCTGTGGAAAGGACAGACACTACCTCAGAGTAAAAGGTTGGAAAACAATCTTCCAAGCAAATGGTCCCAAGAAACAAGCTGGAGTAGCGATTCTAATATCAAATAAAATCAGTTTTCAACCAGAAGTAATCAAAAAAGATAAAGAATTACCCTTCATATTCATCAAAGGAAAAATGTACCAAGAGGAACTCGCAATTCTCAACATCTATGCCCCAAATGTAAGGGCACCCACATACATAAAAGACACTTTACTAAAACTTAAAGCATACATTGCACTCTACACAATAATAGCAGGAGATTTCAACACCCCACTCTCAGCTATGGACAGATCATGGAAACAGAAACTAAATTGAGACACAATGAAACTAACAGAAGTTATGAACCAATTGGACTTAACTGACATCTATAGAACATTTCATCCTAAAACAAAAGAATATACCTTCTTCTCAGCACCTCATGGTACCTTCTCCAAAATAGACCATATAATTGGTCACAAAACAGGCCTCAACAGATACAAAAAGATTGAAATAATCCCTAGTATCTTATCAGACCACCATGGATTAAGACTTGTCTTTGACATGGACAAAAACAACAGAAAGCCCACATACACTTGGCAACTGAACAATGCTCTACTCAATGATAACTTGGTCAAGAAAGAAATTAAGAAAGAAATTAAAGACTTTTTAGATTTAAATGAAAATGAGGACACATCATATCAAAACATGTGGGACTCATTGAAAGCAGTACTAAGAGGAAAAATCATAGCTCTAAGTGCTCACAAAAAGAAAGTGGAAAGAGCATACATTAACAACTTGATAGCAAACCTGAAAGCATTAGAACAAAAAGAAGCTAGTATACCCAAGAGGAGTAGACGGCAGGAAATAATCAAACTCAGGGCTGAAATCAACCAAGTCGAAACAAAAAGAACTATACAAAATATCAACAAAACCAGGAGCTGGTTCTTTGAGAAAATCAACAAGATAGACAAACCCTTAGCCAGACTAACCAAAGGGCCCAGAGACAGCATTCAAAGTAATAAAATCAGAACTGAAAAGGGAGACATAACAACAGAAACAGAGGAAATTAAAAAAATTATCAGATCCTACTACAAAGGCCTATACTCAACAAAATTGGAAAATCTGGAGGAAATGGACAATTTTCTAGATAGATACCAGGTACCAAAGTTAAATGAGGAGCAGATAAACCATCTAAACAGTCCCATAACGCCCAAAGAAATAGACACAGTCATTAAAAATCTTCCCACCAAAAAATGTCAGGGGCCAGATGGTTTCGGTGCAGAATTCTTTCAGACCTTCAAGGAAGACCTAATACCAATCTTCTTCAAGCTATTCCATTGAATAGAAACAGAAGGAACACTACCCAATTCATTCTATGAAGCTACCATTACACTCATACCTAAACCACAGAAAGACCTAACAAAGGCAGAGAACTACAGATCAATCTCTCTTATGAATATTGATGCAAAAATACTCAATAAAATTCTCACAAACCGAATCCAACAACACATCAAAACAATTATCCATCAAGATCAAGTAGGCTTTATCCCAGGAATGCAAGGATGGTTCAATATTCGGAAATCCATCAATGTAATCCACTACATAAATAAACTCAAAGAGAAAAACCACATGGTCATCTCACTAGACGCTGAGAAAGCATTTGACAAAATTCAACATCCCTTCATGTTAAAAGTCTTGGAAAGATCAGGAATTCAAGGCCCATATTTAAACATAGTAAAAGCAATATACAGCAAACCAGTAGCCAACATCAAACTAAATGGAGAGAAACTTGAAGCAATCCCACTAAGATCAGGGACTAGGCAAGGCTGCCCACTCTCACCTTACCTATTCAATATAGTACTGGAAGTCTTAGCTAGAGCAATTAGACAACAAAAGGAAGTCAAAGGGATACAAATAGGAAAGGAGGAAGTCAAAATTTCACTATTTGCAGCTGATATGATAGTATACTTAAGTGAAGCTAAAACCTCCACCAGAGAACTCCTAAACCTGATAAACAACTTTAGCAATGTGGCTGGATATAAAATCAACTCAAACAAATCAGTAGCCTTCCTCTATTCAAAGGATAAACAGGCAGAGAAAGAAATTAGGGAAATGACATCCTTCACAATAGCCACAAATAAAATAAATTATCTTGGAGTGAATCTAACAAAGCAAGTGAAAGATCTGTATGACAAGAACTTCAAGTCGCCGAAGAAAGAAATTGAAGAAGATCTCAGAAGATGGAAAGATCTCCCATGCTCCTGGATTGGCAGGATTAACTTAGTAAAAATGGCTATCCTGCCAAAAGCAATCTACAGATTCAATGCAATACCCATCAAAATTCCAAATCAATTCTTCATAGAGATAGAAAGAGCAATTTACAAATTCATTTGGAATAACAAAAAACCTAGGATAGCGAGAACTATTCTCAACAATAAAAGAACCTCTGGGGGAATCACCATTCCGGACCTCAAACTGTACTACAGAGCAGTAGTGATAAAAACTGCATGGTATTGGTACAGAGACAGACAGGATGATCAATGGAATAGAATTGAAGACCCAGAAATGAACCCGCACACCTATGGTCACTTGATCTTTGACAAGGGAGCTAAATCCATCCAGTGGAAAAAGGACAGCATTTTCAACAAGTGGTGCTGGCTCAACTGGAGGTCAACATGTAGAAGAATGCAAATTAATCCATTCTTATCCCCTTGCACAACGCTCAACTCCAAGTGGATAAAGGACCTTCACATAAAGCCAGATACACTGAAACTATTAGAAGAGAAGTTGGGGAAGACCCTCGAATACCTAGGCACAGGGGAAAAGTTCCTGAACAGAACACCAATGGCTTATGCTCTAAGATCAAGAATCGACAAATGGGACCTCATCAAATTGCAAAGCTTCTGTAAGGCAAAGGACACTGTCAACAAGACAAAATGGCAACCAACAGATTGGGAAAAGATCATTAGCAATCCTACATCCGATAGGGGGCTAATATCGAATATTTACAAAGAACTCAAGAAATTAGACGCCAAACAGCAAAATAACCCCATTAAAAAATGGGTTACAGAGCTGAACAAAGAATTCTCAACTGAGGAAACTCGAATGGCCGAGAAGCACCTTAAGAAATGCTCAACATCCTTAGTCATCAGGGAAATGCAAATCAGAACAACACTGAGATACCACCTCACACCAGTCAGAATGGCTAAGATCAAAAACTCAGGTGATAGTAGATGCTGGCGAGGATGTGAAGAAAGAGGAACACTCCTGCATTGTTGGTGGGGTTGCAAGCTGGTACAACCACTTTGGAAGTCAGTCTGGCGGTTCCTCAGAAAATTGGACATAGCACTACCTGAGGACCCAGCTATATCACTCCTGGGCATATACCCAGAAAATGCCCCAAGAAATAACAAAGACATATGCTCCACTATGTTCATAGCAGCCTTATTTATAATAGCCAGAAGCTGGAAAGAACCCAGATGCAGTTCAACAGAGGAATGGATACAAAAAATATGGTACATTTACACAATGGAATATTACTCACTATTAAAAATAATGAATTTGAGAAATTCTTAGGTAAATGGATGGAACTAGAAAATATCATCCTGAGTGAGGTAACCCAATCACAAAAGAACACACATGGTATTTACTCACTGATAAGTGGAGATTAGCCCAAAAATTTGAAACAAAGATTCAACTACCAGACGACATGAAGCTCATGAAGAAGAAAGAACAAGTGAAGATGCCTAGGTCTTTCTTAGAAGGAGTAACAAAATACCCAAGGGAGCAAATATGGACACAAAGTGTGGGACAGAATCTGAAGGGGGGGTTGTATGGAGACCATTCCATCTGGGTATTCATTCCATGGGCAGTCACCAAAAATAGACGCTGATAGGGATATCAGGATGGGAAAGCTGACAGCAGCCTGATAAGGCTGTCTCCTTAGAGGTCCCCCAGAGTTGGACATACCCAGAGACAGATACCCACAGCTATCCATTAATCTGATCAAAGGTTCCCAATGGAGGAGTTAGAGAGTAAATTGAAGAAACTTTAAGGGCTGGTGGCCCCGTGAGGAGAGCAACAATACCAACCAGCCAGAGCTCCCCAGGGTCTAAACCACCAGCCTAGGAGCACATATGGAGAGACACATGACTCCAGCTGTATATGTAGGGGAGGATGGCCTTGTTGGGCATAGGTAAGAAACAAGGTCATTGGTACCCTGAATGCTGAGCACTGAGGGGGGGGGAATTTGAGGGTGGAGAGGGGGACTGGGGGTAGGTCGGTAAACACCTCCATAGAAGCAGGAGGAGGGGGAATGGGATAAGGGGTTCCTGGGTGGTGGGGGAAATATGGTAAGGGGATAAAATTTGAAATGTAAATATTATATCCAATAAAAGATGGGAAAAAATAGAAAAGTGGTTAGAACCAACATTCTTAATAAAATGTCAGCCCTCTTTAAAAAAAAAATTATTTTGATACTAAAATTTGTTTTGAGAATTGTATATTGCAGAATGATCAGCCTTGGTGTATCTACTCAACAAGCAAGCTGGGCAGACCTGCTCAAACCTCTGAGGTCCGAGAATTCCATCTGGAGGCAGCGAAGACACAGCATCAGAGGATTGTCAATTTGCTCTCCCCCCCCACTCCTCTTCTAATATCTCAACACCCATAATCAGCTTGAAGAAGCTAATGATGAGTCAGTGCCCCTATTCCCTGGGCTTGGGGACTAAGGTGGTAAATGTTGGGCTGTCTTTCTAGGGAAAAGTAGTGGTTTTGTCGGAATAGAGAGGATTAGCTAGGGTTTATTGCATAGCCATAACCTATTAGTAGAAATCTGTATAATTAATATCAAGATGAAGATATAAATTCTTAAATGGCTCCAATTTACTTTGTTTACAAATTTTAAGGTTTTCATTGGCATGAGCTTCTTAATGATATAAGAGTGAGATGAATATTGTTACTCTCATAGGCATTGTACCAGTATAACACATTTAGGAATACAAAGCTTAGACCCAGTCCTTCTTTAACTTTTTTTAACTGATTTGAGATGGTCAGCCTGTGAGTTAAGGGACTATAGCAAATTCATGACTTGGAGTTTATTATAAGGGTGTTCTCTATGTTTTATTTAGAAATACCTGAGTGGAGTTAACAGGCCACAGTCCAGATTACCTTACATGGATAGCTGGTTTTCAAAACATCAGAAATCCTTAGAATTGACATGACAAACATTTCAGTATTAATGTTCATTTTCATTAGAGACCTGTCTGCTCCAGACAGCTTCCTATATTGAATTCTAAGAAGAAATTGAGCATCCTTGGAGTTACTCCAGTTGTGGTGAGACAGCCACTAGGCAAGAATTGCCACTTTCCTTCTACAGACAAATTACTGTCCAGAAAAGGACACACTTGCAGAATAGTCGACTGATTATATCTGCCTAGACAGAGTAATCAGCCCTTAATAATTCTGCAGCACTAAGGTCTGTCAGATGATCCTGGGCCAGAAGGCAGAAGAACAGATGCTCCAACGTTTTGAAGTAGAGCGAGTGTCCAGGTGTTCAGAGGTCTCTATAAATTGGCTAAGTTTTAGAAACTATGATTTGTGCTTCCCATAATTATAGTTAACTCAGTCATTCTGGATTTCTGACGGGGTTGAAAACATATAGCTATTGACCTTAAGAGAAAAGATTTGAGTGGATGGTCATCAGCTGACATTCATCCTACAACCAGGTTCAGAACTAAATGTTTTAGTTAGAATAGATGACAGAGGAGCTGGTTAGTCAACAAAAGGATGGACTGGGTATTAGGACTATCCTGTACCTTACTGGTACAAATTGGCATAATTATGCTCTAATTGTATTTTGAGAGAAAAGTTTCATTTTAACAGGAAGGGTGATGTGTAGGAGGAGCTAAGGTAGGAGGAGTACTGAGAGGAAGAAAAGGAGTAAGAAGAGGAGAAGAAGAAGGAGAGGAGAAGCTAGGTGATGAAAGAGAGAAAGAGGGGGGAGACAGGGAGGCAGATATTCATGTATCTCCACCAGTCAAAGATAGTTGTTATATCTAGGTTGGGTAGTGGGTTACACCTCTGATTGAACAATTCCAAACTTTTAAAAAAATGTATAAATGCAAAAAGGAAAAGGGGGCATGGGATAGGAGTTTCCTAAGCGGGGTGGGGGAGAATGGGGATAGGGGATGCCATCTGAAGTGTAATTTTTTCTAATATCTAATAAATATCTAAAAAAAAAAATCTCCTGGGAAAGACAACTAGCTTGTTTGTGAATGTTTACAGGGAGGTTTAACTAGGAGCATCATGCCACGATATACAACCCAGACTAAATACAGAGAGAAAGCAGGTGGAGCACAGGCATCCATCTGTTACTGCTTGCTGACTGTGCGAGCTATGTGACCAGGTGTCTCTTGCTTCTGCTCCAATAGCTCTTGTGACTTTTTACCAGCACCTTCCTTGCCATGACAGGGAAATATACTCTTATGCCAAAATATATTCTTCTATTCTAGTGTAGCATTTGTCAGCTATTTTGTGACAATAAAGAGAAAATAATTAATACAAGTGCTGTGGACATTTAAAAAAATAACATATTTTCAAGCACTCTAAGGCTCAGGAAAAATAAAAAATAAAATACAGTTTTAATTTTGTGATGGGCAACTAGTGTTCATGGTATTGACCAATTTTTCATTTTGGGGCCAATTTTTCTTTCAGGTGCTTTGAGATCCAGGCATGGAGTGTTATGATTAAAATGCTGGGTGCTACATTTATGCGAGATAGACTGGTGATGGTTAATCTTGGTTTTTAATGTGACAGAAGAACACTGTAAGACTCCTTTCCCATATAGGAATTGTACCTCCTGGTCCCTGCTCACTACCCTGTGGGTGTCCTACTTTTGTGTCTGTGTCTAGCTTGCTGAGAATCAACAACACCTGCAACTTTCCTTACTGCAATATTTAGTCTGAGATACAAGTCAAAATCAGATATTTTCTTCTTAGGGCTTCATTATATAATCTTTGTAACTTGTACTTTGCATAAGATCATCTTCTACATTTGTAAATCAACACTCACATGCTTCCTGGAGATGTGTGTTTTCTTCTAATGCGTTTCCAGTTAAGAAAATGATAACCCTGAATTTCTATTTCTTTAAAATGTTTCATATGTTACATTATGTAGGTACCAGAAAAAAGTGATTTGATTTTTTATAATTGATATAAAAGATCACATAGCAACATAAGTGGACTTAAGATACAGGTAAATGCTTAGTCCCCATTCCAAGCTAGGGTTTTATACTCATGTAGTAGGTGCTTGGTTTGTTTTAGTTCAAGGAGTAAGAGTTAGATGCTGATCTTAAGTGATTATTGTGCCTTTAATACAACAACTTTAGGAGCATAACATACTGTAATCTAAACAGCAGGAGTGTTTTGGCTGTGTGGTGTGTGTGTGTGTATGTGTGTGTGTGTGTGTGTGTGTGTGTGTGTGTGTCTATGAATTTTCTAAGAGCAGAGTTCCCTTTTGGTTAATTTACTTCTTATTTGTAAAACTCACTTTTAAGGAAAATTGTTCTGTCATTAGAAGTGATTAATCCACCTCCACATTTTCTATCATCACTGCATTTAATTAACATGGTGTGTTCCTTCCTTTGAGAGATTAGCAATTAAACAGTTCCAACTCACCTCATCAACACACACCTGAAAAATTAAAATAGATGCCTGTTCTTAATTGTTGTTGCACAGTTGTCTCCTTGCATGATGACCTTCAACTGGTTTTCTTTTTTTCTTTTCTTTCCTTTCCTTTTCTTTCTTTCTTTCTTTTTTTTTTTTTGTAGATTTTCATTCATATGAAGAGTCATTTCAAATAATGTTCTGAGGTTTTCAGAGACGGATTTCTACATTTTAGTAATCATAAACTGAATTAAAATAAACGCACTTGGCTTTCTGCTCCTCCCTCTTCCAGAGACAGCTGCATCTTGTGCAGTACCACTCTCATCCCATAGACAAAATGGTGAAGGTTGGTGTGAATGGGTTTGGCTGTATTGGGTGCCTGGTCACCAGGACTGCCTTCTGCTCTGCATCTGACAAAGTGGAGATTGTTGTAATCAATGTCTTCTTCATTGATCTCAACTATATGATCTACATGTTTCAGTATGAATCTACCTATGGCAAATTCAACAGCACAGTCAAGACTGAAAATGGGAAGCTTGTCATCAATGGGAAGCCCATCACTATCTTCCAAGAGCGAGATCCTGCTAGCATTAAATGAGGTGATGCCAGTGCTGAGTATGTTGTGGAGTCTACTGGCATCTTCAACACCCTAGAGAAGGCTAGGGCCCACTTGAAGGGTGGGGCCAAAAGGGTCATGATCTCTGCCCCTTCTACTGATACCCCCATGTTTATGATGGCTGTGAACCACAAGAAATAAGACAACTCACTCAAGATTGTCAGCAATTCATCCTGCACCACCAACTCCTTAGCTTCCTTGGCCAAGGTCATCCATGGCATCATGGAAGGGCTCATGACCACAGTCTATGCCATCACTGCCACTCAGAAGACTGTGAATAGCCCCTCTGGAAAGCTGTGGCATGATGGTCATGGGGGTGCCCAGAACATCATCCCTGAATTCACTGGTGCTGCCAAGGCTGTGGGCAAGGTCATCTCAGAATGAAATGCTCTCTTGGCATGGTGTTCCATGTTCCTATCCCCAATGTATCTGTTGTGGATTTGACATGCCACCTGGAGAAACCCACTAAGTATGATGACATCAAGATGCTGGTAAAACAGGCATCTGAGGGCCCACTAAAGGGCATCCTGGGCTACACTGAGGACTAAGTTGTCTCCTGAAACTTCAACGGCAACACTCACTCTTCTACTTTTGATGCTGGGGCTGGCACTGTTCTCAATGACAACTTTGTAAAGTTCATTTCCTGATATGACAATGAATATGGCTACAGCAACATGGTGGTAAACCTCATGGACTCTAAGGAGTAAGGAACTCTGGACACCCCCACCCCTCTCCAGCAGGTCACTGAGAGCAAGAGAGACCACTGGTTGCTGAGGACTCCCTGTCCCAACCTGGCTCCCCCAAAACTGAGCATATCCCTCACAGTTTCCATCCCAGACCCCTGTAATAACAGGAGGGGCCTAGGGAGCACTCCCTACCCTTTGAATACCATCAACAAACATTCTCTGCAACCCCTCCACCAAATAAATACACTCCTAATATATTCATATTAAGGACCTGTAATAAACATTTATTTCTTAAGCAAAACTATAAGTTTAAAGTAAAGTGAAGCTGAATTTGAGACCAGTACTTTGCTTCCTAAGAGACTGAATAAACTATGCAGAATAAAATAGAAGAATTAGTGGCCTTGTCTTCTACAAACATGGGACTTGTTTTATTGCAGAATCCTGGCTTTACAAAATGGTCAATGCTTTTCATGTTACATTTAGTTATGTGATTATGGGCATATTAGATGTGCAAAATGATAGTTAAAATTGGCAAGGTTTTCTTGCTGATATTTCAATGATTCAGTATTTGTCACAAGTCTATTGGTTGGCAACAAGAACGGTCTCATTTAAAATTAATTCTGAGCAATGATCTGTGAGCCTTAGGTGCAGGAGTCATATTGCAGATGTATCTTGGGACTGAGCTTCATCACTCTGCATTTTGATCAGTTGTGATTTTCAGTACTGCTCTCTATTTGTTGCAACAGTTGTTTCCTTGAGGAGTAAACTTTTTCTAGAACAAACTATTGCCTTGTTTCTGTCATCCAGGATTAGGCCTTGGGGACTATGAAGAATGATGCCCACAGAATCAAGAGAAAGAACACTTAGTACATAAATTCATTAGACAGCAAGAGAAGAAAATACTCTTATGGAATGGGAGGTGCTCAAATAATGAGAAACAAAAGCACTTGTGGTGGAGCATGACATTATAAAAGAATGTTTGGTGGGGTAAAGAATGATTGATGTAGTCCCTGGGCATGTGATGACTTACTTCTTCCTGGAACAAGAGCTGCATGAACTGGAAAGTTGATTGAAAGGCTCAGAGCCTGGTAACCATGGGACTATCTATGGCTACTGACATTAGAAGTGTTTGATTCCTTCTCCATGATTTGTTTCTTACTGCCTAGAGATCATCTGATACCCATTCTAAACTTATTAGGGCAATCAAGTCTATAAAGAGCAAGGGTTTATTTTGGTTCACAGATTTTGGGATTTAGGCTATGATAGTTGTTTTGATCCTTGGACAAGAGAACATGTCATATGTGGCAATAAGATAAAACAAAATCATTCTCTTAATGACCAGGACTCAATAGAGAAAAAGAAAGAAGCTAATACCATATAGTGCCTTTTGAGAGTTCACCTTAAATAATCTAAAGATCTCTTCTAGAGCTAACTCTCAAAAGTTCCATGAGTTCCCAATAGTGCCACTCTGGGGACTATATATAAATATTTATATAAAATATATAAACATATTTTATAAATATAAATACTTGGTCATGGGAGGTAGAGCATTCAGGATCTAAACTACAGCAGTAGCTAAAGTATATCTTGTGGAAGGAATACAATATTGTTAAGATGTCTTCTAAAGTGACAGTTCAAGCCAAAAAAATTTGTATGTGTATATACATATATATGCCATATATAATGATATATATCTCATATATATATATATACATATATATGTATACACACACACACACACACACACACACACACACACACACACACACACATATATATATATATATATATATATATATATATATATATATAGAGAGAGAGAGAGAGAGAGAGAGAGACTGCTCTACAATAAGCTCTGCCTTAGTTCCCACTATCTACCTGGCATCTCCATCTCCACACAAAGATCTCATGTGAACTGTGGTTTCAGTGTATCCTAAAACAAATACATAGTCTTCTCAACCAAGATTGCTGTTGGCAGACACAACATTCATTATGTGTGGCACTATCCCCTACCTATCTGTAAAGCTAGGGACCTGAATAATTCTTCCTCCTGTTCATCTCTTTGTCTCCTTGGCCCAAATGTTAAGCTATATAGCTTCTATTTACCCCCAAGCTAGGTCCATGCTTGTATTACACCATCCTGTACTTGTACTTATAGTAATATACATCTTATTTACCACAGTACTCAATTGTTAAAATGTGTCATTGCTCACACATTTATCTCACCCAATAGAGTGAAAAAGCACAAGAGCTGGGAATGAAATAATTTGTGTTCCTGCTATGTCTTGACTCCTTGCTTGGTTGCTACCCAACAGTTACTAGGCACTCCAAAAAGGCTGCTGTGTTAACAAGAAACACGATTGCTATTAGAAATGAGCACCAAAAAGACTTCACTGATATCTCTAATCTTCTTTGGAGACAATTCTTTGGAGGCTGTGTCCTAAGTATGAAGATGTTTAAAAAAAAAAAATGAGACTGGCTAACTAGCATCATGACTTCATGGTGAGCTGGACTGCTCTAACTTGCTACATGAGGAAGAGGGAAACCTTTCTGTGTTAAAATTTGAGATCTGGTACAAAATAGACTATCAGGACTAATACAAGTATTAGTTCCTCAAAAAGGAATAATTTTAGCTATAGAATCTTATGTTTGATATTGATTTGAGGTTGGGTAGTGATTGGCAAGGCAGATGGTGAGCTATGCTATATCTTGGAAATACTTCAGTACAATTATTGTCTGTAATATCCTTGGAGAGAGAGAGTGTGTGTGTGTGTAAAACTCGTGGATCAGCAACTGTAGTAAAAAGTAATTGAAGATGTTGAAATGTGAATATATTATCTGCTACACTAGGCTGTATTGGCATGCTTCTCAAAGACAAAGAAGAACTCAGAATATATGGCTAATTTTCAAGAGACTTCAATGCTCAAAGTGTTGCAAATTCCAAGGCATTAAGAGCATAAAAAGCAAGAAGTAAGGTATCAAAATAAAAGTTTTTGAGTTGTAGTCTTACTGTAACAAAACTTCATGGCCATGATCAGAATAATGTTTTTTTGTTTTTGTTTTCTCCTCTCTGTAGCTGATATATGCAAGTACTGAGAAAGCAAATTTGAAAAAAAAGAGGAAGGTTTGAAAAGGCTGATTGTATGTTCTGAGAAAATACCTTGGTGTGGTTATAGATAAGTAGATCCGTTTGGAAGTAAATGAGTCAGAAACTCTGAGATTTATCTGGAATTATAGCGTGAAAGAAATTATTAGCCAAAGAAATAGTGCCAGATCCCAGTTAAGGTAATGAAGCTGATTAAACAAAGAAGGCAAGTCTAGGGTAATTTAAAACAGAGAGGATCTTTCTCTGAGATGGCAGCGTTAGACTCTCAGGTGGGCTTTTCCAGCCAGTGCAGACGGCTTGGCAAATCCTGCCCTGCAGAGGTCTGTGCTGGCCTATGCCTGACTCTCACTCTCCTAAATGGCATGGCCATCATCCTGTCTTTGTCTATGGAGTGAGAGGAAAACTCTCACTTCATTCTTTAGTTGGTCCTTAGACAAACTGCTTTCCCACCTGGCTGTCTCACCAAAGGAAGGGCCCTGATGGTGGGGATGGGTGGGGTGAAGTACCTGAATGGCTCTGAACTTGTATATATGACTATACATATATAATATTCATTCACTCATTCTACTGGTCTGTTTCTGTAGAGAACCATGACTAATACTTCCTGGCCTCCACCTCAAGCGACGAACTCAGAGGCCATATTTTGTGTCAGTAGAGACTGAAGGAACCCGGTCATTTTTTGGTGTGTTCTGAATTTATGATGTATGATGTCTATTCCAACTGCTGCATTCTTTTTAGACTTTTCTCTCTCAGGATTTAGTCTGACTTTAAAGGCAGCTCTAGTTAACAGTTGAGACAGATCACTCTTATTCTTCAAGTTCAAATTAAACTTCTTAGCTCAGGAAAAAATGACTTCCTTTCTTCCTTAGCCAGCAGTTACTCTTTAGCTACGGGAGTGGATTTGCCTGTGTTCAGCTTTAAGCAATTCAGTAGGTGGCAGCATTGCAGAAAGGTTTAGAAGTCCTGAGCTCCAACTGAAGTGACTGCCCTCACTAACATCAAACTGAATTCAAGAACACCTGCTCTGTTCACTGTGCTTTCTGTTCCATAAAGCAGGCTAATGTTGAAGCCTCCCAAACCAGCCCGTGACTGTGAGACATTGAAATTCAAATCCCATGGCGCGGCTTTTAGAATCAGACTCCAAGCGCATGTCACTTGAGGGTGGTGACCCAAGACCGGACCCTGATCTCTGACTTTGTGATAGATCTCTGGAAGCTCAGCTGAATAATGTAACCCTAATGCCCGACTCTCAAATGCAAGGGGCGAACAACATTTACTTATGGATGTCTAATAGATCTCAGACTTTGATGAAAAATGCTGTTTCTTCTCTCCCTCACACTCAAAACCAGTTTGCATTGAATCTCTGCAGGGCTCTGATATGTCTCTGCATTTTCTTTTCCTCTCTATAACCTTCCACTTTGAATCTTCACTGACTCCCTAAAATAAAGCCCGATGATGTCACTTTGAGGTCTTCCTTGCCACTCCCCATCTCTTCTTTACATCTTCGTCATAAAATGAAATCTACGGCGTCTTCATCAAACGTGGCTTAATTTTTAATGTCACCTGATTGAGATTTCTTATTACCTGCCTGTACCTTCTTGGGGAAGGGGTTTTCCCCAGTTTCTGGAGATCTCAGTAGTTTTGCTTCTAGGCTAACAGTAATTTCTGGGATGCCTTGTTCCCCATTTACTTTGTTGGTGTGCCGAATAGGCTTTTTTTTTTCTCTCCCCTCATTCTGGTCTGAATGGAGCATTCCTAAATCTATCCCAAGGTAGGCGAGACCCTGGGGACTTCAGACACAGAGGACCTGTCTAGTGCAGCAAGCACCAGTTGGTAATGATTTCTGCAAGGTGCTTTTCCTCTGCTGGATAATGAACTCAGAGTTCAAGGGTATGACTCTCATTGCTTGCCCGAAGTGTTCCTGCCTCCAGCATTTTATCTCTGTTTACATAATGAATTTATGTAAGGTCAAGATCCTGGTAATTCTCATTGCTGAAAACATTCCCTAGCTCCAGGCTTTGAGTTGTTTTCCTACGGGGACACTCAACGACTATTCCTTTGTGTAAGATGCAATTTTATATGATTCTCTGAAGTTAGTCACAGTATACATTCTATGGTCAGTCTTATTCTAAAAGCAGGCTGGACATCTTAAGGCGTTGACTGGCTTATTTAGGGAGTGGTCAGGGTAGTGCCCTGACCATGCCCACTTCATGAAGGCACACATACGAAGTAGTTTAGTGCCCTGGGAGCATATTTGATTTAGGTTTATGCACTCATACACTGGTAATACTGCACCTGGAAGTCTTGTCCTTTATCGGCAGATATATCCACACACAAACCATGTACTTCAAGACATCAGAACTGCCTTGACCTCTTACCTGAGTCCGGCTACATGTACCTTATCTCTAAGCTATAGTGTAACTGTCCTCAGCCCCAGAGACAATTAAATTTAGACAGTTTCTATTCTCATTCATTGGTAATATATCTGGGCATGAAGAATAGAAGGTCAGTACAACCTGGGTGCATGTGGAATAATGGATAATTGTGTCTCCTCATACTCTTTTATGAAGACTCTTATTTACCATCTATGCCTATGCATAACTGGAAATGCATATGACTAAAATAAGATGTGTTATGGGGAGGAGAAAGTGAATATATGAGCTAATCTTTCAGTAAAGGCAGAGAACCACATTCACTACACCTAGTTACTAAGCTACTTCTCTTGAACCCTATAAAATCAAGGTCCTCAGAGTCTTTGAGATGAGCTGTCAGTCTTCACACTGTCTCTCTTGATAATCACACTCTGGTTTTGCCTATGAGTAAAGTTACCTTGATTACTTTGCAAATTGGTGTGAGTCCTTTATTTTCAGTTGTTTGGGTAAGAAGGCCAAGAACCTGGGAATCCTTAGTTCTGACCTGACCACCTGTAACACTCCAAAGTGAGGAAAGGACCAATCTGACTGAGGACAGTGCCAGCACCTGGTCTTCTTTCTCTTCGTTCAGATCTACATTGATTTCATACTCTGTGGATTCCCATATAAAATACTTATTCACATATTTTAACCTTAATTGAAAACAGTGAAATTACAGCAGTCACCCAAAGTAACTTGATTTGGTACCTAATGCTCTCAAGGTTGTCTCATCTTTCCTTTGTTTCCCGGATGTTGAGCTAGCCTGAGAGTGCTCACAACCAGCAGTTTAATTAATATTAACTGAAAATAATCTTCTGTATTACTTAAATATGTAAAGAAGAAAATGTAAAAAAATACTATTTAGAAATGAAACAGGTAAAAGTAGTAGAGGGGAGAAGAAAGCTTTAAATTATATTACATATGTTACTAGACAGCAACATATCAATGAATATGAATAATGAATGACAAATTTCCAAAGTATGTTTTTATCCCAAAGAACTTCACAAGTCAGGGTATCAACACCACCTATTTTTATCCCGAGTTCGCCTCATGTTTTAGAAAATAAAGTAAATTTTATTTATTTAAGGATCATGTGTAGCCAGGTGGTGGTGGCGCACGCCTTTAATCCCAGCACTTGGGAGGCAGAGGCAGGAGGATTTCTGAGTTCGAGGCCAGCCTGGTCTACAGAGTGAGTTCCAGGATAGCCAGGGCTACACAGAGAAACCCTGTCTCGAAAAACAACAACAACAACAACAACAAAACAAAACAACAACAACAAAAAACCCTAACCAACCAAACAAACAATAAACAAAGAATCATGTGTAAAAATATACTGAATTATAGTTGTAATGTTTATTAATTGCATGGTTTTATTGATTCAAAGATTTAATACCATTTTACTATTGCTGAAATTTGTGCTCACTCCTTATATTAGAGGTGAAGAATATGAATGAGGTCATAGATTAATTATTCAGGGTTGCCACTACCTACTATGTTACAAATCAGCCATGAGATATGCAGGGTCATGTAGGCACTGTAAAGGACAATGGTCTTAGACGCCATTGATGATGGAACCCTTTTTTCATGATTAGCTTTGGACTCCACTCCTCACTTACCATATGCAAGGTAGAGGTATTAAGGCTACAGTTAAGTCCATTAAGGCAAAGCTACATCTTCTAGTCAGAATAATAAAGTATGAGCTCTGCCTCTTGCCCTGGGTAGAGACATTCTGATCTATCCCCAAGATTACAGCTTTGCATGCTGTACCTACCATTAGTCATTATTCCAACTAAGCCTGTCAATCATCTGGTCAGGAGATCACTGTTCAGGAAAGCCAATTCATCTGAAGACAGGCTAAAGAGATAGGAATAGTTACCTCCTTAATATAACACTGTACTTATACACTCTAGGAGCCACTGCAGTTGCTTACATATCTTCACTGCTAATTCTGTCTGCCTTTAAATTTTTATTAATTTATTTTTAAAATATCTTCTATGAGCATTGTATCTTTATTATTTTTATATCTCCCTCCCCTATAAAACTTCTTCCATGTTCTGTATTCCCAAATTCATGGTCTCTTTTAAAATTATTATTGTTACTTGTACACACACACACACACACACACACACACACACACACACACACAGAGTCAATTTAGTATTACTCCTATTTACATGTATACAGGCCTGACTCCTAGGCAATGACATCCTATGCAGGAACTTGTCAATGAAGAAAATGGACTCTCACTCTCTTGGTAGCCATTGACCATGTGTAGCTCTTTATTTGGTGGTAGAATCATGTACAATTTCCCCTGTTCATTTTGGCATGTCAATTTGTTTTTCATTCTGCTGGTCTTGTTTAAAGTCAACATATTGTTGAGATTATAAGATTACATTTTCCCTATCCTGCATAGGGTATACTATCTATCTGTGGGTCTGGGTGTCTGGCTCTTACAATATTTCTGATTCCTCTTCCATGATTTTCTCTGAGCCTTAGGTATAAGGGTTGTGTTGCGGACATAATAGTTGGGGTTGGATATCCCACTGTTTCTTATTCTCTGCATTCTCACAAGTATAATTTCTAACTATATTATAAATACTTATCTTTACAGCCAAAGGTAAATGTAGTCTTCATCAAATAAGCTTATTTTTGGAACAGGAAGAGTCTATTTCAGAGACTCACAACCCTTTGAAATTCAGAAAGTTAGGGACAGTCTGCTGCCTTGTTGTCTAACTCAAGTGGTATGGTTCTCCCCCCTTTCAATCTTCTCTTTGGATAGTGTCCCAAGTTTTAAACATATTTGCCCAGACATTGAGTTTTCCCATTATTTCTCTGAAATCTAACTTTCTTTCTATAACTGATTGCTGATCCACATTGCTGACCTTAATTATAAAAATTGTAGCATCATATGTTCCTCTTTCCCATCTCTTTCCTCCTGGTAGCTGGTGGGATTTACAGCTTCTCTAAACTATGGGGTTGTTGTTTGTTTTGTTTTTGTTTTGTTTTTGTCTCAAACTCTGTTGAAATGGCCCTCCACTCTTTCAGAATCTCTTTCTAAAATCTTTTACCAACAGGACTAAGAAATTATAAAAAGGCAACCCTAATTTTCCAATAATCTGTACTTTGCCCAAATTCATTGCTGAATACACAAAGAACCTAGACATCCTATCAGAGGACATGTTGAAGTCCTTTCCAATATCAGGCCTATGGTAGAATGGAATGGCTAGGCAGAATGCAGTTAATTTGGGGGAAATGTGTCTCCTGCACATTGGCTCAGTCCATTCTATTGTACTTATTAAGAGTGAGATATTGATTGGATCTTTCTAAAGCAATTGGTTGACTTGAAGAGGATGATTTCTGCAGTCCTGTGCTTGACCACAATTCTTTTAATTGAGTTCAGAAAAGGATGCAGGCAATGTTTTCTGTATGTCATGGATGGGTGTAGATGGTGGTATGGCTGGCATGGGCCATGATTTACCACTTATTACTTTATTGACTCTTCTCTTAACTCATACTTTGTGGCATGTCTGAAACGATGAAGATGGCCCTTTCCATAGCTTTTCTTTGTCAGTTGATGCCCTAGTAAATCTGGTAGAAACCAGTGCTTTCTGTTTTGTCTGATTGGGTTCATTTCACACTCCTAGACAGTGTGCTTTTTCTTCTTCCATTTCTCAGTAACATAGTTCCCCAGTATTAGCTGTGTTTAGCATGAAGCTTTCTACCTTAATGTGCTGTTAATGTACTTTTTATGACTCTCAACATAAGAAGTACCACTTTAACTCAAATATCAGACAGCATAGCTTCTTGCCTGGTCCAAATCTCCCAAATTTGCATCTTACCCTCAGATCTACAGAAGACATTCTTGGATTTTGAGTGGAAGAACATAACACATACCATGTGCCAGCCATTCATTCCATGGAAACACTAGAAGTAGTCTTGGCCTGTGCTGACTTTCTGCAAAGATTGGCCATGATTTTCTCTATATGTGTTTGCATAGCCCCAGAATATCTCTCCCATAGAAGTTTGCTTCCTGTGGCCTTCCTGACATAGTCACTGTGGACTTTAACCCTCAGGCATAATAGGTTCCAACTCTTGCTATACATTGGCCTTAAGTATTCTCTGCCATATAGGGAAGTCATCCTTTGATCAGTACTTGTGGACCGGCATGGCAAATGCAGTAAAGTTTATCTTGATTCAGTCAGACATATTAACTGCATCCACAGAGTCCTTTCTTAGATTCACAAAATGGTCAGCAATTAACATCCACTGTCTCCATAAGGCTTTTTAGACTAAATATCCACTTCTCAGACCAGAGAGGTACAAGATCTCTACACCCCTAGTGTCACCCAAGATGTCCAATGCATCCTATTTCTTTCATAAATCAACTTATCAACTATCTCTACCTTTCTATGACCCATGAAACTCTATGATGACAGTTACCTATTTAAATAGGTGGCACCTGATCTGTCTTGTGATATGGTGCCACCATGTTCCTGACTAGGCTAGGCCTGAGGTCATGAGCAGTGGCGTGTTCTCGATGCTGCCATGGCTCATACGGCAGGCTCAGGCGGCCAGAGACACCGGCTTTGCTACCCACAAGATGCCAGCGTGGGAGATTGGCAGAGCCATCTTCCATGCTGTTTCCACAAGGTTGGGCTGAGCCCAGACCATCCCGCTATCTACGCAGTACCCAGTAGGAATGAGACTCTAATGCTTAAAGATTAATCAATGGTTTTATATGTTTGTTAATGCTCAATAACAAGATGCTCACACAAATGGAGGTGTTTCCCAATTAACTAACCTAGACATAAGTTGTTACCCAGGACTTCTCTCCATACATGCATGGCTCTTCATCCTCCTACATCTCTGCCTTTCTCTGTTTCTCCTCTTCCTTCTCCTCTTCCTTTCTTTACTCCTCCCGCCTTAGCTCCTCCTAACTTGTGGGGAAAATATGCCATTACAGTTACCTCATCCTTAAATAATAGTTACTAAGTGCCTACTGTGGAGGCAGATATAAAATACCTAGCATGAGCATTTTGTTAACTTTCAAATGTAATCTATATGACTGAATGTATTTTAATTGTCATTTTGTGATAAGCTAATAGAAACTTTAATTCATAAATCTAGAAAATAGTAAAACATGCTGCTCAGCCAATGCATGCATATATATAATTTCACTTCTCTGTAGGTATAAATCTACGAATGCTAAAGTTTCTTTATAAAATGGCTTTATATTTGCATGGAACCTACACATTGTCATATATATATTTAATAATTTCTAGATTGCCTATAATACCTAATATAATAAAAACAATGATCACAGTGTATTTACTAGGTAATGACAATAAGAATGTTTGTACATTTTTCTGCAAAGAAAGAATTTTCCTCATATATTTTTAATTCACAATTGGCTATATCCTTGGATGTGGTGAATATAGATGAGAAAGGCTAACTCTACTGCTTGCCTGCACTCTCAATTTTAAATGAAATAAAATAAAACATGCAAAGTTTCAGTTGTAGTAGCCACAACATCTATAGTTCAAGCTCAGTGATTGCTTATGGCAGTTGGGTATCAATTGATGGCGGAGGATACAGGGCATTTCTACCACTCTTGAAAGTTCTCACAGATAGGGCTGCTCCTAAATCCAGTAAAGCATCTATTAGTTTTTACTTTTGACTTTGTTTTTCAGTGCACTACACTTTAAAAGACATAACTAAAACATACTGAGGCAGAGCTATGCGCAGTGTTAGTCAAGGCATTGGAAGAAAGCAGCAATCATAGAGGCAATGGCTGTCTGTCGGGTAGCATTGGGAAACTCCAGGTACCTAAGCTGTGAAAGTCTAGCTAGAAACAAGACATAGCTGCCACACAGCTCTTGTTTTTTCACTTCCACAGTGTCCTCATTTAATATCTAATGCCTGCTTACCAGACCAGCCTCAGTCATGTTTGTGTTCTCTTTCTTTTTCTTCTTGAAAAAAAGAAAGTTTTTCTCTAAGAGTACAGGCTGAGATGCAGTTGGAAACCCTGTGTCAGATGCCAGACATATGGGATTCCTTTTGGTTGTCCAGTTGCAGCTCTTTACTGCTTTTTCTTTAAAAATACCTCATCTTCTTGCCTTGTATCTTTTGTTTCCTTTTTGTCTGTAGTTTTTCCTCTTTTAGTTTTATTTATCTTTCTATACTAACCACTATTTTAACTCTAATTATTTTTTCCAATCATACTTTAGGCAACTGGTATACCTCCACTTTTCTTCTACTGAAAATGGATTTTTTTAGCTTATATGATATATGCTGATTATAGATTGCCTTCCCTCTACTCTTCCCAGTTCTTCACTATCTCCTTGCCCCTTTGCGTCTACTCCCTTTCTGTTTCTCATTAGAAAAAAAGACTTCTAAGAAATAACAATCAAATATGACAAAGTAAATATAAGATGAAGCAAAACTGTCATATCAAAGTTAATATGATATCATAAGGAACGAACCCTAAGAGTAGACACAAGATATTCACTTGAGAAACCAAATCTTTTAGATTCAGACTCTATCTTATAAAACCCAACTTAATTTTAAACTCAAGCAAATCAACAGGCCAGTGGGTTACACCCAACAAAACGTGTGTTTCCAGGTTATTCCCCCAACAAACCCAGAGTCTACCACCAGTTTCCAAGATATTCCCCAGCAAATCTGCACCTCCAGGTTACAAGCCTGCCCCTGTCAAACAACCACCAATCAGGAGGGAAGCAGAAGTTAAGTTTATGGTTTGGTTCCCGGCACCATCCAATTATATTAAAGGCCACCATAGCAGAGCTAGAAACACTTACCCCTCCCTTGCCATTTTCTGTAAAACCTTGTCCTAATGACAAGGTTGTTTGGGGCTCTTTTTTCACCAAAACTGTACTGTGGGTCAGTGGTGAGTTAAGCCCAAGCTCTAGTTTGTAAGTAAAGTCTCTGGTATGATTGTATCTGATCAGCTCCTGATTGGTTCTTCAGGGTTCATGAATACTTCCTTGGTACTATGTTGGGAGCTGACTCCTAGCAGGAAGCGGCTATCATCTTTGCAGCCATCTCGAGCCGTATACCTTGACAAGAGACTTGTTTTCAACAGCCTACAACAGCTGAGCACACTCTGAAAAACATCTTGTTTTCCTCACATATCTTATTTACTGTTTAGTGCCCCCAGCTGCAAGGTTCACCTGGTATCCATGCCTACAAGGCACGTGGCAAAGTGTATAAATACCCAGGATATCCTTTAAACAAAAGAGACTTGATCAGACTTTCTGTCTCATTTCCATTCTTCGAGTCTCTTGCCCCTTCATCCCCATTCTCTCTCTTGCTGGACCCTGACCCGCCCACCGGAGCAGCAGCTTGGGCGGGGGCAGTACTACATTTTGGTACATTGGCCAGGAAGTTCCCTATGACTTTCAGAACTACTGATCTGGAAGGTCTAGATGCCAGCAAATCCAGTCTAGTTCTGTCTATATGTTTGTTTGTGAAGCTGTTTCCTATCTGTCTGTATGCTAAATTTGTGTTAAGAACTCCCTGTTTGTCAGCATGCTAAATCTGTTCTTGTGGTCTGTGCTGTGGAGCAGTTTGGTTCCACACAGCATCCTGGTCTGTGCTGGAGGTTTGTGTACCAGATATCTGTATGGCACTGCAGTCTATGCTGTTCTTTGTTCATAATTTGAGTGGTGCCACATCTGTAATTCTGTTCTTAAAAAGGGCCTTGAATTTGTATCCATGGCAAGGATGTGTTTAAGGTAGTCATACTTGGGGACTGGCCAGGAGATGTTCTGAGCCCCGATCTGGGCATAAGCTTAGAGAGCCAAGGGTGCCCACCAATCTGATTACTTTTGTCCCTTTCTGACAAGGAGGAAGGGATTTCTTTTCTTGTGTGTGAGCACAACCTTCTGTTTTTTTTGTCTTGTGTCTGCCTGATAGAGAGGAAAGGTCAAACTTGTGTTTTTGTGTGGTACCCGACAGAGAGGAAGGGATGAGTTTCTTTTTGTGTGTATGAATGCAACTTTCTGGTTGTTTCTTGTTTCTGCCTAATAGAGAAAAAAGGTCAAATGTGTGTTTTTGTATGTTATCTAACAGAGAAAGGGATGAATTTCTATTTTTGTGTATGAGTGCCACTTTCTTGTTGTTTTTCATTTCTGCCTGATAGAGAAGAAAGGTCAAGTTTGTGTTTTTGTGTGTTATACTTGTGTTTCTCATTACCAGGTGACTTTGATGGACCTATAAACATGGGACAGGCACCTTCAATCCCATTAAATTGCTCCTTAGTAATTTTAAGGATGTTAAAAATAGGGTAGGGGTGGAGAATCTCTAGGTCATTTGCAAGATAAATTGACCACATTCTGCAGGAAACAATTCCCGTTTTCAACACCAGTTGACCACCAGAAGGATCCTTTGACCTCAGATTGGTTCAAAGGATCGAGAAATTCATTTTCAAACCCAAATTTGATCACCTAGACCAAATACACCAGGATCAAATACCTTATGTGGTAGTTAGGGTAGATTTCCTAGCAGACTGGTCCTCGTGGCTTAAACTTTTTCTCCCCAGAAAACAGGCAGAAATTCTTGCCTTAGCTACCAAAAAGCCCTAGGATATGAAGGAAGAGATACAGGACCATCCATCTCCTTCTGCTTTACTCCTCTACCTAGTCCTCCAAGGAGGAGCAGAGGAGGACGCTATCTTTCTATCCCCAGTTTATTTAACCCCTCAGAAGCAGAACAGATGCTTCTGAAGGGAGTTCTGCTTTAGGTAGCCCCATCACAGGTTGGGGTAGTGAGACCAGCTGCAAGAACATGAAGCTGATGAGGGCTGCTTCCACAACCAGAGTCTGTCAACTTTCCCTTTTGTGCAGCTTGGCTGGTCGATGACCAAGGAAACCAACTTTATCACTATTGGTACTTTGCCACCAGTGATCTTTATAACTGGATAACTCAGCATTCTCCCTTTTTCAGACAACCCCAGAGATCTAGTCAACCTCTTAGAAACAGTTCTCTTCACCCACCAGCACACTGGGGATGATTGTCAACAATTTTTGCAGGTTCTCTTCACCACAGAAGAGAGGGAGAGAATCCAAGTAGAGGCCAGGAAGCTGGTTCCTGGTTCCACAGGGGAGGCCATTAATAAGCAAGCAATTATTGATGCTTGCTTTCGCCTAACTTTTCTGGACTGGGACTTTAACACTGTTGAAAGTAAAAGGAAGCTCTTGGTTTACTGTCAGGCTCTGCTAGCAGGTCTCAAGGCAGCTGCAAGATTTGCAGTACAAGAAATCTCGCCAAAGTGCATGACATTAGGCAAGGAGAAAATGAACGACCTGAAGCTTTCTTAGAGAGAGTCATGAAGGCACCCCAACAATACACCTTCATGAACCTTGATTCACTAGAAGGAAAAGCAGCAATAGCTTTAGCTTTTATTAATCAGGCAGCATCAGATATTAGGAAAAAGCTCCAGAGTATTCAGTGGTTAGAAGAAAAGAGTGTGAGGGATTTAGTGATAGTGGCAGAAGGAATGTTTAACGGAAGAGAGGCTGCAGAGGAAAAACAGATAAGAGACAGAGACTTGAGACCTGGCAAAGATCTTGTTGGCAGACATGGCCAAACCAGAAGACCAATAGAAGGTGCTTAAAACAGATAGCTTCTTAAGAAGGAGGTAAGGGAGGCCCCAAGGATTGTAAATACCCCCACTTGAGAAAGAATCAATGTGCCTATTGCAAGAAGGAGGGCAACTGGGCCAGTGAATGCCCCAAGAAGAAGCCTATCCAAACCCTGGCCTTAGCAGATAAAGAATGGGGCTGGGGAGGACAGGGTTTGGATCCCTTCCACAAGCTCAGGGTAACACTAGAAGTGGAGGGGGAGCCCATCAGTTTCCTTTTGAACAACAGAGCTCAACATTCTGCCTTGCTAAAATCTGAGGGTAAAGTTTCTTCAAAGAACTCCTGGATCCAAGGGGCAATAGCAACTAAATAATACTAATGGACTACCCGAAGATTAGTGGACTTGGGAGTGTACAGGGTAACACACTCATTCTTTGTTATACATGAATGTTCTTATCCCCTATTGGGAAGAGATTTTATTAACAAAAATGAGGGCACAAATGTATTTCTCCCCAGAAAGAACCAAACTATTAGATCCAAAATAGAAGCCTATTCATGTACTGACCACCACTCTAGCTGAAGAATACCAGTTGTTTGAGCCCCTCCCCACCTCAGAGTATGAAATTACTACTTAGCTAGATAGCTTCCCCAACACTTAGGCAGAGACAGGAGGAGTTGGGATGGTTAAACATCAGATGACAATTTGGATTGAGCTCAATCCAGGGGCTGAGCCTGTATCCCATGTCTCTGATTGCTAAGGAAGGTATAATTCCACCTTCATATCAGGAAGCTATTAAATGTGAGGATTCTGAGATCCTATCAACCAGCCAACACCCTCCTTCTGCCAGTCAAGAAGGCTGTAACTAACAATTGTAGACATGTACAAGACTTAAGAAAGGTAAACAGATTGTTTATGGATATCCACACAACAGTCCCTAAACTCTATGCCCTATTGAGGGCTATTCCTCCTTTGTCCAATAGTATATGGTGCTGATTTAAAGGATAGTTTCTTCAGCTTACCCATGGCACCAAGAACCAAGAGCTCTTTGCCTTCGAATGGCACAATCCTGAGCTTGGGCTTAGCAGACAGGTGACTTGTCTGTCCCAAGGATTTAAGAACTTGCCTACCATATTTGATGAGGTCTTCTATGAACATCTAAGTATAGAACCCAGCACCCTAACCTGACTCTTTTGTAGTATGTATATTACTCCCTGGTGGCAGCAGAAACCAAGTAAGAATGCCTGAAGAAAACCCAGGACCTCTTGGAGGCCCAGGGAAATTTGGGCTATGGAATTTCCATTAAAAGCACTCAACTCTGCCAACCACAGGTGACCTATTAAGGTTATACATTTAAAAAGGGGGGCAGTATCTTAGGTAAGGAGACAGCAACACCTGCCCCAACACAGAAAGTAAATGGGACTCACTGGGACCCAGGAATTCACTCCTGGCCAGGGGCACTGGTTCCTTCCAGTCTCCACCAAGCACTGAGAAGATCATGGGCTATAGCTATAACTCCAGCAGCAACATCTACCCCAAATAGTTCTGAAACAACCAAGATAATAGGAAAGACAGGCTTCTGTCAGAGACAGGGCAGGTAGAACTAAGGAGATCCAGATGGTGAAAGCAAGTGCAAGAACATAAGCATCAGCAACACAGGGTTCTTGGCATCATCAGAACCTAGTTCTCCCACAATAGAAAGTCCTGAATTCCCAGTCTCACCAGGAAAGCAAGATTCAGATTTAAAATCACTTTTAATGATGATGTTAGAGGACTTTAAGAAGGTCATAAATAACACTCTCAAAGAAATTGAGGAGAACACAGGTAAACAGGTAGAAGCCCTTAAAGAGGAAACACAAAAATCTCTTAAAGAATTACAAGAAAACACAACCAAACAGGTGAAGGAATTAAACAAAACAATCCAGGATCCAAAAATGGAAGTAGAAACAATAAAGAAATCTCAAAGGGAGACTACCCTGGAGGTAGAAAACCTAGGAAAGAAATCAGGAGTCATAGACACAAGCATCTCCAACAGAATACAAGAGATAAAAGAGAGAATCTCAGGTGCAGAAGATACCATAGAAAATATTAACACAAGTGTCAAAAAAACCACAAAGTGCAAAAAGTTCCCAACCCAAACATCCAGGAAATCCAGGACACAATGAGAAGACCAAACTTAAGGATAATAGGTATAGAAGAAAGTGAAGATTCTCAACTTAAAGGGCCAATAAATATCTTCAACACATTTATAGAAGAAAACTTCCTTTACCTAAAGAACGAGATATCCATAAACATACAAGAAGCCTACAGAACGCCAGATAGACTAGACCAGAAAAGAAATACCTCCTGTCACATAATAATCAAAACACCAAATGCACAAAACAAAGAAAGAATTTTAAAAGCAGTATGGAAAAAAGACCAAGTAACATATAAAGGCAGACATATGAGAATTACACCAGACTTCTCACTATAAAAGCCAGAAGATCCAGGACAGATGTCATATAGACCCTAACAGAACACAAATGCCAGGCCAGGCTACTATACCCAGCAAAACTCTCAATTACCATAGATGGAGAAACCAAGATATTCTATGGCAAAACCAAATTTACACAGTATCTTTAACCTTTCCCAGCACTACAAAGGATGATAGAGGAAAAACTGCAATACAAGGAGGGAAATTATATCCTAGAAAGAGCAAGAAAGTAATCTTCCTACAAATCCAAAAGAAAATAGGCATACAAACAATGCCACTGCTAATAACAAAAGTAACAGGAAGTAACAATCTCCTTTCCTTAATATCTGTTAACATCAATGGACTCAATTCACCAATGAAAAGACATAGACTAATGGACTAGATACATAAACAGGACCCAGCGTTTTACTGCATAGAGGAAACCCATCTCAGTGACAAGGACAGACACTACCTTAGGGTAAAAGTCTGGAAAACAATTTTTCAAGCAAATGGTCCCAAGAAACAAACCCAAGTAGCCATTTTAATATGAAATAAAATAGACTTTTAACGTAAAGCTATCAAAAAGGATAAGGAAGAACATATCATACTTGTCAAAGGAAAAGTCAACCATCATAAACTCTCAATTCTGAACATTTGTGCACCAAATGCAAGAGAACCCACTTTCTTAAAAGAAACTTTATTAAAGCTCAAAGCACACATTGCATCTCACACAATAATAGTGAGAGACTTCAACACCCCACTCTCAGCAATGGACAGATCATGGAAACAGAAACTAAACAGATATACAGTGACACTAACAGAAGTTATGAACCAAATGGATTTAACAGATATCTATACAACATTTCATCCTAAAACAAAAGAATATACCTTTTTCTCAGCACCTCCTGGAACCTTCTTTAAAATAGACCATATGATTGGTCACAAAACAGCCCTCAACAGATACAAGAAAATTGAAATAATCCCATGCATCCTATTAGATCACCATGTACTAAGACTGGCCTTCAATGATAACAAAAACAATGGAAAGCCCTCATTTACATGAAAAGTGAACAACACTTTACACAATGATAATGTGGTCAGGAAAGAAATAAAGAAAGAAATAAAAGACTTTTTAGAATTTAATGAAAATGAAGACACATCATACAAAACATATGGGACATAATAAAAGCAGTACTAAGATGAAAACTCAGCTCTATGTGCTTACAAAAAGAAACTAGAGAAAGCATACAGTAGCAGCTTGACAACCCACCTGAAAGCTCTAGAACAAAAAGAAGCAAACACACCAAAGAGGAGTAGACAGCAGGAAATAATCAAACTCAGGGCTGAAATCAACCAAGTAGAAACAAAGAGATCTATAAAGAATCAATAAAAGAAGAGGCGGCTGATCCTTTGAGAAAATCAACAAGATAGATAAACCCTTAGCCAGACTAGCCAGAGGGCACAGAAACAGTATCCAAATTAATAAAATCAGAACTGAAAGGGGTAACATAACAACAAAAACCAAGGAAATTAAAAACAAATCATCAGATCCTACTACAAAAGACTATACTCAACAAAATTGGAAAATCTGGAAGAAATGGAAAATTTTCTAGGCAAATACCAGTTACCAAAGTTAAATCAGGCCAAGATAAGCCATATAAATAGTCCCATAACCCCAAAAGAAATAGAAGCAGTCATTAAAATCCCCCCACCAAAAGAAGTCTGGGACAAGACAGTTTTAGTGCAGAGTTTTATCAGACCTTCAAAGAAGACCTAATACCAATTCTCTATAAACTGTTCCACAAAATAGAAACAGAAGGAACACTACCCAATTCATTCTATGAAGCCATAATTATGCTTATACCTAAACCACACAAAAACCCAACAAAGAAAGAGAACTTCAGACCAATCTCCCTTATGAATATTGATGCAAAAATAGTCAATAAAATTCTGCCAAACCAAATCCAGGAACACATCAAAACAATTATTCATCATGATCAAGTAGGCTTTATCCCAGGAATGCAAGGATGGTTCAATATATTGAAATCCATCAATGAAAACCATTACATAAACAAACTCAAAGAAAAAAAAAAACACATGATCATCTCACTAGAAGCTGAGAAAGCATTTGACAAAATTCAACATCTCTTCATGTTAAAACTCTTGGAAAGATCAGGAATTCAAGGCACATACCTAAACATAGTAAAAGCAATATACAGCAAGCCAGTAACCAACATCAAACTAAATGGAGAGAACCTTCAAACAATCCCACCAAGATCAGGGACTAGACAAGGCTGCCCACTCTCCCCCTACCTATTCAATATAGTACTGGAAGTCCTAGCCAGAGCAATTAGGCAACAAAAGGAGGTCAAAGGGATACAAATAGGAAAAGAGGAAGTCAAAATTTCACTATTTGCAGATTATATGATAACATACTTAAGTGACCCTAAAACTTCCACCAGAGAACTCCTAAACCTGATAAACAACTTTAGCAAAGTGGCTGGTTATAAAATTACCTCAAACAAATTAGTAGCCTTCCTCTACTCAAAAGACATTCAGGCTGAGAAAGAAATTAGGGAAGTGACACCCTTCACAATAGCCACAAATAATATAAAATAGAAGAGAAGGTGGGGAAAACCCTCAAATACCTAGGCACAGGGGAAAATTTTCTGTACAGAACACCAATGGCTTATGCTCTAAGATCAAGAATTGACAAATGAGAGCTCATAAAACTGCAAAGCTTCTGTAAAGCAAAGGACACTGTCAATAGGACAAAACAGCAACCAACAGATTGGGAAAAGATCTTTACCAATCCTCCATCTGATAGAAGGCTAATATCCAAGGTATACAAAGAACTGAAGAAATTAGACTCTAGATAATCAAATAACCCTATTTAAAAATGGGGTACAGAGCTGAACAAAGAATTCTCAACTGAGGAAACTCAAATGGATGATAAGCACCTAAAGAACATCCTTATTCATCAGGGAAATGCAAATCAAAATAACACTGAGATTCCACCTCACATCAGTCAGAATGGTCAAGATCAAAAACTCAGGTGACAATAGATGCTTGTGAGTATGTGGAGAGAGAGGAACACTCCTCCATTGTTGGGGGGATTGTAAGCTGTTACAACCACTATGGAAAGCAATCTGGTGGTTCCTCAGAAAATTGAACATAATATTACCTGAGAACCCAGCTATACCACTCCTGGGCATATACCCAAAAGATGCTCCAATATACAACAGGGACACATGTTCCACTATGTTCATAGCAGCCTTATTTATAATAGCCAGAAGCTGGAAACAACCCAGATGTCCTTCAATGGAGCAATGGATACAGAAAGTATGATACATTTACACAATGGAGTACTACTCAGCTATTAAAAACAATGAGTTCATGAAATTCTTAGGCAAATGGATAGAACTGGGGATTATCATCCAGAGTGAGATAACACAATCACAAAAGAACACACATGGCATGCACTCACTGATAAGTGGATATTAGCCGAAAAGCTCACAATACCTATGATACAACACATAGACCACATGAAGTTCAAGAAGAAGAAGGAAGACCAAAGTATGGGTGCTTTGGTCCTTCTTAGAATGAGTATCAAAATACTCAACCAGAGCTCACTGGGTCTCAACCTCCAGCCTTGGAACACAAAGAGAGGGACTCATGGCTCCACTTGTATAGGTATTTGAGGATGGCCTTGTCAGGCATCAGTGTAAGAGGAGGGCCTTGGTCCCTGAAATTTTGGATTTTCTAGTGTTAGGGAATTTGAGAGCAGGGAGGTGGGAATGGGTAGATGAGTGGGTGCACACCTACATAGAAGTAGGAGGAGGGGGGTTGGAATATGTGGTTTTGGGGGAATGGAAGAGTGGATAATATTAAAAGGTAAATAAATAAACTAACCAGTAAAAAAAAAAAAACGTAATGGAGCTGGCAATTGTTGTCAAGCAGTTGAGACTTTTTGTCAAGAAATTATTATGGGGATTCCATATAATCCTCAAGGACAAGGTATTTTGGAAGAGGCCCATGGAATTTTAAGAAAGATTGGTGAGACACACTGTTGCTGAGACAAAGAATGATGCTCACCTGTGAGCTTTCTGAGTGCCCTGACAAGGATGACTGGGAGCTATATTGGACATATGTTCCTGACCCACCTTTGCTTGCCTTTATCCCAGATGGAACAAGCTGCCTTGCCTCAAGTTTTTAGACCTTGTGGAACAGAGAATCAAGCAGAAATTATAATGTCTCTTGTATTTTTTTAAAGGTGACCAGCTATTAGGACTCAATCAAGTACTGGTCTAGAAATCATTCCAATATAGGAAATAACAGTCTATACTTGGAAGGCTGGATCTGAACATTTTCAAAGACATATTTGGAAGTTAGCTGTAGCTCACTATGATGTTATGATAGCAAGAGATAATGTTGGGACAGGATCTGGATTTCAAACCAGGGTTAGTGCATGGTTTAAGGCTCTTTTAATTGTCAAGCTAAAATTGGTTTTGTTTCTTCTACAGTATTTATTGTAAGTTGCATTGACTGTATAATTTCCAATTGTGTTAGTGTGTTAAAACCTGTCATGTCTGTTATGGGGGGGTCTATCAACCATCTTTTGTCTTACTGCCCTGAGTATTAGAAAACCTTGATTCTCTGAAAAAAGTTTGAAAGTGCTGGAAGAAGTGAGTTAGGTTTTAAGCAGAAGCAAGAGAGTAGTTGGCTCGATTATTGCTGATATAACATCTTTAATTTCATTAATTGCTAGCACCACTGCTTCTACAATAGCATTGACACAAAGAGTTAAGACAACTATTTTTGTTAACCATATAGCAAAAAAATGTTACTAATGTACTGAGTATACAAAAGGATTTATATAGGTATCTGGAACAATGGATGATGCTCTATAACCTATTCAAATTATCTGAAGGAGGTTCAGGGCTCAAGAGTTAGGAGCCATCCCAAGGGTCATGACTAATATCATTGGAGTAGTGTTACATCTAAAATTTTCAATGACTGTCATAAGAATTAGAAAAAATTTAACGACACCTGTAGGGTATTTGGCATAATCCTAACACTTCTCTGGGTGTGTTAACTTTGCATAGTGAGACTATGGATTTTAAAAATGCAGCTCTGTTGAGCTTTGATGCTGTAGATAATGTTGATAAAATTATCTATGGCCTGAGGTCAGTATTTTCATTTTGGTCAAACCTCAGGAATGGCATATATAGCCTGATCAGGCTAGCCCTTCTTGTACTGAGAATACTTTTATTCCTGCCCATTGTTTTATAGCTTGTCTCTAACTATATCAACAGGCTGTCAGCCAAAGTACATGACTTTAAACTGATAATGGATCCCCTAGTCAGAGTTATTAATTTAACAGGCTGGCAAGCCAAGGATGGGTAAGATTCTGCACATAGCCTTACCAACCTAAGACTGAAGTGCATCACTTATAATAACGCATATTCCTTACCACTAAGGGTAAGGAAGGCTTTTTTTGTCAGAATGACCTAAGACAGGCTCAGTCTGGTTTATGCAATAAAAAAGGGAAAACATGGAGAGCTTTTGTGGCCGCCTGGCAGAAATCTGTCATTGGCCAAGGATAAGGAAATGGGCTGCTTGGAAGGAATCTGACATAGGCCAAGGACAAGGAAATGGACTGCAGTCAGAAATCTCACATTGGGGAGACAAAGTGTGGGACAAAATCTGAAGGAGAGGTTATATGGAGACCATTCCATTTGGGTATTCATCACATGTGCAGTCACCAAAAATAGACCCTGATATGGATGACAGGAAGGGAAAGCTGACAGCAGCCTGATAAGGCTGTCTCCTTAGAGGTCCCCCAGAGTCTGACATACCCAGAGGCAGATACTCGAAGCTAACCATTAATCTGATTAAAGGTACCCAATGAAGAAGTTAGAGAGTAAACTGAAGGAGCTGAAAAAGTTGGTGGCCCCTTGAGGAGAGTAACAATGCCAGCCAGCCAGAGCTCCCCAGGGTCTAAACTACCAGCCTAGTAGCACATATGGAGGGACACATGACTCCAGCTGTATATGTAGGGGAGGATGGCCTTTTTGGGCATAGGTGGGAGAGAAGATCTTTGGTACTATGAAGGCTGAACACTGAGTGTGTGTGTGTGAATCTGAGAGTGGGGAGGGGGAGTGGGGGGTAGGTGGGTATACACCCTTATAGAAGCAGGAGGGCGGGATGGGATAAGGGGTTCCTGGGTGGTGGGGGGAATGCGGTAAGGGGATAAAATTTGAAATGTAAATATTATATCCAATGAAAGAGGGGAAAAAAAGAAAAGCTGTTAGAACCAACATCCTTAATAAAATGTCAGCCCTCTTAAAACAATTATCTTGATGCTGAAATTTGTTTTGAGAATTGTATATTGCAGAATAATCAGCCTTGGTGTATCTACTCATCAAGCAAGCTGGGCAGACCTGCTCAAACCTCTGAGGTCCTGGAATTCCATCTGGATGCAGTGAAGACACAGCATCAGAGGCTTATCAATTTACTCTTCCCCCCACTCCTCTTCTATTATCTCAATGCCCATAATCAGCTTGAAGAAGCTAATGAAGAGTCAGTGCCCCTATTCCCTGGGCTTGGGGACTAAGGTGGTAAATGTTGGGCTGTCTTTCTAGGGAAAAGTAGTGGTTTTGTGGGAATAGAGAGGATTAGCTAGGATTTATTGCATAGCCATAACCTATTGGTAGAAATCTGTACAATTATTATCAAGATGAAGATATAATTTCTTAAATGGCACCAATTTACTTTGATTACAAATTTTAAGGTTTTCATTGGTATGAGCTTCTTATTGATACAAAAGTGAGATGGGATAGGGGATTAAAGGGTGAGGGGAAATGGGGAAGGGGAATGGCATCTGAAATGGGTAAAATATAAAAAAAAAAAAAAAAAAAAAAAAGGTCAGAGATGAACTCTGAGACCAGGAAAGAAACTGTACTGTGCCTTCCAACATCCATGACATCCCACCAGGTAAAGAAATTCTTGGGGTCTGCTGGATTCTGCAGAATTTGGATACCAGGCTTTGCAGAAATATCTAAGCCATTAATTGAGGCCACCAAAGAGCCGCCTAAGAACTTTATAAGGACAGAGTGAGATCTCTGACAGAAAACCTTTGATGCCTTAAAGAAGGCCTTAATTTCCGCATCTGCCTTGGGGTTGCCAGATGTAAGTAACCTCTTTCACCTCTTTATGGATGGGAGAGCTGAGGTAGCAAAAGGGGTATTGATACAGACTCTTTGGCCCTAACCAGTGGCCTACCTACCAAACAAATTAGACTCAGTGGCCAGAGGCTGGGTCCGTTGATTATGCATCATTGCTACAATGGCCCTCCTGGTCAAGGATGCTGTCAAATTGTCATTAGACCAGAGCTTTACCATCACCACACCTCAGGCTATTAAAGGGGTACTTAAACAACTCTCAATCTATGGCTGACAAATGCCAGAATCACTCATTACCAGTCTCCTCCTTTAAGCTACTAGGATAACTGTTAAGGCCCCAACTGCCTTGAACCCAGCTACCCTGCTGCCTGATCCAGGTCTCAAAGGGCCACTGCATGACTCTTCAAACATTCTGGCCCACAACCAGGGGACCAAACCAGATCTTCAAGATACCCCTTTGATGGATGCAGAAACAACATGGTTCATTAATGGTAGTAGCTTCATTCAGAATGGGCAGAGGTATTCTGGGACAGTGGTAGTCTCAAACACTGAGATCATATGGGTGGAGCCACTCCTGGCTGAAACATAAGCATAGAAAGTTGAATTAATAGCTTTAACCAAGTTATTAGCCTTGGGAAAAGATAAGAGACTTAACATCTACATAGATAACTGGTATGCCCTTGCTACCACTCCTATCCATGAGGCTAGTTATATATAGAGAGGCCTTCTGACAGCAGAAGGAAAGACTAGTAAAAATAAAGAGGAAATCCTTTCCCTACTGAGACCTCATTCTCACAGTTAGGAGTCCCATAAAAATACTAAGCTGAAAGTTAAAAAAAAAAAATGTATTCAGAGGACCTGGAACAGACCCATGTAGGTTCTGTGCTTGTTGGATCAGTCTCAATGAGCTCATATATATCTTGTTTAGTTGATTCAAACAGCCCTGCTCTCCCAGTGTCCTCTCTCAAAAGTCCTTGTTCTCCCAGTATTCCCTCTCCTTTCTGGCACTTACATTCTTTCTGCTTCCTTTTCTGAAGGATTTCCCAAGTTTTGGGGGGAATGATTTGATGGAGATCTCCCATTTAGACTCTCTCTAAGTAATGTCTGACTGTGGGTCTCTGCATCCATTTCTATCTACTTCTGGAGGAAATCTTTCAGATGATATCTAGATAAGGCACTAACCTATGAATTTATCAGAATATCATTAGGAATCATTTAATTGACACTATTTATTTATTTATTTATTTATTTATTTATTTATTTTGACCAATAGTGTTTGGTTTTATCCTAGGTCTTTGGTTCTTGGTTATCTGTGGGGAACCGACAGAAGGCAGCTATCATCCTTGCAGCCATCTTGAGCCATATACTCTGACAAGAGACTTGTTTACAATAACCTACAACAGCTGAGCACACTCTGATAACATCTTGTTTTAGATACCCAAGATTTTCCCTTGGGTGTGTGAGACTTAAAGGTGTGATTTAGAGATAAGACCTAAGGGCATGACTTAAAGGAATGGCTTAGAAGTGAGACATATAAAAGGCAAGAGGCACACAGAAGAAAGTAGTAGGCACTTGAGACTCGAGACAGGCAACTATTATTAGACACTTGGATTAGACACTTGTACTTGGAAGAGTACTTGAGACTTGAGACTTGAGACTTAAGACTTGAGGCAGGTAACTTGGAACTGGGAAAGAGACTAGCAATTTAGAACTAGGATTAGGACTTGAGACTTGGTGCCGAAACCCAGGACCTGAGACTTGGTACTAGGAATTAGGGACTTGGAGAGAAGAAGAAAGACTGGAGAATAAACGGGATTGAATCACACTCTATCTGGTCTCCATTCTTCGCTTCCATCCTCACTCTCTTGCTAAACCCTGACCCACAGGCCGGAGCAGCTTGGGGCAGTGCGGGCTCTAACAGCTTAGCCCCCAAGGCTTTTGGCAGTGCAGGTTCCAACACTGATAGAGCGGGTCCGAGACATTTTTGGTCCCCAAGCATGGGACAGAGTGGTTCTCAACAGTTATCCAAACAGTGTCAAGTATGGGTTTCTTTTTGTGGAGTGGGCCTTCATACAAATCAGACATGGGTTGTCTACTCCCCCAAGTTTGGTGCCATCATTTTCCTAGCATATTTTTCAGACAGGACAGATTGTAGGTCAAAGTTTTTGTGCTTGGGTTTGTGTCCATGTTTTTATTTCAGTAGCCATTAGTGTACCTAATGTACCAAACCAAAGAGACTAGAATGTAGGAATAAAGGCTTCATATAGATACAAGCTCCACTTTTCCATGTTCCATGAGTTATATTGTCCTTGGCAATGGGACCCCAATGTCAGGTTGTGAAGAGCAACCATTTCTCTAAGCAACTGCTTTGATTGTTTGGGGCATTTTCTTAAGATCCTGTGGGCCACTAACTCAATTGAATGCAGCCCATTCCTGATACTTAAAGCTTTGTCTGGTGACAAGAGATGCTTAGGTAAGACACTGTATCCCCACTTACTAGAACACCATATTAGGATCACCTTCAAGCATTCTAGAAAATTTAATGTATTCAAAGCTATCTGTATTTCCCTTTTCTTTAAAATTATTGCAGTAAGAAAGCAATATTTTAAAAAAATGACTTTTGCTGTGTTTTCATAATGGACATCAAAATGAAAGGAATGAAAACATAATTTCCCAAACCAACTTAATATGTAAATAGACTCTATTCTCCAAACAGAAGACAGAGAATAATAGATCACATTGTCTTGTCTTTGTTGAGCGAGTGTTTTGTTCTTTGTTTTCTGTTGCCCATTCTTTTTTTGGAGGATGTAGTGGCTATGTTTTGCCTAGAAGTGGATGCTTCAGAAATCCTTCCAGCTGTGGCTACTTGGTCTATCTACTCTCGTAGCTTACTGGAAAAGACAAAATGGGCCTATAGTAAAAGGATGGAGATAGTTTCCAGAATAGAAGCAAGGAACAATTGCAGATCTTCACCTCTTTCTCTTCTCCAAATTCAACCCAAGTTTCATCCCTACCTACAGTGACCTTCCCTCCCTCTCCACAAGATCTTCTCATCTAACCCTCTACCCAGCCCCCTCAACACTCATTCCCTTTCTTGAAGGTATTCCCTGGGAGCCAATGGGCCAAGCTTTCCAGGGAAATAAGTAAACTAGCTAAGCAAGTTTTAAGCAATCTTTAGTCTCCCTTTGCTCCTCAAAATCCAAACCTCCAGTCTCAACCCCAGGACATTAACAGCTATGGACTCTCCCCACTCTTGGACTATATTCCCAGGGGATTAAGCAGATCTTAGTTGTACACTAAGATTTTCTCTCTTCCATGGAGGTCCTTATCATTCCCTAAGCCCATTCTAGCCTATCCCCATCTCTAAGTGTCATCTACCAATACCCAGAAACACTTTGCACCTGGAACTGCAAGTGGTCACATCTGGAAGGATTCTTGAAGCATCTACATCTAGGCAAAACACAAACTACAGCCACTGAATCCTCCAAAGAAAAGAAAGGGCAACAGAAAACACCTACTCAACAAAGACAAGACCGTATATCAGCTTTAAGAATTATAGTCATTACAAATTCATATGGCTAGATGTCAGTGTCAAAACACAATCAGTAATAGCCAAGACAACATGTCTTTATTAGAGCTCAGCAACTGTACTAGAGCAGGGCCCTAAAAAATGCAACATACATGAAGCACAAGACAAGGGCCTTAAAATAGCCTTTATGAGTATGATAGAGGTTTTTAGAGAGGAAATAAACAAATCCATTAGTAAAACCTATAAAAACACAAACAGTGAAAAAATAAATAAAATAGTTCAAGACCTAAAAATAGAAATGGAACCAAAAAAGAAAATCCAAACAGATGGAAATCTGGAATCGATAAATTTAGAAATTGAAATAAGAACCTCAGAGACAAGGCTCACCAACAGAATATAAGAGTCAGAAGACAGAATCTCAGACATTGAAGATAAGATAGAAGAAATGGATAACTCAGTCAAAGAAAATGTTAAATCTAAAAATATCCAGGCACAAAACACGCAGGAAAACTGGGGCAGTATGAAAAGACCAAATTTACAAATGATAGAAATACAGAGAGAGAAAAAAAAAAGCCCAGGACAAAGGTATAGAGAATATTTTCAACAAAAGCCAGATGTGAAAAAATTTCTAACTTAAAGAAGATGGTGTCTATCAAGGTACAAAGACCATATAGAACAGCAAATTAACTGGGTCAGAAAAAAATACTCAGCTATTAATAATACAAACACTAAATGTATAGAACAATGAAAGTATATTAAAATTGCAAGGGAAAAAGACAAAGTAACATATATAGGCAGACATATTTGAATAACACCTGAGTTCTCAGTGGAGACTCTCAAAGCCAGAAGGGCCTGGATATTTGTTCTATACACTTTAAATACACTCTAAGAGATAAAAGATGCCAGTCCAGACTACTGAACTCAGCAAAACTTTCAATCATAATAAATAGAGAAAGAAAAACATTCCATGGTAAACCAAATTTAAGAAGTATTTATCTACAAACCCAGCCCTATAGAAGGTTCTAAAAGAAAATCTGCAACCCAAAGAGGTTAATGATAGTCAAGAATACATAAATCAAGACCAGCAAATCAGAAAAGGGAGAAAACACAACACAAAACCAAAATAACAGGGATAAATAAACACAGGTCATTCATAACTCTAAATATCAGTGGTTTCAATTATCCCCATTAATAAACACAATTCATTCATAACTAAATATCAGTGGTCTCAATCCTTGTCCTAACCCTAAATATACTAACAGAATGAATGTATAAACAGGATTTTCCTTCTTATAGCATCCAAGAAAAACACTTCAACATCAAGGCTAGACATAACCTCAGGATAAAAGGATATAAAAAAAATATACTAAGCAAATACACCTAAGAAGCCAGACAGGATAGCCATTGTAAAATCTGAGAAAACCATAACTAATTAAAAGTAATACTCATCTTAGAAAAAAATCACCAAGAGGACTTTGCAATTCTTAAAATCTAAGCACCAAATACAAGAGGATGGAAAACAAAAACAAACAAACAAAATCAAAACACTATTCTAGCTTAAGTCATATGTCAACCCTCATATAGATAATGGGAGACTTTAATACTTCATTCTTGCCAATAGACAGATCATCCATATAAAAAGTAAAAAGAGAAATACTGGGATTAACTGGCATTATAAACCAAAAAAAAAAAAAAAATGTAACTGATATCTACAGAATATTTCACTCCCAAACAAAACAATTTACTTTCTTCTTAGCATCTCAGAACTTTCCCCCAAATTCATCACATACTCAGTCACAAAGCAAGTCTCAACTGATACAGAAACCTTAAAATCATATCCTTCACTCTAGCTGGCCACTGTGGATTAAAGCTGGATAGTATCAACAACAGAAAGTTTACAAACTCATGGATACTGAACAACTCGCTGGAATGAAAATGAGTCAGGAAAGAAATTAGGAAAGAAACCAGAAACTTTCTAGAGTGGAATGAAAACAAAAACATTGGATATGTAAACGTATGAGACACAATGAGGGCAGTGCTAAGAGGCAAAGTACAAAGCACTAAGTGCTTACATAAAGAGCTGGAGTGAACAGCACACCCGAGCTACACATCTGTTTTTGTGCCACGCACACACCGGTTTTGGTTTTACTGTTTTCATTGCTGTAATGCTGTAGTGTAACTTCAAATCAGTTATGATGATATCCCCAGCATTAATCATTGTTTTTATTGCTGAGGGTGGCGTCGGCTGTGGGGTCTTTTGCACAATCATATGAATTTTAAAATGTTTTTATATGTTTGTGAAGAAAGTCACTGGAGTTTTCATTAGAATCACATTGAAATTCTAGATTGGTTTTGGAAAATGGCTATTTTCAAACAATCATCTTTTCTCCTGTGTATGAGCATGGGAGGTCTTTCCATCTAGTGTCTTCCTCAATTATTTGTTTTCCTTTCTGTTTTTTAAAGTTCTCACTGTGGAGAGTTTTCATTTCCCTGTTTAAGTTGAAAGTTATTTTAGTTTTCAGACATTATAAATGGCGTTGTTTCCTTAATTTGTTCCTCAGTGGGCTTTGTAATTAATTTATAAATAGGAATGCTACTAATTTTTGTATATGAATTGTGGATCCTGCCATGTTGCTGTAAGTGTTTATGAGTTTTCTGGGTATTCTAATGAGTAGTTTAGAGTTCTGCATAAATTGTATTGTTTTCAAATAAGGACATCTAGTTCTTTCTTTTCTATTTGTATCTCTTTTATTTCCTTCATTTTTTTCTGTTTCCTTTTGCTAAGATTTCAAGCACTGTTGAACAGCAGTGGAGAGAATAGACACCTTCTCCCCACCCTCCATGGCCTATTGGATATGTTTATCTACATTTTCAGTATGAAATATTCCTTCAAGTATTCTCTTTAGAGCTAGCTTAATGATAATAATTCATTTAGTCTATTTTTATCATGGAAAGTCTGACTTTCTCTTTCAGTTATGACAGATAATTTTGATGAATACACTAGTCTGTGGAGCTAGCTGTCACCATTCGGAGTTTGAATCACGTTTTCCAGTCCTTGCTTTTGAGTTTTCATCAAAACAAACAAAAGCAACAAACAAAAAAACAAAACAAACAAAAAACCTCTCAAAAGTGCTGTTTTTGGATGAATTTGCCTTTGTGGTAATGGGCTCCTTTCTTTCAGCCTTTGGTTTGCTTTTTTTGTTCCGCATGTTGAGTGTTTTGAGTATAAGTTGAAGTGGAGAGAGTTTCTTTCCTGCTTACATCTACTTGTGTTCTGTGTGCCTCTTATACACACATGGGCATCTCTTTTCTTAACGATGAGATTTTTTTAATTTGATTTTATTGAAAATATTTCCATGTCTTTGTCTCGTAATTGTCTTTCATCCATGCCATAGCTCTTAGATTTGGTCTTTTAACACAGAACATATTCTAGTCCTGTGATTTTTTTTCCCTATAATTTATCACTTTCTTTGATTGGTGATTGGATTCCTCAATTGTTTTCTACAAGCCCCACCATTCTGCTCTGTCTGTGATTCGTTTTCTTGATGAGGCTTTCCACTGAGATTTCCACTTGATTTGTTTTATTTTTAATTTCCAGCTTTATTTCAGTTTGGCTTTTCTTTAGCACTTCTTTTTTTTTTTTTTTTTTTTTTTTTTTTAATCAATTCCCATTTTTTGTATCCTGAGCTCAATTTTATATTTCATTCAGCTGTCTATTTATGTTCTCTTGGAATTCATTCATGAATTTATTCCTTTGCTCTTTAAACTCATTTAGTAGTTTATTTGCATCTATTTTGAATTCTTTGAACACACATATAATTGCTCTTTTGAATTCTTTGTCGAGTTTTGTGTAAGTAGCTTTCATTAGAAATCATTGCTATTATTGTTATTGGTAATTTTTTTTTCTCAGAAAAGCCGTATTGATTTTCCTGTTGCTTGTGGTTCAGAATTTTGGGCATGCGCATTTGGAATCAGTTTTTTGGCTGAGCCTTATTCACAAATCAGGGTTCCGTGAACAATTACATGTTTCTCCGTGTTCCCTTAGCTTAGCTGATCTTGGCTCCACTAGACGCTGTCTAAAGCACAGTTTTTGGGGACTCCTAATGTTCATTTGTGGTTAGGAGGGCTGAGGTACTTACTCTCTTTCCAGCTTGGCAGTTATGACCTCTGGGCTCAAGAAAGGGGTTTTTAGAATGTCAGTGACATTACCAAGTTTTCATGTGGTCTCTGACTTCAGAAGCTGGTGTCTCTGGTATGTAGGCATGAGGATTAGGCAAAGGATTCACATGTTGAGGGTCTCTAACTTTACACATGGATGATTAGTACATGTATGGCTGACAGTGAGAGACTGATCCTGGCAAGGGTTTGGGGTCATGGGTTATGGGTCACAGGTCTCTGCCCTCACACAGGTGGTCAGAATCTCTGTAGATCTTATAAAGGACCTGCAGTTGGACAAGGGAATAGGGTTTTAGCTCATGGGTCTCAGATTTTCTCTGGGCTAGTTGGAGTTCCCGTGGTTTCTGGTAAGTGCCTTGAATCTAGCAAGGGAAATTAGGGTTACAAGTTGAGAGTCTTTGACTTTGTACTAAGTCAATTACATATTTATGGTACCACCAAGAGTCAGGAATCTTGAGAGAGGTGAAGGGATCTATCTTATTTCATTTAAGAGACCCAGTCTTTCTTGGAGTTGCTACTTTTGGAGCATCCTAGATCTAATTACAACTGCAAAGGGCTGACGTACATCAAGAAAACGCATGTTTGCTGAGTTTTCCTTTATCACTTTTACTGTTTCTCTTTCTCCCTCTCTCATTTTTTCTCTGCCTCTGTTTCTGTATGTTTCTATCTCTGTCTGTCTCTGTTTCTTTCTCTCTCTCTATATATGTGTGTGTGTGTGTTCATATGTATATATGTATGTAAGAACACATGCACATGTATGCTGAGGGCAGAGGTTGACTTGAATTCTGCTTTTCCTCCATCACTCTTCATCTATTTTTGATGAAGGGTGGCTCTCACTGAACCTCAAACTTGCTGATGGGTAGCCTGACTGGGTAGCAAGCCTCAGGGAAGCTCCATGTCCAGGTGCTTGAATTACAGGCACCCTTCTTTTACTTAAGAGCTAGGGACTGAATTTGAGTTCTCATGCTAATGAATCAGACACTTCACTAGCTGAGCTATTTCCCCAGCCCCCTGTTTGCCATTTCCTTCATAGAGTTACAGTCTAGCTGGAACAGCATGGGAAGAGAAGGCTATAGAGATGGCCATAAATCCACAAATACTACCAAATATCAACAAAGACATTGCAAAGCATCCAGGGTACTATTTGGACAGGAGCACCACAGAAGGTCACAGGCAGGTGAATGAAATGAAAGAAATGACCTGAATGAAAGAAGCACATATCAAGAATGAGAAAAGTTGGGAAAGTTTAGGTTGTGGAAACAGCTTGAACAAGTACTCTGAAGAATAAGGTTGATGAGCTCCTTCGTGCCCGGAGCCTGAGGGCGGGAATGATGTATAGCCCAGTGCTATAAAGCACTGGCAGCAGGGTTCTATTTGGCTTTTATTTTGTGTGTAAAAGAAAGTCACTGAAAAGTTGGAAACAGGAAAGAAATAACTAGATGTTCATGTCTAAAACGATGATTCTGGATTCATATAATGTTCACTGTACAGGAGATTTAAGGTTAAGTCATTAGATGCACTCTCAAAGTAGGGGAGACAGCAGAGACAAAGAAGCCAAATATATGTGGTAATTTAAATAAGAGAAACACAAAGATTTCTTCTCAGTCTCTGCTTTGAGCTCTTGGGAAGAGCTGGTGGGATGCTGTTACCGAGAGAGGGGTGGGCAAGAGCAGCTTTGTTTACGTGAGTTATTAAAATACACATTAGATTCCTGTGGGCATGTCAAAGAGGCAATGGGGGACTCAGACTTTGACAATAAGGAAGCTGCCAGAGCGATGTGGTATGTTAAGTGTCATTGGCAAAGAGTAATGGCACTGAAAGAGCCCTGAGTGAATACGTGTGCACAGGAAAGGTTGCTCAAGATAAATTTCCAATGTCTTCATTGAATGGGGTTCAAACAGAGGATACTGACAAGGATGGCCCCCTGTGGTCAGATTTAGTCCTGCAGAGCATGAAGGCATAGAAATGGAGACAAGTAGTAAGGCTTTCTCTGGTGCATCTTCCCCCTTGTCAGATTCTTCTGTCAAAGCTGCTACATCATATAGCTCTTTATTACTTTATTTCTCTCTTTCCCCATGCAGAAGGTAAGTGGTTTTCTGAGTTGTATCTTCTATTACTAATTGCTGCTTGTGCACTGTACTTTCTCAAAACTGTGTTGAATGATAAGATGTATCTTATATTGTCATAAAAGCTTAAGTTTTTAACAAAATCAAGATTTTGATGAGCTATTGTTATTAAAATGGATAGACATACTAATATGTAATTTTTACTTACAAAAATTTTGTGGAAAATTTCACTCGGAACTTTGGCCTAACTACTTGTAACACGCAGCTTCATACCATATTTGTCTACGTGACTTCATTAGCATATTCATATTGGCGATAATAATCAACAACACCATTTTTAATCACTACATTCATCATGATTTAGACAGACAAATGATGATTTAAACCCAACACTTAGCAGTATTGTATTTTTAGTTATTCTCAAGGCTGAGATAATTCTAGAGCACAAGTGGAAATTGAGTTTATGATGATGGCAGAAATACTCAATGAAGCTATTTCTTATAAAATTTGTGTAAGCATAGAAGGCCACATAATTGTCTTCTATTTCTAAGCATCATTGTGTACTGATCCTAAGTGTTGAAATATCTTCTAGTTAGATTAAAAGTCAGTTCAGGTACTTATTTGGTTTAAGGGCTTCATGAAAACATGGTGGGCTAAAGTTGAAGATGCAGAAAAAAGTAAGGTGGGATTAAAGTTTTCTAATAGCACACTATTTCAATTGAAATATATCTTTGATTGTAAATGGGTCTCCTCATTATTTGCTCATTTTAGAAGTGTTGCTAGCTTTTCTGCAGGGAAGGTTGGATGTAGCACAGATGAATTGAGTTTTAGATGTATCTGTTGAGAGTGGATTCCATAACTCGGCATTTTGGTTGGTTGTGGTTTTCTATAGTGGTCTCTGCCTATTGCAAAAGGATTTCTTTGATGGATAAGGACTACACTCTGTGGGTATAGAACAAATTTAAATGGTAATTAGGAATTATGGTGGTTTTGTAAAGTGGGGGTTATAGGTTCGTTTTCAATACCTATGACTTCACTAGTCCTGTGTAGTTGGCTTCATTTCCAATACTAGGTATGATTCTCCTATTACTGAGTAGTTCTTAAGACTTATTAGAGATCTGTTGGTTACCACCCAAGTACACATGCAACTACTGCAGTTTTAGGGTTATGGTGCCATTGTTATGATTCATAGGCATTTTAGTTTAGCAGGACTGCTAGTTGCTTCTGTCCTTTGGAAGCTTGCATTACACATTCTGGCCCATGAAAGTGAGTCCCCAGGGAGAAGGCTTTCAGGTCAGTTGCAGTTCAAGGCACCCAGCATCTGAAGTGAATGGTTTCTTCAGAAATAGAGATTTACCTTCCATTTCTATGCGTGCATAAAAGGCAAGATCAATAGGAATAAACCCTTCCTAACAACTCAAAAGAGGACCGTAAGATTGAAATCAGAGGAAGAAGAATGTTTTGGTGTATGTACGTGTGTTTGTGTGTGTGTGTGTGTGTGTGTGTGTGTGTGTGAAAGAGAGAGAGAAAGAGAGAGAGAGAAAGAGAGAAAGAGAGAGAGGGGGAGATTGATTACATTCCTTAAGGATGATCTATCTATCTATCTATCTATCTATCTATCTATCTATCTATCATCTATTTATATCCCAAAAGCTGCCCCCTCCCTGTTCCCTTCTCATAGACACTCCTCCCCCTCTCCTCTGAGAGAGTGGAGCACCCTTGAGTATTCCCCCACCTTGGCACATCAAGTGTTGGCAGGATTAAGCACCTCCTCTCCCACTGAGGCCAGACAAGGCAGCCCTGTTGGGGAAAAAAATTTCACAGATGGGCAACAGCCTTGGGGATAGCCCTTATCCAGGTCTTAGGGAACCCACATGGAGATCCAGCTACATGTCTGCTACATATGTGCCTCAATCCAGCCCATGAATGCTCTTTGGTTGGTGGATCAGTCTCTGAGAGCTCCCAAGAGTCCAGGTTAGTTGACTATGTTGGTCTTCCTGTGGAGTTCCTATCCTCTTCAGGGCCTTCAATTTTCTCCCTAACACTTGCTTAAGAGTCTGCTACCTCCATCCAATGTTTGGCTGGGGGTCAGCATCTGTCTGAGTCAGCTGCTGGGTGGAGCCTCTCAGAGGACAGTTATGCTAGGCTCCTGTCTGCGAGCATAAAAGAATATCATTAACAGCACCAATCCCATGGGTTTCAAGCTGGGTTGGTTATTGGTTTACCATTCCTTTAGTCTTTGCTCCATCTTTGTCTCTGCATTTCTTTTACATAGGACAAATTTTGGGTTGAAAGTTTTGTGGGTGGGTTGAGGTCCTTATTGCTCCACTAGGAGTCCTGCCTGGACAGGAGCTGACCTCTTTAGGTTCCATAGCCCCACTGTTAGGCATTTCACCTAAGGCCCAGCACATTGAAATTGTGGAGCCTCCCACCAACACTGGTATGTGGGACTTCCTAGAGATTCCCCTCCACTTTTTGGCAGCTGCAGTTTTTTTTTTTTTTAATTAATTTTCCTGGTCCTCTGACCATCTCTCCTGTCTCTCCCCACATCTGTTCTTGTCCCCCAATTCCCCTCCCCCCATTACCCTCTTCCACCCAATTCTCTTCCTTCCTCTGTTTCCTATGACTATTTTATTCCTTTTTCTAAGATAGATTGAAGTATCCTCACTTGGGCTTTTCTTCTTTTTTTAAACTTCTTTGGATCTGTGGGGTATATCATGGGTATCCTGTACTTCATGGCAGATGTCCACTTATCAGTGAGTACTTACCTTGCATCATGTCCTTTTGGGTCTGGGTTACTTCACTTGTTTTATCTATTTGAATGTAAAATTCATGACATTTTTGAATAGTGGAATACTATTCTATTGTATGAATGAACCATATTTTCTGTATCCATTCTTTGGTTGAGGGACATCTGGATTGTTTCCAGTTTTTGGATATTCTGAATAAAGTTTCTATGAACATAGTGGATGGATCATGTGTCCTTGCAGTATGGTGGCATAACTTTTGGGTATATGCCCAGGAATGTTATAGCTGAGTCTTCAGGTAGAACTATTTCCAATACTTTGAGAAAATGAGAAGCTAAACTTATAAAGTCTCACCAACAAGGCTGCCTAAATATGAGCTGAATAATAAGGACACTAGTAACATGGAAGTGGGAAAGCTCAGGATATTTCAGCCTTGCACAAAGAACTACTGGTAACTAAGGAATGCTGAAAAAAGAATAAATCTCTCTGTGGAAGAGCACACCAATTGGTTATCAATACCAACTGGTTAGTTCTGAAAACACATGTGCATAAGTGACATTATGGGGTGAACAGGTTGTACTTACATAATTAGGAATATGTAAGCACATGCACGTGTGTGTGTGTGTGTGTGTGTGTATCTAACAACAATTAATAAAAAAGAAGCCATGGATTTGGATGAGAGCAAGTTGGGACTTCTGGAAGGGTTTAAAGAAAGTGAAGGCAAGACTGGGAGGAAATGATATAATTATATTATAATCTCAAAAAATAAAATAAAGAATTTAAAAAGAATTTTGAAAATGTCATAAAGTAGCTTATTATTTTATACACTAATTAAAATATAATTGGAAAGGAAAAAAAGAGTACAGAAGAGTGGAGCTTGTGGGTAAGTATGGCCTAAGGCTGTGGTTTTCAACCTTCTTAATGCTGTGACCCTTTAATACAGTTCCTCATATTGTGGTGACCCTTTGCATAAAGTTATTTTTGTTGTTACTTTATAACTGTAATTGCGGTACTGTTATGAATCTTAATGTAAATATTTTTAGAGATAGAGATTTTTCAATGGGGTTGTGACCCACAGGTTGAGAACCGCTGACCTATAGGTTAGCCGCAGGTGAGACCTGAGCATTTCCGCTCACATATCTGAGTAATTTAAATCTTTGGGGATGTGAAAGTCCTATGAAGGACATGGAGAAAATACAAGAGGGTGATGTGTTCTTACAGCTGGATAGTGCTTCAATGGAAGTGGATAATACAGTACAAAATTCCAAGCCATGAATATAAGATTAAATGTCAGAGTGCTGAATGCTGAATGATACAGCCTTGCTAACGTGAAAATACCCAAGCTGTGTGTGTGTGTGTGTGTGTGTGTGTGTGTGTGTGTGTGTATATATTTACAAGAAAACATGCACCAATATCCTTAGATCATTTAGCGTATGGCTGGTCCAGTAAGCCCAGTTGGGCATTTCTCTGTTTCTCTTTAGTGTAATTGTTTTGTTTTGTTGTTGTCGTTGTTTTGTTTGTATTTCCATGAATTTAAACTGTTTCTTTTTAAAGACAGGGTTTTTAAAAAATTGTGTACTTTTGATTTTATGTGCATTGGTATTTTGTCTGCTTGTATATCTGTGTGAAGGTGTCAGAACTCTTAGAGCTGGAGTTACAGACAGTGGTGAGCTGCCATGTGGGTGTTGGGAATGGAACCCATGTCCTCTGGAAAAGCAGCCATTGCTCTTAACCGCTGAGCTATTGCTGCAGTCCTCTTAAAGTTTTTTATAATATGAACACTCATCCCAAGTTTCTTTAGTGTAGTTGTACAAAAAAGTATTCAGAGGTATTGAAGTTGGTGTTCTGGTAGCTGATACATACCAATGTTACCTGTACACACAGTACTGAAGAAGCATTATCAAAACCTCAACGTAACACATCTGTGGGAAGGAGCACGATCAAATCCTACTTAATTTTGTGGGTTTATTTTACAATCTATAGTCTATGGCCTAGAATAATGGCTTTCAAAATGTTTCAGGTGAAATGTTTACTTTTGATCTTTCACATTAGGCTGTAATGTTCAGTGTGTGGGGCTCGAGACAAGTCTGTCTCTTGGACACAACTCACTCCCCTGCCGACTGCTAGGGCTGGACACATAAAAGAAAGGCTGGGGCTAGCTGAGACTCAGCTGTGCCCTGCACTCTAACTTAATGCATTTTAATCAGCATCTTCTTCTGTAACATGACATAGGAATAGAAATAAGCCAGGGAACAGTTTGTTTCCAAAAAGTTAATATATGCATTCATATATTTAAGAATGTCAAAAATGAGGTAAGAGAAGTTTGAATTTTAATTCTGTTGTTTTTTTTCTTTCAGTATGAATTTCAGATTAATTTTTATATTTTCATGTTAGTGATCCTAGTATCTCTGTGCTGTTTGCTCTGAGACAGTTGGAACAAGGTTAAAGGTAGATGCTGACAGAGAAGCCACAGGAGTAAGTGATTTCTGCTGGCACCACCTAAGAAAAGAATGATTTCTAAAAAGCATTAATGCCCATAAAAGCCTTGAACAATCTTCTTGTCTTAAAATGCATTTTTTTAAAAAAATTACAGCGTGCAATTGAAAACTGACATTTTATTATTTAATCATGTCCTATTTTAGATGATGTGCTAAGAGGACGCATTATCATGAACATTTTCCTCAATATGAAATGCATTAAAGTCATAGAATCATGGAATATGTGGCGCTTTAAGAATTGTCTTGTCAAACGTCCTTTTCTTGTAGAACCACATTTACAGGCCTGGAGCTGTGTCACCACAGGGACCCTGGGTGAGCATTCAGGACAAGTCTGGATTCTCGTTTTCTTGTCACCCTTCCATAGAAAAACTGGATGCCTATCATACCTGGATAAGAAAAAACAATGACACATATCCCAGGACAGAATTCACTTGCAGTTCCTGGGTATATCCTTGAGTGCCTGTCTCTGCTGAGTTTAACCTCTACTTCTACTTCCTACTATTTGTTGTCTACCCACCTTAAGGTGCACACACCTTTGCCCCAAAGGCAGCAAAAGAAATACAGGCAAGAATACTCAGAGAAAACCTGTCTCCTGGTCCTAATAATAACCAGGCTGCAATTTGACATGTTTATGCTGATGCATATTTTACTCATGCTAATAACAAATAATAATTTGATGGGAAATGGAACATGGGCATTTAGAAATGTTCTTTTTTGTAGTTTTACAGTACATTACAGGAATTACTGAGATTTTAGGAAAATGTAAGCCATGTTAAGACAAAACTTCACAAGGTGGAGTAGGGGTTTCATGACTACACTCAACAACACTTATTTCAGATCTTATCCCATATATCTGTACGTATACTGAGTGCAAATATTATTAAATATATACAGTTTTGGCAAATGTTGTTCTTAAGAATTTAATCTTGATTTTATCTTATGTACTTGGGTCTTTTGGGGCAAGTGTATCTATGGAATACTTGTGCTCCTGGTGCCCACAGAGACTAGAAGAAGGCATCAGATCCCCTGAAACTGGAGTTTCAGTAAGGTGTGAGCTTTAACATGGGTACTAGGAACTGCACACTGGTCCTCTGGGAAAGCATCCAGTGCATGTGCACACTGGTCCTCTGGAAGAGCATTCTGTGCATGTAAGCTCTCTAGCCCCACTTCATGTAATTTTGTAGCTACTTATCTTGAAACATAGTCAAAATTTGTGGAAACATCTGTGTCCACATCCTTCATGGACACACAACTTAGTAAATTCTGTTGTATGTAGTAAGGTCTGAAAAATGTTAGAAAGTAGTTCTTTTTTTTTTTTTCAGTTTAGTGGCCAGGGTGTCTTTTAAAAAGTATTTTATAATCTTATTTATGTTGCTGTGTGTCTGTGTTGGGATGCACAGATGCCATGTCAGTTTATTCCTTCTACACGTGTGTTCTGGGAATTGAACTCAAGTCATAAGTTTTGGTAGCAGGTACCTTTACCAATTGAGCCATCCTGTTAGCCCCTTGTAGTGTCTTTTGCAAGTTCTTTACACATTTTATACTGTGATTTGAGCCAGATGGTGGCCTTTTGCCTGTGTTCCTTATTTAAACTGGAATCTGGGGAATAGCAGAATTCCCTTCCTCAGGATTTGTTTTTGTTGGCATTTTTAGCACATTTCTTTTACTGGGGAAAGAATTTTCAATGTATTTTGGTAAAGAGTCTTAAGTCTGCAACAGGAATCTGAATGTTTCCTTCCTCCAACCTAGGTCAATATCATGGCACTCATGTAGCGGACAGTGGTTCTTAGGAGAAAGAGTTGAGGGTCTTGCTCATGGAGTTGCTTCTAGAGCCACATTACTGAAGTACTTAGGAACACATTCTGTTTCTCAGAATCTCAGAATCAGATCTGTCATGAAGACTAGCAGAGGATGTCTATGATTGAGAGAGCAGGTACTGCGTGGTGTTTCCACATGGTTACTATATAACCATAACCAGTCCCACGACTTACACTATGAGCTCTGGATTGTGAAGATTGAGTTCGCTTATATTAGAATTTATTAAATTAGTAAAGAGTTAATCTGAACTATGCATAAAAATGTAAAAAATAATTACTTTTTTAATAAAATGATGAGACACAAATGATAAAATTGAAATAAATGGTAATTGTGTAGTCATATTATTTCACTCTGACTTCTTGGTTTATATTTTTAGAACTTTAATCAGCTTCAAAATGAGTCTCATATCTTATTTAATCATCCTTAGAAAACTCTCTCATAAGGGGAAAAATAAAAAGTGCTGGAATGAGTTTCTTTTTCCTTTTTTCATGACTGAACTGCATTATGATAGATATTCAAAAACATTTTTTTTTAACTTTGTTGGCCAAAGTCTTCTTTCTCCCTTTCTGATGATTAGGCCTTTTATTAACATTCTCTTTTGTTTTAATTAAGATTAACATTCATAGTAATCATACCAAAGTACTATTGCTCCTTATTTTATACATCCAGAGAGTAACTATTTGATTTTCTCTAGTCTTCATTAGACTTGGGGGTGTCATTAAAAATGCTTACACATATTTTAGAGGAAGCAAAATGAGAAAGCTGAGAAGATTCACACCATGACAAAGGTGATGGATAGAGCAGCAGGCTGGATCACTTTGCTCCCAGTGGCAATGTCTGGAGACATGTCTGTTTGCTATAGTTGGGTGGGGGTGCTACTGGCAAGTGATGGGTAGAGGTCTGGGTTCCTTGTCAATGTGTTAAAAAAGTACAGTGTGGATCCCATGAAAGGACAGGAGATTTAAGGTCTTATAGCCCCGGTACTGAGAGATTTTGCAACAGAAAAAGAGAAAACCCCAATTATGTTGGTGGAATAATGGAAATAAAAGCGGGAGGGGTGCAAACAAAATGGTTTCTTGGAACACGGTGTCATGTCCCCAGGAACACACAGAACAGAAAGACGGGAATAAACAATGACCCGACAAGAAACCAAGCCAGGATTCTTATTCTTATTTTTTATCTCATACTAGTCTAGGCTGTTGAAACACCTTAAAGAGTTGTAGATTCAGGCATGATATATCTGTATTGGTCAGCATTTTCAAACTTGAAAGAATACCAGAAATAATTAGGGAAAGAAGCGAGAAAGGTTGTTCTATCTGAGTTTTAGAGGTCACCAGTTTCTTGGCCTGGTTGCTTTTGGGCCTGTGGAGGGCAGTAAATCATGGTGGTGTGTGCACTGTGATACAAGGTGCTCTCTTCGCAGTGACTAAGTAACTAAAAAAAAAAAAAAAAAAAAAAAAAAAAAAAGGACAAGAAAAGGCTGTAGATCTCATCTGGCCCTTCAGAACACATCTCTAATAACAGCTTTCTCCCAACAGGCCCTGCATCTATAAGTCTCTTATTTTACAACGCACCAGCTGGGGGACTAATCCTGTGTATAACACATGGATTTATCTTAGGATATCCCAGACTTAAGCTTCAGCAATTTCAGAGGCAATGGAAGCCTACTTCAACCTCACTAAGTTTTTTTTTTTTTTTGAAGTTGCCCAAGTTTGTGAAATTGCTTCAGTTCTTTTAATTTCCTGATATTCACGTTGTTTCATAATCCAAACACACAAAAATGTTAATAGAAGAAAATCTGAAGATTAAGGATGATTCCATAGATTTCCTCGACCTGCTTCAGGTGCTATAGAAATAGGAGTGAAAACCACAATAGACTCAAAAGCAGTTGGGAAATTCCCCACAAACTCTGGCTCCTTGGTAATTTGCATTATTGACTATTTATTTTTATGTGTTCACAGATAAAAAGGAGTTATGCACAAATAAAGCAAACAAAGAGAGACCCTCTGTGTTTCTATAGTTCTGTAACACCAACCATATAATTGCTAAAAGCAATTAAAAGATTTTTATAAAGTGATTTCAAAAAACACTATAATAATCCTCATTAAAATGTTAATTTATTTTTATCTATTAATTAATAAGATTGTGCTACAGAAAGAATGGAGAACATATCATTTGCTCATTTCTTGTCTGACAGAATTTTAATTCATAGAAGGAAGGGGAGGGAAGAAACTGGATAGACTTAATTGTCAATATAAACAGATTCTCAGACTTGTGAAGGAGGGTTTAAGTTTGGTCATAAAGAGGTTGGTTCCTGCCATAATATTTATGCCACTATTGCACAAATAGGTATGTCTTGTCAGGCCAGTTGTTATTGCAGCTTGGAAGATTCATAGGTAAGATTACTGTTGCCTTTTCTCCTCCAGCATTCTGCAGACATCTTCGGGCAACTAAGAAAGCCAGCCAGTAGGAAATAAACTTCCTGTTCATTATCAAATTTAGTTCTGTATATCTTATGACTCAGTTGATAGAATATTCAGCTATAGGATATTGTTACTGAGTTTTGTAAGATAACAACAAATATTACCTGTGTTGTTTTGGGCATATATAGTACTCTACTGACCAATAATTTAAAGGAGGTTGACCCATACCTGGACGTGGGCTTTTGTTTATTAGTCTTTGGCATCTGGAAGAGGTGCTACTTCCCTCCTATGTGATATATTTAATTTAAATTTTAATATGTATATATATTAGCTTTAATATATATAAACTTTAATATACATAATATATTAAATTATTATATTGTAAATTATTATATAAATAATATATAAACTTTATTATATATTAAAGTTTAAATTAATATATATAAATATATATTTAATTTAAACTAAATATATATATATAATCTTAGGGAGCTTCTAAAACAAGATGAAGATGTTTCCATATGGCTTTTTTGTTTTGTTTTGTTTTTTGTTTTTTGTTTTTTGTTTTTCGAGACAGGGTTTCTCTGTGTAGCCCTGGCTGTCCTGGAACTAACTCTGTAGACCAGGCTGGCCTTGAACTCAAAAATCCGCCTGCCTCTGCATCCCAAGTGCTAGGATAAAAGGCGTGCGCCACCACAGCCCGGCTCCATATGGCTTTTTCAAAGGACTTTAGTGTTAGTCACTTCCCCTCTTACTCTCTTGTATACCTTCCTATTCCCTGTCCTTAACCCTTCTTTTCCTGCTATTCTTTCACCTTTGTGAAAGGTGAAATAACAGGAAAGGTGAAAGAATAACATACCAACTATGTTCTGCCCCTCCCTTGATGCCCCAACTATCACAGCCTTTCTTTAGTTTTTTGGGTGTTACAGGTGTTGCAGTTTAAACACATACATATAAACATTCAAAACTAGTGTATTTCTAGGCTTAAGTTGCCTGACTCAGAATGATTATTTCATGTTCCATCCATTTACTGGCAAATTTCAAAAATTTACTACTAACTTAGCCAAGAATCCATGGCTAGGTAGGTTATAGGGCCCAGGAAAGAGCATACTACTATTACTCTGCAAAACATAAATACATACCTTTATACCAATGGATTAATTCAGTTCTCACCTTTCTTCCACAAAGCTTTGCCCTTCATTAGATGCTGATTAATATAGAATCTCACAACTTGTCAACATGCAGCAAAAAGAAACTATGGAGTGTTTATTCATAAATGAGATATCCACAGTACTTGCCCCTCTCTACCCCAAACTCCATCTAACACTCAGTGATCATCAGAGATGAGGGGGTGGAATGATTGTAGGGACAGAGGATTGAAGATGGCTGTAAGGGGGAGAATATGCTTTATGCAGAGATGCATCCTTTGATAGGCTTTTTGTGCTCCAGCAGACGGCCATTCACTCATGCACATAACTGACAGCACTAAGTGGACCCAGTGGGCTGAAGAGCAGAGCACATAAAGTGCTCTGGGGAAAGAGAGGGGAGAGTAGTGCTGGGAGGTAGAGGAGGGGCCAGAGATAGTTTGATCAATACACATTGTATGCATGTATGAGATTATCAAACAAAAACAAACAAACAGACAAACAAAAGAGTTTTATTCATCAGAAAAAGTTCAGTTCCTCAATAGGCGAGAAAGTTTAATGGTTGTCACTACATCACCATTAATACACAAGCATATGGATCCAGTCAAAAATTTAAGGAAAAGTAGATTTGAAGCTAAGATGGCTTAGTAGTTAAGAATCTTTGTAACTGTTGCTGAAGACCAGAGCTTGGTTTCCAATGTGGAACAGCTCACAATCATCTATAACTGTAGCTGTAGGGGATTTGATGCCTTTTCTGGCTGTTATGGTCATTATATGCACGTACATTATATAATCACACAAAGACAAAGACATAAACACAAATGAATACACCACACACACACATACACACACGAAGAAAGAGACAGAGAGACAGAGAGACAGAGAGAAAGAGAGACAGAGAGACAGAGAGACATTGTGAGTTTTAGGGCTAATATCCACTTATCAGTGAGTGCATACCGTGTGTCTTCTTTTGTGTCTGGGTTAACTCACTCAGAATGATATTTTCTAGTTCTAGTACCTATGAATTTCATGAATTCATTGTTTTTAATAGCTGAATAGTACTCCGTTGTGTAAATGTACCACATTTTCCGTATCCATTCTTCTGTTGACAGACATCTGGGTTGTTTCCACCTTCTGGCTATTATAAATTAGGTTGCTATAAATGTAGTGGAGCATGTGTCATTGTGACATGTTGAAGCATCTCTTGGGTATTTGCCCAGTAGAAGTATTGCCCACTTTGCTACACTATCATAATTCCTTATTACATTCTAAATCTTATCCTTAAAGCCATGGATATGTTAATTATTTTAAGAGCCTGAATAATAGGAGGAGGAAAAGAGGGAGATTTCTGTTGGTGGTGGGTTTTACATCTATTATTGCTTTTGTTTCTGTTTCTGAGAAAGGGTCCTCCTATGTAGCAGAGATGGGTCTCCATTCTGTGATCCTTCTGTCTCAATTTCCTTGGACTGTGACTATAAATGTGTTCATTTTTTTTCCTGCCTTCAAGAGAGATTGTTTCGTGAGATATTATAAATGCAATCCACGCTATGCTGGCAGGCCTGGGTGGGCTGGCCAGCCAGGCAAGGGTGGGCATGGCCGGCCTGTTCTCATCTCATGGAGATTTTCTGACTCAGAGCTCTGAAATCTCTCCACCCAGCTTGCTAAGTTCCCACTGGTGGGTCACTACCATGCCAGCCCCATACTTCAAAATTCCCACGGCTTTTTGGGGTACACTTCTTGCAAACCCAGGCTTTGCTGCCATACCTTTCTCTCTGGAACCCAGTTGAGCCTTCAAGTAAAGGAAAACACTATACAAACTTAGTTCAGAATCAATGGTAATTCAATTGCTGGGCACAGCAACTAACATCCTAATTTATAAGCCTTTCTAAGTTAAATCCTCTGGTAGCGCGATCCAAACAAATCCACCACCTGAAAAGGAGTCTCTGCTATCTACATTTTGGCCTCATCTCCTATTCTCCATCCCACTCTTCTCTCCTCTTCCACTCCCTCTGTCCAACCCGGAAGTCCCGCCTACTTGCCCAGTGATTGATTTATTTATTCATTAGAAGGGTCACATGAAGTCCTGAGTATGTGATTCACTCCTCTTCCCTGGTAGCCCCTCTTGGGGAAGCTGAATTAGCATCAAAATAGAAACAGCACCGGGGCTATACAACAAGAGACCTTATAAAATACATTTTATTGTATATATTTAAGGAATAAAATATAATGTTAGAAGTGGGCATGGTGGCAGATCCTGTGATTTAAGCAGTTAGGAAGTAGAGACCAGCCCTGTCTCAAGTCACCAAAATTAAACTAAACTGTATCAAAACAAAACCATGAAGTTACAGAATCTGCTTGTATTAAAATGGTTACTATAGTTCACTGAACAAATGAACATTACCACAGTCTCATGGTTTCTCATGTTCCCTGTGCAATGAGTAATTGCAGTGTCCCTAGTTTGCAAAGGGCTTGAGCACCACACTCTACTATCAAGGCCAGTTATGTGGCCTCTGTTTATCCTCTGTGGTTGTGGTCTTGCAGCTTTTGACACACAGGGCCCGTTTTCTCCAAATTACACCTTATGAACCCTTATTCTCCAGAAAGATGGCTGGCATGGGAATTGAACTTTACATCTTTCAGAAGAATATGTGGGACTTAGAAACACTATTGAGGAAAGTGCTCATCTCTGTGTTATTTTCAATAACCTATTCCCGTTTAATTATCAGAGCTTGCTTAGTTCACCCAAGAAAAATCAACACATTTAAATATTAATCATTCTGAGCAACCGACTCCTGATTCAAAAAACCTTGCATCTATTAATAGAACAGATAATGAAGCCCTTTTTGTGAAACCCATGAGCAGGCTGATTAATACGTTTCACATGTTATTGAGAGAGATGAAAGCGATGGATAATAACTGCATGATGAAGTGATTGCTTCAGCTTCGCGGGATTATTGTTTTGCTCCTCGCTGCTAATATCCAGATACACAAAATGCTAACATCACATGCACAGTTATGAAATGTCTGGATTGTTTAAAAATTCATTTTTACTTTTATACATTTTCTAGACTTCTTTCTATTTTGTAGGAACCAATTCTTGGGTAAGTTATCTCATTTGGGATTTGGGACTGCTGGCTAGTTAGTTAACAGGCTTACCACTTACCTCAGAAATCTTGTTTTTGTTTTTTTTCCCCATTTCTTTGTTAATAGATAATTTTATTACTTTAAAGGATACTTAAAATGTTATGTATTCATTTTGAAAGACCCAAAGAAAATTCCATTTTTCACAGCCCAATTTCTTTTTGGTTCTTAGCACATACTATAAATTTTTCATTTGGATTAGACATTTCATGATCCAGAAAGAAGCATGAATCGAAGTCTCATGGCCTTTTCTTTGAGCCACAGGCCTTACCAGTGTTTTACATCTTCTGTGGATCCCAAACATTTTCTTTGTATGACATATTTTTAGTATGAATAGTAATTTTAAATTTTTATTTCGATTCTTCCCCACTCTTATATCAAAGTATTCTTTAGTTTCATAATGTTTATTTTTTATACAATCACTCACATTTTGTCTGATTTATTCACGCCTCTTGATGATCCACAGTCCTGGTGTTTATTTTTCTCCTTGTGTAAAAGTTTATGCATTTAAGTTATTTCATATTGTGTCATTTTCAAGAATTTAAACAGGAGCCAATTTTTAAAATTTCAAACACAGATTAATTAATATTTTATCGCACATATACCCTCACACTATCAGGCCATTTTCACAATCTATTTGTAATCACACTTTGCAAATAACATAGGGTTCCTTATTTTCAACCAATGTTATATCAGAGCCATACAATCTCAGTGGAAATGGCTCACCGAGGTCACTGGTGACTGGGGCATTTTCAGGACTTCTTCCTCCACATCATGTGCTGCATGCCCCCTATCTGCCACCTCTACCTGACTCTGGTTGTTGGCTTTCATCCTCACTTCAACCCCTTGAATTGCTCCAGCGGTGAATTTCTTCCTAAAGGTTCTCAACCTCCTTAAGGCTAAGACCTTTTAATAGAGTTCCTCATGTTGTGGTGATCCCCAACCATAAAATTGTTTTCGCTGTTTTTTCATAACTTCAATTTTGCTACTGTTCCGAATCATAAATATCAGTGCTTTCCAATGGTCTTACCTAGGTGATCCCTGAAGGGGGTCGGGACCCATAGGTTGAGAACCACTGCTGTTTTTTGTCCCACACTTCCCTCCCTGGTCTTTTAAATGACATTGCCTCTTTTTTTTTTTTTCTTTTTTTTTTTTTTTTTTTTTTTTTTTTTTTTTTTTTTTCTTCTGTCCTGTTGTTCCAAGTTTAAGCAAAATTTAATGATTCACCTCTGCATTGCAGAGCTTTGGGCTTTGGGGGGGGGGATTTCTGAATCCCAGGTAAGAATCCAGGCATAGTTAAAGATGGTCCTATCTGTATCTTCATTTTAGAACAAATATTAGGCATTTTTTTCCTATGGATCTTGCTTTCCACCTGTATTCTACATCTTAACTGTAATTCCATTTATTATTCATTCATTTCTCTACACAAGAAATATGAAAGTAAGTTATATTCTTTGCTATATTTTGCCATAAATTTATATTTAGTTCTAATTCATTTCACAGAATATTACCTGTGAATTATATTAATATGATTTTAAAATGACCATGTACTTTTCTTTTTAAGTTTCAGCCTTAAAGCATTTAATGCTAATGTAACCATGTGTGTGGGTCTGTGTTTTGCCTTGCTGCTGCCATGTTAGAAAGGGTAAGTCACAGCCTAAGATAGGGTCCCACCCCATGTTTCTCAGGGTGAGAAACAGCAGGGGGCTGGGAGAGGCTGTGGGAATCATGAAAAGTTGAGACTGAGGTCCCATCTTCCTGTGTGACCAGACACCTGTGAGAACCATGAGGAAGTGGGAAGGGAGGTGGTGGTGGGAGGATCCTGTTTAGCTCAGGGTGAATGCTCACAAGCTGGAAGAAAGGCCCTCTGCTGGAAACTTAGACATTCCTGTATATGACAAAGGCCTTCTTCCCTCACTAAGGTCCTTGATGAAGGAGACAGTCCTTGCTTGTTTATATTTATTTATTTACATCAGATGAGGATGCATATGATTTACTCAGGGTAGACCAGAGGTTAAATACCTTTTTCAGGAAGGGATGCCCAGGAAGGGAAACTTATTGGCTAGACATTAAGGGCCTATCTAGATACCTCATTAGCATGGAGAACTTGGGGGTTTCTATGCTATGTGACCAGTTGTCCTGGTTCTCTTAGTGGGGTGTCATGGTCATGTGCTCCAGGACAAGAACCTGGTCAGGAGCTGATTTAAATACCCACCATTATCCATTGTTATCAATTATGAGATTTATAGGGACTTTTGAATCTGCTCAACCTTACCAGTTCTGTCTGGTTGCACGGTTCTACTTGCCTCACACATGTGCACCTGGATTTTAAGTCTTTTGCATTGGCTTTTCTACTTAGGGTGTTTTTCCTGAGGAGGCGTTCTTAAAATCAAAGCTACAGAGGCAATACAGCAGTGATGTAAAAAGTGGCTTTTCTTAAACTGCCACTAAAATACCTGTGAAGGCACAGGGACCAGATGAGACTCATGACTGCTCCAGGCAAAAGGAGAATATAACTCCCAGAGGAATATGCATTCTAAACAAATCTACTCATATTTCATGCCTTGTGGCAGACTGTTGTGCGTTTTAAAAATACAGAGTATGGAAATGAGATCAAGAGCCTTGGCCTTTCACCATGCCTGCTTCTTCAGTCTGGAATGCTTAGAGTTCCACCTGGCTGGTGGGAACTCTAGTTTACTTGTCACTTCCTCTTGTGCTGTTCCCCCCTGGATCTCTTAGAACCTTTTAGCTGTTGACACACTGTTTTTTTTTTTTTTTTCCTGCCTCCACTCTCTCTCCTAGTAGATGATGAAGTCATTTGGTATTGTTGGTTAACCACTTCTGTATCTTACTACCCTAGTGATTCTGTGCAATAACAGAAGTTCATAACAAATGCTTGCTGAATTGAAATAATGCAATGAACAGATGATCAGTGATTTGATAGTATAAAAGGTTTTTTTCATATACTTCCAAAGAAAATACTGAATAAAAGCATTTGTTAAGTTTGATCCATCATGCTTTCAATATTTCATTATCCCTCATTTTCAAAATGTAAGTTTTTCAAAGATAAACACATTCATTCGGATGAATAAATAAAAACAAATCATACATCTCTACTTGGCTGTACCACACACTGCATAATGCACTTATCAATTAAGCTATTGTCTTCCAGGTAAAGCTAGCACAATGCTGACTTGTAAATGGTAAGACCTCACATGTATCTCTCAAGCCAAATTCCCAGGAACCTTCCCAGCTTCTGTGCTGCTCCTCTCTCCATATAATTCTATGAAGCCAGTTCAAGGCAAATTCAATAGGTAGACCCTTTATCTTCACAGGAAGTGTCCTAGTTGTGTGTCTTTAATGTCCACATTGAGCCTTTACCTGCAACCCGATTCTTTTGCCTTTTGCTTCTTCCTGTAGCTCTTTGTCTAATAGTTTTTTTAAAAGTTTATTGTTTTAAAAATTCTTTATTTTATAAAATCATAAAATAATTATATCATTTCCTTCTTTCCTATCCTCTCTCCAAATCCTCCCATGTATGCCCTCTGAAATCATACATACATACAAGTAATATTATATGGACTAAGCAGGTTGTATTTATTTGTTTAGGAGTGTGTGTGTGTGTGTGTGTTAACAGTTAAATAAAAGAGGATATGACTTTGGTTCAATCTTATACTGCAACAAGATGCATCCATGACCACAGTAGCTACTGCTCAATGTAAGTTACGACCGGCATCACTTTAGCTCTGCCTTATGACTTCTACAATCTATTCTGCCCACTTCCCTTTATATATTGTTCATCATCCCTGCTTCCTTCCTTCCTTCATAATTATCTCACATCCTATGCCTCTTGAAATCAAGAATGCCAAGTCCACTAGTCAGAACAAGTGATATGCTGATCCCTTTGTCTTATTATCATTCATGTCTATTTTTCCCAGCAAAGGTACAGAAGATATATAGTTTGGTACAACATGGACATAGAATTTAGATGTCTTACCTCACACACCATAGTCTGGAACAATTGTCCACTCATATCATGTCACTGATGCTCTACTTTAATTTCCATCCAATTAAGCTGACGATCTTACCAGTATTTAATCCCTACAGAACTGAGAAGAGAAATTGATAGACAAGAAATTTAAAATGGCCGGGCAGTGGTGGTGCACGCCTTTAATTCCAGCACTTGGGAGGCAGAGGCAGGAGGATTTTTGAGTTTGAGATCAGCCTGGTTTACAGAGTGAGTTCCAGGATAGCCAGGGAGGGCTATACAGAGAAACCCTGTCTTGAAAAAACAAACAAACAAACAAACAAACAAACAAACAGAAAAAGAAATTTAAAATGAAGATTACTTCATCCAATGACTACAATTTAAAGATCAATGTCATTTCTGAAACAAAGATCAGATTATTAACTTTTTAACTTGCCTCTTGTCTTGGGTAGTAAGTATGAGTGCGTTTATTCTACACCTGTTGGTCTAATATGTATTTTTATCACACTTTGCGTAAGGTAATGGTAAAGTTGCATCAATAAAGTTTATGCAAAGATGTGTGGGTGAAAAGGTTATTTTGTTTTGTTTTCTGATTCAATCCTCTTTAAGATTTCACTTGTGTGACATCCCCTAGGAATTCAGAGGCTGTTTCTACTGTGAGAAAAAAAAAAACATTCCTTTTGTATGAGGCTCTTTGTTTTTATTTATTTTATTAAGAGAATAAACTTGAAGTGTTATTTCTTCACTAGGCGAGAAGAGGCAAGGAACATCTTTTTCAGGTTTATAACAACTATAAAATTTGAAAACCTTGACAGTGCATACTTTATATACTATTAGAGAGTGATTTCATGAATCATTAGGATGGACAGGTTTATCAAATACTATTAAGAACGATAATCACAACTGAAAAGAACTTTTTGTGCAATTGTTTTTAAATGATTTACCTGTCACTATATGTTAGCCAGAACTATTTTGTTGTTCGAATCGTGACACTGATAAAGATAAAGGCTTCAGCCTGTTTGCCACAGATAATGTAAAAGACAGTCAGGATTCCATTACCAGAACAAATCCTAACTCAGACTGCTGCTGCTTTTGAGCAAAGGTGAGGAAAACTCGCTTTATGAGTCTTCTTCCCTTCAGGTCAAGTTCTTAGGAAGAAATATAAAATTTAAAAGGAGCTGTCTAGTAGTCTTTCACAGGAAATGCGTACTTTTATGTAAGGGGAGCCTTGCTCAGTGGATGACATTGAATTATAAGAGTTCATAGTTTGATAACAGTAGCAGCAGTGCCAGTTTGAGAATGCAATGTGTGAGTAGGTTCTGGGCATTCAGTCTCCTCTCAAAGATCACTGAGATGACTCACTAGACTTGCAGATGTGAAGGAAAGTCTTTCATTGCTTTGGAAGTTGGAAAGAGGTACCTACTTTTAAGAAAGTAAAATAATTTGTTCTACTTTTGTCAATGGACATAAATGAAAATCTAGAGAAGTGACAAGTCAGCTTCTCCAAGCATAGTAATGAGTCCCTGGAGGACATGTGGGAAAATTCTGCAGGCATACCTCTGGGGGGCCCCTGGGGCAGCATCTTCTGCTCCCTCTCACACTCCAGGGAAGAGGGCAGAGCTCTGACTCACATGACACAAATATCACACAGGGGAGATAGCTTTATCTCTGCCTAACCCACAGGGCCTAAGAGAAAGCTTTCCTAGACATGCCTCATTGAATCTTCAGACATTATGATCAAGGGAGAGCCAATGTTTCCTGATATCAGTGTGGCCTTCTCAAAACACTTTAAAATAACTATGGCACATAAGTACAAACTGCAGACATGTCCAGTAATATTTTTGAAAATGCATAAGTGAAGTGACAGTGACACATGCTGAGTCTAATGATGTATAGCTGTCTCTGAAAAGCCACAGAGCTCAAGACGTGAAGCTTCAAGAGGAAAAAGGACAAATGTTGGAAAAGCAAGATTCTTGTATACACTAATATTTACAAGGCATTCGGCTTCATTGCATTGCCTATTAACATTTATTCAATGAAAGATCTCTAAAAATCTAATGAAAATCATGGGTGTTCGCCCAAAAGAACAGGCATGCCAGCATGCATATGAGAAGGTATTTGCATAAAATTTTAGGGGCCTTGTAACATCCCTAAAACTTACTTAATGCCGTCTCTGTATTTGTTTGGGTTTATCAAAGAAATAGAACCACTAAGATGAATTAGATATTTGCAATTCTGTTTGTTAACAACCATACCTATGCTAGATTTACAGACAGAAGATTGTGGATATATCATAGAGAGAATATATATATATATATATATATATATATATATATATATATGCTGAGGTAGAGAATACAAAATATCTTTAGCTGGCAAGTTGGAGATTCAAGAGAGACAACAGTTTATTTTGAGTCTGAATCCAAAATCCAAGGTCTCAAACCAAAGACAGAGAGGTACAAATGGAATTTTCATTCTGAGTATTATCTTTTAATAGTGGGCTACAGCCCATCCACAGTTCGAAGAGCAATTGCCTCTAATCAGCCTATTGACTGAAACCAGTCATGCAGAAACATCTTCATCCATATAATTAGAAATATTATTATAATATTTAACCAAGTATCTAGATACCTATGGCCCGGCTAAGCTGATACCTAAAATTAAACATTTCATCTTTTATCCAGAGAAAGACATATGGCTATAGCATGCTTAGAAGAGCAGTTACATGCAGGAGCAATCATAGCTGCAGGGTGGAGCAATCACAAGACAGGTTTTGTAGTGCGCTGAGAGGCACTGGGATCCTGGATCTGTTTCTCTTACCATCTGTGTGGTCTTGGCTACTATTTCCTAGGGCAACACCTGGGTTTGGTGAAGAATACTCTAAGAGTGATAGGTATGACCATTCTATTCACACAGTTAAGAAGGTTATTTAGCTTAATATTGCCCTGGAAGCTGTGAACAAAACATTGTATGCTGAAATAAAACTAACTCTTTTGGAATAGGGAAAAATAAGGCTATATATTAAAGAACAGAAACCGGATTGTTCTTATAACATTCAAAAACATCAGTCAATGTAGCATTGGAAGGATACTCACATACCTGTGGGGGAAAATGGTATTCAGATAATAGCCAATAATCATTTATGTGTGTGAGAGAGCACTCAATGATGCTTTTTAATCCCGAAGGCATACTTGATACATATATATCTTCTCATCAGAAAACATGAAACCAGGAGCACCAAATTCAGTTTAGCAGTCTACATGGCATGGCTATGGTACATAGCTGAAAGATTAGTTCAAAATTTTTTGTTCGAGATATATTGATATAATTTTTAAATAGTGTGTACAATCCCAGACTAAATGTTGAAACTTGATGGAGGTTGTTTAATAACAAACATATGATCAGAAAATATGAAGATTAATTTCTAGAATAATTAAATATCTGCCCTAGGTTATTAAAGTGACATCAAATTGAAAATCTTATATGGAGCTACAGACAAAGAATAATAGCAGCTGGCTGAGAGTCTGTTGTAATTATATTTTGTATACTGATCATTGTTAAGTGATTGAACTGTTTGTTTGCTTGTTTTATCCAGGAAAGATCTAAGCACTTTATATCTTTTTTATATTCATGTATATATATTCTGGGTATATTATAAAAAATCTAAAGGGACAAAACATTTCAGGTTAATGGATTTTTTTCCCTTACAAGACAATATCAACCAACCAGAGCTCCCAGAGTCTAAACAGCTAGCCTGGGAACACACATGGAGGGACCCATGGCTCCAGCTGTATATGTAGTGGAGGATGGCCTTGCTGGGCATTAGTGGGAGAGGAGGGCCTTGGTCTCCTGAAGGATGGATGCCCCAGTGTGGGGAAATTCGAGGGTGGGGGGTGGGAGTGGGTAGATGGGTGGAAGCACACCCTCATAGAAGTAGGGGGGAAGATGGGGCATGGGATAAGAGGTTTCTGGGGGGAGAGAATGGAGAAAGGGGATAACACCTGAAATGTAGATAAATAAATAATCCAATAATAATAATAATAATAATAATAATAATAATAAGTAATAGAATTGGCTATTGCAGTTAAGTGTTTGAGACTTTTTGTCAGCAATTTAATATTACCCATATTTCTTATAATTGCCAACGACAAGGGACTGTGGAGGGGACCCATGGAACTTTAAAACAATATCTTCATAAAATAAAAAAGTATATCCCCATACTGTACACCACAAATTTATTTGAATCGTGTTCTTTTTGTTTTAATTTTTTTGTATTTTAAATTTATTTTAAGAATTTGGATGCCAAGAAACTTTCTGCTGAGTGTCTATGGCACTCTACAACTAGGCACACTTATGCATAGGTGAAAGGGAAGGATCTACTTACTGGCATGAGGCATGATCCTGATCAGGTATTTAATATGGGGAAGAGAGCATGTTTGTGTTTTTTCTGCAGGATGTTCAAGGAGCATGGTGGCTGCCAGAGAGACAGGTGAGACATGCTGATGCCAGGACAAAGAATGATGCTGACCTGTGAGCTTGCTGAGTGCCCTGACAATGGTGACTGGGAAGCTGTATTGGATATAAGTTCCTGACCCACCATTGCTTGCCTATACTCCTGATGGGACAAGCTGCCTTGCCTCAAGTTCTTAGACCTTGTGGAACAGAGAATCAAGAAGAGAAGTTATAATGACTCTTGTATTTTTCGTAATTGTGACCAGTTATTTGGACTCAGTCATGGACTGGTCTAGAAATCAATCCAATATTGGAAATAACAGGCTTCATTTGGAAGGCTGGTTCTGGACATTTTCAGAGACATATTTGAAGGATAGTTGAAGTTCTCTATAATGTTATGTTAGCAAGAGATAAAGTTGGGACAGGATCTGGATTTCAAACAGGTGTTAGTATAAGTGTTAAGGCTCTTTTAATTATCCAATTAAAATTACTTTTAGGTTTTCTACAGTGTTTAATGTAAGTTGCATTGATTGTACACTTTCTAATTGTGTTAGTGTGTCAAAACCTAGTATGTGTGTTATGGAGTTCTGTCAACTAGCTTTTGTTTTATTGCCCTGAATATCACATAACCTTGGTATTCTGAAAAAAAAGCTTGCAAGTACTGGAAGAAGTGAGTCAGGCTTTAAGCAGAAGCAAGAGAATAGCAGGCTTGATTATTGCTGGTATAACAGCTTTAATTACATTAGTTGCTAGCACCACTGCTTCTGCAATTGCTTTGACACAAGAAGTTAAGACAGCTACTTCTGTTAATCATTGAGCAAAAAATTCTAAATAATATGTCTTGTCTGATACATCAAATGGAACCTGCTATACAAGCCTGGCTTTTATAAGATTTCCATTAGTTTATCTTACTTCCTCGATTCCAGTGGTAAATTGTGAGCTACAAGTTTATGTTCCTTGAGTACACAGGTATACCTTCTAGGATTCCTGGAGGTCCACCTGCTTCAACTCCAGCTCCAAGCCCAGGTTGGTCAAAGCTCTGCACCCTGGGGTGTGGGAACAGGTTTCCCAGGCAACCAGTCCTTTTTCTGTCTTCTCTTGCTGACCTCGACTGCTCTAAGGTGCATTTCTTATTCTCAGAGGAGGCTGCTGTGTTTCCAGCAAACAAGTCCACTTAGCACTCTGCTGTGCTCCTCTGTGACTCCTTACAATAAAGTTGTCAGGGCAGTAGTGTACTGCATCTCAGCCCACTTCATTCCTGTTACTCCCTCACCTGCCCCAAGGGTGCATCCTGCAAATAAGTTGCTGATGACTTCACCACTGCCTCTTGCAAAGCTACTTAATGAGTAACTCTACAGAAATATTTGCCCTTATTGTAACTTATGTGGTTAAGCTTCCTATTCTTAATCCAGTAAAGAGAAAACATTATTTCCTTAAATGATAAAAGCAAAATGAGAAAGGATAAAGGGAAATTCATGTATATGTCAAATACTGAAATTTTAAAAAATCGTATCAAAATAATTAGTTTATATTTTTCTATCTTAGAATTTATTCTAAGAAAATATGTAAAATAAAGAAGAAAAGGTTGTATGAAAAATTCAAACAAAACTAATTATTTTATGCTAATTAAATACTATCATAAAAGAAATAGCACAGATAAAAGAGAGCAGAAGAAAATTGTTATGTTTTCATATTTCTTCTTAAGATGAGGCAGTCTTTGAAATGTTGTCTCATTTTTCAATCTTTATAACAAATTCTAAATAAGTAGCCCGAAGTAAAGTGTTTCTAAAAATTTACAGTAAACATGAAATGCTCTGCTTTATGATAACTGAAAATAATAAGCCAATTACACATTTTATATCACTAAATGGAGATTGTAGCACTGTAAAATATATAAAAGAATCACAGAAATTATGAAAGTGGTTGTTTGGAGCTAATTGCAACAGAGTTCCTTTTTTCTTTTCTTTTTTATTTCTAGAGTGCAAATTTAAAATGAAAGAAAATAATTTCCTTTTATGAGAAAAATTAAACAAAAGGTATATAATTTGGATATGCATAATTTGGCAAGAGAGGTTTAGTATTTTTTAAAAAAATTCCTTTTACATTTCTGGCTTCCCTGACTTTCTGAATTTTCATTTGATCAAGTGTGTTTTTCTTCATGTGACGTTTTCCTCAGAAGTGTAGTAGTTGGCAATGTGGAATGGTAATGTCTAGTACATCACCACATTCTGTTTCTTCCCTTTTATTCTTTTAACCTACAGAACTAATCCAGGAAAAAAAACCTGACATGACATGTCTCTGTGAAGTCAAGAATAAAATTATTAATATGCAAGACTAAAAGGTTCTTGAAACTCCCAATGCCAGCGGGTGCAATATGCAGAGACTAATGTTATAGTGAAAGTGGTATAGTACAATTTAATCTGGCAATTTCTTTTTAAGCCCATGGGGGATATAAGAAATAGTTTAATAATGAAAAACTGTGTAAAGAATTAAGAGGCAAAAAGCAGCAGGAGAAGCGACACAGAGATAAAACCACTCTCTTAGGAAAGAATTGGCAACAGTGTGTGCAGGTTAGTGCCCTTCACTGTCTCTCTGTTACAGGGAGTCTGTGGACATTTACGCTCACTCTCATTTTGGGGATGGGAAATGTCTGATTGAGGCTAATATGCTTAAAGCTAACTGTCACACTCATTTTTTTTTAGGCATCTCATGTATATGATGCAGTGGCTTGAGCATCTTCTTCCAAAATAGCATATGCTAGAGTCTGAATCATCATGGATCATGGACATGGCATCCTTGTGAATTAGATGATGTCATCTCTCCCAGTGTGTGAGAGCCTTCTCTTCTCTCACAGGCCAAGATCAATCACTTAGAACAGCTTGTCTATAGCAAAGTTGTCCCATGGTTCTCTCTGTGTCCATCCATGTCACCTACTGTTTTCTGCCATGGGTGTAAGCAGTGTGAGAATGTCAGTGAGATGTGTGCATCTGGAATTTCTCAGCTACTGGAGCCTCAAGTTGAATTACACTTTTGTTTATTAATTACTGAGTCTTAGACATTCTGACAATGGAAATAGACCAAGATACTCAATTAACAAAATTAACTATAAAAGTAGAAACACATGTAAGTCAAGTTCCTCCCTTCAGCCGGTGCTAAGGAAAAACAAACAAAGTCATTTTGACAGATTGGGCAAATTTATTTAGCTGTGTCCATCTGAATCTATGTGATATCTATTCTGTCTCCTCAACCTCCTCCTTTTTCTATAGATTTTGCAGAAATGTGAGCATCATCCCATAGGATGATGTTTTGGGATGTTGCTTAATTGCACCGTCAAGCAGAAGTGCACTTTGCCACTGTCCTTCCTGGTCACACTTGCCTCTAGTATAAGAAATTGCACTGAGATTTCAGCAGTCTGTGCCAGGACCATGTCCCGATACAGCAAAGCTTCTGAATCTAGCATCTACAACAGGCATTGTTTTCCCCCAATCCCCATTATTCTTCCGTGCTTCCATTGTTGCTGGTTAGCTGCACCTAGCTTCTCTACTGTCATGCAGCCCTGTTGCTGCTGGCTGATACTGCCTGAAGCCTCCATTGGAGATTCATAATGACTGCCATCTGCCAAATGTCACTGTATTTCTTAAACTCTCTATGTATTTGAAGTTATGCTGTACTCTGTGCAGAACTGAGAAATTTTTTTTTCTCTTGCTTTTCTCTGTGCTAAACTTGAAGGTTAGCAAGTAATATTGGTCTGGGCCAGCCTCCCACCCCACCCCCACTTACATAATATACAGGGAAAATCACTTTTCACATTTTAAATTACAGCTCCCTTCTTGTGGGAGTTCAGCTAGGAGTCCCAGATAGGTAGGCCAGGTTGTGTGAACTATTGTGATGGATTCTTTATGAACTCAAATTGCCTTCCTTCACCACCTGCTATGATTGTATTTATAGACATTTCTAACCAACATTTCCAACTCTCTTTTGTTTTTCTTTATAATTAATTTTGTCCTTGAGGTCTCCATTTCTAAATGGTTTTAATGTAGACCGATTTCACAGTTTTAAGTGTGTCGGGGCTCAGATTTGACTCTTGCCAACAACCCCTAGAATGACATTAGACTCTAGGTTCAACTTTTCATGCTATACTGATAATGGTTTAAATTGGTACTTAAAAAAAAATAGGAGATGCAAAGTTCAAATGCAAGATAGAGGTGATTATATTTAAAGACACATACATAAATCAAAGTATCAGATTGCATCGCACAGGTATAAATAATTGTCATTTATCAGTTAAACATAAACAAGTTATTTATAGCTTTTATTTCAGTGGGCTTGTACTTGTTTATTTTAGTAAAAAATAGATGTCATATGTATATAGGTGTATCAAAGAACAAATAGAAGGGTTTATATAAAAAAAAATTTGTGGGTGACTACCTTAGCTCTATGGAGCAAAAATAGCACTGAGAGCTGATATAGGAGACTGTTTTAATTTTCCCTTTAACATGTTCCATCCTCAAATGTTTAATTTAAATCATCACACATCAAGAATATTTTATTGTGTACTTCATCAGTCTAGGAAGGAAAGCAACAAGAGAGAACACCTGTGTTAGCAAATGTCTTTGGATGTAGAAAGACTTTACTAACCATACCTGGCTAGAAAATACTTTATACATATTGTAAAAATTAAAATAAAAATATTAAATTATATCAACATATAAAGTGGTCTCTGCATCAGTGTCTTAATATTCCTAACCTATATTGTTACAAATTTAGCAACTTAATTTGAATTTATTATGCTATAATTCTGCTTTTGGTAGTCTTCCAGGAAAAGGCAGCTGTTAAGACAGAGAATCTGAGGCCAATGACTTTAGGTGGTAATAGATGTTTAGTCTATGCAGTCTCTAGAAATATGAATGTGCATCCCACACTCCGGTCTTTTTCACATCAACAGGGAAACATGGACTCATGGGACTCAATCATCTCCTGTAGTCCAGCCTGTGCTGCCATCTGGGTTGGTGTCAGAGGTACTAGAACCCTCTTGCGTTCTCTTCACACACCCTATTCTTTCACACATAACCCAGAAGGTTTGGATGGATAAGAAGACTCACACAATAAACATGCGATTACTTTCTAAATTGATGTGCGGGTCTAATCTGTTTCCTACTAAATTATGGAGCACCAGAAGTTCTTTGGTGCATTTCCCTTTATGAAGTCACAACAAACAATGGCTATCAAAGAATGACAAGGCAAACCAATAATATACAGTGCCATCAGCAAATACCAATCATGGGCAAAAGCCCAATGATGAGCAGCAAAGAATGCTATACAGCAGAGGACTGCCTGGTCTGGCCTCAGTGAGAGAATAAGCACCTGACCCTTGAGAGACGTGAGGCCCCAGAGAATGGGGAGGCCTGGCTGGGTGTGGGAGTGTGTGTGTGGGGGGCTGTGGGGACATCCTCTTAGAGATGGGGAGGAAGAATGAGACAAGGAACTGTTGGAGGGCAGAAAAGGAGGGGGATAATGACTGGACTGTAAAAAAAATTAAAGATAAAAAAAGGTAACTGGAGAGACAAACAACCAATGTTGCTCTAAAGGTGATGAGTAGAATCATGATTTTGTTTCTTAGTTATTCTCCTCAATATATTTCTTCATATTTTTTTTTTAAAAAACACTATAAAAAGGAAAGGAGCAGAATGCAAAAATGTTTGCAACCCACATATCAAAAATGCTTATCGTCTAGAATGTTAAGCACTCTTATAACTCCACAGCAATAAAGAAAGCATTTATTCATGTGGAAAATAGGCAAAAGGCAAGAGATGCTTTAATGAAAGTGTTATGAAGTCAGGGAAACAAGCATGTGGAGAGCTCTCTATGCTATTCGGCGATGCAAATCGAAGTCACAATCATATCATTGCATTATTGTCTCCCACCTGAATTTGAACATACAGCTCTCAAGTGATCACAGTATTGATCACTATTGAATTTTTAGCTAATCTTTGGGCCCACTGCTTCTTTTACCCAGAACTTCAACCTCAGATAAGCAACTCATTCTGTTTTTTTGCCCTCAATTATTTAGTTGTATTTTTATTTTGACTATTTCTATTGGGATGGCATTTTTACATCTTTATTAGGGACACTAAGAGAATTATGTACCTATAGCCTATACATAATGATTAAATTAGTATAATCAACCCTCCCACATTCCTTAAATTATAATAATTTCTATGTATAGTAGTGAGTTGGGATTTTGGATTCTTCTGGTTATTTTGAAACTTATCAGAAAACAGTTTTCCTACAATCCTACAGAGAAGCAAGCAAAAGCAATTCAGCCCCTGTTCCAGAGTCACTTATCTGGCCTGTCCCATCTTTTCTACTCCTTAATGGCACAAAAGGTAAGAGTTATTGTGACTATAATTTTTGTGCCTGGCTTATTTCACTTCCCATAATGACCTAAATTCCACCCACACTGCAGTGAATGACAGCATTTCACTCTGTCTGATTGATGAAGAGTGTCAAAGTCTATTCTACATGAAGTGAGCTTTCTTCAGCTGTGGCACAAAAGTTGTGCTTTGCCCAAAATGCCTTTCTGGCAGTAATTTCACAGTGCTGCTGCTGGGAGGTAGACTGGAACCTCAGTAGACAGCACTCCAAAGACTCTAAGTCTCCTAACCTGAGCTTAAAGAATGTCTGTGAATCAAAGCTTCTTAGACTTCTGCTTTGCCACTGGTCAAATATCAGTCTTAAGATGACATTGTTAGCAGTTGTGTCCTACTTTACTGTGTCATTTTGGTGAGAGAGGATTTGTTGAACTCAGTATCCTGTCACAGCCCAAACTGAAATTGTAAAGCAGGATTTTTATAATAAGCTATATTTCAAACTTTTGGAAGTAAGCAAAAGACATATCATGAAAATGAGTCAGGAAATGAAAAGCCTCTCATAGTTAATAGGTAACTCAAGAAAATATCTCTGTCAATAGAGATAGAACATTTAGAATGTAAGGGAAACATTTTAATGAAAACAGAATTGTATTTCTTTCTTGCTGAGTTGAACCTTACATAGAGAGATCAAATGATACCCACTACAATCTTCAGTCTTCAGGGTTATTGTTTGTCTTAGTCAATGTTCTGTTTCTCTGAAGAGACACCATGATCACAATAGCATAAAGGAGCATTTAATTGGGGCTTGCATGTAACTGGGGCAAGCAGGCAGACACAGTTTTAGAGAAGTAGACAGTGCTACATCCAGACTTGCAGGCTTGCAATGGGTTTTCTGAAACCTCAAAACCCATGCCCAGAAGCAACATACTTCCTCTAACAAGGCCACACCTACTCCAACCAGGCCACACTTACTCCAACAAAGCCACACCTACTCCAATAAGGCCACACCTGCTCCAATAAGGCCACACCTACTTCAACAAGGCCACACCTCCTAATCTTTTCAAATCGTGCCACTCCCTGGTGACTAAGCATTTGAATGCTTAGTCATCTACGGGGCCATTCTTATTCAAACCACATTGTTGTTGGGAGTTTTAATTGCTGATGGGCACCCCTGGCCCTCTAATGCTGTCCACATGCAGTTTTTATATAGCTGTTTACCTTCCCCTTTCGGGTGCCACAAGTTGTCATCTCCTAGTTCTGACGACATCTTCCACTCAATCTAGCACATGATGTTCTTTTTCAGCAGGCTCTAAAAATGACAAAATTATTTGCATAGTTGGCAGCTTGCGCAAAGGGACTTAATTTTATAAAGATACTTAATTTCACTCTACAAAAGCGGCATTCCATGAAGCAAGATAAAAGCCATTTTTTAATCTCTAATTGATTCAAATCCTTTTTTTTCCCCCCTTTTAGGAGTTCGTATTAAATTACCAGAGTTACTTCTTAACAGTGCTGCCGTCTAGAACTTACATCATGATTTCTGCTAAGGTCACTGAACGGAAAGAGTACTTGCTAGGAAATACATGAAACATTCATCATTTCAAACTTTCCATCTGGCTCGAATCCCCACTTCAATTCTTCCTTTCCTCAGTTAGAAACTTGCCTGCAAGAACTGGAAGATGAAAATTCATGACACTGAAAAAGGAAAGTATCAGACTGCTTCTAGGATTTGGGATGAGTTTACACCATTTGAAAAGCATATGGAGTTGAGTTAGAGCACACAGGTAACAGCTGATCGCATTGAAGCCTTCCTGCCTGAGTGACTTTAAGTATCTTGTTTTCTCATTTGGTTCAGAGACTTTAAGAATTCAATGTTTATTAGAATCATAGGCAGTTGCCCAGGTACAAAGTATATTTGCGTTTCCAGGAATAGTTTTATTGCAGCTTATCTTTAAAGTCATTCTTGGATTTCCACAAAAGGACAGAATAAAAATACTGATGCAAACGAGGCAGGAATAGGGAGAAATCTTGGCAGAACCTGCTTTGGGGTGACTGGATTCAGAGGCTGAAAATGCTGGTTTGTATACAACCAATCAGATCAGGAAACACAAGAAAGAAATCCAAAGGGAGTAAAAGTTCCAGAAAAACCGTATGTGCATGAATTCTAAGATTAAAGTGGATACATGTGTCCATAGCTCTTGTGCTCATTTTTCAGTACGCAGATTTGTATGGATGAATACAGACAGGATACAGCATAGAGTTGAACCAATGGATGAGATTGATCAGAGAGGAAGGATCTAAATTAAACCGGCTAAAGAACGAGATACAGGGTGGAGACAGAGGAAGCCAAAAATAGTTTTTTTGCTGGATGTGCTTAACTGCAACTCTCACCAAATCTTCATATCTGAGGTGCTTGTTGTAAACTGCCCCCCCCTCCAAAAGCAAGTTTTTCTTAAGAGTCATTGTTATTTTTAATTATGTCTCTGTGTGAGTATGTTTATATAAGTTCCCAGAAACAAAATGGTGGCTCACAACCATCTGTAACTCTTGGGCATCTTCTGCCCTTTTCTGGCCTCTGTAGGTACCAGGCACATGATGCATAGACATATATGTGGACATGTATGAGTACTACATAATAAGCAAACTAATTGCTCACAATGTAAATAATATATTGTAGTGAATGTAGAGTCATTATTATATATATGAACTTAACTTTAGCTTACAGAATATTAAACCTCAAAGAGACATTTTAACCATCAGGCAGCATAACAACCAACACACACCTGCACTTTTACTTGGCTACCTCATGGGTAATTCTTTGCCTACTGGGTCTTAGATACAAAGTAGTGCTACAGTTAGCAGCTAGGCTAGCCCATTGAGATGGACAATTTAGTGTTCTTATTACTATACAGCTATTAACAGTCACAGCAAAAACACCTCCAAATACAAATTTACAATGGTGTTTAGTCAAGAAAATTAACAGAAAAAAAAAGAATTAAGTTACAGAAGAATGCAGTGATTAAAAATATTATTTAAAGATACATGCTTAAGTAGGTTACAGTGTAAACATGTCTCACTTTCACTCAACACCTACCACAGAGGGAGACAAGTGACTTGAAGGCAAGATAAATGTACCTGTGATTAAACCAATTGTAATTACATGGTCTGAAGTATTATAGATTTATCAGTCTTGCTCAATTGTTTCCAGAAAAGTGACTCAATAATGTTGTCCATGTATCTAGTGGAGGGTGGCATAAAATTAGATTGTGTATAGCTCTGGGCAATTGGTCTTTGTCCAGATGCATTTTTCTATCTTATGATAGGTTATTTTTTTCATAAAACTTAGAACTCATTGTGACCAGTCACAGCCCGTTAAACATCTGTTTCTCTATAACATACCTTTGTTTTATGGTGTGAGGATTTAATTTTCATGACATTTACCTAAAAGATATTTTAAAGTTGCTAAGAAATAGTAGCACCTATAGCCATGTAAGTACTACATGCTAACCAGTTGTACCATTGGATTTCTCTTTATCAGCATTTCACATTAAAGTAACATTTTGGTGCATATTTAAGGATTTAATGGTTGAAAGAATGGATGTTGATATAATATAAAGAAGCAAACAGAAACTTACAAAATGGCTTCCAGATAATTCATTCTCCTTGCATGTCAGCTACATGACAGTCAGTAGAGATTCATGGTGATTCCATAAAAATATTCTGACAGTGAATGACACAGGCTGTGTCTACTCTCAGATTACGGATGTGATCACAAGATTTGTTGCCTCCTCCATCATAAATTCAGGGCAACAAAGTATAAAGACAAGACAGGGAATTCTTTGAGGACTTTGGTTAGTGGATGATGGGGTTAAGGCTTAAATGTCCGTCTTCCTTCTGGGTTCTGTCTTATTTTTGGCTGAGTGTCTCTTCCTCCTTTTCGTATTTCCCCACCCCATTGAATACAATAATTGTATCCATTTTACATACTTAAAAAATTTTAACTTAATAAACACATCTTTAGCAGCATAGATAGCCTCAAAATGCAAATATTATAAGGGAGAAAATGAATTTCCTGATAGTACCATAACTCCATAACAGAAATATTTGTCCTTTATAATGTATTTGATAGGACTTTTTAAAGCAATGTTCTAAACATTTTTTCCTTATAGATGTTGCCACAGCAAACACATATTTAGGATGGGGTATAGTGAGAGCTTTTAACACAGAGGTTCCATGGCTGACTATCTGATTAGGATAATGGCCTATCTTTAGCACTAGAGTTATTCTATTTCTGACGAGAACACTCAAAATCTGTTTTCATAGTCTAAGAAGATGGCAAACTAGAAACATCATGGGTAAGCCCATGAGTCGAGATGGAGGAAAAAAAAAGATAAAATTCGGCAGTCTTAGTTTGCTTCTCATTGCTGTGATAAACACCCAGACTTAAAGCAACCCAGGTAAGAAAAGGGCTTATTTGGTTTGAAGTGTATGATTGGACCATCATCAAGGGAATCAATTCAGGAACACAAGTAGGAACCCAGAGGCAGGAATTGAAGCAGAGGCTGTAGAGGAATTCTGCTTACTTGCTTGCTTTTTTTTGTGCAATCCAGGGACCATTTTCCCAGGAATGGCATGGGTGTAGTAATCTAGTCCTTCCCACATGGATCACTAATCAAGAAAATACCCTGCAGTTATGCCCATTGCACAGTCTGATGGAAGCAGTTCCTCAAATGAGTCCCTCTTTCCAAATAATTCTAGTTACTGTCAGGCTGACAAAAATTAGCTAGGATAGCCATTAGTAGAGAACTTGAAGATAAAACAACAAAAGACAAAGATAAGACTAGGTAAGATCTCTTCTACAATGAAAGGAGCAAGTACTGTGTAACATGTTCTGACCTGAACCTGACAGAAGGACCAGAAATACCGGGAATAGCTAGAAGAATATACAGATGGGTGCTGCTGCCTGAAACTCAAATTAGAGGCAGAATTCAGCAGCCATGCAACAGCAGACGTCCTCTCAAAATAGTAAAGGAATCTGTAACTTAAAGTAATTCCAACACCCACAGTCTCCCTTCCTTGCCATTGGGCAGAGGAGCAAGTGTTCAGATTACTGGACTGTGGGAATGTGGGAAGAGATTGGAAAAGGCTGCACCCAGCTTGTTGGAACATAACAGGAGAGGAAACTAACATCACTCACAGACACTTCTGTGGATGATGGGCAGATACCCTTGAGGTCCTAGTAGATGGTAAGGAATCTTGATGGAAGCAATAGATACACAGGCTACATAGAGTAACTGGCAGCAGGACAGTGTGGTAAAGGAGACTGAAACCAGGAGATTTCCAATGTTGCTCACCTTGGCCTTGGCAGAGAGTAGCTCTTTGGATCCAAAGGTTTGTGACAGAAGTTTGTTCAGTACCTTGACAGATAGAACTAACATACCAGGAGAAAGCCCTTTCCCAACCAGAAAAAAAAAATATGTATGATATCTTTTACTTCACTATACAGCTTGCTTGTCATACATTGCTTCGTCAAGTGAAACAGGAGATGCCAGATGCATTTACCTAGCCATGGGGTGCTGGGATTGTGGGAAGTGCCAATGTATCACTCAGGGAGTGGGAGAATACAGCCTGTGTTGGGGACCTCAGCTTGAGTGAGGTTGAGACTGAAGCTGGAGTTCCCTGACTCTCCAGTTGCCACTTGAAACTGCTCCGGCCCACGGGGAATTCAACCAGGACCTGGTGGGGTTTGGGGGAACGGACGAATGAAAGGACAAGAGACACGAAGAAGGAGAGCCAAGTTGAGAGTTTTAATCAAGCTCTCAAATTTTAATTTAAGACGGCAGGTTATAAGGCGTAACAAAACGGGGAAGTTAGGCAAGGATCGTTGCTTAAGGCTAGCCCACTATTGTATCCTCATTGCCTAAGGCCTTCATGCTAGCTACCTTATCATAACCAGCTTTGGGGAAATACCAGACATTCTTTAAGTTCCTGGGACCTGAAACTTCGGACATCCTTTCTTAACCTTGTACTTTAACTGACTAGGTTTTTCCAGAACAGCAGGTAATTTCATGGGTTTGGCTCCCGGCAGAAACTGCGTAGAGTCTGGGCAGAGTGGGCACATGGGTCTGCGAGGAGGAGCCCGAGGCCAAGGGTTCCCAAATTCCTGGACTTCCAGACTCCATTGGAAGTTTCAGGGAGTTGGGAATGGAGGGGGTCCAAGGGCTGAGGACTCTGAGTCTGGGGTGGGAGAAGAGGAACTCTGGTTCAACTCAGTGGCAGTGAATCCAGGAATGCAGAGGGGCCTACTGAAGAAGACTTAGGCAGCTTTGCTCTGTAGTTGAAGAGGTTTTTCCATGTTCCCCAAGGTGATTCTTGATGAAGAGACAGTCCATGCTTATCCACACAGTTTACTGACTGTTCATCGTGGACAATGGGTGCATACCACCTCCTTAGGGTGGGCCAGAGATTAAATACCTTTTCCAGGAAGAAATGTCTAGGAAGAGAAGCTTATTGGCTAAATCTTCAGGGTCTCCAGGTACCTCATCAGCAGGGAGAGCTCTGTTTTGGGCTTTGTGACCACTGGTCACGTACCTTTGTACCTTTGTGGGGAGTTCAGTCACATCTTCTGTGCCAGGAATCTTGGTAGGGAACGGGGAGACATCTACCATTCTCACATGGGTGCCTGGGTGCCAGGGTTTCTGAACCCACTCAGCCTTACCAAGTTTCCTGGTAAGGTCCACTGCCCCACAGATAAGGAGTGATTGCTACAATCATGAGAATATATCCATGTCAACAGACCCACAAAGCACAAAAGAGACAACAAGAAGTTATAGGCAATAGTCTACTATGGCACCCCTATATGATGACACTAACCCGGTATTGGGAAGTGCAGATGTTGGGTTGTTGGGAGCTGACTTTTAGCAGAAAGCGGCTAGAAAGCAACTATCAGCTTTGCAGGCATCTCAAGCCATATACCCTGACATGAGACTTGTTTTTCAACAGACTACAATAGCTGAGCACACTTTGATAAATATCTTGTTTATACCACATATCTTGTTTTGCTGTTTAGTGCCCCCAGCTGCAAGGCGCATGTGGTATCCATGCCTGAAAGGCATGCGGTGCACGTGCTATCCACGCTATACATGCCTGTAAGGCTTACGTCATATCCACACCTGCATGTGGATACCACGTGCCTACAAGGCACATCACAAAGTGTATAAATACCCAGGACTTCCCTTCAAAGAGATAACAATGAGAGACAATAAAGAGAGAGAAAGGGGAGACAATAAGAGAGACATGAAGAGAGACAATAAACGAGAAACTGGACTTGATCACACACCCTGTCTTGTCTCCATTCTTCATGCAGCAGAGAGCAGGCCGAAACATTTTGGCACCAAAGCATGGGGCAGAATGGTCTGTAATACAGTGGCCACCAAGCCGGACAGTATAGGTCTCAACAATGGGGTATCTTAGAAATACTGTTTGAAAGAACCGAGAGTACAAAGACTCATTAACAAACCCAGGGAAGAGGGCTCCTAAATCATTTTTAGGTTTGTACAGAAAGTTACACAGAAGATGACAGATTTGTAACTTGGAAGAAAGATTTAAAAAACACAGAGGAACAGTCCACAAAAGTAATTGGGATACTGTAAAAGAACCAAATAAAAATTCTGGAAGCAAAATAATTGATAAAACAGAAAGCGTCATCAAAAGATCACTGCAAGGCAAAAGAATAAATTCCAGAGTTAGAAGATGATGAAAGAGAGTGTATGCAAATTACATTATATGCAAATTACATTGTGTGCAAAGAAAAATAACGAACATCACCAAAGCGTCCAAGAAATTTTGGAGACATCCAGTGAATCAAACTCAGGACTGTGGGGAATAGAAGAAACTGAATTTTGAACTTCAATTTTATTTTTCTTACTCATAGTACAATCTTCCATTGTATAAACATACCATGCTTTCATTATTCATTCATCAGTTGGTGGACATCTCAGTTGTTCCCATTCCATGATGATTGTGAACTGACCAGCAGTGACCAAGAATGAATAGCTGTGTCTTTAGTAAGATTTGAAGTCCTTTGGGCATATACCCAAGTGGTATAGCGGGATCATTTTTTATCTCTTCCCAGTGTTTGGAGGGACAGCCACTCTATTTGCATCCTGTCTGTACCAGTTTGTGCCCTCATGATCGGTGAATATGTGTTCTTCTTTCCTCACATTCATGCCAATATTTATTGCCTTACTTTAATTTCATTGACTCTGACTAATAAGACAAAATCTCAAAACAGTTTTGATCTGTACTTCCTCCCTTCATGGCAGGGGATGTTAATATATTATTTTTTAATGAAAAATCTCAGACACTGATATTTCCTTTTCTTTTTTCTTCTTTTGTATTTTTTTTTTTTTTTTTTTTTTTTTTTTTTTTTAGAAATTGTGGCTTTTTCCTATATTCCACTTTTAAAGTGGGTTGATTTGTTTCTCCATGTATGTGTAGGCTGCCTAGTAACTGAAATGATGGTATTCTTTTTTGTGCAGAAAATTTTGTTTCATGAGGTCCAATTTGTTGTTTGTCTTAATACTCATGCTAATGGCATACTGTCCAGAAAGTCTTTTCCAGGGCAAACAGTCCCAATCCCAATCTCTTTCCTACTTTGTTCTCTGTCATGCACAATGTATTAGGTCTTATGATAATACCCTTGACGTAATTGGAGTTGAGTTTTTATGCAGAGTGACAAAGAAACATCAACTCTTATTTGATGATTTTATCCTTCCTGTTCATCACTCTGCCCTCCAATCCTTCATCCACTTTCAGGACTGTTTTCTCCCCTTTTTTTATTTCTTGGTGTCACATGAGTGTTGTTAATCTATTTTCAGCTTTTTCATAGAAAGATTTTGTGATGATTCATTCTTTCTTTCTTCGGTGATAGTGATTTCATCAGTTGGATTTCTCCCCACAATTTTCACCTTCTGGTTCCTTTTGAGAAGTTATATTTTTCTTCCAAAGTTTCCATTTCTTCATTTCTGTTATTGTGTACTTTCAATATTTGTCATATAGGATTATTTAATTCACCTTATTTTTTGTAATTTCACTTTTAAAATTATTTGTTTTCTGATTATAATGTAATTATATCATCCCCACTTCTTTTTTCTCCCTCTAAATCCTCCTATAGACCCCTTCTTGCTCTCTTTCAAATTCATGGATTCTTTTTTCATTAATTGCTCCATAGGGGTGTGTGTGTGTGTGTGTGTGTGTGCATGTGTGGATGCATGCATATTACTGAAGACATAAATAACACTTACCTAATTTGTATAATGTTACTTGTAGCTATATGTTTGTTTTCAAGGCTGACCAATTGATAGTGGATAGTCAATTGGTGTGCTCTTCCCTGGGAAAAACTATTTTTCCTGGCCTTAGCATGTCTTAGTTGCCTGTAGTTCCTTGTGCAGGACTGAGGCCCTAATGGGCTTTCCTTGGTTCACATTAACATGTGGGACTGGGCTCTGTTTTCACAACATGTACATTTTGTTTTATTTTTCCATCAGACATACTCATTTGAGGCATGATTTAGCTCTTCCTTATTATTTTGTTGTTTATTAGGACATATAATTTTTAAAATTTGTACTAAGTGTGCCATGGAACCATGAAATTCTGTAATTCTGAGACTATTATAAGCCTGTCACAGATGTAACCCACAGTAGGGATACTGCCAGGAGCCTCCAAGCCCAGAAATGGTAGTGGCAGGGGCAGACTCTGGATGATGGCTTTAAAGTCTGAGGGTCTCAGGGCTTTCTAGCTCTCTAACTGTACCGAAATGCTGATGTTACCTTTTAAAAGTGCTAAATACTTTCTTGCTCTCTCTGAGGGTAGAAGATGCTGGTTTAGGTGATTAACACCTGTAGCCTAACAGAGGAGGATTAAGCAATGCAGCCTTTGTTCTATCACAGCAAGAGCTGCTGGGTTCTACTCCCCTGGTAGTCTGAAGTCACAGGAAAAAGAAAGGACACTTAGAGAGGTGATTATAGAATTTATTACTATATTATAAAATATTTCCTATGAAAGCTATCTAATGGGAAAAGTGGAAAAATTCTATTCTATCTGGGTATAGAGAAATAATTCTATCTTGGGAAAGGCAAAAAATTATTCTCTCCCCTCTTTGTCTTCAGTACTTTTACATCTTTTAACATACATGATCACATGTTACAAAGTTCATCACAAGTTCACACAAAAAAATCAAATCATAAATTGAAATAGAAGTTTACAATAGAGAATGTTTACATGCATATTCATTAGGAGTAATTATATGGCTAAACATCTATCATCTGTCTCAACTCCACAAGTTCATTGTAAGTTAAAAACCATAACTAAGTTATTAGTGAAGTTTTGTATAGATGAACCCAGTCAATATATCTTCTGTCCTATCACCTATAATAAATCATTAGTTCCCTTTTTATGACTTTTGGTTAATTGTTTTACAACCTCTTGGAATGTGCTCTGAGTAAGAGAAAGTCCAGTTACTATGTAAGAGAAATTAACTAGTGACACTTGAGAGACTGGCAGAGTTCTCATCACAGTTTTGACTATTAGAAAGGGATCTAATAGCACTCCCATTATAAAAGAGCTTAATAAGCATTGATATAATTTTAGGAATTATTATAGGATCATCATTAAGATATAAGAAGTCATCTATTGGTCTATATAGCATCACTACAAGACAGTGGATCTGCACCAAAGGGGTGTAATATTACTTAATGATTGTTATGTATGTTTAATAATAATAGGAAAAGCATATTAATAGCAGGAATATTTTCTAAAATGAATCCCTTACAGCCTTGCTGAATAAGGACACACCTGTCGCAGATTATATAATAATCAGAGGCAGGCCATTTCAGAATGATCACCTGCTAGTTATTAGCTTGTCCCATTATGGCTCCTGACAAAATACTAAGTGATGTCACTGACCTCTTTCTAAGTAAACCCAGTTCTGAGTCTCATATATTGATGTTAATGTTGAAGAGATTCAATCTGTAGAAAATTCCACATTCCTGTTTATAAATACAATTATTAAAAATTCTCATATTTTAATTCAATGCAATAGTAACAGAAACTTGTCACAGTGTACTATTCCTACAGCACTTTACTTGTTGAGTTTATTAAACAAGCAAGGAACACACAGATCTATATGTGTATAATGAACTGCTTGTAACACAGAAAGTCCAAAAGAGAGCTTTTTCATTTTAAATGTTTGCCTTGAGAATTCTGATCCTTCTGAAGTTACTCTAGTGTTTATTTTCACCAAATTTATTTTTTTGTGTGTTGTGTTTTAACCAGCAAGAGAATCTTGTGTTTTTAAGAACATTTCTGTTTAAAGTTAACATATTGTAAAATTGTTTTCTTTTGCTTGCCATAGGTTTTGAAACTGTGAATCATTCCCATCTGTGATCTTCTCCCTGAGAAGATTGATAACAAGACTGATTATGTAATGGGTACTGCAACTTTGCATCAGGAAAACAGGAGAAAAACAAAAGCACATGGAACACCAGGAAAATGTGTGACATTAAGTGCTTACCAGTCAGTGATAAAAATAACAGAAATGAAGAAATGGAAACTTTGGAAGAAAAATATAACTTCTCAAAAGAAACCAGAAGGTGAAAATTGTGGGGAGAAATCCAACTGATGAAATCACTATCACCAAAGAAAGAAAGAATGAATCATCACAAAATCTTTCTATGAAAAAGCCGAAAATAGATTAACAATATTCATGTGACACCAAGAAATAAAAAAGGGGAGAAAACAGTTCTGAGAGTGGATGAAGGATTGGAGGGCAGAGTGATGAACAGGAAGGATAAAATCCTCAAATAAGAGAAGAGCAACTGCTATGAAAACCAAGATGGATGACGCCAGTTTTCTGGAAAAATACAAAGTACCAAAAGGTCCAAAAAGGAATATTTTGAGTCCTTTTTATGTTCTGTACTCCATGTTTTTTACACCTTGAAAATTTTATATATGATTATTTACTTCATTTCACTCACTCTTCCTCCACTCTCTCAAACTTAAGACTTCTAAAATAATTATTATTACACACACACACACACACACACACACACACACACACACACACACACCATTTAAAGTTACTTAAAATTTTAGTATGCCAGTGAAAAAAATGAAGGAATTAAAAAAAAAACATTTTCTACTGAGAAGAGCTTATAGACCAGGTCTCAACACATGAATTTTAAAGTCATTAAAATTTTGACAATTTATTGGAAATATTATAAGGCACAAAGAAGGTATAAATTTTCCTTTTACATTTATGATCCTAGTAAAATTGTAATAAGAAATGTTATGGTAGCATTGAAGGTAAAATTCTAGAAAATTAGAGTAAGGAAGTGCAGCTCTAAAGTAAAATTCTAGCAAAAGAATTTATAAATTCAAGAGTGCAACAATTTAATCAAGGAAGCTTCACTATTATATAAAAAAAATTGGCTGGAGAGATGGATCTTGAGTACAGTCTTTCCTGGGCAAATATAAGGACCTGATTTCAGATTCCCAGAAGCCACATAAAAATATCTTGTGATAATGTGTGTTTATTATCCCAGTCCCACTACAGTGAAATGGGATATAGAAACTAAAGAATCCCCAGAAGCTTGATGCCCAGCGAGCCAGATGTACATGGAATCCAACAAAAGGCACTGTCTTTAACCAAGTTAAAGGGAAGAACTAACACCTTAGATTGTCATCTACTTCAGTATGTAGGCTGCGGCACTGATAATGCTGCAGTTTTACACGCAACACCTTCAACACACACAGACACAGACAGACACGGGCATGAACACACACACACACACACACACACACACACACACACACACACCATACACCTGAATACACATACACACACTCAGGCAGCAAAAGTTTAGGATATTAAGATGGACATTAAGTAATCAAGCAAATCAACCAATTACAGAATCAAAGTATAACCATGTCCATTTGATGTTGGGAAGTTATCTCATGAGCTATAAAATTTATTTCTTTTATCTCTACAATTAAATCAGTAGCATTGATACTGGACTTAGTCCTCTTCAAAGATGGTTTACAATGAAGACCTACTCAATAGTTTTTCACAAACAAAAACATGAGAAAGGTAATGCATATTATCTACAGAGGAATGGCCCACTTTCAACAAATACCTTAAAAATACTGGCAAGTAGGACAATTCATGTCATATTTTTCTTGGGGTGATATGAGCCAATCTCTGTTCATTACAACCCAAACAGGAAGTCATATCAACAGAGCCCACAACTGGGCTCTGCTCTTCCTCCAGGGTTCTCCAGTTGAAATCCTCAATCCTGTCTAATCACCTTTGAGGAACCTTTGCATCTCCAGTCTTTGCCAGTGCCTAAGCCCGAACTCTGAGCCCTTCTTAATCCTTTTATAACAATCTGTAACATTCAGTTATAGTGTGTGCACGTGCGCGCACACACACACACACACATCACCATGTAAACTATTGTGCAATGTGAGAATTAATATTAGCAATTGTGATGGGAATTAAAGAATGTATAAGTGGCAATTCAACCCAGTTTCAAAGAAAATCAATCAAAATACTTGGTGAACTGTAGACTAGGACACCAACTTAGTTTGTGAATTTATTGTTATTCAATACATTCTGACTTGTGGGCATAAATGTGTCTGTCTACACACAGGCATGTAGAAACACATGTCAGTGTTTTAGGCATAGTGTATTTACGATGAGGAAAATATTAGTCAACTTTGGGATAACCATTAAAAAATTAAAAATAGAATAGTAAATTATATAATATAAAGGGAAAATAAAATCAGGAGGTTAAATCAACCATATTTGTTAAATTCTGAGGTAAGGTGAAAAGGCACAAAATGATAAAATAGAAACAAAACCCCAAATAACAAAAGCACAATAAAGCAATAAAAATTAAATGAAAAATATGTGAGGGATAAGAATTTCAGCACTTCAATTATAACAAATAAAACAGAAATAAAACCGGTATTTTGTAGTAATCAAAAAATGTAATTTTAATTGATAATGCATCTCCTGTAGCCCAGGTTGGCATTAAAACTGACCATGTAAGCCAAGGGTGACTCTGACCTCCTGATTCTCTTGTATCCAGTTCCACAAACTGGGGGTATAATCATGTACCACTGTACCTACATCAGTGAAATTACACAAATTTAAAATTAACCAATCTGCCTCTAAATCACATAGTTAAAGTGTTCAATGTCCTGCTGTGGCTGCTGACTACTATACTGAAAAACACTGATATAGGACATTTCTGATATGGGAATACAGGGGCGGTCTAACTTTTATCAACTGTTAGGTGGACACAGCTTGCAGGAACAAGGACTCTGGAAACGAAGTAGTCTCTAAAGCTATCTTGAAACCAGTGACTTTTGGTTTTTTTTTTTTTTTTTCTCATAGACTACAATTATTGATTTGAGTTCAGAAGATAAACAAAAATAAGTCAAAAACTCAAAATGAGCATGGATCTGACAAGAATAACCAATACCAAAGCAAATGGTTTTCATGGGAGCAACATAGAAGAGTTCCCAGTCATAGACACTTAAAGAACCATTAAGACAACTATGTTCAAACAGTTCAAAGGAATCATAAATGCATTACAAGAGCACAAAAACAAAGCCTGAATAAAATAAAGAAGTAAATTTATATATGGAACTGAATTCAATAAAGAGACTCACCGAAGAAAAAAACAAACTGAAAAAAAAAAAATGATCAAAATACAAAGCTCAGTCAGCCAAATAAAATGAACAGTGGAAAGTCTCACCAACAGAATGGATCAGAATGATGAGTCTGAAGCTAGGTAGAGGAATTGGATCACTCAGGGATAATGAAAAATGTCAAACATATGAGTAGAACATGAGAAATCTTTGGGATATCACAGAAAGACCAATTTTATGAATAGTGTGATTAAAGGAAGAAAAATTACAAGAGAGAGGCATATAGAAAGTATTTTCTATAAAATTATAGAAGAAAAATTTCTAAGAATAGAAGATACTGGAAGGAAAACTACAGACTAAAGAAAAAGATAAACACATTCAAGAGTCCACAGAGGAAAAATAAACTATACTAATGCATTTGATCCAAAAAGGGGTACAATATGACACAAAAGAAACAAAATGATAGGAATTATACATGTCCTTCAATAAAAACTCTAAATACACAATGCATGCCCTTTTGAGACTGGGTTACCACACTCAGGATGACATTCTCAAGGTCCATCCATTTGCCTGAAAAATTCATGATGTCTTTGTTTCTAATAGCTGAATATTATTCTATTGTGTCCTGGGCCACATTTTCTTTTTCCATTCTTCAACTGAGTGATGTCTAGGTTGTTTCCAGTTTCTGTTCAAGAAATTGTCTCCTGTACCAACGCATACAAGGCTATTTCCTACTTTTTCTTCTGTGAGATTTAGTGTGTCTAGTTTTATCTTGAGGCCTTTGATGCACTTGGACTTGAGTGTTGTGCAGGGTGAAGTGAGGATGCTTGAATTTCACTTAGAGGGGGAAATAAAATAGTCATAAGAGTAAGACTGAGAGAGAGAACTGGGTGATAGTGGGGATGGGCAGGGGAATGGGGAGGGGCTCAGGATCAGATGTGGAAAGGAACAGGAGGGATGGCAAGGTGGCCATGAGAATGGAATTATGCAACTGACTAGCTTCAGGGAGATGAGGAGGGCATCTCCAAGAAGTGATAAAGACCTGGGATAAGGGAGGCACCCAATGTCAGTGGGGGTGACCTTATCTGTGACTTACAGCTTTGGGGACATTAAATCTGAAAAGGACACCTCCTGTAGCCAGGCAGGAACCCCAGTGGAGCAATAGTGGCATCAACCCACCCACAAAACTTTCAACCCCAAATTTGTCTTGTATACAAGAAATGCAGGAACAGGAAATAGAGCAGAAACTGAGGAAATAGTCAATCAACAACTGGCTCAACTTGAAGCCCATTCCATGGGCAAGCGCCAATCCCTGACACTATTAACAATCTTCTGTTATGCTTGCAGACAGGAGGCTACCATAACTGTACTTTGAGAGGCTCCACTCAGCAGCTGACTCAGACAGATGCAGACATCCATAACCAAATATTGGATGGAGCATTGGTACTCTTATGGAAGAATAGGAAGAAGAATTGTAGTCACTGAAGAAGATAGGAACACTACAGGAATATCAGAGTCAACTGACCTGGACACTGAGGCTCTCAGAGTCTGAATCACCAACCAAAGAGCATACACAGGCTGGACCTAGGTCTCCTGGCACATATATGGCAGATGTGCAGCTTCTTCTTAATGTGGGTCCTAAAAAACTGGAGGGGGAGCTATCCCAAAAGGTGTTGCTTGTCTATGGGATATATCCTTCTAGCTGGACTACCTTGTCTGTCCAATGGGACAGAATTTGCCAGGGTGGGAGGATACCTGGAAGGGAGGTTGCCCATCCTCTTAGAGGAGAAGAGGAGGAAGGGTGGAGGAGGATTATGAGAGGGGGTGAGGAGGAAGGGGGGCACTGAGCAGAATGTAAGGTGAATAATAAAAAAAACCCTCCTAATATTAATAGTCTCATTTTCCCAATAGACTATTTAGCCAAACAGAATAGCACACACACACACACACACACACACACACACACACACACACACACACACACACACAATATATATATATATATATATATATATATATATCAACTTTTTCCTACTACCCAGAAAATGCTGCCTAACTCAAATAAAGATCCTGCTTTGTTGGACTTTGGTGACTGCTTCGGTGTTTTGGGATCTTCAGAACCTAACAGTCAGCTTTGAATAAAGTTTTAGAACCAGTTTTTGTGCCCATTGTATAAGAAGCTGATTGGTCTCTTTTCATGGCCAAAGTTAGAGAGGTAGGTAAACTCTCAGGAGGTGACTGGAGGGTCAAATGCCACCACAGGCAGTCTAGAGGGTCTCCTTGTCAACACTAGCATTCCAGGGCAAAAGTTTCTGTCTTTGCAGGCTCATTGGCTATCTTTAGAAATGTTATGCCTGAGACCCACTTCTTACCATAATTACTTCAGTGTCTGGAATCGCAAACTGCATAACATAACCATTCTCTCCTCTTTTTTTTTTTTTTTCATTTACTTTGTTTATATCTTTTAAATTTATTCTCTCAGACCCTCATGTATGTATATAATACACCCTGTGCATATTCATTCCTAGATCTTCACGCTTCCCACTTGCCTCACTCCCTTTCTTCCTATCAAGTCTCCATCCCACATCCATGTGTTTCTGGTTTTTTTTTGCTTTGTGACTTACTGGAACTATCCAGAACTAGTCATGTAGGCTTGAGTGTAAAGCTACCCATTGACGTATGAGGACCCACCAGGTATCTTAAAGATAATGACTTCTCCTCCAGCAGCCATTGACTCCTGTGGGTGGGGCCTCATGAAACCCCTTCCCTCATCAGTATCTTCATGTAGAAACCTTTCCTTCTCCAGCTAGGTTTATTCCCAGGCATTTTATTCTTTTAGTGTGTGGCTATTGTGAAAGGGTTGTTTCTCTGATTTCAGTTTGTTTTTTCATTGGCATATAGGAAGACCACTGCTTTTGTATATTAATTTTGTATCCTGTCAACATGTTCATCAGCTATAAGAGTTTCCTGGTTGAATCTCTGGTTTCTCTTATGAATAGAATCATATCAGCTTCAAAAAGGGAAACTTTCCTTTGTATTTTCTTCTATAGTTTCTTTTTATTCTTTTTTTCTGCCATTGTTGAAATAGCTAAGATTTCAGGTACTATGTTGAATAAGAGTAGACTAGTGACCATTTGTGTCTTGTTCATGATCTTGCTGAGAATATTTTGAGGTTTTCTCCATTTAGCATGGTGTTGCTTATGGAGGGCTTGGGAACTTAAACTTTATTTGACCCCTATTCAAAATGAAAGTTTTATTCAAAATGGATTCACTTTGGTTCCTTCTTACATGACTAAAACTTTAATAGATGATTGAAAAATAGTCTTAAAATTATGAACCTAAAGAAATATAGTTAGTAATTAGTATAATTTAGTTATACAGTCATAAGAACAAACATTAGGTATATTCCTGCCTCTGAAAATAATAGAAATAATTTTAGTTCTGTCCTTATAAAATACCATATTATTTGGAATGCTTATTTTATAACACCCATCTTGAGAAGCATTTTTTGCCTATATTTGGAATTTGAATATTTTTGAAAAGGAATAAAATGTGTTAATTTCTCTAGCTAGCTTGTTATAGATGCTTCAGAAATCCTGAATCAGTATTCTAAGAACAGCATGCTGAATGAGCATCCTCAGCTGAGCAACAGAACAACCAGAGAACTATAGTTCTGATTGAAGGAACCACAATAACAGAGTAAATGAGAGCAAGTGAATGGCTTAAATATTGTTTGCAGTTTGCAAATTAGATCTACACAGGCAAAAAAAATTGTTTCTATACTTTCCTTCTACAATTAAGGACAGTTTGTTAAAATATTTCCCACAAATAAGGTGATTGAGACTCTCAAACCTAGGTTCTGATTTTGACAAAATAAAGTTTCAAATAACCTTGATTCTGAGGCATACAATTCCAAATCAAAGCCATTTGCAGTGCAACTTGGCAGACCGCAATCCAAAATCAGGGTTCTTTAGAATTTCATCATCCCCAAATGTGAAAAACAAAATCTAAATGAGTTTTCTTTTTCTTTCTGAAAAGTTTTTTTTTTTGAATTAAATATTCATGTATGATTTTAGTTGGTAAATGCATAGGAAAAAAAAAAAAACTTATTAAAAGAAGAACTCTACCAGTCAGTGTCCTGGCCTAAACAGGTGGCACACTCAAATTGGTAATTTGAACCAAGTTTAATAAAGAGAACTGTTATTAATATATAGGCATAAGATAGGCTGCTACAGTGCTTTGGAGCATGTTGAGCTTGGCGAATGAAATGGAAGAAACGATTAGAATGTGAAAGAGAGCCTGAGAGGGCATTATCTTTGGGAGAGGTGAGTAGCCAGTTCATACAACTTCTAATGGAGGAAGTCTGAGGAATAAACACCCAGTCACCTTCACTGTTTAATCTCCTTCCTTTCACTGATTTCTTCTTCAGGCCTCCTGCTGTCTGAACTCAGCACTTTGGGACTGAAGGTATAGGCTTTGGTTTTCTTGTTTGGTCCCATGCTGAACAGAGCATCTGTGGGTCTGGAGAGCAAGTAGAAGGAATTCATTCACGCCATGGTTAATCTTGTCAACCTGTTGAGATCTAAGAACACCTAGGAGACAAACCTCTGGGTATAGTTAAAAGGGTGTCTTTAGGAAAGTTAACTCTGCTCAGAAAACCTAGCATGAGAATCAAGAGTGGTGAGGTGCACACCTTTAATCATCCCAGTGCTCTGGAGGCAAAGGCAGGCAATTCTCTGAGTTGGAGGCTAGCCTGGTCTACGAAGTGAGTTCTAGGATCGTTAGGGATACACAGAATCCCAATTTTTAAAGACAAAAACAAAAACAAGAAAACAAAACATAAAAAAAACAAAAACAAAAATCCAAAAATATAAAGATAAAAACTAACCAAACAAAAAAGTGACCAGTGCCATTCCATGGAGCATAATCTTGATATGAGGGAGAAAGCAAGTCTTTCACCCGCATTCATTTCTCTCTGCTTCCTGAATTTAGATGCAGGGGGTTTAACTCCCTCAAGCTCATGCATTCATTCCTTCCCTATAATCATAGACTGTATCCTCAAACTGTGAACCAAAAAAAAAAAAAAAAAATCCTTTCTTCCCTTAGTTACTGTTGTTGGATATTTTGGAATGAGATTGAGAAAAGTAACCAATACAGTTGCGTAAATTCTTTGATCCCTCAAGCTTGAGTTTTGCACAGCATCCAGGTAAGCAACCCATGTTCTCAGGAAAGGAAACTGATAATCCCAACAGCTCTTGTTTCATCACAGGGAGATGTCTACTGAGATACCACAGCCTGATAAGTCATACCTTAGTTACAATCAGCAGTCTTTAAATCATGTAGCATAAAACTTATAGAAAAACAAGTAATGTAAATAAGAATCTCTGTAGTCTGTCTTGATGTACAAGTCCTATGTGATACTATGTGATAGTTATTACATTTCTTCCATGCTACTTTTTGTTCTGAAGACCTCCAAACTCGGGAGACCCTTACTCAAGTCTCAGGAAACCACGGCCACCCCAAAATCACAAGACACTGTACCTGGATGCAATCAGCAGAGGTTTATTGGGGAGAGTTGGCCGGCCAAGGTCAAACCACGAGCTCTCTCAAGAGCAGGGTTTGACTCCGCCAGTCAGTCTGAGGAAGGTTTTTAAAGGGGTAAACCACAAACCAGGGGAGTGGGAAGGGGGGTGAGGGGTTGTCAAGGATACATAACATAAAAATAGTGGAACATTTCAGAGGAACCCACCCCAAATGATTCAGAGTCATGTGGAAATCACTCTGCACACTCATTCTTCTCAAGAATGTAGTTTTACCATGTCACTGTGCCCTACCCTGTCATTACCAATTATTTCAGGTTAACTATTTCTCACTTGCTCCAGCCATAGCCCCACCTAGATGACTCGCATCTTTTTGTGGTCAGGAATGTGTCTTCCTGCTTTGGGCCTTCCCCACCCACAGGTGGATTCTTTTCCCTGAGGCTTGAGGGCCTGAAATCTTACATTCAGTTCTGCCTTCTGGAAACTTCATTCTCTTGCTCAGGTTCAGGGTAAAGAAAAAGCCTATATATGTTTCATAAAATGGTCTTTGTAATTTTTCACTCTACAGTTCTCTTTATGCTTAGACAGTACATCATTTAAATTGGATTCTTTGTTTGCTAAGATGGTTCCATTCTCACAGTTATTAATAACAAGAGATTTCTTGTATAGTCCTCCTAACCATAATATTGTAGTGGTAACCCAATTAGGATCAGTTACATCTGACCTTGGTAACCATTCTTATTTGTGGGTCTGATGATAGTAAGGATTCAAAATAGGTACAGAGTAGTCTCAGCTTTCAAACCATGGAATCATGGCTGTATTCTCTTATGAAAGCATCCCTTCCTGGGGTATCAGACATCTGTATAGAAGACAGCTGAGATCATGGAGACTTTGAAGCATACAGTCACCAAAGATTCTATTAGTTCATTATGACTGTCTTTATTGACATTCTCTGTTTTGAAACATGACCATGAATAAGATGTACCCTATATCAACAATTAGCTAAGGGATATAATGCATAGTAATAATGTTTCTATTCATGTAAAGACAAATCAATCACCTCTAATGATCATAATCTTCCCATTTCCACAATTGTTAGACATCCACGTGTAACTTAGAGCAGACCACACCAGACCAAATGGTTGGGGGGAGGGTGTTTATTCAGGAGATAGGGCAAAGGTGTGTGTGTGGGGGAGAAGTAGAGGAAGAAGATGGAAGAAGAGATCGAGGTCACGGGGTTCTGCCTGTTTTATATGGACAGTGATGTAGCCTCTCCTAGGTAAAGGTGAGGTAGCCAGGTGGATCTTGGAAATGTATGGCAGTTTTCTTGGCAACAATGTGGGGGTTGCCTAATTGTGATATCACTGGGTTTGGAGCCTGATACCAATAATGATGATAAGAATTCAAGATATTGACAAGCCATTAGGTAGTAGGCTAATTACCCTTGTGCACAGTGGAAGCATAGAGACTGTGTTAAAAGTTTGGATTGATGTAGTGGCAGCCAATCATTCCTAGTGGGGATGATCCTACCCTCATGTATGCAAGCAAACCAGGATTTCTAGTACTCAGTGGAGGCATTTATCTCTTACATTTCCTGGGGAGGTTATATTTGTTTTATTATCTTGAAGTTGGTGATAGTGTGAGTCATTCATAATCTTCCATCTGGCCTTATTTGCCATATAAATTTAACTTGACTGGCCAAGAAATTAACAAAGACATTTTCTTAGAAATAAAGTATATTGTCTTATATTATAGTACATGTTCTATAAATGAAGGAACACACCAGAATAGACCTATGGTCCTACCAGTACTACTGTACTCATTCAGGTGATGGCAACTACTCACTACTGGGCTAGCATCATATTACAGCCAGCCTCTGCATATCTTGGAACTCTTAAGCATTTTCTGTGTTTGTCAACTAAACACAGAAAGTTTTTCTGAGTTACAGGCAACAGACTCCTTTGGCAAGAATGTAGACAATTTTAACATATTCTGAATGCATATTTCACGAACCTTATCCAAAAGATCAAGCCCCATTCCCAATTCTAGACCTGCAGATTTTGTCATTTCTTATCTCTATGTGTACTAGAGTCATCTGTAACGTTCAGAAATTGGTATTGTGAACACTACAGACTGTAGACCTAAAGATCATGCTTAATCCTTAGTCCTACAAGACTCATGACTCCAGGAAATGAGGAACGCTTTTTAAATCTATTGTCGAGATGTTGTGGTTTCTACTTATGAGCTCCACTTGATAGTTTCTATTTCTTAGTTTTCTCTGAGGCAGTTTCTTGACTTCATTGCTGTTGACTATTTAGGTTGGCTAAATGTGGGGATTGTGTGGTGTAGACTAACTGTAACCTTGGCATCTATTCACTAGACACTGACAGTAACTTTCTGTCTCCAAATTAATATTGTCTTCAGACACTGTCAAAAGTCTCTTGGAGGGCAGCATTACTACAAGCTGAGAAACACTGATTCAGAGCTGTTAGACAAAGCAATCTAGTGCCATAATCTTACAATCCACATTATCATCAGAGGGACTGATTGCCACGGTAATTGACACTGCACAATTTGCCCTATATTTGTCCTTCAGTCTCTTCCACTTAATTTGAATACTAATCAAGCTGGTTGCTTTGGTCCCTTCTCCCAGAAGCAAGGAGCATGCTTTCTCAGAATTCCATGTTGAATTCTGCTTCCTAGAGCTATGTCTAGTACCAATTTCTTTATCATTTAATTTCACAGCAGGAAACAGATGTTGCACCATGCTGAAGCCATTCTGCAACAGTTTAATCAAGGAGTCATTTACATAAATGAGGCCACAATGTAGGAAAGCCAAGGAGAAGGTACTATCACTAAGTTTATAATGGGAGACTCCATTCTTATTCAGATCTACAGACCTCAATATGTAATATTTAAAGGAAGAGAGTTCTCAGAATCTTAGTGCTGGGAGAGAGAGAGAGAGAGAGAGAGAGAGAGAGAGAGAGAGAGAGAGAGAGAGAGAGAGAGAGAGAGCACCCTTGAGCTAGAACACCTGACAGTGATAGCAGTTTTTCTGTAGGGAAGGAGTAGACTTCAAAAAACGTCCCCCCATCCTTGGTGTTCTCCATTCTGTGGGTCCCTACCCTACCGTCAGAGCTGCAAGGCAGGATGCAAGAAAATTCTCTGGATAAGGGTCTATGTGATTTCTCATGCTTCTTCCACATAGACCATGGTAGAAAAAGCTGGAGGTCAGTTCTAGAGGGGTGAAAGACACAGGAAAAAAATGCCTAAGAGCTATACTGAAAAATAAAAAGAAGCCTATTATAGGTAAAGAGACATTAGATACACATATTTTATGAAAAGACTGCCAGCAACATATAGTGTAAAATAAGAATAATAATTGAGAAATCTTGAAAAAATGGCAACAAACATCTTCAAAATAAAGGACATGGAAGAATAAATGCACACACATGAACTAGTATGCACCCTCTCAAACATACACATCTATATATACCAGCACACAGGATTACATACTTATGAGACATGTCAGTGCAGGCATTTTATTTATAGTTTCTAACTTACTAGGGGAAAAATTTAAGATATTTTGCTGAAGTGTAAATATAGTTCCTCATCACATTGTTGATTTTGTCTATAACAGCTGTTAAATACATTCTCTTTATTAATATCTAGCCACTAGGTTTGTTCACACAAAATCCTGTTTCATGACAGTTTTAAAGATATAAAGGGTTGTGGCTAAAGAGAGATGGCTCAGTGGTTAAGAACAAGTGATCCTCTTTCAAGAAGACATGGATTTGATTACCAGTACCCACATTCAGTGGCTTATAACTACTGGTGATGACAATCTTATAATGACTTCCTCTGGTGTCTCTAAGCACCTGCACTTATGTGATGGGGATACATTCATACACATCTATACATGAAGCAAAAATAAATCTTAAAAAATTAGGTCATCTTTCCAGGCTTTCTGCTTCTTAATGAATCCTCGTTCATATCATCAGTTTATATTGAAAAGAAATCTGATGGAAAAAAAATTAAGTAATTATGTTCTATATTGCATGTTTCCAACACCAAATAAATATTCCATGTAAAATCCATGCTATTATTTTTATTTCTTGAGGTCCCCTCACATATTCCTGGAGTTATATTAAGCAAATCTCCCCCATACACAATTTCCTTGACCCACGATGCCCCCCCCCAACCCAATGTACAACCTCACATGGTTCTCAGGGAGAATTAGCTTACTTTCAGATGTCAACTCAATTACCAACCTTGAGCAGAAACTTCCCCAAGGCATTTGGGAAGATTTAATGCTAGAAAATAGAGTTTGTGCACTCACTAAAAATTCAACTTTTCGTTATTTATTATTATTATTATTATTATTATTATTATTATTATTATTATTATTATTATTATTTTCTCTTCTTTTTACACTCCAGATTTTATTCACCTTCTGGACCATCCTCTGATTGTTCCACATACCATACTTTCTCTCTGCCACACGCCCCCTATCTTTATGAGGATGTCCCCACCCCATCACCCATCAGACCTCTAAACTCCCTGGGGCCTCCAGTCTCTTTAGGGTTAACTGCTGACTGAACCCAGACCAGGCAGTCCTCTGCTGTATATGTGTTGGGGCCTCATATCAGCTGGTGTATACTGCCTGGTTGGTGGTCCAATGTTTGAGAGATTTCGGGGGTCCAGGTTAATTGAGACTGCTGGTCCTTCTACAGGAGGGTCTCCCTCTTCAGCTTCTTCCAGCTTTTCCCTAATTCAACTTCAGAGATCAGCAATTTCTGTCCATTGGTTGGGTATAAATATCTGCATCTGACTCCTTCAGTTGCTTGTTGGATCTTTTGGAGGGCAGTCATGATTGGTCCTTTTTTGTGAGTGTTCCATAGACTTTGTAATAGTGCCAGGCCTTGGGGCTTCCTCTTGAGCTGGATCCCACTTTGGGCCTGTAGCTGGACATTCTTTTCCTCAGGCTCTTCTCCATTTCCATCCCTGCAGTTCTTTCAGACAGGAACAATTATGAGTCAGAGTTTTGACTGTGGGATAGCAACCCCACCCTCACTCAATGCCCTGTCTTTCTTCTGGAGGTGTCCTCTGCAAGTTCTATCTTCTCGTTGTAGAGCATTTCATCTAGGGTTCCTCCCTTTGAGTCCTGAGAGTCTCTCATCTCCCAGGTGTCTGGTACATTCTGGAGAGTCTCGCTAATCTACCTCCCAGTTTGCCTGTTTCCATTCTTTCTGCTGGCCCTCAGGGCTTCAGTTTTTTTCCCCACCTAATACCAGATCATGTTTCCCTCCCCCATCCCCTTTTCTTCTCATTTTCCTCCCTCCCTCCCCCCTAACTATTGCTTTCTTCTCCCTTCCAAGTGGGACTGTGGTGTCCTCATTTGGGTCTTTCAGCTTGTTGACCTTTTGAGTTCTGTGGACTGTATCTTGGGTATTCTGTATTTTTTTTTTTTTTTTTTTGCTAATATCCACTTATTAATGAGTACATACCATGCATGTCCTTTTGGGTCTGAGTTACCTTACTCAGGATGATATTTTCTTGTTCCATCCATTTGCCTGCAAAACTTAGGATATTCTTAATAGCTAAGTGTTCCATTGTGTAAATGAACCATATTTTCTGTATCCATTCTTCTGTTGTGGGACATCTGGGTTGTTTCCAGCTTCTGGCTATCACAAATAAGGCTGATATGAACATAGTGGAATGTGTGCCTCTATGGCATGGTGGGGCATCCTTTGGGTTTATTCCAGAGTGGTATTGCTGGGTCTTCAGGTAGATCTATTTTCAGTTTTCTGTTGGAACCTCCAGATTGATTTCCAGAGTGTTTGTACCAGTTTGCAATCCTACCAGCAATGGAAGTGTGTTCCTCTTTCTCCACATCCTTGCCAACATGTGTTGTCACCTGAGGTTTTGATCTCAGCCACTGTGATTGGTATAATGTGGAATCTCAGGATCATTTCTTGAAAAACATTTTATTGTGTTATGAAAACTTAATATGAGATCTATCTTCTTAGAACCATTGTCTAATGTACCAATCAATACTCTCAACATAAAAATCGAAACAATCTCCTGTCTTCTACTTAAGTGGTTGCATGTCATGCTGGTATAGATATAATATGTTTCCAACCTCACCAACAAATGATAATTTTTAAATAAATATAACAGTTCTCAAAGGGAAAAGACTAAAGAAATCAAATTCGTGACCTTATGATGTTAATTTTAGGAATTTTTAAATTTATTACATATCAATGTGATTATTATTGCTCATATTTCTATGCTTCTACTGCAGTTTCATACTCGTTCACCACTGGTTTTTGATTGGCCCTAGAGTGACAGCTTTCCATGTATTAAACTCCTCAGTCCTGACAAGTCCTATCTGAGAAATGATAGCCTCCTTTAATATTTGAAACAAATGAAGCAATGAGAGGTCATAAGGATGGCATTAGGAGATGACACTTTTACAGACATAACCAGACCTCTTTTTCTTTGAGGTCTATGCCTGCATCCATATTAAAGAACAGCCATACAGTTCAGTTCAGCAATGATAATGCCTTCAAAATGTCTGAAAAAACATTAAAAGATTTTCATGTTGATTTATTTACTGTGGGGTTGGAAGTAGGGGTACATGCCATGGCATACTGTGGAAGTCAGAAAATAGCTTTCAAGAGCTTATTCTGTCTCTCTACCACATGGATCTTGAGTATCAAACTCATATCACTGGCCATCTTACCATCCTTAGAAGCACATTTTAATACTCATGCCACCACTCTTGTGATAGACTCATCCAGTGAAGTTGTTTGCAATAACATGAAAAAAATACACATTGTACAAATTTAAGTGAAAAAATATTGATCCATCAAACAATGGATAGTATATGCCAGAGGTGAAAGAAGAGTGAAACAGGAAGGAAGTATAGCCTGACCACACTTAGCTGTTGAGGTTAAGAAGGGGTCTTATAGAAGAATGTCGAACCAGGTTCTCGGAGTAGGGAGGGCAGGAAAAAGAAAGGACAGATTATGCAACAGGGATGTGGTACAGTTTCCACGGCTAAGTGCTTGTGTTCTGTTGTCATGATAGTCTGTGACTAGTTAGTAATATTGAACTAGGAATTTCAAAACAGCTAGAAAATATATATTAAATATTTTGCCATAAGGAGATAGTAATTGTACGAGGTAATGGTTATGGAAAGTACTCTGACTGGATTATTACACATATGCACACAGTGAAAAATCACACAATTACTGACACATGTGTACAATTATGTGTCAATGAAGAACAAATATTTTAATTCTTGGCATTGAACCCAGATGCATGCTAGGCAAGCAAGCACTCTACCACTGAACTGCATCCCTAACTTCAAAAAAGGTATATATAAATATACATAAATATCCACATAATAATATATTCTAAATGTATATTAATTCTGTATATTTTTCTGGATGTACATTCATAGATGATTTTTCTTCTTCATTTATTCTTTCCCATATGTTCCATATGTTATTTTCAAAGTAACAAGGAAACATATTAAAGATCAGGCCCAAAACATAGCTACATTTCAGGGAACCAGACTTGAAAACAGATGAGTATTGGGGATCCTGGGCTGGTAGTTCTTACAGCTGAGTAGTATTGAAAACAATTAGAGAGGATATAAAAAGTGGCCTGATGAACCACCCCCAGGAAACACACACACACACACACACACACACACACACACACACACACACACACACACAAATTTTTTTTGACTCTTCAGGTCTACGAAAAACTATGGGAATTTATGTTTTTTTTACTGTAGCCATATGAGAATACTCTTTGAGAACATAACTTTGGATAATAAATACCAGGTTTTTTTCTAGGCAGCAATAGTTCTATTCTAAACTTGCCTTCTCATGGTTCTTGCTCCTATGTTTCCACATAAACCTAATTTTTAATATCTGAATATATTCTCTAGTAAAATGTACTCTCTACTAACTTCATGGAAGGAATAATGGGAAGCTTTTTTTTCCTGTTCTTATTTTGAAAATGTTGTACTTTGAACTCTGCTGTACTGCTTTCTGACTTCTCAAATGATACTACACATTCAAATGCCCCATTGACTTCTCATTCATATTTATTCTATGTCTTCATCTAAAACTCTACAATGATGAAACTTCAAGTAGATCCATCTCCATTCTTTGAACAATTTGTCAAATTTCTTGGATAAATTTTGAAAATTTTAGAATACTTACATTGAATTTATAGATTATTTGGAAAGTGTTCTTTTTATAAAACATTCAGTCTTTTCAAATATGGACAATATCTAATTCTCCATTTTCATATTTTATTTTATGTTTGTACTAAACTGTTCTACAGTTTTCTCTTAAAACTTTTATGTTCCTAGGTGACTGGTTTTTCTCAGAATTTCATTTTTGTTGTTGTTGTTGTTGGAAAAGACTCCTTTTAAGAATTGTTTGTTAACACTACACAAACAAATCTTATATTTTGAACTTTACAATACTGACTGGTTACTTACAAGTTTTTATTACCTCTAGATTTTCCTGGTAAACTTTGATGTCAGACATACTAGTTTAGCTGACAACTGAAAGTTCAGTTCATCCTGGCTTAGACATCACAGAATAAAGTAGTGACCACATTGTGTTTGCAGAAAGACAACAGAGGTGAACACTTGGACTTCACTTGCTTTCTCTCTTTTATTTAGTCCTGGCCCCCAGTCCACAGAATGGTACAAGACCCATTTACAATTGATTTTTTCTTCAACTACACCTTTTGGGAGTCACCCTCAATGATATATCCAAAGGACTCTTTCTGTAGTGAGTCTAAACCCTGTCAAGTTGACAATGAAAAATTAAATTCACAATCTTAATTTTTTTCCAATTTGTTCATTTATTTTAGGGATTCTTTCCCATTTTTACATTCTTCCTTTCCTTTTTTGTACTGGGTATTGAACCCAGGACCCTGTCCCTGCAAGGCAGATACTCTACCACTGAGTTACATGACAAGCTAGGCATTTATTTTTAAATTCTCTTATTTGTTTTAGGAATTTAGGTTTTGGAGCCAGAAAAGTTTTTCCTTATTTTATTCATACAATTTTGTTTTGTTTAACAAGTACTTAGGGTGCAGACCTAGAGAGATGGGTTAAGAACATATGTTTTGCTTGCATAAGATATAGGTTTGGTTCCCAGCACCCAAGCAATGGCCCAAAACTCTCTGTAATTCTAGTTTCAGGGAATTTTTGCCCCTTCTGACATGCATCGGCACCAGGTACACACACACACACACACACACACACACACACACACACACACCACAGATAGGCAGGCAAAACACAAACAAAACAATGACTATTAAAAAACTTAGGGTGCCTAATGAGATGCAGAGAGAAGTTCTATAACATCTTAGTGGACACATCTAAAAGTAAGGACAGCAGCCCCTTCCCTGCCCCCACCTACTTTCTACAGCAGGCACACCTTGTCTCATAAAATATCCTTGCAGTTTACAAGGAAAACTAAAATCCAAAATGATAATAAATGTTAGAAAGTACAACTGCCAAAAATATTGAAGACCCCCAAACTTGGGAGACCCTTACTCAAATCTCGGGAAGTCATAGCCACCCAAAAATCACAAGACACCATACCTGGATGCAATCAGCAGAGGTTTATTAGGGAAAGTTGGCTGGCCAAGGTCAATTCATTTGCCCATGCAGGAGCTGAATTGACAAAGGACCAGCAAGCTGAGGGGCTTTTAAAAAGGGAAAACCACAAACCAGGGGAGTGGGAAGGGGGGTGAGGGGTTGTCAAGGATACATAACATAAAAATAGCGGAGCATTCCAGAGGAACCCAACCTAAATGATTCAGGGTCATGTGAAAAGCACTCTGCACACACATTCCTCTCAAAATGTGGTCTTGCCATGTCACTTGCTCAACTATTTCTCAGTTGTTGCCCTGTCACTTGCCCAACTATTTCTCAGTTGTTGTCCTGTCATTTGCCCAACTATTTCTCAGTTGTTGCCCTGTCACTTGCCCAACTAGTTTCTCAGCCCCACCTAGATGACTTGTATTCCTCTCTTCCAGTTTCTGAAACCAGCCAGTCCACATTTTTTTTTTTTTAGCTTGCTTCAGAGAAAATTTTCTATGTTCTTTAAAGAAAAACCTAAAGAAAAATGTGTATATATTTTATAAAATGGTTTTTATAATTTTTCACTCTACAATATAATAAACCAATAAGAAAGACATGGGTGCTACCAGAAATGATGCAAACATCAGAAATGAGGCAAAGATGAATAAATAGGCTCAATTGACAATTAAATTCTAGAAGATAATGCAAAACTAGAAACCTGTGACAATCCATGCCTACTAACTAAAAGTCAGCTAAACAATCACAAGATGTAAATCAAGTTTGTTTTTTGCTGTTTTCACAGGATCTCTCTGTGTAGCTAACTAAGGCTGACCTAGAATCTGTTATGTAGACCAGGATGGTCTCAAACTCATGGACATCTGCCTGGCTTTACCTTCTGAGTTCTCTGTTTACAGGGTTTTCACATGTCACTCATTAAAAATGTACGTGTATGTGTTGTCACATTACAGTGAAGTTGTATAATAAATCACATAGGCCCTGATATTGTCCAGATATTTCAGTCTAATTTTCTTTGATTTGGAGATCAAGAGTTATCTCCTGGGAAAAATGATAAAACTCTCCCTAATGTGTTTCAATTTGTCATAGGAAGCAATGAGCTCAACTTCATGCCCCTAACAAATGGCTTCACTGGGCCTGTCATCTGTTGTTACTAGGTGCCAAGTTCATAAAATGTTTCTCATACTGCCTTGTGGGTAGTTGATATTCTCTGTTGAAACTTAAGAATAACAAAACTTCTGTCTAGATGCAAATGTACATTCACATATTTCAACACGACAATCTTTATAGACATGGTCAAGGAAGGTAGAGTGATAACAGAGTGTGGCTGATGGATGAAGAGTAGAAAATCAAGCTTTGTCAAGACACAGGGTTCAATCCAAGGACTCTAGGATCTACTGATGTCCATATAAAAGAGTTGTCCAAGAAAGTTAGATAGTTACTAGCCAGGATTTTAGTGTTAAAACTTAAAATGTTTTGGGGAATGTAAGATAATTCCAAATTAAAATTGGTTTCCTTTTCTGTTTGTGGACATTCTGTAATCTCATGTTCCATTTCCATCTTCAGAAGCATGTAAAGAAGTTGTTACTAGTGTATATTTGTAATAAGGGAGTCTTCTAGATCGTGTTCAATTAAACAAATCACTAATGCATAGCAAACAGCCTCCAATCAAATAAAATCACTCCTACCTTGTTAAAACCTCATTTGTTATAGGAACTCTCAAAACATAAGGTGTCTCAGAGGAAAAATTATTACCACTCATATTGCAACAGGAAATAATGTTCCCTATAAATCAATACCAGCAGGAATGTTTTTATTAAGAAGGGATTCACAGGTCAATGGCTAATTTCAAGCTGACAGTGTAATTCAGCAAAGCACATTCCCTGCCTGTTGCAGTGGTCAGGAATTATGTTTGTCAGGGTCTGCTTCAAGCAATTTGCAATAGAAATAAAACCACCAAAATTATACATAAGAATACATGTTTTGATTTTTTTTTAATTCTCTGGAATTCAAATGTACTTGTGGGAGAATTAGTGAGAGGTGACTTTCTTGGTCAGTTGAGATATGGTAGAAAGCTCATTTCACCAAAGGAAAGCTGGGATTCTGGCTCTTAAAGGCCCAGAAAAGAACACAAGAAAGGCAGAAGACTGTGGCCCCAGTGTGTAACCTTTGTACTTAAGCAGGAATAACTTTTGTGTTCTGAACCTTGGCTTCCCAGACTAAAGTGCATTTATTCTCTTAAGAAATCTTGTTACAGTCTGGATTTTGATTCATGGCTACAGGGATTCTGCACTTGTAACAAGCTTCCAGATGATCAAGATGATGTGAACATGGACTATACATTCTGAGTAGAACCGTGGTGTCTATTCAGCTAGTGGCTATATGAAACTCCCCTGTGATTTGTCCAGGGCAGCTACTGTTGTGGATGGGAATATGGTAGCAAGTCATGGTGCTGTCTATTCCAAATACCTGGTGTGTTGTTTCTTTTTCTTGTTTATTGTATTTAAATTATAACAGTTCCCCCCTTTTTTTCTTCCTCCAAATGCTTCCATATACCCTTTTGAGCTCTCCAGCAAATTCATGGCCTCTTTTTCTCTTTTTTCAATTGTTTTTTTTCTCTCTCCCTCCCTCCTCCCCCTCTCTCTCACTCTGTCTCTGTCTCTCTGTCTCTGTTTCTGTCTCTCTCTCTCTCTCTCTCTCTCTCTCTCTCTCTCTCTCACACACACACACACACACACTTTTTTTTTCTTAAATGTCCAGTTGAGTTCATAAACCGATTCTTGCAGGTATGTTTTCAGGCCTGACCATTTTGTACTGTACAATCATCATTTGATGTGCTCTTCTTTGGGCGAGACAACCTCCCCTACCTCCAGTTTTCCTCAGTTGCCTATAGTTCTTTGTGTAGGCCTAAGATCCTCATGAGCTTTTCCCCCATGAAGTTTGGGATATTTGTTGGTGTCCTCTTTGGTACACTCACATTCAGGCAGTCTGGTTGAATAGACCTTGAGATATTACTAGGAAAAACAATCTCACAGCAAACTCCTTGATCTTCTGGCTCTTAAAATCTTTCCCTCTCTCTTATGCAATGATTTCTGAGTCTCAGGTGTGGGAGTGTTTTGTGATATATTCATTGAAACTGGGCTCCACAACTCTGTATATTTATTGGTTATAATTTTCGGTTAGTGGTTTTCATGTATTGCAAAGAGAGGTCTCCTTGATAAGGGGTGAAGGCTACACTTATCTGTTGGTATAAAGACAAAAGAATATGTATAGATTGTTAAATTAATGATTGAATATTCTCCTTCAGTAACTATGATTAATTGGTTAAGATACCAGTACCAGGCATAGTATCCTGCCTCTTGAGTAGATCCTAAGTACAATTAGAGAACTGTTGATTACTACCAAGGTATGTGCACAACTACTACACCTGTATGATTATTATACCATGCTGGATGATGATTTTGTTAAAAAAAATAGTTTTAAATACCATATAAGCACTTACTCTGTGGGTGCTATTTTAATTAATTACTTCACACCAACACCATTTTACTTATACAACCTCTTATTTAATCATCACATCCACACCATTGCTCATGGCCTATAAATCTTATCTTATAAAGGAGGAAGGATATTGAGATGTGAAGACTAAATACCTTTCCCAGGCTGTGTAGCCAGGGTAAGAACTGGAATGGTGCAACATGTGGGTACCTGAATGTCTGTTGGCATCACACATTCTGTGAGAATAGTTTAGGTTCTGTTTCATTAAATAATCTTGAAAGCATTATGATTCCTTTTATCATTGACTATCTTTTATTCTTATTTATGATTCCTTTCATCATTGACTATCTTTTATTCTTATCTCAATATTACTAATAGTTTAACTTTTTATGTTATCTGGTTTAAATGCATTAACTCTCATAATCATTCTGATATTGAAATGTATTGCTGTCACCGCCCAAGCTGCCCCGCGTTTGGAGGCCAGAAATGTTGAGAACTGCACTATCCCACATTTGGGGCCCAAAATGTCTCGGACCGTTCTTTCGATGTTGGAACCCACACTGCCAAAAGCCTTGGGGACTAACTTTTTAGCCTGCACTGCCCCAAGCTGCTCCAGTCTGCCGGTCAGGGTTCAGCAGGAGAGAGAGTGAGGATGGACTCGAGGAATGGAGACCAGACAGAGCGTGATTCAATCCCATTTATTCTTCAGTCTCTCTTCTTCTCTCTAAGTCCCAAGTCCTAAGTTCCTAGTCCTTAGTGCCTCCAAGTTCCAAGTTTCTTCTTCCAAGTGCTGAGTGCTTAATGTCTAATTCCAAGTTCTTCCTCCAAGTGCCAAGTGCCTAATACCTATTAACTAACTCCAAGTTGTACTCCAAGTTGTACTCCTAATGCCTAATTCCTACTCCAAGTTGTACTCTCTGAAGTATTTGATTCTCTGTTCTCCAAATTGTTCTCTAAGAAGTGTCTGATTCTCTGATATGCTCTTCTGTCTGCCTCTCACCTTTTATATGTCTCACTTCTAAGCCACGCCTCTAAGTCACACCTTTAATCTTGCCCTTAGGTCTTGTCTCTAAATCTGATCTCTAAGTCACACCCTTAAATCACACACCTTTAAGTCTCACACACCCAAGGGAAAATCCTGAGTATCTAAAGCAAGATGTTATCAGAGTGTGCTCAGCTGTTGTAGGCTAATGCAATCAAGTCTCTGGTCAGGGTATATGGCTCAAGATGGCTGCAAGGATGATAGCCTCTTTCTGTCAGCTCCCCACATATTGCTATTTTTTATATGATTGAAAACTGCAGTTAAAAGAATGAAACCCTTTAAATTAAAAAGGAAACATCAACCATAGAACTGAAATAAGTTGTAATAGCAGAATCATTGAGCCAAGAAACTTTGTTGTAAAGAAAATAAATTCTATTTGATCCTTCCATGTATTTATATAGATGATGTCTTTCACAGAGTATATATTATCTTTCTTAGATTTGTCTCCCTTATATGAGTAACAATTTTAAATAGTTTAGAAATTAGAAATAATTTACTTTCAGTTTTAGAACTAACAGAATTCCTAATACTTAAAATTACTTAAGTATAGAGTAGAATGGATAAAGAAAATGTAATATATATTATGTATGTATATTTTAAAAACCATGCACACAAATGCAATTTTGTTCAGTCACAAAGAATGAGCTATTCCATTTTCATGAAAATAGATGTTTCTGAAGATAATAATTTTAAGGCAATTAATTCAACCACAGGAAGACAAATATCATGTATTTTCTCTCTCATTGTTATTTCTTAAAATGATTCACAAAAACATATGGATATATGGGATGAAAGAAAAGTGAAACCTTAACCTTAGTGAGAAACAAAAGGTATGGATGGGAGGCTTAGGAGATCAGTGGAGGGATGGTGGGATGGGATGTCAGAAATATAGTCCATGCATAATATATTCATGCTCCTCATGACTCATCGAAATGTTTTGCACACAGCCTTAATTTTAATGTCCTAAGCAGCTCAACAGCTGGGCCACTTCCAAACTTCCACATCACTAACTTCTCCCCTCCAATGTTTCAGAATTATTACTTACTAAAATCTGTATTTCATTTATGTTACCCTAGACCCGATGGGCCCCTGGGGCCCTCTTCCCAGATTCTTATAAGTTGTATGCTTTCTCTCTTATAGTTCTCAGGCTTGATCTTTCTGCTTTCCCATCATGATGATTTCAAACACTCTGTCCTCACATTCTTTGTCTGGGAACCTCAAAGTTCGTCCTCTGTGTCCCTACCCAACCATTGGCTGCTGACAACTTTATTTACCAATTAGAACCAGCTGAAGGCAGGAGCCATCAATGTCTCACATGCAAACATGCAAATTCTCCTGTAATTTGGGATGATAACTTGCTCATCTGCGTTCACTGCTTCTCTATTTTCAATAAGCAAGAAATGGAAACACATGAATGGATAATCAAGATTTGATACATATACAGAAAGTAAAAATATTGTGATATATTCCCAGGTAACCCTGATAGAAAAAGACTATAATTGCATTTTCTCTACTCTAGATTCTAGCTCGGAATCTTTAGATATTTGCGTTAAACTTCAGTATCTGCAGAAGTCAAGATACGAGAAATGAGCCATGGGTGGGACTTAAAAGGATGAGGACCACAACATAATGATCTAAAGGGGGAAGAAATATAATGTTTAAGGAGGTACAAGCACACACACACACACACACACACACACACACACACACACACAATATATATATATATATATATATATATATATATGTTTTCACTGAAGACTCTCTGCTTCCTATGTGAATAGAGATATTATCTCTTAGCTTCTTGTTCCTTAACCTTCCACAGTGCCTCTTTAGTTATTATGAACTCCTGTTTGGAACTTTTAGTTCCCTCATCGCTCTTTTCTTCAGTCATGATATTTTAATTATAACAATAAAAATAACTAAAATAATGCTGCGGAGTTAATTGTGTACAGAAGAATCTGAAGTCATATTGATGTGTTCCTCATTCTGACCATCTCACACAGACTCTCTGGCATTGAGTAATTGGCACTTTACTTAATTTCTCTGATTAAGGTTGTTTATTCAAGGAATTCATAGTCAGGTATAGTGGCTCATGCCTGTAATCCTAGCATAATGGAGGCCTTGATATCAATATGGTGAGTTCCAGGCTTACCAGGCATACACAATGATCTTTCAGCTTTGTCTTCGAAGAACTGGTTCCTTGTAAAGATGAACAGGATGATTTTAGCCAAGTTAATAAAAAGAAAAAGACCCAAGTTAATATAGATATAGGTGAAAATGGAGAAGCTATATCAAAAGACAACTGAGTGCAGAAAATCATGAGGGCACAACTGAAAAAAATTACTTTTTACAAAACTGCACTTATAGCTTTTGATAGATTCTGGGGGAATGACAAGCCACTCTAGACATCTGTGTACCCACTAAGGAGCTGCATATGCTCCAGCAGATAATCCCAGTCTGTACTCATGAACCTGGTTAAACTCAATGGGTCTTAGGAAGGGAAGGCGGGTGGGAGAGAGGGGGAGTGAGAGAGAAAGAGACAGAGAGAGACACAAAGATGTAGAAAGACACACACATAGAGAGACAGAGACACAGATAGAGACAGAAAGACAGGAAGAGGCAGAAGAAAGAGTAAAAAAGAGGAGGAAGAAAGAAGGAAAGAAAGAAAGAAAGACAGAAAGAAAGAAAGGAAAGAGACAGTAATAGTATCACAGGAAGTGCAAGAAGCAGACTTGTAGAGAGCAGGTGTAGACAGGTGCAGTAGAGGGGGTACTAGCATAATTATGTAATCAAGAGACTGCACATTGTACATATATGAAACTGTCAAAGATTAAAATCTAGAAGAAATGGATGAGTTTATAATCTGTAAAAATCTATATACATTAAATCAAAATGAAATGAATATTTTAAACAAATATATAGCAAGCAATGGGGCTAAAGAAATAATAAAAATAATCTTCCAGCCAAAATTATTTCAGCTATAGAAGGATTTTATTATTATTATTATTGTTATTATTATTATTATTATTATTATTATTATTATTATTAACCAAATTGTGTCAGATCTTTTTTCTTTTACTTTTTAAATAAATAATTTTCTTACTTATGTCTTTAAATATGCCATTTATTTTTTGAAGGAAGTCATAATCCTTTCTAGCAGTAAAATGCTACCTTTTATTTGTAGTCAATACTCTTCTTTAAAAATACCTTTTATTAATTTGACAAACTTAATAAGGTTTTTATAATAAAACATTAAAACATTGAAGAAAATATTTAAGAAGATATTAAAAGTTGGAAAGACACTGCCTGTTGATATGCTTCGAAAGAATCATAATTGTGAAAATAATTGTCTTATCCTAATCAAAGTTTCAACACTAACTCTAAGAATATTTTTAAAAGCCTTAAAAATTATATTCATTTAAATTTACCTAAAACCACATAAATACATACAAATGCATGTATATAGATTTTATACAGCTTAAATGAAGTTACACTACTTGGACTGACAATACTCCACCAAGAACCATAGACCACCTAACAAACAACCTAGCACCAAGCATGAGAAACCTTTTGAATTTTTGGCCAAGAGAGTGCACAAGATTCCTAAGACAATATAGGCTATTGCTGACATCATTGGTTGCTTCCCAGAGTCTGAATGTTAGTTTCTATTAATGAAAGTACAATATATTTTAGAAAGAGGGCTTGGAAGATTTGAGCAGAATTTCATTTGAAAACATCTTTTCTGAAGATTAGTTTTCATACTACCAGAAAGTCTTATGCAAGCTGCCAAAAAAAGAAAGTCAGTCAATAGTCCTACCCAGATGTGATTTCTATGAACAACAACAATGACCAGCATAACAAGATTACACAATAGTGACACTTATATCTGGTAACCAATAGTTATCTAAATGGACCTTAAAACCTGCTCAGCCAGAGTGAAATAATTTCTAGTACTGAAAACATAGCCAATTATGTGGAGCTAGTGAGGTCATGGATCTTAGAGAAGAACCTATTACCATCACTTTATTAGACCTGCATAATTTCTAATTGCATTCTGAAACATGTATCCTTATACCCACAGATAAGAATAGTTCCCAGCCCTCATCAAAGGATCTTATTTGTTTAATAGACAGATTATTATAGAAAACCACAACTAGTCAAAATACAGAAACAACTGACATTGGATGTTCAGTCCCAATGGATATGTTTACAACACAACTCCTACATCTAAGTCTCAGTGAATGTCACAGAAGAAGAAGGATTGTAAGAGCCAAAGGGCCAAGAAGACTTCTATAGGACTGTTTCTACTAGAAATGACAAGGAGCCTTCTTTCATGATGCCACAACAATATGGTAGCATAAACAAGACCAGTACAATGACAACATCAATGGGCACACTAAAGTAAACGAGGAGTCATATGGGCTGTACCCTTAGGAAAAGATCTATAGGTAATTAATAAATTCTGAGAGAGAAAGAGAGATAGAGATATTAGTTTTTCTCTAGATGACACTGTAATTTGTTGTCCAAAACCAAATGAACAGTCCAGATATCATACACATAATACTTTTATAAGCAACAATAAATAATTGTACTGTTGTATTTATATATTTATGACTATATATATGAATATATGTTTGTATGTATATAACAATAATAATCAAAGAAAAATGTGCCATGAATTTGAGAGAAATTAAGCAGGTATTGGAGCAATTAGAATGAAGAGATATGGGAAGAGTTGGAGGAAGGATAGAAAATGGAAAAAAATAATATATTTTAATTTTTAAAAAAGTATTCCAATACTATTTTTCACAGAAATTAAAAAAGCAATCTTAAAATTTGTTTACATGCTCAAAAAAAATTGTCAGATAATCAAATTAGCACCTGTGCAAAGACCAATTAAGCCTGAAAGAATCACCAGTCTACATACATGTTATTTTACAAAACCATAGTGGTAAATTAACATGGCAGTGACACAGAGACAGACATGTAAATCAGCAAAATAGCAGTTCTAGATATAAGCCCACACAGCTACAGACACTTACTTTTTGGAAATGATACTAAAAAATCAACACTGGCTGGACGGTGGTGGCACACGCCTTTAATCCTAGCGCTTGGAAGGCAGAGGCAGGCGGATTTCTGAGTTCGAGGCCAGCCTGGTCTACAGAGTGAGTTCCAGGACAGCCAGGGCTACACAGAGAAACCCTGTCTCGGAAAAAACAAAAAAAAAAATCAACACTGGGGAAAAGACGGCATCCTTAACAATTGATGCTGGGTAAAGTAAATGTTAACTCCAAAAGATTTTAAGGACTGACACAAAATTACTTTCTTTAATCCATAGAGAATTAAAACACCCAAAACTTGGACTATGAGAATCCTGTCGGGTGTGTAGCTGGAAAAAGATTCTCTCCATTCAGTGTGTTGTCTCTTTACTAAGATCATTTCTGTCTTTATTGTATCCAAGCTTTGTAGTTGTATGATGTCTCATTTGCTGGTTATTGGCCTTATTTCCTGAGTACATTGAGTTCTATACTGAAAAATTCTTAGTTATGCCTGTGAATTGTTTTCCGTACTCTTTAACTTTAGTTTCCTCTAGTGGGAAAGCTATTTTCGTTGTTTTGCTAAACGGACATGATGTGACTGTTAAGTTGCTTCCAAATAGTTTTTATTGTCATAGATTAGAGATCCTGTGTAATTTGGTCACAGAATCTTCCTATGAAGAAGGCCCTAACTGGATGAAGTGAGAGACTAATTACCTGTTGAAGCACCAGTTAAAAGAGACATCTATATCACCTGCTCCAAGGCACAGAGAACATTTTGGGAAAGGGATCAGAAAGAATCTAAGAACCAGAGCAAGAGTTGGAGTTCTGAGGATCACTGTCTACAGGAAGTGGACATGCTACGGCTTTTGTCCTCTTGAAATCATAACTGCTGTGATTATCTCCACAAGATGGTTCTCGTCAAGATCTTGTTTGGGCAGGGGAAAAAGAAGCCCCAACCCTGTCTACGTTAATTATAGGTAACAGAATAGGTTCATGGGATTCCACCTCTCTCAGAGACTCTCTAAGTAGTTAATGAATTATTGCTGGGGAAGGAGAGACATTTTCTTCAGTGGTATGGCCATGGGAAAAGTGCCCATGATTCTATCAATTCCATTTCCTTGCTTCTGCAGGTAGTCACAATGGAGCTCATTAAGTCAACCCCACCCAAAAAGACACAAATAAAAGAGGGACGAGGAGGGAAGATGAAAAGATCAGTGCTGGATAAGAGGAGGGAAGTATGAGAAAATACATTATATGCACATATGAAAATGTCCTAATCAGACAATTATTATATATAACCAATATATGCCAATATAAACAAAAAGAAAGGGAAGAAATAGGCAAGGAAGAAAAGGATGGTGTAGCAGTGACTTGTTAATCTGCTCTGAGCTCCCTGCAGGTGCATGAGTGGCTCTGCATAAGCCCAAGAGCTCTGGATTCAGGAATTTACTATGCCTAACTTGCTCAATGCCTGGACACTTCCAAGCCTGCCCATGACTACCCTCCAGTATTCCTGAGTAAATACTGCTAATTCTATATTTCATCTGTGCTACCTCAGAGAGGAAGTGGCCTTTGAAGCCACTTCCCTCACTCATATATATCCTGTGGGCTCTTGTCTGATCTTTCTGCTTCCCCATCATGAGGAATCTTTCCTCTGCACGGTTGGTCCTCCGCCTCTCTCATGGCAGAATACATTTTCTTCTCTCTGTGTTTCTTGCCCAGGAATCCTAAAAGTCCTGTCTCTGTCCCTCTGCCCAACCATTGCCCTCTGGTTCTTTATTGATCAGTCAAAAACCAATTGGGGACAGACTCTCAGCATCTGGACATGTAGATTCCCATGTGATTCTGGGAGCCAATTAAAGCAAAGCATGAGAACCAATCCCCAGTAGGAGGGAGGGAGGAAAAAAGAATTCAGGACAAAAACATTGGAAAAGAACAATGCCTGCTTCAAATGGTATTAGAACAAAAGGACTACACGTACATAAATAACATGGAAATTTGAATGGCACATTGTATCTATTAGGTGAACAAATGCTTGCCTACATATTGTAGACAGTATTTCATATTTAATATACTCAGTTTTTCAATTATGCTATAAATAGTTCTTTTACCCATCAAAACATCATTTGATATTATATGTTGCTATTTGTGTTAGAGTTGACTATGAGGTAGCAGCAAATTATTAATATCACAGCTAACTCATACTGAGATCCTTTTCAACTCTGTTATATTCTACTAGTTTGGAATTTTCTATTTACTTCCCTATATGGTTTTTTTTTTTCTGTAAAATTGAATAAAGGAGCCTATCAAGATTGACCTGTTTGTTCTCTGTATATATGGATGGAACTCGGATCTTCTGATGACTGTTTTTTGAAACCTAGTCTCACTGTATACATTTGTCTAAGATGGAATGCACAATGTAGTCCATACTGCCCTTGAGCTTTTAGGAACCCTGCTGCCTCTACTTCCTGTATGATATTATCCCTGTCGATCACACTGGTCCATTGTAAACTTCCATTCTAATCAGCAGATGCTGAACAATCCAAGCCTCTAGGTAAACATCCAGGAATCAATCTAATGTGATTCTGCTGGGTTGAAATAAGATTATTCTTCAATGTACCTGGCTTATTCACTAACCCTGGAGATGTACTGGGATAGATGAAAAGCCACAATTTCCTGTCTGCTTGAACATCAGACCTCTTCTCACTTCTCTTTGTCCTGGACACCTTGTTGGGGTGTATATTTCTCTGCGACATCTCAATCAGTCACAATTAAGTGGGGTTAAAGATGCCCTTTCCTCTGAGGTATAGCCATTGTGTATGTAATCTGTGGGTATAGACAGGAAGGCTTGTTCTGTTCTGAGAATCAGAGACTGAGACTGCTGAGAGCAGTTTGAAATCCAGATTCATTGGCAGTGTAATTAGCATAATATCCCTGCAAACTCTGACAAAACACTAGCTCTCTGTCTTAGCTTTTGCAGACAGAATGAGTTTCCATCATTCTGCCTCAGCACGATTTCAGAATTTTTAAGTGAGGCTTCAGTTTAATCTACACACAGTTTTTTTCCTCCTCAAACCCAGAAGGAACTGTAATTCCACAGAGAATTTTTCCAAGAATCTCTTAAAACTAAACTCTTGAAAATTGGATACTTTTTAATGTCTAAAGATAATTTCAGTTGGATTTTGGGAAGTTGTGACTCAGCTGAAGTTTAATGCAATCTTGATTGGGTTTCTAGCAGGGACTGCATGCTCATTGTCTCCAGTGTTTTCCTTTCATTCTCGGGAAAACGTTCTGTTACGCAACTTTCATTATTTTTCACAGCAACACAGCTGGTAAGAGGTTAAATCCACTGCATCTAATCCCAGGGCTCTTTAACTGTCTTCTGTGTCAAGATAATAAAATGACACTTTTAATCTTTTATTAGGATTTCAGAAATTTCTTCACATACACTGTCTTATTTGCTCCTTGTAGCTGCCATGTGAAACAGTCAGGGCAGAACTCATTACTTCCTCTGACAAGGGAAGAGATTGAAGGCCAGGGGGTTAAGTGGCTCATTACTACCACACTCCTTCTTTGGTGAAAGGTGTCACAGTAGACTGAGGAGGGTACCTGCTTAGGAGGCAGCACCTGGAGTTTTGTCATCTCCATATTCTATACTGTCTTGGCAAAGTTGTTTACGTACCCTGAAGTCCAAGTCATTAAGTGAGACCCTAAAGCAAAGCAGTGTCAGGGATGCTGTAAACACAGCGCATGGGCTCATTTAAAGATTCAGATAAAGAGTGAGCTAAGGGAGAATGGGCTAGCCGGGGTAAAACAGATGATGGAGACGGAGTGCTAAGGGGATTGTCATCATTACTTGCTTTTGCTTTTTGTTGTTGTTGTTGTTGAAGCATTTATCTGTATGTATAATCCACCAGAGACTTGAGACACATTTAGTGATGAGCCGTGTGGTTTTTATTCTGTAGGACACTTTCCTTTTTCTTTTTCCTTTTCCTTTTTTTTTTTTTTTTTTTTTTTTTTTGACAAAATTGAACAAGCAGCAGGAAAATACACTTTAAAAATAGCTTGATCTGTACAGCCCGGGGCTTGAGTGATGTGTTACTGGGTTGTATGTTGCTAATGACAACATGCTGGGCATTGGGATGTGATGAATAGGGTTCTGTTGGACCTAGGGGATGTTTTGTAAAACCAGTGTTGGAAGGATGTGAGATGATAGGGTGAGCCCCGGGGCTGAATTCCAATTGCTTGCTTAGATAATTTATGATCTAAAGAAATGGGAAAGATTGCAATATTAAGCACAATCATATTCTACATTTGTTACTTGTAGGCACACTCTTATAACCAGAAAAAAGTGAAATCACTTTAAAATTTAAATTATTTCTAAAAGGTCAACCATACATTACTATACATTGCTATAATTATAGTTATTTAATTTACTTGAGGTTTACTGTAAGAATGTTGATTAAAATAAACGTGCGTGCTATGGCTATTTATGAAAATTCTCAGTGTAACATTCTCTACCATGTGTTCTAGGGAGAACAACACTGGGCCCAAAACAAATTAGAGTGTGCCAGGATTCACTTCAGAGTTTCATTTTCCTTTGAGGTGAATGGGGAGGACAGAACCTTTGTCTTTTCGAGTTTTTCCTCAACAAAATTAATGTTTATTTTTAGAGCTATTTCATTGAATTCTTTTTTTATCATGTTTAAAGACTAGTTCCCACTCATGGCTGCTTCTCAAGATCCTCAGAATAAATTATAGTAGAGTGTTCAGTCCTAAACAGGACATTTATACCAGCCTCTCTAAGTCTAAGGAGGCATTTTGAAAGAGGGAGCCTAAAGAATATATAAGCTGAAAGATAGAAGGGGTACCAAATTCTATTTTGTGGAATGACAGCCATTGCAAACATAATCTTAAAGCAGCTGTGTTTGCTTGCACTATGCCTGCACAGGCCTGAACCTGTCAACAGCTAATTATGGATCAGAGAGGCACTCATAAGGTCCCTACCATTCCCTGCAAACCACTGGCAACTGGTGGGTTTCGGATCCTGGAGAGTCTTATTTTCAGTTGTGTACCATGGTGAGTTCATCAGGCCCCAGAGTATAGTTGCAAACCAGTGGTTACACAGAAGATCTTGGTTAAAATCAGAAGGATACACACACACACACACACACACACACACACACACACACACACACTTTACTTTTTCTATTTGTTGCCTCCAGCCAGCTTTGGACCTATAAGGATTCACCAGCACAGAGGAAGCTTTTATGTTGGTACCAGCTTGCTTCCTCCATGTCCGGCAATAAAAGTATGTGATACCTTACCATTGAGTTCTGGTGTGTAACCAAGAATAATGACAAAAGACCAGTACACTATGTTGTTCTAGTGGGGGGATAGGGTGGTTCTGGGACCCTCAAAACCTAACTAACAACTTAAGAAAAGATTTCCCATGCTTGATAGTGGGATTTTTATTTGCAACCTATGCCTCTTGTGAGGAACATTAACCCCACATAGGGTAACTCTGGTTAAATTTTTTTTTTTTTTTTTTTTTTTTTGTTACATGTATCCATTCTTAGGAAGCTTGTAATATAGTGGGTTGCCAGATTGCCTTTTCAAACATCCTTGGTGTTAGGAATTCTTCTTTCCTTCCCTCCCTCCCTCCCTTTCTCTCTCCCTCCCTCCCTCTCTCCCTCCCTCCCTCCCTCCTTCCCTCCCTCCCTTTCTTCCTCCCTCCCTTTCTCCCTCCCTGCTTTCTCCCTCCCTTTCCCTCCATCCCTCTCTCCCTTTCTCCCTTTCTCTCTCCCTCCCTCTCCCTCTTCCTCCCTCCCTTCTTCTTTCTCTCCCTCCCCTCCCTCCCTCCCTCCCTCCCTCCCTCCCTCCCTCCCTCCCTCCCTCCCTCTCTCCCTCCTTCCCTTTCTCCCTCCCTCCCTCTCCCTCTTCCTCCCTCCCTTCTTCTTTCTCTCTCCCCTCCCTCCTTTCCTCCCTCTCTCCCTCCTCTCTCTACTTTCCTGTTTCCCTCACTACTTAAACTTCCCCCAACTTTTTTCCTTTCTCCCTTTATGTTATCTGTGTTCTACTAACACCTTCCTTAAAATTTCTCTTCCATCTTTCTATGACCACTTTCTAGTTTCTTCAGGTTAAACATATTTAAAAATTTGACGCTGGAATTCCTGTATGAGAAAGAACATTGGAGAAATCTGTCTCTAGGTTATCTCACTCACTACATTTTCCCCCCAGTTCTACTCATTTCTATTCATTAACCTTAAGGCAGTAATGCTTGTAGGAAGTAGAAAGAGGATTTTTTTTTTTTTTTCTAATTCAAGTTGCTGCTCCATTCTCTTTTTTAAAATGGGAAATCCAGACCACTGATATTCAGATATACCAAAATGTGTGTAATGCTCCCTGTCGTCTTCTTGATTTTATAGTTTTTTTTATTTATTGTTTTCTGAAGTCTCTTGATTGTGCTTGTCTTTCTCTTCAAGCATAAGTGTTCATTCCAGTATCTTCTGTAGGGCTCTCTTAGTGTTTATAAATTCCTTAGCCTGCTTGGATCAAGTAAAGTTTCACTTTTACCTTCAGTTGCTATAGTTTGACCTTGTGAATTAGACTGGTGGGCAGTATCTTGTCTTAAGTGTGTCATTCATTGCAAGCCCCTCTTGCTTTCCTAGTTTGGATTCGAAAGCCAACATTGTTCTAAGAATCTTTCTTGAGTGGGAGTTTACTCTTTTCTTTTGCAGTTTTCAAGGTATTTGCTTTGCTCTGCACATTGAGTGTTTTAAGGCTATCATGACGTGAGCAGCTTCTTTTCTAGCCCTGTACATTTGATGTTCCATGTACTCTTTAATTCCGAATGGTTCCTCTTCCCTATACTTAGAAAGTTTTTGCCCAGGATTCATTAAAAAATATTTTTTATTCCTTTTGCATGAAATTGTTCCCCATAATTTATAAATTCTGATTTTAATTGTGACTGTAGATGTGTCCTGAATGATCCAATTCTTCTATTTTGCTTTGGTATCTTGATATTTTGTCCTTTGTATTCTATTGGTGAGGTTTTCCTGTTGAACATTTTATTTGACCCCCTGTGGTTTGCATTTGCATCACCAGCACTTTGCTTTTATTGAATAATTCTCTCTTTTAAATTCTAATTTCATATCTTAAATTGGCATCTTTTTTTTTTTCATTCAGCTATTTGTGTTTTCTCGGACATATTCCTGTTTTTAGTTGTGTGGCGACACATAAAATCACTTTCCTTGAGTTCTTTATCTGGAAAATTTCTAACTTGATTTCATCTAGGTTAATTGCTACAGGGTTGGCAGATACTTGAGGACAACGGTTATCTTGCTTTTTTATGTTCCTGTGTTTTTGAGCTGGGATTTGCCCATCTGGATTTTAGGTTTGTTTGTTGTTGTTGTTTTTCAGGAATGGATTTGTTTGACTTACATCCCAGGTCATAGTCCATTACTGAGGGAATCAGGGCAGAAAGTAAAGAGGAAATTAAAGCATAAACCATGAAGGAATGTTGCTTGCTGCTTCACTCACTGATTCATGCTTAGCTAGCTTTCTTTCTTTTTTTTTTTTTTTAATAAAATTTAAAAAACACTGTATTTTGATTATGTTTCTTCATTCCCCCAACTCTACCAGGTTCTCTCTACTTCCCTATCTACTGAACTTTATCTTCTTTCTTTCTCTGTTTTCCTTGAAAATGGTAAAGATATATGTCCTGATATTGTAAACCAGATCAGCTTCTGGGATTGGAGAGATGAGGAATAGGTGTAGGAAAAGATTAAGGAAAAGGAAGGAGGGCCGAGTGCTTTCCTGCATGTTGTGTGCGACTTTGTTTTCTTCCCCTGTCTCTTCTTTAGAAAAAAAGACAACAGTAAAAAGAAAGAACTAAACAACTCCTCCCCCAAAAGACCAATGTAACCAAAAACTGCCAAAACATAACAATAAGTCCGCAAAATACAACTGAGTTATTTTTATGTTGCCACTTCTACTGGGTATGAGACTTTCCTTGGAGTAGTCATAGATACACTCAGTGACATGTCAGTGGATAAAATTAATTTCTATTTGTCAGCAGGTGTCAGTGGCAGATGGATTCATGGTTAAGAGGAGGAGCCATGTCTACTTCCCCCTTTCAGTGCTGGGATTCCATCTGGCTTGAAACTACATAAGTCTTGTCCCTGCTGCCACAGTCTCTGTGGGTTCATTTATACACTAGTCCACTTGTGTCTGAAAGAGTTTCCTTAGAATTATCTATCCTCTCTGGCTCTTCTAGTCTTTCTGCCTTCTCTTCCATATGGACCCTCAAGGGGAGGAGTTTGTTGATGACATCCCGTTTAGGATTGAGTGCTCCAAAGTCTCTCCGTCTCTGCTTGTTTCTAATTAGGGGTCATCTTGTCAGTGCCCATCTACTGCAAGAAGAAGCTTCTCTGACAATGGCTGAGTGAGGCATTGCTATATACATACAGCAGTGTGTCATTAGGAATCACTTTATTTGTTTTGCTACTTTAGGAGAATTATAGTGTTGTTTTCTTATAGACCTCACCCTTTCAGCAGTGCCAGGTATGTCTTCCAGCATGAAGTAGGCCTTAAATCCACTTATTAAAAAATAAGTGGTTCTTATTAAAAAAAATATTTGGTTCTTCCCACAGTTGAGATTTTTGTTGTTACATAATTCAGGTTCTCTTTGCAGTACTGAGATGAGAATATGTTTTCGTATGTCAGAGTGTTCTTCTCCACAATCAACTTTAATTTGACAAAATTCCCATTTTTCTGTAGGCCTTTCTGCTCTGATGGGAAGGTGTCTTGAAACTCTGAAGCCCAGGAGCCACACATCTCTGAGGTGGGACAGTGTCCCAGTGGAAAGTATTCTAAGATACAGAAGCTCAAGAACCACACAGCTCTGAGAGGAAGCCTCTTCAGCAGAGGTGGTGTAGCTCTGGGAGCAGGGCGGGCGATGGTTTCCCCAGCTGAGCTGAGCTGAGCTGAGCTGAGCTGAGCTGAGCTGAGCTGAGCTGAAGAGCTCTTCACTGCTTCCTTTCTTCTCTTCATTGCTTCATGCCTTCTTCTGATGAGACTTATACCAGGCAGCAAATCTCACAAAAGAGATTTATTAGAGAGTCCAGGGAGAAGAGAGATGAATCCAGGATTGTCTGCCTATGCTTCTTTGGGCAGGTGGGGGTTGGGGGGAGAGCACGGATGGTGAAGATTGGTAGGATTTCAAGTCCTGAGCTTTGGAGCAATAATCACTATTTAGCAGTAAATCCACACTGATAACTGAATACAGGAGATTACAAAATAGACATTTGTTAAGTTCCAATTGTTTAGCAAGAGAAGGGGCCCAAACAGTACTAAGTGTATGGGATATGTTAGTATGAGTCAGAAGGAAAGTAAAAAAAAATAAGTAAACAAACACTCATAGTGAGATTAGAGGTTAGGTTGTTACAGGGACAATGGGGAAAAAAACCGAAGTAGGTGTGAGTGTTCGCCCAGGGGCAGGGTTGGCCTGCCACCTTGACCTAGAGTTACATAAACAGGCACAAGCTGTTCAAAGGAAGGGGTGCTAGATAATGACACCACTGGCAGATAAGGAAGGACTGTGTCTGTAGAACTGGGTGGTGATCTATGAAAAAGAGATCACTGGTCTCCTTGGTGGATTCTCTGTTTAAGTTTCCTGGTCTTGTTCCAGGTTATACTTGATGTGACTTTTGCCTATTCTGATCTTCTAGACATCTAGGTCACGGTCTATAGATATTGAGCCAGTGTCATAATGTTTTAACCTTATGTTTAAACCTTCAATTACCTTTCTACCTTTCTACCTTGTATTTTCCCTCAGGTCTTCTCCAAGATCAAGTTTAATTTTACAAAATCCTATATCCCTTGCATTTCCCCCACTTTAAACAACCTAGAATATGTTCCACACTCTGTGGCTTTTGGAAAGACTGTTGTCTTAAAGACTCATTGTGGAGCATGGTTTAATTTTTTCAGTGAGTAATACTTTTTTTATGTTCTCTTTGTGCGTGTTGCGTGTAGCTTTTGCTATTCTGCCTAAGCTCTGGGAAGAGGCCTTGCTACCAGCCCCCACCCAGCTTCCCTTGAATGCATGGATAAAAGACACAGACCACACGTCCATTTTTAACTTGCCTTCTTGGCACAATTGCTGGGCATTTAAAAACTCCTGCAGCTAGTGAGCCCTTATCAATAACCTTAGCTCTGCATCTCCCACCTGCCCTAAACTTTAGTTGCTCAGTTTCATCTTGTCCCCCCTAAATTCCCTTGACCATCTCCCTATAGAAGTGGCCTGTATGGGCACTCCATTTTGAGATCTCACATGCCTCGTCAACTTTTCTCCATTAGAAAACACTACAAGCTCTCCTCCCTTTTCTCCTTATTTTTCTCTCTTTTCCTACTACAAGGTCCTGGAAGTCCTGGCTATCCCTTCTGCCCAGCAATGGCCCCAGGCTTCTTTACTGACAGATCAAGAAGAACTAACTGAGGAACAGGACCCTAACATCAGAGCCACCCTACATGTGTGATGGAAAATTTCTTTGTTTAGGTCTGCCAGGCATATTTCTTGAATATTTTATTCTTTTCTATTATTTGAGAGTTTCTTGAATTGATTTTATTTTGATCAAATCTACTCCTCTCTGTCCATCCAACCATTCCCGTTCACCATTTCATGGGTTCTGATTTTAAACCTACTGAGTTCACTTAGTACATCCTATATGGGCACTGGAGTAGGACCATCTACTGGATCCTGTGCAGCCTCTCAGGGATCACATTCCTGAACAAATTCTGCCTTTTCCTCACAGAGTGGGAGAAGCAACTCTTTACATTCCACCTCTAGCAGAGGATCTATGAGTAACTGTCACTCTTGGTATTGTTATTGCTGCTTGTTCATATACACATTTTCATATCCATCATGTTTCTTTCAGAGCAGAACGTCATGCTTGGTGCATGAATATGCCATCTTTCCCCAGGTTGGCAACCACTAGTTACAAGTTGTCAGTTTATCTTAGGTTTTGCAGCTGTCACTATGCCTCCTTGAATTTGAAATAATTATATTTTTTCTAGGTCTTTTCTCTTAACTTTAACACATGTACTGGTTCAATGATCAGGTAACTATTATATCTTAAGTAGTATTGGAGATCTTGTGTAGGTTTTTAAGCTAAATGAATGTTCATAAAGTTTAAACGTCAGCTTAAGACACATTTCTTTTGCCTTGGTGAGAACTTGAATTTTAAATTCAAATTTAAAAAGTGTGTGTGTGTGTGTGTGTGTGTGTGTGTGTGTGTGTGTGTGTAGGTTTAAAGACAGGTCTTACCTTTCAGAACATATATGCCTTCACCAGGTGAAAAAAAATTACAAGAACATAGGTTATGATTACCACCTGTCCTTTGAGCTCCTCACACTGTAGAATCTATTGTAAGTTACCATGATATGGTTTTACATAATTTTGTGGTATTTTTGTATCCTGCCTTGTTGATTTACTTACATTTTTATTTTTATACACTTTCTTCTGCAGTATATTATATTGCTGGAAATAATACCCGTTTTACTAGTTATTTGATAAAATTTAGCTTATATTTGCTCTGAAGTTTTCTGTAACACAATTAATTATTTTTGGCTTTATTTTTTATTATTTCTTCTTATATTTTGTTTCACTTACCTGGTTCTTCTAACCTTTTTGGATAGAAATGTCACTTATGCATTTTTGAAAAATTTAATACCAAAGCACTTTGGAAAATATATTTTTCGGAAATTCCAATTTCTATATGAAAAACAGTTTTTTTCTCACTCCAGTTGGGCTGCTAAAAATGCCAGACTGGGTGAATTTAACCATACGGGTTTACGTCTCATAGTTCTGGAGGGAGTGGCATCAAAGATGATGTTTTTTGGAGGATTACTTTCTAATTCTGACATGACTATCTTCTTGCTGTGACCTTGTGTGTAGGGGATGCTGGTGTGGAGGGTTAGTAAGAAAAAAGAACATATTCTCTTAGGTCTCCTGTATAAGGGCCACTGACCACATTCACATGGCTCTGATAAAAATATAGTCTTGCAGGTCTCCTGTATAAAAGGCACTAACCACACTCATGGGTCTCCCATGAGAAGAATATACTCTCACTGGTCTCTTGTATAAAGGGCACTAACCCCACTCATGGGGCTCCGACTTCTTAATCTTGTACTAGAGTTAGAATGTGGAAGAAAACAGACCATCACAATCAAGGTGCAGTTGGTTTCGTTTGTTTCAACAAGATTGAGCATTTTTATGTTTCTCTATGTTGGTTATTTATGCTTCTTAAAAATCATAATCATTTGTCAATTGTTTACACAACTGAGGTGACTTTCTTTAAGTTACATTGAAAATATAATAGATATTGAGTTTTGGATCATCATATGTATTGAAAGGGAGTTTTCTCTTCAGTTCACCTCCAGATTTGAAAAATGACCTATAATTTAAGTTCCTCTCTGTTGTTGAGAAATAGGACACTCACAGGCACTCTTAAAGTGGAATAGACAATTTTTATTCGGAATGGTAACTGTATGAGAAACTTGCCCAATTCACCCATCACCCTTTCTGTTCTTTTATGAACAAAACTTATATCCTGGTTTGACACACTGCAGTTAGAAAGAAAAGTTATCCAGAAACAAAAGCTATAGAAACCAAAAGACAAGATTAGAGACTTCAGAACTTTCCTGGATCCTGGAACTACTGTCTAGGCCTTTGATAGATTAGGTCTTTGTCCCTGTTTTGGCAGGTGTTGTGACCTACCTGCTAGGTTCTAAGGTCAGAATGGTGCCTCAGACACGGTGTCAGTTGTGGTAAGGTATCAGGACCTGTTAATTTTTCTTACTTGCTGTTCACTTTCTTTGGCCTCTTCCCTGCAATTGACTATTACTACGGGGTTACTTATAATTTTCATCAGTCATTTGAGATGTTATTATTCTCTGTCTTTTCCTCTTTTTTCTCTTGTCCTCAAATTCCAATTTTTGCTGTCTAAGATCTGTTTAGCATCTTGTCATAGTTTATATTTACCCTAGATATTTTAAAGCAAGAGAATTTTCTGGTTGCAAATCCATTGATAGGTCAGGTCTAGAATTCTTTCTCATAAATGGCAGGTGTACCTGGTGGTATAGGGTGGACTATCTCAGGACTGACAATGTGATGGGAACAGATACTCAGGCTTATGTTATGTGTGTGAAAACTATGTGTACATCCTATCCACTTTTTTTTCTATTTACTTCTGTACTGGCTGGTTTTGTGTGCCAGCCTGACACAAGGTAGAGACAACAGAGAAGAGGAATTTCAGGTGAAGAATTGCCTCCAATCCAGCTATAAGGCATTTTCTCAATTAGTGATTAATGGGGGAGGGCCCATTCCATTGTGGGTGGTGTCCTCCCTGAGCTGGTGGTTCTGGGTTTTATAAGAAGGCAGGCTGAGCAAGCCATTTAAAAGCAAACCAGTAAGCAGCACTCCTCTATGGCTTCTGCATCAACCTCTCCCTCCAGAATCCAGTCCTGCTTGAGTTTCTGTCCTGTCTTTTTCCAATGATAGTTTATGACATGGAAGTATGTGCCAAATAAACTTTCCTTTCCTCCCCAACTTTCATTTTGGTCATGGTGTTTTTATTGTAGCAATAGGAACCCTGGCTAAGACAACTTCCTAACAAATGACCTTGCTATGTTGTTGTCTGTTGTTAGATCAGTTACTAGCTACAGAACACAAGACTGTGCTAAAACATCTGCTTGTTTTCACAGCCGTGTTCTTATGAAGATTTCAGTGGCCTCCAATAATTTGTCACTGATGGAGGCACCTTGCACTTCACAGCACCTACATTATCATATTGGTTAAAGCAAGCTATTTTTATCATTGCCCAGACCAGGCTTAAGATCCCTTTCCCCTGGTTTACAGTGAAAATTGGCAAGCTTCCAAGTCTGCAGAAAACAAATCAAACATTGACCTGGTGGTTGTGTTTTTCCAGAATCCAAAGGGAAGCATTAAACACATGTCCATTCTTAGTGTTGAGGCTGATAAGGTGCCAGCGATTCTTCTTTGAAAAGGAATTTTCAGACATGCTTTAGTATCTGATTTTTAATTTGCATCTTTCTCTCTCTCTCTCTCTCTCTCTCTCTCTCTCTCTCTCTCTCTCTCTGTGTGTGTGTGTGTGTGTGTGCGTGTGCATGTGCGTGTGCATGTGTGCTAGTGGGTGCATACCCACACATATGGACTGTGTGTAAAAGCCCATGCTTTTCTTGCTTGCATTTTCTCTTTATTTTTTAAGACAGTGTCACTATTTGAACCCCAAACTCATGGATTCAGTCAGGCAGTGTGGCCAATGAGCCTAAGGAATCTACTTCTCTTCCTGACTCTCTCAAGGCCGTCATTATAGGAACACATTACCTTGCCTGGTTTTTAATGTGGATTATGAGGATCTGAATTCAGGTCTTTGTGTTGCTTGGTAGGCACTTTACCAGTGGATTCATCTTTCAAGTCCTATTTCTACTTTGCTTAAAAAATAAACAAACAAACAAACAAAAAAACCCAAACCGGAATATAGTGTACATATGTGTGTATACCTACATGATCTCATGCACATACACACATGTGTACACACACACACACACACACACACACACACACACACACACACATTCCTTTATAACTTTAATCAGTCAAGATGACTTTAAGATTTATTCGTAATGACTGTTGTTGTAGAAAGCACTAGTTTATTCTTTTTTTTTTTTTTTTCAGTTTCTCTTTGGTAAACAAACCTATGGTTTATTTGCTTTTGTATATTGGTCCTTTATTTTTTCTTAACTAGAGTTCATTACATACTTCCCATAGATATGGGAAATAAGCATATTGTCCTGGTCTCCATTTTTTTTCTATAAAGGGCATGTGTTTAATCAAGAACAACTATTTAGTTTCATCAAATGTGGTTTGTTTCCTTCCATGAGATGTATGTATGCTTGTTCTCTTCTTGTTCTCTATGTATGCTGGAGTGAGAACACTTGCTCCAGCAGGAACTGTCATGGCCCATATCTACAGTAGCAGTTCAGTATGTGCAAACACATCTCTAGCTGTCAAAACCTGTACTTCTTTTACTTAATATAGCCTTGAAAGCCGAACAGGGCTTGCTGTGTTCTGTACAGGGATGGGAGATTTTATACTATTTGTGGTTCTCCATGAGCTGAGATACCCTTTCCTAATTCACTTTGTCGTTGTATTTCTTCTTCTACTACACATGGTTCTGAACTTGCTAAATAAAGTAATTGTGAACAAGCCCCCATCTTGTGTCTACTGTGAAGTACGCTTCTCTAAGACTACCGAAATGTTATTGGTGGCTTTTTCAATTTACTTTTCTAGAATGCAGCATGACCATTTCATATTATGTATTATATTTTGCTGGGTTTGCTGGGTCACCTGTAGTCATGAGCTAGAATGATTTGTACATTTCCATTTCTTTTACATATCATTGTCAAATTTTCTAGCAAGGTAGTATCAGTCTCACAAACGAACAGAGGAGTATACCATAATATTTATTTACTGTGAAAGACTAGAATTAATACTTTGTTGGGTATTTAAAGATGAATTTGAAGCCAACTCTTGTCTATATTTTTTCATAGAGTTTATCTACCACCATGTAGACTGTATCTGTGTTCTCAGATCTCTAGGGTGCTATATTTTCCTGATGTCTGGACCTTTTTAGAACATTACCATAGGATCTGGCCAAGCATAGTATTGTGTAGTTAAAACCCGGAGAGTCGATGCAACCTTGAGATGAAACAAATGATAAAGAGGCAATAATTGTATACCTTCCAGGTATAAAAATCTCTTGGTTTAAGGAATTCTAATTACAATAAAGTAGAAGGTTACTCAAGGATTGACTTTGTGGCAAGTGTTGAGAATTCTGCTCATTTTCCCCCAGGAAGTAAGCTGCACCTGGACCAGCAGCAATAATTGTATGCAGCATATAATTATACTATGATTATCCATACTCAAGACTCAGATGCCTTTCATATTACCAAAGACAGATACATAGGCTTTATCTTTTAGCTGATTGTATCATAGCTCCTTCATTTTCTCAGAGAAAACAAATTGTTTTCTGTTGACTGTTTTGGTACAGTGGAGACATTTCAGGACCCTTTCTACATTTATAGCCACTGCCTGGCAGGACAAAAAACTTAGTGAACTCCTTTTTTTTTTTTCAATTTCTAAAGCTACACATTTCAATTTTGTGTTGCAAGCCAGGAGGAATGACTTCTGGTAGACACAGTGGCCTCATCAGGCCTACAAGGACTCTCACATTCTATTGGTCACATGTCCCAGAGTCCTCAGAATGTAACAGTTGTCCTAAGCCATAGTCTGAGAACCCAATCAGATGTAGGTATTTCTCTTTATCTCAAATATTTTTTCAAAACGCTTCAATTTGAAATAAGGATGACAAAAGTATTCCTGCTAGGATTTCCAGAACATTTGGAGGATAGGTACTTTCTTTTACATAATGCTCCAGCTTCACTAAATGGCTTTAGTAGTGAACTGGTGGGCTCTGACATTATTATGACTTTGGTTAAGGATGACAATTTTATTATAGTGTTTAGACCTCTGCTTTCAAGGAATGGAGAATTTTTATTAGGCCATGCAATTTAAGTGAAGATCAAAGAAAGACATTCTTCTGCTTTCTTCAAGACTCCACAATCAATCCACCATTCAATCTAAGTCACTAACTTCTATGTCTCTTTCCTTGTCTTTGGGCAACAGGGACAGTATGGAAACTGGCTTAAGTGCTGGGGTACTGCTCACCCAGGTGCTCCTCAGATCTTCATAGAAGAAATGTCTGTTGCCAATTAAACTTAGCTTAGCAGCCAGGAACAGAAGGCAGGAAGAAGAATGCCAAGCCTGGTCACAGTGACTATCAGAGGACATAGCACGTTTCCTTGTCTCTGGTTAATCTTTGCCTGTCCATTTTTTCAATAACACAATGCAAGTTTACTTGGCATTTAATTGTGCTTTTGAATAAAATATACATGTGATTGTTTTAAAGCATATTTGTAAAGTCAAATTAATGTGTTATAATCAGCATAAATAAAAAAATGAAAGTACTAACATGCATGAACAAAATAATGGGATAATTTTGTAAATCCTTTCCTCATGTATAGTGAAATATAAAAAATACTTTATCATTCTTTATACTTAACACAATTTTAAATTTCATATATTATACAGTTTTTTGTTTTTGTACTTATAACTTTATGTTTAATTATAGCTGTAGTTGGGGCACACAGGGAAGCATTGCATGTAAATGTTCCCACATCTGGGGTTGGCAAGGTAACTCAATAGTTAAGAATAGTTAAGAATAGTACCTGAGTTTGGGGCTCAGTACACTTGTAGAGCAGGTAACAGTCACCTGTAACTGGAGCTCCAGAAGGTACAAAGACCTCTTTCTGCTCTTTATGGTCATTTTCATTTCATGCACACACACACACACACATACTTACATAGTTCAAAAAAATCTTAAAAGAAGCAAAATATCTCATTTCTCAAAGAACCTTATCTATTTCAGGATGTTTTTATTGTTTTAACAGTGAAAATATAACAAAATTTATTTAAGATGATTTGGAGACAAGTTTCCTCTGCACTGTAATCTTTTGTTTCATTTGTTTAAACAACGCTCTCATTTTCATGTCTAGGCTGGCCATTCTTCTTGCTTCAGCCTACAGGTATGTAACAACACACCTGGCTAAGGCTCAAATCACCTAACTGTTTAATCTACTGACTTCTGAGATATTATTGTGGAGAGTGACATAATCTTAATTTCTGAGTTTTAAAAATAAACTTGTATGTATTCATGGATGTGTAGTAGAATCAATTCTCTTCTTTTAAAAAGTCTTTCCAATAAATGTCTAAGAATGAGTGTCTGTTCTTCTAATCTGTTCTCCCTTTCCATTTGAATAAAGCAGTCCCTTCTCTTTTACTCATTGCAGAAAGGGATGTGTTCTAAGATCCCAGTAGGTGCCAAATGCCACAGGTAGTACAGAAAACACTCTATATGCTGTATTTTCCCTATATGTACTCAAGTTCAATGTAATTGAGAACATTAATCATTTTTCTTAAAGTAAGCATTTCAAAGCTTTGTCACAACTGAATTGCTACCATCACTTCTCCTGTGACAGTCATTAGTTGAAAGTAAGACCCAGGATACCATTAACAATGCACCTGCTGACTAACATAGGTGCTAAGTGCATAATGGGTATATAGCTTGTATTTCTTTAATAAAAGATTGGTTCACAGGGTGATGTGCGTTTTATTACACTACTGAACATAACAGACACTTGAGTTTTCCATTTACTATTTTCAAACTATAGTTAACAGCAGGAAACTTGAACTAGAGAGGGAGCAAATGTACCCATGCTTTTATTTTAAATCACATATGCAGTTACAGTAACTAGTTCATTACCATATTTCAAACAGTCCCAAATATTTTTTAATCTCCTATTTTGCCCCTGAAGAGTATCAACTGTATATTAGCATTTAAACCAGGTAGCATTCCACATCTCCTGTATCTCCACAGCATCGGTATGAAAGTATGACCGGTTTGGGTCTAGGGAGATGAATCAGTGGGTAAAATCATGTGCTACACCATATGGGCAAGACTGAGGATGCAAGTAAACACAAGAGATGGGGGGAATTCCTGGACCTGTCATCTTCCAGCCTGGTTTTAGGTTCAGTGAGAGACCCTGTCTCAAGGGCATAAGGTGAGAATAAGGGAATAAGTGAGAGAGCAGGACACCTGACATCCTCCTCTGTCCTCAACATGAATGCACGAACACATACCACACACACATACCTATACATTTCTCTCTCACACACTCTCACACAAACACACACAAAAAACATACAAACACACACAAACACACATGCTCACACATACAAACACAGAAAGACACACAAGCACAGACATGGTCACACATACAAAAACATACATACAAATATACACATACGCACAAACACACACATACACAAACATACAAACACACACAAACCTACAAACACACACAAACACACACTGGCTCACACATACAAACACAGAAAGACACACAAGCACAGACATGGTCACACATACACAAATATACATACAAATATACACATATACACAACCACACACACACACACACACACACCACAACCAATTTGGAAACTTGAGTGTTGTAACCAACGTGAATTGCTAACACAGTAAACTTCAAAAAGCTTCAGGATGGTAGAAAAATCCTGTTTCCTGGGAAAAGAATAGAACTTCTAACAGGACTTTACAAGTTCCAACTTTGCTTTGTGTCTGGTCTTAGTACCCTCTGAAGATCCCTTGCCTAGTTCTGCCTCATGCTCTCTCTCATGTTCCACCCCTTCTCTGTATGCCCGTGTTCACAGCCTAGGTCTCGGACAACTCTACCTGACATTTGCTTTAGGAGATTGGCATTGCTGTTCCCTCTTTAAAATCCTGTGCTTCCTGTCATGTAGAATGGCATGAGTGCATCTTTAGGGCAACCTCCTCTAACCTCCCAGTCACTCTTTTTTATCTCCCCCTATTGGGTTTTCATCGAATTTATTGGCATCAAATATTTTATTGCTTTTGAATACTTTCTGTTATCTTTCACTGTTTATAGGGAAAAACCTTATCTATTTCATGACTGACATGCTTCACTCTTTACATTTCCTGAATGGCAGGCAAAGTGCTTCCTTTGCTAATGAACAATTCTAAAAATAAATTCTTTTGGTAGAAATACTTAAACTTAGTGCACTGACGACATTTTACCTTCATAGTCTTACTTGTAAGATATAATCATTAGTAAATTTATTACCCTAAGAAACACTGACTTTAATTTTTGTGAATATTCTTTATACAAATTAACAGTACAATCAATAGTTTGTTTTCTAAGTAGGATTAAAACAGGGATAATATCTGTGAGCTTTTTGCAAAAATTAAACTAGCATATTTTATTTTAATTTTTAATGAGTTAGAGTTTTACCATGTAGACAGGTTGAACTTGCACTCATGAGTTTCCTGTTCCAACCTCCTGAGTACTGTGATTACAGAGATGTGTCACTGTGCCTTTTCAAAAATTAACATCTGTTATAAAAAGTCAACAAATATTACTCTATTATTCCATCTCATGTATAATAAATTTAAAAAATTTCTAGGCCTAAAAATATATGTCTTATTTGCCAAATGTGTGTGTGTGTGTGTGTGTGTGTGTGTGTGTGTGTGTGTATACTAATATAGTTAACTGGAAACATCTTGCTTCTGAGAACTTTATGTTAAAGAATTGAGACAAATAGTTATAAGGACTTCTTAGTTTCTCAAAATCATTTATATATTTCTTCATCAGGGGAAAAACCATGATTAAATTACTTCTCATAAGTAATACATGCTGAGAATCATCTCTATAAAATGAATATCAGAATATATATGTATAGATAGCTCTTACCCTAGCATCTGTATATAGATGGCTGTGTCAAATTGTGTGGGCACTCAAGTCTCTTAGATAAAATGGCATAGTATTAGAATATGATATACATAGACTCTTTACTTTAAATCATCTCCAGTGATTTAATATAGCACAGATACCACATGGATAGTTGCTACAGTGTTCTGTTTAGGGACACGGAGGGCTGACTGCAAACAGGATGAGTTTCTAGACTCCCTGAAGCCTACTTACTAACTGAGTTACAGATTATATATTTAAGAATTCTATCATCTTAATTTGTTCAAGAATATTTTTATTTACCTCTTTTGCTTTTTAAATTATCTATACATTTTAAAGAAATAAAGTAAGCAATTTGAGTTTTTTATAAGTCTCTCTTATAAAAGATACTATATAAACTTGGAAATAAGGTTGAGAAAGCCGGATACTTTTCTTTGCATTTCTGTTCACTTCCATTGTCATGGCTACATAAAAAGTTATATTCCCAAAGGAATATAATATAGTATACAAGTGTTTAGAATGTCTCATTGATCTGCTATATTTTCTGCTCTAATATTTAAAGTTCCATACTTTTTTTGAGTTTAGAGCAAAAAGACAGTTTGCGATATTCTTTTTACAAAGTGGAGGGTGGAGTGGACTTTGGCCACACAGTGATAAACAGGTCTTTATTATTTTGGATACTGATATATTGAATCTAGTGGGCATTCTTCCCAAACTAGCATATGTCCTTTTATTACAAGCATGGTGAACATTACTAATACAGGTACACATTTGGCTTGCTGTAAAATTAGTTGATATCATTACCTGGACACTGAATAAAAGTAAAATATAAGATTTTTTTTCCAGTTTGATTGACTTTGAATCAGTATATTAATATATACTGCAATGTATGAAATTCTTACATTTTAAAGAGGCCGAATGGATAATACTTATCTACCATCATTTTATACAACTTTCAGGTACTTAACTTAGAAAGGAAATGCATTTGTATGTTAATAAAGTATAATTAAACCTTTATTTTCTTCATTAGAATGAAATAATAAATCAAATGAAAGAAAAAAAATGGCAAGGAAAGATTTAGCATAAAACAATATTTCTTAAAGGGGAATGTCAAGCATGTTATGAAAATATTCACATTGCTTATAAGTGCATGGCAGAGTCCAGTCCTTTACCATAAAAAGTAAATGTATTCCTTGCTTTCAAGCTACAGTTTACAGCCTTACATTTGGAGTGGACCATTCCTACATATATGGTTTCTGGTTTTATAATGAAAATAAAGTAATCTTTCTGGAAGACTATCTGGATGCATTCTTTCTTAAGCCACAACCCTTCTATACTGTAAGAAGGAATGTATTGATTGTTCTATCTTTCTTTGCCATAGAAAGATGTAATTAGAAAAGGTCTAAACAAAATACCATAAAGTCAAAAAAATAACGATGGAATATTTAAAATTATAATTATTGAGTGAAGATTAAACACCTATCTTCTTCAGTATGGGCTTTGCAGTCATTTGCATATTGTATTCAGCCAACAATCACATTTTAATTTTTAATTAGTAGACATTAAAATATAATTAGCAGCAAATAACAGAATGACAAAGCTACAAGGAACTTCTTGAAGAACAAAGGAAGCAACATTATTTAGTTAGAGTGTGAAGTGCTCTTCCAGGTTCTTGGGGAGTCAAAAATGTCTTCTTAGTTTTCCCACTTGGTCTCTTTCTTTCTCTGAGATAGAATATTGATAACATGAGGAAATCTGTCAAAAACCAGGTATGCATTCTTCAGACTCAAGATCCCCAAACCATAAGACACACATGTGTGAAAGAATACAGCAAATTCCAACATAGCATACACACAACAAAATTAATTCATTTATCAGAGACATACACAATTTTAAATATTTCCAGAAGGAAGCAGAGGACAACAGAGACAAACTATAGCTGTCAAACCAGTGGAACAGAGAAATATACTACAAAATTCACACGATACATGAGTTACAAATAAAAAATAATGCTTTAGGAAAAGAAGTCAGTGGCCTAATATATGCTCATGTATATATTTGTATATAGAATGAAGAAAGTCAGCTTGCATGAGCATCATAGCCTATCTACCTTGAAGTCATATCACACATACTATAAGCAATTTACAGAATTTGCCAGGTTTGCATACACAGAAACTGCAAAATGAATTAAAGTACATTGAAATATACCACACTCAATATGTATGAATATAAACCTCCCAGGATTGACAAGGATTGGCCATAGTTGGCACTTTCTACCATTGAACAAAAATGGCAGTCGAGGAAAAAGGAAACTCCAAGATAAATTCCATGGGGCAAAAAGGAAGTGAAAAACTTTGATTATTCCATATGTAAAATTAAGTTGTCTGTTGTTGGTTTGCCCTTTTTCAGCATTTTGCTTTTTGTTTTGTTCCCCAGCTGGGGTGCTATTTGAAGACAGTTTGTGTTTCTTAGGCTTGTTTGCTTCTTCCAGATTAGGTGTCCCTTGGTAGGAAATTGGTGGGATCCATGGGAATATTTAGTATACTGATGTCATTCAGGCCAACTCCCGAGCAGTCAGTGAAATGCAGGCTTTATTTGTTGAAATAAAAGAAAAAAATTGATCTTGTAATCAGAAAACGTCCTATCACTTCACATTAATTCTCTTGAAATAAAAGACCAGCAACTTCCCAAAGAAAATGTTATCAATAAAGCGTGTGATAGTGTCTTCACTTATGCTTCCGGAAGCTGATGCTCCTTGTGTAGATAACTAGAGTACAGGGGTGTAGAATGGTGCTTGGAGTTTAGGGTCAACTTTGCTGTCCGCTCCGTAGATTTTACAGGCGATTTGCTCTTTGCTTTAAGAAGAGAAAGTGATATTGGAAAAAAGTCAGCACTTTAGATCAAAGCAAAGCACCCTTCACAAAGCCACAAACAAGAAGCAGGACAGAAAGTCCATGGCTTGTAGCTATCCTCGCACCTGCGGAAGAAGTTATAAGATATTCGCTCATCTTGAAGATTTCCAATGCTCCTTATTAGGCTGTTTTAAACATATACATATATATATTTAATTAGCTCGCCAGCTTGGCTCTGGTGCTCATGAATGTCTTGGCATGCACTGCAAACAACAACACATACAAAACATTTCAGTCCCAAGAAGCTGATGGTGTCTGTTTTCAAACAATGCCATCCCGCGGCTGGGAACTCTGAGAACGAACGAATCCAAACACTTTTCCCTTAAGAAATTGTGTGAGTATCACTTTTTATGGCCATTTGGTTATTCCTACCCTTGTCCCTGAGAGCACACTCTCTAGTTCACTAGTGTGTTCGTGTGAAAGTGCAGGGGAAATCCAAAGTTTAAGAGCACTGCGCTGATCAGTGCTGAGGACTGTGGTGGAGTCTATAGCTTCTTGGTGACAGCTTTCAGAGTATGACCTTTCTCAAGCTTTATCCCTCAAGTCGAGGGTAGAGCTAGTGCTGTCAGTAAAAGCTCTGCAACTAGTTGTGTGTGATAAAGCGGGTCTTAAATTGTATCATTGCAATTCTTCCTTTATTACCCAGTCAATTTTTAGCTTAAATGACATATGATTGTTAGAATGACAAGGGACAAAAAACATGTTTTCTTCTTTGTTTGTTTAGTTGGAGAATGGTTATAAGGAATTGGAAAAGGGTGAGAATTCAAATTTTTTCAACATTTCAGTGAAAACCCATTTGTTCTTTAATTGTAATGACTGAAATTGATGCAGTCTAAGAGCTGTTGCTGAGTGAGCATGCTGGGCTTTGGAATGGCCCATTGAAAGACCCACATTTCTGAGTTTTTGTCAAGCTTCTCTGATGCTGACTCTGATTTGCTTGTCTAGATGGTGGCTTGTGTATAGGACCAAGTATCTCCTTCTATCACCCTAAGGACTGGAGGCTCTGCAAGTGTTCTGTGTCCAACTTGTGTGAAAAAGTTCAGAGACCCAAAAGTTATTATTCCCTATGTGGCTCTAAGTACAGAGATCATGCAAGAAAAAAAAAAAAAAACATGTATTCTAATTCACTAACTGCTTGCAACTGTGTATTCATGGTAGATTTTGAAGAAATATATTTGACAGAAAGGAGATGACAAATTACAAACAGTTCTCTAAATAGCTGATTGCAGTTGATTGGACACAAATATATATGCAACCAAGAGAAGTTTGAAAAATAATGGAAGTAGCACATCTTGAAAAAAGGATTCACTCCAGGAGGTATTTTTGTGAAACAGCAGTTCCCTTCCCAGGATGAGAGCTAGATGTTGGGTTCTAACTGAATTTGCTGTTTTCTGATGCTCCTTTTCTTAGCTCTACCATTTCTAGTAGATATTTGTCCCATTATCCCTCTAACACATTAATAAAAAACAGCTGCTTCATTTAGACTCAGCCTTTCCTGTCATATGGCTAGCATGTGCAAGTTAAAGCATAATTTACATGAATGTTTTAATGGGAAATAAATAAACCAGTCTTACATGGTTGAAAATATTTAAAAGCCACTGGAAATTTGAATTGCCTTTTGATCCACCACTGAAACACAGCACTTGCTTTTTTTTCCCGGGTTGGAATCTTTCATCCACTCTAGTTGTTTGAGTTTGCTAGCACATTCGATGAATTTATTTCTGCAGCACACTCCTAAAACTTTGTTCTACGTGGCAAATTCTACATCCTGTTTCATCACATCACAGAGTGCTTTTCACTTCTTTTTGTGCCTTGTGTGGAGATGGACTCCTCAATGAAATTCAAGGCTCTAAACTGCTGCAATCTGTGTTATATAATTGAACCAAGTTACCAAAAATCACTGTTTTCATTAAGATTCATACTGTTTTCAGAACACAATATTGTCAGCCAACATACTCTTGTTTATTACATATAAATATTAAAAGTATTGTTTTTTGTTTGTTTTATATTTTGTTTTGTCAAGAAAAAACCCAGCAACCCCTCAGGTACTTTTCTCATTTTCCCATACAGAAACATTTCACTTTGTGGGACAGTAAGTCAAGCTGTAGTCAGTTCTGCACCAACTTCTATTGTTGTTCACTTCTGAGATTTCAAATGAGACACTTATTTATTATATGTCTTCTAAAATTACCCTAACTATGCATGCATTATAAATGTTTTCTTTTTGGCTTTTTTCACAGTATTAAGCCAGATCTGCTTTAGAATACATTGGCTTGCCTTCTTTCATTTTGTGTTCTTTCCTCTATTCCCAGGCCAACCATGTAACCTATTACTTGTCTTAAATAATTATACATTTAAGTAATCATTGCCCTCAGATGACTGCTATACATTGTATCTTTTTTTTTTTCTCCAGAGGATGGGACATTGTTTCCTCTGAACCTTGCCATTATTTTGATTCTGCTTCTCTCATCTCCTCACATAGTTAACATGGTTTGAAATTAATTTTATTTATATGTTACCTCATTGACTACACCAGTGATCCATTAAAAATAATGAACTGAATTTGTTTAAGCAGTTGTTAAGCATGTTGTTTATCTATCTATCTATCTATCTATCTATCTATCTATCTATCTATCTGGCCTTTAAACTTTACTTTTGTCTCTAATATAAAAAACTCTGTGAAGAGGAGAGGTGTTATTATGTAATTGTTGGAAGAAAATGTGCAGGTAGTATGTCTGAGCTGAGAGAGGCCAGCTCTGACAAGGAACTTTTTTCCAGGTTCAAAAGTTATGCCACTTGGCTTGTAGCTAGCCAATAATGACACCTTCCCCACCCTCCACAGTCTTTAATTATGTTTCTATGGCATGTTCGGGTGTTATCCCCATGTCTGTGCAAGCTGGTGTAGGTATTTTCTCTATTGTAAGTAGGAAAGAGGTGTCTAAGACATTTCAAAAGTCTGTGAAATGCAGAAGCCTAGCTCTCATTTCTTTGAGGCCTCATGGCTTTTGCATTGTCTCTAAAGATGTAAACAATCTTGCAATCCTCTTGAGTGTGAGAAATGAGTCTTACCAAGAAGCCATGAAGAGAAGTTTTAGCAATTCCTTTATCATCATCATTCTCATCATCACATAATACAATAGAAGTTTACTTGTTTATTTTTAGATAAATTAAAAAATAACTCAAGCTCAACAGTCAAGACTTGGCAACTTCCTCAACTGAGCCAGAAATGGTATGTATTACACAGCCTTCTGATATTATCTGTTGCAACAGCTATGCTCTGTCCCAGGTCATCAACAGAGAGGCTCATACTCCATCTTCCCCTTATTTCTTGAGTCTGTGCCAGCAGCTAAATTGTTTCTTTCCTCTTACTCCTTGCCTGTCTCCTCTGCTAGATGGAATAATTTAGCTCCCCGCCCCACACAATACTTTTCATTTAGCATTCATTTGGACTGCACAAGCTATGCTTGTGATCTGCAAAGTAGGAAAGATGTACGGGGGATCTAGTATATATCAATACAGTAAACATTTATAGACAGAGTCTTATTCCTTAGATGCTTAATGGACAGATTAGGAATACAATCCTCAGGGACAGAAAGTCACTCAGTCAGAGATACAAAGAAAATAGAATAGGACAAAAGCATAGACAAAAAGCCTGAATAGATAGAGCCAACTAAAAGCCCCAACAAGCTCCTGACTGAGCTCAGGGGCAGTGACAGTGCTTCACGGGCTTCATCTTTGTTAGGGCATCATTTGAAGAGCATGCCCGGAAGAGAAAACTATTTCACATACGTTTTATTTTTTGCTGTGACTTGGTACATGCTGGATTTGGAAACATCCCCATGTCCAAGTGAACTTTAGCTAGAGATGTATCATGTTTCAGATAGCACGTGCCACAGTGTTTTGAACTTTTCAAAACATAAACTTTTAGAGTTTAAAGTTTCCCCAAAGGCTCTTTAGTGTTTGAGTGAGATGCGGGTTCATCATTATTTGGACATAACATGGCTAAGAATTTCTTTTTTCTTTTTTTTTTTTTTTTAAGTTTTTACCCAAGACAAAAAAAAAAAAAAAAGATAGGTTAAGTGCTGTCTATGTCTTTATTAGTTAGCCATGGTGATGAAAGAGATAACAAAGCTTGTGGCTGGGAATAGCTATCACCAGGAGCAGTGAAACCTAGTGAGAATGACCAAGTGAGAAGTGAAAAGAAGTACTTTAAACTCTAACTCATGCAAAGCTTATTTAAATATCCACCTTCTTTTGACTCAGAATATTTTTATGCATTACTTTTCTATGCACATATGACTTTTACTTGGCGTAGGAACACGAAGCATCTCTATTGAAAGTGTCTATTAGACATTCCAGGTGTGCTGCCCGAGAACTTTCTCCTCTTCTCCCTGACCACCTAATATCATAAACAAGAACAAGAAAAAAAAGGAGAAAGATATTTTCTGCCTGTGTGGCTCCACTAGTCAGATTGTCAAATATTAATTTTACAAGAATACATATCAGAGATACTCATCGTATGACCAGAATTCCTCCAAGATAAATGTAGCAATAGTCTGATATTTTGTTGTCTGAGAAGTCTTTGTCTCTATGTTCTTATAGCCCCAGAGAAGGCAAGTCCCTCTGACATACTTTTCTTTACTACAGATGTCAGTTTTAAGAAGTGAAACTGACTGTGGTAAAAAATAAATAAATAAATAAATTGAGCTAACTTTTGAAGACAATTTTATTCCAGCTAGCTTGTAATAAATCACTACTGAGGGGAAAGATCAAATAACAGTATGATTTTATCCTAGAATATTTTTAAGAATGATAGCCTTTTATTAAAAATCCTAAGGGTCCAGTGACAATTTCTTTGAGAAATTTAGCTTTTATGATGAAGTGAGCATCATTTTGACTTAATACTTAAATTACTGACTTTGCTGTGTCCTGGCATGTTAGCCACTTAAGATTCTTTTCTTGCTTTTCTTTGGTTGGCAAATCACAGCCTCTTTTAATTAGAGAGCTTTCTACTGTGGATCAAAGAGAAAGTTTAATCGTCCCTCCATTCCATGTCTAAATGACAAGATGAATCAGTGCATCAGAGAGACCTTGGCTCAATATACAATGTGGAAAGTGATTGAGGAATATGCCCAGTGTCGACCTCTGGCCTACATACATACATACATACATACATACATACACACATATATGTATATGCATAGGCATAGGCATATGATTTATATGTATGTGTGTTCATGTGCATATGACATACACATGCACACACATACATACACACACATGGCAGAAAATGGATACATACACGAACATTATAAAAGATGTACTATGATCTTAGCTGAAAGGAAGCAACATTTCTATTACAGATTCAGTCTTCCTTAGAATATAGATACCTAAACTTTGTAGTGCCTGATTTTAGCAAAGAGAAAGTCTGGAAATTCTGTAGTGATCAGGGTATTATCCAAGTGCCTTGTCATTTAGACACAAGTTTTTTCTGTCTTTAATTCTAATGTGTTGGGATTAAAAGAGGCCTTCACGTTCTGCCTGACACTTACATGGATACTAAGGATTCAAATAATGGTCTTTATGCATGGGAAGCACTGCTCTCCACTCAGCCATTTCCCCAGTCCTGAACTCAGCTCCTTACACTTGCATGGAAGTATTCACTTACTGAGCCACTTCCAGCCTGCCATTATAGGGCATCTTAACTAAAGATGTGTTCATAATGATATCTCTATCCAAGTAAACCTGGTCTTTTTGATCTTGTACATGACATAATGAATTATGACAGGACAAGCTAATATTTCGTGGGCACTTTGACCTCTGGAAGTGATCTGTGAACTAGCCATAGACCTTTTTTTAAAAGGAGGGTTTATGCAATTTGTTCAGATTTATTTATCTGGTAGCATCATCGAGTTCCAAATCCAGGTTATGTTAACTTTAGAACTCAGATGTTACCAGTTAATGCACTCCCATTCTTTCATCTAGTAATTCTTCATACCCTTCAAATTTAAACTTTGTCAAGTCTGACAGCTAAAAATAGAAGGGAATATGAGTGGCTTTTACAAAACAGAAGCAAGAAGAATAAGAGTTGGTAGATAAATAGAAGGTTCCAAATAAAAGGACATTTGAATATCACACTTTAATAACAATTCTAATGCCTAAGTAAGAACTACATATAATTGATCCTAAATATCTTGGAATATGAGTAAATGCTGCTAGTGTGCTTAAACTAGGTATTCATAGATTTTCTACATGTATGCATTTATTATTAGTTAACAAATCTTCAAGTAAAGTGAAATTAGCTATCAATTCAGACTCTGAATAATCAAATTTTACACATGTGATTTTCCTACACTGATAATATTAAATAGCTCTATATTTAACTGTGGAGTTATGTAATTGGGGAATGAAGAAGACACTGGGAGGACAATGGCACTGGAGTGTGATGACAGGAGCTCTGCACATGCTCTACCTACCTAAGAGCAGCATGAAGACAGACTGAGTTAGGAAGCCAATACAAAGTGTACCACAGCTAGAACTGTTGAATGTAGCAGTCACAGAAATGTGTTGTAATGATACCTGCACTGATGAAGTACAAGTCAGCACAGATATTTAGGTATTACTTACTAACTGGTAAAATAAAAAACTTCTCATTCATTTCTTGTGTTTGTATAGACCTCAGTCCTCGAGGCCATCATGGCAAATTCCTTAGTTACAAAGGGAAATATGTCATGTTCTTAAAAAAAAAAAAAAAGACAATGGAGGAATTCAGGATGAAGGGATGAAAGGAAGAAGAGCAGCAGCTGTCAAGACACAACTTCAAGTTTCACGATGATTCTTAAATTGAAATGGTGTCACCATGATTTGAAAAATGATAATTTCACACAACTTAAAATTTAGCCTTTGCTGTTTAGCACATTTGTGTTTGTGAGGTGGCAGCTATTGGAGCACTGAATGCCACCCAGATAAAGAAACCACTGTTGTGACCTTAACAATACAGTTGTTCAACATAAAGCAAAGGGGTAAGATTCTGTGCATGCTTTTATTAGCTTAGTGCTATAGTTTTTACCCTTTTTACTAATCTAGCGGTTTCAAATGCTTCTGAATTAAGATGTTTTAAAAGGTATTCATATAACAGAGATTATCTTCTTAGCTATCATCATTAAATAGAGATTCTAATGTGAATACTTTTTAAAAATGTCTCCTTTTCAAAGCATGCAAATCAAAGGATCAACAAAACCGAGTACCAGAGCATGTTCCTCTAACCTTCTAGATACAACTTGTCAGTAAGTATCACTTGAAATACCAGTGTGGTTTTTATCATTAAGCCTGTAATGAAGAGTGGTCCACTTGCTATTTTCCAATATTCTCTGGCCATTATTATATAAGTGGCCTGAAGCTATTTTCTTAAATATTAGCCAATTTATATAAAAATGTATGGATCTTTTTTTAACAATGATGTATCCTGATGGTTTTCACTCAGATAAATTAAAACATAAATCTTCAAATCCTAAACATTCTTCTTACCCTAATTATATTAGTTAAACGTTGTGAAGGACCACAATATCTTTAAAAGCACCAAGATGTAATTCATAGCCCTAAATTTTCTGTAATATTTTAGATGGTTTGAAATAGAGTTTTCAAATTCTGTAGTTATTTTTACTATATTTAATAGTTGTAATTCTATTGATTGCTCCTTTAATGCAGCATCTTTCCACATTAATTAAGGCTAAAAATGGCAAAGTCGCCTTCAAACCACATGAACTTGTTTGATCAGAAATGTTATAAATGAAATATTTTACAATTGGCTACAAAAGATGCTTTTGCATATTTGTTCATAAGATATCTAAAGGATAAAAGAAATGAACTGATGTTACCATAGATTCTGTCACAGCTTTACGTATACCTTTACATAGCAAACTTTTAGAGTATCTGACTAAATTATTTAATGTTCACTAAAATGTTTATGTCTTTGAAGATAAAATTGTCTCATTTAATTTCACCTTCTGTCTTTACCTTCCCAATAATTCCATAATTGTCTGCTTAATGAAACCAGGACTTGGAAATTCTGGTTTCACATTATGTTTGGGTCAAATGCAGAGACTGTGAAATAGTCAAATTAAATACTAATGCCCCTTGTTTATAAATCGTCTGTGTATGAATTCATTTGACATTTCCAGTGTTGACACTTCACCCATCTTCTTAATATTTCTTTGAATTGTGAGGTTGAACCACTTCATTGAGAGGGCAAAATACTGCATATTTTATTTATGGCTATTATGTGTGCGTGACTTACAAATTCATCAGGCTCAAATCTTTCTGCTTAGAAACAATAATTTGATAGACAAATTTTCTACTCAGGGTCCAGAAAGTATGGTGTCGCATATATGCATGTAGATATATTTCTAACTTTATATCCTACATGAAATTTTCAGTATAATACTTTCATAACAGTTCCTCATTATAAACATGTGAACATATATAATATGCATCTATTTTAATTTTGTCATGAGCTCGATGTCAGATAGCTTCTCTTTTTTTACTTCTCTTATGGCACTGTCATGAGATGCCTACTTTTATTTTTTCACCACACACAGTTTAATCATTACATTGGTTTTTTTTAGTTATAGCAAAGTAGCAAGTTATTATACTGACAGTATAAATACAAACATCAAATATTAACATCTTGACTTTTTAATGTATATTTTTATGTATCATTTTATTAATTTTCTAGAGACATAGTGATGTTTTATAAAATGCAGTTTGATACAGAGAGAGGGGGTGCCTTAGTGGACCTATGCTGAGACTCTCCTCTCTCCCCCTAGGCACCAGCCACAAGACGGGTCTTGTATGAAATGAAGTTTATTTTGGGATGGGGTAAGGGGGTTGAGAATGGAGTAAAGACAGAGAGAGAGAAAGAGAGAGAGAGAGAGAGAGAGAGAGAGAGAGAGAGAGAGAGAGAGAGAGAGAGAGAGAACACGTGGAAAGAGAAGGGAGAAGGAGGGCGAGAGAGGCCAGAGGGGGGAAGTTGGGGAGGGAGACCAAGCAATCCTTTTATAGCAAGTCAGACTCCTACCTGGCAGTTCCTAGGTAACTGTTGGGTGGAGCCTAGAAGAAATGCTAACACATAGATCAAATTGATTTAAAGTTTTGCATATGATATGGTGTCATTTAAGGGTTTTGTACCCTGGAGTTTGTATATATATATCAAACACACAAACATATGTGTATACATACATACATACATACATACATATATATGTATATATAGACATATACATGTATATATATTACATTGAATCTTTCTATTGTCATTAAATTTTCTATAAAATATAGTTTAGAAGCTTCATAATATTTAATATATACTTTAATATATTCATCAGTTGACTTCTGTGGTTTTAGTCACTATGCATTTGATAAAAAAACCTGTCATGGGGGTTGAAGACTTAAAGTCTCATAGCCAATCCCGGCTATTTACTTTGAGAGAAAAGATTTGAGAGGATGGTTTTCAGCTGACATTCATTCTAAAGCCAAGAAAAAAGCCAGGTTAAGAACTAAGTCTCTTAGTTAGGAGAGATGACAGAGGTTCTGGTTAGTCAACAAAATGATGGACTGGGTATTAGGTCTATCTTGTACCTTACTAACACAAATTGGTACAGTTATGTTCTAATTGTATTTTGAGAGAAAAGTTTTATTTTAACAGGAAGGGTGGTATGTAGGAGGAGCTAAGGTGGGAGAAGTAAGGAGAGGAAGAGGAGAAGGAGAGGAGGAGCTAGGAGATGAGAGATAGATAGATGGATAGATAGATAGATAGATAGATAGATAGATAGAGGAGGGGAGAACATGGAGGCAGATGTTCGTGTGTCTCCACCAGTCAAAGACAGTTGATATATCTAGGTTGGGTATTGGGTTACACTTCTAATTGTATGGGCATCTTGTTATTGAGCATTACCAAACTTACAAAGCCCTTGATTAACATTTAGAAAAATGTATAAAAGCAAAAAGGAGGAGTGGGGATGGGATAGAGGTTTTCTAGGGAGGAAAAATGGGGAAAGGGAATGGCATCTGAAATGTAAATGAAATATCCAATAAAAAATAAAGAAAAAAAAAAAAAGAAAACCTGTCATGGGTATGAATGGTTAGCAGTTGACATCTGATTTACTACTGATCTAGAACTTACTTCTCACAAGTACAATTTCAGAGGACACAAATCTAAAGCCCCACATTTGACCTTCCCTGTCAAGTCAAATTGTACTTGGGAAGAGTTGTTCTTTCCCAGTGCAGAGTGCTAGGACACTGAATTCATTGGGACTTTAATCTCACGATTGTAGGCAGCAGTTGCCACAATCATGTCTGTCAAATTTTAGAAAATTACTTAGGATTTTAACTTCGTTAAACATATGGATAACTGCAGAGTCTGCCAATTGCAGTGCTGGGTCTAGTCATCTAAATGCACAGAGTGTTTATTTATTCAGCTTTAAATTATCTCAGTAAGTTGCTCCATTCACATGTATGTGACATGTTATTTATTATCTTTGCAAAACTGACATTTTTACATTTTTTTCCTTTTGAGTACAATTGAGGATTCTCCATTATGTTCTGAGTTTTTCCTTTCTGGGTATTGTACTTAGGTACAGGGTTGAACTGAGTTTGTACATTAGTTTAGTTCTTATCCATAGCACATTATTCCCCTGCTGAGTAGCTTACATAATCACAGTACATTTTACTATTGGCATGCTTACCTCATTTCCTAAGAGTTATACAAAAATATAACCTTCTGCATTGTTTCAAGTTTCCACTAAATTTTATTAAACATTTAAATTACTTACAGTAAAATGTCATTTTCACCTGCTAACTATTTCAGAGCCTCAGAGTTTTTATTTGACCTTTATATTTTTTTATTTTATTTTCATTTGGAAATAGATCCTAAAATTGTGGCAAAATGGGTTGGTTTTTTTTTTTTTTTTTTTTTTTTTGCCTCTTTTAATTTCTCCTCTATTTTTGTTTCTAACTTACATCATTTCACATGATTTCAGAATTTCCCAATCTTTGTTCCCTCTACTTGCATTTGTGTTAGTTTGATTTCCTCTTTTTAAATTTAATTTAATTTAATTATTTTTATTCTTTAATCTTTTTTTACAGTCTAGTTTTTAACCCTGTCCTGGTCAGCCTCTGATTGTTCCATATCCCATACCTCCCCCAACTTCTTGTCTCCAAGAGAATGTCCCCACCCCCCACTCCACAGCACTAGACATCCCCACTCCCTAGGTTTCAAGTCTCTTGAGGGTTAAAAGATGCACATTAGATACAAGCTTTTGGGAAGCCTAAAGAAGAGGGTAGGGAGTACTGACCTCACCTACATGCTAGGTTTGCTTGTTAGATGTTTACAATCCACAATTTTATTCAAAGCTGAGAAATGACCTGGGGCATGAGCCTTGTCATATCAGTTTTTATGACAAAAGCATTTCTGAAGTTCAGAGTGATTCTCAGGGAGGCTCACCCACTATCAAAGGGCTGTAGACAGTGAGAGTCAAGGAATCAGTCTGCATCCACCTGGGATTGCAAACTAGACTTTCATCATCTTTCACTATTGGCCTTACCATTTTTATTTTCCTATGTAACCTTTTCTTGACTGTTAAACTTTTGAAAATATATTCATTTCTGTATATTTCAGCTGTATTTCTAATTATTTAAAATTTAAAAAGACATTTTTGAAGGCTTGAATCTAATTTAGATGACAGAAGGTCTATATACGTACAGCTTTCAAAGCCTTGCTGCTCATTCAGATCCATTTCTTAAAATTCTCTGAAATTGTATTGCACTTTACATTAAGGATCTAATTACAACCTTTAGCAAAATAGCTGCTGGCCAATATGATATGTTCTAGATGGAAACCTACCACTTGTTAATGGTGCTGTGACAGAAGGGGGAAAAAGCTTTGAAACGACAAGTGACACACTAAGAAGACTTTAACTTATCACATCTCCATGCCTCCGAAGGGAAATATCTGCCTCATACAACAGGTAGACCCAGCCATTTATAGTCTTCCTCTTAATCTATAGTTTTCTATTTCTCCATCTAAGTTGTCTAAGGTCAACTGTTCTCCAAAAATTGTATTTGCCTTATGTGTCTGGAGAGGTAGCTCAGTGGTTAAAAGCATCAGGGTTTGATTTCCAGCATCCACACAGCAGCTCAAAAACATCTGAAATTCCAGTTCTAGGGAATCCAATGCCCCTGTATAGCCTCTTCAGGTATTGCATCCATGTGTTACATAGAAATATATGTAGTCAAAATACCCATATACATAAAATAAAAATAAATAAAAAATGCTAAAAAAAATTTGTCTTGATTCTTTCTAAAGAGACCACATTGCCTTAGCTTTCTAAATAGTTCTCTAAGTTTGTGATTGTCTTTGCTAATTTTTTCCTATGCCTTATTTATAGTTTAAATTGTGTTATCAGCATGTACACAAAATCAGGGTTCCTGTAGGGTTCCTGTTATCTTAAATTTCATGGGTCCTAAAATGCATCCCTTACAGATTAGGATGAACAAGGGTAGTCTCATCATTTTGTGCTGGTAATGGCATGCAAGTGTGTGCAATGAGAGCTGTGCTTATGTTGCAACTGGTTACCATTTACTATTAAGATGTTATGGAGTGACAAGTCTTTAATACATAATTCTCAGAAGTCTGAGGATTGTGCTTTAGTTCCCTGTCAGAGAAGGGAGAAGTAGAACCACAGAGCTATACATGTTTGATCATGGCTCCATGTTCCTTACTGTTGTACTTTATTACTCTGCTGTCACCAGAGGCAGGACAAGGAGTTCATCCCGCTGCCCTTCTCAGCTGAGACATGCACTAGCTATAGATTATCTTCCTCTCCATGCCAGCAATATTTCTTGGAGAAGGAATTCTGCCTTTTATTTCTCTTTCAAGATGTGTGCTCTTTTGACCCATAGGGTAGAGCATGTTTTGTAGCTTCCTCACCCTTTGTCAGCTATCCAGTAAGATGTTCATAGTATAGCAGCAGCTCTTAAAATTCCAAGGCCTATCACAAGACACACCAGTGGAGACCCAGTCTACAGAACTGACAGATTCTGCTTTGTGGAGCAGGTGGCTTAAAAATCACCAGTGGACCTTCACTGTGAACTGAGAAACCTATTCAGGAAGACGATTGCGAGCTTCCGTTAGTACAATTGGCTAATGGTTTCTGGAAAAGTTAATGAGTCTGGATTCCTAATCTCCATAATTCCTATTCTAGCAGCTCTGGCAGATGCTTTGGCCTGTGGTATACAAGTCATTGCCTCTCATCTTGTTTTTCTCCTTATTCACTGACTATCCATTTACACAGCTGCCTTTTAGTTGATGGAATGACAATGACCAAATTAACTTATCCTAAATATCAACATTAACATCTGAGTTGTGTGATGGCTCCGTACTTCAGTGTGGAACAGCACTTACTTATATATCACATCACTCTTTACGAAATGCCCTCAACTCCTCGGCCCATTTTTTTCAATTACTCTGAAATTCTGATTTAAGGACTTTTGTACCTAGCCACTCTTGGAGAGCTGCCATGTTTATCAGCAGCCGAGGAGCTCCAGTGAGCCCTGGGCTTCTGGCAGCTTTCGCAGCAGCTGACTCTCAGCTCTTAAGGATAATATCATGGTAGAAAAACAAAAATCATGTTTCAGAGTTCAGGGAACCAGCGTTCCCACTGAGTGACTAGAGGCTCCACATATAGCAACAAGACTAAAGGCATCCTCAACCATTGCCAGCTTTCTGCACTTCCAGCTGTTCATCCCTGGAGTGAAGAAAAAAGCTTTGCAAGTCCTTCTCAACATTAGAAAAATACAGTAGGCATAGAAAGTCTCCATGAGTATTTTGAGGTGCTGGCCCCCTCGCGAATAGACTTCTGATTCTTTTCTTGTTCCAAATGACTTTTGAAAACCAGTCATTCTCATAGTTTACAAACACACAGATGTCTCTCTCTCTCTCTCTCTCTCTCTCTCTCTCTCTCTCTCTCTCTCTCTCTTCTAAATAGAATGTTAGCATAGAAACATGACGCATGCTCTCCCATGGGATCTTGCACAGAGAGAGTGCAGGATTCACTTCAAGAATTGGTGTTAGTAGTTTACATCATTTAGGGGATTGTGGCATAAATATTCACTTCTTCTAGGTGTGTAGAGCCCTCTTAATTTCTTGCAATATCTACTGTCTGTTACAAAGGAATCGTTAGTGTGGCACCAGTTTTAGTTGGCCTGAACAGGAGGTTTGGAGAGTTAAAAGAGGTATTTCTCACAACACAAAGTACAACACTGGCTTCAAAGCAGGTATGACCAAACTGATGAAGAAAATCTGGCTGAAGAAATAATGGATTTTATTTCCTGATCAGGGAGCAGGAGAGAGCAGTATAAAGGGTTAACATGAATAGGAATTCACAAGCACAGAAAGACCGCACAGGAAAAAATATTTGTAGGGTTATAGAAGCAAAACAGTACATGAAAACACTCAAGAAATACTAAGCAGGAAAAATAAGGGCCAGGATTATGAATAAAGAAAAAGAGTTTATAAAATTGATGGTGGGCTCTTTGTTTCTTCTTTCTTACTTTTCTGTTTTCTTTTTTTTTTCTTTCTTTCTTTTTTGGTAGGAATGATGGCTTTTAGGAAATAACACATGGGCAGTTGTGATATATTCCTGACGTTGAAATTGAAACACAAAGGATGTTTAAAGATTTAGGATAAGGAAAGTAAAGAGTGATTATGTTCAGAATTAAACTGTTTGTAGAATATAAAAAATGCAGTTTTTTGCGTGGAAGAACATTACGGAACAAAATGACTAACTGAGTTGGCAACTGAAAGAGGGAAAGATAAGACATTTCAGAGTTTCCACAGGATCTGTCTTCATGATGATACTATTGGATATTCAGAAACAGGACAGCGAGCATTTTGTTGTTGTTGTTTTTAGTGAGAAAGCTCCGATAAAAACATATAACTCTAAACATCTGAGTTTAGTGGTCTACTTCAGGTATTATCTACTGCTGTGGAAGTACTGCTTATTCAGTACTTGAAAAATGGAAATTCATTATTCTCTCTTACTGCTCTGAATGTTGTCTGGACCAAGCTAGGCAAAGCTTGTAGGAGATGAAATTGGGGCTGGGGTTAGATGCTTGCTGGGAATGATGGGTGTTCAAAATGGCTTCCTCATGGTCATTGGACTCCAAGATGTAAGGATACCTTTGAGTTCTTGTAAAGCTTAGAATTGGAATTTCCTAACTTTCTCAACCTTTATTAGTCATATGGTCCCAGGCCACCTAAAACTCAAGAAGGAAAACAGACTACTTCTTAGTAGGGGAGTACCAACAAATGTGCTCCTGTCTTATGTTTGCCAGAAGGTTTTGAGTACCCACATTCGGAGATGTTTAAAAGGACAATTCTGAATCTTAGTCTGGATCTTCTGAAGGAAATTAGGAGAAATGTGAATGGAATCATTTTCTAAGGAAATTAGCAGTCAAATACTGGACAGGGTCAAGAAGCTATGAATGAGAGAAGAATATCATCATAGAAGAAACTGATGTCAAGGAGAAAATAAAACAGAAAGGCAAAGAACAGGGAACCAGCCTTCACATGCAACAGGTCAAAATCTCAGAAGTGGACGATAAGGAAACCAGTGTTGCCTAGATGTTGGAAAGGATAGGTTATACGAGAATGTGCAGTAGACATCTGGGACTTTACAGACACATCAGCAGTGCTATTAAGAAGTAAGCAGTACCCTATGGCACGAGGAGGAAGATAGGGCATGATACTGCCCTTCTGGGAGCAACTGGTTTCAGCTGGGTGAACACTCACAGAGAGCTAGCTCTGCTCAGTGAGAACAGAGGGACGAGGGATGGCTTCCTTGGGGTGTTATTTCTCTACTTGTCAGGTGGGTTGAAATGATCAGTGAACGAGAAGGAAAAAGAAGAAAGGAGACAAGCAGACTTGCTCAGTGTAAAACAATTTTTGCCTTTGAAGGACTGCAGATGAGGAATGAAGGAGACAGGAAGCAGAAGCAAATACAGGTTAGCTTGATCCTTCAGGGCTATGGGAGAGGTAGGAGGGAGATAGAAGAGGTCTCCAAATTTCTGGAAAGTTAGTTACACGATTTCACCATGACATTTCACATTGTGGTCTCCCACTTTACTCTCAGAGAATCCTTCCTTCACTGTCTCTGCTGGAAAGAAGTAAACTGCACTCCTGTTACTGAGCTCCTTCTCCTGAGGAGCCTTTATTGCATCAGAGAGGGAGGAAGACATTCTTCCTCCTCAGAACATCATTAGAAGATTCCTTTAACTTCTATTTCCATGCCCTGATTGTCTCGTGAATTGAATCTGATGGGATTTTTTTCTCTTCAAGTTTTGTGTTCTATAAAAATAAAACATAACAGAACAAAATATGATTGGAGACCTAGGTTTGACATGAACAAATTCTGTCCCTGGTACACAGAACTGGAGAGGGCTTTATAGAACTGAAGATAAAAAAAAATCATAAGAAAGTTTTGTCTATCTGTTTGCATTATATTTTCTTTATTGTTTCAGTTTTAGTTCTGGTTATAAAATAAAAATAAAATTTAAATAATTCTAAAAGTTAAGAATTTATAGCTGTTTGTCATTTATGAAAGGATTTATAAAGAGAAAAAATAATTGAAAGAAAGAAAGGACAGAATATAGTCACTAGTTTTTTGGAAAAAAAAAAAAAAGGACTAGTTACACTATTATCCTTGGTGGAATATGGAAGGTCACAGGCTCTATGGTAGGCTATAAGATACCTTTTCCCTCTTCCTTTTCATGTTATTTTTCTTTAGAGTTAAATTAATTTTAAACACAATTTGAAGATTTTTATCTAAAGTTATTTTTAGCTAATGTTTCCTTCATAAAGAAACAGGAATTACTTGACAGGAAAATTGTATGAATTTAGAGTTAAGCATGTGAGTCTAAATAGTCAAGCCAAAGGGTGTAATAAAAATAAAGAGCCAAATAAACCAGTTTATTGGGGCACAGGTTAATATGATAATGCTATCAAAAAGTAATTCTCAACCTGTGGGTAGTGACCCCTCCAGTAGTCAAACTACAGTTGCACAGAGGTCAAAAATGATATCGTCTGCATAATAGTTATTTACATTACAGTTCATGAGATTAGCAAAATTTAGTTATGAAGTAGCACCAAAATAATTTATGGCTGGGTGTCATCACAACAGGACGGTCTGTATTAAAGGACTGCAGCGTTAGGAAGGCTGAGCACCACTGCCAGATGATGTAAGTCTCCCTGTAGCAGTTGATAAACTATAAAGAGCTAGCATGGACGCTAGCATGGACCTTCTTCACTCACAGAAAGATTTTCATTTTTATGTCTTCACCATAAAAACTGCACACTACATGGAATCTATGGATTTTTGTTTTGTTTTGTTTTCAAATGAGAAACTAAACAAATCCTGTAGAGGGAGGAAGTGTGCCTTTCATTTTTGCATTCCTGGGTTTGTCATGCCTTCCAGACACGGAAGGTAAATGAGTAAATAAATAGGAACTGCAATAAGTTGTACTTGACTCTATTGTGAAAGTTGCAGAGAAAAATTAATAACGAGGACAGGAATGTCACATGTATAATGCAATGTATATAATATGTAAATATCCATCCCAGTTAAGACAATCTTACAGGCATGAAACATGACAACACACCAGAGTGGCAGGAAAGCCTTGGCTTCCGAACGAGACATTTAGAGGCTGTGGATAAAACTGCATGGGAGATTTTCCCATATCCACTGGTAGAAGAATGAAAATTGAATGTTTTGAGAAATTTTAGGTTTGTCTTTGCTGCAGCCAGGAAGGGAGTGGCACAAAGCTTTTACTGGATAGAGGTTTCCAGGAGAGAACACTCTTCTCTCCTTTAACCTTTAGGAAAAACAGTTTTATGTTAAGGACAGGGATGAAGGGGTTATACAAAATGAGCAGTAATTTTACTTGAAAATTGTTTAAAGATATTGAGTTCATAATTTAGTTCCCATTACAGCTCCAAAAGAGAGATAGCAAAATAAAGTAGATATTTTTAGAGTACATTATTTTATATTATAAAGTGGATAGGATATTTTAGAAAGAGAACACTTCATTCTTTTTAGTCTCTCACATGGACTAATTGCTCCATTTGACTTTATCACACAGATTTATGGTATCTAGCTTGGAATATTCTATATATGCTAATAACTTCTTTTTAGGGTTTAGAGTTCTCACTAATTTTATTTTAAATTGACTGCCAAGGACTGCTGTAATTCTACAGGTAGAGTTTAGCCTCTTGAGGTTATAAGATAAAAGAAGATTAAAAGATCACAACTTAATCATTGGAAAATAATAGTTAAAAATTGAATTGAGATATAGACATTGATGTACCATCACAATGAAACCATTATTAGCTTTACAGGCTTTGTTGTTGAATTCAGGAAACAAAAGAGATCACAAGAAAAAAATAAACAAAGCCAGAAAAACTGGTTTTCAGAGAGGCTCAGCCATCATTCAGCAGATGGCTATGTTAATGTGATTAAAACATAACCGGACTCTCATCAGCACCTAAAGCAATGAATGTGCCCAGGACCCCATCTGAGCTCCCGGGTGGATCTACATCACATCTATTCAAGCAAAAACCATAAAGAGGAGATGCATGTTGGCATACATAATTTTATTAGTTTTTATTGATTGATTGATTTTTCCTATGATGCTGGAGATTGAATCCAGGGCTTTTCACAAATTAATAAACTGAGCTATACCCCCAGCCCCAGACCTGGCACATATATTTCTGAGACATATTAACAAGCTAGGATTTAGAGATAAGCATTGGCTATTGCTAATGACCTTCAGGTAGGCCTGGACCTGTGTTGTTGTAGCTCCCTCTAGCTGGTATCAGTCACTGAACTTTTATAAGGCTTGGTCGCATAAACCCCACTTTGGAAATCTGAACCTTTTAGTGGCTATTATTATCTTTGAACTTCACTTTCTGAAAAAATTGCAAGTGGGAAAAAAGTGCAATAAATCGTCACAACAAGTGATTCTACGTACATCAGGTATGTGCGTAAGCAGGGTGCTCCCCTTATCCTATGGTAGGCAAAGCGTTTGAGAAAATAGGACAGCCAGGGGTCTCGTACAAGCCTGCTCAATCCAGTCTGCCTTTATCCCACAGCAAGGTTAGTAGAGTGAGTTTCCAATGGTGGAACAATTGCATAAGTTAATGCCATTCAGAATTACTTTAACTTGCACAGCTGACTCGAGAGATGTGTGACTAAGCTTCCAGATTGGCATCCGAGGCACATTTGTAGGAGCTGCTTTATCTCTGCACTGCTTCCTTGGCCCCCCTCCTCACTTCCTGCCATTATCACCATCAATTTCATCTCAGGCAGCTGAAGTTTCTCCTTCAAAATCAAAAGCCCTTGGAGAATAGCTCTGCTTAAAGCCAGAGGTCACTAAATATATGGATGATTATGGTGAGCCTTTTTCATTTCCAATTTGATTAAGTGAAAGCCTCTTAATTTGGGTCATTATTGATACATAAATCTGTAGAGAAAATGAACATGCATTTATAATGTAGCCAGCATTACGTGATTTATTGTTCTTCCAGTGTGTAAATACAGAAAGAAGGGGGAGGATAGAAGAGTCCAGCTCTCAGATCCCTGGATATGAAACAGTGCCAGGGATTAATGGAGTAAACTCATCCTGAACGGCCAGCCTCCTGCTCTCAATGGCTCATGTCTCCTTACTTCAATCGAACTCAGCCTCCTATTTGAAAAGCCATCTAATACTAATCTCTCTATGCTACCGAACTGAGCTTTTGGTGGCAGGTTTGTGAGTGATAAAATGAAAGGCTCAAAATGCGTTCTCATACCTGATTGTGGACTTTGCTTGGGGATTTTGGCTACCGCTTGAGGGCTGGAGGTGGAGTGCATTCGCTGGTTGGCAGAGCTGTGCATGCTGCTGGGAACCACTGATGATGCGTTCTTTCGAGGCTTCGTGTCTTGAAGCCACATAGGTGAGGCTTCAAAGGCTTGCATCCTCCGAGCATGGCTGTTGGCATTGACTTTCAGGTAGGCCTGGGCCTTGTGTTCCTGAAGCTCCCCGTAGTTAGCGTCAGTCACCCTGCACTCATATAGGCCTTCATCCTTTTTTCTCACTTTGGAAATCTGAAGCTTGTGGGAGATATCATTGCCTTGGACTTTCACTGTCTGAAAAATTGCAGGTGAAAAACAAAGCTTCACATCAAAGGGTTTTATTCCTACACTTCATTTTAAGTTGGCAAATGTTGGGAAACTTAAGGGACTAACTTCCTAGCACAAACCTGAAGGTCATGTTCATTCTGTTCTATGAGCAATCTCATCCACAGACTTGAGAGGCCATAAGCTCAATTTTAGCAGTGGCTCTAGTCTCATTTCCCAGACTATCATAACATGGGATTGGTCTCTGCACGGTTGGCTCGTCTGAATGAAACATTGACTAAGGAGTTCATCTTTGCATAGATTTTTCTTCTGTACGGCTATTTGACAACTCCCTCAAATATGGGGCAAGAGGTGGGGGATAATAACAGTTTAAAAAGAGGTAATAACAGTTTAAAAGAGGGTGCACTTTACTGAAGACACTACTAATAGACTTAGAAATATTTTTCTTCTCAATTGCCTACTAACAGAGAGTAGCAGGGCTTAGGATATTCAATAAAGCATGTGAAGTAAAGGCTCAGTCATTATATAAACTTGCGATACTGTTAATTGAACATTGATTTGATTTTCAAAACTGAAGTCAACCCCATTCACTCCAATAATTTTAACCCAGATTAATAATAAGATCATATGTCTAATGTATAATATTGAATATATACTATATATTTCATATATATATCAGAGGAGTTAAATTTTATATATATTTTATGTCAACCCATGATTGACAGACTCAAATATTACATATGTCAGGTTTAAGGATTTGATTGTTTTTTTATAAACACAGAAATGAAGGATGATGAAGAAAGATATTCTAGCCATGGCTATTGTAGTTATTACAAATAATCCATATCTTCATATTATCACCAGGCTAGTATGGGCTAGCAGCAGATGTATACTTATATTTGCTTTGGTTTAATATTTTTATGACTTGTTTGAAAACTATATTTAGAAAAACTTTACATTAATTATGAATGATATCCAAATTGAGTTACACTGTTTCATTACATTTCAAAGTCCTAGTGGATGGTTTCATTTTTGTTTTCTTGAGATTTTTATTTTATATTAAGAGTAGGTACTCCTATTAGTTTGAATTATTAAAATTATCAATGTTGAAATGTTGTAGACCTTCACTGTTACCTTTAGGCGAACGTGAAAAAGATTAAGATAAAAACAGTGCAATAATCCTATTAGCTAACAAAATAATACTCTAGCCAATTTGTAATTATTTACATAGTTAAAACGTGCAATTTTACTCTAAATTCGGCTCACTTTTTAGGGATTTAATAAGGTAAAATAAGAGAGAACTGCCTCTCAGTCTGAATTTGTAAAATTACCTCTTCAAGTTCAGTGAATTAACCGGTTTTAAATCTAAAATCTGTTTTCTACTAAGGTCCATCTTAGGCCTGCTTGGCAGTTTACTAAAGAATGTGCCCCCTGTCGCTGGTCCCTGTGACACTCACACTAATCTTGGTCCCGTCGTTGTCCGGGTCTCTGTCGGGTAAGAGCTCCACCTGTAGGACAAGGGTGCAAATGCTCAACCTCGGCCGAGTTCTTCAGTCCCAGGCGCCACGATACCGCAGCGCAGCAACAGCTAGAAAAGATCCCTGCCTTCCATTCTTGAAATGCTTCAGACAAAGCAATTTAAGAGACGGAAGAACGACCCAGGTCCCAACCGCACTCAGTCCCGAGGCCAGGCTAGCGGCTGGACTGCTTCCCTCGTCCCTCCCTGGAACAATCCCCGAATTTCTCTGTTCCCGAGCCAGATACCAAGCAGTCTCCGGGGTCTCCACGTCTTCCCTAGGCATCACTGCGACCTCAGCTCTCCCCAAGAATCCCTAAGGCCTCCGTGGTCCCCTCTGCCCTAGTGACACCCTAAAGAGTTCCTGTCGTCCCCAAGCATTCCCGTGGTCGTCGCGGTTCCCGTGCTCTTCAAGCCTAACCGAGGTCCCCGCGGTGGTTTCCTCTCTCCTAGAGACACTCCGGAGAGTCCCTGTGATCCCCGCAGCCCTGCAGGCTTTCCTCCCTTTGGCTGGCCCGGTGCTAGCATCGCAGCGCTGCCAGGTCTTGTCCCTCGCAGTTCAGTCTGCGTGGCCTGCGGGTTCCGAGAACCCAGGAGGGGACAGGAGTGTGGGTAGAAGTTTTCCAGATGAATTTCTGTGTCTCTGCCCTCGCTGCTGACCAGTCCCCAGCTCTTTTCTACAGACTTTCTCCTCTTCGAGGTCTCAGCTCTGAGTCCCTTCAGTTTCCTGGGCCTCCCGGTTCCCGTTCTTACCACGACTCTTCTAGCTGGTTTTTAGATTTTTCTTCCTCCTCTTCTTCCATTCTCCCTCCTCCTTTACTCATCTCCTGCTCTACTTTTCTCTCCAGTCCAGGGCCTCTCCCTGATTTTCTGATGCTTACCCCCATCTCTTCCTCCCCTCCTCTTTCTCCTCCCCCACCCTCCCTCCGCCTTCCTTCCGTCCCCCTGCCCGCCTCTCTCTTTCTAGAGAGAGAGAGAGAGAGAGAGAGAGAGAGAGAGAGAGAGAGAGAGAGACGAGAGAGAGAGTCTAGAAGAGAACAGAGAGAAGAGGAGGAACACCACCCTTGATAATGGAAAAATCAGAATGCTGGTGGAGGATGGGAGAGTGTCCTGAGCTGTATCAGAGACACATTGCGGGTTTGGACAGCTCCGTAATACTGGTTACTAAGAGCTGGTTAATTCCAGTCTAAATAGGGAAAGTCTCCTTCTGCTCCTGCGACTTCCTAGGTGTTTTTTTTCTTACTGTGACTAGGACAAATTCAGCCTTGCTCACTCTCACAGAGCAAGTAAGGTTCCCTTGGACACATGGGCAGTACTTGGGCCCTGGATGCTGATTAGAACTGCACAGAACTCAGAAAGTGACATGCAGGCCTCTGTGGGCTTTGAGCTATGGCTACCTGCGAGCCTGCAGCCTCGGTCCCTTGCTCCAGGTCCTCTGGTCCCCGAAGGAACCACCACTGAATCTCCAGGTACACCGAAGCAGAGCCGCTTTGGAAAGCACAGGACATCTCCACATTTTGCCCTTCGGTCGCAGTCACGTTTCGCGGAAACTCGGTAAATTTTGCTGCAAGACAGAAATGCATCGTTTTGGTGTATCTACACCGGCTTTGCCAGTATCTCTTTCCTGGAGAACTCGACACAAGTTTTTGTTTATTTGGCCTTCCTTTTTCATGGGCCTTGAAAGAAGAAAATAAAAATAGCAATAACAAGCCCTTATGACATCCCTGTGGGGCTCCCCATCCCCATTGCTCTGCCTCTGCATATCTTGTTCTTGGTATCCTGCCTAAATCACTTTGTTGTTGATCAAGTCCAGATAATGGAAAGGTTAATGAGCTTGCCAATAGCTCTCTCTGCTAGCCAAGCTGCCCAGAGTTAGATCCAAATATCTTTTGTCAGATTGCAGCATTCCCTAAAACTTACTGAGAGACCCAGGGAGGTGCAATTTAGACCATCTGTCAAGTTGATCTATGAGGAAGCCTCTAGATTCTTAACTTTCTCAACAATCTATGACTAACTGGGATGTTTCCTGTTAGAGGTAGGTCATAAGTATATGTCAAAATGCCCATTCTTAATCTCTCAAAAACAGTGGTTAGCAATTTTGTTCTGGAGTAGTGAAACAAGTTGCACACTATCTAAGAGGCATATGTTTCATCTCCACAAGTTAACCTTCACGTTTGTTCCCTTCAAGCCATTGTAAATTGCAATATGTCAGGGGACATAAAAATCATACATCCCTGTTTAGTTCAGATCAGAGATTATTTGAAAGATACCACAGAGGCTCCGTCTAGCCCCTTTGCAACTAACCTTCACACTGCCAGCTTGTAAGATTAATAGATCCATGTAAAAGTCACAAAAAATAAAGTACCTTCCTCCCTTGAGGGATTCTTTGAACATGGGATGATTTTTTTTTCTTGTTCTCAGCTTATCTAAGGGACATTTTGCAAAGACCTGATGGCTGTCTAGAAGGAGCCTTTTATTTGTGGCTGAGAGAAGGGGACCACCACAGGCACACATATGAAAGAAAGAAGGACGGTTGAAAGGCTGGCAGGAATGATTACGGCCACTTTCTCCAAAGAGAAAAGATCTTAAAGATAGTGAATCTGGATATCTCTTTACTATTTTATGAAATGCCAAATTGAGCAATAATTAAGGGAACATTTCATGTTTCAAGGAAATGGACACTATTCAGAAGGCAGACTGTCTGAAAGGGCTTTTCTGCTTATATTGGCTAGTGGACTAGGGTATTTCTGTTTGCAGAAGTGATGCAGTCTTCAGGAGGCAAAAACTGTGATTTGATCATAGCGCTGAAGCAACCACTGCAGCCTGCAAAGTCCTGAACAACTGGGCCCAGCAGGCTGCCGCTGCTTATGATGCAATTCATAGCTCCTTGTGGGTCCTCTGGTAAACACATGGGGAAGAAGTCACAGAGACAAGAGAAGGGGACTAAAGCTTTCTGCCTCCAGGGAGAAGGGCAAGCCCCTTCCAAACATCAGCTCTGTATTCTGTATTCCTGAGTGCCTGCCTTGTTCATGCACAGTGAACACACACACACACACACACACACACACACACACACACACACACACCTGTGTATGTGCTCACTGAGGAACTCACCCATTGCCAGGCTGGCCTCTATTAGATTTTCTCGGAAACCTGGCTTGCTTGCAATTAATAAACTTTGGGGGAGAAAGCCCAAATGAACACTATTCATACTACCTAAACCCACTATCGGCTTGATTTGAGCCACTCTCCAGCTGTCTTTCCATTCTTCGAGTTGGTTCAGCAAACACACGCATCACCACAAACACATTACAAGCAACCGACTTACCTTGAGAAGAAAGCCCTTGTTGAACATACAACACGGAAAAGAACATAAATCCAACAGACGCCAGAAAGATCCCCATCATGCCAAGGGAGTGGGGCACATCCGTGTAGCCCAGAGCCCCAAAACCTAAAAAGACAGGCAGGCAAGCGTGTCCGTGGGCTGCTCTCAGAGCCCGGGGCGCGATACTGCATGCATGCTGGCGCTCACAGGGAAGAGTGGCTTGGGCACAGGGGATTGCGATTGGCGAGGGTTAGACTGAGCTGGCTGCGATCCGGAGGCTTCAGGCGCAGACCCCGGCTGCCACGCCGTGAAGTGTCTCTGCCGGCGGCTGGCTGCTTCCGCTACCTGGCAGCTCGTCCCACGTCAGTCGCTCGGCTTGCGTGCTCGCCGCCCTCCCCACGCCCAGCGAGCCCGCGGCGAGTGGAGCGGGCGCGGGGCGGTGCGGACTGGGCTCGCGCGGAACCCAACTTTGCCTCTAATGGCTGCGATGATGCCTTTAACTCTCTGAGCGCCGGGACTGCGCACCTGCCGGCCCGGGTTGGGGTGCGGGGCCCAGCTAGATCGTTGCTCTCCAGTCGGCCTTTACCCTCCATTAGTCAGCTCGGGCTTAGCTGGGTCAGATGGCTTTGTACAAAGAGAGCAGGACAGATTTAGGGTCTTGGCGTTTGGTCTCGGGTAGGAGTTAGGAATTTCAGGAAGAAGTTGAGGCATTGTTAAAGACGGAAGAGGAATGGGATGGGTTGGAGTGACTGCTTTGGGGCGATGAAAACAGCCCACGGAGGAAAAGGGCGCTTAACCAGTTATTAACTGCTCCAGCTAAAATGATCTTATGCTATTATTTTACCAGAATGTATTGTGAGCAGCTTACAACCCAGGAGAGGCCATTCATGCAGGCACTGGATCACTCCAGCTGGCGAATGGAAGGCACAGAAAGTGCAGAAGTCCTATGACTTCTATGAGAATGCTCCAGAAGGAGAAGTCTATCATGCTATGCCGTATCATCGGTTTCATTCTTATTCCCATTGCCTGCCTTGCCTTCCTCCCACAGTATTCCAGGTGGGGGAGGGGTTTTCAAAACCATTACGGTCCTCTTTGCAAGATTTATTTTTGTTTTGTTCAGTTTCTTTTGCATAACATTAATTACATAATAGACTTTAGGATTATATGAATAGACAATATTATTTTAGTAGGCTTGCTCTCTATCACACACACGCACACACACACACACGCACACGCACACGCACACGCACACGCACACGCACCCGTCCAGTAAATTTCAGGACTTGGAACAAGCCTAGTCATTTACTTCGGAAAAGCTTGAGATATACACTGTATTTTTAAAATTAAGAACCTTGATAAACCAAACACACCCAGAAACTCTTGATAGCTCTTGTCCAATCCAACCCTGAGTCAATAAGCTTGCATTTTAAAATCCATTTTTCATCAAAAAGCACAGAATAATTTAAAGTATTTCCATTATATTTCCTATGTAGATATACATATATTTTCACTATTAATTGAAAATACGCATTTGTCTTAACAAAGCTACCCGAAACCAATGAAGTTTATATATTTCCATCTTTGAAGTTAAGAGTTTGTGCTTGCCTGATGGCTTTCCTGACACAAAAACTTAACCCTAACATGGCTGTAGGATTTTAAAGCACTTGTCTCCTACAGCTGAATGCAGGAGGAACTTAAATTATCAAACTATGAAGGCATATTAACTTCATGGCAATACATTTTATTTAGTGAAAATATAGTTGCTCCCATTACAGAAGGGTCTTGAGAATATTTTGCATCTGTTCATGTGTAAGCTAAGCATATTGTGCATCTTTCTTCTCATCAATGTGAGAAAAGGATTTTGAAGTTTGTCATACTTTTAAAAAAAAGAATTTCTTCTGTTCTAACATTTTGTCTTCGAGAAGCTGTTCAGTGTATAGAAGCACAACACAGGTAAACACTCCATACCAACCAGTACTTCTTCAAAAAGAAACAACATATTGCAGGCATTAAATGCTCATCTGGCAGGTCATCTTCTCATTTAAATGTTATGCCTGACTTGACATGTGGGAAGTGATTACAGGGTTTTAGCTTTCTTTACAGCATTCGGCATAAACATGAGCTTAATGTGTCTTGAGAATGGCCTGACTTCAAGATTATCTGCTGTCTAGTTTCCAGTACGGAGAAAGGAGCTCCCAACATAAACAAGAGGTCTGTCTGAGTCAGTTTAGAAAGGCAGATGGCATTTGATGGGAAAACTGAATCCTGGAGCTGGAAAAGTTCAATGGGACAAGTTTGAAAGTATAAAGGAGAAAGAAAAGAACTATGATTGGACACACCATCAAAATTCATAAACAGGAAGTGATAGTGTCCTTCACATCATTCAATATGATACCTTACTGAAGACAAAATCTATGTTAACAATTAGAAATGTGAAGTTTTCTGAAACTGTCCCTGTAGTATGCTGTGATTTCCAAGACTGGTGGTGCAGGGATTGGAAAGGCCAGTTTTCTGAATCAAGATGTACAGTGAACATTTCCTTCCCATTCTTTCACTCCCCAAAGATGGGTAATGGGTAGTATTATAGAAATGACAGTAAATTTCTTCTTAATGTCACTTAATATTTCCTATTTTGCTTTCTACAATCCTAAGCATTGTGTTACCACAGTTCTTTCCTCCCAAGCTCCTGCTAAGGAGGATTATCTGAACTTCTTTTTCCTCCAACATCTTTCAGTCCCTTTGAGCCTTTCCATTGTTTTCCATTCGGCTTCTATTTAGGCTGCATTTATGCAGTTTTTGCAAATTCAAAGTTGCATAACTTTGTCTTTCAAACAGTTCCTTTGCAGGCTTTTGCATAAGCTTTCAGAGCTATTGATCACCGAGTCAAAGGGAGAGGAAGGACTAAGAGCCCTCTGGCTAAAGACCATGTAATCTCTTTACCCTAAGAGGTATGCAGGGGGTATTTTTCCATAGTGAACTTGAAAGGATTCCTCACTTTCTGTTCTCATATGCACAGAATGCGTTTACTTTCCATTTTACACTATCAGTTTTTCTTTAAACCAAGCCCTGTGTACCAAATGAAATTTGGAAAAAGAAAGTTCAGAATAATTTAAAGACATGAAAATAGACATTTCACGAACAGTCTTGAGAACGTTTAAAATATCCATGTGCAGAACCAAAGGTTAATCCTCATGGATGGAAGAAGATAAACCTCCTTCCTTTGCAGGCCTTGCTGGCTTCTCTCTAACTTAGTTGAGCTAAGTTCAGATGCTTTCCCATCTGCAACCCTGAAGGTGTTCACTATGGTGTTCTTTTTTTTTTTTTTTTTCCAACTTTAAAGACTGGATTTATTTGGAGAAAAACAAAAAACCCTCAACCCAAAGAATGGGATTTTACATCTCAAGACATCTCCCAAGTAATGTCTACAGATTACAAATCATTTTCATAGAAGATATTTTTGTACAAATTTTACATGTATTCAGGAGCGGAACACCTTCTTTGGAGATAATGGAAACTGCATAAGAAAGAATATTCCAGGGTATTGAGAAATATTTTCACTCAAAATTTCATGCTCAGATTAATTTATTTCTTACTTGGGCAAAAAGGAAGTATTACAATGCTTAAATGTTGCAGTGATCAAAAAAAAAAAGTCTACAGAGAAATTTTTATTTCAACTGAAGAAAATAAGAGTCAACAGGAGTCACTACTTAGAGTTATCAAAAATGGACTTTAAAATTTTCTTTTCTATGGGACCATACAAACCAAGGGATGTAACATTTAATTCTTCTTGGGATGTTGAAATGGAAAGATATGATAAAGTTAAGGGTGAATGGTAATGTCAGAGGGACTGTGATTGTTTCTTTTTGCACATGTGCAGCTCATATCATTAGAAACTGAGTCCACTTCTGAACTTTTATGGATTTCAAATGTTTCATGCTGGACCAGTAATAGCATATGGCTGTTAATGAAAGCAAACTCCTACTTTATTTCTCCAAGATGTTAAGATCTAAAGTGGATTTGGTACTACAAGTCACCTGAGGAAAGGCCCATTATGATTCTTTCTGAGATACTTGCTAACAAGCCACATGGCATTCTAGACCATGATAGTTTCCTTTAACACACTTCATGTTGCCTTGTGGACTGTGCTTTGTAAACAGTTTATGCAGCGAAACTAACTGGTGCAATCTGAAAGAGACTAAGTAGGGCACAGATAGCTCAAGGATGTCAACTGCCCACTGCATAGCTACTGTTCATTTAAATCTCCCCCATGACACCCACCCCTTTATCTTTTCCTCTTGTACACGACAAAAATGCAAATTACTTAGATCTGCCTTTTATGCTGGGAAATTCAGTGTAACTTTCCAATTGAAGTTCATAAAGTTAGAATACAAATTATTCATGAGGCCGTCTTATGTCATTTTAGAACTGTAATGTCTGGCCTACAGGCGACCTCTGGAAAAAGCAAAGAACAGAGTCACATTTTCTTTAAAAGTTAATAATATCAAAATCTTAGCTGCCCTGTACAAAATTTATAGCTCCCCCCATTCTCTCTCTTTTCCTTAAAATGGTCTTATATGAACATACATTATGTCTGTTAATTTCATTAGCAAATAATTAACATCTCTTCAAGGCATCTTTAGCTACCAAAGAGGAGAAGCTGAGAATTTTGTCTTTGGAGCTACTCTCAAGAGAGTTCCTGCTTCTGAATTGTTTTGGTTAAAGCTCAGAACTTGTACCTGATATTTACTAGCTTCAATCTTATTTTATTTTTCATTTCAGATCAAGTGGGTTTGACATGAGTAACCAGAATATACACCTATTTTTGAATAAGTTCATTTATGTTTTTGAGATTTTTTTAAAAGAAACAAATTAATTTGTAGACATTTAACTAGTCTAACATTCTGAGTATGTGTGTTGTTTAATTAAATGTACGTTTTGAGTATCAGACACTGGGAATTAGCTTCTTTCTAATATGTGTTATTTTATAACCTTAACAAGTATCTTAAACTCCTTCGACCTTATTCAATTTTCCTGCAATAAAGATCCTTGCTTCAGACTTTGTGCTGATGCAGTGGAACAGGGCATGCTAGGAATTATTACAATGTACATGTTACAATGTTAGATTTTCTGATAATGGCCATTCACACTCAGGTGATGGCACTTACAGTATCTTTAATCGTATTTATCCAATAAGTACAGATGTTGTTCACTTTAAAAAAAATCCTTGCCCATTTATATGTCCTCTTTTGAGAATTACCTGTTCATTTTATTTTATTTTTTTATTAGATATTTTATTTACACTTCAGATGGCATCCCCTTTCCCCATTCCCCCCACCCCCCTTAGGAAACCCCTATCCCATGCCCCCTTTTCCTTTTTGCATTTATACATTTTTAAAAAATAATGTTAATCATAGGCTTTATAAGTTTGGAATTGTTCAATCAGAGGTGTAACCCACTGACCAACCTAGATATAACATCTATCTTTGACTGGTGGAGATACTTGAACCTCTGCCTCCCTGTCTCCCCCCTCTTTCTCTCTTTCTTCACCTAGCTTCTCCTCTCTTTCTTCTTCTCCTCTTCTTACTCCTTTTCTTCCTCTCAGTACTCCTCCTACCCTAGCTCCTCCTACACATCACCCTTCCTGTTAAAATGAAACTTTTCTCTCAAAATACAAGTAGAGCATAATTATGCCAATTTGTACCTGTGAGGTACAAGATAGTCCTCATACCCAGTCCATTTAGTTCTGAACCTGGCTTTTTCCTTGGCTTTAGGATGATTGTCAGCTGACGACCATCCACTCAAATCTTTTCTCTCAAGGTAAATAGCCAGAATTGGATATGAGGCTATAAGTTTTCAACCCCGACAGAAATCCAGAATGACTGAGTTAACTATAATTGTGGGAAGCACAAAGCATAGCTTCTAAAACTTAGCCAATTTATAGAGACCTCTGAACACCTGGACACTCCCTATACTATAAAACGTTGGAGCATCTGTTCTTCCGCCTTCTGGCCCAGGATCATCTGACAGACCTTAGTGCTGCAGAATTATTAAGGGCTGATTACTCTGTATAGGCAGATATAATCAGTCGACTATTCTGCAAGTGTGTCCTTTTCTGGACAGTAATTTGTCTGTAGGAGGAAAGTGGCAATTCTTGCCTAGTGGCTGTCTCACCACAACTGGAGTAACTCCAAGGATGCTCAATTTCTTCTTAGAATTCAATATAGGAAGCTGTCCGGAGCAGACAGGTCTCTAATGAAAATGAACATTAATACAGAAATGTTTGTCATGTCAATTCTAAGGATTTCTGATGTTTTGAAAACCAGCTATCAATGTAAGGTAATCTGGACTGTTGCCTGTTAACTCCACTCAGCTATTTCTAAATAAAACATAGAGAACACCCTTATAATAAACTCCAAGCCATGAATTTGCTATAGTCCTTTAACTCACAGGCTGACCATCTCAAATCAGTTAAAAAAGTTAAAGAAGGACTGGGTCTAAGCTTTGTATTACTAAATGTGTTATACTGGTACAATGCCTATGGGAGTAACAATATTCATCTCACTCTTATATCACTAAGAAGCTCATGCCAATGAAAATCTTAAAATTTGTAAACAAAGTAAATTGGTGTCATTTAAGAATTTATATTTTCATCTTGATATTAATTATACAGATTTCTACTAATAGGTTATGGCTATGCAATAAACCCTAGCTAATCCTCTCTATTCTGACAAAACCATTACTTTTCCCTAGAGAGACAGCCCAACATTTACCACCTTAGTCCCCAAGCCCAGGGAATAGGGGCGCTGACTCATCATTAGCTTCTTCAAGCTGATTATGGGCGTTGAGATATTAGAAGAGGAGTGGGGGGGGGGGAGCAAGTTGACAATCCTCTGATGCTGTGTCTTTGCTGCCTCCAGATGGAATTCCCGGACCTCAGAGGTTTGAGCAGGTCTACCCAGCTTGCTTGTTGAGTAGATACACCAAGGGTGATCATTCTGCAATATACAATTCTCAAAAGAACTTTTAGTATCAAGATAGTTTTGTTTTTTTTTTTTAAAGAGGGCTGACATTTTATTAAGAATGTTGGTTCTAACCGCTTTTCTATTTTTTCCCCTCTTTTATTGGATATAATATTTACATTTCAAATTTTATCCCCTTACCATATTTCCCCCACCACCCAGGAACCCCTTATCCCATCCCCCACCCTCCTGCCTCTATGAAGGTGTTTACCCACCTACTCCCAGCCCCCCTCCCCACCCTCAGATTCCCCCCCCCCTCAGTGCTCAGCCTTCAGGGTACCATTGACCTTGTCTCCCACCTATGTCCAACAAGGCCATCCTCCCCTACATATACTGCTGGAGTCATGTGTCTCTCCATATGTGTTCCTAGGCTGGTGGTTTAGACCCTGGGGAGCTCTGGCTGGTTGGTATTTTTGCTCTCCTCACGGGGCCACCAGCCCTTAAGGTTCCTTCTATTTACTCTCTAACTCCTCCATTGGGAACCTTTGATCAGATTAATGGATAGCTGTGGGTATCTGTCTCTGGGTATGTCTGACTCTGGGGGACCTCTAAGGAGATAGCCTTATCTGGCTGCTGTCAGCTTTCCCATCCTGACATCCCTATCAGCGTCTATTTTTGGTGACTGCACATGGAATGAATACCCAGATGGAATGGTCTCCCTACAACCCCCCCTTCAGATTCTGTCCCACACTTTGTCTCCATATTTGCTCCCTTGGGTATTTGGTTACTCCTTCTAAGAAAGACCTAGGCATCCTTACTTGTTCTTTCTTCTTCATGAGCTTCATGTCGTCTGGTAGGTGAATCTTTGTTGTTTCAGCTTTTTGGGCTAATCTCCGCTTATCAGTGAGTAAATACCATGTGTGTTCTTTTGTGATTTGGTTACCTCACTCAGGATGATATTTTCTAGTTCCATCCATTTACCTAAGAATTTCCCAAATTCATTATTTTTAATAGCTGAGTAATATTCCATTGTGTAAATATACCACATTTTTTGTATCCATTCCTCTGTTGAAGGGCATCTAGGTTCTTTCCCGCTTCTGGCTATTATAAATAAGGCTGCTATGAACATAGTGGAGCATATGTCTTTGTTATTTGTTGGGGCATTTTCTGGGTATATGCCCAGGAGTGGTATAGATGGGTCCTCAGGTAGTGCTATATCCAATTTTCTGAGGAACCGCCAGACTGACTTCCAAAGTGGTTGTACCAGCTTGCAACCCCACCAACAATGCAGGAGTGTTCCTCTTTCTTCACATCCTCGCCAGCATCTACTATCACCTGAGTTTTTGATCTTAGCCATTCTTACTGGTGTGAGGTGGTATCTCAGTGTTGTTTTGATTTGCATTTCCCTGATGACTAAGGATGTTGAGCATTTCTTAAGGTGCTTCTCAGCCATTCGAGTTTCCTCAGTTGAGAATTCTTTGTTTAGCTCTGTACCCCATTTTTAATGGGGTTATTTTGTTGTTTGGTGTCTAATTTCTTGAGTTCTTTGTAAATATTCGATATTAGCCCCCTATCGGATATAGGATTGGTAATGATCTTTTCCCAATCTGTTGGTTGCCGTTTTGTCATGTTAACAGTGTCCTTTGCCTTACAGAAGCTTTGCAATTTGATGAGGTCCCATTTGTCGATTCTTGATCTTAGAGCATAAGCCATTGGTGTTCTGTTCAGGAACTTTTCCCCTGTGCCTAGGTATTCGAGGGTCTTCCTCAACTTCTCTTCTAATAGTTTCAGTGTATCTGGCTTTATGTGAAGGTTCTTTATCCACTTGGAGTTGAGCTTTGTGCAGGGGGATAAGAATGGATTAATTTGCATTCTTCTACATGTTGACCTCCAGTTGAGCCAGCACCACTTGTTGAAAATGCTGTCCTTTTTCCACTGGATGGATTTAGCTCCCTTGTCAAAGATCAAGTGACCATAGGTGTGCGGGTTCATTTCTGGGTCTTCAATTTTATTCCATTGATCATCCTCTCTGTCTCTGTACCAATACCATGCAGTTTTTATCACTACTGCTCTGTAGTACAGTTTGAGGTCCGGAATGGTGATTCCCCCAGAGGTTCTTTTATTGTTGAGAATAGTTCTTGCTATCCTAGGTTTTTTGTTATTCCAAGTGAATTTGTAAATTGCTCTTTCTATCTCTATGAAGAATTGATTTGGAATTTTGATGGGTATTTCAATTGAATTTGTAGATTGCTTTTGGCAGGATAGCCATTTTTACTAAGTTAATCCTGCCAATCCAGGAGCATGGGAGATCTTTCCATCTTCTGAGATCTTCTTCAATTTCTTTCTTCAGAGACTTGAAGTTCTTGTCATACAGATCTTCACTCCAAGATAATTTATTTTATTTGTGGCTATTGTGAAGGGTGTCATTTCCCTAATTTCTCTGCCTTTTTATCCTTTGAATAGAGGAAGGCTACTGATTTGTTTGAGTTGATTTTATATCCAGCCACATTGCTAAAGTTGTTTATCAGGTTTAGGAGTTCTCTGGTGGGAGTTTTAGGTTCACTTAAGTATACTATCATATCATCTGCAAATAGTGAAATTTTGACTTCTTCCTTTCCTATCTGTATCCCTTTGACTTCCTTTTGTTGTCTAATTGCTCTGGCTAAGACTTCCAGTACTATATTGAATAGGTAAGGTGAGAGTGGGCAGCCTTGCCTAGGCCCTGATCTTCGTGGGATTGCTTCAAGTTTCTCTCCATTTAGTTTGATGTTGGCTACTGGCTTGCTGTATATTGCTTTTACTATGTTTAGATATGGGCCTTGTATTCCTGATCTTTCCAAGACTTTTAACATGAAGGGATGTTGAATTTTGTCAAATGCTTTCTCAGCATCTAGTGAGATGACCATGTGGTTTTTCTCTTTGAGTTTATTTATGTAGTGGATTACATTGATGGATTACCGAATATTGAACCATCCCTGCATTCCTGGGATAAAGCCTACTTGATCTTGATGGATAATTGTTTTGATGTGTTGTTGGATTCTGTTTGTGAGAATTTTATTGAGTATTTTTGCATCAATATTCATAAGAGAGATTGGTCTGTAGTTCTCTTTCTTTGTTGGGTCTTTCTGTGGTTTAGGTATGAGTGTAATGGTAGCTTCATAGAATGAATTGGGTAGTGTTCCTTCTGTTTCTATTCGATGGAATAACTTGAAGAGGATTGGTATTAGGTCTTCCTTGAAGGTCTGAAAGAATTCTGCACTGAAACCATCTGGCCCTGGACATTTTTTGGTGGGAAGATTTTTAATGACTGTGTCTATTTCTTTAGGCGTTATGGGACTGTTTAGGTGGTTTATCTGCTCCTCGTTTAACTTTGGTACCTGGTATCTATCTAGAAAATTGTCCATTTCCTTCAGATTTTCCAATTTTGTTGAGTATAGGCCTTTGTAGTAGGATCTGATAATTTTTTTGATTTCCTCTGTTTCTGTTGTTATGTTTCCCTTTTCAGTTCTGATTTTATTAATTTGAATGCTGTCTCTGCGTCTCTGCGCCCTTTGGTTAGTCTGGCTAAGGGTTTGTCTATCTTGTTGATTTTCTCAAAGAACCAGCTCCTGGTTTGGTTGATATTTTTTATAGTCCTTTTTGTTTCAACTTGGTTGATTTCAGCCCTGAGTTTGATTATTTCCTGCTGTCTACTCCTCTTGGGTATACTAGCTTCTTTTTGTTCTAATGCTTTCAGGTTTGCTGTCAAGTTGTTAATGTATGCTCTTTCCACTTTCTTTTTGTGAGCACTTAGAGCTATGATTTTTCCTCTTAGTACTGCTTTCAATGAGTCCCACATGTTTTGATATGATGTGTCCTCATTTTCATTTAAATCTAAAAAGTCTTTAATTTCTTTCTTAATTTCTTTCTTGACCAAGTCATCATTGAGGAGAGCATTGTTCAGTTGCCAAATGTATGTGGGCTTTCTGTTGTTTTTGTCCATGTCAAAGACAAGTCTTAACCCATGGTGGTCTGATAAGGTACTAGGGATTATTTCAATCTTTTTGTACCTTTTGAGGCCTGTTTTGTGACCAATTATATGGTCTATTTTGGAGAAGGTACCATGAGGTGCTGAGAAGAAGGTATATTCTTTTTTTTTTTAGGATGAAATGTTCTATAGACGTCAGTTAGGTCCAATTGGTTCATAACTTCTGTTAGTTTCATTGTGTCTTGATTTAGTTTCTGTTTCCATGATCTGTCCATAGGTGAGAGTGGGGTGTTGAAATCTCCCACTATTATTGTGTAGGGTGCAATGTATGCTTTAAGCTTTAGTAAAGCGTCTTTTATGTATGTGGGTGCCCTTACATTTGGGAGATAGATGTTGAGAATTGCGAGTTCCTCTTGGTACATTTTTCCTTTGATGAATATGAAGTGTCCTTCTTTATCTTTTTTGATTACTTCTGGTTGAAAACTGATTTTATTTGATATTAGAATCGCTACTCCAGCTTGTTTCTTGGGACCATTTGCTTGGAAGATTGTTTTCTAACCTTTTACTCTGAGGTAGTGTCTGTCCTTTCCACAGAGGTGCGTTTCCTGAATGCAGCAAAATGTTGGGTCCTGTTTACTTATCCAGTCTGATAGTCTATGTCTTTTTACTGGAGAATTGAGTCCATTGATATTAAGAGATATTAAGGAAAAATAAGTGTTATTTCCTGTTATCTTTGTTATTGGCAGTGGATATATGTTTGTGTAGCTACCTTCTTTTACGGTTTTTAGAAGATTACTTTCCTGCTTTTTCTAGGTTGTAGTTTCCCTCCTTGTGATGGAGTTTTCCACCAATTATCCTTTGAAGTGCTGGGTTTGTGTTGAGATACTGTGTAAATTTGGATTTGTCATGGAATATTTGGGTTTCTCCATCAATAATGATTGACAGTTTTGCTGGGTATAGTAGTCTGGGCTGACATTTATGCTCCTTTAGGGTCTGTATGATATCAGTCCAGGATCTTCTGGCTTTTATGGTCTCTGGTGAGAAGTCTGGTGTAATTCTTATAGGTCTGCCTTTATATGTTACTTTGCCTTTTTCCCTTACTGCTTTTAGTATTTTTTCTTTGTTTTGTACATTTGATGTTTTGACTATTATGTGGCGGGAAGTATTTCTTTTCTGGTCTAAACTATTTGAAGTTCTGTAGGCTTCTTGTATATTTATGGACAGCTCTTTCTTTAGGTTAGGGAAGTTTTCCTCTATAATTTTGTTGAGGATACTTACTGGTCCTTTAAGTTGGGAGTCTTCCCCCTCATCTATTCCTATTATCCTTAGGTTTCGCCTTCTCATTGTGTCTTGGATTTCTTGTATATTTTGGGTTAGTAGCTTTTTGTATTTTGCATTTTCTTTGACAGTTGTGTCAATGTTTTCCATAGTATCTTCTGCACATGAGATTCTCTCTTCCATCTCTTGTATTCTGTTGGTAATACTTGTGTCTATGACTCCTGATCGTTTTTTTAAGTTTTCTATCTCCAGGGTATTCTCCCTTTGTGATTTCTTTATTGTTTCTACTTCCATTTTTAGATCCTGCATGGTTTTGTTTAATTCCTTCTCCCTTTAGTTGCATTTTCTTGCAATTCCTTAAGGGATTTTTGTGTTTCCTCTTTAAGGGTTTCTATCTGTTCTTTGAGAGTGTTATTTATGTCTTTCTTAAAGTCCTCTATCATCATCATGAGAAGTGATTTTAATTCTGAATCCTGCTTTTCTGGTGTGATGGGGTGTTCAGGGCTTACTATGATGAGGGAACTGGGTTCTGATGATGCCATGTAACTTTGGTTTCTGTTGCTTATGTTCTTGCGCCTGCCTTTTGCCATCTGGTTAAATCTAGTGCTACCTGTGCTTCTGTCTCTGATTGTAGCCTGCCTTTCCAGTTGTCTCGATTGTGTTTGGTCTTCTAGGGGTCCAGATGTCTCTATGATTTTTTCCTGCTGCACTGATTATGGTGGTATCTCTAGGATGCCTCAGGATATGGTGCCTCCAAGGTAGCAGTCCAGCTATTTGTCTGCTGTTCTGGGTGCAGTGTCTCCTCTTAGATATCTCAGGATATGTTGTTTGACACGCTGAGTTCAGTTGTTCCTCTGTGGCTCTGGGTTGAGTGGACCTTCCAGTATGTCTCAGGCAGAATCCTGGGTCCACACAACTGCAGACCTGGCAGAGGTCTGGTCTAGGCCTCAGACCCGGGAGATGGGCAGAAGGGGGGTGCTAGCCGGCAGGGGCGGGGGGGGGTATCTGCTGGATTCTGAGCACTCAGGGCACCCAGCTATGAGTTCAGGGTAGTATGTGGGTTTTCCTACCTAAAGCTTGTTGTGGGATCTGTGGAGCCCCCAGAATGTGTCTGGCAGCAGTAACCGGGGTGCACTCACCAACAGGCCTCAGACCGGAAGAGGGGCGCGCGGTGGCGGCAGGGGAGTGCTAGCGCTGGCTATGGGTTCTATGGATCGCCTAGAATGTGTCTGGCGGAATCCGGGGTGCACTCACAAGCTGGCCTAGCAGAGGTCCGGCCCAGGCCTCAGACCGGAAGAAGGGATCTGTTCATTTTATTAACACATTTCTTGAACGACCATTTTGGTGTGTGCGTGTGCATGTGCGTGTGTGTGTTTTATAAATTCTGATTACTAACAGCATGTCTGAAGTATAGCTGTTAAAGCTTTTCTAGCTTCTGTGGGGAGGATTGTTTGTTTGTTCCACTCATAGTTTCTTTCTTCCATTACTTCCATTTGTTCATCCTTACAGCTACTTCTTGAGGCATTGGATTACTGAACAGAATAGAATGTTTGTGCCTAAACCTATATCTTAATATTTATGCCTCGTCTTTTCCTTTACTGGTGTTAGCATTTAAGGTTTCAATTTAAGGTATTTTAGTAGAGGGGGGTGGGTCTAAAAAACATACTTGGTTCAAAAAAATCTAAATGATAGCTAAAACATTACATTCTAATTTAAAAAATTAAAACAAAATGTCAGTTATCTAGTAAATACTCATGGCTGAAATTTTATAAAACTCATGTGAAATGAAAGAAGTCTCAGACTCTTAAGTTGTGTGTTTAACTTAGACATATTCAAAAATAGAATTATACTGGGAAAGGGGTGCATGTGTGACTTTAGTATAAAGGTCAGAACACCTATTCCCATTCCCAGGTAAGCCAAGCCAGAAATGTACTAAATAATCTTTAAGTGATCCTGTTTGATATTGCACTTTATTAAAGTTAATGTAGCTGTAAAGACTGAAAAACAGTGACTCAGATAAGGGGTCTACACTTCATAATACTTTGACTGTTAGAACTCCTAAAAGCCCAAGACTTAGGCAAGTATCATTGAAATCTTATGTTGATTAAAATATTGTGAACCCAGTGGAACAGTTCTGGTCCATGGCAACTGCCCCTTCCGAGGCATTGAAGTGGCACCTTTGCTTCAGAGTATAGTCTGTTTTTGATGAAAATAGTATAATGGTGCTAGGTGCTAGTTAAAATGGAATGGGAGGGCCTTGGATGAATTACGTATCATGACTGAGAAACTTGCAAGGTCCAAGCTGAAAGGTAATGTCAGACTGCTTTAAGAGGTCAGAATTCAGTAGTGTGAGGCTATTTAAGATTAGATGAAAGAAAAGTTTGATCCCAGTAAGCCTATTCTATATTGAGACAAGAGAAGTCAGTTCACTTTCTCTTTGGAGAGCTCCCCCTAGGCCACATGGGAGTAGCTGTGTGTGGATGACGGAGCTGAATCATCAATTAGTGTTCATAATTGCAAAGAAGGAGCAAAAGCACATTGAATTTAGGGAAATGTGAATACAAGATGTTAAACCTTGAAAAAATGCATTGCAGTTTAAGGAGGTGGGAAGAAAGCAATTTCGGGGGAAGGTGTCTGCTCTGTACTTGGAGGGCTTGATGGTTAATAGTGAACGTTAGTCTGTCTCTCTTTCAAGGCAAGAAGAGAGAAGAAGAGTGAAGAGGAGAGGGAGAAGGAGAGGAAGGAAGTATATTGTGCTACAACAATCGATTTCACATGTGGATGTGGGGAGAAAGGAGTAAACACGGGATATGGAGAAATGACAGTGGAGAAACATGGTAGGTATTCTTCCAACAGATGACCTCAGAGGATCAGTGCTGCACACATAATAAGAATATGGGTGAACATTTCTGTGTTTCTGAGTAAGTATTAGGACAGGCATGCTTAGAAGCTTGGAGAATCATAATGAGTCAGGGTAAGAAAACTGAAGTGAAAAAAACACAGATTAAGTTTGAGAAGGGAGGGAGAAGAAGGGACTAAAAGAACATAAAAAGTAACAGAACAGAAGATGGGCTGGTGTCTGTGAAGGAGATGACTGACTACTGCCTTGGGAGTGGTAGAGTAAAAGGGCTTTAAAACACAAAATGGTGTGGCATAGTATCCAAGTGAGTTCTTTCTATGCTGCAAAAAATTTAGGAAATGGCAAAATATATAATGGGACAATGAAGTCAAAAGTTGAAATATATCCACTTTAGATAAAAAACAAATGAACAAACAAACAAACAAACAAACTACAGTTTGAGCTTTCAGAATTTTAAAAGCATCACTGTCATCTGAAGGCTGAGGTAACTAAAGGAGGATAGTGAGACTTTGGATATTTTGTTCAGTGATAAAGTACCAAATAATTAGAAAGACCATCTGAAAATGGAGACTGTTGTGTTCAAGACTGAACTACATGAGTTTCAAACAACCACAGGTGGCTTAGGTTACCTCTATACCATGTTTTAAATATTTAATCTAATATTTAATACTTTGAAGTTAGAACATTTTGAAATTATAATGTTTAGTATTTTGAAGTTAGAATAAAAAGTCCTAAGTTTGCCACGTCATAAGAATGGAATATGTATGTATGTGGGCATGTGAGTGTGGGTGGGTATATATGTGTACATATGCATGCAAGGGAGTGAACTTAAGAATGTAGAGAATCTAGTTTATCTTAGGAGAAATAACTTGAAGTGTACCGTTGGGGAGAGGTAAAGAATGTTTATCCATCCTGGGAATGGGCTCCCCAGGAGGTTAACACAGAAGGTAGGGTTATATCCTGCATGGAAGTGGGGTGATCTAAATTTTGAATGTGAATTGCTCTTTTTACACCTCCATCGTTGGGAATGGTGGTGGCTCTTTTATGCCTTATGCATTAACTGCTTGGAGAATTTCAAGGGTGTGTGTGTGTGTGTGTGTGTGTGTGTGTGTGTGTGTGTAGTCTTTCAACATGCTTTCTGGTCACCTGCATTTTTTTTATTGGAGGCAAAATGAACACTTGTAGACAAACCAAAGTATGTTTAAAATAAGCCAAAATAAAAATTTCCCTAGGTTCTTGATAGAAGTCTTCATGAGATATGTATGAGAAGAGGACAAAAGCAACAGTTTGGAGTTTTGCATTTGATTTAGATATGTTCTAATAAAGTTACACTGGGAAAATTGCTTTAGAGTAACTCCAGTGTGCATGGAGGGAGGCCTTATTTTTTGTTCTACTGTATCTGAGCATGGTGAGAAGATATTCGTTTTGGTGTGTATGATGCCTTGAGTCATGCAAGAACTAATGTTTTCTTTGTTTTCTCTACTTGTGTAGATTGGTGATACTTTCAAAAATCATCATTCATTAAATTTCTAGTGTCTTAGTAGTTGGAATGCTACATGACAAAGGAAATCCTTGTATGTTAAAAATCTCTTCTACGGCAGGAAATAATTAAACTCAGGGCTGAAATCAACCAAATGGAAACAAAAAGGACTATACAAAGAATCAATAAAACCAGGAGCTTGTTCTTTGAGAAAATCAACAAGATAGATAAACCCTTAGCCAGACTAATCAGAGGGCAGAGAGACAGTATTCAGATTAATAAAATCAGAACTGAAAAGGGGGACATAATAACAGAACCCGAGGAAATCCAAAAAATCATCAGATCTTACTACAAAGACCTATACTCAACAAAATTGGATAATCTGGATGAAATGGACAATTTTCTAGACAAGTACCAATTACCAATGTTAAATCAGAAGCAGATAAACCATTTAAACAGTCCCATAACCCTGAAAAAAATAGAAGCAGTCATTAAAAGTCTACCCACCAAAAAAAGTCCGGGACCAGATGGTTTCAGTGCAGAATTCTATCAGACCTTCCAGGAAGACCTAATACCAATACTTTTCAAACTATTCCACAAAGTAGAAACAGAAGGAACACTACCCAATTCATTCTATGAAGCTACAATCACGCTCATACCTAAACAACACAAAGACCCAACAAAGAGAACTTCAGACCAATCTCCCTAATGAATATCGATGCAAAAATACTCAATAAAATTCTTTCGAACAGAATTCAAGAACACATTAAAACAATTATCCATCATGATCAAGTAGGCTTTATTCCAGGAATGCAGGGATGGTTCAATATATGGAAGTCCATCAATGTAATCCACTATATTAATAAACTCAAAGAGAAAAACCACATGATCATGTCACTAGATGCTGAGAAAGCATTTGACAAAATTCGGCACCCCTTCATGATAAAAGTCTTGGAAAGATCAGGAATTCAAGGTCCATATCTAAACATTGTGAAAGCAATATACAGAAAACCAGTAGCCAACATCAAACTAAATGGAGAGAAACTTGAAGCAATTCCACTAAATTCAGGGACTAGACAAGGCTGCCCACTCTCCCCCTACCTATTCAATATAGTACTGGAAGTCCTAGCCAGAGCAATTAGGCAACAAAAGGAAGTCAAAGGGATACAAATAGGAAAGGAAGAAGTCAAAATTTCACTATTTGCAGATGATATGATAGTATATTTAAGTGACCCTAAAACTTCTACCAGAGAACTCCTAAACCTGATAAACAACTTCAGCAAAGTGGCTGGGTATAAAATTAATTCAAACAACTCAGTAGCCTTCCTCTACTCAAAAGATAAACTGGCTGAGAAAGAAATTATGGAAGTGATGCCCTTCACTATAGTCTCAAATAATATAAAATACCTTGGTGTGAATCTAACCAAGCAAGTAAAAGACCTGTATGACAAAAAATTCAAGCCCCTGAAGAAAGAAATTGAAACAGATCTTAGAAGATGGAAAGATCTCCCATGCTCATGGATTGGCAGGATTAATATACTAAAAATGGCCATCTTGCCGAAAGCAATCTACAGATTTAATACAATGCCCATCAAAATTCCTATTCAATTCTTCACAGAGATAAAAAGAGCAATTCTAAAATTTATTTGGAATAACAAAAAACCCAGGATAGCAAAAACTACTCTCAACAATAAAAGAACTTCTGGGGGAATTACCATCCCTGATTTCAAGCTATATTACAAAACAATAGTGTTAAAAACTGCATGGTATTGGAACAGAGAGAGGCAGGAAGATCAATGGAATAGAATTGAAGATGCAGAAATGAGCCCACACACCTTTGGTCACTTGATCTTTGACAAAGGAGCTAAAACCATCCAGTGGAAAAAAGACAGCATTTTCAACAAATGGTGCTGGTCCAACTGGAGGTCAACATGTAGAAGAACGCAAATTGATCCATACTTATCTCCTTGTACAAAGCTCAACTCCAAGTGGATCAAGGACCTACACGTAAAACCAGTTACACTGAAACTAATAGAAGAGAAAATAGGAAAAAGCCTCGAACATATGGGCATAGGGGACAAATTCCTGAACAGAACACCAATGGCTTGCACTATAAGATCAAGAATTGACAAATGGGACCTCATAAAATTGCAAAGCTTCTGTAAAGCAAAGGACACTGTCAATAGGACAAAGCGGCAACCAACGGAGTGGGAAAAGATCTTTACCAATTCTACAACTGATAGAGGGCTAATATCCAAGGTATGCAAAGAACTGAAGAAATTAGACTCTAGACTACCAAATAACCCTATTAAAAATGGGATACAGAGCTGAACAAAGAATTCTCAACTGAGGAATCTCGAATGGTTGAGAAGTACCTAAAGAAGTGTTCAACATCCTTAGTCATCAGGGAAATGCAAATGAAAACAACACTGAGATTCCACCTCATACCAGTCAGAATGGCTAAGATTGAAAACACAGATGAGAGCAGATGCTGGCGAGGATGTGGAGAAAGAGGAACACTTCTCTCCATTGTTGGTGGGATTGTAAGCTAGTACAATCACTATGGAAATCAGTCTGGCAGTACCTCAGAAAATTGAACATAGTATTACCTGAGGACCCAGCTATATCACTCCTGGGCATATACCCAAAAGATGTTTCAACATACAACAGGGACACATCCTCCACTATGTTCATAGCAGCCTTATTTATAATAGCCAGAAGTTGGAAAGAACCCAGATGTCCTTCAACAGAGGAATGGATACAGAAAATGTGGTATATTTACACAATGGAGTACTACTCAGCTATTAAAAACAATGAGTTCATGAAATTCTTAGGCAAATGGATGGAGCTTGAGAATATCATCCTGAGTGAAGTAACCCAATCACAAAAGAACATACATGGCATGCACTCACTGATAAGTGGATATTAGCCCAAAAGCTCATAATACCTACAACACAATGCATAGACACATGTGAGTGCTTTGGTTTTATTTTAGAAGGAGTAGCAAAGTACTCAACCAGAGCTCCCAGGGGCTAAAACTCCAGCCTGAGAACAGAAAGGGAGGGACTCCTGGCTCCACTTGTATAGGTAACTGAGGGTGGCCTCATTAGGCAGCAGTGAAAGTGGAGGGCCATGGTCCCCGAAAGTTTGGATCCCTAGTGTTGGGGAATGTGAGAGCAAGGAGACGGGATTGGGAGAATGATGGGAGCACACCCACATAAAAATTGGAAGAGGGGATATGAGATAAAGGGTTTTGGGGGGAGAAAGGAACAGGAGATAACAGAGAAAAGTAAATACATAAAATATCTGATTAAAAAAATAACAGATAATGGGTCTGGCAAAAAAAAAAAAAAAGATAGTTTACTTACTTCAAATGATTTTCAAAAGTTTCCATGAGATGCTTATTGGCTAAGATCTTATTTTAAGCTCTTCACAAAAGAATTTATGTCTCTGTTTAATATTCTTAAGAGAGATGCAAATCTTAATTTCCTTCAACAACTAACTGACAAAAGAGGAGTAATTTTACAAAAAGTAGAAGAAGCTATCACTAATTGATATATAGATTGATTAATTGTTGGCTGTTTTATAATAGTCCTTTGATGAAAGAGATTATTTAAAAAACTATATTTCTTTAAATAGTGTCTTCATGACTCTCTGAGGGTGGAAGGAGCATGCATTGTTTACTCTTAACTTTCTAAAACTGAAAGCTCACAGCAAATCTGCTGTTGATTGCCTCGGGCATTGCTGAGACCAATAAAAACTGTGCCACAACCATGTGGAAGAACCCTCATACCCTTAAATGGAATGGCCAGGATATATGGGGCCGAGGATTGATATGACTGTTTGATACCACATAATGCACAACTAAATGGCCACCAAAAAGATAAACGAATTAAATAGATACTTCCACAAACCAAGCCCAATTATAAATAAGATGAATAACAATTGACATCCAGGGAAGAGAAATTTCCCTGAGAATTCCCTTCTTTTTCCTTTCCAGGTAAAAATGAATCACCCACCGTGTCTGCTGTTGGAAGATCTAATCCTGCTGCTGCCCTCTGGACTTATACTACTCAGACCTTCGATGGGCCATTGACAAGGACATCAAATAGCTAGAGATTGCCATTACTAATCTGAAGTAATCCCTCATTTCATTGTCTGAAGTGATCTCCAAAAATTGTGAATGACTTTATTGGACTTGATTTACTCTTTTACAATTGAAAAGACTGTGTACAGCTTTAGACTGTGTATAGCCCTTAAAGAAGAATGTTGCTTTTACATAGACAAGACAGGGGGATGGTAAAGAGAGCATGAAAAAGGCCAGAGAAGGTCTTGAGAGAAGACAGAGAGAGAAAGAGAAAGATGAGAGCTGGTACAAGAATTGGTTTTCAACCTCTCCATGATTGTCAACCCTATTTCCTTCCATCTTGGGACCATTAATTGGGTTATTTTTGCTTATTTCTTTTGGTCCCTGGGCCTTAAATAGGCTGACTAACTTTGTAAAACAAAAGATAGATAATCTGATAGCAATATCTATTCAGATACATTAAGTTAGCTATGGGGGATCATGAGACTCAAGATGAGGTTGTTATTCTTTCCAGGGTGTTCCCAAATCCCATCTCTACCCAGCCTAAAAGAGGGGACTTCCACCCTTAGACCAAGCAGAGAGGGGCCACCCAGGACCCCCTCTGTCTGGCGATCTGGATTCTTGTGTAGGCTGCAAGGCTAAGCACTGCAAGGGAATATAAAAAAAAAAAAAAGTTAAAAATATGTTTCTGGGTTCTCTGAGGGACAAGCCTGACTGCATAGGGGTTGATGTCAAAAGTATCCCCTCTCCAGGAAAAAGACATCGGGACAGGTATGGCTGTCATGCCTCGCTGAACAACGACAGGAGGACTGGAGCCATTACAAGGTCCCCTTTAATTACTGGAGGTCAGGCCTCTATCCCCACCTTGGCAAGATTAGAATCGCCATAGCCCTTCTATACTTGGAGAAGGGAGGAGATGTCAGGGGCAGCTCTGCTTATATACTGAAGGCCTAAAATCATCCATAAGCCTAAAATCAGCAATAGGCCTGAATTATATGCCTGCTAACACAAAGTCTTGGGTCTCTATGGAAAAAACACTGAAACAGATGGCTATAAACTATTCTAAACAGGCAGCTTTTGTGGAAATCTACCAGCCTGAGTAGTCATAGACCTGCTAAATAGGCAGCCTTGGCAGATAGTACCAAATTAGATAAGGACAAGTGAATCATAGGCAGAGTCATAGTGACCTGACCCCTGAATCTTCACCCAGCTGATACCCTGTTCTGAAAGATATCTGTACTCCCCCTGAACACCTATGCTCCTATATCATCCCCTTCCCCATATCTTGTATTTTTGTGTTTATAACTCCCATGTTAAAAAGTAAAAATTATCATTTGATAAAACACACACACACACACACACACACACACACACACACACACACACACACAGTGTTCCCCTGGTTCTGCTGACTTAGCTCCTGACAATCTATTCTCTTGTTCTCAGAAATACTTTGAATTATAAAACGTTATTGTGGTTTTTGATAATATGCTGGGCAAAATAATCTTTATTGATCTCATTTTAAACATCAAAGTTTGTAGTGAGTTAAAATGTCCTTTATCATAATTATAGGTCATATTTATTTTCATATTATAAAATGTTAGTTAATCTGTTGAACATTTTAAAAAACTGGATTCCTTTTTGATAATTTTATATATGAACACTGTATTTACATAATTTTCTCCTTTTTTTCCTTCCACTTTTCCCAACCCCCCATACTTTTTGAATACATCTTATTGTTTAATTATTGTTTATATATGTATATGTGTATAAGTATGTATGTTTATACAAATATTGATAAATAAAGCGTTTTGGAAAAAAAGTAGGTAAAATAGACAACAATCATCTGGCCACTCCAAAAAGAACTAAATGAAGTAATAAAAGCAAATATTGAGAACAAAAAAAAATTAAAAAAATCTCTTCTAATTTTCTAGGTATTCTTTCGGCTTAGTAGTCCTTTTGCTGTTAAGAATTGTCACAAAACAATCATCTTAATAAAAATAGAAACAACTTGTAAAGTTGAACTGCAACACTGCTACCACAGAAATCAACCAATTGCTCTGAGGGACTTCTTTATAATATATGAGTGGGATGTCAGCTGAGTTAGTCATGGAATAACCTTCATGTATCTGTCCTTAGTAGCTGACTTCTTAGGGCCATCTTCTCTTGCTAAAGCTTTCAGTCTTCAGATACCACTGAAGGCTAGAAACCAGATGCTCAAACTATAAGCACAAACGTACATGTTCCAATAAAGTCATACACAAATTTGATTCATAATGTTTAGTCAAAAAATTGTTATTCCATTCATGATGTTTACTAGAAAGATGTTAGGATGTCACATCAGCATGAAGACAGCAAATACATATGTGACAATAGATTAAAGAAAAAAATTTCCTTGTATACTTGTTTACTTTTATATAAGACAGTGGTCCACACCTACACAAGCAGCAGTCATGGGTAAGTACACATAGTTACCCCTCAGCTCTGTCTCTCTCCAAAGAGGCTGGCTCTAACCCGACACACACAGATTCACCTGCATCCCAGGAGGCTTACTCCAACCCAGGACACACAGGCCAGCCAATACTGGAGGAAACCAGATGGCCAAAGGCAAGCCAAAGAATACAATCCACAGAAGCCAATGCAACTTGGCACCATCAGAACCCAGCTTTCCTACCACAGCAAACCCTGGATACCCTAACACATTTGAAGAGCAAGATTCTGACTTTAATTCCCATCTCATGAAGATGATAGAGACATTTAAAGAGAATATAAATATTTCTTTAATGAAATATAGGAAAACACAGGCAAACAGAAAAAAACCCTTAAAGAGGAAACAAACAAATCCCCTAAAGAAATACAGGAAAATACAATTAAATAGGTGAAAAAAAATGAGTAAAGCAGTCTAAGACCTAAAAATGAAAATAGATGCAACAAAGACAACACAAATGGATGCAACCCTGAAGAGGTAAACCAAAGAAATAGAACAGGAACTACAGACAGAAGCATTACCAACAGAATATGAAGAGAGAATCTCCAGCATAGAAGATACCATAAAAGAAATGGATACTCCATCCAAAGAAAATGCCAAATGTAAAAAGTTCTTAACTCAAAACATCCAGCACATTTGAGTCACTATGAAAAGACCAATCCTAAGAATATTAGGAATAGAAGAGGGTGAAGATTCTCAGTTCAAAAGGTCAGAAAACATCTTTGACAAAATCATCAAAGAAAATGACCCTAACTTAAAGAAAGAGATTGGCATAAACATACAAGAAGCTTACAGAACACCAAATAGATTGGACCAGAAAAAATTCCTCCTGTCACATAATAATCAAAACACTAAATGTACAGAGCAAAGAAAAACTATGAAAATCTATAAGGGAAAAAAGCCAAGTAACATATAAATGCAGACCTATCAAAATTACAACTGGCATCCCAACAGAGACTCTAAGAGCCAGAAGATTCTGGACAGATGTCTCGCAGACCCAAAGAGACCACAGATGCCAGACCAGACTACCCAGCAAAACTTGGATAAACCAAGCTATTCTATGACAAAACCAAATTCAAACAATACCTTTCCACTAACCCAACCCTACAGAGGGTACAAGAAAGAAAACTCCAACCCACTGGGACTAACTATACTGTAGAAAACATGGAAACAGGTAATTTCACACCCTTAAAACCAACAGAAGAGATATACATATACACATAAACACACACACACACACACATACAATAATAAATATCAAAATAACAGGAAGTAGCAATTATAGGTCATTAATATCTCTAAACATCAAATGACACATGCTAACAATATGAAAACAGAATTTTTCATTCTGATGCATGCAAGAAACACATCTTAGCAACAAAGATAGTTATTATCTCAATATAAAGGGCTAGAAAAAGGTTTTCCAAGCAAATGGATCCGAGAAAGAAGCTGGAGTAGCCATTCTAATATTTAATAAAAGAGACTTTCAACTGAAAGTAATTAAAAGAGTCAGGAAAGGACACCTAATATTCACCGAAGAAAAAAATCCACCAATAGGACATCTCAACTCTGGACATCTATGCCTCAAATGCAAGGGTACCCACATGTATAAAAGAAACATAAATAAAGCTTAAATCATACATCAGACCCCACACATTAATAGTGGGAGTCCTGAACATCCCACTTTCACTAATGGACAGATCATCAAGACAAAAAATGAACAGAGAAATAATGAAACTAACAGAGGTTATGATTCAAGTGGACTTAACAGGTATCTCTAAAATATTTCACCCAACCACAAAAGAATACCTTCTTCTCAGTACCTTATGGAACCTTTTCCAAAATTGATCATATAACCAGCCACAAATAAAGAGATGAAAGAAAATTGATATAACCCCATGTATCATCACTATGGACTAAAGCTGGACTTCAACAACAACAGAAACAAAACATATTCATAGAAACAGAAAGCCTACATATTCATAGAAACTGAACAAAACTCTATTTAATGGTCATTGGCTTAGGAAAGAAATAAAGAAAGAAATCAAAGACTTTCATAGCACACAGTTTCCTCATAGAGAAATTGGAAAATTCTCATACAAACAAATTAAAACTACATCTAAAGGCCCTAGATAAAAAAAGAAGCAAACACACCCAAAAGGAGTAGACAGCAGGAAATAATCAAGTTCAGGGCTGAAATCAATCAGAAACAAAGAGAATAATACAAAGAATCAACAAAATCAAGATCTGGTTCTCTGAGAAAATCAACAAGATACAAAAACCCTTAGTCAAACTAACTAAAAAGCAGAGAGACAGTACCAAAATAAACAAAATCAGAAATGGAAATGATGATGTGACAATGAACACCTAGGGAATTCAAAGAACCATTAGGTCTTGCTTCAAAAGCCCATAGTACACAAAATTGGAAAATCTAAATGAAATGGATGATTTTATAGATACTAATTACCAAAGCTAAATCAACATCATATAAACAATCTGAATAGCACTGTAACCCCAAACAAAATAGATGCAATCATTAAAAATTCCCAACTTAAAAAAGAAAGAGAAAGAAAGAAAGAAAGAAAGAAAGAAAGAAAGAAAGAAAGAAAGAAAGAAAGAAAGTAATATCCCCTGGCCAGATGGTTTTAGTTAGTACAGAATTCAACCAGACTTTCAGAGAAGCACTGATGTTCCTTTGAAGCTAATGCTCTTCAAATTGTTCCATAAAATAGAATCAGAAGGAACTCTACCAAACACATTCTATGAGGCCAGAGTCATCTTGATACTTAAACCATACAAAGACTCAACAAAGAAAGAGGATTTCAGACCAATTTCCATTATGAACATTAATGCAAAAATACTCAATAAAATACTCACAAACCAAATCCAAGAATACATCAAAGATATCATTCACCATGATCAGCTAGGCTTCATTCCAGAGATGCAGGGGTGGTTCAACATATGAAAATCCATCAACATAATTCATTGTATAAATAAACTAAAAAACCCTTCAAACACATGATTATTTTATTAGATGTCAAAAAAATCATCTGATAAAATCCAACTCCACTTCATGATAAAAGTCTTGGAGACAGCAGGCATACAAGGGGGATACCTAAACACAATAAAGGCAATATACAGAAAGGCAAAAACCGACATCAAATTAAATGAAGAGAAACTTAATGCATTTTTACTAAAATTGGGGACAAGTCTGTGCACTCTCCCCATATCTCTTCAATACAGTACTTGAAGTTCTAACTAGAACAACAAGACCACTAAAGGAGATCAAATAGATACAAATTGGAAAAGAAGAAATCAAAGAACTGCTATTTATAGATGACTGGATAGTATACATAAGTGACTCCAAAAATTCTATCAGAGAACTCCTACAGCTGATAAACACCTTTAGCAAAGCGTCTAAATACAAAATTAACTCGAGGGAATCAGGAGCTCTTCTATACATAAATGATAAATGGGATGAGAAAGAAGTTAAGGAAACAAAATAGCCACAAATAACATGAAACACCATGGTGTAACTCTAACCAACCAAGCAAACGATCTGTATGATGAGAACTTCAAGTCCCTGAGGAAAAAAAAATGGAGGAAAATATTAGAAGATGGAAAGTTCTCCCTTGCTAATGGATTGGTACAATTAACATGGTGAAAATGGCCATGATATTAAAAACAATATACAGATTCAGTGAATCCCCATCAAAATTCCAACATAATTCTTCACAGATATTGGAAGAACAATCCTCAAATTCATATAGAAAAAGCAAAAAGTCCAGGATATCCAAAATGATCCTGAACAATACAAGAACTTCTGGAGGTATCGCTACCCCCAATTTCAAGCTGTACTACAGAGGAATAGTAACAAAACCACTGCACGGTATTGGTATAGAAACAGACAGGTGGATCAATGGAATTGAGTTGAAGACCTAGAAATCAACCCACATACCTACAGACACTTGATTTTTGACCATGAAGCTAAAACCATACAATGAAAAAAAAGAAAGCATTTTCAACAAATGGCGCTGGTGTAACTGGATGTCTACATATAGAAGAATGCAAATAATCCATATTTATCACCCCACACAAAACTCAAGTCCAAATGGCTCAAATAACTTAACACAAAACCAAACACATGAGCAGAACACCAATGGCTCAGGCTCTAAGATCAACGATCAATAAATGGCACCTCATGAATGTGCAAAGCTTCTGTAAGACAAAGGACTCTGTCAATAGGACAAATGGTCAGCCTACAGTCTTGGAAATGATCTTCAGTAACCCTACATCTGACAGATGGCTAATATCTAAAATATATAAAAAACTCAAGTTAAACTCCATCAACCCAAATAACCCAGTTAAAAAGGGGGTATAGAACTAAACAAAAAATTCTTAACAGAGGAATCATGAATGGCTGAGAAGCACTTAAAGAAATGTTCAACCTTCTTAGCCATCAGGAAAATGTAAATCAAAAGGACCCTGAGATTTTTACCTCATTCCAGTCAAAATATCGAAGATCAAAAGCTCAAGGGACAGCACATGCTGGCAAAGATGGAGAGAACAAGGATACCCCTTCATGGCTAGAGGGAATGCAAACTTGTACAACTACTCTGGTAATCAATGTGGTGCTTTCTCAGAAATTGGAAATATTTCTTACAGAAGATCCAGCTATACTGCATCTGTGCATATACCCACAAAATGCTCCACCATATCCCAAGGGAATGTGCCTCACTATGTTCATAACAGCTTTACTCATAATGCCAGAAACTGGAAACAACCCAGATGTCCCTAAACTGAAGAATGGATACAGAAAATACCGCTTATTTATACAATGGAATACTATTCAGCTATTAAAATCAATGACATTATAAATTTTGCATGCAAGTGGATGGAAGCAGAAAATATCATCCTGAGTAAGGTATCTCAGACCAAAAAGAAAATGCATGGTATGTACTCACCTATAAGTGGATATTATTCATAAAGTACAGAATATCTATGATATGATAAAACCCACAGACCCAAAGAAATAAACAAGAATGGCCCAAGAGAGAATGTTTGAATCCCACTTAGAAGGGGAAACAAAATAGTCATAGGAGGCAAAGGGAGGGAGGGAACTAGGTGGGAGAGGGGAGTGGGATAGAAAGGGGTGTCAGGATCAGGAGTGAGGAAAGTGTAGAGGGCCAGGAGAATGAATGGAAATCTGCTGCTGCCAGGGGTGGGGGAAGGGGAGAATCTCAAGGAAGTCCCAGAGACCTTGGATAGAGGAGGCTCCCAGGAGTCAATGCAGATCACCTTAGCCAAGATACCTAACAGTAGGGACATAGAACCCGAAAATGACGTGTCCTGTGGCTAGGCAGGATGCTCAGTGGAGGGCTAAGACACCAACATACTTAAAAAATTCGCAACTGAAAATTTGTCCTGTCTGAGAGAAATGCAGTGATGGAGTAGAAACTGAAGAAAAGGCTAATAACCTGCCCAACTTGAAACCTACCCCATGGGCAAGCACCAATCCCTGATATTATTGACGATACTCTGCCATGCTTATGGACAGGAGCCTAGCATAACTGTCTTCTGAGAGGCTTTACGCAGCAGCAGACTGAAACAGATGAAGATACTCACAGCCAAATAATGAATGGAGGTTGAGACACTTATGGAAGACTGGGGAGAAGGATTAAAGACCCAGAGTGGATGGGAACGCTACCGGAAGACCAACAGAGTCAAATAATCTGTACCTGGGGAGCTATCAGAGACTGAAATGCAAACCAAATAACATGCACAGGCTAGAAGGAGGCCCCTGGTACATATGTGGCAGACATATAGCTTAATCTCCATGTCTGCGTTGTCTGGTCTCAATGGGAGAGGATGTGCCAGGATTGGGGGTAAGGAGATACCCTGGAAGGAGAAGAGGTGGATGGATGGGGAAAGGGACTTTGTACTTTGGGAGAGAGGGACATGGTAGGAGTGCAGTGTTTGGGATTTAAAAAAAAAGACAGTGGCTAGATTTGAAGTAAATGATCAGTGGAAGAGTTTTTGTATATTTGGTAATTGATCAATATGATGTCTGTATGAAAATAAAAGACTATATAATCCTAAAATTATGATGCTCAGGAAAATGAGTCAGGCAGATTATTATTTAATAATGACAGAAGACATCAATATTTTGAAAGAATAATGCAAACTAAAATATTCTTTATTTTAGTACAGAAAAACACTACTTAACATGGTACAAAAATCACCATTTATAAAGAGAAAAATTAATAAATTTGAACTCCATTTAGTTTAATATGTTCTGTTCACTTAAAGACACCATTCATTAAGTACTATTGATAGAAGTTTAGTGTCATAGAGGACTTAGTTACCAATAATCAATAAATATTTCATATTTAATACAAAAATATTATACATCAATAACAAAAGAAGATAACTTTAAAAATTACATTCGTTTCTCAGATTCCAGGGAAGTGAGAAGCTCCCAGGACCCAACAGCAATGACTTTAGCCAAAATACCCAACAAAGCAGAGATACAACCTGTAGAGACCACCTTCAGTAGATAGGAGTAGCCTCCAGTTGAGAGATGCGGCCACCCACACATCTCAAAAATTTTAACCCAGAAATGTTCCTATCAAAACAAAAGGCAGGGGCAAAAACTGGAACAGAGACTGAAGGAAAGGCCATCCAGAAACCACCTCAGCTAGTGATCCATCCCATCTGCAGATACTAAACTCCACACTATTGCTGATGCCAGAAAGTGCTTGGAAACAGAAGCCTGGTATGGCTGTTTCCTGAGAGGTTCTACCAACACCTGACCAATACAGATGCAGATACTCACAGCCAACCATTGAACTGAGCCCAGGGACACAATGGAAGAGCTAGGGAAAGGACTGATGGAGCTGAAAGGGATTATAGCTTCATAGGAAGAACAGGACCGACTGCTGGACCACCCAGAGCTCCCAGGGACTAAACCACCAACCAAAAAAGTGTACATAGAGGGATCCATGGCTCCAGTTACATATGTAATAGAGGATGGCCTTATCTGACATCAGTGGGAGGGGAGGCCCTTGGTCCTGAGAAGGCTTGATGCCCCAGCATATGGGGATGCTAGAGTGGTGAGGCAAGAGTGGGTGAGTGAATGGAGGAGCACCCTCATAGAGAAAAAGGGGAGAGGAGAGAAGAGGGATGGGATGAGGGGTTTGTGGAGGGGTAACTGGGAAAGGGTTAATGTAAATGAATAAAATGATTAATAAAAATTATTTTATTTTACAAAGATCTTGTTTTATTAATGAATAGCTTAAAAAGTATTTTACTAATTACTAAAGTACAGGGATATATCAGAGTACTTTATAATAGTCATTATCTATCTATCTATCTATCTATCTATCTATCTATCTATCTATCTATCTATCATCTATCTACTCTCTGAGACAGGGTTTCTCTATCTAGCCCTCCTATCCTTTGAGCTCACAGAGATTTCTCTGATTCTGTCTTCATGTCATCCTGACAGCCATGTTATTTAAAAAAAAAGGTTTATTGAGGGCTCACAAGTTCAAGCTATGATCTATGATAGCAGAGAAATCAAGGTGGTAAGAATTTTAAAAACTTTATCCAGGTCCCGTTTATATTCAAGATCACAAACAAACAAATGTTTACATACTTTTTGTTGCTTGCTTGCTTATGCTTAGGTCAGTTTCTATACTGATAGAGTCAGGATGCCCCTGCCTAGGAAATGGTGCTACCCATAGTGAGTTAGGCTTAGTCACACCATTAGTTTAAAACACTTTTCTATAGCTATACTCACAGGCTGATGCAATGTAGACTATGTCTCATTGAGACTGTCTTTTCAAGTGATTCTAGGTGGTGTTTATATGGTCTATGCAATCAATGCCATAAAACCACACCATGTGACAGATCTCATGTGGGAGGTTTCTTGGGGGAAGGAATATACAGAGGATACCTCTAGATGAGGATGGAGGGAAGAAGAGAGTGAGGATAAGAAGGATTGGCTTTTTATAAGTGGATGTAGCACATGAGTAGGGGGGCTAAGGAACTCTAGGTCACAGTGGGAATGTATTGCATCTTGACATCTAGTAATGACCCTGCTGTTGCTGTGTCCCTGGGGCAGGCGGTGGAGATGCTCAATTGCTAAAAGTGTCAGTTGACAGATAATATAAATACATTATTTAATATCCAGAGTTAGACTGTATTTGAAGTAATTTTGGGGCTTGTAAGTAACCTGGTGGGAATACTGCAGACTCAATGTCAGTTTTTAATCACAATTACTACAAATATATATATATATATATATATATATATATTTATACTAGGGACTCTATGACTCTATTTTCACTCCTGGGTACATATTAGAAAGAGTTTGGGTATGATGTGTGAATTCATAAAAATCTTGTTGATAAAAGTAGTGTTTCTGTTATGAAATTGATTGAGTAGAGTTCAGGGAAGTTAATATTGTGAAGTGGGCCTAAGAAGATAATGGCTGTTAGGGAGTTTATTAAGATAATGTTAGTATATTCAGCTATGAAAAATAGTGCGAATGGACCAGCGGCATATTTAACATTGAATCCTGAGGCGAGTTCTGATTCCCCTTATGTTAAGTCGAATGGGGCACAGTTTGTTTCTGCTAGGGTTGAGATGAATCATATTATAGCTATTGGTCAGGCTGGAATAATTAATCATATTTGTTCTTGGGTAGTGATGAGTATTTGTAAAGAGAATGAATCATTTATTAATAGGACTGAGAGTGGGATGATGGCCATTGTTACTTCATAGGAAATTGTTTGGGCAACTGCTTGTAATACACCAAATAGGGAATATTTTGAGTTGGAGGCTCATCCAGACCATAGAAGAGAGTATACTGAATGAGTATATGTACAGTAATAAATTTATATAAGAATATCATAATAAGAATTTAAGAATTTACAGTAGAAATTTTATTAGCTAAAATTGAAAATAATATTGTCTATCTATAGTAGAATATCAAAGGGATTATTGTACATTAATACAATAAATTACCAAATAGCAAAAAAATTAACACATATAACTATATTCAAAAATTGATAACATGTAAACATGTTGAACATGAGGAATCAGACACAGAAGGATGTATACTAATTAGTAGTACTTAATAAAATGTCAATAACTGGTTGACCTATGTTAGAAACTAATGTCAGGAAAGAGAAGAGGGTTATATGGTACAAGACTTAAATGAAGATGATCTTATTCTGATTTTGATGTGGGTGTGTTCTACATGGTGATTTATTGATGTGGACATCAGTTTTGCAGATGTTTAAAATCAAAATATTTAGGAAGAAATTACAAATCAACATCATTAAGCTTATATCACTGAACATTGATTTTGAGTAATTCCCTCAGTCATGCTTACAACTGTTCTTTTTCACAGTAATAAAAGAGCACTTTCCCCATTTCTGCTTGGGTCACTTCATAGTTTCCATTGTTACTATTTCTAACACTTGTCAGATGCCTGAAATCTCCCTGTACAGGTTTCTTCCTTTGTGTGTACAAATACGTTCTGCTGACATAGCGAATGTTAAGTAGAGGCAACTGCAAGAAAAGTTCTTCTACTTTGACACAAACTTGACTACATAGTTGAAGCTCTTATTTTTAGAAGGCAATCTTATTAGTGATGGTTAAATTTTATGTGTGATAAATCCCACCAACAACAGTGCCTCAAGCAAGGGTGTGCTTGTTTATTTGTCTTCTATCTTCCACATATATACTACGTGATCTCCATGAATCAAGGTTCACCTGAAAGTCTACCCTTTAAGTGATTAGAAATGCTGAGTGTGGTCCTTATACTCATGTCTCAGTGAGGCCATGGTACCATACAGATGTGAGTAGGAAAGGAAAGGACAAACAGAGGTGAGCAGCAGACTCGCATTATGTACTCTACAAATATGATTTGAGATGTTCAAATTATCTATAATACATGCCACACAGATAATGTTCTGGTCATATTTTTCTTCCCAACTGTCTTATTGGGCCAATTTAGAATAGATTAAAACAACGAGTTGCCTTTAGTTCTAGCAGAGGCAGGTGGATCTCTGAGTCAAGGCTAGCCTGTTATACAAAATGAGTTCCAGGACACATAAGCCTACACAGAAAAACACTATTTCAGTAAATAAATAAATAAATAAATAAATAAAACATCTTTTAAAGCTTGTTTTCTCTCTCCCTTGCAACATGCCTTATTGGAAAGTCTTATTGGTTGCAGTCTTCACTGCAGTCAATGCCTGCATCCTGCACAGTCCCACAATAAACATCACTATATTCAACATAATCTGGACAGGCCTAATAAATTTTACTGCCAATTTTTTATGGACAAATTTTTCAGAAACTTGACTAGAAAGTTTTTTTTTTTTTTTCAAAAAAATGAGTGTTTTTTTAAATGCCTTGTCAGACTTGACCTTTCTTTCTCTTTTTTTCTTTTTTTCCCAATTAGCTTTTATACCATTTTAATTACATGCAAGTATTAAAGTCAGTTCTAGTTTGAGGAAGTAGTAATAGAATAGATTCAAATAGTCAAGGAACAAACAAGACCATAAACACAAATTGTCAAAGAATAAGAAAGGCAATAAACAAAGTCCTGTGATAACTCCCATGATTACTGTTTCTAAGAGGTTATCAGGATGACCAAAATATCTGAGCCTACTTCTCCATCCTAGCCCAAAGTCATTTTCATGCCTGAAGCCTAATTCTTTGTTCAAGCCTAAAATTTAGATTCTTGCCTGAAATTACTTCATTGTCCTAGCCTAATGTCAGATTCCTGCCTGAAGCCCATTTCCTTGTCCTTGGCCAACATCAGATCCCTGCCAAGCAGCTCCCAAAGCTCTCTACATCTCCCCATTTTTTATTTCATAAACAAGACTGAGCCTGTCTTAGGTCATTCTGATAAGACTGCCTTTCTTACCCATTGTGGAATATGTATTATCAAAATCAATGCACTTATATCTTAGGCTGGTAAGGCTCTGTGCAGAATCTTACCTTTCCTTGGCTTGTCAGGCTGTTAATTTAATAACTTTGTCTGGGGGTCTATTTTCAGTTTCAAGCCAGGTACTTTGGCTGCCAACATGTTGATGTTGTTAAAGACAAGCTTTAACAAGATGGGCAAGAAAAAATGTATTCCCAGGACAAAAAGGGCTAGCACGATCAAGCTATATATGCCATTCTTGAAGTTTGACCAAAATGGAAATACTGACCTCAGGCCATGGATAATTTTATCAACACTCTTTGCAGCATCAAAGCTCAGCAGAGCAGCATTCTTTAAATTCATAAGCTCACTATGCAAAGTTAAAACTTCCAGAGAGTTGTTAGAATTAATCCAAATACCCTCCAAGTATCTTTAAACTTTTTTCTAATTATAATGACTATTATTGTAAATTTTAGAAGTAACACAACTCCATTGGTATTTGGCATGAGAGAGCTCCTTACTCTTAAACTCTGAACCTCCTTCTAATAATTTGAATAGGATAAAGAGCATCAATCCTTTGTTCCAAATGCCTATCTAAATCCTCTTGTATATTCAATACATTAGTAACATTTTTTTTTTTTTTGCTAAATGATTAAGAAAAGTAGCTGGTTTAACTTCTTGTGTCAAAATAATTGCAGAAGTAGTGATGCTAGCAATTAATGTAATTTAAGCTGTTATACCAGCAATAATCAAGCCTACTACCCTCTTGCTTCTGTTTAAAGCCTGACTCATGTCTTCCAGAACTTGCAAGCTTTTTAAAGAATACCAAGGTCCTGTAATACTCAGGGCAGTAAAACAAAAGCTGATTGATAGCCCCCATAATTGACATGCCAAGTTTCCACAAACTAACACAATTGGAAAGTGTATAATCAATACAACTTACATTAAATACTGTAGAAGAAACAAAAGTAATTTTAACATGACAATTAAAAGAGCCTTAACACATGCACTAACCCTGGTTTGAAATCCAGATCCTGTCATAACTTTATCTCTTGTTAACATAATAGACCTTTCAGTATAAGTGACGTTGATGGTCGCCTCCCACTCCCCTGTTTTCCCCTTGATTGATAAATGTCACAGTCTTCTATTTTCCTGTTTCTTTGTCTGCCCTCATACTCTTTTTGCAAATTCCCTCTTTATGTCACCCTTTCAGTGGAAGTACTGGTAAAAACTCTATTGCCTGCCATCTTCTTTTTATTCTTTACTCAATCTGAACAATCTCAGCCCCTCTCGTTCCAGTCACATCATTGACAATGTACAGACAAAGTGTCTTTCATACAAAACACCATTCTTGAAGTCTAGAGCTATCTGTTAGGTAAAAGATTTTACCTTAATATCTCCTAGACAAACCAAACTAAATATGTGCTTATTTTCTGGCCACCTTAACAAATTAATACTCATTTTTACTTTCTAATTCATTGGAGCTATTGTCACATATTTTTTTTTTCAAAAAAATTTTTTCAGTAAGGAAAAATTTTGAATTCTCCTATTGGCAAACTGAGAACTATCCACATTTCAGAATCAGGTTTTTTCCTTAGCCCGCTTTAGTGACCCAGCATCAGCAGCCTACTTGTCACCAGCCACCAAATGCAACACAATTCCACTGTCACTGTGAGTTGCATATTCTTCTGATGTATGTACCTTTTAAAGTCCCTGTTTTCATGGGTTACTCTCTCTTTATCTTCTATAGGAAGCCTTTTTTATATCCACCTCCATCCTCAATAAATCTCTCCAGTGAGGTTTGTTACCTGGTGTGACTTTCTGGCATTTGTCCATCCTTTGATTGCTGGGAAAAAAATATCATAGCACCTTCTGTTTGATTTATCTTTTTCCTAGGTTAGTATTTATCCCACTCTTAATTTCAGTACCTTCCCTGCGCACCATTACCTGTTCACTGTCATCTTTTACCTCTATGGCTGCACAGCCTTTGGACATACTTTTGTTTCATCAGTCTTGATGAAGCTACTTACTGTTCTTTCCACTAATCAGTAATAAGGTATTTTAGAAATTTACAAACTGTATTTTTTAATTCTTTCCACATGGTCATTAAAATAATTTTTCCAGTGGTATGGGAAGGATGCTTTCTAACTAGATTCCCACTAGTCTCATTAGTCTTATCTGTTGCACTGCCCATTGAATTTTATGTTCCTCTTTCATGTCTATAAAACATCTATTTCTTGTTAGTGTATAAGATGTTTTTCTCTTCCTGAGCAACATGTAATCTCATTTCTGATTTATAGTTATTACAAGGTTATACTAATTTGACACAAGTTATTTTAATATCCTTTCAGGAAAGGATATATTAAATATGTTTGTATTAAATATGTTTGTTCCATGAGTAAACAACTTTACTGTTTATATTTTAAAAACTTAGTTATGTTTGTTAATTGGTTATTAAATTTTTGTGTTTCATGATACTCTTTCATTTGTTTATTTACAAGCTGAGTTACATTTATTCTAATATCTAATGTGTCTGTCAGTTTTAAAACTTGTACCTATAAAGTATTTATGCATATAGTATATTAAAACTGAGAACCTGAATGTAATTTTGTTCAATTTTTCTGCCATTATTGAAACAAAAATCTGCTTCCCTTAATAATTAGCTTGTTTAAATCTATTATTGTTGCTTCAAGAGATTTTAGAATATACCTTGCAGCATTAAAAGATACAAATATGAAAAGTAAATTCAACAGAAAAGAGGTAGCATTTCTATGATTAACAGTAGGAATATATATATATATATATATATATATATATATATATATTCAAATGTTGGCTCAAAAAGAATAATAATTGGCCTTTCAGAAAACCAGATAGCCTGACAGAAAATAAAGCTTCTTCACTGCATAATAACCCCAAACACTAAACATACAGATCAATAAAGACTATTAAAAACTATAGGAGAGAAACCAAGTAACTTATAAAGTCAGACACAATAGAATTACTCTTGACTTCTCAAAGAAGCCTCTAAAATCAAAAGTCATGCTTTAAAAACCTGTTCACAACCAAATTTGAATATCTAAAAGAATTAGATAATTTTGTTTTTAGGTTCTACTTACCAAAGTTAAATTATGGTAAGATAAACAATCTAAATAGACACATAGCTCCTAATGTCAGAAAAGCAGTTATTAAAAGTGCCCCCAACCTGAATAGCTAGTGGTGAAATGGTTAGCACAGCATTAATTCTACCAGTCTTCTAAAGAAGATTTAACTCAAATATTTCTTAAATTGTTCTACAAAATAGAAACAGAAGGCACATTGCACAACTCATTTTGTGAGACTCAGTCAGTTATCCTGATACCCAAACAACATAAAGACCACAAATGATGAGAATAATTCCCTAAGGAATATATGTATAGAAATACTCAATAAAATTCTTTCAAACCACATCCAAGAACATATTAAAAAGATGATTCACTATAATCAATTATGCTTTATCCTAGAGATATAGGGATGATAGTTCAATATATATACAAATGCAATCTGCCATTTCAAGAAACTAGAAGAAAAAATAACCAAATTATCTTATTAGATGCTAAAAAGGCTTGTGAAAAAATTCAACACCCTTTCAGGATAAAAATCCTGGAGAGATTAGGTACTCAAGAACTATGCCTAAACAATAAAGGGAGTTAACTGCGAGTGTATAGCCAACATCAAATAAAATGGAGAGAGTCTCAAAGCAATTCCATTAAAATCAGAATCAAGACAAGGTTGTTCATTCTTTACATATCTATTTAATATAGAACTTGAAGTATTAGCTAGAGCAATAGGAAAATTAAAGGAGATCAAGATAACATAAATTGGAAATGAAGAAGTCAAAATATTTTGATTGCTGATATGGTAATGTGTATAAGTGACCCTAAAGTTTTTACTGGGGAACTCCTCTATCTTATAAACCCTTTTGGCAAATTGGTTGGATACAATATTAACTCACAGATATAGTAATCCTTCTATACATCAATGACAATGGACTGAGAAAGTATTCAGGGAAACACCACTTTTTGCAATAGCCACAAATAATATAAAATATTATATCTTGGTATAACTTTAACCAAGCAAAGGAAAAACTTGTATGATAAAACCTTCATGTCTTTGAAGAAAGAAAAAGATATCAGAAGATAGAAGGATATTCTGTTCTCATAAAACTGTAGGGTTAATGTAGTAAAAAATGAACAACCTACCGAAGCAGTATACAGAGTCAATGCAATCCGTATTAAAATTAAAACACAATGCTTTACAGGTTTTGAAAGGACAATTCTCAGCTTCATACTGAAAAATAAACAGACAAACAGAAAACCCAAGAGAGCCAAATTAATCCTGAACAATAAAAGAATTGCGAGATAGCTTATCACTCCTGATTTCAAATTATACTACAGAGCTATAGTAAGAGAGCCTGCATAGTATTGGCATAAAAACTGATGTACTGATCAATGAAATGGATCTGAAGACTCAGACATAAATCCACACACACATGAATACATGCTATCGTTTTGTAAATAAAAAAGCCAGAAATATACATCGGGGGAAAAACTATCTTCAACAAATGGTGCTAGTTAAACTGGATGTCTTCATGTCAAAGAATGCAAATAGATCCACACTTACCCTGAACAAAATTCAAGTCCTTGAGGATGGAAACTTCAATATAAAAATAGTGAACATGATAAAGGAGAAAGTACAAAATAGTCTTGAATGTTTTGCCACAGAAGTAGATTTTCTGAACAGAACACTAACATCATAGGCACTAAGATCCACAATTAATAAATGGGATTTCTTGAAGCTCAAAATATTTTGTAAGATGAAGGACACCACCATTTGTACAAAGCAACAGCCTAGAGATGAAAAAGTTTTTTTTTTTAAAACAAACTATACCTCTGATAGAATTCTATATTTGAAAATACATGAACTCAATAGACTAGATATAGATATAAAAAACAATTCAATTAAAATGAGGCATTGTTCTAAACAGGGAATTCTTTTTTTCATAACTGTAAAATTCTATTTATTCTTTGTAATTAGCAGGCATATTGTGAGAAGATATTTTGAAGGGCACTTATATTTTGTTTTCTATAATTGACCATGATGAGACAGTTTCCTAAAAGACAAATGTACTAGTCAGGACCAGCTGCTGCTGCTGATGTTGAGATGATTTAGGTAACCCTGTGCTCTGCTGAAGGAAACTGAGATATGTATCAATTCACTCAAGCTTCTCTCTCGGGCAAGGGAGCTCTCTGAAATCCTGGACCCAGTTTGGGTTGGGGAGGGCTTCCACGATCCAGAAACGTTGATTTGCGTTCTTTCAGGTGACATCATAACAAGCTATGGAACCTTGAAGGCTGTGACTAGGGGCAACCCCCTGAGTTAGACGTCATTCGTGAGGTTGCCTCTGATATGTTAGCTGCTAGGTTTAGGCCTGGTAACTTAATCGTGATTAACTAGAACGATAGTCCGATTTTGAAGTTTTGGGTAGCTGGTTACAGCACCCTAGAAGGACACTTCTGAGGATGTATTCTTATAACTCTTCAAAGTTTCCCAGAATGGTCCCTGGTGAACTGTCAACATCTGACTATTCACTAATGGGTTTCCGATATTGACAGCTTAATTATCTCCATTCTTTGACTGACCCTGACGTGCAAAGTCAACTCTGTTGAGAAGAGCACTCCTGAACCTAATAGGTTTCCGACCTTGAATCAACCATCTACTGGAAGAAGTGATTTCTTTTACATCAGGGCAAACAACCCAAGAGTACCAACTCAGAGCCAGGCATATGGTTCTTGGAAATCAGAAAGGCTGATACTGTCAAAAAAGCAATCCAAGCAATTCTCCATGTGGCAACCTATACAGGATGGTAGTGGAACAGAGACAGAGTCTGAAGCTTTGGGACAAAGTCCAAAAACGAAATACTAGGATGGAACAGAGATGGTATTTAAAGAACCTGACAAGGCTTGGAAGAAGACCCCTCGGGAGCATCAAGACCTAGAGCTTCAGAAAGACCAGCTGGGCAAGGGTCAGGTACAGAAATCCCAGGAAGAGAATCCAAGACAACTAAAACCCCTAGAGTGTATCAAAAGTCCTTCAGAGAAGGCTGTAACTAAGAGGAAGCTTGCGGATGGTCTCAAGGATCATAAGCGCCCCTATTCCATCATGGAGGAAGATGAACAAAGTCCCCAAAAGGAAAAGCACGGACGATTACTTCAACACCTTAAACGCGACCATCATGTAAGGTTAGAATCACACAGACCTCACCCAACCCTTACAAACACCTCCAAGATTAAAGGGAGTGTGTCAGGGCACAGTCATGGATCAGAAACAATGCAGAGAGATCCAGAACCATCTACACCAGACGAGAGAGAGAGAGAGAGAGAGAGAGAGAGAGAGAGAGAGAGAGAGAGAGAGAGAGAGAGAGAGAGAGAGAGGAGGTATTCATAGGAGAAATCTGTTACACAAAAGAAGGGTGGTATAAACCATGAACGAAGAAGGGGGAACAGCTTGGAGCCTGACTTACTGGGATCACCAGCTCTAATCATCCTGGATAGTGGTAGAGGCGATAGGTTACTCCCCAACAAGATGGCATACGTGCGGCAGAGAAAAAGCCTCTCACAAACCAAGAAAAGGGCAGAGAAGTCAATCAAAATTTTCATATTACAGAGGACATGGAGAAGAAAATTGAGAGTGCACTGGATCTAGGACCCCAAGAGGAAATACTGAGTAGGGGATTCAAGTTGCAGATCACCCGAAGAGATATCCAGACCCTTGGGAATGGTCAGTGGCTCAATGCTGAGGTTATCAATTTCTACATGAACCTTCTGGTTGAGAGAAGTGAAAACCAAGGCTACCCAGCTCTTCATGTGTTTAGCGTTTTCTTTTACCCCAAGCTAAAGCATAGAGGTTACAGTTCTGTGAAAAGATGGACTCCAGGAATCAATCTCTTTGACAAAGAACTTATTTTGGTACCTATTCACTGCAGGGTACACTGGAGCCTGGTGGTACTCGATTTGAGAAAATGAAGTATAGTATGCCTTGATTCAATGGGACAGACAGGGAAGACTATCTGTGAGATAGTCCAATATTTACAAAATGAGAGCAAGACATGAAGGAACATTGAGCTGGACCCTTTGGAGTTGAAGTAATACAGCATGACATCAGAGGAGATTCCTCAGCAACTGAATGGGAGTGACTGTGGGACGTTCACCTGTAAATATGCAGATTACAATGCTAGAGACCAACCTGTCACCGTTCTCTCAGCTGCACATGCCTGTCTTCAGGAAGAGGATGGTATGGGAAATCCTGCACAGTCACTTACTGTAATAACATCCACCTGATTACTGTGGTCACCACCCTTGTATTTTTCATCGATGCTTCTAATATACTTCAAAGAGGATGAGTTGAAGAGATTTAAAACAGGTACTGAGCTGTCTGACCGGATGAAGCCCACTCTCTTTAATATAGTCCTATTCTGGGATGTCAAACTGCTGCCCTAATGCCATCTCTAGGATGCATGCAACAACTGCAGGTTTAGATACTGCTGCTGTCCAACCTACAGGAGACCACGTGTTCAAGAAATACTGTTTTAATGCTGGATTTAGTCAATAAATTGCTGTTTTTTTGTTTTATTTTGTCTTGTTTTGTTGTGTTGTGTTTTTTATTTGTGTTTTATTTTTGGTGTTTTTTGTTTTTGTTTTTTGTTTTTTGTTTTTTGTTTTGTTTTTTGATTTTTGTTTTCTAGTTTGTGTTTTGTTTTTGGTTGTTGTTTGTTTATTTTGTTTTTAGTTGTTTGTTGCTTTTTGTTTAGATTTTGGGTGATTTTGTTGTTTTTGTTTATATTTTTGTTTGTTGTTTTTTGTTTGGGTTTTGGCTTTTGTTTTTTGTTGTTTGTTGTAGTTTTGTTTTTATTCTAAGTTGTTTTGTTGTTTGTGTTTCTGGTTTTATTTTTTGTTTTTTTTTGTTTGTGGTTTTGATTTTGTTTTATTTTTGTTTTCTGTTTTTTTGTTTGTGTTCTTGTTTTTTGTTGTTTGTTGTTTTGTTTGTTTACGTTTTTGGTTTTGCTTTTTCTTATTTTTTGTGTTTTTTGGTTCTGGTTTTTTTTTTGTTGTTGTTTTGTGTTTTTGTTTTGTTTTCTTTTGTTTTTGTCTTCCTGACCCCACCACAGTGATTACTTTCCTTGACTCACTTGCAAACCTTGGCCATTATCATTTTCCAATCCTCTTGTCCTCGTTCGAACTGTTTATTTCCCAAAGGAATGTCCATCACAGTGCCATTCTCTGCTGAAGATGAGGAGGGATATCAGCAGGAAGAGGCAGAATCTGTTCACTGGCATCTCTAATGCTGGAGTTGGATGCTCTTCAGTTAAAGCTGGGGGTAGTGGTGGTGTTTTTTTTTTTTTTGTTTGTTTGTTTGTTTTTATTCTTGAAAATAGTATATGAAATGAAAATGAGTTGCACAGATCGGTGCTGTTCAGAACCACCGTACTCTACTGAACTATACTGTTCAGGATGTAGAACTGCAGCCAAACTACTGACTGGACTCTAGGACTATTAAGAAAAGCACCATGGTCACTTAAAGACTTGGTTGTTCCCAGACCTGCCTTAGTTTTGGAAGTTGATTTGAAGTAACTGTAATGGCACATGTCCATTTTTTTTTATCTCAGGTCTCACTGAATGCAAACTTCATCTAGGGGTGTATTGAATTGTTTTATTTTTTCTTTTTCAAAAGTTCTATTCTTATTCTTAAAAAGGTTTGGTATATATTAAGATAAAATTGAGTTTTTTTTTCTCATTCATTAACATTCCCACCAAGGAAGTTGGGGATTTAATATTTAGGGTTGATACTGCCAGTTTTAAAATAACCTATTTTACATGTGATAGTTTGTATTTAACTTTTCTATTCATTATCTTATGATTATGATGCAATTTTTACTTAATAAAGTTTAAAGTTATTTAAACATTTCACAAGTTCTGGTGTTTCCTGTTTCTTTTATGGAATAGTAATAAAACCTGGATTGTGAGGTGAAACCTCAAAAGCAGGTGTTGAGGGCTTAACTCACTAGTTTAAGCCTTAGATTCATTGTACATATCAGTGATTGTTATTCTGTCCTGGGCCTCTGCAATGGAATTAGAATGTTCCAGAGAGCATTCACTCCTTTATCTTGGGTTGTGGAAGAAGAATATATGTGGAGTTCAGTTGAGCAGTGTCCAGCTGAGCTGTAGAGTGGTAGCAAAGGACAAATGTATTGATACACATGGGGACACTTGTCATTGAAGCTACTTTGCATTACTGTAAAGGGAACTCAGGGAGGTTCATTGCTCACTGCCGCCACAGACTGAGACTGACACTGGAAAAGGAAACAGTATCTTTATAGTTTTACTCAGATATATGGAGGGAAAATGTTTCAATTCTCTTTTTATCTATAGCAAAGAGATTATGTATAGAAAAGACTAAACAGAGTTGGGAGAATGGCTCAGTTGGCAAAGTACTTGCCTGTCAGTGTGAGGATCCAAGTTTCACCAAGAACCCCATTAAGATAAACCATGATGAGTGGCCAGGAGAAGGAAGAGACCAGGTTCTTTATGGCAGAGTGGTTTTTCATCTCATCTCTTTTCTCTAGCCCTCCTCCTTCCTTGAGAGTATGTTTGTCCTAATCAGTCTTTCTTGCTATTTATGCAAGTTGAAGTCTCTAATCAATTCCTCGAGGACTAAAGATTCTAGAAATCCTCTAGAGGGTCTTCTGAACCTTGTTATCATCCAATATCAGTGGTGTCTATGTTCAAATGCTTAATGTGTACACTTTCCTAAAGAACATCACATGAGCTGGAGCAATGGTTGAAAAACCTGAAGCTTGGTGGTAGATGGAAGAGCTTACCTTGTTTAAGTCTGTATGTTTAGTCCTCAGTACCTGCTCAAGACCTCAGATTCACCACTCTCTGGTGTGTTTCAACAGGAAGTCAGCTTCCGGGCCAATGCACCAAATGCAAGACTCTAGGGAGCAGAGCCTTAGGTTACAGGTGACCCCTGAGCAAACCATGTGGAGATGTGAATCAATGCAAAAATCAAGAGAAAGTTTAATAATCCAATGCATTGGGGTCACCCTGCACCCAAAGGAGAGGCAGTGACCTGGGAATTTTTAATAGAAAAAATTCAAGTGGTTGAGAAAAATTCAAAAATATGTCTAACATCTACCCAGAAAATGTAAATTCAAACTAATTTGAGATTCCATCTTACATCTGTCAGAATAGCTAAGTGACAGCTTATGTTGGTGGGGATGTAGAATAAGGGAAATATTCCTGGTGGGAATACAAAAATGTACAGCCACTATGTAAATTAGTGTGGCATTTCCTCAGAAAAGTGGGAATAGTTCTACCTCAAGATCTAGATATTTCATTCTTGGGTATATTCCCAAGGGACTGGCCACCCAACTACAGGGATAGCTGCTCAACCATTTTCATTGCTGTTCTATTTATGATAGCCACAAATTGGAAACAATGTAGATGTCCCTTAACAAATGGCTGAATAAATAATATGTGCTACATTTACCCATGGAGTATTATTCAGCTGTTAAAAAATGACATCATGAAATTTGTAGAAAAATGGATGGAACTATGTTATGGGAGATATTTAAATCTCCAACCCAATCAGGACCAGTTAATAAAAACATGACTCAGTAATTATGAATATAATCTGTAAACCTAGGTTGGACAGATACCCCTACACTACTCTGTTCCCTAGCTATGAGACCCTTATAACTTGAGGGTTTTCTAGACCCTGCGTTTGTCCTTATACCTGCTTCCCAGTCATCCTTCTCCATCATCTTCCATCATCTTCTTTCTTCTCCCCAACTGTCCTCTCTCTCTTCGCTCCCCAGTCTTTGTCTCTGTTGTCTCTGTCGTCCATTGTCTTCCTCCAGTTGTCCTCCAGTCATTCTCCCCCTGCTCTCTTACCACCAACATTTATATCTCTACACCCCTTCCTTTGTCCAATCACTGGCTCCAGCCTTTATCTTACAAATTAATATGGGCAGAAGGTTCACTAGAAATCACCTGTGTAACTCACACCTCTTCTGTAGCCCTTCACAGGAAAGGGGAATTAGTATCAAAATACAAGGCCGGGCTATACACAACAAAACTAGAGAAAAAAAATCCTCCTGAGTGAGGTAACTCAGACTCAAAAAGATTAATATGAGATGTACTCACTTATAAATGAATATGCTCTTAAATAAATATTAACCAAGCTACAATTCACAGATCCAGAGAGGTATGGTATATATAAGGGGTCTAGGGTGGACATATGGATATTCCTGAGATTGAGAATTGAAATAGATTTTACAGGTTGACTTGGGGGCATAAATGGGGAAGGGAATAGGAGGATAAAGTGGGGATGGAAAAAGTAGAGAGAGGAAGAGGATACAGAGTGAAACATCTGGAATTGAAGTGCATTTTAAGGGTAATTGAAACAGTGGAAACTTTCTAAGTATATGAACATGATTCTAATGAGGTCTTCTAATAATGGAGGGTAGGATAAACTGTGCCCTATTTAATAATATTGTTTCCATGGAATGGGAGATTGCAATCCTGAAAGTATCATTGAATGCTGGGAGTATTACAATATGCTGAAATTGAACAGTTTTGATTATTTAACTGGAAGATAATAGGGAGCTTAGCTTCTCATTGTTGGAATGGGAGAACTATAACAATTAAGGAGACAACACATGAATGACCCTTGTAGTAATAGATGATAATTATTTCATGTTTAATGTAGAAATTGGTTTTCCTGCATGAGTTAGGAATTTTATATACCATTGCTTTACAGCTGACAGCTGAGAAGTCACAGATGGAAAAACAACACAATAACAATGGAACCCTCTACCTCAAAAACTCAGGTTTTCATTGCATTCTTTAATGAAAATAACCAGGGTACTTGGAAAAAATGCTTGGGACAGCACATAAACTATAAGAGATAACCCTGTAGTATCTTGCAGTACCAGAAAGAAAAAAAATGAAACAGTGAAGCAAAAGCAGACAATAATGGGGATATGTCACAGAGACAGATGAGCTAACTGAAAGGATTTTCAATGGTCAAACTTGAACAAGTGCAAGGGTAAAATAAGTGCAATTGTTTTCACAATAAAAGAATAAAGTAAATATATTAAACTAAACACACATACACAATTGGGATACTCATCCCCAACACACTCTATTTTGCCCCTTCTCTTTGTTAAACCCCTGAAGATTTGTTTTCTCTAACTCACAACTTAAGTATAATCAAGGGAAAGCTATTTAGTTATTATGTGTGAAGCATTTCACACTTACGAGGTAAGAAGAATTCAAAATTCCCAAGGCCATTCAAAACACAAAAATACACTGTAGCTAAGAGGAACCTGGAAAAAATAAAACTTAAGTGTATTAAGGCATACTAAACTGTAAAGGATATTAAACAAAGCTAGGAAATATGGATAAGGTCTATCAGGCAAAAATTTATCAGCATCTATGTATAAATTGCAACAAAAGTCCTTATAAACTGAGTCTCCAAATTCCAGTTAGGTTCATTTCTACAAATTCAGAACCAAGGAGTTTCCCTTTAATGGGCCAGCCCCTGATTTGCTGTAATATAAGGCCTATTATTCTTCAGCTGTCTTCATGGTCATGTTAGAGGATTTTGCCAACACTATGATGACTCCACAGATCCAGCCTCTAGGCTTGCATTACAAATACAGTATATAAAATTTCCCCTTTAGGGACAGGCACCAGAAATTCTAGTTGGACCCAACACTAGATAAACCCACATGGACCCAGGCTTCATATTCTTTACCCATAGGTCCAAACGCTAGGAGAGAAAGCCACAAACTGACTGTACATGGGATGGATACCCAGGTGGAATGGTCTCCAGATGGCCCCTCCTTCAGTTTCTGTCCCACATTTTGTCGCCATATTTGCTCCCTTGAGTATTTTTGTTACCCCTTCTGAGTAGGATTGAGGCATCCCCACTTGGTCTTCCTTCTTCATGAGCTTCATGTGGTCTGTGAGTTGAGTCTTCGCTATTCCAAGCTTTTGGGCTAACATCCGCTTATCAGTGAATAAATACCATGTGTTCTTTTGTGATTGGGCTACCTCACTCGGGATGATATTTTCTAGTTCCATCCATTTACCTAAGAATTTCTTGAATTTATTATTTTTAATAGCTGAGTAATATTCCATTGTGTAAATGTACCACATTTTTTTTTATCCATTTCTCTGTTGAGAGACATCTGGGTTCTTTCCAGCTTCTGGCTATTATAAATAAGGATGCTATGAACATAGTGGAGCATATGTCTTTGTTATATGTTGGAGCATCTTCTGGGTATATGCCCAGGAGTGGTATAGCTGGATCCTCAGGTAATGCTATGTCCAGTTTTTTGAGGAACCGCCAGACTGATTTCCAAAGTACTTGTAGGAGCTTGCAATCCCACCAACAATGAAGGAGTGTTCCTCTTTCTCCGCATCCTCGCCAGCATCTACTATCACCTGAGTTTTTGATCTTAGCCATTTTGACTGGTGTGAGGTGGTATCTCAGGGTTGTTTTGATTTGCATTTCCCTGATGACTAAGGATGTTGAGCATTTCTTAAGGTACTTCTTGGCCATTCGAGTTTCCTCTGTCGTGTAGTCACCTAAGCTAGACACTGATGTGGGTGCCTGGAAGTGCACGCTGACAAGAACCTGATATAGTTGTCTCTTTAGAGGTCTGCCAGAGACTGACACATTCAGAGGATGATGCTCACAGCTAACTACTGATCTGATCAAGGGTTTCCCAATGAAGAAGTTAGAGAGAAGACTGAAGGAGCAGAAAGGATTTGTGACCCCATGAGGAAAGCAACAATACCAACCAACCAAAGCTCCCCAGGGTCTAAACCACCAGCCTGGGAGCACATAGGGAGGGATCCATGACTCCATCTGTAAATGTAGGGGAGGATGGCCCTGTTGGACATATGTAGGAGATGCAATTCTTGGTCCCATGAAGAATGAACACTGATCGGGGGTGGGGGGAATGTGAGGGTGGGGAGGTGGGAGTAGGGAGGTAGGTGAGAGCACAGCCTCATAGAAGCATGAGGAGGGGGATGGGATAGGAGGTTTCTGGGTGGTGGGGGGAAGTGGAGTAAGGGGATAAAATCTGAAATGCAAATATAATACCCAATAAAAAAATAAAAAAAAAATTAAAAAAAAGAAAGCCAAGAACTCCCATCAGTAAGTCTATCTACATTTTCTTCTAGTAAGATTAAGGAGAGTCTGTGGATGTGCTGTTGATATGCTTTTTCTACTAAAGCCAATGTATAAATGTGATACAAAAATGATATATTTGTATATAAATACAAGGATAGGAGCATACGGCATCAAAGACAACAAATAATTGGGGAAACATCAGACTATGTAGTGGGTTGGACTGATGTTGCTTGTATTCTAATGATAAGTGTAAGCCCCAAGATCTGGAGTCTGCATGTAGACCTATAATCCTACTTCCAAGTTATTTCTGATTGGTAAATAAAGATGCCAACAGCCAATATCTGGGCAGAAGGGATATAGGTGGGGTTTAGATTTCCTAGGATTGAGATCAGAGGAGAACCACAAGGAGAAGAAAGTATAGGAGGAGAAAGGAGAAGTGGCCATAGTTAGGTGAGCCATAAAACCATGGCCCTGAGGGCTGGCTGATTGGAGTTAAGAGCAGTCCAGATGAAACATAGTAAATAGTAAGTAGTAACTCAGGGGTTATTGATAAGTAGATTCTAATAGCACAGAGTGTAGGTATCTGACCAGCTTTAGTATTGATTAAGGATATTGTAAATATAAAGGCTCCATGTGTCTTTTATCCTGGAACTAAAGGGTTAAAGGCAAATTTAAAAACCCTGGGTCAGGATTAAAAATTTGTGCAATACTATGCAATGAACAGTATGGAGATCTTCAAATTGACTGAAAAAGAATTAAGGAAAATACTCAAAGAAATTCTGTGAGTCAAAAACACAGCATTTAGACAAAAAATGGCAGCAAGAGAATGATCTGTGAGAAAAATTGGAAGCTAAACATAATCTTGAACTGAAGTGCAATTATAAAGCTGTTGGTTTCTGCTAAGATATGAATGCCACTATTGCATCCTTAGGATTATCATGCCATGTTGTTCAATGTGGTTCACAGTTGACACTTTTGGTTGCTTCTCTCTTTTGGAATAATACCTTCTTTTGTATAATACCTTCTGGTACCAGGAAAGATAGTCCTCAGTGGAAAACATTCAAATCAGATCTAGCTCAAGATCCGCTAGGGGTTGTGCCAGAAGTACATGGTGTCCTTAGCAATAGAAAGTTGTCTTCAAATCTCTCTGAGGCAACAAAGGGCAACAGGAATCACATTTGCAGTTTTGGGGTTACTTGGATTACCCTTCCTAACTGCTCAAAAGGAGGCTTCCAATGTTTGGTACTGGGGCATTTGTAAGTCAAGGATTCTTAGGGGAAGGTTTGTCATAAGTGATATAACTTAATTTAAGCTAAACATGTGTACATATAGACCTCTATGTAGTGTGTATAATTTTAGGTAAATAACTAATAATATATCATATCTTTTAAAGACATCTAGTGTTACTACCTCTTATAAAGTATCAAGGAAATGTCTATTTGTAGAAGAAGAAGATCATTATTATTTTTTTAAACATAACTGCTGAAAAGGTAGAAAACAGTGATTGTGGGGTATCCAGAGCCAGCTGATATATCTATAACATAACTCCTGCACCTAAGGATCTTGAGACAGGAATCAGAAAGATTGTAAGAGCCGGAAGACCAGGAAATCTGATGTGAGCATGTCTTTTAGAAATGACAAGAATGCTATACCTCAGCAACATAGCTACTACACAAGACCTAAAAAAGGCACAATACTTTTAGTCCTGCTAATGTAAAAATGGAATCTCATGGGGCTCCTATTATAGGCAAAGAACCATAAGCAACTAAGAAATGTAGAGAATAGGATAGTCTTCCAGTCTTCCTTAGTTATGAGAATGCTCAAATTGGTTATCCAATTATAAATGGTCAGCTCTGAAACCATATATGTGCAGCTAACACTGTATATATGACTATATAGCCTGTATAACACTAAACAAGGAATATAGTTATATGTGTAGTTATATGTGTAGTTATATGTGTAGGCAAAAAACATTAATACACACATATAAACATTATGCAATCATATATACATTAGAAGAGGCCTTGTTTTTGAGAGGGAGAAAATCATTCCATGCCCCTTTGTTCACTGTCTGTGAACAGTGATGTTTCTAGCTTATACAGAAAAAAGTTTAAAATATAGTACCACAGAAACCCCAAATAGCTAAAGCAACCTGGGCAAGAATAAAACTGAAGGCATCATCATACTACTTGATTTAAAAAAAAAAAACTGTAATGTTATCTTAAGTAAAATAATGTCATCCTGACATTGAAAACTAAACATTTTTTGCTTGGAGAGGGAGTCAGTGGTATAGTCACTGGAAACTTGTCCTTATAATTCCTCCACTTACTCTCATAAGGCAACCTATTTTATTTAATAATAATAATAATAATAATAATAATAATAATAATTTAATAACAATAACACATGTTATTTAATAATAACAGTATTATTAAATGTAATGGGTCACCAAAAATAGAAATAAATAAAAACCAACATGTAAGTTGGAAGGAGACTTGCTTGGAACAAGAAAAGATTTGTTGAGAAGAAGAAAATGATAAAAGAGGAAAATGGGAGAAGATGATCAAAGTACATTGTAAATGTATTATATATGGATAAAATTATGACATAATACATTACAAACAAAAATATTCATCCCAAATATGTAGATTACTTACAGAACAGAAAATTCAGAAATAAACCCTTGGGCCTTTACTATCAATTTATTTACAATAACAGCAATAAAGGAGCCTTTGCAATAGCTGATGTTTTGCATACAAAACATAAATACACAAAAGAGTAAAAATTGAGTTGTGATACTGTAGAATATCCTATGCCAATGGTAAATGAATTTAATAATTTCATACTCACACAATTCTCTTTGTACATTCCCTCAAAACTTCAGAATTATTATCTTCAGATTGGGTAGTTACACATAAAATTCATTTTTGTATAAAACAAATTCAGTGAGACTCTTTCCTCTTGTTTTTATGGTAGGGATGAATCACGCTATAAAAATTCAATATTGAGTCTGCTTGAACAGTTGTATGATCATTTAAATTTAAAATTTTGAAGAAATAGCCTCTCTGCACTTTATGGAGAATGGCAAACAGAGGAGCACAGAATGCTTTCTTTCACTTTGTTCTTGTTTCATCACTTTCTATCATCTCATCAATGGCACTCCAGAAAACCTGAAATTGTTTGACAATGCAACGGGGGAAAAACAGAGGACCTACTTCATTGTGACTAAGGCAGGTTTTAATATGAATTTTCATTGTTTTTTTTTCTCTGACTCTTAATTATAAAGATGGAGTTATTTGAGGATTCTAGATTGTAACAAATAAGAAAATATACAACAGATAATTTAATAAAATAAGTGAAATTAGGTCATATTCAATATCTTTTGAAGGGTCAAAAATCATTCAAATCATTTAAAAATGATTTGCAATAAATTATGTATTGATGTGATAAAAAAATAACAAATTAGTAAACTTTAATGATGACAGAAATTATTCACTTTTATACTTCTACAATTCTATGAAATCATCTTTGTGACTTATTTTTTATAATTAAAGTATAAGGCAGATATTTAAGCATTATAAACTTATATATTCTGTGTGATACTAAGATATATATGATCTTTGATAATCTAATGTGGGATGATAAGAAAGGCAAGTGTGAGCATTACCTCCTACAGAAGAAAAGATGTGTGAGTATATTTGATATGTCTAAGACACATCTTGCCTTTGAATGATATATTGCTTATGGACTTGAACTAGAAAAGGATAATGAAGAGCTTCACTGTTGAGGCCTGAGCTACCCCACGTTGGAGGTCAAAATGTTGAGGACCACTCTGTCCCACACTGGGGATCAGAATGTCCCAGACTGCTCTGCTGCTCCAGTCTGAGGGTCAAAGTCTAGCAAGAGAGAGAGTGTGGGGAAGAAGGGGAAGAGACACGAAGAATAGAGACAAGCCAGAGAGTCTGTAGTCAAGTCTCCTTTACTATCTCCCATTCACTATATCCATACCTCTTATTCACTATTACAAGAAAATCTTGGGTATTTATAAGCGCAAGTAGGAAAACACAGGTGAAGACATTCCACCACGTGTACCATGTAGCTGGGGTCACTAAACAGCAAAACAAGTTATGTGGGATAAACAAGATGTTTCTCAGAGTGTGTTCAGCTGTTGTAGGCTGTTGAAAAACAAGTCTCTATCAGGGTATATGGTTCAAGATGGCTGCTAAGTTGATAGCTGCTTTCTGTTTAAAGTCAGCTCCCAACACTTCACCATCTAAAAAAGTTTATGCTTTTACACAATGTATGTTGCAGGATCTTCTTTCACAAAGTGATTGGTGAGTTTTGTATAGCTTGTATCACCTGAACACAAAATAATATACCTTCTTTCTCAACACTTCATGGAACTTCCTCCAAAACTTATCACATATGAAGAAACAAAACAAGTCAATGGATATAAGAGAATTGAAATAACACCTTGAATATTACCTTACTACTATGGATTAACAGAATCAAAAGGAAGCTTACAAACTAATGTAAACCAGATAATTTACTTCTGTGTAGAAAATAGGTCAAGACAGAAATTATGGAACAAAATAGAGCAAACCCAAAGACTTCTTAGAATTAAATGAAAATAAAAACACATCATATCTAAACTTATGGGACACATGAAGGCACTTCTAAGAGGCATGTTTATAGCACCAATTGCCTACATAAACAAATGGGAGAGACCTCATACTATTAACTTCACAGCACACACAAAAACTCTAGAACAAATGGAAGAAATCACACCAAATAGTAGTAGACCACCATAAATAATCAAACTCATGGCTGAAGTTAATAAAAGAGAAATGATAGCAACAATAAAACTAATACAAAGAATCAAAGAAACAGAGTTGGTGTTTTGAGAAAGTAAGAGTGACAAACCATTAGCTAAATTAACTCAAAGTTGAATGAAACAAGAAGATCCAAATTAACAAAATTAGAGAGGAAAGAGGGGGGCATAATGATAGATACTGAGGAAATCCAGAGAATACTTTAAAAATATGTACTCTACCAAATTAGAAAATATAAAGAAAATGGCTAATTTGCCTGATGCATACCACTTACCAAAGTTAAACTAAGATCAATTTAAACAGGCCAATATCCCCTAGTGAAATAGAGCAATAATTTGAAGTCTCCCAGCTAGAAGAAGTAGAAGACTAGATGTGTTTTATTACAGATTTCCACTAAACTTTCAATGAAGAGTTAATGCCAATACTTTTCAAATTATGCTACAAAAGTGAAATAGAAAGAATATCTCTCAATTTAATTATGAGTCCACAGTTCCTGTGATACCTAAGCCACATAAAGACCTAAAAATATAATTATAGACAAATTTTTAAATTGAAAAAAGATGCTTAAGTTATCAATAAGATACTTGCAAACTGAACTCCAGGACACATCAAAAAAAGTGCTCTACTATGATTAAGTTGGTTTCATCCCAGAGATCTAGGGATAGTTCAACATACATAAATCAGTAAGTGTAATCCATTATATAAATAATCTAAAAGACTAAAGCTATACCAACTAAATGGAAAAAATGAAAACATTTCTATTAAAATAATGGAAACAAGATAATGTTGTTCATTTTCTCTATTTCTAACCAATATAGTACTTGAAATCTTACCTACCACAATAAGACAACTGAAGATGATAAAGGGGGATACTAAGAGGAAGGGAAGAAATCAAAGTATCGTTATTGCAGATGATATGACAAAACATGGAGAAATCAAGCTGAATTCAAGGACACATCAAAAGGTGATCTATCATGCTTAAGTTGGTTTTATCCTAGAGGTGTAGGAATGGTTCAGCATACATCAATAAATGCAATCCATCATATAAATACAGTAAAATTCTAAAGCCATATCAACTAAATGGAGAAAAACATAAAGTATTTCTACTAAAATTATAAACAGGACAAGGTTGGTTATTCTCTCATTAGGAAAATACAAATCAAAACTACTATGAGATTTCATCTTAAAGCAACCAGAATAGCAAGATGAATAAAACAAATGACACAGCTCATGTTGATGATGTGTGTGAAATAGGGAGAGCACCCATTCATTGATGGTAGAGTGTAGACTTTTACAACTATGCAAATCATTATGGGAGTTCCTGTGGAAGACAAAAACCATTTCATCTGCTGGAAATGTCAAGCTGTTACTGACTTGAAAGCTTTATCTCTACTGGCTAGCTTTGATTCTGATGGAAGCTGGTATTTATAATACTGAAAGAGAGAAATCAATCAGCAATTTTATGTAGTCATGACCTCTGATAGATCTAACAACCACTGATCTGGCAAGACATTGCCAGTAGGCACTATTGTGCCTACTGGTACAATAGTGGCACAAATAGTAGGACAAATTTTATGAGAGTAACCCACTATTATCTGGTTAGATTTAAGGCCTGTTTCACAAGATGAAACTAATGGCTGGCATTGTTATCAAGGCCAAGTACCTGTGGCTGACAAGTTTTGGCCCTACCTGTTGGAGAACCTATTGTATTATTCTGTTCAATGGACATACTTTTCAACTGATTCCTTATGAAATCATTGTGCCCATAGTTTAGTAAACTTCCCAACCCTCATCAGAGTAGTTTCTTTTTTGCAGAAGATGATGATTAACACAGAGATCCACAGCCAGTTAAGGTACAGAGAATAAGAGATGAACTGTTTCACATTAAGAGGAAAATCTATATCATAGCCTTTTCTATCCAAGCTGAGGGACCCAAAGAAGGGTCGGGGCTGTGAGAAATAGAGGTGACATATAATTACAATGAAATCATGTTGAATATAACAGGACTGTTGTGTACATGAACCCACAGTATTTGGGATAGTTTGAACAACACCTGTAGAAACTCAAGCTAGAATAAATGCCAACAATAAGTCACAGAGATTGACACAAAGTTTTATCTTTAGATAAGAAACTACTCATAATTGAGATACTGACAGGAGAGTAATTTTTCTTTAAGGTTGTGGCCTCAGGTAGGTCAACCATATTCCCCTAGATGGCCACCTAGAGAAGAGTGTATGTGCAACCTAAATTGTACTTGACGGTTGAAGAAAAAAGGGCACAAATTTTCTGTTGTAGCAATGCAAGTAGAACAGTTGTGAATATGATTAAAACACATTGTATGAAATCTTCCGAGAGTAAAGATATTTTTAAAAGTGACCTTTTAGATGTTGTAATTAGTGTAATTTTTTTCTGACAATTTTTCCATTTTAATGACTTCTAAGTATAGTGCTGAGGAGAGTCAGTAAGACTGATGTACCTAAGGAAAATGTGTCAGTTTCATTTAGGCATGAGTTAGTGTTATGAATGGGAATTCATTGTTAGTGTTTCAACAGAAAATGTTCAGAACAAGTCTTCAAACAGAAGCACAACCAAAGCAAGGCAAGTGTTCCACAATTGGTGGAAATTTGATCAGAGACTAGAAATAGTCTCTTTCTGTGTTTTCCCTAAGAATAGTGATTTTGTATTTGTACCTTCACTCCATAAATATATTAAGCAATTTTATAGAAAAAAAATCTCTAAATGGCAGAAATCAACTACACCTAAGAAATATTAACCAATCAAATCATGGTAGAGCAATGCCACAACCAAAACAAACTGACAGAACAAGAAATTTCCCCCCAAAACCCCAAATCAACCAAAACCAACCAACCAACCTACCAAAAATAAAACAGAAAACAACAACCACTAAACCTGAAAGTAAGGAGTATTCTTTGAGATAAGCAAAAAGATGTGAAAAGTGTTAAGATACAAAAATATGTGCATTTAATAGTATTTAAATATAGATAATAAAGTAAAAGTTAGAAAAAGGAGATTCATAATCAGAAATAGAAATTTCAATATATGTCTCACAGTAGCAGAAGAAGAAATTTAACAACCATAAACTAAAAAATGTCTGGAAAATTTCAATAAGCACTTGTTCTAGTTGACAAATAGAATATCCCTTCTATAATCAGTGTTCACTATGATTCTCAACAGACACATATATCCACCATTTACTGAAACTAACTACATGAGGGGTCATGAAGGAGTTTTAAAAATATCTCAAATGAATAAAAAATGACCAAAAATATCTTGACTCTGCTATCAGTGGAACTAAGCTACATAAAAACTAACAGCCAAACAGATCATGAGAAAAATTTCTTATTGGTTGAATGTTCAGCAACAAATTTAAATACCCACAGCTTACAAAAAATCACAATAAAATATTTTAAATGGAAAAAAATTTAGAACAGCAGATTTGTGAGATGCAAATAAAGATTGCTAAGAAATTTATGGCTTACCTCACTGAATGAAGGAGAAAAGAAAAAATAGATTCATATCAGGGATATATTTTCATCTTAAGTTAAACATATTAAATCATCAAAATGGGAAAAAAGACAAATGAAAGAGAAAGGAGTCACATAAGAAAGAATGTCCAGCTTGTGGCTGGGGCAGACACCTAGTTGGTCTGCTCCTGTGAAGACACCATATCCTGAGACATCTTAGAGGAGCCACTGAACTCAGAGCAGCAAGTAAGAACACTTTCCCACTATCTTACTCCCCAGAGCTACAACTGGGAGCAGGGGGTGCTCAGGACCCACCAGGCAACCAAACCCCACCCTTGTGGAATACCCCTCCCCTTCCACCCCTCACTTGATCATTGTGGCTGGGGCAGACACTTAGCTAGTCTGCTCCCGTGAAAACACCATATCCTGAGACATCTTAGAGGAGCCACTGCACTCAGAGCAGCAGGCACCTAGCTGGTCTGCTCCCATGAAGACACCATATCCTGAGACATCCTAGAGGAGCCACTGAACTCAGAGCAGCTGGAGCTCAGGATCACAGAATCACAGGATCACAGGATCACAGAGACATCTGGACCCTGAGAAGTTCTGACACAAGCAAGATAACTGGAAAGACAGGCTACAGTCAGAGACAATGAGTGCAGGTAGCACTAGAGTTAGCCAGATGGTGAAAGGCAAGCACACGAACTTAAGCAATAGAAACCATAGTTATTGGCATCATCAGAACCCAGTTCTCCCACCATAGCAAGCGCTGGACACAACATCACACTAGAAAAGCTGGATTCAGAATTACAATCACTTCTCATGATGATGATAGAGGACTTTAAGAAGGATATAAATAACTCCCTTAAAGAAGTACAGGAGAACACAGGTAAACAGGTAGAAGCCCTTAAAGAGGAAACACAAAAATCTCTTAAAGAATTGCAAGAAAACACAACCAAACAGGTGAAGGAGTTAAACAAAACCATCCAGGATCTAAAAATGGAAGTAGAAACAATAAAGAAATCTCAAAGGGAGACTACCCTGGAAATAGAAAACCAAGGAAAGAGATCAGGAGTCATAGACACAAGCATCGCCAACAGAATACTAGAGAAAGAAGAGGGAATCTCATGTGCAAAAGATACCATGGAAAACATTGACACAACTGTCAAAGAAAATGCAAAATGCAAAAAGCTACTAACCCAAAACATCCAGAAAATCTGGGACACAGTGAAAAGGCCAAACCTAAGGATAATAGGTATAGATGAATGTGGAGATTCCCAATTTAAAGGGCCAGTAAATATCTTCAACAAAATTATAGAGGAAAACTTTCCTAACCTAAAGAAAGAGATGTCCATGAATATACAAGAAGCCTACAGAACTCCAAATAGACTAGACTAGAATAGAAATACCTCCCGTTCCATAATAATCAAAACAACAAATGTACAAAACAAAGAAAAATACTAAAAGCAGTAAGGGAAAAAGGTAAAGTAACATATAAAGGCAGACCTATAAGAATTGCACCAGACTTCTCACCAGAGACTATAAAAGCCAGAAGATCCTGGACTGATATCATACAAATCCTAAGAGAACACAAATGCCAGCCCAGACTATTATACCCAGCAAAATTCTCAATCTCTATTGATGGAGAAATCAAGATATTCCATGACAAAACCAAATTTACACAATATCTTCCTACAAATACAGCACTTCAAAAGATAATTGATTGGAAACTCCAACACAAGGAGGGAAACTACAAGCTAGAAAAAGCAAGGAAGTAATCTTCCAACACCCCCAAAAGAAAATAGTTACACAAACATAATTCCACCTCTAATAACAAAAATAACAGGAAGCAACAATCAGTTTTTCTTAGCATCTCTTATATCAATGGACTCAATTCTCCAATAAAAGGAAGTAGACTATCAGACTGGATACATAAACAGGACTCAGAATTTTGCTGTATACAGGAAACACACCTCAGTGACAAAGACAGACACTACTTCAGAGTAAAAGGATGGAAAACAATTTTCCAAGAAAGGGTCCCAAGAAAAAAGCTGGAGTAGCAATTCTAATATCAAATAAAATCGACTTTCAACCAAAAGTAATCAAAAAAGATAAAAAAGGACACTTCCTACTCATCAAACAGCAAGATGAACTCTCAATTCTCAACATCTATGTCCCCAATGCAAGGGAACCCACATATATAAAAGAATCTTTACTAAAGCTCAAATCATACATTTCACCTCCCACAATAATAGCAAAGGATTTCAACACTGCACTCTCAGCAATGGACAGGTCATGGAAACAGGAACTAAACATAGACACAATGAACCTAACAGAATTTACGAAAAAAAAAATGGATTTAACTGATATCTGTAGAACATTTCATCCTAAAACAAATGAATATAACTTTTTCTCAGCACCTCATAGTACCTTCTCCAAAATAGACCATATAATTGGTCACAAAACAGGCCTCAAAAGATAAAAAAAGATTGAAATAATTTCTTGTACCCTATTGGATTATCATGGACTAAGGCTGGTCTTTAATAATGACAAAAACAATGGAAAGCTCTCATACACATGGAAACTGAACAATGCTCTACTCAATGATGACTTAGTCAAGGAAGAAATAAAGAAAGAAATTAAAGACTTTTTAGAATTTATTGAAAATGGGGACACATCATACCAAAACTTGTGGAACTCCATGAAAACATGACTAAGAGTAAAACTCATAGCTCTAAGAGCTTACAAAATGAAACTGAAGAGAGCATACACTAACAACTTGACAGCACACTTGAAAACTTTAGAACAAAAAGAAGCAAATACACCCAAGAGGAGTAGACAGCAGGAAATAATCAAACTCAGGGCTGAAATCAACCAAGTAGAAACAGAAAGAACTATACAAAATATCAACAAAACCAGGAGCTGGTTCTTTGAGAAAATCAACAAGTAGATAAACCCTTAGCCAGACTAACCAAAGGGCACAGAGTCAGTATCCAAATTAATAAAATCAGAAGTGAAATGAGAGACATAATAATAGAAAATAAAGAAATTCAAAAAATCATCAGATCCTACTACAAAAGCATATACTCAACAAAACTGGAAAATCTGGATGAAATGGACAATTTTCTAGACAGATACCAGGTACCAAAATTAAATCGGGAGCAGATAACCCATCTAAACAGTCCCATAACCCCAAAAGAAATAGAAGCAGTTATTAAAAGTTTCCCCACCAAAAACGTACCAGGACCACATGGTTTTAGTGCAGAATTCTATCAAGAATTCTGATATCTATTCTGATAGAATTCTATCAAGAATTCTATCAAGAGCTTCAAGAGAGACCTAATACCAATTCTCTTCAAACTATTTCACACAATAGAAACAGAAGGAACACTACAGAATTCGTTCTATGAAGCTGCAATCACGCTCTCACTGAAAACCCATGAAGACCCAACAAAAAAAGAGAACTACAGGCCAATCTCTTATGAATATTGATGCAAAAATACTCAATAAAATTCTTGCAAACTGAATCTAACAATACATCAAAACAATCATCCATCAGGGTCAAGTAGGGTTTATCCCAGGAATGCAGACATGGTTCAATATTTGGAAATCTATCAATGTAATCCACTATATAAACAAACTAAAAAATATATAATCATCTCACAAGATGCTGAGAAAGTATTTGACAAAATTCAACATCCCTTCATGGAAAAAGTCTTTCAAAGATCAGGAATTCAAGGCCCACACCTAAACATAGTAAAAGAAATATACAGCAAACCAGTAGCCAACATCAAACTAAATGGAGAGAACCCTGAAGCAATCCCACTAAGATTAAGGACTAGACAAGGCTACCCACTCTCACCTTACCTATTCAATACAGTACTGCAAGTCCTAGCAAGAGTAATTAGACAACAAAAGGAAGTCAATGGGATACAAATAGGAAAGGAAGAAGTCAAAATTTCACTATTTGCAGATGATATGATAGTATACTTAAGTGACCCTAAAACTTCCACCAGAGAACTCCTGATAAACAACTTTATCAAAGTGGCTGGTTATAAAATCAACTCAAACAAATCAGTAACCTTCTTCTACTCAAAGGATAAACAGGATGAGAAAGAAATTAGGGTAATGATACCCTTCACAATAGTCACAAATAATATAAAATACCCTGGTGTGAATCTAACCAAACAAGTAAAAGACCTCTATGACAAGAACTTCAAGTCCCTAAAGAAAGAAATTGAAGAAGATCTCAGAAGATGTAAAGATCTCCCATGCTTGTGGATTGGCAGGATTAATTTAGTACAAATGGCCATTTTGCCAAAAGCAATCTACAGATTCAATGCAATCCCTATCAAAATTCCAAATCAATTCTTCAAAGAGATAGAAAGAGCAATTTGCAAATTTATTTGGAACAACAAAAAACCTAGGATAGTGAGAACTATTCTGAACAAAAAAAGAACTTTTGGGGGAATCACCATCCTTCACCTTAAACTGTACTACAGAGCAATAGTGATAAAAACTGTGTGGTACTGGTACAGGCACAGGTAGGAAGATCAACTGAATAGAATTGAAGATCCAGAAGTGAACCCACACACCTTTGGTCACTTGATCTTTGAAAAAGGAGCTAAAACCATCCAGTGGAAAAAGGACAGCATTTTCAATAAATGGTGCTGGCTCAACTGGAGGTCAACATGTAGAAGAATGCAAATTAAACCATTCTTATCCACTTGTACAAAGCTCAACTCCAAGTGGATAAAGGACCTTCACATAAACCAGATACATTGAAACTAATAGAAGAGAAAGTGGGGAAGATCCTCGAATACCTAGGCACAGGGGAAAAGTTCCTGAACAGAACACCAATGGCTTTTGTTCTAAGATTAAGAATTGACAAATGGGACCTCATAAAATTGCAAAGCTTCTGTAAGGCAAAGGACACTGTCAATAGGACAAAACGGCAACCAACAGATTGGTAAAAGTTCATTACCAATCCTACATTTGATAGATGGCTGATATCCAATATATACAAAGAACTCAAGAAATTAGACTCCAGACAACCAAATAACCCTATTAAAAAATGGTGTACAGAGCTAAACAAAGAATTCTCAACTGAGAAAACTCGAATGGCTGAGAAGCACCTAATGAAATGCTCAACATCCTTAGCCTCAAGGGAAATGCAAATCAAAACAACCCTGAGATGCCACCTCACACCAGTCAGAATGGCTAAGATCAAAAACTCAGGTGACAGTAGATGCTGGCGAGGATGTGGAGAAAGAGGAACACTCCTCCATTGTTGGTGGGATTACAAGCTCGTACAACCACTCTGGAAATCAGTCTGGCATTTCCTCAGAAAATTGGACATAGCACTACCTGAGGACCCAGCTATATATACCACTCCTGGGCATATACCCAGAAAATGCTCCAACATATAACAAAGACATATGCTCTACTATGTTCACAGAAGCCTTATTTATAATAGCCAGAAGCTGGAAAGAACCCAGATGTCCTTCAACAGAGGAATGGATACAGAAAATGTGGTACATTTACACAATGGAATATTACTCAGCTATTAAAAATAATGAATTCAAGAAATTCTTACATAAATGGATGGAACTAGAAAATATCATCCTGAGTGAGGTAACCCAGTCACAAAAGAACACACATGGTATTTATTCACTGATAAGTGAATATTAGCACATAAGCTTGAAATAGCCAATATTCAACTCACAGACAACATGAAGCTCATGAAGAAAGAAGACCAGGTGTGACTGCTTTGGTCCTACTTAGAACGAGTAATAAAATACTCAAGGGAGCAAATATGGAGACAAATTTTGGGACAGAAACTGAAGGAAGGGCTATCTGGAGACCATTCCACCTGAGTATCTATCCCATGTGCATTCACCAAAGGTAGACTGATGTGGATGTCAGGAAGTGCATGCTGACAAAAGCCTGATATAGCTGTCTCCTTAGAGGTCTGCCAGAGCCTGAAATATACAGAGGCGGAAGCTCACAGGTAACCAGTGAGCTGATCATGTGTTCCCAATGGAGAAGTTAGAGAGAAGACTGAAGTAGCTGAAATTGTTTGTTGCCCCATGATGAGAGCAACAATACCAACCAACCAGAGCTTCCCAGGGTCAAATTACCAGCCTTGGAGCACATAGGGAGGGACCCATGACTCCAGCTCTATATGTAGGGGAGAATGGCCTTGTCGGACATAGTGGGGAGAGGAGATACTTGGTTCCATGAAGGCTGGACATAGAGTTAGGGGGAATTTGAGGGTGGGAGGTTCGAGTGGGGGGCGGGTAGGTGTGAGCACATCCTCATAGAAGCAGGAGGAGGGGGATTGGATAGGGGATTCCTGGGTGGGTGGAAAATGGGTTAAGGGGATGAAATCAGAAATGTAAATATAATATCCAATAAAAAAGAAAGTCTACCAATAAGCTGAAATATACTATTTTTAAAAACACAAACTATTAAAAATCAGCAAGTCTATAGCAACATTATTGCCCAGAAAGAAAAGAAAATGAAAATTCACAATTGCAGAAATGATATGAGGTTATCACCATGGAGTCTACAGGCAGTAAACTCATGGGATGAGGGCATTAGGACACCAATTTGCACACAAATTGTACACAGTGGATGAAATGGAAAAACATTTCTCTTAAAAACACATTTTATCGTAAGCAACACAGCAACAGTAGAAAGTTAGAATAGTACTATATTGATAAGCAAGTTGATTCTGGAGACATTTTGATGCCCAAATCTCATCAGTGGTAAACTATTTTTTAATGTTTCAGGAAAGAGTTTATAAAACCTTCTTCAAGAAACAGAAGTGGGAGCATTTCCATCACATTATTTGGCTAGAATAATTGTGATATTGACTCATCAAGGAAATAACATCACAGGTTATTATTTTCATAAGTACAGGAAGGAGAACTACATACACATCACTAGAAATACATGCACTGAATAAAAGTTCCATACGAATTTCAGTACATGACAATGTTTTGATGTAGAATGAGTTTAAATTTTAGTATAAATTATATTTTAAGATGAGCCAAACCACATAATTGCTATAGTTGATGTATAAAATATAGTATAGATAAACATTTACCAACCATTAATCATCTTGAGTAGCATTATGATAAGTGATAAATAATAATAGATTATCTCTTAATAAATGCACAGCACAAACTTACTCACAATTTCAGTATTTTGTTCTCCAGATTTCTTCATTACCAAAAATATCATTGTAAATAATATCCATTTTTATTACTGAGGATTTTGTTGACCTTCTTCATAAATTTGGGGTTCCCTGAGCTATTCCATGTTGAGGTTTGGTCGTGCTGTGTATTGTAGTGCTAAGTGTAGGCCCCCAAGTCCTGAGTCTACATGTAGATCCAGGGGATGCTGCCCCAAGTTATTTCTGATTGGTAAATAAAGATGCCAATAGTTGGGGAAAAGGAACATATGTGGGGTTTAAGATTCCTGGGGTTGGGGGTCAAAGGACAATCACCAGGGCAAAAGGACTGTGAAGGGAGAAAATAGAAGCAGCATGGTTTAGGTGAGTTCAGGAGAACGTGACTCTGACAGCTGGCCAATTGGAGTTAAGAGCACCCCAGATGAAACATAGTAAGCAATAATTCAGGGTTATTAATAGGAAAGTAGATTCTAATAGCCTAGAAAATTGATATTTGCCAAGCTCTAGTGCTGATTAAAGTTTATTTTAAATATAAAGGTTGTGTGTATCTTTTGTCCAGGAACTAAATGATCAAGGCTGGGTAAAAACCCTGGCTAAAGATTAAAAATTTCTACAATTCCGCATCCATGTCTTAGTCTTGGGCCTGATATCAGGGAAATATAAATTCAAAGCATAATGAAGAATAATGAAGAATACCTACAAGCTTCTCTGGTTGGCATGGCGGGAGGGTTTACAAGGAGTGTCTTATTATGAATGTTTCACATTCATATGTGACTAAATGGAATAGAGCAGAATGTCATCATGGCCATGACAGTGAGCTGTGTGAGTTTTCATTAACTGCTGAGAAGAGTGTAAAATGATGAGAGCAGTTTACTGTGCTAAGACTGTGTGAGGATGACTAAGTATCTACCTGCTAACTTACAACTTATATAAGCAGGAATTCCTTTCAAACATTTTTATTAGAATGCTCACAATCCCATTGTTTCTGATAACCCCAAATAAGAAATTACCTGGCTTTCCACTATATAAGTTTATCAAAGATAAACATAAAAGGCATAAAGTTAATTTGGGAAGTAGAAGCAAGAGGATTTGATGTCACAGTTAGCCTGGGTAACATAGCAAAGCCCTGTTTGCAAAGTAGAAATGTAAATTATGTATATACAAAATGAATTTAAAAAATCAGTGTTCTAGTATTAAGGAAAATACTTAAAAATAATAGCTTAGCAATAAATATTCTGCTTCTGTGAATTTCTGGCATAGTCAGATGAATCATTGGTGACTGAATGATGGTCTCTGGCATAGAGGAGAGCATATTGGAAAGTTAATAAGGGATCTTCTGGGGGTACTGACAATGTGCTATTTCTTGGTTGGAATGTTGGCTACGTGTTTACATGTTCATACACTTGCATTACAGATCCTATACTTGTGTTAGATTTCTGTCACTACATCATGAGATAATCAGACTATAAAGAGAAAAGATTTACTTTGGTAAATTTTGGAGATGCCAATCAATGAATATTTTATTTGGTTTGGTTGCTCTGGATCTGTGGTGAGGCAGTACATCATAGATGAAGCAAAACTGTCCACATTCTAATCAAGAAACAAAATGAAGGAGGAGGATAAGTTCATAATGTCCTCTTTAAGCATACGCTTCTAATGACATACAGACCTGTGGTGACTCCATCACTTAAACAATTCATTACTACATGATAGCATCATTATGCACACCAATCTTAACATATGTGTCCACAAGGGAAAAAGAATTCAGTCTAAAGTAATATTTCACCATAAAAATTTGACAGCACATATTTTTAAATATAAGTCCACACATTTATTTTAGGAATTTGGAAATTTGCTGTAAGTTAACTTTATTAAGTCTGAGTTCTAAAAAATTTACTATTGATTGTCAGGATATTAATATCTTTTTTTTAACTGAAAGATGATTCTGGTAGTTTTAAACTTATGCAGACCATCAAAAATACATAGAATTGCATGCCCGTGCATGCCCGTGCACATGCATACACACACACACACACACACACACACACACACACGCACACGCACACACAAAGTGATTTATAAATTTAACATTTACAATACTAGGTGGTGATATTCATATAGCACAAAATAAAGACCCTCCTTGTAAACCCTCCTGCCATGCCAACCAGAGAAGCTTGTAGGTATTCTTCAGATCTTCATTCTCCCTCTTCTCTTTCAAATATAATCCTCCAGTCTTATCCCTAGCTCATAGTAGACTACTTGCTGTAGTCTCTCCTTCCTCTCTGCTCCCATCTCCAGCAAATCACATAAATCTTTTCTTATGGGGTCCTTTATCCACCCATCCCTTGTCATAGTAACTAACTCTCAGAGATACTTCCTAGGATTCCAGCTGGCAGTGCCAGTCAGGGAAAATAGGTCAGACAAGTAGATAGGCGATCTTCAGATTTTCATTCTCTCTCCTTTTCTCCAAATGCAGTCTTCTTGTGTCACTCCCAGTTTTGTAGCTAAGTACAAGCTGTGGCTTCTTCTCCCTTTCTTCATCATTCATTCACCAGCTACTAAAGTGATCCTGGCAGCACAGCCTGTTTTCCTTCCTGTCTTCAGACACACCCCTTCCAGCTCATCCTCATCCCTAAGTGTCATCACCCAAACTAGGAACATTTTATACTTGGAAACCTCAATGACTACACATGGCAAGGATCCCAGAAACATTCCCTACAAGGCATGGTACAATGACCACGTTTTCCTAAGAATAAAAAAAGGCAACAGAAACTAAGGAATAGAGCACCCACTCAACAAGTCAAGACCAGATATCAGAATGTAAATTTATGATCATCCCAAACCCAGAAGCCTAGACACCAGCAGGAAAACACAATTAATAACTGCTAGGACAATGTCTTCACTAGAGCCTAGAAACTCAACTGTGGTAGTTCCAGAGAAATGCAATACAGCTGAAGCATAAGACAAGAACTTCAAAATAGCCTTTATGAATATATCAGATGCCCTTAAAGAGGAAACAAGTAAATCCATTAACCTTTGAAAACACAACAGTGGAATGAAATAAAGAAAACAGTCCAAGAAATGAAAGTGGAAATAGAACCAATAAGGCTGAATGCCTCAGTGTGGGGGGATTCGAGGGCAGAGAGGTGGGAGTGGGTGGGTGGGGGGGCACAGCTTCATAGAAACAGGAGGAGGGGAGAAGGAATAGGGAGTTTCTGGGGGGTAATGGGGGAAGGGGATAACATCTGAAATGCAAATAGATAAAATATCCAATTTAAAAACAAAAGAAAATAAACAATTTTCATTAGCCAGAAAAAATAAAAAAAAAACAAACCGAAACCCCAAACAGAGGGGAATTTGGAAATAAAAAAAATTAGGAACTTGACCAGGAAACTTTTAAATACAAATTTAAATGTATGCTAATACAATGCATTCAATTATATATATGAAGTTGGATACAGTAATTTTTCACGCTTACATACAATAAATATTGATACTCATACATAGTTGCTGTAATGAATGTACATTTTAGGTACATGTACAATTTCTTGTGTGTATAGATACATATATCTGTGCCCGTGTACATGTAGATATGGGCATATGTATGTGGATGCCAGAAGATACTCTCAGTTCTTATTGCACATGTTCTTTTGGGAAAGGGCCTCTCTTTTGCATAAAACTTGCCCAAGACTCTAGGCTGGCTAGTCAGAGAATACAGTGCTCTGCTTGTCTCCAAGTCCTCAGTGCTGAGATTGCAAGGTCATCCTCTCATCATCATGTATTGTGAGACATCATAATGAACTTCTGCAGCTGGGACTATGTCTCACAAACACTCACAATGATGTGCTTAGTGTAGCCATGCATCTCCTTGTGATTGTAAGCCCTCTCTGGGCATAGAGGATGAAGGTGGTAGTTTCACCATCCCATTAACTGTCTCACATCCAGCTGGCATATTGAAGCTGATTTTTCCAGAAAGCTGTACTGCTCTTCTGAATGTGCCTGGTCTTATGCAGTAAATCAGTGACTTCTCAGGCAAAGCTATCTCATCTCTTAGCCACCTGAACTCCATCTATTCTGGAGCTTAAACACATCTCCATTCATTAATATAATATGGAGGATAGAGGCTGTTTCTGCTTTTCTTTCTGCAGCTTGTATTCTCTCTATTTTCCTCTATTACCTTCACCCAATTAGACAACAAGACTGGTGCATTTTGTGGGACCTGGTAGGAGGTGACAGACAGTTGACTGGGACATCTGGAAGAAACTTGGATATGGTTGTTTCTTAGCAGAGGATACTTGGGAAGATTAGTGCAGTTCACCCTGTTCATCAGAGAAACATCTTAGATCTGCAGACATCAGTTAAGACAAAGTCTCAAAATTGCTCAGAATACTGATAATCATGACCGTGAGATACTTGACCCTAAATGGCATATGGGCATCACCCTTTCCAAGCCTCAAGATGCAATGTGACCAATTAGTTCAAGTTCTTGTCACCATAGCCATGGCTTCTTAACTTTAATGGATTATACTTTTGAACTCTGAGCCAAATAAAATTTTTCTTCCTTGAAAAAAATTAAAGGATTCTCATATAAGTAACTGTGCAGTGCAGCTAAAATCTCTAGACCAAAAGAATAAATAACAGACACGGGGTGAAAAGTAAAAGAAATAATCAAACTTAGGGCAGAAATCAATAAAATAGAAGCATAAAAGTCAATTCAGGGAATCAATGAAACAAAGAGTTGGTTCTTTGAGAAAATCGATAACATTGACAAATCTTTAGTCCAATTAACTAAGACATAAAACAAAGATCTAAACAAAAGTAAAGACAAAAGAAGGGCCATAACCACAGACACCTAGGAAATCTAGAGAATCATAAGAATACATTTAAAAAATTTTTACTCCACCAAACTGAAAATAAAATCTATAATTAATGGATTGTTTTTTTCTCTATATGCCATTTATGAAAGTTAAACCAAGATCAGATAAGGAATTTGAATAGCACTTTAATGGTTAGTGAAACATAAAAATCTTCCAAGCCAATAAATCCAAGGGTCAGTTGGTATTAGTGAAAAATTCTAACAGTTTTCAAGAAAAGTTAATACCAATACTCATCATGTTACTCTACAAAATAGAGATGGAAGAAACATTGCTCAATTCGTTTTATGAGCTCACTGTTACCCTGATGCCTAAACCATAGTAAGACCTCCTAAAATGAAGAGAATTGCAGATCAATTACCCTTATAGATGCTAAAATTCTCAACAAGATATTTTTAATCTGAATCAACAACACATCAAAATGACCAACAATTGTAATCATGCAGGATTCATCACAGAGATGCAGAGATGGTTCAATATAAACAGTTCAATAAATTTAATCCAGTATCAAAACAGACTGAAAGAATGGACAAATGTATATATACTCATCTCATTCAATACAGAAAAAGCCTTTGGCAAATCCAACACATATTTATAATAAAAAGTCCTGTTGAGATTCAGGATAAAGGAAATATACCTCAGTATAATAAAGGCAATTTACAGTAAGTTTATAGCCAACACTAATTTACATGGAGAAAAACTGAAAGCATTTCCACTAAAATCAGGAACAAGATATAGTTTTCTACTCTGTTCAAACCAATTCAATGTAGTACTTTAAACACAAGCTAGAACAACAACAAAAATTAAGGAGATCAAGGTGATGCAAACAGGAAAGAAAGAAGTCAAAGTATCTCTACTTGCAGATAATCTGGTAATAATCTGGTAATATATTCAGATGACCCTCGAAGTTCCACCAGGAAACTCCCACTGCTGATAAATACATGCAGTAAGATACAAAATGAACACACAAAAGTTAATAGCCTTCCTGTATAAAAATGACAAAAATAATGAGGGAACAACAACTTTCAAAACCGACTCAAATAATATAGATTATATTGGTGTAACTCTAACCAAGCATGTGAAAAACTTGAATGATAAAATACTTTAAGACTTTGAAGAAAGAACTTAAAGGAAATGTCAGAAGATGAAAAGATCACCCTTGCTCATGAATTGGTAGGATTAATATAGTGAAGGTGAATGTGTTACCAAAAGCAATTTACAGATTCAATGCAAATCCCACCAAAATTCTAACACAGTTCATCACAGATTAAAAATAAAAACAATTTTTAGCTTCATATGAAAGCACAGAAAACTTAGAATAGTAAAGTACTCCTGAATAATAGAAGAATGCTGGAGGTAACACTGCCCCTTCTCCAACTGGAGTACGCAGTTATAGTAAATGAACACACAAACAATCTCCCACAAGAACAACAACAAATAAAAATAAACAACAAGTAAATAAAACAACACCATGATATTCATACATAAACAGACTCACTAATCAATGTAATCAAATTGAATACCAAGACACAATTCTGTATGCCTATAGACACCTGATTTTTTATCAAGAAGCCAGAAATACAAATTGCAAAATTACAGTTTCTTCAAATATTGTGTTTTTCAAACTGGATGGGTGCAGGTTAGATAGTTTCACACTCATCATTGTACACAAAACTGTAATCCAAATGGATCAAAGACCTGAACATAAATTTATATACATTGAATTTAATAGAAGAGAAAATGGGGAATAACCTTTACACTATGGCATGGCAGAGGACTTTTTTGAACAGCATATCATTAACATAGGCACTAAGAAGAACAATTAATGATGGTACCTCATTGAACTGAAAAGTTCTGCTTGGCAAAGGACACCATCATTAGGATAAACTGGCAGGCTACAGAGAGGGAAACTACTTGTATCCTGACATCTGACATAGAAATAATATCTAAAATATATAAAGAACTTAAAAAAACTGGACATCAGCATAAAGAATAACCAAATTAAAAATGGAGTAGAGATCTAATTAGAGAATTTTCAAAAGAAGAAACTCAAATGACTGAGAAATACTCATTGAACTGCATAACATTATTAGTCATCAGAGAAATGCCAATCAAAACTACTTTAGATTTCATCTTACATGAAACAGAATAGCCAAGATCAATAAGAGAAATGACACAATTCATGTTGATAAGAAGGATGTGGAGTAAGGGAAACATTTATCCATTGATGATGGGAGTATAAATTATATAGCCACTATAGAAATCATTGTGATGTTTCCTCAGGAAGATGGGAAATTCAATATCTAGCTATAACATTCTGGGGAATAGTCCTGAAGAATTCTTCATCCATCTACAAGAGACACTTTCTCACACATGTTCATAATAGCCAAAAATTAGAAATTACCTGGATGTCCATCAAAGAATTTAAAAAATTGTGGCACATTTACAAAATGGAGTATTATTCAGCTGTTAAAAATGTACTCATGAAACTCACGAGTAAAGGGATGTAACTAGGAAAAAATTTACCCCAACTGTGGTAATCAGACCCAGAAAGACAAATATGTTATACATTAGCTTAGAGGTGGATATTAGTTTTTAAGTCGTTGATAAGCTAGCTACCACCATTAGTATAATCATAGAAGTTAGATAAAAGTTAAAGACTAGGGTGGGAAGATGAATTTTCCTAGGAAAAGGAAATGTAATAGTGATGGAGGCATGAGGCATGGTGACTGGAATGGAAGATCCAAACTGGGAAGGAGAAGGAATAGGGAGAAAGGGAAGGTGGTGAGGGAATGTGGAGAGGGCTAGATGAACTAAGGGCTATTTGTGGAGTCATATGGAGCTTAATAAAATAGAATGTTCTGAAATATATACATATATGAAGATGATTGAAATGTAATCTCAAATAACAGAAGGCAATACAATTAGGCATCACTTGTTACCAAATTAATCTTCTAATACTGGGAATGGATTACGTAGGTCTGCACCTGGTGGCTACATCTAGTACATAGCTGAAGGAAGAAGTAGATGCATATTCCTGTCTGAATTCAGAAGCAATCTCCGATAGATAGATACTTGCAGACAGAAACTTAGTTTTTATAAAGGGAACTTCACGGGGTCAACAAACTGTTCTTAAGTGTAGGTCCTATGTCCAGCAGCAGATGGCCAACCCAAATGAAATCAATGACATCTTTGGAAATGCTTTATCTCATAATGCTGAGGTAGGGGATTTATTTATTTATTTTTAACCTGATAGATACTTTATGTATATATTATAACTTCTGGTTTTTATTCTAGTGGGATTCCTGTGTGTGTGTGTGTGAGCTTGTGTGTTTATATGAGTTTCTTGTGCTTTTTCTTTGGCTTTTTGTCTTGTTTGGTTGTTTTGTCATAATCTGATTTGATTTTATTTCTTCTTATTTTGTTATTGTTCCTTACATTTTCTTTTATTTTCTAACAAGAAACAGAAAGGCTGTGGATATGTGTGGGAGGAGAGGTAGAGAGAAATTGGGAATAGTAGTGTTTTGGTGTAGAAGACTACGTGGTCAAGAGTTGGCTGGTGACTATAGTGGGAGTTCAGATCCCATTGTAGCCCCAAGCATTTCTCAGTGTGAGCATGAAAATCATGTCCTCTATTGACTGACATACTTCAGTTAACAACAGCAGTTAGCCAGAAGCAGAACCACCAAAGGCTAAAAGCAAGTATAGTAGTACACTTAGAGACTTTCCCAGTACTATGGGCTTTGATGGATTAGGTCTTATTATTTTTTTTTTTAATTTTGCTAGGTGTTACTCTCTGTATGTTAAATTTTATGTTTTAAATGGTACTTCCATTATATTTCAATCCTGGTGTCAGTTGTGCTAAGGTCTTGGAGTTTACTAAGTTCTGAGGCCTATTACATTAGGAGGAAGGGAACCATAATCAGAATATATTGTATGAAATTTACTTTTAAAAAGAAATCATTTTGCATGATCTCCTTGGAAGCTTTAATAGCACATTCTGGTACTCTCGAACCTCAGGCAGAGACTTTCAGGTCATATCCCACTCAAATACTCTGCATCGTGTGCCTGTAGAGGGATAGGCATCATTAGCAATAGGAACTTACTTTTAACTTCTGGAAGGCAATCAATGGCAACAGCAATGGCCTATGTTGTTTAGGAGTCTCTTAGAGCTCCCTGATCAGTGTTTGAAGGAGTTTTTGTTCGATAATCTATGTTCTTTGGTGACCATATCAGTCCAACTGCAATAATGTCATTTGAACTAAATATGTACATTTACATACATATAATTATGTATTGAATGCAAATTATGGTAATAAATAATATGCAAAGAACAAAATAAAAAGCAACATTTCAAGAATTATAAAAAGTATACTATTATTTATGTTCCATACTGAACTAGGAAGGAAAAAGTTCTGTGGAAAAGGTAAGGTGTATTTAAGATATCATGACAAAAGAAAACAGAAGGGAAGTGCAAACACTTTGAAATTTAGTTTACTACAAACAAGCATTCTAAAACTCATTTAAATTTTGCATATGTCTTCATTAATATTCTGTAACTTAATTATTGTGAAGCAATAAGTAACATATTATGTCTGCAGCTGCTAACACACAGTCCCAGCTGTCCTTAAAAATAATTAACTGTTCTCACTTTTCACCTACTTACAGACAAGAAAAGCTCTTACTAATGAAGATAGAACAAAGGCAGAAGACCCAAGGTTACTTTATTAAGTGTGCTTCTGGTCAGTTTTGGTCATAGAATATGCCAGAGTTTCATTTGTGTTGCTGTGGTACTATCCCTAGACAATGAGCATCTCAGGGGAGAAAGAAAGGATATCTTCAGCTATTTCTGGGAAGTCAAGACAGGTATGTAATTGATCATATCCATAGTCAAGATCAGAGAACAAGTTAACACAAGGATCCTTCCTTCCTTCCTTCCTTCCTTCCTTCCTTCCTTCCTTCCTTCCATCCTTCCTTCCTTCCTCATGCTCAGCTAGTTTTCTTCACATTTATATAATTCCTGACCCAGCCCGTGAAATTGTGTTCCTTTCATGGCTGATCTTTCAGTCTCAATAAGTTCAATTAAAAATTTCCCACAGAGGTGCATTGGCCAACTGAATGGTGAAAATTTCTCATTGAGATTCCCATGTGAGTATGAATTGGTTGTATCAAATTGACAAATGACATCAGAGTATGAATCAGTTTGATTTATTACATAAGTCTAAGTATTTATATGTGTGTCTTAGGGTTTCTATTGCTGTGATAAAATACTATGATTAAAAGGTAAGTTGGGGAGAAAAGGGTTCACTTGACTTACACATCCATTATTGCAGGAATTCAGGACAGGAACTCAAGCAGAGTAAGAACCTGGAGACAACAGCTGATGCAGACGTCATGCAGGGGTGCTTACTTGCCTGCTCCCTATAGCTTGCTCAGCCTGATTTCTATAGAGCCCAGAGCTGAGACAATCTACAATGTTCTGTGCCCTGTACAATAGATCATTAATTAAGAAAATTCCTTGCAGCTTGATCTCATGGAGGCATTTTCTCAACTGAGGCTGCGTCCTCTCTGGTGACTAACTTATGTCAAATTGACATAGAAAACCAGCCAGCACAATGTGTTCTCCAATTGTAAATATTCCTTCATCTGGGTTTTGATAATGATAGCATTTTCAAAATAATTATATTTTCTTATTTTGTTTATCTTTCTTCAGCAGCCATTAGACAATGATATGGATCTATTTCAACAGGACAAATACATTCTTAGCAGGTACAGAATATTAAGAGCAATAAAGTAGCTAAATATAGTCATCATATTATATGAGATTTTTGAAATTTACTAGCTATGTTCTTGTATATACTCACTTTATGAATTTTAAGTGCTCTCATTATATATTTAATTAAACCATGAATCTAAAAAAAGAAAGGGACTTGAATCTATTGTATCCCATTGTTTTTCTGAAAGCATTCTAAGACTCATGATTATCATTCTTCCCTAAGAAACATTTTTCTTATCTATCTACATCACATCAAATTCTAATAATAAGTTTTTCTGATATCACTATAAGACACATTTATATATTTTCAAAATGTTGCTGCTTAAATGTTCATCCTTGACTATTTTTCAGCTTTACAGCACACCCTCTTGATGTTTTTGTTCAATCCAATCTCCAGCCCATCAATCCTAACATCTCACATGGTTCACCCTGTCAATTATTTGTTATCTAGGAGAAGTTAAGTGACCCCTATCATAATAATCATAATCAGATTTAATTTTTGGTTTACTTCCCTTATGTGATAAAGTGATATGTCTTTGTCTACAAATAAACCTACCTCTTGTGGTAGACTCTCCACAAACCCATCACCCCATGCCCGTTGCCTTTAAGAGGGTGCTCCTCCATCCACTCACCCACTCCAGCCACCTCCTTTGCTGGTGCATCAAACCTCTACAGGACCAAGCCTCTCCCTTTCCACTGATGTCAGATGAGTCAGTCTTCTGTTACACATGAAGCAGGAGCCATGGATCAGTTCATGTGTACTCTTTGGTTGGTGGTTTTGTCCCTGGGAGCTCTGAGGGGTACAGTTAATTTATGCTGTTGCTCTTCCTATTGGGGTTGCAATCCCCTTCAGCTCATTCAGTCCTTCCCCTAACTCTTCCATTGGAGTTCCTGAGCTCAGTCCAATGATTGGCTGTGAGTATCTGTATCTCTCTTAGTCAGGTGCTCTCAGAGGACAACCATGTGCTTCTGTCTGTAAGCACATCCTAGCATCAGCAATAATGTTGGTGTTTGGTGTCTGAGGATGGAATGGTTTGCATGGTGGGGTAGTCTCTGGATGTCCATTCCATCTGCCTTTGCTCCATTTTTGTCCCATCATTTCCTGTAGACAAGGATAATTCTGGGTTAAAATTTTAGATGGGTGAGTGGCCCAATCCCTCCACCCTGAGCCATGTCTAGCTACTAGAGTTGGTCTCTTTAGGTTCTATCCCCCTGCTGTTGGGTATTTCAGCTAATATTATCTCTATTGGTTCTTGGGAGCCTCTTGCATTCCTGGCACCTGGGACTTTTTAGTGGTTCCCAAAGTTACCCCCTACCCCCCTCACACACCTACTGCTATTTATTTTTATTCATTCTCCTGGCCCTCTGGAATTCTCTCCTATCTTTTCCTACATCTGGTCCTATCCCACCTCTTTTTCTTACCCTCCTCTTTCCTACCTAGACCCCTTCCTCCCTCCCTCCCCCCGACTTCCGTGATTATTTTGTTCCCCCTTCTAAGTGGATTTGAAGCATTCACATTTTGGCCTTCCTTGTTAAGCTTCATATGGTCTGTGAGATTTATTGTGAGTATTCTGAGATTTTTGTGCTACTATCCACTTTTCAGTGAGTACACATCATGTATGTCCTTTTGGGTCTGGGTTACCTCACTCAGGATGATGTTTTCTAGTTTCATCCATTTTCCTACAAAGTTTGTGAAGTCGTCATTTTTTAATAGCTGAATAGTGTTCCATTGTGTAAATGTACCACATTCTTTGTATCTGTTTCTCTGTTGAAGACTATCTGGGTTGTTTCTAGCTTCTTGCTATTATAAATAAGGCTGCTATGAACATAGTGGGGCATGTGTCCTTGTTATATGTTGGAACATTTTTTGGGTATGTACCCAGTAGTGGTACAGCTGGGTCTTCAGCTAAAACTATTTCCAATTTTCTGGGGAACTGCCACATTGATTTCCAGAGTGGTTGTACCATCTTGCAATCCCACCAACAATGGAGGAGTGTCCTTTCTCCACATCCTCAATGTCATTTGTTGTTGCCTGAGCTTTTAATCTTAGCCATTCTGATTGATGTAAGGTAGAATCTCAGGGTCATTTTGATTTACCTTTCTCTGATGCCTAAGGAAGTTGAACATATCTTGTGTGTGTCTTGGCTATTTGAGATTTCTCAGTTGAGAATTCTTTGTTTAGATCTGTACCTCATTTTTAATAGGGTTATTTGCTTCTCTGGAGTCTACCTTCTTGAGTTCTTTGTATATGTTGGGTATTAGCCCTCTATTGGATGTAGGGGTGGTGAAAATCTTTTCCCAATCTGTAGGTTGCCGCTTTGTCCCAGTGATAGTGTTCTTTGTCTTAGAGAAGGTTTTCAGTTTCATGAGGTCCTGTTTGTCAATTGCTGATGTTAGAGCCTGAGCTATTGGTGTTTGAGAAAGAACTTTTTAAAGTTGAGATTTTGCCAAAAGGTTTTTGCTTTAAAAAAAATTCAATCCTTATTTCAGAAAATAATGTAGGAAAATAGAAATAAAAGTATTAAAGGCTGAAGATCCATTCTGGTAATTAGAAGAATTATAAAAGCAAACACAAGCAAAGACTTAAAAGCATTGGAAGAATTTAGTAAAAACACCCAGAATAGGTCTATATTTGAAGCATTTACCACAAGGCTCCTGGGGGAAGTTCTGCAGGGAGACACTGTTTTGTGAAACAAGACAAACTGAATGGAACAGAAATGTGTTTAGAGTTTCAGATCCCTCTGTTGGCTCTCTGCAGAGCCTTTCCAGGAGCCAATCGGGAGCATAAAAAGTAATGTTAATTGTCTTTTCTATGTTGTGAGAGAACAGAGTGAACTTGCTTTGTGGAATAGGAATTCCAGTCTTACCAGATATCTATTCTGATGGTTGTAGTGGGGTGGACTTTGAAATCCTCTGGGTTGCAGAAAGTGATCTTGTTCTGTTAAAAGCCACCTGTTAGTGGGATCATGAAAGTCAGTGGACTAAGAGAGCACTATAAGGGATTCTTTCTTTGTATTCTGGTGATATCAAGAATTACATACTAAACATACATAAATATAGTTGTCAAAGTTCTTGGGTAGAAAACAAAAGCCCAAATGTTCTCTAAAAGCGTATCAAACTCATTTTGTCACAATAAGACAATGTATAACAGAACTAGTGAACTTCATTTTGTGTTTACATGATACTATCTGTTTACTGAGAATAACAGCTGTCTTACTCTTCCCTTCCTTATTTCCTTCTGCTAGTATCATTATAACAAATTTCTTTATGAGATGTATTAAATAATATAAATCTTATACATCTATTACAAATGATTTATTAGAATCTGAATTCATTTAATTAAAGAATTCAATCATGCCTCCATAGACATTGTTGAAAGTAAATGTTGGAATGATTACAACACCCAAGTAAAAAAATACATGTGCATATAGTGTGACCACAAACTAGACAGTGGAAGAATTGTCAATATAAAAAAAGATAGGAAACCAATTACTCTGAGGTCATAATTAATAACATAGTAAAATATATCATAAATCTCACCCAGAGGCCATGTTATAATGCTCAGGTTTTAGATCAAAAGCATATTGGGAGGGAATTTAAATATAACCAAATATTCAAAACCCCATGTCCATTTTCTCTAGAAGACTTGTCGCAATCATAGAAGAGACAGAAGAAATATAGAAGAGAAAGTAGTGATTGAGTAAAGGCACATCAGAAAATATCAATGCTTGAATATGTAATTAGAAAATGTTTAATAAGGTAGCTACCAATGAAAAATATCACCTTTACAGTGATGTAGAGGATATTAATAACTGGAATATGGTTCTCAGAAACTACAACAAAAAGCCTGTAGAGAGACTAGCCACATAAAACAAAACCACTAAAAATAAAAATCATGAAATGAGAAAGATTACTGAAAAATAATTATAATATTTTGGAGAATAAAATGAACTTACAATCTCAAAATAAATGAATCAGCTTATAGAATATATATATATATATATATATATATATATATATATATATATATACACAAAAGAAAGTACATGAAAATCAAATGAATCAGTATGTATTGAAGCAACTGAGTGGCAAGAGATGTAGTAGACAGCGCCTCCCTGTTACTGTATAATGAGAGGTCAGTATGAGAAGAACTGGCTGTTGCAGAGACAGAAAAGAGAGGAGCTTTAGTTTAGTTTTGTACAGAGTAAGAGATTAGGGCTTATTTTCATTCTGTTACTTGTTGCTATCCAGTTTTCTAAGCACAGTTTCTTGAAAATGATTAGATCATTTCTATGGTGTATTTTTGAAATCTTTGTCAAGATTCAGGTAGCTGTAGTCTTGTGATTCATACCCAAATTGTCTATTCCAATCCATTGTTCTGCATGTCTGTGTCTGTGCACTGTGCACTGGTTTTATTATCATTACTCAGTGATTTAACGTGAAAGTGGGTATGGTAATAGCTGCAGTATTCTGTGTTTGTTTGGATTGCTGTGGTTTGTCTTTCTCACTTGTGATTATATATAAAATTTCAAGTGTTTTTGGTTTATGAAGGATGACTGTGGAGCTTGGATCTCATTAAATGAGTATATTGCTCCTGGTAGGATGGACATTTTCAGGATGTTATAGCTTATGAGCATGAGAGGTTTTCTTTTCTCTTTCTGTTTTCTTCAGTTTCTTGACTAAGTGTCTGAAAGTTTTTGTCTCTTGTTAGGTACAGTCCCAGGTCAATAATAATAATAATAATAATAATAATAATAATAATAATAATAATAATAATAATAAAATAAATGTTATTCTATGTGGCTATTTTGAATGGGCCCTTTTTTTGAGTATGCTTGTCACTGGTCTATAGGAAGATTTCTGAGTTTTATATGTTAATTTTGTATCCTACCATGATTTAAAAACTCTGTATCAGCTGTGAGAGCTTTTTGTTGAAATCTTCTGCTGTCTCATACATAAAACCAGACAACAAGGATTTATTTTACTTCTTTTTTTCTTTATCTCTTTTAGTCCTTTTTCTTATTGTTCTATTTAAGACTTAAACCACTATATTGGATAGGAAGTGATTTTGTGTATATCCTTATTTTGTAATTGCTCTGAGAGGAAATTGAGACCATTAATACTCAAAATAATTATTGAGAGATATGCATTAATTCATGCCATATTGCTACTTTTGTGGTGCTTCTTTTCTTTGTCCTTTGCTTAGCCAGTGACCCAACACTAATTATTGTCTCCTCTAGATTCTAGGATTCACTTACACTTTCTTAATAGTGAAATACTTTTCTTGTGTCTTCTGTATGACTGGTGGTCATAAATTCATATAGTTTTATCTTATCACCACAAGCTTCTTTATTGTTCAGTTATGACAGTTTGCTTTGGATGATATAATGTTCTGGGCTCTTTTAGACCTTTGACGACATCAAGCCCTTATGACTTTTAAAGTAGATATTGAAAACTCAGCTATCTTTTTATGTGAGCTTTCTTTCCTGAATTATTTGTTCTGTTTACTTTGTTCTTTGCATTTAATGTTTTGACTATTGTATGACACAAGAAATCACTTTTCTGGCCCCACCTTTGCTTCTTTTGTGTGTTTCTTCCATGTGTGTGGGCATCACTTTCCCTAGATTTAGAAAATATTTGTCTATAATTTTATTGAAATTATTTTCTATATCTTTGACCTTGATTTTTCTTCTTCTCCTATGCCTATTTGTAGGTTCTGTCATTACATGGGGTCACAAAGATCCATTCATTTTTAAAAATTTATTATTTTCTTTGATTGAATGACCCAAATCTTCTACTTTGAAGACAATGCCTAATAGTCTGTCTTAATATTGATTCATTTTGTTTGTTAGGGTTTCAACTGAGTTTTTACTATGCTCAATGAATTTCTCATTTTGGCTTGAGTGTTGCTTAGTATTTTTTCCTATTTTGTGCTAGTTTTCTGTCTTTAAGTTTTCCTTTATTCAATTACCTGTTCACTTATGTTTTTAGTGGTCTTCATTTTGTTTACTTATTCCTCTTTTGAATTCCTTGAACAGATTCATACTGTTATTTTAAAATCATAATCTTGAATGTTGTTTAATTTGACCTCACCAGGCATCATTGCTATGCATTTAATACTTTTCCAAGAAGATTCATTGTCTTGAGTTTTCATGATGCATATATTTATATGATGGACCTTGGGCACTGGAATTAGATCATTGGATGTATACTTCAGTGTTGATATCTGCCTCTACTTTGTTGAGTTGGCATTTAAATATATTTGCTGTTAACTGAGTTTGGCAGCTGTTGGTTCAAATGGACGATGATGGACGATCAGTCCTGTGTTACTCACTGGTGGTTAGTGCATGAGTTAAGACAGGTTATCCTGATTCAGCTATGATAAAATGCAGCTTTTGATTTTAACATCAGACAGGGTGAACTACAAGTAACTCTTGCTGTAGTTCCTCAGAAATTGAGGAGACCATACTAAGGAGAAATCGAGATGAATGCCATATGGGGGACACACAGACATTCAAGCAGATCCCCATATGATGGTGTTTGTATCGCAAAGGAAAAAAGTGAGGAGTACCCATACAACAAGAAAGTGCTAAGCCTACCTCCTCAGTTGTAGGTGTTAGGATCTCAGAAGGAGGAGTGGGGTTGGCATCACTGTTGAGAAACTAATAGACTCAGCACATGTCTTCAGATAGAAGAATTATACTCTCAGAAAATGGACAAGAGAGGACTACCTATCTGATAAGCAGGCACTTGGAGAAGGGCTTTTGATTGGAAAAATGTTAATTTATATTAGATGAAAACAACTGTTAAGGATTTCATGTTAATTAAATGTATCAAAAATTTTCATATCTTAGGAATGGAAATCAAGCACTATTATTTTAAACTTTGATGTTATATGCATATAAATATATCTAGGATAAACTCATGTAATTTAATCAGATACATATTTCTATTCATGTTAGACTCTGAAATTATTTTATGAAATACACATTAAATGTAGGAAAATGTAAAGTAGGTCAAAGCTAAGCTCCTACAATATAACATAATAAAAATAAATCATTTTTCAAAGATGATATTTATACATCCTGGGCTATACTTTTAAATTTCCACAGAAACTGGGGACTCTCAGGCATGGAGGCTACTGACTGAGTTCTGGGAAATAAGTAACACGGAATTTGATTGGAAGTATCTGCATCAAACACTTGCTTCAGGTCTGGCACTGCCAGTTTGCACTTGCTGAGGCTTTCTATGAACTTTATTCACTTGTAGAGATTCATGAAAAGAACACTGTAAGCACTGTTGCCTACTACCAAAGATGGAAACACCATGGAAAATTAAATTATATAAGAATATTTGAGTGTCACTAAGAACATAGATGAATTAATTATTTCTAGTGAATGAGATAACCCATCTCTTGGTGTTGGTACAGTAAATCCAGTAGGATTAGCTTCACATAACTGGCAGGAAAAACAAATTCAGAGCATTTATTGATTTTGAGGAATAATAAGAGGAAGTATTAGATATTTTGAAGCTGGAAGAATGATTTTCTTATTTTGGATGGATCTTTTTCTTTCTCATTTTAATGACAACCTTTGGAAAAAAACAACATCAACAAATATCTATGCCATTTCATCTAGGTATATTGAAAATGGAAAATATCTCAACAAGTCATTTACCTATACATTTATTTTTCATTTCAAATATGTTGAAAATTCAGAAATCAGAAGTGAATATACATAAAAGAAAACATTCACATGCAGCATGAGCTACTCAATTGCAAATGATAAGTGTTATTCTGGGCACACAGCCTTCATCGCCATCTCTGGTTAATATCTACACTTTGTAAAGGGTTGATTTTTAGGCTTGACTCTTTGTTACCAACTATGACAGTAATAGGATTTAATTTCTCTTCACAATTCTTATAGACATATTTCTGGGCCAACTGAGAAAGTCTTGTGAGACTGGAGGAGTTAATTAGGGTTGGCAAACTTTTCACCGAGGCATTGCAAATTAGTTGCTTCAACTATTTCATATTTCAAAGTAGGATCTAATTTTAATACAAAATTAAACTACAGGAACATTTTCAATGTCATTTGCAGGGCTGTGCACACTGCTGCTACCAAAGTCAGTGAAAGCAAACTGTTGTTAATGGTCTTGAGGGAACCACTTCCATCAAATATGGTTTCTGCTTTTAACAATGATATTCATGTTACATATAAGAAACAGGTATGAGCTATGTGAGGCTGGTGATATGTATACTGTTTACATTATATGATCGTCTGACTCCTCATGCCTTTATTTCTTTGAGTTGGAATCACTTAGAGCTCCTTGTTTGTCACCGTCAGGTGTCAAGCCTCTTTAGCCAGGACCTTGGGACATCCTTGGGCTGGCAGGAGTTACAGAGAACAGTTACAACTGCAGGTGCTGTATGTGCAGTTTCTAAATGTTCCCTGGTCACTAACTCAACTTTCCTGAGAAAGTCTCATTAAGAGAGATGGACAGAGTGAAAACTGGCATAAGTCCCTAATGGAATACTTCTGGCCACCCAGATTTGATTAGGAAGAATCAGACTGACAAGAAAAGTATGCATAAAGTTGGTGAAAGTTTTTGGAGAGAAGTCTGTCTCTGCTGCTGATTTTAGTGTTTCTTGTGCTACATGGTGACTTCAAATGTTAATATCATATCTGACAATATCAGGTACAATACTGAAAGAGAGTGCCTTGTTCTTGCTCTTTAAACCATTTTATTATTATTGGATGGATTTTTGCATATATCCAGTTTATATAAGTTCTACTGTTAATTTCCCATTGTTAATACATTTCTGAAACATCTTGACCTTTACAATTTTTAAATGATTATGCATAGGTTTATGTTTCTATGCTTGTCAGTGTCATGTGGGATTCTTTGTGAGATATCTCTTTAGGTTTTATTGCTTTGGCATATTATTTTTAAGATGAAAATAAAAAAATAATAAAACCAAAACGGTAATACAAACCTGAAAGCATGTATTTGATAGTTATAGTTTCATTCAAATTTTTAGTTCTTACTTGGCCTAACATTGCTTTCTTTTTCTTTTGCCATTTACTTAAAAGCATATGGCGATTAGAGTACATAGTCGCTGAAGTATCCAAGTGAGCAGGTCTGACTGCAGATTACTAGATTCCCCAAATGTCCTGTGTTAAAGTCATTTACATTAAGAGAGTATAGTCTTGTATGTTCTTATTCCATATTACATTTTATCCCCACAATTAGAAGGTTAACTGGTTGATTTCCAGGAGTGAATGCTAATTCTAAAATGTGTCACAAAGTCTTTAAAATCCAGCTTTATCAAGCTGATAGAATTCAGGGAACCCACAGTTGTAGAGTAGGTCCACTGTTAAGAGTAAAGCAACATTTTATGAGTGTGTCTTCACTCTTACTGTGATATAGAATTAGGTTGAGGCTGTACTGCCTTTTCCCCATTACACTAGCCCCACCCTATACTAGCCCATCAGCTCCTCTCACATGACTTTTTTTTTAACACTGTCTTAAAGAGTTCTTCCTCTATACTTACTCTAGTCCAATCAATTATCAATATCACAAGAAAAGATAACTCTCAAAAGTAAAATATGTCAACATCATTTCTTTACTTAAATTCCTGATAATTCCATTGTCCTTGGAATCAACTCTAACCACAAAAATTCATTTCACAGTAAGATACTTTATACTATATCTTTCACCTTTATATTGTCTCCCCTCAGTGATCTGACACATACCTGGCCTCAAAGGTATTCCCTTTCCCTTAAGCATCTTTTCATCCTACCTACCTTTAAGCTTTAGGTCTTTTCTGGTCCTTGCACCTGTTAGCATAGATTTCTTACTCTTTGATGTTGTAACATCAGCTTATGTGATCTCTGCATGGTTAAAATATTATGCTTGCCCAAATGAGCATATCTGTGATGGATGCCATTGCAAAAATTAGAGTAGGTTTTGGAATTAAGTAAAGGGTAGTTCAAAGTTCAACTGGTTTAATAAAAGCAGAAGAGGATAAGACATTTTAAAAGCATTTTGGAGAGTTACAAGCTAACAGATAAACAAGACTTTAAAATGTGTAATAGAACTAAAATAATTTAATAATGAAACAGAAGATTTATTTAACAGAATAAGATTTTGGAAAATATTTCTATACATAAATGCAGTTAAATAAGATACTGTGTAACCTCTGTGATGATGTTACAATAGAATAATCAGCTGGTAAAGTATGGCATTAATTTATAAAATCCAATACACAAACACTAGTAACATTGTTATAAAATGGCAACATTTATAATTGAAGATTTGTGTCATTATTAGCTAGTCAATATTTTTTTACTTAGAAAAAAAATCACCAAGGTCAAATATATTGAAGTTGTGTGTATGTGTGTGTGTGTGTTTGCATGCATGCACACATATGTGGGTATACATAAGTATGATTATAAAAATTTTCATAAATAATGTTCAAAACCTGAATATAATAGGTAGAAGTAATTAAGAATGCATGGCAACTACTATGTTCTTTAGCTATAATAGCCAATCTTTCTTCTGGTCATTCAGTATAATACAACATAAAACAAAAGGCCCATGGCAATCAATTACCCGAATGGGAAATGAGAACATTTAGTTAATGTGTACATGGGATCTGAGAAATATAATTTGAAATCCAATTAGATCTCATCTGTTTCAAATTGATGCTAGTTAAAATAAGCAATATCAAAGATGATGTAAGAGAAGAGCACATGAATCTCTAGTGAGAATATAAGTTGGAATTAATTGTATGAAGGGATAGTTTAACAAAGCTCACTCCCTTTAGCTTAGTGATTACAATATTGTTTATTTACATGAATAAGTCTCAAAATATTGGGATTTTATAAGAGTTAACTAGTGCTTTAAATAAAAACAGACTGACGTTTTATTTATATTTTTCAAATCAAAATATTAGATAGATGCATAAAAATATAATAGTTAAAGAAATAAAACTTGTATTTACATTATATATATGTAAGTTATATATAAATGAAATAAAACACAAGTCAGCAAAAATGATTACATATTCTGGAAACCTTTCTATAACTTATTTTATTCATTGTTTTTAGAGAAGAATATTTAAGAATTAAAATTCATCTGTCTCTTAAAGGCTGAGGTATCTTGCTTAGTCTTCATCTTTGTTTTTCTATTTTGTTCTATTATATACATGTTCACTAGATTTTTTTTTTATTTGGCCTACAGCAAATGTAAGAATTTAAAGTGCATAACTCAAGGACTTGGGTCATTTAAATTTTACATTATGCTGTTAAAGGTCCTCCCCACTGCTTTTTGATTAGGGAATTTCTCAAGATTTTAGATACTGAGAAAGCAGTGTAGGAAACAGGGTCACATTACTTAGTATAGCAAAACATTATCAAATTATCTGGCCACCAAGAACCCATGATTGGGTAGGTCATAGGTCTGAGGGGAGAACCTATTATCATTACTCTGCTAAATGGTCATAGTGTTAAGTTGTGCCCTAAGTTCATATCTTTATATGCATAAATTAGTTTAGCTCTTGGCCCTCATCACAGAAGCTTCTTTGTGTGGTAAGTGGTGAGTAATAATGAGGCCCACATCTGGTCAATGAGAGGCTGTGCAGTATTTAGCTCTACATAAATGTCTATATCACAGCTTCCCCCAAAAGGTGTTGCTATGATCTTGGAAGTGGGTTAAGAATATTTTAAGAGTCAGAAGTGGTGTAGGACTGGTGTGAAATACGTTTTTCTGGAAATGGCAGGATTGTTGATTTAACCCTCCCCTCACTTTTATAGATATGAGCTCCTAGTAGCTGTGACTATGTGTACAAGCCCTGTCAAGATCAGGGCAGCCAAAATCCCAGCATGGATAAAGAAGGGGCTCATGAAGTACTAACTTTGGAGGATATAAAAAGAAAGGGGTTGGGGAGGCAATGGGAAAGCCATTTAATTTGAACCCGGGAGATCAGCATCCATGCTGAAGACTTAACTTGAAATGATGAATGTTAGTGATGAATGTTTGCATTAAAACCAAGTTTACAAATTTACTATTTGCTCTTTTATGATCATGACTTTGCTGTATGTTTTTTATATGTTTCTAATGCTTTTGGTAAATCTAAGCCTCCCTAGATTGCAAATGTGGTAAAGGATTTTATTAAAGCTGTAATGCTAGAACTTGGAATGATGGCCTACAAAAGCAAAATGAATAGTTTCTTGAAATAAATTTAAGGGTTAAACAAATATGGGTTTTGAAAAGATGGCTCAGTGGTTAATATCACTGGCTGCTCCTCCAGAGGCTTAGGGTTTGATGACCAGAACACACCTGGTGGCTCACAACCATCTATAACTCCAGTCCCAAGGGATCCACTGCTCTTTTCTAGACTCCATCTGCTACACAGACATACTTGCAGACCAGACAAATTATATATATATATATATATATATATATATATATATATATATGGCTATAATTTTATACAATTAATATTTCACATATGTAATTGAAAATGGAAATATATATGAATGACAAGAACACTCAATTCCGTATCTATTTGATATGGCCAATGCTGCTCATTCTGAATCTCCTTGCTACAACTGCTTTTGTTAAGTGTATGGGAATATAATAGAATCTCTGGGATAAGGCTTGGTAATTCCATTCATTCATGTATTTGAAAATACTTCATAAGCATTAACAACCATCCAGCCACTATTCAAGTCAATTAGAGGATGGGAATGTAAACAAGAATTAAGAAGACCTACCTTTGCAAAGCTATAAACACACTGTCCTACTTTTCAATGATTTGTAAACAAAGGAAAAGAAGACATTTCTTATAAAAAATATACCAGCCACATTTAGAAAGCTAATGTAGAACTTTAGCTAAGAATTTGTTAGCTATATAGGCACAGTCAGGGCTCAGTGTTTAAAGGATCATCTGCAGGACCTGCTAGGTTTGACAAAACAGCAGGGTTTAAGTTTGTCTCTTCATCTTTCTGAGTATTTGTGATGACGTTGTATGGACATGATCCAGACGTTCACTGATAATTCAGATGTCTAGCATAAGATATAGCTGAAACACTTCTTCTCTTAAGTCTTTTCCTATTATATAACATTTGTCTGAACATCCTGGATAGGTTAGTATGTGATTTGATTTTGTCCATCAATAGAGAGAAGATAGATTTTGAGGAACTTGAATTGTAGTTGTTCTTATATCTTCTCATGAGGAGGGAAAATAACTATTTAAAGCACATATAGATTTTATCTCTTGAACTCCAAATACCCGGGAACTATGCTGTAGAAAATGAACAAAAATATGTAGCTACCACTCTTTTGCATGAAGGAATTAAACCTCTTATTAAGATCTTTTTAAATTTAAATGAAACTGCTACAAATCTTTATTTTATAGGAATACAGTATGTCTTTATAGTGACTGCAAAATAAAATGCTTAGAATACAGCTTACTAGTTAGATCCTCTAAGTGACATGAAAGGAAGCAGACCTCAAATGAACAGTCTGCTAAAAATATGAGCACAAAATACAAATTATATATATATATATATATAATATATATTATATACAAATTATATATATATGTAAATTAATAATAAATTGGTTAAAGAAAAGTAAAGAATATACATATAAGCACATTTTCTGTCTCAGTATTTCTGTCTGTGTTTCTTATTCAACTATCAGCACCCACACTATAAATAACGTATATACTAAAAATATAACATGGATATATTAACTATTGATTGTTGGTGTCCTGCCAGATACTTACTAAATGCATATAAACACAAGTGCAAGATAGAACTCCATTCTTCAGATTTCACATTGCTGACAAGGCCCTGTGCTTTGTTCCCGATGTGTCATTAAACCACTGACCTTACAGCTTACATATTGAAGTACCTGTCTTTTCAGTCTTCCACTAACATTTAGAACACATGTACCGCAAGTGTCTTTGTTCTCAGATATTATGCTAAAACCTAAAGTAGTGATATGGTAGAAGTGCAATAAGTATTGATGAATTGTGTGATGGAATTATAAAATAAATTATTCAGTTTTGTGTGGATCATGTTGGAGGATATGAGGAAATCACACTGGAATAAGAAATATTTTTTGATGAGCAAACCTTTGAAAAGAGCAGAATGTACTGAGGGCTAATCTCAGTATTGATACTGGAAAGAAATAGAACAACACAAGCAGAACAGTCATCATTTGGTGCACAATCATTTTGCTTTATTTTCTCCTTTGTGTATTTTTCCCCTGAAATGTTCCTATGAAATAAATAGAAAAAGTAATAGGTGAATTATTTATAGGCAAGTTATTCTTTTGGTGGCTAAAAATGTTTAGGGAAGCGCATGTGCCTAACAAAAACAGTGGAGCTCTATTTTCTAAGAGAAAGCACCAATCAAGGGAGTTTGACCTAATTGCTGTAAGTTGCTGGCACTGAAACTCCATCAGGCTATTAGTGATGGCGCATGATCTGATTTCATTGTAATAAATTGTGTGATAATGAACTAAAGAGGGTTATATGGAAGTTTTTGGAGTTATGTTGAAAACACACACACATACACACACACAAACAGACACACACACACAAATAAAGGAAAGTAGTAAAGAAACCTGTTTCCTAATGTTTCTTTCAAAAGGGTATTAAAATAGTATTTGTGGTTGTGGAAATATAAACAAGTTTGAAGTCAGTATTTAGTTACTTTCCTTAAAGAAAGAATTATCTCAACTGATGAATAAATTATAGTTTATTTGGCATTGTTTATCAGAGGTCAAAGTTTATTTCATAGTAAGTAGGAATAATGCAATACCACTAATCAGCAGTCATGAATTAGATTCTGTTACAAATCACTTGATAATTATTTTCATTCTGTATTTCCATTGCATATATATATGTATATATGTATATATATGTGTGTGTGTGTATGTATATATATGTATGTATATGTATATATGTAGGTTAATACACACATGCATATAAATAATAAATTTGTTTATAATTATTCTTAATGCTCTAATAAATGCAATTCCTTCCTTTTTTTTTTTTACAATGCAATCTTACTTGTAATTGTTTTCTTTTAAATACATTCCTAGGTCAACAGGCCTTTAATAATGACAGTGATTTCTCTACCACCTTCTACTGCTTATTCCTATTATCCTCCTCATGTCTACTACAAGATAACCTTCTCAATTGCTTCCTCAAATCTATTCAACATTTGTATAACATCGTTTGTAAAAATCAATTTACTTTTAATAAGTCAACAATTGCTTCCCTTATTAGAATAAAAAAAGAGAGAATTAGAAAAGATAAAGGCTTTGATTTATAGGAGCATTATCTAATCACCTTTGCACATTCCTAGCTGATGAGTTAGGAAGTGTACCTCTGTGTCTACCAAAGCCACAAACCAGTATAAATGTCACCACACTTACATACAGTTTCAATTTTCCTCATAAAGATTCCATGATTTGATTGGCAATTAGGACTGACTTTCCAGGAGTGATAAAGAGTTTAATAACTAGTAACTCCGGAGAAAAGACATGGACAATGGTGGACAAAATCAAAACAAATTAGTGACTGAATCTTGCTGGAATACCTCTCATGTTAAGTATAAAAAAGAAAAACCATGCTTGAACATTTCAAATGATTTATTCTCATGTTCATTTGGTACATATTGAATGTGGGGTACAAAGATAATTTTTGTCCTGTATTTATTTTCCAACTATTTAGACTTGTCTATTGTAGTAGAGTCAACAAAGAAAAGTTTATTTTTCTAATATGAAAGCATTTTGACATAGACATTCATTCATTTTATAGTGTTGTACTAAACAACCTGAAGTTGTTATTTCCCTGTATTATGACTCATTTCTGTAGGAACCTCCATATAATCACAATATACTTTCTACAAACTGTAAAATGTGTAATTTTATGTTTATACTCACAACATATTACCTACAAAATATAAAATTTACATTTAAAAAACACAAGTGCAAAGGTAGAGTTAGAATAATAAAATACTTAAACTGCATATATTCTATAACAAATATATATTTTAAAATCCTTCTTTTAAAATTTTACTTATTTTATTTATCTGCATTCCAGTCATTGCCCCCTCCCCCTTTCAGGTCAGCCCTCTCACAATTCCTCATCCGGTTCTTCCTCCTTGCCCTTGAGAGGGTGCTCCCCCTCACCAGACCTCCCCCTTATTGGGGCCTAAAGTTTCTCAAAGATTAAGCACATCTTCTCTCACTGAGTTTAGACCAAGCAGACCTCTACTATATATGTGCCAGGGGCCTCAGACTGGCCTGTGTATGCTCTTGGTTGGTAGCTCAGTCTCTGGGAGCTCCCTGGGGTCTGGATTAGTGGTCTTCCTATGGGGTCACTCTCCCCTTCAGCTTCTCCATTTCTTTCCTTTATTCAACCATAGTGGTCCCTGACTTCAGTCGAATGGTTGGTGTAAGTATCTGCATCGATCTCAGTCAGAAACTGACAAGGCCTCTCAGAGGACAGCCATGCCAGGCTCCTGTTTGTAAGCACAACCTAGCATCAGTAATAGTGTCAGATCTTGTCCCCCGACCTCCATGAGATTAAAGAAAGGATAGTGAAGCTTCAGGAAGAAAGGTCCCATTGTTGGCTGGGCTCTGTGAGTGTCCCAGCTGGTGTGTGTATTTGAGTGTCTTTGGTTACTGAGGCCCTCTTGAGACTCAAAAAGACTATAGTGCAGTGCCTGGTCAGGTATTAGGCCACTGATCTGGCCTAAGTTGGGAAGTAGACCAGAAGCTTAAAAACCCTTGTTAATATACATATATTTTTTTGTGAATCTTTTAAAACTTGAAAATAGATTCTTCTCTCATACGATACATCCCACCTTCAGTTTCTCTTTTCTCCACTCTTCCTAGCATACTTGCTACCTCTGCTTTCCCCCAGATCCACTCCTTCTCCATTTCTTTTTCACAATACAGCCAGTGTCTAAAGAGACAACAGCCAGTGGGCAACATGAGATCCTGTAAGACAAAACAAAAGCCCTCATAATGGGCTGAACAATACAACTCAATATTAGGAAAAGAATCTCATGATGAATGAAAAGATTCAGAGACACAACAGTCCCACTCTAAGGAGTCCCACGAAAACACTAAGCTATCAAGCATAACATATACAGAAAAGAACCTAATGAAGACCCATGAAGGCCCTGTTTGCATCTCTGTGAGCCCATGTAAGCTCTGCTTAGTTGATTCAGTAGGTATATTATCCTCGTGTTCTTTATCCTTTCTTTATCCTTTATTATTCCTACAGTCTTTCCTCCCCCTTTCCACAGAGTTCCTCTGTCTCCTAGAGGAGGGTCCCAATCAGAAGCCTCTAATTTAGACTCTCTCTCTCTCTCTCTCTCTCTTTCTCTCTCTCTCTCTCTCTCTCCCTTCCTTTCTTCCTTTTTTCCCTCCCTCCCTCCCCCCCCCCCTCTGCAAAATGTCTGGCTATGGGTCTCTGCTCCTGTTGTCATCTGCTGTGTGAGGAAGCCTCTCTGATGATGACTGGGCAAGACACTGATCTATAAGAATATAATTAAGAATCATTACTTTGGGATAGTCTCCTCCAGTCCCTGGCCGTCCAGGCTGTGTAGATCATGAGCTGCCTTTTAAGGGGTGAGCCACAGGTTAAACATTGATTGGCCATTTCCAAATCCTCTATACTACCATTTCTCCAGCTCATCTTGCAGGTAGAACAGATTGTATGTCAAGGGTATTGTTTGTTGGGTTGGTGTCCAGGTTTTCTTACCATAGCCTGCAGAGTATCTCTCATACCAAGGATGCTCCACCAGCTCCACCTCCCTATATTCAATGAGTTGAATGGAAGTTGCCCTTGGTGACTGGGCCTTATTTTCAGTTTTCAGAGGGTGACCTTCTGTCCTAGTGTCAGCCTGGGTTGTTTAGAGATCTACTTGGAACATCCACCGCCAGCAACTCAACCAAAGTGATCTTTTCATGTTTCCTATTTCATATTCCCTATTTCTAGAAATCAAAGCTTAGAAGCAAAACATAAATTCTAGGAAGTTTCCAGTGTACTATGTTTCCACACCGCCATCCAAATGCTCTAAACAATTCCACTCATCTCTCTTCATACTCTTCCACCATCCCTCCCTATCCCATCCCTTCCACTCCTGTCACCACCTGCTCCTAGTTCACCTTCAGAAATTGTTCTGCTTCCACTTCCCAGGGAGATCCATACTTTTCTCTATAGTCCTCAGCTTTACTTAATGTCTCTAGGTCAAGTAAACTAATTATAAATGAATTATAACATTTCTTAGCAGCAACTATCTACTTATAACTAAACACACACATATTTGAATTTCTGGGTCTAGGTTACCTCACTCGGATTGATTTTTCTTTTTGTTAGTCGAACCCATTTGCCAGCAAATTTTATGATGTCATTTTTTAAAATCCCTGACTAATACTCCATTGTGCAAACACATCACATTTTCTTTATTCATTCTTCAGTTGGGGGATATCTAGGTTGTTTTCAGTTTCTGAATATTATGAATAAAGCCACTATGAATATAGTTGAGCAAGCATTCTTGTGATAGATGGAGTATCTTTTGGGTAGATATTCAAGAGTACTATAAGTGGGTTTTGAGGTATTTAGATTATCATTATTCAGAGGAACCACTGTATTGATTCCCATAGTAGCTGTACAAGTTTGCACTACCAATTGCAATGGAGACGTGTTCCCTTTGCTCCACATTTTTGTCAACATAAGCTGTCCATTGTGTTGTTAGATTTAGCCATTCTGACAGGTGTAAGATGGAACATGAATTTTTTATTTGTATTTCTCTGATAGCCAAGGATGTTGAACATTTCTTTAATTGTTTCTCAGCCTTTGTTGATCTTACTGCCTGTGACAATGGTGTTTTGTTCAGGAAGTTGTCTCCTGTGCCAATGTATTCAAGGCACTTCCTGATCTTCTCTTCTATCAGGTTTAATGCTTCTAGTTTTATGTTGAGGTCCTTGATCAACTTGGGTTTGAGTTTTGAGCAGGGTGATAAATATGAATTAATTTGCATTCCTCTACATGCAGACATCTTGTTTGACCAGCAAAATATTTTAAACATGCTTTTTTTTTCCCCACTGTATAATTCTGGTTTCTTTATTAAATGATGGGGGCCGACTTTTAGCAGAAAGCGGCTATCAGCTTTGCAGCCATCTTGAGCCATATACCCTGACATGAGACTTGGATTACAATAGCCTACAACAGCTGAGCACACTCCGATAATCTTAGTTTAGATACCTTGAGATTAAAGGTTGGTGAGATTAAAGGTGTGTGAGATTAAAGGTGTGTGACTTAAGAGTATGACTTAGAAGTATAGAGATCAGAGTTAGAGACAAGACCTAAGGGCATGATTAAAGGTGTAACTTAGAGGCGTGGCTTAGAAGTGAGACATATAAAAGGCAGAGACAGAACAGATCAGGATCAGACTATAGAGGGAGAATCAGACAGGAGACACTTAGAGGAAGAGAGACTGAAGAATAAACAGGATTGAATCACACCCTGTCTGGTCTCCATTCTTTGAGTCTGCCCTCACCCTCGCTCTTGCTGAACCCCGACCCGCAGACCGGAGCAGCAGCTTGGGTCGGGATACAGTGGCCGCCCAAACGTGGGTCGGCCCGGGCCTCAACATTTTGCCTAGGCTGCGACGTTTTTGGCCGCACCAACATGGAGCTAGTGTGGACCCCAAAATTATTTTGGCCGCCCCAACGTGGGGCTAGTGTGGACCCCAACAATTAAAATTTTGGATGTATATAGGAGTTTGAATTTATGTCTAAGTCTTCAATTTAACTCCATTGTTCAATCTGTCTATGTTTATCACAGTGTTATGTGGTTTTAATATTATAGCTCTGTAGTAAAACTTGAAATCAGGAATGGTGATACATCCAACAGTTTTTTTTTTTTTTTTTTTTTCAGGATTGTTTTTAGCTATCCTGGTGTTTGTTTAGTTGTTTTATTCTTTTGCCATATGAAGTGGCAAGTTGACATTTCAATGTCTATGAATAATTGTGGTTGCATTTACATAGAACTTGCATGAAACCTGTAGATTGCTTTTAGTAGGATGATCATTTTTACTATGTTGATCATACTGATCCATGAACATTGCAAATCTTTCCATCTGATTTTTTTTTTCAATTTCTTTCTTCAAAGACCTGAAAGTTTTTATTTTTTGTTGTTAGGAAGACATTTTTATTTTATGTGCTGTATATTACTTGGAAAAGTCATTTACCTCATTCATTTCATAATCCCCTCTCTTTCTGGTTTCCTAGATTGGGGCCTTGTGCATTCCAGGCAGGGTCTCTACTACTGAACTATAACTCTGGCCCTCAGTTTGCCCACTCACACCTTCCAACCCCATCCTGCACCTTCATGTCTCCAGTCTGTGCATGCCTCAAGTTCCCTATGTAGCTGAGGTAAGGCCTGAAGTTTTTATCATACAGGTATTTCACTTGCTTGCTTAAAGTCATCTCAAGATATTTTATATTATTTCAAAGTGCTGACCAGCTAGAGGAGTTCTCTAGTAGATAAATTTTTAGGGTCATGTATGTATGTATTGTACATACATGTATCATGTATTGCATGTATACTATCATGCAATCTACAAATAATGATACTCATACATCTTCCTTTACAATTTCTAACCCTTGAATCTCCTTTCTTATTGTTCCAGCCAAATATTCAAATACTGTGTTGAGTAGATATGGAGAGGGTAGACAGGCTTATCCTGTTCCTGATTTTAGTGCAATTGCTTTGAGTTCTCTCTATTTCATTTGATGTTGATTATAGGCTTGCTGTAAGTTGCCTTTATTATATTTACATAATGTCTCTTATATCCCTCATCTCTCCAGTACTTATATCATGAAGGAATCTCAGATTTTGTAAAAGGCTTTTTTTGTTTTTTCTTATTTTTTTCACATGTATTCATTTCTAAATAACACTTTTTTATTTTGTACTTTCTTCATGGGGTTGATTTTGAGAGTGATAAGGTGTATTAGGCAGTAAATTTATACAGAAACAATGTTTCATTAATACATTTCTCGTCATTATTCTAAAGTTTATCCCTTATTATACAGTGTAATTAAAAATATTAAGCATAAAATATGGGTACTATAAACTATTTAATTTCAAAGAGGGAGAATGAGTCATAATTTGGCAAAATCACATGTGATATCTTTTATAAGTGGTTCAACTTCAATTTTTAAAAGAAGTTAACTTCTCTACTCATCAGCCAAGGCAGAGCTAATTTCTAGCACATTTGTGTGTGTGTGTGTGTGTGTGTGTGTGTGTGTGTGTAAAATTCTAAAAATCTAAAAACCAGATTCTGACAGAGCTTGTTTCAAGACAAAGATTGTATGAACACAATATAAACTTTGTTATAAAGGGATAATCTACAACTCTGATGGAATTAGTATGTGAAAAAGAAATGTATAAACATGTTTAGTGTTAGATTGTATTTTATTGCTTGAAAAGCCTTTTTCACAAGGCCAAATCATTGAAATAGACTCCACATGATGGAGACCACTTATTTACAGTTATTTACCTGAAATATAAGCCTGTAAGGCTCATACACCCCTTTCTTGCTTCATCTGTGGACTGAATTTTTTTCCAATGATGCTCACATGTAGAATCTAGACATTATCAGTGTAGAGGACTTTCAGCATGCTGTTTGAAGATGTTACAAAAGTGTTCATCAGACAGATATCCAGCTGGGAATACAAGGTCAGAGCCATCCTGGGCACACAAATTCCCTGTGACCTTGTTCTCTAGTAATGTAGAAAAGAACTGGATCTCTTATAAAAATGCCTGGCAATAACAAAAGAGAGATTTTTCTGGAACTATGCCTCAAGATAGGGGCTTACAAAGGAAAATCACTAATATGTTTTCCAGAGACTAAATGTGACCCAAATGAGCTGATCTGGAGTAATACTGAAGTTTCTGGCACAGAGACCAAATTAAGAGAGAAATAAAATGACTTTGCCCTCTAGAACATTTGTGTGTGTGTGTGTGTGTGTGTGTGTGTGTGTGTAGACCACTATGGGTGGTCTATAAGCATCTAAATGTATTATTTATGCTACTTTTTATTAAAAGAGCATAGAATTTCAGCATTAACACTGGATATGTAGACACCAACTGCAAGTCACTTGGGATAGAAAAGTATCAAAGGTTTATATCCATCTGGACTTTCAGAGTTTTCAGACCCAGGGAAAATAACTAGATCTATAATATTTTTTTTTTTTATGAGGAAGACAATTTGCCACAGATAATAATAGCTGAAATGTTATTAATCATGTTTTTCTGTAAAGATGCAGAACAGGGCACCTGAAACAGCATTTCAGAGAAAGTTGTTATCATTGACTTAATGACATGGAGCCCAATTTCTCAAATTCGGTCACAGACCCAAATATGTTTATGTGCCTGACTGTGGATTTAGATATACATCTCTAAATATAATATGTTCTATCCAAATAAAGTACATTCATCTTTCATGGGTGACTATTGGCACCATTGGCACTGGGCAATGAATGAGTAAGGTCTTCCCCTACGAAGAGCCTCTTGTGCTCACAGCTTTCCTCCAATGTTTATAGTTTTTTGTGTAGTGTGAAGTGTCCTGGGATTTCCTGCATCTACTTTGGCATGTCCATTGGTGGCATTCTTGTTTAGTGCTGTGGGTCCCTTGTTTCTGGAGGATGTCCCACGATGATCTCCTGGCTGGGGACAGGGTGAGAGCAGGGAGGATTCGCTACTGTCTCTGTGCTGCCTCTGGCCTGTGTCTCCACTGTCTGTAGGTCTTTGGCATGGCCTGATGTGGGAGGTCCGGGCCAAAGGACACAGAGTGCAAGCAGGTAGGGGAGATTGCTTGCCCCTGTTGTTGCCTCTGCTCACTCACTGCTGTTGTCACTGACCAGTCACTACCAGGTGCTGCACCTGTCTCTCCATGCTGACCCGGTCCAGGCTTGGGCTGGGTCCATAAGAAGCCAGCTAGCTGACAAGGAGGCAACTTGGTGTCCCAGGCAGGTTCCAGAAGAGCAGATCTCTCTCCAAGTGTTACAGTTCTTGTAACAGAAAGTCTCGGACACCAGGATGATTCTTGAACAATTTACTTCCCCTAAATAGAGCCCTTATAACAGTTTCATGGTGGGTTAGGGTCTGGCAGCAGATAATGCCTATTGGCTCAGTCTGAGAGCTTGGAGATACCTCATCTGCATGTGGGAAAGCCTGAGTCACTGTTCTGTGTGACTGATGGCCCTCTCTGTGAGAAGGGTTGTTGGAGGGCTGAAGCTAAATGAAAAAGAACCAGGGCCTGGAAGCAGAGCTGAACTCCTGCTGTCCAATAAGTTTCTGGGGTTCTAAGCTCATGCTCGACCAAGCACCCAGATGCTTCTCACAGACCATCGCCCCACAAGCTCATGTTTGGTCAGTCTGGTTGTTGAGACTTTATCGTTATATCTTCTGAAATTCCTAGGAGACACTATCTCACAACAGTTGTTCTTTTTCTCTGACTCTAAAATCTTTCTGGAACCTCACTTTTCTACAATGCTCCCAACCCTTAGGTGTTAGAGTGTTTTGTAGATGCATCCACTTGGACTGGGCTTCATAACTCTGTGTATTGATTAGTTATAGTCTTCCTGTAGTTTTCTCTATTTCAAAAAGAAGTTTCCTTGAAGTGTGAAGAGTATACTTCTTTGTAGGTATAAGAACAAATGTTTATAGATTGTTCTTATGGATTATGTTGGTTCAGAGAAAAATGGTTACGGATGCTTCCCCAATAATCATGACTTCAATAGCAGCATGTAGTCAACTAGGTTTCCATTGTCAGGCATAGTATTCCTTTTGTTGGTCTGGTCTTAGATCACAGTAGAGAACTGTTGGTTATTGCCACTGTTGTACCCTTAGTGTTATTGTGCTGTCATTGATGTGGTTCATAAAAGTCAAAGCTGGGTAGGACTATTAGCTACCCTCTTCTTTTGGAAGCTTGCACAGTGCCTTTTGTTAACATGAGAGTTGGTTTTCAAGGAAGAAGCAGATAGGTCAGTTCCAGCTCTGGAGTCTGTATCTTGCTTCTGAAGTTCATGGTTTCTTCTTCAAAAAGAATTTCATTTCTTTCTTAGGTCTAGGTTACCTCACTCAATATGGTCAGTTTTAGTTTTATCCATTTACTTGCAGAGTTCATGATTTCATTTTCTTTATATTTGAGTCAGGATTCCATAGTGTACATGTACTATATTTTCATATTTTTATTTCTTGGTTTAAGACCATTTCACACTCCCTCCACACACATTTTCTAGCTTTTTTTGAATAGAACAGCAATGAACATGACTTCAAGTATCTCTGGAGTAGGGTATTGAGTAGTATTTCTGAGGAGTGGTATTATTGGGTCACATGGTAGATTTGTTTTTAGCCTTTGAGAATTTGCCTTGTTCATTTCTATAGTGATTTTGCCAGTTGTCAAAGTAACCAATAATGAATGAGGGTTCCTTTTTCCTAATATTCCATAATTTGTTGATGATGGTCGTTCAGTTGATATTTGCCATAGAATGCCGGGTTTAAAATTTTTGTTTGAGTTGTTGACCAGTTTCATAAAAAAAAAAAAAAAAAAAGTTAACTGAAATTTGGCTCAGACTTGGAAAGAATTTTTAACATAAAAAAAATAACCATAACTATACTTCTACTGTTTCATGAATATGTATGTGTATTATATGCTTACAGAAACCAGAAGAAGAGAGCATAGTATCCTTTGAAACAGAAGCTATGGATGGTTGTAAGCCACCAAGTGGGTACTGAGAAATGAACCTTGTCCTCTGCAAAAGCAGCAAATGCTTTAGCAACTGACAATCTCTCAACAATCTTTATAGCCCCAATTTTGGCATTTTGGAAAATATAGTTATTCAAAAAAATAATCTAATCATTGATAATTATAAAATCAAAATGTTAGACAACTCCAAAAAGTGTTGAAGATGCTTAGGCAAGAGTGAATTTGAGCATATTCATATGCTTAAAATGTGTTTTGGTTTTTCCAAATGAAAACGTTATTTATTTACCAATGAATTGTTTTAGAAGAGGTGTCCATAGGCGATTCTGTAGTGCAATTGATCACACATTTGACTTCTAAAATAATTTTCCTTATGGGTGATTATCAATAAATGTTTTATGTATATACATATGGGATTATACAAAATTTCATGGGAGAAAACAGATAGTGAAAGGAAAAAGCTTAAAAATCACATGCATAAAACAATAACTCTTAACCTTTCTAGTTTTCAATACACTTATTTTTTCAGTATTTATTTATTTGTCTGTTTACCTTATGAGTGTGTGTGTATATGTGTTCACATGTGGATGGTTTGGTAAGCATGAGAAGATCAAAGGACCATTTGCAGAAGAAGGTTTTTCTATTTTATTATGTAGACTCTGGGGATTTAATTCAGGTACTCAGGCTTGGCAGCAAACACCTTTACTCACTTAGCCATGTGAATAACAGGGTTCTCATAGTCAAATGAACAGGAAAGGTACTTAGAGAGCTTACAATTCTATTTTTTTTGTGCATCATCTCTACGAGTTTTAATTTAATTGATTTTCAGAGTAGGCTACATTTGAATTTCTGTAAATCTCCCAGTGCTTGAAGAACCTTAGCCACAGAGTCACATATTTGTTTAACAAAGATTCCTGGTCTGGCAAAGAGTCTCTGAATCTGAATCGAAGTTCCTGATCTGGATAGTGTCAGAGTATCTGAACAATGTTCAGGTAAGTTTTAATACTGCTGAGTTAAGGTTCACACTGTGGAAACATGAACTAGTGTATGATGCTATGAATGGCCAGTTACTACCACAACATGGAGAAATAATGCCCAACTCCACAATGACAGTTTGAGTTCATTGAGAGAATCAAGAAGAGCAATCCCCACACTGGTATTTTGGGTAAAACTGGGGATTTTCTTGACAAAAGGCTCTACCCAGCATCAGTGATGTTGCCAGGATGAAGCTTGTCTATTAGTCATATGGAATGACTCACAGTTTAGTGTTGCCATGTAGGGAAACATAACCTGGACTCTTCATCTCTCTGAAATATGAGCTATTGTCTTGACATATATATTAATAGAGATGAGACTCTGCCTGATCTTGATGTCCCCAAAGTTTGGATGTGACCACATGAAAAGTGAAGTCCTAGAAGAGTAATTAAGATTCAGTCCCCAGTGGAACAGAACTAGGAAAAAAACCAGCAGAATTTAACATTAATTATTAATTAATCCCTTAATTAAAACCTGTTGCTACCCCCCAATGGTTTATGTTCCTAAATGAAACACACACATACACACACACACACACACACACACACACACACACACACACACACACACACACAGAGTTCTTTATATTTTAATATGCCTTAAACAGCACAATAGCTTGGCCACTTCCTAACCTCCATGCAGTTAATACTGAGTTATCACTAATTCTATCTTCTATCATGGCTGCTCTGGACTCAGTTGGGCAGTCCTCTGGGCAATGCCCTGCCCTTCCAGCTCTTTCACATGGCGTCTACATAATTAGCATTCAGAATACAATCAGCTACAGGAGAGAAAGGGGGTTTGTGGAGCCAGGTAAGGAGAGTAGGAAGAGGGGGAGGGGAAGAAACAATAAAGGGAGAGAGGGAGAGGGGAAGAGTGTGAGGGAGAGAGAAATTAGGAGAGGGAGAGGTGTGAATTGTACCTATGCAGGTCATACACAAGGAATTCAGCATAAGGAATGGGGTACCAACGGTAGGATATTGGAATACAGCTGTAATCTGGCTCTAGAAGAACCACAGAGTATGTGTCAAGAGCAGGCAATAAATTTTGCTGGTGGACAAATGCCCATCCCTAAGGGCTAAGGATCAGACATGATCACCTTAGGTGGAGCTATAACTGTTACTGGCTAGGAAAGCCTCCCAGACAGCTTGGTTCTCCTTAGTCAAAGGATCTGAAATTTCAGGAATACTATTGAGGACACAACTCATCAGTTTCTTAGACAATCATTTTGTCTTTCCTTCATATTATGTATAGCACTTCCATGAGTTTCAACTATGACAGAAAACAGAAGGTAAGAATACCAGTCAAAGCTTTTGGTACCTCTGCTCAGCAGCTCCTATTCAATGCATTTCCTAAAACCAGATCCACTGAAACTAATAGATGAGAAGGTGGGGAAGAGCCTTGAATACTTGGACACAGGGGAAAAGTTTCTGAATAGAACACCAGCTTATGCTCTAAGATCAAGAATTGACAAATGGAACCTCATAAAATCACAAAGCTTCTGCAAGGCAAAGGACACTGTCAATAGGACAAAATGGCAACCAACTGATTGGGAAAAGGTCTTTACCAATCCTACATCTGATACAGAACAAATATCTAATATATACAAAGAAATCAAGAAATTAGACTCTGTAAACAACCAAATCACCCTATTAAAAATGGAGTACAGAGAGCTAAACAAAGAATTCTTAACTGAGGACACTCAAATGGTTGAGAAGCACCTAAAGAAATGTTCAACATCCTTAGTCATCAGGGAAACGCAAATCAAAACAACCCTGAGATTCCACCTCACACCAGTCAGAATGGCTAAGAACAAACACTCAGGTGATAGCAGATGCTGGCAAGGATGTGGAGAAAGAGGAACACTCCTCTATCTTTGGTGGGATTACAAGCTGGTACAACCACTCTGGAAATTAGTCTGGAGGTTTTTCAGAAAATAGGACATAGCATTAACTTAGGACCCAGCTATACTACTCCTGGGCATATACCCAGAAGGTGCTCCAATATATAACAAAAACACATGCTCCACTATGTTCTTAGTAGCCTTATTTATAGTAGCCAGAATCTGAAAGAACTCAGATGTCCTTCAACAGGAGAATGGTACATTTACACAATGGAGTATTAGTCAGCTATTAAAAACAATGACTTCATAAAATTATTAGACAAATGGATGAAACTAGAAAATATCATCCTGAGTGAGGTAACCCAATCACAAAAGAACACACATGTTATGCACTCACTGATAAGTGGATATTAGCCCAAAAGCTCTCAATACCAAAGATACACCTTAAAGACCACATGAAGCTCATGAAGAAAGAAGACCAAAGTGTGGGTGCTTCGGTCCTTCTTAGAAGGAGTACCAAAATACTCAAGGAAGCAAATATGGAGACAAAGTGTGGGCCAGAAACTGAAGGAGGGGCCATCCAGAGACTGTTCCACCTGGGTATCTATCCCATGTGCAGTAACCAAAGGCAGACACTGATCTGGATGCCAGGAAGTGCATGCTACAGGAGTCTGATACAGCTGTCTCCTTAGAGGTCTGCCAGAGTCTGACATATACAGAGGTGGATGCTCACAGCTAATCATTAAACTGATCACTGGGTTCCCAATGGAAGAGTTAGAGAGAAGACTGAAGGAGCTGAAAGGGTTTTTGTCCCTATGGGGGAGAGCACCAATACAAACAAACCAGACCTCACAGGATCTAAACCACCAGCCTGGGACCACATAGGGAGGGACCTATGGCTCTAGCTGTATATGTAGGGGAGGATGACCTTGTCCGTCGGGCAAAGGTGGGAGAGGATGTCCTTGGTCTGGTGAAGGCTGGAAACCAACCCCCCCCAAGCCCCCCAGTGTGGGGAAATTCAAGGACTAGGAGGTGGGAGTGGGTGGGTAAAGTCATATCCTCATTAAAAACAGAAGGAGGGGAGATGTGATAGGGGTTTCTGGGTAGAGGGGAATTGGGGAAAGGGTATAGCATCTGAAATGTAAATAAAATATCTAATAAAATTAATTACAGAAAAAGAGGTCTCTCAGTGATCAGGAAGCTGACTGTTGGCACGTATGGGTAGTCCGGATTTTCATTTCATGAAAGTCAACTCTCAGCAAGCTCCATAGTGGTCTGCAGCAAGTTGTTTAGTCAAGCACGAAAACATCTGTTTTCCTAGGTCACTTTAGCCGTTTTTTCTATTTTAAAATCCCTATTGCTAAGGATAAGAGCCAAAGCCGTACAGACTATGCTCTGCTGTACAACGGTGTCATAGCTCAGTCATATTTATTATTTCTTAAGTGCTCTTATCTCTATCTGAGAGCAAGACTAGTTCATCATTGATTTTATGGCTGTGATAGAAGATAACCAACAACTGTGTTTATACTATTACCTCAAAACAAACAATAAAAGAGCCATTTTACTTAAGGAAGTTTATTAACAATCTGTATGTCTAACCTGTGTATGAAATGACAAGATAAGATGTTCATAGATTTTACTACTTGAAAGTATAAAAAAATGAAATAGAGATTCTAAATGTGACACTTATTAATAGGAGGTAATTGAAACCAGGACACTCAAGGATGCTTATCAAATAGGTTAGAACCTCATTAATTCAGTTCCTCCACACAAGGAGGAAATCTACAGGGCTCTTAATTATAAATATGTTCAAATATTATTTTCTACAAATTAGTCATGATTGAGAGGAAACCAAACTAAAGTAAAACTCTGCACGAAAATAGTCAAATTTAAGACTCTCAATATCTAATAATAGAAAATAAGTCCACACATGAATGAAGCTTAATCTTGGTAGACTTCATATTCAGGTTGAAATCTGTCTTTTCAAGTTTCTTAATTTTACTTACTATATTTGCAATAATGTAGTTTAAAATGTGTTTTGTTTAACTATTAAAATTACCTTAAATTATCTTTCAAACTGCAGGTGAATTTTTCATCATATTGTGTGTGTGTGTGTGTGTGTGTGTAAGAAAGACAGAGAGAAAGAGAGAGAGAGAGAGAGAGAGAGAGAGAGAGAGAGAGAGAGAGAGAAGAAAGAAGGGGAAAATAAAACTAAATCTCTCCTCTGTTTCAGTGGTTTTTGATAAGTTTCCTGCCTTCATGTGTGAATTCTTTATTCTTCAGTTACTGAAGGCAGGGACAGAACTACCATTGGTTGCTTCCTTTCACTCTCTATAATTCACTCTCTACCTTCAGTAAAAACCCCATAAACACTGCATGAATCTATAGGGTATGTCTTATTAAAGCTGTTTCTATCTTCCTCTTCTGTGTTTTACTACCTACCCTTAGACATATTCATTTTCTTCTCTAAACATAACATAAACAACCTAACATACAGACATGCAGACATACACCCATACTCAAACTCAGACACGTACACACAATACACACTCAGACACACCCCCACACCTCCACATTGTACATTTGTGGTTCAGATAGCTGTAATATAATATATGTTTTATGTTCTTCCAAGTAGAGCTCTGTATTGCCTCCATTTTCTATGTATTATCTATCTATCTATCTATCTATCTATCTATCTATCTATCTATCTATCTACCTATCTATATTTATTCATCTATCATCTATCTGTATATCTATCTATCATCAATATATCTATCTTCATCTATCTACAATGTATCACTTATCTCATGTATTATCTAGATATCTATCACCTATTCATCCTTTATCTTTTTACTTTTCTATCTTTTGAACTGTATACTTTCTCCAGTCTTACCTGTCTAACACATTTGCAAATGCTTTTTATCTATATGATGTCCTTTTCTAACTTGCAAATCTCTTGCATTTTTTGAATAAACTGTGGTGTCATAACCTCTGTTTATAAGTTTTTCTCATCTTTCCTCTAGAATAAATTGCTGAACTGAGCTCCTGATTTTCCTGGAACATCTCTATTTTGATGGCCTAGATAGAATTCTGAATCAAAACATTTTATACAGTTTATACAATGTATTTTGAGGTCTCAGTTTCTGGTCTTCATATTTAACTTTATATCATTTGTTCATAGTATATGACTAATAAATTTAAGGAGCTTATATAAATAATAAAGTCTGAATGATTGAAGGATGATGGACAGAGAAAGGGCAGAGGCTATACTACCCACTTTTAACATGGTGAGTTATGCTTCTCATTCCCAATGTTTTTCTCTAATAAGGGTATATATACATCAGAGACTGTACAAAGGTAATTTGAGCGATTCAAGCCTTAGAATGCAGAGATTAGTTGAAGATGTTGAATATGGTTCAGAATCAATGAACACTCTGTATAATCATCTTAATATACTTGACAAACGAACTAGAAAGGAAATAAACATTTTTCTGTGTGTGGCTACAGGCATGAGGAGAAGGTCAGTTAAAACCACAGAAAAGCAATCTAAACTTTGCTTTATTAGAAGTAGTTTTAGTCCCTGAAGGTGTTCTCACAAAATACACATCACACATGTAAAAGCAGTATATTATTTCTTATGACTTAAATAAGAAAAGAGCATATTAATAAAAGTGGTAGCCATTAAGTCATAAAAGTGTAACAAAGTGACAAAGACAGTGACAAAGGTTTGCTGCACACTACTGAAAAAAAACCCAAACCAACCAACCAAACAAATAAAACACAACAAACAAACAAACGAACAAACAAAACCAAACCCATCCTGCCACATTATTACAGAATTCAACTAACATCATAGTAAGATTTACATTCTTGAGGAAGTATGCAAACCCATTAGAGACCAATGATATTAAATTTAAATAACATTATATAGTTTAGGAATTTGGGCATCTAATGTATAAAGTGAGGACCTGAATACTCCAAGCTATGGTTGAGAAGAATGTTTTATTGTAGATAAGAGGGAGAGTATAGCCAGAGGCATTTGGAAGTATCTAGAGCAGGGAACCAAAGCAGTAGACTGAACAACAGAGAGGGAGAGAGAGAAGAGAGAGAGAAGACAGAGAGAGGGAGAGAGAGAAGAGAGAGAGGGAGAGAGAGAAGAGAGAGAGGGAAAGAGAGGGAGAGAGAGAAGAGAGAGGGAGAGAGAGGAGAGAGAGGGAGAGAGAGGAGAGGGAGAGAGAGAGAGAGAGAGAGAGAGAGAGAGAGAGAGAGAGAGAGAGAGAGAGAGAGAGAGAAGCACTAGAAGGAACTAGAGGACCAAGAAAGAGGGGGGCAAGAGTTCCAAGAGAGTTCATGGCAGGGTTATATAGGAATCAGAAACTGGGAAAAGGTAATCTCATGAGCTGAAGAAGTTTTTAGTAGGAGAAGGGCTGACAGGAGTCATAGGTACAGGGAACCTGGAGGTCAGCTGATATTTAGTATGCTAATAGGCATTAGTTAGTCCTTTGTCTTGAGTTTCTATTGGAACTGATGAACATATCTCAACTCTCCTCATTGAACCCATGTTTGTCTTTTAACCTCATAAAAGTAACTTTACTTTGGGGAGAGTGTATACTGTTTGAACTGACTCAAATATCTATTCTGACTAATATTGAACTATGAATTTTAAATTACAAATTGATCTTGTCAACCAGTTTTACATAACTTTATTTAGCCTGTGTAAAGAATCGGGAATCTTATCAATGTAAAGATAAGTGTGTGTTTAATGTGTAGTGATGAACAAAATAAATGGTGCCATGGTAGCAAGCAAGGTAGCAGTGCAAATGAAAGTAGTGCAATGGTAAGATAAAAAGCAATATTTTGCTTTTTATTAGTTTTATATGAAAAGAGATGTATTTATATTTTTATGACAAAGTAACAGGAACTAGGAAGGAAATAAGGGATATCAATGGTAGCATCTAAAGAGCTTGTCTTGTCAGTTTTGTCACCATTGTCAGTCACCGTGGTCATAGCCTCAGTATGATGGATAATTACTTTTCTCCCCTGGTACTTTACATAGCATATCCCAGGATTATGAAAACTAGTCAGTAGGGATGAAGCTTCCAGATCAGAAGCAACATGACTTCATAATATTCTCTGACTCATTTTTTTTTTTTTTTTTTGGGTATCTTCGGCAACGGGGTTTGCTTCTCACATTATGGATAGCAATCAAGTGCAATGACAATAAATAACCTATAATACTGGGGGAAGGAATTATCTATGGGACCTTCTTGGATAACAAATCTAAAAGAGCCACTCAAAATTTTATTTATTAACTTCTGGAGTCAAGTAGGGGCACTGTTGTTTTTTTATAGCATAAATATTTTAACACTGTGTGGGTATCTGTAAATGTCTGTCTGTCACGTGTGTGTGTGTGTGTGTTTTAAGAAGCTTCTACAGTAGTACGTTTCTGTATGTCATTTTTCAAAATGTGTTCAACATTATTTATCCTTGTACTTCTCCCTCCTGTATTCTATCCTACCATCTGCTCTCTACTCAAATTTAGCCATCCTTTTCTTCATAATGCCTCTTAAACTCATTATATCAGTACATTTTATCATTTTTCCCTTAAAATCTCTTCCCTTTTGTAATCGTCTGACCTCTATGGGTATAGAACCCTAAACGCTATCTGAAGATTCAAAGCCAACAACCAAAGAAAGAGAAAAGTCATTTTCTTACTGGATAGATTACTGATTCAAAATAATTGTTTATGGTTCCTTCACATTTTATTGTTTTATCAATAGCTGAATGATACCCCATTGTGTAAATGTACCACATTATCTTTTTATGGCATCAGTTGTTGGATATCTAGGCTGGTTCCACCTCATGGCTATTGTGAATGGTGCAGCTTTGAACATGAATGAGCAAGTAATAATCGGATCTGGAGTCTTTTGGGCATATGTTGAAAAGTGGTATATATGCACTCATGTGAACACCTATTGGAAAGGAGAAAACACTACTGGAAACTTAATAACTGGTAGAAGAAGAAACAAGCATTTCAGAAACAAGATTGGTTTTTAAAATTAGAAGAAAGCAGATCACATTAACAACATTAAGAAGTTACCAAGTATGACATGGTTTTTTTCCATTGAAGGACACTTCCTTGCTTTTTAGAATAGGGTGTTTTTGAGCTGAAGTCCCTAGAGCTGCATAACTGCTACCTCTAGACTAGGGTTGTATGCTGTTGCTGTTGTCGTTGCACAAACAGACAACAGTTGTGAAAAGTACACTGTGAACATCCACACAAAAGAGTGAAAAATGCAATAAATAAAAATATTTTTAAAAGCTCATATTCTAAAAAATAGAGACACGTTGAAATATAGACTGCCAAAATGAATCACTGCTACTTGGAAAGAAGAGAAGACATGTATAATTATAGAAGCCATAATGGAAATGGGCAGCTATGAAGAACTGAAAGGTCAGCCCATCTAGCTCTGCCTTAGTCATTGAAAAACAAAACAGACAAAATTACTCTCGATATTATCAGCTCAATTTCAAAGGACTCAAACTTTAGTGGATGTTATCAAAGGTGCCAAAAATATCAATGATAGAAATTGTAAAAATGAAAAATATTCAAATGTACTAAAGGAAGAAAATAGCAGCTGGGAGAAATCCTATGACAACATAGAACACCAGGGAAGAGAATTTAAAACAGATATTGGAGTTAATGAAGAGGGAAAAAACAACAATAAGACTGAAGCAGCATTTAAAATGTAAAGGAATTAAAGTATTTAAAATTCAAGGGAAGAGTATTTGTTCAAAGAAGAGGAAAAAGATCTATGTATGTGTTAGAGAGAGAATACTTATGCCTTTGAAGAAATTGACAGAGAATGGTTGATTCTGAACACTTGCTTGATGATGTCAGCAGGCTTGAAGATCAGATACAGTCTTGAAGACACTTAGACATACCCCTGTTGTTCTTTGAACAGAAAGAAAGCAATATGGCATGCATTATTTTAGATAAATACCACCAAAAAATCTTTAAAAATCACTAGGGAAAATGTAAATCGAGAATTTAATATCCAGTTATTCTATATGTTTATTCTATAATCTATACATTGCATTCTACAGAGCCAGGAAGACAACAAATAGATGGAGTGTTTTACTTAGATATCCATCCTGAGGTACATGTTAGAAATCACGCTTCATCCAAGCTATTCTTAAATGATGGATGATACTCTATAACATGTGTGTCCTTGTAGAATGATTTGTGATATATTATAATCATGTAAGAGTGAAGGTTTAAGTTAATTGGCCTAGGGAAAGACAGAATTACTGTGAGTTCAGTGTTGAGAGTTCATTGTTATATATGTCTAGAAAAAACATCAGAAACTTCTTAAAGAACAAGAAGACCACAATTACTTAATTGAACTAACACAAAGTCAAAGTTAAAATTTAAATGTCACCCTTGGCATCAACCCCAAATCAAACACAGTAAACAGAAAAAGAATGGGTGGTGCACATGTTGATATATCAGTTTCTACCTATAGATATAGCCAGAAAATGTGAAATGACATAATTTCAACTTTATTCTTTCATTCTTGGCTTAGCCCTTGAAGTTATTTATGTTGAGATAGTATTAAGTGCTGCTCTTGAATGCATCTTCAATGACAGTTAGCCTTTCCAGAAGAGACCATTTAAAGTGGGGAAGGAGGTAAGCTGGTTTGCAAGAGCAAGAATTGGGTTGTGTTAGTCCATGGCTTGATCGTGGCTTAGTCATTAAAGTACATTCAGAGCTTTCCTTCATCACTGCTGTGTACTGCTCTACCCTCTACCATGTGTTACGTACAGTGTCAGAATTTATGGAACTATCCAGACCAGCTCAGAAAGTAATATTCACAACTATCACCTCAACTTAATATTTAAAAAGTTTAATAAATTATAATGCTTTTATATTAATGTCTTTCCTCATAAATAGACTTATTATTTTCTCCATCCTTATTTGACAAGGAATATTACAAACTCATACATTAAGAACATTTCTGTATAGAAATTTTAAACAGAAATCTTTTATTCCTTCTAACATTTCCCCCAATTAGATTTTAATTCTATTTGAGGAACACTTTCTTAAAACAACAATAGCAGCAGCAACAACAACTCAATAAAAACAACAAGAAGGACTAACAGTATTCTGAAATGCATATAAAATTTGTTTCTATAGGATCCATATCATGATTCAACAAGGTAAAAGCCTCAAACATTTTAAAGTATTTAAACCAATTTATTATTTAGCCACAATATAATCAAATTGGCAATCAGCAGCACAAAACTGATAGAAAAATTTACAGATACTTGGAAATTAAATGAAACACTGCTGAGTTACCCATAGTTCAAGGAAGAATTCATAAGAGAAAAAAACTGAAGTGATTGATAAAGAAAATGCAAGAAGTATAAGACTGATTTTAAAAAGCAATTAATACTATCTGCTAAATCCTAGGATGATTGACAAAAAACAGCAAAGAAACAAATTAGCAGAAAGAAGAGCGGATTTCGTTACAGACTTTGCAGAAATGAAAGGAATGATGAGATTTTACTAGGAACAATTCTACATACATCTACCTGGACATTCTTGTAAAATGGAATATTTCCTCAAGAGATAGAAACTACCCTAATTTAAACATTGTGAAACAGATAACTTGAATATCCTGTATCCATTAAGGGAATTGAATTTGAAATTTGAGTTATTTTCTGAATCTCAATGCACAGAGTTTTATAGAGATTCTGCCAAATATATCAACAGATGCTAACTGTGTTTTCACAATTTCTTTCAAAAGACAGATGAGGAGGAAAGAGGACTGAATTCATCTATGTTAACATAGCCACTGATATCAAAACCAGAACACCAACAGACTAATTCTACTAATGAATATGGATGGAAAACTCTTAGTCAAAACCAATAAATTTGGATATAAACTATAAGAAAAAATTTTAATTAGTTACAAAGAAAAAAATATATGTCATTGTAAGTTTTATATTCACCATGAACAAATTCACTTAAAGTAACACAGAAAATGCACTGCCACAATCCACCACCAATTCATAATAAAAATATCCAGAAAGTGAAAACTAATGGAAATGTCCACAGTTAGATCATACTTTTTAAAGCCCCTCTGCTAACATTATAATTAATACTACTCATCTAAGCCTACCTTCCTCAGATGAAGAACAAATCATAGATTCCTATTGCTAAGGATCTAACCAAAGTCCCACTGTAACTAAATGAATATTTCTCTATGACCACAGAATAAGAGAAAAGAAGAAAATTGAAGAAACAAAAGAACATAAACACATAAATTCTGGTAATGGGCATACAGAAACTCATCTCATTATCATTCCATCAAATTAAAAAAATAGTGTATTTATAGCAAAGTATGAGCTAACCTTGGATTCTTAAGTATACCAAAAGTAAAAGAAAGAATAGGAGGTACATAAATAGAAAGACACAGCTTAGTCAAGTTAGGAAGACAGTAGATCTAATAAAGATGCCTTTTCATAGGTTGACACACAAATTCATTCAAGATTTGTCAATGCTAGAATTCTTGTAACTATACGCTTCATTATTCTAAAAGTGGTATAGATATAGAATAATAACACAAAAGTAAAATGAAATAAGTTTCAAAATTTACAGCTACAGTAATCAAAATTATGTCATATTGGAAAAGGAACAGGCATATAGGTAATAAGATAGAATAGAAAAATAAAATAAATGCACTAAATTTTGAAGCAATGAATTTAGACAAAAATAAGAAAGCATTTTAACAAACAAATGAATAGTGAAAACTGGATATCTCTCATAGTGAAAACTGGATATCTCTCAATAAATTAAGGATCCTTGAACTAAACCTTGAACTTTACACAAAAACCAGCTAACAATAAGTCATATATAAAAGGAATGAGGCCATCGGACAAAAGTTTCTGTGCTCTTGTTCTTGGTGAAAATTCCTAGAGTGGTACCAAGAGGAGGAATAACCATAGAAGAAAAGGTAATCATTGAAGTATATTTCACCAATATGAAGACTTCTTTTCCATGAAGATCTCTCTAAGAGTATGGAAAAACCAGCCCCCTTTTTCTTCTCTTACATATATTTAAAAAACTTGAAATAAAGTTTCTATTAAAGATAATAGAAAATATTATCAGAATTTTTTGTAGAAAAATCTATTTTCAATAAAAGAAAAACAGAAAACAAAAACAACTGCAGAACATTATAATGGAATGTTAGAATTCTATAGTAAAATACCAATTAGTCTAGTTAAAAGTGGGAAGATTAGACAAATATCTTTCATGGGGTATAAGAACAACAGCATGATTACCATCAGAGCATCAAAGAATTCAGATTTATACTTAAGTGAGATATTCAACCAACTACAATAAAAATATCATGACAGTTGTTAGCACTGTTGGGGAACTCGGTTTTCCCATTTATAGTGGGTAGGAAAGCAAAATCATCCAACTAATCTGGATATTGTTTGTCAATGTCAGCTATTTTACTCCTGGTCATTTATACACACCCAAGGGGGGAAAACCGATCTTATGCTTGATCATAAGCATGCATATGATAGTTGAGAGCTATTTTATTTGTAATATCTCAAGCTGGGAAACGACTACTGTGGTTTATAATAGGAATATGCATCAGTGCTAGATATATTGTTATTATGGAACATTATTTGTGAGTAAAGTTAAATAAAAAAGTATAAATTGTTGATAAATGAAACAGCTTGGGTGGTTGGATGTTGGAGACATAAATATCTAATGCCCAAAGGGTACATAGTACAGACTCTACCCCCCTTTTTTAATTGGATATTTTATTTACATTTCAGATGTTATCTCCTTACCCCATTCCCCCCAATTCAGGAACCCCTTATCCCATCCCCCCTCCTCTTGCTTCTATGAGGATGTACCCCCACCCACCCCAACTCCCACTTCTCACCCTAGAATTCCCCCACACTTCGCATCCAGCCTTCATGGGAACAAGAATCTCTTCTCCCATCTATGCCCGACAAGGCCATCCTCCACTACATATACAGCTGGAATCAGGTTCCTCCCTATGTGCTCCCAGGCTGGTGGTTTAGACCCTGGGATCTCTGGTTGGTTGGTATTGTTGCTTTCCTCATGGGGCTGCAAACCCTCTCAGCTCCTTCAGCTCCTTCTCTCTAACATCTCTATTGGGAACCCCTTGATCAGTTCAATGGTTACCTGTGACTCTACCTCTTTAGCATTCTTGATACATAAGTAATTAGATGTAGGAGTGGTCGCATGAGAAGTGCCTGTAAAGGGATATTCTAGGGGTTTCTTCGTGTTGATGAAACAGTGGTATAACTTAAATGTACTGCTTTCATAAATCTATATTAGTTACCATATGACACAGGGTTATTCATGTAGTTTCAATGGCAACTTGGTATTATTTTTGTTCTATGGTCTCTTTAAGGAACATGTGAAAGACCACTCAGCATCATTTTGTTAATTCCAATGAATTTTTAATTATCCCATAATGAAATGCTTAAGAAATACATGCCATTTTTGCGGCTGTTTTATCTACTGTGTAAAAATTAAAGTTAAATGTATAATTAAACAAACAGTAATTAGAAACAGTAACCATGACATAGCACCTCATGCATTTTGAAAGAGTAATTCTGCATATTCAGTGATGTGTTTCCACTCCTCTTTCACTGCTACCATTTTAGCTTGACTAGGTGGAAGCTGTTTTAAGACCTTATGTATTTCTAAGCAGCAGAAACATGACATCTTTTAGATGATCTCACAGCCATCATGGACAGTCACCAGCAGAGGTACCCTTAATTAGCCAATGGTATAATGTGTCTTACTGGCCTTTACTTGCAGCTCATTAATTTTCAATTTCTCTCTCACCTCTCCTCTGCCCCAGGACCCCTCATGTGTATTTATAACTGTCTAGCTTCTTTTTTTTTCCCTCACTGTTTATTTTCTCCCTCTTTCATTACAATTTGAATAGTTTATACTGCTCTCTACATGTTGATTAATCACTCTTTAAGGTGTGTCCAAACTATTATTAATATTGTTCCTTATTATTACTTAACATTTTTATCTTAGACATATTTTTCATCTCAAGAAGTTCTCTCTGAGTCTTTAACAAAGCTCATGTATTTTTCCACCTTTCTGAGTATTTGGGATATATTTATAGTAACTATTTTAATATCACTGTCGACTAATTCTATTATCTGTGTCATATCTAGGTCTGTTTTGATTGATTGAGTTTTATCCTCGATATGAGTCACATTGCTGCTCACTAGCAAGTCTAGTTACTGTATAAGGATGGTAGAAATTATATAACTTGAGTTCCGTGCAATTTGTTCATTCTTTTGAAAAAAAATTTGAGTTCATCTCTGTAATGAAGTCGAACAACTTGAAAACATTTTGATCCCTTATAGATCATGCTTAAGTCTCAGAATACTGATACCTGATCTCATCAAGACTACCTGACACACTTACCCTGCCCCCCACCCCTGTCCTGTGCCTTCTGTGGCTAGTGAACGACCTCTAGGGATATTCTGCTCTCTTTGTCCCTCAGACTTTTTCCGTTTACTTTGGGCTTTCACACAGTGCTTCCAAGTGCTCCTCAATAGCTATTCAGTGTTTTCATTTCAAGCAGAAATCAGGACTGTGCCCACCTCTTTGTGACATACTTCTGAACCCTGCAGACAGTAAGGCAGACATCAGAGGATGAGCCTGATATGTTTCTCTTTACAGATCTCTGACCTGGCTGCATCATCTCCAATGTCTGAACGCTATTGCATATAATGTCATAACTCTGTGGTGGTTTGGGAAAGATTGGTGAAGTCACTTTTTACTCAGTGTTCTTGATGTCCATGAGGTCACATCTGTCACTCTTCATTCCTCCCGAAGCAGTATTTTTTATGAATGTGGCATATTTATTACCAGTAATGTCATGTAGCTCAAATGGTCTTTTTTGAATTTCAATATTGTTTTAAGGTTTCTATTTGCCTTTTCTTGGTTTTATTGCCTTCACTTCAATTCTCAATAACATTCCGTTGGTCGCATGCACTATAGTTTGTTCTCCTCAATAACAACTGATGTTGGCAATTTTAAATAAAACATCTGTGAATATTCATGTGTAGGTATACATGTGTCTATTTATTTTAAGTCAGTGGATTATATGGTAACATGTGCTTAGTTAAAGATAAAACCCCTGGAATCTCTTCTATTGTATTCTATCAGCAATGAATGAACATTCAGCTTCTCCACACCTTTCATAGAATTTGTTGTTGTGAAAACCATATTCTCTTGCTATCCCAGTAGATGCAATATGGTGTCTCATTGTATTACTCTACACTTTTCCTGATGAAATATGAGGTGCCATCATATGCTCATTATATAGTTTTCTATCTTCTTCATTGATGTTACATTGCCTTTTATAATTAATTCAGAAGTCATACAATCTTGAATCCCAATTATTGGTATTATTTAAAGAAAAAAATCACAGAGCCACTTATTTTTTTATTGGATATTTTATTTACATTTCAGATGCCATCCCCTTTCCTCATCCCCCCCCCCCAGAAAACTCCTATCCCATGCCCCCTTTTCCTTTTTGCATTTATACACTTTTAAAAAAATGTTAATCCAAGGCTTTATAAGTTTGATAATGCTCAATCAGAAGTGTAACCCAATAACCAACCTAGATATATCAACTATCTTTGACTGGTGGAGACATGAGAACATCTGCCTCCCTGTCTCCCCCCTCTTTTTCTCTCTTTCTCTCTCTCATCACCTAGCTTCTTTTCTCCTTCTCCTCCTCCTCTCCTTACTCCTTCTCTCCCTCTCAGTATTCCTCCCACCTTAGCTCCTCCTACATATCACCCTTCCTGTTAAAATAAAACTTTTCCACAGAGCCACTTCTTGATGAAAATGTGGCAAAGTCAAATTGTGAAAAAGTATAAAGATGGAAAGTCTTATGCAGGCATCTTTTGAAGAATCTCTAATAAGACAGAACAGGGAATGAAGAATGTTTAAAGAAACTGGAAGTAAAATTACTGAAAGCAATAAATATATTTGGTGATGTAATTTGTGAATAACTAGTTATTAAGGACTAGGTTATTAAATATACTACCATCTCAAATATTGGTTCAAAATACTATAGGGCAAGAGACTATTTTCCCAACAGTCTTGGTATTATTTATCCTTCTTCCCTTCTAATCCTTCTATACTGTAATCATCGGGTGGCAACCAACATTGCTTAGCCCGGTTCCTGGGCCTAGTAAACTCATAGATTTTAAAAGAGAATATACTGCCACCACTTTGCTATACAAACATAATTTTTAACTATATTATAAATCTTAACCATATACCAATAGATAAGTGTATCTATCACCCTTCATCAATCAAAGAAGCTTCTCTACAGCAAATGAAGAGCATCATAGAAATCCACAGCCAGACACACTGCACAGATGCCGGGTCATCTGGATCCCATCCACAATGGATACATCTATATCTCACCTTTGCATCTATGACTCACAAAACATTAAGAAAAGATTACACTAAGAAGTCTGTTGTGAAATGGTCTCTTCGAAATGGCTACATAAAGAAGACCTGAACAAGTAACACTATTAATAGACTCACTAGCATTGAAGAGGGAAATCTCATGGGGTCTTACTTCTAGAAAAGGAACTACAGGCAACCAGTGGTTGCTGAGAGAGAAGGAGTTAGCTTCTCCCAGGGATCAATTGGGGAACTCCTAATTGATTCTCCAATACTAGATGATCGGTTCTGCAACTAAGCAGACTAAACAGGTTGCATTTATGTATTTGTGAATAAATATGCATATATGTAGGCAGCTACAATAATAATAGGAAAAGACGCTATTAATTTGGAAACGAGCAGGGAGAAGCAACGTGGAAGTAATTAGGGTGAGGGGGTTTCAGAGGGGCTGGAGGAAGAAAAGGAAAGGTGGAAAGTGATATAATTATATTAAAATTTAAAATTATAAGAGCATTTCCCCCATGTACCTACTCTAGCATAAAATTAGATTTTAACACATTGACACAAAAGGCAGTTCCTGAGAAGGATATAGAATCTGTGTGTTATTTGTTATGTATTTAGAAACACTGCCATGTGAATTAAGTTCTCTGTTAAGATTTCTTCCCATTCAAAGGCTTGAATTTTTTGAAAGATTAGATTTACATTAAATGAACACAGCTTTTCCTTTATGTGAAGAGGAAGTCACTTTGGGGTCAGGATTATTTAGAAGAGGGTAGAACATGTGATCAGGCACTTTGCTTAATTTTGAAGAAACCTTACAGAACTGATAAAAATACATCCTCCTGCTAAGTATTGTTTTTTTTCATCTTCTCTTGACTCTAGAAATTTTCTTGGAGGGAGCATGGTCTTCTACTAACCCAATTCTGAGTGGTTAACAGAAGATTCATAGATGTTAAGTTCATGCAAAGTTCTTTAACCTTAAACTTCAGTCCAAAAAAGCTCCAAGAAGTTTTCTCATATCCAAAAAGTCAAAGTTTAAAAAGAAGAGAAATAGACCAGAACCTTATAATGGCATCCCTCCCTCTGAGGCTCCCTTTTCTTCGTTTCTCGTCTCTGCTGCCATTTCCATGCACTTTTCAGGTCTAAATGTCAGGTATAAGAATTCAAAGTGAAACACTTCTCTTACTTATGTGCATTTCTCTTCCCAAGAGTCCCAAAGCCTAAATTTTAGATTCTATTTTTACTATCCTCACAGCAGAGAGTGATGTGTTTCTATTGATTGATTCGGTTGAGAAATTTCTTTTCCTACAAACTTGCCATGACTTTAAGGGGGACAGAGTTGGGTGAGCACCAGTCTCACTCTATCTAGAGAGGCATTTTCCAAAAGAAGAGCCAAGAATTGTTGCGCCACTCCTAGTGTTTCCAGTGACTCTAGTTTTTAAGGGAGCCAAAGACATCTCTGAGCAAGGTCATCCATCTTACCAGATATCTACCTGAAACTCACAGGGTTCATCAGTGTGATGTTTCCTTTTACTCTGTATAAACAAGAAACTTTGATCATAAGTCTCATTTCAGCATTTTCTTTTCATTTTGATCTCATATAGAACATCACTTACTCATAAAATTATTTTTCTTTTGCTCCCAGATCTATGACACAGATTGAAGTGGGGTTATTTCCATGACTCTTAGCGAATGTTTTTTGCTTCGTATGAGCTCTTACATCTTTAGGTACTTTTATTAGAGTCTTAGGTGTCTTGCAGCTGTAGAAAACTGTAAAAAAATTTCTATACCAAAATTTTATATTATTAGTCACCATAATAAAGTTAGGGTTAGGGTTAGACAAAAAGTGAAGCAGAGAGATAGATGTTATAATTCAGGGTTAGGGTTATGGTTATACTGACAGATAGGCACACAGAAAGAGTGTGACTTTGCTGGGCTACAGTAGCATGCTGAGTGTTTACCTGCCATGCATAATATCCAAGGTTCAATCCCTAGTATTGTACCTAGAATATATTTTCAATATGTATCTGTCAAGAAAAGACACAATGAATATTTCATTTTTTTTACTAATCTCTATTGAATAATTCAGAAAACATATACTTTTAAAAATTAAGTAGCCTCTTGTGACTATGCTTTGCTATATGTTATATGGCCATTGAGTTCTATATGATCATCCCTGGTCAGATCCAGTATCAGGCAGATTCTTTGACTTCAGTCAAAATTGAATAAAGTGTGAAGATCTTTTCAGAGTGAGATCCGTTATACAGCTTATTTTATTGTCTTTAATATTCTACAGTAAAATCCTTACTGACCCAGTCCCTACACCATAACCCAGCTGATACACCTACAAGGTATCCTGAAAAACTACCTTAAGCATTTTTCTTTGAGAAATTTTTATTTGAAACTTCCAGGTAACTTTGCATAAGTATAAAATTAAGTATTTACCACTTATGCAGATGACACCGGGTTTGATCACCAATATCTTCAAATTGTGGATTAATTTTTATGACTAAAAGTAATTCAGCATAATATTATTGGTTAATTTAATGTTCAAGTAGTTGATATTATCAATGGTGTATCAATGTGTGTGTATGTTTCAAACTAGTAGCTTTTTTGTGTAATTGTTATAATTTGGTCCCTTGTAGATAGGAAAGGACACACTGAAATCCTGTGCTTTTAAGACAACTCCTACTCTGCCGCTGTCAGACATACATGATCGCAGGCAGGTATGTAGCATCTTGCCAATCTTTTGTGTATAGAATGTGTGGAAAAGAGTTGTCAGACTGAGATAAATTTCTTGTGTATCTGCAGTTTCCTAGATTTTCTGTTCTCCTGTTAGCCTAAAATAAATCCTCTGATTCATTACACATTTCAGATGATGGTATTCAACACCAATTACCCCAATATGGTAGTACTGAGACCACATCTTTCTTTGAGAACATACCTGTGATGGCTAATCAACTTGACATATCTGGAAAAAGAAACCTCAACTGAGAAACTGCCTAGACTGGATTGGCCTTTCTATTTGTACAGTATTTTCTTGATGTCTAATGGAAGAATGAGGGTCCAGGACATTGAGAGTGATGCTATCCTTGGGCAGGTGGACCTGGAATGTATAGAAAGGAGTTGAGCAAGCCAGGAGAAGGAACCTGTCATCAGCATTCCTCTAATGTCTGTGTTTGGTTCTCAACTGCAGGTTCTTCTGATACTTTTCAGTGATGGACTGTGAAGTAAATGTGTAAGCCATTAAAGGATATATATTTTTTTTCAAAATTTTCTTTTGGTTATGGTGTTTATCACAGCAATAGGAAGCAAACTAGAGCAGACTTTGGTAACAGAAAATTGGTTATTGTTTTGTTGGGCCTAGCTATGTCCCTTGTGTGGGAGGCTTGTGGAAGGATTTTGGTACATGCACCTGGAGAAGCTGCTGAGTGGTCAGAGCTTACACTTATGCTCTCTGTGGGCTCAGAAGATGGGAGTTCTTCAAGCAATAAAGAAAATAGCTTGTGAGATCATTGAGAAAAACAAAGATTTTTATAGGGATCTTTATGAGTAAGAATTCATGGAAATTAACCCTTTACTGGGACAATGGATGGTAGTTAACTAGAACTGTAAAATCAGCTTAATTAGGAAGAGACCAGCACTGTGATGAAATCTTCTAGGAAGTCTTTCTTCATGGGGAGCACATGGAAGCTGTGTGGTTTGGAGGGGCTAGGGCTGCATCTCAAGCTGAAGCTAACTTATGTAAGAACTTTCCACATAGTACTGGTTTGGGTAGCTTGGAAGCTGCAGGACTGAACTGCAGAGCTTCACAGAGAGAAGCTGAGTTTTTGTAGCATGAGTGGCTAGAAGCCCATTGGTGAAGGAAGGTGCAACTTCAGTTGTGGTGGAGACACCATTATGTTCAAGATCCCATGGCCGAATGATGTCCATCAAGAATATCAAGCAGGTGGGGAGTAGAGTTAGCTTAAGCTACAAAACAAGATGCATATAGTGTGAATGTCAAAAAAAAAATTGTTCCCTTTCTTTCCTTTCCCATATACCATAAGTCTTCACTGCCCTGAGTATACAGTGGTGATGCTATTTATTCTTTCCTATCTCACTTGCTCATCTGAATCCATTCATAGAGCTCCTTTGCTCCTTCTTTAGTTTCTGCTCCAATTTCTCTTATTTGCCTCTCCTTTTTCCAGTTACTTAAGTCTACATCTCTTTTTCTGTAAAGTTTATTGTGCCACCTTTTACAATTTATGTATTTATTTTTACTCTCTTTCCTTCCAGACAACACCTATACATGTTTTCGAGAAATAACATAGCATCTGTAGTGAGCGAGTTACTAAATAAATATGCATTGAATGATAGCATTAAGGAGTTAGTAAATGGCAAGTAGAGTTTAAGTGCTCTACATTGGCCACAGTTCAAGTCCATGGGTGAGAGAGACCCTTCTCTCTTCCCAAGGCAGCCAAATCCAGATATCTTCATATGGCTCCAATAGCATTCAGGGTTCCATGAAGATTAAGTCTCAAGGCACGCCCTTACTTTCCACTCTTGTTATGTTAATTCAGGCTGTGTTAAAAGATAAATCCATGTATAGAAGGAAATGTCTATGTTATTTAGAGAAGAAAACGTGACTTGATTGTTAGGGATCCTTCACTTTAAAGCACAGAGAATTCATACTCCTAATTTCCTCATTTGCTGGAAGCAGTTTTCATTTCATTTATTTCCTGTGAAGGGAGGTTTGGATGCTAAGAAAAGTTTCTTACAATCATCTATCCATATTCTTGTTATTTTGGTTGTGAGCCTAGCCTTTAATGGTAAAACCACTCTGCTTGCCGGAGATGTCCATATTCTCAAACCAGACCTATGAAAATATTACCTTGTAAGCAATGAATATTTTGATAGCTTGAATAAGGAAAATATTGTGGACTGGATGGAGGGATATCCTGGATAATCTGTAGGATACAGTGCTGTTATAGTAGAAAGTGAGAGGAGTCAACTGATGTTAGAAATATAATGAAAATGTAGTCTTTTCCATCAATTTCTTAAATAGGACAAACTCCATAAAAATTATAAAGAAGACTTTAGCAAAAATTTTAATTTCTCTGGATTAGAAATTCTTAACATCAGAACATATGCTCAATTTTCATATTGTTCTAAAAACTGTGTTGGTTAATCATTTAAAAATGTAAGACAAGGAACTGACCAAGCAGAGTCAGGCACAGGACAACATTTTGTTAGGAATGAAAGCCAAGGAGCAGCTCCCTAGGCATGCTTGCTTGCTTAGGTGATGGATGTGCACCCTTCTGTAGAAGCAAACATTTTATCTGAAATACTTCAAATTGTACAGTCATTTTCTTGAAACCGCCAGACCCATTTCCAGCAGTGATGTGAGATCAAAGGAATGTAGGGAGCTTCTACAAGTTGAAAATTTAATATTTTCTCCCGTAGCTAACTTGATTTTGGCCCCATGGAAACCATTTCAGAGTTTTGACTTCTGGAAGAGAAATGGGTTTGGATTCTGTTGAGCCACTGGTTTTTCAGTACTTTATTGCCCTAGTGATAGAACTTTAAAACAATTATCTGGAGTATATAAGACCTTTCAGCTGTTTCTTTTAGGAAGGGAAATACATGTGCAACCTTGCTCTGTTCACATGCACCCCAATTTGTGGCTTGGTTTTCTAGCAATCTCACAGTGTGATACCAAACCTTAGTCCTACACTTTACCCACTGAACTACAGCCCTTTTCTGCTGTATGCAGATTCTTGTGTCCAGAACTTGGTCCACTTATATTTTAACGCATCTCTTCACTGTCTTGAATTTTGATTCAAGGGAGCAAGGACCAAAATCTGTATTTGTAGCACAAACCCAATTCGAACAATAGAAAACTTTAAATATTTCTGTAACTACATTTCTCCTTTCTGTTGAAAACCTCCTTAAAACATCAACTTACAATTCAGTTGTGCCTGGGATTTTCTTTTTTCTCCTGTCACTCGAGTTCAGACTTCTGGCCAACTCCCTGGTAGTTTTGGTGATGAATTCTGTTTGAGCAATAAATAAAATCTCTGTGTTGTTTTCTTGCTTGACACTTTTGGGTCATTTTGCTTTATTCTTAGATCAACTGTGATATTTCTAATATGACTTTTGCTTGAAAAATCTTTGTGACCTCTGTGCTGCCTGGATCCTCAGGCCAATGGGGCTACACTCTACACTCACCTTCCGTTTTAATGTCTGAAGTCACTGACTCACCTTTCTTTGTGTCTAATATCCTCTGTTCTTAAATATCTCCTAGAAGCATATTTGTTCCTGAATGGTGGCAGTGGAAGGTGGTGGCACCTTTTAAAGCTGGTATATACTGGAATGCCTTTGGTCACCGAGGTATGACTTGAATGGAATTTTGAAGCGTTCTATTTTTTTCACCTTAAGCCCCTGAGTTGGGCACTTTTGCTTTGTCACATGTCCCTGTCAATGTGTACTGGCCACTTAATTCAAATTAATGGGAACAATCAATCATGGACCAAAATCTCCAAAACTGTGAGCCAAAAGATAGCTTTTGTCTTCATGAATAGTCTTTTTATGAGTTAAAGCAAGAGAAATATAGGTATTATGTATGTTAAGATATTTCTGATTTAGAGCCTTTGTCTATGTGGTATTTTCTTTTTCTCCTTTCAACAGCTGCACCCGCATTGTTTTCTGTTACCCTTTTATTCTTTAATTTCTGAATTATGTCTTCCTTGGATATTCAAGCTATGTTAGGTTCTCTATTTACATTTTTTACACTACTTATGTTTCCATTGGTCCCTAAACCCTCTGTCAACATTATCTTGTATTTTGTTTAGGATTATAAGCAAGAATCTTGCCATGGACCAGATGGGGCAATAGTCTAGCATATCTTGAGTATCCAGTATTGTCTCAGTTGCTGTTATATTGACTACTTTAAAAAATATTATTTTTTCCTATTGTGTTCTCCCCTCATGTGATTGTTGTGGATTGACACTGTGTCTCTCCTTCTCTTTCATTTTCAATGCTTGCAAGAGTGCCTAGCTTCTAGAAGCATTAAGAAGTAAAACCATATGATAATTTTTGTGTCTGTCACCAAAGCTACATGTTGCTTAAGATGTAATCCAGCTTATGGCAGTTGTCTCTAAAGCATCGCACTTCATATTTGTGTGCTTCTCATCTCAAGGCTTCAATTTCTTCTGTTAATTATATCATCATACTATATACCATTATGCTAACTGGTAAGTAGTATTCTTTTGGAAAAAAAATCATAAGGAATGACTGAGTTCAGATTCTAAATATTTTAATTTAATGTTTTCTTTAGTAGTAATTATTTTGTTTTTATTCATCTTTAAATAGTATGCCCTCTTTTCTGTGTGAGACTATTGTATGTATAAAAGTATTTTAGTACTGAATTTGAGTGAACACCTCTATTGATTCCTACCATGTAAGCAATTGTTCTAATACAAAATTAGGCATTGGGTTGTGGATCATTTTACTTTTTTGCTATAATATTTTGAATACCGATAATATTGCTGCAGTGTTCCGGATAGCAAAAGTGCTATTTCAGTCAGTTTTTTCTCATTTAATTCTTGCTTCCTGGAGCCATGTTAAACATTTAGGAGTAAGTAGCAAGCACTGTGAGATTTGCTAATTTAAATATCAAATTTATTTAACTAGATCATAACTTTTGTTTTAGTTCTCAGCAAACAATTGGTAAACAATGTTCTTTAAAATAGTTTTCTTTAAGAGTTTCTTCCCAGATCTGACACCAGATTTTACAGTGATGAAAATCAGTTTCCCTGGCCAACTCTTTCATTGCTTAACTTGTCTCATAACTAAAATGTACACCCTTACAAATACACTAACCCTTTCTACAACACAGTCAGTCACACTCCTCTCATTTAGTTTTTCTAATTTAACCTGGTAATAATTGCCATCTTTTCTCTGTAAAATTTATTCATGACAATTTAGGGAAAGGGTTTTCAAGACAATTTCACTATTTTCCCCATTTAGTGGATTTTTTCTGGGTTTATATTCTGTCTTGAAATATGGTCATACAGTTTATCTCATTCTATTTTATACAAGACTTGAAAAATTGTACTTTTAATGATTTATGTATAGTCATGTTGCAATTTTGTTCATATGCAAGGTATAATTTATGGCCCCTGATTGAAGGGCACCTTCAATAAGTTAAGCTTTAGTTGGAATAATGTGAATATCTGCTATTTCATGAGGAGTGAGGATACATCTTGATATTCCAATGAAAAAAATCCAACTTTAATTATATTAATGTTTTAAAGATATCTGTATTTAGATTAACACCGGAATGACCTTAGTAAAGTAGATGCATCTGAAACAGCTTGGCCCATTTTTCTGTCAGGGTTTTTGCTGAATTCATTGGTTTTAGCTTTTGTCTTTTTTTTTTTTTTTTCTGAACATACATTTAGATATTTAAACCAAAGAAAACACTAGCTTTGATGAGGGGGAAGGTAAAACATTAACATTCACATCTGTAATATTTTGCCTACATATAGTATAGATCTTACATGAATTTGAAAGAGATCTTTTTGTTAATGTTTATAGCATGATTGAAAAGTTCTTCAAATAGCAGCATGTTTGAGTATTGCTGTTTGCAGTGTACCTTTAAAATTTGCAAATTAAAAATTCACTGGCTTAGTAAAATGGTTATAAATTTTAACAGGGAAATTGATACATGAGTTTTCCATTAACTCCTATAGGAATTGTTTTCAAGCGATACCTGCTACAGGCAATTCCCTTTGCAGTCCATCATGTCACATTAATAGGGTACTGATCCTTAAACCAACAAGTTATACTCAAATAGCTTCAGTGAGTACTAACCATGAGCATCCATTAACATTATTAATGGCTTACATGGCTCAATGATTTCTAACAACAGCTCTTGAATCTGCTTTTCCCTGTTTCTGATACCAAAGCAGAGAAGCTTAATCCTCCCTGTATGGGTGCTGTCATATATATGATCTAGCCCTTCATTTCACATGGCTTGTCACTGACTCCTGAATATTATCCTGGATCTAGTTCAGCTCATATTAGTGATAGGATGAAAAAATTAACTGGCATTTTAATAGATTAAATTTCCAATCCTGTTTTCAAGTTTTCTTTAGTTAATATACAGAATGAGAAAAGTATATGAACATCAATTTATGTATGAGAAATGAGGTTTATAAAATAATTGAACTTATTTTTAATATAAAAACGTTAGGGATTTAATTATTATACACCCTATTTTGCACTCATATAATTTAGTGTATAATTTTATACTGAAACGTATTTAAGGGAAAAATCATAAGTAATGACAATTTTTTTCCCCAGGAAATTCCTAGGCCTTGGCTTCTTACTATTTGTGCTTTAATAAGCACAGGTTTCCTTCCTTCCTTTCGTACTCGAGAACATCTTGCTGGTTAGGTGAGAAGCTAGGAACTCATTAACTCTTCATGAACCATGGAGAAAAGAAAAAAAAAAGAATTAAAATATTTTACACAAGCAATATGCATAGACACACACACTCTGTTCAGGCATGACCACCTGTTTTACCAACTCCACAAGTGTTCATGCATACTTACATAAATATGTACGTACATACATACATACATACATACATACATGTATACCTATGTTACATTAGACTATTAACACTACTCAAACTGCCCCTGAGTGGTGCTGGTGCATGGTGCAAGTTCCTTGCCATTTGCCCCAATATTTTGGATTCCCAAATTAAAGACAAACACACACACACACACACACACACACACACACACACACACACAAGCTTATATTTAAATATGCCTTAAACAAACAAAAAAAAATATGCCTTAAACAGCCCCAATGGCTATGTCACTCCCACACTTCCCTGTTGCTAATGCCTGTTGAGAACCGGTCTACCCCATGCTTGGGGGCCAAAGTGTCATGGACCTCTCTATCTGTGTTGGAACCCACACTGCCAAAAGCCTTGGGGGCTAAATTGTTCCAGCTTGTACTGCCCCAAGCTGCTCCAGTCCTCGGGTCAGGGTTCAGCAAGAGAGAGAGTGAGGACAGACCAAGGAATGGAGACCAGACAGAGTGTGCTTCAATTCCGTTTACTCTTCAGTCTCTCTTCCTAGTCCAAGTCCCAAGTCTTGAGTTCCTAGTCCCTAGTTCCTAGTTCCTAGTTCTAAGTCTCGACTACTTTCCAAGTTCCAAGTTTTTTTTTCCAAGTCTCAGTCTCGAGTACTAGTATCTAATCCTAGTTGCCTTTCTTGAGTCTCAAGTGCCTACTAATTTCTTCTGGCTGCCTCTCGCCTTTTATATGTCTCACTTCTAAGCCACGCCTTTAAGTCACGCCTTTAAGTCATGCCCTTAAGTCTTACCTCTAAATCACACCTTTAAGTCTCACACACCCAAGGGAAAATCCTGGGTATCTAATATAAGATGTTATCAGAGTGTGCTCAGCTGTTGTAGGCTATTGTAAACAAGTCTCTTGTCAGGGTATATTGCTCAAGATGGCTGCAAGGATGATAGCTGCCTTCTGTCGGCTCCCCACAAATGCCTCCCCTCCAATACTCCTAAGTTATTACTTAGGAAAATCTATATTTTATCTTTGCTACCCTACATCTAATGAGGGGTGGCCTGGGGCCACTCTTTACTGGCTCTTACATGATTGGTATGCTTTCTCTTCTGCAGCTCTCAAGCCTGAATCTTATTCCTTTTCCAGCATGGTGATTCTCCTTCTTCTTCTTCTGTCTACTTGCCAGGAAATCCTAAAGTCCCGCCTCTGTCTCCCTGCCCAACCATTGCCCAATGGCAACTTTGATTACTAATTGGAACCAAATGGGGGCAGGGACCCTCAGAGTCTTACATATGGATTCTCATGCAATTTGGGGAACCCAAATAACATAATGCAAGTGTAAAACAAAATCCACAACATTCCTACACATGTATGCATAGGCAAACAGACATATACATATATAAATTTGGTGGATCTGGCAGAGCCCCCTCCCCTCACAAGCCACATACATACATTTGGTTGGTGGATGGGGCATAGCCCAAGATGCCATGCTTATTACTTTTCTCTAGGATTTACATACTTTCTTAGACAAGAATTCTTAGAAAAATTACCCCAACGATTATATTAAATGTTACATAAAAGAGAACTAACAGCAGGATGTTGATAGTAAGTCCAAAGCAGTGTTTCATTCTATAATATCATTACAAATTCAAAGCAACAGTTTTACATGGCCTTGCTTTATCACAGTGCAGACCTGTGGCTTCATCATTGGATCTGACCTAGAATGAATGGTTTTCCTTGTTCACAAATTTATCCCAAGCCTATTTCTCTTGTTTGTGTAATTGTGAAAGCTCATTGTATTCCTTGTTATGTAGACTTTACTTACCATTCTATAAGGAGTGGGCACATTTTATCCTTAATTCTAACTTTATTATCTTTTTCTAGTGAAACAACTAAAACTGTCTCTTAAATGTTTCTTCCTAAAATTATTTGAATCAAATCATAAATCCTCTAAAATCATTATCAGGAATTATGAAACCCTCAACTTGTCTATACAACATTATTATATAATGGTACATCTTCATTGATCTGTAGAAAATCTGCCCAGTAGGATGGGCTAATGCCCAAGACTCATTAGATTATGTAATAATGGCAGAAAACGGGCATATCATCTGGAAGAAGCAATATGGAGATGAGCTCTCTTGGGACCTTGTCTCTCAGAGCTCACCAGAGTACTCAAAAACTGTGGGCTACCTCCAGGAAAGTCAACTGCTAGCCTTAGCCTCTGCTAGCTGGCTCCTGACAACTACTGTGTCAGGGTTTCTGGGCTTTGACTTAGAATAGACTGTGATGAAACACAAGCAGTTTCGTTAAAAGAATTTCTCTGCAAGAGGTGAAAGAGACTGGGGAGGAAGGAGGGGGAATGAGAGGTTGGACTCTGGAACCTTAGTGAGCCGTGTCTTAAAATTTTTATTTAATGCCTTGTAAATTTTCAAGTAGCAGCTTTTAAGTGGTGTCTGTCTGGAATTGGCAGCTTTCTTAAAATTCCAGTACAGAGCATACCCGACCTGGTCCAAGGCCTCCAAAATATACACAGCATAAGGCTGCCTGGTTTGGCCTCAGTGGGAAAAGATGTTCCTAACCCTGACTTGAGGCCCCAGGGAGTGGGGAAGCATGACAAGGGTGCAGGAATCCTCTTGGAGATGGGGTGGGGGATAGAAATAAGATGAGGAACTGTGGGAGGGGGACTGGAAAGACAGAAATGGCTGGGCTGTAAAAATAATAAAAGTAATAAAAAATCCAATACAGAAAAAATTATCAATATCTTTCATTGTAAATATAATAAATACAGGGTTTTTGAATTCACAAAGTGTGTGAGTAAGAGAGTAATAAATCACTGCTAAGTAGCTAGATTATAAAACAAACAAAACTAAGCATTGCATTGCAGATTCCTACTGTGATCTTTTCTTTTCTCTTCTTTCTTCTTCCCTTTTTGAATAATATATGTACAATCATTCTCCTCAGAACTAGCACAGCTTGAATTGAAATAATCGCACTAATTTGCATGGAAAAAAATCATCCTCATTTGTGCTGATAAAATGCAACTCATGGCAACTCCGACCCTGTGGTTTTAATGTGATTCCAAAAGCTGTCTGCAGTAAAGGAATGTATTAGAGATTCTAAATGCTGATACTATTTCATTTTGTAACACTTTGGAATACTTGTGATGATAGGTAAGATGTGCTCTAGATTTTTCTGGTGTGTGATTTTTATAGTCCCTTAAATTTGCCTCCAGATCCAGAAAGTTTATTTTGTGAAGACTTGTCACTCTAGATAGTTCACATAGGCTCCTGGTTTTATGTGCAGAATGCAATTTCAGTGTGGCTGAAACTTATATGGTGGCAATAAATATTTTGAGAAGACAGAAAATAAAAGATATAGCAAGTTTGACTAAAAATATTTTCACATTAAACTGGTTCATGGGACACTCAACAGAAACATAAAGGGTGCCTTATTAACCTGACACTAATGCCTGCATATAAACTCTGAAACAATGGCTAAATCAAGAAATTCAAAATTTCAAAGAAATTCAAATGATCAATATATATATATATTCAATAGATAACCATTATTTTTCCCAGAATTATTTTAAATTAGTGTTTTAGTTTTGTTTTCTATTTATTTGACAGAATTCTTTTATAAAAGAAACGAGAGAGAGAGAAAGAGAGAGAGAGAGAGAGAGAGAGAGAGAGAGAGAGAGAGAGAGAGAGAGAATTTATGATACAAAATTTCATTTACAGTTCATCACTGTAGTGGTTTGAATGGCAGATGCCCCTGTAGGCTTATATTTTTTCACACTTAGTCCCTAGTTGATGAACTGTTCAGAAGAATTAAGAAGGTGTGGCCTTGTTGGAGGTATGTTGCTGGGGCAGGCTTTGAGGTTTCAAATGCCCAATCTCTCTCTCTTTCTGTCTCTGTCTGTCTCTTAGTTTCTGTCTCTGTCTCTCTCTCTATCTCTATCTCGCCATGTCTCTGTATCTGTCTCTCTCTCTCTCTCTCTCTGTCTCTCTGTCTCTCTCGTTCTCTCTTTTGCTTGCAGATCAGGATGGTCTCACCAAGTATTACTTTTAGTGCCATGTGTGTTTGTTTCTTACCATGATGATTATGTTCAAACCCTTAAAATTGTAAGCAAGCCCCACTTTCTTTTATTAGATTTGCCATGGCTATAGTGTCTCTTCACAGAAATAGAATAGTAACTGAGGCAGCAATTAGTACTTGTGATTTGGATATTTATATGACAGGCCTGACCATGCTGTTGGTTAGAGGAATATGGAAAACTTCAGACTAGGAAAACAGTTAAATATTAAAGGGCCATCTGAGTAGACACATGAAAAGCATTGGTGTTGAGTGCAATGTGGACTGCAGAGGCACAGCTCAAGAGGTTTCAGAGAGCCAATGACCTACAGATCATTCTTGTGACATTTTTGACACAGAATATGGATGCCTCTTTGCTATTAACTTAAAAATCTGCTTGAGGCAAAATTGAAGTTTGTATTAATGGCATTGGCAAAAGGTATTTCAGGGCAACCTAGTATTGATTATATCACATGATTATTAGTGATCACTCTTTTTCAGATCTACAATGAAAAGGAACAAGCAGGGCTAAGAGAAACAGAAAATGTACAGAATGAGGAGAAAAAAGCCAAAGAAAAACTTCAAGAAATAGTATGTTGGATACAGGTACAAGTGTATAGGGGCCAGGAAGTGGAACTTCAAGGTTTGAATGAGAATGTCCTACATAGGCTCATATATTTCTGTGCTTATTCTCTAAATATGGCCTTGCTGGAGTAGGTGTTTGTTCTTTGTCTATTGATTATAGTTCATGATGTCTCTTTGTAGAAAGAGAATAGTAACTAAGACAATCATTTTAGGAAAGTCAAGGTGTCAGGAACTTGAATCAGGTTGTCACATTATGTTTGCATCCAATGAAATAATTCATACATGATAATGTTCAGGTGACTTTCTCTACTCTTACAAACTGCAAATCCAGTGCCTCAGGAGTGGTGTCAACCACAATGGGTGGGTCTTCCAATCTCAATGAACATAATAAATATAATCTCCCACAGACATGCCCACAGGTCAACACAGATGTAGATAATACTTTATTAAGGATCTCCACCCAGTGAATCTGCATTGTGTCAAGATGGTAATGAAGAGAAAATGACTCTTATCCTATAGAAACCATTATCTGCCAATAGTCATTCAGGGAGAGATGGGATTTTAGCATTCACTCAGGGCCCAGTCTTATGCTTGTTTGGTCCTAATCATCACAACTGCAGTGAGATCAAAGTGAGATATCCATTTCATGTCCAGGGTATTATTATTATTATTATTATTATTATTATTATTATTATTATTATTATTAATTATTTTGTTTTAGCAGCATACTTCCCTATTTTCTAGACCTTATATTCTTTAAAACCCTATTTTATGATGTTTTCTGAGTAACATAGGAAGTGATATAGACATCTTCCTTAGGACTGAGGACTAGACTTTTACTCAGTTTAGAAACTCTGATGAATTTTAAGTCTTTGCCTTAATTGTTGCCTACAGAAAAATAAGTTTGAGAACAGTGCTGATTAGTGAGTATTAGGGATACAATTTGACAATATCTCCATTTGGCAAAAATAACAGTACTGGTTTCCTTTATACAGTTCATTACCTGATCATATTTACAGTACCAAGGATGATTTCTGACTGTGACATGGGTTTCATATCTAATCATAAAATGATTGGTTTATCCCCCAAAGAGTCATGCCACTATTTGTACATGTCTGTACAAATTGTCTGGCAGTTTGATATTGTAGCTCAGTGGTTTCACAGCTGGATGAAATTTTTGATGCCTCTTCGCCTTCAGCAAACCACACAGTATGTTCTGGCACTATGATTATTAGCCAGCAGGGCAAAAGCTTTCTTTAGTTCTGGTTTAATTTCTGTCTATTCTGAATACAAGCATATGGTTGGTATCATCAACAATAGGATCTTGACATCAGGCTCTAGTGTACAATGAATACTAACAGCCATAGTATGTGTTGTTCTAGGTGCTTTCTACAGTGTCCTTAACTAACAAATCATAGAGTGATTTTCCAATCCTGATATGGACATTTTCATTAAATAACTATTAATATCTATTGACTTCTTAGAAGAACATGAAGACTTCCTAGTGTGATTATTTTAATTAAGTAATTGTTTATTTAAAATATTTATAAATTTAAACAGCAAGTTTTTATTCTAAGTACATTTTCCTATTTTGTAATTCCTGAGACCTACTAAAAAATACATTAGACACAAACAAATCACTGTACAGTTTTTACCATTTTAAAGATCGCTTAAGTTTTGATGAGTGATAGTTCTCCCCCCCCCAGTCTATATGAATAGAATTTCACTCTATTGTGAGGTAAAAAATATGGAGTCAGAGAGAATATTTCTATATGTAAGAATAATTTAGGATGCCAATTTATGTCATTATCTTTCATTATAAAGTGATGTCCTAATATAGTTAATATTGTATTAATTCTTTTTACTCTTGTATTTATAGTTTTTTATATGTAAAGAACTTCAAATTCTAATTTAGTAACTGATACAATTGCTGATTTAATGCTTCATAGTTGAAATACAACAAGGTCTTTCTAATTTAGTGTCTATTAATCATTTTAGTATAGGAAGTGCTATTTATGGCATTGAGGAATAACTTTTGATATGAGAGTTAAATACGAATGTGATTGTACATGGACATACACTCTTCTAGGAGAAAGAATAGGGAGCTTCAGTTATTCATCTTGCTGCTGATAAGTTTCTTTGTCTATAGAGTTTTTTTTGGTTTTGTATCATTCATAGTTCATTATATCAGACAAACATAGTATTTTGTTTGATTTTTATAGAAAGAAAATACCTCTGAGGTTTATACAAATGAAAGTATGAATGAGTGTTCTATGTGAATAACATGATGGAATGTGTGAATAGACCCAGTGCCCCAAGAAACAGCATCTGGCCATACAGTCAGGTCAAGTATAAGAAATCAGTATTTACAGTGTTATTTGTCATCATGTGAAAGCAAATAATCAACCAAAATAATTAACTTACCTAATTAAGGAAAAATACAAGTCTATGTCAACTCTGTTTAATTCATAAATAGGGTGCAGGAATAGGCTGACTTAGGGTTGAATTTAGGGTTGAATTTTTTTCAGGCTGCTTTTAGAATTTCTTTTAAGCCATTGTTAAAATTAAAGAAAATCTCATTTGTTTTATGTTCGTATATGCTGTTAGCAACATGATACATGGATTACTGGGTTGCTGAGTGGGATGAATGTTTATGATGTTTATTCTTGGCTATCAACTTGACTACATCTGGGATTCATTAAAATCCAAATGTCTGGACATAACTATGAGAATGTTTTTCACAATTAAATGATTAGAAGTGGGAAGACCTGCTTCTAATTTGCATCTTTGAGGTGGGAAGATACACCTTTAATCTTGGACACACTTTCTGCTTGTAGCCTTTGTAAAAGACCTGAAAGAAAGCAGCTTATCTTGTCTTTGCCTTATTTTATTGTTCTCCCTGGCAAGTAATTTCCTTCACTAGCATTAGAGGTTACATTTTGGGATCTGGGCAAATGCTGGAAGAGTAGGTGAGACATCAAGTCTAATGGACTAAACAACTACTTGATTCTCAGGCCTTCTATTGTTAGATAACTATTGTTGTTGGAGTAGTTGGACAACAACCTGTAAGCCATTCTAACAAATCCCATATATATATATATATATATATATATATATATATATATATATGTGTGTGTGTAATATATTACAATTTATTATATATCATTAATATATGAAGACACACATGTGTTATATATTATATATTATATATTATATACATATGTAATATAACATTATAAATTATATATATTATAAAATATATGACTATACTATATGAAGTGGAAAGTTCTGGTTTCTTTGGAGACTCAGTTCTGTCATGTGATGCTTTTCTGGAGACTGTCTTATAAGAGGCTGTTTTTGCTTAAGCAGACACATAGGAGGATCTTTTCTGAGATCAGACAAGTGGCGTTTTTCTGGAAGCTGCCTGGTTCTCCAGGCATGTGATAATTTGCTTGAGGGCACATGAGAAAACACGTGATGTTTGGAAAGGCTATGAATATAACCCAAAAGACATTGCACAATGCTCTGTGGTATTAGTTCTCCTTGCCACTCTTTGCTGAGCATCATTTGTTGTGATTTTATAGAGATAAATGCACTAAAGAGCATCTGGTGGTGTTCCATGGGTTCCTGCTACTTTGGCTGACTTGGGGCTATTGGCGGAGACTCTGTGTTTCTTCTGGATTCTTCATTGCTGATTAATGAATGGTGTTTGTGAGTGAATATTGCTATCACTGTGGATTTGTATGAACTAAACTGCTAATATACTGATAATGCAGATTATAATCACTGGAAAGAACTATTTCTAAACAGGTCCACATTCTTCTTTGTGGTATTAACCTTTCCTTTCCACTACTTCTGGTTGGTGGGGGCTAGAAGGAAAGTTAAAGCATTTAAGTACATGTATGAAAGTAGGCTTACAAAAATATAAGCCTACAACTATATATTATATAACATATTATATATAACTTAAAACATACATATTATTGTATAATAATATATGCAATATATAATAATATATACCCTAGCTAATACATTGAGTAAGGGTGCTAGGCTTCCAAGCCTGATAACTGTGAGTTCATTTCCAAGAACTACAGGTGAACAAAAGAACCAGTTCTAAAATTTGTACTTTTTGAGTTTCACATGGACTCTGTACTACACACAAGAACACACACACACACACACACACACACACACACACACACACACAGAGAGAGAGAGAGAGAGAGAGAGAGAGAGAGAGAGAGAGAGAGAGAGAGAGAAACACATGGACTATGCATGCATGCACACCAATGTGAAAAAACACCCAATATAAATAATCAAATAAGTATAAAATATATATCATTGAAAATTCTAGGCAATGTGAAAGACAAATACAAGAATCATAACAACAATAGTGAAAATAGTACATATGTGCAAAAATAACATTATTATCTGGAGATAAAATAGTTTAAACTCTACAGAAAAATGTTTAAGAATATCCATACTGCTTTTAGCAATTTTAATGGATGAAATGTAGGCACACAGAAAGATGAGTCTGTTTTTCCCCATTTTTACTGGGGTGTAGTTGACAAAAGAAATATTGCATGTATTTAAAGTATGTGATATAGTAATTTGAACATTTATCTTCTCATTGGCTTATTTTCTACAGTGTTGCTGGTAGAGCTGAAATCCTGATTTAAACTACATAAGTATTCTGCTATTCGAACACTTTCTAGCCTCAAAAATGACTTATGATACATGCACATCTAAAATTACCACTACAGTGAATCTAATTAGCATATGCATTGATTAATATTGTGTGTAGTGATAAAATTTAGTCTACTCTACTATCAGATTTATATAATCTAGTATGATCACCTGGAGTCTCTATGATCTACCTGAACTGTCTAGGGATTATTTAGCTTGCTTCAGTGAACTTTTGCCAACTTGGCCACTTTGTTTTTCCATATCCTCAGTATTACAGAGCCACCACTTCATTCTTTGTTCCTAAGACTTGAACTCCTTTTTAGATCCCACTCACATGGGAGATCATAAGTAATTGTCATTCTGCGCCTGATGACATTATATTGTATGTTGTGGGATGTATATTGTATTTTCTTTATCCAGTAATCTTCCCATGATGCTTATGGTGGTTACATGTCTTGGGTATTGTAGTAATCAATGCAAAAATAAAATGAAGATGCAGTAACCTCATGATCCTACTGATTTGACTTCTGGGTATATACCTGGAAGTGGAATTATCAAATTACATCATGGTTCTATTTTTATTTTTATTTTTATTTTTTTTGAGAACTGTCTTATATAATGAACAAGTTAACTTATATTCTCATTAACAGTGAGTAAGTGTTACATTTTCTCTATGTGTTAATCAACACTTATCATTTCTGGTTTTCATAATGATTGCTAGTTGTGTTTTACTAGAATTTTAGTATAGTGAATCTCATTAATTTAAACTTTTAAGTTATAAACATTTAGATTTCTTTAGATGTTAAAATGACTTTCTTATTTTAGGTTTGTCTTAGCATTTGTAAATCTATCAAAATCAGATACAGAATTTGAATTCATTATCATTTTAAGTATGTTGTTATACCTGAAATAATTTTCTACTATATTTTAGTAAGTCTTTGTTTTCTCATATGAGATGCTGCACCTATGACTCTAGTGTAAATATCCTGAACGTTAATACTGTTTCTCAATCTCATGTGATTAGAGATTGTCTAGAATGAACTCTGTAGCCATTGTAATTTGTCTTAAAGTCATTTTATAAAGTTTCTGGATAGACTGTTAATTTGCATAGCAATTTCCTATAATTAAAATGTAAGTAATTAGTTACAATGGAGACCTGAATAAGAGTTAAAGATTGTACTAGAGATCTTGGCAGATTATAAATCACCACCTGAAAGAAATGCTAAAACAATACCAACCTTACTGCAGTATTGATTTTTCCAGTGTACTTCTGCCTCTCTATAAATAGTTTCTTAAACACAAACATTAATTTTATTAGAAAGACAAAATAATCCTTTGAGCATTAATAGACTAGAAAGAGCTTCATAATCATTCCCTATCTGATGTTTAACTGATATCAGAAAAATTAATTTCTGATAACCAATAAAACTCTCACAAAGTTTCACAGTGCCTTAATTTTAATAGATAATTCACTCACATTCACAAATCACCTTATTTTATCTTAGTAACAATTATCTTTTAATTTGTACTTTTGAAATTCAACTCATCTCAAAATAAAGAACAAAAATTCATTTTAAGTCAATACATTTCTTTGAGCATCTTTAGGTGTTACTTCAACTAAATTACATCAAGTAATCAAATTTTTATTATAAATCAAAATTTACATATAATATAAACTTGTCAAATAGTAGAGGTTTGTATACTTCATAAGGCAGTAAAATAACTGCTGTAATAATACTCAATATTTTAAAGTGATATACTCTTTGTATACCATAATTTGTAAATTTAATATTTCCATTTTCACTCAAAGAAGAATAATATATGTGTTATTTTCTATCTCAGATCACCATACCCTTCCTTCTCTGAGAAAAGACAAGACAAAAGAGAACAGATAGACAGTTTAAAATAAAAGAACTTGGAGAAAAAGAGAAAGAACAAAGTCAGAAGGAATAGTATGACTACCATTATGAATATAATTTCTACCAACTTGGTGAGCAAAACAGTTATTCACACACAGAAGACAGACAGTAGAGTAGAATTTTTTAAATTGTATTTTCTTTTCTCTTTCTCCAAGTCCTTATATTGATGTCTTCTCTCTCCCCCACTCTCTCTCTTTTTTTCACTCTCCTAGTATTCTGTATTTTAACATTTTAATGGTAATTTTTAGGAAATATATACCTAACGTTGTCATTTAATTCAGACAGATTTAAAAAAAAAAAACTACTAGATAGATCAAAATGAACATACTCTTTCTCTTCATTCAGACATAAGTTATATAAAACATTAGGCTCAATTAAAAATGGGAATGACAGTATTATACATTCTAATGAATTATTTTGAAACAAATAATTGTTATATAGTTATTTGTTGATATCTATTGCTAAAGGATATAGAATATACTACTGCGTATTTATGTCTCAATTTAATTCAGTTTTTTTCTGAATTAGTATACTTAATAGAAATATAGTATAATCAGACATCTACAGTTAAATCCCTACTTAGTGTTTAAACAAGATTCAGTAAGTGAGTGTTGTCAACATGTTTGGCCTCACCATGACCCAATTTTCAAATCTATAATGATAGCTTGAGTATTTTTTTTACTAGAATTTCATATAAATAAAATAAAAATATCAAATTATCAGTATGGATAAAGATTAAGTGAGTGCTGTGGTATTTTTATGAAGCAAATAATTCACTAGGTCAAAAGAGTTAATTGCTAATTGCGATGACACATAATGAAAGGTTTCCTTCAACCCCTGAGCAGGTTTACCAAAAAAGTTGAATTGTCTGTGGCAAAGTCCTTATCTTTTTTCAAGTCCAGGGGATACTGGGACTTTTATAACTGAAGCCATTTTTCCTTGTATTTGATATATTGGCTATTTAGGCAACCAAGAAATAACCTTCCATGATGAGAAGCATCACTTCCATGTATAACTGCATTCCTTCAGTCATTGGCTCTGATAGTTGTACACTGTCATTGCCACAGTTGAAGCCACATGGTATTGCAATCACTGCCACATTCTTCAGAATCATTTGTACACAGCTGTTTGGACAAATATTAGAGACATCAACTGATAATGTAAAATTATTTTGATTAAAAGTTTTATGTAGTTTCACTTTATCTAAGTAAAAGAAGCATTATCAAAATGAATCAAATTTCTTATATAGCATCTGAACTTTAACAAAGTGCCATTCCACTTTTTTTTGTTCATGGCATAACAACATGATACATGAATTTATAAGTAATTGTCAGAGATGATTAAGGTGCTTATCATGTGTATTGGCCAATTGTGTTAATTTTATTCTAATATTATTAATTTATAATATTACAGAAAGCATATTTATAATTATGACTAACTGATGTTCCTTCATTGCTGGTGGAGAGTTGATAGCATTTTCTCTTATGAGAAAAATAGAATGTCACAAGTTAGTGTAATAGCCTACCCTTATGGTATATTGCCAAAGTATCAAATGGAATGCCAAAGTCCTCACTGGTAAGCATATTTGACAAATATGGAAATGAAACTGGAGAAAATATACCCATATCCTGAATACTTTAAAAAATACCTCAACTACATTTTGAATTTTTGTGTATTTTCTGTTTTCTTTTTGGATTAGTCATTATTTAGATATAAACTTTGTATTTTAGTACATTGCTATAAAATTACTTAAAATATAAACTGATTTGAGCATACCATGTAGTATGTTTAGCAACAGTATTTTTAAAATGATACAGTATTTTAGTAGTAAAAAGTTGACATGGGGTGACAAAAACAGTAAGTAAACAGAATACTCTATTTTCATTCATGAAAGTAAGAGACAGTTGAGTCAAAACACATTACTTAATGAATAAAACTCTTCAAAGCAATTCTTGTTTACAGAACATTTGTTTCCTCATTCAAACAATCTGTGCTGGGGTTCTGCATTGATCAAATAACTGAAGCAATTGCCCATATATACTTATCGCATTGCATGCACTTTGATAATTCAATTTAACGTTAATGCCATTTTGTGTGCTGCTCTTCCTTTATTAATTGCCTATGTTGACCTTGTTTACTAGATTCTTGAAAAGTTATACTTTGCTATACAAATCAAATACGGAGTTGATGAAGTTCTTTCCCCGCTGGCAACTCTTAAATTACATGGGGAAAACTTTTGAGTGCAAAAGTCACCATGAAAGAATGCTCATAAAACAGGGAGGAAGCACAGCCTCTCACGCTTTACGCAAGACTAGACTATCAGTGTGTTTACAGTATGAAGAATAAAAGCTTCTCACTTAAAAAGAACATATTGTCTGAACAGTCAAAATGATGGTTTATAAATGATGCTTCCTCAGTAGGGTAAGACACATGCTGTAGTACAGTGTATAGTCTGAGTAGTGACTGTGGAATGGAGTGTGATTTCAGGAAGATGACATATACAGTCATCAAACCTAAGAAGTAAAATTGCTATAAGATTCAAGACTGTAGAAATGAATAGTGCATTGCAAAACCCAAAAATATTAAGATAGAAGAAAACACAATAAATCAAATTAAGATTAAATATCAAGGGTGGGATAAGAGGTTTTTGGAGGAGAAACCAGGAAGGGGGATAACATTTGAAATGTAAATAAACAAAACAACCAATAAAAATTTTAAAAAATTAAATTTTCAAATGAATTATGTAAAATAATAAAAGTATATAGTTCCATAAAAGTGAGGGTATATGAAAGTACACACACAAATACACACATGTACACACACATACACACACACATACACACATACATACACATACATGGCAGAGAAGGAGGGAGAGAGAGAGAGAAGGAAGGAAGGTGTGTGTGTGTGTGTGTGTGTGTGTGTGTGTTCATGTGAGAGAGAGAGAGCGCGGGAGAAGGAAAGGGAAAGGGAGAGGGAGAGGGAGGGAGAAAGAGAGAATTATTTTGTGATCTCTTTTAGACATTTAAGATATGTTTCTTCTTGTAAGTTCTACAGTTTCACTATGGAAGACAGAATTGTAATCCCATATATGTTAATATAATAATTTCTAGAATATTTGAATATTGTATATAACAGGATTTATGCTAGTTTGTATGTGATTAGTGATTAGTAGATGCGATGAAGATATTTTTCTGGCTTCTGTATGGGAGCAATATGACTGCAACAGTTTTTACAAGAGAAAGAGAGCTATAGAAGATGGATTCTCTGTATCATTTTACATAAACAAATTGTGGCAAATCCATTGTTGACTTTCAAGCTGGAAGAAAGATCCATGAGTCCATTGAGGCAACACTATCTAGAAGTGTAACACAGCAGTTAGTAGATTCTTCCCTGTAGAATAGAAGAAACTCTGCAAATGTCCCTAGGGCTTTTTGTGTTGTTGTCATTATATGTATGTCCTATTATTTAGTACTTTGATAATTTCATACACATGCAAACTGCATCCTGGTGACTCTCCCCTCACTGTGTCTTCACTCCCTCCCACCTTTATCAGTGGTTCCATTTCCCAGATTGTGATTATTAACGCATTGAAACTTATCTCTACACTATAAGATCACAAATTATGTTCTGTTGTTTTAAGGAACAAGTGTATAGCAATTTAGTCAACAGCTGGAGAAATCTAAATAAAAATGTCATTAAGAAGTCAACATTACCCAAAAGATACCCCACCATACCACAAAGACATGTGCTCCACCATGTTCATAGCAGCCTTATTTGTAATAGCCAGAAGCTGGAAACATCACAGATATCTCTCAACTTAAGAACGGATACAGATAATATTGTTTATTTACACAATGGAATAGTATTCAACTATTAAAAACAAAAAACATCATGAATTTTACAGGTAAATAAATGCATAGACCTAGAAAATATTATCCTCAGTGAGGTAACTCAGACCCACAAGGATATGTATGCATGACATGTATTCACTGATAAGTGGATATTAGGCAAAAAGTACAGAATACCAATGATACAACCCACAGACCATCAGAAGTGTAAAACACAGAAAGGCCCAAGTGAGCATGGTTCAATCCCACTTAGAAGGGGGAAAGAAATAATCACAGAAGAGAGAGGGAGGGAGGGACCTGGGTGGGAGAAGGGAAGGAAGTGGAAAGAGGAACAGTATTAGGTATGGTGGGGGTCAGGAGAGAAGTTACGATGTGCTTATAGACAGGAGCTGTCCTCTGAGAGGCCCTATCAGCAGCTGAATGAGAAAGATGCAAATACTTACACCCAACCACTGGACTGAAATCGGGGACCCCTATGAAATCAGGGACTATTAATTAGGGGAAGGATTGAAGAAGCTGAATGAAAGAGTGATGCCATAGGAAGATCAGCAGGCTCAATTAACCCAGACCCCAAGGAGCTTCCAGGGACTGAGCTACCAACCAAGCAGCATACAGGAGCCAGACAGAGGTCACTGCCACAAATATAGCAGAGGTCTGCCTGGTCAGGGCTCAGTGGGAGAAGATGTGCTTAATCTTCTAGAGATATAAGGCCCCAGAGAATGGGGAGGTCTGATAGGAGGGGACACTCTCTTGGAGGCAGGGAAGAGAATGAATGGGATGAGGTACTATGGGAGTGGGGCCAGAGGGGACACAACCACTGGAATGTAAATAAATAAAATTTTATATGTATATATATAATATATAATATATAATATATAATATATATTATTTATTATATAATATATTATATAAATAATATATTATATACAATATACAATATAATATATGATGTATGATATATGATATGTAATATGTAATATAGAATATGATATATATATATATATATATATATATATATAGTAGAAAGGAAAAAATGAAGTCAGCAATAAATTATCATTGCAGATAAAAAACTGAGTCCTACAGATGCTGTGCTATTTATTGTAAATTACAATGCATACAGAAGACTGAAATGTAGACCTTTTCTAGTCTCCAATCTAATACAATGTCAATATCTCAAATCGCCACTTTGCTGTGAACACAGAAAACAATTAATAAAGGAAATAATTTTTAGAATGAGTATCTTAATATAACCTGTAGCAGTTTAATGATTTCTCCACCAAACAGGAGAGTGTCCTGGTCACATGTGGTCACAGGCAATTGAAATGATTAGTACTCTGCTCCTCAGTGAGATGTGTGGCCTTCATTAATGCTTCCCTGTTTCATTTTTCACTCTCTTGGTAAGATAAAGAGGCCGAAGGGTTGGAGTTGTGCATTTATCTTCATGCCTTATACAACGGTTTGTATAAGTTCTTCCTAAAGGTCATGTGCTAAGGGCTAAGTCACCACCGCAAGGGGTACTGCTGGAAGGAAATGTAAAAGGTGTACCCTGCAAAAAAGAAATTTGATTACTGCAAGCATGTCCTTGAAGCTGATATTGGAATCCCAGACACTTTTTCTCTATGTTTGCCTCAGAGCAACCATGAGATGAACAGATTTCTCTGATTGTGATGTATGTCCATGACACAAAACACAAAACAGAGAACCTGTATTGGGAACAGAATTTGGCTTAAAAGGTCCAAAACTGAAAGAAAAATACCCCCCTCATTAGAAAGATTTAGTTTTTACTCTCTCTCTCTCCCTGTGTGTGTATGTGTTTGTGTGTGTTTATGTTTGTGTGTATGTATGTATGTATGTATGTATGTATGTATGTATGTATGTGAATACATGGAGATGTGGGTGCTTGAGGTGGCAGAAGGGGCATTAGAAGCCCAGTAGCTGGAGTTACAGGCAGAGTAAGCCCTCTGAGAATTAAATATTGGTTTCCAAGAGCAATAAAGGATTGTAACTGCTGGGCCATCACTCTAGCACTAGCTTTTCTTCCCTTTCAAAGTGAGTTGTTTCAGGTATTTGTTTCATCACCTGAATCCCAAGTAATCAAAAAGAGGAAGACTGTTCATTTTGGCTCGAAATTTTTTATGTGAGAAGAAAGCTCTGGGGCATATTGATGATACAGGACAGACAAATTAGTCCCCCAAATACATTCGCTGTGCTCAGACATCAAGAACTCAGAGGCCATTGCTGCTTTGTATTAAGCAGGACAGAGTGTGGTTGGGATAGTGGCATAATTGTTGTTGTGCACATGATGCAGGTTTTGAGGATATGCTCAAGGAAGAGTTATGAATCATGGAGGCATCTACTTGAATTTCAAGTGAGGAAGGCCTGTGGTTTTACAGAACTTGAGTCCATGCTCGTGGTCATTAATAGTAGGATATGTGAATCCAGGAATCCTGTACAACCAGGAAGGCTCAAGCCATTTGGGATTCAATCTTGGAATTGTGAACCTTCAATATTAGACATTGTCCTAAAGAATTTAACTCTTGTGGTCTTGGTTTTTAGTCTTGGTTTGGTCTGATTGCTCCTTTTTCTCCATTTCTTTTCTGCAGAATGCGAATGCTAGTGGGTACCTTTGTGTCTTAGAAGTGTATGTCTTTCTTGCTTATTTTTATACACTCACAACCAAGTTTTCTTTGAATTATCTGTGGACAATTTGGACTTGAACTTTCAAGGCATGCTGTCTCACAATTGGAGATTCTTTAAAATGACCTACATGGATTTTTTTTTTTTTTTAATCTAGAGACGAACAAGTAACTTTCTGATCTGAAAAGAATGTGCTAGTTTGGGTGTGAAATGTCCAAAAAAAAAAGGCCATATATTGAGTTTTGTTGTAGAACTATTGTACTTTTGGGATGCCATAGATCTTTAGGAGATAGAGTCTACAGTAAGGAAGTAAAGTCATTTTTGGCATGTCCTGGAAGTGACACTGGGAACTTAATTCAATCTTGACTTTCTCAGTTTTCTTTTTTGCAGCTTTTAGTTTATCAAGCCTCTGTCATGTGTTCCATGTATCTCCATAGGCCTAAAGCAACAGGATCCAATAATAGTGGACTGAAACCTTTGTATTTATAGGCTAAATAATCCATTCTGCCTCTTAAGATGGTCATCTCAGGTATCTGGCCATAGTGATGAGAACTAGACAAGTAGTCTTTGTGTTAAGTGTTCATTATGATTTAGTGTTTAAATAAAAATATTTTTCCATACATTAAAAAAATTTTTATATAGATTATTTTAGGCTGATCTTATGAACAGCATTCTTTTTCTTGATTCCTTAATCTTGTCATCATCTCTGTCTCTTTTAACATATACAAGAATTTTGTAGATATGATTGTTGGTCATGGTTGTGAATGTAGGTAATTTGTACTAATTCCATCTGGTGAACAGCCAGATAAAAGAAGATGGGGAAAGAAATGAATTATTTGCCTGCTTGCCTTTACTCTAAATGGTTACGTTCATCTATTCTGTTGCTACAGCCAAGAGCAGTTTCCTTGGGCCTTCAACATAGACTAATGAGCAGTGGGTCTCCAAGCCTTCAAATACAAGATTGCGACTTTGGAGACAACCAGTCTCTCAGACTGAGCAGCTATTGGATTCTCAGCTTTTTAAGTATAAGATAATCTTTGTTAGACTGTCTGGACATCTCTCTCTCTCTCTCTCTCTCTCTCTCTCTCTCTCTCTCTCTCTCTCTCTGTCTGTCTCTCTCTCTGTCTCTCTCTCTCTCTCACATACACACACACACACATACAGAAAGAGAGAGAGAGAGAGAGAGAGAGAGAGAGAGAGAGAGAGAGAGAGAGAGAGAGAGAGAGATCTTTTATTTTCTCAAGCTTCTCACTTTTGTGGTGAGGTGGAGAGGATACAATTTATTATTTGTTAAAGTATTTCTGTATTTCTCTTGGAGTTTTCTCGGTAGAAATTCTGTTATGTTAAATTCTGTAATTGTAAATTCAAAACTCTAGCTTGATAGTCACTCTTAGTTACTATTATGTACCTATTACGTCTCTGTCTTTTGACTATTTTATCGCTGATATGAATTGTGTTACTAAACTGACAGACAACTAACAGTGTCAGTACTTTACAGTAACTTTTAGAATTGCCTGTGCAGACTTTTCTGCTCACTATAGCTATTATCTATTTAGCTTATAGATTCACGGTTACTTTAAATAACCTTCTGATTTTTATTTCTTCATATATTTCTTTTTTGTCTCCTCCTCATTATTTCCTTGTAAGACTCTACCCCACTGGAGATATACTGAGGATTATCTTTTTCTAGCTATTCTTTCACATATCATGGTATTAAAGAATAATAAATGAAAGAATTGTACATATCTGAGGTACAGTGTACAATTTTAGCACAATATATAGCAAGCAATGATCAAAACTGTAGTGCTTTTTCAGTGAATTTCTGGACTTGCTTTAAATACATCCATGAATTGATCAGGAATAAAGATGTTTACCCAGTTTTGTTGCACATCTTGCCTTTCAATAATTGTTTAAACTGTCTATATTTCAATCAGTGGGTTGCTTTTGTTAATGTGGTAAAGTTTTGTTCTTGTATATTTTTTACATTTGTGACAATTTTAATGGGCATCCTGCCCTCTTCATCTAATTATAGATACACTTATTCTAAACTCAGAACGTTCCATAAAGTTAATTTTATTTGAAATGTATTTGTGTCTCTGTGATTCATGACACACAATGTTGGCCACTGTTGGTAGCATTAGATTACAGAAATTGTTTTGGTAATATGGCTTACAGATTTAATTATATGACCATACTTCAGATAGCTTTAGTTTTCTCTCCTGTTCATCATTGCCTATCCCTTTCCAACCTGTAGATTTACTCTCAATGGTTCTCAGGTCCTCAACTTCTGAAACTGGACCTTCAAAGGCCATTTAAAAGGTTTTTTTTCCTGTTAGTCATATGAACCATCTGTAGTTTTGTTAAATTCTTAATGGGCAGACATCCTTTTGCTTAGGCTCATTTTAGAATTTGGTCCAGGCTAGCAAGGGATTTTCTCTTTTTCAAAAGCTGCCACTAAAACCCTGGTTTAAAGTATTGAATCTATTCTTTGTGTCTCTTTCCTTTTTGGATATTAATTCCTATGTAGATGAGGATGGCAACAACTATAACTTTCATTACTGCTTTAGAAATGCTAGATGGTACAGCCATTATGAAATAAAGCAAATTATTTATTTTTATTTATTTATTCACTTTACAACTCAATATTAGCCCCCTCCTCTTCTTCCTGTACCCTCCTCACACAAGTCCCCTCCCTATTCTACCTTCCTGCTTTGAGAAGAGGAAGTTCTTCTCCGGGTGTCACACCACACACCTACATTTTACCCCCAATCTTGACATCGAGTTGATGCCAGACTAGGTACACCCTTTATCAATAAGGCCAGACAAGGGTGTATATTTAAGGACACAGGATCCACAGGCAGACATGTAGGCAACAGGCTCCCTTACTCCAGTGTTGGGGAACCCACATGAAGATCAAGCTGCTCATCTGCTACATATGTCCAGGAAGACCTATGTGCAGACTGTGCTTTTGCTCTTTGGTTTGTGATTCAGACTCTGGGAGCCCCCAAGGGTCCAAGTTAGTTGGCTCTGTTGTTATTCTTGTGGATTCTCTGTCCTCTTCTCCTCCCTCAATCCTTCTCCCAACTCTTCTGTAAGACTCCCCAAGCTCCATCTAATGTTTGACTGTGAGTCTCTGCATCTCTTTCCATTGGCTGCTGGATGGAGTTTCTCAGAAGACAGTATGGTAGGTTCTTTGTAGAGTTGTGGGTCTGTGCCAGCTCCACCACAGGGTACAGCCACTTGGGTAGCAGAATGTGGCTGTCGCTGGGATGGGTGTTGGGCTGCAGCGAAGTACTGAGATACCCACCACTGCAGGGGTGAGAAAATGCAGTCTGAGACTTGGGAAAGGTGGAGCTGGTTTGAGGGTTCACGGGCCTGTAATGAGGCTGGGGCATTGGGGCTCTCAGGCTCTTGGACATTCAGGTGCTGCTGGGAGGGGCAGAAGAGGAGAGAATGGAGTTGGGGGCTGTGGCTGTGTCTAGCCCAGGGCTGGGGAAAAAGGGAAGCTCTCGTTGGTCCCAGTGGGGAAAATAGTACTTGGCTTGATTGACAGTTGGCTTGGTCGTGGTTGCGGCTGGGAGAGCAGAGAGGCTTTCTACAGGAGGCTAGACTGTGGCTCTATAGTAAAGACCTTCTCCATGGCTCCCCATGGTAGACTTTGACAAAAAAAAAAAAAAAAAAAGACAGTCCATGTTTCTAACCAGTTTATTGTCATGGTGGAAACTGTATGTATAAAACCATACCCTGCTTTTCAGGGTGGGCCTGAGATGCAATACTTTTAGGGGAGGAATGTCTGGGATTGTCACTCTCTCTTGATCCCTAGGTACCTCATTAGCATGGAGAATTCTGCATTGGCTCTACTTGACTGTGGTCTTATCTCTTTTCCTATTGTCTTGGTCTGAGATGTTAAGAATGTCTCATCCACATGTGGAAGGGCTTGGAGCTTTGCCCTTATGTGACTGATGGCCACAAATCTCTTGGGGGTGGGCGGAACTGCAGCTATGTTACAAAGCCCTGGAGCTGGGAGCAGGAGAAGCTCCTACTGTCCCTTCAGGGTCTCCTGGGCTTCAAGCCTTTAGCTCAACCTTACCAGGCTTCCTCTCATGGTCCACTGCCCCACAATTCTTTTCTGCCAGTATAACAAGAGTATCATTAATAGTGTCATAAATTGGATCTTGTCCATGGAATGGGTCTCAATTTGGGGCAGTCATTGTTTGGCCATTCCCTCAGTCTCTGCTCTGTCTTTGTCGCTACATATGTTTTGGGCAGAACACATTTTGTCTGGAAGATTTTGTGAGAGGGTTACCATCCTTATATTACAACTGGGAGTCCTGCCTGGCTACAGAAAGTGGCCACTTCAGGATTCATATCTCCCACTGTTAGGAATATCAGCTAGAGTGGCCCCCATAGACTTTCTGGGGTCTCATGCCATCCCAAGTCTCTGGCACTTCCTAGAGATTACTCTTTCCTCAGCTGATCTCTCTTCTTTTTCACCTGTTCTCTCGCCCTACATATGATCTCCCCACCTCCTACAATACTCCCCTCCACATCCTCTCTTCCACCCAGTTTTCTTCTTCAGTCAGTTGTCTGATATCTATTTTGTTTCCTTTTCTGAGAAAGATTCAGACTTGAACCCTCCTTGTTATTTAGCTTCACTGGGTCTGTTGATTATAGCCCGGTTATACTGTACTTTATGAATAATATCCAATTATAAGGGCATACATACCATGCATGCCCTTTTGTGTCTGTGTTACCTTACTCAGGATGATATTTTCTAGTTTGGAAATGCAAGATGGTACAGCCACTATGAAAAAAATCCCATATTTTCCTATGAAATAAAGCAAATTCTTAGCATGGGACCCAGTACCACTGAAAGAGCATAAAATCTCTTTATGGACATTTGTAAAATCTATTCTTTGCCCAAATGCAGAGCAACAAATACATCTTTAGTTATAATGGAGTGTTAAAAGTAATGGCACTGACAAAAATATAAATGATGGGGCCTTAAAATGAATACTACTAAGTAATGCATGCCATTTAAATGACTATTTACATTATGGTAGTTACTGATTATATACCATTCTTAGAAATGCAAAATTATGGAGACTATAGAAGATCAATGTTTGTTTTTCAGTGAACAAAGTTGTGGCATGTAGATGTTGGTATTTACAACAGTGGATACCGATTATAAATATTAGCTAAAACGCATTGAATGTACAAGAAATTATTCCTATTGTAAACTATGCATTCTGGGTGACAATGTAAGCTCAAAAGCTCATCAACTACAACAGATGTGGCATTCCAGTGCTAATAATGAGGAAAAGGAAGCATGCACATTGATAGGTATGTATGCTTTACTTATCTCTATAAATTTTGTGACCATAAAACCTATATTAAGTAAAATATTTTGAAAACAATCCACAAAATATAGTTGTAGTGTGATCTGCATAAATATAATATAATGAGAGAAAAACAATACAGTGTGATAAAAAATAGGGTGAGATCATTAGATTTCGGAATATGTACTCAAATACTAAGAATCTATTGATTTTTCATAAAGATATTCTGATCAGTACTATTAGGAGTGAAACTTTTATGAATGCTTTCACTCATGTTCAGAATCCACAGTTAGTCATTTTTATGACTTTGTCTAAAGGTTGAACATATGTATGTGTATTTATTGAAGTGCATAAAATTAAAACAGCACTTTTCCCTGTGTAAACATGTTAAATTCTGCAATAAATCAAAAGTGTAGGCTGGAATTCATTTCTTTTTCGTATGTGGCCTAATGGGAATAGAGGAGCTAAAGAGCAGAGTATTACATTTTCTATCCACTGTAACAGATGGAGGCTCATCTGTAAAACAAAGATGCATTCCCAATAGAAAGAAGAAAATTTCATTAAATGCAGTAAAGACTGGTGTGTGCTCTTTGTTTTATGTACATCTAATTAGCAGTACATTTATCTGACAGATACACAATTTGTGCCTGAATGTAATCATGAACTACCCAATAATACTTGTTCATCTTTAAAAAAAAACTTAGAAAAATACAAGAATAAGAATATAAGAATAAATAATTAAATCTATCTTCTATATACTTTGGTCTCCCTTTTATATTTTTGCGAGTAGGGCACCCTATAGTACAATGCCAGGCAAATGAAGCTGAGCATGAACTAAGACTTTAGGGAGATATTAAGGATCCTTGTTTCCTTCTACCTTTATTTTGGTTTTGAATAGACAATGTTTTACAAAAGCAAGAACATGGTCTTTAGTGTTCTTCCCTGAAGGGTAAGACGAATTATCGAGAGCATGGTAGAAATTGAAAGCACCTGGAAAAATACTAAAAAACAAAAACAAAAAACAGAAAAAAAAAACAAAGAAACCTTGTTTTATACAAATAGACATTTCTCAATAATCCCTCACTATAGTAATTTTGGTACTTCCACAAGTAAAATGTGAAATTGACATTCTACGAGTGGTACCAGTGAATTACACTCTTTGTTTCCCTTAGCCTTTAGTGTTTTAGATAAAGTCTAACTCCTCTAATTCTCTCTCTCTCTCTCTCTCTCTCTCTCTCTCTATATATATATATATATATATATATATATATATATATATATATATCCACTCAATATTAGTGCTCAGTAATTAAATTAAATTGATAAAGAATATTTCTCCATATTGTAATTTATTTATTAAACTTAACATAAATTACTATACATAATGCTAAATTTTCTATACTCAAAACTATCTGTAAAACTTCACAATCATCAAAATAGGTTATTACTAATAGTTAAGTGATTTATTTCTGTGTTGGGTTTTGGTTTTCTCTTTATTCATATGACAATATGGTTACAACCATAACTGATCCACCCCAAGGGGAGATCCAGATTAGGCCAGCATTTCTTAATCTCTTTACCAGGTTTGAACAGTTATAATCTCAATAGGTTTGCTCTAGAATATTTCTACAAAATAGTATTTTTCACCATCTCTGATTTTCACAGTAAGTCTGTAACATTAATATTACTATTTATTATTGAACAGTGTATATTTTTGTCATTTTGTGATATTTTATTAGACCTCTTTTGATTAAATGTTCTGCAACTGTTTGTGTATTCACTGTGCCTTCTTGGGCATATTTAACTATTTCTTTACATCTAAGTATTCCTTCTAGTAACCTCTATAGAATTATAGTTTTACATTCTGATTATGTATTTGATAAACTATAGTATCAAGTTCTTTCATGTCTTATTAAACATCAGACTCTTATTTTGAATGTCATGAGATCACATAATTTTTTTAATATTTGAAAGAACAAACAATAAATGTAGGATAAAAGATTTCATCATATGATGTATTATTCACTACAGGATTTCTAAAAGAAAGTTACTTCTTTTAGTCCTTTTCTTCTATTTGTGTCTATTTAAATTAAATTATTCACAATAATAATTTGTTATATAATATCTATAGAGCATTTTCATCTGTCTTATTGTTTGCATAATTTTACATTATTCTTTTTTACTGATATTTGTATCAGCTTTTACATTTTTACCAGTCATTTATAAAGACATTTGTTTTTTGTGAATTATTTATGTGGTCTCCTATCCTGACATCTGTGAAATTTCTTTATTTTGAGGGATCATATTGGCCTTTTCTAACTCTCTAAGGTGTTCCTTCAATTATGGTAGAGTTACATCCTGAGTAATACAAAACACATGAAGAAATAAAATATGTATTGCATGTAACATATCTATAAACACCACAGTTAAATATCAGTTATCTGAGATTTTGTAACTGACTGGGAGTTCCCAGGGATGGAACTTCCTTCAGTGAGCTAGGCCCTCACACATTAATCATCAATAATCAATGAAGAAAATGCACTTTAGGATTATCTACAGACCAATCTTGTTGAGACTTTTTTTCTTTTTTTGATTTTTTATTGGATATTATATTTACACTTCAGATTAATCCCCTTTCCCCATTCCCCCTACCACCCAGAAACCCCCCACCCCATACCCTCTCCTCCTGCTTCTATGTTGACCCCACCTACCCCTCACTCCCACCTCCCCACCCTTGACTTCCCCCCGCCCCCACTCTGTGTTTAACCTTCATGGGACCAAGTATCTCCTCTCCCCCCTATGCCCGACAGGGCCATCCTCCCCTACATATACAGATGGAGTCATGGGTCCCTTCCTATGTGCTCCCAGGCTGGTGATTTAGACCATGGGGAGCTCTGGTTGGTTGGTTGGTTGGTATTGTTGCTCTCCTCATGGGGTCACAAACCCTTTCAGCTCCTTCAGTCTTCTCTCTAACTCCTCCATTGGGAACCCCTTGATTAGATAAATGGTTAGCTGTGAGCATCTGCCTCTGAATATGTCAGACTCTGGCAGACCTCTAAGGAGACAGCTATATCAGGCTCTTGTCAGCATGTACTTCCTGACATCCATACATCAGTGTCTACCTTTAATGACTGCACATGGGATGGATACCTAGGTGGAATGGTCTCCAGACGGCCCCTCCTTCAGTTTCTGTCCTACACTTTGTCTCCATATTTGCTTTCTTGAGTATTTTGTTACTCCTTCTAAGTAGGACTGAGGCATCCACTTAGTCTTACTTCTTCATGAGCTTCATGTGGTCTGTGAGTTGAATCTTGGCTATTTTAAGCATTTTGGCTAATGTCTACTTATCAGTGAGTAAATACTCACTTGTGATTGGGTTACTTCACTCAAGATGAAATTGTTAATAATATTTACTTATTTGTCTGTTTCTACTTCCTAGTTAGGCATATTATTATTGGATGGAAAAGTGCTGTAGTAACTATAGTGACTGATGAAAAGAGCTGAAGATTGGTTGTAAGTTCATTTCAGTCATATAGGGACAACAGGCCTGAAGTATTGCCACAATCATACAGGAACTTAATGTTATAAAGTATGCCACTGAGCATAAGTGTATGTTAGGTCATACAAACAACTGAGAAAGAGCAACAGCAGTGCAGCCCACAATGTTGATTATTACTTGAATCATGTTTACCTAGAAAGCAACACAGAAAATCTTGCAACTTTTGTGTCCTGAGAAATGACTAATCTCCAATATCAGATTATAAGAACTGCCTCCATCCTTTGTCAAGACTAACATCTTCTTTCACCCATAGTATCTCAGTTGTACCTTCTCTTTTCTAAAACATTTCATATTTTTCAAGAGTAAAAGCCCGGTCATTTTCATTAGTTTATTTTGTCCTTGATGATAGAAAGGGTATTTTAATAAAAATACAGCTGTGTCTTTGAAGGGTGTTGTTCTGTATGAGAAATAATTTATAATTCAGATAAACATTTATAAATTTCAAAAGAAAATGCCATGAAGACATACAAGAAAGGTGGCTTTTGCTTGGGTGAAGAATTAGTAATTTGGACATAATTAGAAAAAGAGATGGCAGGTGTAGAAGCTAGGGCAGTGGTGTTGAATATCTATCTAAAGCTCCTGGGTTTCTGCATATCTAGAGTCCCATGTGGAGATAGGAAGGGAAGTTGAATAGATACCTCTAAGAACAGTTTGTGGGCACATTTTTAAACCTGAATAAACAAATTCTTTCTGATCCAAAAGCTTCCAAAGTGCCAATATAAAATAGCTTAGGAAAAAAGAAGAGGCTTATTGAAACCACCCTAATAACCTAGCTATGATGGAGAAAAATCTTAAGCCTTTCAAATTAAAAAGTGTTGGAAATTTGAAATATCATTTACAAAGCAAGAAAGGTACAGAATAGAATCAATTATAGTAACATGTAACATCATTAAATAGTAATGGTGTTTAACAAATGCAATACATGTTTTATTGAAAGACCTTTGTACATGGTGCCCCTTTGAAATCTCTCTTTAGTTAAAATGTATATTTATCACTGAGTTTTTTTTTTTCAAGAAAGGAGGTTAAGACATGAAAATGTTCAGTAACCTTTCTAATGTAACACAGCAGACAGACAGAAACAAGAATCAAAATCCAGAGAGTACTTTTTCTTTTTTTCTACATCTATTTTTGGACTAGTTTGAGGAAAATGCTTCTACACAGATAAAACTATCATTTAGATAGCAAAGCAAATAAGTATGATTTTATGGATGTCAAGACCTACAGATTGCTTGATGAAATCACATACAAAGACCATGTAGATACAGAGGAAAGGTTCAAAGTCTGAAACTGTTTAGAGATATTCAAGATGACCCAGGAGTCATGCCTTCAGTGAGGGGAATAAGTAGAGTTCAGACATAGAATGACAAAGGGGATTTTAGAAAAAGAATACATGTACATGTTGTAAAAGGAAGATTAAAGTACTGTTATTGTACTCAGTGCTCCAGAAACCACCAAAAATCTACTGGATATGGAGCTGCTTAGCTGGAGTGGTTGGGGAGAAAATGAAAGCCAAGTTTTGGTACAACAGGCATTGTAGGTCCATGTTCATCCTGGCCACAGAACTGAGATTCTGAAGAAAGAACTATGTGTAACTTGGCAAAGGGACTAAGCTTATATGTAGAAGTTTTAAAAGTTATGTAAAGTTGTATTGGAATTTTTTATATACTAAAGTGAAGACCTATTTGAACAAAACAGAAAACTGAAAAATTGGACTAAATAAAAATATTAAGCAACAAAGGCAAAGGTAAAAGCAATGTAAGATTGATTAAAGTATTTGCATTAATAAAGATTTCAATTTCTACAAAAGGCAAGTGAACTTAAAAACTTTGTCAAATTTTATTATTCATATAAATATTTGAATTTCGTCTTATATACATTACTCCTCTTGGGCATAATTAAGCTCAATCATAAATATTTATCACAAGGTTATTTTTGGAAAAACCCAAATAGAAGCATAGATAATCTATAGCATATAAATCACTACATTATTAAATTTTAGGCAGTTTTAAAGAAGAATGATTCTAAATGGGACAAATATATAAATTATCACAAAAGGAACATCATGGAAGCGTGGGGGTGTCAGAAGGTTTGTAAGAGTCAGACGTAGCAACAATCAACCTCTTAGTTCTACTTAGTCTATTGTTAACAAAATGCTCTAGAGAGATAACAGATGCAACTCAACTCATACATGAAAGAATGTCAGAGAATCTAATAAAATATAGACTGTGTAGCATCTGAGACACAGCTTCAGACATAGGAGTAATGATGAACCTCCATTTCATTTTACTCAAAGCATCATTGGATTATCTGAAGATATTTTTAAAACATCTTAGATATTTTATTGATACTCATATATACACAAACTGTGTTTGAATTAAATCCAAACCTTCATTCTACCCTCTTCAATTCCTCCCACTTGATCATTGCATGGAGAGTTGTAGATTACAGTCAAAATTAAAGGAAGAATAAGTGTTTTTTAAATTCAACACACATGAAAAATTGTATTCTCACTTTACCAAGTATACTTAAAACCAATAGTACATGTATCAACTAGTTGCAATAAAATCTCAAAGACTCAGTATTTTCTCAGAATTAGAAGAATACCTATGGAAATTATCTACCTGAGAAGATCATTGAAACTCACACTTTTCTCTTTGTTTAGTTTATATTTTTATAAAGTATGCACACACATTTCAATATGTATATTTTTACACAAGCAGGTGTACAAATATATTCACAATGACTACTTCTGAAATGACAATATATTCTAGTGTCTTATATTTCAGTAAGGTGTTTCTGAGTTCTTTATACAAAGGGCATAGATTAGGTTTTATAACAAGATAAAAAAATTGAATCATTTTTATCTTGCATAGTTGTTAGATATGGTCTAAAATTTTTATCTCAGTTAAGAGTCTGAGTATGAAAAAGTGTCTTGTTTCAATTAAGTGAGAGAAAAAGATGTCACAGAACAGAAATGTGTCTTACTCCCATACAATTTAAGCTTTACCACTAGTAGACGAAATGATAACTCTAACCCTGGAGACTGAACATTGATTATTTGCATGCTTCATATTCAGCTGCTTGTTTTACTGGGGAGGGAGCTACAGTGGCATGGCTATCAACTTTGAAGCACATTAAGTAGATGTTTAGATTCTGAACACCTTTGAATCATTTGTCTCTTCTGCTTTAGAACTGCACAAATTCCTTGAAAGGGAAGGGTACTTATTCTATTTATATTTAACAGAGGATCTGATTTATGGGGAGAGGCCAGATCATGTTAAATTCCTGTATATCTCAGGAATTTAACATGTTTGATGTGTCTTTGCTTAAAATCATTCCCCCAAATGTGGATTCTGACTCTGGTAAGTCCCTCCAGCCATTTTGTGGAACAAGCACAGAGGTAAGAACTCACTAAGCAACGAACTCTAAGCAGTAGAGCTAAACAATAGTTTATTTATGATCCCAGTCACAACCACAATAAAGAAATTTGGTACTTACTTAATTGTGCCTCCATCTGAACATTAATACATTAAAAGGTTAATTCTCAACATTTCAGAATATGACTAGAATTGCAACATTTAAAGGAAACGTTCAAATGATGCCATCAGTGCAGGCCCTACTCCAACCATGCTTGTCTGCTTCTAAAAGAGGAAATGAAACACCCAGACACACCTTAGACCTGCTCACACAGGGAGCAAAGGCACTTTTAGGCCAAGAGGAAGCTGGAAAGAAAAATCTTTAGCACCTGAAATTATAGTCCTAGAATCAAGAGATACAAGAAAAAAAAAAGTCCAATGTTCTAGCCATTGAATGTACAGTATGTTCTTCTAGCATGTTAAGAAAAAATTTCAGAGTGCAAGGATCTCTTACCAAGTACAATAGACAAAGATGCTTGTCATGGACACATATAGAGTTTACCTCCTGTCTTGGGGAATGTGTGCTCATTATCTGCTATTGTCTTACATAGTCTAAGTGAAGTAAACACTAAAGCACATGGAAACAATGAAAAATAATTAACACATAGGATATTCCTTTCATATTTGAAGAATTAAGAAAAATCCTAAGTATACTACATTGAAGACCTTTGATTAGAAAGGGAGATTATTGCACAGTTTTGTATTGTTATAACAATACCTTGTATTTGGAAGTAAATAAAGAAACAAGGGTGATAAGGCTCAAATGTGGTGAATGAAAAATGAAAGCATTATGACATCAGCATCAGTGGTTCTTCTTGCTGCAACACAACATAGAAAAAAAAAAAACTTGGAAAGAGAAACAGCCACATACGAAAATGGCCAAATACATCAAGTGTTTATGCTTTGAATAACACATTCTTATAAGAACTTATCCCATCCTGTAAGAAGTATGTTTAATGTTTCCCAGTGTGCTCTTCTCATGACCTAATCACCCACTGCATCCCGTTTCTCTATAATCCTTTACCAGTTCTTGGAATTGAAGTCAATACACAAAATGCGTAAGTTACTAGAAGTCAAAATTTTATTGGTCAGGCCCCTTGAGGTTGAGAAAAGTCCCATGACCTTGAAAATTCTTCATTAGCTTGTTTGTGATAGTACACACTGGAAGTATAAAACACACTCAACTAACCTAAGGGGTGAAGACTGATGCTATACCATTAGACAGCTACATTCTGAAGTTTAGCCACTTAAATGAATGAATAAGGAACACCAGAAAATTCCTATTTTGAACATTGGTTTCTAGTATGGAGGAACAGTATTAATAAGAAACTTGGTGAAATGCAGATTATTCTGGAGTCCAACTCTAAACTTACTAATGAGACTGTTCATGGAGAACCCCTACACTAATTTTTCAATATTTATGGAAGCAGACTACAGGTCAAGAAAACCACATAAATAATGGAGTTTCCATCTCAATATTTAACTCCTCTAATTTACTAAATGCTATCTGGTAAAAAGGCAAAGAAAGAGATATACAAATTGCATCTTCTCTGCCTACTATACCATAAACAGCAAGGTGCAAATCTAGGAAACATGAAAAAAAAAATCAAAGCAACAGTAGCATGGCTAAGTGTGGTGAGGTTTATGTCTGTATTTTATGAATTGCATTTTTAAAGTATGTGCATTATGTTTTTGGTTTCTGTGTTCTCTGACTACTTTATTCCCTATTTTCAATTACTAATATTTATGTTTGCTATGTTTATTAAATGTGGGAAAACATAGACTCTTTCGATTTCCTTGTCTCTTTTAATCTTTATGTGTATGCATTGGATATATATAAATGTGAGTATGTACATATACTGTCATAGGAATAAGAGATAGCCTCAGGTGTTAGCCCTGGCTTTATACATCTTCTGAGACTATTTCTCTCATTCACCACTGTATACACAAAGTCAGTTGTTCTATAAGCTTCAGAGGATTCTCTGGTCCTTACCTTTCATCCTATTGTAGAAGAATAGAGGTTAGATGCACACTACTGTGCCTGGTTTTCCAAAAGTTCTACTGTTAAGTGCCAATACTTCACCCACTGAGACAACTCTCACAATTATATGTATAGTAATTTGCCTCCTGTTAAGTTGTGTCAAATTATCTAGTTTTAAATGCTCAGCTGTATATCTTTAGATATTCCTATCATATGCCCATCATTCTTTTCAAGCAGTTTATTTAATCGTAGTTTTAGAAATTTTGACATAAGGATGGATATAATTCATAGTTCTGTTTCTCATTTCCTTATTTATGAATTTAGCAAAATGACTACTTTAGGTCCTGCTCTATTGTTGTGAAGAGACACCATGACCGAGGCAACTGTCATAAAAGAAAGCATTTAGTTATGGATTTCTTAAAGTTTCAGTGATTTAGTTCATTATTCATTATGATGAGAAGAATGATTACATGATGGGACACATGGTGCTGGAGAAGTTGCTGAGAGTTCTAAATGTTGATCCTCAGGCAGTACGAAGAAAGAACAATTGAGCCTGTTATGGGCCTTTGAAAACACAAAGGTGACACCCAGTGACTTATTTCCTCCAAAGCCAAACCAACTCCAATAAGGACCATACCTCCTAATCCTTATAATTCTTTCAAATAACTCTCATCTTAGCTAACTAAACAACAATGAAACCTATGAGCCTATGGGGGTAGCCTCATTCTTATTCAAAACAACAGATTAACAATTTAAAACAAGAAAGGAGGATAAAGATACTGCTTTTCAGTGTGTAATTTTTACACAAGCTTTCAGGAAGTCTGTGTTGATTGATCCCTTTTAGCCATTATAATCACTTTGACTGTGACCACAACAAGCACTAAGAGAAGCATCATCATTAGATTTGGCTGAGCCCAGGTTCTTCACTTCTGATGGACTCATTCACTCTTCCAACTATAGTAAGCTGCTTGGTGTGACAATTTGATTTTGTTAGGTTTATAAGGTCTCATGCACAAAAAACTCTTTTGTTGTTTTTTTCTTACTAAGAACTATAAAATAACCATAATCTTCTCCTAGTGTATTCAAAATACTCTGCGTGAAAACCTGCTTAAATTCTAGAAAGCTTTATAAAAATTTAAATTACAATGGTACTGTCTTTTGTGTTTGTCATTATCTTTCCTAGGCTTTGTCACTTCCATGGCAACACTCATGCTATTTTACTTTGTGTTTAAAAATTATTTATGCTAAGCCATAAATGCAGCATTTTATGAATATTCAACAATGCCTTCTAAATGGTGAAGTGTTCCAACCCTTCTCTTAAATCCTTCCCACACAAAACTTCTAAATTAATTATTTGAAGTTCGGCTCTGATCATGTCACTCCCCTGCTCATACACCATCAGTGACTCCACAGGGTTGATAAAGTAAGACCATGTTCCTTTGTCTAAACTTTGTCTCTGTGTCCTCTGAAGCCTCTTTGTTTCCTGCTTTTAGTACCTCATATTTGACCTCTGAACATCAGAAAGATAATGCTGTGCCTAGAAACCCCAGATGACATATTAAAAGAGCAATAGGCAATAAGGACATTGTTATATAACAAAAGCAAGAATGAATATAAAGGCCAGTGACTGCTTAATTGAAAAATCTCTGAATCATCACGATCCTGTTCATTCTCTCAGCCCTCCCCTGATCATCTGGAAATGCTTGCTTATTTTCAAATTCTCATGTGCCGAAAGAAGTAAATCAGAGAAAAACTATGTGTTATGTCTGTTATCAAGAACTAAGAAAATCTAGAGTAACCATAGAAACTTGCAAACTAGAAAGAGGGCACAGTGTGGACAGGAATAAGGGTGGAGGGCTTTTAGAAGGGAGGGAAGTAGAATACTGGTACTATGAAGGAGAAATGGGAAAAATGAGGAGAAGCTTTTATCTGGTAATGGGGGAAGGAGAGAATCACTGAAGGAGAGAGAGAGAGACAAAGGATAAAAAACATGAAGGATTATTGAAAATGTCACAGGAAACACTTTCTTTTGATTTAAAGCATATATAATAAATGTATGTGAATGTATGTAGATATATAGATAAATATCAGTTTGGATGATTAATGTTCCTTTATGAGCTATGGCTGCCTATCTAACAAAAATCCTGGTGCTGAGCTTTGCAATCTAAGTTCAATATTTTTGTAAATGGAATCCAAGATATTCACCAAACAATATAGGCTATGTTTACTGTTCTTTGTTGCCTCCCAGAACTTAAAAATAAAACACTATTGATGAAGACATACACTTAGGACTAGTTCTCATATTCTTCAATGGTGTTATGCAGGCTGCCAAGAAAGAAAGGCAAGTAAAAGCCTGATACAGCTGTAAAGCATATGAAGCATAGCAACAACATATAAATGTATACAAATATGTCCAATGATGACACTTATATCTTAGGGTAAATAACAGATACGTTATTGGATATACGATTGGCTCAATACCAGGATTATTCCTGGTATTAGAAATATAGCAATGACCCATGCCTAAGAAATCTTGGATACTAGAGGAAAGTATACCACTGTCATTTCCCTTAAACCTGTATATTTCTGAATATCATTCTAAATATTTATCTTTACATCCAAAAGTGTAACTCTCAACCCTCATCAAAGAATCTTTTGTTGCAACAGAAAGAGCCCATCACAGAATTTCACTACTGATCAAACACAGAACACAACTGAATGTGGGATTACTAGTCACAATTAATATATCTACAAGACAACTCCTATACCTAAGGCTCAAGGAACATCACAAGAGAAGTGAGAAAGATCGGAAGAGTTACACAATATGACAGGTAATAATATCCATCAACTCTTAACAATATGTTTGCCTACACATGACCAGCATGATGACATTACCAGCTAATAAGGAAGTAGGAAATTTCACAAGTTCCACCTTTGGATGAAGAGCTACAGGCAACTTGAAACACTCAAAAGCAGCAGGCAGGAGCTGCCTTATAGGTCATCAGAACCCAAGTTCTCATCCCTAAACACATGTAAATATGAGAAACACTAATGGATTCAACTGGATGTATTGTGTGTGTGTGTGTGTGTGTGTGTGTGTGTGTGTGTGTATGTGTGTGTGTGTGTGTGTGTGTGTGTGTAAAAGAGAGAGAGACAGAGACAGAGACAGAGACAGAGAGTAAGAGAGAGAAGTGGATATAAAATTAAGAGAGAGTTAAGAGTCATAGAAGGAGCTAAAAAGGGAAAGGTAGAATGTGTGATAGGAATGGTATAAATATACTTTGCATGTATGAGCAAAATAAAAAAATCATTGTTTTACTAAGTCAGCATAAGCTGTAATAACAATCTATAAACATTCGCCCTTATGCACAAAGGTAAGTGTGATCTTCACTCTTCAACAAAGAAACTTATTTTGTGCAACAGAGACTATTACAGCAAATGGTAACAAATCACAATGCAGATTTGTGAAGCCCAGTCCCAACAGATACATCTACAAAACACTCCAGCATCTATGTCTCAGGGAATATTGTGGGAAAAGGGCTGCAATAATTGTAAGAGCCAGAAAATCAGTGAACTTATTGCAAAATTGTGTCTCCTAGTAATATCAGAATCTACAGCCATAAAGACTCAGCTACATGACTGCTCAAATGTGAGCTGAAGAAGAGCAATACCAATAGACATGGCAAAAATGGAAAGGTGAGTGACTATGGGGCTTTAACCCTGCCTATAGAACTATGGGCAACAGAGAAAAGCTGAGAGCAGGAGAGGTGGTCTTTTACAGGGAAGAAAATACCTACCTACTTTCTACTGCCAAAAGGTCAGCTTAATACATGCCTAGATGAAACATTATACAAACTTAGCGGGTTATATTTATGCATGCTTATGTATATACATATTTGTATGCAATAGGTAATTCATGAAATAAGGGACCATGGATTTGAAAGATAGTGAAGAGGAGTATAGGAGAGAAGTTGGAGAAGAAAGGGGAGGAATAATTGTAATTATAATCTCAAAAAAGAAATTGTCTAGACAGTCATCACCCCCCCCCCCCAAAGTTAAAAAGAAAAGAATGTCAGAGTAAGACAGTATAAAGCATATTTCAGGTTTATTAAAGAGTATTTTGAAAAAGATAATTTTAAGTTTGAGTGTTAAGAGAAAAAAAAGATCTTGAGCAGAAAGTCACATATCTGTACAAATGTGCATCTCTTGTATAAGAGAGTTTAATTTCATTGTCTTCATAAAGCCATATATGCCTTGTGGATGGATTTTGAAACTGTAATTTTCAAAGTGTTGGTAAGAAGCAAGAATAAAATCACAGGCTAGTTCCCTTGGGCCTCCTGACAGGATTATAATCAACAAGGTGAAAGGTTAGATCTCAGAGATGCAGATTCCTTGAAAATTGATGAATGTGGGAATCAGGTCACACCCATGATCATAAACCCCTAAGCTTAAGCCTGAGTAATTGCTATTTTGGTACAAATAATTATTTACCTATATATGAAAGAAGTATCTTTTGTATTGACAGAATCTCCACAGCATATTAATGGTGCTGGAATCCCCCTTCTCAGTTCATGAGAGGCATCAATTAGAGTACAGGATAAGGTCTTCCCTTCCCTATTCATAATCCTGTCAAGCTTCCTGTGTATACTGACCCATGATATGCAAAAGCATTCTGTCATTAATAGTACACACTTTATCTAGCCTAAAAATAACAACCTACCACCATGGACTAAACACTACAATAGATCATACAGATATCAAAATCTATTAGCACAAGTCTTTTTGAGTTTGAATTTTCCACTTTAATTTTTTTCCCAAATCCAACATTCATAAAGTAGTGGGTGACATAGTCCTCTTTTTAACCTAAACTGACCTAGTAAGCATGGCACCGTGCCTTGCCATAGAAAGATGTTTTGAACAGTTGATCTTGGAATTACACTGGTAACTACAGACAGAAGACTTGACAACCTTAATAGCATACTATTGTCCCCTTATTTTCGCAGAACTTCTCTATGCTTTTAGTCTCCCAACTCAGAAAATTTTTATGGTTTCTAATTAATATAGGATGAGTCTAAATTCCATAGAAATATATACAGCGTGTATACAATTTGAGCTCCATCAGCAACCTTTTCATGAACTGTCATGTACTCATGTGCCATCTATCCTCTGACTCACTTGGCTCATCTGTAGAACAATTATTCAAGAGAATTATAACAAGAGAAACTTCTGTCTTATACTGTTTTTAAGAAGGATTAGCAAGAACTTCTGTTCCTCAGTAATGAGTCTTTGGCTGAATAGTAAGTAGGTTGCCTTCTTTATCTTTCAAAACAAGTCTAGTATAAAGTTTCTCTTCTTCATAGAGTTGATCAAGCAATTTCAGGTTGAACTTCACATATGTATCTAGCACTCTCTTGTGTTTGAAACTAATTAAGAACCATTATGTTAACCCTAAAAAAGAAATGCAAACAAAAGTCTTGATATTTTCATCCAAAGCTCTTTTTCACATCTGCTGGCGGAACTACATTCATTATTAGACTTTAGCTGACTCAGTTTGGGATGAGATCTAAGCAACTCTAGCTAAGAAGGGGATTCTAGCCTCCTGAAGAAGATAGGTTGCAGAGGAAAAAGAAAATCAGAGATTGGTCAGTTGCTGCAAAATGGGAGAAGTGGCTGTAGTGTGGGGAGCTGTTGGTGTCACCTATTTTTAAACTAAACAGGTCATTTTTAAATTAATACTGAGAACTGTGTTGCTCCCACAGGGCATGCTAGAATCCTTAACTCCAAGAGAGGCTATATATATATATATATATATATATATATATATATATAATTCTTAATTTTATATATATATATGTAATTACATTGTATATATATATATATAATTACATTATATATGTATATGTGTATATGCATGTGTATATGTATATAACTTGATTTTTGTTGAGAACCGCACTAGTCCCTGTTCGGGCGGCCAAAAATGTTGAGAACCCCACTAGCCCAGGTTGGGGTCTAGGCTGCCCCACTTTGGGCGGCCAAAAAATGTCGCAGCCCGAGCAAAATGTTGAGGCCCGGGCTGCCCCGAGTTTGGTAGCCACTGTATCCCGGTCCAAGCTGCCACTCCAGTCCACCGGTCGGGGTTCAGTAAGAGAGAGAGTGAGAGCAGACTTGAAGAATGGAGACCAGACAGAGTGTGATTCAATCCCGTTTATTCTTCAGTCTCTCTTCTTCTCTCCAAGTCCCAAGTCCTAAATTCCTAGTCTCTAGTTCCTCCAAGTTCCAAGTTACTTCTTCCAAGTTCCCTTCCAAGTGCCTGCTACCTAATGCCTAATTCCTACTCCAAGTTGTACTCCAAGTTGTACTCTCTGAAGTGTTTCCTCTAAAGTGTCTCCTAAAGTGTCTGCTTCTCTGTCTCCTCTGTCTGCTGTGTCTGTTCTCTACCGTCTGTCTCTGTCTTTTATATGTCTCACTTCTAAGCCATGCCTTTTGGTCACACCTTTAATCATGCCCTTAGGTCTTGTCTCTAAATCTGATCTCTAGGTCACTCTTAAATCACACACCTTTAATCTCACACACCTTTAATCTCACACACCCAAGGTATCTAAACCAAGATTATCAGAGTGTGCTCAGCTGTTGTAGGCTATTGTAATCCAAGTCTCATGTCAGGGTATATGGCTCAAGATGGCTGCAAAGCTGATAGCTGCTTTCTGCTAAAAGTCGGCCCCCAACAGATTTTTTGTTGCCTAACACTTCTCATGTCAAAGTGAGTCTTTCTGGACTCCTTTGGGTCACCTGTCTTCTCCAAGGCTGACCTTACAACTAATCTGCCTAGAAGTATTAGTAAACTAATATGTCAGGCATCAGAAAACATGAAGGGACCAGTTGAATAGGCAGAAAACAACCATTAAGTGCTTGGAGGGAATGGATAGATTATAATAAAGCAGCCATTTAGGGAAATGCAGGGATCCATGAATTCAGATGACCAATTCTACAAGGCTGTCACTCTCTTATTCCTGGATACATTCAACTGAGTAGCATCTGTATCTTTGTTTATATAATATCTTCTCTCTGGATGCAACAGTTTTCATTCCTCCATACTAAAATCTAAATGTGAATTTGACATATGTGACTAGTAGGTAATTTTTTTCTTTTAACTGTGTTAAAAACAATATATATATATACATATATGTATATATATATGTATATATATATATATATATATACATATATATTGTCTTGATTTAGGAGAGAATCTATTGTAACATAACTAGAACTGAATTTTATTTAATTATTTAAGGATTTTTTTAGGAAGTAAGTTAATTCATAGTGCCTTTCATAAGACAAATATTTGTCTATAGATTTATTAATCAGTATGTGAAGAAGTATTAAGTTCACAATTGTAAAATGAAGAAAAATGTAGCATGTAATTGAAAATTTAAATCTTAAGTTATTTTATTTCACACATCGCAAAAGGTATTTTCTTCTTTTGAGCTATTAGAGCATTGTTTCTGTACCTACCGGAGAGTCAGTCACTCATATTCAGGAAAAGTGGCTTTAGCCAAGCCAACTCCTTGCATTATTTACAGGAAACATTCATTATTTAGCTACTGGATAATTGAGTTGAACTATACCCAGGAATAAAATAAAGATGTTTCTTACAGTTCATTGGGGGTTTGAAAATTTTAATCTTGTGAATACTGCAATAAGTGAACTTTACCTCTCAATTACTCTTTGGTCAATATGCAGTTTCAGGTATATGTATACATTTACTATGTCAATGTTTATATTACTTTGAAATGTGATTAAAAACACACACAATTAAAATTGACATTTTATGAAATGACTAAATTAATAAAAACAAAGATATGTATTTATTAATCTGAATAACATGGAATGTATTATAATATTGAGTGTTTTATTAAATGTCATTTATTTTTCAAAATAACTGTAAGCTGTTTGTTACTACTTTTTAAAAATTAATTAATTTTTACATCTCAATCATTGTTCTCCTAGGTCTCCCCAACAGAGTCCTTCCCTCTATCCATCATCCCCTTCTCCTCTGAGAGGATAGACTCCCTTGGGTATCTCCCCATTCTGGTGCATCAATTCTCTACAGGGTTAGGTGTATCCTCTCCCATGTAGGCCAGACAAGGCAGTTCTATAGGGGAAAAGTTTCGACAGTTAGGCAACAGCATTAGGTACAGCCTCTGCTCCAGTTGGTGGTGGACTGAGCTACACATCTGCTTGTTATGTGCTGGGGGCTTTGGTCCAGCCCTTGTGCTGTTGGATTGGTGGCTTAGTCTCTTGAGAGCTCCCAAAGGTCCAAGTTAGTTGACTCCGTTGGTTTTTCTGTAAAGTCTCTATCCCCTTCAGGGCCTTCAATCCTTCCTCTTACACTTTCATAAGAGTTTCTGACCTCCATCCAATGTTGGGATGTGGGTATCTACATCTGTTTCAGTCAGCTGCTTAGTAGACCATCTCAGAGGACAGTTTTGCTAGGCTCCTGTCTGCAAACATAACAGTATCATTAGTAGTGTCAGGGATTTGTCTTTGACCATGGGATGGCTTCGATTTGGGCAGGTTATTAGTTGGCCATTCCTTTAGTCTCTGCTCCATCACTACATTTCTTTTAGACAGGGCAAGTTTAGGGTCAAAAGTTTTATGCGTGGGTTGGTGTCATTATCCTTCCACTGGGAGTCCTGTCTGGCTATAGGACAGGGCATCTTCAAGTTCCATGTCTTCACTGTTAGGCATCTAGGCTAAGGTTACTCACATTGACTCCTGGGAGCCTCCACATTCCAGGTCTCTGGGACTCCTAGAATTTTTCCCATCCCCACTCCCACAACTGGCAGCTGCAGAATTCCATTAATTTTCGTGGTCATCTGGGTGTCTCTCCTGTTTCTCCTCACACCTGGTCTTGAAACCTCGATTCCCCTCTCCATTCCGTCTCCCATCCAGTTTCTTTTCTCAATCTGCCTTCTATAACTATTTTGTTCTTCCTTCTAAGTTAGATTCAAACACCTTTGTTGGGTCTTGTTCCTTGTATTTATCTTGCTTAAAAACTGATACATTTCTCACAGATATCTGTTAATTTGAAAATTGGATTGCATACATAATAACATTTTAATATTTCTTCTTTGAAGATTAACAATACTTTCAGGTCTGAGGCAAAGAAATGTATAGATTTTATAGGTTTAATAAAATATGCTTCAATTGGTAAGCAGTATTTATTTTTCAAATTTCATTTTATTGGATATTAGACACAAATATCAAATGTTATGATGTTTTCTTTAAAAAACTAATATTTTTGAAAAATATGATATGCTTATTTATAAAAACTTAGATTTATTGATAAGTTCCCCAAGTTCAGGGAATATCTTTGCCCAGTTTTGCTTCTCCAGAAGTACTGCTATAATCTCTTTGTGACATACACCTTCCCTGACAGCAATGGGTAAACCTCAAGTCACAAATGTCAAAGACTGACTTTTGTGAACAGCCCTTTGATAAACTATAGCTTGTAAAATATTGGTTCAGACTGCATGTGTAAGTGGTATCTATGAAGTGGGTATATACTTTTCCAATATAAAAAGAGCAATCCTTTCTACTGAGTTCAGGGTGTTTTTGAGTCTCATGAGTAAGAACTTATGCATTCTCTAGCAAGTTCTCTTAGGTACCATTGCCAATCATTACATATTTTTAATTCACTTTATATCCTGATCAGAGAGAGCCCCTACTCCCTGGTCTCCTCCCAGTCCCACCCTTAAAATTCTCTCCCCCGTTCCCCTTTCCATTCTCTTCAAAAAAGGGGAACCCCCACATAGGATACCACTCCACCCTAGGACATCTAGTCTCAGCAGGACTAGTCATACTCTCTCTTACTGAGGTCCAATCAGTCAGTCTAGTTAGGGGAGGGGGACCCAACAGCTGGCAATAGAGTTAGAGATGAATCCTCCTTTACTTGTTATGATACCCACATGAAGACCAAGCTACTACAAAAAGAAGGGGGTCTAGATACAGCACCTGCATGCACCCTGGTTGGTAGCCTAGGCTCTATAAGTCCCCATGATCCCAGATAACTTAACCATGTAAATCTTCTTGTTGTGTCCTTGACCCTTGTGACTTGATCAATTCTATTCCCCACCTTTCCACCATACTCCACTGGCTCCACCTGGTGTAGTTCTCTGCATCTGCCTCTATCTGCTGCTGGAGGAAGCCTCTTAGAAGACAGTTATGCTAGGTTCCTGTCTGCAAGCATAGCAGAGTATCATTGATAGTATCAGGGATTGTCTGTCTCACAAGGTATAGGTTGCAAGTTGGGGCAGCCATTGGTTGGCTGTTCTCTCAATCTCTGCATTGTCTTAATCCCTGTACATCTCATAGGCAGGATAAATTATGGTTGAAGGTTTTGTGGGTGGTTGGTGTCCCCCTCCCTCCTCTAGAACTCCCATTTGGCTGCAATAAGCAACCACTTGAGTCTCTATATCCTTCTCTGGTAAGAATCCCAACTAGGTTACTACAGTAGACTCCTATTATCCTCCCCAGTCACAGTCTTTCAACTAGCCCCAGAGATGACACTCACCGATTTCCGTTTTTACTCCCAGACTCTTCTGATTGCCTCTCTCCACACCCGATCACCATGCCCATTGTTTTCCTCTTTACTCTCTCTCCTATCCAGTTCCCTCTCTCCATCTACCTCTGATGACTATTTAGTTTTCTCTTCTGTGTGATATTTGTGCATCTTTCCTTGGGACTCCTTATTACCCAGTTCCCTTGGGTATGAGTATTGTAGTATGGTTGTCTGGCACTTTATGGCTGATGTCTCCTCACAAAGTAGTAAATACCATATGTGTCTTTCTGGTGCTGGGTTATCTCACTCAGAATGATATTCCAAGTTCCACTCATTTATCTGTAAAATTCATGATGTCTTTGGTTTTAATAGTCAAACAGTTTTCGTATATTGAACAGTTCCTGCACCCTGGCATAAAGCCTACTCGATCATGGATGATATTTGTTTTGATTATTTGTTTTGATATGTTCTTGGATTCAGTTCGTGAGTATTTTATTGAGTATTTTTCATCAAAGTTCATAAGAGAAATTGGTCTGAAATTCTCTTTCTTTATTGAGTCTTTGTGTGGTTAGCTATCAGGGTGACTGTGGCCTCATAGAATGAGTTTGGCAGAGTTCCTTCTGTTTCTATTTTGTGGAACAGTTTGAATATATTGGCATTAACTTTTCTTTGAAAGTTTGGTAGAATTCTGCTCTAAATCCAGCTGGCCCAGGGCTTTTGGGGGCAGATTTTAAATATTTGTGGTTGTTGTTGTTGTTAGGGATTATAGTACTATGCAGATGGTTTACCTGATCTTAATTTAGCTTTGGTAATGGATTTCTGTAGAGAAAAATTCATTTCATTTAGATATTCCAATTTTATAGAGTACAGGCTTTTGAAGTAAGACAATGATTCTTTCAATTTCCTCAGTGTTCATTGTTATGTCTCCCTTTTCATTTCTGATTTTGTTTATTTGAATATTGTCTCTCTGTTTTTTAAGTTAGTTTGGCTAAGGATTGGTCTATCTTGTTAATTATCTCAAAGAACCAGCTCTTGGTATTATTTTCTTTGTTTCTAATTGGCTGATATCAGCCTTGAGTTTGACTATTTCCTGCTGTGTACTCCCCTTGGGTGTGTTTTCTTCTTTTTTTTGTCTAGTGCTTTCAGGTGTGCTTGGTATCAGAACTTTATAATTTCTTCATGGAGGCACTTAACTTGTATGAACTTCCCTCTTTGCACTGCTTTTCTTGTATCTCATATTTTGGTTATATTGTGCCTTCATTTTCACTGAATTATACAGAGCCTTTTTTTTTTTTTTTCATTTTTCTCTGACCCAGAGATCATTGAGTAGATGGTTGTTCAATTTTCATGAGTGTGTAAGCTTTTTTATATTTATCTTGTTGTTGAAGGCTAGCTTTAATCCACAGTCATCTGATAAAATACCAGGTGTTATTTTCAATTTCTTGGGTCTGTTGGGACTACCATTGTGACTGTCTATATGGTCAATTTTAAAAAGGTTCTATGAGGCACTGAGATGACATTCATTGGGTTCATTTGATTTAAATCATATGTTAGTTTTATTATTTCTGTATTTAGTTTCTGTTTTGATGACATGCCTGTTGGTGAGAGTGGGTTGTTGAAGTTTAGCACTATTAATGTGGGGGTTTTGATGTGTGACCTAAGGTTTAGCAATGTTTCTTTTACAACTGTGGGTCCCTTGTGTTTGAAGCATAGATGTTCAGAATGAGAGGTCATCTTACAACATTTTTCTTTTGACAAGTATAAAGTATCCTTCTCCATGTCTTTTGATTAATTTTGGTTGGAAATATATTTTATTAGTTATTAGAATGGTTTGCTTCTTGTGTCTGTTTGCTTAGAACTCCTTTTCCAGCCCTTTACTTTGAGGTAATATCCATTGTTATTGCTGAGGTGTATTTGATGTATACAACAAAATGATAGATCTTATTTTTGCATCCATTCTATTAGCCTCTGACTTTTTATTGGGGAATTGAGTCCATTTAATGTTAAGAGATATTTTCCAATGATTGTTAATTTCTGTTAGTTTGATTTTGTTGATGTTGTTGTTGGTGGTGGCATTTGTGTGTGTGTGTGTGTGTGTATCGGAGGGTGTTGTGTGTGCTTCTCTTGCTTTATTTTTGCTCGCATGGAATTATTTATTTCCTGTGGTTTTTGGGGTGTAGGTATCTGCCTTGTATAGAAGTTTTCCTAATATTTTTATAGGGCTGGAAGAGTGGACAGATGTTAGAATGTATTTTTTCCTTGAAATGTCTTGTTTTCTCCATCTATGTTGATTGAGAATTTTGCTGAGCAGAAAAGACTATTTTGGCATCTGTGGCTTTTTTTGGGGGGGGGGGTGCTGTGAGACATTTGCACAGGCCCTTCTAGTTTTTAGAGTCTCTGTTTAGAGTTCTGGTAAGTTTGCTTTTGTATGTTAACTGGCTTTTTTTTTTTTTTTTTTTTGCAGCCTTTAGTATTTTTTGTTTTGTAGATTTTTGTTTTGATTATTATGTGGCAGGACGATTTTCTTTTCAGGTTTAGTCTAATTGGTGTTGTTTGTATAAGCTTCTTGTGTTTTTGTAGGTTCAGAAAACATTTTCTGGGCCCTGGAGCTGGGACTTTTTGCCTGTTATTTCTATTATTTTTAGGGTAGGATGTTTTATGGTGTCCCAGATTTCCTGAATGTTTTATGTCAGGAACTCTTTAGAGTTAACATTTTCTTTTGATGATGTATTCATTTCTTCTATTGTATCTTCTATGCTTGAGATTCTCTCTTCCATCTCTGTTGTATTCTTTTGGTGATGCTTTTGTTTGTTGTTCCCACTCTCTTCTCTAGGTTTTCTGTTTCTAGGATTGTTTTCTTGATTGTTTCTATTTCCACTTTCAAGTCTTACACAGTTCTTTTTAGTTCCTTCACCTCTTAAATTGTATTTTCCTGTACTTTTAAAGGGATTTATTCATTTCTTTTTTAAGTTCTCTATCATCTTTATAAGATTGTATTGAAGGCATTTTCTTGTGCTTTGGTTGTGTTAAGATATCCAGAGATTGATTAGCTCTGAAGGTGTCACATAACCCTGGCTTTTATTGATTGTGTCCTGTTGAGGGTCTTTAGCTATTTGGATGACTTTGGTCTTTGCATGATCCTGTGTAGTAGGTATTGGGAGTGGAGTTAACCCCAATGGTCCTGGTGTGGCAGGCATCTGATGGGTATCCTTGGGCTCTATGGTTGTTAACCAGCAGATCTATATAGTTCAGGATTTGCACATCTGTATGTTTCAGGATCCCCAAGTTTGATGAAGGTGGACAGAGAGGTGGTGGGGGAATAGAGGATTTTCAGAGATAGCCTACTGCTCAGGGAAGCTTGGGGTTCCCCAGAGTACTCAATGAGCAATAAAGATGAATGAGGGAAGGGAAGCTTACCTGTATAGTTCAGTAACTGCAGGTCTGTTGAGAGTGAGCAAGAAGTGGGGGGAGAATGCAGGTTCCCCTGCAATAGCAGACTAATCATTGCAGCTTGTTGTACTCAAGTGGAGTGAGTGAGCATGGGAAGATGGGTGGGGGAACGAAAGCTGACCTGTAAGAGTAACAATCCAAAGGTCTGTTGAAGGTGGGGATAGAAGTAGGGAGACAGTGGGTGTCCAGAAAGAATAGCAGATTGTTTAGAGCAGCTTGGCATGCCCCAGAGAGCTTTTTATTTTTATTTTTTTTATTATTTTTCTTTTTAGATTTTTGTAGTTCATAAATTTTATTATGGAATCCATAACAACAGATTAAATATATACTGATCTACTTATTAAAGTAAAAATGTACATCAGAACAGACACACATTTTTGAAAAACAATCATTTAAAAGTAGGTACATTAAATTATAGAAAATTTGAAATCCTTGAGTATATAAGGAAGTACATTCTATAACTAAGTATATAATTAAATTATTATTATTTTTTATTTCTTCCTCTTTAGAGGCCTCTCTATTTGATTGTATTTCCCTGTACTTCTTTAAAGGATTCAGTAATTTCCTCTTTAAAGGCATCTATCATGTTTATAAGATTAAACTTAAGATCATGTTCTTGTGTGTTAGTTGTATTAGGATATCCAGGGTTTGCTGTAGTAAGATAACTGTGCTCTGAAGGTGTCATCTTGATCTGGCTTTTGTTAATTATGTTCTTATACTGGCCTTTAGCCATCTGGTTGTTTCTAGATTTCCTGATATAGTAGATACTGTGGTGTGAGGGGGCTAACCTTGGTATTTGTTACAGCAGATCTCTAATGGGTAGCTTTGTCCTGGACAATTGAACTCAGGGGGCTATGCAAGTGTCCCAGCAGTTGAGTTTGATCTTGGTGACATGGCAAGTAGAGGATGGGGGAAGGGCAGGAAGAGAGGTGGCTAAACAATGGAAGTTTACAGGGAGGAGGATGCTATGGGCAGTTGGGAAATTGGTATAGGAAAGATATTTTAAGTGTATGCTTCTAGATCCGTAGGTTTGATGAAGGTGGGCAAAGAGATAGTGAGACAGTGGAGTGCTGGGATGATAAAATGCCACTCTGAGCAGCTGAGCATGCTCTAGAGGTCTTGGTGGGCAGGGGAATCTCATAGCATGTTTTTAAAATTTAAATGTTTATAATAAACATGGGAGACCTATGAGAACAGAGATTATACATTTGATTCACCAGGTTATTTTAGTACCTAATAATGATTTACTTTAAAAATGTACAAAAATTATATTTATATAAAAAGCTGCCCATTATGATACATTTGCATACAAATTTAATCTCCCAATATTATACTATGAATTTTGGACATTATGGTAATTAGATTTGCTAAATTTTATTCTACTAGTTAAATCCTTAAATATAGTTTACTTTAGAAGTTATATTTTAAATATTTCATCATTAATCTAAAACATATTTGATTTATAATATCACAAATGGAGATTTCTTAACGCTACCAATTGCACTAAATTTACTTGAACATAATCAATTATGAACTTTACTAAGTAGGAAATATATAAACTCTGGTAGTTATTGGATTACTTTCAAGATGTTCCACTTAGAATTGATTATTGAGCAAACTGTTTAATTTGAACCTTTTCTTACATTAACACAGACATTAATGTCTCTAAATATTAAGCTCAATTTAGTTCCATATATTGATATAACACACCACCATATACTGATATTTTTTTAGAATTTCAAAAAAAATGATATCTCATTCAACTTGTTATTCCCTTTATTAATTTTAATGAATGTTAATATCATTTTATGTGTTTTGAAGTGGCAATAACATTGAATTAATGGATTATTCTCCCCAGTGTCACATCCTTTTCAGTTGTAAAAATAGATGCCAAAGAACTTTCTGCTGAGTGTCTGTGGTACTCTACCACTAGGCGTACTTATGCATAGGTGAAAGGGAAGGATCCACTTACTGGGATAAAGCATGATCTCGATCAGGTATTAAATATGGGGAAGGGGGTATGTTTGTATTTTTTTCTGCAGGAAGCTAAAGGAGCAAGGTGGCTGCCCTAGTGACGGGTGAGACATTCTAATGCCAGGAAAAAGAGTGATGCTGACCTGTGAGCTTGCTAAGTGCCCTGGACAATAGTGACTGGGAAGCTGTATTGGACATATGTTCCTGACCCACCATTGCTTACCTATACCCCTAATGGGACAAGCTGTCTTGGCTCAAGATTTTAGACCTTGTGGAACAGAGTCAAAAAGAGAAGTTATAATGATTCTTTTATTGTTCTTAAATGTGATTAGTTAAATGCAGTAAGGGAAAAAGGCCAAGTAACATATAAAGGCAGACCTATCAGAATTACACCAGACTTTTCACCAGATACTATAAAAGCTAGAAGATGCTGGACAGATGTCATACAGATCCTAAGAGAACACAAATGCCAGCCCAGGCTACTATACCCAGCAAAACTCTCAATTACCATAGATGGAGAAACCAAGATATTCCATTACAAAACAAAATTTACACAATATCTTTCCACAAACCCAGCATTACAAAGAAAGGCTGAAGATCAGATGCTTCAACATTTTGTAGTATAGAGATTGTCCAGGTGCTCAACGGTCTCTATAATTTGGCTAAGTTTTAGAAGCTATGCTTTGTGCTTCCCATAATTTCAGTTAACTCAGTCATTCTGGATTTCTGACAGGGTTGAAGACTTATAGTCTCATAGCCAATCCTGGCCATTTACTTTGAGAGAAAATGTTTGAGAGGATGGTTTTCAGTTGACATTCATTCTAAAGCCAAGAAAAAAAGCCAGGTTCAGAATTAAGTCTTTTAGTTAAGAGGGATAACAGAGGTTCTGTTTAGTCAACAAAATGATGAACTGGGTATTGGGTCTATCTTGTATCTTACTGACACAAATTGGTATAGTTATGCTCTAATTGTATTCTAAGAGAAAAGTTTTATTTTAACAGGAAGGGTGATATGTAGGAGGAGCTAAGGTGTGAGGAGTAAGGAGAGGAGGAGCTAGGTGACAAGAGGGCAGGGGGACACGGAGGTGGATGTTTGCGTGTCCCCACCAGTCAAAGATAGTTGATATATCTAGGTTGGGTATTGGATTACACTTCTGATTGATATTGAGCATTACCAAACTTATAAAGCCTTTGATTAACATTTAAAAAATAGTATAAAAGAAAAAGTGGGGATGGGATAGGGGTTTTCTAGGGAGGGGAAATGGGGAAAGGGGATGGCATCTGAAATGTAAATAAAATATCCAAATAAGATTTTCACATTAAAAAAAAGAAGAAGAAAGGAGGAGATGTGGAGAGCTTTTGGGGCTGCTTGGCAAAAATCTGACATGGTCCAAGAACAAGAAAGTGGGCTTCAGGCAGGAATCTGACATTAGACTAGAGCAAAGAAGTAATTTTAGGCAGGAAACTAACTCTTAGGCTAGAATTAAAAAGTAGGCTTCAGACATAAAAATGACTTTGGACTAGAACAGGGAAGTAGCCTCAGATATTTTGGTTATCTTGATAAGCTCTTAGAAACAGGGATCATGGGAGTGTTCACAGAACTTTGTTTTTTGCCTTGCTTGTTCTTTGACTATTTGTATTTATTGTCTTGCTTGTTCCTTGACTGTTTGCATCTATTGTATTGCTAGTTCCTCAACCTAGAACTGACCTTAATACTTGTATGTAATTAAAATTGTATAAAAGCAAAAAGGAGGAGGGGGGATGGGATAAGGGGTGTCTAGGGAACGGAAATGGGGAAAGTGGATGACATTTGACATGTAAATAAATAAAATATGAAATTAAAAAGCAAAAAAAAAAAAAAGTTTCACCAGTGCAGGGAGTAATTTAAAATGGTGCAGCTCTCTCAAAAGTAGAAATTTAGAAGTAAAATAAATGCAGAGTTGAATCAATGAATATATGGAAGCCTGTCCTTAGCTTTCTTCATTCTCAAATGGCCCTAGAACTCACTCTTTCCTGGTTAAAGTGACATATCCCATTGCTTTCCTGAAGATATGCACATGAACATTTTTCTTTCTCCATCCAATGGGGATTAATTTAGGTGTGTTACAATCAAGAGTTCTAAACTTCTACTTCCATCTCTGTCTAGTGAAATAATAAAAATTATGCAGGAAAAAATGAATTATAAGTAATGCTCTTGAAGTGAAAGGATTCATTCTTTACTTTCATTTTAGGTAAATATTTACCTTTGAGATAATGTTTAATAGATTTAGTTATATATGTTATTTGCAGTAGAATTTGCATCTTATAGTCTCCTAACGACAATAATGCAACTTCTATAAACTGAAAATTAAAAAGACAATTATACACATTTTAAATCCCTAACAAAGTTTTTTTCAGCTCTACTCTGTCTCAAAGGGGTCAATAAGCATTAATACTTAGAAATTAATATGTACTTGCAGAATGTATATGTTTAAACGAACCTCATGAGTTACTATTTCCATAACCTAAATTAGAATAGCAATAACACTGTGTTTTAATTATATTTTAATTCTTTGAAATTAAATTTAATCACATCATTCCCCATTCTCTGTCCTTCTTCCAACCATTTTTAAATATCTTTTAATGATCTCTCATAAACTTGTGAAATTTTTTTTTTTTTCACTGTTGTTGTTGGTGGTGCTGTTGGTGGTGGTACTGGTGGTGTGTGTACATCTGTGTGTATATTCCTAAATATATGAATGCAACCAGCTCAGCCTATATGACTTCTATGAACAATGGTGGCCAGTATAACTTGATAACTTTAAGTGTGTCAAACTGGTATACATCCATTGGCAGTAGCAAAGAGTTCTTAAATTGGATTTAAGGGCCACTCAAAAAGACATAGATCATACCTTATACAGGAAACCTCGATAACTACCTGGGGTTAGTCGAGCCCTAAATCTTGGATGGAAATCTAAAACTTCTATTTTACTAAAACAGCACAATTCCTAATTAGAGTTTAATGATTTATCCTTATAAACCCAGATATGTATAAGTCTCAACCCCATTAAGTAAACATATCTTTTCAGCAGATGGAAAAAAAAATCACAGGAAACAGTAATTGATTTAATTCAGAGAACAAGTAACTGTATGGTGCCCAGCCTAAAAGACACATCCTGTATGGTTTGATCGAATGTAGTTTGTATTCAGAAAGCTCTTCTGTGATAGAGGTTGAATATTACAATATTGACTTGTGAGGCAGGAAGTCCTCACTTAAGCAGTAGTGGAAGTACTGCTCATGGAGTTAACAGCCTGCTCTGTTGACTAGAACTGAACCGACTCCACAGGAGACTTATGTCTAGTACTGTAAGCATGGTCGAAACTCATGACTCATGAGATCGAATGTTCAAAGGTAGAACTTATTGATATTGTTTGACTAAATAAACATTTTGTCAAGCTGTCACTTAAATATTTTTGCTAGTATCCATGTATTTGTGCTGCTTTCAATATTAGTTAGAGAAGCCATAATTTGACTTCTCAACAGTGTTGTATAAATAGTGGTTAATGAAGAAAGTCATTACTGTAAGAGGTCTGACATCTATATAATATAAAGTCGACACTAACCTCACAAGTCTCAAAGTATGTTTCAGAAAATGAGCCACAATATACATGGAAGGGACATTATACAGCTATTGTACATAAAAAGTTACAGCATATGTGTTATTTGCTTAAGTTCTTTACCAGATCCAACCAGTTCAAAATCAAATGGGGATGGAATCTTGAGACCTCATATTTAGTACAGAACTATGGGTAGTTGTTGGCCTCTGAGGCAATGAGAGTCACTTTTCTTATGGATGGTTTTAGTTGGCAGATAACTCAAGCTGCCAGGGATGACCTGGCACCTATGCATATGTAGGTACCAATAATTGATCTTAGTTGGTATAAACACAACAAAGCAAAACAAAACAAATGATGATGTTGGAAAGGAGATAGATTGGAGAGGTGTATGAGATATTATTGGAGGAAGGGAGTGGAATGTGGATATGACGACTATTCATTTTATACATGCATGAAAAATTTAAAGACAATTAATAAATGAAAATAGTTTAAAATATAAAACCTCAAATTAGAACAAATGAGTCTGTTTTCATTCATCTACTAAAGTCGTATTAGTTTCTGCCCTAAGTAGCTGTGTGTCAGCATCCCTCAGGTTTCTTTCTTAGGAAGATCATACCTGCTGGGTTGCAAAATGTAGAGGGCAGATTCATTAATGAATTTGACTTCTCAATAATGCTTTATAAAATTATAGTTGAGTCATATCTGAAACTGAGAGTCAAACATTTTCAACAATAATGATTTGTACCACATGATCCCATCCTTATCTGATTACATAGCTCAGACTTTTCTTTCTTCTGAAGCATTCTATATTTTCTAAATGTTTCTAAACAATATGATTATGATGTTTTCTTGAAAATTTGACTTTTAATTTTTTGGATTATTTTATTGACCTTCTGCTATGGTAATGAGTGTTATCTTTTGCTAGGATTATCAAATATTACTCTCCATACAATTTCAATAGTAATATTAATTTTTAAATCAATTTTCATTCCTAAATATTTATATCATTATAAATATGTGCTTAAAACTAACTTATAATTTAATATTCCCTGCCCTTTCTTAATTTTTATTTACCTGGAATTAATTATTATATTTTATTCTTTTCCTTAGATTCCAATAGACAAGATTTGTTCTATAGTGATGTAAATATTCTTCAAACCATAAACTAATAAGCTAATCTTTCTGAATTCTTTTTTGTTAGAAATATTTTCCCATATCCATTATCCAGGCGTACATGAATATAAATTGCTCTGAAAACCTTCACTTCAGCAGTGGTCCTGGGATTTTCTTCATAGTCTGTTTAATTTCTGATTTTTTATACTGGTTGTGTCTCTTTTTCCATTGTTCCTGTGTGTTTCTACCTCTGATTTATTACCTTGTGTCTGTGGATTATGTTGCCTTCATAAAAATGGCTCACTTACAAAAGGTAACCATTTGGTAATTTTTATTTCTGAAATTTTATTTAATCTATCTTCAACATTAAATGATATTAGATATAGATTCTAGATGAGAAATTATCATTTTTGCTTGATTTTATATATTTTCTAAGCATTTTGTAGCTTCTAAAATGATTAGAGTCAAATCTGATAATATTAATTCTCTATAATTCTGTTAATAGTCTCTTGTACCTTTTCTGTTTCAGGTTCCTTATCAGGTTTTAATGTCTTCTAATTGCTGTTAGTTGTATTATACAGCCAGTGAACACCATAAAAATATACAAGAAAAATTGGGTAATATTTATTAAATTTTTCTGTAATATCTGTTTCTCAGTTCCTCGTGATTTTAAAATATGACATTATTATTATTATTATTATTATTATTATTATTATTAATCAATTCCAAACTAAGGTAAACTGTAGAAACCTTCATAGCTATTACTTATATTCATGTATATGTATATGTCCATTGCTTGTGCAGGTACCAGTGGAGGGTAGAAGACAATGCCATATCCTTTAGACCTGGAGTTACAGGTCTGCTGGTGTGGGGGCTGAGGTACAACCTCAGGTCTTCTGGAAGATCAGCAAGTTTTATCAACTGCTGAGCCATCTCTCTAGCTCTTCAGTTATTCTTTTCAATGATTCTACTAATCTGGAATCTTTTGGATTGATCACCTACATTTCATTTTAATATTTATCAAAGTGTTTGTTTGAGGCAAATTTTGATATGTCATCATATATTTATTAATTTCAAAATCAGTTTGCCATACTTTCACTTGCCCTAACTTAATGATTATGTGGAGAGAAGAGAGATATTGCACAAATTCTCATTGTGTATTCCAATTATCACTGCTGCATGTTAAAATAATTCCCACTGAAAGCTACAAAATTATTGAAGAACTAATCATTTCCCAAGGTAAAGGTGATTATCAAAGGTAATGATATCCCAGTTGTTGCTACAGATCAAAATATACATAAACATTCATTTTAGAAAGTAGAAACAAGAAATCATGTATGACTGTGGAGTCTCTATCTCAAAACCGTGGTCCTTACCATCTGAGAGGTCAGTATGCCCAGGCTTATGATGATCAGTGTACACAGACTTTCAAATGAACTCTTTCATCTACTTGCAGGCTCAGATCAATTTATACTTTTTTTCTTTTACTTTCTATCTGTTCTTCATACATTTCTTCTGGAAAAAATAAATGAGCAAGGTTTACAAATTTGTAGAAAATAAATGAAAATTTATTGGTACTTTGGATGTTATTATAAATTTGGCCTTGTAAATAATGAGAAACTGTTGTATTGGGAAGGGCACAGAGAGGTAAATAGTATCAAGGAAGATGATATGAAATTCTACATGCTTTTAAATTATGAACTCTCAAGTACATTTTTAAACTTTCATTTAATATAAAGAATGCATTGAGTTTCTACTTAGTCAATATGTACTTAGATAATTAGAAAGATGATTGCTTCAAGACTTAGATGACTATGATTGTTTTGTTGTAGTTTTGTTTATTTTGTCACAGACAAGGTATTGGTTTAATAACCTCTTAGATGTCAGTGTTGTAGAAAATATCTTTAGGATAGCATGATAAGAAAATAATACAGTCATAATCATACTAATTTTATTTCAATCTAATTTATTTCAGTCTAGTTGGTTGAATCCCTAAGCTAAAATATATTCTTTTTGAGTAACCACTTGCTCAAAATGGCTGAATGAAAATATGAATGGTCAATAATCTTGGAGCTTATTGACTTGGAGGAATATATAAAGTGTCTGTGTGTGTGTATCAAGCAGAGTCAGGACCAGTCAGGGCATCTATTTGCTACGATATGCACAGAAAAATTTGTTGCATAGTTGGTCAAAGAGAAAAAAATTAATTACTGGCTTTCCAGTTATTTAAATTAAAAAACAATTACACAACACATAATGTCATTAATGACTAAATAAATACGTAAGAAATAGGGACACATAAAAGCCATGGAAAAAGAGAAGCAATTAGTGTAAAAGAGAATAAATACTTAGAACAATCAACAAAATTTCAGGACAACTACTAATGTTCTTCAGAGCATGCATACCCCAGTTATACTTCCTGTTACTAGTGAGTAACAATCATCTGGAGTTTGGATTGAGACACTGAGCATCAGCAAAAGAAGTTGGGGGCAGGAAAGAGAGGAGAGGGTAGACCTTGGGACTACATGAAGGTAAATGGCAGAGCACATTAAAAGGAAGACTAAACAATAAACAATAAAATAATACACCGTCTTACTGGCCAGTTATGGTTTGACTACTCTTTGAGTGTTTTTTCCAGTATTGTATAGCTTATTTTATCACTTATTTTATCAATTTTTATTAAATTACAAGTTATTATTCTATCCCAATACAAGAGATTATAGTGAGTTTTAGTTATCAGCACACAACTGAAGAAAATAAATTTTTTGATAAGATCTTGAAACTCTACTTTATTGGTATCAATCACTCATTAAAGAAATGGTAGTACCAAACATTCTAGAAGAAAGAAAACCATGATTATTTAAAAATCTCATTAAATGTGTGCAAATAAGAAATATTTTATAACATAAAGTAATTAAAATTACATGCTTGGTTTCCACTTCATAATACACATTTACTGTATTGGGATATTGTAGACATATATTCAAAGATATATAGCGACAGCATTGAGTAATAAAATAAAATTAAGTTTAATCACATGTGATGGTCAATTTGCATTGCATGGCTTTAGTTCCCTATCTTTAGAACTTGGCAAGTATTATTTAATTCCTTTTGCTTGTCTCTTTTTCAGCCCCATAAACCTTACCCTCCTTCACATTGTTTACTGAATTATAAGGAATTCACTTCATCCTTCTCTTACCTGAGTCACAAAGCTGGAAGCAGAATATTCTGGATAAAAGTCAGTGTCTTAAAATGGAGTAAGATACTTCTGTTCCATTACATGATACCCAAATTGCACCATGAAACTGTACTACATTTCTTTTAGTTCAAGTCCTCAGGCCAACTAATATGTATAACACTTGGCCTTCACTAAAGTCATTTATAAAACATAATTTAGCAATGTAGCTTATTTTTTGAAAGTTCTAGATTTTTGATTAACTTGATATGAATTATTCATGGGATTTAAAATTACACTGATTAACAAGGGAGATATTTTATACATAAATAATTATGTTATATAACTATTAATACTATTATTAAAATATATTAATATATGATGAGTATGACAGTGAGAATGAATATCATATATTTACCCATACTTATATTTTGTAGAGCTTGGAGCTATGATGTCACAGTGAGAGCTTTCACTTCTTAAACTCTCTTGAAAGGATAAGGGAGTCATACTTGTATTAGTAGGAGTTGTGTAACAGGATAGCTTCCCACTACATTTGTATACAGCTCGGCGATTGGATTGTATGAGACATAGGTAAAGTGAGGAGTCAGGAGGAGAGGAAAAGGAGAAGGAGGAGGAGAAGCTAGGAGAAGAGAAGAGATGTAGGAGCCGTGGGGAATGACACATGGGTCCAGGATGGTCCTAGGTAACAATTTATATCTTAAGGTTAGATATTGGGAAACAACTCTCATTGTGTGGGCAAGTTGTTAATTGAGCATTTCTAAATATATAAAGCCTTTGGATAATAATTAAGCTTTAGAGCCTTATTTCTACCTGGTACAGCATGGATGGTGGGATGGTCTGGGTTCAACCAAGCTTTGTGGAGACAGTGTGGTAGATTGGCTTATCTAGCCACCATGATGGCGTCTCATGGGTGCCATCTGTGCTGGCCTGCACAGGTGCTTCTGGCTGGCTTGAGCTTGCAGCCTGAGCTGAGCAGTGGTGGGAAGCATGACTCCACTCATGGCCTCAGGCCTTGTCTAGTTGGAAACATGGTTGCCCCTTAAGAACAAACCTGTATGAGTGCCGCTGTTTTAAATTTTACCACAACAGAGTTGTACTCAATACTGGATAAAATATGTACTGCACTGCCTTTCCTCAACCAATATGTGTATAAGGGATCTGTGCCTAAGACATCAAAGAGAGCCCTCTGGAACTTGTAGTAGGGGGGCCAACTATATACACACAGTCTTATCTCTTCTAGCAAGATATGCATTTTCATGGCATTAATGTGTAAATGTCACACTAATCATGGATCAGAGCCAAGCAAATCTTAACCACATCCACAATGTGCCTTCCCAGCTGCAACATTCTAGCACATTCCAGACAAATCACCACTGTCATTAACTCTTACCCTTCCTTTTTCCACAGAGAAGACAGTGGCCAGCCTTGTCAGGCTGTGTCCTTAGGTCCTAGGCAGTAGTGGTTATTTGATTTTGTGGGATTCCAGGTAATTCTTAAAAAGCAAGTTATTGCTTGGAACCAGGATAATGAAGATTTTTTTCCAGGAAATTTTTATTTGGAGTATCTAAAAGCTGAATCTGTAACCAAGGAAGAAAAGTTAAATTTATCCAGTTTAATTAAAAGCCAAGAAGATCAAAATTACATATAAATTAAAATCATGAAGAAGCAGTGAAAAAGATTGTTCAAGTATTGAAAAAAATTTATATATATATATATATATATATATATATATATATATATATATCCCACCTAATTTATCTTGAAAGCCAACTAATAGTTTAGGAATCAAATAATACTTCGTCATAGCATAGTTTTAAAGAAACAGTGTTTCAGTTCAAGTTTGATAAATGAATAAGTACAGCAAAACAATTACACATGCAGAAGCACTGAACATGTCCTTCTACCAGAACCCATTCTCCAATTTGCAAGAAATGGAAGAAGAAATATCTAGAAATTAATTTTCTTTCTTTCTATTCCCACCACATTTACTCCTACTGAGTTCAGTTAGTGCTGTCTATATGTGGATAACTATGAAGTAATTCACTTGAGCAAGGTCAACTTGGCAGTGAACACCCCTAAAAACGGTGAGTCTTTCCTCACCCCCAGCAGTCATCAGCTGCCAATAGCTCATTTACCAGGAATAGGACTCCTAGGATCCCCTCAGTGGAAGAGATTTTCTATGTAGTACCTTGTTAACACTGACTCCTCTTGAGAGAATAAGGATAAATTTAGATATTCTTCTGTTTCCAATCTATTATATTTTTAATTAAATTATTTTATTTATTTACATTCCAAATGTTACTCTCCTTCTCAGTCCTCCCTCCCAGAGTTCTTTACTCCATTCCATTACCTTTTGCTTCAGAGAGGGTGCTCCCCTACTCATTCCCACCGGAATCCTCCTTCCCTGGATCTTCAAGTTTCTACAGGATTAGGCACATCCTTTCCCACAAGGCCAGAACAAGGCAGTCATCTGCTATATATGTCCCTGGGGCCATTGACCAGCCCATGTGTACTCTTTGGTTGGTAGCTTAGTTTCTGGGATCTCTGAGGGGTCCAGGTTAGTGGATACTGTTGTTCATCCTATGTGGTTGCATTCTCTTTCAGCTCCTTCAGTCCTTCCCCTAACTCTTCTATAGAGGTTTCCAACCTCATTCCAGAGGTTAGCTGTTAGTATCTACATCTGTTTCAATCAACTGCTCATAGGGGCCTCTCAGTGGACAGCCATGCTTGGCTCCTGTTTGCAAGCACAACACGATTTCAAGAATAGTGTCAAAGTTTGCTGCTTATGCATGGGATGGATCCCAAGTTTAGTTGGTCACTGGATGGCATTTGCTCCAGTTTCTACTCCATTTTATCCCTGCATTTTTTTAGACAGGAACAATTCTGCACCAAAAATTTTGAAGATGGGTGGTTAGCCTAGTGCCCCACCTGGGGGCCATGTATATCTATTGGAGGTGGCCTCATCAGGTTCTATCTCCTCATTGTTGGACATTTTTGCTAATATCATCCCCCCTGAGTCCTGGGATCCTTTCACATCCCAAGTCTCTGGAACTTTCTAGAGGTTCCCTCCTGCTGCTGCATATTTCCATTTATTCTCCTGGCCCTCTGGGCTTCTCCTATCTCCCCATACCTGATTTTTCCCCCTTTCCTGCCCCAAACTCCCACCTGGATACCTCTGTCTCCATCAGTTATTTTGTTCCCTCTTCTAAGTGGGATTTACTAATGCAAGTATATTATAGATTTAGCTAGTTCAAAATATAACCTATTGGATTAGTTTTAGTTGAACAAATAAATTTATTGCCAAATAATCAGGGATCAGACAAAAATTGAAAAACATTTACAAAAAAAAATATTAGCAACTAGACTTGCCCTAAAAGATTTTCTTAAAATACATTTATGAGAGAAAAGATATCACATGATACACTGTTGTCAACAGGAGGAGGGGACACAGAGAGAAGCGGCATCTCATTTCTGTTCATTGTTTTTGACAGTTCCTGAGAATTCCTACATGTTGAGGTCCTTGAACACTACCACACAAATAAAACTTCTCTAACTCTGAAGAATGGCTTCCCTTCTAAGGTTGGGTGTACCTCAATTAGACTGTCTTAAACTGACACTTAAATTGACTTAGCTGCATATCCAGCTTGCTAGTGTCTTGATTGGAACACATTTTAAGTCATCTACATTTAACATAAATATTTAATCAAAGTTTCCAAGCTTGCTTTGAAGTATCTCATAGCAGTCATTTCTCAACTCAGGTGTCTTGACTAATCAAACCTTAAGAAAAAGTGCAAAATTCATAATGATACCATCATTTTATTGAATCATTCCAGTTAAATTTGATTTCAGTTCAGAAATCACAACATTTGCTTCTGTCTGATAGAAATGCAGTTCAAGGTTATAATTTTCACTTTGATTGAAGGGTATACATAACCTCCATGTTTGAGGATAGATATGAACTTCAAAATTATGTGAGTTTATTTAAACCTATTCCTTATTCCCTTTTTAAAGAGAGGAATGGGAGGGAAAAGGGTTTCCACATTCTGTCTTGTCACATATGTCAAGTATGATCTAGTCTTCTGAAAGAAGTATGTCTTTGGCCAAAGCTAATTATATAAATAATTTTTCCAATTTTTTCTGTATATCTAGAAAATGAAAATACTGCTGAGTATATAATCTGCCCAGATGAGCAGAACTGAGATGTTGTTAGGTTGTAATGTACACGGTCCTTATTACCCATGACTTCCTGCCTCATCAATTAATTTATCCACAGGCAATCACAGTCCAAAAGCACTAATAAATGTTCTTTTGGAATATAAAGAGATCACTTTCATATAACTTTTATTACAACAAATTGTTCTACTTGACTTGTTTATTACTAATTGTTGTTTGACCTCTTAGAATATAAAATATATAAATTAAATTTTATCATACATAAATATGAGTATGGAAGAAAAATGTATTATTCACAAAATTTAGTACCTCTACCTGTAGATGCTGAAGGACATGCCCATGGAAAAATCTGCCTATTCTACATGAAGGTAAAAAATAGAAACAGTATGTGAAAAACAAATTGTAAAAATAGGTAAGCTTTCATTACCAAAACCATTTGTGTGTGTGTGTGTGTGTGTGTGTGTGTATGTTTGCGTTACACTAACCTTTTAAAAATGTTTGTGAGGAAAAACTGAATTACTTTGAGATATTATCCTTGGTATAGTTCCTGGCATCTGAACTGCTATATTTGGGTATTTGCTTAGCAATCTCTAGTACTAACAGGGTTAAAAAATGAATCATGGCTCTTCCTTTAGGATGAGATTTTATTAAATAGTAATGAAATGTAAATCGAGAGACTGCCAACAATCTTTGGCACTACAATTTTCCAACAACAGAACCCAGGAGAATACCACTCCAAAAACATAGCATATAAAGTTATTACTGAAATTTGGAAATTCTTTTTTAGCACATAAGTACTATTGGAACCAGTATCTTGGGTCATGTACCAGGAGACACCCAGGCAGGGAAGACAGGGGTGTGAAGGGAAGCCTAGAGACTCAGAGAAAGAGGAAAAATGGATGGACTATTTGTGAACAATAAGATATAATCTTTGAGAGAGGCTGTACATATTTATACACAAGTGGATGATTCCATGTAACTTTCCTCAAAGAGAGACTGGGAAACCCTACCTTCCTGCTCTCTTTAGCATAAAAGGAACAACAGTGAGTAGAAGAGAATGCAAATATCTGGGAGGTCTGAATTGGCTGAATAAATTTGTGGTAACTTGTAAAAGAGACTAAATGAAGAATAAGGAGAACAGGTCAGGGGCCTGGAGTGTGTGGCAGTAAGGACTGTCTGGCATGGAGCAAAAGGGACACAGCTGGAGGTGAAGCTTTCTGAAGAGCTGTGAACATTAAAATGTGGTTCATAATTTTATTGTTAGTACTAAGAGGTGTCATTTAAATTGTGTAAGTCTTGAGTTCCCTCAAGTTAGTCCATGTGTTTTTAGAGGGGACAGAAGAATAACTAAAATGGTATTTATGCCAGATGCCACCTCAAGGTGACAAGAATCTTCAACATTCTTCATTAGCAGTTTCTGTCTAGTGACATATGTAACTTATACTTAAGTATGTTATACATTGCTATTGACTGTGGCTTGGATACTCATCATGACAAAAGGATTATCAAGGTTTTACTTATTTTTTCCTTTTAAATTAAGGATGTTATTATGTAGCTCAAAGTGTCTTCAAAATGTACCCTGGCTGACTCAACCTATATTCTTCTGTTGGTCTCCCAAGTGTTGACATTACTAACATGTGCTTTCATGCTTAGTAAACTTAGTGTTGCTGACTCTCAGAGCTTTGAAAATGCTAGGCAGTCTCTACCTCTGAACCGCATTCCCAGGTTAGATTTTCAGTATGAAATAATGTGAAATTTAGTAAAAAACTAATTTTCAATTATCAAAGTCAAAGCTTTGAATTTACATTTATGTGTGTCTGTGTCTCTGTGTGTATATTCTTGCATATGCATATACACAAATGGAGGTCAGATGCTTTTTCAAGATTTGTGTCTCTTCTTCAAGCATGTGGGCTGATGGGATGGATCAAACTTACATAAGCAGGCTTGGTACAAGTACTTTGCTTGTTGAACCATCTTCATACCTGCTGAGTTGATGCTTAAGGGTTGTTCTTCTACGACCATATAAATTCAGACTCCCTTTCATTTCATGCCCAATCCATACTGTATAATTCTATGGAATGCTCTCTATTTTTATAGTTATAGCAACGACTCACAAATGTAATAAAAATAAAGATACCCAGGGCAATGGAACAGAATAGAAACAGAAATAAGTCCACATATTTATGATTAATTGATTTTTACAAATGTGCTAACAACCCACAGAGTGGATAGAATCTTATCCTCAGTAAATGTTTCTTGGGAAACTTCATATGTACATAGCCACATATGAAAGACAAAACCAGTGTCTATATAAAACTCAATTTAAAATAAGATTTGAGAAAGAGATATAAGTCTAGAAATCAATATAAGAAAATAGTGAAATACCAGAGAACATGGTTCTGAGCATGAGTGGTTTTAGCTAACATGGCAAAAGCAATACATCACAAGGGTCAAAACAAACAAATTTGATTATAAAAAGCTGAGAACTATAATACAAAAGCAATGGTTAGCAGATAAAAGAGTCTACAGAATGGGAGAAATTCCTCTCAAATAAAATGGCATTTAAAATAACTTAAAGATAGCATTCACACGTAAGAAAATAGCATAATGACTCTTGCCATTCTGGGTCTGGGTTACCCTACTTAGAATGATTGGTTCCTTTTCATCCACTTGCCTGTGAATTTCATATTTTCTTTTTTACTGATATTTTAAAATTTAACTTGATTTTTTTATTTATTAACTTTACATCCCACTCTCTGTTCTGCTCCTGTTCACCCTCTTTCACAATCCTTCCAATAATAAGACATATTGCTACTATTCCACATTTCATTATTCTTTCTTCAGTTGATCAATACCTAGGGTCTATTTGTCAAATACTGTGAACAAAGCAGAAATGGACATGAATGAAAAAAAATATGTCCATGGACTTATGTCCAAGAGTGATGTAGCTGGATCATATCATAGATCTATGTCTAGCTTATTGTGGAATATCTACACACACACACACACACACACACACACACACACACACACACACACACACACACAGTGGCACTGTTTTTACATATCTACCAACAATGAATAGTGTTTCTTTTTACAATAGCTGCACCAGCATCTTCTTTTTTTTCCCATTGTAACTAGATTAAGATGAAATCTCAAAGTACGCTTAGTTTGCATTTCCCTCATAAATAAACTTTTTTGTTTGTTTGTTTGTTTTGTTTTGTTTTGTTTTTCAAGACAGGGTTTCTCTGTGTAGCCCTGGCTGTCCTGGAACTCACTCTGTAGACCAGGCTGGCCTCAAACTCAGAAATCCGCCTGCCTCTGCCTCCCAACTGCTGGGATTAAAGGCGTGCGCCACCACCGCCTGGCTATAAATAAACATTTAAAAACTATTTTTTTCACTATAGATTGGCAGAAGATCTTTCCCAACTCTACATCTAATAGAGAGCAGGACCCAAAATATATAAAGAACTCAAGAATTTAGACACCAAAAAATCAAAACAAAACAAAAATAAATGGATACAGAGATCAGCAGAGAATTCTCAACAGAGAAATTTCAAATGTCCCCAAAACACTTAAAGAAATGTTCAACATTCTTAGTCATCTGGGAAACTGAAATAAAAACTCTGAGGTTTTACCTCACACCCATCCGAATGGCTAAGATAGAAAAAAACTCAAGCGATCACACATGCTGGTGAGGATGTGGAACGGGGGGAACACATTTATCTACTGCTGGTGGGAGTGCAAACTTGTACAATTACTCTGAAAATTAGGAATAGTTCTACCTCAAGATTCAACTGTGTTACTTCATATACTCAAAGGATGCTCCACCATACAATGAGGACACCTCCTTCACTATATTCATAGCAGCTTTATTCATAAAGCCAGAAATTGGAAAAACTCAAATGTCCCTCAATCAAAAAATGGATAAAGAAAATGTTTATTTATACAATGGGATGTGACTCAGCTATTAAAAAGAAGAACATCATAAATTTTGCAGGCAAATGGATCAAAGTAGAGAATATCATCCAAAGTGAGGTAACTCGGATCCAAAAGTACATGCATAGGATTTACTCACTTACAAGTGGATATTAACCATAAAGTACAGGATCCCAGGCTACAATCCACAGACCCAAAGAAGTTAAACAACAAGACTGGCCCAAGGGAGGATGCTTGAATCTCCCTCAGAAGGGGAAAGAAAATAGTCATTGGACGTGGATGGATGGGAGGGAACTGGGCGGGAAGGAGATGGGAAGAGGAACAGGGGTAGAGTGTGGGGGACACTTATAGAGAGAACCAATGAGAAAGGGGTGGGAGAGTAAATGGAAATCAGCGGGGGAGGAGGAGGGCATCTCTAGAATGTGTCAAATATCAGGTAGTCTATGAGAGTGACTATGAGACGCCTAACAGTAGGTAATACGGATCCTGGCATGATTACCTCCTGTTGCTAGGCAGAGCTTCCCCTGAAAGGATAAAGACACCAACACACCTACAAAACCTTAGATCCAAAATTTGTCCTGCTTACAGAGTGCAGGGACAAAGAGGGAGCAGTGACTGAGGGAAAGACTAACCAATTACTGGCCCAACTTCAGACCCATCTATTGCGTGTAATTTTAAAAATCCATGCTTGCTTCTACCTCGAGGCCCCGCTCTCTGCCACGAGCCATTTCACTCAGCCCCCACGGGTAGCTTTGCCAAGCCGACCACATGTCACACAGTTCAGCCAAGCTCCTAGTGCTGAGTGTTTCCTATCAACGCCGGAAGCTCCACCGGCCAACCAGCCCATAGCTAGCTCCACAAGCCACCAATGATTGCCCCAGCTGTGCTCTTTCTCTGCCTACCTTTGCTCCATGGATAGAAAACACCAGACAATTCTAACACTTTAAAACCAGCCAAATAACATAACTGCTGAGCTCAAAATCTATTGCCTTAAACTCAACAGATATGCTATATCAGAATTCCACCAGCGGCAGAGGCCACCACTCATTCTAGTTGCTCCCAGGCCTCACATGGCATTCGTCCTCCTCTCCCCAAAACCTGGCTGAAAAGGGCCCACCTCTATCCACTCCTCTTCCTCCTGGGACCCAGAAATCCCATCATTTTTCCTACGCCCAGAAATTGGCTCCTGCCACCTTTATTGACGTAATCAAGAACCAATTAAGGAAAACAGTGCCTCCACAGACACCAATCCCATGGTGAAGAACCGGTCACTGACACTATTAATGTTGCCCTATTATGCTTGCAGACAGGAGTCTAACATAACTGTTTTCTAAGAGGCTCTACCCAGTAACTGACTGACATAGAAGGAGTCAAACATTCAGCTTAGCTCAGGGAATCTTGTGGAAGAGTTGGGGTAAGGATTGAGAAACTCAGAGGGACAGGACTTTCACAAGAAGACCTATAGACTAAAGCAACCTGAAACCTTGGGGGTTCCCAGAGACAGAACCACCCACCAAAGAGCATACATGGTCCCTTGCACATATGTAGCAGATGTATAGCTTGGTCTTCATTCAGGTCCCCCAACTACTGGAGTGCCAGCTGTTCCTGGCTCTGTTGTCTGGCTATGGATCCTGCTCCCTGAGTAGGCTGACTCATCTGGGCTACATGAAGAGGATGTGGCTATTCCTGCAGTGACTTGAGGTACCTGGGTGACTTGGTATCAAGGGTGTCAGGAGCCATCATAGGAGAAGCTAATAACTAGCAGGTGATCTTCCTGAGATGAGTCTGCCTTGAATTAAAATCCAGGACAGATTTGGTCCATAGGAAAGGCCCAGAAAAAAAAATTATTTTAGGAAATATTCCTGCTATTAATATGCCTTTCCTGTTATTATGAAATATATGTTTCATAGGTATTAGCTTACCCTTTGAGCAGATCTCTGCAGGACAATAAAGATGTACTATCTCTTAGTGATTATATATAGACAAATAGAAAATAATTCTATAGAATTCTTGATTTGTTTCAAATAATTTTAGAAAGAAAGTTTTTGGGATTTTCTTAGTTGCTAAAAAGAAAAGATGCAATAAAGTTAGAACCAATAGTGGAATGTGCTCACTTCTCATAATGGTAAGTAAAGACTATATAATAAGAAATACAATGAGCTTTTGTACTCACACTCAAAAAACTAATAGGCTTGGAAAAATTTTGTGTTCAAGGAAAATTACTTAGATCCAAGGATTAAGTCATAGGTGTGCATTATGATAAGGCAAGACCGTGTAAAATCTGTTGCTTTGAACTTTGAATGAGTATATTATAATGAAACACTGCTTTGAACACAATAATATCTTTCTATAATTCCCATTTTATGCAACATTTTATATCTAAGGCAATTATCTAAAGAACTTTTTGTCTAAGCAAGTATAAAAAGACAATACAGAAATAAGGTTGTTGGTTGAATGGTTTGCTGAGAGAAATTTGTTCCATCTACCCATCCATCTATCCAAATGCATATGCCTTCTTGTTTATATGTTTGCATGTATATGTATATGTGTAAGCATGCATGAATACTTGTGAAGTTGATTGTGACAGATGGTTGGGCCTGGTTAGAATGTGGATGTATGAATGTATGAATATATATGTGTCTGTACATATTTGCCTGTATACAGCATCTTAATTCTTTTCCTTTTCTTCCCTTCTGGTTCAAAAGAGTTAACCAGCTTCCCCCAGAGATGTTTCTGGCTGATTCACCAGGATTAAATCTTTTCACCAATCCCATGTTGTTTTATGATGAGGTACTAAAAAGTTTCTCTGGACTCAGAGGAACTCATACAGGCAGGTCAGCTACTGCAGCTACTTACACCTAAGGTAGATAAATATTTTATTATCACACAGTGACCTTAAATATCTCATAAGACCAAGTCTTAACCCTGCAGATGGTCTTCCCCTTCAAATGCCTCAAGAAAAACCAATAAGAAGAAAGAAGACCCACTGGGGCTGACCCCTTACACAAGGGCTCTCCCTCTTATCAGAGGAGAAAGGGTTGGGCATATGAGGAGGGGAATCTGTGAGGGGAAATGAGAGGAGAGAGGGTATAAAATGAATGAATAAATGGAAAATATTTTTCAGCCATTTATATTTCATAGTTCCATGCTCCAGTTTTAAATTGTGTTCTTGTGCTTAGATGTTTAGTTCTTTGTATATTCTAGATACTAATCCTCTACCAGATATATATGGTAAAGACTTTTCCATTCTGTAGGCTGTTTTGTTTTTATCTAAATGGTGATATACTTTGCTATATAGAATCTTGGTTTGTCTGTCTGTTTCATGAGATTCCATTTGTCAATGACTTAGTGCCTGAACTATCAGGGATTTATTCACAAGCTCCCTTTATATATCAATGAATTCAAGCCTATTCTCTGCTTTCTCTTATATCAGATTCTGGAGAAGAAGTCTTACATTCTGGTTCTTGATTTATTTAAAATTGTGTTTTGTTTAAAGTAAAATGATTTAATAATTTTCTTCTATGAGTAGCTACCAAATTTTAACAGCTTGATATATTGAAGATGATTTTTTTCTTCCAATGTGCATTTATTGGCCATATCCTCAAAATCAAATAGTTTTAGGAATAGTGTCTTTTATGTAGGTCCTTAAATATACATATAAATATGTTTAAAACAGTTTAAATAATGTTATCCAATAGTAGTATGTCAGTGTTCATCCTGAACACCACAGACCAATAAATAAAAAGCCCAGAGTTATATATGGTATTGTTTGGCATGGTATTTTATTGATCCCAAACATTATAAAATATTGCTATTTCTCTTGGTTGCCCTTCAGAACTTGTTAGGAAGTCCATATTGTTGAAGATTCCAAATGCTTGGGTCACAGGGCATGAGGATATCAAGATGATACTATCCTGGAAACTTCATCTCTTTTGGGTACATTTCATAGTTCTAGAAGATGCTATGTACTCTAACAGAAAAAAAAAAGAATTCATCAATCTTACCAAGGTACAAATCTTGTGAATACAATATTGAACTGCCTTGCAAAATATGTCTACAGGTGCAATAGTGGCATGAATGTTTTGGAAGTAATCAGTCATTCTCTGCTTAGATATTAAGCTCATTTGACAAACTGGAATGTGTACCTGGCAGTTATTGGGTCCCAACACCTCTAACTAGAAAGGTGATGGGCTTTAGGGTAGAACCTACTGCTAAATGAACATAGTATTAAACCCTTTCTTTTTGGCCTACTATTATATACACGTTGTTGCATCAATAAATCCTCATTAGAGAAATTTATATTTTTCAATATATTGTGAATATACAGGAATAATAAACTTTGTAGTGAATAGCCCTAAATGGTTGAGAAATCATTGAGGACAAGAAACAGAATTGTGAGAGGCAGAGACTACAGATGACTATAACAATACTGTGTTTGCTGCATAGAACAGAGAAGTTGAATGTATAAACTCATAGTAGCTGTGACAGCATGCACAAGACCTGAGGAAGTTCAAGTATAAGAGGGTGTATGGAACAGATCAAATCCTCAGTTAATGTGGGTTGCTGACATAAGCATGGCCATGTCTATGCCTCAGACAGTTAGAATGACAAAGTCTTTCTCTAGTCAGGCCCAGGACAATAACAGAGCCTTCCCTGGTTGTACAGAGATGATTAAAATGTGTACATAAAAGTCCAATCTCAGCTTCCTCCTCCTGGATGTTTATAGCCTGAGATTGATCCTCTACTAAAATCTTCTACTGAGTTTGGCTAAATCTGTCTCCTTCTTCAGCTTTTATACAAGGTAACCCTGTCTCCTTGTTCAGGTGAATATCAAAATCTTTCTCTTCCATTCAAATGAATAAATGTGTTGGCATACCTCCATGAGAAAATATGGATCACAGGATGTCAGCTTTTGTGTCAATGTGCTTATACTTTCTTCATTCTTTCTTTTCCCCCTTCAAGGAAATTCCAAAATTGTTTAGATCAGGACAAAGTAAGAGAATTGTGCACTGCCATTCCACACATAGATACTGGCAATTAACAGCTGCTGGAAAAGGGATAGTCATTTCTTTTAAGGGTATAGACACTGGTAAGTTGATTGTGATTCAGTGATTGCTTTTGTATCAAGAGTATATAGGCAACATAGTTTAGACTCAATGATTTTTATTTCTGTTCTATCATTTCTTCTCTGTATTTTTTTTTCTTTTTTGAAAGAGACCACAGAGTTATGTAGAAGTGAGGTCTGTGGATCTTGGAGGAGGAGGAGGAATGAGGTGACAAAGATCAAATTAGATTGTATAAAAATTCTGAAAGAACTAAAGTAATATTATAGTCTCATACAGCTTCATTATTCATCTCTTAGAAAGAGACACATACATGACCAACAGATGGGACAAATTGTTCACTATTAAAAGCCAAGGGGGAAATGCAAATTAAATCACATGGATTAATGCTTCTCCTCAGTACTAATGCTATGGACTGAAAGGATGAATGTAATGAGTACTGGCAAGGTTGTAAAGAACAACTCTTACTGGCTTTGATAAAAATGCAAATTAGTATAGCCATTATGGAAAACAATACAATGTTCCTCCCTAAATTAAAAACAAGGCATAAGATCATTCATTTTGCCTATTGATTTGATTTCTTCTTTGACAGCTTCACATATGTACATGATACCTATTGACCATTCTCATTTCCCTTCCTTCCACATCCCCCTGCTACCTTGTATATCCCATCACTCCTTTATTTTCTATAAGCTTCTTTCTCATGTTAATGTCTTTATTTTTTATGACATCCTGAGATCTGTGAGATCATGGATTTGAAACTATTCATTGAAGAGGCATAAAGGCAAGTACTTGACTAAAAACAAAATATGTGTCAACAACAAATTGTTCATTAGTAAGTGCCAGGGACCTGTGAGGCAGCCCCTCTTCCATGACTAACTATGACAAAGCCAGCCTTGTGAATGCCAAATATATGTAAATGCTGGTGTGAGTTCTCTGTGCAATAGTTGTATCTAGTAAAAACTTCCTATCATGTAACTCAAATAGAAACAAATATAAAACAGCTCAATAGACAGTTAACTTTGCTCCTAGAAACAGTAGTTTACTAGGTAAGATTCCTATCCCATACAGAGATATTTCAATGGGAGTTTGTCAGGAAGTGTCCAGAGTGCCCCAGTATACAGATACTTCTCTGCTTAGTCACTCACACGATATAGAGAACTAGACCCTGTTTATAAAGATGCCACCACACCATCCCTTATTTGTAAAATATGGAGAAAGTAAGCTGGAACTGAGGTAGAAACGTCCTCATTATGGTTTGTTTTGCAAGTACTATATAGGCTACTGGTGAAGAAAATGTATCAATGGTTTTCTCCTTTTCAAATCATACAAAACACTAAACTTACAAGATATACCCAACTCTGAAAACTGGTGTTAATATTATGAGGATAGCCAATTCCTATCTTACCAGTTTTAAGGCCTAATCCATGTTAAGCAATCTGTGACTTGTGCTGTAACTGATGCATCATCAATATCCCAAATGGGCAACTTATTACTGTTGCCTAACTAAATTGATGTATATACCAAGGAAATAAAATAGGTGTGCCAAAGAGACCATTAGAATTCTCATCTTCATTGTAACACTGGTTAAGAAACAGCCTAAGCTTAAGAGTTCATTATTGAACTTATGAACAAGCAAGTGTGGAGTATACATACTGAAGTATTATTGAGCTGTCAGAGACCATAATACGTACCATTTTTTCAAGTATTGCATAATATAGGTACAAAATTAACAATTATGGTTATGAGTTGTCAAAGACCCCCCACAAAAAAAAATTGTCATCTGTAACATTGTGGATGAACCTGAAGGCTCTTAGGCAGAGGCAAACAGAAGAGGTCAAATACCAAGTGACTTCATGAATGTGGCATCTGAAAACACCAAGAGAAGCTTAGAACAGAATAGTAGAGAGGTGGGAGGCACAAGGGAAAGACTGACAACAGGTTAGATGTTACTGTTAACTAGTAGAGATCAGCTTTGATATTAGTCACAGGGTAGCAACACCTGAGTTAAAAACAATGCTTTGTCTATTTCCAAATTTCTGGGAAAGGATTGTGGGGAGTTTTTAAAATGAAAAGACATATTTTGTTCATGGACTTGCCAATCTCTCTTGTGATGATTCTAACATAAGCCAAGAAATCACTCTATATAGCATTCAATATGTATAAGTATATGATGAGCACAAATATAAATAAAATTCAGGTAGACATTTTTAACTTTTTATGTTTCCCAAGTTCAATGTATTTTCATTCATTACACAGAAGGGTGGGTTTTGTATATTTCTATTTACCCAGTGAGCACTGTTCTGTGAAATAGTGTTTATTTATATATTGGGAGTTAGGGACTATCTCGTGTATTTGAAATTCCTCTTGAGTTATGTTTAGGTCTTCCAATAGGATCTTTGGAGTGCAACAAGATCACAGATCCTAATTACAGTAGGCTGATTCACAAACATTATAGTTATTGTTTTGTGAAAAATTGGCATTAAATTATGCTTAACACTTAATTTTACATGACTTAAATTGATTTCATTTTTGGATATAAATGATAACTCTTCCATTCACAATTTTAAAATATGAAATGAAAATCCTCATGTTGACTATCTATCTCTAGAAAGTTAACTTTGGGAATTTAGTGTTAATTTTTGAAAAGCATAGATAGATTTTATTAGGAGCAAATCTACAAAGATTTAAGTGATTTTGTGAGCAACTTACTATGAGGCTTACAACATGTATTCTATAGACAAAATCCTAGGAATGTTATAAAATAATCCGTAAAATCTTACTGACTTGTCAACTGAAGGCATCCTTGTTTGCATGCACTTTGTTGCTTAGTAAGACTCATGCTTCATCAAAACTGAAGCCCCAGGAAAGATCTTTTAAAGAAACATTACAACTAACTAATTAGATAATATTCAGCTCATCTAAAGAATGGAACCTATTTTATTGAAACAACAACCTTATTTTTGTTTACTATCACCAAAAATTTGGCAATACTATTTATTATAAACAAGAAAATGTGATTCAAAATGCAAAAATTAAAGCATAAATGTATAATCATTGAAGTCCTTAGTCATAAGATGAGCTGAATTTGATTGGTACAGTGTACAAGTTGCTTAAGATAAATATGTCTAAACAATTTTTTTAACAATACTTTAGAAATAACTTTTGATATTACATTACAATAGGTTCAGAGATAATTATAAAGAAAGGACAGACAGACTGCTAGTATCAGAATAGGAAGTTGGCTCTGAAACTTTATCTCCCAGAAATCTGATGTGTTACTTCCATAAACCATATGTTTTCTAATGTTTAATTTTTTAAAAGGACAGCCTTGTGTATAGAAGAGTTACTGCGAAGCTCTGATTGTCTTGGTTTAAGGAAAATTTCTAAGAGTACAGTTTTACACTTCTATTCTGGATTTACTGCCCATTGTCCACATGTCTCTGTACTAAAGGTTTCATCTCTGCCTACAATAGTCTACTCTTGTCCTGTGTCCTAACTTTACCTCCAGACCAGAAGTGTTTTGTAAGTTCTAGATGATCTCCTTCCTTGTGCTACATGCCTTCTTGTTGGATATTCAGCTGTGTCTACCCAGTTCATGTTTACAATATAGGAAACAGGATCTTCCATTCCACGACTCTTCCTCCTGAAATTTGCCATCTCTGTCTCAGTAACTAATGAATTTTTACATCCATAGTTAATAAATTACCCCTAGAACAAAGTAGTGGGCATTAAAACCTAATAAGACAAAATATGGATTAGTAGATCTTGCAGTTTTATTACATGCATTTGAATATGGGATCTGCTTTGAATCACCCAGTATTTTAATAAATTATTTAAATTATGGACAGTTACTGTCAAGCCTAACCATGCCAAGTGCAATTGTTCTGGCCACTAGTCAGATATGAGACATCTGAAGAGTTTAACTGTATGGTAAATTCTATTTAGCCTGCGTTAGGAATAACGTCATTGAGGAACAATAAAGAAAGTTGTTGAAGATGTGGGAAAGTTATTAGGTGGATTTAAACTCCTGAAACTCACACAGTTTCAACATGTGTCAGCATATTATTGAGAAACAGTATAATAAAAGTTATACTTGTTGCCAAAGTATACTTAAAGCAATAAAACCATGATAATTGCAATCATCCTCATAAAAGCAAACTGGGCAGTGTGTCATTTTAATTCAGTGGCTCATGCAGCAACAAGTTACTGCTGTAGGGAGAAGCTGTACCCAGCCTTATGGTTGCAAACTTCATAGTCACAATGCCTACCATAAAAAAAAATTGTTCACATTACTGTAGTTACCTACCTATCTCAGGACCTTCTGACTTTTCTGTTTGTTTGCTTTTGTTTTTATTTTTGGTGTAACAAGATAGTTTCTCTCTTTCTAGTGGTTCAACTGGAGGCTGTTAATATTTTATGGTTTTCTAACATTTAATTTTCTTCTTTCTTTGTTTCTTCTTTCTTTCTTCTTTCTTTTTTCTTTCATTTTATTACATTTATTTTTTCCAATCCAGTCATTGGCCTCATTCTGGTCTTCCCTTCCACAGTTCCTGATCCCATTCCTCCCCCTTTCCATCCCCCACTCCAACCCTGTATCCAAGAGGATGTTCTCCACCCACCCACCCACCCACCCCTACCCACCCCTACCCCCTACCCCCACCAGGCCTTTCCACTCCCTGGGGCTTCAAGTCTCTCAAGGGTTAGGCACATCTCCCACTGAGGCCAGAGCAGACAGTTCTCTCCTGTGTATGTATTGCGGGGAAGGGGGGCTCCAACAAGCTCCTGTGTGTTACCTGGTTGAGCACAGTGTCTAAGAGATCTCAGGGGTCCAGGTTAGTTGAGACTGCCAGTCTTCTTATGGGGTTGCCTTCCTCCTCAGCTTCTTCCAGCCTTTTCCTGGACAAGGGTCTCAGACTTCAGTCCAATGGTTGCATTTAAATAACTGCATGTGTCTCAGTCAGCTGCTTGTTGGGCCTCTCAGAAGACAGCCATGCTAGGATCCTATCTGTAAGCACACCATAGCATCAGTAACAGTGTCAGGTCTTGGCGCCTCTCCTTGACATGGATCTTAAATTAGGCTGGTCACTGGACCATCTTTCCCTTAGTCTCTTCTCTATTTTTCCTGCAGTTCTTTTAGACAGGGAAAATTCTGGGTCAGGGTTTTTGACTGTGGGATAGGACCCCCATTCCTCCACTCGATGTCCTGTTTTTCTACTGGACGTGGACTCTACAAGTTCTCTCTCCCCGTTGTTTCATCTAAGTTCTGTCCCTTTGAGTCATGAGAGTCTCTCACCTCCCAGATTTCTGGTACTTTCTAGAAGGTCTTATCACTTTCTACTCACTGAAGTTGCATATTTCCATTCATTATGTTAGCCCTCAGTCTTTCTCTACTGTCTCCCTCTTCCCCCCATACATAAACATGTTTCCCTTTTCTCCACCCTCTCCCCTACCCAGGTTTCTCGCTCCTTCGGCCTACAGGGGCATGTGCTCTGTTCATAGCAGCCATATCTGTGATAGCCGGAAGCTGTAAATAACCTAGAAGTCCCACAAGAGAAGAATGGATACACAAAATGTAGTTCATATACACAGTGAAATACTATTCAGCTATTAAGAATGAGGTAGTCATGAGTTTTGCAGGGAAATAGATGGAACTAGAAAATATCATCTTGAGTGAGGTAACTCGGACTCCAAAAGACATGCATGTTGTGTACTTGCTAATAAGTGGGTATTAGCCAAAAATATACAGAATACCTAAGATACAATCCACAGAAATCAAGAAGGTTAACAACAGAAGAGACCAAGTGAGGATGCTTCAATCCCACTTGGGAGTTAGAAGAAAATAATTTTCTAATTCTTTTGTAGAGAAATTTTAATCCAATAACATGTCTACTTTGGCAAGGGCTCACATGCAAAGATATGATCCAGCCAAAATGCAGACATGCTTTGGGTTATATTATGATCTGGCTGGAAAACAAACATGCCTAGTATACATTTTTAATCCTGATAATCAAGGTAAATCAAGGTAAGGTTAATTTTGACAAGGAAGCAGTCATGTTTGAAAATTATGTCTAATTGAGGAGCAGAAAAAGATTTGACACAACGAGTTACAGATATATTCTAATATGTAGGTATATATGCTCAACTCACAAGATAACAGAAGAGAGGGGGGCTACTCAAGAAAAGCAATAAAGAAAAAGGGTGGTGGTAGTCTGTGTGGTGTGTGTGTGTGTATGGCAGTTTTGCCAGGGCATTTTTACAAAGACAGATTGCAGAGCAAAGAAGCAAAACATCAGTAAGGACAGAACTATCCAGAAAATGAGAAGGAGCCAGAAGATTAAAACTCATTGCCAAAGTTAGTATGAGGTCAGGCAGAGCAATTCAGTCAAAAGTGGAGAAAAACCAGATTGAATCATTCAGCCTGGAAGATTAGGATTTTTTTTGGAGGCCAGAAGCTTCCAGGTCTAGGCCTAAGGATAGTTACAACAGAAAAGAAAATGCTGTGGCCTCAGCCCAATCTGTGTGTTTGCACAGCTTGGTTATGGCTTTCATCTCATCTCTTCATCCCAGGAAATAAAAGTGACCTTTATATTATTTCCAATTTATTATCCTGTTTTGTGTCATTAATATGCTTTTGAAGTTTGACAGTTACGAATAGTCCAATGCCTGTTGTTTCTCTGTCTCTGTCCCTACTTCTTGCACTTCTTTTATCTGTCCCTCATTCACAAAATTTATAGTTTTCTTTGCTTGTTTATGTAATAATAAATGTTATTATCAATAAAGTTGATAATATTCTAATTACAATCATTCACCACCATAGAAAAATGTTTTTAAGTTATAATAATTACTCTCTGTTTTTCTTTTGTAGAATATGATAAGATGGTACAGAAAGCATTTTATGGCTAAAAATATTGACAATAAAATTCTGAGAGGATATTGGAGATGTATGTTTTAAGTGTCAGGTTGACAAAATCTAAATTATCTTGGAAGAGAATCACAAGGAAAGATTATGTAGATCAGATGGACTTGGGGGAGGTTGTCTTGATTAGGTTAATTGATTTAGGAAGACACAACCCAGTGTGTGTGGTCTTATTCCCTTAATTATAAAGAAAGTGTGGAACACTTGTAAGCCTGTGTTCATTCATTTTCTCTGCTTGTGACTGAAATGTCTCTGCATCGAAGTGTAACCTGTACCTCTGAGTTACAATAAACCCCTTTCCTGTAAGTTGTCTTTTTCTGACTATTTTATCACAGCAACTGAAATGAAACTAAGACAATAAGAAAATGGAAGTATAAGTCAAAGGAGAACACATATGATCTTATCTTAGAAAAGTATATTTTAGTGGAAGATTAAAATGTATAAAATTTCTGTCATACTTAGATGACATTTGACATTTTAAAATGGAGTTTATACAAATTAGTTGTTTAAAATAGGAATATTCACATACGTAGGTATCTAATATTCATATCTAGTTAAATTTGCAAGTTCTAAACTTTATTTTTATGAAGGATTAACTTTCACATAGTCTTTCCTAAAAGATTAAATTAATTGAGTATGCATAAAATGAATGCTATAATGTAATTGAGACTAAACACTTAAATATTGATAAGGAAAAACTCAAAGGTAATTATTCACAGAAAATACTATATAACACATGAAGTATTAAATTAATTGTTAAATTTTACATTAATTAAGATTAATTAACTGAGGTTATCACATTAATAGAATTAATATGGGGAAGAATATAGTTATTTTCTATGCAGCAGGAACAAATAGCAAATGAAATAGAATGATATGATTATGACAAAGTCAGCACCTCTGTATATTTGAACAGAAATTTACAAGACTGCTAAGAACCTTTCTTAATGGTAATATTTAGTATTAAAATTTAAGCACTTAAATTCATATTAATAAATATATAAATATTATTATTAAAATTTTAAATACTAAATTAATGGTTAGATATATTATGCTTGTATTTGGCAAAACTGCATTTTGAATACATCATTGCTTCCTTCAAGTCTGTTTACTGATTCAATTAAAATTATGGAATATTCTTTCTTGTTTCATCCTGTTTTATGGTGCTCAATGTAGCTATTTCTACAATTATAATAAAAGTTACTCAACATAATTTAGAAAGAAAAGTAAAGAGAGCTTGGTTTACATGATCAGTAATCATGGCAATATGGACTGACAATAGGAACAAAGTTACAACAATTCTAGACACTAGCCTCACTTATGTAAAATTTGGTTTATATTAAGGTGAAAATGGAGATCTGGATAGAAGGTAATTGTATAAAAGAAATGATATAATTCCTTAGCAAAAGTGTAAGCTGTGCTGCCTAGGTGAAGAGGGGTGAATGGTAGAGTAGAGAGGAGGTGAGGGAGAGAATGTGGGAATAGAAGAGGGAGAGGAAGCAGTGGTCAATATGTAAAGTGAAAAAAATAACTCAATTTAAAAGTAAAAATTTCTGTTTTACTTATTTGTAATAAACAGCCACTCATTGCATCAGTCCTCTGTATAGCCTTCCTTCCACTCTCTCTCCTCATAGATTCAGTCTCTGTGGGGTTTCAGGAAGCCCATACACATTTAAAACACTTCCTTTCTTTTCTAAATAACTTTCTCTCATGTTCTTTGCAGCCTCTTTTCAACTCTATCCTCTAAAGTATTTGAATAAAGCATCCCTTTGGAAGACACACATCAGATTATATTATTTTTAGGTTAGTACCATCTATGATGTACAATATAAATCTATGTTTTACTTTCTCTGTATGATTTGCTACTGTGCAGTCATTGGGATAGCTGAAGAGTTCAGGCTGTTTACATTCAGAAGTATTCAGATAAATTTCTTATTTCTCAGTTAGAGTTTTTCTTAAGCATCCCCTTTAGAGACAGGGTCTTGGACACTATATGAATTTGATGCTGCTTATTGTTTCAGTCAAATTACATATCATAATACTTTATTATCATTTATGCCTCTCTATTCTGCAATAAACTTGATTATTTGTGTGTTTTCTCCAATGGTCAGCATGCTGAAGCTCATTGGCCTATCATAGCCCTCTGACAGGCTTATGAGATCAAAAACATTTTTATATCATGCTCTTTTCACCTGACATAATAGTTAAGATGCAAGTGCAGTGTGTTGCATTTGTACTGGTGACACAAAGAACTTATAGGTAAGATGAATGCAGCATCCATTTAGGAGGAGGCTGTTCATTGAATCCTTTGTTCTTGCATACTTGTAGCTTAAAAAGTTTACAGCTAGTTTTACTCAAAATCCTTTAGATGAGCCACAAAAATACTTTTACTATCTTTTGAGCAATTTACATGTATTTTGTAGATATTATATTATGAAATCCAAAGTCCAACTAAAGCCCTTCTGTGGTACAGCGTAGTGTGACAGACCCTTGAGTAGAGGTTCATACCAAATTGTTTGAGCTGGGAATTAGGTTGTTTTCTTTGATAGAAAACTATTCTAACTTAAATAAATGACTGAGGATGTTTTATTTTCTTGAAAATAAGATAAATTGAGCTTTTTTTTTTTTTTAACAGCTGATGATATTGTAGGGACAAAAAAATTAAAGCTTTGAGGCAAAAGTTAGGTTTTTGGAGAATGTATATCTACCACCATTGACAGGTACTCATCCATGTTGATAATAGTTGATGATATATTTACAAGTGTAATCTAAACATATATGCAAATATTACACAGTCAAATATATTAAATTTGAACAATTTGGGGCTGGATAGATGGTTCATTGGATAAGATCGCTTGCTATTTTTACAGAGACCCATATTTAGTTAGCAGCATCCACACAGTAGCTCATAACCATCTTGATACATTTACAGTCAAGAGGGGGATCCAGTATGCGCTTATCTTCATGTGCACCAGCCACATATGTGATTCATACATATGCATGCAAGATAAACAATTATATACATAAAATATCCTCATAATAATTAACTTGTGTATAATTTAACATAAGTTCTATTTTCAAAGGTTAGGATGAACTCATATGAGAGACTGAATGGAAAGTACATCAAGAGAATATCAGATTTCACACACATGAAAATTTATAATCTAGAACCAGAGTTCCAGTGCTTCATAAATAGAGGCAACCAAATGATTCTCATTGATTATAGTAAGTATGAAACTCATGTTAAACCATATTTCAGTGATTAGAGCATATAGGCTGGTATTGTTACAAGTAAATACCACATATAAGACATAAGTTTCTGCACATAAGGAGTTTCCAAAGATATGTCACTCACATGAGTTTACGACATGAATGAGCTTTTGTGGGGAGCTGACAGAAGGCGGCTATCATCCTTTCAGACATCTTGGGCCATATACTCTGATAAGAGACGTGATTACAATAGCCTACAACAGCTGAGCACACTCTGATAACATCTTGTTTTAGATACCCATGATCTTCCCTTGGGTGTGTGAGACTTAAAGGTGTGTGACATAAGGGCATGACTTAGAGATCAGATTTAGAGACAAGGCCTAAGGGCATGACTTAAAGGCGTGACTTAGAGGTGTGGCTTAGAAGTGTGACCTATGAAAGGAGAGAGGCAGACAGAAGAGTTTTAAGATTTTTTTTTTTTGTAATTTTAAATCTATTGTAACTTCTTTTTCTTTCTCTTATTCTTTTCTTCCTTCATTCTTTTTTTTTTTTTTTTTTTTTTTTGGTTTGGTAGTGAATAAGTCAATAAAAACACAACTGAGAACAAAGTCTACATTCTTAAATAATACCCTATTGCTTCAGAACATACATTATATCCGTAGAACAGTTCACTGAGAAAACTGAGAGACATAGAATTGGGATGGGACTGGGCAAAATTGTTTTTGTTTTTGATTTTGTGGGTTTTCTCTTTCTTTCTTTCTTTCTTTCTTTCTTTCTTTCTTTCTTTCTTTCTTTCTTTCTTTCTTTCATTTTGGAGTGGCTATATTAACCTAGGTGTGTAGATTGTAATATTTTCATCTTTGATACCATTATAATAAAGTGACCAACAAATAGAATGAAGCACTGCTTTCTACACCCAGGGCTAGACAGGTAGGTCAAATCTCATTCTTTTAAGGAAAAACCATGTAACAGACTCAGTTAAAAAGTTATAATGATAGGGAGACAGCATACTAAGAAAAATGCTTTCAATGAAAGCATGAGCATATGAGTTCTCAGATCCTCATTAACCATGTAAAAGTCCAGGAATATTGAGGTTCATTATATTCTGGAGGTTGTACTTGGTGGCATATGATGTCAGTTGGGGCATTGTGACCCTATTATTTGATGACTACATTTACATCACTTTTGTGCATGTATAAATTTCGGGAGCTTCTAAAGCAGTAGATTTACAGATTTATGTATGTTTCTTTCAAATGGTCATTAGTGTTTTGTTTTGTTCTTCATATTAGCTCCTTTACCCTTGTTTCCCATGTCCTCCCTTAATTCTTTTATTCTTGCTGGCTATTCATCTTTCAGGTTCTCTCTTGAAGATAGCCATAGGGGAAGAGCATTGGAGGGGAAGGGGGACTTGGTTTTTTGAGATATTTAGGGTTGCCAATTTTTTTGTAATAGAATGTTTACCTGTCTTAAGTGTAAATTAATTTGCTGTGATAGCTGATGTGCCAAAGTTCCTCTGAGGCCTGAAACTGCAAGTCTCTGGTGTTTAGCATCTCAAAGTAAAGCAGCAAGGGATTAAGTAAAAGAATTTCTTGCTGGTACTCCTCTGGTGAATCAGCCAGAAGCCTCTGTGGCTAATGTATTTAACACTTTATAAAACAGAGAGGAAGGAAGGAAGAGAATGAAGATGCATTATATAGTTAAATATACACAGGCACATATAATTCAAATATTCATATATCCACACTCTGGTTGGGACCCGACTGTTTGTCATAATCAACTCCACAAGTATTCATGCATGCTTACATATATATACATATATCTATACAAAAACATATAGACAAGCAGACATACAGTTAGAAGGATGGATGGATAGATGGATAAATGGATAGATGGATAGATGGATAGATGGATAGGTGGGTGGGTGGGGCAGATTTCCCCAAGCCAAACCATTCAAACAACAACTTTATATCTTTTCTCTGGTCTTTTATCCCTTCTTAGATAAACAGTTTTTTAGAAAATTACCTCAGACATAAAATGTTATATAAAATGGGAGATACAGAAGGATGTTGATATTAAGTTCAAAGCAGTGTTTCATTATAATATATGCATTCAAAGTTCAAAGCAACGGTTTTTACATGGCCTTTTTGTATCATAGTACACACCTCTGACTTTATTCTTGGACTTAAATGTGTTTTTTGAACACAAAATTGTACCAAGTCTATTTCTCTTTTTAGTGTAATTTTGAAAGCTCCTTGTATTTCTTATTATGTAGCCTTTATTTACTATTCTGAGGAGTGGGCACACTCTATTCTTGATTCTATCTTTATTATATCTTTCTAGCAACTAAGATAATCTCAAAATCTTCCTAAAATTACCTGGATAAAACCAGAAATTCTGTAGAATTATTATCTATTTGTTTATATAGCATCAGTACAAGATAATACATCTTTGTGGCTCTGCAGAGATCTGCTCAAGGGTGGCTTAATACCTAGTGATTGTTATATGTTTACTAGTAACAGGAAAAGCATATTAATAGCCAAAATCTTTCCTCAGATCCAGTCTCCTTCGCCTTGCCCAAAGAAACAAACAAGCCATTGATTTTAGTCCATGGTGGAACCATCTCAGGAAGATCACCTGACAGTTTTTACCTTCTCCTAGATAGCTCTTGACATAATTAGTTTTCCTCTTATATTGCCATTTTATTTCTCCTTTCTTGGGAGATCATCTTCTTCTACTTGGTCCCTTAGTTGATATTAAACTTTTGTGATTATTTGTACTGTACCACACAAGTAGAAAGCTTAAAAACTAACGATGACATATAAGACAAAACAAAATATTTGTCATCTGAGGTCTAGATTACCTTTCCAAGGATGACTGCTTCCTTCTAGCTCCATCAATTTAGCTGTACATTTTATGACTTTATTTTTCTTAACATTTGAAAATATGATTGGGTATTTTGTGCTTTCATTTTCATTCAATTCTAAAATAAAATAAATTTCTTACTTGATTTTTGGCTCAACTAAATTTGTATTCAATAGGGAGTTCTTTAGTTTCCTTGAGTTTGTATACTTTCTGCTGTTTCTGATGTTGTTAATAGCCAGGTTTAATACATGGTGTTCAGATAGGGGGAAGGGTATTATTTCAGGGTGTTTTTTTTTTTTGTATCTATTGCAACTTGTTCTCTTCTTTAATATGTAGTCAATTTTGTAGAAAGTTTTATGATCGTCTGAGAAGAAAGTATACTTATTACCATCTGGGTGGAGTGTAATGCTAGGGCTATCTGATTTATGAAATTATTCAACTTGAGCATTTCTCTGTTTAGTTTTTGTCTGGATGACCTGTCTATTGGAGAGAGTTGGGAAATGAAATCACCTACTATCACTGTATAAAGTCTAATATTAGATTTTATTTGTGATACTGCTTCTTTTATAAAAATGTATACTATTGTGTTTGTTTCATAAAAGTTTAGAATTAATATATCGTGCTGGTGAATTTTCAACTTGGTGAGTATGCAGTATCTTTCACTATCTCTTCTGATTAACATTAGTTTAAAGTCTATTTTGTCAACTATACATAGTTTTTCCACCACTTTAGCAGTAGAAAATATCTATCCTTGATTATTACTGTGTTTTTTTGAAATAGAAGTAAAATTGATCCAGTTTTCTAATAAAGTCTTTTAATATGTGTATTTTTACTCAGGAGTGAGAGGACAGATATATAGAGTTATCAGTGAGCAATGTTAGCTGACTCTTCTTATCTTATTTTAATGGTGAAAATGTTTTCCCTCCTACTTTGATTTACTGTTTTATTTTCTCTCCCTTAGATCTAGTTAATCTCTTAATACTGAAGTTTTCCTTCTAGTGCCTTTGGTAGAGCTAGATTGATAGAAATTGTTTAAATTTGGCTTTGGTGTCTAATGTTTTTCTTTCTCCATCTATTGTGATTGATAATTTTGTTGGGTATAGTAATCTGGTCTGGCACAGGTCCTTTCTCAGAGCTTGTAGAATATCTGCCCAGTCCCTTCTGGATTTTTAAATCTCCATTGAAAAGTTGGAGGTCATATATTGTACTTGTTTTTAAAAGTAATTTTTTTATTCCCTTGAAGATTTTAAATATTCTTTTTTCTTTTCCTTTCCTTTTCCCTTTCTTTTCCTTTCTTTCTTTCTTTCTTTCTTTCTTTCTTTCTTTCTTTCTTTCTCTCTTTCTTCTTTCTTTCCTTCCTTCTTTTTTTCTTTCTTTCTTACTTCCCCTATACATTTACATTTATTGTTTTGATTATTATATGCTGTAAAGATTTATTTTCGGTTTCTGTTTGGAGTTCTTTATGGTTCTTATATAGTAATAAGTAATCCTCGTTTAGATTGAGGCAGTTTTTGTCTTGTTTTTGTTTAAAATATCTTCTATGCCTTTGACATAGGTTTCTTCTTCTTCCTGTATGCCTATTATTTATAGGTTTGGTCTTTTCATATTGTTCCAGATTTTCAAGACATTTTATTCTTGTATTTTTACTGTTGTTGTTTTTTCTTTAGATTTAAAATATTTCTTTGAGTAAACTCTCTGTGTCTTCTACGTTGTCTTCAAGATACAAAATTCTCTGTCTTTAAGTTTTACCTCTGAGGGTTTTTTGTTTGTTTGTTTGTTTGTTTTGTTTACATGCTAAATTTCTTATTTTAAATTTTATTTAACTTTAGTTTGTTTTTTTCATAATTTATTTTTTATTTCACATTACATCGCAATCAGCCTTCTCCCTCCTTTCCTTCCAGTCCAACTCTTGCAAATCTCCCCCACCCCCATCACCCTCTCTTCTCTGCAAAGAAGCAGAAGACTTTCCCTGGACACTACTCTATCCTTGAAGATCCATTCCTAGCAGGACTAGGCATGCCTCTCCCACTGAGGCCTAACTAGGCAGTCTAGGTAGTCCAGGTAGATGTTTGTGCATCTTGTAGACAAGACAAAATATGGGGTGAAGGTTTTCCACATGGATTGATGTCCCCTTCTTTCCCCTGGAGGTCCAACCTGGTTACAAGAGCTGCCTTTATATCCCCTATTCATAGTAACCTCGTAGGAACTTTGGGTTTTGTTTTTGTTTGTTTGTTTTTTAGTAAATCTTTGTTAAATTCTATTTGTATGTCTTGTTTTCATTATTTCATTAAAATGTCTGTGTATTTGCACCTTTTAAAAGATTCTTGAAAATATTTACAATTGTTATTTTCAAGTTTCTGTCTTATCCTTTAACTAAATTGATGCCTTTATAAGGGCTTATTGCAAAATTGTTGCCTTCTGAGGGAGGCACACTATCTTGGTGTTCATGTTTGTAGTCTGTTGTGAGGGAATTTAGGTATATATTTCAGTTATTTCCTGATGTAGTTATCTATCCTTGACTTTGTTTTGTTGTTTTCCACCATTTCATTACACTCTGGTTCCTAAGCAATGGGTGACTATCATGTATCTGGTAGAGTTTTTCTGCCAGTTTGCAGATGATACAAGAAAATAGAAATGGGCTACAGGAGAAGACTAAGAAGGGCAGCAGGAAATAGCTAGAGGAACAGTGGTTCTGTAATTACAGATAAAATCTATGCAGAATGAAGATTGGGTAGAAGGAGAGGCCTTTGCAGAAAGACTGCCATATAGGAAGAGTAAGTTTAAAGAGATAGGAATTGAGGAGGTCAGGGATGTGATTTTTGCTTACCTGCCTCTGGGTCCAGTGTGGCCAAATATTGTCTTTGATTAAATTGAATTTTGTCAGGTTGATGGCGGACACAGGAAATGGATATAGGCTAGAAGGAAAGACTGAGAGGTTTGTTCAGAAAAAAAATTATTCAAGTTTATAAATGTGAACCACATCACACAAATGGAATACCTATTAAACTTACATTTTGGCAAAGCTATCAATGACTAAAAGGAAAAAAAAAGAAAAGGTTTGGCAACTTTGATATCAATCTAAAATAGAAATAATTCCAATGTCTATCAAACAATAAGCACATTTTGTATTATTCAGATAATAAATTCAGAGTGAGAAATGGTGAGTCACAACTAAAGAGGTCACCTTGGACAAACTTTAACATCATAATTTTAAAGCAGGAAATAAACACATGAAAAAAAATACAACAGATTGCTTTCATCGCAAGGTTAAACTAGGCAAACTGAACAACATATTCTTTAGAGAACCATTCATGAATCATGACAATGCTATAGAAATACAAGGGTATATTCCACAGGAGTCTAGGAGATTGGTCTTCCCATCTAGAGTGGGAAGGAGGGATAGGGCTTAGAGAGGTAGGCACAGTTTTCCAAGTAAATGGTGATCGTAGACATGGTTTTCACACCTGCTTTGAAAATATGCCAGATGCAATCTGCTGTATATCTGATGCATGTAATTAATAAACAACAAATGCTAAAAGTCATTGGAAGAGTGTTTATTATCCCAGAAAATTACCACTGTCTTCCTATTACCGCAAGGTTATTCATGTTCTGAAATTCAGTCTCAGTTTTTATTTATTTTGATATTAAAATAAGTAAACATTTTGTTTTGTTTTGTTAATAAAAGTTGCTTAATATTTTTAAATATTTTGTGGTAAGAATTAATTTAGATTTGAAGTCAAGTTGATCAGCTTTGTCTTCTTTTCACAGGCAAAGGATTCTTTTGTATGTTTTTTTGTTTGTTTTCTTCAGCCGTTTTAAGTATGCAAGTTCTTTGCTGTCATCCTTTCTACTTCTGGTCAAAATCGTGGATTTAGTGGCTCCAGCCAGTATCCACATTCTCTCATGTCTTAGATATTTACTGAAGATTTTTTCCCCTTTTATTTTCACTGGAGAATTCCTGTGGATAGCAGATGAATGAAGTGGAAATGTAATCATTTAGCACTGAGCCAAACAGCCCCTTTCCTTGGAGGCAATTTTAGAAATAGATCTTACTGAAGCAGAATGCTACAGAATAATGTGTTCCACAGAATAATATGAATCGTTAAGGTTAGATGTTTAGTCCTTTCCTTAAGCCACCATTTACCATAACTTATAATTACAAGGAAGAAATATCTGTGGACACGTACATAGAATATTCATGGTAAATCTCTGTGGCTTTCGTGCTTTCATTCTCATCCCTTTCTCAGTGCATAAAGATAATTTCCACAATGATTTTAGAAATGGAGGTTAGTAAATGAAATGTTCCTGAGAAAAAGTGAGGGGTAAAGCATTCAAAATAGCATTCAGTTTTAATTTGGATTTCAAGTTAGATGAAGAGAAATAAAGGAACCAGAGGTGCTTTCTTTCCTATAATTAAAATGATAGTATCTCAGAATAGAACCATATAAGTTACTCAGATGAAAACAGAGTTTTATTGTATTGTTAGTCATCAATTATCGGAAGATTTAAATTAATATTTTTTGTATCTTTATACCATTTATTCATAAAATCCAAAGCTTTGCCCTAATCATTTGATCAATAAAGAATATACACATTTTTATATGCTAATTTCTCAACAACCGAAACTTAGCACTATATCTGATTTCCCAACGGGTTAAATGGTTCAGAGAAACAAAACTGAGAGATAATGAAAATTGCTCTTAAAGGTTTGAAATGCATAATTTTTCTGAATTAAAGCCAAGTTTAAGAATCTCAGATGAACAATCTATCTGGAGACATTCCCTATTGCTTTAGTTTCACTATTCAATAGGTTTCTGCATCTGCCTCATTAGCTCCCTGAGATTTGAAGAAACAGCTACTATCATGCTAGAGGATATCTTAGTTCACCTCAGTCTAGCTTTAGCTGATTTCTAAAGTTTCTTATAAGCCAGTTTAACTTTATAAACAATCTTTCAAAATTTACAACTTTTTACAAAATAAAATTTCTTAACTGACTTTAAAGAAAGTTGCGAGGCTATACCTTTCTGAGTATGGAAATGGTAGTCTTGGGCAGAGAAGTCCTTTTTAATATATGTAGATGTGGTCTTCAAATGATAAATTTTTAATCTATAACTTTTTGTTGTTGTTGTTTGCTTTCATATATATGATTTTTTTGCTTTTATATTTTAATTTTTGTGTAGCTCCCAGAAAATGTTTTAGAAAATGAAGATTTTTAGAAATATACTCCCAACACATGACTGATTTGCCTGAGTATCTATTGCAATGTAATCATTCAAAATGTGAGACAACTGTCAAATATTCATTTGATTCTTCTGAACTTTGCTGATTAGAAGGAATCTGTACAAATAGCAAGAGCCAACTTTCTTCTAGAAATCTTTTGAAATCTTCCTATAGCACAAAAGTCATCTTAATCTATTATTGCTTTCAATAGAAATAACATTTATTTTAGAAAGTTGAGAGAAAATTCAATAAAGTAATTGCTACTTTAAGTTTTTTCTCATTAATGAACACCCAGAATATTTTAATATTTCTGTTTTGTCATGTACATGGTTCTCACATTAACATTTCTCTTATACCTATTTTTTTGTTCATTTACTGTAGCAGTAGTCAAATTTCCTTTAATACATATGAGTACAAGTTTTCTACCACTATTACAGAGAAATTAATATTTTTCCTCATTGGATCCTGATATCTTTTCATAATTTTTATAATACTTATTTCTATTTTTAATATTTCTATTCAAAAATAATCTTGTTGGTGTTTAATTGAGCTGTCTACATGCTCAGATCTTAAGTTATTTAGTCAACATACCTGGAATATATATGCATTTAAAGTGTCCTATATGTAATGTGCACATGCACACACACACACACACACACACACACACACATTTTGTGTATAAATTTTACTTCCATACTAAAAGTAAGCACTAAAAGTTAATATGGAGTACAGTGGTTTTAAATATGAGACTTGAGGCCTGAGCCAATGATGCTAAAACTATATGACATATTCCTCCATACACAGTGTAAATAAGGTGTTAATTTGTTTTTAAATCTCTGTGATATCACCTTCCTCAGAAGATACACTTCCCAAAGCAGTTTAGAATACTTCTAAACTCTGTACAGTGAGCAATTTTGGTGATGTTTTCTTCTAAAACTCATAAAATGCAGAATACTGATGACTAAGGATTGTTAGTGCTATTTCAAGTATATGTTGGCCATTGGTACTTTGTCACTTAGAACTGTCTATTAACTTCATTTGCTCATTTATCAACTGAAACTCTTGACATTTAATATTTGGAACTTCTTATAGATCATATGTATTAATCTCTGCTTAGACATATAGCTAATAAAGATTGTCTTCCATTCTGTTGACTGTCCTGTTTTAGATTGATCTGTTTTTTTGCTGAGCAGAAGGTTTTAATTTCATTCTATCATTTTGTCAATTCCCTGAGCTAGTGGAGCCCTTTGCAGAAAGCTTTTCATTATTCCTGTGCAAAGTGTTTTCCTTGTGGAAAATACTGTAATTTTAATGTATTATCCTACATTTACAGATAAGCTTTTGTCCAAGTGAAAGTTTTGGACATATGATGCCAAAAGTACATCATAATACATTTTTCAATTAAATAACAATGAAACTAGTAAGAAAATGAAAGTAAAATTCCAAAGTATAAAATAATGTAAACTCAAGGATAGCATTCCAATGTGGAGAAACTATCACTGAAGTGATTATCCCAATTTCTTAGCTCTAACTGTATAGAGTTATGTCACAATTAGTGAGTCACAACATAAATTCTACCTCCTTACTTTGCATGTGTTAGAATAAAAAAAATTAATATGGAAATGTGTGAACCATTGCTGGACTTTTTCTTTTCCTGAAAGATGAAGCAGGACTTAATACTTGGAATTGGACAAGTGCTGAGGCTTACAAGTTTGCTAGAGAAGGGACAACATGACACAGTTACTACCCATGAAGAGTAGGCCTCCATGAGTACCAACAGTCACTGTGGTCATAGAGGTTGTTTGTGTAATAATGCATATAATTTATTATATGTTCCTCCTCCAGGAAAATGTTCTCCCTGCCAAGGTTAATGACTCCATGACAGTCAGGGACACCAGGAGTCTGGAAGGAGAGGTATATCTAATATCTTTAGCAAAATGGAAAATACTGTGGCCTTCAGGACATTCCTTAAGGCTGTGGGAAAGAACTATAAAAACATGAGTTTAAGAATGGGAGGGGAGGCCCTTGATTCTGTGAAAGCTTGATGCCCCAGAATAGGGGGATGCTAGAGTGGTGAGGCAGGAATGGGTGAGTGGGTGGAAGAGTACTCTTATAGAGGCAAAGGGGAGGAAGGAAAGGGGGGATGGGATGTGGGGTTTGTGGAGGGGTAACCAGGAAGGGGGATATCATTTAAAATGTAAAAGAATAAAATGATTAATAAAAAAAATTTAAGTGAAAAAAATTCATACTTTTTTAACTATGCAAGATATAAGGATGCTACAAAAATTATTTGATGGGTTTCATGGACCTAAAAGAACAGAGCTAGCTGTACTATCAGACAGCTTGTCAGAAAGCTATTAAGAAAGGAGAAGACATTTAGGAAGTGGTGACCTCAGGGAAAGATCCCAACCAATTAAGGATCTTGTTTGTGCTTATAAAAGCAGGCAGATTCCTGAGTTCAAAGTCATTCTGGGATAGAGCTAGTTTAGGCTTAGGCTTGGCAGGAATAATGATCTCAGAGCCAAATATCACCCAGTTAGCATATTGTCTGTGCTTACAAAGGCACACAGATCTCTGAATTCATTTGCAATGTTAAAAACAAAGCAAAACAAAAGAAAAAACAATGAACTTGTTGTCTTTTCCTAAAAATCAAGAAGCTAAGGTCATGAACTGCTGATTCATGGGATAATCAAAAGGGAAATTGGAGTAAATGACTGAAGTGATGTGTAAATAAAAGACTGGACTTTGGGCTGTAAGAAAGAGTTACCCACACTTTGTCTCCATATTTGCTCCCTTGAGTATTTTGTTCCTCCTTCTAAGAAGGACCTAAGCACCCACACTTGGTCTTCCTTCTTCATGAGCTTCATGTGATCTGTGAGTTGAATCTTGGGTATTGTGAGCTTCTGGGCTAATATCCAATTATCAGTGAGTGAATACCATGTGTGTTCTTTTGTGATTGTGTTACCTCACTCAGGATGATATTTTCTAGTTCCATCCATTTACCTAAGAATTTCTCGAATTCATTGTTTTTAATAGCTGAGTAATACACCATTGGGTGGCTGTCTGGAGACCATTCCACCTGAGTATTCATCCCATGTGTAGTCACCAAAGGTAGACTCTGATGTGGATGTCAGGAGGTGTGTGGTGACAGGAGCCTGATACAGCTGTCTTCTTAGAAGTCTGCCAGAGCCTGACATATACAGAGGCGGATGTTCACAGCTAACCATTGAACTGATCAAGGGGTTCCCAATAGCAGAGTTAGAGAGAAGGAGCTGAAAGGGCTGAAAGGGTTTGTGGCCCCATGAGGAGAGCAACAGTACTAACCAACCAGAGATCCCAGGGTCTAAGCCACCAGCCTGAGAACACATAGGGAGAGACCCATGACTCCAGCTGTATATGTAGGGGAGGATGGCCTTGTTGGGCGTAGGTGGGAGAAGAGATCCTTGGTCCATGAAGGCTGGACACCCAGTGGGGGGGGATTTGAGGGTGGGGAGGTGGGAGTGTGGGGGGTAAGTAGGGCACATACTCATAGAAGCAGGAGGAGGGGGGATGGGATAGGGGGTTCCTGGGTGGGAGAGGGAAATGGGGTAAGGGGATAACATCTGAAATGTAAATAAAATATCTAATTAAAAAAATCTCAGTAAAGAAAAATTTAAAAAGCTATCCAGAGAGACCTGCTTGGAGAGCAAACATAACTCTTTTAGAATTTTTTTTTAGCAGGATTTTTGACTTTGGTAGGAAAATCCTTGAGCTATCCAGAGACCTTTTATATTTTTTTTTCCTAGCAACAGAGAGGTGTCTTTAGTGAAGAATTGTTTTGAACAGAAAACAAGGCTATCAGCTTATACCCACGATTAACTTCAAGTTGATCTTTCCCTCTTTCAAAACTCCATCCTCAGAACCCCTCTCTATACCAAGGCAGATCTTTTACAGATAACCAATTGTGGTTCATCCCTGAGGAAGAACAGTTCTCTCCTTGGTCCTCAGTTGCTTTGTTTAGGAGTGGGGCTCTGGGAGATTTCCCACTTCCACAATAAAATGTATATTGATGGCATTCTTCAAGTCTTGTTAGGGCAGACATAGAGTTTTACTGTCATGGCTATAGCTTTCCTATCATTTCTAGAACACACAGCTGAGTTCTTACTTTCCTGGCTCTTATAATATTTCTGCTGCCTTTTCCATGATGCATGAGACTTATGTTCAGGAGTTATGTTGTAAATGTACTGATTGAGGCTGGTCACCACATAAGTTTTATTCTGTGTATTTTCACTTTATTTGGAAATGCGTATTGAGAGAGAGAAAATATGAAGTGGGTGTAACTGGAGACAGGGGCCAGTTGTGAATTACATTGGGAGAGTAAAAACATAATCCAAATATGTTCACTGTAAAAAAATATATATATATTATATATATATATATTTATATACATATATATGTGTATATATATACATGTAAAACTAATTAATTAAAATATATGAAGCTAGTATTAGAGCATAGTTGGGTTTTTTGTTTATTGTTATTTATTTATTTTACATTGCATTTAAAACATGAAGGAGGCTGGAACTGGGTGATAGCTAGAAATAATGGAAGGAGGCTGAAAAGACATCTTATGAGCAGATTCAGTGTAAGGTGGAACTGTATTTGGTGGTTATTTAAAACCTTCAGCAACTGCAAATATCAACAAAGCATGCTTCATATACACTGTCTTACTGGGAGACCGGGGTAAATGAGGACTGAATCAAAAACAATGTTCTGTGTTTCTGATGCAGAACCAAAAGCTGACAATCTGAGCTGCACCTATGTTTGAAACACAAGACAAGAATCTATAGTCATGCTAAGATTCTGGGGACCAGGATGTGTAAATCACCACCTCTGGCTTCTGACTCTTACCACAAGTGTTATAACCAACATGGAATGCTAAGCCAGATGTAAATGGCTCTCAGGTAACTCATTATATTAGGTAACAAGTAAGTAATCCTGAAAACCATGCTTAAAACATTTTTGGTAATATGACACATGATAAACTTCCAAGGAAAATTGTGAAGAGAAAAAGACATGATGTTCAGATTACTGACACAAATATAAGCAACAATTTGGGATTCAAACAATTTCTAAAACTACAAAATACAAAATAATGGGAGAAGATAATTCTGTATTTTTCTTACAGACACTGACTGAATTCTTTAATTTTTAGAAAAAAATACACTGAAAATTATTTTTAAGACACAAATAATGAGCATTACCAGAATAAAAATAACACAAACTCAGCAAGGAGTAGCATTAACATCAGCTTTTAGTCTAGTCTAAGCTGAGGCATGTGTGAAAGATTTAATGCAAAAGAAAAATTAAGGTGTTCTTAATTAAATTAAAACTTGTTTGAGTGAAGAGAGTCATCTATTGTGTACAGCGATTATAGTTAGTCCTTGGGAAGACGCCGTTATGAAAGATAATTAGGACTGTAATTAAAGGACCCTGAAGATATCCTTCTTTCTATTATTTTTTTTCCTACAAATAAAAGGTAGTTGGCTTCCAAGATTTGAAAGATATTCTATTCTGTCAGGAAAAAGACACCATTATTATTTTTTCTTTTTTGATTCATACTTACAACATACTGACGTTTGAAAGTTTAACATTCTTCTACATGAATATGTATTTTCATTTCCAAAATTTAGGAAGTAATAATCAAAGAAAGATATATAATGAGAGAGGGAGAGAGAGAGAGAGAGAGAGAGAGAGAGAGAGAGAGAGAGAGAGAGAGAGAGGGAGGGAGGGAGAGAGAGACACAGAGAGACAGACAGAGAGAGAGACAAAGAGAGACAGAGAGGGAAATAAGAATATGGCAACAATAGAACTTTGTGGATGCAGGTGGCCTCCCCACATGTTTGCTTTCAATATCAAGCCTTACTTTGATGCTGTGTCAAAACAACACGAGTCTTAAGCAGAGGTATATGATATGACAATTGTCACATCATATAACATGGGGTCGGATTTTCTTAAATTTGTGCCTTTCACACCAAGGGTGGACCTAAGATACTTTGGACTCCTGTTATGAGGGGCAATTCAGTCAGAGTAATGTTCCAAGCCATTGTAATAATGATACAACTTAGCTCTATTAAAGTTAAACTTGTAGATAATGAACTGAACCAAAACTGTCTCATGGCATCTCTTCGGTGGAGCATTCTGCATTGTTTCTTTTCCATGCAACACTTTCTCAATAAAATTCTTCAACATCTGATTCTAATTGTTTACTTATATGACTCCACTAGAATAATCCATTAACAAATGGGAAGAAACAGCCTTAATGACATGTTGCACTTGTTTTATGAACTTAATTCGATTAACCAAATTAGCTCTTTTACATTCAAGTCTGCATGTATTTTCTTAAGAGTCAAAGGAAGAAATTACCAAGAGAATTGAGATTTCTGTAGTTTTTCTCTTCATAAGAAAGCAGAGGTCATTACACATCATTACCAAATACAGAGTTTGCATACTAAGGCCAATCAGATGGCTTAGCTGCTAAAAAGTACTTATCTCAAAATTGTTAAAAACTGGTTCCAATCCCCAGCACCTAGGATGGAAGGGAAAAACGTAATTCCTGAAGTTGTCCTCTGACCTCCACAAGTGCCTTGTGGCATGCATGAACTCAGTAGCCTCACTACGAAATTATACATGCACATTCAATGTAATAACAATTTTTAAAATACAAGTGAGGAAGATTCAGTTAAAGAGAATAGAGAAGAATGAAAAAAATTAAAGAGAACATAGCCTTACAATCGATTTTCACTTTACTTAGAGAGGAGACAAACACCTGCATCTAAATTATCCAGCACATCCTGTTCTGCTTCGAGGCCCCTCACTTTCTCAGAAATCACCAGGTCAAGATAAAACCTGAGATTCATAGTTTCATGCATAGTTTTGTGCAAGTGAAAGAAGAAAGCTTTGCTTCTGAGTAACACTCTTCTCAGGAAATTGTGAACATTGCCTTAAGGCAGCTTTAATTCAAATTACTAACAGTGTCTGCTCCAAGAACACATCTCTCATTTCCCGGTCTGGGTTAATGTAGAAATTTTAACTCCATGAAGAAAAACGGAGTGCCCAGTCTGCATGATTAACCATTTTAGCATTGCAAAGCCCACTGTGCTCAGGATGAGAGCTTACTAAAGCATGAAGATTATCGCTTACATTAAAGGTATTCTAAAACATTAAGCCTGACTGAAAACTTCATGTTATATATTTCATCAATTTAATATTTAGATAAAAATTGATTTTAGTGATATTCACTCAAGTTTTCTAGCAAACAGAAAACTCTGAATATCTTTGAGGTACCAGTCCTGATTCAAAGCACTGGTTTCTTCTTCCCATCATTGGTTACAAAAGCTAAGATACTCTTATACACAGTAATTTTTCCTTATAGAAACTATGTTCAATTCAATTAAAAAATGTTTTTAATTGGGCAGAGAAACATTTTTATCTTTATCCAGCAATGGGCACTAAATAATATTGAAATTTTGTGATAATACTTTATTAATTTGGTTAAAAATTCGAAAGTGAAAATGCCAGTTTGCGTTACAGATCATCACACAGACTTAGAAATTCGGAATTAACTGAGTACACATCTCTAAAAAACGATATTTACTTTTTCTTGCGTAAATACCACTTAGTGTGCTCACATATCATATTTCAGAATTACATTTGCAGAACACAATGTAAAGTTTTATTAGTATGTTTCCCGTTGCTATCATAAACTATCTGCATTTGGCTAACAAAGAAAAGAAGTTTTCTTAGCTGACAGTGTTGGAAGATCAAAGACATGGAATCAGTATTGGGCCATGTGAGAAACCAGGGAAATAGGCAGGGGCATCGGCAAGTGCCACAGACTGAAACAGCCAGTAGGGGTTGGATAGGGGTGAGGCTTCCTCCTTTATAATACACTCCTTTCCTGAGAACAATAGGAGTATTACTACAATTACATTCTTTATAAATGCAGCACCCTTCATGACCTTGAACCTTCTACTCAGTCCTTCCCCTTAAAGCTGGTTTCATCTCAGTGTGACCAAGCTAGTGACAAGTTCCTAAAATGTAAATCTTTGCACAATCAATAGTCAACATCAAACTCACAAGAACATCTTAAAATCATCACTTGATCTTAGCTAAAACATTTTATGAAAAGGTTACAATTTATTAATTATGTTTTTCCCATAATTTATAATAGAATACAAAAGTATGTATGTACGTATGTATGTACATATGTATGTATGCACGCATGTCTGTCTATTATCTATTTATCTATCATCTATCTATCTATCTATCTATCTATCTATCTATCTATCTATCTATCATCTATCATCCATCGTTTAGTTCTATCTATTTGCAATGTTACAAAGTCTAGCAAAGCATAATATTAAATTCTTGCTACATTGGGTTGGGGTTATTTTATTTGTACATTTAGAGTATGGATGAAATATTCTATTAAATGTAACCTGGTAATTGTTTTTAAATCTTTGAATTCAGCTGGAATCCAAAAACCAACATACACACTATGTAAGCTTTAACTCAGTGTGTCTACTTGCTACCCTTCTTACCCTGAGCTCTGCTCTCTAAAGCTGACCTCCATGTGCAATAGGGGTGGCCATTTTTGCCTACTGCTTTCAGTAGAAGTCTGCTAACAATAAGGCAGGCAGACAGAATATAATCAAGAAAAGTGCTTGTCTGTTGGGTTGTAGTGTGCGTGGGTTGAATCGTGGGTCCCATGTCTGCTCCCCCAACCCACAAGGGGCTAGGGCCAAGGCTTGGAGAGGCAGTGGCTTGGGAAGTTGACTGTGCTCTCTCGATGCCAGTCTCCGGGTGGGGAGCACAATTTGAGCTCTTGGCTCCTTGGGCCAAAAGGCAGCAGGGGACCGGCTGGTTCTCAGGTTCTTGGTTTCCCAGATGCCTCCGGGGGACCATGGAAGGGCCGAGAAGGAAGTGGGGGCGTTTTGGGCTAGATTTGCCAGCAGCTGAAGGGGAGAGGGGGAGAGATGAGTTCAGGTTGCATCCTGTGGGGACAATCTTTCTTGGCTAGGTGGCTGGGTTGGTCTCCATGGCTGGGAATGCAGAGAGGTAATCAGTGGGAGATTAGGTGGTGGCTCTGTGGATAGAGGCCTGCTCCACTGTTCTCCACTGTTCTTCACAGTGGATTTCGAAGACAAAAAACAGTTTATGGTCTTAAGATGTTTATTGTCATGTTGGAAAGTAGATGAAAACTATACTCCAGTTCCCTTAGGGAGGGCCTGAGGTTAAATACATTTTGCAAGGAGAAGCATCTGGGAAGGAATGATTAATTGGCTACGCCCCTCTGGCCTTTAGTATATCATTAATATGAGGTCTGTCTGTAGTCATGCCCTCTACCTGTGGAGGGACTAGCTGGTGTTGTCCTATGTGACTGTAAGGCACAGATCTATGGAGGTCCGTGTCCTCATGTCAGGAACCTGGAGTCTGGGAGCATGTTGAAACAAATGCTGTCCCTTAGGCTCACCTGGGTCCCACCTGGGGTTCCTCAGTATCACCTGGGGTCTCCCGCAGTTTTCAGCCAATGCTTGACCAAAAACCAAGCTGTCCTTTCAAGGTCACTTGTCTATACAGGGAAACTTAGTTATCTACGTATGTATGCTCTGTGTACCTGTTACAGAAGCCTACATCTTTCAAGTGACTTCCTGTTGGTGTTCTTAGCATGCTTCTATAGAGTGTGAGAGGTAGCTCTCTGAGTATAAGCACACCTATACTTACACACACACTGATTACAAGTGGCTGTGTTGTGAACAGCACAAACATATTACTTGTTTGATTTAAAGCTGGAAGCACTAACAGAGTCTATGAGGGGACTCAGCAGGACTTGAGCTTAAAAGCTTGACCGCCCCCCCCTTCAGCATCAGTTTTACTGCATTTACAGGTACTATGCAATAGGACTTTGTGGGCCCCCACATTCTGGCATATGACAGCTCCCCTGTCTGTCCAGGTAGCAGTGGAGGGTCATTAGCTGTCTCGGATAAACACGTATCTTGATTTCCTTTCCCTTTTCCTTCAGCTCATAGTTTTGTTTAATTTTTATTGTCTGGAAGGATGTAGTCTTTTGTAGCACTAACAAAGCATGCATGTTGTCAGCAGAATAGCTTATGTGCACACTTGACAGCTGGAAGCCACGTGCTTTGCATCTGAGCCTGCACTGAAGGCAGTCTCAGCATTTGAGCTGAATTTGCTTTCAGAACTAAATGATGCCCATAAAGTTCAATTCATGCTACAAAGTTTTATTTTTTTAAAACGAATTTTAGTTACATAATTAGCATATAAACACAAGCACAGAGCTCTTGATAAAGGATTAATTCTTTGTGGTTTTCTAATTCAATTCCAGTTTTGTTCTTTGAGGGGTATGATGTATATCAACTTAATGTGACATTTTGATACACACATCTTATGCATATGTGTACTCATAAATAAAAATACATGGGATTGTGTTGAAGAATGTTTTAATGGTAATAAGTTAAAACTGCTTTTACCCCCGTGATGATTCTTAGCAGTCTGCATAAAAGCTTCTGTTGATCTAGCTTTTTTCAACTAGAAGATCATTACAATCAAACCCTGGAAGATTTTCAACCATTCCCTGGTAACAGGTATTTAGACATCTTCGTAGTTTTGGTGCACGCCTTTAATCCCAGCACTTGGGAGGCAGAGACAGGCAGATTTCTGAGTTCGAGGCCAGCCTGGTCTACAGAGTGAGTTCCAGGACAGCCAGTGCTATAAAGAGAACCCTGTCCCCCCCAAAAAAAGCAAAACAAAACAAACAAAAAAATCGACATCTTCTAGTGTTTGCCTCTTTAAAACCTGCTCAGTGGATGTTCTGTCTTCCTCTCTGTGTAGTAGAAGTTGTAGATACTTACATCAGATAGATTAGTAAATTTCATACTATGAAAATAAATATAATACTTTCAAGTTACTCTCAGGGAGGTGGTTTTTTAATGTAATTTAAAGTTAGCCTATTTTCATTGGTGAAGGACAGTATTTTGTTTTGTTTTATTCTTCTGCTCTTATGTCTGATGGTAACTCTAAGGATGTAATACTAAGATTGATCTGCAGCTCAGGACCTTTTATTCTTTCCCCAGAGATTGAAAGGTACACAACTGAGACACTGCCTGGGAGACTAGAGCTAACAGACTTCCCAGTACCTGGATCTCTCATCTGGGCAGTGAGCTGACATCAAAGCAGGTACTGGCAGGCATATCCTGCTCCTACCACCTCCTGCAAGGGAATCAAAGAGCCTCACTGCAGGTGATTGAAGTGATCCTCCCACATGCTCAGAAAGTTAGGAGAAAAGACCCTAGTTACACCATGTGGACTCTGAATCCTCTTTTATGGGCCCCTGCCATGCTGTTATTCGCCTGGACTCTTTGGAGACTCCACCAAAGTGGAGGTTCTTGTCTCTTAGTCTGTCCATGGATTAACATTCCTTACTCCATAGTATTCTGTCTAATTTTCCACTTGAACACCCCAATCCAAAAACCTATAAAAGTGGGATAATTTTATATCAAAGTTGGTTGTGTTGATACCATTTTAATAAAATTTATTTCTTGCATTGAAATCATTTGAAGAGTTGTCATCTATATTTTGCTATATAAACATATATTTCACTTGTTTGGAGATTTATGAAGTTTTTTTGGCCAAACACATTAAACTTATATACATTAATAATTGTTATTCATAGGGCTGGGGAGATGGCTTAGCATGTAGGAGTACTTGCTGATCTTGTAGAAGATCTGAATTCAGTTCTCAATATGTAAGTCAAGTGTTCATAATTTCCCGTAATTACAGATCTGATACCCTCTTCTAGTGTTTGTGGGCCCACACCCCAACACCCACATACCCTGCCTTCATGTAGCACACACATATTTCTAAAAACAATAAAATAATAGTTTGTCATTATGGAATTCTATCACACTTTAACAAAAACCTTTGGTTTTTAAACATCTCAGTGTGATGTGTTAATATAGAATAGACATATGCTGTTGTGTGTTATTCCATTACAGACACTTTGCCCATTCTTTTCCTACTTTTAACTCCATTAGCATGGACATCAGCCTGCTTCATGTTGTAACATAAATTCTGCTGTTTCTCTTTCCATTCCTTACCACCTTTTTTTTTTTTTTTAAATCTTTCTCCTTTTGTTACCTGTTTTCTCACAGTTTTCTGAGTTTCTTTGAGATAATTATTTTAACTTCTCTGTTGGGCACATATAAGTGTCCATTTTCTGCGGGCCCATTCCTGGAAAGCTAGGTGACCTCTTTTTGTTGGTTTCCATTGGCACTGTGTTTCTTGTTGCCTTTGTTTCTGCCTGAACGTTTTGAGGAGCACTGTCTTTTCCATACAGGATGAGTCTCCTTGTGAAAAGCAGCCCTTAAGGATGGGAGGGAGGTCTAGGGTGTCATGGCAGCTATCTATGTGGAAAGGATGCAGTGGTGTAATGCCAGTGCCATAATGCCCATTAGCTCAGGTCAATCTTTGTGAAGATTGCAGGTTCCAGTTGTGAGTATTTTCAAAAATGGGGGAATCATCTACAGTAAAATCATTGGGGTCTTCCTACCATCTTTCTTTTGAAAGAATTCATAATCAAGTGAATTTGTTTCAGCACATGCAGTTGCAAAGAGTAATGTAGAAGTATTTTGAACAGAGTATGCAAGGCTCCAAATTTGGGAAAATATAGGCTCTGGGATCTGGTGATCAGGAAGCACTGAACAGCATGGTCATTAGGTAAAGGAGCTTCTAGGGACTTGAGGTCTTAACTACAAATGAGAAGAAAGCCAAAGTGCTTAACTTACTCAGCCAAGCTGTGACAGTGAGGGCTCTGGTGTCTGAGGCATAGTGTTCAGTCTGTGGTCTGTAGCATGGTTTGGAGTGACAGGGTATTATACCTCAGGAGTCCAGGAGTAGAATAGCTTTCTGTGGTAGTGCCACAGAAAAAGTAAAAAACACCAACTCCACCAGAAGGGGGTAGATTTAAAGCTAGAGCCTGTGGTTTGGGGAATTATTGAGTGAGTGATCAGATTTATAGGCTCAAAACAATGTAAGGGCAGCCTAGGCGATTTCAGTGTTCTCTCACAACCAGGCTGTGATTCAGGTACAATTGTAAAAATTACAAGGAGTCATTTGGGAAAATAAAGAAGGGCAGCTAAATTACTTAAGTGCTTGATTTGACTGAGTGGGAGAATGGTATCCAGTATGAGAAAATGGAGCTGTGTCTCTTTGAAAGTATCAAATCAAGTGTTATTTTATTACTAGCTAATACCATTTGGCAGCCTTCTGGTTTACTACATACATCTTTAATTTGCCTGATAACTAAAATCTGGTTCTCTAATTGTTTCTTGATTGGGTCAATAAAGACGGCAGTAACCAATCGCTGGAAAAAGACAAAAAATGTGCGTTTTCCGGGTCCCAGGAAGAAGAGGAGGGAATGAGAGATTTGGGAATTCAAACCAGACTGTGGACCTGTGGACCTGTGGACCTGTGGACTGTAGGTCTTGTGGACCGATAGTTTGTAGCCTCACAGGCTGCGGAGGCTAAGGAGGATGGAGCAGGATATTCTTTGCCCAGCAGTTGTGTTATCTGGCTGGTTTTAAAATACTAAGGGTATCTGGGGACAGTCACTCAGATGGGGAGAAAAAAGGGCAGATCCACAAAGAGAGGTTGGTAGAGGTTTGGCGGAGCTAGCCATGGGAGCTGGGTGAGAAGCCATTGCTGGCACAGGGCAAGGAAGAAGCATGCCTTATAAAATTATATGCAACGTTTTCTCATAATATACAATGAAGATAGATGAAGATCAATAGGTGGAATGGAGAAAAGCATAATGAAAATAATATAGTAATGAAAAATAATGTATGTTTAATACTGATTTTAAACATCAAGATACATATTGGTTCATATCATCAATGCAAAAGTTTATTATTAGAGTAATTAACAGAGTATATTGATTGAAAACGAATAAATTTCACTTTTCACTTCACACTGCAATATAATGTACTGAAAAGAAAATATATTTAAGTGTATATTTATGTACTGGAATGTGATGTACTTGCATGTACACTACAATATGTAACTACAATAATTCGAGATGGTCTAAAAAATATAGTTCCAATCTATTGATCAGGCAATAATAAGACAATTAGTTTTAATTAAGAAAAAATTCAACATCCTAAAATTCATTCTAACAAATCTTCGGAATTTTAGAAAATAAACAAAACAAAATAAAAAAAAAAAAACCAGGATTTTTAAAATAGAAAGCAAAGGGATATTTTATATTCAACTTCCAAAAATTCTCAAAACGTCCTTATTCCTTCAAAATATCAAATGCACTTGTTTTTTAAACCATTGTAATAAAGAGAGTTATTGTGGAAGTCAGAGGAATTACAGATATTTTACTCTAGATATTTAAACTTTTTCTATGGGTTTCTTCTTTGGTAGTGATAAAAAGCACTCATTTCTCATTACAGTGTGCAAAGCTTTTATAAATGTCCTAGACTATTGTTGGCCAGGGACCATTAGGATGCTGATAATAGTGGAAATGTAACTTTGGTATTGAATTCCATTACTTAAGGCTTTGTTGCTCTTCCTCACATGCTGAATACAAAAACTTGTTAGTAAAATAGTTACAAACATTTTCTTAAAGACATTTTATCTGTCCACATTTCAAAGAGGCTTGGGGATTAGAATCTGACTACACAATGCTAGTTCCTTTGGTTTTGCACTGGGTGATAATCTTTAAAGCAACTTTTATTAAACCCACTGGAAGAATTTTTTTCTGCTACAAATTCATTTTTATTTTGACTTGGTAATGAATGATCATAATCTTGATATGAACCTGAAGGAAACTACCTGAGTGTACAGCCTAAGTATTTCACAAATTAGAGCAAGAATAAGAATCATAGTCTAATATTGAATGAATCAGATTTAGAATAAGTCACTACTCATTTAAAGCAGGTAATTATCTTTTTAATAAAGTATATTAGTCTGGTATTAACCAATTTCTTAAAACATGTTCTTCACTGCTCTTTATATTGCTGTGTCAAATATTTTTGCATTGCATGGCCAAATTAACTAGAGGATTTGCTTTCATTATTTCCATATTCTATTTTTAGCTTTTACCTGTCAAGTAAACTATATTACCTAAGCATGGCTTAACTTTCTAGATAGACCTTTGACTTGTTAAAATATTCTTCTACATGAAAACTGATAGAAAAACAAACTAAAAAATGGCAACTAAGGCAACCAACATTAATGGGCACTGATCTCTGTACTATAGAAAACTGCTATCCAGGATGCATTGAGGTAGGAGAAAGTAAAACTATAGTTTTACAAAAGCATGTACCTCATCTTGCCAGTGCCTGCTTATGGAGACAGGTCATTTTCACACTTCCGTGAGTCCAGCTCTTGTCCTGAAGTTTCATCCATTCAGACCATCGCATACTTTCACAGTCATGGGTCTAGGTGCAGTAGTCTACATCATCTTCAGATGGAGATGGGAAGGAGGAGAGGCATAGAGTTATGGAGACATGCAACTACCATCACACCCTAAAGCCAGAGGAGGAGCTCCCAAAACACAGTGGGATTTTTAAGCAAATATTTGTTTGTGTGTGTATGTTCGTGTGTGTGTGTGTGTGTGTGTGTGTGTGTGTGTGTGTGTAGTTTTTGATTTGTTTTGTTTTGTGTTTGACTCTTTCAAGACATGTTCCTTCTGTTATAGCTTTCTCTGGGCTGAGTCCTAAAGTATGTATGGGCATATAATGCCTGGTTCTTCCTGTCAAGTGTAGAACAATCAGCAACTGGGATATAACTGTTATTTTTCCAAAGAAAGTGCTTCCTCAGTAAAGCCGTGATCTCTTTAAGCCACTCTGTGATAGCCATGTATTGGGATTAGAATAACAGAGTCTAGCAAGTATATGGAAAACAAAGAAAATAATTTTCTTTTCTTAGTGGGTAAGTAATAGATGTTTTAGGTTAATGGCAATAGATCATCAAACTGGGGCATTTATAAATGCCCATCAGTTATCAACTGGGAAAGTCTGATGAAGCAAACAGAAGAATTGTTAAACTGGATGCTGACAAACACCTAACAGAAATTGACTGGGGAGGTCAGCTCAAGTCAAATAGATTGAGAGTTTCCAGGCAAACCAAGTGTCCACTTCCATGAAGCTTCCAGTTAAAGGGCAAACAACAGTAGACAGATGACTTAATCAAATTAAAGGCTTACAACATCCATCAGAAAAAGACTGGGAAATTGAGGTAGTCATTTGAAATCTCAGATGAGCTTGCATCATCTGGGGATAACTTCAGGATAGAAAAAAATAGAGATGCTTGTTGGAAATTGTTTACTTTACCTGTTCTCCATGGTGCAATTATTTTCTACTCTTGGACTTTTGCTGTTAGATTCTCTCTCTGCCAAAGAAATGGCAGACCATCCCAGGGAAAATGGTCTTGAAGAACACTTTGAGTGAATATGTCTAGGGTTTGAAGTGTGGAGATAATTCAAAGCCTGTCTTCAGGGCCAAGTTCTTGAAGAGAAGCATTGCAAAGTGATAATTCACCAATAAAATATGCATAAGAGACCTTCATTGCTGATTTTGGTGCTGTGGCTTGTAGACTGGAATACCGAAGGTGACGTATATAGGAAGATCTATACAGCATTAGGGAGACAAGTCACCATGCTGCCCTGTGGGGCAGGGCATGGAGTGTGGCTGTGTCTTGTCGGAGCTTGTTTCATTTTACTTGATTGGCTCAAAAGGTGATTCAAACCGAAGCAGGAGCAAGAGGAATATATTTCTGCAATCAGTAACAAGAACTCATTAGGAGAGAACATACTTGCATAAGCTAAGGTCAAATATATTACCAGACATTTGAGCTGGCTAGAACAAGGACAGGATGATATTAAAGAAAAGTTATTGGGAGAATAAAATGTATATTGTGAGAATTCTCTGAAAGAACCTTTTAAATTGCTGCTTACATATGGTGCTAAAAGTACATAAGGATATACTTTAAAAAGTAGAAAAATAGATACTATATACAACAGTATGCATACTAATTATAGAAAGCTTCAACAATCTAGGGTAACATTAACCATGAAAGGCTTTTATTTTTGTATATGAAGTTTATGTCTTACACATTCTCTTAAAATAAATCTTTTTAAAATATGGGGCAATTGGATAATGGTTCAGACACTTGAAAATGTAATCCACATCTTTTCTAATACACAGTAGTTTATCCCAATATGTCTTATACTGCTACATTGTTCTCCATGCATGGGACTAACTTTATCTTTACAGAAATCCTATCCCCATTCATTTAACTATTCCTCATAATAGCATTTATTTTTAAGGCATTTATATGCTTCACAGGACACTAGTGCAAACTGTTTATTTTAGATCCACAACTTTGTGGAGACTATGTAAACTAGTAACTAAACCTACTCTTTTGTATTGAAGAAGCCAAACTAGAAAAGAGGAGAGAGAGAGAGAATGAATAATGACATTAACCTACTACTAGATAAGCCTACATCACCAGGTCTTTGGTGTCAAGGACAGTGTTTCACCACAATGAATAAATCTAACAATTTGTACTACTTTAACCTAACGCACATGAACTTGTTGAGAGACAAAACATTTCTTATGATGCACAGTAGAGAGAGCAAGAGAGGGGAGTCTAAGGGCATGGCTTCATCTATGTCTAGTTCCCACTCCACAAATGTACAGAACAATAGCTCACAGTCTGAAGCTACTGTGGAACCCACGAGAAGAGTTCTGTAGAGCACTTGATTATGGAATTGCTACATCTACCATGTGTAGAAGCATTCCTTCATGCATGCTTATCAGCACATGGCCAGAAATCTGCAATTGGATTACTAAGCTCAAGTGGATAGGTGTGTGTCTGTGTGTGTGTGTGTGTCTGTCTGTCTGTCTGTCTGTTTGTGTGTGATATTTTAAATACCTGATCACTTTTGTAGCAGGTTATCAATTACTGACTTACTTTCCTCTGCAAGAAAGAAGTCTAGGGTATATAGCAATACATTACAAACACACACACACACACACACACACACACACACACACACACACACACACACATACTTTAATTGATTCTAAACCATAGTGGATAAATGTACATCCCATACACTATCTAACAAAAGCCCCTGTTTCAGGCAAGGGGCAATTTATTTTGCATTGTTGGTAAGTGTCCAAGCAACCCTCAAAACAATATAAATTCTTACTATTACCCTTGGATGCCTTGAAAAGTCTAAAAGTTAAGATTTAAATATTGAAGACATCACAAACTTCAGATCCATAAATTGAAAGAATCAAGCTGGTAAAGACCCCAAAGCCTCCGCCTTCCCTGAGGACGAGTTCTCATAGTATCAAAAGGTGTTGTGCAAGCTGCTAAAGGAGAAAAGTAATCAATAGTCTCACCAAGATCTAAATCCTGCAAATCATAATGACTAGCTCAGTAATACATCCTCAGTAGTGCAGCAGTAGCATTTTATATCTTTAAAGTAACAAGAACTGTCTAACAGGACTCAAGGTTCACACACCAGGAATTTGTAATTAGTAGGGCAAACCTACACATAGACAGATCATAGACTGTAGAGAAGAACCTACTATTTCCATTTCCCAAACCAATACATATTCGTAATATATTCTATAACCTTATCCTTATTCCTGTATATAATACTAGCATCCATCCTTTATCCTAGAAGCTTGATTTTGCATCAGACAGAGGACTCTATAAAGATCCAAACTGATTAAAATGCAAAAGGATAAGTTACTATTGGTTGCCCAACCCCAACATCTACAAGATGTCACTATGTCCAAGGTTCTGAGAGCAGCACATAAAAGAGGGACAAAAATTGTATGAACTAGAGAGCCAGGACACATGTGTAAGATAGTATCTCCTATACATAAAGGGAATGATGCACACATGAAATCTCAGCAATATGATTTTATAAACTAGACTAGATATTAACAAGAAAACCCCTGGTCTACCTGCTACTGTGATGGTGGAAATCTTACAAAGTAGCATCCTTAAACAGCTAGCTATATGCAGCCAATGGCTTCTGAGGGAGGGAGAATCAGCTTTTTCCTGAGATGATCTTATAACAGGTTATCTAATACCAAAGTTGTCCACCCTAAGTACATGTGCATTTGAGCAACAAAATTGTCTCAGTATGTTGTGTATATGTACATAGAAAATGGTTGGGAATTTGAGAAGTGCAAGATCTAGGAGAAGTTGATGTAGGGAGAGAATGGAATGGAAAATGTAAATAGAATGTAGTTATGTATAAGATTCAAAGAGAAATAAATACTAATTTTAAAAAAGAGCACACAAGCTAGCAATGATGGGGGTGTGGGTAGAGAAGCTGGTAGTAGTTAGGAGGAGGTAGTGTCTAGTGATTATTATAAAAATACATTTTATGGAATTCCCATAAACATAATAAAATAATATATTAAAAAATGATGGAAGGAAACACAATACCCTAGAGCTCATTTATAATTTTAAATCAGATACACTTGATTTCTCCTGTGGTAAATGACTTCAAGAAAATCATCTGCTTTAATGTACCGAAGTTTTTCATCCCTTTGTTTAGTTTTGAAATTTGCACATTGGGAGAGTAGCCTAAAATTCCCAATATTTTCTGTTCTATAATATCATATAAAGAATATCATTAAGTATATGATGCTTTTATGAGCATTTTAGCAACAAATGAAGGACAAGTACAGGCTTGTTGTATAGAAGCACCTGAATCATTATGTACATTCAAACAATGTTGGACTAAGAAATAGCATTAAGAGTAAATGTAAAATGTATTTATGTATAGTGTAAAATGTAAATAATATACCTACATTATTTTTTTCTAACTTGATTTTTATTCTTAATGCAACTTGTTACAATGACTAAGAATACTCACTTATTCTCTTTTATATAGTTCTAAAATTTTCATTTCTACTGTTTCTTCCTTCTTGGTACAACTCAGCCAATCAGTATCTGTTTCTTCTAATGCACTCATAGAAATTCCTTCCTTTTTAATGGTAAGACAGGGTTTCTCTGCTTAGCTCTCTCTCTCTCCTGAAAATTGCTCTGTAGACCAGGCTGGCCTTGAACTCATAGGGATTCACCTGTCTTTATCTCCAAAAGACCGGGATAAAAGGCCTGTGCCACTACTGCCCAGCTCAGGAAATCACTTCTTGAATTAAGAAGGCAAATGCTTACTGAAATTGCTTTCTTCACCAATGTTACTGTCATATGTAACAATACATGTCTGTCTCTTTTCACTTTTTTAAATTTGTTATTTGATTTATTTCTCTTTCTATTGTTATCCCCCTTCCCAGTTTCACCTCCACAAACTCCCATCTAGTCTCCATTCCCCCTGATTCTATGAGGGTGCTTTCCTACACACCCATCCACTCCCTCCTCAGTATCCTAGCATTCCCCTCTGCTGCCTCATCAAGCCTCCACAGGACCAAGGAATTCCCCTCCCATTGATGCCAGATAAGGCAATCCTCTGCTTTATGTGCAGCTGGATCTATGAGTCATTCTGTGTATACTCTTTGGTTGGTTTAGTCCCTGGGAGTTTTTGGGGATCTGATTGATTGATATTGTTGTTCTTCCCATGGGGTTGCAAACCCCTTCAGCTCCTTCAATCCTTTCTCTAACTCTTCCATTGAGGACCTCGTGTTCAGTCCAATGGCTGGCTATGAGCATCCGCCTCTTGTCAGGCTCTGGCAGAACCTCTCAGGAGACTGCTATATCAGGCTGCTGTCAGCATGCACTTCCTGACATCTACGTCAGCATCTATCTACCTTTGGTGACTGCATATGAGATGGATCCACAGGTGGGGCAGTCTCTGGATGGCCTTTCCTTCAGTCTCTGTTCTACACTTTGTCTTCGTATTTCCTCCCTTGAGTATGTTGTTTCCCCTGCTAAGAAGGACTGAAGCATCCACACTTTGGTCTTCCTTCTTCTTTAGCTGCATGTGTTCTGTGAATTGTATCTTGGGTATTCTGAGCTTTTGGTCTAATATTTACTTATCAGTGAGTACATACCATGTGTGTGAGGGAGCTCCCTCATAGAAGCAGGGGGATGTGGATGAGATAGGGGGTTTTAATGGTCATTACAAGAAATGAATGTACCAAACAAAACAAACAAACAAACAAACATGGTATTGGGGATATCTAGAACTTATAAGGCATAAGTTATAGTTACACATGCAGTAAAAGTCCTTAGAAATTAGATACTTGTGTATCTAAGCTTCATCATGCCATCAGTATAAGATAATAGAAAAATTTAAGCTTTACTTAGGAAGACACTGTTTCCAGAGCAATGAATGAATTTCTAGAAAAGAATGAATGACCAGAAGTAGTAATGTTAGTTAACAAAATGTGGATTGGCTACTCCAATGTGGACCATACCCAAATTGTATTGAAATCCAAGAACTGAGAAGGCAGCATCATGATTTACAGAAGAATTGATGTTTGGTTCTCATTTTGAAAATTTCCCCACAAAAAAGAAAAAAAAATGATGAAACATTGTTTTATACATATAAACTAAATAACTAAATCTGACAACTAAAGTATGGATTTCCTATGTGCATTCTGAAGATTTGGAAAAAGAACTGGATATAATACACAGAGAAGAGGCTGGAAAGATGGGCTGCAAAGAAGAAGAGCACTTGATACTCCTGCAGAAGATCTAGGTTTGGTTGTCAGCATCCACATGGATGTTCACAGGCACCAATAACTTCAGTTCCAGGGGATCCAACACTCTCTCCAGATCTCAGCAGCAGGCACACATATGGTATCAGATATATATTCAGACAAACATTTACATGCATGAAATAATAAATAAATATTTAAAAGCCACAGAGATAATAAAGTCTATAAGCCTACAGTGAGCCAAGTCTGAGCTGTATAAAATATCTGAAGAAATTGAAGTATCTTAAAGCCCTTAGCCAGGTTTCTTATTTGTCTAAGTCCTTTAGATGTCAAAAGTAGAATTTATGTTAATTCTTCACAACCTCTTTTCAATAAATGATGAATGTAAAGTACTTCTAAACTTATCTGATGATATGCTTTCCCTTGATAAAATTTAAAATCTATGAAATGAGAGAGGTGTACCAACATGTTTTTCATAATATTAATGTACATATCTTCAAAAGAATACTAGAAAATAAACTTGTCACATAGAATTATGCATGTAAGCAAGTGTAATTAATCTTAAAAGTAGAAAATCAATTTAACATCTGAAAATTAATTTCTATATCAAGTGAATATATATTGCTTTGATCATGTCTTTTTTTATATATTTTTATTCGTTTGTTGCCACTGTTAGAACTTTTACATTTAGAATATTATAGACCCTAATCTATTGTTATTGGGGCTGGTTAATTTCAGGTCATAATGGATAGATTTCTCAGTAAGTCTTTTCATATACACAACAGTCAGTTCATAATTCACAAACCTTCTCTGTCACTGGGCTTTCATATAATCTTTTCTTAATTTCCATAGCATCGAGACATGGCAACAAGAATGACAAGGAGACTCTCTATGCTACCAGGGCTTCCAAGCTACTCAAACTTGCAAGTTCTAATCAGACTTCTATTTTCTTGTTTGTGTTCATGAGTGCATGTGTGTGTGTGTGTGTGTGTGTGTGTGTGTGTGTGTGTGTGTGTATGTGTGTATTTGTGTTTGTTTAATGAAACACATGTGGAGGTTAGATAACAGCTTTATATAATCAGTTTTCATAATTCACTTTTATGTGTCCCAGGGATAAAACACAAAAGTCAAATTTAGCATCAGTTTCCTTAGATAAGTGTCTGTATTTGCTGGGCTATTTTATCTGCTCTTGCCTATTATTTTAAGTGGAGAATAAAGTGAAGTTAGTTTAATTTCTAAGAGAGAGAAATTCTGTGGAGCTGGGTAGATGGTAGGTGGGAAAGGTCTGTAAAGAGTTATGGGAGGTAAAACCACCACCAAAATGTATTACATGAAAAAGATTTATTTAAAAGAAGAAGAAAGAAATAAAAAGAAAAAAGAAAAGCATTGAGAGGGGATTCTCAGGCTTCCTATACATGTTAATTCTTAATTCTGATGAATTCAAGTCTGTGCCTATGTGTTGCTGCTTGCCACATCCTTCTGGAAAACTTTAAGTAAATTTTTTGTTATATGACAGCTGTTCCTTACATGTCTTACTATAGACAGAACAAAACAACAACAGTACTCAGCTACTCAAGACAGACAAAGCTAGATGATCACTCAATAAACAAAAAGTATCATTTATAAAATCTAAATGTCTCTCATATAAGAATATGTAACAAATTAGAAACAGAAGGGGCTGTTTTCAGCCTTACTAAGGTCACGTATAAAAAACCATAGATCTAATGTAACACTTTATGTTGAAATAAAATGCCTTTTCTTTCGGATGAGAAAATGTGGAGGATGTCCAGCATTTTCTTTTCAAGTCAGCATGATATAAGGGACTCTAGAAATAGCAACATTTGAGAAAAAGAATAAAAGATATTGAAATTACAAAATAAAAATATCTTTATTTGCAGATGTCATAGCCTTCTATATCAAAAAGTTCAAGGAGTACAGAAATCAGTTGTTAAACACAAAAAGTGAGTTCACTAAATCTGTAAAATGAAAGATCAATGTACAAAACACAGTTCTCTCTGTGTGCGTGTGCATATTAATTTCCTATCACTTTTGTCACAAAGTAACACAAATTTAATATGAATCTTACATGGCGTTGTGACATCCTTTAGTGTTGCCATGCTTTCCTAAAATGTGAAAGCTTTACGTTGAGGCTCAGCACCACAAACTTCTTCTGCAACTATGAATATGACTATGATTATGACACTTTTAGTATCAGTACTACTAAATAATTACACTAAGATGTATAAGTTCTCTTTTACCTCTGTTAATAAACAGGGTGATATGTGTCTTTATTGGTGGAATTACAAATGAAGCTTGAATTTCCTGCAAAAGTTTCCTTTCTATGGACTACCATGCTCCTTATATGCTAGCATCTTCTGTGAATCATTTCAAATTCTGCTGCCATAATCTTTCTTCTTCTCTTCCTTCTGGGAACTTGGAGAAAATTGAAAAGAGATTATTAATGGGCTTACATTATGTTTTCTGAGGAATGGAAATGTTTTCAAATTGACTGGTGGTGATTGCAAAACTCTTGAATGCACTATACTATGTTGAAGTGCATACTTAAACAGATGACTGGTATAACATGAATTATATCTCAGTAAAACTGTTCATAAAATAAGGAAATGAAAGGTTGGGATGTATCAGAGTTAGTCGAGTGCTTACAAGTATGCTGGATACCATGAGTTCAATCACTGGCACCACATAAATGTAGTGTGCTAACACAAACCTATAATCCCCATATTCCAGAGATGAAGTCAAGAAGTTTATAGACATCTCTAGCTATATATTAAGTTCAAGGACAAAGCTAGGTTACATGATTAACTTTCATGAGAAAAACTTATTTCTAAGTGGCATTACAATATTTTGATTAAAAGTTACATTTATAATTTTATTAATTATACATATTTAAGATCGTATTAAATATTGTATGTTCTACAAAATAGTGGTAACACAGGCTTTATGTACAACTTTATGCCATGTTTATAGATATTAAATTGATATAGAAGAAAAAGGCCTTATGAAAGGAACATGGATACAATTTTGAAGTTTATATAGACATATTTACCTTAAAATAGATCTCCCTCAACTGAAAAATGGATAAAGAAAATGTGGTTCATTTTCTTTTTCTGGAATTTCAACTAAAATATCATGAAAATAATAATAGCTATTAGTATCATGACTATAAAGTTAGTTTCAAAAAAGTTCCAAAATGCATAGAGAATACTTTAGGCTAAATTCTCACAAAAATATCAACTTCTAATATTGATATAACATTAACCCTAACAAGCTCCCTATGTTAAGCAAAGTATTAATGTGTCTTGGATAACAAACTAACATCTATTAATAGAAAATTTCAGGCATTTTTATAATTATTATTGTATGCCTTAACACATTTTTTTTTATTTTACAAGTTACATATAACATTTTTTTCCTGAGAGAACAGAATATTAGCAAGATGTCTAATAGGGTCATCTAGGCTTTATTGGCTTTCACGGATATTTCAAGTAGAAATTATTTAAAAACAAGAATACTGTGGTGAAATTATGTTAAACTTTATATTAGCTTTAGTTAACTGTGTAATTCACAAGACAGAACAAGAATATCAGATGGACATTATAAGAGAAAATTTAACCATCTTGTCATTTTATCTTCCTGACATCAGAGCAGGGCCACCCCAAAAGGATTCACCATGGGCCACAAAGATCAGGTTCTTTACTATCTCAACATGCTTCTCAGTATCTGTTTTACTACAAAAGAAGAAGAAGAAGAAGAAGAAGAAGAAGAAGAAGAAGAAGAAGAAGAAGAAGAAGAAGAACAAGAAGAAGAAGAAGAAGAAGAAGAAGAAGAAGAAGAAGAAGAAGAAGAAAATATCATACTTAGACCAAACAGGATCAGAGCTAAAAATTCAAAGATATCAAGGGTGTAACTACTTTATTATCCTGACATGCTTCTCAGATTTGTTTTGTCTACCTGCAAAGAAAAATACAGGGAAATGCCACAGTTAGACCAGCCAAGGATCCGAGCTAAAGAATGCAAGGATGTCTATCATACATGTAGCAACCAACATGACTATCTTAATGATGACTGTGTTCTTGACACAAATGTTGTCTGATCAGAGCCAATTTGGGAATGTGAATACCACATTGTCAGAAATAGAGACATATTCTATATGGAGAAGCCTCAGCTAGCCAGTTCAGAGCCAGCCTTAAATACTATTATGGAAACCATGTCCTGGGTTAAAAATGACAGTCAAAGCAAGTTTTGAAAAATGTCAAGGTTAATTGTCATTCACATAGAATTTTAAACAATGTTAACTCTAGTCTCAAATCCAGCCAAGGCCTTGCTGAGAGGCAAACATCAGCCACGCATTTTCACTTAGCAGGTTTGATGTTTAATCCTGTAAACATTATGTAATGTTATGGACTGTAAAACGTTCTATTCATGACGAAGCTAAACAAATCATTAATGTATGTGCACCTGACATTGGAGTTCCTGAAGATGTGAAATAACATTAAAAAATATAGGGGGGGATATAATGCATATGATAGTAATGAGACTCTAGTACTCCAATCTCAATGATAGACTATCATCGAGATAGAGAATTCAAAGGAAACCTTAGCTCTGAACAATGCATTACATTAAGCGCACTCAATATACCCAATCCAGAACATTCCAACAGTAACTGCATATGTGTTCCTTAGAGGTGCACATGGAACAATCTACAGGATAGGTTTATGCTGAAGGAAAAACTTTTTTTCTTCAGAAAAAAATGAAATCAGAGTAAATATAACTGAGAGAAGATAGAGAATAATATAAAAAGATTGTCAAAACCATCAGGTGACATAAATGAAGAAATTGTAATTTAATAACCAGAAGCCACTACTCTGGTTTCACATCCTCCTATGTTCTGGTTTTGATAGACATCCAGACAACTTCATCACACCTTACCATACCTAGGAAGTCATTATATAGTGGTATATAATGCTAAAGGGGTGAATTTATGCTGAAGCTAGACAAACAATTAATGCATGTGTTCTTTTTGAAAATACACTTTGTGTTTTAGCATGAACAAGAAGTTGGCTAGGCAACCTGTTCTGTGTGTGGTCGGCATATGCAAAACACAGTCACCTTTACAAGGACACAATCCAGGCTATTTCTTCATACATTAAACAACAAAGCAAAACATACAAAAGCTTCTCATTTAAATGTAACTATCTAATGTTTTGAGATTAATTGGCTTAGCTTTGTGGTGTGTGTGTGTGTGTTTTGGGGGGATAGTGAATGTTATTTATGAACAATGATGATTGATTGAATTGGTAGATGGAAAATTATTGACTTTTTATTCCCAAAGTAAGTGTATATCCTTATCACTGTATGTCAGGTTCCCAGCAAGATGGTATGTGGCATGAACATGCTTTTGCCTACAATTTTGTCCTCATTACTACTCAAATCTACTTCTTCAAACCCCCACTATCCCTACTTCATACTATCAATTGTATCAGATATTTTTAAAAATAAAACATTATTTCAAATTGTAATGGATTTATCAAGGAGACATGAATCATAACTACACATGCCCAAGCTATTTATGTGCTTCTCAGGCACTCTCTCATGGGACCATTAACACAGTAGCTATCTGAAGACCTGGAAAATCCTTTTGAGATACCTTTGTAGCCTACCTCCCTATCTCTAAGCCAGGGTCCAGGAACAGTAAGATCAAAAAAACTGCATATTTTGTAGATAACCTGCCCCTTTCCCTCTAATAGCATCATCATCTGAGGGTCCATGTCAGTGGCTTGCTCTCCACAGCAGCATTACTTTCTCCCACTTCCTGAGAGCCTAATTCTGTAAACTAAAGCCATGACTGAGTTCCTTTATGCCCACTTAAAACTCTCATTTTCCCCTTTCTCTTATATACTGTCAAGGGGAGTGCAGTGAAAACATGTCTGCCCTTGAAACCAGAAGCCATGATTTTTTTCATAGCCAAAAGAGGACTACCTGTGTTACCTTAAGCACTGACTTCAGTCATCATTCAACCAAACCAAAACATGCCAGAGTTGGCCATTAGAAAACATCTAAAATCCCATTCAATAAACCAGAAACAAATGATACCAGCAAGGACTTAAAACCACATGCCCGTGTCCCATAGTAACCTAAACAACATGAAAAAATTGAGAATATATCTCATCAAGAATGGATGAGGCCCACAGTAATAATTCCTAATTAGAGCAAATCAGATGGCTCTCAAGACAATGAATTCAAAACAGTAACTTCAAATATATTTCAGGAACTCAAAGAAGAGTTAGCACCAGAATGATGATCCAGAAATCATAAACAAGCAACTGAATGAAATAGAAAAATCCAGGAAATAAAAGTAAATTTTGTTAAGATATTTAAATAGGAATGAAGTCCCAAATCAATGTGAAATATTCCATAACCCTAACCAAAATTCAGTAGAACACTTGATGAACAAAACAGATTAAGTGGAAGAAGGAGCAATGGGGACTAAAGACAAGGAAAAGGATTTAGCTCACCCAAGAAAATTATAAAATTAAAAGAAACATACCATGAAAAGACAAAAACTACAAAATATGTGCTGACACACAGAAGACATATTTTTAAATCTTTTTCAATGAGGGCTTTATTTATCGCCCAAAGCCTCAGCTTCATCTGCAGCAAACAAGAGAAGACTACAAAAAGTTGAGAATAGTTGGGGACTCCAGGATCAAAGATTGACACAGAGATGGGTTGGCTGGTTTTTTTTTTTTTTTTTTTTTTTCTTGTCTCTTTGGGATAGAACTTGATGCCAGCATAGATGAAAACACACAACAGAAGAAAGCTTGTTTTATTTCCTCAAAGGATAAGCTCAAGAAACCCTAGCAAGACACATAATCTTTATAATTACTCTTCTACTCAAACCTGCATAACACAAAAGAATGGCCTCATCCCTACCTTTGCTAACAGAGGCATACTAAAGTTTCTTTGTGTTGTTGTTTTATTAATCAGTTTATTGGTGTACATTTAAAGTGATCCCCATTTCTGGATTCCCCTTCACAAACCCCTCATCCCAACCCCCATCTCTCCCCTCCCCTTTGCCTCTATGAGAAACATTTCTTTTGCCCAGAGGCAACGTAAGACATTGTTGCTGTCATAAGTCAAGCTAGGGATGAAGAAAGAATAAAGTTCTAGCCAGAGAGGAATAAAAATGACAGAAAACGATAACATTTAAAAAGGAAGAAACGAACATGTCCTGTTTTACATATGGCAGGACAGTTTACCTAGAATATGCTAAGATGTTTCTACCCATTCTAGAGCTGTTATCGTCTAGCAGAATAGTGTTTCAGTAACATTCCTATACAACATGCACACACTGATCAGAGAAAGCTCCAGGCATTATCAATCCTGAAAACATGAATGCATGTAGATTCAACAAATTCAAACACAGGTTGCATGTGGAAAGTTACAAATCCAGATGTAGAAACCTTCAGGACTGTATCGTGGGTCCTGTTGGGCAGGGTATGTGCTGGCTCAGGGAGGCAGAAGTACAGGAATTTGAGTTCACTGTCCTTGAGCTCCCAGATGCCGCTGGGAGCCCGAGAAGAACTGAGATGGAGTGGCCCGCAGCTGAGAGAGGTGAGAGGGAGAAGCTCCGGTGACTTGCTTGTCTGGGTCAGCTAGCTTGCTTGAGTTGGCAAGCCTCTGTGGCAGGAACACAGAGAGGTCTTCCATGAGAGATTAGATGACGGCTCAATAATTGAAGACCTTCTCCAAGATTCTCCATGGCAAGCCCCAAAGAGACGAGGAAGTCCATGGTGTTAAAAGGTTTATTGTCATGGTGGAAAGTGGATCTAGCTGTATCCCTGTACCCCCAGGGCGGGCCTTGGAAGGATGAGGTCTGAGAAGATATGTTTAATTGGCTAAGCCTCTGGCCTTTAGATATCTCATTAATATGGAGATCTCTTGAGGCTCTGTGGCCTGTAGTCATGCCCTCTACCTGCTTTAGGTGACACAAACCTCTCTTTGAGAGGGGCTGGTAGGGGCATTGCCCTATGTGCTGAAAGGCACAGATCAATGGAGGTCTTCAGGAACCTTTAGTCTGAGAGCAAGGCCAAACACCTACTGTCCCATTAGGGTCCAGGGTTTGAGGCCTGTGCTCAACCAGGAACCAAGCTATCCTTTCATGGTCCCACAGAAACTCAAAGACATATAAGATGGAGCCCACTTTACTCATATTATAGAAGAATTGTTACTTTAAATATGTTGATTCCAGTTATAATTAAAAAGTATTTAAAACAAACCTTGTTCAAGTATAAACAATAATTTTGCTAAAATATCAATAAAATATATATGAAGATATAAAAGAACTAAAATATTTAACATTTTTAAAAAAGAAATAGGAAGTACCAAAATAATTATTTTTAATATATGATAATTTCATAAATGAATGTTGTGACCTCATTGAGTATGTTTTCTTTTAATAAAGTGTCACCATGAGCAAAGTATGAAGAATTGTTCTTCTTAATATGGAAATGTGTTATATAGCTATGGAAATCTAACTTTGTCTATTTATAGAATGAGAATCGTACACAGATCAATGGAACAAAGAAAGAATCTAGAAACAAATCTAATCAAGCATTATCCACACAAATTTGATTTGCCCACAGTTCAAAAGAATTTGTTTGGGCACATTATCTTCCTGAACAAGCATATATACAGTTTTGGCTATCTACAGGCAAACAAAAATCGGAGCTAAGATTAGAAATAAAAAATGCATACAAATTAACAATTTATACATTATTTAAAAATTAACACAAAGCAAATCAATGACAACCCTAAAATGTAAACCCTAAAGAGGAAAAACCCAGAAGAACATGTTTAGTACAATTGCTATGTAAAAGATTTCAAAATGTGAAACTGATATAATTGATTTTTTCAAAATTAAAATGTTTTACTGTCTCCAATTACAGAGAATAAATTGGAGTAAATATTTGAGAAAACCACACATCTTCAGATGACTAGTATAAAGACAATTTAAAAATTCCAAATCTAACAAGTAAATGATAAAACATCCTGATTAGAAGAGGAGCACTCTAGCATGTAGGTTGCAGAAAAGCACACAGTATCATGCCGTAATGTTCAGATTCACTGCCCTGTTGAGAAGTTTCAGATAACACTCTGAGGGATCCATCCATATACACCTCCTTGGCTGCTAGCATGGACTCTTAACAAACGCTATGGAGGGTCACAGGAAATAGAATTCATCATAAATCAATCTTAGGAAAATAGAAGTAGCAGAACCTAGAAAAGTTTGTAAACTCAAATTCACTTCTATCACAGAACAATACCCTGGAGTGAAAAGAAAAGGCTGAAGGATACACAAAGCAGCCTCATGCAGCATTTGCTTAGTGAAAAGTCTCCCAATGGCAACATCCCAGCTGTATAATATTCTGAAAGTAACATATATAAAAGGAGAGAAAAGACTGTTATTGCCAGGAATAGAGGAGGAATGTTGTGTAGCAATAAAGGCACAGCAGGAGGGATATCTGGATACTTGTGATGATAGAAACATTTTGTATTTTGACTTTGTTAAACACCACTAACCTGACTGTAACGGCTCCCATAATTTGGCAAGTTGTTAATTTTGTGAGCAAATAGGCCAAAGAATACCCACACTCACTATGACTTCTAACATTTGCATGTAAATTTATAATTATCTCAAAATAAAATCTTAATCAAAACATACTCTATGTCTAATATATGTGTTGCTAAGATGAAATTCTCTTTATATGTTGCAACCAAAACACCAGATGGCAAAGAACTGCATGCAGAAGTTGGTATGAGATCTCAGCTGACTTCTCTTAAGCCAGGCATTGAATATTTCATAAGAGCATAAACCAATAAAACTCATGATTATACATAATTTTATTTTGAAAAAATATAATTATTTTTAAAGCATAATTTTATGGTAATGCATGGTTTTCCTTTTAATTTTTAACAAATTATTAAAAACATTTTTAAATGCATTCATTTTTAATGCACCAATGATGAGAGAAGCCAAAGATGACAATTGTGTGAGAAAAGCAGAGAGTTTAGGAACTGCCAAAGCAGACTTTTAAGTTAGCTAAATAGCATCCATTCAAACAGTAGACTGAGACATGATGAGCCTGAGGCTTGAAAACTGAAGCATTGAATTCAAACCCAGTTACCCGGATATTTCTACAAAGAAACAATAACAACCACCACACCAGAATATCATGTAAAACTTTATCACATAGTTTTCCGAGAAAAAAACCTGTGGACTTCATAAACCCCTCAATGTTTAAGGAGTCTAAGCATGTAGTAGTCAAAGGACCTCACTCACCAGCAACAAATTTCCTTAGAACTGACACAGAAATGGATGTGATTCAAGGACAGATACCTTTGAAGAGGCAGGCCTTAAATATTAATATTTTATTTATTTACTATGAAGAAAAATGGCATGAACACTACTACTCTTTTATAGAGAGAGATGCTCTTTTCTTCTGTCCCTGTTTCTTAAGGTACTGAAAACTACCTTTTCCTATGATTGTTATATTCAAATCTCTCCCCATAAAAGTAAATTGATTTATTCCAAATATATATTAGTTGTAGGTATTTTGGAATGTCATAAACGTTCTCTCACAAACTGCCATTCCCAAAGTCAGGACTTGGCTGAGGCTGACAATCAGGAAGCTTTCTGTTGGCCTATGCATTGCTCATGTGCCTGCTGGGCTACTGGCAGCTCTTCCACAGTGAGGCTATCACTCTAGTGAGATAAACCTTGGTATCCTGCACTTCAGCAGCAATTCTGTGTCACTTTTCCTCATTCCAATTGCCCCCTGAACTGGGTATTGATCCTCACCCAGGATCAGTAGGACTGAGTTTCACCTAGGTTCACATAAATCCCTTAATTATTATTATACACAGGGAATTATATAACTTCTTCTGTTTATCTCTTCTTTATTTATTCCTTCACAAATACAATACTTAATAAGTACTATCACCTAATATGCAAATGTTGTTCAACATTGTGGTTTTAAACAAAATTACCTGCTAAACTTTATTTCTTTTTATCTTATTGTATTTTATTTTGATTAATTAATTTATTCACTTTACATATTGATCACAGCCCTGATTCCTGTTCTCAGAGAAGGGGAAGCCCTCTTTGAGTACCAACCCTTCCTGAAACATTAACTCACAGCTGGACTAAAGGCATCTTCTACTACTGATGCCAGAACAGCAGCCTAACTAGGGGAAGAGGAACCAAAGGCAGGCAACAGAGTCAAGGTCAGCCTTTGTTCCAATTGTTAGGGGACCCATATGAAAACCAAACTACAGATCTGCTTCAAATAGGGCCTATGTCCACCTCATGCATACTCTTTGCTTGGTGGGTCAGTCTCTGTTAGCACATATAAGTCCAGGTTAGTAGACTCTGTAGGTCTTCCTATGGTGTTCTTGACCCCTTCAGCTCCCTCATTCCCCCCTCCATTCATCCATAAGTCTCCCACAATTCTGTCTAATGTTTAGGTGTGGGTCTCTGCATCTGTTTCCATCAGCTACTGGATAAAGCCTCTCCAATAACAGTTATGCTGGGCTTCTGTTTGTAAGCATAGCAGAGTATCATTAATTGTGTCAGGGGTTGGCTTTCTCTCACAAAGTGGGTCTCAAGTTGGCCAGTCATTCAGTTCAATCTCTGTTCAGTCTTTATTTTTGCACATCTTGTAGGCAGGATAAACTTTGAGTGCAAGGTTTTATGGGTGAGTTACTGTCCCAGTCCCTCATATGGAAGTGCCACTACAAGAAAAAGTGAGATTAATATTGTTACTCTCATAGGCATTGTGCCTATATAACAAATTTAAAAATACAAGGCAGTCTTTCTTTAACTTTTTTAACTGATTTGAGATGATTAGCCTGTGAGTTAAGGGCCTATAGCAAATTCATGGCTCTAAGTTTATTATTAGGGTGTTTTCTATATTTTATTTAGCTGAGAGGAGTTAATGAACAATAGTCCAGATTGCCTTACATGGATAGTTGGTTTTCAAAATGCCAGAAGTCCACAGAATTGATGTTACAAACATTTCTGTATTAATGTCCATTTTGATTAGAGACCTGTCTACTCCTGACAGCTTCCTGTCTTGGATTCTAAGAAGAAATTGAGCATCTTTGGAGTTACTCCAGTTGTGGTGAGACAGCCACTAGGCAAGAATTGCCTCTTCTTATCTACAGACAAATTACTGTCCAGAAAAGGACACACTTGCAGAATAGTCGACTGACTATATCTACCAAGACAGAGTAATCAGCCCTTAATAATTCTTCATCACTAAGTCTGTCAGATGATCCTGGGCCAGAAGGCTGAAGATCAGATGCTTCAACATTTTGTAGTATAGGGATTGTCCATGTGCTCAGCGGTCTCTATAATTTGGCTAAGTTTTAGAAGCTATGCTTTGTGCTTCCCATAATTTCAGTTAACTCAGTCATTCTGGATTTCTGAAGATGTATAGTCTCATAGACAATCCTGGCCATTTACTTTGAGAGAAAATGTTTGAGAGGATGGTTTTCAGCTGACATTCATTCTAAAGCTAAGAAAAAAGCCAGGTTCAGAATTAAGTCTTTTAGTTAGGAGGGATGACAGAGGTTCTGTTTAGTCAAAATGATGGACTGGGTATTAGGTTTATCTTGTATCTTACTGACACAAATTGGTATAGTTATGCTCTAATTGTATTCTAAGAGAAAAGTTTTATTTTAACAGGAAGGGTGATATGTAGGAGGAGCTAAGATGGGAGGAGTATGAAGAGAAGGAGGAGAGGAGGAGCTAGGTGACAAGAGGGGGGACGTGGAGGTGGGTGTGTGCATGTCACCACCAGTCAGAGATAGTTGATATATCTAGGTTGGGTATTGGGTTACACTTCTGATTGATATTGAGCATTACCAAACTTATAAAGCCTTTGATTAACATTAAAAAAATAGTATAAAAGCAAAAAGGAGAAGTGGGGATGGAATAGGGGTTTTCTAGGGAGGGAAAATAGGGAAAGGGGATGGCATTTAAAATGTAAATAAAATACCCAATAAAGATTATCACATAAAAATAAAAAAAAGAAATGTCTACTTCAGTCTTCACATCACCAGCTGCTAGGAGTCTCAGACAGGTTCACCCCTATACTCTTGGGAGCCTCCCTATTCCCAGGTCTCCAGCTCCTCACATAGATGTCTACCCACCAATTTCTATTCTCTCTCCCAGTCCTCTCCTGCCCTTTCTCTCCTCTCTCCACATTTGATCCCCACCACATTCCCCTCTACACTCTCCTCCATTCAGTTTCTTCTCTCCATCCACCTCCCATGTCTAATTTATTTCCCCTTCCAAGTGAAATTCAATAATTCTCCCTTGGGGTCTCTTTGTGCCATAGTTTCTTTGTGTCTATGAATTCTAGCATGGTTACCCTGTAACTTATGTCTTATATCCACTTATAACTGAGTACATACCACATGTGTCTTTCTGGATCTGGGTTACCATGCTCAGGATTATATAATCTAGTTCCATTATTTGCCTGAAAATTTCATGATGTCTTTATTTTAATAGCTGAGTAGTATTCAACATGTAAATGTACCTGCATTTTCCTTCCCCCTTTTTGGTTGAGAGATATCTAGGTTGTTTCCAGTTTCTGGCTATTATGAAGAAAGCTGCTACAAATATAGTAGAACAGGCATCCTTGAAGTATGATAGGGCATCTTTCAGGAATATGCCCAGGAGTAGCATAGCTGGGTCTTGGGGATAGAACTATTTCATATTTTCTGAGAAACTCCAAAATTGATTTCCTGAGCTGTTGTCAAATTTGCACTTCCAACAGGAAGAGAGGAATGTTCTCTTGCTCAACATGCTTGCCAGTAAGTGCTGTCACTTGAGTTTTTGATCTTAGGTATCCTGACATGTAAGATGGAATCTCAGAGTCATTTTGATTTGCATTCCCCTGATGACCAAGGAAGTTGAACATTTTCTCAAATGCTTCTCAGTCAATAGTGATTCCTATGTTGAGAATTCTCTGTTTAGCTTTGTGCACCATTTTTAAATTGAGTTATTTGGTTAAATTAAATGGAAGAAATAAAAAGCAATTAAAACAGAATCATGGAGAAGACAAGGCTGCCCACTCTCTCTATACCTACTACTTGATGTTCTAGCTAGAGCAATAAAACAAGGAGATAAAGGCAATATATGTTACGAAAGAAGTCTAACCATGGCTATTTGCTGATAATAAGATAGTATACATAAGTGAATATCAAAATTCTACCAGAGAACTCTTATAGCTGAAAAACTCCTTGAACAAGGTACCTGTATACAAAATTAACTGAAAAAAAAAATCAGTAGCCCCTCTTTATACAAATGATAGAAGGGCTGAAAAAAATTAGAGAAATGATAGCATTCACAATAGTCACAAATAATACAAAATATCTTGGTGTGACTCTCACCAAGCAAGTAAAAGACCTGTATGACATAAATTTAAAGTTTCTGAAAAAAGAAATTGAAGAAGGTAACAGAAGATAGTAAGATCTCCCATGCTCATGGACTGGAAAGATTAACATAGTAAAAATGGCCATTATACAAAAGCAGTCTAAAGACTTAATGCAATTTTATCAAAATTCTATCATAATTCTTTACATACCTTCAAAGAAAAATTCTCAACTTCATCTGGAAAAGAAAAACAGGATAATTAAGATAATCCTGTACGATAAAAGAACTTCTGGGGGTATCACTATCACTGATTTTAAGTTGCACTAGAATGCAATAGTAATAAAAATGACATGATACTTGCTTAGAAACAGGTTGATGAATGGAATTAATCAAAGACAAAAATAAACCCACACACCTATGAACTCTTGATATTTGAGAAAGCCAAAACTATATAATGGGAAAAAAAAAAGCATGTTCTAGAATGGTGTTCATCTAACTGGATATCCACATGTAGAATAATGCAAATAGATCTATATTTATCAATCTGCACAAAATGTAAGTCCAAATGGGTCAAAGATTTCAACATAAAAGCTGGAACATTACAACTAATAGGATATAAAATGAGGAACTGCCTTGAACATATTGGCACAGGATATAACTTCCTGAACAACATACCAATATCTCAGGCACTAAGATCAACAACTAATAAATGGAACCTCATGACACTGAAAAGCTTCTTTAAGGAAAAGGGCACCATCAATAGGACAAAAGAGCAATCTACAGAATGAGAAACAATATTTACCATATCTATATCAGACAAAGGAGTAATAGCCAAAATATATTTTAAAAATGAAGAAATTAGACACCAACATTCTTAAGGCCAAAATCATCTGCAGTGACTTGTTCCGCACACCTCCCATGTCCCCTTTCGCCCGTGGAAGAGAGACACGTGAGGCAGTATTTGGGTGGTTACCACAGATGAGGCTTTACTTGTAACAGCAGAAGTGGAAAGGCGAAAGACAGGAAGAAGCGCTGCTTTATGTTCCCTAGAGTGACGTATTCACTTCTGATTGGCTGTTCACTCATTACCCATAATACAGATGCATTCCCAAACACCTTATTAATTTTAATGTTATTCAAATGACTAGAGATATTAGATCATGTAGCTGAAACATTTTGTACTTCATGAAATATACCATTCAACAAGACAAAGGCAGATACACTTTTTTTTTTTTTTTAACATTCTAAACAGTGGCTACAACACATAATTTAATTGTGTTGAAGCAGGATAAACTCAAGAGAATATACATATGATTTAATTACATATACTGTCTTCTCAATAGATGAGGCATCTGTAAACATAGTAAATATAGCAAACATCTTTTCTATGGTCTGCATGCATAGTAAATTTTAGGAAATATAAAAGCATGTATAGAGAAAAACTGTAACATATGGTTATCAAATTTGTCTAAAATGTTTGTCATGTAATAGGCCAAATATCACTATTTTTCAATAACCAATTTAATTGTTATTTGGAATAAAGGAACAAACCTTTTATCCAAAATGTTTTTAGGATTTTATCATATAATCTTGTATAAATCCACATTAATGGTTTCTTTTATCAAAGGGCTGCCGTGGAAATATGAGTAATAACAACACAAACAGCCAACAATTTATCATAGTCTATATAATTTATCTGTTGATAACTAACAGCTTACTAGCTTACTTTATTTTCAGCAAAGCTATCTCTCCTTTATAGTTAATTGTCAAGGGGAATTAGGACTTGCATCTCTTTGAAAATATCAAACAGAGGTTTAAATCCTCCTATGGTAAGCTTAAGATGAGGTTTTAGCCAATTAATATCTCTAAACAACTTTTAAAAATCACTAAGAGCAAATCAAGATTAAAAGTAAACCATTTTCTTTTTTGTATGTACACTCACAAGCCAGAAGATGGCATTAGATCCCCACCACAAATGGTTGTGAGCCACCATGTGGTTGCTGGGAGTTGAACTCAGGACCTCTGGAAGAGCAGTCAGTGCTCTTAACCACTGAGCCACCTCTTCAGCCCCTACTATCTATTTTTATTAGAATTTTCTGTGTCACAATCTGATTAGGATATAACTGAGGCCTCAAATATTGAAGGACACTGCCTTTGAATCTTTTCTGGAGCAACAAGTAGTCCAAAAAAAATTTTTTTTTAAAGCTCGTTATATTGGAGCAATGGCTTGTAGAAAACAGATTATTTCTTTAGAGAAATCCACTAATAAAGCATCACACAATGAATAATATACACTAAAAGATTTAACCTCTTAATTTTTTGTATTAAAGCAGCAACAATATTTGTATATATAAAATGTAAAACAATTAACCATTTTCTGAAGCAATTATTTCTAACAAATATTGCTTCATGGGTTCTTAAAAATTATGAATAAATTTACTAACTGTAAATCTCTCACCTTTACCAGAAATGTAAAGGGATGGTATAAAACATCTTTTATATAAGCATTTACTGAAATGGCAGCTGTAGTAGGCAAGTCAGGCTGTATAAATCTTAAATTTGAACGTTATTTTGGATTAATTTAATAACCAATCTTTTTTAGTCCAATGAGAATATCAGATAAAAGCCAACCTTATTCTCTAAACTGTTACATATATTAGAGGAATCCAAAGCATCTCATTTTTAACAACTTTGAATAAAAAGGAATTAAAACAATTTGAACAATATTTTATCAGCAGGTACAGTTATACTCATGGAGGGAAGTAGACATAATTTTAATTTCTCCAGCATAATCATAACTTTTAGCCCACAGACTGTTGTAAAGTCTTTGGGTCTTAGATTTATCCCTCTTCTCACAAGAAACAATGAAGACAAGAGACAAATTCCAGTAAGCACATTTCTAGGACCTGGTGGTAAAGACCCAGAACAAAAGGGATGCTTAGCACCTGGACTTCTGCAGCTCAGTCTGTATTGTCTTAATTCAAATGTAAATGTAACCTCCCTCTGGCCTGTTCTCTGAGGCTTGGCTAGGCCGAATTGTGCATTTTGGCTTTAACTTTAAATCTTAAATTTAAACTGTAAACCTTAAAAGACACGTGTTGTATCTTTTCTCTATAAACATGGGCAAATCAAAAATTTTCAAACTCTCGGTTGAACTACCAACTGTAGCCAATGGAATATTGGCAGTTTAACTATGTTTTTAAGCCTCTTTTGTAATATTAGGGTATAACCATAATTTTGAGAAACAAAACCAATCTTTAACGATGTAAGCAATCTATTTTTTCTAAAATCAACACCAAGTAGATTACCTTTATGCTATAAAGTTTTGCTGCCACAAAATCAAGTGTAAAATTTAATGGAAAACTTGTAGCATTTATGACCCAGGCTGTTGGTGGATGCGCCTGAGGCCAGGGCATTTTCAAAGATCATCTGTTCTATCCCTGGCATTGTTTGCTCTGGTTCCCCAAAGATTCTGTCATAAAGGAGGGTCCTTTTGTCCTCCACTCTCTCTCCACCAACCGGTGAAGGGTCCTTAAACTTAACGAACTCTGCAGTAGCCCTTGTTCCTTTTGAGTACTCTGTCTCTCCAGGCTCTCTGGCCTGATCCCCAGGCCCTTTGGCCTGATGCCGTCTAACACGCTCTGGTTCTGATAGCCTGGAGCGGACCAGTCTTGAAACCTCTTGACTTGTCCTAATAGCTGTGCTGCTGGCTGAATCCTCACAACACAAATAAGCTAACAGCGAAAACACAAGCAAGAGGCCAACTATGGCAGCGGAGGCAATGGGTGAATATCCGCTCGCAACGAAGGCTTCCACCCCAGGCATAACTTCCAGAGGTGTACCTCGATCCTGTAGTCTTTTAACCCACTCCGAATCTCGGGGGGGCGGGGGGGGGCCTTCGGCAGCGCCTTAAAATTCCCGGGTTTTCGGCTCCAGATGTTCCGCGCGCCTCCCGTGTCCCCTTTCGCCCGTGGAAGAGAGACACGTGAGGCAGTATTTATGTATTTATGTATTTATTTATTTATGTATTTATGTATTTATTTATTTATGTATTTATGTATTCATGTACCCTAGAGTGACGTATTCACTTCTGATTGGCTGTTCACTCATTACCCATAATACGCCCCGGGATGGGCAGTGACTTTTGGCGCGCTTTTGCCTTTTTGCACCTGCGCAGTTAGTTGTTTACTTGTGGAGGACACGATGTCCGCGCCATCTTGGAATGGCGGATATATCACCACTAACCGCGGCTTCCTACAGTGACTCTTTTAATTCCCTTCCATTTTTCACTCTATAGACAACATTTACCTCAGTATGTATTTTCTGAGCATCTTGCCTGAGACCTTTAAGATAAACATTTGAGGAGAACATCGTGTAGAAGTGCACAGGAACTAATAATTAAAAATGAAATGCTCATTAAATATTTCCTGTGGGGAAATGTGGTAAACTACAGTTTCATGAGGGTACCAAAGTAAGTAGGAACAAAGAACAAGAGACCCATGTGCACCATGATATTTCATAGAAGCTGTAATCAGTATGTGAAGAAGACAGAACTCCCGCTTTTCAGAAACTACAGAAATTCTAAGACTGTGGAAAATAAAGTTGAGAAATAGGACCTGGTCCATAATAAAGTCACCAAGAAACTTAGAAGGGGTCAAATGATCAGACCTGTATTTTAATTAAAGTATTTTTGTCTATTTCTCAACTCTTTTATATTTAAATTTTATTTTACTTTGATGTTAATAGGAAAAATGTTCCCAATTATTTATACCGTCTATATTAATGTGTTCTATCAATTTTAAAGAAATTAAAATACCCTCTTTAACTCTTAACTTGTCTGATGTCAATATATTTCAAACCTTATAATATTATTCATCACTTCACTTTCTCATCATGTAATAAAAGCTTTTGCATTAGGTCTATTTTAAGAAGGTTCTTTATGTGTTTTTTTTTTTTTTTTCTACCAAGAAGAATTTTGAATAGTGTACTCTTATTGGGTAATAGCCTCAAGGCATAAGGAATTACAGTCACTAGCCATAAGGATGAATTAGCCCCACCATGACCAGTTTGTTCTGCCTGTAGAAACAAAATATTCAGGAATCAAAAACAATCAGATTTTTCAGGGTCTAAACAGCTAGCCTGAGAACACACATGGAGGGACCCATGGCTCCGGGTATATAGTGGAGGATGGCCTTGTTGGGCATCAGTGGGAGAGGAGGGCCTTGGTCACTTGAAGACTGGATGCCACAGTGAGGAGGAATTCAAGGGTGGGGAAGTAAGAGTGGGTGGATGGGTGGGGGCACATCCTCATAGAAATAGGAGGAGGGATAATGGGATTAGGAGTTTCTGGGGGAGAATACGGAAAGGGGATAACATCTAAAATGTAAATAAATAAAATAGGCAATAATAACAAAATAAAACAAAAAAGAAAAACAAACAAAAATTAGATAATGAAACTGGCTATCACAGTCAATCATTTGAGACTTTTTGTCAGCAATTAAATATTACCCATATTATAATGATTCATTATAATTGCCAAGGACAAGGGACTGTGGAAGGGAACCATTGAACTTTAAAACAATATACTCATAAAATAAAAGAAGGGGAGATATATCCCCATATGCCACAAATTTATTAAATCATGTTCTTTTTATTTTGAAATTTTTTAAAAAAATTTGAATGCCAAGGAACTTTGTGCTGAGTGTCTATGACACTCAACAGCTAGGCATACTTATGCATAGGTGAAAGGGAAGGATCCCCTTACTGGCATATGGCATGATTCTGATCAGATATTTAATATGGAGAAGAGGGCATGTTTGTGTTTTATCTGCAGGATGCTAAAGGAGCATGGTGGCTGCCAGAGCAACAAGCGAGACATGCTGATGCTGGGACAAAGAATGATGCTGACCTAGGAGCTTGCTGAGTGCCCTGACAATGGAGACTTGGAAGCCATATTGGACATATGTTCTTGACCCAACTTTGATTACCTATAACACTGATGGGACAAGTTGCATTGCCTCAAGGTTTTAGACTTTATGGAACAGAGATTCAAAAAGAGAAGTTATAATGATTCTTGTATTTTTCTTAAAAGTGACCACTTATTTGGATTCAATTATGGACTGGTCTAGAAACCAATGTAATTTGGAAATAACAATCTTCATTTGGAAATCTGGTTCTGGACATTTTCAGAGACATATTTGGAAGTTAGCTGCAGTTCTCTATGATATTATGTTTGCAAGAGATAAAGTTGGGGTAGGATCTGGATTTCAAACAAGTGTTAATACATGTGTTAAGGCTCTTTTGTCACGTTAAAAATACTTTTGTTTTTTCCACAGCATTTAATGTAAGTTGCATTGATTGTACACTTTCTAATTGTGTTAGTGTGCTGAAATCTGGCATGTCAGTTATGGAGGTCTATCAACCAGCTTTTGTTTTATTGCCCTGAGTATCACAGAACCTTGATATTCTTAAAAAAAAAAAAAAAAAAAAAAAAAGCTTGCAAGTACTGAAAGTAGTGAGTCGGGTTTAAGTAGAAGCAAGAGGGTAGTGGGCTTGATTATTGCTGGTATAACATCTTTAAATACATTAATTGCTAACATCACTGCTTCTGCAATTGCTTTGACACAAGAAGTTAAGACAGCTACTTTTGTTAATCATTTAGCAAAAAAAAAAATGTTACTAATGTGCTGAATATACAAGAGGATTTAGGAGAGAGGGGGACATGGAGGCGGATGTTCACTTGTCTCTAGCAGTCAAAGCTACTAAACTAGCTACTCTGTAGCTGCTAAGCTAGGTTGCTTTCTAAGGTAACATAGATGTAAGAGAAGGAAATTATATATATATATATATATATATATATATATATATATATATATATAATTCAAATAGACAAAATTTGAATGACTGGACTGCACCTGCATTCTCATTCAACCACCAGTGTGTTAAGTGAAGCAGAAGGAAAAGGCACAGGGAAGTGGACCGAGGTGTACCCCTGCCTGTTCTATTATCTTTTCAACAGAAGCCAGACAGCTCTGAAGTGGATGGTACGTGTGAATTGATACTGGAAGGTGTTGGTCAAGGGTGAACAAAAAGTGTTCCCACTCATCTTTCATTAAAATTCAAAGAGAAATACAAGCCACACCCCATTCCCAGCCCAGCCAATGCTGTACACAGAACTGCATTTAAAATGCTTCCTTTTTTTTTTTTTTTTTTTTTTTTAGTTATATACGTTTAAAAAACACATTGTGTTAAATAGCAGGACAGCAAATAATGAGACATTCAACACTGCACTGAAACATCAAAACAGCCTGGGTAAGCTGAGGCAAGGAAGAACAGATGGAGTTCCCGGAGCAAGCTCAAGGGCCTGGCTCCCTAGTCCGTTACAGATCTGCATTCCGAAGGCAAACTTTCTGACCATTCCGCCAGGCGCTGCTTAAACCATTTCTGAAAGAGAGAGATGCGAATAATTATCTATCACATACTGAAAGGTCAAAATGTTTATTTCATCCCTGAGGAGACTCTGTGTGGTCCAACTGGGAAGGAGAGATGCAAAGGATGCTGGGATGGTTCTCGAACCATGACGCCAACCTTTCCTGCCTTAGGAAGTTCTTCATCTGATTCCCTCTCACTCCTTTGGATCTCAGCTTAAACCGGACCACTCTATTAAAAGCAGGCTCTCCTTACTTTCTGTTATAGTACTTTGCCAACGTCACACGACTTTCGACATCATTGCTTCAATTGCACACACGATCTTCTGGAATGGAAGGTCCAAGGAACGCCCAGGCTGTCCTCATCTTACCACCACGGCATCCTTAAGAATCTCACGACTCATCAGTGTTTGTTGACTGAATAAAAGGAACGGAAACAATGCCTTGATGTCCCAGATGATCTCTAGTTTCTGGGTTTACTATCTTATGACTGGTGCTAACATAAGCACAGGCTTTGCTCATTAGCAGTGTCCTAGTAAAATTTTGTTCAGTAAACAACTCACAACTAAGCACTAAGTGACTTTGGACCACGACACGCTAGGGAATCCATGGAGTGGACTGTTGAGCAGAAACAGAAGGTGTGCAGTGGGTTTACCCATGAATCAAAATTGTCTAGCTCAGTGTCATCACTCAAATATTTACCCCTAGCCAATGTCAACACGGATTTCTGAGAGACCTAAATGAGATGCTTCTAGATTGGTGCTAAAGGAGGTCCAAGACATTTCTATAAGCTTTATTTTGTCTTCTTGTTGTTGTTGTTGTTGTTTTGTCTTTTTTTTCCAGAGCTGAGGACTGAACTAGGCAAGCGATCTACCACTGAGCTAAATCCCCAACCCCGTCTATAAGCCTTAAAGTGGTGTGGCACACACTAAACAAACAAACAAACAAACAAACAAACAAACAAGAGGATTTAGGTAGGCATTTGGAACAACAGATTGATGCTCTTTATCCTAATCAAATTATTGGAAGAAGGTTCAGAGTTTAAAAGTAAGGAGCTACCTCGAGTGTCATGCCAAATACCATTGGATTCATGTTAGTTCTAAAATTTTCAATGATAGTCATTATAATTAGAAAAAAGGTTAAAGATACTTGCAATGTTTTTGGTGTAAGTCGAACTCCTCTCTGGATGTTTTAACTTTGCATAGTGACCTATGAATTTAAAGAATGTTGCTCTGCTGAGTGTTGATGTGGCAGATACTGGTGATAAAATTACCTATGGCCTGAGGTCAGTATTTCCATTTTAGTCAAGCTTCAAGAATAGCATATATAGCTTGATCATGCTAGCCCTTTTTGTCCTGGGAATACTTTTATTCCTGCCCATCATGTTAAAACTTGTCTTTAACAACATCAACCTGTTTTCAGCCAAATTAAATGACTTGAACCTGAAAATGGACCCCTAGATAGAGTTATTAAATTAACAGGTTAGCAAGCCAAGGATGAGTAAGATTCTGCACAGAGCTTTAATAACCTAAGACAGAAGTGTATTGATTTTGATAATGCATATTCCATGATGGGTAAGGAAGGCATTCTTTTTATTTTGTTTTATTTTATTTTATTTTATTTTATTTATTGGATATTTTATTTACATTTCAGATGCCATTCCCTGTCCTTATTCCCCCCCCCCCCCAGAAAACCCCTATCCCATGCCCCCTTTTTCTTTTTTCTTTTCTACACTTTTTAAAAATGTTAATCAAAGGCTTTATAAGTTTGGTAATGCTCAATCAGAAGTGTAACCTAATACCCAGCCTAGATATATCAACTATCTTTGACTGGTGGAGACATGTGAACAACTGCATCCATATCCCCTCCTCTCTTTCTCTCTATTTCTCTCTCTCATCACCTAGCTTCTCCTCTCCTCTTCTCCTCCTCTCCTTACTCCTTCTCTTCCTCTTGGTATCCCTCGAATCTTAGCTCCTCCTACGTATCAACCTAAGGAAGGCATTCTTGTCAGAACAACCTAAAACAGGCTCAGTCTTGTTTATAAAATAAATAAGTGGGAGAGGCAGAGAGCTTTTGAGGCTGCTTGTCAAGAATCTGACATGGGGCATGAACAAGGAAATGGGCTGCTTGATAAGAATCTGACATTGGCTGAGGAAAAGGAATTTGGCTTCAGGCAGGAATGTGACATTAGGCTAGAACAAAGAAGTAATTTCAGACAGGAATCTAAATATTAGGCTAGAACCAAGAAATAATTTAAGGCAGGAATCTAAATTTTAGGCTAGAACAAGGAAGTAGGCTTCAGACATGAAAATGACTGTGAGCTAGGACAGGGAAGTTGACTCAGATATTTTGGTCATCCTGATAAGCCCTTAGAAACAATGATCATAGGAGTGTTCACTGGATTTTGTTTATTGCCTTGCTTGTTATTTGAAAATTTGTGTTTATTGTCTTGCTTGTTCCTTGACTATTTGCATCTATTGTATTGCTATCTCGTCAACCTAGAACTGACCTGAATACTTGTATGCAATTAAAATGGTATAAAAGAAAAAAGGAGGGTAGTGGATGGGATAGGCGATTTCTAAGGAGGAAAATGAGAAAAGGGGAAGGCATCTGAAATGTAAATAAATAAAATATCCAATAGAAAAATAAAATAAAGCAATAAAATTTGCTCACAGTCAATCCACATACACACAGATACACACACACACACAAACACACACACACACACACAGAGAGAGAAACAAACACATACACTAAAAACGAAAACTGAAAATAAAAACACCATTAAAAAACCCACATAAATTCAGAAACTTCCTATGCATGTATATGTATACATATGCCCTCTAAATGTGTTCAACCTTCATCCCAAGGAATGATTGGGAGCATTCTCTTCTGATAATATGGCCTCAGCCTGTTGAGTTCAATCTGTTTGCTTCTCTGCCTCATTTTGCTTACTTCTGATATAGAAACCCAGAGTACCACTAAGGTCCTCTGGGCCAAAATCCATCCCTCTCCCCACCCATGGCAGTTGGACAAAGAATCATTCTTTTGTGAATACAGATACCCATTAAGCGCATTCCACAGTCAGAATATCCACCAGTGTGTCATGAAACCTTTGGTCTTCTTGGTGTCTGTTGCAAATTCCATGGATGAAACCTCAGTCCTTTGTACTTTGTTGGTATTCTATATGAATCCAACTTAGCCCCAATTTTCTGCTCTCCTATTGATTCATTTCCATCCATCTTTCTTTGACCTCTTCCTTCCAGATTCTGGTTTCCAGGCAGAGATCCTCTCACTGTTTAACTACTGCCATTCACACACCCGGTTCTGTAGAAGAAATAACCATCTGCATCTAGTTTTGACTTAGAGGAAAACTGTCCAGTCCCTGAAGCTCTAGAGCTTCTCAATTCTTTTCTGGATCACAATGGGAGGATCCAGAAGCTACCTATGTTTAACAGACTTTGTTATTCCACATAGTCTTATTGAGCCCTTCCCCAACATGTTCATTTTTATCTTTTGCCTAAAGTTGAAGGATGCCTCAAGCAGCAAGATAAGTCTCTCCATAAGTCCTGCCTGTCATTTAAAGTTTAGACAAATTTTATAGCACACAAAACTAATTCAATTATCCATTTAAATATGGCCAAACTACTCCCCCCATGATATCCATAGCTATATCCAATTCAGAATGTTCAATTTTGACATTCCTAGACAACATGCTCAGATGAGTAAACAAATAGTTTGAAGCCAATTCGTTATGTATTCCTCCAGCTCACTTAACTTTTCTTATCACTGCCATTCTGGTCCTACTTACAAACATCCCCAGAATAGGAACAATACAGGTCAGAAGAACACTGGTGATAAAAGCTATGCTGGGTCTTAATGTCCACTGTTTCTACTGATTTCCATGCCATTTCCCTTAACTGAGATAGGATAGTGGGTTTTTTATTTGGGGGGGGGGTGTTAGTATTCTGTCTAAACTCCACCTCCACAGTTACCTGGCAACAGCCAGGTATGCTCCTCCCCACAGTTACCTGGCAACTGCCAGGTAGGCTGATTCACTATAAAAGGCGCTGCTTGCCCCCTCCTCACTCTCTTCCTCTTCCTCTTCCTCTCTTATTCTCTTCCTCTCTTACTCTCTCTCTCTTACCCTCTGTAAGACCCCCCCCCCCGCAAGGGGACCCTCACCCAAGTCAGGACCTGCTCGCCCCAAGGACACACGAGAGACCTTCTTGATGCAATTGCAGAGGAGGTTTAATGACGAGGGCCCTCGGGCTGGAACATATCTCACACAGTAGATAGAGGTTCCGGCCCTGGACCCAGGGAACTTGGGATATTTATCGGTAGGGGTTGGGGAGATCGGGAAAATTTGGCGCGGTTACATATGATTGGATATTTCAAACATCAGCAACTTGCAGAACTGGCAGAACTTGTAGAAAGTCGGACCTCCCAGAAAAGGGAGGGAGAGAGAAGTAAACACCAGATAGCCCATTACTCACTTGGGCTTGTTTGGACTTGTCTGGGCACGCCCTTGTATGCCTTTATTTTTTGTCACCCTGCCCCTGCAGGGGCTTAATATTTTTATTATGACTATATTTAACAAATTGTTGGTGGTCTTTGCTGACCATGAATTTTTGTTATTGTTACAATGCTGCTTTCAAATTTTGTTCTCACACCTCTTGCCTCTCTGTCCCCTCTCCCACCTTTCTCTCCATGTGGTCATGGCCGGCCTCTACTTCTCTTCTCTCTTATCCTTCCACCTTCTTCTCCCCACCTTTTGCCCTATCTCCTGAATAAACCTCTTCCCCCTTGGAACCGTGTGGTCTGGAGTGGTCTGTTCTGAACTGCGGTCAGACTTCTTAAAACAACTAACAGGAGGGACTTCCTTTGGTCTGCTTTTATTTCTGTCCCAGCAAGCCTTGCTTTTGTTTTAACTTTTCAGTTACTTCTTAGATTTTTCAGGTTTTCTTTCCCATCTACAGACACACAAATTTGTTGTGGTGGTGTAGATCACTCTGATTCGGGTGTCTTTTGAGCATGTATAATATTGGGAAATTATTATATGCTCTTACTTCACTGAATGCTGTCTCTGGAAATGAGACATTGTCTGCCTGCTTTAGACCCAAGCGTGTTTATCTCAGTGTTTCCTCCAAAGTTTCTGACCTGAAAAGAATGTTCTCTTGACTCTGTGACAGAAAGAAGAATAACAACAAAATACCATACACTTAAAAAAAATTCAGTATGTACTTGAGAACTGCTAAGAGGTAACCTATGTCCAAAAGAGGCTACTATTGTTTATGCCATTAAATAAGCTGAGGACAGAGGCAACAAATGGTGAGTTTTTTGTTGCTGTTACTTTATGTGTAATTTAAGTTTGTTTTTATAAATAGAGATGTATATATAAATGTTAAACTGGTGAAATGTCATTACAAATATCTAGCTCTCTAGGTTCCTCATTCTTCCTACTTGGTTTTTGTTTCAAAAATTGTTCCCTCTAATGAGGCCATAGATTTTTTAAAAAGTTCTGGTTAAAAAAACTTTCCTTCTCTTAGGTTCTTTTGTACCATATTAGGAATGCTTTAAAATGTAAGCAAAACTCCAAACAAAAGTTTAATTTAATATTATATTGCTACAGCATTCTAAGTATAGATTCTTAAGTTATTGGTTAATCTTGCTAATAAAATCTGACTTAATACTGTATGTGTAAGTCTTTGCTTACTTTGTTAAAATTTAGCTAACTGGAGAAATTTTGTCATTTAAAGAACTATGTGGGTTTTTTTTATAAATTATACTTAAAATATTGGAAAAAATGATATTTTCAGTTCTCTATTGTTGGCTCCTTGATGGCAGGTATAGGTGAGAGAGAGCTTCCTGGTCCCACCAGATCTCTCTGGAGCTGAGCAGGATGGTAAGTATTGATGGCCCAAAAGAAGCAAGCACACCAAGCCGGGAGTCTTGTCAAAGGCTTTGTCCACAAGGCCCAAATCAGGGCCAAAATGGTGCCCAACATTCAATGAACTACATTTATGACTTAAAATTTATTTTACTATTCAAAAGTTTCAATTCAAAATTGTAATTTTGAAGGCTTAAAATCTTAATGGGGAAAATATAAAGTCTTAATCTTATTAGAGTTACTATTGCAAATTATTAAAGATAATTGAGACATCCAGTTTAATCACTAATTACCTTATCAATTACAAAATTATTTATTATACTCAGAACTATGTTTGTAATAATGCTAAGTACAAAAGTGTTGGGAGCCGACTTTAGTAGAAAGCGGCTAGATCAACTTTGCAGCCATCTGGAACCATATACCCTGATGAAAGACTTGGTTGTCAAAAGCCTATAACAGCTGAAATACACTCTGATAAATATATTGTTTATCCCACATAGCTTGTTTTGCTGTTTAGTGACCTCAGCTGTATGGTAAAGTGTTTTCACCTATGTTCTCCTGCTTGTGTTGATTAAATACCCCAGATTTCCTTTCAATAAAGAGAGAAAAAGGGAGACAGGACGAAAATTAAGACCTGATCACACACCCTGTCTTGTCTCCATTCTTCGCGTTGCTTGCCCCTTCAGCCTCACTCTCTCTCTTGACCAAAACACCTAGCCCCAAAGTGTTGAGACAGAGTGCAGGCCTCAACACAAAAGTAATTTGTTTACAGAAGGAAAATGCTATTAAAATCTCCTATTATATAGTCTTCTGTATATTTTATCAAAGTTAAGCCTAAAGCAAGTAACTCAAAATAAGTTTAAGGTATTTAAACTGTATTTAATATAAAATAATTTTCAAAATCAGATGTATTTGAAAAGCCATGGTTATAAAAAATAGATGCTTGAATAGAGTGGGTATAAATTACTATGTATTTGCATGGCAGAATATTTCTTTGCCCAAGTTGTACCCTTTACCTTGGATGGGACACAGACTAACCAGAATAAATTGCATACTTGCCTTATTATAGGAAAAGGATGCATGTGAATATAAGCACTGTCAGAAGTCTTCATCTCATGTCTCTGGATGTATAGGCCTGACCAGTTATCACTGTGCAGGCCAAACCAAGGAAGCAATGAACAAACCAATGAAATAACCAACCAACCAACCAAACAAACAAGTGAAATAACAAAAATAAAAATAAAACCCTCCTCCATATTTATAGGGAAGATTAGAATATCCTCATGTTTCAAATGACAAGGGTATGGATTCTTTGAAGATCTTAGAGTCTACACTAACAGAACAAACAACAGAGAGACAAATACCAGGTACACTGCCCCCAATGTCTCCCAGACTGACATATGAAGATGCTGTGAACAGGGGAACCTTGTATTTATATGACTTCAATAGTATGTGAGCCACATACTAATGCAATTGGCCATTGTGCCTTTTACCATGGGTTTCAATTCTTCCTCTTAACAAAAGTTAATTCCACCCTAAAAAAAAACTGTTCCATGGTTAAAAAGTGGGTAACAGATAATCTGTCATCTAAGTTACTGTTTTGGGTAGTAATTACTCAGACTGTCCAAGTGGTATTTTTGAAAATCTTGCTAGAAAATCTTATAAACATGACATGATAGAATTCTATTTTTTTTATTACTTAACTTATTTATTTACTTTATCCAGATCACAGCTTTGCCCCTTCTCTCCTTCCTGTCCCTCTTTCACCTCTTCCTTCCCCCTGGTCAACCCCTCCTCTCATTCTCAGAACAAGAAAGGGCTACGATCAATATCAACCAGACTTAGCATATCAAGTTGCAGTAAGACTAGGCACATCTTCCATCAAGGCTAGACAAAGCAGCTCAGTTAGGGAAAAGGGATCCAAAGGCAGGCAGTGTAGTCAGGGATAGCCCCTGCTCCTGTATTAGGAGGCCGACTAGAAGATCCACCTGCACAAGTGTTACATATATGTAGAGAGGATAAGACCAACCCATGTATGCTCTTTAGATGGCTATTCATTCTTTATGAGCCCATATGGGTCCAGGTTAATTGATTCTGTAGGTGTTTGTTTGTTTGTTTCTGGTGACCTTTGCCCTTTCGGGTCTATCAATCTTTCTAGGATTTTCCAAGCTCCATTTAATGTTGGTTGTGGGTCTTTGCATCAGGTTCCATCAGCTGCTGTGAAAGCTCCTCCTCTGATGATTTTGCTAGGATCTTTTCTGCAAGTATTGCAGTATATCAGTAATATTATTTGATGTGGGCACCTCCTCATGGCACAGATCTCAAGCTGGGACAGTTATTTGTTGCCATTCCTCTCAATTCTGTTCTGTTATCCATGTACATCTTGTAGGAAGGACAAATTGCTGGTCTAAGGATTTGTGGCTGAATTGGTGTTGCAGTCCCTCCATTGGAAGTCATGCCTGGTTAACAGGAGATGGCCGTTTCAAGCTCCATATCCCAAATTGCCAGAAGTCTTACTTAGGGGAACCCTCAGATATCTGGGAGCTGTCTTAGTCTTAGGGTTCTAGCTTGCCCAGAGCATTTCCCCACAATCCAATTGTATCTTCAGGTATTCTTTTCCCCGTCCCCCTAATTCACTCCTCTTTTCTCAGCCTCTTCTTTCCCATGATGTCTCACCCATCTACCCTAATACCTAATTTATTTCCCATTCTCAGTGAAATTTAAGTGTCTTCCCATGGATCTTTTTTATTACTTAGTTGCTTTGTTTCTGTGCTTTGTAGCATGTTTATCCTATACTTCATGACTAATATGCACTTGTAAATGAGTACACACCATGTCTATTGTTATGGGTCTGTGTTATGTGACTTAGGATGATTTCTAGTTCCATCAATTAGCCTGAAAATTTCATAATGACGTCATTTTTAATGGCTGAGTACCATTCCAGTGTATAAATGTACCATATATATGTGTGTGTGTGTGTGTGTGTGTGTGTGTGTGTGTGTGTATTCATATTCATTCTTTGGGTGGTGAAAAGCTGCTATGAACAGAGTTGAGCAAAAGTTCTTGTGGTATGCTGGAACTTCTTTTGAGTATATGCCCTGGAGTAGTATTGCTGGGTCTTGACATAGAACCAGTCCCAATTTTCTGAGAAATCACAAAACTGATTTTTAATGTTGTATACATTTGCAGTCCCCACCAGCAATGGAAGAATATTTCTCTCTCCACATTCTTGTTAGCATGAGCTGTCACCTGAATTTTTGATCTTAGCCATTCTCACAGACGTAATTTGGAATCTCAGAGTCATTTTGATTTGCATTTCCCTGGTGATTAAGGGTATTGAACATTTCTCAAAGTGCCTCTTGGCCATTAGAGATTTCATTGAATTCTAGAAAGTCTTAAATTTCTTTCTGTATTTATTACTTGAGTGGTGAGTTATTCAGATTCCATGGGTTTATAGGTTTCTATTGTTGGTTTAGCTTTAATTCATGGTAGTCTAATAAAGTATGGGGGGGCTGGGTGGTTATCTCAGTTTTCTTGTGTCTGTTAAGATTTGCATTGAGGCACAGCATTATGATCAGTTTTGGAGAAGGTTCCTTAAGGTTCTGAGAAGAAGGTATATTTTTTGGTATTCAGGTGGAATATTCTATAGATATATGTTATGTCTGTTTGAGTTAGTTAGTTTGTTAGTTCAATGTTTGCTCTCCTTAGTTTCTGTCTATATGACCTGTCTACTGGTGAGAATGAAGAACTGAAGTTTTCCACTATTAAAATTTGTGGCTCAATATGAGATTCATTCTGTAATAATGTTTCTTTTACAAATGTGGGTGACCTTGCATTTAGGCCATAGATAGTCATAATCTATGATCTTGTAGGATTTTTCTTCTGATTAGTGTGAAGTATCCATCATGTCTTTGGATAATTTTTACTGAAAGTCTATTTTATTAGATATTAGAATATATTAGTATATATTATAATAGATATTAGATATTAGTACAGCTTCTTGGAAAACCCTTTTCCATTCCTTTACTCTGAGGTAATATTTATCTTTGAAATTGAGGTTTGTTTTGTGTATGCAGTAGAATAATAGATCATTTTTCATATCCATTTTGATAGTATGTGTCCTTTTGTTGAGGAATTAAGATTTTTTTGTGTTATAAGATATTAATTTCAATGATTGTTAATTCCTGTTATTTTGCTGTTGTTTGTGGTGGTAGTTTGTGTGTGTGTGTATATGTATGTGTGGTTTTGCTGCTAAGAAATTATTTGCTGTGTTCTCTAGGATTAATTAACTTCATTGTGTTGAAATTTTTCTTCTAGTATCTTCTGTATAAACGGATTTGTGAATAAATATTGTTTGAATTTTTTCATGGAATATCTTATTTTCTCCATTATTGTGATTGAAATAGCTGGGTATCATGTCTGGGCTGGCATGTATTGTCTTGTTGCGCGCACCTCCCGTGTCCCCTCTGCCCATGGAAGAGAAACACGAGAGGCAGAATTCGGGTATCACCAGAGCGAGGCTTTAATCTGTATCAGCAAACGTGGAAAACGCGGAAGGGCTGAAGACAGGAAGAGGCACAGCTTAAATACACCCTAGAGTGACGTGTTCATTTCTGATTGGCTGTTCACTCATCACCCAATATTACGCCTTGGGATTGGCCAGTGACTTTGGCAGGCTTTCTGCCTCTGCAGCTGCGCAGTTAATTGTTTACTAGTGGGAGGACACGATGTCCGCGCCATCTTGGAATGGCGGATACGGACATGCTCACTACGGCTCCCAACATTGTCTGTTGGAGACTAATATAAATATGCATAGGCTCTTCTGACTTTTAGCATCTCTTTTGAGAAGCTGGGTGTAATTCTTTCAGGTCTGCCATTGTATGTTACTTGGCCTTTTCACCTTGATCCTTTCAACATTTTTTCATTGTTCTGTACATTTAGTGTTTAGATTACTAGATGGTGGGAAGATTTTCTCTGTTGCTCCAATCTATTTGGTGTTCTGTAGGCTTCTTGTACATTTATAAGCATCTCTATTTTTAGGTTAGGGAAATTATATTTTATGATTATGTTGTAAGTATTTTCATAGCCTTGGAGCCAAAATTTTCTTCTTCTATTCCTATTTCTCTTATGTTTGTTCTTTTTATAGTGTCCCAAACATACTGGATGTTTTGTGTCAGAAACTATAGATTTAACATTTTCTTTCACCAATTTATCAAGTTTTTCTATATTATCTTCAATTCCTGAGATTCTCTCTTCAATCTCTTAATTTCTGTCGGTGATTTCCATAGTTTCTGTTTTCTTACCTAGTTTTTCCAAATCCAGAATTTCATCTGAGTTTAAATTATTGCTACTGTTTGCATTCTCATGTCTTGAACTGTTTCATTCATTTCCTTTCCTCTGTTGGTTGTGTTTTCATGTATTTTTATGAGGGATTTATTCATTTCCTCTTTAAAGGCCCCTATCATCTTTATAAGATTGAATTTAAGGACATTTTATTGTGCTTCAGCTGTATTAAGATATCGATAGCTTGCACTATAGGATAGTTGGGCTCTGCTGGTGCCATATTGCCTGTCTGCTGTTGATTGTGTTCTTAAGCTGGCCTTCAGACATCTGTGATCTGCAGCTATTATGGGTTTAGATGCTGATTTATCATTGTTGGATAGGTGTTGTGTGGATATTTTTTTCTTTTCTTTCTGTTTCTTTTCTGTCTTCTAGCCTGGATGGCCTGTGGTTCTGGTGACTACTTAGTCTCTAGTCCAGTAGGATGTCTCCTCTGGGTTTTTAGGGTTTTTTTTTTTTTTTGTTTGTTTTTGGTTTTTTTTTTTGTTGGTTTGTTTTTTTTTTTTTTTGTTTTTTGTTTTTGTTTTTGTTTTTTTTTTTTTGGCTTATGTGGCCTCTGGGGTTTTGGATGCTAATTTTGCCTCTAGCTTTCCTAGTACCAGGGTCTATGGTGTCATAGTGACCTCCAGTAAAGCAGGCAAAATTGTGGACAAGGAAATGTAATGGAGGAGACAAGGTTTATTTTGTATGTGTTGGGTATTACTTTGAGGAACTTAGCAGGCAAGGGCCTGGAGTTGGGAATCATGGTTCTGACCTGGCTGTCCCTGTATGCCTTTAGAAGGATTCTATTTCTTTCTTTCTTTTTTTCCTTTTTTCTTTTTTTTTTTTTCAAGACAGGGTTTCTCTGTAAAGCCCTGGCTGTCCTTGAACTCACTCTGTAGATCAGGCTGGCCTTGAACTCAGAAATCTGCCTGCTTCTGCCTCCCAAGTGCTGGGATTAAAGGCATGCACCACCACCACCTGGCTTCTTTTTCTAAATTGGAGATTAGATGCATAATTTAACCAGCTTCTTTTACAAAGTTGCTCATTCCTTATGCAGGAACCCTATTAATAAACTGCTATTTCAGTTACCTTATTTTCCCTTTTTAATAAAAAATTAATTAGATATTTTATTTACATTTCGAAGGTTAGTTCCATTCCTGGATTCCTGGTTTCCCCTCAAAAAAACAAAACAAAACAAAAAAAAAACCCAAAAAACAAAAAAAAAAACCCCAAAAACCCTATTCCATCACCCCTCCTTCTGCTTTTATGAGGGTATTCCCACCCATCCAAACACTCACACTTTCCCATCCTGCCATTCCCCTACACTGGGGCATCTAGCCTTCACAGGACCAAGGGCCTCTCCTCCCATTGATGCAACAAGGTCATCCTCTGTTACTACACAGCTGGAGCCATGAGTCAAGCCATGTGTACTCTTTCATTGGTAGTTTAGTTCCTGGGAGCTCTGGGGCATTTGGTTGGCTTATATTGTTGTTCCTCCCACAAGGCTGCAAACCCCTTCAGCTCCTTCATTCCTTTCTCTAACTCCACCATTGGGGACCCAGTGCTCAGTCCAATAGTAGGCTGCAGGTATCCACCTCTGTATTTGTCAGGCTCTGCCACAACTGATCAGGAGACTGCTATATCAGACTCCTGTCAGGAAGCACTTCTTGGCATCCACAACACTGTCTGGGTTTGGTGACTGATATGGGATTGATCCCCAGGTGGGGCAGTCTCTGGATGGCCTTTCCTTCAGTCTCTGCTCCACACTTTGTCTCTGTATCTCCTCTCGTATTTTGTTCCCCCTTCTAAGGAGAACCGAAATGTCCACACTTTGGTCTTACTTCTTCTTGATCTTCATGTGGTCTGTGAATTGTATCTTGGGCATTCTGAGCTTTTGGGCTAATATCCACTTATCAGTGAGTGCATAACATTTGTGTTCTTTTGTGATTGAGTTACCTCACTCAGGATGATAGTTTTTAGTTCTATCCATTTACCTAAGAATTTCATGAATACATTATTTTTAATAACTGAGCAGTACTCCATTGTGTAAATGCACCACATTTTTTTTTTTTTTTTGTATCCATTCCTCTGTTGAAGGACATCTGGTTTTTTTCCAGCTTCTGGCTATTATAAATAGGGCTGCTATGGACATAGTGGAGCATGTATCGTTGTTATATATTGAAACATCTTTTGGGTATATGCCCAGGATTCATATAACTGGGTCCACAAGTAATACTATGTCCAATTTTCAGATTGACTTCCAGAGTGACTGTTCCAGCTTGCAGTCCCACCAACAATTGCTCTTTCTCGACATGCTTGCCAGCATCTGCTGTCACTTGAGTTTTTGATCTTAGCCATTCTGACTGGTGTGAGATGGAATCTCAGGGTTGTTTGATTTGCATTTCCCTGGTGACTAAGGGTGTTGAACAATTCTTTAGGTGCTTCTCAGCTATTCAGAATTCCTCAGTTGAGAATTCTTTGTTTAGTTCTGTACAGCATTTTTAATAGGTTTATTTGGTTCTCTGTAGTCTCACTTCTTAAGGTCTTCATATATATTAGATTTTAGCCCTCTATCAGATGTAGGGTTGGTAAAGATTTTTTCCCAATCTTTTGGTGGCTGTTTTGTCCTCTTGACAGTGCCTTTTGCCTTACAGAATCTTTGCAATTTTATGAGATCCCATTTGTCAATTCTTGATCTTAAAATATAAGCTATTGTTGTTCTCTTCAGGAAATATTCCCCTGTGCCCATGTGCTTGAGGCTCTTTCCCACTTTCTGTTCTATTAGTTTCAATGTATCTGGTATTTTTTGGGTGGAAGCCCTTGATACACTTGGACTTGAAGTTTTTTTGAAGGAAATAAGAATGGGTCGATGTCCATTTTTCTACATGTTGGCCACCATTTGTTGAAATGCTATCTTTTAGGTATCTTTTCGGACCAGTGAATGTTTCCTCCTGTTACTTTTGTTGTCAGGCATGAAATTATGTTTGCGTGGCTATCCTATCTTGTTTAGGTTTGTTGAAAAAGATTACTTTCTTGCTTTTCTTGAGTGTAGTTTTCCTCCTTGAATTTGAGTTTTCCATCTATTATCCTTTGCAGGACTGGATTTGTGGAAGGATATTGTGGAATATCTTGGTTTCTTCATCTACAGTGATTGAGGCTTTTGCTAGGTATAGTAGTGTGTGCTAGAATTTGTGTTCTCTTAAAGTCTATATTATACCTGCCCAGGATCTTCTGTTCTTTAGACTCTCTGGTGAGAAGTCTGGTGTAATTCTGATAGGTCTGCCTTTATATGTTACTTGACCATTTCCCTTACTGCTTTTAATATTCTTTGTTTTCTGCACTTGGTGTTTTGATTATTATGTAACAGGAAGAACTTCTTTTCTGGTCCAATCTATTTGGGGATCTATAGGCTTCCTGTATGTTCATAGGCATCTCTTTCTTTAGGTTAGAGAAGTTTTCTTCTGTAATTTTGTTGAAGATATTTACTGGCCTTTTAACTTGAGACTCTTCATTCTCTTTTTTACCTATTATCCTTAGGTTTGGTCTTCTCATTGTGTCCTTGATTTCCTGGATGTTTTAGGTTAGGAGTTTAGTAGTTTTTTTGCATTTTTCAATTTCTTTGACTGTTGTGTCAATGTTTTCTCTGGTATCTTCTTCACCTGAAATTCTTGTATCACTTGTATTCTGTTGGTGATGCTGTGTCTATGACTCCTGATCTCTTTCCTAGGTTTTCTATCTCCAGGGTAGTCTCGCTTTGAGATTTCTTTATTGTTTCTACTTCCATTTTTAGATTCTGGATGGTTTTGTTTAATTTCTTCACCTGTTATTTGTGTTTTCCTTAAATTCTTTAAGGGTTTTTTTTTGTGTTTCCTCTTTAATGGCTTCTACTTGTTTACCTGTGTTCTCCTGTATTTCTTTAAGGGAGTTATTTATGTCCTTCTTAATGTCCTCCATCATCATCATGAGATGTGATTTTAAATCTGAATCTTGGTTTTACAGTGTGTTGGGGTATCCAGGATTTGCAGTGTTGGGAAAACTGGGTTCTGATGATGCCAAGTAGCTTTGGTTTCTGTTACTTAGGTTCTTGCTCTTGCCTCTCCCCATCTTGTTATCTCTTGCTATTTCTGACTGGAGCATCTTCCTTCTGTGGGCTTGTAAGCCTGTGACCTTAGGTGTGTCAGCACTCCGGATAAGACCATGTCCCTCCTGGGTGGAGTTTGAGTGTGGAGGACTATGGGACAGTCTTAGCTCCTGTGCGCAGATTGCTACCAGAAGGATCCTGTTCCCAGCTGCTCCACTGTTCCTGTGACCTGTGTGCTTCTGTCCAGTCCCACTTTGGACAGTTATTGAAATGAAAATAGTAATCTTACTTCTGAGCTTAGGAGTGAAAGCACTCCTGGGAGACCAGCTCTTTCCTGGTGGCATTTGTGTATGGAGCTTTGTGGAACAGCCTTAACTCCAGGGTACAGATGGAGATGGGAAGCTACCTTATCTTTCTACAGAACTCTGATATATGGTCTCATCAGTTTTACAAATATATTTAATCTTGCTAAACAAAACTTATGCTAACTTTGTCTCTTAATGTCACCCTCCCAAGGTTGTACAGTTTTTACCTCCTGACTTTTGTTCTGGAACTTTGTCATCTGTTGAGTTTTATTGTGGCCTGTGGTTGTACCCTCGTGGCAAGAATTTTACCTTCTGTTGCCCTTTTCACATTATACATTTTGTCAATTTATAAAGAAATCTGCACTTTAAACCCTAAAAGCAGTTTGGGAAATCTCTGAAGTGGGGCTCCAACTACATCCAACTTAATTTTTTTTTCCTCTCTGTGCACTGTTTTCAGATGAGAGCTAAGACAGCTGGAATCATCCCCGTTTTAACATAAATTAATCTCTCCATCTCACTAGATGTCAAAAAACTTGAGAGAAATTTAAGATGAACTTAACTCACTAACAACCAACTCTATTAATTGGCTGTTGCAGAATTCTATGACTAGATCTGATGACTGCTAAGGATGGGGTTTATGAACCACTCCACCAAGTATGCTGCTTCTACATCAACAACTCATAACTACTTTGCAATGAAGACCAAAGACAGTGACTAACCAAAAATTCAACAATGAGATTCCTTCTATGTAGTAGCTTTTAGTTCCCTACTAGTCTGACTTCCCCCATTCTTTTCCTTCTTATTATCCTCGTATTCATATTTTACCCTGTCTTTTAATAAGTAGGCTTCCCTTTATATTCAAAAGGAAAGTATCCATTTAAGGTTTCTCAGTGGCTGTCACTCTACAACATCCACTTGTACAAACGTGATAAGGCTACAGGTACTAAGTACCCATCTTAGTCAGATTAAGAAAGACTTGACCTTGGTATAACAAAGCCGTATCATTCTACAGAATCAAATAGATTCCCTAGCTGCAATGGTCTTCCAAAACCACTGGGGACTGAATTTAATGATTATAGAAAAAGAAGGCTTCTATGCCTTCTTAGGTGAAGAATGTTGTTTTTATACAAACCAATTCAAGTTAGTACATGGAAATGCTAAGTAATAATTAACAAGAATAAAACAGAGAAACAGGTGACAATACTTTCTTGAAGGATACCTGTCCCCTTGGCATACCTACTCATGATGATTGTCCTAACTTTATTTTTTGTCCTTGCCTTTTGAACTGTCTCATCAAGTTCCTCCAACAAAGACTACAAGATTTTGCAACCCAGAAGGTCACTGAGCTCCTCATGTCTCAAAACTAATAGCCTCTATCCAACCTGAAATATTTTTTTATAGTCCTGAGTTCATCTGTTTAATTCCATTTATCCTTTCCCTTACATGATTATAGGTCAGAACAATCCCATAATAGCTGAATGAGATTTAGTGTAATATATAGCAGACACATGCTCAGACACATTTTAACATCATTCACTCAACTAATACCCATAATAACTATTGAATAACTATTTCCCAGCCCTGTGTTGTTCTTTGAATTTGTTTGCAAACATTATAAACATTAGACTTTAGAGAGGACTCAATTAGGTTCTTTCATGCTTACCATACAATAATTTGGACCATCAGCACTCATGGAAAACAGTGGGCATACTGGTGGATCCCTGCAATTCTAGTACTGAAGAGACAAAGGGGGTTCCTTAGAGCTTCATGGCCAGCAAGTCTTTCTAAGTTGATGATCTTCTGGTTGAATGAGAAGCCTTGACTCAAATAAACAGAGAATGGTTGAAGAAGACAGTCAACATAGACTTCTGATCCCCACATGTGTGCAAACATATATGTACTCACATATGACCACACACAAATGCATATACCACAAAGACATAAAAGTAAAATGTATGATAGTTATTTAAAAATATATATACCTCACCAAGGACTTTGAAAGTAAGATATAATTATACAGTTTCTCACCCCTTTCTTTCCTAATACTTCCTGTGTAACCTTTCTTGCACTCTCTAAAATTCATTGCCTCTTTTTATTTGTTGTTATATATCCATTCATAAATTCATAAATACAACCTGTTCAGCACACATAATATTAATTATATGCATATGATTTCAAAGGTTGACTACTGGCATTGAGTAAGTGGTTGAGGTCTCTTTCCTGAAGAAGCCTATTTCTGCTGCCAGATTTTTTTTTTGTTGTTGTTAATGATCATTGTTATTTTGCCTGCATACCTATCTGTGTGAGGATGTCAGATACTCTGTAACTAGAGTTACAGACAGTTGTGAGCTGCCATGTGGGTTGGAAAAAACAAGCAGTGCTCTGAGTTGCTAAGCTATTTCTCTAGCCAAGGTGACAGTATTCTTTAGTTGCCTATAACACTTTGTTTAGGTTTGGGACCCCATTAGATTTTTAAATGCTGTGTCAGCACATCTATTGCAATTGTTCTTTTCTTCGAGTTTTCTTTAGGTGATCAAGTTGATGAGACTTCATGGTTATGGCCTTTTTGTCATTCGGTGGGGAAAAAAAAAATCACTGCAAACTTTTACTCCTCTTGCTCTTACAAACTTTCTTCCCCATCTTCTACAATGATAATTAAGCTTTAGGTGCTAGGGTTGTGTTGTGTTGATTCAGTTGGGGCTGAGTATCACTTGCTCTTCAGTTACTATGGCTGTAAAGGTATACTATGACTTAAGACGTTTTAGAGGGTTAGTCCATGATTATCATGGTTGATGGTTGGAAAGAGACAGGAATATACCTAGAGCTGGACCTGAGAGAAAGAAACATTTCAAGGGGGGGGGGGCTGAGCTTCCTCTGAACTTTTGAAACAACAAAGCTCATCCCTGGTGACACATGTTATCCAACAAAGTTACAGCCACTTCAGCAAGGCCACATTTCCTATACCTTCTTAAAGAGTTCTACTCCATGGAGACTCAGCATTTAAATATAGCCTATGGGGCCATTTTCATTCATACATCATAAAGATAAGAGAATTTTCAATCTGTCCTTATCCCATACCCAAACAGAGAAGTTACTTGAAGAAGGAGGTTTCATCCATGGTAAGAGTGCTTGACAAATATTCTCCTGTGCAATTGTTGTGGTTGTTGTTAAAAACGAACATGAGAGGTAACTGTCTCTAGACTATGCAGTTTCCCACTACCTTTTCTTCACCAATATAATTTTAGCCCAGTGTTTAAGGCATAAAACGTGGCATATTTTAACTTATAATGTTTTTTATTGTAATAAACAATTGATCCACAAAATTATTCTAAGCTAGCTTGGAGAGATAAATGATGTTGAACTTTTCATACTTCCAAGTTCACAAATCCAAACCAAACAGTGTTGGATAAGCATAGATCAACGGGAAAATACTCAAAGTCGACCAAGATTACCAACAGAGTGAAAGACCATCTAGTGGCAGGAAAGTTTGGAAAATAACAGACAACATCCTTCTGTTTTTATAAGACTCTATAGAATTTACCATAAAACTCTTAGATTTAACAAACACAGGAAAGTTGTACTATACAAAAATCAACATGAAAAAGTAAGTATCATTTATATACCTTGCAATCTTGCTGAAAAAAATAAATTAAGGAAAACATTTTCTTTGCAACACTTCCCCTGTAATGTGCCAGGTAACAAATCATAACAAGAAGATAGACTTGGGACAAATGATTGCATATTAACAAATCACGGTGGCAAAACTGATAATCCACATGCAGAAGAATGAATTAAACCTTATACCATCTACCACGTACAAAATGAACTCAAAATGTGTCAAAGATATTATTATTATTAACATATAGCTGCTTTTTCAATTAATTTTTACAAGTAATTTATTTTATTTTTCTCTTTCAATTAAGATTTTTTAAATTCACAGATATTTTAAAATGAAAATTTGTAGACAGAGAATCATGTTAAGTGTTAAATATTCTACTTCTAAATATTCCAATATACAGGAAATTGGAAAATTTTTGTTAAATTAAATAGAAGAAAACCTCATATGAAAATTTCAATTGATTAAAATGAAAGTTATTCTTGCCACCTAGTCAGCACAAGCCATATATCGTGTTTGAAGCTCTCCAGTTATCTTATTCTTCAGAATCTCTAGAAAGCCTGATAAAGTTTGAAAGGCTTTGGAGAATGAGGGAAAAAAAGAAAAAATAAGTCTGTTTTGAGAAACTGAAAATTGAACTCTCTCAGCTCTGAGTGTAGTTACTTCAAAAAATACTGCCAAACAGAATATTCTGTTTGATACGTCTTTGCTTACATAGTCTTTGGCAATCTAGAGATCCTCTTGGTATTTGATCAAAGTGAAATACCTCGCTGGAGGACCTGCTGGCTGCTGTGGGTCACTGTACACAGAGCAGCCTGCAGAAAATCTGGGCAGAGGAGCTACTATGCATGAGTCTTTGTAGCCTAATTGAAAACAGTGAATTTAGGCTTGAGAAACATATTTTTGTCCTAAATACAAACAAAACAAACTTATATGACCAACACTTAAGTTGATCTATCAAATTATGGGCCTCTTCAAAACTGGAAATGTAGAAACAGAAGACTTGTTAAAATGCAGCAAAGACTGTTCGTGTTCACCAAGTGTCTGCACATGTCCCACATACAAATCAGCACAGTATTCCTCATATTCAAGACACCAGAAAAAAGCACCTTATATGACCTTCTGAAAAATGGAATTAGTCAAATTCCCAATCAGGACTGTAGTATAAAACCCCTTTCATGCAAGGAACACAGTCACCTTTCCTTTGCTAGTTTGTAATGAATTTCATCTTGTTTCCATATTCCTGCTCCAGCTGTCTGGAGCTATAAACTAGGTTCCCTGTCTTGCTCAGGGCAACAGTTGTTTTCAGATGAGATGTTTTTCAATTCATTAACAGCCAAGAAAAGCCAATTAGGTTATGTAATAAGATAAACCGTAGCTGTATCTTTTCAGTACACCAAGCTATGAAATAGAAATAAAGCATATTATGATTTCAAATGATTAAATAAACAAAACATAAATGTATGTACATATAATAGTTATTATTTGGTGAGAGGTACTTCAGGTCGTTGTAAATGTTTTAGAGTTGAAAATAAAATCAGATTATTAAAAGTAATCTAAAAAAAATTTCACTAAATATCTTGTAAATGAAGTTTTTTTCCTCAATGAATGAAACATTGCTCTTTTGAAATTTCATTGTATAAAATGACAGTTGTTTGACAACCACAACAGAGGAGTGACTATGTTATCATTACATGATGCTGAAGGTGGGCATCTGTGTCTTATCCCCAGGTACAGTTTCTGTTTGTTTGTTTGTTTGCTTTACCATGACTTATATATGCTTTAAAACAGAATGGTTCTTGATTTCACAGCTAAAGCTATTTCAGTTTTCAGGAAAGGATAATATTTTACAATTTAAAAAAAATACCATATAAATATTGCAGAGGATAACATATGGTGCTAGACATTTTACATAATCAGCCCCAAGATAGGATAAACTAGTCATGTGTAACCAGCAGATGTGTGCTTACAACAAACACACTTTGCAAGCCTCTGCCTCCCACAAGATGCTCAGGGATTAGATATTTGCAGACATTGGCTTGAATTTGTAACATCACTCAGGGTGACAATAATGGCAGACAGAATGTTTTTAAAGTACTTAATCTCTGCAAAATGTCAGACTGTACCTTTTCACATGTTTAGCAGGAACATTCCTACTGTGTACAATACTTAAGTGTTAAAACAGAATGAGGAAGGAATAAGATTCAAGTCTACATCTGCCTCATGATCATCATCCACTTTGACCTTAATTTAGTCACAGTGAAAATCTGACAGATACTGGAAATAAGCAATTGCTTGACATATTGGGAACACTTTGACTTGACAGAATTGAACAACAACAAAAATAATATTTTCTTTAATAATGTGAGTTGTCAGTGAACACAGTTTGACACTGACCCCTTGCATTTATTGTTCACTCAGGACAGTTTGGGGCAGTGCTGATTTCTGGCAGGAGTTTTAGTTTTATAAGCCAACTACTCAGACTTAGATAATAAAACTGGCATATCTGCAGTTGAAACAGATAAGCTTGGTGTCATGACTGCCACCGTAGGTAAGATTTTGCTTGGTTGTGCCACTTCAAAGCTGAAATGAGTCTCCAGGATGGTCAGTCCTAGCAAATGCACCTAAACAACCATTTCCTCTGGCCAGCTGTTCATTGTGGATCCCACAGACATTCACAATTACTCAGAAAAGGCAGTCACGTTCTCTGTCTAAAAGAAAGTTTGTTTCAAGAAAGAATGGTGTATAAGTTCCACAATGAATGATTCGTCATGATGAAAACAAAGAATTGTTTGACACTGACAAAGAAGTTTTCTGAATAGAAAAAGGAAAAAAGGAAGGAAAAAAGGAGGAAGGGAGGAAGGGAGGAAGGGAGGAAGGGAGGAAGGGAGGACAGGAGGAAGGGAGGAAGGGAGGAAGGGAGGAAGGGAGGAAGGGAGGACAGGAGGAAGGGAGGAAAGGAGGACAGGAGGAAGGGAGGAAGGGAAGAAGGGAGGAAGGGAGGAAGGGAGGAAGGGAGGAAGGGAGGAAGGGAGGAAGGAAGGAAGATAGATCCTAATTTCTTGCTGAAGAACTGGGAAAAAATAAATTCAGACAAATTTTTTTCTCATTTTAATGAAGAAATATAATCAGCTACCAAATGAGAAAGAACTAAAGACAAATACTTCTATGTATCTTAAATTACTTGCAGCTCCTTGTGTAAGTCTATGGCCAACTGCAGTTTTCATCAGTGGTTCTAATGTTTTTATCATTTTATCATGTTCTAAATTATGTAAGACTTTTCATATCAGCACACAAAGGTTGATTACATATTCAATGAATAGAATCATCTTTATACTGCTCCCTTCGGACAAAATCAGGACATTTCATAGGTCTACCAGTTGTCACAACGATTGAAAACAGTAGAATACTCCATCATACAGAGTGAATGAAAATACTAAATTCTATGGGACATCTACATTTTTGTCTCATTCAAGTTATGAGTAAAATTGAACATAGTGATTGTGTTCTTAAGATCTGGAAGTAGCCTAAAATACATAGCATTGACTAAAGTGATTAGTATTACATATTTTATCCCAATGATAACTAATGAACAGAAGAAATTTGAACAGTACATAAACATTCTTGTAAGAAGATTGATCTTAAAGGATGGTATGCCCAAGGAAACACAAAACTAGTTAGGTCACTAAGTATTTAAAAATAATGATAACAACTCAATGATATTAACAGATAACCGTAGATGGTAAAGTAAATTTTAAAGGAAAATACTTTTTTAAAGTATCAAAAAGAAGCCAAATATATTGTAGTTGGAAGATCCTGCTCCCACTGCAATCATGTGACATGCTGCAGGTTGAGGCTAAACACCCAGCAATGACAATTTTTATGAAAGCTTTCCTGGAAGTTGTTCAGATGCATTCACATTTTCTCAGTAAGATCCCAGGCATAGAGACAGAGCTCTCTGGTAAATTCAAAATGTAAGTCCTTCAGTTAATTTATAAATTCCTTAGGGCTATACAATTATCAAGTATATGTACAAGGGACTTCACAGCATTGATTGGGAAACATGAGTCATCAATTCTTATGTATTACTAATAAGCTTAAGCTTTTATTATTTTGCTTTCCCACAGCTTTTGTGGCAAAGAAAATGGGCAATGTCAAAAATTCCTACAATATTCCACTAGGAAGTGCTATCATAGACACCTGAATATATTTGTGATTTAGAAAATTCAAGTACACTCAGGAAGCTTAATAACTGGAATCACTAGAAATACATCAACTTCAGGGTCATGGTTCTGGTCAAATGATACTTTATAACTTAAGCAACGAACATGGTTTTCATTTTATATTTTTTTATTTCCCCATTATTTTATACGTGTCTTTAAGAAAATAACTTGAATTCTGAATAAAGATTGAATCCATGAATATATTTCAAAGCCTTTTAAATGCATAGTAATGTAAAATTTCCTAATCTTCTCACACTTAGGTCTTGTTAATATATTATGAGATATCAGCATGATGTAAAAGAAATATCTACTTTCCTATAGTATATTATTGATAGAAAGCATTCTCACATATTCAAAAAAAAATAAGTGTTATGAAGGAAATGAGGCTGCCAAAATGACTCAGTGGGTAAAAGTGCTTGCCACTATGGCCAAAGACCAGAATTTTATCTCCAGTAGCCACATATTTAAAGGAGAAAATGGTCTTGAACATTTTTTTCTAGCATCCATATGGCTGCATGGTACTCACAATTACAGGAACAGGTGAGTGCATATGGGGTTGTAGGGACGGCTGAGAAGTTAAGAGTTACTCTTCTAGAGGACCAAAATTTTATCATAAGTATCTCTAATGTGGATTCCAAGCATATATAATTACAGTTTCAGGGTATTTAGTACCTTCTTCTGAACTCTGCAGACGCCAGGAACTCATCCTGTGCACATACATACACGCAGGCAAAACAACAACACACAAAAATTAATAGTTAAAACAGTGTAAAAGGGGAGAGATGGTTGTACAAATGTATTTCAGGAGGGAACAGCATAAAATTACAACTTTTAGTAAACAGTGATATTTTTGTATTTTTAAGTAATTTATAATATTTTAAATGAAATTATTTTTGTTTCTCCCCAAACATTTAGAAAACTGCTACTAATGTATTTAAAACACATGCTTGTTGTGGTAAATCTCCAACCCAAATAGGACTGGTCAAAGAAAACACAACTCAATAATTATGAACATATTCTGCAAGCCTAGATTGGGCAGATTAACCACTACACTACTTTATTTCCTAGCTATGAGACCCTTTTAACTTGAGGATTTTCCAGACCTTGCATCTGTCCTTCTACCCCCTGCTTCCCAGTTGTCCTCCTCCATCATCCCCCAATGTCTTCTCTCTCCTCCCTCTCTTCCTATCAATCTTTATCAACCTTTATTTCTCCACCTCCCCTTCTTCTACCCCATCACTGGCTCAGCCTTTATTTTACAAATTAAGATGGGCAGAAAGTTCACTAGAATTCACCTGTGTACTGATTCACTCCTCCTCTGAAGCCCTTTCCAGGAAAGGGGAATTAACATCAAAATACTAGGCCAAGGCCGAGGCAATCCATAACACATGCCATAGTTAAGTTTAAAACAACAACATGTGATTATATGTTTCTGAAGAATATAATTAAATTTTTTATATAACCTCATGTAAGAATAGATTAAAATATATTATGTAGAATAATAATGTATTATTTATATTTTCCAATGTTCCATATATATCTATTATAAGATATAATATAAAGCTCATAAATATGCTGTCCTAAATATTGCACCAACAACAAATCCTGTGCCAATAGACCATCTTGTTATTAAAGTTTATGTAGCACTTCATTGCAAACATGCTTACAAAAACGGAAAATCAATATTATAAAACTAAGTAAAATATACAGATCATCATTCATTTTTAAGTAACTTAAATGATGTAGTTCTTTTGCTCTCTATTGTTTGAAGGTTAATATAATCCAGTAATTCCATGTATTTGTATAAAATTTGGAATGATATATTGCATGTTCTCCTTTATTGCTTTAGTTCATATGTGTCATCAATGTATTAATTTATCTTTAGGAAAATTTTTTATTAATAAATCATTTCCTAAACACTTGGTATGTCTTTCTCCAATAATCATTTCCTACACAATTTTAAGGGCTCCATCATTTTACTATTTTGGGGCGTATATGTAGGAACACAGTATGCCATTCATCGTGCTAACTATTGAAAGCAGATCTCAACGAGATGTGAACAATTCCTTAACATACTAAAAAGGAAGCTAAGATAGAATTTAACTCTCTTAACAGTTTGCATTCTCTGAAGCACTGCAAGGAATTAGTATTTACGTTCTCGAGCCTTGGGAAGACCATGGTGGACTTGTAAATCTGAGCAGAATGTTTTAGAGGACATAGAAATATATTAGGACATATTTGACTAACAGTGTTTTGGTTTAGAATAGTAATTGTTAAAATTAAATGATGATATAATAAAATACTTGCATATAACAATAATAAACTATGGAATTTATACAGTCGTTACAGAGGGATTAAACAAAATGACATTTAAAATTTTTGTAATAAGAACCACATTTGAGGATTATAACTTTGAATGTGTTTTAGCCTAAAGCAAGCTAGCTATTCAGATATTCTGTTGGCTTCTCATCATTAAAAAGTCATCACTTAAGTTCACATATATGATTATTCCTCTGTTTTCTTTGATACATACATATTGCCAACAAAATATAAAATATTTAAAATTATTAATATAAAACATTGTTATTTCAAGCAGTTACCTTTAGATCTGTTGCCTTACATTGCAGCCTTACACAATTGAATAGGAAAGCAAAAGCATTAAATGAAAGAGAAACAGGGTGTCTATTAACTTCACTAATGACTAAATGTTGCTTTATTATATGGAGAATTGCATATCAAAATTATATTTAACCATTTTCTTATATTTAGTAACTGAATCTTATTTAGTATAAAATGTATATTTTTTATGATGTTTCCTGATGGAACTAGTTATCAGATCAGAGGGATATTTCATTTCAATTCACAAAGTAGAACAAATTACATATAGACTATTAACTTTAAAAAGGTAGTTTCTAATGTAAGAGAACAATTGAATTGTGAAAGTTTATTATAGTTAAATTCTTACATGTTTTATTTTTATCTTTTGTTATTTTTAGGATACACACACAGACACAGACACAGACACAGACACACACACACACACACACACACACACCACAACACTAGAGAATAAGCCAAACTAAGAAAATTAAAGTTTTCTATAATAAAAACTCAGATTCTCATTCATTGAAAATTGAATGTTGCTAAAAAGGGCTCTTCCATCCAAAGTCATCCAAAGATATAGGACAATCCCAGAGCACTAAGACACTTCTTCAAACACACACACACACACACACACACACACACACACACACACACACACACAACTAAGGATAGGAGAAGCAATCCTAAAGAAGAAACATTGTGCCAGGTTAATGCCACACTTGATTTCAAGTTATACTACAGATCCTTTATGTACACAAACACTATGTATTAGCACAAAAACATATAGATGAATAAAATAAAATAGGAGTCCTAGATATAACTCTATTTACCTACAGCCACTTGCCCTTTGGGGAAAAATGATAAAACCTATACATTGGGGAAAAAAGATAATATGTCCAAAAAGTACTGCTTGAAAACCTGTCTTCCACCATGCAGAGAAATAAAACTAGATCTATCCTCCTTACCTTGCATGAAAATCCAACTGCAAAATGAGTAGGGAACATTAATATGCCACCTGATGCCCTGATTCAGCTGGAAGTAAAAGTTGTCAGGAGCCATCTAGGAAAGTCTTCAATATTATTAATCATCAGATAAGTGTAGAATAAAACTACTTTATGATTCTATGACACCAGAGTCATAAGGACTATCAAATAGAAATTAGAAGACAGAAAATGCTGGTGTAGATATTGCTCTTGGTTACCCACAATAATTATATAGTAAGAATCCTACTTCTTCAAACATCACTCTCTTCGGTTATAAGGCACAGTGAAATCTATGATGAATAATCAAAGAATCTCTTGCCTCTACCACCACATTTTTTTTTTTTATTAGATTTCATGGTGCTGCAAAAGTGAGTGCTGGCTACTGGTGAAGAAAGACAGTCTTGGATAGTCCTGGATTCTGCATACTGACCTAATGGATAAGGTGTGACCACTGTTTTTTGAGGGGGGGGAGGGGGGATGGGAGCTCAAACAACAGCTTGATTGGTTTTGAAGCCAGCTCAGTAAGACAGAATACATACCTAGTACTGTAAAGATTGTCAAAACCTATGAACAAAAACCTCATAAACCTATGATTTTCTAAGTGATTGTATTGTTAAATTGCCTTTCCAAAATTTATTTTTATATCCATAGGCTTGTGCTATTTATAACTGTTGTTTGAAAATTTTCTTACTGCAATGAGTTAATGCAGAGACTCATTGCTTCTCAAAGTACTGAGAAAAAGCAAGTTTATACATTTAGCCTTAGCCAGAGTATCTATATTAAAGCATCCATCCTCTCACAATGCTCAGGGGATATGAAGAAAGAGACATAAAAAAGTTTCAGAGTCACAAGATGGGAAGAGGTCCTTTCTTCTAGACACCACAAGGCTAGTCTCACATTAACTCACAGAAACTAGCTGTCTGCACAAGACCTGCATAATATAAAACAAGTCAAAACTTCTAGCATGGAGAAATGAGTGACTCCCAAACTCCTACCCCTAGTTCAGAAACTATGGGTAGTAGATTACTGCTGGGTGAGGGAATTATTTTTTGGTAGTTTCCTCATGTCACAGTGGATGGCTCTATATCCATGAACATATGAACAGTATTAATTAGACTCAATAGGTAAAGGAAGATAAATAAACAAGTAAATGGTAAATAAATACATTGAAAGAATCAATTTTGGAGGGAGCTGGGATTGGCCACCTCAGGGGAAATTATATGTGGGAAGTGAAAGATGAATATGATCAACACATATTGAGTACATATACAAAATACTTCAAGACAGTAAAATAAATTATGGGTTTATTGGTTAAGAACACATATTGCTCTTTGAAAGGACCTGAGGTTGGTTTTAAACACAGATTTAAAGTCATTCAGCACTGTCCGTATCTTCAATTCCAGGGAACCTGACATTTTCTTTTGTCCTCCAAGGGCAGCTGCACTCATGTGCATGTACTAACATAAATAGACATACACCAATATGGAAACACACAAACATGCACACACACACACACACACACACACACACACACACACACGCATACCCACACACACATACATGCCAGCACCTCTCCACACACATACATACTGAGAGAGAATCAAAAGACACAAATTATTTTAAAATTTTTTCAAATTATTCTCTTTTTATAGCTATATACCTAACTTGTTATACTTTATTATAATGTCACCTTTTAAATAATATTAAATATAATTTAATTTTTACTTTGTGCCACAATTTTGGGAACTTTGGGAGTTTACTTTCCAGGTCAACTACAGTTTTGAATTGTAATTTTGAACATTAGAGGAAAATACTGTGAGTTATTGAATGCAAAGTAGATGCTTGTCAAAAATGATTTAGTATATTATTTATACATCAGTACCCTAAGTATCTCTTTATTTTCTCCAATATAGTAATGGTTTGAGAATAATAATTGGAAAATTTTATAAGCAGTTATTTTGGAAAGGAAACAATGATACTTTTAATTCCATTAAAAGGGAAGGGAGGTTATTGTTTCTTATTCTTAAAGAGTAACATCCCAGAGATTTGAGAACAATAAAAAATGTATTGGGTGGTTGGCTTGCTGGTGTGTCATTATATGTTATAACTATAAAATGCATGATTATAGGCAAACATTTTGTTTTTGAATAAAAATAAAAAGGAGATTGAGTAAGGAGAGTGGGCATATGAACATATGACTAAAATCCATTGCATATATCTATGAAACAATCAGACAATAGATCTGAAAACAGTGTGTAATAGTATGTAGATTTGATTTTTAGAGAAATGTCCTTAGAGGAAAAGGTGCCCAACAAGGCCATTCTCTTTTACTGTTACTTTGTACATTACTATATATAGTGTAGGCATATCTCCATAAAGTAAAATATAATTTTATAACGTTTTTATGTTTTAACTGATATTTTCTTTATTTACATTCCAAATGTTATCCCTTTTCCCAGTTTCCCTGCCCCCATGAAAACACCTTGACCCATCCCATCTTCTTGTGCTTCTATGAGGATATTCTTCCACCCACCAACTTCAGCCTCCCTGACCTGGCATTCCTCTACACTGTGGCATCAAGTTTATACAGGATGAAGGACATCTCCTCCCATTGATGCCCAACAAGGCCATTCTCCTCTACATATGCAGCTGGAGCCATGGGCCCCACCATTTGTACTCTTTTGCTGGTGGTTTAGTCCCTGGGAGCTCTGAGGGGTCTGGTTAGTTGATATTGTTGTTTCTATGGGGTTGCAAACTCCTTCAGGTCCTTCAGTTCTTTTTTTAACTCCTCCATGGAGATTTCACCTCACATCAGTCAGAATGTCTAAGATCAAAACTCTGGTGACAGCAGATGCTGGCAAAGATGTCAAGAAAGAGCAACAGTCCTCCATTGTTGATGGGATTGCAAGCTGGTTAAACTACTCTAGAAATCAGTCTGGAGATTCCTCAAAAAAATGGACACAGTATTACATGATGATCCAGCTATACCACTCCTGGGCATATACCTAAAAGATGCTACAACATATAACAAGGATACATGCTTCACTTTGTTCATATCAACCTTATTTATAATGGCTGGAAGTTGAAAGAATCTAGATGTTCTTTAACAGAGGAATGAATTCAGAAAATGTGGTATATTTACACAAGGAGTACTACTCAGTTGTTAAAAACAAGAAATTCATGAAATTCTTAGGCAAATGGATGGAACTAGAAAATATCATCCCGAGTGAGGTAACTCAGTCACCAAAGAACACAGATGGTATGCACTCACTGGTAAGTAGATATTAGCACAAAAGCTCAGACTCCCCAAGATATAATTCAGAGACCACATGAAGCTCAAGATGAAGAAAGATCAAAGTATGGTATCTTCAGTCCTTCTTAGAAGGGCGAACAAAATACTCACAGGAGAAAATACAGAGACAAAATGTGGAGCAGAGACTGAAGGAAAGGCCATCCAGAGACTGCCCCACCTGGGCATTCATCCCATATACAGTCACGCAACCTAAATACTATTGTGGATGCCAAGAAGTGCGTGCAGACAGGAACCTGATATAACTATCTCCTGAGAGACTCTACCAGAGCCTCACAAATACAGAGGTGGATGCTTGCAGCCAACCATTGGACTAAGTAATACATTGTTTTAAATATTTATTATTTTTATTTGAATATTTAAATGCAGAGTACTTATTTGTTAAGTCCATGACTTAAAAGTTCTTGGTGTTTCCAATGTTTGGCATGGAAATAATATATATTTGTGAATATGTCCTTTCAACACATACACACAGAAATTAGTTCCTATTCATTGTCTCTGATTTTATCTACATTTATTTGATCTGCTTTCTCTTTCTGGACATAAAATCACATATACAATGAAAATGAAGCAACCACAAGATCATGTAGAACACTAAAGGGTAATTATTTAAGTTCTCACTCCCATAGTCTTAGTGTTGAAATTTTTAGGTAGCAGAAGCCAAGATTTACTGTTCATGACACTTAAGGATAACAGACTCACACTGTCTTTCATAATTGAATACAACTTGGAAGCAATGAGTATCTAAACATTAAATATTATATGTTTGATCTTGGGTAACTTCATGCCTGGAATAACTCCACCTGGGAATATCTCAAAGCCTCATGGTTTCCTTTAATATTATGACCATAATCCTGCTTCTTGATTATGGTTTTGCAGAGCGATATTTCAACTTTGTTGGATGTGATATATTAGGACTAGTATGTATAGATTAAATAATTTGTAGAACTGAACATACTTTTTCATCTACTGAGAACAACATGTACAATGAACAGAAAATACTTAGATTTGAGAAAGAAAGAGTAAAGGGGGATGCATAGTTGTGAAACAAATGGAACAGTGATGGAGTTACAAGAGTAGTCATGCAATGACGATCCAGTGAACTGGCTTGGGAAGGATGACCTTTATAAGACCACATGTTGTCTGCCTTATGGGTAGTGATTTAGGAAAACTTTGCTACTGCAATCACATTTTGGTCATCATTAGTTCTGTAGAAAGTAACTATTTCAGAAGAGTGAAATCCTGTTTATGATTGATTAAGAACATAAAATAAGGACCTAGATGCTGACATTTTAATATATAAAATCTTTCACAGAGTTTTCTCATGGCTCATTTCTGTGATGGGAATTATTTTTGTAGACTACCTCATTAAGATAAGCATATAGGGCCATGAACTTTTAATACATGTGTATGTGTTTACAGATATATGAATGTGTTCATGTGGCGGGGCACATGTGAAGATGCAGGTGTATTACATGTATGACATACAGATGGAAACCAAGAGATAATCTCAGGTGTCAAAATTTTTGTAAAATTTTTTAAGAAGAAAAGATGGCATTGTTAGACATGGTAAAAACATGTCGGTCACCCAGTACTTAGGGGCAGAAGTAGGCCTTCTGAATCCCCTAAACTCACATAAGAAGATGGTGCAAGTGGTTTTAATCCCTATATGGTGTTGGGAGAAGCAGACACAGTAATATCCTGGAGCTTGGAGGTCATTTCATCTAGCTAAATTAGTGACCTTCAGGTTCCAACACAGACTTTGTATCAAAAAATAGAATGTAGTTGGGTGGGGAGAAGCCCCAGCCTTCAGAAACACTACATTTTTATAAGTGCAAGTTTTGTGCACAATACCCACATAGTGGCTCACCCCCATCTGTAACTTTAGTTCAAAGTGATCCAATACTTTCAACTTCTCTCAATGGCTCACATGTACACATGAAGTATACAGATGTTTACATGTAGGCAAAACATCCATGTGCAAAAAGTGATAAATTATTTTTTAAATATTAAAATAATACAGACATTTGAAGAAACCCCCCTAATGTGGAACTCTGGCCTCCACACTCCATATGCAATGCAGACAAACACACACAGAGACAAATACAGAGAAACAGACAGACAGATAGACAACAGCAGTAGCAAAAACCCATACATAAAATAAACACACAAAACATTTTATAAATTCTACCTGTATTCAATTAAATAAATCATGATATCATGCTGGGTAAACATGAAAATTCATTTCACTGGTCCTTCTTGGTGACTTTCTGAACTATGTGGTGTGTTAAAAATATTATCCAACCTAGAGGTCTGTTCATACATCAGTTTACATTTTTGCTAGTGTTTACCTCTCTGCTTGCTTTCTGGACAGAGAGTGAGTTCACATATCAGCTAATAGTTTTACTTGATATTTTGTGGTACTACAAAAATACTGAACCCAGTCCTTGAAGACCTAAGAAAAATAAGTTTATTCTTACAAATTTAAATTTATTAGCCCCAAACAGATCTTCAACATACCCTGTAAATATACTAATTGTTCTCACATTTCTTATTCTTCAACCCCACTGTAATTGCTCTCTCATTCTCTGTAAATAACAACTCAATTAATAAACAGAAGTTGAGCCTACTGGTGGATCTTTCTGTACCTGCACCTTTAAGACTCCCTCAATGTATATGTCTCTTTTCTTTTCTAACAAAAAAAAAAGATTAGTACCTTTATCAAATAAAAGACAATTATTGGATAACATTTATATTCAGTAAAAAACCTGTTATTAATCACCTATCCAGTATTTAGTATTTTTAAATTAAATTAGTATCAACTGTACTTAAGTTCAAAGAAATTTTTATGTATTTAAAATTATATTTTCTGCATTTTACTCACTTCCATATAACATTTCCTGTGTCTTTTTTGTACTATTTTAAGATTCTTTTTTAAATCACTAGAATTTCTTGATGCTCAGTTAGAGTCTTTCTTCACTTTGGCTTCTATATTGCTCCAGGCAAATTAATTTATATCCAAAACTTCAATCACTACTAAACACTGGTGGTACCTAGACCTAATCACATTTTTTCTAGACATCTATTTATTACAGTTGATTATATTGACCATGTAGGACCCTAACTCAAATCTTGTTACTAATTTTTCTAGTTTTCAACAGCTAAGAATGAATAACCAATGAATGAATGTGTCAATAATTAGAAGAATGTGCACATGCAACACTAACTTATTTGCTTTTTAAAATGTTCCATACACTACTGTACATTAATCTGCTTCCTAAAAAGCACTATGAGTCTGAATCCATCACTTGACCTTCTGCCTTTCAATACAATGTTCTTTAAGTGAATGACATTATTATTCATTCATGGTTTTATATAAATCTAAAGGTTAACATTTAGGTCTATAAACTTCACTCAATGGATTCCTGTATTCAAACTATCATCACATTTTATATCCCAAATAATTCTGATCTACCTGGTGATATTTGTTTCAATGTCACCATCATGTCATTATCTTAGTTCCAAATTTGCTATCTTCATCTGGGCCACACATCTAAACTTTTTTTTTTCTCACAGCCTATATCAACTCTCATTCCTGTATCTTCTCTTTCCATAGGTGCTGTAATCATATTTCCTCAAGGAATATGATAATGTAATAATTCTACTTTTCACTAGGTCCAAATTATCATAGATCTAAGAAGAAGACATCTGTACAGAGTTCTTCAAGTCTCTGCACAATTCAGGTGTCCTGCCTTACCCATACCCTCTATTCCCTCCTTTCTTATGACAGCCGCAACAGCTTCCTTTCCATAGATGTAGTAAAGCAACTCCAAACGTGGGCAGTTTCTAAGGTGATTCTCTATAGATGAAAATTTTTCATGCAATAGCCTTCTTTATTTGTTATTTCAAGTAGTATTTGATACTGCTCTCAAGAAAGAATTCTTTGAAGAAGTCTTTCTTAACACTGTTTGGATCAGTCACCATTTTGAAATTGTATCCTAGAATATTTTTCAATGTGAAGATTTACTAAAATGCCTTTTTATTTCTATGGGGAAGTTTTCTGATTGTTTGATTATCATGTTTCTCAAGCTTGATACTGTGCCTGGTAGCTATCAAATAAATTGAAATTAACATGATGTCAATGAATAAAGGTCTTATTACATGAAACTAATGAAGTGATATGTTAACTAAGTAGTTAGTTATGTATAATAAGCTAAGGACATTAAGTATTAATTCTATATGAGTAAATAAATCCTATTAAAATAAACACAGGGAGCATGAGATAGTTTCTATGGGGTAAAAACCTGAAGGCCATGTTTTTTTGGATGATGTCCTAAAAATAATCCTTGAAGGAGACATAGAAAAAGTGATGTACCAAAGAGATTAAATTGTGTGGGAGCACACATAATTACTCTCAAGAATTCTGTAAAAGAAAGATGACAATTAATATTAAAAATGTACACTGCTACAAATTATATATTACTATATTCATAAGTATGCAAGACTCACTGATGTTGACCTGTTCATTATATGACACCCCTGAGAATAGTTCACTGTGCATTCCTATCAAGCATTCATCTGTACCTTAATTTATATTAAACTTATTGATGAACAACTAAGAATCAATCTAGCCTAATGAACAATACTAAACACCAATGTAGAAAGAAATTTAGATGGTGCTCTGCCTTCTCTTTCAACAAAGGTTTATTGCCTCTGTGGCAAAGCTTGACTGCAGCTGCAAATAAGAAAAAATCACTTTACTCAATGGATAATTTTGTACTGAGAGTTCTTAAATAATGGAGCATTTCAAGAAACTTACCCCATGAGGTTGACTTGTTCTTGCTCCCTAGAGACCATTCTTCTTCTAAAAAGAAATGATCTCATCTTTTGAGCCTTGAATTATTAAAATTTCTACATTTTGTATCTTAAATTCACTGAAGAATTTCTCTACTTCCTGCCCTTGTGTATTAATGATTATATATTGGATGAAGAAATAGTCCCAGTTGATTTCTATGCACTTTAAGTTTGAATTTGTTATTTCAATTTTTTGTAGCTATATAATCATATGTGCTGATATGACCATAAAATGATAAAATGATAAAATAATAGTAGCATGAAGATGATGAAATATTCAAAATTTTTATACCTATGACTATTATAAAAATTTATGCATTATTTTAAGTTAGTCTTGCATTGTGTGAAAAATAATTATAGGTGCTGCATATATTTCTTAGTATCTTTCCCTCTTGTGTGTGTGTCTCTGTTTGAATATATTTATTCAAACAGGGAGAAAATAGATAAGCCAGAACCAGAAGCATGCAAGAAAAGAACTATATTAACTATTCATGAATTAGAGTCCTCTCATCTTATTTCTTCATTGACCTAAATAAACATTTATGCTTATTAAAGAGTCTTCTTCACCAAAACCTTATGTGGTTTCTTCATAATACTAAAACAATAAAACAATAATATAATTATTAGAAACAAATGACATATAGTGAAATTGTTTATGTTGTCTAGCATAGTAGTTCAACTTATTCCTTTTTTGTGGTTTTTTAATAGCTCACCTCACTGCGTTGATGGAAGAATCTTGTGGTCAGTGCTTAGGGAAGGAACTGCCACGTAACCTGGACCTGACCCGATGTTCTTTTAATCTATCCCACATTGGTAATCTCCATTTGGAAATTCAATATAAAGACTAGAAATATGCTGTATATATTTGATTGATAGACATAAATAAATTTTCATGTAAATCAGAATAATGGGAATGCAAACAACAGGAGGTAATTTTGTCTCAATTTTGTTATCCTGATAGATATACCAGTTTGAAAAACTAAATAGAACACTGACCATTCTCTTAAATTTTTTGTCATTCCAAATGAATGCTTTCATAAACTGTTGACTACAAAAATTTTAAGTGGAATCATCCTTGCAATATGTACTAGCCAAGTCCCTCATTCTGTGTGACAATATTACTATGAAAAAAATAAAAGTGATTTTTTGATGGTCATATTGAATGTACAATATTTTAGAAAACATTTTGCATAAAACATCATTTAATTTTCATAAAACCCAATCAATTAGAAGTTAACACCATCTACATTTTACAGCTATTGCTAATGTTCAGGTTCATTCTGCATTTTGTTACTCTTCGTCTCTTTAGAATTATGTAATTCCATCAGAAACACTGAAAAACATCTTTCTAGGATTAAACAAATTTCTGGCATGATAACTAAAACCAAAAGAAGTTATGGCTTTACTCTAAGACATATTTTTTTAAATTGTATATTTTATTTACATTTCAGATACCTTCCCCTTTCCCCATTTCCCCTCCCTAGAAAACCCCTATCCCACGCCCCCTTTTCCTTTTTGCTTTTATACATTTTTTAAAAAATGTTAATCAAAGGCTTTATAAGTTTGGTATTGTTCAACTGTTCACAGCTGAGATTAAGCTGACTTCAAATATCAGACAAGTTCTTTCTTGCATAGAGACAAACTTTGCTCAACCGTCTTTTCCTATTTAGTCTTTAAATCATATTAGAAGATTATGTGTTAACTACATGCAGTTTTGTTTCTCTTGTCAATTATTAGTTTTTTCATATTTTAAATAATCTTTAATTATTTAAACATTTTAATAAAAATATGCCAAAGGATTCAAACAATTGAAATGGAAATTAATCATTTATTGACCTGTATAGCCCATAAATCAAAAAATACTAGGTTGCACACACACACCATATATATATGGTGGAACAACCACTGTCTTTGTCTTTACCTATTATGATAGTGTTTGTTTTTAGTGTGTGTGTGTGAGTGTGTGTGTGTGTGTGTGTGTGTGTGTATGTGTATGGTTTTTTTAATTTTTTTTTTTTTTTTTTTAGTGGAGGATAGGCTGGTTTCTCATTTCTTTCCCTCAAGGTTATCTTCTCACAACATTAAGAAAGAATATGATAATCTGTCTAGGTTTTAAGTTCCTGATTTCCATTACCTCTTTCAGGTGATCAAAATGCCATTTCACAGAAGTTTTACCAAATTTTCCTTTTCTTAATATATTTGTCTTAAGACAGCAATTCCTGATTTAATTCTTCTAGAATATGATAACCTGTCTAGGTTTTAAGTTCCTGACTTCCATTAACTCTGTCAGCTGATCAAAATGCCATTTCACAGAAGTTTTACCAAATTTCCCTTTTCTTAATATATTTGATTGTCTTAAGACAGCAATTCCTGATTTAATTCTTCTAGTTGTGAATACTATGCTGAATAGTTGTTGGAACTGATCAGAGTCTAATTAGAAGTATTGCATTATTTTGATGGCAGCAATTAATGCCCCATCATGGGTCTAACAAAGTCACTTTTCAACTCTGCATAGAAAGAAGGACTGACAGTTGGGTTGCTGTAGAAGCATTGATACCAACAAATCTCCAAGCAGGAATCCATGATGTTATTGTAATTACATACCCAAAGTACTTCAGGTAGCTCTGTGTTCCTGCCATCATGCTTCTATTTTTAAGTGTGAAATATAGTTTGCTTACATGTTCAAGATATTTCAAATTATGGCACTGTGACTCACCATAAATAGAACTATGATTTACACTTTAACTGTAGCAAACAATGTTCTTGCCATTCTCAAGAAAGCTACCCACATGGTCTATAAAGCAACCTTTCACAGTCACAATCATGCATGACTTTCCTGAAGGCTGCTACCTGCATAAAGTGTTTAAAAATTGTCTCATATTTACATGTAATTTAACTCACATATTTAGTCACTAAGCACAGCAGTGTAGGTTTGTGTACTTATGGTACTTTCTGGTAATTGATTTGCACAAGGTGGGTGAGTGGTGTCAACATTCTCTGAGATTCCTTCCTGCTGCTTGTGTGTCATTTGAATGTTACTGAGTGTAAACATCAGCTTCTCTCTATGTGTACTCTATTGTCAGCTGCTCTCCGTGGCATTAATGTTCAATTTTTAACACATTTCTAGTACACATTTGCTGCTTTTATTTAGCTCTCAATTTTGTTGAATCACCTACCATGTTTACCATGTTGGATATTAAACCACATTGGTATGCCTTGCAACAGGGTTGTCTTAGGGTTTTATTGATGTGAGCAGACACCATGGCAAAGGCAACTCTTTTAAAGGACAATTTTTAATTTGAGCTGGCTTACAGATTCAGAGGTTTAGTCTATTATCATCCAGGTGGGAACATGGCAACATCCAGGCAGATGTGGGGCAGAAAGAGCTGAGAGTTTTACATCTTCATCCAAAGACAGACAGAAGACTAGCTTCCAGCCAGCTAAGTGGAGCGTCTCCAAGCCCACACCCACAGTGATACAAGTCCTCCAACCAGTCCAGACCTGCTCCAACAAGGCCACACCTCCTAATATTGTTATTCCCTGGGCCAAGCAAGCCACTTCAGGGGGTAGTTTATCTTCTTTTATAAAAGAAGTTCTTGAAAAGTTATGTCATTATCACCCATATTGATTTTTGCAAATGGTAGAATAGCTAACAGTAGCTATTCATCTTTACTGACTAGCTGAATTAGGGACTGATCACATTTCAGTATCATTTACCTATTCTTCTTAATAAAGAGATTGCTAAGTCTATTAAGCATCACTTCAACCTCTTTTTATATTCCACAGACCGATTCTGTTTTTAAGATTTTAGCTCCATTGAACTTGCTATGTAGCTAAGTCTACATTTTAACTCCTCCAAAGTGCTGAGATTGCAGTAGGAATCACCATACCCTGATGACTATCTGATTCCTTATGAGTCTGTTAATCTTTACAAATTCTAATATTAGTAACTTGCTAGTATTTTTGTTCTACATCTATATTTCCTACTGTGTAAATTAACTCTTATTTTCTAAACTGCATCCTTTAAAAATTCTTAACAATGTGGTTAATATATGTCAGTCTTTCAAGGTATACCTACTCTTTAATTTTAAATAATGCTTTAATTTTACATCTTTCATACACTTATGCAAGATGTCTTTATCATATTTAATCTCTATTTCAATGGTCTAACCCTGCCCTGGACTCTTTCAATACATATTACTCCTACCTTTAAGTCTTTCTATAAATTTAAATTGTGTTTTTAACCCTCTGAACCAATAATACTGGTTGTATACACACAAGCACAAGTGTGGACTTATCCATTGTGCAACTGTCAATCTTAGAGTGACTAATTTCCCTAGAGAAGTGGTTTTTCCTCTCACTTTAAGGTGCCTTGTGAGTCTTCTGCAATCTATACTAGTTACTGCTTTTTCTGCTCTCAAAACATTTATCAACTTGTCAATCAAAATGATTCTATAGTGTTGTTATATTATTGTATATAAAAAGTTATACTATCATTGAAATTGTTAATTGTATGTAATGAATGTAACTTTACATTTCACTTCATAAACAGAAAATTTGAAAGCATAGTATTTGAAAGAGGCACACAATGACAATATTGTCACATCTCTTATTTGCAGGTGCATCAACATTTTGGACTAGTGGGTGATGTGTTTGAAAACATGTTTTTGTTTGTCACATGACTCTTTTAATAGCTCTATAATATATAATATAATATAATATAATATAATGGAGCTGTATAGTAAAGAAAGAATATTCTTACCTTATTTTCACCAAAAATCTTTTATCTCTTTTTAGGTCATTATCTTTTCATATTAAAGTGAATTATCTCTACCATAAATTTTTGTTTATACAACAGTAAATTGAAAGACAGTATATATTGCAAACTTTTTTCATAATTCTGAGGTATTTCATTCATGAAAACTATTCTTTTAATGGCTATGGTTCTTTCAATATTATTTATTAGTTTTTTGAATAATTTATATGTAATTAAAATGTTTATATGTTTAGTATTTTAAACTTATTCTATGCTTTCTAATATTCACTTAAAATTTTTTACAAAAATATAAATATAATTTATAAATTCTCTGTGTCTGGTAGATTTGCTCAGGTCATTAGTTCAATATCTGTGCATGAGTTTTGTTAGTATACATATTACTTCTCTATGTAAGCCTCTGCACTTTTATATAAGTAACCATTTCAAGCACACAAATGATATATGAGTTAATTCTGCTTGGAGAAGGAACTGCTATGCTTTGGAACTTTGCAACTTTTCATAGTTTGTTTATGATCTAACATACATTTTAAGATTATTCACATGATTGAACAAAACCTACAGTGCATTCTTAAGAGCTAAGCATTTGGTATTATGTGTGAACAGAATAGAATTACCTGTGTCTTTTCAAACATTCACATTTTAGTCACACTTGTGACTTTTAAAAATTCCTATAATTAGAAGCTAATAATTTTCTAACGTTGTTGATTTGTCATTATCTGCATGTATTTGATTAATTTTACACATTTATTTTGAGGCCATTTTTGTTCTTCAAAATATGCAATTAAAGAATTTTCTTAAATTATAAAGAAAAATGGAAATGTCTCAAAATAAAAAACATGAACTTCCTACAATTTTAGCTGAAAGAGAGACTATTAAGCAAAAAGACATTCTTCAAAAAGTTATCACATAATAAAGAATAAATTCTTACCAAATCAATGAAAATATCAAAAATATTTTAGTCTTAAATTTTGGTATAAAATTAATTATTTTTTTCTGCTTTATTTAATTGTTTTTGTAAATAATAAAAATAATTTTGCGTTGTGAGGATTTAAATTTGTATTTATTGTTCTTTGACTTTCAGTCTTTCTACTTTAATAATTTAAGAAATTTTTTCATTAAAACGCTCAGAAACTTTATTATTAAATATACTATTAAAGTATTTATGTCATTTTTTAAACAACTATATTAACCTGTAATTTCTTTTGATCTCTCTCTTCTGAAGTTGTGATATGCTCTAGGAAACCGGCCACTGTCTATTTTGAATTCTCCTTCATGATGATGGCATCAGAGCCCTGAGCAATCTCTATAGAGAATGCTCTCAGTACACATAGAAATTGTTATTCTGAATTCTTACTGTTATCTGAACTCTGATACAGTAATTATTATATAACTTGGCAGCTGTCTTCTTTCTTTGTGTGTTCTGCACATGTTTTATTTTCCTCGATGGAACGGTTTACATGACATACTTTTAATGATATACCCTTACTAGAAGCTGAAAATTTCTAAGAAGTTAAAAAATGTAGAGAAGCCCCATTATTACAGACATTTGTTTACTTTCATACACTGAGAAGAACTAATATTTCTGGGGTAATGTTCATATATTCTGTGTAAATGTGATATAATTAAAATAACATTTCTCTTACTTAAAGGATGGATTTCTCAAATTGTTAACAGTGAATCTTCTTTGTAATTATTTCTCATTAACAGGTGGTTAGAACTTCATCATCTACAAATATGACAGGTTCTTATAAAATAAAGCTTCAGTATACAAGGTTTCCTTGAGAAAATATTATTTATCCTGTCAATGGTATAATATTGTGACTAATAAAAACATGACATTTCATTTTGTTTTAAAATGTTCTTTTTAAATAACACATTAAAATCATTTGGAAGTTGAGCTAGAAAGGGGGACAGTTTACTTATTTGGCACCATACAAATATTTTCAACAACTATGTGTTTGTTATCGTCTACTCCAATTAGTTTTTGCATACATAGAACATATAAAAAATAAAAAAATAATATTGTGACTAAAATATTTCACTCTAGACAAGAATATAAATAGATGTCTATTTAAATGATTTAATAATGCATTTATTGGGTTCTTGTTGCTATGAAAAATACCCAGTGAAAGACAAATAAAGAAGAGGTTTATTTGAGTTCTTAACTGAATAGCAATAGTCAAGGATCAGAGAGATGAATGTTCCTTTGTTATAGGTTCTCTCCTTTTTGTTTGGTCAAGGAAATCATCTCAAGAGAAGTTGTCCCACACATTCTGGATGTGTTAAACCTACTTAATTAAACACCTTTGACAATACTTCCACAGAACCCTGAAACATGTTTTTCCTTGGCAAATCTAAATCTGGCTTCAATCTTCTTGCCTGTGAAAATGCTCTTGAAAACATGATAGTCATTATAATTAGGAAAAAGTTTAAATACACCTGTAGGGTATTCGGCATAATTCTAACACCTCTCTGGATGCTTGAACTTTGCATAGTGAGAGTATGAATTTAAAGAATGCTGCTCTGTTGAGCTTTGATGCTGCAGATAATGCTGATAAAATTATCCATGGTTTGAGGTCAGTATTTCCGTTTTGGTCAGACTTCAGGAATGGCATATATAGCTTGATCAGACTAGCCCCTTTTGTCCTGGGAATACTTTTATTCCTGCTCATAGTATTAAAGCTTGTCTCTAACTACATCAACAGGTTGGCAGACAAAGTATATGACTTGAAACTGAAAATGGACTCCTGGACAGAGCTATTAATTTAACAGACTGGCAAGCCAAGGATGGGAAAGATTCTGCACAGAGTCTTACCAACCTAAAACAAAAGTACATTGCTCTTGATAATGCATATTCCACAATGGGTAAGGGAGGTATTCTTGTCAGAACAACCCAAGATAGGCTCGGTCTGGTTTATGCAATAAAAAAGGGGAGATGCGGAGAGCTTTTGGGGTTCCCTGGCAGGAATCTGACATTGGTCAAGGACAAGGAAATGGACTGCTTGGAAGGAATCTGACATAGTCCAAGGACAAAGAAATGGACTACAGGCAGGAATCTGACATTAGGCTAGAACAAAGAAATAACTTCAGGCAGAAATCTAAATCCTAGGCTAGAACAAAGAAGTAATTATAGGCAGGAATCTAAATCTTAAACTAGAACAAAGAAGTAGGCTTCAGGTATAAAAATGAGTTTGGGCTAGGACAGGGAAGTAGGCTCTGATAGTTTGGTCATTCTGATAAGCCCTTAGAAATAGTGATCACAAAAGTGATCACAAGACTCTGTTTATTGTCCTGCATGTTCTTTGACTATTTGTGTTTATGGTCTTGCTTGTTCCTTGATGATTTGCATCTATTGAATTAACTAGTTTCTCAACCTAGAACTGACCTTAATACTTGCATGTAATTTAAATGATATAAAAGTTAAAAAAAAAAAAAAAGGAAGAGGAGGGACGGGATAGGAGATTAATGGGGGGGGGTAGGGAAAGTGGATAACATCTGAAATGTAAATTAATAAAATATTGAATAAAAAATTAAAAAAAAACATTGATCCCACCTTGTAGTTTTGGTGAGTCTGACACTTTTTGAGCTTTCTCACTTTATGTGTATATTGGTGTATATAGCATTACTATTGCAAGGATATGGTGAATGATAAAACAATGTGACTTATGGAAGAAAAGTTCATTAGTGCTTAGAGTCTAGAAGAATAATTATTCCCATGGGATGGAATCGTAGTAGCAGTTATGGAAGCTGGAACAACTGAGAACTCACATCTTAAATTGCAAGCAGGAAGTGAAGAAAGTGAACTAGAAATGGCATGTAGTTTTTTTTTATTTAATATTTTATTTACATTTAAGATGCCTTCCCCTTTCCCCATTTCCCTTCCCTAGAAAACCCCTGTCCCATGCCCCCCCCTTTCCTTTTTGCTTTTATATAATTTTTTAAATGTTAATCAAAGGATTTAAAAGTTTGGTAATGCTCAATCAGAAGCGTAACCCAATACCCAACCTAGATATGAAAACTATCTTTGACTGGTGGAGACCTGTGAACATGTGCCTCCATAGTTTTTAACTCTCAAAGCCTATGTACTTTTTACAGCAAGGCAACACATTCTAATGCTCACTAAACAGTGCCACCAACTGGGAAACAGTGACTGAATATCTGACATAAAGATGAACTTCTCATCAAATCACCACAATAGATTTATAATTATGTAACTGAAGTATATTATTATTATTATTATTATTATTATTATTATTATTATTATTGTTATTTACATTTGCATTTGCAATTGTTGTGATGTCTTCTTGTTCATCTCTAATTCTAATGCTTTGGATGATTCTCTTCATTTTGGTTAATTTTGATAATTTCTCTACCATGTTTATCTTTTTGAAGAATAAAGTCTCTGTTTCATTGTTTCTTTGTATTTTGTTATTTTGGTTTGAATTTTTATGTTTTATGTGTCTAGGTCATTCATTTCTATTCTGATTTTAGTTATTTCTTTTTCTCTACTATTTTGGGGTTTGGTTTGTTCATTTATTTTCCAGATTCTTAGGATAATTTTAGTTATTTATTTCTCCTTGGTTTACAAAATTTTAGCATATTATTATATGAACATGTTTGTGTGCTAAAAATATTATTCCATCGTGTGGAGGTCAGAGGACATTCTATGGAATCTCTATCCAATTTTTTACCAGTTGAGGTCTTCAGATTTTAGGGACGATGGTTTTACTTTTCGTGATATCTCATCATCTTACCTTCTTAAATTTTAATGTAGTAATTTCCCTATTCAGACTGCCTTCATCATGTTCCAGAATGCTTTCCATTTTCACTTAATTACTGGAGTTTTAAAAATTACCTCTTGACTTCTTCAATGAAAAACTCATCACTTAGCACTATGTTGTTTAATTTTTGTGTATTTTATTTTTGTGATTTTTTTTTTGCTATTGATTTTACTCTATATTTCACTGTGGTAAGATAGAATGTAAGGATTAATTTTCATTTCTTATATCTTCTGAAAATTGCATTGTTTTCCAATATATGATCTATTTCTTAAAAAGACTTTGATGAGCTGTTACTGAACATCGTAGAAGAGAGCAGCAGCTGATAGCCGTGGATAGTTGCTCAATATTTGTTCTCAGATGCTGCAGTTGATGTGGTAGAGGGAAGTATGAAAAATAATCTACCCAACAAATATCAGGCAGAGTTCTTCTAAAACAAAACAAAAATAAAAGCAAAAACAAATAAGCACAAAACAAAATAAAAACAAAAAACAAAAAACAAAAAATAAAAATAAAAACAAAAAACAAAAACAAGAAAGAGTACAGAAACAAAATAAAAAACAAACAAACCAAAAAAACCAGCAACAGGAGCTCTGGACTAGTACTGTTAGAGGACTTGGGACCAGGGATGAAGAAAGAGGATTCCACAATAAATGTAAGTAGTGGAGAGTCACAGGAACAGTGACATTGTGATGTTCCTAAGGAGACAATAAAGTCATAATTTTTTCTCACGCTGTGGGTTCTGCCATGTTTGTTAAATATTTTGAAGTTATCCTAGCAAGAATAATGGATACAACAAAACATGAAAACATTTTTTTTCTAAATAAGTATGAGATTGACACCTTAGAAAAACACTTGAAGGAGGTACCAGAAATGTTACAGTTTTAACATCTGTCCTGATCATGATCATTCCCTCACCCCATTCTTATTTTATGTTATTAATCAAATAACCATTGATAACAATATAATAGTAAAAGCTAACAACTTATGAGCATGTACAACACCTCATAGCAAAAAGTATCTGTTGGGACTCAGGAATTACCTAACAAACCATACGAACACTGATCTTAGCCAGACAGGGATAGTTTATTGAGCATATGCCCCAGGACTGGCTGACCATTCTGGAGGTCTAGATTCTGGAACTGAACCATAACCTTGAGTTAAGGTCCTACAGGGTTTTTAAACCCCAAATCTATAAACATCTCTGCTAAGACTATTCACTAATCTGTATTTAGGAGTTGGGGATTTCCTTAGGAACATGTCTTTGTTGTACATTTATTCTGCTCCCACTGGTTGGGTATTCAAATATGGAAGGTGATTTACCTTGTCTAATATTCTTGTTCTAACTTGTCTACGAGGATGGGACTTGTCTAACATTCATTGTCTTAACTTGTCAACAAGAATGTTAGTTATCTATGTATATGTCTTTTTCTGCCAAGCAGAAAGTAAGTTTCAAGTGGAGTCTTGGGAACTTAAAGTTTACTGGACCTCTACTAAAAATGGAAGTCTTATTCCAGATAGTTTCTTATATTTGTGAAGGTGTCACTCTTATGTTGAGGTCTACCACAGGGGCGTCTTATACAATAAAAGCTGTTGAGTGGTTGGTTCCGGCCCTAGCTTATTGTAGTTAAGTATACAAAACAGTTCTATTGACTTCTATCATGATTAGTTTTCAAGGAATCAGAACATAACAGAATATGTATCAATTTTGACATTAGAAAGTTTCCTAGTACCAGCAAAAACATATGAGAAAATTTTATTAAGATGACAGGCTAGCCAGGTAACTGTTACATAGGCCTTAATATTTTTCCTAGATGTTAACAGTAGCACAAATGAAGAGGCATGGAGACAGACTGAAAGTAAAGTGCTGGCTTGTGATATTTGGGGCAGTGCTGTGAGCAAAACAGAGGGCTTTATGCTTGCTGGGCAAGTACTCTGCAATTCTGTGGCTCTTGTAAAATGATTCTAATGTCCTACAAGTCTCAGAACATAATATTCATCCAGAAATAAACTTTCACAGATTCAGAGAAGAAGGGATAATGTAAAGAAAAGTGCTAGGCATGACTCAGGCAGACTCTAAAATACAGGTGTTTGAAGGGTATCATAGAAAGCATTTCTATATGGTAACCCACACATCTAAGGATCCCTCCTAAGAAATCTTCAGGAAGAGGAAAAATTAGTAGTAAGTACATGTTAAAAAGACAAGGACAATAAAAACAACAGATAAAAGGATCCAAACTAAAGGGAGAAAATGGATTAATTGTCATTGAGCATCCCAGAATTTAAGCCACAGTTCTAAAAGCCTAGTAGAAACAGTGAGCAGGTTTTCCAGAGCTGGAGAGCTATAGCATCCTTTTAAAACATAAAAACATAACAATATTCATCCCCAGACTAGGACAAGAAAGTTCAAATAATTTTATTTGCAGAATGAGAACAAACAATTTTTGAAAATATTTACAAAGCAACATAATCACAGCCTTACAAAAATAATGACAAGTGGGCAGCTCATGACCTCATCATCTATAATCTACTATTTCAAATGAAGCAAATTCAATTGTAGACTGATACATTTCAATCAGTGATTCCAAAGAATACAACAAACCTATAGGCATTCATAAATCAGGTCATAGAAAAGGGAAGGGTTTGACAAAAGAACTAAGATATGTGAAAAAGTTTTGTTAATACTACTAACAAAAAATATTGATCCTTAAAGTGCAGCCTAGGTCTGGTTAGATGGCCTAATGTTTAAAAGCACATACTACTCATGTAGATGACCAGAGTTTAGTTCCCAGCACCCACACTGTGTAGGTCCCACCTGTACCTATAACTCTGGCTCCAGGGATATCTGGTGACTCTGGCTTCTCTAAGCACTTGTAATTCCATGCAAAAATTCACATATAAAATACAGTAAGAAATAAAAAATAAACATAAAAATGGAACCCAGGGTGACTTAGCGTTGGTAATAATTAAGAAAGATAAAAGTAGAAGACATGATGGTTTCACAACAGTAATAACTGAAGGAGGGATAAAGTAGGGTGAGGATGATGGGGGTAGCCATAGCCAGAGGGAAGCCAGACACTGATACTTGTAAACTCAAAGACTGCTCAGAAGACAACAAGTAGACATAAGACACTATTTTACTAATTTTGAGAATAAAAATGAATGCTATTAATTTTCTCCAACATTGACTCTACACTTATAAACATCTTTTCCTAAGTGTGTGTAAACCAAAAAAGCAGAAGAGCCATCTGTATTGAGTTTCTGGAAGCCACCATCTTTTCCAGATTCACAGGACTCTGTTTCTTCACCTCTACAAGTAGGAAAAATAAAGTTCTTCTCAAACAATTGACCTTTGCTACTGACTGTTGTGGGAAATATTAAACAAGTTGCAGCATCCCACTTTAAACCCAGCTATTCCTTGCCACTGCCAAGGTGGTCTTATCTCTGAGGCTAGCCTCATTCAGTGACTAATTGCAGTCTTCCCAGCTCCCATTCACTTGCCTCAGAGCTGCTAATTCATTTTACCCCGTGTGGCTACTTGTCACAAATCCCTTTAACCCAGTAAATCAAAACTCTAGAAGCTTATAAATAATCAGTCAGATGTATATATCAACAAATTCTCAATTTACAAGATGCACACACAATAATTTCTCAGCCAATTGATAAATGATACAAGCTGCCCACCTAGATTAGACAAGTCATCCCAATTAGCCTATCCTTTTTGATATTTATAACTACCTGCGGATATTTAAAGTCACGTAGAATCTGTATCATCTTTCTCTTGCTCCATCTTTCTCTCTCCCCTTTTCTTTCTACCCTAAACCTTTCAGCTCCATTTTCCCTTCCACTGTCCAATCACTGACTCTAGCCTTTATTTTACAAGTTAAGCTTGAGAGAAAGATCACAGGAAGTCACCTGTGTCTTTGTTCACTCCTTGTCCTCAGCCACTCCAGGGAAAGAAGAATTAGATTCAAAATACACGGAACAACTTCCTGACTTACTGGGACTATACAGGTAGGCAGCTGTCTCTGCAATTTGTCTCAGTTCTGGAAGCTATGTTAGGCTTCCTATATTTTCACATACTATTGGTCTTTCTTGAACTTCTGACAGAGTTGAAAGACTACTTATAGTCTCATAGCCAACCCAGGCTATTTAACATTGAAAGAACTGATTTTTTTTTTCAGATGGCACACAATCTAAAGCGAGGACATAAGTCAGGTGTAGAATTATAAGTCTTTTAAGTTAGGATAGATGACAGAATGTTTTATTTTATTGACAAAAATGATGGACTGAGTGTTAGGTCTATCTTGTACTTTATAAATTACAAAATAGTGATAGTTGTGCTCAGTTTGTATCTGAGATAAAAGAGTCTTTTAAGTGGACAGAAAGGGGGAAGTGTTGTGGATGGCCATGGTGCTGCTTGTATTTTGATGTTAATTCTGCTTTCCCAGGAAGGGCTGACTAAAATGAGGAATGACTTAGGTGGCTTCTTGTGAGTGAACCAGCCCCTAATGAGTAAAGGAACCAATCACTGGGAGAGTAGGCAGTACTTCTGGTTGGATGCTGGAAGAGTAGAAGAGAAGAGTGATAGGGTCTTTTGGATGGGGGACAGCAAGAGGACAAGATGTAGCTACTAGTATCTCCCGATTTAGATGGCGAATCTGTCAGGATTCACCACAGGAGGATTTAGATTTAATATGAATTACAGATTAAGATTCCAGTTGATGCACCCAGGTATTGAGTTACCATTGATTCTGAACTAAGTTTGTATGATGTTTTCCTTCACACAATGGCTTTTCCTTCCAGAGAGGAAGATACTGCAGCAAAGTTTGGGTTTGCCAAAAGTGCAGCACAGAAGGCCGTGGGAGTTTTGAAGCATAGGATTGGCCTGGTAGTGACCCACCAGTGAGAACTTAGGGAGTTGGGTGGAGAGATTTCCAAACTCTGAGACAGAGTGTCCATGAGATGAGAACAGGTTGCCCATTGCCAGCCAGTGCATGGCTGGCCAGCCCTCTGGCACAATGACAGAAATAGCATGGTTTCTTTTTTTAATATTTCCCACAACAGACACTGTAGAAATTCATACATATGATGGAGTAAATTCCAACAAAGAAGCATAGTTATGCATTGTTTTACTTTTATTTATTGACTGAAAAGTGTAGAGTTTGTTCCTTTTCTTTTTTCTTTCATTTTAATTTGAGATTTAGGTCAATGTCCTCAAAGGCCGGTAAACATTCCAGATAAACTAAAGCCTGAAGCTCCAACTAAAAAATGTAAATACTATTATTAGCTAGAATCAGATAATTGCAAATCAGCAATGTTTAAAGAAAATGTAATACATAGTGATCCTTTCTATAAAAGAAAGAATACAGGTACTGAACATCTTATGTTGATCCATAAGGTAGGCCAAATTGAACTTTGAACTGCAAGTTAGTTTGATGGAGCATAAACGTGGGAGAGATTGCTTCCTAGAATCCCTTCTGATGTGTGAGGAGATGTTTGGAAGAAAGAGAAAAATCCAGAACTGTGGGATGTCAATCACAAAGCAGCACAGCAGAACTGAATCCAACTATGCTGATAATTTTGCAATTCAATTTCTCTTCTTAAACTTACTTAACAAAAGAGTTACATCACAGAACAAAATGACATCTGACATTGTAAACATGAGAGCCTGGCTGAGAAGCCAGCACTTTGAATGTCTCTAAAGTAAGGGAATATTAAGCATTGATAAGAGCAAGTAATGAAAAAGTCTTATCTAAGATTCTATTTGCAGTCTGCTTTTCCTGGCACTTTTATTTCTGTCATTAGAATGTGAGATCAAAGGTTGAATCTAATGTCTTTCTAATCTCAGTTGCATTGTGCATTATTTTTAGTAAATCCTGATCTTGTCCAGAAATCTGTTGTCATACTGATAATACATTTTCACAATGTCTTTATTCCATTATTTCTTGTATCTCACCTCTGAATTTGGACATTAATTTCATGTTAATGTGTCACATATTTCTTCAGGCAATTTTTAAATTACAGATGTGTAGAAAGTAAATACAATCTAAGTACCTAGACTTTTTTCTTTGTCTTGCATATGTCTAATTGGATATGAATTATAGCTTTACTGATATTTTGTTCATCTCCAGCACATTAAATATGGTCTTTAGCATGAATCATTGCTAATGAATCTAATGATGTAAGATCTATTTTTATTTATGTATTTTATGTGTATGTGTATATTTCATGTGTCCAGGTGCCTGATAAGTAAAAAGTGAGTGTAAGTTCCTCTGGACCTACAGATTCAGGAATTTATATGAGGGGCTATGTTGTTAGCTCCTCAATATAAATACTGAGAAACCAACTCTGGATTTTTACAAAGGCATCAAGCATTCTTAACCACTGAACAGTTTCTCCAGTACCTTATTATTCTTTTGCCATGTGATGTTTATTTTCTCTGATAATCCTTAGAATTTTCTTCTTTAATACAAAGAATTATCAGTGAATTGCATGTAACTGTTGGCAAGCTTTGTCATAATTTTACTCAAAATACTATGAGAAAGTTGTCTTTAAGTCTTAAAATGTATTATCAATAAATTAACACAAATTATCAATAAATATATTTCTTTCACCTCTTTGTTCATCTTTTTTCTTAATCAATATTTAATATTCTTTTCTTCTATTGTTTTAATAATACTATTTCATTTAACTTTTCTTATTTTACTGTGTTTGTTTGTGTAATTTTTCACCTGCCTTATGTATGGTCAATTTTATGTGACTAAAAAGAGTTACCCATTCCCTGTTTTAAAATTTGTTTTCTTATTTCTCATGATTGCATTAGTTAGCTCAGAGTGTTCCAACAGACTACAAAAACCATAGTATTCAGCAGAAAATTAGTGTCTTATGAGTATTACTACATTCAAGGTCAAGCTGTTTATAGTCATGGATATTCTTCTCTGGCAGACAGTATGGAAGATTCTCTTCCAGACTATTCTCCTAGGTCCCATCTCCACAACCAGAAACAGTAAGATCCTTCAGCCGGCAGCAACATGATTACATTTTTGCACGTTGCTCATTATGTGTTTGTATCTCTCTGTTCAGAACTCCAAGATACCAGTCTTGTGTGTCAGAGGCTAACCATAATCACATCTTATCTCATATCTTATTTTTAATATAAATGATTCTTGTCTCAAATAGGTCACATTCTCTGGCACTGTGAGTAACTATTTAAACAATGCACGTTTAGAGAGTTGCGACCAGCCATGTGTGTTTCTTTATAGTGCTCTAGATAAAAATCTACATTTTTACTCTCACTTGACCTTCCACAATTTTCTTTAAGATACTATTATAGATGTTTTCACTTGTAACTTAAATACATATTTTTTAAGAGGGCTGACATTTTATTAAAGATGTTGGTTCTAACAACTTTTCTCTTTTTTTTTTCCATTTTTTAAATTGGTTATAATATTTACATTTCAAATTTTAACCCCTTACACCATTCCTCCTCCACCCAGGAACCCCTTATCCCATCCCCCCTCCTTGTGCTTCTATGAGGGTGTGATTTTCCAGTTTCTATGATGCTGTTTCCATTAATATAAACTGTCTCCTAAATTTCTAAATTCTTCCCTTTGTGTTATTAAATCACATTTTTTTCTTTTTTTCATTTTTTCTTTTTTTCATCTTTTTTAAAAAATTGGATATTATATTTACATTTCAGATTTTATACAGTTACCTCACTTCCTCACACCACCCAGCATACTTATTCCTAATTGTACCAGTGAGGTACAAGATAGTCCTAATACCCAGTCCATCATTTTGTTGACTAACCAGAACCTCTGTCATCTCTTCTAACTAAAACATTTACTTTTGATCCTTGCTTTTTTTTTTTTTTTTTTTTTGGCTTTAGAATGAATGTCAGGTGAAAACCATCTACTCAGATCTTTTCTCTCAAAGTAAATAGCCAGGATTGGCTATGAGACTATAGGTCTTCAACCCCGTCAGAAATCCAGAATGACTGAGTTAACTGAAGTTATGGGAAACACTAAACAGTTTCTAAAACTTAGCCAATTTATAGAGACCGCTGAACACCTGGAAAGCCCCTATACTACCGAACGTTGGAGCATCAAATCTTCAGGTTTCTGGCACAGAGTCATCTGACAGACCTTAGTGATGCAGGATTATTAAGGGCTGATTACTCTGTATAGGCAGATATAATCAGTCGACTATTCTGCATGTGTGTCCTTTTCTGAACAGTAATTTGTCTGTAGATGGAAAGAGGCAGTTCTTGCCTAGTGGCTGTCACCACACAACTGGCATAACTCCAAGGATGCTCAATTTCTTCTTAGAATCCATGACAGGAAGCTGTCAGGAGCAGACAGGTCTCTAATCAGAATGAACATTAATATATAAATATTTGTAGTGTCAATTCTATGGACTTCTGATGTTTTGAAAACCATCTATCCATGTAAGGTAACCTGGACTGTTGTCTGTTCACTCCTCTCAGCTATTTCTAAATAAAATATGGGAAACCTCCTAACAATAAACTCAAAGCCATGAATTTGCTATAGTCCCTTAACTCATAGGTTAACCATCCCAAATCAGTTAAAAAAGTTAAAGAAGGACTGGGTCATGGCCTTGTATTCCTAAATGTGTTATATAGCCACAATGCCCATGAGAGTATCAATGAATATCTCACTTTTATCTTAATAAGAAGCTCGTACCAATGAAAAGCTTAAATTTGAAATCAAAGTGAATTTTGTACCATTTAAGAAATTATAACTTCATCTTGATAATAATTATACAGATTTCTACCAATAGGTTATGGCTATGCAATAAGTCCTAGCTAATCCTCCCTGTTCCAACAAAACCACTATTTTTCCCTAGAAAGACAGATCATTATTAATCACCTTAGTCCCCAAGCCCAGGGAATAGGGGCGCTGACTCTTCTTTAACTTCTTCAAGCTGATTAAGGGTGTTGAGATATTAGAAGAGGGGTGGGGGGAAGAGTAAGTTGATAAGCTTCTGACGCTGTGTCTTCACTGAATCCAGATGGAATTCCAGGACATCGGAGGTTTGGGCAGGTCTGCTCAGTATGCTTGATGAGTAGATACACCAAGGCTGTGTATTCTGCAATATACAATTCTCAGAACAAGTTTTAGTATCAAGAAAAAAATTTTTCCCCCCTAGGGGGCTGACATTTTTTTAAAGATCTTGGTTCTAACAACTTTTCTTTTTTTTCCCCTTTTTAAAATTGGTTGTAATATTTACATTTCAGATTTTATCCCCTTACCCCACTTCCTCACACCACCCAGAAATCTCCTTTCCTTTCCCCTCTCCTCATGCTTCTATGAGGCTGTGCCCCCAGATACCCCCCACCCCCACTACCCCATCCCCACCCTCACATTCCCCCCCACACACACTCTTTGTTTGTTTTTAATGGGACCAAGAATCTCCTCTCTCACCTATGCCCAACAAGGCCATCCTCCACTACATATACTGCTGGAGTCATGGGTCCCTCCCTATGTGCTCCCAGACTGGTGGTTTAGACCCTGGGGGGCTCTGGTTGGTTGGTATTGTTGCTTTCCTCCTGAGGTCACAAACTCTTTCTGCTCCTTCAGTCTTCTCTCTAAGTTCTCCATTGGGAAACCCTTGATCATATCGGTGGTTAACTGTGATCATCGTCCTCTGAATGTGTTAATCTTTGGCAGACCTCTAAGTAGACAGCTATATCATATTCTTGACAGCATGCATTTCTATCCATCCACATCAGTGTCTAGCTTAGGTGACTGTACATGGGATGAATACCCAGGTGGAATGGTCTCCTGATGAACCCTCCTTCAGTTTCTGTCCCATGTTTTGTTTCCATATTTGCTCCCTTGAATATTTTTGTTACTCATTCTAAGTAGAACTGAGGCATCCCCTCTTGGTCTTCCTTCTTTATGAGCTTCATGTGGTCTGTGAGTTGAGTTTTTAATACTCCAAGCTTTTGGGCTAACATCCGCTTAACAATGAGTAAAAACCATATGTTCTTTTGTGATTGGGTTAACTCACTCAGGATGATAATTTCTAGATCCATCCATTTACCTAAAAATTTCTTGAATTCATTATTTTTAATAGCTGAGTAATACTCCATTGTATAGATGTACCACATTTTTGTATCCATTCCTCTATTGAGGGACATCTTGGTTCTTTCCAGCTTCTGTCTATTATAAATAAGGCTGCTATGAACATAGCGGAGCATATGTCCCTATTATATGTTGGAGCATCTTCTGGGTATATGTCCAGGAGTGGCATAGCTAGGTCCTCAGGTAATACTATGTCCAGTTTTCAGAGGAACTGCCAGACTGATTTCCAGAGTGGTTGTACCAGCTTGCAATCCCACCAACAATGGTGGAGTGTTCCTCTTTCTTCACATCCTCGCCAGTATCTACTATCACCTGAGTTTTTGATCTTAGCCATTCTGACTGGTGTGAGGTGTTATCTCAGAGTTGTTTTGATTTGCATTTCCCTGATGACTAAGGATGTTGAGCATTTCTTAAGCTGCTTTTCGGCCATTCGAATTTCCTCAGTTAAGAATTCTTTGTTTAGCTCTACCCCATTTTTTAATCAGGTTATTTGGTTGTCTGGAGTCTAATTTCTTGAGTTCTTTGTATATATTGTATATTAGCCCTCTATCAGCCTAGGATTGGTAATGATCTTTTCCCAATCTGTTGGTTGCTGTTTTGTCTTATTGACAGTATCTTTTGCCTTACTGAAGCTTTGCAATTTTATGAGGTCCCATTTGTTAATTCTTGATCTTAGAGCATAAGCCATTGGTGTTCTGTTCAGGAACTTTTCCCCTGTGCCTAAGGATTTGAGGGTCTTCCCCACCTTCTCTTCTATTAGTTTCAGTGTATCTGGTTTTACATGAAGGTCCTTTATCCACCTGGACTTCAGTTTTATACAAGGGGATAGGAATGAATTTATTTGCATTCTTCTACACGCTGACCTCCAGTTGATCCAGCACCATTTGTTGAAAATGCTGTCCTTTTTCCACTGGATTGTTTTAGTTCCTTTGTCAAAGATCAAGTGACCATATGTGTGTGGGTTCATTTCTGGATCTTCAATTCTATTCCATTGATCTTCCTGTCTGTCTCTGTAGCAATACCATGCAGTGTTTATCACTACTGCTCTGTAGTACAGTTTGAGGTCAGGGATAGTGATTCCCTCAGAAGTTCTTTTGTTGTTGAGAATGGAACTCAGTTCTTTTGTTGTTTTTAGCTCAGTTGAGTAAATGAATAAGTAAAATCTTAATCCCAGCTCAGAATTGAGCAGCATGTTGAGAGGGAGAGCACAGAGAAGCGCCTATAAGCACTCATTACTATTCTTTGTGATCAACATTTATGGGCTTCTACTGCCACATCCCTGTCATGATGGAGCTATAAGCCCCGCCTTTCTGCTGGAGGTTGGTTCTACAAGTTCCCTCTCCCCACTGTAGAGCATTTCATCTAAGGTCCCTCCCTTTGACACCTGAGAGTCTCTGACCTCCCAGGTCTCTGGTACATTCTGGAGGGTCTCCCCAACCTCCTACCCCCTAAGGTTGCATGTTTCCATTCTCTCTGCTGACCCTCAGAGCTTCAGTCCTTTCCCCCACCCAATACCAGATCATTTCCCCCCTCTCATCCTCATCTCCTTTCTCTCTCAGGTCCCTCCCTCTCCCCTTATGGTTGTTTTCTTCTCCCTCCCAAGTGGGACTGAGGATCCTCCCCTGGGCCCTTCAACTTGTTGACATTTTTTTTGAGTCCTGTGGACTGCATTGTGAGTATTCTGCACTTTTGCTTTTTGCTAATATTCACTTATTAGTGAGTACGTACCATGTATATCCTTTGGGGTCTGAGTTGCCTCACTTTGGATGATATTTTCTAGTTCATTCCATTTGCCTGCAAAACTCAGGATATCCTCTTTCTTAATAGCTGAGTATTAATCCATTGTGTAAATAAAATATGTTCTGTATCCAGTCTTCTGTTGGGGGACATCTGGGTTGTTTCCAGGTTTGGCTATCACAAACAAGGCCACTATGAACATATGGAACATGTACCCCTGTGGCATGGTGGGGCATCTTTTGGGTATATTCCCAAAAGTGGTATTGCTGGTTCTTCATGTAGATCTATTTCCAATTTTCTGAGAACCCTCCAGATTGGGTTCCAGAGTGATTGGACCAGTTTGCAATATCATCAGAAATGGAGGAGTGTTCCTCTTTCTCAACATACTTGCCAACATGTGTGCTGCCTGAGGTTTTGATCTTAGCCATTCTGATTGGTGTAAGGTGAAATCTCAGGGTTATTTTGATTTGCATTTCTCTGAACATTAAGGACTTATAACATTTTTTTTTTTTTTTAGATGTTTCTCAGCCATTCCCTTTTTTGATTGAGTTGTTTTTTGTTTTTTGTTTTTTTGTTTTTGGTGGTTAACTTCTTGAGTTGTTTATGTATTTTGGATATTAGCCTTCTATCATATGTGGGGTTAGAGAAGAATTTTTTTTCTCAATCTGTAGGTTGTTGATTTATCTTATTGTCTATATATTTTGCCTTATAGAAGTTTTTCAGTATCATGAGGTCCTATTTATCAATTCTTGATCTTAAAGCATGTGCCATTGGAGTTCTGTTTAAAAAATTTCCCCCTGTGCCAATGATTTCAAGGCTTTTCCCACTTTCTTTTCTATCAGATTTAGTGTATCTGGTCTTATGTTGAGGTCCTTGATCCACATGGACTAGGGCTTTGTGCAAGGTGACAAACATGGATCTATTTTCATTTTTCTACATATCAATAGCCAGTTAGGCCAGCACCATTTGTTGAAGATGCTTTCTTTTGTCCATTGTATATGTTTGGCTTCTTTGTCAAAGATCATGCATCAGTAAATGTGTGGTTTTATTTCTGGGTCTTGAATTCTATTCTGTTGATCAACATGTCTGTCTTTGTACCAATATCATGAAGTTTTTTTCACTATTGCTCTGTAGTAAAGCTTGAGGTCAAGGATGTTGATTTTCCCAGCCATTCTTTTATTCTTTTATTGCTAAGTACTGTTTTCACTATTCTGTTTTTTTTTCTTTCCAGATGAATTTGAGAATTGCTCTTATCTTTGAAGAATTGTGTTGGGATTTTGAAGCAATATACAGCAAACCAACAGCTTATATCAAATCAAATGGAAAATATTTGAAGCAATCCCACTAAAATTGGGGATAAGACAAGGATGCCCATTCTCCCCATATCTATTCAGCATAGTACTCAAAGTGCTACCTAGAACACTAAGACAACAAGAAATCATGGGGATGCAAATTGACAAAGAAGAAATAAAGGTATCACTATTTGCAGATGATATGATAGTATACATAAGTGACCCCAAAAACTCTACCAGAGAACTTCTCCATGTAATAAAAAACTTCAGAAAGTTTCCAGATATAAAATTAACTCAAATAAATCAGTAGCTTTCCTTTATACAAATAATAAACAGGCTGAGAAAGAAATTAGGAAAACTACTTCTTTCACAATAACCACGAATAATATAAAATATCTTGGGCTAACTCTAACCAAACAAGTGAAAGATCTGTATGACAATAACTTCAAGTCTCTCAAGAAAGAAATTGAAGATCTCAGAAAATGGAGAGTGTTGCAGCCCGACCTTCCCCATGCTTGCGGGCCAGAAATGTTGAGAACTGCTCTACCCCATGTTTGGGGTCCAAAATGTCTCAGACCATTCTGTCAGTGTTGGAACCCACACTGCCAAAAGCCTTGGGTGCTAAATTATTAGAGCCTGCACTGTCCCAAGCTGTTCTGGTCTGTGGGTCAGGGTTCAGCAAGAGAGAGTGAGAACAGAATGGAGACCAGACAGAGTGTGATTCAATCCCGTTTATTCTTCAGTCTCTCTTCTTAGTCCAAGTCACAAGTCTTGAGTTTTTAGTCCCTAGTGCCTCCAAGTTCTAAGTTACTTCTTCTAAGTGCTAAGTGCCTAATGTCTAATTCCAAGTTCTTCCTCCAAGTGCCAAGACTCACGTGCCTACTACCTAATAGTAATAATTTCTTCTGTGTTCTCTAGTCCAAGTGTCTTCTTCCTCAATGTCTAATTCCTACTCCAAGTTGTACTCTAAGTTGTACTCTCTAACCTAATTCCTAGCTCCAGGTTGTACTGTACTCTTCTGTCTGCCTCTTGCCTTTTATATGTCTCACTTCTAAGCCATGCCTTTATGTCACGCCTTTAAGCCATGCCCTTAGGTCTTGTCTCCTAATCTGATCTCTAAGTCATGCCCTTAAGTCACACACCTTTAAGTCTCACACACCCAAGGAAAGATCCTGGGTATCTAAAGCAAGATGTTATCAGAGTGTGCTCAGCTGTTGTAGGCTAATGTAATCAAATCTCTTGTCAGGGTATATGGCTCAAGATGGCTGCAAGGATGATAGTTGCCTTCTGTTGGCTCCCCACAGGAGAGATCTTCCATGCTCTGGGTTGGCAGAATTGACGTAGTAAAAATGGCTATCCTACCAAAGGCAATCTACAGAAAATTGGTATTTTTAAAGCAAATATTTCAACCATCTTTTAAAGGTTATATAAAATATTTGCCTAAAAGCTATAATATTTTAGTATAGAGATATTCTAGAACATAGGTAAAATTTTAATATTTTTAGACTATTACATTAAATGTAGAATAATGTAGTGTTAATTCAAGATGCATCATGACTATTTAAGGATACTTTCTATGATCACTAGAACAATTAAAAATGTATGACTAACAAACACAATAAAAGCATACAGAAAAATAAATATACAAAAGAAAGCACCTAATTGAAAGAGCAACAAAAGTGAAAAAATATAATTAAATGTCATCAAGGTACAAGGTATTAAAATTAATTAATTTATACATAAGTACATTTAAGCAAAAGACTAATTTCTGGAATTAATAGCAGATATTGTCAGTATCACTTACAAATTAGAAAACCTCTGAAGTCATACTATGTAAATAATGGTTTTAATTTGCTCAATTATGGAAAAATGTATACAATGGAAACATCAAAAACAGTCCTTAACAAGGTACCCTAAGTCTACATACTGATCACCAATTCTTCAAAATAAAAGAAGCCAAGGTAACATACCTTTAAATTCTACACAGAAAAATAAATTAGTAATTGAAGCATTTTCTTCATTTTCTGTCATATTTGTTTGAAAAATGATTTCTCTGTAGTTGTATAGATAATCCATAAACAAACAAAAACCATTTTGAACATCTACACTGCCTAATTGACAGAAACTAGAAACAAGTGCCTGGATAGGCCAGAGACCTGTCTATGGTAAAACTAAATATGACCAGCATATATAAATAAATAATAAAATGAATAAAACAATGCCTAGTGGTATTTTCTATACTCATAGATAGTGCCTTATCCAATCATCATCAGAGAGGCTTCCTCTGATAGCAGATGGCAGATGGTACAAAGACCCATAGCTAGACCTTATGGAAGAGGAGAGTCTAAAAAATCCTATACCTTCTCTCAGAGTTCTATGTAAACTATGGAAGAGGGAGAAGAAAAACTGTAGGAATGGATAGAATACATCAGAAGATATTGCCCATCACTGAATCAAGTTAGTAGGACACTCAGAGAATAAAGCAGCAAGCATGAGACCTGCATGATCTATATCAGTTTTTCTGTGTCTGTATGTTATGGATATTTGCTTGGTGTTTTTGTGAGACTTCTAACAGTGGGAACAGGTATGTTTCTGACTCTTTTTGCTGTTATTGGGACTCTTTTCCTCCTATTGCTTTGCCTTGCCCAGCCTTGATATGAGGGCATGTGCCATGTGTTACTGAATCTTTTGGCTTTGCATTTGGTTGCTGTGTCTTGGAGGCCTCCTTTTTTCTAAAGGGAGACAGAGAAGGACTGGATCTAGGGGAGAGAGGAAGTGTGAGAGGAGCTTGGAGAAGTGAAGGGAATGGAAACTGTGGTTGAAATGTATTGTATAAGTTGTATTGAATTAAAATTTGTAAAAAAAGATATTAACATCAGTATTATGAAAAGGCCTCACATGAAACTCATTAAGTTTATCAGTAACTGGAGTCACAATTTGATTTACATTCTCTATATTTTTATAGCTACTGAAACAGAATGTGATTTGCAACTGAACTTTAAGTTTTTAAAATTAAGCTTTATTTGTGTTCTTTGGAAAGTACCTGTAAAGGGTGTTCTAATATTGCTCATGATGTCTTTACCAAACTCATCTTTGCTATCACCTATTTAAAAATAACTTTACATTCTAAGGGCACTATAAGTTATTTTGGAATTTGTGTTGATGGATCACTGTCAATGAATTATATTTTTATTAATTTCAGGCTTTAAAAATTATTACAAAACATTAGCTAAAGTTAATGCTGTGTTGGTAGAGTAGATAGCTGATTCAACTTTTCAACAAATTCATGTCTAAACTTGTCATTTTTTTCAAGTTTTTATTTTTTAAAAATTTCATTATCACAATTCACTAATCCTTTCTTCCTGCTTTACTTTGCCATTTTTTTTATTAACTGTAGGAAGTATATGCACAGTTTTTATTTTAACTGTAACTGTACAATTTCAGTTTTATCATCATTTTTACAATGTTTTCTTTATTTTAAAATTTAATTTTTTGTTTTTAAGCTTTGTACTTCTAAATAAGTAAAATATCCCTGCTAACAAAATACTTTCTGCTTAAGATTCTCTTTGAAAGCATTTCATTACTTATTTACCCATAAGAAATATATTTTAATTTTGCTTAATATAACTTCAAACTATCATTTTTCTGTCTTTTTACAATGTGCAGAAATTTTATTTTGGGTTACCTAATGAAAATACTTTTGTTGTAAATTTGTAAATAGAAAATATTTTCAATATGCTATGCCCTTGAAAAATAATAGTTTACATTGTTTTTGATTAGCCAACAGTGCTACAAGAGGAGATAAAGAGCAATAAGTCCCTTCTCTGGATAGATTGGGTAGAGTGGAAGGCTAGTTGGGGAGAGAGGAATATGCTGGAGATATGGTGGCTTTGCAAGGTGTGGCTTTGGCCCCTACCTTGTCAGAATTCACCAAATAGAGCCAGTTATCCTTTGTAATATCAAGTAGACATACTTCTGTCTAATTTTAGATAATTATTTTAAAAAGATTCATGATTCACTGACAGAAATAGGGCTTCAGGCAATCAATAAATCATCTTGAACACAAGGTACTAAAGGTGGACTGCCATGCTGTTTAGGACACAAATTATTTGGAGGGAAACTTATGGTGTCAATGACCACATTTGGATAGGTGGAAATCGTCTCAGGACTTGCCCCACTTGAAAGATTCCCATATGCAAATCTATGAGATACTTCTCTGAGAAAAGTTAAAATAGAACTTCTTAGAAAGGAACCAGTGCTTTACTGTATGAATACTGCATTGAAAATATTTATAAGATAACCCTAGACCAGGCATGCTCCATGATGCAATTACCAGAAGACTCCAGATATGAAGGAGAGAGATAAATGGATAGGAATTTCTGATCTGGGGATTAAGTAGAACAATAACAAATTTCTAAGAGAACAATTTACTTTATAATAAAAAAATAGGTTCCAAATAGAAAGTTAGAACTTTTTAAAAACTTTAAAACAGAAATGCTTAATTTTGTTTGCCCTTATTTCTGGCCTAGAAATTAAACCTTATCTTAGCATTAAAGAAGTCTTTTTGGGAATATGTGCTGCTATTGTTCAGATCATTCATAGGTACTTTTAATTTAGTTTCATTAATTCAAGAAGTAGACATGTAAGAGTCAGGAGAAGCTAAAGAGGGAAGGGACTTCAGAGAAGATGCAACAGAGATGCTCCCTGGGTATCCTGACCAGCACAGACACAGTAAATGTATAAAGGCTAATTATTCACTCATATGCACAATTTTGTTCCTTGTTGAAAATGAATTGCAATTGGAGTGTAAATTTCAAAGAAATGTAGATCAATAGATATTATTTTTATACCTAGTATACATTGTATAATGTATAATACTTATATTTAGTAATAAAAATTCTCCTATGACAATTTAATATTTATTTATTCGTTTTAATATATTATCTACTAAACATGGTTTGCAGACATATTTTGAGTTGTTGGCCTTTTAGGGAATCTGTTTAAGTTCAGTAGTAGGTATGGTACTCAGGACCTTATGCATGGTAAGAAGCAATATATACTTTTACTACCTCCTAGTAAAGAAAGCTTTTCTTTTGCACAAGGATGTATTCTATGCATTTAAACATCTACACTTTAATTACAGGAAGTGACTAGAACTGAGGTAGTTTATGTTATCTGACAAGTTTTCCTTCTTTGAGTGTTAATACCAAGACTCTCTACATAGATGTTTGGATTCCATTATCTTTACAATTTTGTAACCTTGGTTCACAGTTTACTTCTTGTTTCAGAACAGCCTTCTTTTAGTTTTTCACTCTAGTACTATAGAAATCTCATTAAAATCATCAAAATTAACTGGGAATAATGGGGACCAAAGTCTAGAGAGAGAGAGAATAGGCAGGTAGGAAAGAGTAGGGAGTGGTAGAAATACAATACAGTACAATTCAATAATGATATTTAAAAGTCATATAGAATCCTATTTTACAATTTTCACTTTATATCACAGATGATATGAAATAGTTTAATTTGAAAGAGTTTAACTGGTGACATTCTGCACAAAGGATAATGATCTTCTCGGAAGTCAAATGTGTAAATAAAAACGCAGTGTCAAGCATGAGATATATCTCCTACATTTATTGATCAGTGATATCCCAGAGACTGCCTCCTCCCCCCACCCCCCCAAAATAGAAATCATGACATTTCTCTGTGTTTCTCATCAAAACTTTATTGAAAGACCTTCTTACTAAAAATATGACACACAGGACATTCATAGGACATAAAGCAATCAAATTTCATCCAGTTGTCTAGTTATCAAAGTACTGTAAGGTGATATGAAGGCTTCTGGGTGGAAACATATTATTAGCAGTGTTATCTAACTGTGACCCCTGTGAAACACTGTTATGACCAGATTTGTCTATGATTGCAATAGTAACATGAGAACTACATGGTCACCAAGCATATTCTGATTATATTCAAGGTCCAGATTACATAGGAAACATATACCTACTAATGTAAATCTGGCCCAAAACTAATGGTTTGAATCTCACAGGCCTCAGGATTGAAGCTACTACTTTGCTAAATAGACATATATCAAACTGTCCCCTATACTCAGAAATTAGTTTAGCTTTCACATCTAAACTATCAATAATGATATTTAAAAGTCCTATACAATCCTATTTTTACAACTTTCACTTTCTCTCATGGATGATATGAAAGAGTTTAATTTGAAAGAGTTTCTTTAAACATTAAAGAAATTTCTTTGAGCAGTTGGCTATGGTTAATACAGAAGCTTACAACTGATTACACTTGAAAACAAGAATCAAGAGTCAATGGAATTCTTAATCACAAATGAGACATTTATAGAATTCTGCCCTCTCTTACCACAGTTCTCCAGATTTCTTAATGAATTGTAGGGAGAAAGATTATAAGAGCCACAAATTAGGAAAAAAAAACAGCAAAATAGTATCTTCTGAACATAACAGAAAAGCTACACTGATGAACTTACATTGACTGTGGCTACTTGCATATGCTCAAGCTAGTCAACAATCTAGCATGGAGGGTGGAGGAACTGAGGGGCAACTGATAGCTTTTGGAGAAGTCAACGTTTCTGCAAAAGTTGTTTATATGTGCAGCACAAATTAGACTTTTTGGGCCATAACAAAAACAACAAGAACAACAGTATCTGTAACTATGCAAATTTAGAAGGTAATGGATAGATCTGGGAAGAATTAGGCATAGTCATGTGAATATTGTAAAAATGCATTGTATGAAATTCTCAAAGATCATTAAAAATATTCCAACAATTGTCTCCCACCAACTGTTATTTCTTCTGTTTCTACCTGGCCACTCTACCCCTCCTTTTCCATAAAATAGTTGAAGGTGTGTCTGTTACCTAACTATATCTTATGGTTTTTAAATTAAAGCCCTTTTCCTTGCCACAACAATTAATCACAACATGCATTCAGATGCTTTTCACTCAGCATTGCACCACGTATGATAGAGTCTGGCAGCTCTGAGGCTGTCTTCTCCACTCCCTATTTGTTTGTTTGTTATTTTAGCTGTAGTCTTCTTGTATATTTCAACTCTACAATAACTAGCTTGGTCAAGTACTTAGTAAATTTTCTATTTTTAACTATTCTTCCTCATCTTTGAGTTTGGATAACATCTGCTATTCTTATTCTGTTTCCAGCCCATGTATTTCTCAGGTTACTCTGCCTAACCTTGGTTTGACTCTAAGATTTCTCCAGTTTGTAATGTAGCTGCAATGAATTTGTCACAGATTCAGCACATCTGAAAACTTCCTTTTCAATCCTGTTTTCTTGTCTCTATATGTAGCAGATGTGCAGCAAGTCTCAAATGAAAGCAAAAGGCATGGAGTTCAAAGTGTTGTCCAGTGCAATCACAGTCAGAATGTTTATTCTGCATTATCATTATCATAAACTGCTCATTTCCCTTCATTAAGGACTCAGTGTCCACTACTTCTCTGTCTTTCAGTGCAGCTACTAAGGAGCCCATCATTGTTTATTCTCTGCCTGTCTTGTGCTGCAGAAAGAGTATTTTGAAACATATTGATATCACTGTCCTTAAAAATCCCCACCTATTTCAAACTTATACTATAAATGCTAAATCCTATTTTGTTACACATGCAGAACATTTGCTCAATGTAAACACTACGTGTGGGATGGCGTGGCTACTGTGATTTGACTCTACCTTGTTAGACCACATCATGTGTTGTCTCCTTTTGATGATGATGTTAATAATAATAATTACAATAATGAGAGAAATTGGATTGTACAGCCAAAATATCAGTTATTATGAATTTAAAAATGCTGCTATTATTATCATTTTTTTTACATTTGCAAGAAATGGGACAATTTTTAAAGTGAACTAAGAACTTAAATTTTGGAACTGAATAATCTAGTTTTCTCACTAACTGGCTTGTGCCTTTGGGTCAGTGATTAATTGCACCTCAACTTCTTCATCACTGGAATAGAGATCATAGTATAAGTTTTTGTTGCACACTTTGTACATTGATAAGTTAGATTTCCCAGGTATTCCAAATGTAATTTTTCTATGATATATTCCTTGCTTTGGTTAGAATCTTGTTTTAAAATATATTGTAGGAATATTCAGAACAGAATTACAAAAGTGGCATGTGAGCCCTATTCTTTATTTTTCCTGTGGTAAGACATTGACAAACTTGTGCCTGCCTTAGTATCATGATGTTTAGTACGATCATAATTACTTGGCATCCTCAAAATGATTTGCCATAAGTTCACTGATATTTTCTAAAGTTGTAAGGCATTCATCTGGCAGATGAATGGTTGAGGGGGCCTTACTGTTGACACTGCTTATATTGTAACTTCATTTCTTTCTTTATCCAGGAGAGACTTTCCTCACTGATTCCAATCCTTTATGCCCTTCAAGGCATTTAATAAACAAATCAGTAGCCTTCCTCTAGTTGAAGGATAAACAGGCTGAGAAAGAAATTAGGGAAATGACACCCTTTACAATAGTCACAAATAACATAAAATATCTTGGTGTAAATCTAACCAAGCAAGTGAAAGATTTGTATGACAAGAACTTCAAATCTCTGAAGAAAGAAATTGAAGATCTCGGAAGACGGAAAGATCTTTCATGCTTGTGGATTAGCAGAATTAATATAGTAAAAATGGCCATCTTGCCAAAAGCTATCTACAAATTCAATGCAATCCTCATCACAATTCCAAATCAATTCTTTATAGATATAGAAAGAGCAATTTGCAAATTCATTTGGAATAAAAAATAAAACCTGGGATAGGGAGAACTATTCTCAAGTATAAATAACTTCTGGGGAAATCGCCATTTCTGACCTCAAACTGTACTACAGAGCAATAGTGATTTTAAAAAAAAAAAAAACTGTATGGTATTGGTACAGAGACAGTCAAGCAGATCAGTGGAGAAGAATTGAAGATCCAGAAATGAACCCACACACCTATGATTACTTGATCTTTGACAAAGGAGCTACAACCATCCAGTGTGGAAAAAGCAATAGGACAGAAACTGAAGGACGGAACGTCCAGAGACGGCTCCACATTGTTATCCATTCTTTGTGCAGTTACCAAAGGTAGATACTCGTGTGGATGCTGATGGGAACCTTATAAAGCTATCTTCTTAGAGGTCTGCCAGAGTCTGAAATGTTCAGAGGCTGATGTTCACAGCTAACCATTGAGCTGATCATGGTTTTCCCAATGGAGGAGTGAGAGGGAGGACTGAAGAAGCTGAACGAGTTTGAGGCCCCATGAGGAGAGCAACAATACCTACCAACCAGGGTTCCCAGGGTCTAAACCACCAGCCTGGGAGCACATAGAGACCCATGGCTTCAGCTGTATATATAGGGGAGAATGACAGTTTCAGGAATAGGTGGGTGAGGAAGTTCTTGGTCTAGTGAAGGCTGGACAACCCAGTGTGGGGAAAATCGTGGGTGGGGAGGTGAGAGTGGGAGGGTGGGTGGGAGCATATCCTCATAAAAGCAGAAGGAGGGGGTGGGATAGGGGGTTCCTGGCTGGGGAGGAAATGGGGAAAGGGGATTATATCTGAAATGTAAATAAAATATCCAATAAAAAAAAGTAGATTTAAAGAACTTAATTCTAATTTGCTTATTTTGAGGTTCTAATTAGACCTTACATTATTTTTTTATTTAAATGTTCAGAGCTGATCCATATTTTTCCTGGATATAGTGTTTCTGATTCACTTTTTATCCATGTTTATGGTTCATCTGCCCTTTGAATGAGTGTTAGATTCTGCTGCTGGGTCTGCCAAGGTTATTCTTGTTGTTTAGATCAAGCTATGGTGTGCAGTAGATGGACATGGCCAAAAACTAATTTCCATTGGTCTCCTTTATCCCCACCAAAAAAATCTGTCTTATTTTCATATTATTTTTTATGCTTTGACTCAGAGGAACTGACCACAGCCTCTAGGAAAAACTCACCAGTGTGGGTATAATTATGTTCCTCTTGTCAGTGATTAATTCTCAAACGAGTGAGTCTCTAAGCACTTCTGGCCCAATATGATGCCAGATAATTCACATTTTCCCATGTGAATTAATTTACTTTAGAGAGTGCTCTGATTGAGTATGACATCTGGGCATGCCATGATACCAAACTATCTGTCTAAAACCTAAACCAAATTCTGGATTTGAAGGCCCGGACAACTGCAGAGCCTTTGAGTGACATACAACCTGTCTTTATGTGATAGTGTTGGTTAATTTCATCATCTACCAATTAGACTCTAATGCCATTCTCTGTCATTATATGGTAGTAGCCAGTAGATGAGATTGACGATTGAAATCAACAAATTATCCTCTTCAATGTGGATCCAATTATTTTAAGGCCTAAGAAAAATGGTAGAAACTTCCCTGAAAAGAAAGAATTCTGATTTTATACAGAAACTGCAGTCTGCATCAGGGTCAAGCCTTGTACCTGCATAAGGTATTTCTTTAAGAAGCATATACATATATTTATAATACATATATGCATACATATAAGTATATGATGTATATATACATATATAATATATATTTAATACATATTTAATATATAGAAAATGCATACTCAATTATATAATATAATATAATATAATATAATATGTTAATTGTTGTGTAATAAAACATACAATTTAGAGTAATATATGCTTGTTTCTCTAAAAAGTCATAAGTAAAAAATTCCATAGTTTTAGCTCATGATTGTGTGTGAGGTATTACATGTTCATATGTGTGTACTCTTGGAGATACACAGAACAATAGAAGCCTATGGTATGCATTGAGTGACTTTTTTAGTCACTGTCCATTTTATTTTCTGAAACTGTGACTCTCACTGAATCTGCAGCTCACTGTTTCCTTGTCTTACCAGTGATCTGCCCAAATCAAGATCCTAGCTGTTCGGCCTGCAGACTTGCTCCTATATAACAGCTTGTTGTAGAGTCAAGGAAGAGTAGAGTTTAGGGCAACTTCCATCAACTGCATATCCCTTATCTAGAGTGCCATTTCTCTAGGACAATTGTCCATATTTTTAAACCATCTGGAGTTTCAATACTTGTAGTCCAAGTATCTTAATACTTCCATAAAATTTATAGTTTATCTGTTTTTCTGGTTACTGACCATGTCTTATATAATTATCATTGGATTTAATCTAGTCCTTCCATTTTAATTCTTTTGTATGGTCTTCAATTATATTTATTTTCTTACATTTTTGTTTTGTTTTTAATTATACAAAAATGTGTTGTTATAACTTTTCTTCAGATATTGCTATATAAGTTGAACTACAACATTCATTATTTATTTGTATATCCATATATGTGTATGTAAATATGTGTATATGTTTATATGTGTGGGTATATGCAAACATGTATATATGTTTATTTATTATTTAGTTATTTAGTTATTCATTCTAAATATACCACAACTAGAAAAAGAGTGTAAGGACCTGCAAATACAATGGTAAAAATTCTCAGCAAAACCAATGGTAGAAATTGTCAAATCAATTTTTATAGAAGTTTAAGTTATATAGAAAAGCCAGCAATTCAAAGAATATTTAATTAAGACAAACAGCCAATTCTCAGTATGTGACTGAGTTTTATATCATGTTAATTTGACCTTTCTCCATCTTCTGTCTGCAGTTCCAAAGAAGCTTCAGACATCACCAGTCTTATAATTATGATACTGATGAGAGAGCCACTAACCTAGTGACCCTTGAAGATAAAATAGTGGGCCTGAAGCCCTTTCAACAACCTCATTTCCAGAGAACTGCTGCTCTGTGACCTCCATGGCCATTATCTAGAACTCCCCTGACTCAACAATGTCTTCTCTTACAGAAATTTCTGTGTATGAATGTGATTTAAGTATTCAGTGAAAATACCCTTCCCCAGGGATATTAGCAAGGAAAAAATGGCAAATAGTTTTATATCACACCAACCTTAACTCACATAGTTATAAAACTGAGGCTGACAAGAAGCTAACAAGAAAGAGGGAAAACTAAAGAGTGAAGAATTAAATTATAAAGAACTATGAAAAAGTGTAAATATTTTTGAGATATGGGAAAACCACCTCCATGTGCCTACTTGGGAGTGTGCTAAAAAAGTACTGTGAAGGCTCACATATAAGTTCTTGGGGATATTGAGACTCCATCAGAGCAGAAATTAAAGAATTAATAATTGTATATAGTCTATATACCAAATTACCAAAATATGTGCCTAAATGCATATACCGTAGTCAACATTTGGAAGGAAACACTTTGAGTCAATAAAACTAATATCCAGTTTTTAACTGGCAGGTAAAGTAATTGAATAGAGACTATTCTGGACATGACTCAGTAAATAAAGATAAAAACATCAATAAAGCAACAATAATAACAACGAAAACATAAAATAAAAGAGTGGGGACTCTGATTTTCAAAGCTACCACACAACCTGAATCAAGATATCAAGCTTAAAATAAAAATTAGTCATTAAATGAAGGTCAAAGAACCTAGAGGAAAATTTAATACCATCATTGATATAATATTCAACTGGCTTCTAAAGACTCAGTGAATTTCTTATATTAGTGTATCTTTGAATTCTTCTAAGATTCTTTTTGCACAAGATGGCCATTGACACAGATATCTATAACTGGTCCAGGTGCAGAGAATGTGAGAATGTAGATGGTTCAGTTCTACCTAAATGGAATGTCTGCACATACTACTTCCTCCCAAGGCTTAGGGAACATTTTGGAAGGAAGAATCTGAAAGATCAAGGGAGCAATATACAGTGGATGGCTATAAGAAAACAGGAAGGGTAGATCTGGAAGGAGTTGTGAGCGAGTGGGTCAATATGGCAATATGGCTAAATCATGTGACTTATATATAATTTTCAAGAACTAATATAAAGAGTAATACTTTGTGACTAATCAATTGCAGGTATTCCTAAACAACAACAACAGCAACAACAACAACATAACAACAATGTAAAAAATAAAAACAAAGCAAACAAACAAGAGAATAACTCATTAGTGATGTATAGCTCCATAATCCAGTTTGATATGAGTGAAATTTGTAGAAACAAAGTATCCAAATAAAAATTTCATTCCATCTATACATTGATTGTTCTCCACAGTGAAACATCTCTTATCAGAAAGTCTCAACATATTTGAAATATTTGAAGCATTCCAATGTGATATTCTACTATTATGAGAATCTAGAAATGCAAAGCATAACAAATAAAAGGCATTGAGACTATGTGTACATTTGTAAATCCTGAGCAACATTGAATCATATTATAAGTCACACCAAAATTATCATCTTTTAAAATGTGTGAAAATGAAAATAAATTACACAGAAACATATACCAAGTAATATCAAGAAAAATGGTAAACAACTAATCTGTTGAAAATCTGAAAAGTCAATAATATTCAATCTGAACAATCTAGAAAAAAACAAATTAAGCTTAGTATAAGGTGGATTCAGGTTAGGGAAGTATTGAATGACCTAAAACTAGAAATTATGCTCTGTCCTTGAAGCCAGACACTGATGATCTGAAAGACTAAATGTTTACAAACCTTTAGCTAGTCTGATCCAGAAACAGGTGAATCATTTTCTGAGAAGATTTAAGTTTAAAAAAAATCTAGTACTCAGGACTTGAGGTGGTGGTTGGATATAAGCTAGGGAGAGCCCATCTCCAAACAAAAGAAAACAAAACAAAACCAAAAAAAAACAAGCAAAAATATAAAAACCCATAATTAAAAGTAAAAGCAGGAAAGAACATGTTTCACTGACACAAGGAATTAATTAAAATGGAATACCACTGCCCATTGTCAGCATTCTTATATAAACTTAAATTATTATCAATTACTCAGAAAGCAGAGTTAGAGAGATGATGAGTTCAATGATAATACATGCAGGACTGTGAGCTTGTGGTCATGCATGTTCAATGTAAATATCCTGTTTCAAACTAACCAACCAGACAAACAAAAGAATGTGCATTCTTGTAAATATAAGCTTGTAAATAAAACATTCTTGTAAATAAAACAGATTACTAGACATCCATAAATTAATACATGTTAAAAGTAGAATTTATTACTTAAAATATCTAAAGAGCCTAAATAAATAGTACAGTTTAAAGTCTGTCAAAAAGAAATTGTCAGTTTCAAACATCACATTAATTTCACCAAATGTTCACAGAAGAATTAATATGAGAATTCTTACATTAACTAATACTAGAATTAACACATTTGCCAAACAAAAACTCCACAAACATTCCATCAATTCAATAAAGCTATTGACAGTCTGATAGAAAAGGCTGACAATAACCACACAGGCAAAACCAAACTGAATTGGTACCCTCACCTTCCTCAATATAAGAGTAGTTCAAATCCAAGAGCATATAGACTGGTGACATAACACTATGCAATCAAAACTCAACTGTACACAGAATCTTTTAAGACACAAAATTAATCAACATTTATATTAAAAGAATGAAAAAAATGAACTTGATACTTTCAACCATCTAATCATGAGAGAAAATCCCACTAGTTATAAAATGTACTTCTCACAGCTGATAAAATACTCATAAAATCCATACATAAGCATTCCATATAATGATGAAACACTTAATGTTTTTTTTTTCTAAATTCACAATCAGAATAAGGACAACAGTTTTTTACCATTTCTATTTAATATGATGCTTGATCAGTTTAGTGCAGGCAGGTAGGACAGAAATTAAATAAGATGTATCAAGATAGGATAAAAAGGAAATATCGTAAGTCCAGCAAGGCTTCAAAAGACAGCATCAACTATATTGTGATAACTCAAAACTAAAATTAAAAAATGATTCCATTTATAATTAGATTTAAGAAGATAGAACACTTAAAAAGGAACCAATTACAGTGACTAAATAGAAAACAGCACATTTTTATCAATTAAAAGGTATTCAATTGGTTATGTTTTATGAATTTCATAGAACTGAGATCCTATGAACAAATATTTATATTTAAATGAACTAGATTTTGACAAAAACACTCCATTAATTCAATAAAAATTAATAACCTACACAGATAATGGCTTTTGAAAGCGATTTCTGTCCCTGAGGTAAGAAAAACAGGGAATTCGCCTCAGATATTTTAGTCATCCTGATAAGCAATTAGAAACAGTGATCACGGGAGTGTTCACGGAACTTTATTTATTGCCTTGCTTGTCCTTTAACTGTGTTTTTGTCTTGCTTGTTCATTGACTATTTGCATTTATTGCATAGCTAGTTCTTCAACCTAGAACTGACCTTAATACTTGCATGTAATTAAAATAATATAAAAGCAAAAAGTAGAAGGGGAATGGAATAGGGGCTTCTAAGGAGGGGAAATGGGGGAAAAAAGATGACATCTGAACTGTAAATAAATAAAAATATCCAATAAAAAATAGAAAAGAAAAAAAAGTGGATCCTTACCTCAGGCAGCATGCCACCTGATAAGTTGAGAAGTATCTTTGGCATAAGTGCAGCACAAAACAGAAGATCTCTGGCAGGAAATATGTACCACTACCCAGGCTTTTAGTCTCTGTCTTTATACTTACTGCTGCTCAATAATGCAAAACACAGAGTTTGCCTTGGTTTTGCCTATGCTGGGATACAATAAGCTGAATATCTTTATAGAAGAAAAAGTTTTTAGCAAATTCAAGAAATGCCTCAATTATTTTTCTTTGGTCATGTGTCTTAACTACCCAGCATATATGTATAAAGCAGTTTTGGTTACTATCATCTCATGTGGCCATGAAAATCCCAACTACTGAGATCTCTCTTTTCTGTTTTTAAGATGCTTGTTCCCAGCTATGGTTCTTTCCCCTTTTGTTTTATGTTCTATACTCCTTTGTGTTTCACAGTGAGCATATTTAACTCACATACTTAACTTATAATTTTAAATAAATGTTAGTAAAATAAAAAGTTGTATAGTGTAAAGTGTTGTCCAGTGTCTTAAATTCTCATGACCTGTTCATCTTAAGGACTGACCTGACAATAGATAAGGAAATGACAGATACATATACAGAAATTATGGGATCAGATGGTTCATGTGCTTTGATGGAGTTGTACCAGAAACAGCCCAGAAACCCAGTAAAGCTAATATATAGAGAAGAAGGAGAGGGTTTAGATAATTTCAGCAGTAGGTTTTCTAAAGGAGCAGTGTCAGGCTGCAGGCATCCAGGAAGAAGCTATATTCTTTCGTTTCTGTGTACAGTGGATTTACCTAGAGGTCAAATGTCCTTCCAAAGGGAGTGATTTTTTTTTATTCCTCTAGGCCTGATCTGAGAAAGGTTTTGCCATTTCCACTAAGGTCCTCTAGGTGGTTGTGCTTACATCAATAATACACATTTACTCAGAACTTCATCTGCTTCTCATAATAAATCCTTGTTTAAACAGATGTGCATATGCTTATTAGAATATAACAGGATTTTTTGTATCACTGAAGTCCAATTGTTTCTCCCCCCGACCCCCGCCCCAAATACTGCTAGTCAGCCCTCAAAGCTCTGTTTCTTGGTTTCATGAAGAAACACATTTCTGAGGATACATGTGTTTTGCACGGATACTTTTATGCTAATGAGTCACTGCATGCCCTTCTGATAGTGACATGTCCACACCAGAAACCACTGTTAGCTTGCTAACACAGGTGAGAATTAAAAAGAACTCTTCCACATTTTTTTTTTAAGTTTTATTACATATACAGGACTTAATATGGTTCAGGCATACGTTAGTTTCCTAAAATGACTAAAAATTTATATTTTCAATAATATAAGTATAAATTCATTATGAAAAATTAAGATTTTCAAACAACAACTCAGAAGTTGGAAAAATAATGGTTCTTGAGGGATGGTCTCAACTGTCAATTTCACTTCAAAAACTTGTGACACTACTTATTTCTCAGGGTCTGTGATTTTTTTCCTTGTTGCCGCCACAGTTGGTCTAAAGGCAATAATTTCCTGGGCAGGAATCCAATTCTGTAACCATCACTGTCAGCATGCAGTTTCTATATTGTACCTATAAGACTCAGTTGGATCCATCAACATAAACTCAGATAGTTTTCCTATATGGATTAAATATTTTCTGAAACTAAAGCTTTTGACACAAAGTTAACAATTGGAAACTATGATTGTATACTGATTAAATACTGATACACACACTTGTATATAACATACAGTTTTGACTCTTTACATAATTTTTTCACAAACATCTGTGTTTTCAAACCAGCTGACTGGGTCATTATTGATTTCACTCCATTCTCTAGCTGCACATTGATTTTAGTTTTGTGATCATTAGTAAAGATGAATGAAACATGAGAGATTGCCCATAAGGACTCCCTAAGTTTCTAAAGATAGTATCTTTGAATATACTTATGTAAGGGAATAGCTTGAAAAGGACAGGGCAGAAGTTTGAAACTACTCAAGAAGAATCGACAGTTTCCAATGAGAATCATACACATATGTGATGAAAACTAAAAAATTTTATTCTTAATATATGAGTATCAATATTCAATGATGGAAAAGTTTTTATCTGTGTTAAACATAAGCTTACTTTGTTATAGTTGAAAAAAATCAACTTCAAACAGAGAGACTGATGACTTAGTGAAAATAGCCTAATAACCAGCACAGGAAGAAGACTATTCTTTTTCTTCCATTCTCTGCTCCATCCTTCTACTTCTCTCTCATTTCCCTCCTATCTCCTTTCAATTTCTAGGACAAAAAAATTCAGTATAAATGATACCGAACACTGCTAAGATTAAGCAGAATGTTGCTTATTCAGCAATTCACAGAAAGTGAAATAATCTAAACTTTGGTTCTTTAGATATTCCAAAGCAGAGCCTTGATTCCCATCAAATTTTAATGAGAACCTCTGTCAGATAAGGTGTCTTCTTTTCCACTTTTATTTCCTTGCAGAGAGAGTTAATACATACCATATTTTATATATTGGAAACAGCAATCCAGGTATTAATAGATAAATGAAACACATACCTCTGATTGACACATACCATGTAAACTCAGAATACCTAGTCTTAGAAAAAATTCATAATCCTCTAAGTCATACATAGATCATAAAATTAAATAAAGAAAATTTTTAGCCAGATTTTGAAGTGACAACCAATACTTTATCAAATCTGAAACACAAAGTAGACAATATAAATTTATTTCATCTACAAGTTATTAAGTTTGTGATAATTTTATGAGTCACCTGTTAATTCAAATATTGAAAACAAATTTGATGAGCAATAGTTTAATTTCATCAAACTTATGTTTTCTAATTTTCATATATGTCTACATTATTCACATAGTTTTCTCCCTTCTCTCTTCTCTCAAATGGTCTTTGTGTCTCCCTATCCTTCTCCATCTTAAACTTATAGCCTCTTTCTCTTTAACATGTCAATGAATATGAAAATATGACCAGCCAAGTCCATTCAATGCTTCTCATACGTATATGATTATAGGACTGACTCCTTGATATAGGACAATCCATTAATCTCTCACTGTGGGGGAAGTTTATAATTTCTCTCTCAGTAGTCATTAACTGCTTATAGTTCTTCATCTAGGAATGAGACCTCCTGAGACTCCCCCCCCCCATCTATTTACACACCAACCATTGTTGTCACATTTAAGGTCTTACTTAGGCATCCATATTGCTGAAATCACATAGATGCAGCTTTCTATAATATAACAAAGATATTTTTGTATTACATACGCTGTTTCTATGCCTTCTGTTCTGCAATCTTCCCTAAAGAAGGAAAACCAATATGCAGTCATGGCTGTCAGTGTAATGTGATTTTAATCTTATGAGGTAAATATAACCCATTTCAGACTTTTGGCCATAAAATGCTAAAGTAGTTCAGGGACAAGGCATTGAAAACCTTAAATAAACAAGAAAAAAATATATCACTTTTGAAATAAAGAGAATATGGTCTTTGGATTTAACTCTTTCCAGATTTAAAAATATGGAAATCAGAGATTTCCACAGCTCTCTCCAGATTTTATGCTAGAAACATCTATAGCAATTTTCCAGATTTATGTCTCCCTCCAAATCCCTTGTTTGTCCTGGGACATCACTTTTCAGCTCCTTAAGATTTGGAATAGTGAAACACTATGAAAAAGTATATGAAAACTGTGTAGGAGCAATTGCCATATCAGTGATGCCTCAAATATCTTTCCAGCTGGGAGGACCTATGGTTTTATCTCATTTCTTCACAGTATAGTAGGCAGGCCATACGGAGTGTTTCTTATATAGCTTGTTGCTGTGAAGTTAATGATGTCTATAATCCTTCATTTCAGCAGAAGAAAATGTGCAGCTGTACAATATCTTATTAATATCCTATCCAATATATATAACCTATTAAAACTGTAAGTTCTCCTTACTTGTTATGAACACTCTGTAAGTTGTTCTGTATTGTTTTTCTGTTTTCCTTGGGTCCTGGATATGTTTACCTATCCATATGTCATTATTACAGATCTTTAATCTAATATTCTCATTTGATATTTGAGTCTTTTGTTTATTAGGACTTCTGCCTAAATTGCAAAATTTAGAGTAGTCATTTAGGCCTGAATTGCCCGTGTGTAAACTGTAGAGCATAGGTGTCATGTGCAGTGCAGAGTGGTGCATGAATTTACTGTCTTTGAAGTTAATTGTCAGTTCTTACTGCTATAGTGACTGCAGAATAGTCAGGAAATACTGCAACCACTGTCATTAAGAAATGTTGAATGACTGCCTTTAGATGAAGCATAGAGCTTATTGAGGTAGAGAAAATGATCATTTCAGAATACAGAATATTTATCATGTAGTACTCCCTATTGACAAGTTCTTAATTATATTTTAAGACATTCTTTGTGAAAGAAACTACACTGAATAGAATCTGCTGTCAAATTCCATGATGTTGGTAGCATGAAATGACAGACATACATCAAAATGAGTATGTATACTATCCACTGTTACTAATAATGCAGTAAGCTTTATTATTAAGCATCCTTCAAATAAATGACTGAAGAGGCGTCAGAGAAATTCTGACTTGTAATAACTGAGTAGGGAGGAAAAAGTCAGTCTCTAAATAAGATATATTACATAATTACAATACTGTCTACAGCTGGAACAGTGAGTGGATACAGGCTGACCTGGAAACCCAGCTCCTGTTGTGTCTGTTTCACCTTTGCAGAAATACAGCAGTGACTGTGAGGCCCTGAGTAAACCAGAAAGATAGATGGTAACACTACAAGTCTCACAGATTAAATACTCTCATTAAAATATTTAATTCATTGAAGTGCTTTTGCTGATTTATAAGTGACTTCTTTCTAACAATTGTTTTCTTTGATGATAACCAAATATATGTCTGACTTGCACTCTCTGATTTGGGTCATCTCCTGGCAACCTCAATGTAAACATAATGTCCTTAGTGAGTAATTGTTATGAGCTGGTAATTTTGATTCTCCCTATTTACATATATCTATATTTGAAGATGACTCATGTTTCATGAAAATGAACTATCATTATGTCTATGTGCAAACTCCATTTTGTAATGATAGTGTTATATATTTTGATGCTAATTTGGAACTTGATGGTGTCAGGTTATTTTCATTTCAATAGCCCAGCCTCCTTTGGTTTAAATGTTATTATGTATTTAATTGTAAGAGGGGAAGGATGGCAATAAGTTGTACAAGCATCAACTATGAAGAAGCAGACCTATTAAATGGCAAATTACACAACCCATTCTCAGCATTATGCTGCCTGCAGGCAAGATGTTTTCTTTCTTTGCAGAACAAGTTGCTAGAAAGTAAATAAAGTATCACTGCACAAAATTTCAGCAGGAAAAGATATAGGAAACTAATCTGTCTGTTATATTTCACTTCTTGAATTAGTAAAAAATAAAATATGGGGAGATTTATAAAATCAAATAACACAAATAATTTAATCTTCATATGCATAAGACAATTTTATAATCCTGTTATAAATATTTATCTTTTTTTGTATTACAGATATAAGATTTAATTATCTATATATAGTAAGTAATGCACCCTGATTTATATCTAACACCTTCTGAAACTCTGTTATAGGCACAAACTGTGCTTTTTCTTTTCTTTTTCTTTCTCTTTTAATATTTTATTTATTTACAACCCAGCAATTATTTTCTCCCCCCGGCCCCCCTCCAACAGTTACGCATCCAGTTTCCCCTCTCCTCTGTCTCCAAGAGGATGTTCACAAACCACCAGACCTCCCCGCTCCCTGGGACCTCACGTCTCTTAAGTGCATCTTCTTCCACTGAGGCAAGACCAAGCAGTTCTCTGCTATATTTGTGGTAGGGGGCCTCAGACAAGCTTATATATGCTGTCTGATTGCTGATCAGTGTCTGGGAGTTTCTATAGATCTGGGTTAGTTGAAACTGCTGGTCTTCCTATGTGGTTGCCCTCCTCTTCCACTTCTTCCATCCTTCCCCTAATTCAACAATACGGGTCCCTGACTTCAGTCCAATGGTTGGGTGCAAATATCTGCATGTGTCTCAGTCAGTTGTAGGGTTGTTGGAGTCTTGCATCCACTTTGACATAGGGCATGGCCTCTTGGAGAGCCTGATGCTGTAAATTGATAACTCTTACCCCATGCTGTCACCAGGCAGCAGCTGTTGGGCTGTAGGGAAGCCCTAGGACACCACTTCAGTGGATGAGAAAGCCAGTCTGAGGTGCAGAATAGCCAGAGATTGCTCGTGGATCCCCAGGCCTGCAAGGAGGCTGGGGCTGTCTGGTTCTCAGGCCCTTGGACATCCCGGGGACTTTGGAAGCCTTGGAAGGGCTGAGAACTGAGTGTGGGCTGCGGGCTATATCTGACACAGGACCTGGGGAAAACGGGGGAGTTCCAGCTGGTCCCCCGAGGGTTGGGCATCCTTGGCTTGATGGTGGCATTCTTGGACTTGGCTTGGTGGCAGTAGTGGTTGGGAGCGTGGAGAGGCCTTCTACTGAAGAATAGACAGTGGCTCTATAGGCAAAGTCCTTCTCCCCCCCCCCCCCCCCATGGTGGATCCTGATGAAAAGAGACAGTCCATGGTTTTCAAGCATTTATTGTCATAGCAGAAAGTGGATAAGAAAAACCATACCTCACTTCTCATGGTGGGCATGAGGTTAAGTTTTCCAGGGAGGAATGTCTGGGAAGGAAAGCTTTTGGCTAAGCCTTCTAGGCCTTTAGGTATCTCATTAAAATGGAGATCTCCCTTGAGCCTACATGACTGCAAGTCATGTCTTCTACCTGTGGAGGGTCTTGGGGCATTGCCCTTACTCAACTGATGGCCACAAATCAACGGGAGCTGCAGCTAGTGACAGGAGCCTGGCGCCCAGGAACAGACAAAGTACCTACCATCACTTCAGGGTTTCCGGGGCTTTGAGCCTTAGCTCAACCAGGTACCAAGCTACCATTCAGAGTCCTACAGTCAGTTGCTGGTAGAGCCCCTCAAAGGACATCTATGCCAGGCTCCTGTCATGTATGTCCATTTAGGTAGGATTCACAATGATATTTTCTAGGTTTATCCACTTGCCTGCAAAACTCATGATGTTAAATAGCTGTTTAAGCTATTTAAGGATTTTTGATTTTCCATATGAAAATGAGAATTCCTATTTCTGTGCCTGTGAACACTGTTAGAATTTTTAAGGGGATTGTATTGAATCTGTAGATTGCTTTTTGGTAGGAAAGCCATTTTTATTATATTTACCAATCCATGAGCATGGGAGACATTTCCATCTTCTGGGGTTTTCTATGATTTCTTTCTTCAGGGATTTGAAGTTCGGGTCATACAGATATTTCACTTGCTTGGTAAGAGTTATACCAAGATATTTTATGGTATTTGTGGCTATTATGAAAAGTTTTGTTTCCTTAATTTCTTTCTCACCTTGTTTATCATTTGTACAAAGGAAGGCTTCTGATTTGTTTTAGTTAATTATATATCCTGCCATTTTGCTGAAGTTGTTTATCAGCTGTAGAGGTTGCCTGATTTTTTGGGGGGGAAGGGGAGGGGTTGCTTGTGTATACTATCTTAGCATCTGCAAAAAAGTGATATCTTGACTTTTTTTTCCCAATTTACCCATTTAATCTTTTCCTGTCTTATTGCTTTATCTAAAACTTTTGAGTACTGTATTGAATCTATACTAAGAGAGTGTGCAACCTTGTCTTGTCCCTGGTTTTAGTGAAATTGTTCAAGTATTTCTCCATTTAATTTGATAATAGCTGATGGTTTGCTGTATATTGCTTTTATTATGTTTAGGTTATGGCCTTGAGTTCCTGATCTCTCCAATACTTTTAACATGAAAGGGTGTTGTTTTTTGTCAAATGCTTTTTCAGCATCTAATGAGATGATCCTGTAATTTTTTTCCTTTTTAGTTTGTTTATATAGAGTTTTATATTGATGAATTTCTGCATATTGAACCATTTTTATATCAGTGTGATGAAGCCTACTTAATCATGGTGAAAGATCTTAGGATATTTTAATTGGTATATCTCAACTTTTTGATATGTTAGTCTATGAAAAGTTACTGGAGTGAAGGGGGTTGGATAGAAAATTGGACTGTGGTAGGGCAATTTGCTTTAGAAATTGCATTTCTTATTACAAAGGAAATGGTTATAACAAGGAAAGCCATAGTGAAATATGAAGAAGAAACTCTAAAGTGTGAGAAAATATAAGCAAACTTTGTAAAGATAGGAACTAGAATATAGAGAGGAAGATTAGAATTTGAAGAAGCTTTGTATGGACAATCTTGTGATCAGTGGTCCAGAGACTAAAACTGATGATGTCAGTGACTCAGTCCTTCACTTCTCCAGTTTCATTTACTGTGTGATTCTTCCCTTCACCATGTAAACCTGTGTGATTGCATAATATCCAACTTAACCACAGGAATTTCTATGGATTAAACAGAGATGCCATCTGGTCACCCATTTCTGTTCTCAGCCATACAGTGCTTAATGAGTGGTAATTCAAAGATCCAGTCACCCTTAAAATTAACATTTTTAAAATTAACAACAATCATCTGAGAGAAAAATTCACCTCATTTAAAAGTAAATGGAGAAATTAGAGATAGATAGTTTATGTGTGTGCTGAGAAATGAGTGTTGGGCTCATTTCCCATTTACTAATGATACTATTTCTTCATATTTTCACTCTCCAGCCACACTTGATCTTTGAAGGAACTATCAAAGGAGCCAGACTATCCCAAGGTAGAATTTTCAGCATATTTGATTTCAGTTTGTTTGTCTTTTTTATCATAATTTTATTTTCATGTAACTTCTAATTTTATATCAAAGGACGGCAAATACAGAAAACTAAAGAAATCTACATGTCTGTTTTGAAGTGGAGAAGTGTTATTTGTAATTTTAAACTACTGCCTTTATCTCAGGGATCGGCCAAGCTACCAGCCGCACCTGGTTTCTTTTTTCCTCTACCTGCCTTTAGTTCTGGGAGGTTACCAGGGTACCAGTTCTCCCCATGCTTTTCTGATTCTGTGAATAACACACACAAACACACACACACAGAGAGAGAGAGAGAGAGAGAGAGAGAGAGAGAGAGAGACAGAGAGAGACAGAGACAGAGACAGAGACAGAGACAGAGACAGAGAGAGGGGGGGAGAGAGAGTTTGTTCCTTTAGAAATTGTCATCTAGGCATAACTGTTGGGCTCAGAAATCTCCCACCTGAAAGAGTGTGCCTTTACCAATTTATTATCTCCATCTCTCCACCCGCCCTAAACTTAGAGGCTAGTCACACCTAGCCCTGGGAAATGTCCTTGGCCACATGCCTGGAGCAGTGGCCATAAGCCCCAGCTCCCTCTTCACCCCCTCCCCATGACCTCATATGTTTGCTGTATTCTTCACCTTCCAAAGCATGGAAGAAAACTCCTGTCTTTTCCTTGCGTATGCCTTCTCTTCCGGAACCTGGAAGTCTCTATCGCAATTACAACCCAACAATTAGCTCTTGTATTTCTCTACTGACAAATCAAGAACCAATTGGGGAAGAAGGCCTTAGCATCATAAATTGAATTAACATAGGACTAAAGACTACTCAGTGTTTCAAAGAAGTCAACTAGAAGAAAAAAAAATGTAGAAACAGGAAAGAGGCCTAAGGAGGTATAATAGTAAAGAAGAAACAAGCAGCTTTTTTTAGTCTTGTTGGAAGTGATGTTTATGAAGATGATATATACATATCTATATTATATCTATACCTATACCTATATCTATATCTATCTATATTTAATCTATATCTATATGGAGAGAGAGAGCTAGGCCTGTTAAAAGCACTGAATTTTATTTTAACTATTTAGTGAGGTACGATAAAAATAAAACAATTCATATTGATTCTGATGAGTGTATAAATACTCAATAACTCAATAATGTACTCTACCATTCAGAATTTTAGATGTGGCTGACATCTCTTAAGTTACATTGCATTTTGAAAATTAAGTAATTAGCAAAATAAATAAACAAATTTTTATCTTATTTTTGGTGAGGAGTATATACAATTTATCCTCTCAGCTAATTTTGAAGTTTTCAATATTGTTTACTGTATGCATTCTGCTGTACCGTAGTTCTTTAGAAGTTAATTTCAGGTGAAGTGAAAATTCTCCCTTTGTGTATCAGTTCCTGACTTCTCTATTTAATGAAAATACTACTGGATTCTGCTTTTAGTTTTAATCTTCAAGATATTTTATATAGATAGAATCAACTATGCAATCTTAATTGTGTTAGGTAAATTAACTGAACTCTCATTTTTACTTTCTTAATTTTTTCAGTATCTACATCTCAACATCTTTCCAAGGATGAGACTAAGAAATTTGTGTTCCTGTTTAATGATATGATATATGATAAAGTAAAATGTGATAACCTCAGTTTCAAATTAGAATTCTATTTCTTATTAGAGTAAAAAGACCATAATCCCAGTTTCCTCTTTTCTTCTTCTTAGTTACTAACTGGGACTTTTGAAATACAATAGTATATCATACTACATTTTGAGTTATACTGTACACATAGACATGTGAAAAGGTTTTCCACTGAAAATGTTGAAATATAGCAGTTATGTAAATTGGGAGGATATGACATCATAACATTTCAAATTTACCCAACATTATCAGTAACAAGATTTCTTTTCTTGCTTTTATGGAACTTCACCCATTCTATTCCCTGATCTCCAATGCAACAGAAAGAACATTTTCTCTGTAATAATTATTCTTTTTCATAATTTGTTACCGTTTAGTACAACATTTTTCATACTTTTTGTATTTGTAAGATTTGAAGATGAAAGAAAACTCCATCTTGTAATGTTCAACTTTAATATGTAGGACATATATTTTTTTTCTGCTCATTGTCTTGTGCTGTCCTCCAGTTATACTTTGTCAGTTTATTCACATTTCCATGACTCCTGTGCTGTATTTTCTGTTTTGAAGTGTTTTTATAACTGTCTCATTGATATCTACTGTTTTGTTCTCATAATTATCATCAATTTAAGAAACATATATCAAGTTACTTTAAACATATACCATATACAAAATTCTAAAAAACAAAAACAAAATACCCCTCTCTAAATCCATAAGTGATTGAAACCTACCATGACTTATCTATCCTGATGAAGGTTGAACAACTCTGATAGGTGTTGGCCAGAGCTAGAATTGTTGAAAGATAGCCTAGGCTAGAAACTTAGACATGTGGTTGCAGTATATTGGGCTTTCAGAATATCTTTTAGGAGAGATCTGTTCTCCTATGGCATACTCACATGACAGGCTTAGGTCTGCATCATCCGTGTGGCCCTAGGAGCATCACTAGTTTCAAAGACAGAAGTCACAGAAGATGCCTGAAATCAATTATGCTCCTTTTAGTGGTTAAAACAAGTCACAAAGCTGGCAATAATTTCACCGGGTGAAGCAAGCTCAAATCTCAGGAATAACAAAGAACTTCTAGGCATTTTTAGTTTCAAGCATCAACTTCCATAACAAAATTATTTACTTTCTCCCAGAGGCAAAAACTTTTATCCTTGTGTTGTTACATATAGGCTTAACATCCAGAAATTCACTATTTGTGACATAGACATAAGAAATATTTGTATGTATATACAGTTCCTAACACTGAATTGGCAAATCTCTTGTAATCTTATGGTCAGAATGACAGTGGATTGAGTAAGTGTGACAGTAGTTGGTTTTGATCCCCAATTCCCCATACAAACATTTCTATAACCTTTAGAATCATTAACTAAAAATCATTTTTCTATTTGCTAATAAGATTGTTGAAAGTTGGACTCTCTAGATGACTTCAGGATAGGAGCTAGTCACTAGATAGGTGAAGACATGGTTTTAAATTCAAGCTTTAATCCCAAACATAGACCTTTAGTTATAGATTGAAACATGAGTTGATTATCACTCAGTCATCTTCTCTTAGAATCCTAAAGTGAACTCATTATCTAGGCTTTGTACAACCTTCTCAATAATCTCAAGGCATAATGTCAGATTCCTGCCTGAAGCCTACTTCCTTGTCCTTGGCCAATGTCTGATTCCTGCCAAGCAGCCAATTTCCTTGTCCTTGGCCCATGTCAGATTCTTGCCAAGCAGCCCCAAAGGCTCTCCACCTTTCCCCTTTTATATTACATTAACAATATTGAGCCTGTCTTATGTCGTTTTGACAAGAATGCCTTCATTACCCATCATGGAATATGCATTATCAAAAGCAATGTATTTCTGTCTTAGGTTGGTAAGGCTCTGTGCAGAATCTTGCCCCTCCTTGGCTTGCCAGCCTGTTAATTTAATTACTCTGTCTGGAGGTCCATTTTCAGGTTCAAGCCATGTACTTTGGATGCCAACATGCTGATGTTGTTAAAGACAAGCTTTAAAACGATTAGTAGAAATAAAAGTATTCCCAGGACAAAAAGGGCTAGAATGATCAACCTATATATGCTGTTCTTGAACCTTGACCAAAATGGAAAAACTGACCTCAGGCCATGGGTAATTTTATCAGCAGTATCTACCATCAACACTCAGCAGAGCAGCATTCTTGAAATTCATAAGCTCACTATGACATTAGTCTAGAACAAAGAAGTAATTTCAGGCAGGAATCTAAATTCTAGGCTAGAACAAAGAAATAGGCTTCAGGCATGAAAATGACTTTGGGCTAGCACAGGGACATTGGCTCAGATATTTTGGTCATTCTGATAAGCCCTTAGAAACAGTGATCATGGGAGTGTACACAGAACTTTGTTTATTGCCTTGCTTGTTCTTTGACTATTTGTGTTTATTGTCTTGCTTGTTCCTTGACTATTTGCATCTATTGTACTGCTAGTCCCTCAACCTAGAACTGACCTTAATACTTACATGTAATTAAAATGGCATGAAAGCAAAAGGAGGAGGGGGATGGGATAGGGGGATTCTAGGGAGGGGAAATGGGAAAAGAGAATGATATTTGAAATTTAAATAAATAAAATATCCAATAAAAAAGGAAAAATAATCTCAAGGCACTGTGTATTGTAGCTCATGGAATGCAGTTAGTTGTTTTGTTCCATTTAAAGAAGGAGAAGAGGGGCTATAACATAATATAGCATTATCAAAACCCCATACTTGCTCTAATACTGAAACCCCTATAGACAATTAAAAGGCTCCACTCCTCATGAGATATATGACACCTGGCAGACCTAGGTATTCAAACACTATATTGTTCTCTTTTCATTAATGTGTTTATTTATTAGTTTTACATCTCAATTGCAGTCCCCTATTCTCCTCTCAGACACTCACATATACCTTCACCCCTCCCTCTTCATTTTTTTTTTCTGACAAATGGGACAATCAACTGGATACCAACCCACGCTCTTATATCAAGTCTCTGCAGGACTAGGCACATCCTCTCCAATTGAGGCCAGATAAGGGAGCCCAGTTAGGGAAACTGGATCTACAGGTAGTGAAGAATCAGGGATATCTATCTACCCACTGCAGGCATTGGGGAATCCTCATGAAGACCAAACTGTACTTTTCCTTCATAAGTGCTATAGGCATAGATCCATCCCACATATGTTCTTTATTTCCTGGTTCAGTCTCTGGCAGCTGTCAAGGATCCTGGTTAATTGACTCTGTTAGTCCTTTTGTGAAGTCTTTGTCCCCTCCGAATTCCTCAGTCCTTGTAACAACTCTTCCACAAGACTGCCAGAGCTTCTAACTTTTGACTTTGGGTCTCTGCACCTCTTTTGGTCAGCTACTAGGTAAAGTCTCTCAGAATAGAGTTATAGTAGGCTCTTGTCTGCAAGCATAACAGCATATCATTAATAGTATCACAGATCAGTTTTAGCCCATGGGATGGCTCTCAACTTGCGCCAATTATTAGTTTGCCTCAGTCTCTGATCCATCTTTGTCCGTGCACTTGCTGTAAGCAGGACAGATTTTAGGGTTAAAGGTTTTGTAAATGGCTTGATGTCCTTATCCCTCTATTTTGAGACCTGTCTGCCTATAGGAAGTTGCCATTTTGCTCTCCATATCCCCTACTCCTAGGAGAATCATTTGGAGTCACCATCAGAGACTTTCCTGGAGCCTTCATCATCCCAGGTCTCTGGTAAGTCCTAGAGATGTGCCAACTTGTTGGGCTGTAGCGTGCACAGGCATGGGTCATGTGGGTTGAGTTGTGGGTCCTGTGTCTGCCACCCCTAAGGGGCTAGGTCTGCAGATTAGAGAGGCAGAGGCATGGTAATTTGACTGTGTTCACTCCAGGCTGGTGTCAGTCTGTGAGCAGCCACAGGACTCCATTCCAGGGGTGGATGGAACACAGTCTGGAGTCCTGCAGGGCTGGAATTTTTGGGTTAGGGGTCCCCGGGCCAAGGCAGCTGTGAACCAACTGGTCCTCAGACCCTTGGGATCTCAGGCACCACCAAGAGGCTGTGGAAGGGCCAAGACTGTGGAGGGGACTGAGTAGGGGCTGGATCAACCCACAGCGGAAGTGGGGGAAGGGGATGAGCTCTGGCTTTGTCTTGTAGGGATGAGACGTTTGTGTTGCAGTGACTTACTTGGCTGGGTCATGGCTGGTTCAGCCCATTTGCTTGAGTTGGTGGCTTCTATGGCTGAAAGCATAGAAATGTTATCAGCGGGAGATTAGACTGTGGCTCTGTAGTTGAAGACATTCTCTACAGTTCCCCACGAGGACCCCAAAGAAGGGAGATAGTCCATGGTCTTAAGATATATTCTTTAGATATTTATTGTCATGAAGCTATACCCCGGTATTCTCAGGGCAGTCTTGAGGTTAAATGCCTTTTACAAGGTGGAGGGTCTGGGAAGAAATGCTTAATTGGCTATGCCCTTTGGCCTCTAGGTATCTCATTAGCATGGATACCAGTCTTGAATCTCTGTGGCCTGTAGTTATGCCCTCTACCTATGCTATATGACCAATGGCCACAAACCTCTCTGTGGAAGGGACTGTAGCTATGTGAAAGGAGCCAGGGACCCAGGAGCAAGGCCAAACTCCTACCATTCCTGAGGGTCTCCGGGGTTCAAAGCCTGTGCTCTACCAGGTACCCAGCTGCCTCTCACAGGCCACTGCCCAACACCAGCTTATTTTCACTCTCTTGACCTTCTCTTGCTGGCTCTCCCTGCACCTATTCATCCCCACCCCAACTCCACACGTTCTGCTATCTGTCCCATCTCCCACCCAGTTTCCATCTCTGTCCACCTCCAATGACTATTTTACCCCTTCTGCATAAGATTCAAGCATCCTTGCCTTTCTTATTATTTTGCTTCATTGGGTTTGTGGGTTGTAGTGTAGGTAGCCTGTACTTCCCACATGTCAGACATAACATAAAGTGGTATGGCTTTAAAGACTGAGGATCTCTGGACATTCTAGCTCTCTAACTGTACTGAAATGCTGATGGTAACTTCTAAAATGTCCTAAAAACTTTCTTGCTTTTTTTTAAATAGTTAAAAGCCCCTGACTTAGGCAACTAATACTTATAGCTTAACAGTGGGACTTAAATTAAGGATTAATTTCTAGATCCTTTTCCCCTTTGTCCAGATGTTGCTTGCTTTTCGGGATAGAGGAAAGTTTGGAGCAATAAAATTCTATTAAACCAGGAGAAGCAAATAATGCTCACAGGAGGAAAAACTTGCACATAAGCAAATATGCATAAACTTACAATTACAAATTTGTATACAGATTCACACATGTGCAGTTATAATATTTCATTCAAACTAGGTGGGTCTATCAATTACATACACACACACACCCATACCTACATATGGATTTGAAGCAAAAGACCAAGCAACAGTGAAGAAAGTACTCACTCATTCTGGATAAAAAATGATCTCCAATCTTTATTTTATAGAGAAAGAAAAAGCTTCTATTCTTTTAATGCTAAATGAATTAAACCCAAGTTTGTAAGAAGAAAGCTTTGTTCCTTTAAATATGACTAAGCCTGCCTTATTATTAAGAAAAGATCTGTTCTGTCGCGTGGTAAGGTGAAGCCTGCCTGATCCTTCTGCTCTCGGCAGCTTCTTCTTTTTTTCTACTTTCCCTTACATTCTGTATATTTTTTTTGTTTTTTTATGTTACCTGTAGTTTCTAAGTTATTCCACATTCCACTCTGATTCTCCTTATCATCTTGCTCTTTCCTCTTGCTCTGATGTCACAATAATGCTCTTACTCTCAATGTCTTTTCTCCCAATAGTATTCCTTTACTTCTAAGTTTTTCTGAGTTCAGTTCTGTCTAAAAAGTTCTCTTGTGTCCTGACTAAAAATAAATCTTCAGTTCTGTTCTAAAAAGTTCTGTTTAGATCGGTGTAAAAAGTGCTCTATCTAAAAAGTTCTCAGCTCTGTTCTGACTTTTCTCATTTTCCTCAGTACTTAAATATCTTTCAGAATACATGATCACATGATAAAAAGTTCATCACATGTCAAACATAAAGTCAAATCATAAATCAAAAAAGTTTATAATAATGAATGTTTACATGCATATCCATTAAAAATATTTCTAGCTACACATACATTACCTGTTAGAACTCCACAAGTTTGTCATGAGTTAAAAATCATAACTAAGTTATTAGTGAAGTATATAATATAACTAAGTTATTAGTGAAGTGTATATAGATACAGCCAGTCAATATTTTATCTTCTGACCTAGCACTTGTAATAAATCATTAGTTCCCTTTCATTACTTTTGGCTAATGGTTTTACAGCCTCTTGGAATGTGCTCTGAGTATGAGAAAGTCTGGTTACTATTTATAAACAATTAACTGGTGATACTGAAAGATATAGAAAACTTATGAAAAATATAGAAAGTTTTTATGACCCCTAGACCTGAGCAAAAGAATGCAGGTTCACTAGTCCCAAGGAAGCTGAACTGAATATAAGATTTTAGGCCTTCACTGTCCCAGGATACATTCCAGGAGGGGTACATTATCCCTGAGTCAGAGAATACTTGCTTGATTAACCATCAGGATAGGAGGGGAGGGGCTGATTAACATTCCTCAGACCTCAGGGAAGAGAACCCACCTGCAGGTGGGGAAGGCCCAAAGCAGAAAGAAACATTCCTGACTACAAAGAAAGATGCAAGTCATCTGGGTGTTTCCAGGAACTAACTGACTTTCCACTGTTTTAATGTTATGTTTCCTTGGTTACCCCTTCACCCCACTCCCCCATTTGTGGGTTCTCCTATATAAGACTGCCCCTAACCAGGCTGTCTTGTCAATTCCTCTACCCCTGCATGGGTTACGAATTGACCATCAGTCAACTGATCCTGAAATATACCTCTTGCTGTTGCATCAAGAATGGTGTCTTGTGAGTTATTGGGTGGCCCGTGAATTCCTGAGGCTTAAGGGAGGTCCTCCCTTCATGGGAGGGTGGGGGTGTCTTACAATACAATGGAAGACTGACAAAGTTCTCATTGCAGTTTTGACTAGCAGAAAAAGACCTAATAGCAGTCCCACTACAAAAGAGCTTAATAAGTACTGATATAATTTTATAAATTCTTATATGATTATCATTAAGTATTAAGAAGTCATCTATTTGTCTATATAACATCACTGCAAGACAATTCATCTTCTTAGTTCTGCAGAGATTTGCTCAAAATATGTAAGTTAATATCAAGTCATTGTTAGATATGTGATAACAACAAGAAAAACATATTAATAGCAGAAATCTTTCCAAATTTTTTTTCCTGTGTCTTGACTATTGAAGCTTCATAGTCAATTTTAATTTAAGGTGAAGTCATCTTAGGAAAATTACCTGCTAGTTATTAGCTTGTCCTAAGATGCCTCCTGACACTTCAAGTACTATATTGAATAAGTACAGAGTGAGCAGCATTGTTTTGCTCCTATTTTTTCTTTTATTTATTTGATATTTTATTTATTTACGTTTCAGATGTAAATAAACCCCATCTCCCCCACCCCCCGTTAATCCCCTATCCCATACCTCCTCCTCCTTTTTTTTGCTTTTATATTGTTTATAAACAATATAAAAAGTATTAAGGTCAGTTCTAGGTTGAGGAATTAGCAATACAATAGATGCAAATAGTCAAGGAACAAGGAAGACAATAAACAGAGTCCCTTGATTACTCCTGTTATTACTATTTCTAATGGCTTATCAGGATGACCAAAATATCTGAGCCTAAGTCCCTGTCCTAGTCCAAAGTCATTTTCATGCCTGAAGCCTACTTTTTTTGTTCTAGCATAAGTTTAAGATTCCTGCCTGTAATTTTGTTGGACATTTCTGTCCACTAAATTTGATGTTGGCTATTGTATTGCTGTATATTGCATTTATTATATTATATGCCTTATGTCTTTCATCTCTCCAAGACATTAACATGAAGGTGTGTTGGATTTAGTCAAAGGCATTATCAACATGAATGAGATAATTATGTGTCTTATCTTTCAGCTTGTTTATATGCTGGATTATATTGATGGATTTTTGTATACTGAACCATCCCTGCATCCCTAGAATGAAGCCTACTTGTTCAGGGTGGATGGTGTCTTAGATGTCTTCTTGGATTTGGTTTGTGAATATTTAATTGACTATTTTCACATCAGTCTTCATAAAAGAAATTAGCCTGAAATTCTCTTACTTTGTTGAGTCTTTATGTGGTATCAGGATGACTGTGGCCTAATAGAATGAATTTGGCAGTGTTCCTTTTCTTTCTATTTCGTGGACTAGTTTGAGGAGCATTAGTATTAGCTTTTCTGTGAATGTCTGGTAGAATTCAGCACTAAACTCACCTGGCCCTGGTCCTTGGTTGGAAGACTTTTACTTTACTGCTGTTGTTTTCTTGAGGGCAATAGGACAGTTTGGCTTGCTTTTCTGGTTATGATTTAAATGTGGTAAATGGTAGCTGTATAGAAAACCATTCATTTTATTAACACAATCTGCATGTATGTTAAAAAAATTTAAGACTGTATATATATATATATACATATATATGTGCATATATGCACATATATGAATATCAATATATATATATATATATATATATATATATATATATATATTGTATATCATTATGATCCAGTACAGAAGTACTGGACACATGCTTCAAGGTGAGTAACTGATAAACAATAAATGTATTTTTAATGTTATTTGAGTCTTGAACCCAAAGATTAGGGGGTGAAAAGACTTAATGTCCACTGCAACAAAGTTCCAAGATGATAGTGTATATGTTGCATTCTCCATAAGAGACCAAATTAATGCCATTGCAATTGTGAAAGGGCAAGAAAGTTTGATTCTATCTATCTATCATCTATCCATCATCTATCTATTATCTAACTTCTATCATTTATTGTACATATCAATAGTCTATGTATCTATATCTCCCTCTTTGCCTTCACACATCATGTTATACACTAGATGTGGATTGAATGCATTCTGAAAACACTAATGTTATGGGAGCTTGCTCTTCATTATGGAAACACTGAAAATTGGTAGACTTTTAAGAACTTAGTGCAGAATTGGGATGTATTAATGGAAATCTCATTAAAGGAGTAGCCTTATGAGAGTTTTTTACAAAAGAATATATGCTCTGCCATGAGGTCATATATTAAAAACTTACAAACATTGAACTTTCAGTTCTGAAAGAGTGAATAAATTAAAATATTTCTGTGGAACTGTGAAAGGTAGCTTGGTTCCCTGCTGACCTAAGGCTCAAAACCCTGTATACCCTGAAGAGAAAGTAGGAGTTTCACCTATTCCTGAGCACAAGGCTCCTGTCACTAGCCGTAGCCTCCCATAAGTTTGTGACCATCAGTCACATAAGGGCAATGCCCCAAGCCCCTCCACCTGTAAAGGATGAGACTTGTGGTCACATAGACTCAAGACAGATCTCCGTATTAATAAGGTGCCTAGAGGCCTGGAGGGCTTAGCTAATAAGCTTTCCTTCCTAGACATTCCTCCTGCAAAAGGTATTTAACCTCGGGCCCACCCTGAAAAGTGGGTTATGGTTTTACTCATCTGCTTTTTGCCATGACAAAAAAAAAATGCCTTAAAACCATAGACTGCCTCTTTTCATAGGGATGGGGAGCTATGTAGATGAACTTCGCCTATAGAGCCTCTTTCTACACAGCCACCAACAAGCCCAAACCCAATCCTACAGCCATCAAGCCAAAGAAAGACTCTCACTGTGGAATAGCCAGAAAATTTCCTTTCCCCTTAGCCCCGGGCCAGATCCAGCCTGTGGGCCCCACTCTATTCTCAGCTCTTCGGTGGCTTCCAGTGGTGCCTGGGTGTCCAAAAGCCTGAGAACCAGGTCGCTCTGACCTCCTCACTGGCCCAGAAACCTCTGAATCTGCTCCTGCTGTCCCACACCTCAGACTTCCCTTTCCCATGCCTGGAGCAGTGTCCCAGGGATTTCTGACAGGCCAACACCTGAACAGAGTTGGCATGGGGTAAGTGTGGTCAAAACTTCTTGCGTCCTGCCTCCCTCAGTGGCTGAGTGAGCCATGCGGCAGAGGGGATGCAGGACCCTCATTACCCTACTTATTTTCTTATAAAATATCCAGGGTCAAGTCCTTTGGTTGGTTAACAGAAAGAGAAGACTTGAATATATTATATATACAAATGTGTATAATTGCTTATGTGCATATCTCTATATATGAACTGTGTTTGTGTATAATAGAATGCACACATTTATATTACATTGTAGAAATTATTAACTATTTGAGGACAGGATCTTGCATTGTCATCTGTCGATATAAAAAAAAATTCACTTACAGATGTATTAACTTGCTTTGTGTTGGGTTCTGCAATGAATAATGAATCTATTAGAGCTTAATATTTCTGAAGTTGAGAATAAATTGTTCTGATTTTGGAAGGTTTTGCCAAAAGTGTTCTTTGACTCAGAACACAAAACTGAATTTATATAATATGAGGGCTCATTATAGTATTACCTAGGAGTTATGGCTCGAGAAAAGACATATTAGAAGATAGAGCTGCGGGAGATTTAGATTTACATGTCTTCGGCTTATCTTTTATAAATGAGAATGTACTTTGAGTGTAGTGATTATGAGATGATTTTACTCTGCCCCAGGTTTGGTGACCTCTTTCCCTAGAACTGCAAGTTCCTCTATTTGATTGTGTAGTGAAATAGCCTTTCTGAACAGGTGAGCTTATGTGGCTTTTGCTGTCTCTATAATTCTGCAGTTTTTGCTTGTTAAAGTAAAAAAAAAAAAAAGTTGTCTATATGAAGGCAAACATGGAGAGAGAATAATGTACTTCTCAGATATGTAGAATCTTGAAGTGAAGTCTAACATCCCTATAACATCTGAGAAGAAAATTTGAGGCCCAAGTTTGTGACGATGCCTACTCTAATTGTTGACAGGGTGCTGGTCCGGCAGGATGATCTGAGTCTTGCAGAAGTACATATTCAATATAAGTTGGTTTTCTACAGCTTCTGGCTATGTGTGACCTGGAACTCACTTTTGTTCATTTCTGTAACATTTCCCAAAGCACAATTGGGAAATGTGCTTTCCTCTTGTGACAAACTGCTTCCAATTCATTGTCATTGTGGATCCTAGTTCTCTGTTTTAATTATTACATTTACTAATTAGTCTCCATATCTTCAATTTACATCACAGAATTTGATTTAAATAAAGAACAATTTGTATGACTATAGCCTGAAAGGGCCCTAAAGACTTTAAAAGTTCATTATATATTATGGGTATACTTTATTCAAAACATTAGTACATGAAATCAATACAGTTTCAAATAGAATACTTATTGGTGTGCTGAATATAAAACTTTATATAACTAGGCTTTCTTAAAAACTAATTTGTATTTGTGTTGTAAATATTTTCTTCAGAAAATTTAAAGTACTAATGCTACATTATTGAATGAATAGTCACAAAGTAATGAACACAGTTATTTCCTCTAAGTTGGAATCATTTAACTGCATGTATTAGGACACACACCCCCCACACACATATACACGCACACACTCACACAAACAAAGACAAATAAGTATAATTGAAAATACTTAAATGTACACCTAAGCTTATTCTTACTTAAACCTTTTGATAATTATCATTATCACAATATAGAATATTTTTTGTGAAATTAGTATACTAAATGATTATCATCTCTACAATAGGGAATAAAGAAAATTGACTGGTAACACCATTATTGAAAATATAAAATTTAGTTCATACTTAGTCAAAATATGAACTTAGGTAATTGACATGGGAATTATTTAGTTAAAGAAGATGTATTGTTGTGCACTGTGTTGAAGGTGGTGAAGGAAGGAGAAGAGTGAGAGATTAAATAGTTGTTCTGGGTAGAAATAGACAGATGAGACAGGACCACATGAAGGTAGAGCTTCATATGATAGAATACTAAAATTGAAGTCATGTGGTTGTTTTGGTGGATAAAACAAGAGTGGAAATTGTGATTTGTTGATAGTGTTCCACTATAGTACATCCTCCTATTGGCAGGTATGCTTGACAGTTATTGTTGAAGAATATTTGTGTATTTTGAGAAAAATGCTGCACTATTTAGTGATAAGGGTACATAATATCTGACAAAATCCTCTTTCTTTGTGTTCATGTGTATATTTGTATGCATATTGTAAAGTGAAGAATCAGTCTAGCCTCTTTATCTACCTCCTCTTTCCTCTTCTGCTCTCTATCCATAAGCTAATAAGAAGCTAGGTTAAGGTGATAGGAGAATTTAGTATGGTTCTTATGTGTTTACTTATAAAAGCAAGGAACTATTATAAATATCATCTGAAATAAAAGGATTTAATGTGGCCGAATTAAAATATTCTATTACTTAGAGCATGCAAGTTTGAATATCATAATTTAGTTTTGTTGCTTTTTACAGAAAATTATAAAGAGTAGGGCAGTATCCAGTAGACTTAGGTTTCCTTTGTCTTTTCTTTTCTCTGCTCTAAAGTTTATGGATTCACAGGCTCTGAGTTGAGCAATGATATGTATTAGTTGTTTTGGTTGTTGTGTGTCTCACACAGAATCCAATGCTATAGTTTTCTTAACATCATTGGAGACAATTCTGGTTATGAAAACATTTGCTTAATTTGGGTTATTTTGATGGCTCATCTTTATACTGATGATTTTTCTATTAATATACTTTATAACTTCTCTACAAATATAGGACAAATAATGACCTGTGAGCCCCCTGTACTTGCCTTTCTAATAATAACATAATCTTCTAATATCTCATTTTTAAACATCAATATTATTTCTTTATTAAGTTCATAAATATGCAGGGGCAAAATGACTCACTTTTTTTCTAAAATTAATTCTTTTCACAATTTCTTCTTTATCTTTTTTCCCACTTAGGAAATAGTTACACAATTCTCATGGAGAAAAAAAATACTCTCAATTTTACTCCTTTTAAACTCCGTATCTACTTAGTCACCAAATCCAGTCACCTTATTTTGTATTCCCAGAATCTCTCTACTCTTATTTCTCTATTCACTGACATTTCTACCGTATTAAATATATTCATTTTACATACTAATATGTGCAGCTTATAGCAGTCACTATAGCTTGAGGGAAGTGATGAACTCTGGAGAAGAATATTGATTAGTGTGCTACCTTGGGTTCAATGTTAGGCCTACTTAATGACTATGAGGTTGTAAGCAAGTCTCCTTTTCTTTGTTCCATATCTTTTTGGTATATTGATTTTCCTCTTCCCCCACCTTCTTTCTCTTCCTCCTGCTCCTGCTCCTGCTCCTGCTCCTGCTCCTGCTCCTGCTCCTGCTCCTGCTCCTGCTCCTGCTCCTGCTCCTGCTCCTGCTCCTGCTCCTGCTCCTGCTCCTGCTCCTCCTCCTCCTCCTCCTCCTCCTCCTCCTCCTCCTCCTTCTTCCTCTCTCTCTCTCTCTCCCACAGTGTGTGTGTGTGTGTGTGTGTGTGTGTGTGTGTGTGTGTTTGTGTGAATGTGTTTGGGTAAAGGCCAGTGACTGACATTAAGTTTCTTCCACAATCCTTCCCCATCTCCTTTCCCCTTCTCCTTTGAGCAGATGAAGACCTGTGGGACCATGAAAGGTAGCCTTGTTCCTGATTGAGCTAAGGCTTGAAACCTCAGAGACTTTGAAGGGGCAGTCGGCATTTCACCTGTTCTCAGGCACCGGGCTCCATAGATTTTTTTGGCCATAATCACATAAGGACAGCTCCCCAAGCCCCTTCACATGTAGAAGATGTGACCTGTGGTCAAGTAGGTTCAAGACAGATCTCGATTTTAATGAGGTACCTAAAGACCTGGAGGGCTTAGCCAATAAGCTTTCCTTCCCAGACACATTCCTTCCTGCAAAAGGTATTTAACCTCAGGTCCACCCTGAGAAGTAGAGTATGGTTTTAGTCATCCACTTTCTGCCATGACAATCAATGTCTTGAAACCTCTTTTCATTGGGATCTGCCATAAGGAGCTGTGAGGAAGGCCTTGGTTATAGAGCCACAGTCTAATTTCCTGTAGAAGGCTGCTCTGAGCTCCCAGCCCTACCACAACTGCCTCCAAGCTCAACTCAACCACCAACAGCCAAGTACTCTCTCCACCGGAGCAGCTGGAGCTCCCCCGCTTTCCCCCTCGGCCCTGGACTAGATCCAACATGCTGGCCTCCACTCAGTTCTCTGCTCCTCCTCAGCATCCAGTGGCACCTGGGTGTCAGAGAGCCTGTCAGAGGCCCTGCCTCGTCACAGGCCCCGAGGACCCCTGAACCAGGTCTGGCTGTCCCGCACCTAAAATGTGCTTCCCTATCCCTGGAGCAATGTCCTGGGGTTGCCTTATGGCTCCACAGCCGCTCAGCGTGGTGTGAGGTCATTTTCTTGTGTCCTGCCTCCTCGAGCAGCTGAGCCCTGTGGATGAGCAGACAAGGGAACTTTAACCCTCAGGGACCCACTTGGGTGTGCCCCCTACCCTGATATATCAGGTCTCTGTGAAGCTAGGTACATCTTCTCCCACTGAGTCCAGACAAGGTAGCTCAGCTAGAAGAATATATCCAATTTATAAGCAACAGGTTTTGGGATAGCCTCTACTCCAGTTGTTCAGAACCCACATGAAGTCCAAGCTACATGTTTGCTTCTTTTATATTAGGGCCCTCAGAGACTGCAACATCAATCAATTGAACATACATGGACTGGACCTAGGTCTCTTACATTTTTAATACTTCTGGCAAAATCTAGACATAGTTTATTATTCTCTTTCAATTGTTTGCACAGTCATGTTCAGAAACAGTTTTTGCTTGCTATATCTGGGGAAAACAGTGTTTAGGACCTAAGAAGTAGACTCCAAGCAGGCTTTCATGTATGCTGAAATGTGAAGATTCCCCACTCTGGATAATTACCAGTTTCAGAAGCACTGCTGGGATTCAGAAGTACTGGTGTACCAGAGCATCCCTCACAATCCCTGCCACACTTCCTAAGACCAGTTTCATTTATACCACACAACACTAGTCAAAACTAGATTACATGGATTGTTTGAGTAAACATATTTTGTTAATCAATGCTAATATATGTCTTCTCTCTATCCTCTACATGCCTATTTTCTTCCTACATATTTATATGTTACATGTGAAAAGGGATTTTTTTATTATATATGTGTTCATTTGGAATTACATTTAAAAGTTGGACATTCTTATTCCCTCCCTTCACCAGTATTCATCTGTTAATTTAGGGAATTAGCAATTATTCACTAGATATCTGCGCTTACCTGTCTTAAACCAGCAAGGCAGCCAAAATGAATGTTTCTTTACTCATCTTGAAGAGTATGGAACTTTAAAATATCATCCCGAGTGAGGTAACCCAATCACAAAAGAACATACATGGTATGCACTCACTGATAAGTGGATATTAGTCCAAAAGTTCTGAGCACCCAAGCTACAATTCACAGACCATATGACGCTCAAGAAGAAGGAAGACCAAAGTGTGGGTGCTTCAGGGCTTCTTAGAAGAGGGAACGAAAAAAAACCAAAATACTCACAGGAGAAAATATGGAGATAATGTGTGGAGCAGAGACTAAAGGAAAGGCCATCCAAACAGTCGGAAAGTGTACCTGGAGAAGAATAAAAGTTGGAGTTTAAAATAAATAAATAAATAAATAAATAAATAAATAAAGGATTAGGTATATAGGGAAAAGCTCTTAGAGATATAACTGTGGATAACACAATATAAGCATATGTTGGATCAAAACCACAGGCAGAAGAAACAGCAATCTATGTGACCCAAGACAGGAACACACTAAGAATGAGATGGGCAGTGTCTGAAGACAAGTAAGCAATACTATTTGTGACAGAGTATGCTTAGGAAATGGCTTCAGTACTATGCCTGCTGTAATGAGACTTCAGAAAACTCTGAAAGGTTTGAGGAAGGAACACACATGATCTGTGTTTTAAAATCAACTTTCTGACTTCTGCAGAGAAAATTATTTGAAGAGTAAAACATAAAAGCTCAGTAGATAGTCTCAAACCATCACTATTATTATTTCCCTCAGTAGAGTTCATGCAGTGAAGGAAGTGATGGTTATCATCAAGAGAGTTGTATGGGTGTTGTCTGCGTTCTTTTACCCTACCTGGAGGAGAATGAGGTGACAGATAATCAAGAATGGACAAGAAGGCACAGAAAGGCTTCTTTCTTTCATGGTCTCCAAATACTTCCAACATCACAGACATCTTGTTCTTTCTCCCTTTCCATCATCCTAGGTTGTGCATCTGAAGACTTTTAGGACATCATTACACCTGGGTGAACAGTATAAATATTTCTCCAAAGATTATGCATTTATTTAGTCTGGAAATGTAATATATTAGTGGGTATCCATCCTACACATTAAAGAGGAACTCAATAGGGGCACCATAACACAAGGAGCTGAATGTGATGAAGGTCTGCATGTTGATGAATGTCAGGCAAACCCAAGGTCTGACACACACACACAAAAAAGGATCATTTTGATCCACAAATCATTCATAGTATCTTATTGTCAGAAACTATTTCAGAGACTGAGGTAAAACAAGAGAGTTACAAAAAAAATCACTGGAACTTAAGAGGCAGAGATGACTTGGTGCCTCCATCCCCACCAGAGAGCTTTGGGCAGATGTATTTTCTAAAGCTGTGACAAAGTTAATAAAGGAAAAAGATTCAATAATCCAAGCCAGGAGGAGAGTCATGGTATTCTTCCTACTTATGGTACTCTTAATAATTTGGGGGCTGAGATATTAAACTCATTCCAACCTACTGTTGAAGAGACACATAATTTTGGATAAATTATTAATTTTATTAATTGATCCTTGCAAATAATTTATTTACTTTGAAAAAAACCACATTGAAAACCTGTTTTACAAATTTAAAATGATGTTCCTAACATTTTTAACTTACAGGATTAAAAATGAAAAATCATTAAATATTGAATTGAAAAGTATCAGTTCTAATAATGCTTGGATAAAGATAATAAAACATCCACACTACATGCGTAATATATATGGGTCTTGTTATCAGATCAAGAGACCATAAGCAAATCCTGAGTGTCCTCAGCTCCAATCTTCAGTTAATGCTTAAGTTGACATTTTTATAGAATTCCTTTGAGTTGGATCAGCCTTGGGTATAGGGAGAATCTTGGCTGGAGAGCCTCAGTTTTTTTTTTCCCTTGAACAGATTGTGTTTACAGTCTTCTTGTGTGTGTTGTAAAGCAAAGTTACATTGTGTCGGCTTTTACTTTGCTCTCCCTAATGCCTTTTTTATGATGTTGGAATGGAAGTTCCTTCAGACACAGTTGTCTTCAATCCCATTGCATATCTCATTGGTCTATCTTGCCATTGTCTACCATTTCCCAATTATAGTTCTTGCATGGAAGCTCTGAAATAACATATCCTGTGTCTATTGGGGTCTTTCTTGGTGCTAAAACAGAACCCTTCACTGGAAGAACTGTCTGTCATCATGGGTGAAAATAAATTTGAAAAAGAACTCTTCTATGCTACAATCTTCCTTCGGGTTTTACTATTCTAGTATTACTAAAAAACTTTATTTGTAATAATACTTTGTATATGAGTGTTTTGCCTGCATGTCTATGTATGTACCACATAAGTCCACTGCTCTCAGAGGCCAGAAGAGGGTGTTAAGTCTGCTGGAACTGGAGTGACAATTAGTTGTTAGATTCTATGTTGATGCTAAGAATCAAACCTGGGTCCTCTAGAAGAGTAGCTAGTGTACTTAACCACCTAGGCATTTCTTGTGGTTATCAGCTGTCAATTTTCGTAATTTTAACAGCAGCAACTGGGACATTGTTAATTTTAAGAATTTATATAAAAACTGCTAAATTTATTTAAATAAGAAAATTACCACAGATGAGTTAACCTAAGCACCTGTGTCCATCCTTTAGTCATTGTATTTTCTTCACCTATAAAATTTGAATTTATAAGTAGTCATAAAAAGGTTTCCACAGTGCATGCAATTGACTAGAAGTTCACCATGCCTTAACACATTTGTTATCATCATATCTTTCCTACAAGGACTTCCCAATAAGACCTACAGAGTCAACTCACCTGGGCTCACAGAGACTAAACCACCAGCCAAAGGTCATGCAAGTGCAGGAACTAGGCCCTGCTCCGTTTGTAGCAGATGTTCAGCTTGGTCCTCATGTATGTACCCTAACAGTTGGAGCATGGGCTGTCTCTGACTCTGTTGCCTACCATTGGATCCCCTTCATCCACCTAGACTACCAGGTAGGAACACAGTGGAAGACAAGACGCTTAGCCCTCCTGATGGCATGGTACCCAAGTAGGTATTTTTCTTCTCTGAGGAGGAGAGGGAATAATGGGAGAAGGTATTCTTAAAGGCAGGATTGGGAGGAGAGGAGCAAGGAGGGAGATGTCTGTGTTTGGGATGCTATGTGAATAAAAGTAAATTATGTAAAGGAAAAAATTTTCTTTAGATTACTTTTTTTTCTGTGACTATTTTGGCTACATGTTTGTATGTACACTATATACATGCCAGATAATCATAGGGATCAGAGAATGTGTCCGATCCTTTGAAATAGGAGTAATGTTTTATTGTTATCTATGAAACAGATGCTGGAAACTGAATCTGCAAGAGCAACATGGCTGTTAATACCTGAGTCATCTCTTTAGTCTCTTATTTATACTTTTAATGATTTTTTTTATTCAAAATGAGCTTTGTTGCCTTTATATTGCAAAGCTCATAAAAAAATTAACCCATATTAAAATGGGTCCTGGACATTCAAATTTTATAGATGAATAAAACACAGTGACTCAAGGATGGACACAGGTGCTTAGGTTAACTCATCTGTGCTAACTCCCTTATTTAAATAGGGCTGGTGTCACCATGCTGTGTCTCTGAAAAGGGCTTTAAAAAATAGTATTGCAATTTTTATATAAATTCTTAAAACTAACAATGTCCTGGCTGCTGCTGTCGTTTTTGTTGATTTGAAACCAGCTACAGTTATCTGGGGGAAAAAAACCACAGTTAAGAGCATGTCTGTACTGTACTCAGACCATCTGTAGACACATCCATAGGATATTTTGTTGTTTAATAATTGGTATGGGAGATTCAGTCCACTGTGGATGTTGTCAAACCTGGATGGTATAAAAAATCAGGGAAGTGCATGCCATGGGAACAAGCCTAAATGAATCACTTGTATGTGCTCGCTACATTATTTCCTGCCTCAGCCGTTTTGTTTTGAGTTCTTGCCCTGACTTCCCTCAGTGATGGAGTGTGACTTGCGACTTGTTAGCTGAAATAAACTTTCCCTCACTGGCTGCTTGCTGTTGGTTATGATGTTTTAAACATCAATAAAAAAACTAACTAGTAAAATTAATAAAAATGAGAATGAATGAGAAAAGGTAGTAGATGCCAGGGAAATCATCTTACACAATCTTAGGTTCATTTAACTTTGAGTCAATGTATGGATATTGGGCTTCATGATACTTGTGTCTAGAGACTACAGTGGTTTGTAGCATAAGGAACATAATTACTGAATTTTGATGATAGTTTCAAAATGCAACTTATAATATTTGTCTTATGTGTGTATATATGATAAATCTTTTTTCTCTTGAAGAAGAGGAAAATTGGTCACAATGTATTCTCCACTATTAAGTATATAACAAAGCTTATCTATGACTGTGAAAACTTTGTATAAGTCAATAGTGCTGAAAATATGATTTTCATCAAATGAGATTGAAATTTACAAATTATATATCTATATATCTTATAAAATCATAGTCCACAATGAGTAATCAAAAAATCATAAAAATAAATCACATACAGTGGTAAAATTGCTAGTGTGGGAGCTGAGGCAGAAGAATTGTGATTCTTGAGGACAGTATGGACTATACAATGAGATCATGTCTCAAAAACAACCACAGAGTGCCAAAGATTAATTATCTTTTTAATTCTTTGTTTGTTTTGCAGTTTCCAAGCTTCATATACCTGATGGGGACTGATGATGTTGATGTTAAACAGGATTTCAGCGTTGTCCCTCATTTCCTATAGGAATACAGTGTTTTCATTTCTCAGCACCAATGTCACAGTAAAATCCTCAGTGACGATCAAATCTGCAACTGGCTGTGCCAAATAAACCTTGAGGGACAATAGAGATGAAACAAGGTGCTCAAATATTGCTGCACAAGCTGGCAGGGGAGTGACAGTGTGCAGGAAAATCACATACCACCTGCCAGGAAACAAGAGTAAGTGCTGGCAGAATGTGTTATATGAACCATGCAGTTCTATAGATTCCACTTTCCCTATTTCCCCTAAAGTATTCGTGCCTTCATTCTGAAGGCCAGATAGATAAAAGAACCAAAAATATGAATAAAGGGAAAGGCATAAAAATCATGATTATGAGAAGAGATGAATGTTCTAAATTCTATGTGTCATAAACCTCAACAGCCTGCAAGTCTTTCTGGAAATCAATACTGTAAATAGTGTTCTTCACCATAGGACTGATGTCACCATGCTGTGTCCCTGAAGTGGGCTTTAAAAAATAGTATTGCAGGTACAGAAAGATGGCTTACCGAATAAAGGTGCTTGTCTGCAAGACTGAGTTCAATCCCCACCTACTACACAGCAGGAAAGAACTGACGCCCATAATTTCTTCCTGAGCTTCACATAAATGATTGGCAGCCATGGGCATGTATATAGAAACAATAAATAAATAAATAAATAAATAAATAAATAAATATGAATAAAATAGATGAATTAATACATAAAATAAATGGGACTAAGTTGTTTAGAGGAGTATGGCTTGATAAAGCAGATGAATAAACAAGGTGAAGTGTAACTAACTTGGATGTCTTTAAAAAGGCACATAAAATCCTACTATATTATAAGTGCATGAGATACACACACACATGCATATACACATACGTATTTAAAGAAAGTTTTTTTTCACTGTTATAATAATTACTTTACTCTTGCTGTGACAAAACGCCATTACCAAAACAAATTTAAAGAGTAAAGAGTTTAATTTGGCTGACAGCTATAGAGAGATAAGAGTCCATTCAGTTGAAAATACCATGGCTAAGAGCAGAAGCAGGAAACTGGCTGACAGTATTTTATCTGCATACAAGAAGAAGAGGAAGAGAATTAGATACAGATGCAGAAACAGAAAATGGGGGATAGTGTTAAAAATCCTCTTGGTGTGCTTGCTGCAGGCAGGCTCCATATCCTAAAGATTTCAACCCCAACAAACAGTGTCAGCAATGGGACAATAAGTGTTAAAATACAAGCAATTCTTGAAGACATTTTTAAATTTAGATTACTATAATAGGTTTAATGCTCCTTACATAAGCCATAGGTTGCAAAACAAAAATCATAGTATTGGGTTCAGGTTGGAGTCAATTGATTTATTGGTCAGGGGCATTATAAAGACTTAAAACAAAGGCTATTACATTTTACTCTTGATTTTTTAGCATAGCTTGATATTAAAACTTTATTGCTGAAAATATACATTTTTGGTCTCAGGACTTGGAAAAATAATATGATGTTAACCTATAAGGAGTTTTTTCTTATTAACTTTGGTGGTATAGAAGGATTTATACATGCTACCTTGGAGAAATGTCATTGACAGTCATATCCAGCTTTGCACCCTGGGAGCTACAAAAACAACTGGACTAATAAGGATGTTCATGTGTGAAATAGTGTCATGGATGCTGTGGGGGTAAACAGCCAATTTCTGATCAGATTTTAACTTATACCTGGTACATGTAATTCTGGCAAGATTCTGTACCTGGGGAGGTGAAAGGAATGTAAGGTAAAATCCTTACCAGTATTCTGCCAATGTAATATAATATCAAAACATTTTTAAAATACTTCTCTCTAAACTCATGAATAAGGGTGGATCGCATTCCTCATCACACAAGTAACTTTGTAGAGTTGTTGTGTTTAATGTAGAAATTCACAATGATAAAAATACAGAGAACAAGTGTCTGAGGATTGGCCAACCTTAAGTGGGATATCCATATTATAACTTCTTTGTCCAAGCATCAAAGAACACCATAAAAATGCTGTGGGAATTGAGAGGATTATAAAATCTGGAGGTTGTGAATAACTGGAGCAAAAACAGTGTCTTTTGGACATGGGTGAACTCTTAATAAACTTATCTCGCGTGAAACTGACTGCACAGGATTGCACTAATAAATATTCTGGAATGGATGAGGACTATATATAGAAGCTCAAATTTCAAGCTGAAGATATACTGCAAGTTATAGCTGATACATGATTGAGGTCAGTTCTCTTCAGCAGGATGACCCTTTAGATTGTCCCTGCTCCAGGAGAAGATTCCTTGCTGATGTGCACATGAGCTGTACAAGTCTGGCTCAGTGCATTATAGAAGAAGTAGGAGTCATGAAGTTGGGAAAAGATGAATGTAGAGATATGTAAGACGTTGGGGGAAAGTGGTGTATAATCAAAATAAGTAATGTGTGTATGTGTGTATGTGTGTGTGTGTACATGAACACACATGTGTGCACACACATGTTAAATTCACATTGATGGTTGATATGATGATAGGTGAAAGAATATCAACTTTCTAGTGGTGCTTAAGTAAACTGACAAAGCAATAGTAGAAGTGATTTGGAATTAGAAAGGAAAATAAAAGATAATTGGTGAGAATAAGCTCTGCATTTAAGGGTGCTGGGAACTTGGTACATATTCCTCAATTTAAATGTGGAGGATAAGAGGTGAAGTTTAGGTAGGAAGCAGAGAAAAATAGAAATTCTTTGCTAATATTCCATGCAGAATAAAGGACAAAATTTCAGAGATGTTGAGAAAAGCTAGCAGTCATAAACATTGCCTGATCCTGTAGTAAGTATGACAGATTTTCCAGGCAGAAGAACTATTGTTTCCCCAAAAGCAAAATTCTTAAAATTCTTTATTATTCTAATGTACTATTTTAGCAAACTACAGAAGAAATGGAATACACAGCACAAAAATTATGAATTCTAATCTATCCATTAGATAGTGTGGTTATGTGTGGCTATGGCTTCCATATGGAGCTTAGAATGGATCTGTGTGAAGACAGCTTTCTTTTTTTTCTTTTTGTGATTCTGGGAGTTAAATACAGGCTGTTTGGCATATGTAATGAGTGTTTTTTCATTCTATGTGAGGTCAACACACAAAACCATTCACAATAATCCAACTGGTATCACTACAGACTATATCCCTTAACTTGCTGCCAGACACCAACTCTCTGTTAGTATTCATTTTTAAGAACTTATCTTTAGCTTTATCTAATTGAGAGAATATAATCCATGATTTCTGGGAGTCTCACTGAAATATTTTTCTCATCATGATGTTTGTGAGATGTATTTTAAAATCTCATATAGCAATGCCATGTGATATTGGAGTGATGAACCATGTGTGAGGAGAAGACGGATGTATGGGATAAGCCATCACAAGAGAGGCTATGGGTATTGCAGATAGCACAACTGGAAGGGTGAAGCTACTGAAACTTTTAGAGCTTAGTGGATTATATCATATGCTTCAGATTCTGGACTTGGAAGTCTCCTGTTTGTCTAGATAGACATTGGTTTTGTGTTTATGTGATTTTTCTTGTTGTTCTTGCTTAGTAGAGGCATGCTTACTCTGTGTATTATATGTTGGGCTTCATAGGAGCTAACAATTAATAGACTTTAGACTTATAATATGATTGTTATTAAACACTTTTGGTGTCTTAAGCATTAGGCAGAAAATATATTTTGTTTGTTTGTTTTTGAGACAGGGTTTCATTGTGTAGTCCTAGCTGTCCTGGAACTCACTGTGTAGACCAGGCTGACCTTGAACTCAGAAATCTGCCTGCCTCTGCCTCCCAAGTGCCAGGGATTAAAGGTTTGCGCCACCACTGCCAGGCTTTTTTTTTTTTTTTTTTTTTGAGAAAACATTTTTATATTATATATATTTTTATATTATAGAATAATCATGGACCTGTGTAGCAATGGATTGAAAGATATTGCTTAGAATTAACATATCTATTGAGTTTGCAAGATTTAGTCATGATAGTACTAGCAATATTACAAAACCTTTTGAAAAGCTAGGGAAGATTGAATCCTGACTACATTAGTTGATGTGGTAAGGTTTCTTTTACTTGTTAGCTGAACCATTCTCTGACTGAGATCTTGATCTACATAAACAGGGAAGGTTAACTCTTCAGCTCATGCTTTCATAATTCTTAGTTTCCTGAATATAGGTGTAACATGACCAGATGCTTCAAGATTCTGCTGTGCTGACTTCTTTACATTGTGGACATTGAACTAAAACAAGCCCTTTATTTCCTAAGTTGTTTTTTCCTCAACATATTTTATTATATCCTCAGAGAAAGAAAGCCATACAAGAGTCAAATTGGAGTACTTGACTCAGAATCATCCACTGAACGAATATTACATGGTTTATTTACCATTGTTATGCATTGCAAGTTCAGTTTTCTTGCAATATGAAAACATTTTCAGCTGGTATTTTTTATTTATTTATTTTTTATTCTTGAAATTTTAACTTAATTTCTTCATTCCTTTTCTTTCCTCAAAACTCTTCAAACTTTGCTCTCCTTCAAATTTATGGCCTCTTGTTTTAATTTTGTATTTTATATGCATATATATATATATATATATATATATATATATATATATATCAGATCTATTGTTTTATATAGAGTGATACATATGTTTGGTTTTAGTAGAAACTGCTTAGTGTTTTTAAAAGCGTTTGGGCCAAGTTTCACTTCATTTAGAAGCATGTAGAATTCCATTCGTTTCCCTTGACAACTGATTGAACCAATTGTGCCATTCTCCTGGGCAAGCAGTACAGTCTCCTTGAATTATTACTTATCCATATGCTCATGTCTAATGAGTGGAGCACATTTTCAATGATTTTCTAGATTGAGTTCCATTCTCCTTTGAGTTTTCAATGTTCTTTGGCTATTGGCCTATTTGTAGCCACCCCCACCCCCATTTTAGAAGTTCTTCCTATCAAATACACAGTACTTTCTTTGATAGGTGTTGTCAATAATTTGCCCAGGTCTGTGTCTGACCTTCTTCACAGGAAACAGCGAGCCTTACCTTATGGAGCTCAAGTAATCTATTTATCTTTGCTATTTTAAGATTCACTGTTAACATAGTGTCCAATAACACAATAAAAATCAGTTCCCTGTGTCTTTTTAAAAATAAATGTTCCATGTTTAATTACACATATATATCTCTATAAGCTCATAAACAATTTTGGATATTCCATGAGGCTGAAAAGAGTTGTTATTACTTACATGGTTATACAATTGCTGAAGGATTATTTAATAAAAAAAAAACCATGATCCTCATGCTGTTTTGCAAATTTAATTGTGCTGTGAATTTTCTTTCTCTCTGTGTTGCTATGTCCTTTGCATGTGTGTGAATTTGTGTGTATGTTTAGTCTGTGAGGATTTAAATGAATGTGTTTATAAATGGGTTTAAATAGGATTTAGTTTTATAGTTGGATGTGTGCATTTGCATAAGAGGATTTATATGTGGAAGTATATATATATATATATATATATATATATATATATGCAAATGGGTTTGTATGTGTTTTTGTGTGTGTACAGATTTATATATTAGCTTGTGTATGTGTTTCTAAGTAAGTGCTTTTTCTCTCATGGTGGTTTATATGTAGGTTCCTATGTGGGTTTGCATGTGTCAATTTGCATTATAAATGTATGATAATGTTTGAATATTTGGGTTTAGCTATCTGGGAGCTTATATGGTTTTTGTTCAGGATCATGTATAATCAATTATGAAAATAATTATTTTCAGATTTGTGTGTGAGTTTAGAATATAGATTTTATGTAGGTATGTAATTGTGTGTTTTGAATAGTCTATGTACTATTATATTTGTGAGATCATTTTGAGTTTTGCATATGTAAGCATACATGCATATTTATCTCTGTGTTTGTATGTCATTGTAAATGTGGGTTTCTCTGTGATTGGGTTTGTGGGTTCTTATGTCTGGATTATATGTGAGTTTATTATATGCTATACTTTCTAATGACTAATCCATGGACTGGTTTGTACCTGACATTATAATGTATTATTAATAAAAAATGTTCAACAATACTCAGCAGCTCCAAAGCCAGTGAGTGGAAATGTTAATTCATAGATTACCTTAGCACTTACATTACCTCCTCACACACCACCAGGAGAAACAGTGAAAATATAGATCATCCCTGTTTTAGATCAGAGAAAGACTGAATAAATGCAGATTTTAAATTTGATACCCAGTCATTGTTCATTGCCATATTTATCAATAAGTCTTTGTATAAAATGCACCATGAAGTATTATGCTGTAAGAAACATTATGTCCCTATTTAATCATAAAATCCTGAAAAATAAAAGATTTTTAAGTATCGATGCTACATCATATTGACAGGAAAATTAGATGCCAACATTTGGGGAATTTAAGTGAAATGATATTGAGAATTACTTTTACCATTCATGCAAGTATTTAGCAAGGCTAAAATTATGCCAAAATCTAAAGTTTATTATTTTTTGTCTTCTCCCCTTTTCTGGTTTAGATGTAAAGTATTACAAAAATAATCTGGAAGTTATTCAAGTTTGCTCAATATATATCCAATTATTAATCTTGGAAACAGTACAGCTTGTTACTAAGTGAACTGAACAGATTATATTTAGAAGTATATAAATGTATACAGATATATATATGCATGCAATATAAATTAATTAAAAATGAGGCCATGCATTTGAAAATTAGAGGCAATGAGAATTTGGTGAGAATTGGAGAAAAGGCAGGGAAAAATGTTTTAAGAAAATTAGAATCTCAAAAATAAAAGTAAGATAATTGCTGAATTTATGCTATAAATTTGATACTTTATAGCTTTTAAAAATTTAGGTCTTATTTTTTTCTCAACAACTTTACAGTATTTGATTCAGTGGAAGAATTTGGCAGTTAGTAAAACACCCTAGCTTTCCCTTCTCCCTATCCAACAGTCTCTGCCTTCTTACCAGTAACATAAATGATGTTCATTTGAACTGTATGCTGGCTACCAATTCTGTGAGATTTCTAGGTAAATAAGGTTGATATATTCAGTTCTCAGTCATTCTGAGTGAGAAAAGAATACAGGAATAATTAAACTGTAAAGCTCTTTTGCTTTGTTTAGAAACTTTTTTTTAAGAAAATAATGTTATGAAAACCTAGTTATGTAGCTTCTCAAAATGAAGATAGATGGAAATGCTTTAGAAAACAAGACAGAAGAGAGAGAGAGAGAGAGAGAGAGAGAGAGAGAGAGAGAGAGAGAGAGAGAGAGAATTTGAGATATATTTTGCTTTTTTACTATATTTTACTTTTGATTTTATAATCACAATTTTTCTCCCTGTCATTTCCTTCCTTTCAATCCCTTCATATATTGCTCGTCGCTGTCTTTAAAAATTTATGGCCTTCCTTTTTATTATTGTTATTACTACAGGCAATGAAGGAATGCTGAACAGGAGAAATATGTGTCTTCCCCAGGGAAGAGCCCTCTATTTGATAATCCAATAGCAATTTTTAGCCCTGAAGACATATACATACAAGTAACATGATAAAGACCAAACAGGAAAATGTATAGAGCTGCGTGCAATAATAATTAACAAAACAATGGAAGTTTTATATCTTAGTAATTGATGACAATAATAATTCAATATAAAATAATTTATAGAATATATGTATATATGTGAATATATCATATACATATAATTAATTTCTCACCTGTAAATAAAATTATATTAAAATTACAGTAAGTGTTGGAGGGAAAAGCTACATGGTTTTCTGATCCATAGAACTAATTTGAAGTCATGCTCTCATTTCTTTGCTGCAATGACTTGTCTCTCAGGGCCTGTATGGATTAACTATTGATGTTCAAGGTTTGCTACAATGTAAGAAATCACTGAAGTGAGGACCTATGAATTTTTTTCACTTATTGTAAGCAGCTAAGGATGTCGCCAGCCATTACAGCAGTGAAGTAGAAAGTAGATGATTAATCAGAAGCATATTTTTAAAAATTTGGGTGTATAAATTCCATGTTCTTTAAGCTAGTGTTTATGGATACGTAGTTATTCCATTATAGCTAATTTAAGGTCACAAACATATCTTTCCACAGTGTATTTTCTATATTTTGTTTTCTTTGTGATGTGATTGTTCTATCATCAAAGATAAATTACCAATAGGTTTTACATTACAAATACATCTTTAATATCATGAAATTTCAAAGTTGCTGGGAAATGGCTTAAAATGAGAACATTTTGTTTTTATGAAATTATTCAAATAGAAATGCTTCTAATCTATAAAAATTCTTTCCTGATTTATGGAAGAGGTTTATTTTTTTTCTTCTTAAACTAAATCTCAACTCAAGAAAATTCATTTCTATAGTGAGATAGGACTACATAGAGGAGGTAATGTCAAGAGACAACCCTGTGAGACATCCTCAGGAATCCATACTTATTTTGAGACCAGTGTGTCAACTTCAAGAATTTTTTTTTTTAAGATTCAAAGGCTCAAAATGAACTGTCTGAGTGCAGATTGTTGCCTAGGTTTCTATAACATAACATCTGTGCATTAGGAAAAACAAAATATGTCAGGAACTGCAAAGGCTTGGAGAGTTTGTTCAGTATCTGAGCTAAAATGTTAGCCTACTTCAGTTTCATGGATTCTGGCAGAAGATATAAGATCATGACTTTGGGGCAAAATATTTTATTTCTTGTAGCAATAAATAGTATGTGGAATGCTAACATTTTTCTATGTGAATTGTCTGATTCCCACTCCCATAAGATGATTTGACAGGGGCCATATGATACCTACAATATAATTTGTCTGCATAACTCAGAGCTACCTAAATGCTATAGAGCATGAATCTTTTGTTATGAGCAGTATGCCTCCTTGACCTTCGAGGGTGAAATGATATTGTCTTGCACTAGCACTAGCAGGTATGCCAGCATCCTGATAAGATTGTCCAGAATTACTACTATGTTTCTTTGCTTGTTAGATACACAGAAATAGATTGTATCCACGAAGAACTGTATCCCACTTAAGTGAAGATCACATGACACAGGGTTAAAAAAAAAAACCCAATGCTTATTCATCACCACTTTTTGTATCCTTTCCACAGTGATAAAAATTTCTAAGGTTACTTATCTTGTGGCCTATTAAGAGATCCTAGTGTTCTGAGAGTCCAAAGATTCACAGTCATAAGAAGCTGCAGTATAGCACAATTTGTGTGTGTGTGTGTGTGTGTGTGTGTGTGTGTGTAACTGCCATCCTGTTTATCAAACATGATTACTGGCAAGAGCATTTCAGAATAATTTCTGTTGACATTTCCTTATGGAAGGATGGGGTAAGTGGGACCATTGCAATTTAACACAATGGTACCTGCATCTTCCAGTCAGCTGTTTATGATTCTTCCCTTGCTACATCTGACACCACAATTCATAGAGGTGCTACAATATGTAGATGTGGAAAGTTAACGGAGAAGGGAACTCTTTATACATCTGTAGACATGTCGCCCACACTGCAGTTAGACCTTTTGGAATATGGATGCTTGAGTCAGTTAATCCAGTAAGTAATCATTCACTCATGCTCATAAGTAAGCTCAGTAAGTCATTGGTTATTCAAATTGAATTTGGTCAAATCAGTCTTTGATTTGTCTGTGGTCTGTAATGGGTGTATGTGGACATCTTTTTACATCTCCAAGGATAATTTAATATCATTCAAGCTAGGTTGTAGTTCAAGCTCACTGTCAGAGTACATTTCCTCAACCACTGTCTATACATAATAAACTGTGTTCATTCTAGCCCAAACCAAAATTTTATCATACTTTCCCTGTCATAGTACATGGTAGCTTTGCTATCCTTGTTACAAAGCCTATATGTTCTCAGTTAGTGCTTTGCCCTTATGAAAAAATACAGGACATATTTATGCTAGAATAAAGTTCAGATTGTAGCACCTGGGGTGTCTGTTTATATTTACTTAACTCAACATCCTCATGTTTCACTACTTTCTTAATCTACTCCTGTCCTGTATTCATCCCAAATTAGTAATTTGAAGTTTTTTGTAAATGCCATGCTGATGTATACTTACATCCCTGGAAACATTTTAGTACTTTAATTTAAAATGATCTAGTTTTAAGTGAGAACTTATTCTGCTCTAAGGGCTCCACAGTGTAGCTGCTTCCACTTGGAACGGTTCTGAAAGGTTTAAGGTAAACTGACAGTGGTAAGTACACCTTCTACATTAACCTTTCACTGAGGTTAGATGGTTATAGAGGTATAGACAGGTACATAAGGTATATAAGGTACATAGAGGTATAGGCAGCTATATAAGAATATAGACCAATGTGCAAACACATGGGCTGTGAAGCCCATGGTCTCAAGGTTCAGATTCCCTATATCCAGAGAATTTGATACATGTTTTTTTCTAAAACAGAACATGGATGTGTCTTACAGTGAGCCTAAAGCTCCTTGACACAAGGGTCTGTATTCTACATACTTTAATCCTTGAGCATGGATCAATATCCAGTATGAAGATATGCTTGAGAGTTGTACTAAATTACAATGAGAACAAATTTCTGGTTCATACACATAGACATTTCCTCAGAGATATTACTTTTCTACATGTAACCACTCATGTCACAAAACAATTTTAGAAGAATATTGTTTAATAGTTGTTAAAGATATTAGGACTCAGCTGGTCATGTTTTGGATCCCAGAACTTGGGAGATAAAGGCAGTCATATCTTTAAGTTCAAGGCAAGCCTGGTCTACAGAGCAAGTTCCCTTTTCCTTTTTGCACTTATACATTTTTAAAAAATGTTAATCAAAGGCTTTATAAATTTGGTATTGCTCAATCAGAGGTGTAACCCACTACCCAACCTAGATATATCAACTATCTTTGACTGGTGGAGATACGTGAACATCTGCCTCCCTGTCTCCCCCCTCTTTCTCTTTCTCATCATCTAGCTTCTCCTCTCCTTTTTCTCCTCCTCTCCTTACTCCTTCTCTTCCCCTCAGTACTCCTCCCACCTTAGTTCCTACAGAGCAATTTCTAAGTCAATCAGTGCTATACAGAGAAACCCTGTCTTGACAAAACAAAGAGGGGGGAGGGAATCTTTCACTGCATTTCATGTAATGAAATGAATAGAATATCATTGTGTATCTGTAGATTTTTTTAATATATTTATATATTGATAAACATTTCAGCTGTTTCTGGTTTTTAACTGCTGTGGAAACAAATAGATATGCCTATGTCTCTGTGGTAATAATTTCAGTCCTTTGAGTATAAACCAAGTAGTGCTAAAACTGCATATGGTAGTTCTGCTTTTAATTTTAAGGAAACTTCCACATTAATTCCATAATAGCAACACTAGTTCAGATCCCATGAACTGTGAATGAATACAGTTCCTCTTTCACCACATCCTCACCAGGGTTTCTTACCCTTTTCTTTCTTCATGTTAGATTTTACAGAGTGGATGAAAATAGGAAGAGGAAAAAGATAAGAAGTAGAGGCAGAAACATATAAAAGGGAAGCAGGGTCAAGAAAATACATAAAAATACATAAAGAAAATACATAAAATGGCATAATGAAACATCTTAATAATTTTATCTGGAAAACAATAAGTTACTACTTTAAATATCCCTTTACATAAGAGAAATCACTATAAATGAATAGCAGACTTAAGATTTGAGATTTAAAAGTATAATTAAAATCCCTATTTTAGGTGTTAAAATTGTATTTGATTCACTTAAGCATGCTGTTTGTTTAACAATAAGTTTTTCTGTCATCTAAAGTAAGAAAAACTAATCAAACTGTCATATTTTTATATCATTACAATAATTAAGATTTCAATATTTCACATAGCTTCAAGATAATGCACATATAGATAAACCCTGTGTTGTAACTTCTATCTTTGTGATGCATAAAACTAATATTAATTCAGTAAGGTCTGCCTTAAAATTTTGATCTTTCAGATCTAATAATATACTATATAATACTCTTACTATTCTGGGCAGAGGTACATGATGCTGTACATAGTCAAAGAATCATTAGAGGACACTATACTTGGTAGTGATCTGTGTCTTGCTTAACTAGTTGATTATGTTAAATGAATGTTGATAAAATTTTTAAATATACACTCTATATTGTAATGTAATCTCATGTTTCTGTTGAGGAGTGTGTATATGAAAACACACACAGAAAATTGAAATAACAGCATATTGCTTGTAAAAAGAATAGTAGCTTAGAAGATATTTCATTGCCATGTTTAAAAAATAATACTTGAGTAACTTTGCTTATTCAATTATATATTAACAGATTGAGAATTTAAAATCTTATTGTAAGATTGGAGCTACAAGCACATATTAATTCTCATGTTTTCTCTACACCATCTGTTGTTAGGAAAAACTCATGAAAATATAATTTATGAAATTTGTAGAAAGCACACTCTCATGATGCCTCATATTTAAGTAATTGCAGGTGTTTATATGTCAAAAATAAAAAGGACATTTATTAAGATTATTTATTTATTTATTCTAGGATCTGAGGCTGAAGCTTTTCAGCAGTAATAGGATTCATGGAGCACTTGTAGTCCCAAGAATAATAACTGAAAATACCATTCATTGTGTGTGTGATTTAATTATTTGCAAAATGCTAAGTGTTATTTGTCACAGATGAGAACTTCCATTAGCGTTTTCTTGGCTTGCATGACAAAGTAAATTAGAAATAAACATGTTAATATGTTTATCTCTTTTAAAGTACTTAAAAATAATATTTTCTGGTTAAGGTCTTTTATGAAGAAAAATAGTACTCTTAATTCTTTTTTACAAACAGTCTAGGACATTGTCTTTCCTGTGAGTGTGTTTATACTTGGACACTGCTTTATAGCAATCCCTCCTACTTGAAATGTTCCCAAGAAGAGAAAGTGTAAAACCTTATGTTACTGAGAAGATAAGCAAACTTGATATGTCTGGAAAAGCTAAAACGTGCATAATTCCTTATGTTTCCTCGAGCTTCACAGAAGCAAGAAGCCACCAAAAGCAGACTGACCTGCTGAGATGCCCAGTGGAGACTTTGTGTTGCCTCTTGAAAGCTATGCAGAAACCTCTAAAAATGTAGATTCCAGGAGTCATCACTCCAATTGAATAAAGTTTTCTCTAATGCTTTTATGATATCTCAACTTCTGCAATTACTCCACAGGTAATTCTGCATGTAAACCTAATAAAATATCATTGGTTCACCAACATGGACTTTATTGCAGTCATTAGTTTGGTCTGCTATGGGCTCTCTGTCTCACTGTCTCTCTGTCTTTGTCTCTACCTCTGTGTATGTGTATTTATTTGTGTGTTTCTGTTGTGTCTTCCCAGAAACAAATAGTTGCACAACAGATACATAGCCAGAATTAAACTTGTTTTACCTTATGCATTAGATCCCCTAATTTAATAACATAACCATTTATTTGTTATTGGTTTGCATTATTTTCTCTATTCCCTTTTTACTGTTAGAAATATAATAGCTAGGAAACTATTCATTAGTATCTAGTTATATGAGTTTGAATGAGTCTTACCTCCATGAACACTTTACAACCTCAAGATTTATATCAAAAGTCCACAATTAGCACAGGATATGCACTCTAGGCCACTAGCCTTTATCCACTGACTTCACTCTACCTGAACCAAATTCAATTTCCAGACACAACCCAACCGGAAACATGCTCTTCTAATCTGTCCATATCAGATACAAAATTAACAAAAATAACAAAATAACAAAATTAACAAAATAATTGCACATTTCCAGGTCTCATTGCAAAAATAAAAGCAATATGAAAATTCAAAGATGTATGTGCATCTCCTGAAATCCAAATTTAAATTTTGAACATGAAAATTACATAGATAAATTCTAAAACATAGAATTTAAAATAATAACTACAAGATTCATCCATGAAAATTATTAATGACTTTATAGAAAATAACTTCAAAATTGTAAACACCTGAGTGATGCCCAAGGAAATACAAACATTGAGAAGACTGATGGAAATGAAAAACTATAGGATTTGAGAACAGAATTCAATAACCAACCAGAAACATTAAAGAAGACGGAATTGAAAAGTCCAATAAACCAACTAAAAACCTCAAAGGAAAGCCTTACAGATTGCGTTAGTCAAGTAGAAATTGGAACATGACAATGACGTAGATGGAAACTACCATCTACTCTCAAAAACCTCTCTAGAAAAATCTAAACCCAGTAGGACTGATGCACACAGGAAATTGTAGAGATTGGGGCAGCAGGCAAAGCTTGCACAGATCTGAGCCACATTGCATCTCAGTGCTGAGAGATGAGAGAAGACATAGACACAGACAGACAACTGTCACTAACACAGAAGGTATCTCCAATTGATAAGCACTTAGAAAAGAAATCAGCAAAATATTTTTTCTCCAATTGAATTTTATTCCCCAATCTCACTTCCCTCAAGGCATTCTTGAGAATAGGCAATATCCCAGCAGTAGATCATCAACAAAAAACAAATGCAATTACCATTCTTGTATTATAATGCTTTGTCAGAGGTTTTAATTATTATTTTTTAAATTTTAGCTCCTTTGGGCATACATCATGTTTTCCAGTTTCATGTTTTGATGAGATTCTATGCATGGAAATGCATATAAACTTTCAACCAATTCTGATTTTTCTTCTCCTTCTTCGACTCTTATGTTTGTTTTGTCTTATTCCTGTCCCTTATCTTATTATTTTGTATGCTTACCTGTATTCTAACAACATAAAAAAAAGGTTGTGGATTGTGGTACATTTTGTCAGAATGTTCTGGGAGGAGTTGGAAGATAAGAAACTATAATCAGAGCATATTGCTTAAAAATATTTTTAACAAAAGTAACATAGAGGATATGACTTGGTGGTAGGGGCAAAGGTATGTTGAACATATTTAGCTATCAGGGGAATATAAACTAAGACTACTTTGCAATCTCATCTGTACCAGTCAAGATAGCTAAAATCAATAAAACAAATGACAGCTCATTTTGGTGAGGATGCAGGAAAAGAAAACTTATTCATTGATGATGAGACCTGAAACTTGAAAATTACAATAGAAATTAGAGTGGGAGTTCCTTAGTTGGGTGAGAATAGATCAACCTCAGGATTCAACTATATTACAAGTCTCAGTCATGTACCCAAAAGACTCTACATGCTATTAAAGAGATACTTGATCATCCTTGCTGTTATTCTATTTATTAGCCTGAAATTGGAAACCACTTAGATGTCCTTCCAATGATGGATGGATAATGAAAATGTGCAACATTTGCACAATGGAATGTTACTTAGCTGTTAAGGAAAATGAAATTATGAAATTCACAGGAAAATAGATAGAGCTAAAAAAGTAATCAAATGTAAGGTAGTTCAGACAAATTTTGTATTTTTTAAATAATTAAATGTTAGTTTGTAAGCTGGTCCTATGTGTGCTATACAATCTGTATGACAGCAGAGATTAAGTATGTAATATAGCTTTAGTCTATATTACATACTTAATATATGTAATTATATTAAGTATATTACATACTTAATGTATGTAATGTATGTATGTATGTATGTATGGGAAGAGAGGATCTCCCAAAAAGAAGAAAATAGGATATATTTTTAAGGAGACACAATGGAAAAATTATAATAGGATGAATAAAAAAATAGTATGGAGGGTAGTGGAAGAGCAGCATGAAGAAGGAAAATGGGAGGGGCAAATAATACTAAAGACCATTCAAAAAACACATTAAAATGCACTACTGTAGAATTAATAACTGACACAGCAAAAGGGGCCAAGAACCTGATAATAGATTGACCTATGAAAAATCAAATAGCAATAAAATAACTGTTAGTGATATTCTTCTATACCCCATAGATTACCTGGATCAGGTTTTATCAGGGAATCTTGGAATGTTTGGGAACTCAGACCTGCAACGAGACAATGTACAAGAGACTAAAGAATTTTGAAACAGTCAGTCCTAAATGGGACATCGCCATTAAAGCTGCCTCTTCCTACCAAGCTCAGAGAAATATGTAAGAGCCCAAATGATATACGACACTGAGGAGTCAGTAACTTTCCTTCATAACAGGACTGATACATGTATGAACTTAAATTTTGTGAATGCATGCACAAGTCCTGCAATAGGTTCAAGCCAGACAGGATTCTAACACTAAGAAAAAGAAGTAGACAAGAGCTCCATACCTAACAAAAGGGTTTTCTACAACTAATATCTTCTTGCAAAGGAAAAATCAAAATCAGTGTTCCCAGATGGAGTATAACTAGGTATATAGACCACTCTTATGGAAGGCAAAGACCTCATATTTTTGTAAAATTAATATAAGTACAAGCTCAAATATGTATATAATTTCCCAATCTAGTCTGTCAAGTACCACCCAGAAGCCATAGACCATCAAAAGCAGGTAAAAATAATTTAAAAAAAAATTTTTTTAAAGTTGTTTGTCTAGGTTGCCCATGAGATCCCCCAGGCCCCCAGATTATAGGCGATTACTATTGCTGTGAGTTGCCCTTCAGAGATAGAACATAAGTCCATAAACCCTATAGCTGAAGAAATCATAAACTTCAAACACAGGACTCAGAAATCCTGAGCTGGGTCTGACCTAATAGCCTTCTCAACAAGAAGACTTTGTTTTTCAACACATGTTGATCATTACATTAAACTACAGACAATCAAAAAGGCCCAGGCTCAACCAGTATTTCCTACACCTCGTGACACTTAAGACCGAGGAATCATTGCACTAGAGAGGTGAGAAACAATGTAGGAGGCAGAGAAGCAGTGAGTGGGCTTTGAGATTGTATCTCCTAGAAATGTTAGAACCGGCAACCATGAAGTTTCACCACCCTGGCTGCCTAAACATATCCTGAACAAGGGTGACATCAATGAACATACTAATGTGGAAGTGGAAAAGCTCTGGGAGGCTCAGCCATGGACAAGAACTATAGATACCTAAGGAATGCTGCGACTGAGACAAAAAGTCTTCCCCAGGGAACAACTTTTGAATTGGTTATATGTACCAAATGATCTGCCCTGAAGTGAAACTATATGGATTACACAGGTTATATTTATGTATTTAGGATATATGTGTGTGTGTGTGTGTGCATGCATATGTGAGCTCATGTACACACGCACACACGCACGCACACACGCACGCACACACAACCACACACAAAACAATAATTAAGTGAAAGCCATCCCAAAAGCTGTTGCCTATGTGTGAGATATGTTCTACTAGCTGGGCTGTCTTGTCTGGTCTCAGTGGGGGAAGAAACACTTAGCCTAACAGCGAATTGAAGTGTTCGGGTTGGCAGGTAGATACCCAGGAAGGCCCCCAACCACCCAAAGGAGAAGGGAAGGGGAAAAAGTTTGGGAGGGGTGATTGGGAGAGGGGCAGAGAGCAGGCTGTAAAGTGAATACGTAAAAAATAAATAAATAAATTTAATTAAATTTAAAAACAGAGAGAAAAAGAAGAAGTCTCAAATTTGAAACAAAGTGAGAGAGTTGTATTTGGGAGATTTGTAGGGAGAAACAGGAAGGGGAAATAATGTAATTATATTACTCTCAAAAATAAAATTTTAGAAATGTGATAGATGTTGGGATAATACATTTAATCACATTATAAGAATGAGAGATTTTGTTTTCATGACTTCCTTTTCAGAAAAACTGTTTTTAATTATAATTATAATTTCTCCAAATATAATTTATTACATTTAAATTTGACAGTATTTAATGATCCCATTTCAGTTATACAATGGCAAAACACCTGTATTATGAACAATGAGAGGATTCACTTCATTTAAAATATCTGGAATCTCTTTTATTGGAAAAAGTGATGATTTTCCGAGTGATATTTTTGTCCTATTTCCAGAAGCAGTGTAGTCATGAGCCATGGTTCCAAATGAAAAGATACTATGGTTTGCACAGTGGAATTGAAAAAGCCTAAAATATTCCACATATTTATAACCTTTCTAGGGATCTGTTATATGAATTGTAAACACTTTAGCTTCTGAAGTGAAGGCTGAAATCTTTAATATGCATATAAGTTATCCATATATATTTAAATCACACATATACATGTTCTATATTTGACTTTATGTTAACAAGTTAATTAACATCCATTGCTTATTATGCAAATCATCTTGCTTCTTTGTAAGGGACACCTCTCACATCTGGCAAGACTGTTTCACTTATAAGGCCTTTTTTACAGTGACCATAATGTATACTAGTGAAAATATGTGTGAACATCCATGAGCCAAGCAGGGTACAATACAGAATAGGAATAAGGTTCCTAGTGGAGGGCTCAGGGGAGGAACTGTCACATTTACCTGTACTAAACTGTTGTGGGGATTTCCCAAGAATGTAAACACTTGGGAGCTTATGCCTCCAGAGGAATACAATGTAAAAGACTTTGTTAAAGTTATTTTCTGTACTTTACAGCAACTTTATTATGAATACATGAAACTGAATATGAAACAGGAACAAAATTTAACGTTTTTTTTGTTTTCATCTTAATTTATGTTGCAAACTGAGACCATTGGAAGTTCTATCCATGTCTATGCTTGACATTTTATGTTGAGAACTATGCTCATCACATGAGTTCCATTCTCATGTTGATTCACTTGAAATGTGAGCAGGAGATAGACTTAATTTGGAAACCTACTGAGTGAAAGTAAAAGCAGAATGGAGACTTCACAGGACAATTTCTATGAAGTAGCTTTATGTGTGATTTGTTTTATTCTGATAATTTTCTATGTTCTGTAACCCTTCTCCTTTGTGACAGTTAAGTACACTATGGAAATAAGTCAAAGAAATATGAGTAACTACAAATACTTATACAAATGCTTGAGAAATACTTTAAATTCTGCCTTCAATCACTCAGCACAATGCATTTTAATTGTTTTTCTTCTCCTTTGCCTTGCATAGACTACAGAATATGTGACTATGAGGCTCTAACCTATGCTCCATGATTCTGAATATTTATAAGTTATCATCTTCCTTTTAATTAGCATCTGAATATCTTATTAGGCATCAAATACAATGATTAAATGCCCAATACTTTTGAAAAATAATCATCAGGAAATTTTTTAAAGATCATCAGCTTTACAATTCTTACAGTTTGTTTTATAAACAGAAAATGATATATTTCCTTGACTAATAGATAGAATTCTGACAGACTGTGAAACCTGTCATACATTCTGAAACCAGTTGTTAGGTATGTAATCTGAATTTCATGGGCTGAAAACATGGCTCTGAAATGTGTGAATTAAAAACACAGTGGATGGGCTTCATATATTACCCTGATTTTCAAATCCATTGTGTTCTGTGTTGGTCACTAATCTAAAATTAACACAAATAAACATGAGTTTTTAAAACTGCACATGTCCTAAATCACGAGATTTATCACCCCTACAAATTGTGCTAGCCATTAAGAATTAAAAAGTTTTAATTCCTTATGACTGGTCATTGAAATTTTGATTCTTACTTGTCATAAGATAGAAAAGATTCCATGAATATATTTGAAGCTAAAATGTATGTTATTTGAAATTATTATGTAAGCAGAAGTGCTCCATCAAATATATGAGAAAGTCAGAGAGTTTAAAGTAGACTTGGCAAATATCTTCTGTAAATGTCATAACATTGTATACCAAAACTAATAGCTGCATATATGCAGTTCCTGACAGGAGCTATGATAAATTTTCAAAATAAGCTGAGATATTTCTACTTTGATTGTAGATGAATAATAATTTTAGCAAATTTGTAATGTGTTAATGTGAATAAAAATTTTCAGCAGAGGTGAATTTTGTGCTTACTGATGTTGTTTTGAACATGTTCATCTTTTCCTCATTAATCTTTTGTAGCCAGATGTAATATATATGGTGATCAATTCTGTCATATATGTTTAATTATTTTCCATCTGCTCTTTTGCATTTTGCATATGTGCAATCATCTTGATTTTAATCTTAGTAATTTAATTTTGAAGAGAGGTTCTAGCTTGAAGAATCTTTCAAAATTTTCTATCCCTTCTTTTAAGATTAGAATTGGAAAATTATCATTCTTTATGTCAAAGATTATGATAATCTTGTTTCATTACTATAAAAATATTATCATACTCTTCAGCATATTGTGTTCCATTCATTGTGGGACTTTCATTGTCAAGCCACAACTACCACTATTTTTTTTTCTAAATATGTTGAATAGGTTAATAGGAAAAGATGAATACAGAGGTTTCACAGAAAATTGTGCAGTTCTTTAGTTTTCTTCCAACTATAAACAGGTACCTGTAATGCAGCCTCTGATTGAGTGGTGGTTTGGGGCCTGGTGTTATGGGGACTTGAATATGCATGTTACAAACCAGCAAACACTATGACTCTCTGGGGCACATGTGCACTTTGAATTTTACAACACTCTGCCTTTCAGCTCAAAGGCATCTCCAAGTCTTACAGCTAATGAGGATGTAGGTGCTCCCAGCTGGGTCTGCAGCTGTCTGGAATTAGGACAGGCATCCTGCAATAAGCTTGCTCTGTATCCTTGTATCCTTCCTCCTGTTGATGACACAAGTTTCAGTCCTGAGGGAGATACAAATGGGGCAACTAAATCAGTTCTGCTGTGGGTTTAAAATCAGGAACATCAAAGGTCCCTGAATAAACTCTTATACTAAAAGGGCTTTAGTTTTGCTGTTAGAGTTGTGCTTCTTAGTGGAACTGACTCACACTGAAAAGACACACTTAAGTATGCCAGAAGCTGAATGTAACAGAATGAGTCAGCTGTCCTCATGTGGCCTCTGCTTCTTCTCTTCTTTTGTTGTAAGCTAGCTTGCTTGCTTTCAAATTCTCCTTCTCCGTCTCCCTCCCCCTCTCCTCCTCTCCTTCTCTGTCTCCCTCTCCTCCTCTTTCTTTCTTTCTTTCTTTCTTTCTTTCTTTCTTTCTTTCTTTCTTTCTTTCTTTCTTCTTCTTCTTCTTCTTCTTCTTCTTCTTCTTCTTCTTCTTCTTCTTCTTCTTCTTCTTCTTCTTCTTCTTCTTCTCCTTCTCCTTCTCCTTCTCCTTCTCCTTCTCCTTCTCCTTCTCCTTCTCCTTCTCCTTCTCCTTCTCCTTCTCCTTCTCCTTCTCCTTCTCCTTCTCCTTCTCCTTCTCCTTCTCCTTCTCCTTCTCCTTCTCCTTCTCCTTCTCCTTCTCCTTCTCCTTCTCCTTCTCCTTCTCCTACTCCTCCTCCTCCTCCTCCTCCTCCTCCTCCTCCTCCTCCTCCTCCTCCTCCTCCTTCTTCAAAGAATTATTTATGTGAGTTCATTGTCACTGTTTTTAAACACACCAGAAGAGGGCATCAGATCCTGATACAGATGGTTATGAGCTACCATGTGGTTGCTGGGAATTGAACTCACGACCTCTGGAAGTCAGTGGTCTTAACTTTTGAGCCATCTATCCAGTCCCTCTCATTTCTTCTCTCTCTCTCTCTCTCTCTCTCTCTCTCTCTCTCTCTCTCTCTCTCTCCCTCTCCCTCTCCCTCTCCCTCTCCCTCTCCCTCTCCCTCTCCCTCTCCCTCTCCCTCTCCCTCTCCCTCTCCCTCTCCCTCTCTCTCTCTCTCTCTCTCTCTCCCTCTCTCTCTCTCTCTCTCTCTTTCTCTCTCTCTCTTTCCCAGCATGTTAATGCTGTGAAAAAACTATTCATGTAAGTTTAGGTGTTAGAATTCTTATCATGCTGAATGTTATGGATGAATTCATGAACAAAAGTTCCCAGAAAAAGCCCAAGCTGGTCCTTCTACAAGGCTGATCAACTGATTAGAACTTCATGACTGTAGGAAGTTTGAAATGCTACAAGGCCCGGAGCCTAATTATTTTGGATCACCTTTAGTCATTGTAATAATCATTTATTGTCCCACTAAGTCCCTGACCTAACAATTTTATCACAATTGAGTAAATAGTTTGCATGTACAGAGCACTTGCTAAACTTGAATGCATTAATTTAGTAGACCACTAGCTTCTACTAATTCAAAAGCTAGGAGTTTATTAGATCTCATTGGAGGCTCATAGATAAGGCTTCCGTGCCTGGCTGTGACCCACTTCTCTTTTTCTTTTTTCTCTATATATTTGAAAAGTGTCTTGACTAAGGACATGTTTGTTTGTTTGTTTTCTTACTATGAAAACTTCACAAAACTGCTTCCATGTTTAAACATGAACTTTGGGGTAGTCTGAAAGTGGATTTCCAAGCCATGATAACTCTGTATTTCTCCAGAATACATTATCTAATTCTTATAACCTTTGAGGTAAGAGTTGTGTTTTTAAGTCAGCAAACTATACTTTAAAATGATCTCTTTGCTTAGTTATTTGTTAAGGTTTTAAGACCATCCAAGTAGGTATTGACATGGAGTGTATTACTGTTTAATATCATCCTGTATCTTGCTAGGCTAGTTTTTATAATGCCTAAATTAAATTCTTAATTTTACCACAAAATACTACTAAATAAAATTTAGGATCTTATAAATTAAGAGACTAAGTCACTGTTTTCCAGTCTGTGTCAGTACAGAGAGCTTGAGTTAGCAAAGAAGGATGCAGTTAACCATGCTAGCCCTGCCTCAAATATCACATAACTTAATTTCTGAAGCTAAGGGACCCAGGAAGCAAAACAGGAGTTACTGAGTGGCAGAGATAGAGACACATTCCCATGCTGTTATCTTTAGAAGTCTGCTGAGTTCCTTACTCTTTCTGCTGACCTTAACGTTTGTTTTGAACTGGAACTAATGCTGGTTTTATTAATACATTTCTACTGTATTGAAATTTTGTGTTTGTATATTAATATTTTACCTATTTCAGTAAAAAAAATTCACTGGATATTTAATATGAGTTACATTGAATTTACAGATTCATTTAGTGAGATGCCCATTGTCTCTATATTATCCTTAATAATAATTAAGCATGGGAGATATTTTCATATTTTATTGATTTTTTAATTTTTTTCTTCATTAATTTTACTTTAATGCTTTCTTCATGGAGGTCTTTCACATCATTGACTAATATTATTCCAAGGTAGATTTTTGTGAGACTATATGCAATAGGATTTTCCTCCTAGTTTGTTATTGATCATGTTTGCCAATCAAGGTACTGAATTTTGTATCTTGACACTTAGCAGAAAATGTTTACAAGAGTAAGACTTTTCTGATGGATTATTGATGATCTCTCAAATATATTATATATACACTATATAGAGTTTTCATATATATTATATACAGGCCACATATATATTCTCTCATACATGTATTATATAGAGATGATATAGAGTCATAAATATGCATATACATACATATGTACATATGAGTTTCAAATAAGAAGAAAAAGGGCAGTTTATTTCTAGAAGATATGTATATATATATATATATATAATAGAAAATATAGTATATATTTTAGTGCAGGTGCTTTGAGTTACTTTCCTCATTTAATATAATATCAGCTGTAGGTTTGCCATGTATTGCCTTTAGTATGTTGAGATATCATACTTTTTAAAAGATTTTTTTCTAGGAATATTAAAATAAATGGATGTTGATTTCTGTTAAATTCTCTTTCCAAGTCTTTTTAGCTAAGTATATGGTTTGTTACCTTTTAACCTTTTATGTGATTAAATAACATTATATTTAATGTATTATAAATCAAACATATGAGATCACAGATCAAGTGAATTTAACAGAAATCTACAAAATATCCCAGAACACTAAAAAGCACACTTTTAAAAAATCAGCGGCCTATAGAACTTTCTCATAATTAAATCAGATATCAGAATACAATGCATCTTCACATACAAAAAAATGTTAAAATAAGTATATTATGTCTGATATCAATGGAGTAAGAATTCAAATAGGTAAGTAAAATTGCTAATCATGATATTATAACCAAAAAATTCAATGAAAACTGAATTTTCAAATTGGTTCAACATTACGGTGGAGACAAAATGGCAACAAGTGACTCATAAGCATGATAGTATAATAACAAAAAGTCAGTGAGGACCTTTGTTTAAGATTATGCTACAGACAAGATCATAACACATGAGCTAGAAAGAATATGTATTTATATCTGCAAAAACCTAATAGCCTTAAAGAAAATTAAAGAAATGTACAAATCCCTGATGCTCAGGTGTCATGGAGCTTCAACCAATCTGTAAGGGAAGAGATGGCTTTCTTCTCCTACATCCTCATATTTCCACTATTTTTTTCTATGCTGCCTCAGCAGGAATTCTGGCCTTGTAACCTCTGTCTAAAACATAGATGTTAGTTTAGTTTAGAAAAGATTTCTAATATAGAATAGCCCCCAAAGCACCGTGTATCCGAAAGCTATGTTAGCTACTTATCTCCAATGTAGATAAAAAAAATAAAATTTGAGAGTCTGCCTTATGATTCCATTAGCCATTTCTAATAGGAAAAATGGTGACATTGATAAGCATGATTTGATAACCTGTTTACCTGCCATCACCCTTTCTCACATGTTTAAAATTCCTTCAAATGGGAAGCACAATTGGGCAACCCAGGCATTGTTGGACACACTGCTATAGAAATCTGTGTATACAAACATCAATGAGAGTAAAATTTCCACAAATAAGACAGTAGACCACATGAGTGTGAGTACTCAAATGCTACAATTGTTCTTCAAGGCTTATTTTTATGGAGTTTAAGAGAAGATGGAGTCATTAGTATAGGATATAATTCAGGATATGCTCTATCTTGAATGACAGAGTAGGTAATACAATAATTTTTCCTGTAGTTCTTGTTCCTTCCCATAGAGCTTCTGATTTTGATTATATGAATAGTCAGTTATGTATATGTATAAGACACAAAATAGAACCTCATTATATCATTAACAGGAGACATAACATTTTCCTTATTGATCATTCACTCAAAACTAATTCAGGATAGATCAACCCCTTTAGTTTTTTAAACCCAGAAAAGTTGAGAATGCACTTGAATAAAAACTGTAATTTTGATTGTTAACACAGGGCAAGGAAGCAAGTACTATTATTCAGAAATGGGAGAATAGTTAGAATAACAGGTTTTCAAAATGCTTGGTGTGGCATTGTTTGGAGTAGGGTGTATATACACATGAAGTAAGTTAACTGACAGGTGAATAATTACGTGTGAGGTATCCATACCATCAAACCAAATTAATCCTCAGGCTAGAATAACTGCTACTTGTCTGCTTTACAGTCAAGGTCTAAAAATGACAGTCAACATTAAGTTCTCAGAGGAACATGCTTTGTTTAATCTCCATAAATAAGGTGGCAAAGTTTTTATACATACATACATACATACATACATACATACATACATATATACATATCTCCTTATTTAAAATATCACTTATACTATTGTTTAGTTAATAATAACAAGAAAGACAGTCTATAAATGTTTATTATAAAAGAAATCACATTTTTTAAGGTCACATTTTTTACCCAGATGGTTAACATGGTTGTCTTTGTAGATGTAGACATCATGAACATAGCATTAAGAGTGGCTGGTTTGTACTGGGACTGGGAGTTCTGTGTTTGCTATAACCTACTAAGGAAAGACTTGGAAATCTGAATTACTCTCCTTGGAGTCAAGAAGTGATCTTAGATTTTATGAAGAATTTCCACCTGGAACTTGCTGCAGAGAAAACTAAAGGCAGACAAGGGACACTACAGATATATTTATACAACTTTAGAATTTATTTTATTAGCATAGGAATTCCACGTGCAATACATAAAATATTGATCATTCTGACTTTTTAAACTTTTTAATCATTTTTTCCTCATGTTTCATCTGCCATTATTGTGCAGACTGGAAGAGGACACAGAAGATTATGGCATAGACAAGATGGAAACAAGTGAGGTAGGAGGAGTAAGAATAAACAATAAAGGTCCCAGGCAGAATGAACTCCAAGTGCTGGCTCAACTTGAAGAGAAATGCACAATCAGACACTACTCTAAGCATCCTTTTTAAGACTCCAGGGAGAAATAGTGAGGGATTTCAGCACATGTCTGTGAATTGACTTGGAGCAGAATCTGGCACAGACTCTATGGACTGATCAAGAAAACCTACTTGCTGCACTAACTGGGCTGAGGAATGAGGTTTGGTGTCAGCCACTGAGGTGTCAGTTGCCAATCCAGTGTGACTCTGACAATAAGTCATCAGTAGGCCTCCAGAAGCAAAGCTGTAAAGAAACTGGCATCAGAATTTAGGTAGTTTTTAGCTTCCCAAGTAAGACAATCAGGAAGAACAAGAAACAGGAAAGACTGCCTACCCCAAGCAAATCAAAGGGCAATAGAACCGATACTTTGCCCAACCTCCAAATAATCAGAAGCAATCAACAGAAGCTTCTATTTAAGCAATGTGATTGGTACCACTGTTATGGGTGGGCTGCAAGATTTTACGGTCATAGACAAAATAAAAGAAATTTTATAAGGTTTGAATTTAAAGCTAATTGCTTATGTATATGGAAATGAAGTCAACAAAATATGCTAATATGTTATGAAGCTCATTATTGTGAGATGGGATTGTACCTTCACCTTGAACAGATTCTGTTTTGTTTTGTTGTAAATTTGGCTTTCTCCTGTTCTACACTAAGCATGCATATTCATTAGGTATACTTGTGTTGTAAGAAGAAATATCTATGATTCTATGCAGCTTAGCTCAAAGGACATTGCCTCTCAGGCCATGCTGCCTTTTAAGGAGGAAGACACATCTCATAGGTGCTCAATTCATCATTTATGAGACAGGAAAGGTGGCATGAAACAGTTTGAAAACCATGTCCTGTGTTGTTATGAAAGATGACATATAAAGGACCATGTAAAATCAGAGCCTGCAATTGGAAAAAGTGGAATACTATTGCCATAGCACCAACTCATCTAGCAAAATATGTAGAAATGTATAAAAGAAATTAGTTTTATAAAAATTTTCCAACCCAAGTTCTTTCTCATCTAAAACTTAAAATATGATAGATTTTAGCAGCACACTAAACTACTTTGAAAATAGAACTAAAGAGACAAAAATCAAAATCACGATTTGCGATATTTTATACTCCACAATTTCTTTTCTCTCTTCCATAGGCTCTATTCCACATCAATCTTCATTATGCTCAGAGAAACAACATTTAGCTTTTATCTTCATGAATATGCTGCTAACTTGCATCACTGCTCCCTCTTTCCAGTGCTGCTGTGTTATCTTTCCCATCATAAGCAATTATTATTTTTCTGTCTTTCTTAAAAGAATCTTGATTTTTATTTACTCCAACATTATTAATTTTTATATCAAGTCTATATATTGAATCTCCAAAGAGGTTTTAATTTTATGCCTTGTTTATAGCACTTTGCATTCATTTAGCTTTCTCATTTTCCACACCAATCTCAGCTGATTTTGAGTCACTTTCTTTTATGTTCACTTCAAGTTCCTCTCCTGATGGTGAAAATCTTAAGGGGATATTGCTTCTTCTGCTACAGTTCAGAAACCTTATTTTATTATGCAGAGGACCAATACTGTAGAAATATATATTTTTTTTAGTACCAGATGTTTTCATTCCAGAGCATTTTGATCCTAGTGTTTCAAGATTATTTCTATTTTATTACATTTACTGGAAAACTCTACTTGGCTGCAGATGCTGTGTAAATTTATCACAGCTCTGTCTGTATTTTAGCTATGATTCTTCAGGCGAGAACTGCTTTACAGCCAGCTCTTTCCATCACTGATTCTGACCAACAACACTTCATTAGATTACCACTCTATTTCCTGGATTTTCTTTTACTCCAAAGCTCAGCCAATAGGAATATACAATACTGAACAACTGTGGGGCCTATTACTTTGTGAACTCTTAAGAATCTTCAGGATCAGGATAAGCTTTCTTTTCCAATATGCAACCCACCAGGCTTCACAATCTTTGCATGTTGCTTAAATTCTTTCCACTAACGTAGCATGTTTTCCGTGAAAAGAGAAAAGTCTTGTGTTAACTTACAATGTAGAACCCACATACTAGAAAGGTTTGAAAACTGTTAACATAAGCAGCCAGAGAAAGAAATGCTGTCATAGAATCATATCTCTGTTACATTAGGCTCCTTTGAGAATGTTTTAAAATAATTATTTATCTTTGTTCAGTAAATTAAGTCTTTATTTCATTCTCCATTTGCAGAAAATTTTATTTCAACAAATAAACTCCAATTTTAATCAAGAGTCTTATATAGTATACTTTCTTTATAATAGATTGTTTATTTTTAACTGTACCGTTACTGCTTTAATAAAAGTTTGTAGAAGTAATGCTTATTTTTATTAGGCCCGGGAATTGACATTGCGTTTTGCTGATGCTGAATTATAAGATTAGACATTTTACTGGCTTAATATATATTATAATAAACCTCATGTCATTTATCTTCATTTTGTTCTATAATTTTATCAAGGACAAAATATGGTCATCTCAGTATACTTGGCAGAAATGTCTTATTTGTTTAATGATAATTGAATTACTTCCCAAGGAGTTGACATACTTCAGAAACAATTTCTGAGTCATGCTGAAAGCAAACCAAATCCTGAAAGATAGGTGAAATGCTGTCAAGAAGTAGGCACAGAAAACCTTGCCCTTATTAAAAAACATAGGCTGTAGATATAAATAAACACTAAATAATCTGTAGACCAGTGTGCTGTCTTTAATATATACACTTGATATATGTTATCAAATGTCAGTTAAGGCAAGCAGTCAAAGAGCAAGAGCTTTGTTCCTCTATGGTTGTGTACTGGTTGCCTCCAGAAGGAATGGTACAGATTTCATGTGGATCTTCCAACATCAAAAGATCAGAAGATCTGAATTTAGGGTGGTTCTTCCCCATCCTAAGTGATTCAATTAAAACAAAACTTTTTTTTGTTTTAGTTAAATATAGAAATCAAGTTGATAGTCATTATAGGATCATTTGTAATATCTCTACAGATTAATAAATTAAAATTGACCTCACAATAGGTCTAACAATGGCAATTAAACTATTAAACACTCAGGTTTTATTATTTCCCAAATTAAAATGTTTATTAGGTAAACCCAGAAAATACTTTTGAATAATACAGCCATTCAAAATCACATGGTCTTTGAACAAAAATAAATAAAAATGTAAAAATTAGAAAATCAGTGATTATGATTGAACTTTACATAAAATTGAGGTGGCCAGTGCCACCCAGGGTCTATGGCCCTGTTACTACTAAAAGCTAGGCAAAAGTCCCTGGTCTGGTCTGCTGCCCAGGACATGTTGATGTCTGAGGGCTGTGTAGAACTGGCCCTACACCTCACTTTGACATCATGTAACTGCTACCCAGAGGCATGACAGCAGGACAGAAGACCTTGTGCTAACCCATCTGCAGGACATAAGAAAGCATGCCCTGACCATAGCAGGAGCTGCAGGTTAGCCAGCACCAGGATCCCTGTCATTTCCACTTATTTCCAGTGAGATGGTGTGGACAAGGAAGAAATACACTCCTACTTCTTTACCACTCACCACCTATGGCTGGTAGGAGACCTGACCCTGGGGTCAAGAGCACTGGAGAGTTGTCCTTGCAAATCATCCGTTGTTGTAGCATTCAAAAATGTGGGCCCTGCATCTAACACCTTGCCTGGGCAGTAAAGTAGAGCTGATCCTGTTAGCTGGGGTGCAGGTAAAACAACCTTAGGGTGTGAACATGGGAGAGCTGTTCCCTCCACTTGTCTGCCATTCTTTGACTTGGGCAACAGAGAAATGACCTCCCCCCACACACACTTAGCACTTACAGCAGACAGAAAATCTGGCCAAGTAGTCATCAGAGCAAACGAGATGGCCATGACTCTCACCTGCTGTAGCACCCAATTGCTCAGACCCTGCACCTCACCTTGGCAGCACAATAGACTGTATCATGGTAGTGGGGGGCAGGAGTGTGCTATCCTCAAGACGCTGAGTGTGGGAGAGCTTGTCTCACCATTTGTCTGCTCTATAGTGACATGGGTAAGGGAGAAATGACAGTCAATCACCTCGCAACACCTACAGCAGGCAGGAGAGCTGACTCCATGGTCATAAAAGTAGGAGAGCTGTTCCTGCCCCTCACCTGCTGTAGCATTTGGGAGAGAGCAGGCCCTGTATCTCTCATGGGTAACACAAGAGAGCTGGCCATGGATTTGGGGGTTGTGGATGAGCCATCCCCTAAAGCATGAGAGCAGGAGAGAAGTGGGCTGATATCCCACAGGCCCTGATCTAGAACTTTGAATCGTTCCACTCCAACATAGACCAACATTGATGATTTTCTGGAGTGCATAAAAGGGCTGGTCCTACAGATTCCAATCTACATAATCTCCATGACAATGTGCAACAATAGAGTATCTGAGAGGACTCCCTGTGAGGATGCAGTATTGATAGAGTAGAAGCAGCCAGAAGACTAGTACCAGACCAAAGAGTCATTGCAATGAACATTTGAAAGCAAAGAAGTAAGGACAAAAGAGTATACTGTGGGACACACTGTGACACACTATTAGATCTTTTTCTCCATGATGAGGAAGAGTTTGTAAGGGTGGAGAGAAGGTTTGAGAGGATGGAGAGATGAGGGGGAATTGGAGTACATGATATGAAATTCACAAGGAACAGATACATACTTTTTAAAAAAAATTAATTAAAATGAGGCAGCAAATGTTCAATATCCTTAGTCATCAGAGAAATACAAATCAAAGCAACCCTGAAATTCCACCTCACACCAATCAGAATGACTAAGATCAAAAACTCAGGTGACAGCAGATGCTGGCAAGGATATGGAGAAAGAGGAACACTCCTCCATTGTTAGTGGGATTGCAAGCTGTACAACTACTCTGGAAATCAGGCTGGCAGTTCCTCAGTAAATTGGACATAGTACTACTTGAAGACCCAGCTTTACCACTCCTGGGAATATATCCAAAAGATGCTTCAACATATAACAAGGACACATGCTCCACTACATTGATAGCAACCTTATTTATAATAGCCAGAAGCTGGAAAGAACCCAGATGTTCTTCAACAGAGGAATGGGTACATTTACACAATGGAGTACTTCTCAGCTATTAAAAACAATGAGTTCATGAAATTCTTAGGCATATGGATGGAACTAGAAAATATCATCCTGAATGAGGTGACTTAGTCACAAAAGAACTCACTTGGTATGCATTCACTGATAATTGGATATTAGCCCCATAGCTCCAAATACCCAAAATACAATTCACAGAACACAGGAAGCTTAAGAAGAAGGAAGACAAAAGTGTGGATGCTTCAGTCCTTCTTAGAAGGGTCAACAAACCACCGGAGCAAATACAGAGACAAAATGTGGAGTAGAAACTGAAGGAATGGGCATCCAGAGACTAACTCACCTGGGGATCCAACTCATACACAGACACCAAATCCAGACACTATTGCAGATGCAAAGAAGTGCTTGCTGACAGCATCCTCATATAGTTGTCTCCTGAGAGGCTATGCCAGAGTCAGACAAATACAGATGTGGATGCTCACAGCCAACCATTGGACTGAGCTTGAGGTCCTCAATGGAGAAGTTAGAGAAAGGAATGAAGGATTTGAAGGGGTTTGCAACCTCATAGCAAGAACCACAATATCAACCAACCAGACACCTCAGAGATCCCAGGGACTAAACCACCAACCAAGTACAAATGGAGGGACTCATGGCTTCAGCCACATATGTAGCAGAGGATGGTCTTGTTGGGCATCAATGGGAGGAGAGGCCCTTGGTCTTCTGAAGGCTTGATGTCCCAGTGTAGTGGACTGCCAGTGTGAGGAAGCAGGAGTGGGTGAGGGGTTGGGGAACACCCTCATAGAGGCAAGTTGAGGGTGGATGGGATAGTGGGTTTTAGAAAGTGAAACTGGGAAAGAGTATAACATTTGAAATGTAAATAAATAAAATATCCAATAAAAATGAAGCAGCAAAAAAAAATAAATCTGTTGATAAGTCTTCCTAGAGAGACACTGTTAATATCTATTATTTTAAATTTGAATTTGTACCACATATACCCACAGAAAGAATAAGTTATTATTGCTAGAGTGTTGGGAATAGCATAGACTAGTTATAGACAGAGAGCCTCATGACAACTCAGGCTTTGTCTCTAGAATCTACCACTGCAGATCTTCAGGGTACATAGGAGACAGACGTCTGGCTTACATATTTTGTATATGGGATGAGAACAAGAGTGATCTCTGTGAAAACATGTCCAGATTCTCCTTATAAATGAGATCTTCATTCTGAATAATGACCTACAAGTTGTCATTTGAGCTCAGAAAGTTCATTATTTCTACTCCCGGACCCCCAGCCTTTCATTGCAGAAATAGTGCTGTAATCAGAACACAACCTGATTCTCGTAGATAAACCATGCCTTCTGAATGTAACTGGGAAGCAACTGGTGTGGGGACAGATGGGTGTTGAGCTATATCAGTGGGTAAGTGTTAAACAGAACAGTGATTAAATCAGAAGTCAGGGCAAGGTTTTCCTTCCCCATAAAACTAGACACTAAAATACACACTAATATAATGTCCATTAATGACAACAGAGCCACAATTCATCAGCCAAGGTTCTTACAAAGTTGGAAGAAAACAAGGGGAATAAGTCAATATGAAAGTAATTTCAAATCCTAAAGCCAAATATTATAGCTTGTGCTTGTAATTTAGATACTACGATATGGTGGCTAGAAGGTCCCCAGTTTAAGACCTGTCTATGATAGTCAGTCAAACCCTGCCATGCAGAAAAAAACAAAAACCAAAAAAACAAACAAATCATAACAAAATATTAGAATACTATATAAATTTTAAACTTCTGTATAAATCAAGCTTTAAGCATAGCTAAACCTACAGATGAAAGAAGAAAGAAGATAAATTATCTTTTTCTTAGTTTTATTATCTTATACAACACATCTGGCTTCCCAAGAGAACACTAAATTATCGGTTTATCGGTTATGCTAACAGTCAACAGTGACAAAAAAAAAAAAAAAAAAAAAAAAAAAAAAAAAAAAAAAAAAAAAAAAAAAAAAACCAGCAGACAATGCAGTCATTACAGCCAGAGTTAGATGTAATAAACCTCTTGAAGTAATGAAACAAGCAAGTTGAAATAACTAAAAATTAATTGGCAGAGGGCTTTAATGAAAAATGTACATGAATAAGGTAGGTCACCAGATAGAAACTAGGAAAGATCAAAAGGCAATGTGAAAATCTAAAACACTGCCATACAATGACAGCTTCTGAGATGTGCATGTCAGTAGTATGGACATAGCCTAAGAAAAAACTCATTAAGCCTGAAGAACTGTCAACAAATTCTTTCCAAACTGAAATCCAAAGAGAAAAATAAAGATCCCCATAGTTCATTCAAGGAGCATGAGGCAATGTAAAAACCTTTTTCTTTGAAATGATGAAAATACCTTTAGGAGAACCCAAAACCAAAGAAATATTTGAAAATATCATGGAGACAGGCATCACATTTCAAATTGAGAAAGAACAAAGAATAAGAAGAATAAATTTTAACCTCCCTACACTCATGAATATCACACATATACTATGGAAAATCAAAGAAAAACATTCTAACAGAAATTGTGTTTCATAAACATGCAGAAATTTTGTGCCAATAAAAATTTAAACTAGTTAATAATGAATACATATTTTAAAATAAAATAAACAAATGAGACATGTATCTATAGGGGAAAACCATTTATTAATTGGCGAGCTTGTCAAAATAAACAAGCAAGGAAAGTATGAAATCCTTAAAATGCCCAGAAATAAAATATACTTCAACATTTAGGTCACTCTACAGTGGAAGGATGCTTTAAAGTGAAGAAGAAATAAAGCAGCCAGGTAAATTAATGATTTTCACTGAACTCTTTTGGTCCATCACATACCTCTCAGTTTGATGAGTTTATAGATGTCATCAAGTACATTCTGCATATTAATGTACAACATACACCTCCCTCTATCTAGGTCTCTGCCTTTCTGTTTCTGTCTTTTTCCCCCATTCCCTCTCTCCCTCCTTCTTTACAGTCATTACCTTCTCCAGAATAAATGGGGAAATGGAAAATTCAAGAAAGAGGCAGTTGGAAAATGCATAAGATTTATGTCAATTTCACTTAAGAACAGATTCATTACCTCTCTGTGCCTCAATGCAGAATGACCTATCAGAGCAGATGTGACCTGCTGCCTGACTGAGAATTGTGCTCTAGAGCCAATCTGTCATGTGATCACCAACAGAGCTCCCATCTAAGAATGGTGTCTTTCAGAGCTCATTTAAGGAAAGAAAAGGTCTTTAGACCACTTCAATGTATTCCCACACAGGCTCTTTTGATTGTACAATACCTGTAAAGACCAAAAAAGAACTGAGATTTATAGTAATATAATGATGATGATATGTATTATAAATATCAAAAGAGATAATGTTATATACGTAGCAGCAACACAGTAGATTATATTCAGAGTGATTAATTATTCTTTTCAAAAGAATATAATAATATAGGTATAAAAAATTTTCTTGAAAATTGCATCTGAGGTTGAAGAAATCGAGTTTTTATTTCTATAGCTACTCTTTCCATTTTTTTACCATTCCTTTGGGCACTCAACATAATCCCTCCAATCCTATTCTTTCAGTATCACCAAAATCATCAAACAATGTACTAGCCTACCCCAAATCAGCCAATATTCATATAAAAATACACATTTTACTTTGTACAGGAAATATGTCAGCATATATTGAAATATTACCGTAGAACAATCTTTGTTACATCGAAAGCTTTTTTCCTAATAGACTGTAAGCTAAATTATTTTAATTTACACAGATTTATATTTTACAAAATCTCATCTCAAACTTATTAGAATTTGAGTTTCTGGAGAGAAAATTATGGAACATTACATCTGAAAATAATAGAGTCAGGAAAACACTCAAAAATTAATACTAAATTTGTAAGAACTAAGCAGCCATGCAGCGGCAACATGTTTCATACTCAGATGCATGTGGCACATTCATTTTCTTTGCTTATGCAAGCTTTGGTTCAAAGATGAGAGGACAGAAAAGTGTGGAAGAAACCTACACATATATTTTTGTTGAATAATCATTTCAAATTTTTCCTTATTTGTTAATCTTGATTGTAGAGAAATTATTTTTAGAAAAATATCATTAACTATAAAATGTATTTGAATTTTAAAACTCAGCAAATAAAATCATTTAAAAGGTTCCATAAATTTATGAAAAATCTACTTTCATATTTCTGTAACAATATTTAAATTCATTAAAATATGTAAACTACATTATTGGATGGCAAAATTTGAACATCTCTTGAGAATGAAATGGGATGGGCATCAGGATATGATTACCTATTAGTGATAGGAACACCTCATACATAACTCAAAGATCTTTATCACTCATTTTTATCATACATGGTAGCATACAAGTGAATAAAAGAAGTGAGTGACGATTAATAATAATTACTGGTGGTTAGGACTGTTTCTACCTAACCATGACATAATTCCTCTGTGATTGCAGATATAACTAAAATAAAGGTTTGTCTCCATTGCTTTGAGTATTAATTCTACCGAAAGAAGCACTTATTTTACAGGAGGAACTGATTATTAATTTAGAAAATTTGCCTACTCAACAATTTATGATACTAGCAATGGAAGTTCATCCACATGTCCATTTAACATGAAATACTCTAAAGGACAGTCAATACAACATCATAGTGTAGGCATGCTAACAGAACAGAAAGAGATATACAAAGGTATCCCTTATATCAATGACCTCAAAGCTACAGCTGACAAACGTTCTGGCAAGCAAACAGAACAGAGATAAAATTGGCAGGAAATCAGAGTGCCTGATATCACTTTTCCATAAGTGATAATGGGGTATAGCTTTTAGCTTATAATTTAATACAGAATATAGTCATCGATTCAAGCATCTCAAGGAAAGCATTGATCTCCAGAAGCAGCTGAGCTCTCTGGCCCTCTAATATGTTTATCTAAGAAGCACATTCCCTAGTGCACTTAAATTACTTATTACACCCAAAACTTGCTTAAATGATTGGCTTTACTTAAAACAATTGTGGATTGATCATCTCTGTCCTGTCATTCTTTCTGTAAAATTTAATTTCTTATTAAATTTCTGCCAATTTGATAGTTTATTTTTTTCAGATGATAAAGCAACTTATCTTTTATCTTAATGATTAACTGCAAAATAAAATCTTTTTCAGTTGTTCGGAGAGAAACATCCCAGAACCCACAGAATTCAACAGCCTTTACCATAGAAAGTATTCTTTTCCATGCTTGGGATTTCAGGATAGATAATTTACTAATGGTCACATTTACACTTGTTTTTAGTTATTCCCATAAACTTTTGGGAGCGACAAAAGTAGATCTGTTACAAGAATCTTTACCAAAGAAGAAGATGTGCATTTCTTTGTTATTCATTCACATGAAAGTATGTTTTTATTTTTCAATCTATAGTGAAGTCGATTTTTTTCTCCTTTAGACATGGGAAGTTGATTTTTTTTTCCCAATTAGTCTATCAAGGGCTTTCAGGAGAGCAGCTCAGTGAGCTTCTCTGTGCCACTGTAAGATGATAGTGATGATGGTGATGGTGATGGTGATGGTGATAGTGATGATGGTGATGGTGATAGTGATGATGGTGAGGGTGATAGTGATAGTGATGATGATAGTAATGATGATGATGATGATGATGATGACGACTATAGTGGGATAGTGATGGTGGTCATGACAAGGATAGTCATTTTCAGTTTTCTTTTCTTCAAGGATATGGATGGTAAATACTTTATCTTCCAAGTTCTATTTTATTAATATTTTCCATTTATTATTTTAATGTACGTATTATATCTTGTTTGAAATAGCAAATCAGTTTTTCGTTCAGTCACCAATTACTTTTAACTTTTTATTACTTTATTTCTTTACAGTACAGTTATTGCTCTTCTCCTGGTTAGCCCTCCCACAGTTGCTCATCCTCCTCCTCCTCCTTGTCTCCAAGAGGATGTGCACCCTCCCCAGGCCTCCTCACACCTTGGGACCTTAAGTATCTCAAGGGTAAAGCACCTCTTTTACCATGGAGGCCAGATCAGGTAGCCCTCTCCTGTACATGTGTCAGGGGCCTCGGATTAGCCCATCCATGCTGCCTGGTTGGTGACTCAGTCTCTGAGGGATATAAAGGGTTTTGGTTAGTCTAGACTGCTGGTCTTCCAGTGGGGTTGCCCACCTCTTCACCTTCTTTTGGTCTTTTCCTAATTCAACCATAAGGATTCCTGACTTCAATCCAATGCTCAGGTGTAAGCTTCTGTCTCAGTAAGCTGCTTGTTGAGCCACTCAGAGGACAGCCATGCTAGGCTCCTATCTGTAAGGACAACATAGCATCAGTAATAGTGTCAGGCCTTGGAACCTCCCCTTGAGATGGATTCTAAGTAGGGCTGGTCATTGGATCTCCTATCCCTCAGTCTCTTCTCCATTTTTGTCCCTGCTGTTCTTTCAGACAAGAATAGATCTGGGTCAGAATTTTTGACTGTGGGATGGCATCCCCAGACTCCCATTTGATGCCATCTTTTTACTGGAGGTGAACTCTTTGAGTTCCCTCTTCCCACTGTTGGGAATTTCATCTAATATCCCTTCCTTTGATTCCTGATAGTGTTTCACCTCCCAGGTCTCTGGTACTTTCTAGAGGGTACCCCACCTCTTACACCCCAAAGTTGCCTGTTTTCATTCTTTCTGTTGGCCTTTAGGGCTTCAGTCCTGTTACCTACCCTTTCAATACCTAATCATGTTCCCCCCTTCCCTTCCCTGTCCCCTCTTCCCCCAGGTCTCTCTCTCTTTCTGCCCCAGCCCCCTGTGACTACTTTCTTCACCCTCAAAAATGGGATTGAAACATTCTTACTTGGTCCCTTCTGCTTGTTAACCTTAAGTTTCATGGATTGTATCCTAGGAATTCTGTACTTTTTCACTAATATCCACTTATTAGTGAGTACATACTCTGGATGTCCTTTTGGGTCTGAGTTACCTTACTTAGGATGATATCTTCTAGTTCCATCCATTTGCCTGCAAAACTCATGATGTCCTTATTCTCAATAGCTGGATACTATTCCATTGTGTAAATGAACCACATTTTTTTTATCCATTTATTTTTTGTTGTGGGACATCTGTATTGTTTCTAGCTCCTGGCTATCACAGATAGAACATAGTGGAGAATGTGGCCCTTTGGTATGGTGGGGCATCTTCTGGGTTATGACCATGAGTGCTAGCTAGGTCTTCAGGTACATCCGTTTCTATTTTCCTGAGGAACCTCTAGATTGATTTCCAGAGTGGTTGTATCTGTTTGCAATTCCACCAGCGATGGAGGAATATTCCTCTTTTTCCACATCCTAACCAGTATGTGCTGTCACCTGAGTTTTTGATCTTATTTATTCTGATTGGTGTAAGGTAAAATCTTAGGGTCATTTTGATTTGCATTTCCCTAATGACTAAGAACTTTGAACATTTCTTTAAGTGCTTCTTGGCCATTCGAGATTCCTCTGTTGTGATAACTGTATTAATGATTTGTGACTAATTCATTTTTCTAATTGTTCTTACAATGATGCTCTTAGTTTGGTTCTACAGAATATTTGTACTAAAATATAATCAATTATTTTATTGAAAACTGGCCTTGAGTAGAGGGAGGGCAGAACAGGAGAAGGTCAATGACTGGACTGTAAAAAATAAAAGTAATAATAATAAGAAAAAAGACAAAAAGCTGTGTTTTTTGTGCTTCTTATTCTGGTTTGCTACATGAACTTATTTTGATAAACATATTTAATCTTAATTATTATCTAGGAGTACTGATACAAATATTCCTGTTTGTTTTGTAAAGTATTTGTATTATCTAAGGCTTGTTATTATTTCATTAATGCATATATTCTTTTCCATGCCCTGGAATTTCTCACTATCTGTGAGGGTTTGATTAATATTGAATGTCTTTGCCTTGCCTTGGATATTCATGCTATACTAGAGTTTTATCAGTGGTCAAAGCTAGACCACACAGGTTGGTAAGGTAACTAATTATGTTCTACTTCCCAATGCCAAGGACAGTAGTAACTTGGAATAAATTTTATGAATGTTTGCTACATTATGTTGATAAATTGCCACTTATTTTTACATATGCTCTAATATACTTGTAATCATTTGAGTATTGTCTCTAACCATAGTGGTGTTCACAGACATCTTTACTTCTATATTTCTAGAATGATGCCAAATGGCAGTTAGTTATCAACATTTCTTTTCTTATGGATGAAGTTTTGAAAAGAAGCCTCATTTTACTCCTGGTTTTGTTCATGTTATTTTTTATTTGTAGATTTCCCTAGGTACTCTTTTTTTCTCTATGGACCTCAAACCCGCATGAGAACTATTCTGAGAGAAACAATGAAATTTATTTATAAATTGGTGTATTAAGTGTTTTTGTTTACCCACTTACTGCTAGAGGCCATGTCTAGTTCTTATGAACTGACAAAGGCTAAGGCATCAGAAAGTCTGAGAACATTGATTTCATAATTATTTTCCAAGGCTGCCTGCTGGTTTATGTGGCTGTGGAGTAGGTGTTTGTAATTTCCCTGATTCTTCTGGGTCAGCACCAGTGTGCCACAGCCCACTCACATTCTACAGCATTTTGATTTGCTTTATCTTTCTGTAAAGTTGATACTATCATCCTCTCTTATTAAAAAATCCTTGGAAATAGTATTTTTCTTGTTATAACCATTCTTATCTTCTAATAGTAATAATAATAATAGTAATGAAAAAAATATTTTTTCTTCTCTTTAACTCTGTATAGTCAGGAAATATTCAGGAACATTAGTTTAATCTATTCTTTAATTAAAAATATGTTTAGAAAATCTGAAATACCTTTTTGAGGGGTGATAACTTTATTGTTTAATTGACATGGTGGTTCATTGACTGTTACCTTGATAAGAATAGGTGGAAGTGTGAAATGCAAAAATATAGAGTGGTAAGAAAACACAAAATAATCCAATGCAAGAGACTTCAGGATGAAAGATCAGATTTAGCAGCTGGCAGACAAAGAGTGTCCTAGAGCAAACAGTTGTGAGAGAAACATCTAAGGGATCACAGACAGAGGCAAATGTTGATGAATCAAACAGCCTGACCTCAAGGAGGATAAGAGACAACTTAAAGTACATAGAAATATGAGTGACCACAGCTTGGGAAAGCAAATTTAGTTTATCCTAAATGCTATGTTCCATATGAATAAAAGATAATAAAGATGTTAGGTAACATATAAAGGAGGAAATTTCCTTCAAGAAAGCTAAAGATGGTCCAAGATAATTTGACTCTGATCTTATAACTTTACAGTGTTCCAACTTCATTCCCCTTTTAATCACTTAGCCTTGCAGAAGGTTCTATATAAAGTGCTTTTTCTAGGAACTTCTATTCATACAGAGAACTATTTGATATTGTAATTTTTTTACATAATAATGCACTCATCTATTTCTTACCTGTGCTTTAAATTGAGGTATTGATTAAGTTTATTTTTCCACTCACCAACTGTCAGTCTTCACATCCATATGCATTTTGTACTATAACCTTTTATTTTCTTTGTGGTCTCTATCTAGAAAACTCTGCTTTCCCATTTAATTCCACATCTTACTTAGAAGTTCAGCTTTGATATTGATATAAGTACAGCTATTCTTTCACCAAACTACAAAATAGTAACTTCTTTGCATATACATATTCCATATCTCTCACGTTAAGTAGACCTTATAGTTAAAATCCTTGTATAAACAAGTTTAAATATGTAATATCCTATTTGAAGTGTCTGATACACAATGGGCTCTTAATGTTATTTTCCCAGGAATGATTCAAAAGTAAGTAACCTTTTTCCAATCTAATTTACACTTTGTCTTATTGGAAGAGGTAATAGTGCAATGAAGTTAAAAAGATGCAGATGTCCTCAGGCTCAGGTCTCATGTCATCGACATGCTGTTACTGAACAGCACTCACAGGCCAACTAAAGACTCAGGAGAGTGGATTCAATGGAAAGAAGCAAGTCGGGGACCCCAATGGAAGAGCTAGGGTAAGGAATAAAGGAGCTAAGGGAGGATTGCAACCCCATAGGAAGAACAGTATCAGCTAACTAGACCACTCAGAGCTCTCAGAGACTAAACCACCAACCAAAGAGTATACATGAAGGGATCCATTGCTGCAGACACATATGTAGTTTATCAAGCATCAGTGGGAGGAGAGGCCCTCAGTCCTGTGGAGGTTTGATGCCCCAGCATAGGGGGATGCTACATCGTTGAGGCAAGAGGAGAGTTGAGGTGGGTGGAAGAACACCCACATAGAGCCAAATGGGAAGGGTAGATGGGGGATAGAATGGGGTGGTTGTGGAGGGGTAACCTAGAAGGGCCATATCATTTGAAATGTAAATGAATAGAACAATTCATAAAACAATCAATAAAATTAAATTAAAATAATGTTAGAAATACAACACTGCCTCACTTGTAGTAATAGACTAATGTAAGCTGGCTTAATTGTACATTCAGCTTCATAAAAATAAAACCCATTTTTTATTTTTTGGATACTTTATTTACATTTCAGATTTATCCCATTTCTCCATTTCCCCACTCTAGAACCCCCACCCCATCCCTCCTTCTTTTTTCTGTTTTTATACTATTTTAATTACATTCAAGTATTAATGTCAGTTCTAGGATGAGGAACTAGCAATACATAGCTACAAATAGTCAAGGCACAATCAAGACAATAAACACAAATAGTCAAAGAAAATGCAAGGCATCAAACCCAATTATATGAACACTCCCATGATCACTGTTTCTAAAGGCTTACCAGGATGACGTAAGTATCTGAGCCTACTTTTCTGTCCTAGCCCAAGGTCATTTTTATGTCTGAAGCTCACTTCTGTGTCCTTTGCCAGTGTCAAATTCCTGCCAAGCAGCCCATTTACCTGTCGTTGGCTCATGTCAGATTCTTGCCAAGCAGCCCCCAAAGCTCTCTGCCTCTCCCCCTTTTTTATTTCATAAACATGACTGAGTCTGTCTTAGAATGCCTTTCTTACCCATTGTGGAATAGGCAGTTTCAAAAGCGAATGCACTAATGCCTTAAGTTGGTAAGGCTATGTGTAGAATCTTACTCATCCTTGGCTTGCCAGCCTGTTAATTTAATAAATCTGTCTAGGGGTCCATTTTGAGTTTCAAGCCATGTCCTTTGGCTGCCAACATGTTGATGTTGATAAAGACAAGCTTTAACATGATGGGCAGGAATAAAAGTATTCCCAGGACAAAAAGGGTTACCATGATCAAGCTATATATGGCTTTCTTGAAGTGTAACCAAAATGGAAATACTGACACTGGACCATGGGTAATTTTATCAGCAGTATCTGCCACATCAATGCTCAGCAGAGCAACATTCTTTACATTCATAAGCTCATTATTCAAAGTTAAAACATCCAGAGAGGTGTAAGACTTATGCCAAATACACTGCAAGTGTCTTTAATTTTTTTCCAAATTATTATGACTACCAATGCAAATTTTAGAACTAACAGGAATCCAATGGTATTTGGCATAACACTCAGAACCTCCTTCCAATAATTTGAATAAGATAAAGAGTGTCAATCTGTTTTTCCAAATGCCTATCTAAATCCTCTTGTATGTTCAACACATTATTAATATTTTTTGTCTAATGATTAACAAAAGTTGCTGTCTTAACTTCTTGTGTCAAAGCAATTGCAGAAGCAGTGGTGTTAACAATTATTGTAATTAAAGATGTTATAACAGAAATATTCAAAGTCACTACCCTCTTGCTTCTGCTTAAAGACTGACTCACTTCCTCCAGTACCTGAAAGCTTTTTTTCAGAATACCAAGTTTCTGTGATACTCAAGGCAATAAAACAAGAGCTGAATGATAGACCTCCATAACAAACATGCTATGTTTCAACACACTAACATAATTAGAAGGTGTACAATCAATGTAACTTACATTAAATGCTATAGAAGAAACAAAAGTAATTTTAACTTGACAATTAAAAGAGCCTTAACACATGCACTAACACTTGCTTGAAATCCAAATCCTGTCCCAACTTTATCTCTTGCTAATATAACATCACAGAGAACTGCAGCTAACTTCCAAAAATGTCTCTGAAAATGTCCAGAACCAGTCCTCCAAATGAATACTGTTATTTTCAATATTGCGTTGGTTTCTAGATCAGTTCATGATTGAGTCAAAATAACTGGTCACATTTTAAAAAAATACAAGAGTCATTATAACTACTCTTTTTGATTCTCTGTTTCACAAGGTTTTAAAACTTGAGTCAAGCCAGCTTGTTTTATCTGGGGTATAGGTAACCAAAGGTGGGTCGGGAACATATGTCCCAATCACCATTGTCAGGACACTCGGCAAGCTCACAGGTCAGCATCATTCTTTGTCCTGGCATCAGCATGTCTCATCCGTTGCTCTGGCAGCCACCATGCTCCTTCAGCATCCTGCAGAAAAAAACACACATGTACCCTCTTCCCCATATTAAATACCTGATCAGGATCATGCCTTAAACCAGTAAGTGGATCCTTCCCTTAACCTATGCATAAGTATGACTAGTTGTAGAATGCCATGGAAACACAGCAGAAAGTTCTTTGGCATCCAATTTTTTTTTTTAAAAAAATGTTTAAAATAAGAACATGATTTAAATAAATTTGTGGTATATGGGAATATACCTCCCCTTTATTTATTTTATGAAGATATTGTTTTAAAATTCCTTAAGCCCCTTCCACAGTCCCTTGTCCTTGACAATTAAGGAATCCCAGTAGTATGGGTAATATTAAATTGCTGACAAAAAGTCTCAAATACTTGACCATAATACCCAGTTCCATTATCTGTTTTTTTATTTTTAAATTGGATAGTTTATCTACATTTCAGATGTTATCTCCTTTCTCATCCACCCCAGAAACCTTCTGTTCTGTCCCCCCTCCTCCTACTTCTAAAAGAGTGTGCCCCCACCCATCCACCCACTCCCACCTCCCTGCCCTGGAATTCCCACACACTTGGGCATCCAGCCTTCACTGGACTAAGGCCCTCCTATCTCTCCCACTGATGCATGACAAGGCCATCCTCCACTACATTTACAGCTGGAGCCTTGGGTGCCTCCCAAGGTGCTCCTTGGGTGCTGTTTAGACCCTGGGAGCACTGGTTTGTTGGTATTGTTCTCTCATCCATGGGGCTGCAAACCCCTTCAACTCCTTCAGTCTTCTCTCTAACTCCTCCATTGGGGACCCTGTGATCAGTTAGCTGTCAGCATCTGCCTCTGTATATGTCAGGCTCTGGCAGAGCCTCTCAGGAGACAGGTATAGCAGGCTCCTGTCAGCATGCACTTCTGGACATCCACAATAGTGTTTGCCTTTGATGATTGCACCTGAGATGGATCCCCAGGTGAGGCAGTTTCTGGGTGATCCAATTCCTTCACCTGTTACATTGTGTTTTCTTGTAATTCTTTAAGGGATTTTTGTGTTTCCTCTTTAAGGGCTTCTACCTGTTTACCTGTGTTGTCCTGTGTTTTTTTGAGGGAGTAATTTATGTCCTTCTTAATGTTCTCTATCATCAAGATGATAAGTAAATTTAAATCTGAATCTTGCTTTTCTGGTGTCCTTGGGTAGTCAGGACTTGCTATAGTACGAAAACTGGGTTCTGGTGAAGCCATGTAGCTTTGGTTTCTGTTGTTTATTTTCTTGTGCTTATCTTTCGCCATCTGGTTATCTCTAGTGCTACCTGTACTCACTGTTTCTGGAGCCTGTTTGTCCTATTATCTTGCTTGTGTCAGAACTACTCAGAGTCCAGCTGTCTCCATGATCCTGCGATCCTGAGCTCCTGGGTGTAAGAGCTCCTGAAAGTCAGGCTGCTTCTGGGATCCTGAAATCATGGTGTGACCAAGCTCCTGAGATTCTGTGATGCTATGTTCCTGGGCATGTTAGATCTACTGGGAGTCCAGTCTCCTCTGGGTTTTGGGGGAATTGTGTGCAGAGCTGGCACCCCAGGATAGGACTACTCAGGGCACAGGCATAGACTAGAAGGATCCTGAACCACTGGCCATGAGGGATTTCCTGGGTCCCTGTGTGACTCAATTACTCCCTGTTTGGGACGGGGGCAGATGGTGAGACCTGGTCACCTGTGATCTTGGGCATGTTAGAGCTCCTAGTCGTCCAGTCTCCTCTGGGTTTTGAGGGATTTGGTGTAGAGATTTTGCCCTAGGACTTCTCAGGGCACTGGCACAGACTGGAAGGATTATAAAACCTACTCTTTAACACTTGAATCAATATATCGAAATGCAAAGCATTTTGCTCATTTTAGAAAACACCAAGTCCTCTTTACCTACATCCCCTTTTGAATACATGTGTGAATAAAACAAGAGTACTGGGTTTCTACACTAGATCAAAAGTCTAGTGTCTCATTCTAAGACAGTCTTGCTGACTCATTATCTGTGGTTGTGGGGCAGAAATCTCGAGGGCGGGGGGAAGGGGAGGTAGTCCGGCGACAGAGTCTCAGGGCGGTCCAACACCAGGGCTTCCCGCGCTGCCAGCGGAGGATCCCACATTCACACAGCTGTTGGTGGGCGGGCCGGCGGCTGCATCGGCAAGGTTCCAGGGTTCCAAAAGCTGGGAATCACGTGGAGTCCGGTTTTCCAAAGCTTTTATTGTTCATGGCATGGTGAATGGGCGTAACTGGTACACACTTCCCCCCCCCCCCAAAGTCAGGGGAGACCAGTCTTATAGGGAAGGGAGAAAGGGGAGGGAATAACTTAATTAGCTACGCCCCTGGCCTTTTGATAATTCATTAATATTTAAATCTCTGGAGGTGGAGACTTGTTAGTCACACACTCTACCTGTCCTACATGACTGAAGGTAACAGGTTAAATGGAGTTACCTCGTCCAAGGCCCAACATCCCACCCTCTTTTCTTTCATAAAAGGAGGGGCAACTCTGTGTTAATGAGAGATGTGGACCACATGGAAGTAGTCTGGAGTCCCAGAGCGCGGGGAGATAATATGCCGTCTCTGACAGGCAATGTCCTGTTGGGTCTCCTGGCTATCTCAAACCCAGCGCTCTATCAAGGGGGCCTAAGAACAGGGCTAAACATCCTACCGTCCCTAAAAGGGTCTCCGGGGTTTAAAGCCTGTTCAACCAGGCTATGTCCAAACCATCTCTTCACAGCCCAACATCTCACTGTTTTTAGTGAAAATTTTGGATGAGGTGGTCAAAATAAAACATTATGTAGGCCAGAGGATGTAGCATAACTAAGTCAAGGGTAATGGGAATTGAGGGTAGGGTTTGGAAGGCAGGGAATCATTGAAACAATTAAATACAGATTGTATAGTTTGAGGGTAATGACATCTGATTAATCTAAATAGACATTATGTTTTCCTCACTAACATGTAGCTTTAGCTATGTGACTTTGGCAAAAGAGTTCATTTGTAGCTGGAAGGTCTGGATCTGTCTTCTGTAGTGAGCATCTCTGGGTTCTGGCGTGCATCTCTGGAGCCTGGTGTAGGTCTCTGGATCTCAGCATGTTTTGGGGTCTTCAGTCAGATGAGATGACTGGAAGAAGGCAGCTTGGCATGTTCCAGGAGGTGGCGCTGTCACTGGATCTCAGCGTGTCTCTGGAGTCTGCAGTCAGATGAGGTGGCTGGGAGGAAGCAGCTTGGCATCTCAGGCAGGTTCCAGAGGATGGCTGGACTCTGTTGGATCTGTGGGTATATCTGTAGGATAATCACAGCAGGGAAGGAGCATCTCTGGTAGGGAGATGTCTGTAGGCTGGATATGGAGCATTAAATTGCTTGGGAACAAGCACCTTATGGCCTGTCGTTAAGATCCTGGAAAAGCAAAGGTGTTTGAGGAAAGTTTAGTCTTGGAAGGTATCTTTGAGTCTGTTTTTGGATGGCTGAGGGAGAAAAACAATGTTAATTTTGTATCTGAGATTGGCAGCAACAGTTTGCCTGTAAAAGAAATTAGTTGTTAATTAAGACTCAAGAAATGGTGATCAGCACGTTGACTTAACTGTGGAAGGAAATTAGATGGCTTTTAAACCTTGAAGAAATTATAAAGGTTAAAAAATAATGTTGGACATCTATCACGAGTATTAGAGAGAAAAGGCAGCATTAAAATAGAAAAAATAACAAATTTTTGGTTGAAAAAACACAAGCATTGTTGTTCTAGGTGTTCCTGTTAGGAAGAAAAGGAAACGTTTAAAACTTTTGGTTGAAAAACAAGAACGTTTGTTGCAGGTCCTCCTGTTGGAGAGGAGCAGTAATGGCGGGTTTAGAAGCAGTGGGGGGAGGGGCCTAGCTCTGCCATGTGGCGTCTGGGTGCTCTGGCAGAGAGGTTCTGCATTCCCGCTTTTCTTTTTCTTAGCTGGTAAATTTTAAATGTAGATAAAAGTAAAGGCCAACTTTGAAGAAAAGTTTAAGGCAAGCAAGAAGTATTGGGGAGGGCTAAGAGTCAGAAAGAGTGAGAGTCTGTGTCTATGGGAAAGACACGTGGAAGCTGGATTGGAGTCAGCATCTTTGAAAGAAACTGGCAGGCAGCACAGGGGGCAAAGGGTGCAGGCAGGATTTTAGATCCGCTGCTTCAGGCAAGCTGGCTGAGCTAAGTAGCTTTAGTCAGTTGCAATGACTGAGGGTGCATAGGCTGGCTAAGGAACACTGGGCTGGGTAGCAAGCAGGGTTCCGCCCTGTTGCTTCAGGCAAGCAGGCTAAGCCAAATAGCTGTAGCCTGTCGCATATGAAGGGGGAGTAGGGAAAGAAGCTACCTGGCAGGGTGCTAGGGGCTAGAGTTTGGAGTTGGCGATTTTGAGAGAAAAAGAGAGAGAGAGAGAGAGAGAGAGAGAGAGAGAGAGAGAGAGAGAGAAGACAGTCTCAGCCGCGAGAAGGAGTCTCTCAGCCAAGGGAGTCTTAGAAAGAGGGTTACAGCAGGTACTGTGGCTTGAAAGACAGCTAATAGCTGTGAAGGAACCCCCTCTGTGGAGCTGGGGGGATGGGAAGAGTGGGGGGCTAAGAAGCTGCTGCCATCTTGTCCTTGAGCTGGAGAACACATGGGGGAGAGAGACCTAGTTCTTTTGTATTAGGCAGGGGTTAGACTATAGCTAAGAATCAGAGAAAGAAAGAGGGGGTAGGGTGGACAGAGAGAGATGTTACTCACGGTTTTTGCAGACACCAGCGGGGAGGGGGGGGGGTGGGCGCTTGCGGAGTTGGCTCTGTACACGTTGTCCACCACCTGTGGGAAACAATGTAGGCCCGTGCATGGGTGTACGAGTGTGGATCTCTGTCGCTGGTCTGCACCGTCCTTTGTCAGAGATAGGGCTATTGTAGAGGAGTAGGAGCTAAGCAGGGCACTCACAGTGTGCAAAGCAGACTCTGCGGTAGGAGTCTCTCGGTGGGAAATCTCCATTTTGGGCCCAAGCCTCGGGCGACGGGTGGGCACGGCAAAACGGGAGAATATGGGGGTCGCATGGGCAGCAGATCCATACGCAGAGATTGGCCTCCAACTGGGGTCTTGGAACTTCGGCAGAATGGAGACGGGGAGCGCGCGGGGCGCGCTGAGAGAGGACCAAGAGACTTCACATCTCGCAGGAAGTATACTTGTTTAGCAGATTTAGCCAGGATTTTTCTTGTAGACGCATGGGTGGTCATGCCCCACGTTGGGCGCCATCTGTGGGGCAGAAATCTCGTGGGCGGGGGGGAAGGGGAGGGAGTCCAGCGACAGAGTCTCAGGGCGGTCCAACACCAGGGCTTTCTGCACCGCCAGCGGAGGATCCCACATTCACGCAGCTGTCGGTGGGCGGGCCGGCGGCTACATTGACAAGGTTCCAGGGTTCCAAAAACTGGGAATCAGGCTGAGAGACCATGGACACGTGGAGTCCGGTTTTCCAAAGCTTTTATTGTTCATGACATGGTGAATGGACGTAACTGGTACAGGCTTCCCCCCCCCTCCCCCAAAGTCAGGGGAGACCAGTCTTATAGGGAAGGGAGAAAGGGGAGGGAATAACTTAATTAGCTATGCCCCTGGCCTTTTGATAATTCATTAATATTTAAATCTCTGGAGGTGGAAACTTGTTAGTCACACACTCTACCTTCCCTACGTAACTGAAGGTAACAGGTTAAATGGAGTTACCTCGTCCAAGGCCCAACATGTGGTGACATGCATTTTCTTTATTCTTCCACCAAAAATAATGACATTCACTTTACTTTCATTTGTTTTATACCTAGAATAATATTTGAAACTGATATTCAGGTCCTTGCCTTAAGACCTTAAGCAATTTCAAACAACAATTATATTATATATATATAATTTTCACCAAGACTTTATCATTTTCTCTATTTTATTATTTTACTTACCTCATAAGGTCTTTAAATATGTCACTTAAGTAAAATATAATTACATTATTTTCTTCAAGGGATGAGTGGATAATAAAAATATGTATGTATATTGTAATTTTGTTTAAATGTAAAGAAAGAATGATCACATAATTTTAAGATACATGTATGGGATTAGAAAATATTATATTTAGTGAGGCAACTTATATCCGCCAAATCGAATGCTGCATTTTCATCAGCTATAGTTCTTAGGTATAGAGGTTGTTTTGTAAATGCATTACTTGGATCTGGGGCTTCCACAGGAAGTATTCTGCATTTTGATTAGTTGTGGCTTTCTATGAGGGTCTCTGTCTACTGGATAAAAAGGCTTCTTTGGTGAGGCGTTAGAGATAACACTTACCTGTGAGTATAAGATACTCACAGAAATTATATGACACAGGAATTATAATGAAATTTCAGACAATATCAGTGGTGATGTCGTGTGTCTTAGAAAAGAACATACTACAGCCACCTTTGTAGCTCTTCAATTATTTTAGAATTCCTTACATTATTAAATTTCAACATGCATTAGCCATAGTATTAAAATGTTTAAAGCATTTTGTTGATGTGCAGAATAATGTGTAATATTATTTTTTCACTTTTTATTTTCATTCTTGCTAGTGTAGATAATACAGAAAATACAGTTAAGTTTTGATGAAACAGATTGTATCCTCAATTATTAATGCTTTTGTACTTTTAAATGACACCTTGATACTTTTTATCTACAAATATAATTTTCAGTTAATTCTCACATTTGAAATTAATATATTAAATTTCTCACCAACAACAGACAAGAAACCTCTACTTATACCAATGCTCTGGAACTGGATTCACTCTTTGGTTACATCTTCAGTGCCCTTTCTTTTTTAGAAACTATTTACAACTTTGTGCTCTAGATCTTTCCATGTAGTAGGTGATACTTTTCTATTTATAAGAGTATCATAAAATAAGTTTCTAAGTTTTACTATGAAATCTAAAATTATCAAATAAACAAAATATCCTTACATAACATAATTATCTTTCTGAAGATCTTCTATAATATTGAAAGTATTTTCATGACACCTTAGTAAAACAACTTGTTCATCAAAATAAATAGGCAGCTAAGCAGATGTTGCTATTCCCCTAGTGGATGAATGTAAATAACTCTAACTTGATTTTGATCTTATTATTACAGCAGACTAAAAGAAAAACTTTCACCTACTCTCATCTGAACTGCCTCCAAATATATGAGAGATCACAATGTAACAAGTATGCAGTTGGAGTAAAACCAGTGATGTTGTGTTTTGCATTTGCATTTGTGAAATAAATCCGTGCTTCATATGTGTCTATAATCTTCTTCTCTGTAATGTGTGTAGTTTCGGTTTACGATTTTTCCACTTTTATTCATCAGGAAATGTTTTGAGGTACATGCAGTTTTCCCCTCTGAGACTATGGTAGGTGATACTACATTGAATGTTTGGATGTTCATATTTCTACACTTGTCTGCCATACATCAAGGAGTGCTGACATTTTTGTATCAGTGTAGAGAGGAATTTGGTATATATAGGAATGGATTTCCAAGATGATTTTTTTATAATTTACACACTAGGAAGTAATCTATGGATACATTGTATTTTTTATTCTTACTGACTCTTCTTCTTCTTATTCTTTATGATTCCAGTGACATATTCTTGATAACATAATTTGCATTTCTTACAATGATGACTTTCTTTGCATTTTACAAAGTGATACATGTAGCTTCCGCAAGGAGCTCTCTGGTTGACAACTTTTATTTTGATGAAATATTCATTGCAAATTTATTTCACTGTACATAGGTACAACATTGTTTATTGTATTCCATTGTCAAACTATGAATTCTCAGTTGTAGATTGATGAACTCGTGTGTGTGTGTGTGTGTGTGTGTGTGTATTCTAGCTTGCTAATCGATTTCATTATAGTTACTGCCTTCAGTGTCCTTTGAAGATATCTCTTCCCACGCAAGATTTTTAAGATCAACTCTGTCATCTTGTTTCTATTTTATGTTGCCTTTCAGATTCTTATTCACTGTCTTCCCTCTTCACAATTATGAGAACCATGTAAGGTAGATAGAAATTTATTCATTTGACAATGAATATTCAAGAAGACACGGGATTATCTATACATCTTTGAGAGCATGCATGGAGCTGACTCATAACACCTGCCTGGGAGCTGAAAGAGCAAAAGTGTTTAGATATTCACCAGTGCTTAAGAAGCGCAGGTCTAAAGTAACAAACACTTCTCATACTGCTAATGAACTTTAATTTAGGATATTGTGGTCTAGATTCTCTTAATCTGTTTACTTCTGCGATTATATGTGAATTCTTCATTATTTCTCACGTTCCTTTTCATCTATTTGGAGCTCTTATATACATACATTCATAGTATGAATATTTGAATTTGTTTTTTTGGTGATTTTAAATCTTCATATTTATTCAGATTCAACATTTTCTTCATGGTTCACAAATGTTTGAATTTCCAAATGTGTTTTCAAGTAGTTTGCAAATCTCAGCAAATGTATCTGTTAGGCTATTTGATTGCAATTACACTGACATCTATGATCAGTTCATGGAAAGAGAAAACTGCTATTATGGAAGCCTAAAATCAACGTATATACCAGCAAATTTGTTTGGACAGTTAAAAAGTTCCCATATGTTTCATATTATATAAAAAGTCTTTCATAACTTTTATTATATTATGTCTTTAGCAAATTTAAAGGACATTTATATATTTTTTTTATTTTCTATGCTATTCCAGAAATAGCACATTTTTATTACAGTGGGCAGGTTGTTTGTGGGGAATTGACTTTGCTAGCTACATTCCATGAGATACTAAGATTAATTTATGAATTGCAAAATCTGTGTCACTCTAAAAAGTAGTTCTTGATGTTCCAACAAGGAATTTAATTAAGGCTTTCCAACAGACTAAGGTCTTGATTGTCAGAAATCATGCTCATATCAAGTCCCCTTTCACCTGGGTAAATCAGACATATTCCTTTTAAGATTTATTAATTTATTTATTAATCTTTAATCAGTTTTTATAGTCCAGTCTTTATCCCCTTCTCTGTCTGCCTTCTGACAGTTCCTCATCCTATTCCTCCTCCCCCATCTTCAAGAGGATGTCCCCACCCCACCCCCACTCAGCCAGAACTCCCCACTCCCTGAAGCCTTAAGTCTTTCAAGGGTTAGGTACATCTTCTCTCACTGAGGCCAGACCAGGCAGTCCTCTGCTATATTTGTGTTGGGAGCCTCATATCAGCTCCAGTATACTACCTGGTTGGGGTTCAGTGTCTGAGGGATCTTAGGGGTCCAGACTAGTTGAGACTGCTGGTTTTCCTATGGGGTTGCCCTCCTCCTAAGCTTCTTCCAGCCTTTTCCTAATTCAACCACAGTGGTCCCCAGCTTCTGTCCATTGGTTGGGTATAAGTATCTACCTCTGCTGCTTGTTGGGCCTCCTGAAGGGCATCCATGCTAGGCACCTGTCTGTAAGGACACCATAGCATCAGTAATAGTGTCAGACATTGGAGCCTCCCCTTGAGCTGGATCTCATTTTGGGTCTGTCACTGGACCTCCTTTCCCTCTGTCTCTTCTCTATTTTTGTCCCTGATGTTCTTTTACACAGGAACAATTCTGGGTTAGAGTTTTTGACTGTGGGATGCCAACCCAATCCCTTCACTTGATGCCCTGTCTTTCTATTAGAGGTAGACTCTAGGAGTTCTTTCTCTCTATTGTAGGGCATTTCATCTAAGGTCCCTCCCCTTGAGTTCTGAGAGTCTCTAACCTTCCAGGTCTCTGGGTATATTCTAGAGGGTCCACCACATCCTACTTTTCTACATTGCCTGTTTCTATTCTTTCTTCCAACCCCACGGGTCTTCACTCCTGTCACCGCTCCCATACCTGATCTTGTTCTCTTTTTCGCTCCCTGTCCCCTTTCTCGCCCAAGTTTCTCCTTCCCTCTGCCTCTGTAATTGTTTTCTTCTCACTCCCAAGTGGGATTGTGGAATCCTCACTTGGGCACTTCTAATTGTTAATCTTCTTTAGTTCTGTAGATTGTATCCAGTGTATTCTATGCTTTTTGCGTTATATTCACTTATTATTATTATACCATATATGTCCTTTTGGGTCTGAGTTACCTCACTCAGGATGATATTTTCTAGTTCCATCCATTTGCCTGCAAAACTCATTATATCATCATTCTTAATAGCTGAGTAGTATTCCATTGTGTAAATGAACCACATTTTCTGTATCCATTCCTCTTTTAAGAGACATCTGAGTTGCTTCCAGCTTCTGACTCACAAATAAAGCTGCTATGAACATAGTAGATTATGTTCCTCTGTGACATGGTGGGACATCTTATGGGTATATACCCAAGAGTGGTATTGCTGGGTTTTCAGGTTGATCTATTTCCAATTTTCTGAGAAAGTTTAAGATTGATTTCCAGAGTAGTTGTACCAGCTTGCAATCCCAGCAGCAATGAAGGAATTTTCCTATTTCTATGCATTCTTGTCAACATGTGCTGTCACCTAGTTTTTGATCTTAGCCATTCTGATTAGTATAAGGTGGAATTTCAGGGTCATTTTATTTGCATTTCCCCGATGACTAAGGACTTTGAACATTTCTTTAAGTGCTTCTTGGACATTAGAGATTCTTCTGTTGTGAATTCTCTGTTTAGTTATATAACTCAGTTTTTGATTGGGTTGTTTGGTTTTTTGAAGGTTAGCTTCTTGAGTTCTTCATATATTTTGGATATTAGCCCTCTATATGGAGTGGGGTTAGTGAATATTTTTTCCTAATCTGTTGATTTGTCCTATTGAGTATGTCCTTTGCCTTGCAGAGACTTTTGAGTTTCAAGAGGTCTCATTTATCAATTCTTGATCTTAGAGCCTGAGCCGTTAAATTTCTGTTTAGGAAATGCCTACCCCTCTTGCCAATAAATTCACAGTTTTTTTCCCCACTTTTTCTTCTATTAGATTGCTTGTATCTGGTTTTAGGTTGAGGTCCTTGACCCACTTGGACTTGAGCTTTGTGCAAGGTGAGAAATATGAATCCATTTTCATTTTTTTTACATGCCAACTGCCAGTTAAACCAGCACCATGTATTGGAGATGCTTTTTTCTTCTTCTTTTTTTTTCAATGCATATTTTTGGCTTCTTTCTTAAAGACAAGTGTCTGTAAGTGTGTGGTTTTATTTATTTGTCTTCAGTTTTATTCTATTGATCAACCTGTCTGTCTCTGCACCAACAGTTTGCCATTTTTATCACTATTTCTCTGTAATATAGCCGGAGGTCATGAATGGTTATTCCCCCAGAAGTTCTTTTATTGTTAAAAATTGCTTTTGTTGTCCAGAGGTTTTTTTTTCCCCCATGGGAAATTGAGAATTTCTCTTTCCATGTCTTTGAAGAATTGTTTTGGAATTTTTAAGAAGATTACATTGAATCTGTAGATTGCTTTTGGTAGATGGCCATTTTTACTATGTTAATCCTACCAATCCATGAGCATGGGAATCTCTCCATTTTCTGAGGTCCTTATTGATTTCTTTCTTGAGAGACTCAAAATTTCTGTCATATAGATCTTTCACTTGTTTGATTAGAGATACTCCAAGGTATTTTATATTATTTGTGACTATTGTGAAAGGTGTTGCCTCACTGTTTTCTTTCTCAGCCCATTTATCATCAATGTAAAGGAATGCTACAGATTTGTTTGAATTAATTTTATATCCAGCCACTTTTCTTAAGTTGTTCATCAGCTGTAGAAATTCTCTTTTAGAATTTTTGTGGTTGTTTATGTATACTATCATATCATCTACAAATAATGATACCTTGACTTCTTCTTTGCCAATTTGTATCCCATTGATCTTTTATTGTTGTTGTATTGCTCTAGCTAGAACCGTGAGTACTATGTTGAATAGATACTGAGAGAGTGGACATCCTTGTTTTGTCCCTCATTTTAGTGGGATTGTTTCAAGTATCTCTTCATTTAACTTGATATTGAATGTTGGTTTGCTGTATATTGCTTTTATTATTTTTAGGTATGGACCATTAATTCCTGTTCTCTCCAATACTTTTAACATGAAGGGGTGGTATGTTTTGTTAAATGCTTTTCCAGGATCTAATGAGATGATCATTTGACTTTTTCTTTTGAGTTTGTTTATATAGTGGATTATGTTAATAAATTTTTGTATATTGAACTAACCTTGCATCCCTGGGATGAAGCCTCCTTGATCATGGTGAATATTGGTTTTGATGTATTCTTGGATTCAGTTTGTGAGAATTTTCTTGAGTATTTTTGCATCAATGTATATAAGCAAGTTTTGTCTGAAGTTTTCTTTTTTTGTTGAGTCCTTATGTGGTTAGGTATTAGAGTAATTGTATCTTCATAGAATGAATTATGTAGTGTTCCTTCTATTTTATGGAACAATTTGAGGAGGGTTGATATTAGCTGGAGAGTTTGTTCAGCCATTAAAGGCCAAGCTCACAACCAAAAATATAAAATTTATTTATTTTATGTATGTATGTGTACTGTCTCTTGCCTTCAGAGACAATCCAATAAGGACACATCCAATAAGGACATTGGGTCCTATTACAGAAGGTTGTCAGCCACCAAGTGGTTGCTGGGAATTAAACTCAAGACTTTTGGAAGATCAGTTAGTGCTCTTAACCACTAAGCCATCTAAATTGCCCAGGGCAAATCAGATTTTAAGGTCTCATTCCCATCAAATCACAAATATTTCTTATCCTTACTTGAAGGGCAAATGTTCATTGTACCTATACTTGTAATGATTTAAGCTATACATCAAGTTCCTATAGCGTCTTCCTTGCCACCCACTCTAGACTCAGGAGATACTTTAATTGCTATACATTTATTTAAAAAACTACCTAAAAAACCTGCTATTGAAGATTCAATGAAGACAACACAGATGAGCATTTAAAGGGTGATGATCATAGATATATATCTTTACCTGAGGAGTTGGGTGGGCCATACCCACCACACAGAAAATGGATGCATTCTCTAACACTCTCATGTGGGGAAGAAAGCTCTCATTACATAGGAACAATTGATGAAATGATTGGTCATAAATATTTAATTCAGACTTCAGTCCCTCTGCTGTCTACAGAGTTCTGTAGTAAGGGTAAATATTCATGTCTTATATATTCATAGGGTTTTGTTTGTCTGTTGTTTTGTTTTTTGTCTGTTTGCTTGTGCTTAAACCCTCTAGACATTGTTTATCATCTTATTTGCTGTCTTTTTACTGAATCAATATACATGTAGTTTTGTGCTTGGTATAAGACATTATGTGACATATATATTTTGGGTTTTGCAACCTGCATGTACATTCTGATAGTTATTTAGAAATTTAATTACAACATTTTCCATTTTGACTCAAATAGCTTTTGTTATTACAATATAACATTGTTGTCATGCATTCTTGTATGAAGGTAGAAATAATAATTACTTTTCCTTGTTAGTTGAAAGTAAGCATTTGTATAGTAAACTTATGTCCATCTAAGAAAAAATTAGAGTCTTAAATTGAAGAATAATTTTGTAATTCCAACTCTGGGAACAAAATTACTAATTTTATTTTAGCAAGAAACTATATGATCTGGAAAGAAGTTGTATTTGGTATTGAATTTATGGATTTTTTAAGCAAATAATCCTATATGCTGTCTATTGTGAAAGGTGTTATATGGGTGTTATTTTTATTTGAAAATTGTATATTCAATATAGGTATTATTTACTCCCACCAAATAAATCTGATCTATTGTTTTAACATGTGTTCACAAACCTTGTTACAAATAACCACAGTTCAGGGCATACAGAATTCTTTATTCCAACTCCAGATTTCTTATCCATTAAATTAGTAAACTAGATGGCCCTTAAACCATTAAATTTTACGTAACATAAATTACACACACACACACACACACACACACACACACACACACCTCAGGTTCTCCAGAAAATAGAGTGTAAGGAGAGTGTTCAAACAAAATAAGGAAAAGAGCAAGAAAATTCACTCAGGTGACCAAACATCAGTCTAATGTGACACAGGTTTTTATTTCTTCATGTAACCCTCACCAACAGGGTAACTCCAAAGGGGTTGAACTGCAAAACCTCTCTGGCCAAAGCTGATTGTGGCCTATAGCAGGAGTTGGCCTGCCATTTTCCTGATATGAACTGCTCATCCCACTTGTCAATATTTGTCCTGCTGGACATAATGCTTCCTCTTTCTGGACTATGATATTTGACATCCTGTCAGTTCCTTGAGAAGCCATACTATCCTTATGTTTTTCTGCTTCAAGATGTGATGTCTGAGCTAATCTGCAATTGAAAGGTAAAACAAGCTGGTGGTATCTATAGCTAGCCACTGGCATTGGTAGAATTTCATAGTGGCTCTATGGGATATCAGTCTGAAAACAGCTGGAGAGCACACAGTGATATTAATAGAATTGGGTGGACTGGAAATTTGGCCAAGCAGAACCTCACAGCAGAACAAGGAGATGGAGACTAATAAACCAGATGTACTTTTCTCCTAAGATAGTTCCATGGATGTATTCACTGCACAGAAATCTATCATCTCATGAAACATACATGTTTCCTAAACCTACGTATTATTCACTATGGAATTAGAAGAGTTGACAGTGGCTATTGAAAATCTTCCCTGCTTTCTCTGGGACCCTGTCTTTTGGATTTTGACCATTTGATGAAAATTACTTTTTAGTTTTGCAAATAGAAGTTAATAAAATTCACATCAATAAATACTGTCTGTATGCAAATTGCTCTCATCTGCAGTAGATCCTCCAAGCGACACAAATACAGCAAGAATGAAATGATACTGTCAGGCTCCTCACTCTTTAATCATTTTATGAAATCAGATTACAGGCTGTCAGAGCTGCTGACTCATATAACTTTTGAATTCAATATGTTTTTAACTTTCTCTTAGCATATATTATCTGTCAGATTTAATCAACTTTAGAACATATCTCATCAGATCCATGCCTAGTATTCTGTTCAGGAGGGTACACTTTTCTTATTTACATTATTATTTTTACTCTAAAAAATTCTATATTAATAATTTTAACTCAACACAGTGTTAAAATTATGAAAAATACAAAACATACACACACACACACACACACACACACACACATACACACACACATATATATATATATATATATATATATATATATACTGAGCATATACATTTGAGCTCCCTTTTCTCTCATCTCTTTCTTGATTTCCTTTTTTATCCCTTTCTTCCTCATCTTCACTTGTTTTCTATCTCTTACTGAAAAGAAGTAATCTTTTTACTAATTTCTATAAAAAATAATGTTTTCAAATCTAAAGTAGTATAAGAATGATAATCAGTTTCCTCAAAGACTCTAGATGTAAAAAATTCTAAAGAAAAAACTCATTATACATTTACTTTTTAAAAAAATGTAAACTTTTTCAGAGTTAATTACATTTTTGGCAAGTTGGAATGGCTAGAAAGTTTGATAGGATTCCTCTGAATTTATTTAGCCAGAGAATGTTAAAGCATGGACAAAATATATAATATAAAAAAATTATATAGACAAAGTTTATAATATAAACAAATTATATAGACAAAGTCTTTCTTTATCACATTAAAATAAAATTACATCTTAAATGTTATCTAGACACATGCTTTATTATATGAAATTTTCAAATGAAACTTTTCTTAATTTTCTAATCTTTATATAAAAGGAAACAATCATGATGCTGAGAATCTTGACAGTTTGAAATCACTCTCTCATCTCACAAGGGAGCTTGACGAAGCACATGATATATAATGTATTAGAGCACTCAGGCATTCAGTTATTTTAAAAAAGGATCCAAAATTAGTAAGAAAGAGTATAAAACACAGTTTTAGGATAAAGTCAAAAGAGAATTACTAGAAATATTGCAGGTTTCCTCACACATTTCTCAAAAGAGAGATGAAAGTTTTTTTCTAGGATCTATGTATTTATTTAGTTCAAAATACTTTTTTATAATAATATAACTACATCATTTCCCCATTCACAGATCCTCCCCAACCCCCCAAAAAACAAAGAAAGAAAGGAAAGAAGAAAAGAAAAGAAAAACTATATTATTAACTTGCATTGATCTCTTTCAAATTCATGTCCTCCTTTTCTTTAGTTGTTATTGCTGTTGCGGTTGCTGGTGGTGATGGTGGTAGTGGTGGTGATGGTAGTGATGGTGGTGGCTGTGGCGTATGTGTGTGTGTCTCTGTGTGTGTGTGTGTGTGTGTGTGTAAGAGAGAGAGACAGAGAGAGATACAGAGAGTCAGAGAGACAGAGACAGAGCTACAGTGGCAGAGACAGAGACAGAGACATGGAGAGTAATATACTAAATACATAAATACACAGTTTACCATTTTTAGTGTCTACAAGTTTTTGCCTGAATGTATATATCTGTACGTTGTGGAAGATGGCTGCCCTTAGATGTCAGCAGATCATATTACATTTCCTTTAACTGGAGTTGCAGATGATTGAGGCCCACTATGTGGGATGCTGGGAACTGAATCTACTTTTGCAAGAGTAAGAGGTGTCCTTAAAAGCTGAACTATCTCTGCAGCCCTCATGTTTTCTAGGTTTTAAATAATAATATCCACATTTATCAAAGCTGTAAAATCCAGCTTCCCAGTTACCATGGAACACACAACATTTGTTAAAAAATCTTTTTTAAGTATTTCAGATAATTCAGAAAATATTTTTCTAAAGCTTGAATAAGCATTATTTTCATTTTATTTTTAAAACATTTTTGAGAATTTTATACATGAATACTGGATTTTTAAAATCATTTTTGCCTCTCCACTTTATGATCCTACAATTCCAATTATTTATCTTCAGTTCATGACCTCTTCATCAATCATTATTTTCCTAAACTCAGTCTCTCTTTCTCTGTCTGTCTTTCTCTCTATATCTGTCTGTTTCTTTACATCTGTCTCTGTCTGTCTCTGCCTTTCCTTCCCTCTCTTCCTTGCCACACCCAGTTCACTTAGTGCTCTTTGTGTTATTTATATGGACATGTGTTGATGACTAACTTATTGAGTTTAGATTATTTATCTGGCCCATCCCTGGAGAAAATGAACTCTCCTCTCAGAAACTATTGATTGCCTATACTTTTTCATCTGTTATGCTTTCTCTCTCTCTCTCTCTCTCTTTCTCTCTCTCTCTCTCTCTCTGTCTCTCTGTCTCTCTGTCTCTCTGTCTCTCTGTCTCTCTCTCTCTCTCTCTCTCTCTCTCTCTCTCTCTCTCTCTCTCTCTGGTGTGTGTATTTATAATTTATCCAGTCCATCTCAATATTTCAACAAATGTCATTATGTAGTACTTTTAATAATCTCTGTCATGTCTAGACATTTTTATCTTAGCAGGTACCCCAATTCTCTGATTTTTAATATCTCTTTTCACCCCCTCTTCTTCAGTGTTAACTAAGCCTGAGGTACAATGGGTGAATCAATTGGAACAGGTCACCATAAGACCATTTCTTCTCTGTATTTTGGTCAGTTATGGATCTCCACATCAGCCTTTATTTTCTGTACAAACTTCTTTGATGAAGGATGAGAATCACATTTTTGTGACTATAAGTCACAGTTTTATAGCTGTGTCTTCATGTGGGACCTCTAAAATAAAAGCAGAGACTGTTTCTGATTACGTTGCCTGTCTTTGGATACCCTTACCCTAACTGGACGTCCTTGTCTAGCATCAAAAGGAAAAGATGCACCATCCTAGTCTTACTGCAGCTTAATGTCCCAAGACTGGTCTATATCCATCCATGGGAAGCTTTGCCTTTTCTTTGGAATAGGAGACAGGGGTGGTCAATGTGGGAGAGGGGAGGTGAGAGGAAGTTACTGAGAGGAGAGAAGGGAAGGGGAACTGCAACTGGCATGCAAATAATAACTAATAATAAAAAATAGTACTTAGAATGCAGTTAGAAATTAAATAACTTAAAAAATGGCCACAATAGTTTCTCCTCTAAGGTCTATGACCCTCTCAAGTCATATATAGTGTACTGCATTCCACTATAAATCCCCACTATTGAGCAGGACTTTAATCGCATTAAAAAGCTATTGTTGATATACAAGGTAAATGTGTCACTATAGTACTGTTTGTAAAGGATAACTTACCAGGCTAATAATTGTGGTTCAGAGGCTTTACTAATTTCTCTTCTCTTGTGGTAGTTGATATAATACTGTTTGACACTATGCAAGCAAGTTCATAGGGAAGAGGCTTCCAGATCATTTCTGTTCAATTCCTCCATGTTCTGAATTTTAAGTGTGTGGTTTCTTCAGTATCAGGTTCATACCATACACACATGCATGCACACACACACATGTATGTATAATAGCTTCTAGTTCTGAACTTTTACATGTGTATATGTATATGATATGTATGTATGTGAATGTATGTGTGTATATGATATATATGTATATTTAAAACAAAAACCCCCACAAAACCAACAACAAAAATCAGAAGCTAGAAAAGTCAAGAGGGATTATTTAGGGCAGTCAGGTGAGTGTCCCACTCTAATGAAGATGATATGACATAAGGACTATGAATGGAGAAAGGGGAACTTTCAAAGTAAGGTGGAAGGCAGAGTTATACAGAAGGAGGAGGGGATGAGAAATAATGGGGTTTTGACTTTCCAAAGGTCAGAAGAAAACAATTTATGCGCTAAATCTCTCTCTCTCTCTCTCTCTCTCTCTCTCTCTCTCTCTCTCTCTCTCTCTCTGTGTGTGTGTGTGTGTGTGTGTGTGTATGTGTGTGTATGCACTGGGTTATGTTTCATGGAATGATAATGCTTCCTCACTGAACCATAGACAATGTAACAAACACCCTAGTGGCAGGCATGAGAACCCTTTGAGTTGTTGGTAAGGAGATTTAAGAGACTTCTGAAGTGTGATGCACTGTTGTTATTGCCATTGTTTGATTCCCGGATCTTGAATATTAGATAATTCTAGTAACCTTAAGTACTTTCAGGACATATAAGAAGCACTTAATAAAAGATGTATCTTTTATTAAGTGCATATATATAAATATATATGTGTGTGTGTATATATATATATATATATATATATATATATATATAAACTTCAATATAAAGCTCAGATATAGTACACATGTGCAAACACAGATGTACATATGCTTTTTTCTGAATACTTGTACACAAACCATTAACCAGCCATTAATACGTAAAATTAAATTATGTCTTAAACTAGCAATATTCTATGAACAAGAACACAGACACGCATATACACAGTACACAAACAGATGACAGTTTTACTAATCAAATAATTGTGAACTTAGTGAAACTAAGGATTACCTGGGAAGGATGCTGGGGTTCTGAGTAATGAATTATCTAGATTGACTTTGGTAATGCCTATGGAGGAGTATATGCATGTTAATTGAAGTGGAATGATATGCCAACTGTGAGTAGTATAATTTTTAGGGCAATGGATTCTAAGTTGTATGAAAGTGGGAGAAGCAAGCTAAACACAAAATCTACAGCTAATTTTTTGTCTCCTTTGGAAGGATGGCATTACCTTGACTTTTCTGAACAATAGACTGTAATATCAAGTTGTAATCTAAACACACCCTTATTTTCTTAAGGTTTTTTTCTCTGTATATTACTTATCAAAACAACATAAAAATCTTGATAACAAATAGTTTAAATTTTTGTCACAAAAGCATTCAAGCCATACATAGATATGCATGCTTATAATCTTACTCTCATGAGAATAAGTTGACAGGATTGATGTAACATAGTGAACACTCAGAGGAAAAAAAACTGCTGAATTTATTCTCCATTAAAACACTTTACCTTTGCAAAGTGATTTTTTCTGTTTGATTGCATAGAGGAATCAAATTTAACAAACATTTAATAAAGTTTAATATTTGATAAATTATTGTGTAAGCTAATTTTACCTCAAAGAAGAGGCTACACATCTGTCTTACAGGTCAAAAGTTGCTAATGAATTATACATGTAAAGTTATTATCATGTTTTATTTAATACTTTATTTTTTATTGAACTATTCCCCAACTGGCACACAATTTTCCCTTCTGTGAATTCTAACTTTAATCAGTAGATGACAAATGTTCAACATGTTTAGTAATATTTCAGCATTCACCCATCTGGAGTTTTCTCGTGACCGAATCAGCTCTAATTTATAGTATAGTGAAAATATTTTGAAAAAGAAAAAATGACAAAAATGTTCCATTCTTCCTAATTAAAAATAATTATTAGATGAGACAAGAGATTATGGTCATAAAAACAATAATAAAAACTACTTTCTGGTTGGTCTGCTGACCCCAACTACCAGTCCCAGCACTAGGGAGGTAGAGGCCAGATCTTATGCTAACATTAGTTATTTGCTTTAGTTTAATTAGTACAATTATAGAAAGTTGGTATTTTAACATTTTTTATTCATAATGAAATTTGAAATAGATTACTTTTTCGTATTATAACTTGCGGTGAATTTCAGTACAAAATTATGGGAGTATTGCTTTAAGAAAAAACACATCACATTTATTATAGACAAATCTGAAGGATAGTCTTTGATAAGTGACAAATGACGGTTACCTTCCTTTAAAATGTTTTTGATCCATTGTTCTATCCTAACCTAGCATAAAATCACAGGTTAAGAAGCATCTATCTATATGATTCAGCTCTTGTCAGACAGATGGTAGATATGGAAACTAGACTTAACTTGTAGTGGTCTATTTTAGTATGCTCTATAATATAACCTTTCAAAATGGAATATGTAAAGGCAAGTTTCCTAAAGTGAAACAGAAATTTAATTTAAAATTTGATTAAAAGATTTTTCTCAAATGGAACTGGAAAAAATTAAAAGAAAATTAGAGGACAACTCTTCTCTCTCTTTCTCTCTTTCTCTCTTTCTTTTCTCTCTTTCTTTCTCTCTCTTTCTTTCTTTCTTTCTTTCTTTCTTTCTTTCTTTCTTTCTTTCTTTCTTTCTGATTTCCTTTCCTCCTTTCTTTCTTCTTTTGAGGGAGTGGAATGTAGTTGGTTGGTCTGATGCTGCTTGTAGTCTATTGATAAATACTGCTTCCTCAAACTGTGGTTGCCCATTGCTGAGCAGATCTTCACAGAAACAATGACCTAAAACAGGCTCAGTCTTGTTAATGAAATAAAAAAAGGGAGAGACACAGGGAGCCTTTGGGGCTGCTTGGCAAGAATCTGACATGGGCCAAGGACAAGGAAATGGGCTGCTTGGCAGGAATGTGACATTCACCAAGGACAAGGAAGTAGGCTTCAGGCAGGAATCTGACATTAGGCTAGAACAAAGAAATAATTTCAGGTAGGATTCTAAATCTTAGGATAGAACAAAGAAGTAATCTCAGGCAGGAATCTAAATATTAGGCTAGAACAAAGAAGTAATTTCAGACAGGAATCTAAATTTTAGGCTAGAAAAAGGAAGTAGGCTTCAGACATGAAAACGACCTTGGGCTAGGACAAGGAAGTAGGCTCAGATACTTTGGTCATCCTGCAAAGCCCTTAGAAACAGTGATCACAGGAATGTTCATGTAAATGGGTTTATTGCCTTGCTTGTTATTTGACTATTTGTGTTTATTGTCTTGCTTGTTCCTTGACTACTTGCATCTATTGTATTGGTAGACCTTCAACCTAGAACTGACCTTAATACATGCAAGTAATTAATATGGTATAAAAGCATAAAAAAGAAGGGGGGAATGAAATGAGAGTTCTAGGGAGGGGTAATGGAGAAAGGGGATGACATCTGTATTGTAAATAAATAAAATATCCAAAAAAATTAAAAAATAATGCCATGTGAACTTTCTCCCCAAGTTAACACTAATTAGTAACTAAAGACACTGGTAGCCAATTGCTAGATAGACAGGATATAGACAGGATTTGAAGTTCCCAGGCTTTGGTTCAGAGGAGAATCACAAGGGAAGAAGGTGGGAAAGAAAGATGCTATGGTTTATGAATCAAGAAAGCATGGGCAGAAGGCCTAGCCAATAGGAATTAAGAGCAGGGGCAGTGGTGGAGCATGCCTTTAATCCCAGCACTTGGGAGGCTGAGGCAGGTGGATTTCTGAGTTCAAGGCCAGCTTGGTCTACAGAGTGAGTTCCAGGACATCCAGGGCTACACAAAGAAACCCCGTAAAAAAAAACCCTTTAAAAAAAAAAAGGAATTAAGAGCAGATGAGATGAAACAAATACCATAAAGGTAGGTATCTGCCCATCTCTACTAACGATTAAGGCTTATTGTAAATTAAAAATGTTGTGTATCTTTTTTCAGGGAACTGAATGATCAAGGGTGGGGTAGAAGACTCCTCTTGAAATTAAATATTTCCCACAATTTTGGAAGGTGGTAAAATATTCCTATATAGCTAGGCTGGTTTTAAATGCACAATTATTCTATCCTAGTCTTCCAAATTCTAGGATTATGGTCATATACTACCAGGGAGTAATCAGAAACAAATTTTATTGAAATCAATTTTTAAAATAAACTATACAGCACTTAAAAATAAAATTTAGTATTTAAGCTATTTGGTAAAATGTGAAAAAATGAAAGAAAGAAAAATGATTTCCTTTATATTGTTATATTTACATTTTGCAGAGATGAGGCAATGGGCGTATCACAAACCAATAACACAGGAGGAATCACTCTAGCTATGTAGTCTAGACATTACAGTTCAAATAAGTATCTCCCTATACATCAAATAGTGAGTAAACAGTAAATAAAAGTAGAATAGTATGGGTAAGTCAGAAATTCTTATGTCTAAACTACATTATTTTGGAGGTTCCTAAGAAAACATAAGGAATGGTTAGCCTTCATTATTGATAATGTAAAACACTAGCTTATAAACTTTAGAATTGCCAAAAGACGTAGCATTAAAAAGAGATCAAAAGCTGAAAACAGAAAATTCAGTTTGTGCAAATATGCCTGCAATCCAAGCATTTCAGTGACAGAGGCAGGTAGTCATGAACTAGAAGCAGCCTTGGGCTAAATACCAAGATCCTGTCTTATTTCTGGTGTGCCCCAGAACATAAACAAAAATGTTCAGAATTTTAGGATTAGAGTTGATTGAGAATCTAAAGAAGTAAAACATAATCTGCTGTGTTAAACATGCAGCAGCTATGTGTACATATATTTGAGATATAAATTTATTATATAAATAATTGAATATTTTATATTCACAAATAAAACAGTACTGGAAATATTTTCATCTAATCTCCAATTGCCTGTAAGATGAGCTATTGTATTTTTTTATAATCATAAAATGTCACTGAAATGATCCAGGGCTGAGCTTCTTCTTCTATTGTGACTCTGTCTTTGTTTCAGGACCAATTAAAGAAGTCCAAATGGATTTTTAAAGCTAGTAATTAAGATGCCTTTTTCTTGCCTGCTCAACTTCATCATGACCAATTACTCCCAAAAGCATATCTGAACAGTCTCCTCCCTGGACCAGGGACAAACCACTTCAATATCATTCCCACACTTAAGTCTCTACCTTGGCAGATGGTGGGTAAGTTCTTACTGCAAGAAGCTCTAAGTAGTATTCATTTGCTCTCATTTGAATTATTTTCATTTATTTTATAGACTATACTTGTAGGTAGTAAAGTTTGAAGAAATTCAGAGGCAACCACTTAATTCCTGTGGAAGTAGCATAAATGAAGGAAACAATGTCTGTCTTGTATATTGGAGATTAAGATAATTTTTGCTATCTAAATGTCAAGTATACATGCAGAATTAGATAGATCATCATTCTGATAATGAATTGACATATTGTCTCAATCTCCTCTCTGTGTCTTCTCTCTTTTCCCTTTTCCTCTTTTCTCTCTCTCTCTCTCTCTCCCATGTTCTTTCCTCTCTCTCTCTCCCTTGTACCACTTCTCTCAGCACACAGCACTTTAAAAACTTTTATTGTAAATGTATTGTAATTGTGAAATAAAGAGACATTTCTCCTCTATGTGCTTTGTTCACCTCTGATCACTTTTTAAAATTAGCTGAACCTAAAATTCATGTCTGCTCACTAACATATCACAGCTAAATATTGTAAAATGTTCCTTTTGTCAAGTTTTACTGATCTGATTTTTTTAATGAAAATTTATGAAACAGTATTTTTTCCAAAAGGCAAATGCTAATATTTCAATCCTTTTAAAATAAAAAGATTTCAGTTTTTCTTTTCTTATATTTTCTAAGCCAGGCATAATGATGCTTTTTTTTTTTTTTTTTTTTTTTTTTTTTTTTTTTTTTGCTCGTGTAACTCTACTATGACAAATTCTCACAACAGCACATTTGAAGGTTTCTTCCCTGGACCCATTCATATGTTGAACCTATTATTGTCCAATGTTTTAATCGGGACTTTCCTAACAACTATAATACTTTGTCTGATACTAATATGAACATGATACCCAATTTATTCTCAAACACTTTATGTTTCCATTGACATTTAGTGCAACATTTATTTCCTATGTCTTTATCTAGCTTAAAGCATGTTTGCCCTACCCTCACTTGGCATGGAATTTATTTCCTACTTCTCTATTAATAAAATATAGTATCACATTAATTCTCACACTGAATTTTTAACTTTCCTCAAGATGTCCCCATACACACTGTATTGGTGTACATCTTTATCCACACTAGAATGCCTCAGGCAATTTAAAGAAGAAAGGGCTTGTTTCAGCTCATGGTTTTAGAGTCACTATTCCATAGCTAAGATTACCACCTTTTTGGACCACAAGTGAAGCAACACATAGTGGTCTAATCACACAGTGGTGGAAAGAACTATTACATTAGCCAAGACTTCTTGAAGATCAGGGTCTCAAAATCCCATTTGAGGTCTTGAACCACAAACTCCAATTCTTTACCTTCTCACATATGATCGGTTTCAAACTACCACAGGAACAATACATTTACTCAAAGAAGGGAGTTTCTGGGTGAACATTCACTGAAACTGCAGGACACATTTAGCATTAATGTTCAAAGAGGAAAGTGCACATGTCTGTTTTTCATGCCTGACTGTATATTGACGATTCTCTCAATAGGAGTTTCTCTGTAAAATAATTCTTTAAGTGTCCTAATTATGATAAATGTCCTTTATTTGCCCTAGCATCCAAAAAGAACATGAAAGAATACTGTTGGCTTCAGCATATAAGCTTTGTCTTCTTTCATTTACAAAGTGTTGGGGAACATGATATTTGATTTTAATTTTTTAGATGTATAGAATATATTACATTCACCCTTAGCATTTTAAAATTATTTTTAATTTTTTTTAACAGTCCAGCTATTATCCCCCTCCTGGTCAGCCTTCCAACAGTTCCTCATCCCATTCTTCCTCCCTCCTGTCTCCAAGAGAATGTTTCTACTCCTCTACCCCATCTCACCCAACCAGGCCTCCCCACTCCCTGGGGTCTCAAGTCTCTCAACGGTTAGGTGCATCTTTTCTCACTGAGGCCAGACCAGGCAGTCCTTTGCTCTATATGTGTTGGGGGTCCATGTATCAGTTAATGTATGCTGCCTAGTTGGTAGCTCAGTGTCCAAAAAGTCTCAGGATCCAGGTTAGTTGAGACTGCTGATCTTCTTATGAGGTCGCCTTCCAAGTCAACTTCTTCTAGCCTTCCCCTAATTCAACCTCAGAAGTTCCCAATTTCAGTCCATTGGTTGGATTTAAGTATCTGCATATGTCTTAGTCAGCTGCTTGTTGGGCCTCTTGGAAGGCAGCTATGAAAGGTTCCTGTCTGTAAGCACAATATAGCATCAGTAATTGTGTCAGGCCTTGGAGTCCCACCCTTGAGATGGATCCCTTGTTGGCCTGGTCACTAGAACTCCTTTATCATGAACTATGAACTCCAATTCTTTAGCTCCTAAATAGACCAATGAACCAAAAATGAAGTTTCTTCTCCATTTTTGTCCCTGAAGTTCTTTTAAACAGAAACAATTCTGGGTCAGAGTTTTTGACTGTGGCATGGCAACTCAATCTCTCCACTTGATACCCTGTCTTTCTACTGGAGGTAGACTCTACAAGTTCTCTCTCACCACTGTTGGGCATTTCATCTAAAGTCCCTCCCTTGAGTCCTGAGATTTTATACTGTATCAATTGGAATTTTATCACAATGCATTTCTAAGGAAATAAACAGTGCTTCTATGACTTTGCAAAATTTTATTTATTACTTTGTATTTCACTGCTTACTTTAAAATGGATATAGTAGCAGAGTTTATTGTATAACACATATGTTAAAAAAGTAGTGCAATCAGCACATGAAATCTCACAGTTTAAAATGTTAGTAGAAGGTATTTTCCCACAACTGCACAACACAGAATGGGTTTGAGAGAGTGGGTGGATGATGTATTATAATTCTTCAGGGAATTAAAGCTAAGCATCTGAAAGACAACCCACATGCAGGTAAGTGAGTCTGGAGATTCTTCAGTAAAATAAAAGTAAATCCAAGGCTTTGCTTTTCAGTCTAGAGCCAGAAGAGACTATATCAGCCCTGAATTTTGGAGGAGAGTTTAAGTTTATATGTACATATAAATATTAAAATACATGACTATTCTTAACCTACCAATTCTTTAGATTTACTTCAAAGAGGATAATACTTGGGTATATTTCAATTATGTAACTTATATTTTCAGAAATATTATTTAAAATACTGCAAAAAGAGGAAAATATTGATTTGTTAAAAGCATGGTCCATTAATATTGTGAATATTGTGTTCTCATAAAGTTCTTAGAGCCATCATTTCTGGGAAGGGACGGAATATTATTGATCTCAAAGATAATTTCATAACCTGGCATTGTGTTATAATGTAGATATGTTAACAAAACTGTGTTTAATAATGAAGATCTTTCTTTTTCAATAATTTATTTATTTATTTATTTTTAATTTAAAAATATTGCTTACTTTGTTTGTTTACATTTGAAATGTTATCCCCCTTTCCAGATTTCTCTCCAAAAACCCCTCATACCACCCCCACTACTCAAACCTCCATGAAGGTGCTCCTCCACCCAACCACCCACTCCTGCCCAACCTCCCAAGTATTACCCTATAATGGGGCATCAAGCCTTAACAGCAACAAGGGCCTCCCCTCCCTTTGATGCCAGACAAGGCCATCATTTGCGACATATGTAGCTGGAGCCATGGGTCCCTCCATGTGTACTCTCTGGTTGGTGGTTTAGTCCCTGGGAGCTCTGGGGTATTTGGTTGGATGATATTGTTTTTCTTCCTATGGGGTTTCAAACCCAGTCAGCTCCTTCAGTCCTTCCCCTAACTCCTCTATTGGGTCTTTGTGCTCATTTTTATGGTTGGCTGCAAGCATCTGCATCTGTTTCAGTAAGGTTCTGGCCAAGCCTCTCAGTAGACATTCATATAAGGCTCCTGTCAGCAAGCACTTCATGGCATCAGCAATAGTGTCTGTGTTTGGTGGCTGCATATGGAATGGATCTCCAGGTGAGGCAGTCTATGGCTGGCTTTTTCTTCAGTCTCCACACTCGACTATTTTTTTTAATGTTCACAGCAGCTTTATTTGTTTTGTTTTGTTTGAAATTTCTTTTTAGATATTTTCTTTATTTATAATTCAAATATCACCTTTCTTGGTTTCCCTTCCTAAAATCCCCTATCCCATCCCACCTCACCCTGCTGCTATGAGGATGGTTCCCCACCCACCCACCCACCCTCACCCACCCACTCCCACCTCATTGCCCTGGTATTCCCCTACACTGGGGTATCGAACCTTCACAGGACCAAAGGCATCTGCTCCCATTGATGTCCAACAAGGTCAGCCTCTGCTTCATATGTTTTTTAATGAATATTTTCTTTATTTACATTCCAAATGTTATCCCCTTTCCCAATTTTACTGCCCCCCAGAAAGACCCTAACCCATCCCCTCTTCTCATGCTTCTCTGAGAGTATTCTCCCATCCACCCACTTCCACCTCCCTGCCTTGTCATTCCTCCACACTGTAGCATAAAGCCTACAGAGGTCCAAGGGCCTCTCCTCCCACTGATGCCCAACAAGGCCATCCTCCTCTACATATGCAGCCATGGGTCCCACCATGTGTACTCTTTGGTTGGTGGTTTAGTCCCTGGGAGCTCTAAGGTGTTTGGTTAGTTGATATTCTTGTTCTTCCTATGGGGTTGCAAACCCCTTCAGGTCCTTCAGTCCTTTTTCTAACTCCTCCATTGAAATTCCACCTAACATCAGTAAGAATGTCTAAGATCAAAAACTCTGATGACAGCAGTTGCTGGCAAGGATGTCAAGAAAGAGGAACTGTCCTCCAGCTTCTGGCTATTATAAATCAGGCTGCTATGAACAAATGTTCAGCATCCTTAGTCATCAGGGAAATGTGAATCAAAACAACCCTGAGATTCCACTTCACACCATTCAGAATGATTAAGACCAAAATCTCATGACAGTAGATGCTGGCAATGATGTGGAATCATGGATCATAGTCCCTTCCCTTTTCTCCTCTTGCAAATCCCTACCACCATTGTCTCCTGTCCTTCTCCTCAGAGAAGAGTTGCTCTTGGGTACCATTCAACCCAGGGACATGTAGTCCCAGCAGAACTAGGCACATTGTTTCCCACTGAGGCCCTACCAGGCAGTACAGATAGAAAGAAGGGGATCCAATGGCAGGGAAGAGAGACCAAGAGAGCCCCCACTCTGGTTGTTAGGGAACCCACATGAAGAACAATCTACATATTTGTTACTAATGTGTAGGAGTCCTAGGTCTAGCTCCAGCATGCTCTCTGGTTGGTGGCCAGGCTCTGTTAGCCTCTACAGTCATGGGTTATTTGTCTCTGTAGGTCTTCTCCTGGTATCCTTGATGCCTCTGGCTTACCCACTTCTACTCCCACTCTTCAAATAGATACTCTTTCACAAACATCTGCCTGATGTTTGACTGTGGATCTCTGCATCTGTCTTTATCCACCACTGGTTGAAATCTCTGAGAAGGCAGTTATGCTAAGTTGCTATGTTCAAGCACAGCTGGGTATTATTAACAGTGTCAGATATTGAGTATCTCACATGGGACGGGTCTCACATTGGTGCAGTCATTGGTTGGTTGTTTCCTCAGTCTGTGCTGTATCCTATTTCTGCACATTTTGTAGGCACGAAAATATGTTGGTTGAAGGTTTGGTGGGTGGGTTTATCTCCTTTTCCCTCTTCTGAAAGTTCTACCTTGCTACAGGAGGTGGCCACTCCAGTCTCTATATTCCCCTCTGGTAGAAATCTCAGCTAGGGGTATTCCCCATACCATGACTCCAGCTAGTCTCCAGAGAAGGCTCTCACTGATTTCCATTCTCACTTCCAGCCTTTTCCTCTTCCCACACCCCCACCTGCTCTCCCTCCCTTTCATCTTCTTGCCCCCACTCCTACACAGTTCCCTCTCTCCATCTACCTCTGATGACTATTTAGTTTCCTCTTTTGAGTGAGATTCATACATCCTCCCTTTGGACCTTCTTTTTTATCCACTTTCTTTGGGACTATGGATGGTAGCCTGGTTATCTCTCACTTTATGGCTAATGTCTACTTACAAGAAAGTACCTGTCTTTCTGGCTCTGAGTTACCTCACTCATGATGGTATTTTCAAGTTTCATAGATTTGACTGTAAAACTCATAATGTGTTTGTTTTTAATAGTTGAATAGTATTCCATTGTGTACATGTTTTACATTTTCTTTGTCCATTGTATAGAGGGGCGCTTAGGTTATTTCATTTCTTGCTATTACAACAAAGCTGTTAAAATCAGTTGAGCAAGTGTCCCTGATGTATAGTGGGACATCTTTTTGAGTATATGACCAGGAATGGTAGCTTGGATCTTGAGGTGGAAGATTTCCAAGTTTTCTGACAAAACAGCTAAATTGACTTCTAAAGTGGTTGTACAAGTTTGCACTCCCACAAACAATGGAGAGTAACCCTCTTGGTGAACATCCTCCCCTACATGTCCTTGAGATTCTGATCTTAGCCATTCTGACAAGTGTAAGATGAAATCTCAGGGTTGTTTTGATTTGTGTTTTGCAGATGACTAAGGATGTTAAACATTTCTTGAAGTGTTTAATGGACATCAGAGATTCCTCTATTGAAAATTCTCTGTTTAGCTCTCTACTGAATTTCTTATTTGGGTTATTTGGGTTTTTAGAGTTTAACTTATTGAATTCTTTAAATACTTTGGATATTAGCCTTTTGTCAGATGAAAGTTTGGTGAAGGTACTTTCATAATGTTTAGGCTGTGGTTTTGTCCTATTGAAGGTGTACTTTGCCTTAAAGAAGCTTAAAGTTTCATGAGGGCCCATTTATCAATGTTGGTAATCGTAGATTATCTTAGGTGTTGTTGATCTTAGAGTCTGAGCCACTGTTGTTTTGATTAGGAAGTTGTCTCCTGTAAGAAAGCATTCAAGGACATTCCCCAGTTTGTCTTCTATATAATTTAGTTTACCCAGGATTCGTTGAGGTCTTTGATCCACTTGGATTTGTTTTTTTTTTTTGTACAGGATGGTAAATATGGATCTATTTGCATTCTTCCACAGGCAGACATGCAGTTAGACCAACACCATTTGTTGAAATTACTTTATTCCATTGTATGGTTTTGCTTTCTTTCTAAAAGTGTTTGCAGGTGATTTATTTCAAGGTCTTCAATTTGATGCCATTGAACACCTGTATATTTCTTTAACAATATCATGCAGTTTTCATTACTATTGCTTTGTAGTGTACTTTGAGTTCAGGGAGAGTGATACCTCCATATGTTCTTCTGTTGTACAGGATTGTTTTAGGTATCCTGGGTTATTTGCTTCTCTATATAAAGTTTAGAATTTCTCTTTAAATGTCTGTAAAAATTGTGTTGGAATTTTTAGTGGAATTTCATTGAATCGGTGTATATGTTTTGTATTATTTGTGGCTATTATAAAGGCTGTTGCTTTCTTATTTTTTCTTAACCCATTTATAATTTGTATAAATGAGGGGTTCCAATTTCTTTGAGTTAATCTTTTATCCAACCACTTGGCTGAATGTTTATATCAGCTTTAGGAGTTCCCAGTTAGAATTTTTGTGGTCACTTATGTATGCTATCATACCATTTGCAAATAATTTTTTAACATTTTCCATTAAAATTTGTGTCCCTTAATCTCATTTACTTGTCATTGTGTCCTAGATAGAACTTCAAGTAGTATATTGAGTGGACAGGGAAAGAGTTGGAAGCCTTTTTTTGCCTCTGATTTTTGTGGAATTGTTTTTAGTTTCTCTCCATTTAGCTTGATTTCAGCTATTGGCTTGCTGTATACTGCTTTTATTATATTTAGGTATGTGTTTTATATTACTGATCTCTCCAAGTATTTTAACATGAGAGGGTATTGGATTTTGTCAAGGCTTTTTTACACAATCTACTGTGAAAATTAAGTGACTTTTCCCCTTCAATTTGTTTATATGGTGGATTATGTTTTTGGGTTTTCATATAGTGAACCACTCTTGCATTCCTGGGAGGAAGCCTACTTTATCATGTTAGATGATAATATTGATGTGTTCTTCAATTTTTATTGCAAATAACTTTTTAAGTATTTTTGTGTTGATGTTCATAAGAGAAATTGGTCTGAATTTCCCTTTGCTTAGTCTTTGTATGGTTTAGGTATCAAGGTGATTGTGACCTCATAGACTGAATTTGGCAATGTTCTTTCTGTTTCTGTTTTGTGGAATAGTTTGAAGAGTATTGGTGTTACCTCTCCTTTGAAAGTCTGAGAGAATTCTGAGCTTAACCCATCTGGGCCTGTGAATCTTTTGGTGGAGATATTAGAAGACTTTTAGTGACTACTTCTTTTGCCTTAGGGATTATAGCACTGTTTACATAGCTTAGCAGTTATTGATTTAAGCTTATTAAGTGATAATTATCTAGAAAATCAACCATTTCATTTGGATTTCCTGATTTTGTTGAGTATGGGCTTTGTTTTCTTACCACTTGAGTCACCAAGTATAAAACGAAAAACCACAAATCCAATCAGCCAACCAAAGAACCAAACAACAATGCCTGATCTTGCTAGCTTCATTGAATTATTTCATGGCTTCTTGTTTTTATGATTATAATGTTCAAGTCTTTGGTCTGATCCCTCTCCAATTCTCTTAGGGTATCTGAAAAAAAGAGGTGCTCTTAAAAACCACATTCTGCTAACCACTTTCCTTCTTTTTATGTGACAATCAACATCTGCTCCACACTCACACATTTAGTGTGTTTTGTGTGTACCCTTACTCTTTTTCGCTGTTTGTGTGTAGTAATATATATATATATATATATATATATATATATATATATTGTGTGTAGTAATATATATATATATATATATATATATATATATATATATATATATTACTGCAAAGGTTGTTCCCCTTCCTGGTTTCCCCTCTGCAAACTCCCTATCTCATGCCTAGGCCCTGTCTCTTGGAGGGTGCTCCCCAACCCACATTTAATCCCGCCTCACTACCCTAGCATCACCTATACTAGGGCATCAAGCCTCCAGAGGACCAAGAGAGTTCTATCCTATTGATGCCAGATAAGGCAGTTCTCTGCTACATATGCAACTGGAGCCATGGGTCCCTCCATGTGTACTCTTTGCTTGGTGCTTTAGTCCCTGGAAGTTCTTGGGGGAGAGTCCAATTTGTTGATATTGTTTGTCCTATGGGGTTGCAAATCCTTTCACCTCCTTCAGTCCTTTCCCCTAAATCCTCCATTGTGGTCCCTGTGCTCAGTTCTTTGGTTAGTTGTGAATATCCACATCTGTATTGGTAAGGCTCTAGCTGAGCCTCTCAGGGGGACAGTTACAGCAGGCTCCTGTTAGCAATCACTTCTTGGCATCAACAATAGTGTATGGGTTTGGTGTCTTCAGATTGGATGGATCCCTAGGTGGAGCAGTCTATGGATGGCCTGTCCATCAAATGTCCCTGCATTCCTTTAGACAGGAACAATCCAGGCTAAAATTGTTGAGATGCATGGGGGAGCATGCCTATCCATTGAATATGGTCTCTACAGTTGCTCTCCCACCTCTTTGGGTATTTCAGCAAATGTTATCCCTGTTGGGTCCTGGGAACCTCTTGTTTCCCTGGCATCTGGAACTTTCTAGTGACTACCCCAGTTCCCCAACCCCTCTACAGATTTCTCTTCAATTTCTTGACCCTCTGTAATTCTCCTGTCTTCTCCCACAAGTGATCCTGTCCCTGCTTTCTCCTCCTTCTCTCTCCTAGATTTCCCTCAATGGAGGAATAGATACAGAAAAAAGTGGTACATTTATACAATGGAGTAATACACAGCTATTAAAAACAGTGACTTCATAAAATCTCAGGCAAATGGATGGAACTAGAAAATATTATCCTGAGTGAGCTAATCCAGTTACAAAAATATACACATGGTATGCACCCACTGATAAGTGGATATTAGTCCAAAAGTTTGGAATAATCATGATACAACTCACAGACCGTATGAAGCTCACGAAGAAGGAAGACCAAAGTGTATATGCTTCAGTCCTACTTAGAAGGGGAAACAAAATAATAACAGGAAGTAGAGGGAAGAAGGGTCCTGGGAGGAAAAGTATGCCCTTACTTTTTAGGACTCAATCAAGTTACCCTTTTTAGATCTAATTGTCTATTTAACTAGCTCAACCACTGAGTAATTTACTGAGTCAGTCATTAGCCAACTAACCAACCATCTCTATATTCCTTAGGTAACAGCTCATCCTGTTTCCTCTACGTCAATACAGTGCTAATATCTTCATCAGAGCTCTTATGGCAGCTACCACTATATAGTATGGTATTACTTAACACACATCTGTTACTCTGCTAGATTTTACATCTACAAGAGAAATTCGGTATTTGCTATGGTTCACTAGTTTATCATCTTCTCCTTAAAATCTGGCAGATAAAAACAATATTACCATTTAGTTTATAAATGTAAGTTGTGTTTGATATTATATTAAACCTACTTTAAAATTGAGGTCTTTGTCCTCTGAAGAGGAAAGTAACATATTCTTGGAGGGTTTTCATAGTAAAAGCAAATTTTAAGTAAATATGACAAGTCATGACATCCATGAACAGAAGACTATTTCTGATGCTCACAAAAGATTTAGAGAGCTGAAATGGGAAAAGATGAACATTATGCTTTATATTCAGAAATATTTAAATATTCCTTAAATATTCTTCCTTAAATATTTTGAAGTATGCCTTACCTACTGAATTAATAGTCAACTATTTAATATACTCATTCACTAGCACTCTTTTTATAGGTATAAATAACCGTTTTTCTGTTTGACATACAAAATAAATAGAAATATATATATATATATATATGTATATACACACACACACACACACACACACACACACACATATGAATATCTTTCAGTATTGTATTCCAGAAGAAATAACAGTATAAACATTAGAAATTGCTTAGTATAATTTAAAATTATTGACATGCTCTGATTTGCAGATTAGGGCCTATGAGCACTCATGGAGAGTCTCTGTGGCTTGATGTCATTCTCTTTAAATTGGCTATTTACAACAAATACACACTCGAAATTGGTGAATAAAAGCACTTATGTCTTTTAGATGTACCCCTGGGAAGTTCACTCTCACAGTGATGACAGAACAAAAGAACGATGTCAGAATGTTCAATTTGCAATTACTGAAGCACTAAAACTAATTTTAAGGCATTTATGTTTTCAAGGACATCATTGTAGTCATTTTAAAACATCTACCCTTGAATAAGCTTAAATTACTAAGTCTTACTAACCATTAAAGAAAAGAAAAAAAGTTAGGTCTAGTTGGCATTAATTTTTGTTGCTTTAATCTGTCTAACATCTTGATTCATAATATGCATTTGTATGATCTTTTAACTGTGTGTGTGGGGAGTGTTTGTGATTTCTATACAGTTTACACAATAAATATTACTTTATGTCTGTGTAATCGAAAGATAATTAATAAATGTTAGAGACATGTAAGAGATAGTGCTATCATTTAGGAGAAAATGTATGTGCTTTAGTGAGACAAGAGCATAGAAAGTTTTTTTTTCTTTTTTTTCTTTTTTTTCTTTTTTTTTAATTTTATTTTTAATTAGATATTTTATTTACACTTCAGATGCCATCCCCTTTCCCCATTCCCCCCCCCTTAGAAAACCCCTATCCCATGCCCATTTTCCTTTTTGCATTTATACATTCTTTTAAAATAATGTTAGTCATAAGCGTTATAAGTTTGGAATTGTTCAATCAGAAGTGTAACCCACTGACCAACCTAGATATAACAACTATCTTTGACTGGTGGAGATACATGAATATCTGCTTCCCTGTCTCCCCCCTCTTTCTCTCTTTTATCACCTAGCTTCTCCTTTTCTTCTTCTTCTCCTCTTCTTACTCCTTTTCTTCCTCTCAGTACTCCCCCTACCTTAGCTCCTCCTACACATCAACCTTCCTGTTAAAATGAAACTTTTCTCTAAAAATACAATTAGAGCATAATTATGCCAATTTGTACCAGTGAGGTACAAGATAGTCCTAATACCCCATCCATCCTTTTGTTGACTAACCAGCACCTCTGTCATCTATCCTAACTAAAACATTTAGTTCTGAACCTGGCTTTAGGATGAATGTCAGCTGACGACCATCCACTCAAATCTTTTCTCTTACAGTAAATAGGTATAAGTTTTAAACCCCGTCAGAAATCCAGAATGACTGAGTTAACTATAATTGTGGGAAGCACAAAGCATAGCTTCTAAAACTTAGCCAATTTATAGAGACCTCTGAACACCTGAAAAGCCCCTTATACTACCGAACATTGGAGCATCAAATCTTCAGCCTTCTGGCCAAGAATCATCTGACAGACCTTGGTGATGCAGGATTATTAAGGACTGATTACTCTGTCAAGGCAGATATAATCAGTCGACTATTCTGCATGTGTGTCCTTTTCTGGACAGTAATTTGTCTGTAGATGGAGAGAGGCAATTCTTGCCTAGTGGCTGTTACCACACAACTGGAGTAACTCCAAGGATGCTCAATTTCTTCTTAGAATCCACGACAGGAAGCTGTCAGGAGCAGACAGGTCTCTAATCAATATGAACATTAATATATAACTATTTGTAGCGTCAGTTCTATGGACTTCTGATGTTTTGAAAACCAACTATCCATGTAAGGTAACCTGGACTGTTGTCTGTTCATTCCTCTCAGCTATTTCTAAATAAAATATGGAAAACACCCTAACAATAAACTCAAAAATATGAATTTGCTATAGTCCCTTAACTCATAGGTTAACCGTCCCAAATCAGTTAAAAAAGTTAAAAAAGGGCTGGGTCTAGGCATTGTATTCCTAAATGTGTTATACAGGCACAATGCCCATGAGCGTATCAATATTCATCTCATTTTCATATTAATAAGAGGCTCGTACCAATGAAAACCTTAAATTTGAGATCAAAATAAATTTTGTACCATTTAAGAAATTATAACTTTATCTTGATAATAATTATACAGATTTCTACCAATAGGTTATGGCTAGAGCATAGAAAGTTTTAACAGATAGAAAGGAGCAAATGGAGAGGTGAATCTCCCAGTGACCTGGGAATCTTCAGATGAGTTGCTATGAAGGCTTTCAACAGGAGCCCCAAGTGACTGTTCCCATTGTACATGAAGGGAAAAAGAAGGCTCAAAATCCAGTTCATAGTTTTGTAAGAATTTGGTCCATTGATATGGCTTAAAGTAGAAAGGCAGAAAACAGGAGACAAAGGTGACTGGATGATAAAAGGCAACACTTTCTAACTTAAGGCCTGTTTAAAAATACCTACAATAACTTTAATCCCAATTAAGTGATTTTCAGTTTCTAATAATGTTTATTATTTTGAGTGGATCTTGATGTGCTATCATCAAAGCACACATAAATGCTTCTATAATTACTGACTTCCTAGACACTGCTTCTGTATATTGTAATATACCTTCTGAGACCCACAGGATTGTCCTGGTCCAAAAAACTAAGTTATGGTTTTCTCTTTAGGATGTATGGCACGTTCAACACATTGTAGACAGTCAAGCACAGGTACTTCTAGCCAAAATATAAACTTTCCAGTTACTTGCAAAGCACCTGCCACTTCTACAAGTGTAGGTTAGTGAAGGAACAATGGTGGTGGTGGGAGGGTGGCAGTGCCAGAATCACTGTGAGTTGTCATTTCATGTTGAAAGACTGTCATAGGTAGTTAATATCTCAGGAACATGTGCAATTTAACCAGGTCCTCCATGTCCATCCTTATCAATTTTCAGTACACATTTGTAGTACTTCATTTGTCTCTGTCTAATGTTCCTCTGTAAATGTTTGCTCAAGCATTCTCTATAGATCACATAATTAAAGAGTATTTTTCAACCTGAATTCATTTACTTCTTCTATGTGACTGAAGTGAATATTTGTAGATGGCATATCAGACACACACATATGAATTAATATAGATTAAGAAGAAGGAGTGGATAGAGAGAAAATCCTAAGGTACAGAGCTCTCTGTGCTTCCATAATCACTTAACTATTTCTGTATAAGTAGCCTACAGGAATTTTGAAGCTGAACAGAATGTGTGAATCTGCTATAAGAGGGTGTGAACAGTTAAGGCTTTGTAGAATGAAATGTGACTGGTAGCGTAGCTCTCACCAGGAGGATTTACTGTAGTTCTAATGCTTGTATTTTACCACACACATGCTGTAATTTAGTCTTTATAATGTAGTGTCAATAAATGATGGTGCCTTCAATAGGTATTTGTTTTACTTTAATTTTTGACAACAGAAAATCATTTATAATAAACAACTTACAAAATCACTACAATAGGATGACTTGATATAGTTTTAAAGAAAAGAAAAAGAGAGAAATCATTCCAGGTGACAAAAATCCTCCCTTCAAAACATTTTTTAAAAAGAAAATCATTTATTTCTAAGTGGGTTTCCTTGGCAAATGTATTCATTGACTAAGCACTTCTAATTTCCATTGTACTGAAGGTTGTTGGAATTAAAAGAAAACCCAGCTTTCACAATCATGACCTTAAAGGAATAACACATGGTGGAACTCTTCGGAATACATAAATAGTCATTTTATACCACTATTAAGAAAGCTGAATTTATATATTCACATGAGAGAAGAAAAACAAGTAAAAATTCAAAACAAATAAAAAATCTATGCATTGAAACTACAAAAAAGAGCCTTATGTGTTGCTTTATGATCAATGGGTCCTATGGCCTCCATCCTTCCTCATCCTCTAATCAATCCCCTTATCTTGTTCTTCTTTGGGGTCACCCACATGTAATACCTACTAGTTTATATACAAATATACAGCATAAGGTAAGCCAACATATGAGTATCTCCAACAATTGTACTACAGTTCTATATTGACAAAAACATCCTGGTGTTGCCATAAAACAAACAGCTATATCAACTGAAAAAAAATAGAGGACTCATAAGTAAACAGACAATTTATGGCCACCTATTTTTGTTCAAAGGTTAAGAAAACAATCATTGGAGAGAAAACAGCCTATTCAACAAATAGTTCTGACAAAATTGAATATCTCCCTGCATAAGAATGAAATTCTGTCCCTATTTTGTAACTTGTCTAAAATCAACTTCAAGTATACCAAAGACCTTAAGTTAAAATATGGAACACTGGTAGAAATAAACATGTTGAATACTCTTAAGACATTTGAATAATCAGGAACTTTCTGAACAGAACTCCAATAGCATAGGAGCTAGCCCTAGAAATCAAAAAATGGGTTTGTATGGAATTAAACATTTCTACATGGTAAAAATGTCCACAAATTCAGTAAATGGACAGCTCAAAGAATGGGGGAAAATCTTTACAGATTATGATTCAGATATGGGACTAATATCTAGAATTTACAGAGAACTGCAAAAATTTCAACAAAAAACAAAATTACCAATTAAAAAAAATGGGCTGCTGAAATGAAAAAAAAATAGTTCTGAAAAGAAGAAACACAAGTAGCCAATAACTATTTTGAAAAGTGTTCAACATCCTTAATTACCAGAAAAGTGAAGATTAAATCTAACAGAAGCAGGCACTTCATCCCAGTCATAATTGCTATCATCAGGAAATCTGAGAACAAATGTAAGAAAAGGATGCAACAAAACAGGAATTCTTCATGTGAATTAGGAGAGCTGTATGGTAGAACAACAGATCAGACTAGATTTTCCTCAAAAAAAAAAAAAAATTAAAAATTAGAATGACTTTGTGATCCAGCTTCACTACTCCAGGGCATATACTCAAATAATCTCATATAACATCATAGAGATATTTCCTGAATTTTTATTTCTGCAGTTCATGGTAGTGAATAAATGGAACCCGCCTAGATGAACATAAACAGATGGGTTGACAATGAAGTACAAAAAGGAAATATTGAGACCATAAAGAAAACTGAAATCATAAAATTTGCATGAAAATGGATTAACCTATGAAGTATAATATTAAGCCCTGTGACCAAAATTCCAAAGGACTAAAATAAAAATGTTCAAGAGATAGGCATAGTGTCCACCTTCAGTTCATGCTATTGTTAGAAAACTTGTCTAGTTCCTGGTGATATAAAGGACTTCTTCCTCTGGTTTAATTGGATTAGATCTACTGTCAAGTCATAGGTCTAACCCTGTGCTCTGTCACTTCTGCTCACACCCTCTGGCAACCCAGCCAAGTATTCTTCCACTTGGAATCACTACAAAGTGTCTTTCATACTATAGCAGATACTGATACCATGGTATTGGAACTAATAATCTTGAAAGTATGAATTAAATGAAATTCTTTCATTTAAAAAATGTTTTTTTTTTTCCCTCAGGCACTGGGGAGTGAGTGGTTCTTCTAAAAGTTGAGAGTCAATGTCTCTTCCTATACTGGACTTTCTGACAGGTTTTTGAATCCTCAAGGCTCAAGCCTTGAGAGCAAAAGGAACTGCAGAGAGGAATCTGATGATAGCCCTCACTGCTGCAACAGCAGCAAAGGAAACAAAAATAATCCCTGCTTCTGTTCCTGCATCTTCCTCTGCCCCACTAATACCTCAACACCCCATCTGAGACAAATCCTGGGCTGTAAGAATCCCAGATAACAGGAAATCAGCAGGTAACCTGTAAAAGGTGTGGTGGTAATCAAGAACCAACAGAAAGTTTTTAAGTTTCATTATCTTATGTAGCCACCAATGCACCTGACCATGGGTTTCTTTCAGTCAAAATTGGTCTGTCAAGGGTTTCCTTCATTACCAATTTCAACAGATTTTTGGGTGATTGCATTGGTCCTATGTATTCACTTTATTTGCATGACCACCTTTAGCCTATAAGGACTTAGTTGGAATTCTAGCACCTCTCTAAATTCAGTGTTACAGGACCAAACCCATGCTGCTACAGAAGTTCAGAACTACTAGGGAAGCCCATAGAGGAGGAAGAGAAATAAAGACTTCTGAGATGTGTTCCTGCCTCTAGTTGGGACCCTGGTCCAGAAACATCTGATCTTTTAAATGGTATAAGCCAGAAGATTTCAGAGCCTGGCTCCTGGTATACTCACTCACCAGAGTAGAAAGACACCAGAAAGAGATTCATTGAAAGCTCCCTGTATGTCAGTCTTCTTTCCTGGTCTGGATGCTCACATGAATCACCCTTCAGGCAGAGTGACTCTTTCATGCTTTAGACACCAAGACTCTACAAGAAGCTAAGCTGTAAATGGCAATTTGTACATTCAGATTCTTCTCAAGTTCGATTAGAAATCTCCCCCTCTCAGCCTGCTAACTTATTCTACAAGAGATTGTTCCCCACTGGCACCTTGAAGCTCCAAGAGCTTTTGAGCTGCAACACTTTTCAAAGCTGTTAGGCTTTCAGCTAATACCCTGTTGTTACATGTAGGTAAAACCTGTTTTATTTAAATCCCACATGGCATTATCTTCCAAATAGTTTTATAATTCAAACTTATTAATCTATACTTGGCAAACAAAGTACCTTCCATTCAGTACTCTTCACACTCTGTCCACTCCCTTCTTGGAAGAATGTTCGACCCAGTAGTACAGAAAGGATGATCTGCACTCTGTCAGTTCAGTTAGTAACATACTTGATTTAAGTATGAATATTTCAGTTCAGCCCATCACTTACATATGTAAACTGGACTTGCCAACATAAACCTACAATTCCAGACTTGGGGAAGGGGAGAGAAGTAAACAGTATTAACAAGGAAGCCTTTAGGCTTGCTAGCCTAGCAAAACCAGTTAGGGTCCATCCTCAGAAGAGTCTCTGTATCAAAAGTTAAAGTGGACATTGATGATAAAAGATACTGGCCATTGACCTCTGGTATCCACATGCATGAATTTGCCCGTAAACATATATATGTAAATGAAAATGGCAAATTATTTACTCTCGGATGTTTTATTATAACAATAGGAATTAAACAAGGTTGGCATGGTTGTTTGAATAAGAGTGGCCCTCACAGGCTTACATATTTGAAATCTTAAGGAGCAGCATTATTTGAAGGGATTGTTGAAGTAGGTGTGGTCTTGTTAGAAGAAATGCATCACTGAGAGTTGACTTTGAGCTTTCAAAAGACCAAGTCAGTCCCAGTGTCTCCCTCTTCCTTCTGTCTGTGGACCTTGATGTAGAACTTTCAGCTACTATGACTGCCATTCTCCCCCACCTGCATACAGCCATGCTCTACACCATGAGAAGAATGAACTAAACCTGAAAACTATAAGCCAGCATCAATTAAGTGCTTTCTTTACAAGAATTTTTGTGGTCCTAATGTCTCTTGACAACAATAGAATGTTCACTAAAACAGGTGGTTTGTATATTCATTGGACCATTGCAATATGAAGCATTTTATATTTTATTTTTATTATTATCAGAGCATCCCTCTTTTTGGGTTCACAACTTAACCCACTTATCCATTGGCTACAATTTAAGCTAAGACATGTGTGAACCATAGCCAGCATGGCTCCAGGTACAGACGTGATTGGCTTGGCAAGGTAATAAAGAAAAAATAGAGATACAAAAACACACACCAAAAATCATGGACAGGCCTAATCATTGTATATCAATGGACTGGAATCTCTTATAGAAGCACCCTGAATGCTCTGTATATCTATTATACAGAGTTGAGAAAGAAAGCAGTTTTATTACATACAGCTTAATTACATACAGGAGGAAGAGTTATTACATATGAATGAACAAGAAGGAAGGACTTGTTATAAACAGCTGAATTAAGGATACAAGTTTAGCTAATCTCAGTAGTAGGAGCAATCTTTGTAGGGGCAGGCTTTAAGCTGTAAATACCCACGAGTGAGAATGCTATGGTGAACATACTATGGTGAACATCTTTAGCACACATTGCCAGCATACACCATTAATAATTATACTTGGTCAGTCCCTTGAGGAAAGCTTTGCCACCTCTTTCAGCTTGTGTCTATGGGATCCTTGAAATATCTGTGCCCATGTGAATATCACACATTCATTGAGGAGTTCACTCAGGACTTCTTCTGTTCACTACATTTGTGTATGTTTCAAAAAATTTTTTCCCAAAACAAAAATACTGAATTCATTATTTTTCCTCTTCTTACTCATAGTCAATAACCTGACTTGATATGAGACATTTGGAATCTCCTCTACTCAAACCTTTTTGTGTGCATTTCATCATTATTTGTCATTTTAGGTTTAAAGGAAAATCTATAACTCTTCCAAATTTCAAAATGAATCTGCTGATTTATGCAGAAGCTGATATTAAACTTTCTTCCTTTCTTAAGTAAACCTGAAATTCAAGTTAGGGGCATGAATTTATTTTTGAGTTGTAAATGATGAGTACAGGGCACTGACTACTCTTGATTAGTACACTAGGTCTGCTCATCTCTTGCTGCTTTTAGATGCTTATCATTGCATACTGAAAAAGGCATTATCCTCTAGGATTCCTAATTTCTGTCCAGTTTTCAATTGTTTATATTTCAGAGTTATAAATCCTTTTATTTTATTTGTTTTATATTTTGGAAGGTAACCTGCTTTTGTCTTTGATATTTTGTTTTGGAAAAATACTTATAGTTTTATGCAGAATATTTTAATCTTTGAATATGGGCTCAGAATTATTTAAAGTTTTAGGGGGTTATGTTATTTGTTTGTAGGCATAACACAACTTGTGATCAGGACATTTCACAATGTCATCTTTGATGTATTTCTATTTACCTTTGATAAGCTCTTACTTTGTCTTGCTGTTTACTATGCTACTATCCATAGCCAGCACAGTCTAGCATGCTGTGTAAAGGAGTTTGATGTCATTAATTACTTCTGCATCCCTAGCCTTTGTACCAATCTATGCCAAAGATTGTCATTTTCAATGAACTTTCTTGGAGGACAGTGACAAGAGAAGATTCTTAATGGTTTCATTACAGTCTCAGATGTTGTGGGTTGTGTTTGTATGAAGACATTTCAAAGTACAGACTACTGAAATAAAATCTTCAGGAACCAGTAGTGGAAAATACCAGTTAAAACTGTGATTTCTGAACAACACAAATAATGAGCTTCATCAACACTATCCTCCTCTTCTGAGGTGCTTGGACATGGGCAGAACAGCAATGTATAAATCACACAAGAAAATTACTAAAAATGTCACATCATAGTATTTGAAATGTACTTTCAGAGATATACTAGAAAATATATTGAATCTGCATTGGAAATGAATATTTATTACTCATAAATGTGGATTAAAACACATTAGGATTAGTGAGAGAAAATTCTTTTACTCAAAATTATATAGCTACCTATAAGTGACACTATAAGCCTATTTCCATAGTTTTTATGAGATTTATATTTCACATTTATAAAAATGTTATTACTTCCAACATATCTTCAATCTTAATAATTTTTTCCTGAAGTCTGATAAAAGCCATGGAGGTAATATAAGTTCTTGAAAGAGCAAATATTTGAGGGAATTATTAATATTAAATAAAATATGCTTTTCAAGTGTATCATCAAGACATGTAATCTAGAGAATAACATTAGATTTAATATTCTCTATCCCAGTGTCTGTGCACTATATTGATCCAATCTCTGTATGGATTTTTATATTACTGACTGTGGAGGAATGCTGGACCAATTTCCACACCACATTTGATTTTGTAGCAATTTTATTAAAACTTGATGAAATGCATTCCATAGTTCAGATTATTAATTCATCTTATTCATCAAATTATGACAGAGTTCAATTTTGGGAGAAATTCTTGGCCTATTTGTTTTCAGTGGCCTGGTAATATCATTGTATCCAAGAATTTCAGAAAAACACAATGATGTTTGTGGAAAGTAGGTGCAAAGTGATTTAGGTGAGTTACCCAGAGTCATTCCACCTACAGTCATTCTTATGATACTGTTTCATAAGTTAGTGTAAGTAAAGTCCCCAAATTTTAGAAAAATCAATGACCATGGAACTTCTGAAAAACACAGTTCCATAACTTTGCTTATCATTCTGTTAATTTTAAATTAAAATACCTAGTAACAGTCTTATAGTGATGTAAATATTTTTTCTCCTTGAAGATGAAATATACAGAGACCATTATTTTAATATGTAGTACAAATAGGTTGTTTTTTAAAAAGGCAAGTTATTGTAGAATTTAAGGATCTACATTACATTTCAAAGCAAGTGCTGAAGCGGAATTTATATTAGCATCTGGTTCTTAAATGTAAATGACCTTCCCAAGAGGGTTCTAACATGGGCTTGCTTTATGTATTTGCTTTGTTTTCCAAGCCAGTAGCATCCATGAATCTAACTGGTGTTTTGTTTCTCTATATATGTCAGCTAAATTATACAGTAGTGTTACCTTGGTTTCTGAATTACCATTTTTTCAGAAGCTAAGTATTTCTATTTGTGAAATTATTTGTATATTATGTTTCTCAATTTTCAGAGGCAAATTTTATTTGCTTATTTACAAATTACATTGGGGTATATGTATATATGAGCTGATATAAATTATTGCAATGCCCACTCTTTTACACAACTAGTGATATAAATTCAGAAACAAATACGGTACATCACTGTTATTTGTTCAAGAAACTTACCTTCACATATTATTGACTTGAGCTCATACATTTGATTGTCTCTCTATGTGAGAATGTTAACTCTCACAAAATGTTTTAATATCTGGTACTTTCACTAAGCGTCAAATGTGAACTCAATGACATGAGGAAACCAAGCTCCATTTCATTGTGGCCTCATCTCTAACTAGTGTCCTGTGCAAAATTTTGGATTGGTAAGAAGGGGTATTGGTCATGTTCTATTATTATAACACAGCTTTATATAATTATCTTTCATGAACAACTATCATTTGAAATAAATACATCAATTGTTTGTTGATTTGTTCATAATACTGATAGATTATTTATAACTCTAATAATCAATGCTCTTTTACTCTGATGATACTTTGCCTGTATCAGTCACTTTTAGTTAATAGGCTGGAACAATTTGGTCTTTATTGTAAAGATATTGAAAATGATGTATAGGCTTTTAATGCTTCAGAAATCTTTCAGCTAACTCTTTGTGGTTATACTTCTCTAGTACACTCTTCATATACCTTTTAGTTCTTCTGTGGGTGTGGATACTATACCATTCTAGCATTGTAAGTCTCTATATCTCAGACTTTTGGAGGTCTTATGAAAATATGGCCTGTCATCTGTATTCTAAATTATGATTTTTTTTTACTTCTGGGAGCTACATGCCAGTCATAGTAATCAGTTAAGAGAAATATTTTTTCCATAGTTGCAACATATAATCTTCTATAGTATTCTCTTGCTCTCAACTTTTCATGAAATATTAACTGAATAAATCATAATAAGCAATATATTATCTTACATTTTAGCATGCTTTCATAATCAACATGATTGAGTGAAACATAATAAAAGATCCAAGACTACATAAATATAGGCCCAGAAAAATAGATGCATGAAGTGAAAGAGCCAATGAATGTTATCATGCTTCTATAAAAATGTGGTAGTTTTCCATTAATGGGGATGAGTCATGTTGAAAGATGTGATAATTCCATTTTTTTTAAAAATCAATCAAGAATTTCCAGAACTTTGAAATGTGTTTGCAGGGAAAATGAAATACCTTACTTCTTAATGTAAAAGAAGTGAAAAATAATAATAATAATAGTAATGATAATAATAATATCAATAATAATACCACCAGCAAAAAAGTATTCTTTGACTCTCTGTAGTATACGTTTTACATACTAAGATTAACTTGAACATTATTGCCAACCATTATGTAATAGAGCATGTAGGGTATTGTTGGGGTCCACACTAGCCCCATGTTGGGTGCCAAAATAATGTTGGGGCCTAAGCTCGAGTCCCTGTTCAGGCACCAAAATAATGTTAGGGTCCACACTAGCCCCACGTTGGGTGCCAAAATAATGTTGGGGCCCAAGCTCGAGTCCCTGTTCAGGCGCCAAAATAATGTTGGGGTCCACACTAGCCCCACGTTGGGGCGGCCAAAATAAATGTTGCAGCCCAGGCAAAATGTTGAGGCCCGGGCCGACCCACGTTTGGGCAGCCACTGTATCCCTGCCCAAGATGCTGCTCCAGTCTGCAGGTCGAGGTTCAGCAAGAGCGAGGGTGAGGGCAGACTCAAAGAATGGAGATCAGACAGGGTGTGATTCAATCCCGTTTATTCTTCAGTCTCTCTTCCTCTAAGTGTCTCCTGTCTGATTCTCCCTCTATAGTCTCCCTAATGTCTGATTCTGATTTGTTCTGTCTCTGCCTTTTATATGTCTTACTTCTAAGTCATGCCTCTAAGTTACACCTTTAATCATGCCCTTAGGTCTTGTCTCTAACTCTGATCTCTATACTTCTAAGTCATACTCTTAAGCTACACACCTTTAATCTCACACACCTTTAATCTCATGCACCTTTAATCTCAAGGTATCTAAACCAAGATTATCGGAGTGTTCTCAGCTGTTGTAGGCTATTGTAATCCAAGTCTCATGTCAGGGTATATGGCTCAAGATGGCTGCAAAGCTGATAGCCGCTTTCTGCTAAAAGTCGGCCCCCAACAGCTCCCCCTTTTAAATTTTGTTTTTCAAAAGGGAAGGCTGGGAAAACTTACGGAAACCGTGCCTGTCCTAGGTTGGAGCAAAGGACCCCAGCCTCCCTTTTCCGTCCTCGGATACTCAACAGCCATTGGTTGAGCTCCTGTCTTAGGATGGCCCCCAACAGGGTATATAAATCTAATATTTCCCTAATTGACATATGGACTTCAAGAAAGTAAGCGATCATGACATAGCACTGGTTTGGTTTTCAGTTACTTTGAAATAGACTACTTTTAGTGTCACATCAAAGAAAGGCAGAAAGCACACATCTTCCATCTCCCAGTTTCTTAAATCTTTCTATTATTATTTTTTGTTTGAAGATTTGTGAGTTTCCTTTGTGTTCAATTGATTTTGCTTTTTGACAGGGTATTATTCTATAGACTTCGCTGGTCTGGAACTCATTCTGTAGCTCATCATGGCCTAGAAATCATAGAGATCGACACATTCTTACCCCAGAAGTGTTTGGTTAAAAGCTATGAGTCATTAATATTCATTTTATTATTAATGTTTTATAATGCTGTGGCTACATTAGAAGAATTTATGTCTGTGCTTTATTTTGTTTTTTGTTTTGGGGTATTTTTGGTTTAATTTTTTCTAGTATGATTATATTTTTTTTCTTTTAAGTAATTATTTCATTTACATTCCCTAGATTTACATTATCTTATTGCTCTATCTAGAACTTCAAGTACTGTATTGAATATATAGGAGGAGAGTGGGCAGCCTTGCCTTGTCCCTGATTTTAGTGGAATTACTTTAAGTTTCTCTCCATTTAGGTTGATGTTTGCTATTGGCTTTGTTAGTATTCTGTCTAAATTCCACCTCCACAGTTACCTGGCAACAGCCAGGTATGCTCCTCCCCACATTTACCTGGCAGCTACCATGTAGGCCTGGTCCACTATAAAAGGAGCTTCTTGCCCCCTCCTCTCTCTCTTAATCTCTTACTCTTAATCTCTTACTCTTAATATCTCACTCTCTTACTCTTACCCTCTTACCCTCTTGCTTCTCTGTCCCTTCCCCCCTTCTCTTTCTCTCTCTCCACATGGTCATGGCCGCCCTTTACTTCTCTTCCCTTCTCTTCATCTTCTTCCACCTTCTTCCCCCCACCTTTGCCCTATCTCCTGAATAAACCCCGGAATTCTGTGGTCTGGAGTGGTCTGTTTGCTGCCTTGGGACTTCTAACAGCTAACATTGGTGCCGTGACTCCGATACAAAAACTTCGGGAATTGCTCTGCTGCTGGCTGCCTCAGCCTCTGGCTGCTGTAACCAGGCAGGACCAATTCCACATGGCCTGCCTCTACCTCTGCTGCCACTGCCTCTAAGCCAAGTGGACTCCATCTCTGCTACCTGCCATCACTGACCGCCTGAATTTTCACCGCTGCTGCAGACTAACTATGGCTGTGGCCCACCACATGGTACTCTGCCACATGGGTTAGGCAGCCAGACAGGCCCACACAGACCTCACAGTTCTATTTGCCTGATACCAGACTGCATAAGCCTGCAAACACACACTGGCATATTGATTGGTAAGGAGATTCCAATTGGCGGGAGAGACCCTAGATGCCCAGATAAGGCCTGGCCAGCCTTCCCTGGGCTGAGAGGTGTTGGCATTTGACTGCCCCAGTCCATATGACTGGCATCCTAGATGAACTACTACTTAGGACATTGGCCTCTGGGTGACTCCCCCCCCCCTCGAAAGCAGTTTACATTCCCCCCCACCCCCCCGCCGAGCTCTTGCAGCTGCCGAAAATCTCTTGTCACATACACAGCTGCTTCTACTGGACCTGTTCCTTCTGACCTATCCTCAGATGGCTCATAGAGCTTGGACAGCAGGAAACAGCCAACTCTCCTAAGACCAGACAAACATCCCCCATACCCATTCTTCTAGGTTCCCCCTAGAGACACATTGCCCCCAATGCCAGCAGGAAGTAGCCAGATATCACAATGACCCTATTCCTGCTTCGCTGTCACCTCTTTCTAATTTTTCTTTTTTAATTAAACCAAAACAGGGGAATGTTAGTATTCTGTCTAAACTCCACCTCCACAGTTACCTGGTAACACCCAGGTATGCTCCTCCCCACAGTTACCTAGCAACAGCCAGGTAGGCCTGGTCCACTATAAAAGGGGCTGCTTGCCCCCCTCCTCTCTCTCTTAATCTCTTACTCTTAATCTCTTACCCTCTCTCTCCTACTCTCTTAATCTCTTTCTCTTACTCTCTTGCCTCTCTGTCCCCTCCCCCCTCTTCCTCTCTCTCCACGTGGTCAAGGCCGGCCTCTCTCTACATCTCTACTCCTCTACTTCTCTGTTTTTCTCTCTCTCTCTCTGTGCCTCTACTACCCTCCTGGTTCCCATCCCCATGCCCTCAATAAACTCTATTCTATACTATACCGATGTGTGACTGGTCCCTCATGGGAAGAGATGACCCTACATGGGCCGGCTGAGACATCCCCTTCCCATACCTCTACACACACCCACAGAACATACTCTCTTTATCTCTTTATCTTTTTATTAAACACTTCACTGGTGCCGTGACTCGGATATAGAAATCTGCAGGTTTGCATCAGACCAGCTACCAAAGGATATCCACACTGACTAGCCTAGCCTAAAACTGGTAAACTCCACCTTGGACGTCTGAAATAACAATTAACAGGTTTATTACTATATATTGTCCTTTTTGTCTAGTTTTTCTTTGATGAGAATGAAATACCCTTTTTCATCTATTTGATTACTTTTGGTTTAAAGCTTATTTAATTAGATTTTAGAATGGCTACTTCAACTTTTTTATTGAGTCTGTTTGCTTGGAAAACGTCTTCCAGTCCTTTACTCTGAGGTAGTGTTTATCTTTGTTGATGAGCAACATCAACATCTGTATGTAGCAGAATGATGGAGACTATTTACTTATCCAGCCTTTTATCCTGTGTCTTTTTATTAGAAAATTGTTGCCATCGATGTTGAGTGATATAAATGACCACTGATTATTAGTTCCTGTTATTTTTGTTGTTGGTGGTGATACTGTGTGTCTCTGTGTTTCTTTTCCTTTGGTTTGTCTGCAAAATAATTACTTTCTTGGGTTTTCTTGGGTGTAGCTTTCCTTCTTTTGTTAAAGTTTTCCTTCCAGTGTCCTCTGAAGAGGTGCAATAGTAAAAGGATATTGTTTAAATTTTATTTTATCTTAGAATACATTGGTTTCTCCATCTGTGGTTATTTAAAGTTTCACTGTGCTGGCATTTATGATCTCTTGGTGTCTGCAAGACAACTGTGCAGGATCTTCTGGCTTTTAGGTTCTCTGTTGAGAAATCAGGTATAATTCTGATAGATCTACCTTTATATTTTAGTTGGCCTTTTTCCCTTGAGACTTTTAATATTATTTCTTTGTTCTGTACATCTAGTGTTTTAGTTATTATGTGGCAGGAGAATTTTCTTTTCTGTTCTAATCTATTTCTGTGTTCTATAAGATTTGTGTACATTTATAGCTATCTCTTTTTTAGGTTAGGGAAGTTTTCTTCTATAATTTTGTTAAAGATAATTTCTGGCCCTGTGAACTGGGAATCTTCACTCCCTTCTATTCCTATTATTGTTAGACTTGGTCTTTTCAAAATGTTCCATATTTCCTGGGTATTTTGAGATAGAACCTTTCTACATTTGGCATTTTCTTTGACTGCTAAAGAAATTTCTTCTATTGTATATTCTACACCAAAGATTCTTTCTTCCATCTCATGTATTTTGTTTGTGATGATCTTGCATCTGTAATTCCTGTTCCCTTTCTTAGGTTTTTCATCTCCACAGTTGCCTTTATTTGTGTTTTCTTTATTGCATGTATTTCCATTTTTAGATGTTGAACTATATTATTATTTTTCTTTACCTATTTAGTTATATTTTCCTGTATTTCTTTGAGGGCTTTGTTTTGTCTTTCCTTTAAGGCCTTCTACCTGCTTGATTGTGTTTTTCTGTGTTTCTTTATAAAATTTTTAAATTTTGTATTTAAAATCCTCATTTTCATGGGGTGAAAATTAAGGTCAAATTTGTTCTTCAGGAGTGTTAGAATATCCAGAGCTTTTTGTAGTAAGAGAGCTGGGTTCTGTTAGTGCTATATTGCACTGGCTTCTTTTGACCTTGTTCTTGTGATTGCCTTTTGACATAGCCCTTCCTCTTCCATAGCATCATATTTTGTACTGACTTACTATATTATATATTACTATATATTTTAAGATTCTAACTCTTTTCAATGGTAATTGATAGTTTCCCCATGTGTTTTAATGTTTGCAAAGTTTGCATTTTATAATTTATATGTCTTACTCTAAAATATGTATATGTCTCACTCTAAAAATAAAATAACCTTGTTTATTTAACATATACTGCATGAAAGGATCTTGATTGCTTCTTTTTATAAAACAACAAATACATATGTACAGAAAATGTTTGTGAATGTACATGGCTCATTAACTTATTTGGATAGACACTATTCAGTGCTGTGCTGGGTCTTATGGTAGGAGTAAGTTTATATTTGTAAAAATTCTACACTAATTTCTCAAGTATTTGTTTCTTTTGTGTATTCATAAGCAATGAGGAGGAGCCTTGTTTGTGGCATGTACTAGACAACACTTGATGTTTTCAGACCTTCCGCTTTAGGGACTCTAAAATGGCTGTTGCAATAACATTACACTTAATTTGATATTTTCTGTTGGCATGCATGCTGACTAAATAATAAAATAAAAGAAGTAAGCACATGTGCTTATTTTTCATGCATGTACCATTTTGGGTAATATGTCCCAAGTCTCTTGTCCTTTTTAATCATGGGTTTGCTTTTCTATTAGAGTGGTTTACACTTTAAATATAAGACTCTGCAAACCTCTTCTCCCTAGTTGTGCATTTATTTATTTATTTATTTATTTATTATGTTCTTAATGTTTTTCACAGGCAAGATGTCATAAAGGTATTATGAGGCCAACCAGAGATTGCCTTACCTCGATCCATCCCACATGCAGCCACCCAACCCAGACACTATTGCTGATGCCAAAGTGTGCTTGCTGACAGGAGCCTGATATAACTGTCTCCTGAGAAGCTCTGCCAGAGCCTCACCAATACAGATGTGGATGCTCACAGCAACCATCAGACAGAGCACTTGAATCCTAATGGAGGAGTTAGGGGAAGGACTGAAGGAGTTGACAAGATTTGCAACCCCATAGGAAGAACAACAATATCAACCAACCAGATCCCCCAGAGCTCCCAGGAACTAAACCACCAATCAAAGAGTACACATGGAGGGACCCATGGTTCCAGCTGCATATGTAATAGAGAATGGCCTTATCTGGTATCAGTGGGAGGTGAGGACCTTGCTTCTGTGAATGCTTGATGCTACAATGTAGGTGAAGGTTAGGGCAGTGAGGCAGAATTAAGTAGGTGAGTATGTGAGCACCCTCATAGAACAAGGGGAAGGGGACGGGATGGGGGATTGCAGGGTGAAACCTGAAAAGGGGATAACATTTGAAATGTAAATAAATAAAATATCCAATAAATAAAATTGTACACAATAAAGAAGCATTTTGAAATTCAGAGCAGAAGAAAAAACTGAAATTTATTTTTTTCAGAAACGTGGCTTTTGTGCATATCTAAAATGTCATTGTGAAATTTAGGATAAGAGCATTTGCTCCAATGTTAACTCTGTAGACTTTATTGTCTTTTATAATTAGGTCTATGTATAACTTTGATGATTTTTAATGAAATGTGAAAGCTCAGCGCGCGCGCGCACACAAACACACAGTGTGTGTGTGAGAGAGAGAGAGAAAGAGAGAGAGAGAGCGAAATTAATTTTTCCTAAAATATATCTCTGATTTTATCAGCACAATTTATTGCAAAGAGTCACTGCTCCTCTATAGAAGCTAAGTTTCAATACTACTATGTATCTCTATCATTTATGACTTGTCTGTTATTGAAACAATATCCCACAGTTAATATTATAGTAACAACATATCTTAAAGTGATGCAAATGGCCATCTCAAGCATTCATATTTTATTGTCTATTTTCTATTTTTTAAATTTTCAAGGAGATTCAGAATTAATATTTTGATGTAGCTAAAATAACTTTCTTGGATTTTTATTAAATATATAGATCAAAAGTGTAAACACAGATTTACTAACATACTTCCCATTCTAGGAATAAAAGCTCTGTTTATTTTTCTCAATTTTTCATTAGTTTAATAATTTTTTTATAAGAAATAATGCACATGTTTTCCCAACTAGGCCACAATAAGTTCCTTTCTTTTGTTGATTTTGTTTCATTGTGTTAACACAGAACTCACAAAAGGAATAAGGAACAGGTTATTATGAAGAAAAAGTATGGATGAGCATGGCCAGAAATAAAACTTTGTCTTCCAAATAGTAACAATTTCAAAAGTTCTTATAATTAAAAACAAACAACAACAGCAACACACACACACTCACAAAGAGAGAGAGAGAGAGAGAGAGAGAGAGAGAGAGAGAGAGATGCTCCAGAAAAGAAAGAAAAGGAAATCAAAACACTCTTCAAATACCTAGATGCAAACATCCGTTACTTAGGTTGAAGGAAATTTTCTGTTACAGACCATACTTTGACCCTGAAAGGGGCCTTTCTTAGCCTCTTTCTTCAGTCTCTTCTGGTTTTCTTTTATTCCCTTCTTCTGTTTTATTATTGAAGAATACATGCATTTTCCCAGCACACTGTGTGATGTGAGCTGATTATTCTGTACATGCTCTTTGTCAAGGTTGAAGAAGAGGGATTCTTCCATTTGGAACATGAATAGCTGAAAAAGAAATCTCTCTCTCTCTCTCTCTCTCTCTCTCTCTCTCTCTCTCTTTCTCTTACCTTTTCACTTTCTATCTCCTACTCTTTAAGCAGTGCTGTGATCAAAACAAGGTCTTCCTCTGCTGGATACATGTCTCTGCCACTGAGATCTGTCCCTAACTCAGCTGAGCCTTTATCATAAGTGATTGTTGAACTCTTCCAATATTTTCTCTGTGTGTCAATTGATATGATTTTATTATCTCTCCTCTTTCATCTTTTTTTTCTCTGAGAGATTACAGTGCTTGATTTTCAAATATTGAGCAGGTCTTGGCCCTGGGGTAAATTTACCTTACTGATGCTGATTACTTCCTTTCACAGATTTCACAGGCCTGTACATTATTACATGCATGTTCATGAAAAATTTTGGGTTTTAGCTTTATTTTTCATCTTTTTAATGCCCTTGAATGGATTAGATTTTAGCTACCCACTTAAACAAAAGCATGGAGAATATCTTCACTCCACCCAAGTATTATTGAGGATTACAATCGATGATGGGTTTACAGGGTTAATTGGAGTCTTGGCAAGTCAGTAAATAGTCAATAGTTTTAATAAATTATTATAAATTATAGCACCGTCTAGTGACATGATTTATATTGCTACTAAATACTTCAATCAGCATGTTCTTAAGTTTGGCAGAAGAATGCAGTGTTTGGCATGGAGACAAAAATTACAATTCCAAAAACAGAAACAAGATCTCTATCAGGGACTTGTCATAGTACAATCCTAGTCTAGTCAATCCTAATAATCAATAAAAGAAAACATTGGCCCCATTTTGGCTAAACCAGAAGCATAAAAAATTATAGGACTAAGACTACCCATCAAACTAATCAAAGTAGACTTGCTCTCCTGTAAGACTTTCCAGACTTGACCCTTTTTGGCAGACTGCATAGTAAAAATCATAAATGGGACAACAACTTGTCCTGATCTATAAGGCTTGATCTGAAACTGAGTTAGCAAGTAAATGAAGAAATTACAGACATACAAATACTCTGCAAATATGGGGTCACATGAGCTGTGTGTGATGATGCAGTGATCCCATTACTGCCTACCTAGAACTTTAGCATGTTCGTTTCATACAGCTTGGAGGAGTTTGTGCAATGTGGAGGAGTTAAGTCTTGGTATGAGGTCTCTGTAGGGGAGCAGTCTTAAACTGTAAGCATTGGGGGAAAGAAGCTTCAGTTGCTGCGTTTTGAACGTATTAATCACTCATATTTCATCTGGAAAAAGACTGCTTTGGCAACATCAAACCTGTGGCAAAAAGCCCTTGTCAATTTGCTATGCATCCAGGCTCCTAGTTCTTTTCATAATAGGCATTTCTTGTATTGCTGTCACTGCCTTGCCAATGCCTGCAGTGTTCTCAGTAAACTACTTTTCCAAGTCTGATACGATTTTTTTTATTCTTTTAATGACCACAACTCTGACTGGTGAAAATTACTGAGGAGGCAGACAGACAGAAGTTCTCTTATTTTTCAATGGATGCTTATCTGTCATTAGTACCGCTTCTCATTGAAAATGGATTCAATACCAGATATTGTAGTGCACCCATAACTCTATCATTTGGGAAGCTGATATGAAAGCATGGCATATTACAAGTTATCCTGATTTAGAAGATGAAGACACTTTTAAAAAGAATCTTAAAGTGAAAATTAGAGAGAAGCAAAAAGTAAACAAAAGAAAACAAAGTCAGGGTGTAGAAATTACACCAAGCCCATCTGTGAAGGCTGCTGTGAATACTGGAATGCGGTACCCCTGTCACAGGCTCAGTATGCCTCATATAATATGGCATAGCCCTGCCACGGGGCCAGAATATCACATAGGACATGGAATTACCCTGCCACAGGCTCACCACACTGGAGGGTACATGGTATAGCCCTGTAATAAGCTCAGCATAGCAGAGGGGACATGGTAGTCTTACCATATAAAAGTAATGTGTTTCTTGTGTTCTTTGGTGAGGAACACAGAGGGGCTTTATGAGGTGACTTCCAATTTCAAGATTGTTTTCTTTTTTAAAATAATTTACTCTAACACAAGTCTTAGTTTCAGTGAGTACATGAGGTCTGTAGCAGGTAGAGGAGGAAGGTAGATTTGAGTCTAAAACAGCCTGATGTGCATAATTTTATATAACAGGGAGAGGATATAAAACTGAAGATTTTGTTTCTATGTTAGCTAAACTAGACAAGAAAGGATTAAAGTCCTTATCATAAAGAGCTAAATCTCTAGCTGTATTTTTCTATGCAATTATTTCATTTCCATAGAAAGTACTTTGTAGGCTTCATGCAAGCATAAATTGATTAGGACAGATGATAACTATGACGACTGAGATTATCCTGCTCCTTTTCTACCCTTTTTCTACTTTAAGGGGATAAGGAGATGAGTTAGTTACGATTAAACAAACAAAACCAGACGCTTTCCTTTCAGGAACTATAGTAATGTTACTATTGCCTATTTGCACACTGTTAGAAAAGATGCTGACTTTCAAAAAGACTCTTCCTCATAAAGTGCCTGGATTCCTGCCAGTCACAATCACTAGTGGCACACGTTATCCAGTTAGTAATATTGAATGATTCATCTTAGTTGTACTGATGCATTTTTATATTTTATAGGATATCTTTGCTAAAACCCAGCAATATATACTAGGATGAAAGAAAGACACATTTAGAAATATATGCAACATACATAAAAGTGAAGTTTGAAATTAAAATTTTAATTATTTTACATTCAACAAGACCTGAAAACTTAATGAGGATAAAGAATGCGAAACTTTGGTACAGGTTTGTTGCTGAAAAACAAAGAACATAAAAACAATAAGATAGTTTCACTCTTCATTTTCTAAATTTCACAGGTGGTCTTTGACATCAGTAGGTCATGGGTATTCCTTTTCCACATGTTGCATATCCATTGATCTTTCTTCCTTGACATTCAGTTCAGTGTTTTTGACTCTTTAAAAATTCTCATTTACCATACAGTCTCTCTCTGTGTGTGTCTCTGTCTCTCTCTCTGTCTCCCTCTCTTTCCCTCCCTCCTTGCTTCCTTCCTTGCTCCCTCCATCTCTCTCCATCACACTCACACATTATAAATATATATGTATGTATATATATATATATATATACATAATTTTATTTTTAAGTTTCTTCAGTTAGTACATTTAGTTAGTACATTTTGTTTTATTTCCTCTTGCATGTTTTTATTTTGTCATTCTATGACCTATCATACTTTCTCTTTCATTTTAAAAGCAATGCAAAATTGTTCTCCACATATGATACTCTACCAAGCTTTCTTGTGCATGGCATCTGTGAGCAGTAATTTATACAAAATTTATTCCTTACATTTTATATTTGTTTAAAAACAATGAGCATATGGGTTAAAAAGTAAGCTAAAATTAGAATATGTTTTCTTAAGTTTAAATGTGGTGTGTAATCTTAATGAGAGTTGAATATAAAGATTACAGCTTGTTTAAATTATTTTAATTATTTTAAAATTATCTGAAATAGGATGATACAAAACAGTGTCTATGTAACTTTTGAATGTATCATTCTAGATACTTTTTATAAACATTTAGAGTTAAAAAGCAGCTTTATTCTACCCAGAAATTCACAATTGATTTTGGAAACAGTAAATCATTACACCCATGCAAATATTGTAAGTTCTGACATTTAAACAGTCAACATGTATTGCTTATGTGTGTGAGAGGAATAGTGAAAACGAAGAGGCTCCTGCAACAGGAACACAGGAGCATAAACATATTGCTGAATACAATTATAGTAACATATATTCTGGCTTGGTTGCATCGTAATGGTAAAATTCCAAAGAAAAACTAGCACGTTTGGAAAGTGTAATTTCACAAATTCATGTTAACAGATTGAAAATATTTTGTATATTTTTAAGGAAAATACTCATATCATGGTATAGGCAGATAAACCTGGCAGAGCAGTAAGGGGATTGATGCCAGGCCACATGAGCCAAGCACAAAGTATCCAAACACATTTTTACTCTGTGGGTAATTAAAGGAGTGTTATGCTCAGAAGTGGGAGTTACAAGGTCATTCTGTTATGGCAGGAAGCTCACAATATCTTGTCTTTTGTATTGAAATCCTTGGCAACACCATTTTAGTAATCTTTTCCTCACCAGGAAATGGATGTACTTGTTAGATTCTCATTAAACTTGGTATATAATATCTCTAAGTATAGGATTTTTCTGTTCCTTTAGAAACATCAGCAGAAGAGATGGAAACAAGTATCCTGAGCTAAATGGTAAATTTTAGTTTCTGTCTTGAGACATTTTATTTTTGAAACGTTCTTTTGTGAACATGCAGGTGACAGAGCTTTAGAGAAAATGGAATGTATGGTGGTACCATCAATTCAGCCATAAAAGAGACATATGAGAAATGACCAGGCTGCGTTAGACTTAATTGGTCTATATACTTCTCCATTCCATTTTTAAAAAATATGTCATCACTGATAAGAACATTGAAATAAGCAGAAAGACAGTTAAGTTTCAAAGGGGATGGCAACTCCCGATCAATTTTATCTGGAGTAAACATTCAAGGGATTTTCTATAATAAAATATGTGTTGGGTAGATAAGGAATATATTAGTAATTGATAAGAGAAAAGAAGCAGTCTCCATCGAACAAATATTCTATAAAATAGCAACATCTTATGTTGAACCGAATAATACCTTCCAGTTGTTTTACAAGGCTGCATAGACTGTTTTGGAAACTACAAAGCTACTATAATGAGAAGTACTTACAGAAAGAAATTGATATTTAAGCAAACAAGCTGAAATAGCAAGTCTGTTTATAATACAAGCCCCCTTTCCGAATTCAAAGTTGATTGCCAAATTGAGGAAAACTTACCTGCTGCTTCAGACTTAGAGAAACAAGAAAGGGTCTAGAAGAAAACCAGTTTTTGTAGACTTTTATTGACATATGTGATATATATATGATCGATTTGTCTGAACCTACATCACATTGCTTAGGGAATATAATGAGTACTATATTAGATTTGAACTGGTGGTATATTTTATATAGTTTATATGGATTATATTGATCTTAATATTGGTAATGAATTATTTACTCATGGCACATTATAATAGTCAAAACATCAATAATAAAAATTCATAAGTTCCAAAAGGGAGTTCCAAAAGTAATAGATAGATTAAGCAATGAAGAAACATTATTTATCAGGGAATCTTATAAATATGTAAAGAGCACTGAAAATCATTCTAATAAGCAGTTGGCTCTTGTGAGTGTTGTACTCATGGTGGCAATGAAGAGAAGAAATGGAAGGTGGGATTGGTTATGTGTGAAAGTGAAAATAACTGCCTCCAAAACTGAAGAAAGTCAAAGGAAATTTCCTTGCTCTTAGATATTTTGACACACAAAGTAGAGTTAGAATAAGTTTATAAAGGAAAACATACTAGACATGATATATTAAAATAAACTGATAACTATACAATTTTAGAAAATTTTCTAATGGACTTGAATAACCTGTTTTCTTATAGAACCCAAGACCACTAGACCAGGGGTAGCATCATCCACAATGGGCTGGGACCTCCTCAGACAATTTCTAATTAAGAGAATGTCCTATAGGTATGCCTGCAGACTAATCTTTTGAAGGCATTTTTTCTCAGATAATATTCCCTCCTCTCAAATCACTTCACTTGTGTCAAGTTTATATAAAACTAGGTAGTACATGAATAAACAACTAAATGAAATTTAAGAGAGCGAGAAACTGATTAAAGACTAAGAAAACTGAAATGGTCAAATGAAGTAAAGAAGAAAATACCCAATATGAAAACTTAATCATAAAGAAAAAGAAATACTGAAGATAGCTCCAACTGAAAGGAAACCTGATGGTATTTTTTTAAATTAGTGTTTAATAAAAAACAAACAACAAGCAAAACAACCAACTAACCAATAAAACAAATGAACAAACAAATAAAAACCCAAACAACCCTCAGTTGAAGGCTTTTCTAATAGAAAGGATTATGTGGAAGACAGCATTATCAAGGCCTGAACACAATAAAGAACAAGTGAATCATTAAAAAAAATAAGTTTTAAAAACTCATAAATAGACTATGCTTGAACTCATAGAAGAAGAGATTTCAGTTAAAGCCATAGAATATATATCCTGTACTATAAAAAAAGAAAATAACAACAGTTTAGATAAAAAACAAATCTTAGAGAGAAGCAGGGGAGATGGGTGCTATATCTGCTGAGGAAAAACTGAGTTTGATAAACACTAGGAGGAGCTTCTTTTTAAAAAAATTTTATTGGTTATTTTATTTATTTATGTTTCAAATGTTATCCACCTTCATGGTTTTCCATCCACAAACCTCCTATCACATTCCCCTCTTCTGCTTCTATAGAAGTGTTGCTTCCAATACCCTCACTCCCAATTCACTACACTAGCATTCCCCTATATTGGAGTATCAAGCCTTCATAAAACCAAGGGCCTCCCCTCTCATTGATGCCAGAAAAGTTCATCCTGTTTTACAAATGCAGCTGGAGCCATGGGTCCCTCCATGTATAGTTTTTGGTTGGTAGTTTAGGCCCAGGGAGCTCTGAGAGTTCTGATTGGTTGATATTGTTGTTCTTCCTATGGGGTTGCAAACCCCTTCAACTCTTCTGTCCTTCTAACTTCTCCATTAGGTTCGCTATGCTCAACCTGATGGTTGGCTGCAAGCATCTGCATCTGTATTTGTCAGGTTTTGGCACAGCACCTTTTCAGGTTCTCCTGTCAGCAAGTACTTCTTGAGTGTCTGGGTTTGGTGGCTGCATATGGAATGGATCTCCAGGTGGGGCAGTCTCTGGATGGCCTTTCCTTCAGTCTCTGATTTACTCTTTGACCCTCTATTTCCATTACAAAGAAACAATTCTGGGTTAATGTTTTTGAGATAGGTTTGTGGCTACATCCCTCTACAAGGAGCTGGGCCTCACCCTTGGATATGGTCTGTACAGGTTCTCTTTCCCCTTTCTTGAATATTTCAGCTAATGTCATCCCCATTGTGGCCTGGAACCCTCCTGCTTTATTGGCATCTGAGACCTTCTGGTGGCTACCCTCAGTTTCCCATCCCCCATTGCTACATACCTCTGTCCAATTTCCTGACCCTCTGTACATCTACCTACCTCCCTCTACTCTCTTCCTCTCAAGTCTAATACACTCTCTACATCCTATGATTATTTTGTTCCCTCTTCTAGGTAATACTGAAGCATCCACACTTTGGTCTTCCTTCTTCATAAAGATATGGTCTGGGAATTAATATGGTGGGTATTCTCAGCTTTTTCACACCATATGAAGCTCAAGAAGAAGGAAGAGCATCATTTTTTTAAAATGGTATGACACTGGTAGGTCTACAAGACAACACAACTACAAGGCAGTCAGATGCTCAAGAGAAGTTGAACAACACAAATAGGCGTCAATAAATTAAAAAATAAAAACATAAATTTGAGTCAGTGGAAATGTGAGAGAAACATAGCAAGAGTTGGAAGTGGATATTATCAAATATATTGTCTGAAATTCTTAAGGAATCAATACATATTTAATAGAAAAAATACCTTGATAATTATTTTAGTTTAGCTTTAAAGAATAAACATAAAACAACAAAACAGAAACAAGAAAGAGTGTTTATATAGATATGTACACATCTACAAATACACTGATAAATTCAGATTAGGACTTTCTGACAGAGTAAATACATTTGTTCTTAATCTTTACACTTTTTAATATATATTTGTATAAACAAATATGTACATATTTATACCGTACATAGTAGCAAATATCATGATAGAGGACATTGTTCACCATGAATAGTCTCTGTAAAATGTTTATGACTAGAAAAAAGTCAACAACATAGAAAAAAAGCATTCCTGAGTCATATAAATCATAATTACAGGCCAAGAATTTTGTTTCTTCACTCTGTGAAATCTTATGAATGTTTGGTTTACCTGGGCTCCATTCTTGTGTGGTCAAGGAAAGCCACTGCTTTACCTTCTTTGGTCAGTAGCTAGTGTGACTCTTTTGCCTTACTCCAGAGGTATGTGTTCAAAGTCAGTCTTACCACAATACTTTAGTGTTATTAGGTGCTAAATTAGAGAATAAGAGTCTAATATTAGACATTCTGTTCTAATTCACCATTTATATTAATACCACAAATATAAGGTTTTGTTTAGTTGTCAAAGGAGACAAGCTTTGGTATTTCAAAGTACAAATGATTCAACTTCTTAGCATTTGATCATCTCTTAAACCTAATTTTAATAATAGTAATAGTCAGCTGACAATAGTTATGCTTTTTAGATCATGAACAATCTTCTAACTTGCTTTAGAACCAGTCAGAGACCTGGCTTAAGAATGAGTTTATATTACCTATTCAATGTACAGGCTGCATCCCCACAGAAAGACATTTTATATTCATGTACATACTTATGTCAAATAAGTTTAATATAATGAAAATGTGGAGCCGGTATTTTTAGTGGGATTTTCAGAATCCTCAGTAAAATCAGTTCAGGATACTTGTTTGACAAGGATGTATTATCCATGCTGATTTCCCAGCTGCTTTTCAGAGCTTTAATATGATAGTAAACTTAATAACTCTGAAAAAGGAAGATTGTTATGCTTTACCTTGGATTTCAGAATTTGTATAGGACTACTTTTAAAATATAATTTCTATTATTTGAGAAGGATTCAAATGGAAATAAATACCTGCTTTGTACAATGACCTCTCTAAAACTGACAGTCTCTAATACCTTACACAGCATCTTATCTGATTGTATAACTGATTTAAATAGATTTAGATAAATAGGGTCAATGCCAAGAAAAATATCATTAGAAAGAAATTATTGATGTATATGACAAAAGTATAGTAGAACCACATATGTAAGACACAAAGCTATTCTTCTCTTGAAGATAACAGCAAAATTAGGATGTGTCTGGATTTTCCAACAAAGTTTCATATCCTACAATAATAGTCAAATTCATGGTATTAGATTATGAAAAGACACACTAAAAATGGTTTCAATATGAACAAAATGCTCTAAGAAATATACTGAAGAGCATAAAAAGACATATTTACATGGTAAATAATGCCTGCAATAAACTCGTTAGAGGCCTTAGATATCAAATTTACAGGAGATTCATAAACTACAGCAATAGAAAAATAAAGACACTTACAAAAATGGGCAAAAGATTGTAGCATAATTCTTGAACAAAGATACATAGTCATAAAATAAGACTAATCACTTCATGTTATGAAGAAATTGATAACCAAATAATAGTCATATTGCTGCACACTAAAACAGTTTCGATGTAATATACAGATTTCTCCAAAATGTCAGCAAGGAACTAAAGGTGCAGATATTCTCATCCATTGTTTGTTAAAACATAATAAGGTAAATCATTATATAACAAACCTGGAATTATATAGAGCAGTGCTTTAAATATCTAAACAGCTTTACATTATGACATAGCAATGCAGCTATAGAAATTACAAAATGACTTAAACATATCTGTTCTAACAAAAATATGATGTATTCTTCATGATTCCAATTATGAGCAGCCAAAATATTACTAGCTGAGTGAACAGATCAACATCCTATTTTATATCCATATAATGAGGTATTATCTACCAATATAACAATAATTATCAAATAATAAAAATGAAAAAAATTTCAAAGAACATTTTTACTAAAATATCAAGTTTCCTAGGATTCTGCACTAAATCCTAAATTCTGGCCCTGGGCTTTTTTTTTTTCTTTGGAGGTTTCTAATGATTTCTTTTATTTACTTATATGATATGGGCCTATTTAAATGGTTTACCTGCTCTTGATTTAACTTTGGTATGTGGTATCTGTCTAGAAAACCACCTACTTAATTTAGATTTTCCCATTTTGCTGAGAATATATTTTTGTAGTAGGAGCTGATGATTTTTTAAATTTCCTCTGTTTCTGTCATTATGTCTACCTTTTCATTTTTAATTTTGTTACTTTGAATATTGTCTCTGGGAAGTTTAGTTAGTTTGTCTAGAGACTTATCTTATTGATTCTCTCCAAGAACCATCTTTTGGGTTTGTTGATTCTGTGTATTCTCCTTGTTTTTATTTGGTTGATTTTGGCTCTGCATTTGACTATTTCCTGCCAGTCTACTCCTCTTGAGTGAGTTTGCTTCTTTTTGTTCTAGAGTGCTCAGGTGTGCTATTAAGTTGCTAGTGTAAAATCTTTCCAATTTCTTTACCAGGGCACTTAGTGCTATGAATTTTCCTTTTAGCACTGTTTTTAGTGTGCCCCATAAGTTTGGATATGGTATGCCAAGATTTTCATTAAATTCCAGGAAGTCTTCAATTTCTTTATTTTCTTACTGACCAAGTTACTATTGAGGTGAGAGTTGTTCAGTTTCCACATGTATGTGGGCTTTCTGTTGTTTTTGCTGTTATTGAAGACTAGCCTTAGGCAATAGTACTCTGATAGGATGCATGGGTTTATTTCATCTATATGCATCCTCAGGGGAGGCTCCAAGGCCTGACACTATTACTGAGGCTGTGGAGCACTCACAGAAAGGGATCTATCATGACTGCCCACTAAAAGACCCAACAAGAAGCTGAAAGAGTCAGATGCAAATATTTGCACCCAACCAATGGACAAAAGCTGCTGATTCCTGTGGTTGAATTAGAGAAAAGCTGGAAGAAGCTGAGGAAGATGACTCTGTAGAAGAGCCAGCAGTTTTAATTAACCTGGACCCCAAGATATCTCAGACACTGGATCACCAACCAATCAGCATACACCAGCTGATATGAGGCTCCTAATATATATAGCAGAGGACTGTCGAGTCTGTGTTCAGTCAGAGAAGATATACCTAATCCTTAAGAGACAGGAGTTCCCAGGGAGTTTAGAGGTCTGGTGGGGTGGGGAAGGTGGGGACATCCTCCTGGAGATAGGCGGCCTGGGAGAAGGTATGAGATATGGAACAATCGGATGTTGGAACAGGAAGGGAATAAAACCTGGAATATTAAAAAAAGAATAAAAGAATAAAAAATATCAAGTCCGCAAATACTGGGTAGTTTATGATTCCATAAAGCTCTATAGAAAATATACCACTATAGATATAAGTGGAAGATAAGGGTTATAAAGGACATAAAGAAGGGAGAGATGGGTAAGCATAGCAGAATAGTAGGGATTGCTAGGGTAGAAGACTTCTCAAGCAGACAATTTTCAGTAAAGATTATTGTGGAGTTTTTAAAAATTGTTTTCATAAATTGAGGCTATTAAAGACTATAGCCCTTAAAAATAATGGTTAGTTTATGGATAATAACATATTACCATGATAAGGAATATTAACAGTTGATAACATTTTGGGTGAAAGAAAAGTCAAAGTAAGAGAATCTTCTGGAAAACTAAAATTGTTTTAAAACTAAAGTATATGTTAAAAGAAAATGAAAATAAATAACTCAAGTAATGGCATGATTATCCCATTCCTGAAGGTCAAGCAATGGCCAAAGTCCATAGCCTTACACTGCTTCCTGCTTTATTGTATTTAATAGGTGTGTACCATAGTTAATCATGCTTGTTCCCTTGTCTGCTAATGGTTTCCACTTAACAGTGTTTTAGAGCAAAGATCAGAAGATGCTGTCAGGAATCATTTATAATTTTAGAGACAGATAAGATTATTCTGTGAATAATTTTACTTCTAGAGTCCCCCATCTTCTTCTCTATTACAAAGAACCATTATCCAAATCTGGAAAAGAGACATTATGATGATATAAATGAGACTAGCTTATAATAAGCTCACATGTTTGAATACTTGAACTCTAGTGAGTAGAAATCTTTGGAGAGAATTAGAAGGCATGGCCTTGTTGGAGGAGATGTGTGTTTAGGGATGAACTTTAAAGTTTCAAAAGTTCGTGGCATTCCTGGTAGGTTCTCTTTGTCTTAGTCTTGTGGACCAAGATGTGAGTTTCCACTTATTGCTCTGGCATGTGGTCTGCATGTAAGGATTTTAACCTTCTCAAACTCTAAGCTCTAGATAACCTTATTATTTTACAAGTTGTCTTGATCATGGTGTCTTATCACAGAGAAAGAAAAGTAGCTAAGAGAAGAATTTATTGGAGGACTTTTTATTCCATAGCAGATATTCTGTCTTGCTCTAAACCCCAGAAATTTTTAGAATTACTGATTTTGTTTCTATACTTTCATATGGTGTCTGGATTGTTAAAACGGTATAGAAATATAAAGTAATTGTTTGCTTCCAAAATGTGATATATATATATATATATATATATATATATATATATATATGTGTGTGTGTGTGTGTGTTGTATATGTGTGTCTACACTGCATTTATTAATATTAAAAGTAAAACTGATCCATATTGTATACATACATTTTATTATTATCACTCAGAATATATTTTAACTATTTCTTTTAAGTTAGCATAGTGAATGTGAATTATGTGTAGGACTGAGGATGCATGTTTTACATTATACATGTGGAGAATTTGCCAGAGATGGATGTTCCTTATGCATTAAACTCAGGCTTGTGAACCAAGTGCTTTTACATACTCAGCCATCATACTAGTCCCAGAATATTTATTTTAGTAGATATTATTAGTAGTTATTCTGAATATCCAGCCAGCATTTAATTTGAAATTTATTTATAGATTAATTTCCTGAGATCTGACATTTCAAAATGATAAGTGGAATAGTTCTTCATGTATTAATTTTAACTTCCTTTTCCATTACAGAAGTTGTAAAGCTTCCTCTGTGAATTCTATGAATATTCTTAGCTCATAAATTCCTAGGCATATTATAATTCTATCTCTTCTCTAAAGGGTATCATATGTCTGTTAGTTAAAATTACCAGTATACAAAAATTTTAGTACTTAAACCAATAGATATCTCTGTGCCCTGATATTTTTACTTCTCCTGGCTGTCTGTTGTTTCTGCTGTATTTTTTTTTTACTTAGATATAAGTTGTTTTAGCTATACTTCTTTCCTGTAGCATATTCAGCCTTTGTTTATTCAACAAATATGTTCTAGAAAATGTAGTAATATATTATTTAGATGAAAATTACATTATTTCTTAATCTAAAGATACTACCTCCAATATTTTTCTAAAAGCCTGTGAGCTTGTTTGTTTTGGATTAATTAGAATGATTTACAAATTGTGGTCTATCTAATAAAACAATGGCTGCTTATGAATAGAAGTTCCAAGAAACCAGTAGTTCAGTCCATGAGGATAAATATCTCAGCTTGTTTTCAGTACACATCAGATCCTGAAGAATGGGTCTCTATTACAAGTGAAGCAATGAGCTTGCTATTAATGGTGATAAAAAGCAGGCAAAGATCTAGTTATCTGCTCTCATATGACATTTTGTTTAAAGTTATTCATAAACAAAAATAAATTTAACATTTATATTTTTTGGTATACTAAGGTAACAAGATGGTTTCTTAAGCACTAGTTTTAGTTACTGTAAAATATTTCACTTTAAATAATAAACTTCAGGAATAGGCATGATGGTTCAGCAGTTGTAACATGTACTGTTCTTGAAGAGGATCTGAATATTATTGTGACTATCATGTCACACAGCTCATAACCACCTTTAAATCTTATTTCAAGGGAATACTGTCACTTTTCTTCCTGAAAAACCTGTTTTTATGTGTGTATACTCCCACAGATATCCCCAAAATCACAAAATTAAAAATAAATCTTTATGAAACAAAATAACAATTGTGCTTCCCTCATTAAAAAATCTTGGAATTCCTAAAGTACATTTTAGTTTATTATGAAAATCTGCTATCATATTTGACTATTTATATGCTTTGTAACTATAATTATATGTTCAATGATAATTATTATTTCATCATAACCTCCATTTTATATTTGAATAGAAAATAAATTTGTATTCATGGTTCTTTATCACATTATTTTATGTAAAACATAGGGATTCATTATTTTTCTAACTAAAAATACATTTCTGAAGTCTTTAAGGTTAAGAAGTCTATAATATTTCAATTTATTTAATCAATTAATTAATTTAATGTCCTCATTTTGGTCCCAATATGTTTGTTTCATAAATTTATGAAACCAATTATATCTAGATTTCCAAACTCACTATTATTTAATTGTTGATATTTTTGTTAATATTGACATTCTATGGCTGTATATTTTTTCATTCAATAGTTCATTTCTATTTTCTACCAACACTTTTCTCCGTCAGTCTTGTAACTCTTTTTACATCTCTCTCATTTAAATTTCTCAATTTTTAAAGTAGTGTTGTTAGTAAGGAAGTAGATCAGCTACAACCCTTACAAATAGAGATCTTCACTGTTTCTTAAATACAAATAATATTCAGTTCAGACATTCTCTACCTAGATTAATTTCTAAGAAAAATAGTAACACATATGCACAGGAATGTCTATAACAGTTTTTGTCTTAAAATCCAAATGCCATTTAGCTAGAAAATATATAAACAAAAATGTTTGGTTCATACAACTGAATATGGCTTACCAGTTTTTTGTAAAGTGGGCATAACAGTACATTTCTATATTGCAAACACTTTGGTAGGAGAATCTGCAGCTCAAGACTATTTCTCATAGGTAAGCAGGCTAGGCCCATGAATCCTGATTCAAATAAAAATAAAATCAAAACAAAAAACCATAAAAAGTCCCTCCCCCAAAACCAAACCAAAACTAAAATGTTAAAGAATGATGTAGATGATCTCATAGTCATTAAGAACACTGACAGAAGCCAACCATGAATTTTTTATATAGAATTTTAGAAGATGTCACAAATATATACTGAAAGAGCATGCCTGAGATGTTTTTAGGATAAAGTTTGGAGTGATTGACAGCATATCAGCTTAACATGGATTCAGAAGTGGCAAAAATGTACTCCCTTTTCTTTCTTTTTTTTTTTTTTAAAGCAAATAGTTAATTGCACCTGGCTTACAGTTTCAGAGATTTAATCCATTTTCATCATAGAAAAAAGCATGGCAGGCAGGCAAGAAGACATGAAGCTGGCAAAGAAGCTGAGAGTTCTGCTTCTTAATCTGAAGGCAGCCAGGAAGAGACTGTCTTCCAGGCGCCAACAGGAGGGTCCATTCAGCACTTGGTGGAACTTTAAAGCCCACCCCCACAGTGATGCACTTCCTCCAACAAGGCCACATCTCATAATAGTGCCACTCCCTGAGCCAAGCATATTTATACTACCACATTTCACTTCCTGGCCCCTTTATGCTTGCTCAAACACATGAATGTACGGGGACCATATTTTAAAATAGCATAATTCAAAATGCATGAGGTTCAAATTAAAAACTCCCTATCATCTATAGCATTCTCAAAATGCACAATTCTTTCTGTTTAGCTGGTTTAATTCCCTGAAAGCAGTTTTCCTGAGCAGGTATCCCACAGCTCTGGAATCTCAAAATATTAAAATTTCAAAGGTAACTTCAATATTACATCTTCTTGTTCCAGTATCTGGGATCCATACATGATCATCTGAGCTCCTCAAAAGAGACTGGGTTACTTCACCAGCTCTTTCATCTATAGCACTCCAGGTTCTGGCTGACTCCACTTTACTGCTGCTGCTGCTGCTGATGTTCTTTCTGTTCATCCCATGGGACTGACATATTCAATATATTGGGTTCTTCTGCGACAAATAGACTTCACTGTGTTCCTCTCATATACTCCCTTCATGGTGCGAAGCCTTAGCAGCTCTGCATGACAGATTCTCCCTTTTCTTTCTTAACAGTTAATTCATACACTTGCTTGTTTAATAGCTTGCTCTAAAGATAGGTTTTAATAAATATTTATCTTATAATTATCTTAATATTAACACATTGACTTTTTTACATTTTTTAGATATACACTTTACATCCCCTACAGTGCACCACCCCCTGTCTTCCCACATTGCCTTTTAAGATGAATGTTTTTAATGGTGATCTCAATATTTATATTATTTTCTCTTGTTTATAGATGATCCATTCTTTTTTTATGGTGAGTGATTATTTGTTGTACATATATAAGTCAATATTTTGCTACTGTGATAACATTTCTGAAGCAATAGTTAACAAGACCCAAATTCTATACAAGTTATTGAATTTATACACAGTTGGGATTGATATTCAAAATGGAAGTCATGAAGGTTCACAGTAATTTTTATACATTCAGTTCAAATATATTGTATGAATTTATTTATAACAAAATATCTACAACAGGGTTAGAAATAGCACAGAGGATTAGCTTTATATCTTCTTTCCTACATAGTTTTATCACTTTCTTTTTAAAAATAGTTACTGTAATTATTCATTTACTTTACATCCTGATCAGAGCTTTCCCACCCTCCTGTCTTTCTAGTCCCTTCCTCTCACCTGCCTTTTCCCTGTGCTCCCATTACTTTTTCTCAGAGAAAAGGTGACCTCTGATGGATATCTACCCTCTCCCTTGTATATCAAGTTGTAGTAAGATTAGGCACATCCATATTAATCTATTGAGGCTAGACAAGGCCATCCAGTTAGGAGAAAGGGATCCAAAGGCATGTAGCATAGTGAGAGATAGCCATTGCTCCTACTGTTAGATGTCCCATAGAGGACCAAGTTATACATATGTTATATATGTGTTTGTTGTCTAAGTCCATCTCATAAGTGTTCTCTGCTTGATGGTGCAGTCTTTGCAATCTCCTATGGGCCCGTGTTTCAAATGATTCTGGAGGTTTTCCAGTGGTGTCCTTGACCTTTCTAGGTCTTTTATTTCTTTCTCTCCCTCTTCCACAAAATTCATGAACTCCACATAATGTTTAACTTTGGATCTTTGAATTATTTTTCATAAGGTGATGGGTGATGCCACTCAGATGACACATATGCTAGTCGCCTGTCAGCATGTATAGCAGAAATTAATAGTGTCAGGTGTGGGCTCTTTCTCACAGCACTGAACTTTAATTGGACCAGTCATTGGTTGCCCATTCCTTTACATTCTGCCCTTTCTTTATTCCTGCAACTCTTATAGGTAGGAAAAATTGTGGGTAGAAGGTCTTGTTGTTGGGTTAGTATCCCCATCCCTCCATTGGAAGTCTTTTGTGGTTACAGGAGATAAACCTTTGATGTTCCCTATTTCATATCCCCTATTGTAAGACATCAAATCTAGGTACATCCTCATAGATTCCTGGAAGTTTCTATATTTAAAGAATATTGATTTGTTCTAGAAATGGTTCTTCACTGATTTCAGTTCTTTTATTTTTTAGAGTTTCTTTCTCCTGATATTCTCCTAATACCTGATCCCTTCTATTCTCCCCAAACACTCTCTAAGCCAGATCCCTCCTTTTTCTATCAACCATAGATGCCTATTTTATTTCCCATTTTTAGTGATACTCAAGCATTCTTGATTCTTGTTTAGCTACTTTGGGTATGCGGATTGTAGCATGGTTATGCCACACTTTATGGCTACTATCCACTTATAAGTGAGTACATACCATGTGTGTATTTATGGGTCTGGGTTAGTCACCCAGGTGATCTTTTCTAGTTCCACTCATTTGCCTGCAAATTTCATGATATCATCATTTTTAATAACTGAGTAGTATTCCATTATGTAGATTACTAGATTTTCTTTATCCATTCTTCTGTTGAGGGACATCCAGGTTGTTTCCAGTTTCTGGCTATTACAAATAATGCTTCTATGAACATAGTTGAGAAAGTGTCTTGTGATAAGATGGAACATCTTTTGGACATATGCCCAGAAGTTGTACTGGGTTTTGAGGTAATTTTTTTTTTGAATTTTCTGAAGAACTGCCAAATTGATTTCCAAAGTGGTTGTACAAGTTTACAATACCACCAGCAATAGAAGAGTGTTCTTGCTCCACATCCTTGCGAGCATGATCTGTCACTTGAGTATTTGATGTTAGCCATTCTGATGGGCATAAAATAAAAACTTAGGGTCATTTTGATTTGTACTTCCCTAAGAATGTTGAAATCTTTTTAGTGTTTCTCAGTGATTAAAGATTCCTTTCTTGAGAGTTTTCTGTTTAGTTCTGCACCCCGTTTTCCATTGGTTTGTTTGGTTTGTCACTGTCTAATTTTTTGAGGTGTTTATTTATTTTGGATATCAGCCCTCTGTCTGATGTAGGGATGGGGAAGACCTTTTCCCATTCTGTTGGCTGTTATTTGTCCTTTGACAGCATCCTTTGCCCCACAGAAACTTTTCAGTTTCATGAGTTCCTGCTTATTATTAATCTTAGTGCTTGAGATGTTGGTGCTATGTTCAGGAAGTCATCTCCATTATTTCCTTAACTCAGTTTTCTTCTTTAATATTTATTCAAAGTATAAAAATAATATGACTGAAGCATACATTTTGAGAAATGTGGTATATGTCACAGCTACTCACAATAATACAATATGATTTCATGTGATTATTTTATTTTTCCACATACAGAGTAGGATTATTTACTATATATTTAGAGTATATTATAAAAGTTTAACAAATTTAACAGGCACATATTATCATTTGCTTAGATCATCTTGTCCACAAGTATCTTAGACAATCAAAGCTACATATCAATCTTAATTTGCTGTAGGTTGTGGGGAGTGGAACTCAAGATGGCACCTGGCTGGGTGCCAGACGCCCCTGGCATGTTGGCTCACCATTTCAGGAAGCCTGGGTGGCATGTAGGCTAGGCTTTACTGCACATGCATTCTGCTCGTTCATTGTTATGTAAGTTCGGGCCATGTGACATATGTGCTCAGCACCAATCAAGAATGACCGCATGGCAGGTTCTGATTGGAGAGGACACAGACATTTAAGGGCTGGGAGCTAGAGCTCGGGAGCTTTTGTGGTAATTCAAGGTTCATGAATAAACCCTGTTGGGAAGAAGATCCCATGTCCGGTGTCTTCTGTCTGCTGGTCGGTTCGGGAGGCAACAGTAGGTCAATGAAAAGTTGCATTTTTAACCTTCACTAGGTCTACAGTTTTCAACTCTCAGTCTGAGGGTAACAGTGGGAAAGAAAGCTCCAGAGATATGCATCAAATCTGAGCCTAAGAAAAACTTGGTAAGTTATGAATTTCTCTCATTGTATATACCAAAGAAGTATAAAGGGATTAAGTATTCAGGTATAGGATTTTCCTTAATTTTACATAACTCTGCAATTCATTCAATGATACTTAAACATTCAAATCAAAGTTAACTCATTATATGACTATCAATATTTTTACATTATCTGTAGTTCATAAATATGCAGAAAGATATAAAATGGCAGTAATTAATAATATTCTTTTATACTTCTTTTCCTTTAAAGCCATGATTATTTGTTTGTGCTACTGGAGGTTTAACACTAACTCAAGTTCTTGCATACACTAAGCTCACATTTTTCTCCTGATATACAGCAAATGAATCTCAACTGATTTTAGGAGTCATATTACCTTCTCAGAATGATTTAAATGTGATGCCTTTACTGAGATATTAGTCTTTTAAGTCTTTTACTTTAAAATAAATTCCTATCAGTAAAAAATGTGTTAAACATTCTTAAAATATTTAAAGGATTCAAGGTATATTAGAACAATACATCTAAGTTATTTTAATCTACTTATAAGCACCATGGTATGATTTCCAAACCAGGGATGTAAGTTGGGATAGTAATTGTAATCTCAGTAAAATGCATTTCCACATTATTTTAACAGATTTATTATAGTTTATTGTATGTTTAATGTCTTAATCACTTAAATCAAAACCTACTATCAAAAACTATTTGCTAATTTTAAATTATTGATTGTTTTTATAATAAAGTATGTTTACATATCTATTTATTTAAGGCAACCATCATGATCTATATTTTTTAATCACTATATTGCCTGGTAATTCAGCTTTATGCTGTCCTTGTCAATGTCAAGTATACTACTATGCTTTTTAAACTATGGTTTTATGTGTGGTTTTGACTCTGTGACTAGCAGTTCCATTGTAAAAGTTGTTATATGTCCCTTTCTTTAGGCCCTGGGTTTGAGGTTCTAAATGCTTGACTCAAGCTTTTTGTTATAAATATCTCCTCAGGAGCTTGAGCTCAGAATTAATTGAAAATTATATCAGCTCATCCTGACACCAACATGGGCATGATAATCTCCAAAGAAGACTTCAAGGTTAATGGGTGCACTAGGGGTATAAACAGTGCTGAAAATAGAGGAAAGACAAGGACAGATAGAGCCCCCAAATGGCACAGCAATTTTCCTAATTTGGAAAGGAACTCTGCTATGGCTTGAGAGGGAAAGGTTTTATTTTTAGATTTACAAAACTTGTTTTTTTAAATAAAAATCATCATTAATCCTGAAATATATAATATTGCCACTTCTTCAATATTTATTTTACTGTCTTCATAATCAATATAAATTATATATATGTATATATATACATATATACATATATATTTATATATATGTATATATATACATACATATACATATATATTTATATGTATTTGCTAGTCTAGATTTCATGCTGAAAATGCATATACTGATACTTTTTTAAAACATTTTTAAGCATAAGTGACAATGACATAAAAGTCAATATTTAATAAAATATATGGAATTAGACCAAAATTTCTTAGAAAATAATAGTGAAATTGGAGCAAAATTGTCCATATTAATATTGAAGAGGAAAGTTTCTAAGATAAGGAAAGTGGGCAGACAGAATACAGAAAGACTGATCATCTTTAATTAAGTATTAAAATATGCTTATGTTTTCATTGGTATCACAAAGTGAGAAGTAAAATATCAATAATAGTGTGAGACATTATTATTAACATCACTTTGTGTTTCTATGATGTCATAAAATTACAAGCAAGTTACTGTTATTAATTACTAATGTCTATATCCATAAAAATATATTCTGAGAAGTTTGATTAATAAAATGTTGTACAAAATTGATTTGCTGAGGGATTACAAACGTCACACACTTCCAAAATAGTCAAAGGATAATGACTGGTTAAAGATTCAGTACTCAGTCTTAAATGCTATGTATATGGTTTCTCTTCTAAGTCTCAGAGAACATCATAGAATAAGAGGAAAGAAAGAGAGCAAGAAAATAGAAAGGATGTTTGTGAAATGCTGCTTAACAGGCATAATATGACCATGAGATTCATTAAACTACCACAGATATGCTTGCCTGTATGGGGTCAGCACAACTCCTAGCCTGCAAAGATTCTGTAAAATATTGGGTACAAAAGGCTCCACAGAGAGAAGCTTATTATCAAAAAATGACATAAAAATGATGAACATCTAGGCTGTTTCTACTCCCTGGTTATTATGAAAAATTAAAAGGAACATGGATCACCATAGGTCTATGAAGTAAGATATAGAATATTTGGGTAATTTAACCAGAAATGATGAGGCTGGATCCATGTGGTACACCAATTTTATACTTTTTAGAAATGTCGAAGTGATTTCTAGAGTAACTGTACCAGTGTGATATATAGGTAATACAAATTTGGTATAGATACACTATGGAATATCTTCATCTGTATGAAATTTACTGGTGACTAGAGCCATTGATTAGTGCATCTCTCAAACATTGCTTGAAAAGTTCCTGTTTATAATAAATGGTGATTGACACAGCAATCCCCAAATGCTTAACATGAAGAGCATGAAGAGAGTCTTTTAAGATTCTCAAGGGATGAGCTCTAAATGAAGCAGTTATAACATACCATTTCTACCAAAGCTCAGAAATTATGATGGAGAAGAAAGAGGAAACATTGTAAGGGCAAGAGGGAGGAGATTACTCCATCATAACACTATTCACTCAATGTGGCAGCCCCAGTGCACACATGAATTCAAAGTCATTGTGATTGCAAGCACAAGATATATGCAAGAGCAAGACAAATTAAAGAGGTTCTCATAAATTCCCAATCTTGTCCTATGGACCCATGTGCAGCTCTTCAGGTACTGGGGAGAGACATAAGAGATCTTTATGGTGTTACAGACACTGAGAGGTTCGACATGATTTAATAGATGTCTCTATACATATGGATGTATGGCCAACACTCAGTAAACACAGTGAGGTAGCACATGGTGTATGTTACAAATCTATGCCACATACATAAAAAGCCAAACCAAGTCAAAACAAAGCCGAAATTACAAAATAGCCATAAGCAAATGTTTTGTGTTGACAATCACTCTTGGGCATGTGATCTACCCTGAAGTGTAATTCATAAACCCAGTGACATCCCACTGGAGAAAACTAATTTTACCTTTTCCAGTAGGTATCATTCGCAGATAGCTTCTTGGTTAGAGTGGAACACCATATGCATATTTTTAGGCTTAGATTTTTCAAAACCTAATTCAATAAATATTTTCCCTTTCCTTCCATCCCATCATTCTCCATAGGTACTAGAAAGAAGCAGTTAATAGGGCAAAGGGGGATGTGAACCTGTTTCAAAATAGTTCTTTGGCGTGATTCCAATCTTCTTTGTCAGGATGTCAGCACTTTAGTTCATACAAATCTGCAGTGGTAGCTCAATTCACTCACAGACACCATTCGTGAATCATCAACAGCAGTTTGATCAAGAAGAAACTGCAAGACTGCCAATCAAACTTAGTTCACAGAAGTGAGAAGTCACAGGAATATTGTGAGAAGTTCTTTGGTACATTATTCTCTATGATGTAATGACAAGTGATGATCAGCAAAGAAGGCCAGACAAATCAATGGCAGAAAATCATCTGTGAAGACCACCATTAGCAAAACCAAACAAAATCAGCAAAGACTGGCAAGGATAACCAATGCTAGAATATCATCTACTGTCTGTTTGGTTATACTTAAAAACTTCCCAAACATCACATGTTCTCTCAAGCATCCAGTCCAGCAAAACATCACATGCCTTTTTGCCAGGAAGCTTTCAGAAATAAACCATGTGTTTGCTTCAGCAAAACATCCTCACATAAGGCAGTTTCCAGAAGATCATCACATGAAACAACTGAGTAGAATTTCCACTTTACAGGTTCCCAGTGCTAGAACTCAATTTGGCTTGCACCCTTGTATGTCTTGTGTGTGCTATCACCATCCATTTTTTTTGTGTATTTTTGTATTTTTTCTTTCTTCTGAGATTTTACATTGTTTCATTTTTTGTTGTTTTCTTGTGTATTTTGTTGGAGAGAGAGAGTGAGAGAGAGAGAGAATAAGGCTGGGTGAGTAGGTCAGTAGTGACTAGGGGAAAGAGTTCGGAGAAGTTATGTAGGAGAAAAACATGATCTTTTAATCAAAATAAAATAAGATAGTTAAGATAGTGTCAAATGCATTTTACTTCTGCAAATATTTTTAATTAAGTAAATTCTAAAGTGTAAGAAATAACATGGAAATACAGTTTCAATGTGTTATTGCCTAATGAGAGTAACATATAGATTATGCAAATACAATCCCACCTTAAAACACATAAATGTTTATGTAACATTGGGAGGTAAATCTAGCAGAGGCACTAGGCAGAATCAGAGTGAAGGGAAAAGATGATGTATTTTATCAAAGTATGTTATAGACTTGTATGAAAATAATAATGATAAGAATAAAAATTAATAAAAGGTTCTTTGATTAGGATCAAGTGGTCTTTTTTAGCTCCTGTGATTAGTCTGGTTTGAAATCTATCAGGATAACAATGAATACTTCCTTCCTTATCCTGTGTTTTCAAATTCTTTATTTTATCCTTTCATTTCAAAATGATACCTATAATTGAAAATAATATAAATTTCTTTTAGAAAACAAAAAAGATACATTTTGTTTCCTTTTTTTTTTGTTTGTTTGTTTTTTTGTTTTGTTTTTAAAGACAGGGTTTCTCTGTGTAGCCTTGGCTGTCCTGGAGCTCACTCTGTAGACCAGGCTGGCCTCGAACTCAGAAATCCTCTTGCCTCTGCCTCCTAAGTGCTGGGATTAAAGGCATGCACCATCACCTCCTGGCCATTTTGTTTCTTAATATATTCAACTACTCTGTGTCTTTTGATTAAGGAATTAAGTTCATCAATATTTGAAGCTGTTATTGAAAGGTGCATGCTAATGATCCATTTTGTTTTGATCTTCCCTGTGTTCTTAGTCATATTTTATATTTCAGAAATTATATCTTTATTTTTATGTGTTTCTTGTATGGGTTTTCAGCTTTATTAGTTCTCTACAGTCTGAAGTATTGTTTCCAGTACTTTCTGTAAGGTTATTAAGGTGGGCATGAAATCTTTTAGCCTGTTTATCTTCTGAAAACTGTGTCTTTTCTTTAACTCTGATACATAGGCTAGTTGTGTACCTAATCTATAATGTACATTGTACATAGTCTACAATAGCATCCTTATCTTATTGCTCAAAGAAACAACTAATAACCTATGCTGGCAATGATGTAGAGAAAGGAGACATATCTTTATTCTTGTTAGGATTGCAAACTGGTGAAGCCTCTGTGAAAAATCAGTATGGATAATTATCAAAAACATAAAAGTAGATATACTATATGATCCAATTACATGCCCAAGGGTTTCTGTATTCTAATTCTCATATATCTTTTTTGGTACTCTATTTATAGTAGCTAGGAATGGAAAAAAATCTTAAATGTCTTCGAATTCAAGAATAAATAGTGAAAATGCAGTACATATTATCTTAGAGTTTCTAGTGCTATGATACATACCATCATCAAAAGAAAGTTATGGAGGAAATGGTAAATGATTTTTCAGTTTACAACTAGTACTCAATCACTATGGGAAATCAGAGGAGGATTCAAGGTAGAAACTTGGAGGCAGAAAATAAAACAGAAGACATGAAGGAGTGCTGCTTTATGACTTGATCCTTCTAGCTGTACTGAGCTAATCTTCTGATAATACTCAGGATCACCTGTCCATTGATGTCACAGCTCTCCAGTGTTTTGGGTCTACCCACATTATTAATTAATCTTGAAAATGCCCTACAGGCTTGTCTACAGACAATCAAGGTGAAGGAATTTACTTAATTGAGTAATTTCTCTTCCAACATAATTTTTGACTATGTAAATTTGACAAAAGACCAACAATAACCAGAACTCATTCATATATATATATATATATATATATATATATATATATATATGTATATATATTACTCTATTTAGGTGTGAGAAAAATGAAATCATAACATTTGGAAGTACATGGTTGAAACTGTAACATATACAAACCGTAGTAGCCCAGACAAAGAAAAACTAAGAGTGCAAATTTTTTCTTATTTGTTGGCCACAGCTCCAAATCATTAGCTGTGAATATATAACAAGGAATAACCACAGAAATAAACAAAGTAAAAATGGACATGTGGGGCAGGGGATATAGGAGGAATAGGAGATAAAGTATACTAAGTATGTTTGAAAAATATATGAAAACTTGTAGTTTTATACTTTAAATTATACACACATCATATATACATAAATAATTATAATATACACATATATTATATACAAATGTTATATAAAGTGTACATATTGCACACACATATGTAATATATTTGTTATATATATACATATTTATGTGTAATGAAATTATATCATTTGATGTAATAGTGTGCTCCACAAATTCTCTAGTGCTAGACTTGAAAACACTTTCAAATTGCTGATAAGAAAGTTGTTGCAGACCACTCTGTCAATGTTGGAACCCGCATTGCCAAAGCCTTGGGGGCTAAGTTGTTAGAGCCCACATGGCCCCAGGCTGCTTTGGTCCAGCAAGAGAGAGAGTAAGGACGGAAGCGAAGAAGAATGGAGACCAGAATGTGATTCAATCCCATTTATTCTTCAGTCTCTCCTCTTCTCTCCAAGTCCCTAGTCTTGAGTTCCTAATCCCTAGTTCCTAGTCCCCAGTGCCTTCAAATTCTAAGTTACTTCTTCCAAGTGCTAAGTGCCTAATGTCTAATTCCAAGTTCTTCTTCCAAGTGCCTAATACCTAATAATAATAATTTATTCTGTTTGCCTCTCACCTTTTATGTCTCACTTCTAAGCCACGCCTTTAGGTCACACCTTTAAGTCATGCCCTTAGGTCTTGTCTCTAAATCTGATCTCTAAGTCATGCCCTTAATTCACACACCTTTAAGTCTCACACACCCAAGGGAAAATCCTGGGTATCTAAAGCAATATGTTATCAGAGTGTGCTCAGCTGTTGTAGGCTATTGTAATCAAGTCTTTTGTCAGGGTATATGGCTCAATATGGCTGCAAGGATGATAGCCACCTTCTGTCAGCTCCCCACAGAAAAGCAGAAAGAATCTAAAAGTAATATAGGCAATTTCCGTTGCCTTTGTTCTCATCCAGAACCTATTGCAGAACATATCACACATTTTGCACTTACGTGGATATGACCCTAAAGACTTCTTTAATACTAGCTTTCTTAGTGCTGGAAAGTTCTCTGTAAGCAATAAAGAGAGAAAAGAAGTCTATATCTAATTCAACAGTGATCAGTGTTACTCAATTCAATGCACAAAATAACATGATATTCCTGGTCATGCACTACAGACACTTATATCTCGTGATAATTAACAGCCATCTAACTTACTTAAAATCTACTAAGTAGGAGAGAATTTATTCTTGGTTTTATAAATCCAGACAACTTCTCACTCTTACTTTTTTCGGCTGGTGTAATTTCTAATTGCATTCAGAACTTATACCCACAGACAAGCATAAGTCTTAACCCTCATCAAAAGAAAATAAAAAGACAACCCTATATTTTGAAGCAGAAGGAGAACGTTACAGAATTTCACAAATTTTCTGGCCAAAGCACAGAAAAATGCCTGTATAGTATACAACCTCAACTCTTACCTCTACAAATGAACCCCACACAAAGGATCAAGAAACATTGTAAAAGATATAGCTAAAAGATTGTTAGATGACCATCATAATGATTGCACCAACTGGCATGCTACCACAGATGAGGAAATCTTACAATGGCCTAGATGTGCATGAAAAGCTATAGACAATTATTGACTGCTGAGAGAGGGAGAATCATTCTTATTCATTAGCAAGTGCTCATTCCTAAATAGAGACACATGTAAACAAGTTATGTTAATGTGTATGTCATAAAGTTGAGAAGAAAACAAAGAGAACACTAAAAGAGTTGTAGGAGAGAAAGGAAAGGGTAAAATGGTATAAATAGAGAAGTAATATGAAATACACAATCCATTAAATTTAAAAGTATGTGAAAAAACTAAAATTAATAAAATGTGAACATGAGTGTGGAATGGGGACTCAGTGGGATTGGAGTGTTCAAATTGTGGGGTGGGGAAAATAAGAGAGGGAAAGTATAAGTGTGCTAGAATGTACTTTATATATGTATGAAATTCTCAAAGAATAAAAAAACAAAAATAGATCTCTTTCATATCCATAATAGCTATACAAGTAAAAGTATATACTAGTATAAAACATATTTGAACAACACCCAAAATGTCAGATTGATACTAAGAAGAAATATCAAATAAATTCTATTTGGAAATATATATTTAAAATATATTAAATATATATAAATTTAAGTATATATGCAAATACATACATGTAAACAATAACTAAAGGGAATGAGGAGGGAAAAGTGGGGCAAGGAAGAAAATACAGGAAGAGAAAGGCTAAAAAGTGTCCATTTGAGTGTACTATGTAGAAACAATACACTGAAAACTTCATAAAGTGTATACACATGGGAAAGAAACTGGTCTTAGAGTTGCTATTGCTATGATGAAATGCCATTAATAGGGAGGAAAGAGTTTCTTCAGCTCACAGTTTCATATCACGGATCATCATCAAAAGAAGTAAGGGCAGGAACTCATGCAGAGTAGGAATCTGAAGGAACTAGTGAAGAGGTCATGAAAGGCTACTGCTTAAAATTTTTCTCCCAATGGCTTGTTCAGCTTACTTTCTTTCTTTTTTTTCAACATAATATTGTATTGATAATTTTTAAGGAATTCCACAATATATGCTTTATCATACTCATTTTCCAGTAATTCCATACCTGCCCCCTCCTTCCTGCCCTTGTGACCTCTCCTACCAGGAAAACAGCAAAATCAGCACAAACAAGAACAATGAACAAAACAACCAACCAACCAAACAAACAAACAAACAAAAACCAGGGTCCAATTCATATTATTGACACATTCACAAGAATATGCTCAAACTCTTAGTGGCCTTTCCTTTTAGTAGAACTGAGTTCTTTCTCTTCTGAGCCTTCCTTAGAAACCATCAATTCTGGAGAAATATCCTTCACCATACTTACATAAGGTTCAAGTGTTATATTTGATGGCTTCCCATTTAGACTGCTAGATTTTTGAGAGGTGAGTGGATATTGGAGAGAGTAGGGATTATTGGCTAAGCTTTACATGTCTAATGGAACCCAGTATAACCAGGCCACTGTGATACAATCAGTCACAACTGTCTGGGCCCACACTTTCAATTAGTAATTGAAAATGCCCTACAGCCAGATTTTATAGAGGCTCTCAATTGGAACTGGTGAGTTCCTTTTTTCCCCCCAGAAACTTCAAAAATAAATTCATTTCAAATACATTTTACAACCATACAGCAGACCAATTACTCAGAGAATCCTTCTAGGGAAAGGTTGTCCTATAAGAAGTTCTACAAAATAAAAACTAACATAATTTCTTTCTAACATATTGTCCATTTTTATGTTTACAATATAAGAATTATAGGAAGAAAATCAAAACTAAGTAGTATGCTATAAAAATGTCCATGGCATTCATTTTTATTCTTCATATATATTTTGTGTAAAAGCCTACTATGTTTAACTTAAAAAGGAAGTAGGCAATTACATAATCCTTACTTGTTAACATCTTACTGTTTTATAAAGTATAGGAAAGTACTATATAAAATAAGTAGTTTAATTTTAGTCAAAAGTAAACAAACAAAAATATCCAGCACAAAAGGTAAATGGAATTACTAAGTAATGGGGAAAACAAATCTCCCACTAGCCATCTTTCTCCATCAAATTAAACTCCACTGTGAGGAATGGATTACATCTAAAAGAGCTATTAGCCAAATGGGCCCCATGGAAACTCCCACAAAACTCTCACAATCCTGCATATCTCAAAGGCGATTGGGATATAGTTTTACTATCACTTTGTGATGGTAAAGCATTGTAGAAAACAACGCCTATAAAACTTATTGAAAACAGAGAAGTGAAGCTGGTGCCTACCTAGAGCCTCCATCTCTCCTGGTGAGTGCCAACACTACTGGAAAGTGTTCTGCATGCTTCCAGAAGAGAACAGTAAGTACCAACCCAGCTAAAAACTCTACAATCTACATTGGTTACCTGCATGCAAGACAAACTAGACCAATGGTGGCACAAAAGTTGTGGGAATAAATAAACCAAGTTCTGATTTGATTTAAAGCCCACTCCATGGGATAGATCCCATACCTGTCACTTCCTGGGTGGCCAAGAAAGACTAGATAGATCAAGGACCTAAGGAGAAAATACTATGCTTCAGCTATAGGAGTATAAGAGTAAAAATGACACTTAATGATATCTTGATATATTCATAGGTCAATGTCTTGCTTAGCCATTATCAGAGAAACTTTATCCTCAAGTACATAGGAATGAGTACAGATATTGGCAACTGGACGATATGCAGATAGTGAGAGACATTGGAACACTCTGTCCTAAATGGAATGCCTTCATCAAATCCCGCCCTTCATGGCTCATGTAATTTTGCAGAAGAGGAGAAGAAAAGACTATAAGACCAAGTGTGGATGGAAAACACCAAGAAAACAAGAACTAGACACAAAATGTCTGATGCACATATGATCTCAGAGAGACTATATATGTGAGTTTACAGAGAATCTACACTGGTTTAAGCCAAAAGAGGCCCGAGTACTGACAGGGTAAGTTGTCAAAGCCTACATGGCAAACTCCAGAAGCTAATTCCAATTGTCAATTGCTCAAAAAGTAAAAAAAAAAAAAAAAAAAAAAAAAAAAAAGTACTCTTCCCCAACAAATTTTTAGCAAGTATATAAAACCATATTTTAAAGCAAGGTCCATGGCCTGCTGTAGATGCTCAACATAATGAATTTAAAAGTAGATTTGAACTTTTTCTCATAATGCTTTGTCTGGGAATTTTTTTTTTATGTGTCTATCACATTTACTTTTATAGTTTCTGTTTCTCTGGCTATGGGTATTCTATGATTGGGAATATTTGTATCCTAGGGTCCATATGTGTTTCTTGTGCTTTTTCTTTGGATACTCCCCCAGCAACCCTATTCAGATTTTTTTTATCCCATTCAGATTCTTCTAAAAACATATGTTATTCATTTTACATCTAGATAGCTGCCTTTCCTCCTGGGCCCTGCATCATAAAGTCTATTCTTCAATTTCCCTTCTCCTTCTCTGAGAGATACCGTGTGTATTGCTCACCCTGGCACATCAAGTCTCTGCAGCGCAAGAAGAATACTCTCTCACTGAGGCTAGACAAGCCAGCCCAGACACACAGGCAATGGATTTAAGGATAGAACCCGCTACAGTTGGTGGACCCAATTGAAGACTGAGCTGCAGAACTGCTGCATCACTATGGGATCCCTAGGTCAGGTCACTATATGCTCTTTATTTGGTGGTTCAGTCTGTCTCCAAGAGGCCCAAAGGATCCCGGTCAGTTGAAGCTGTTGATTTTCCTGTGGACTTCTTATTCTCTTTGGAACCCTCAATTTTTCCTCCAATTACATAAGAGTTGTTTAGCTTCATCCTTGGATGTGGGTCTCTGTATGTGTTTCAGTTAGCTGCTGGTTGAAGTCTGTCAGAGGTTAGTTATGCTAAGCTCCTGTCAGGAGTCCTAACACAGCATAATAGTGTATTCTTAACAGTTTCAGGGACATATGCTTGCCCATAGGATAGGTCTTAAATTGGGCTGGTTACTGGTGGGCAATTCCCTCAGTTTCTGCTCCATTCAGCATTCCTATATGTATTGTATATGTGATGTCTTTTGGGTTGAAAATTTTGTGGATGGTTACTGGTGGGCAATTCCCTCAGTTTCTGCTCCATTCAGCATTCCTATATGTATTGTATATGTGATGTCTTTTGGGTTGAAAATTTTGTGGATGGGTTTGTATCCCTATCAATCAACTGATATTCCTGCTGAGTACAGGAGGTGGCGTCTTCAGGATCCATATTTCTACTGCTGAGAGTCTCAGCAAAGGTTATAACTACTGATACCTGCAAGTCTTTCCCATTCCATGTCTTTGGCATGTCACTGAGATGTGCCCCTCCAATGCAGATTTTCATTCACTATCCTGGTTTTCTGTTACCCACACCCAATCACAAACTTTCCCCATTCCCATGAGTGACTCCGATCCTACGTTGTTCTCTCCTTCTATCTGCTTCCTACTACTATTTTATTCCCCATTCTAAGTGAAATTCCAGATTCCTCCATTTAGTTTTCTTTCCTGTTTTGCTTGGTTAGGTCTGTGTAGTATAGTATGGGTGTCCTGTACTTTATGGTCAATATCCACTTATAAGTGAGTACATATCATGCACAGCCTTTTAGATCTGGGTTACCTCACTCAAGATGATATGTTCAAGTTCTATCCATTTCCCTGCAAAATACATGATGCCTTTGTTGTTAACGGCTGATAGAATTCCACTCTGTGTATATGTAAACCATTTTCTGTATCCATTCTTCAGTTGAGTCTTCTGGTAGAACTATTCCAGTTTTTCTGAGAAACCAGATAGATTTACAAAGTAGATGTACAAGTTTGCAGTTCCACAGGCAATTTTGGAGCATTTCTCTTATTCCACATCTTTGTCAGCACGTGCTTTGCTTGGGTTTATGATCTTAGCCATTCTGACTAGTGTAAGACAGAATCTCAGGGTCGTTTTGATGTGCATTTTTCTGATGTCTACAGAAGTGAACATTTCTTTAAGTGCTTTTCTGCCATTTGAAATTCCTCTACTGAGAATTCTCTGTTTACCTCTATACCCGATTTGTTAATTGGATTATTTGGGTTGTTGGTGTGTAGCTTCTTAAATTCTTCATATATTTTGTATATCAGATTTCTTTCAGATGTAGGGATGGTGAAGATCATTTCCCAATCTGTAGTCTGCTGATTTGTCCTATTGACAGTTTCCTTTGCTTTACAGAAACATTTCTGTTTCATAAGTTTCCATTTATCAATCTTTAGAGTTAGAACCATGAGTCATTGGCATTCTGTTCAGGAATGTGGTCGCCTGCACCAATCAGGACAAGGCTATTTAACACTTTCTGTTCTATTAGATTTAGTGTATCTAATTTTATGTTGAGGTATTTGATCAACCTGGACTTGAATTTTGTACAGGGTAATAGCTATGGATCTATTTGCATTCTTCTACATGCAAACATTCAGTTAGTCCATCACCTTTTGTTGATTCTTTTTTCCATTGTATGATTTTGCTTTCTTTGTCAAAAATGAAGTGTTTCTAGATGTGTGACAATTTTTTAGGGTCTTCAATTTGATTCCATTGATCAATCCTATTCTATACCAACACCATGCACTTTTTATTAATATCACTGTAGAGTACAGCTTGAGATCAGGGATGATGATTCCTCCAGAAGATTGTTTTTTATATTTTTCTGGATTGTTTTAATTATCTTGAGTTTTTTTTTTTTTCATATGAAGTTGAAAATTACTCTTTCAAAGTCAGTAAAAAAAGTATGTTGGAATTTGGATGGGAATTGCATCCAATCTATAGACTGCTTTGGTAAGTTATCCATTTTCAGTATGTTAATCTTTCTGATCCCTAAGTTTGGGTAACTTTTCATTTTCTGATTCCTTCCTCAACTTCTTTCTTTAATAATTTGAAATTCTCATCATATTGGTCTTTCATTTACTTGATTAGAATTAAACTAAGATATTATATATTATTCCTGGCTATGATAAAGTGTGTTGTTTCTCTAATTTCTTTCTTAGCCCATTAATCATTTGTATAAAGTAGGGCTACTGATTGATTTTTCTGTTTTCTTATTTAGTTAATTTTGTATCCATCCATTTTGCTGAAGGTGTTTAATAGCTATAGGAGTTCTCTAGTATAATTTTGTGAGTTGCTCATACATATGGCCATATCATCTGATAATAGCAATACTTTGATTTCTTCCTTTTCAATTTGTATCTGCTTGATCTCCTTTAGTTTGTCTTATTGTTCTAGCTAAAATTTCAAGTACTATACTGAATAGATAAGGAGAGAGTGGGCAGTCTTGTCTTGTCCCTAATTTTAGAGGAATTGTTTTAACTTACTTTCCATTTAATTTGATGTTGGCTATTGGCTTGCTGCATATTGCTTTTATTATGTTTAGGTGAGTGCCTTTTATTCCTGATGTCTCTAATACCTTTAACAAGAAAGGGTGTTGGATTTTATCAAAGGCTTATTATCATCTACTGAGATAACCACAAGATGTTTTACTTTCAGTTTGTTTCTATGGTGGATTACTTTAATGGATTTTCATGTATTGAAATATCCCTGTATACCTAGAATACATCCTGTTTGATCATGGTGGATGATGTTTTTGATGTGTTTCTCACCAGTGTTTGTTAGTATGTTAGCTCCTATTATTTTGAAATTATTAGTCTCTGTCTCTGTCTCTGTCTCTGTCTCTGTCTCTCTCTCTCTCTCTCTATCTCTCTCTCTCTCTCGTGTGTGTGTGTGTGTGTGTGTGTGTGTGTGTGTGTGTGTGTATGCTTCATTTGTTTTTTTCTGGCATGGGATAACTTATTTCCTATGTTTTCTTGGATATAGTTATCCTTCTTGGGTTGGAGTTTTCCTTTTATTATTTTTGATAGGACTGGATTTGTGGATAGATGTTGTTTAATTTTGGTTTTGTCTTGAAATATCTCAAAAACTACAGAAAATTTAAAAAATAAAATAAAAAGACTCAGGTTTATGTGGAAAGATGAAACCTGTAGGTACTGGTTCAGTGTCATTAAAACAGATCAGATTTCAATAAGTGATACTAAATTGTAGCAAATATTTTTATTAATCAGTTCATGTCAAAGCTGTCTTTGTGGTTAACAATAATTCCTGTGTGGTTCATCATGTTGAATCGGGGTTAGATTTTAAGAGCTGTGGCACAGTTCCAACTGGCACTGCTAGAGTTTTGTGAAGTATATAAAGATCATGAGGACTGATGTTTGCTTTTCCCAAACCATGGCTCCTCAGATCTTCTTCCATGAAATACAATTAACTGTGTCATTTAATTAAAACATTGTAATTTTGATTGATATCTTTGGATCTATGGACTGGGATTGGTATGAATCAGTTACAGGATATCAAGTGATGACAGATACTGTATTCCCTCACTCCTTCTACTCTCTTATTTTTCTGAAATGCTTTTCACCTATCCCTTTCCTTCCTATCTATCTTGTATTGCCTGTTTCTTCTTTATAGAATGCATTGCTGGTTTCCCCCACAGCTTGAATATGATAGATATGCCAAAACCTTTAGTACAGCTAACTTAGACTTAGGAATTTGAGAAATTCATCTAATTTCAAACAATAGTAGTATTGGTTGGAAATTCTGTACCTCTTAGCTTTTGAAACTTAAAGTGTTTGTTAAAAAGAAGTTGAATTTTGTGAGTTTCTAAAACATACACTTTCTTGATGCTTGTTTTTCCCCTCAATTACTTTTGTCTCTAGACAACAATTTTTTTCTTTAAATATTTCCTATTCTTTTTAGGTAAATAATTAGCAAGTATGCATGATGTTCTCTCCATCAAATTAATCAACTGGAAGTTAAATGAATGGCATACCATATCTTATGACCCATGTCAATATGTGAGTAGATCTTTTCCAACTTAGTGTTGTCTATAAAACCTCATAACTGACACTGTCTCTTATTATATCCATTCATTTCTGCAGTAAGAAACAAATCTCCTGCTTCATTTTTTAGCTCAGGATAGTAGGTTTCTAGCTCAGTCTAGTAGTGAAAACAATTTTGATATATTTGTTGTAATGAATCAACTATTTTAGAATAGAAAAGAAGGTAAGCATAATGAAAGAAAAATAATACTGGAAAAAAAAGACAAATTTTGAGCAATCTCCCTTTTTGAGGATCCTATAAAATGTATATTTACAGTAGAAAAAAATGTCATCCAGAGACTAGAATGACTGGATCAAGAGCTTAGGAAGATGTTGACCTAATGGTAGAATTTTTTTGTTTGTTTGTTTTTTTCAAGACAGGATTTCTCTGTGTAGTTCTGGCTGTCCTGGAACTCACTCTGTAGACCAGGCTGGCCTTGAACTCACAAATCTGCCTGCCTCTGCCTCCCAAGTGCTGGGATTACAGGCATGCACCACCACTGCCCAGCTAGAAAATTTTAATTAGACAAGGAAAATGAGGATAAGATAAATTTTGTAAAACATGACTATATTTTATAAATGTTATTATTATGGAGAAATGTCGAGTAATTGTTGAAAGTTCTCACCACAGACTTGGTACTTATGTAAAATAATAAAATTGGCAATCAGTTAGGTTTAGTCATTCTATATGCATGTAAGTCAGAGCATCAGGATGTACAAAATAGATACAGTTTTGTTTATCAATCTAAAAACAAGAATAAAGTAAATGTGGTGAAACATGCTGGAATCCTAGCCTTTGGGAAATGGGGGCAGGTAAATCATGAAAGCAAAAGCAGTTGTGCATATATACTAAATTTTAAGCATGTCTGGGTTTCTTGAGATGTTGTCTACAAATAATAATATAAAAATAAAATATAAACAAGAAGTTAAAAATGAAATTAAAAATAAGACTACGTTTAAGTGAAATTCTCTTCATAGAAAAATTGTAAATATCTTATGAACTCATTTTGTTACCTTAAATGTAAAATAAATATACAAATGCCAAGCTTTGTTAAGCATAGTTAGGCAGACTATAAAAATACTGAGGATATTTGATTTGATTATACTATATTTGACCATCTTAAATATATGTTATCACTCCTTAATAAGATTTTTCTTTCCAGTGTTCATAAAATATAAGTAAAATTGTTTTCTATCTTTTTAAAAATTTAAGTTCTAAAGAAAAGCCCATTAGGTTAGAGAACAAATTTTATTGACACAAAAAAGCTAAATTGATTGTTTATGATATATATTATTAGCCAAATACTAAACAATTTCAATATGAATGTGTGTGGCATTACTCGGTTCCATTATATGTTTTTATTAAGGAAAGATTCCTGTGATAGTTTACATAAGAATGGCATCATAGTCTCATATATTTGACTAAGTAGACTCTGTTGTATTAGAAGGTGAGATGGAAACTTAAAAGTCAGTTGAAAGATGTTTTGCTGGGGCAAACTCGTGAAGAAACATTTACCTGAAGTGGACATAGGTGAAAAGCTACATCAGACTTGTGAAAGAATGTTTAGCTGAAGCAGACACAGGAGAAAGGATGTTCTGCTAAAGCAAGCATATGAAAGGACATGTGATAAAGGATTCTTTGCTAATGATGCAAGTATTGGTCCACCTTACATTGCATAGTTGATCTGCATTTGCCAGAATTCATAGAGAGAAACACACCAAAATCTTCTGGTGGTCTGCTGCAGTTTCTTGCCACTTCTGCAGACTTGGGCTAATTCACAGGGTGATGGTAGCTGAGACAAACACATTTGTTGAAGCAAAAACATGCTAACGCAAGACCTGTGGAGGACACATGATATTTTGAGGGAGTGTCCATGGACAGTGATAGAGGAGGCTGAGCTAGGCTTGCTGTGCAACTCTTGTTGGTTTCCTGTCTTCTCTGATCTTTGCTTTGTTGAAAGAGGCACAGCCTAGAACTTCCCCTGGTGTCACTCAAGTTCTCCCCTGCTGACTCTTGCCTAGCATGAGATCTGTCTGTCTCTGCAAGGTAGAGACACCACTGCTGATTAATATTTGCTATCCAGACATTACTAATCCTGACTGCTGATATATCTGTGAAGTGTGGGTGTAAACTGAGCTGCCACTGCTGACTTGTTAACTAGTGGCCAATTTTCAGACAATACAGACAGGAGTTGTTCCAAAGACCCATTTCTAAACAGGTCTACTTCCTCAGTATCCTTTCTTTTCCACTATCTCTGGTGGGTGGTGGGCTAAGAAGAATGTTAAAATGTTTAAGAATCATCATTGAAAATAGGACTTGAAAAAATTAAAGTTACAAGGACTAGGACATGTGGCTTCATTGGATGAAAGTTGTTACTAGAAATAGGCTTTGTAGTTTCAAAAAAGCCCATGCTAGGTCGAGTTTCTCTCTTTCTTTACAGAACACAATATAGTTCTCAGCTACTGTTCTAGCACAATGCCTGCCTACAGCCCTAATTCCTCTCATAATTATATTAAACCATACTTCTGAAACTATATTCAAGTCCCTGCTGATAGGACAGTGAGTATGATAAACCTCTAAGATACATAACAATAAATAATTAGCAACAGGTGTCTCATAGTTCTCCACTGTTTCCAAAAATGAGAAAAGTATATAAACATAACATTCCAATTGATTTCTTCTCCAGTCACTTTCATTAACATTAAGGTTATGATATATTTCTATGTGTGGTTATTTAACTTTAATTTAATATTGTTCATCTTTTTTTATAATAACAAATGCTGATAATTACTCACAAAATGTTCAGATTCATGTATATGATGTAGACTTTCTAAAAACATTTTCTAACTTTATTTGCAATAGTTTGTCCACTTTCACTCTTATATTAGCACAGACATTATCTACTGAGTTTTTTTCTATATTTGTTTTGTCTTTCCCTTCTTTAGAGCCATTCAGTGCTGAGTATCTTTTGTTGAGCAATATCTATGCAAATAACAAAGACTCAAGCCCTGTCATTTACAAAGCTTCTATAATCCAACGCATTGCAAAGATACCTTCTTTGAAACAGGAACTCACAGATCACTGAATGCCTATTGGGTGCCAATGTTCCTGGAAGATGACACATATAGTCAAACTCAAGCCTTGAAGCAAGACTATAAGGTAAAGTTAATCCCCTTAGTCAGTAGGAAAGAGGGCTAAGGGTATTGCTCTTTCAATGGCACTGAGATAGTCTGAAGGTGACCTCACACAGTATTTAGAAAGTCTCTATTAAGGGTGTTGATGCGAGTTTTATTGCATCTCCTTCCCACTCAAATTTCCTGACCCTTATGTCTGGAGTGCCTGTATAATTTTTCAAGCACATCAGGTCAATTTTAATAGGGAAAGGGCAGATGGGACATTTTGTAATTAAATCTGGTTTATATTAATAATAATCAGAATTTCCACGATTGAAGTGATATGTACGGTTACCCAGTGCATTTACGTAATCCCTGATAAATCCCCAGACTTAGAAGAACATTTGGAACTTGGAAATAATGTTTCAGCTAGATTGGGAGGGGTGGTGTCAGAAAAATAAATCTGCATTCAACATAGTCATCCTATTTGAGCACCATATTAAGAACTAAAACAAGAAGTACAAAAACCAATACATACAAGAAAAAGAAACTAATCTAAGTAGCAAAAATTTTCACAAAGGACAGAAGACAACACTAAATGAAAACTGGGCATATAAAATGTGAGAAAATACTTAACACAAGATTTTTGTTTGGATGTCAAAGTTAAATACATACACAAAATTACTGTGCAATGCAACAACATAAAACAATCAAACAAAAGTAAAACACAATCTAAATGTAAGTAAAAGGCCTAAGTGACATTCCTTCAAAGGAAAACATCAGTGTGAAAATGATCAGGGGCAAATGAAATGGTGTTTGCTGCTAGGAGTTCCACACATGAATATCAGTGGCAGATAGCATCTCACATTTGTTACTATAGTTAGTGCCAAAATGTTGTATAGTAATTCTACAAGGATGCGAGGAAAGATAAAACTTACACAGAGTGTAAGAATGTTAAGTATCTTATAGGAGTCAGTGAGGAAGGTTCTAAAACCATTAAAAATAGAGCTTCTATAGTATTCATAATTTCCTGCATCCACTTGATGCAGCACCCCTGAGAATCATCTGCAATTCCCTTCTGCTAGCATTAACTACAAATAGTCAATGCATGTGCATGAGATGAGTACCTGTAACAGAATCAGTAAATTATGAAGAAATAAAGACTTTATGCACATAATATTATTTTTCCTTTATAAAGCACATTTTAAGACTTATGACAACTGTGATTGATATGTAAAAATGTATACTCAATTAAATAAAGCAGAAATAGGATCATAACACAATCTTAATAGTGTTTTGAATTTGGAATAAGACTCCAATACAGTGAATAAATATAGGGGTGGGATTGAAATGGTGTCAAAAGGCTTAAAGCTCCAGTTTGATTAGTGAGTTCTAGTAATGTCATGTCCTCTGCACAGGAATGTTACTATTGCCCCCAGTAAAAATATATAGTCTATTACCAAATTAGTAAATGAGTATATTTTATATTATCAAGTAATAATTATGTAGTCACAGGTTTGCTTATTAGCTGGAGTCACTGTTGGGGGCCGACTTTTAGCAGAAAGCGGCTATCAGCTTTGCAGCCATCTTGAGCCATATACCCTGACATGAGACTTGGATTACAATAGCCTACAACAGCTGAGTACTCTCTGATAATCTTGGTTTAGATACCTTGGGTGTGTGAGATTAAAGGTGTGTGAGATTAAAGGTGTGTAACTTAAGAGTTTGACTTAGAAGTGTAGAGATCAGATTTAGAGACAAGACCTAAGGGCATAATTAAAGGTGTGACCAAAAGGCATAGCTTAGAAGTGAGACATATAAAAGGCAGAGGCTGACGGTAGAGAATCAGACACTTTTAGGAGACACTTTTAGGAGACACTTAGAGGAAGAAAGACTGAAGAATAAACGGGATTGAAACACACTCTGTCTGGTCTCCATTCCTTGTGACCACCCTCACTCTCTCTCTTGCTGAACCCCGACCCGAAAACCGGAGCGGCAACTTAGGCCAGGATACAGTGGCCGCCAAACTCGAGGCAGCCCGGGCCTCAACATTTTGCTCAGGTCTCAACATTTTTTGGTGCCTGAAGGTGGGACTAGTGCGGTTCTCAACAAGTTACCTCTTCTACAATACAGTCATGCATCAAATAGAACTTATTACTCCATAAATGTTCATAGTTATTTCTCAGTTAAAATAAGTAAACATTTACTAAATAAATAAATATGTACAAACATAAATAAATGGATTAGGCAAGATTCAAAATATGGAGCAAATTATTTCAGCCTAGCAATAAATGTGTGAGGAAGGTATTATTTCTACTGTTCTCTTGAGGAAATATTTCTGAGCTGTAAAGACAGGATACAGCTGCCTAAGGTCAGGTACCACTGATGTGCCACTAGAGCATATGAGAGAATATGATGCAGTTAACAAGGAACAATGGTAGGTAGGCCTGGGGTGAATCATGGGGAATAATCAAACAGAGCTATGCCTTGCTAAGCTCTTGTAAGGTACAGAGCCTCCCAGGAAAGCAGCAGCTCTGTCTGGGTGACAGCAACTAGCCTGGCCCTAAGTACACACCTGTATCAGAGTGTGGGTCTCAGACATGTGACCCCACAGATGCATCACTCTCTGATTTGTAAAGAGGAGGAAAATGGAAAGTGTTAGGATGGAAAAAAATGAGATATCATGCAAAGCATCCAGAAAACAGGCTTTTTCCATGCTCTGTCTTTTCTCTTACATAATTCAAGTTTCTCTGTTAACAAATTGGACCATTAATAACTACTTTCCTTTTCACTCTGTTCTAAACATTATTGCTATGACTTTCCACATCAAAATTTAGAATAGGATGTTCTAACAGTTTGTGAATAAAGCAGGCTTTAGAATTATTAGAAGTATGTCTTATTTTGAATGATTTAAGAAGACTCTGAGTATTAGTCCTGACATCACTAGTGTCCATTGAGTGTGAATTTATTTTCCTTACTGAATGAAACCACCATATTCTGTTAATGTTAAAACATTCTTATAGCAATACAATTAAAATAAATGGTATAATCTTCTATATAACACATATTTTGTAAAAACTTGAACAATTAACAAAACACTTATTAAATAAAATTCTATACATCTAGTTCACTTAACTATTAACTTTATGAAACAAACAGATTAGATGTTATTCTGTTTTTTAGGTTGAGAACCCTGGTGGCTGTTGACTTGAGTAGGTGAGAATCTGAAGAAATACATTAAAAATATGGGGTCACTTTGTTTCTTATGGTTTCAAGAGTTAATTGAAGAGGAAAACATTAAGGGAAAAAGGGGAGTAGGATCAGGTGTGGGAGGAGATGTGGAGAAGTACATAGGGGCACAAAATTAAATGGAAGTGTGTAGTAGTGGGGGATGGGAAACTGGAGTTAGCCATTAGAAAGTTCCAGGTGCTAGGGAAGTAATAAGTTCCCAGAACCTAACAGGGATAACATTAGCTAAAATACCCAACAAAAGGGAGATAAAACCTGTAGAGACCATGTCCAATAGAGTAATGGGGCCACCCACCCTTCTCAAAATATTAACTCAGAATTGTTACTGTCTAAAAGAAATGAAGGAACAAAGAGTGTAGCAGAGGCTGAAGGAAAGGCCATGCAGAGACTGCTCCACCTGGAGATCCATCCCATATCCAGCCACCAAACCAAAACACTATTGTTGATTCCAAGAAGTGTTTGCTGACCGGAACCTGGTATAGCTGTCCCTGAGAGACTCTGCCAGAGCCTGACCAATACAGATGTGGATGCTCATAGCCAACTATCAGACTGAGTATGGGCACCCTAATGGAGGAGTTAAGGAAGGACTGAAGGAGCTGAAGGGGTTTGCAACCCTATAGGAAGAACAAAAATATCAACCAACCAGACCTCCCTAGAGTCCCCAGGGACTAAACTAACAACCAAAGAGCACAATACACCTGGAGGGACCCATGGCTCCATCTGCATATATAGCAGAAGATTGACTTATCTGTTATTAACGGGATGGGTGGCTCTTCATCCTGTGGGAATGGTATAGGGGGATGCTAAGGCAGTGAGGCAGGAGTGGGTGGGTGAATCAGAACCCTCATTGAATCAGGGAAAGGGAGGACAGGATAACGTGTTTGCAGAGGGGAACCAGGAAGCAGACATTTGAAATGCAAATAAATAAAATGACCAATAATAAACAAAGAAACATAGATCCACAATCATGTTTGTAAAACTTAACGAGTTACTTGAAATGCTATATGGAAATAACAAATTTACATAATGAACATTTCCATTCACTTCTCCTTAAGAGAATAAGAGATGTAAAGAATAATATATGAAAACATCAATAAATTTTTAAAAATGAAATCAAATTGCCTACCTCTGTGAAAATGATTTTTAGTAAATTAAAACACAGGAAAAACAAATTCAAATAATTACATAATTTATTTGTGAAATTTCTAGAACATATTTTATTAGTCTTCAAGGCTTAAATATTTACATGACTATTGCAGAAATTTCTGAAATGTATATTCAATAATGAAGTAAGTTATACCTCTACTTTGTTGATAAGACCATAGCAATTACAAAGTCAAATTTTTAAATGAATGCTTCCAATTTTCCAAAATTCCTATGATTCTATCCAATCCCTAATATGGTAGTTTTGAAATTTGGTCTTTGAGTGCTAATTGGGTAGTAGATAGTCGAGCCCATTATCAACCTCATTGAAGACCCCAACATAATACCTGCATTGTGATTGGTTGCAGTTTTCTCTAGTGGTCTTTATCATTTGCAAAGTTACCTTGGTGAAGGGTGAATATTACACTTTGTGGGTATAAGAACAGATGTTTCTAAGTTGTTGTTGATAATGCTGGTTCATAAATTAGTGCTTGTAGATGATTTTCCTCCAAGTTCACTAGGTCTGAGTAATTGACTCTATTTATAGTATTCAGAATAATTTTCCTCTTGTTAAGTCTTAAGTTCAATTAGAGAGCTATTGGTTACCACTAAGCTATGTCTGTCACTACTATACCTTAGGGTTATCATGTCATGGTGCTCATTAGTATAGGTGAATAGATTCCATAATTGAATAGAATTGATGATTGTCTCCTTTTTGGAAGCTTGCACAGTGCTTTCTTTTACCATGAAGTCTAGTCTTCTGGAATTATCACTCAGGTCAGATTCAAGTTAGTTCTGTTTATAAAGTGCATGATGTCTTTAGTGATAGGGACTTACCTTCTACCTCTGAGAAGGGGGGCAGTAAATAAAAGGAAAATAAATAGTCTGTATGGTTTGAGAATCCTTAGACAGTCCTGGTCAGTAATTCAAAAGAAGTATTCTCAGGTCTAGGTTTAAGGATTTTGTTAGGTGGTCTTTGCCTGTTTTGAAATACCATGAGTAAACCAAAGCCACTTGGAGAGGAAAGAGGGTTTTTTTGGCCCTTATTTTCTAATCACTGTTAATCATTGATGGAAATTCAGGACAGGAACTCAAACATGTCAAGAACCTGGGGGCAGGAGCTGATGCAAGGTAATAGAAGCATGCTGCATACTGGTGTGCTCCCTTTGGCTTGCTTAGGTTGCTTTATTATATAAAGGAGGGCCACCAGCCCATGTATACCACTAATAATGTGCTAGACCATAGTCCATCAATCACTAATTAATAAAAGTCTTACAAGTGAATTTCATGGAGGTGTTTTTCTCAATTGAAGGTCCTTCCTTTCAAATAACTCTAGCTTGTGTAGTTAACCTAAAACTAGGTAAAATATCAGTCCCCATAATTACATAGAACTCCTGCACTTAAAGCTCAGAAAAAATTGTAGATGAGGGTACAGATATATTTTAAGAGCTATAAGGTTATGCAGTTGGCTCTGGGATTGTATCTCAGAGATTAATATCAGAAGCCTGACATATCAAGTCTTATCAATATGGCTGCATAAATGTAAGCTGAACAAGCACAACACTGATGGACATACCAAAGTAGTTGAGGAAACTCTTATGAAACCTCAACACTATTTAAAGAACTAGAGGCAATTTAGAAATAAAAGTGGGAGAATTGGTCAGACTCCAGGAAGAATACACAAATCGATTCTTCAGTTCAAAATAGTCATCCCGGAAAAAATACATACAAGTAACATTATACAGGAACAGAATAAAATATATTAGGATTATATATGTATATAATATTTAGGATTATATATGTATGCAATAATAATTAGTTAAAAGAGGTCATGGATTTGAAGGAAAGGAAACAGTATATAGAAGGGCTTGGAGAGAGGAAACAGAAGGTCAAAATATTGTAACTACATTATAACTTCAAAGATAAATTTAAATACAAAACACAAGACACTTTGTCTTTTCCCACACATGAAAATATAGTGATGGGAACATGAGTAACAAATAGGAGAATCACTTGAGACACTGAATCTGAAGGTGAAGTAATATTGCAAGTCCTTCTCTAGAGCTGTGAAAAATAAAATTGTGTTGTTTGGCTTAATCTGTTTCTGGAATAATTTTGGTACAGATATAGGAATAAACACTGTCCTATTTTTACCGGTTAGTTAAGTGATTTTTCTCTATGAAATACCAAAGGACCCAGGACCCTGTGTAATTTTCTCCTTCCTTTTTATTTTCAGCTTACTATAAAACTTCAGCCTTCTTATCTTCATTTAATGCAATGCAAAGAATGTTTATTGGATGATGAGCTATAACACAGGGCATATCCAGATATAAAAATTTTTAAAAAGTAACTTTTGCTGTAACAAAGGGCATAACCACATTAGACACATGAATTCATGGTTTGATAAGCAACCAGAAATAATCATGTAATTAATAGTTAAATAAAAATTCATTTCAGTATTTTATATGTTCCATGCCTTTGCAAATATAAATACTCAGTTCAAAGGATAAACAAGTTCTCAATGTCAGAAGAGATAGAAATTGTTTAAAATTTTCATTTACTTGGCATAAAAGTGATGACTTCACCTTACATTCATTGCAAAATGATTCCTCTTATCCTAGGAATTATAATTTGAATAAATATATCTTCATAATACTTGCTTGAAATTTAATTATAACCTTCAAATTTTGATGGAAACTGCTAGGATTTAGTCTATCATATTTGGATAGCCTATGGTGATGTGCCAAATTATGTGTAATGATTTGGAAGCTCTAAGTAACCCATGAGAAAAAGTAAGCTAGAATTAATTGTGCTGAAGCTCCTTTTCTACACATCTAAAGTAGGACAGAGACTGTTTAGTATGGAAAGCATTAAGAGCTCAATATTCAAGGCTTTGGCCCTCTGACTAACCACTCCTTGAGTCACACCAATTACTGATGTGATGTCACTCTGGTAGCAGAGAGTGTTCACCTCCAGCATGCTTCAGCCATTTCTTCTTACCTCAGGTTTTACAGTCTTATCTTTGATCCTTTGCATATCCTTACTCCCTTTAGTTTGTTATGCAATTCATCCTCTATATTTCCCAATACGTCTTTACTTCATAGTATTCTCTCTCTTTTTTTTTCTTTCTTTCTTTTTTTTTTTTTTTTTTTTGTTTTTTTTTTTTTTGTTTTTTTTTGTTTTTCGAGACAGGGTTTCTCTGTGTATCCCTGGCTGTCCTGTAGACCAGGCTGGCCTCGAACTCAGAAATCCGCCTGCCTCTGCCTCCCAAGTGCTGGGATTAAAGGCGTGCACCACCACTGCCCAGCGACTTCATAGTATTCTCAACTGTCTTTTTACAAAACCCCACAACATACAAAATTAAACTTTATAATTATATAGGTAATAGCAGTTTTAGTGGAAAGAATTGCACACACAGTGCTTCTTTATATCTTTATACTTTATACTTTAATTTGTATATAAAAATACTTTAGTGGGTGTATTTTTCTTATAGCATTCAATGTAGCATAATATTACTTAAGAACTTGGCTTTAGTTCACTAAGAATATTCTCTTGGTTAATCTCTCTTTTGATTTCTGAGTTAGATAAAATATTCATCTACATAATTTGCTCAGAGTAATGCAGTATATGTGTGTTTGTGTGTTTGTATTTATGTATGTAATATGTGCATGCGCCTCTGTCCCTGCATGTTAATTTTCCATCTGGAAAATCTCCTCATCTTTGTATTCAGTGGATACACAGAGCAATACAACCATGCAGGAGGGTCATGGAAACAGAATAATTGGATATGACCAGAGGCAGATGTTCCATGTTAGGCATACATGGGATTCTCCTATCTTTCAGTTGGGAACAGTGTGCTGTCCTTGGATACACAGGGATTAAATAAGACCTTCCAAAAATGCTTTTCTAACACTATGACTGAATCTCATTTTGCGGAGGTTGCTCTTTTCTTCTTTAATGCTCTCCTCCCTAAGCAGGACATGGAAAATAACCCACTGTGATGGTGATTTTAAAAGTCAATAGCCATAAATTAGAGTTGCCTCATAAAGGATATTTGATTGAAGTAGTGTTTAAATCATGTTGACAAGTTGTCATGTTTTTGGATATTGTCTTGATTGTTAGTTGACATTGGTAGATCCACCCTGGATGTGAGACACACCATTTCATTGGGTAGATATAACAGTGACATAAGATGACTGAGCACTAAGCCATCAAACAGGTATCATGGGTATATTTATTTCACTCTGTTCTTGACTGTGTGATGTGATATGATAGCTGCTTGATTTCTTGACATGACTTCTCTGAAATGATTGGCTGTAACCTAGAATTGCAATCCAAATAAATATTTTTCTCCTCTAAACTTTTGGTCAGAGTGTTTAGGACAGTATGGAAACAGAACTAGGATACCACTCTTGTAGAAGCAAAAGTTTTATGTCTAAGTTTAGGCTTGACAAGCTCTTATAATTTAGCCTTAACTACCATCTCAACTACAACAATAAGACAGCCAAGAAATAGTGGTAAACACAGACACAATTAGAAAGAAAATCAAATAAATGATCCAGTATTCCCCCATCCCCAAGTCTATTTTCCAGGTGATATTAGATTTAGGTTTAAAACAAAGACAAGAAATCCATAATACTGGTCAAGGTATAGTTTGGTCTGCTATCCACTCACCACTGACTCACTGCAGTATGACTTTCAAGGTATTTTGATAAATTGCCAGAACTGTTTGAGTTATATCCATCAGACAGAAATTCCTGTCCTGACTTGTAGTACAATTTAAACCTTAACTTCTTCAACATGAAATTACTGTTGTTTTAATAGTTTCATTATAAGTATATGTCTTTAAATATCTTCTTTTATATCTTTGATTATTAGGGTGAGACAGATCTCTGTCACCCTTTGAACTGTGGTGTACCATGCTCCGCCTTTAGGTTCTGAATAGTACAAGTCTCTCAATGTAAACTAATATGTATTGAAAATACAACTCTATCAAAACATTTGTTTCTTTCCAGTAGAAGCAGGAAATGTTTTTCAAACATTGTATGCCATGAAGATGGATCTTATATTTTCCTTTCAAATAGAACTCAGATACCCTGCTTTCATATTTCACATTTTATGTGTGACCTGGTGTTGCTGCTGAAAATAACACATGAAAAGCACCCAGAAGTCAAATGTGCATCTAAAGTTCCCTGTGGATACCACTCATGACCCAAATAGCCATGTAGCTTATGTTCGAGCATAACCATAAATGGGATCTATAGCTTGTGGAATCAAGTTCACTTTCTAATCCTCATTGGCTAGAAAGTAGACACACTTTCCAGTAGTTCTCTTCAGTGATTTTTCCTCCTGCATATACATCATCACACACCAAATATAATTGGTCATATTTGTTCAGGCAAGCTATTTCCTTACTGTTGGTCAACTATATTGCCTGAAAATACTTAGATACAAAGTCTGTTTCATATTATAGTTTTCCCATTTCTCTCTGTTTTTCTTCCTGTTGTAACTTTTCATTTTCTTTACAGTTGCGTCACAAATTCCAGTATCGTCTGGTCATGATCAAATTGAATAGACCTGCTAATCTTCTGTTTGTAAACATCCATTCTTCCTTTTTGTTGCATGTACCTTCAATTGTTTCTCCAGTGTATCTCTCTTTTGTGTCATTTTACCAACTTATTTTTAAGGAGTTCTCTAAATACTCTGAGAACAGACCATTTAATATAATTGCTATACCACTTACCTACAAATCACAATCAATTAGATAATCATGTTTTTCGTATGATTGTTCAAGCAATTTGATGAGATGTTGAAAGAATATAGTGAAGGTTAAAGCTGGTAGACTTCTACCAGAAACCATCTTTATATATGGAAATCAACCATTAATCATTTCTTTAGAATAGGCTGTTCAATCAGACCTTAATCCATCATTTCAGTCTTATTCTTTTCTGAATCTTGTCCATGGATGCCTTGTCAGACTGATTTGTCTTTGTGAGTGTATGTTCACCTCCCACTCTAAGGAGCCATCTCTCAACGTTAATGAGGTACTGCTCAGTGTGCAAGCCTCTGTTGTGCTACACATCAGCACGACATCCTCCTCACACTTACAAGTCTAATAATTTCTTGTCAAACTTCAAAAACCTCATAGTACTTCGGATTTTTTTTTAATTTCCTTAAATAGCCTCAAAAATTTATTCATGAACTCATTTGGAGAATTCCTGAGTGACTTGCTAATTTCCAAGTGTCCTTGGGTAGCTATAAAATGTTGATTGATTTGGAAACAATCAGACTAAGTAGACATTTGAAGTAAGTATGTATGTAACTAAAATTTTCCTCAATGACACCAAGCTTCAGACTCTTACTGATGTTCTTTGTTCATTCTCTTTCTACTTGAGAGTAATTCTGGAAACCACATTCTCATTTTCTCTTTGTCAGTCATAAACATGACAAACTGTAGGCCATGTGTCTTCCAATCATTACTGAAATTATCTTGAAGCCACTCATTACTTCACCTTGTCATCCTTGGGGTTGGTTTATATACTGAATTCAGTCTATGCTAGAAAAAAATATTGTCTCAAACTTTACCTGCTAATAACTGTTAACAATTTAAGTGGGGGAGAAAGTTTTTGTCATGGAAAAAAGGCTCAACCTGAAAAATCCAGATAGATGTTGCTTTCTTCAGGATTTTCTAGGTCAGTGATTTGCATCTTCATAAAATTTCACTACTTATAATTTGTTCTCTTTTTTTTAGATAGGAATATAACATGAGAAAACTATTTAAGAATAAGTTACAGTATAACTATGTCAAGGTCATTCTTATTATTTAGGACATAAAGCACATATAAGAGATAATGATGAGAAATGAAATGAGAATAGTATTCTAAGAACAGAGGTGATGTTTGTTCTCTCATGTCTATCTTTCTCTCTATATCTCTGTGTGTATGTGTATGTTTGTGTCTGTGTCTATGTGTCTGTGTGTCTCTGTGTGTAAATTTATAGAAGGTTATGATTGATTTTATAGGTACATGTAAAAGACAGAGCATGATGTCAGCATTTCTCACTGAATTAGGAGTTGTTATTGAGTCTCTAAAATATACCTTTTTCCAATTCAAGTACTAGGAATATATGAGCATGCTAGTATAACCAGCTTTTTATGTGTGTGCTGAGGATATGAAATCTAGACTCATGCTTTCATAGCAAGAAATGTATCCCTTGACCATCTTTATCCCTTGATCATCTCTATACCCTGAATTATATATTCTGAGGTTATACATCACCAGTTCTGCATATACCTAATTAAGAGCTTAAAACCTGAATACCACTTATTCTTTCATAATTTAAATACATTAATATTTAACAACTAAACGAGCTCAATAATTACATGATTGAGTAGATTAATTATATTTTAGTATTAGTATGTTACACATTTATTTTTAGTGAAATTCTGTTGGTTTGTTTTAGTTTATAGGTCTCATTTTAAATATTTATTTACATTTGAAGTTTGAAATTTTACAATGCATACTGTATTAAAATTTGTATAAAAGTAATAATATGTTTTGCTCATTCACATTTTTATGAGATTTATACAAGACTGGAACATTTAAAATTATTTCACATACCAAAAAAAAAACCAGATTCTAAGGCTATACTGCTCTGTGAATTTTTATACTATTTAAATTGCAATAATGAAAATGTGGAGGTTGACATTTGGTGTTTTACTTTCTCTTAGAGATATAATGAATGATACACCAACACACACACACACACACACACACACTTTATGTATATGGGTGTTTTCCTTCAGATATGTCTATGCACAATGTGTGCTCCATGTACTCATGCAGACACAAAGAGTCTATAATGTCCCTGAAACTGGAGTCAGAGACATTTGTGAATACCATCTGCATGCTAGGATTTGAACCAGCATTCTCTGAAAGAGTTTCCAGTGCTTCTAATCACTCAGCAATTGCTCCAGCAGCAACAGCTCAATCACTTTTTAATAATTAATAATTAATTAGCTTATAATCAATATTATGACCTACTGATCTGGATGACAATGATTTTCAGGTTGTTGATATATATTTTATTGGCATGATCACTCATTATTAAACATTGTTGAATGTGAATTTAAAGAATATGCATTCATTAAGTTTTTTGTTTTTTTTCTTTTGAAAGATTTTTTTATTTACTGTTTTTAATTTTTATTGGATATTTTTTATTTACATTTCAAATTTTATCCTTTTTTGTGGTTTCCTCATACCCTGGAAATCCCTTCTCACACCCTCTCTCCCCCTGCTTCTATGAGGGTGTTTTTGCACCCACCCATACTCTCCCAACTGCCACCCTGTCAAGTTTTTTAATTAAAATTAATATTTTAATTTGTGACCTAAAATATATTAATCTACTTTTCTACAGATTAATTCACCTAGAAAAGTGTAAGGTTTTTTTTATTTTTTTAATTTTTTTTTAGTACTAAGAATTGAACCTATAATTTCAGGGTACTCTATTAAGCTATGTTCCCAGTGCATTTTGGCTTTTGAATTTGATACAGAGTCTCATTATATTGATCAGGAAGATCTGGAACTCACTCAGTAGTCAAGGCATATCTTGAACTTAGAGTCAGTATCTTCATGCAATATCAAAAAATTTTAATTTTCTTTTACTTTTTAGAGACTATAATATAATTACATTTTTCTTCTTCCCTTTTATTCTTCAAATGTTCTTATATACCCTTCTTTTTTCCTTTCAAATTCCTAGCCTCATTTTTTTTGTGAAGCTGAAGAATTTATTAGAAGTCCACTGTATTTGTATTTATTATTAACAGAAATTACTGTTGATGACATAAATGTGAGAAAGACTATATAAAACCTATAGAATTACAGAAAGACACTAAGATGGAAAGACAGACAAAGAAAGAAGAAAAGAAAGAAAGGAAGAAGGGAGGGAAGAAGAAAGGGGAGAGGAAGGGAGAAGGGGAGGGAAGATAATTTGAGAACTTCTTATTCCTCTGCTTGATAAAATGATGTTTTGTGTGAGAAAGAATGGATATTAAAGTTAATAGGTCCTTGCTTTCACATTTCATCTTCTTTACTTTTCTTTCTTTTTCATACAATTATCACTTTATGTCAAGTGAACATTCTTTGTGGTGGCAACAGTATTGTTGACAGAATTATAAGTGGCTGACAGACTGTATCCACCACATCAGTATACAAGCCTTTTTCTCTGAAAAATGTCCAGGAGAGATGATGAGGGAAAGTTAGGAACTGTGAGGGTCCTGGTGCCCAGGACTCAGAACTTCAGAGGAATGACAGGCCAGTACTTCGGCTGCTTTCTGTCACAATGCTTATCAAAGCTCAGCTGCATAGCAGCCTCCATGGCCAGGATCTTGGGAGCACTGTTCCCATACAAGTGCTTCATCTCTGCTTGGCGCCGCTCCCAGGGCTTCTCAGATGGGGGCTCACCTGACTTGTGGTGGCTGAAGTACAGGCCATGGTCCGTGTTCAGATAGTCATTCAGTCGCTCTGCATCTAGCTGCTGCTGTCTCAGTCTGTGCAAAGTACTGGCGGAGCTCCTCAGTGATTTCCATATTGCTCAGGTTGTACTCCACTTCATCATCTGAATCTGACTCCAGCTCTTCTTCTTCATACAGTGCTTCATTTTCTTTTGTGGATGTCTGGGTTCTATTGCTGTTATGCAGAGGCTGCCCAGGGCTTTTGAGATGGGAAACAGTGTAGGGAGACTCCTGCTGTGCCATGTGCTGGCCCTGAGAGTTCCAAGGATTCCAAGCCTCATAAGCAAGAGAGTTCCAGGGAAGAACTTCATGAAGGAAGAACCATGGAGAAGTGAAATAGGAATCCCTTAACTTTCTGTAAACATTCTGGTGGCTTTGCATCCAAATCATTGCATGATGATAATGCTGCAGTATCTTGCATATACTGGGTGACAATACCAAGATGAAGTAGCCCTTCATTTTGAGGCCATTGCTATAATCTCTGATTGCAAAAGTCCAAATGGGAACTCGCAGGCATGTAGCTTGAAGATCTCAGGTGGTGGGCAACAACGGACCTAGTTCTCGTGGTGGGCAGAAGGATCTTCTTTCCTTTTCTTATACATTTTTTTCCCTGAAACACTAAAAATCCTAGCCTCATTTTTATTAATTATTTTGTTTCAGATTCCTACAATTACTTCAGAACAACCATCAAATACATAAGCTCATATGAACATTAACAATTTATTTGTTGAGAACAGAAAAAGTGAAAGATAATATGAGGGTACTGTGTGTGTACGTCTAGGTTTGTGTACTTGTAGGAGGAGCTAAGGTGGGAGGTGTAAAGAGAGGAAGAAGAGTAAGGGAGGACTAGGGGAAAGAAGAGGAGGAGCTAAAAGAGAGAGAGATGGAGAGGAGAGAGAGAGAGAGAGAGAGAGAGAGAGAGAGAGAGAGAGAGAGAGAGAGAGAGAGAGAGAGAAATATGGAGGCTGATGTCTGTTTTTCTGTAGCAGTCAAAGGTAGTTGGTATATCTAGGTTGGGTATTGGGTCACACTTTTTTGATTGTAAGAGCATCTTGTTACTGATCATTACTAAATACATAGCCTTTGATTAATCTTTAAGCATTAGAGTCTCATTTTTCTACCGGGCCAGTGTGGATGGCAGGATGGTCTAGGCAATGCCCAGTCTTGCAGAGACAGCGTGGAAGATTGGCAGAATATCTCCCATGCTGGTGACTCATGAGTGGCAGGGCTGGTGTTTCTGGCTGGCTGTTTCTAGCTGCAGTGCCCACGTGGCCTCATGGCCTTGGAACGTGGTGTCTGATCTAGTCAGAGATGCTGCAGCCTAGACAGTCAGCTTAACTGGTGGTAGCTTTTTTTTTTTTTTTTTTTTTTTTTAAATAATTACTTCAACACGTACTTGTGAAACTGCCTGTCTTTGATGAGGCAAGTACCTCCAAAAACATAGCATTAGTCTCTCTTCTTTATACTATGGACCCAAAATAATAGATAAGGGCATATCTCTCTGTGGAGCAAAAAAGAATTTCCTAGCCTCAGATCGTGCAGTTATAGAGAGTTTTCAAGTCACAGTAGTCTAGAAAAGATGTGTTTAAGGCTAAATTCTTACTATCATTTTAATTTTGACTGCTGGTCTAATAGTAAAATGCACCTTTTTGTCTTGCTCCTCTGGGAAATCTTTTGTTTTTCTGCCCTGCAAAGTTTCTGTTTTGCTGAGCTGTATGGAATGGCTTCACATTCAGTTGGAAGTTTTCTGAAAGAATAGCATGAGATCTATTTTGTCTCAAATTGATGTTTCATGTTGCCAATTTGGTTTAATTAAGCCAATATTTATCTTTTGGGTGCTAGTGATTGGATGCTGTCCTTGAATAGGTAAGCATTTTCTCTATCTCTGAATAGAGTTTACTTTCATTTTTATGATTTCTGTACCTAATGCTTCAACTAATTTAAAGCTATTAGTAATGAAAAGAGTATCAAGTTGTTACTTGTTTACCCTGAATGACTTTTACCATGCCTCCATCTGTAATATTCAACTAAGAAGTATGTAAGTCAATATACAATATCTCCCATGGGCACTTATTTGGCAGAGCATTTGTGAAGTAAACTGAATCCTGCAATGTTAAGGGTAGTCATGACATCTGGCTTCCAGTGAGACTGTGTTACCTGAGGGGAAAGAGACAAAACCTACTGATTATGAATGGAAACCACACAGATATCTCTATGTCTGTTTTGTTTCCAAGAACAGAGATAATTTTCTGACTTCTTTAGATTGTCTTGAATGGATTTTTATAACCTACAACCCTGAACCCTTTGTAAATCAAATCTACTTATACAAAATGCAAATGATAGAAAATAAAATTGGATGATATGATAGCAATTCCCCAAAATAAGAATGTCTCCATTTCCAAATGAGTTAGTTACAAATTTGTTATACAATATCAAATTTTTAAAACACCATGGATATATTTAATCCATAGGCAATTGATGTATTTATCCACCTGTTGAAATACTTGGTCTACAGAACCAATTTTTGTTCTGGTGCCATACAATGAACTTCTGCCTGAGAATACAACTTTTCATAGCGCTGTAATTACAATAAAAATAAATCCAAAGATGTAATTAAATTAGTGGATTCCTAGGAAATGCATGGCAGTAGGGGGACAGAGAAAAAAAATCATGCTGACTGTTAGCGATGTATTCAGGAACAAGAACCACCATCTAAGAAACTAAAATGAGTAGACACAATGAAGGAAAAATAAGACTCAGGTGTCACAGGCATCCAGGAGTACAAAAAAAAAAATAAAACAAATTCTGATTATTTTATTTAAAAGATATGAAGTACCCATAAGGAGCCACTGAGTGTCTGTGGAACGAATAGAGTAATGAATGAGTCTGCAAACACAACAATGTCAAAGAAAACAGGAGGCATTTGTTGTTCCCATTACAAAGTCATTTGGACCTAGATGCTTACAGTTCTGAGAGTATCCATCCAGAATGGTGTGAAAATAAGGAAATAAAGAAAAGATTGTCTTGCCCAACTGCAAGTCTAATGTACAAAACTAAACCAAACCAAACTAAGCTAAACTAAAGAAGAATACAATATATATAGGACGGAGATATTTACATTTCCTCTGTATTGATAATATCCTAATTGCGTTCAATCATTATCTTTCAAGTATCCTAAAAGTAAAAGTATATTAAGATATTAATAAATAAGAAAATATTACTGTTACAGTAGTAGTTTCCATATGGTGTTATTTAATAGAGGTAAATAAATATTTGATGCTTCTGATTCTTCCTTCGATAGCTAATGAGTTTTGTTTTTGGAAAGAAAAATTATGTATGATTTGCTAGTAGAGCATATAACCATGTTGCCACAAGATTTAGCGAGTCAAAACCTGTATGACTTCAAAAAATAGAGTTTCATGGTTCATTGTCATTTAGATCATTTCTATTATTTAAAAAATAATAGAAATTAATATAATGAACAAAGCAAGCTGAACTTTAGATTGTATTGCTATGTATTTGATGTATTAAATATGTTCGTATTTAAAATATATCCATCTAAGCACGAATATGTACATCGAGGCTAAAATTGTGTGCATGTTACCTCACCACACAACAGTTGATATCTTTTTAGAGCTTGTTTTTTTTTATTGATTATTATATTTGCATTTCAGATTTTATCCCCTTACCCCATTCCCCCACCACCACCCAGGAATCTCCTATCCAATCCCCCCTCCTCATGCTTTTATGAGGATGTGGCCCCACCTACACCCCCACTCCCACCTCCCCACTCTCAAATTCTCCCCCCCCCTCGGTGTTCAGCTTTCATGGGACCAAGGGATCTCCTCTCCCACCTATGCCCAACAAGGCCATCCTCCCCTACATGTACAGATGGAGTCATGGGTCCCTCCTTATGTATAGAGCTTGTTTGTTAAACCCAAATAAACACTGACCACAATTTCCTGTTCCTATCCAGCATCCAAGTTCAACTGTAAAGACCAAATGGGATGTGGATTTCTCAATGTACTCAGATAGTAATAAAGACATGATTATCCTTGGAGAAATTACCCATTTAGAAGGCAGACCAATATTGTAGTATGAAGAACAAATGGAATTGTTTAAAGGTGAGGCATGTTTTGAACAAGAATTAAATAATATCCTGTTCAGAAAGGTGTCATTCAGTGGAATGAACTTCCTATTTGTGCACTTGATCTACATGAATGAGACTGTTACAAAAGAACCTGACATCTATTCCTCTGCAATTCACAACAACATTCAGCTAAGAACTGATTATAAGATCATACTACTCATAAAGTTTTAGTTTATTTAAATTTATCAGAACATTAGGGCATATCTGGATCATGTTTTTGTTTGTTAGATTTTTTGAAACAGATTTTTATTGTGTATCCTGCTCAGTTCTCAATCATGAGAGCTTCAACTGGGATTACAGATCTTATGCTACTATTTGGAGCTCATGTTTGTTTTCTAAGAGCATACCATGAGTTTTTTTATATCACTTATTTAAAATTGAAATGATACGTTTCAATACTACTTAAATACACAGTAGTATTAGAAGACAGCTATCCAGCAGTCTACATTTCAGCACATTTGTTGAACAAATGCATTGGTTGACTTAATTTTAGACTAAGCTTAGATGATACTTGTAGAATGGAGAGAAAAGACAGACATGGTTAAGAACAGCAGTCTCACTGACCTTTGGTTACTAGTTTTACCAATCAAAAACATGCAGGTTTAAGCTAAACCTGAATTTTAGCTGAAGGATGTAACCCTATATTACAGTTATCCACTGTTTATTGGCAACTCATTTAGATGAGTGCCCTAACCTTTAACTGTCAACCTTACTAAGTGCTAATTATAAACAAGTTCCTCTATTGTGTTTGCAGAAATCCACTCCCACATATGTATTTAACCTTTCTAACTCTTGTGAGCTGAGCTTCAGGAAACCAGGCACAAACTGATGTTCCAGCTGTTGCTTTTGCTGTCAAAGTGTTTCATTTATGAGCTGTACCCTCAACTCTACTGCCAGCAGCTGTGATGCCATGGGAAGTTGTTTTATCTCATAAACAGAATCTACTCTCAGGCATACCCTGGCTCTTGACACCTAACTTTTCTCACTAAAATGTAAAAAGACTTTGACAGCAGAGACCACTTTTGTTTTGTTTAACATTAGACTTGGCAAAATGCCCAGTACCTTTCACTGGATAAATAATTGTTGAAAAGGTGAATAAAAAAAATGACACAATGAGCTGTCAATTGATTTTCAGCTGCTAAAGTCTAGAAACCTTTGTCATGCAAATAGCCTTTGTCCTCTGTGTCTTCTCTCCATCACTATCTTTCCTCAATTGTTTTTCCATCTTACTTCACTTTACTTTGTGTATTTCATCCTTTAGCCTCCACATCAGAGTTACCACCCACCCACTACTTCAGTACAGTCCATAACCCTTCTTGTACTTGATACTTGGTTAATAGACCAAGGGAATTGATATTTGCTGAAAAGTGCTGAGAAACTTCAGTGTTGACAGTACATCCTTAAATTGCACTTGAGTTCCAATACTGCCCACACAAGCTCGGTGAACAATATACTCACTGGTCTATTTTACATTCCTTGATCTCTCAAATGACAGGTTGATATCATTAGTAACAGTGGCTTATCTATGATCACCCATATAAGAATTTCGAAGTAAATTTTCTTGGAAACAAATCATCCTGTCAGACAGCATTATACTAAAGAGGAAACAAACTACAGAATCTAGGATGTACCAATTTTTACTAATATAGAGGTTGATGAAATATTAGTCCTCTGGGGACATTTAAAGTATGCTGAAAATACAGTATAAGAGAGCATGTGCAGTGTAAGTATACCCTAATAATTTACTTAAGGTAAGTATAAATAGGTTTATATTTTACATCTGGGGCACTTATCTGTGTCCCCATTTTCTTTTCTATTACTAGAGAGTTAATATTAAAAATTCTATGTGATTATTTTTCATATGAATAGAAAATGTTCAAAGAAACTCTCTGCTACCTGTACACTATGAAAGACTGAGCTACTCACTCTTCTGAGAGAGTTTATTTCTCAAAATTATGGTTGAAGAAATGAATATATGCTACAGCAAACAGTGCTACATTGGCATCTTCATGTTGTTGATTTAGAGGTAATTGATAGTCAATGAATACAGAAAGGATTTTCCCAGAGCATCCTGTATATGACTAAAGTAGAAAGGTTTGAGAATTGAGGACTGCTATAAACCTGTTATCTCAGAAGAGTGTTAGGGTCTTAAAGAAGATGGGAAGTGGGTGCTAGGATAGAAATTTTTTTTATCAGCTCCCCTTAGGCTTTCAGCCTAACTTTTGTGGACAATAGAGAACTACCTCTACCACATATCAGCCATGATAAAGGTGATATGTGACCCCATGAACATATTTGCTTACACGGTTTCATGGGATCTGATTAGGGCCTGAATTCACATAAAAATATAATAAGTCAGTAGTTTCTATCTCTTTTTCCTATTATACAGTTGAATGGGCAGAGTACTAACCTTTCAATACAAAAGGATAGAAAAAACAATTTTATTCTTCTTATCTGACAAAGACTAATAGGAAAAAACAATAAAGAATTACACAATTACCATTTTTAGAAAAAATTAATATTCCACTTATATTGTATTCCATTAATACAATATAATTAATAATTCCATTAATACAATATAATTAAACAATAAATTTATCTTGTTTACAAGAGTCAATCTCTCTGTCTGTCTCTGTTTCTCTCTGTGTCTCTCTCTGTGTCTGTGTCTGTCTGTCTCTCTCTCTCTCTCTCTCTCTCTCTCTCTCTCTCTCTCTCTGTATTTTTAAGGTAATCTCTGATATAATTATAGTCCTCCAGAGTTAGGAGCCCCCAGATTAATATATCATGTTACCATCCATGAACCTGCAGCTTCATGGAGGCTACTGAAGCCTTTAATTCTGTTTATTTTTAAATTATTTTTAATCCAAACAGTAATGGAAAGAATACAAAGATTAAAATAACATGTATAAACCTAGCAAATGGAACAAAAATGAAGTAAAATAGGGATGGTTTTATCTACAGCTATAGTGACTAGATAACATCATAATCTGCCGGCAACCTGTAAAAGTATATCTAGGAGATTTCTACTAAATTTATAACTGACTGGGTCATAAGAGGTCTTGGGTCTTCTCAAGACTGAAAAGTAGTGTTAGAGAATAAAAGACAAACAGCGGGTGGAAAGATGTGATAGGACGCATTTGACAGTATTAGAGAAGGAAGAAGAATGAGGAACTTTAGAAAGCCTCGAATGAAGGAGGGATGACCAGGAATGGCTCTTAGAAGCTGTCAGGTATGTGTGACTGTTTACCTGAAGGGAGGCAAGTAAAGTAAGAAATACTTTAAATTAAGCTTATATACTAAATATATATTTTTAGTGTGTGTGTGTGTGTGTGTGTGTGTGTGTGTGTGTGTGTGTTTTCACAATTGATCACTTGGCCAACTAGTATTAGCCAACTGGTATTCCTTCCCTGGGAAGACTTTTTCCTGCTCTTAACATTCTTCAGTTTATAAAGTGAAGTATAAATTTTTGATGCTTCATAAACTTTTTTCTTGCCTGTGTTAGCATTTCTATTGGTACTATCTCTGTTCAGGTCATAGTAGGGTAGCCATGTTCGTAAGACTTCATGGATGTAGCTACTCTCATTTCTAGGAGACCCAGTCTCACTCTAAATGCCCTATTCCTCTGCCTTAGTCTTTCTGCCCCTCTTCCACAATCCTTCTGGATTTTTAGATACAGGGCTTCTCCAGTAGATATATCAGTTGTGACTGACCTCTACAACTTCACATTTTGATTTGTTGTTTTCATGCAATAGCCTTTATCACAGCATGTATTTTTAAAGGTACCTAACTTAATATCAGAGTCTAATTAGAATAGCTGTGTTTTACTTAGTATTTTGTAAATACTGAGACACCAGGCAGGTTTAACATTATTATCTTTAACAATTTTTATTTGCTTGTCATACACAAATCTCAACTTAACTGAGAACATGACTATTTGATAAAATTGAAAAATATTTAAATAACCTACTATATTATCTCATAGTTATAGCAAAACAATTTTACTTTCAGAATTTAGAGATAACAAACCAGCTAAGATCACTTGTTGCATTTCAAAGTGGTTACAACACATCAAATGCTTGTAAGCCCCTGTAATTGTAGACCCAAGGTATTTAATACAGTCTTCTGGCCTCCTTGGATACCAGCTATCACTTTGCATATTACTACACGTGGACACATATTTGTTTATACAATAAAAAAAATAGTGAAAAGTAAATTATTTATCATATTTCAAGTAGTAGAAAATCAGAAATGAATATGATCCTTAAGATATTTCAATTCAAAACAAGATGCCCCATTTTCACTTATAGCATTCTGAAAGAATGGCAATGTGCTTCTCTAAAACTGTTTTCTCAGCTGATGAAACTTTATTTATTTATAATTATAAACAAAATTATATTTTTATATTTATAAATGACTAATCATATTTTATCAATTGGTAGTAGGACATTAAAAAAAGAAAAGAAGGATTTGTGAAGAATTGCCTGCTTGGATAATATGTCATTTTTATAATAGAAAATATGCATAATTTATAACAATACCTTCATGTTTCAACATTATTTTTATACAAATATATTGGTATGAGATTTTAAGTTCATAGTCACATTAGTGATCCTTCTGCAGACTTTGCCATGCCTGGAGTCTCAGATTCCATGTTTACTTACAACTCATCAGACCTGGTCAGTTTTAAAAGTTTTATAGTAACAGATGTTTATATTTTTGAGCCATCTTTCTCATTACAGTACCATAAAAGTTGTTATTACCTTTTCTGTGGATGTAATTTCAATAGTTTAGATACATTGCTCACTGATTTTATTGTCGTGAACTTTTGAGTTTATAAATAAGAACGTTTTATTTTGATTTACTTAAGGAAAGTTTCTTTGGTCTGTTTACTTTTTACATAATCTTATAGATTTTATACTCTCATGAAATCGACTAATATTAACATTCAAAAAATAGCAAATCAATGTATAAATATAAGTGGTTCATCTTCATATTACATATTAGAAATTAATTCTGCTTCTAAAGAGTTGGGGAGAGATTTTTACTAAGGGGTGCTAAATTTTATATATATTTTTTTCTTCTTCGAGGTTTTCTAGAAGCTGGCTTGAAAAGATACACTATCAATATATGTGCTTACTGTATGTTTCTAACTAATATATTTAATTTCCTTAAATTAAGTAATGTATAGCCTATGGCTCTAACCTGATTGCCTGAGTGCTCTGCTGTAAAAGGAATATCACATTGGTCTTACTCACTTAAATTGTTCTTAAACAACTTTATAATTTTAAAATTAGTAAAAAAAAAACCACCAAATTTATTGTAATATTATATTTTATAATGTGTTCAATAGCATTTGTTGTTTATTGATATTGTCTGCTACAATATGGAATTACTTGTGTTGCCATGTTAGGGTTACTGAGCCTAGTAAAATTTGAGTCTCACAAAATAATGGTTTTTCCCCTATTTGTATTTTTAACTGTTATTAAATTAATTCTATACAATGTTATGCTTGGGGCAGGAGAAATGGTTCAGTGGTTAAAAGAACTGTCTGTTTTTCTAGAGGGTCTAGTTTTAGTCTTATCAGATCATAACAGTATGTATCTCCAATTTCAAGGTCTCTGAAGCCATTGAAAGCATATGGTACATAGACAAGCATACAGACAAAACATTTATAATCACAAATATTTTTTTATTTTAGAAAGCTTTTATGGTGGTATAATATGAATTGCAATCGACTGTGAACTCTACCTTCTCTAGTCTCTTCTTTCCACTATTTACTCCACTCCTCTCTATAATTCCTCTTCAAACATCCATATCATTTTCTTTTAATACCCATCAAACTTAACCAGGATAACATATGTGATTATGGATTTGGACATATTTATTGGAACATTATGAGCACCTCAGTGGGTATACAATTAAAGATGGTGGTCCATTTCACATAATCTATTGATATCCAATATTTCAGCAGGAAAAGGTAAGATTTTGTTGGCTCTTTCCTAATTTGTGATTGACTGTCACAGTCTTTGTATGCAGTCACTTCTGTGAGGTCTTCTTTCTTTCTGCAATGTCCAGACGTTAGCATTTTATAGTCTCTGTATCTTCTGACTGTTATATTTTTTCTGTACCTTTTTTTTTTACAATGTTCAATAAGACCTAGAGATCATATTAAATGTCTTGTTTAGATGGGGTACTTAGGTGTTATGTATCCTTAGCATCTGGGACAGTCATAAGTCTCTTCATTCACTGCTAGTGACTGAAAAGAAAAACTTCTCTAATTGCATTGAGAGTGAAATTTGTTTACGGTATAAACACAATTTTTGGAAGGTATTTTTATACCATAATTTAGCTAATCAACAGTAGTGACCATTACACTAGGACCTAGAATTTCCTCAAACGTGTTTTAACCAGGCTTATGGTACTTAGTGTACATGCCGTCAAATACAGTAAAAGAGTGTTTAGATACACCCAGACCAGCTGTGCTAGGTGTTATAACTTCTTGGAAAGTTGGTATGGATAAGACACCATGCTACCTTTTTTCCATAGCAGTCCACATAATACCTTGTAACATTATGAAAGCAAGCCAGTAGGGAGGAGGATCCTGCTCAGTTAAAGCATGACTTACTTATGCATTAAAGATGTGTGATGTCTTCAGGAGTAAGATTTTGTCAATTGCTTCTTATAGAAAACAGAAGGAATGGCAAGAAATGTTTTGGGTATTTCTGGAGCCTCCTTGATTGACAACACATGGGAGGAACTCACATATGACACTGAGATTTTGTTTAGTAATCTGGGGTTTCTGAAACAGTGTAATCCAGATAAAAATTTTTTCCTCTTAACTATTAACTGGTTTATAAAATACTAACTATTCATATGATTGCCTCATTTATCCTTAGTTTTGGTTAATTGTTCCTCCTATTGCCCTTTTCTCTTCCATTACCTCACCATTATTCATTTTTAAACTTTTAACCTCTCCTATTTTGTTTGAGTATCTATATTCTACTGTCTGCTCCTATCTTAAAATAACTCACATCCCAATAACATTTTTTTGAGTTTTATTAATTCTAAAGGTACTTCTGGTCATTTGCATAAACCTAAAAAAATTGAAGTTAGGATCTATATATAAAATGTGGCACTTCTTTTTCTAAACTTGAATTACCTCACTCAGTAATTTTTTTATAATATTTATCTATTTACTTTCAGATTTCAATAGTTCATTTTTCTTTACAGCTTAATAACATTTTATAAGAGGAGCATCAATTGTATAAGTTAGTAATAATTCAATTTTGTTACATGCCCCTATTATCTATTCATCATTTGATGGACATCTAAGTTGATACCATGTCTTAGCTACTGTTAATTAACTTGCAATGAATATGGTCAAAGTCACATCTTTGTAGAACTTCATAGTCCTTCAAGTACATTCACAGGACAAATTGCAGTTCTATTTTTAGCATTTTAAGAAACCTGCAGACTACCATCCAAAGTAGTTTCAACATTTGAAACTCCCACAGACACAAAATGTGTTCCTATTTCTCTGCATCCTTGCCAGCAATAGTTGTTATTTGATTTCTTTATTAAACCCATTCAGACAGAAGTGAATAGAATCTTAAAAAAATTTACATTTATGAAATGGCCTATACTAAAGCATTTTTAGAGCAATTATTAATATGTTTCATAGAGGGTCTGTGTCTCACTAGTACTAAAAATTAGTTTTACTGCTATTATTTTTCACCAAACATAATAAACCTACTTATATAAACATAGACAGAGAACATTAAGTCCTAGTTATCTTGAGTCTGCAAATGTAACTTATTTAATAGAAGAAATTTTATTATAATAGCGTGATTGGTTTCTATAAACAAGTTCTTAAAATATGAGGATAAGAATTATGCAACAGCTGAGAGACAAAAAATTAGATGCAGCAGCATGGCAAACAGGCTCTTACAGAATTGGATACTTGCTGAAGTACTTTTTTTCATGTAATTCTGCTATATATTATCAGTAACTACCTTGTGTTGAAGCTTCTTCAGAGAAGACTGTGAGGGTAATTTCATTCTCTGAAAATCCTTTGTTTAGACATAGAAGGGAAGCCAACAAAGCTTCCTCTACATCTCTTGTATCTCAAATTTCTCTATTTTATACAGTCTTTGCTTCATCACGACTCCCTTCAATTACATGCTTTGACAAAGCTTCATGACTAGTACTCATTAACTTAATATTTTAAGTAGAAATTTGTTATCTATTTCATTATTCCATGACTCAACTACTAAACTTCATCATGCATAATGTACAGATATGCATAGAGACCTTTATAAAGATATGCTTTGCTTTGGAGAGCATATGACATTAGACCTAATTTGAGAATAATGAATATGGAAAAGCAAGCAAGCAAAACCTAATCATCAATCAGACTGAGGACTTGTGGAATAAAATTTTAATAAGCCTGAATAATTCAATACTAAGTAGCACTTAGTGGAACATGGGTTAATCAGGTAAATGAAAATAAAACTACAAATTAACTACAAGCTCATTCTAGTGAGAATCACAATATATAAAAAAAAAAAAAAGCAAAGAAATAAACAAGTACCAAATTGTAGTAAGAGTTGATAAAAAAGAAAGGGAGACTGTCACAGTATTAAAATTAGTGCAGCCACTATGAAGAGCTGGGTAGAGGTGTCTAAACAAGCTAAAATATGGAAATTATAAATAAAATTTAATTATCCCACTTTAGAGTACATATTTAAAGTATATGAAGTCATAAAACCAAATAGATAATTGTATAACTAAGTATATTGCTACACTACTCACAATATCAGAAATGTAATCAACAGAAGTACATATTAGTAGATTAATGAATGAAGAAGGTATGGTAGATGCATGTTGTACAACATTTTCCAGACACAAAACTTATATGTGTTTGAGGGAAGCACCACAAGACACAGGATATTCTAATGGTAGATAAAAAACAAACCAACAACAAACAAAACAAAACAAAAACCACTCCATCCTTCAAAGAAGATATTTGGCTGAATATATGTTTTGCTTCTTTACTTTGACTATTATCAATAGGTAGCAAAATGTGGTCATTATTTTTATTTCTTACACTATTAGTCTGTGTTTAAGGAATTAAATAATACTAACAATCTCTTTTAAAAATGACCCAAGATGTAGTTTCATGTAAAAATGTGTTTTAACTAAAGAATAAACTTTTTTTTGTAACATTATTTTCTCTGTTCTCACTGAGCATAGGGATACTATATGATAAAGTTATTGATATTTAGAGATTTCTAGATCAATCAATAACTCATTTTATACCAGTTCAGTTCAAATTACATATATTTTGAGATTTGAGAATATATCAACAATCTAACAAGAGGCATTTGTGGTACTAGATGTAGGAGTTTTATAAGTGTATGTGGCTCAGTCTCTGTCTTAAAGAGTTTGAACTTAATTTTTATTGCCACCTGGACCTAATTTTATCACAGTATTATATGTTATTCCATGTCTCCATGCCCCATGAATGCATGGGCAAATGTTGTGTTTGAAGATAACACAACCATAACCAGGTTTTTATCATGATCTGATCCTTTAATGTGGTATTTTACTCCAAATTAGTTTCGTTTTCTTTAGTTTAAGCAATTTTAACGTGATTAATGAGTCTTTACCAAACTTAAGGGTTATGAATGTGCTATTGCCACAGATTTATACACAATAGAGATAAATTAACACACATACTCATAAAATTTATATTGAAAAAAAAACATTTTTGTAAGCAAAACAATGACAATCCTGACAAGAAAACAAATTCCCTGTACAATCTAAATTATATATTAATTCACTTATTTCCTCCTTATTTAGTAAATAAAAAGTTTATCAGCTTTTACTGTGACAATGCTATTAACTGTGTATTAGATTTAAAGAAAACAAATTTAAATTGCATTTGCTACATGCTTAAAGAAATCAGAGGACATAATTCAGAAGATATAATTTAGTGCAATGAATGCAATGAAAATTGTGTACAGTAAGTAGCACAATAATGGCTCCTTGAGCTACTAACACTACAATTTAGAAAAGTCATGGGTCCTGCTTTTCCTAAGAACTGTACCAAATGCACACTAAATTTTCTATATACTCCTTTTGAAGATGTCTAGTGCTAATTAAGAGGCTCATGAACTCTGAATAAGCATGGATTGCCAACTTGAAACTAGAGTATCTAAGTACACCCTTTCATGATAATTTCTGTCAGTGACTATGATACAATCAGAAAAAAACTTTCAAGCTTGTCGTTTTTACATAAGGAAGGGAAGATCTACATGATTTCAGAATGCATTTATCCTATTGTGGATATTAGAAGAGGAGTGGGGGGAAGAGCAAATTGACAATCCTCTGATGCTGTGTCTTCACTGCCTCTAGATGGAATTCCCGGACCTCAGAGGTTTGAGCAGGTCTGCCCAGCTTGCTTGTTGAGTAGATACACCAAGGCTGATCATTCTGCAATATACAATTATCAAAACAAATTTTAGTATCAAGATAGTTTTTTTTTTTTTTAAAGAGGGCTGACATTTTATTAAGAATGTTGGTTCTAACCGCTTTTCTATTTTTTCCCCTCTTTTATTGGATATAATATTTACATTTCAAATTTTATCCCCTTACCGCATTTCCCCCACCACCCAGGAACCCCTTATCCCATCCCCCCTCCTCCTGCTTCTATGAAGGTGTTTACTCACCTACCCCCAGCACCGTCCCCACCCTCAGATTTCACCCACCTCAGGGCTCAGCCTTCAGGGTACCAATGACCTTGTCTCCCACCTATGCCCAACAAGGCCATCCTCCCCTACATATACAGCTGGAGTCGTGTGTCTCTCCATATGTGGAGACATGAATAAATTTTATATGTTCCAAATATGACTCTGATAGAAGATTAAGGAAACAATCCTACCCAAATGTAGCTTGATGATTAGTAAATGTGTAGCAATATTAACAGGGAGTAAATATCTCAGTAGTAGGTACATCAGTAGAAAACTACCACGTGTGGGTGCAAGCTCTTTAAAACTGAAAATTTCAGTCTCTCTGCTCAACTTGAAGAGGTGGAATTCTGTCTAGAAGATCTGAGAACATCAGTGAAATTCATCTGGAAGGGGAAGATGTGAATTTATGATCCTTGAACTAATGATCCCTGTCTTCAAGTTCTTGATTGCTGTGGTTGTATGGATTTAGTCCCCACCAGAAAGTGGTTGGCTACTGCAGACAATGAGTAGTTGCTACAACCTTCCCTAGCTGAGTTAATAGGCAACATGTACCAAATTTTCAAACTTTTATGAGGCAGGACTAGCACATCTAATGACATAAAATTTCCAGAGGACTTTTAAGAAATTTATTTTAATTTATATAAAGCATTGTCAGAGCTAATCATATAGTTAACACATGGGGCATTACCAGGAAAACTGAACAGTCAATAATAAAAATAGGAAAATCTCCATTATAGCTTCATGGAATGTATAGTGAGAATTTTCTTACCACAGGAACTGATAGATGAGCAAATATATTAGCCAAGTGAAATGTATCTTTGAGATAAAAATTTTCAACATAAAAATAATTAACTAAAGGTTCTCATTAACAGAACCAAAAATAAATATCTCAAACATATGGACTGATGCAGAAAAGCATCACCCAACTTTGAGCATTATTTTGTGATAAAAGTAAAACTCTCAGTGATTTACATATTGAAGAAAATTCTGCATTTATTTATTCATTTGTTATTTATTGTTTATATTGAAAATAGATTCTTTTCTCATACAATTCATCCTCTTCACACATTCTCCTTCTCCCTCTATTGCTTTCATGTATGCTCCACCATATCTCCTCTCCTCTAGATCCATTCCCTTTCTATTTCTCTTCAGAAAACGTCTGGCCTCCAAGAGACAGCACCTAAATAGTAAAAACCAAGATCTTATAAGTCAAGGTAAATCATACCAAGGCTGGACATGACAACCCAATGGAAAAAAATATTCCCAAGACCAGGAAAAAGAGTCAGTAGTGCACCTGTTCTCATGTTAAGAGTCCCACAAAAGCACTAACCTAACACAAATAACACATAAGCAAAAGACTTGGTGCAGACTCATGCAGGCTATTAATTTCTGCATCAGTCTTTGTGAGCCCATGTAAGCCTTCTTTATTTGACTCAGTGGGCTGTTTTCTTGGTGCCTTCAGCCTCTATGACTCCCACAATCTCCTTCAGGGTTTCCCAATTTCTATTGAAAGGCACCCAATTGAGACTTCCAATTTAGTCTCACGCCACATAACATCTGATGGTGGAGTTCTTCATTTTCTCCTATTTTCTTCCAGAGAAAGCCTCTCTGTTTAGGACTGGATGGAAAACTTATGTATGAATATAGCAAAATACCAATACTAAACATTTCAATGATATTCTTCAAGTTGTCTTTGGTTCTACCCTGGGATTTAGGCTATCCAGGACAGTTCCTGGCTGTCCATGTTGTGTCAGATATGGGCTCTGTATTCATGGTCCCATGGCATGGGCTTCGAGTTAAACTAATCATTGGTGGGACACTCCCACAAGCTCTATATCACCATTGCCCCAGAACATTTTACAGGAAAAATAGAACATTAGATTAGAGTTTTATAGCTGGAATTCAGGTTTTTCTTTCTATATCTTGCTTAGTACCTTCTTACCAAAAGAAATTAGAACACAGAGGTGAAAGATCCATGCAGGCACTACCTCAAACTTTATGTAATAAATGAGCTGTGGAAATGTTGTCCTGAGAAATGCCCCAATCCCCCCCCCCCCCGTATCAGTTTTCAGAAAGCAAATTTCTGCCCTAGCATCCACCTGAATTGTTTAGGGGTGTCCATGGTATTCTATTAGCTAACAAATCAACTGAATGAAATACACTTCCACAATTGGAAGCCTTGCCTGGCTACAAAAGGTGTTCAGTTCAGACTCTGTACCCTCCATTACTAGGAGTTCACCCTAAGATTTGACTCATAGATTCCAAGAAATTTCCACTGCACCAGGTCACCCCCTCCAAATCTTCCTAATTTTATCTCTTCATATTTGCCCTCCATCCTTCCTTCCTTCCATTCTGTCCCCCTACCTGATCTTTCCACCTCAATCCACCTGCAAAATATATTCTATTTCCTCTTCTCAGGGAGGTCCATAATTCTCCCCTATAACCCTTTCTTGATCTAATCACTCTGGGTCTATACATTGTTACATGATTATCATTTGCTTAACAGCTAATATCCACTTATAAGTGAGTGCATATTATGTTTGTTGTTCTGAGTTACCTCATGCAGGATGAATTTCTCTAGTTGCATTCATTTGACTGCAAGTTTCATGATATCTTTCCATATCTATTCCACACAGTACTTGGAGATTTAGATTGAGCAATATGATAACTGAAGGAAATCAAAATGATGCAATTGGAAAAGGATAAGGCAAAGTATCATAATTTGCAGATGATATTGTAGTATATATAAATGGTATTAAAAATCCCACCAGGGAAACTCAACAGCTGATAAACACCTTCAGCAAAGTGGCTGTATATAAGAATACCACAAAATAATCAGTAGCCCACCTATACACAAGTGACAAAAAGACTGTGAAAGAAAACAGGAAAACAACAACATTAAGGACATTTTTAAATAATGTAAAATACCATGGAGTAACTTTAATCAAGCAAGTGAACACCTGTATGATAAAAATGTCAATGTTTTAAGAATGAAATTGAAGAAGATATTAGAAGAAGACAAGAACTCTCCTGCTCATGGATTGATAATAATACAGTAAAGATGACCATTATACCAAATGTAATGTAAAGATCCAATAAAATCTCCATCAAAATTCTGACACAATTTTTTAAAGACCTCAAAAGGATAATACTCAACTTCATACGGAACAAGAAATCCCACATAGTTAAAACAATCCTGAAGAACAAACAAAGAAACAAGCAAAATTGCAAAATATATCACAATCACTGATGTCAAATTGCATTAAAGAGTTATAGTAATAAAAGCCATGTGGTATTGTCATGAAAAGAGACATGTTGATCAATAGATATTAATTGAAAATACAAATACAAGTTTATATGCTTATGGACACCTGATTTTTGATATAGTAGCCAGATATTAACACTTTACAAAAGAAAACGTCTTTAACAAATTGTGCTGGTGTAACTGGCTGTCTACATGATGAAGGATGTGAAAAGATTTATAATTATCACCCTGTACAAAACTCAATTCTAAGTGGATCAAAGACATCAACATAAAACCAGAAGAGAGAGTGGGAAATATTCTTGAAGATATCAACACGGGAGACAACTTCCTGAAGAGAATAATAGTACCAACAATAAGATCAACAATTAATAAATGCTAACTCTTGAAACTAAAATGCTTCTGTAAGGCATAGAAAAGCAATTGCACAAAGGGGTAGCCTATAGACTGAGGAAAATAATATTTCCAACTCTACATATGATAGCTGTTTAATATCCAAATTTTATTTTTAAAAATCTGCAAATGTAATATAAAACATCAAATAACCTAATTTTATGAATAAAGTTCAGATCATAACAAAGAATTCTCAACATAGAAATAGTAAATGGCTGAGAAACACTAAAGAAGCATTCAAAATCTTTATTCATCACTGAATTATAAGTCAAAACCATATTGAAATTTCATTTTACACTTGTCAGAATGGCTAAGATCAATCTGAAAGCTCATGCTGATAAGGATATGGAGCAAAGGAAATTCTTCTCCGTTACTTAAGGGAGTTCAAATTTGTACAACCACTATGGAAATCAATATGGCAGTTCCACAAAAATTTGGTAATCAATCTACTGCAAAACACAGATATATGACTCTTGGGCATATACACTAAGAATGTTCCATTCTACCACAACTACACTTGCTCACCTATATTCATTTCAGCTTTATTCACAATAGCCAGAAACAGGAATCAATCTACTAACAGTTAGGATGTCCACTAACTGAAGACTGAATAAAAAACATGCACATTTACACAGTGGAATATTAGTCAGCCTGCTCACTTCCCAGCTTCAAGTCACCCCTCCTACAATCCTTCCCTGATCCCACCTCCTTTTCTCCTTTGAGTAACCTACTCCACACACACACACCTTAGCATATCAAGTCTTGTGAGGCTAAGTGCATTCTCTCCCACTGAGGCAAACAAGGAAGCCCAGCTAAAATAGCATATCCCATATGCACACAACAGCTTTTGGGATAGCAATCATTCCAGTTGTTTGGGATCTACATGAAGACCAAACTGCACATATGGTACATATGTGTGGCTAGGCCTAGGTCCACTCCATGTACGTTCTTTGAATTGTTCTTCAATGTATGAGAGCCCCAAGGGTCCAGGTTAGTTGATTATGTTGGTATTTCTGTGGAGTTCCTATGCCCATAGGGGCTGAAATCCTTTCCTCTATTCTTCCATAAGTGTCCCCAAGTTCCATTCAGTGTAGGTGTCTGCATCTGTCTGAGTTATCTTCTGGATGGAGCCTCTTAGAGGAAACCATGCTAGATTCCTGTCTGTAAACACAACAGAGTATCATTAATAATGTCAGGGGTTGGTTCTTGACCATATGATGTGTCTCAAGTTGGGCCAGTTATTCGTTAGCCATTTCCTCAGTCTCAGATCTATCCCTAATCCCTGCATTTCTCAGAGACAGTAAAAAATCTGAGTCAAAAATTTTGTGAGTGAGTTGGTGTTCTTATTGCTCCATTGGGATTCCTGCCTGGCTATAGGAGGTGGCCTCCTCAAGTTCTATAACCCCAATGTTGTGGGTCACAGCTACAAAAAAACCCTACTGATTCTTGGGGGCATCTCTTATTGTAGGTCTCTGACTCTTCCTGGATATGGCCCTTAACTCCCCACCTCAGTCAGTTGCAGATTCTCATTCATTCTCATGACCATCTGGCCATCTATCCTGTCCTTCCCTGCACCTTATCCTGAAGACCTGATTCCCTTTCTATTCCCTCTCCTACCCTCCACATGCCTCTTATGACTATTTTACTCCCCCTTCTGAGATTCAAATCTCCTCTCTAGTCTCCTGTAGCAAGCCAATCACTTCTTATTTTAGCCATTATTTTATTAATTTCTGATTCATATTTACTGAAAAGAAATTTTATCCAATATACTCTGAGAATGTTGTCTCCTTCTCCAAACCCCTTCTGTCTGTGCCATTTTGGAATTTGGTCTTTCTGCTATTCTAGAACTTCAAGACATTGGAAATCTGATGTAATGTAGAAACATAAAAAGAACCAGGTTAAATGTAAGAATGGGAGTGAAATGATCATGGTTCACTATTTTTTAAATAAGCAGAAGATGAATAATTAAAAAACATACTTTTAAACACTTTAATAGTTATAGGCACAAGAGAGGAACTGGGAAAGTATATGAAGTAAGAACTAGAGACCAGAAAGGCAAATGTGTTGTGTTCTCTCTTGTAAAAGCATAATAGATTTAAATATTTTATATAATGTATTAAACTTGGAGAATACATATAAGCCAAAAATCTAGAAAGCTTTCATGGGAAGTGAGTTATATTAATGCAATAAGATAGTATACTATAATTAAAATTAAAGTAGTGTTGCATAATCTTGGGGTTGGAAAAGGTTTCATTATGGAGGACAATAGAAGTATGATGACGACCAGGGGATAGGGAGAAAATTAACCAAAAGTAAGTGTGTAGTAAAAATTCAAATGAATGCAGCTAAATTTCTAGCATGAATAAAGAGGAATTAAAAAAAACTGTTTCCTATTCAGGAGCTTATGGATATTAGAAAATGAATCATTGAAGAAGTGGCTACTGATAAGCTTCTATACTAGAATGAATGATCTGGGCATATATAACCATGGGTATCTGGGATTAGAATTAATGGGTCATAGTAGAAAAAAGCGAAGGAGAAGGGAGAAGAAGAAAAGTAATAGGTGGAGGAAGAGGTGGAGGAGGAGAATGAATTTAGCATGGAAATAAGGTGCATGAATCTGAGAAGAAATGAAGAGTAATCATTATTTAAAAGACACAATTCTCAAAAAAATTTAAAATCTGCAAAAATAGTGTTTTCCTCTTTTCCCTATGCTTTGCACATTTTAAATGTTCTATAATGCACACTTATAAACCAAAAGATATATTTGTTTTCATTAAATGTCCTTTATATACACAATAATATTTGATACTGCCTTTTTGCATGCACTGTTTTAAATAAAGACCATGAACATGAGCTTTCTGCTCGTTGAGGAACATCTTTCCTTAATGGTTAACACAACAACCCACATATATTTACTCTAGGAGTGCTTTTAAAGACTAAGCTACTTGAAACTTAATATAAATTATTTTGCTTTAGAACAAGACATAAGGATAAGTGCTGACAGCATGGCTTTTGCATTTTTGTTATGTGAAAAAAATGTCTGGTTTTGACCTTTGAACATTTTTATTATTCCTATTTATATTTACATAGCAAAAATCTTAAAAAGTATAATTTATAAAGTTGTATTCCTCATATATTTAGTAAAAATTATATATTACTTCACAATCTATTCACAATGGGGCAAGCACATTCCTATTATTCTTTCTTGCCATGAGATATAAAAGTCTCAACTAATAATGCAAAAAAAAGAATCTGGTCTGGTCTGCCTCCTTGGAAGGACCAGGCAGTACTATGCCCAGAGCCAAGGGGACATTCGCTTTATGTATTTTACTATAATCCATTAATACTTTTTTTTTTGTAATGTTGTTCCCATGGAGCACTTTAGGGAATACATATTGAATTATAATTCATGATGTTTCATGTCAGAGATAAGTGTCTATTAATCACTGCATTAAATTGAATTTCAATAGTCTTGTGGTTTTTTATGATAAACCCAGCTGTGTTACAGGAAATGACCATTTACTACAGAATGAAACAGTAAAAATAGTCTGCTATTTAAATATCTCAGTTAGTATTGCACTACTTTAAGTAAGAGACCAATGTCAAATCATGCACAGGCAACATAATCTAACCATTTTCTGACAAAGAAGGCAATTGATTCTATGTATAAATAAAATTAATGAAATCACCTACTTCTATTTCCTACTTATTAACCAATAGGCTCTTGTACATGTGAGTTTTTATATAGTGAAATTATTTGGGAATTGAAAGTAAAATAATCAGGAAAATCATTAAAGTTAATGTATGTATATTTTAATGTAATATTCCAAATTATCTTTATTAAACCTTTTTCATGCAATATATTTTGACCAAACCCCTTTCCAAGTTCCTCCAAATCATCTTCACCTCCATCTCTACACAACTTTATGTTCTTTTCCTCTCAGGAAAGGAAAAAATAAAACCTTTCCCTCAAAACAAAGGAAGAAAACTTCTCTTTGTACAATCCAACCCTTTTTAGAGAAGGTTCTTTTTTCAGTAGATGGTAATAAACAAAGAGACCCACAACTAGACACGGTGCAGAGAGTGTGATGCTTTGGAACACACAGTTTTAAATGGAATGCCTTTATCAAACTCCTCAGGACTCAGAAAATTAAAGGAAGAGGAAAATGAAAGACTGTAATAACCAGAGGTGGTAGGTGACACCAAACACAGAGTCATGAAGACATAGCAGGACATGTGAACAGTTCACACATATGAACTGACAGAGAATGTGATGGCACACAAGAGACCTACACAATCTCATACCTCAGAACATATCACTTATGAGATGGTATCAGTATTTATCTATGAATGGTTAAAAATAAAAGAGATATGGAATTTTTTAACCTGGCAATCTTTTTTAAACTATGAGGTATTTTACCATGGAGATTTCTACTCCATATACTTGACATCTAGATTAGAAAAGTGTAAAACCTAATAAATTATTAAATATGTGTTATGTCTTCTTAAAATTGTTCCCACTTGATCATAAATAACTTCTACGACACAAACTTATTTCTTGGCCAGTATTTCTGACAATGTAAACAATAGTCAAATATAACAATATATTTATAATATAGTATGAAATTAATATATTATTTAGAGATAGGTGAGAAAGTCAGATGTGACTAATTTAATTAAGAAAATTAGTTACCAATTGAAATGCTCAAAGTAGAACACACCAATTAATATTAATAGAATTGACTATTATGTCCATTGTCTTCTAAAGATTTTTTTCCACTGGAATAGATTTATACAGGTAGGGTGAAAGATATGTTTTTTCATCTAAAGATTTGTAGAACTCTTTACTCTTTAGGTTTCAGAATATTACATTTATATGTAGTCAGGAAGAAAGAATGTTAGATTATTCATAGCAAAAATGTAAATAGATGAGTCACAAGGCAAATTGGGTAGGTATCTTTGTGCTTTCTGTTATTATTGATTTATAAATACTAAACACAATAGAAAGGTATTTTGTATTTTTCTAGAAAATTATCTATATGTTGCTAATCTTCATTTGTAACCCCTCAAGTTTATTAGAATTGAATTTGCGGCCCCAAATGTAAACATTTATAAATGTTTCAGAACCCCTTGAGGACAAAAGTATATCTTATTTGTAATGCAGATGCTGTTAGAAATACTGAAGTCTTCGGTTTTCTATTCCTTTATAAATGATATTTATTATCAAAGCTTAATTAAGTCTTAGTAGATTCTCATCTCTTAATTATTTTGTTAATGTTGTTTAGTTAGATGATCTTCATGGGAGTGTTGTGTCCAGTTGCAGTTTTATAACACATTATAATTAAATTCTCAACTGTATTGTTCAAATATTCAATCATGTATAATTGAATATATAAAATTATATAATATATATATGTATATATAAAGTCTATCTATCACTTCCTATGAAATATAAGCAGCATTATATATTCTTATGCACTGCATCTACAGGTTCAACGAACTAGTGGTAGAAGATATTTGTAACTGTCCTGTGTCAGTGCTAAATATGTTGAGATTTCTCTGTGGTTATCATACTCAGAATAGTATGATATAATCTGTATTTACAAAACAATTATATTTTATTTATTATTTTAAGTAATCTAGAAGTGATTTAGTGCACACAGGAAGATGTGGATAGGCAGTGCGCAAATGTTTGATGAAATATAAAGAATCTGAGCATCTCTGCGTTGGTTTACAGGTTTGGGTACTGAGATGTATCCCTCACAGAGCCTGTGTACTAATTGCTTTTATAGCAAAACTCATCACTTGCTTCATGTGTTTTGTTTCCTGCCATAAACATGCTTATACCGTTGGTGTAAAACTTTATTATAAAAACTTTAGGCTTTTTAAATAAGAAAAGCTTTTTACTTAAGTGAGGATTATTTCTGAATATTTTCATCATGACTGACATATTTTGGTTTGCTAGCTGACATTATGAGAATAACTTAAGAAATATATACATTTACCATAAAATATATTCTACATAATGGGAAAACCACTCAGGGAAAAATAATTGAAATTTTATCACATGAAATAAATACGTGCTAGCTTAATGTTAATGATCAGATGCTAAGTGCTTGAAATAATGTTTTGTACATTCAATAACTGCTTTTAAAAATATGCTCAATATTATTTTTTGCAAATAGCAAAATTCAAATTTGTGATTAAATTATGATGGCAAATATGTCCATTTAATGGTCTCTATTGTGGAATGAAATAACATTCTGCTTAATGGACAGTACTAATGTGAAGAAAATCTATATAATGTGCTTCCATTAACACAGGCAGCTTAAGATATGAAATAAAGAATCATAAAGCTGCCATTTTATTAGAAAAGGGGATTCTTTACATGTGCTTCACAAATGAGCTCATCTGACTAAGTGTACAAATTAGACAATGACTGTGTCTTTCTGTTGTGTTTTTCTAATTATTTAACAAGGAAATTTAGACACTAACCATGGTACAATCCTGCAATATAGATACATAAGCTGGAGTTGATAATGCTGAGTTATTGATTTTTTTGTGAATTGATTTTTTTTTATACTAAGACTGTATCAGAGTGTCTGATACAATGGGGACTATATTCAGGGATCACAAAATATATTCAATTGTCCTAATATAGCCAGATTTTTAAAATTAAACATTCAGACAATTTTAGGTATCAGCAGACAAAGTGTGAAGATTGTTCTGTCTGAAGTTGCTAGATGGACATTGATTCAGTTTCATTGTATAATAGTTATTGATTCCAAACTTTGGGCTTTTCCACTTTATTTATGAAATTACTGAGCAGGAAAAATATTGCTCTAGGTATTGAGAGACCAAAATTATGTGTTGATTGAATGGAGATTTCTGGCCAGGATCTGTGCACTCAAATGTAATTGACCAGGAAACTGAGAATCCTCCATTTTGTACATGCTGGGATGTGGACATTGAGGAGCAAGTCTGTATGTTCAGGATTCTGAGCCCACTCTGGAAAAAGACACTCTCATTTCTTGCAACATAATACTGTCCTTTACTTCCACAATTAATAAATATCCTTAAATGGGCATATAAAGAGATAAATTGGGGAAGAGGTATATGTGAGATTTGTCTTACATTCTTGTCCTCAAGGTCTCCCATAACATCAGCTGTATTGAGACAGTACCAAATCACTTCAGTAGAGGAAAAGACTATGCTGGGTCCTGCATGACTTACTTACAGCTGACAGGATTGTTCTGCAAATAGACTGACAAAATCCTAGTGGGCTAATTCAACATAGGAAGCATAGAGCTTTAGGTTTTCTGGGCTTATTTTTTGATGATTTAGATTAATACAAGAAAACTTAGAAAATAAATTTTGAGTAAAGTATAATTATTTGTGTAATCATTAAAAGTTTGGCAAATGGCATGTGTTTAGGCTTACACAATATGTTTATTAAATATTGATGTAGTTTATTATGTGCTGTTTACAAGCTGAAGTAAACGGTGACAATGTGCATGAAACATGCTCACTGAAGCTTTTATATTCTTCTATGCAAGCAGCTGCTATGGGAACAATGCTTGTGACAAGAGAAAATTCTGTACATTTATTTAATGAATGTAGGTGGGGCATGTGGACACGAAATTCTTTATGTTTATTTAATGAATGTATTGCTGAACATGAACTATAACCCACAGAGGAATCGCTGTTGAAGAGGCGAGGTGGAGCGTGTTCAAACTGCAGAAATCTCAAAATATAAAACTGAAAATTTCATCCTAAAACCAGCAAGCATGGGACTAATTCCTTCCCTGTTTGTGTGCCTGCCGTAGAGCATGTAACCAGGTAACTCCTAACCAGGACACCACAGGTAGTCAGTCATGAAACCCAGCACCTGGAATTCTTCTCCATTTTAATGAGGCATCTCAGTAGCTAACTTAACCTTCAGGGAATGACCTTTGTGTGTCCTGAATATTCTTAACCCATTACACAAAACTATATAATCCTTGGTTCACCCCGAACAACAAAGAGTATGCATATAAGCCCACCCCAAACAAAAGTATATGCACAAAGACAGATAATTTCAGAGAGCTGTTACACTGATGACCTTCAGAGAAAGCCTTCACCAAAAAGAGCTTTAACACTAAGATTCTCGGAGAAGGTGCTCTCTCTCTCTTCCCTCCCTCCTTCCTTTCCTCCCTCCTTCCCTCCCTCCTCCCTCCCTCCCCTCCTCCTCCTCCTCCTCCCTCTCTCCTCCTCCCCCTCCCTCCTCCTCCTCCTCCTCGTCCTCCTCGTCGTTGTCCTCCTCCTCCTCCTCCTCCTCTTCCTCCTCATCCTCCTCTTCCTCCTCATCCTCTGTACCATTTGCTCTGGCAGGATGAGGATGCTGTCTTTCCTGGACTCTAGTTTAAGCTTCAGGCCTCATATGTAGCAGCACCTGATGCTGAGAAAAAAAAAAAAAAAAAAAAAGAAACCATGGACTCCATTTGTTCTTGACTTCACAAATTTCTTTCTTAGTAGATGTGACGGCAGTAGCCAGACACTCTAAGAGAAGAGACAGAAACCAGAAACAGAAATGGATGTATTTGGTATTTCAAGACAGGATTTTTCAATATAGTTCTGATTTTCCTGGAAAACTTTCTCTCTGTAAATCAGGCTGGCTTCAAACTCAAGAGATCCACTTGCCTTTGCCTCTCTAGTGCTGGGATTAAAGATGACGGTCGCCACCCCCCAGATATAGTGATTTATATTTATTAAAATACTATGTACTTCAGTGTATCAGGAGGACACAAAACTGTCTCCAGAATTCACCAAGGTAGCTGTAGGAAGAATCTATTCTCACCAAAAAGACAAGAGAAACTTATACTGAGAGACAAACTACACAATAAGTGGATTCTACTTTAAGATGTGGGTAGAATGAAAGGCAAAGAAAGATGGAAGAGCTATGTGATGATACTAGGATCCCGGTATTCACTAGATGTAGGATGAACTCAAAACATATGTTTTGTTGTTTAACATGTCACACACATAAACTATTTCTAAATTGAATATATCTACTTACCTAAAAAGGTAATGAGCCAAGTTTGCAACACTGAAAGTTGGAGAACTGAGTCAACTACTTAATGTACTATTCTTATACTTTTTTCTACAATATTAAAATTATGTCAAAATAAAACAATATGAAGTATAAAATGAAGCAATATGACATATTGGGAAGGTAATTTGACATAATTATAAATATAATTTTTGAAAAGTCAAACTACTTGAATATGTTCATAAATAAATGAAATAAAATTACAATGAATATTTTACAAATGGAAATATTTGAATACACATAAACAGATTTCTCTATAGAAAGTAAATAACATAAAATAAGTTATATGTAATCAATACATGCACATATTCATAAATATGCTTTTTACATTTTTTGTTATTCCTAACTTGTCTGGGAAGAACCATATACTCAGTGCGTTCAGAAGCTTATTTTGCTACAAGATTTGAGGAAAGCAATTTGGCAATATTTATCTGGATTATTAAAAATATTTATATACTGTAGTCCATCAAGTCTGCTTCTGTAATTATTTTAAATGCAATTATCAAGAAGCAATCAAAAGTTAGTATAACTTTTCCTTAATGTTATGTTCATAACATTAATAATAATAATGAAATGTTCATAACATTTCCTTAATGTTATGCAAGAGAAGAAACTATGCTACATAGTGGATCTGTGGATTGGTCATTTTACCAGGATGTTCTAAAATAGCATGCGAAGTTGCACAACAAAGTTTGGGAGCAAAGTAAGCACATATCTTTACCTTAAAATGGTACTAAAGTTACAAAATTTTACAAAGACATCAAAATAACAAGTTTTATTTATACCTGAGTGCTATTAGTTAGCATTTTTGCAAAGTACAAAGCTATTCTTCTCTGGAAAAAAATTTTCTATGTCAAATCCTATGCATCATTTAAGTAAACAACATGTATAGCTTCATACATAGTGTTGCCAAGTATGTAATAAAGTTCTTCATTTAAGAAATGAGTGTAAGCCAAAGTTAAGTTTATCTCTATGTTCTGGGAAATACAGTATATATTGTCAGTAGAAAGAAAGGTTCTCCAGGATGAGTAGGGCTGCTTCACTGAATTTGCCTTCAATGAATGCAGGTGTGAAAAATGCAGATGAATTTAATAGAATTTTTGGTGAAGAGTCAGGGTGAGTGTAGCCATCACAGCAGGGATAAGGCAGAGATCCATTTCTAGATAGCCTTATGATTGTCAATCTGCTCTGAGAATCCTATTAGACTGATAGCAATTTTGCAACAGCCACTGAATATTGGAGAGAGGAGAGGGCAGTGTAAGCAAACACGGCTCTTTGCCTAAGGTCTGCAGTGGCCTGCTTCTGCTGTTTTTGATCATGGTAGCAAGTGCTTGACATTGGTCAGAATCCTAGGCACACACTCCACTGGGTATAAGACTATTCTAGGTCTCCCTGGAACTGATATATATCTTCTACAAGTATAGGGGAAGAATTGAATATAAGAAGTTACATAGATATTGTTGGGTCATATCTATCAAGTGTTATGCCTTTTATGGCCATATTGACAGAATTTAGAGCTTAGATTGTCTCAAGGCTTTTATTTCCTTTTAAGAGGTCAAAGAAAGGCTTGTAGGAGCCAGAATCAAAACTATTTATTGTTATCCAAAAACCTCTGGAGGGTGATGATAAATAAATTTTGAAGGGAGGATAGTTTGGATTTGAGAAGGTCTTTGTTTTTTTTGTTTTTTTGTTTTTTTATTATTTTAGATAAGGAAGATTTTTGTTTCTAGGAATGTAATAGGTGGGATAAAATGAATCTTGTGAGGGGCAGAAGGTATTAGTTAACCCTTTAATATGGAGGGGGGAGGTGGAAGAATCTCCTTATACCAGGATATCATTCATGTAATGGTAAACATTGGTGTCCTTTGTCTAAATCAGGTCTTATTGTGCTGGCAACAGACTCCAGACAAGCATTTGGAAGATTTGCCATTCTCTGAGAAAGAACTGCCCATTATTGTCAGGAGGATGGCCCATAATTGTTAATGGGGGAACTAAGAATGCAAAGTGTTCACATTTTCTATGGTGGAGATGGGTAGGAAAAATATATAGTCTTTGTTATTTATTGCCAGGAGAAAGACATTGGTACATTGGCAGGGATGGGTGAGACATGGGGCTGCCCCACTTAGAATTCTAGACTCACATGGTTTTATTAATTACCCTTAAATCTTGCAGTAGCTCTCATCACCCTGTGATCTTTTTTTTATAGAGAACACAGGGCTGGTCCATGGTTTGGGAAGTGTGAATATGCTGGTGTAGAAGTAGCTCTTTTAATAGTTGTATGATTGCTTCAAATTTATCCCTTGAAAGTGGCCATTGTTCAATCTAGCCGGGCTCACTGGAAAGCCAGTCAAGACAGAGAGCAGTAAATGTAACAGTGATCCTTAGAATTGGGGGTGATTTGGAGGAGAGATTCTTTTAGGCTTCGGGAGTATAATTATTTTATGCATATAAACATCAATCTGGATGCAATATACTTGTAGTTAGCTGGCAAACACCACTTCTAGGGCTTCTAAAATATCACTCCTCAGAAGACTGGTGAGAGTATTTCCTATGAGAAGGCATATCAGACTGGCAGACCCATCAGGATCTTCCCACCTGTAGGTCTGTTTAGTGATAAAGGTAGAAAAGCAGCCTCCTACGCTTAGAAGTAGAGGCCCCGGAGATTAGCTGCCGGTATTGTGGGATCATTTATCTCAAAATTGTCTTGTCTGTCCCAATAACAATAAAAGCATTTGAGTAACTTCTCATCTATTTTTTATGATGATTTTTGTGTGGGAGACTTCCGATATGTTCGAAACCCATGAAGCCTCTATGCGAACAGTTTTGTCTCTTACTGTTAGGGCCAAGGGCTGTCCTGTTTTAAGATTAAATACTTTAGCTGTTTGCTGTCTTTAGCATAATAAGAGAGACATTATTTTTTTCTAGTGGAAGCTTTTGCTGCATCAGTGGAAGAGTGACTTATGGGCATTGCAGTTCCTCATTGGCAGAGTCTTTTTCAGGGCATTAACTTTTTCAGTGTTCTCTTTTGCCACATTTTTAAAGATCTCTTCTGTTTTATAGCTGCTGCAAAAGCTTGAGCAATGGAAGCGGCCTAATGGATGCCTATCCAATGTCTTGAATAGCAACAATCTATTTATCATAGCACTCATCTTTGAGGCAAGGCAGCCACGCCCTGCACTCAGAAGTCATTCCCTCTAAGATCATGTTTTTAAGAAGGAGGTTTCTGGCAGAAGTGTCAGGAATTTTTCTCTCTATGCTGATTTTAGTTCTAAGAATAAAGTAAGTAAGAGCCTCTTCCAGCTTTTTCCAAAGGAAGAAAAGGGAGGAGACAGAGTCTTATTAGCCAGAGGGCAGGGTGATTCTGTCCTAGGCTTGATGTGGGCAGAGATGCACCTGATCCTAATACCATGCTGGCTGTGATGCTTGTTCCACTCCCATATGAAAGGTTCCTTGGCTAATGACCTCATCAAAGCCCCATGTGATTTTGTCCAGGCTGAGTCTACCTGATGTGTTGGAGGCATTCATCTTAGAAGAGGGACCCCTCTTTTATTGTAAAAAATTGTGCTGGACACGGAAGTGTGACAGATGTCCCACCAGCCCAGGGCCATGTTTAGAATGGTAATTTGACTTTGGAGGAAGGAATTAGTGCACAGGACATAAATGCTGCCCTCCTTAACTGCCAGTTTAAGTTCTTTTAAATCTGTAGCTTGGTAGGGGTACCAATTAAAAAACTTGGGCCATGTGGGGTGAACATTGACTGGGGAAGACTAAAATTCCAGACACATGACAAAGCCATGAAGTTTATTGACAGCAGAGGGAGAGGCAGAGTTTGCCAGAAGCTTAAGTGGTGTTTTCTCTACCTTCTTGATGGAGTCACAGAGATTAGAAAACTTTTGTGTAATAGAGAGCAGGGGGCATGGATTCTGGGGGCTTATATAGCATTTCCTCTGCTCTCATGGTAAGCTGGCATAGGGATCTCTCCACTTTGGCAGATGGAGGAAAGGTGGAGAATCTGTGAGTGTGAGCAGCAGTCCATCAATCTATGTAACAGAATCATATAGACCGCAGTGTCGTTGGGATGCAGGGAGAGGAGCAGGGAAAGGAGGAGCAGTAGGTGAGGCAGGACTTGCTATGTACTTCCTCTGAGGAGTCACATGGTGGTAAGGGACTATATAAATTGGATTTGACTTAAGCAAGAACATGGGCCAGGAGCTAAGGATGATACAAGTAAATTCCTGCTAATGTTCATGTTGAGGAGAGTCAACTTTATAGAACTGCTTTGATCGTGGGAGGGAGCCAACTCTGAGAGTTCTCTCATATTTGAGTTATCCGGGGTTTAAGCTTTCTCAACTCTTTCTTTGTAACCCTAGGCCATTTTGGTCACACAGTGTTAGCAAGGAGAAAATAAACTTACTTATTTAAGGAAGTACATGAAAAAATTAAGTCTCTCTTCTTGTGTTGGGGAATAAAGTCTATATTTTTAATAGACACTCTCCAAAAGTAGGGATGCAACACCGAATTTACACTCAGTGAATAAAGGTATGAAAACCACAGATGAATTCAATAAAATAGAATGGTCTTCTCTCATGAAGTTGTAATGAACACATTTCTGAGTACATTGTCATTTTTCAGATATTTAACCATGTAATGTACAAAATGATATTAACTTCCTCATTGGACACCAGCATGAGGAATCTTTGTCTATTACAGCAAATATCTTAATGATGAAACAGAGCTGTATCTGTTTTACAAATATGAACTTTAGAAAGGAGAGAAATATATGGAGACACAACTGTGGAGGTGTGCATAGGACCCATGGAAGAAGTAAAACACCAAGCACCACATAAATATGAAAACATGTGTATCAGAGAGCAGAAGCTTGGGGGAAATCACCTGTAATGATCTCAATGAAAATCTTTGAATCTCACATAAAATGAATATTATGGAAAATTATAAAATCTTAGTGTGCTTGGAAAAGTTTTGCATGAAAAATGAGGTAAAAATAATATCCTAATAGATACTTAATTTTTTCAAATTTTAAAATATTATTGATATGTGGATGTTTTGCCAGAATTGTAAGCCTGTGAACTGTGTGCTTTCCTGGTGTCTATGGCAAACATTGTTTTTAGAACAATGAAGAGCTATTGTCATTGCAAACATCTTCTGAAGATAATATATGGAAGGTAAAAAAGGACTCTAGAGAGGAGAATAATAAAAGAGAGGTGTCATTTTTATTTAATGTAATATTTTATTATTTCATAAGTTCATGCATGTGAATATAATACATTTTATTATACTCACCCTTACCTGATTCTTCTACCTTTCTCCTACGTGTTTCATTTCTAATTCTAATTTCTCCCAACTTTGTATCTTATTTTTAATTATAATACATAATTACAATAGCATCACATCATTTACCATTTCCTGCTCTTTCCTTTAAACCATCCTAAAATTCAGAACCATGTTTTATAACCTAATGAATCTAATTTTGGTTAATATTATGCACACTGATGTGAGATGAATGCTATACTTACTTTTGGTATAAAGATAACATTCTAGAATGCAGGTAGAAATTATATTTATTGAGAAAATTGGCAGTAGTAGATCTTCTATAGAGTCTATGAGCAAGCTACTTGTCTTAGGTTTTTACTGCTGTCAACAGTCTATATCAGTCTCAACATTGTTAGAAGTCCAAAGTTAAATGTTTCTTCTGAGATTCAATCAATCTCTTAATGGTAATCCCTAAAACAAGACAAGAAACCAGCTGGGCAAACTTCAAACTCTGCATCTCCAAGTCTGATGTCAAAGCAGTCTTCTGATCTCTAACTCCTTTTTATTTATCTTTGTGGACTGCAACAAACTTCTTTCTCCTCGGATGTTTCTACTCCCTGTTAGCAGCTTTTCTCAGCAAGTATCCCATGGTTATAACATCTTTAAAATCTTGGAGTTTCAAAGTCAACTTCAACTTCACAGCTTCTTGTTCCAATGTCTGGGATACACACTTGATCTTCTGGGCCTCTATAAAGGGTTTTCATCACATCCTCATCCCTCTGTAGCATGCCAGGCTCTGATTGACTCCACTCCACTGATGCTGTTGTTCTTCATGGCATTTCCAATACACTGGGCTCCTCTGCTGCAACTAGGCTTCACCAATAGCCTCATAGGCTTTCTTCATGCTGTCAAGCCTCAACTTTTTTACATGACCCCTTCAGTCCCGGGCCATCAACTGCAACTGAGGCTGCACCTTCACCCATAGACTTACCTGGCCTGTCACAGTGCCAAGACTCAGCTACTCTCTATGACCCTTTCATATCTTCAAAACCATACCACCTGGGTGAACCTTACACATTACGAAGTACAACTGCTGCACAAGTACAACCTTGGTTATCTCTGGAACACAGCTTCTTTGTGCTCTCAGAAAACACCAGAATATTTCACCTCAGTGATGCTAGTCTTTTCTTAATAACAAGTAATTACTTAGCTCTAGGCAACCAGCATCAATTGTTCCAATAGTCCCTTCTATTCTTGATTCTAAAGCCAGAGCCTCATGGCTGAAGCCCCTGAGTTCTGCTGCTTGGTGGGGCTGGAATTTGCCCCCCTTGCTTTATTACCAACTTTCTGTTTTCTAACTCCTTCACTGCCTAAGGTTGTCTGTCTTGAAATCTTCTCTGTAGACTGACCTGGAAATTCGAGATCTATATGACTCTCTCTAGTGAATGCTGGGATTAAAGATATCTACTACCACGCCTCTATTTTAAAGCTTTTTTTTTTTTTTTTCCCCAGAATTTGCTTTGTCTAGGATGGCCTCGAACTCAGAGATCTACTTGACTTTGTCTCCTAGAACTAAAGGTGTGTACCACCAGGCCTGGGCCTAAGCTTTTCATAGCCATTCTTCATCAAGACCTGGATTAAAAGCCTGTGTCTTCCAGCTGCAAGATCTGGATCAAAATTTGCCCTCCATTTCTGGGTTGCAGTTCATCCCAGGATAAAAGCCCAAACTATTTCTTGTTCAACTTCAAACACAAACAATAAGCCTAGCTGGTATGGATCTTGCCCTGATACAGCCACACACTTAATCTTTTTATCTTCTTGAACATAGGATTCAGCTCCATTTCACTTCCTGGTGCCATTTTATTACTTGAACTGTATATATTATATTTTCCTTTCTTAGCTTGCTCCTTTTTATTAAAATTCTCTTCATAAGAGTGAACTTTAGTAAACACACAACAGAATTTATACTATTTTGAGACTTCCTTTGCCAAATCAATTAATCTAAAACTCTTTGCCTTAGCCTTAGATAGACTCTTTGGCCAATGGCAGAAAGCAGCCATGATCTTCAACAAAGTATCAGAAAAAGAGTCTCTGGGCCACATACTAATATTCTGCTCCATTGAAACCTCTTGGGCCAGCAGATCTACATAGTTCAAATCACCCTAATCACTCCCTTTTCTTTCATATTCCTAATAGAATGGCCTATCAAGTCTCACTTAAAGCATTCCATTGTTTCTCAAATCTAAAGTCCCCAAATTCACATTCTTCTAAACAAAAGCATGGTCAGAACTGTCACAGGAATACCCTAGTCCCTGGTACCAACTTCTGTCTTAGGGTTTTACTATTGTGAACAGACACTATGACCAGAGCAATTCTTATAAAGGACATTTCAGTTGGGCTTACAAGTTCAGAGGTTCAGTCTGATATCATCAAGTTAGGACCATGGCAGCACCCGGGCAGAAATGTGGCTATAGGAGCTGAGAGTTATACAACTTTATCTGAAGGCTGTCAGGAGAAGACCCTGCTTCTAGGCAACCAGGATTAAGGTTTTAAAGCCCATGCCCACAGTGGCACACCTACTCTAACAAGGCCACACCTGCTCTAACAAGGTCACACCTCCAAATAGTGCCACTCTCTGTGCTAGGCCTATTCAAAGTACCACACTACTCAAGGATATTTAGCTAGGTTTCTACTACTAGACATAATTTATTTTTTATTCAGCAGGTCTTAATGCCAATTAAATTACTTTTGGTTATCTCCAAGATCTAAGTATCATAATTTCAGTGCCACAGTTATTTTGCCATGCTGTTTATTATCTTACTTCACAGGTTTTACAACTGATTAGGGTTGTTTACTTTTTTACCTTTTAGCATTTTCATAGTAACTCTGAGCCCTGTAACTATGATAGGCAGTCTTCTTTGGAGCTTCAAGGTCAATTTTATTCTGATTTCTCCTATTCCCACATCCAAAGTTTGTGTTGTCTTCAGCATTTAGATCGTATCTTCAAGTTCTTGGAGGCAACTAAAAACAATGGTAGTGGCTCATATAATTTTGGTAATCTTTTGGACACTACTGATGAATAACTTGAAGAGAGATTTTCTATACTTGTCACTATAGTTTTAGTTAGATAGTATATGGCTCTGTCAGAAACATTATCACCCCATGTGGAATAATTCTAGTTAAACTATAGATAAACTATATATTTTTCTCACATGCCATCAAAACTAGAATGTATATACTTAATTATAACTATTACCTGTCCTATCTCTATAGAATGCTTTTGTTGTTCATAGTGTTGTCAGTTTCTGTTATTTATATAACTTTGCCTTTGGTGTGCACATAAAATTTTCTTTTATTAGCAAAATTTTGCACATTGACAAAGAACATCCTGCAGGTGCCACTTTGACTTATCACAGCCAGTACTATAATGCTCATTCTTCCACATCTATATGAAGCCAAACTATGAATGTATGATCACATCATTGACAATAACAGTGCCTAGAGCAAAGGTAATCCCTCCATCTCATTGATATTGGAATGGTAAGGCCTGACATATTAGTGTCAAGTAGGAAGAGGGTAGACACTTTTTATTCGTGAGTGATTTCATTTTCTCCATTACCATCATTACTTGCCTTTCTGCCTCTAGGCTTCAAGGTACAACTTCTTATCACAAAGTTGAGCTTTCCTCGAGACATTTTAGTCATTCATCTATGAGTTTGTAGGACAATGTATAAGATAAAGTCAAAGACATAGTCTTGAACCAAGGAATATAATTACATCATTATTTTATATTTTTCTACAATACTTTCTATGATATTCTTTAAAAATAGCTCTATCAAAACATGTAAAATTGAATTCTAGAAAGTCTTTCACTTTTCTTTATTTCTTCTCTGACCAAGTGATCATTGAGTAGAGAATGGTTCAGATTCCATGAGTATGAGAATTTTCTGTTATTTCTACAGTTAAAGTCCAGCCTTAATCCATTGTGTTCTGATAAGATAGAAGAGGTTGTTTCAATATCTGTCAAGGTTTGCTTTGTACCTGATTATATGGTCAATATGGAAAACAATTTTGTGAGAAGCTCAGAAAAAAACCATATATATATATATATATATATATATATATATATATATATATGATATAGATATAGATGATATAAATACATAAATAGATATAGGTAGAGTTAGAGGTAGAGGTAGATATAGATTAGATATAGATAGATTGGATATAGATAGAGATAGATTGGTTTTGAGTGAAAGGTTCTGTAGATATCTTTTAGATACATTAGGTTCATAACATCTGCTAATTTTATTGTTTCTGTTTCTTTTATGTTCATTTATGAGTGAAGAGTTGAAGCTCCTTCCCCCATTATTGTGTGGGATTCAATGTGTGATGTGGTCTTTAGTAAAAATTCTTTGGCAAATGTTGGTGTCCTTGCATTTGAAAGATAGATGTTCAGAATTGAGACATCATCTTTATGGATTTTTTACTTGATGATTATGAAGCAGGCTTCCCCATCTCTTTAGCTTGAAAGTCTACTTTACTAGATATTAGAATGGGTACTCCAGCTTGTTTCTTGGGTTTGCTTTCTTAGAAAACATTTTTCCAGCCTTCTACTCTGACATAGTGTCTATCTTTGTTTCTGAGATGTGCTTCTTGCATGCCCAGGATGGTGGATCCTGTTTATTTATCCCATCTGTTAGCCTGTGTCTTTTTATTGGGGAACTGACTTCATTGATGTTCAGAGATATTAGTAACAAATGATTGTTACTTCCTTTTATTTGATATTGTTGGTGATACTGATTGTGTGTGTATGTGCATGTGTGTGTGTCTGTGTGTGTGTGTGTGTGTATTTCTCTTCTCAGTTTTGTTGTGAGATGATTAATTTTTTGTGTTTTCTTGGTTGTAGTTTACTTGTGTTGAAGTTATTCTTCTAGTATCCTCATTATGGCTACATTATTGGAATGAATTAATTTGAATTTGGTTTTGTTATAAAATATTTTGGTTTCTCCATCTATGTTGTTTGAATGTTTCCTGCATATAGAAGTTTGTACTGGCATATGTGGTCTCTTAGAGTCAGCAAGACATCTATCTAGATCTTCTGGCTTTTGTAATCTTTGTTGAGAAGTCAGGTGTAATTCTGATAAGTCTGCCTTCGTATGTTACTTTGCCTTTTGCCCTTGCGACTTTTGATATTTTTTCTTCGTTTTGTACATTTAGCGTTTGAATATTATGTAGTGGGAGAATTTTATTTTCTGGTCCAATCTATCTGTAAGCTTCTTGTATGGTCTCTTTATAACAATGAAGACATAAAACCAGAAGAGGCTCTGTCATCTCTCCTAACTAAAACACTTAGTACTGAACCTGGCTTTTTTCTTGGCTTTAGAATGAATGTCAGCTGAAAACCATCCTTTCAAAGGGTTTTCTTTCAAAATAAATAGCAAGGATTGGCTATGAGACTATAAGTTTTCAACACTGTCAGAAATCCAGAATGACTGAACTAACTAAAATTATGGGAAGCACAAAGCATAGCTTCTAAAAGTTAGCCAATTTATAGAGGCTGCTGAACACCTGAACACTCCCTATACTACAAAACGTTGGAGCATCTGATCTTCAGCCTTCTGGTCCAGGTTCTGGTCCAGGTTCAGAACTAAGTGTTTTAGTCAGGAAAGATGACAGAGGTTCTGGTTAGTCAACAAAATGATGGACTGGGTATTAGGACTATCTTGTACCTCACTGGTACAAATTGGCATAATTATGCTCCAATTGTATTTTGAGAGAAAAGCTTTTTTTTTTTTTTAAACAGGAAGGGTGGTATGTAGGAGGAGCTAAGGTAGGAGGGGTACCAAGAGGAAGAGAAGGAGTAAGGAGAGGAGGAGAAGAAGGAGAGGAGAAGCTAGGTGATGAGAGAGAGAAAGAGAGAGAAAGAGAGAGAAAGAGAGAGAAAGAGAGGGGGATATGGAGGCAGTTGTTGCTGTTTCCACCAGTCAAAGATAGTTGATATATTAGGCTGGATATTAGGTTACACTTCTGAATGAGCATTACCAAACTTATAAAGCCTTTGATTAACATTTTAAAAAATATATAAAAGCAAAAAGGAAAAGGGGGCATGGGATAGGGGTTTTCTTGGGGGGGGGATGGGGAAAGGGGATGGTATCTGAAATGTAAATAAAATATCCAATAATAAATAAATAAAACCAGAAGAGGCTACTTCCCTGTACCTAGGCCAACCTCCATTGGAGGGATAAAGATACCAATCTACACACAAAACTTTCTAACCAAAACTTGTACTGTCTAAAATTTAATGCAGGGGCAAAGATGGAGCAGAAATTGAAGAAATTGCCAGTCAATAGCAGGGTTAAATTGAGACACATCCCATTGTCAAGAACTATCCCTGACACCATTAATGACACTCTGTTGTGCTTCCAAACAGAAGCCTAGTATCACTGTTTCATGAGAGCCTTTACCTTGCAGCTGACTGAAACAGATGCAGCTATTCACAGCCAAATACTGGACAGACATCAGGGACTCTTATGGAATAGTTAGGAGAAGAAATGAAGGCCCTTATAGGAGAAACTCCACACTAAGACTAATAGTGTAAAGTTACCTTGATACTTGGTGGTTCTCAGAGACTGAGCCAGCAACCAATGAACATAGACAGGCTGGACTGAGGCTTCTGGTTCAAAAGGCTGCCTTGTCTGTCCACAATGGGAGAAGATGTACCTACCTCTGCAGAAACTTGCAACACATATTAGCAGAGCCAGAAATGAACAATGAAACTTGATTACAGATATCAAAGTAATAAAAAAATATAAGGGGTACCTTATGAACCTCAAATAAATTACAAGTTTAAAAGTAATTAATGATTTTTTGTGTCATCCAAACTAGCAAAGTTAAATCAAGAAGAAACCAACAACCTAAATAGAGTGAACAAAGGATTAAAAAAAAAAAAACATTTATCAAAAGCTATTCAGCTAAAATATAGTCCAGACACAGGTGGATTCACAGTACAATTTTATCAGGCTTTTATAACAGAACTATATAAAATCCTTAAACTTAAAAAAAAATAGTAAGAGAAGGATCACTGCAAAACTCACTCTAGAAGATATTATCCATCTATTACTCAAATCAGGTAAAGGCACAAGAACAGAAAGATGAATTGCAGAGAAATATCCTTGATGAAATTAAATCAAATATTATAAATTACTCAATTAAAAAAACCCTGCAAGGTGAAAGTGATCAGTTATAAATTGGATCATGTATCACAATAAAGTTGGCTTAATCTCAGAAATTCAGGGTAAATTCAACATATATAAGTCAATGAAGATAATAAGTCATATATTGGTATAAGGATAATATTATTTTAATATATGCATAAGAAGCCTTTGGTAAATTTCATCATGTATTCACAATAAAAACTCTAGAAAGAATAGAAATGGAAGGAATATACCAGAACATAATGAAGGGTATGTATGACAAACCAATATCCAGTATTATCCTAAATGGTTTTAAGGAAAAAAACTTGAAGCAATCCCAATGAAAATCTGAAACAAGATGGAATGCTCATTATTTTCAGTCATTTTAAGATGCAGTACCAGTTGCATTAGTTGGAATAATAATAAAAGAAAATAAAATTAAAAGGATACAAATAAGAAAAGTCAAATTAACCCTATTTGTAGGTGATATATTAATTATAAGAAATACCACATATTCCTCCATATAACTTAAAAAGCAATAATTTAACAAAGTAGAGGGATACAAAACCATCAGTAGCTTTTCTACTGTATATCAACAACAAGCAAACTGAGAATGATATCATGGCAACAAACACAACAACATGCTTTGAAATAATCATAACCAAGGAGGTTAAACATCTTTACAATGAAAAAATCAAAGGCCTAAAGAAAGAGATAGAGCAACACTAAATAATGGAAACATATCTCATATTTATAGTTTGATAGACTTAATATTGTTAAATGTCTATCCTACCAAAGACAAATCAGAGATTCCACATAGCCTCTACAAAATGCCCATCTTGTTCTTCACAGAAATAGAAAAAAGTCCCCAAATTTACATGTAACATGAAAGAAAACTGGAATTGACAAAAATTAATCCTGAGGAAAAGTAAAATAAAATCAAATACTGGAAGAGTTGCCATTGCAGATATCAAGATATATTATAGAGTTATAGTAATATAAATAATTTGGTACTGGTACAGAAATAAACATGTAGACCAAATTGAAGATGAAAGTATGAATGGTTAAAACTGTAGCTTCCCATAATTTGACAAAGAAGCAAAAAAGTAAAAAATAAAAACAAAAATAAGCAAACAAACAAACAAATCCCAACAGTTCTGATGGTTAATATATAGACCTGAAAAAATAGATGCAGGAGAATAATCTAGACCATAATCTATCATTCTGCAAAAAAAAAAATTAGATAAAAGTGGTTCACAGATCTCAGTTTGATATCTGAAACACTAAAACTGTTAGAAGAAAACAGACAGAGTATCCTATAGGACATAGGTATAGGAATGGTCTTTCTGAAAAGGAATCCATTTGCTCAGGAAATAAGGCAAACAATTGCTATGTAGGATTTCATCAAACTAGAATGCATCTATGTTTTAGAGAAATATTTAGAGATGTAAAAAAGAAACACACAGATGAAGAAAGAATGTTTGAAACTGTATGTTGACAGATGATTACTATCTAGCATATAAAAGAACTAGAAACAGGCCAACAAAATAGAGTCAAAGAAACACACAATGAAGTTAGGATATTGGCTAGAGATCTAAGAAGAGAGGTCACAGTGGAAAAAAAATAGATATGTCTAAAAAATACCAAAAACATTTACATCTTCCTTAGCAATAGTGAAATGAAAGTTTAAACAACTTTTCATTCAATCTTACTCCACTTAGAATCTCAAGATAAAGCAATAAACAAAAAAAAATGTTGATGAGGAAGTAGGTAAAAGAAAGCCTTATATACTTTTGTTGGGAATGCAATTTGGTACAGCTTATGGAGACCCATATGGAGAATCCTCATAAAAACTAAGATAAAATGTTAATAAAACTAAGTATGATGCAGATATATTACATATTGGCATATGCCCAAGTAAACTTGCTATCCTATTCTATAGAAAATCTTCATTGTTCCCTATTCATACAAGCCAGAAAATTGAAACATACTAAATGTTTCTGCAGATGAATTGATAGTGGAACTGAATATTTATTGAACAAATTCCTGCATGCATGGGCCCAATTCTGTAGACATGGAAGGACCTGGACTGAATTCACAGATTCAGTTTTAGAGCCAAGAAAATAAGGAGTGGTAGGTAATCTAAATTTTGGTTGATGAGTCTGGGTGATACTATGATTCAGACTAACTATTCTTGTTTCATACCAAAGAAGAGTAGCTCTTGATCTCTTGGGAGCAAGTTAGGCTATTTGTCCTGTTAGAAACTGGGGAGGGGACCCTTTTACATAAGCCTGCAGTTGTTCCAGTAACTGAGTTGCCCAGATCTGGAAAAGAGAAACTAAGGCCTGGTCTCCTGAACCAGGTTTACAGCCTGTCCTGGAATCAGCCATTTGTTCCTTTTACTTCAGTAAAAGTATAGTGACTGCTCCTCATCAAAGCAACTCCTTTTACATCAAATGGAGACCATCAAAGAAAACCACAACTAAATTTAATGTAGTGATCAATAGACTGTGGCAAACCTAGCTGCAATGAATATGTCTGCATTAAAGTTCCTGCATCTATTTCTCATGGGTCATTCTTGTACATAAGATAGAAAAACTGAAGATCCAAAATACTACAAAGTTTGCTGTAAAACACTCATTCTTAGAAATGATAGCATAAAGAATATTTATCTAATAACAATACCAGTAAACAGGCTACAGTGGAAAATGAAAAGTTGCTTGGAAGCTTACCTCAAGATAGTGAACTTCAGGCAACTAATGTATGCTGGAAAAACAGAATTAGCTTCTCACAGGAATGGGCATTTTATTTGTTGTCCAATGCAACCTAGTCTTTTCTAAAACCATATACAAACAAAAATAAACACAAATTTAGCAGTTTATTAATATATTTGTATACATACACATGTATATATACATATAATAATCATCATCAGAGAAAAAGGACCTATCAGTTGGAGGTTTTTCAAGGAGTTAGAAGAAGTGTAACTGGGAGAGGCTGGAGGGAGAAATCTGAGAAAGTTAGTTATGCAATTCAATTTCAATTAAAATAGGCATTTAAGACAAAAAGTTTTCCAAAGCTCAACTCTAGTTAGTTTTCTACAAAATGGTATGTACATACAGTTTTGAAAGTGTTTTTTAGATTCTTGGCATTGATCAATATATTTTTATTGCTATAATCCCCACAAAAAATGGATTTTTGCTAAGAATTAGGAACCTAGAGTTATATAAGTTACCAAAAGGATATATATTTAGCTTTTTGTGGCATTACAAAATAATAACATGCAATATAAACAGAGTCTTTCATTATTTCCAACTTATCAAAATGGGTTTGAGTTTTATTATCATTACAGTATTTCTAGTGATCTCTACAGGAATTGAACAGATGGCTTCATGTATAATGGAAGAACAATTATCATTAAAAGGGTAATGATCTACAGCATTTGAGGAAGAAAAAATAAGTTCTTTTTACATGTTTCAATGAGACAGTTTTTTCATGTATAGGTAATCATTCTGTACAAAATTCAATAACACTTTAAGGATAAAAGCAAAAATGCCAACTAAAAATATGCCTATTTGTATATTGGAGTGGGTTGTTGCCTCTGTAGGTCTACTCCCTCAAAAATTTATGTGCCCTTTGATGTAATCCTTTTCCTCAGATCTGTTACCAAAAGATGTAAATAAAGAAGCAAAGATTGTATACTAAAGTCTGAAACCCACACAGAAGCAACTCAAAATAAATTCTGTTAAAAGTTATTGACCAGTACATGTCACACAATGATGCTGTGAAGGAAACCGGAAGCAGAAAACTGGAAGAAATGAACAGTGTTCCATAACCAGTGGGGGCAGGAGAGAGAGAGAGAGAGAGAGAGAGAGAGAGAGAGAGAGAGAGAGAGAGAGAGAGAACAAGTGATAAGATTAGAGGAGTGCCTTTCTTGTGGTCCTCGTTTTGAGCATAGGAGGCTCAGTTCTCCACTCACTCTAAACCATGGGTGTCCATATTCCACATTGAAAAAAATAGCAAATAGAGATATATGGGAGGGCTTGGAGGAAAGAAAAGAGATTGATTATATAATTGCATTATAATCTAATACATATACAAGAGAAAATGAAAAAAACAAAGTACAATTGAAATATGATATCTACAATACTTAAAGTCACTGTAAGAACCTTTGTGACACACACACACACATTGTAATATGTATATTGTAAGAGAGAGAGAGAGAGAGAGAGAGAGAGAGAGAGAGAGAGAGATTGATTGCAACTGGGGTACATTTGCTTTTACCTCATATGTGTTGAAGTCTTGAACTGATGAAAAAATGACTTTTTTTTCTTAATAGTCATTTCACTAGCATAGTAATATGAATAATTGGTGTTGTTTAGAACTTCCTAGGTGTTGTCATTGCTGTTTTCCTTCTGAAATGTACATTTTATTTTGACTGCCATGAACTCATCCTTACATCCATTACTGAGAACTCTGACATGCACTGCCCTGTTGTATTGACTAAAACACTTTCATGCAACATGTGCTTCTTTCTTACTCTTCACATTAAATTTGCTCCAAAAATAATACTGGCCTGTAATGAGTGGTCTGTCACACAACTGACTAATTAATAAATAGTGTGTAGAAGTGTATCCTTCTTTTTCAAGAAATTAATTTTTACTTTAACTTACATTGTTTTTGATTATTAATAATTATTTTATTTATTTACATTCCAAATGCTGTCCCCCTTCCTTGTTTTCCATCCACAAGAGCCCCCCACCATCACCATCTACTTTGTCTCTAAGATGGTACTCACCCACCCATCCACTCCTGTCTCACCCCTTTAGCATGACTTCTCATTGAGGGGACAAGCTTATACTGGACTAAACTCCTTCCTTCCTATTGGTGCCACATAAAGTGCTACATATGTAGCTAGGACTAACTCATGTATACTGACTGGTTGGTAGTGTAGTGCAGAGAGCTCTGAGGGGCCTAGTTAGTTCATATTTTTCTTCCTATGGAGTTGCAGTCCCATTCAGCTCCTTCAGTCTTCCCCTAAATCTTCCATTAGGGTCTCAAGGCTTAGTCCAATGGTTTTCTGTGAGTATTTCCATCCTTTTTAGTCAGGTGATGGCAAAGCCTCTCAGAGAACAGCTATACCAGGCTCCTATCTGCAAGCAGTTCTTGGAATCACACAGAACCTTTATATTTACAATAAATCTTAAAATATACAAGACCTAGGTAGATATCCACCTTCTATATTATTAGAATCTACTTTCTTATAGATAACCCTAAGTAGTTATTACTTATAAGGTTTCATTGGGTCTACTCTTAACTCCAATTTGCCAGTCCTCAGGGCCATGTTTTCTTAACTCATAATCCATGGCCTGTCTCTCTCTCTCTCTCTCTCTCTCTCTCTCTCTCTCTCTCTCTCTCTCCCTCTTCTCCTTTACCTTCTCCTCTCTTGGCTCTCCTCTGACCTCCTCCAGGTCTGGGAAATCTAAATACTATCTGTGTGTCTTCTGCTCAGCTATTGGCTGACAGCATCTTTATTTACCAATCATGCATAATTTGGGAGCAAGGTTACATAGATTTGCATCTTCCTGTGGAATTGTGTTGTCTCTGAGGCAACCAGATCTTGGGGGACTACTCTTAGCATCACAATTCACAGCCAACCGAAACTGCAACAAAATTTTATCCAATAAAATGCTCATTTTCTACAAGATGTAAATTAAATACAATTATAACAATTGTGGAAATTATAAGGCATGATTTTTACTTATTCCACCAAGATTATCATACTTGTCATCTTAGATATAGTGTTTTATCACCTATCCTAACTTAATGAGTTAAGTTTTAGTTTAGTTTTGTTCCTAAATCATCTTTGATTTTAACTTGTAGTACCATCCTAAATCCATGTTTTTAAATCTAGAACACTTTCTTTAATGCCAAAAAACTTAAGTATAGCTGTGAGACTATAACTATCTAATCTTCAACCTTGTCAGTGATTTGAGATGGAATATATATTATTTGCGTATGAATGAATCATAGGAACACATCTTCCAAAAAGCTCAGAAATGTCAGAGATAGCTAACCACCTGGACAGTTCCCAATATTCCTTATAACATCAGAGCATCTCTCTTAAGCCTTCTAGCCTGAAATATTTGACAGACCTTAAATGAAGTAGGAATTATGAAGGACTATTTTACCCTGTATTGGCAGAGCTTAGCAGTCAACTATCCTGCTGTATCCATTTGTCTTTTTGGAAAGTATTTTGTCTGCTGATAAAGTTAGGGCAATTCTTGTCCCATGGCTAGCTTGACACAATTGAAGCAACTCTATATGGAGATAATTGATACTCATTATCTTCTTTGAAGTGGAATGAAGGTACTATTAGAGGCAGAAATTTATCATAGTCAAAAGATCTTTTAATAATAAAATTGTTTTTAATGCCATATTCTATGCATCTCTGATGTTTTTGAAGAATATTTTTCTATTTTTAGCATATCTGAATAAGCAAACTTTGCCTGCTTCCAGCTACCTATTATCTGTACAACGCAGGATGTATATGTGGTAAACAATACTAATTTCTAACATGATTATGTGTTTAATTGACTGATTATAAGCTCTAATTACTTAATTATACTATACATTTTGTAAAAGTAGCTATTAAAAGGACTAGAATTAAACCTTGTATTTTTAAATGAGTTGCATAGGTTCAATGCATCTCTAAGAGTAACAAAATTCAACTTAAACTTTCTATCAATATGCAAAGATTTATACAAATGAAAACTTTAAACCTGTATCAATATACAAAATTCTGTACCAATGAAAGAAAATATAACTTCAATTCTGAATCAAAATATATTTTGGTTTCTATCAATGTCATATGATGGCTATAAATTGTTTTTATTTATGAATAGTTTAATAATCCATCCATATTTGTTTGATTTCTTAAGATATTACTGTAACTCTTCTTTTTTCTTTTTTAACCCCTGCTTTTTACCTAAGGGGGGAAAAGGGTAAAGAAGAGGAAATTAAAGGTAGATATCCCTGAGTCTATGTTCTATAGTAAGTTTCATCCATGTCCAAAACTGTAATTATTTGTAAATTATCCCTGAAAAGGATAACATATCTATAATGTATAAAATACACAAAATAGTCTATCCTAACATAAGGGACTGGGATGATAATCTTCTTGGGCTTTGTTCCTGCTAAATTGGAGTGAAGAATTCCTATTTGGGGGCCAAAAGTAAAATAGAAAACTGGTTAAACCAAAATAAAACTAGGTGACATCATCTGTTGTCCAGTCTTTTTGTAAAAAGGTCAGGGCTTAACTGAAGTCCTGGCTAGAACCATCTCAAAGGCAAGATAAACTGAGGCCACAAGAAATTACCAGACCTTTTTGAAGTTGTTCTCAAAGCAGTTATCTGGAAACTGAGTAGGTTGAGGTAGGATCAGAAAAGGAGTTGGAATAGCCATTCATTTCAGCATCCCTGAGAAGGAATCTTGTCTGGGCTGCCCTCTCAGTGTTTCCTTTTTTAACATACAAACTTTACAACCAATATTTATTCTTATAAAGATATTTGTATGAAATGTGCCACGTGCAAAGATTGGTTAAGGATAAGGGGTTTGATCATTTTTTTCAGCAGGTGAAAGACAATTCTTTTTTATGAGTTTGTTTGATCAATAAGCAAATGGTAATATATTTCTTCATTCATGCCATATGAAAGAATAGCATGATGAATTTTTAGGACTCTGTAGCCTGAATCAAATTGGACTCCAGTTTGTTCTGTCCTTTTTGGTTTTTTTTTTTTCTTTGTTTGTTTCCTACCTTTGTTTTGTTTTCTAGTTAAGAGACAAAACAAGAGTTTGAATGGATAGAGAGGAGGGAGGATTGTTTAAGTTTGGGAAACAGTATAATTAAATATTAACTGCATATTAAATGAATATACATTGAGTAATTATTAATTTATTTTGCGAAAGCACCAAAAATAAAAACATTAAAATATTTACAAAAGATCTCTAAATTCTAAAATTTATAGAGCCAGTTGAATTAAGTTTAGAATTCTAAAAGAGCTTAAAGTATAAACATTGATGAATATTTCTCAAATAGAAACTCTGATTGATATTTCTCAAATTGTTCCTTCCAGTACAAAATTTTTTTTCTTAATATTTTTCCATTAACTTAGTACTACCATGACACCATAACATATAAAAATTTATGGGACAAAATAAAATCAGTTTTTATGCAAGGAAAGTTCATAGCACTAAGTACCTACATCAAAATCTTGAACAGATCTCATAATTATAAACAATGATACACTTGAAGTTTTTAGAAAAACAGAAGAAATAATATCCAAAATGAGTAAAGGAAGAGTAATTACCAAACACTATCTGAACGGCAAAGAATAATTAATTCCAATATATCTCAAATTGTTTTACAAACATAAATCAAGAGGATATTTACAAATTATTTCTATGAAGATAAATAGTATCCTGACATATGAACCATTTAAAGACTGTTAAAAAATTATATAGCAAGATCCCTTATATATAAGCATATAAAAGTCATCAACAACATAGTTGTAAATCAAATTCAGGAAAATATTGAAAGTATTATCTGCTATGACTATGTAGGCTTCATCTCAGAGATGTAAGGATGGTTTGATATATGTGAATAAGTAACTCACTACAATGACTAAGGAACAGAGACCACATGGTTATCTAATTATATTTTTTAAAAGACCTGTGATAAAAATATAATATCCTTTAGAATAAAATCCCGTGAAAGTTGGGGATATGAGGGATAGTTTTCAACATAATAAATAATTTACAGCAAGTAATTTACACCAAAGCAAAATCAAACAATGTTATATATGGAAAGCAACTCAAAGAATTTATAGTGCCTCTGCCCAGGTTTCATTTTCTTTCAGGTCTGCTCCTTTACCTGGGTCAACCTACCTGTCTCCCAAGGTGTCTGCTATGACCAGGTACACACTCCTTCTGGTCTGTACTTGCCTCTGCAACTGGACAGATCCTGTTCCTCAAATCCAAGGCTTACCTGTCACTCAGAAGGTTAGCCCTAACAAGGAACACAGGAGGTTCATACTAGCCAAGGAGAGAAGAAGATTGCACTGAGAGTCCCCCCTCCCCAAATGAGACAGCACTGCCTGCCTCCTAAGAGACCTGATGTAACCCAGGTCATAGAGCTCTACCTACCTCCAAGGAGGCCAGCTCCTGTCAGAAATATCCAGACCAGTTAACATCAGATATTACCAGATGGTGAAAGGCAAGCACAAGAATATAAGCAAGAGAAGCCAATATACTTTGGCACCAACAGAACCCAGTTCTTCTACCACAGCAAGCCATGGATAACCAAACAAACCTCAACCATAAGATGCTGACCTAAAATGCCATCTCATGAAGATGGTAGAGGCATTTAAGGAAGATATAAATAATTCCATTAAAGAAACACAGGAAAACATAGGTAAATAGAAGCCCCTAAAGAGGAAGCAAATGTATCCCTTAAAGAAATACAAGGAAACACTATTAAACAGGGGCAGGGATTGAACAAAACACCTAAAAATGAAAACAGAAACAATAAAGAAATCACAAAAAGAGGAAATCCTGGAGAAGGAAAACCTAGGAAAAAGATCAGAAGCTACAGAAGCAAACATCACCAACAGAATACAAAAGATGGAAGACAGAATATCAGGCATAGAAGATACCATAGAAAATATTCACACAGTGATCATAGATGAAGAAACCATTTTTTTTCATGAAAAATAATACAACAATATCTTTTTCCTAATCCAGCCATATGGAAGAAAATTTCAATGAAACAAGGGTAACTATACCCAAAGAAAACACAAGAAATTAAACATCTCACAACAAACCTACACACACAATACCAAATTCAACAACAAAAATAACAGGAAATAATAATCATCAATCTTTAATATCTCTTAACATCAATGGTCTTAATTCCCTACTAAAGAGACACATGCTAACAGACTGGATAAGTAAAAAGGATCCAGTATTTTACTCCTTACAAGAAACACACCTCAGTGGAAAAGGCAGATACTACCCCCAGGCTGGAAAATGTTTTGCAAGCAAATGATCCCAAGAAATGAGCTGGATTAGCCATTCTAATATTCAATAAAATAGACTTGTTATCAAAGGAGATGGGAAAGGATACTTCATATTCATCAGAGGAAAAACCACCAAAAGCTAGTCTAATTGTGAAAGTCTAGGCCCCAAATGCAAGGGCACCCACATTCATAAAAGAAACTTCACTAAAGCTCAGAACAGACATTGACCCTCACACATTAATAGTAGGAGACTTCTACACTCTGCTCTCAACAATGGACAGGTCATTGAAGTATAAAATAAACAAAGGCATAGTGAAACTAACAGAAGTTATTAATGAAATGGGTTTACCAGATATCTACAGAACATTTCACCCTAAAATAAGAGAATATATCTTCTTCTCAACACCTCAAGGAACCTTCTCCAAAAATGACCATATAATTAAACACACAATGAACTTCAACAGATATAAGAAAATTGAAATAATCTTACTCATTCTATCAGATTACCAAGGACTAAAGCTGGGCTTCAACAACAAAACAACAGAAAGCCCACATCTCATGCAAACTGAACAACGGTCTACTCAAAAATAACATGGTCAGGGAAGAAATAAATAAATAAAAGACTATAAAATTCAATGAGCCCATCTGCTGTTGTGTGGACCCCAGATACTCCCGAGACATCCTGCAGGCTCCACAGATCCCACAGCCATAGGTAGAAAGACCCACACACTGCCCTAAGCCCATAGCTGGGTTCTGTGAGCGCTCAGATTCGAGCAGATACCCAACCCCCTGCCCCTGGCGACTAGCACGCCCCTTCCACCTGTCTCCCGGATCTGAGGCCTGGAGCAGACCTCTGCCTGGTCTGCTCTTGTGTGGACCCCGGATTCTGCCCGAGACATCCTGGAGGCTCCACTGATCCCACAGCCATAGGTAAGAAGACCCACACACTGATTCGACAAATGGGACCTCATCAAATTGCAAAGCTTCTGTAAGGCAAAAAACACTGTCAACAAAACAAAATGGCAACCAACAGATTGGGAAAAGATCATTACCAATCCTAGATCCGATAGAGGGCTAATTACAAATATATACAAAGAACTTGAGAAATTAGAAGCCAAACAACAAAATAAACCCATTAAAAATGGGGTACAGAGCTAAACAAAGAATTCTCAACTGAGGAAATACGAATGGCCGAGAAGCACCTTAAGAAATGCTCAACATCTTTAGTCATCGGGGAAAAGCAAATCAAAACAACCCTGAGATACCACCTCACACCAGTCAGAATGGCTAAGATCAAAAACTCAGGTGATAGTAGATGCTGGCGAGGATGTGAAGAAAGAGGAACACTCCTTCATTGTTGGTGGGGTTGCAAGCTGGTACAACCACGCTGGAAGTCAGTCTGGAGGTTCCTCAGAAAATTGGACATAGCACTACCTGAGGACCCAGCTATACCACTCCTGGGCATATACCCAGAAAATGCCCCAACATATAATAAAGACATATGCTCCACTATGTTCATAGCAGCCTTATTTATAATAGACAGAAGCTGGAAAGAACCCAGATGCCCTTCAACAGAGGAATGGATACAAAAAATGTGGTACATTTACACAATGGAATATTACTCAGCTATTAAAAATAATGAATTAAAGAAATTCTTAGGTAAATAGACAGAACTAGAAAATAACATCCTGAGTGAGGTAACCCAATTACAAAAGAACACACATGGTATTTACTCACTGATAAGCAGAGATTAGCCCAAAAGTTTGAAGCATCAAAGATTCAACTAACAGACTACATGAAGCTCATGAAGAAGGAAGAACAAGTGTGGATGCCTAGGTCTTTCTTAGAAGGAGTAACTAAATACCCAAGGGAGCAAATATGGAGACAAAGTGTGGGACAGAATCTGAAGGAGAGGTTGTATGGAGACCATTCCACCTGGGTATTCATCCCAAGTGCAGTCACCAAAAATAGACACTGATATGGATGACAGGAAGGGAAAGCTGACAGCAGCCTGATAAGTCTGTCTCCTTAGAGGTCTCCCAAAATCTGACATACACAGAGGCAGATACTTGCAGCTAACCAATAAACTGATCAAAGGTTCCCAATGGAGAAGTTAGAGAGTAAACCAAAGGAGCCGAAAGGGTTGGTGCCCCCATGAGAAGAGCAACAATACCAACCAGCCAGAGCTTCCCAGGGTCTAAACCACCAGCCTAGGAACACATATGGAGGGACACATGACTCCAGCTGTATATGTAGGGGAAGATGGCCTTGTTGGGCATAGGTGGGTTAAGAGATCTTTGGTCCCATTAAGGCTGAACACTGAATAAAGGAGAGAATCTGAGGGTAGAGAGGGGGAATAGGAGGTAGGTGGGTGCACACCCTCATAGAAGCAGGAGGAAGGGGGATGGGATAAGGGGTTCCTGGGTGGTGGGGGGAATGCGATAAAGGAATAAAATTTGAAATGTAAATATTATATCTAATAAAAGAGGAAAAAAAAGAAAAGTGGTTATAACCAACATCCTTAATAAAATGTCAGCCCTCTTAAAAAAATTATCTTGATACTAAAATTTGTTTTGAGGATTGTATATTACAGCCTTGGTATATCAAGCAATCAAGCAACCTGGGCAGACCTGCTCAAACCTCTGAGGTCCGGGAATTCCAACTGGATGCAGTGAAGACACAGCATCAGAGGCTTATCTATTTACTTTTCCCCCCACTCCTCTTCTAATATCTCAATGCCTATAATCAGCTTGAAGAAGCTAATGAAGAGTCAGTGCCTCTATTCCCTGGGCTTGGGTACTAAGGTGGTAAATGTTGGGCTGTCTTTCTAGGGAAAATTAGTGGTTTTGTGGGAATAGAGATGATTAGCTAGGATTTATTGCATAGCCATAACCTATTAGTAGAAAATTGTACAATTATTATCAAGATGAAGATATAAATTCTTAAATGGCACCAATTTACTTTGATTACAAATTTTAAGGTTTTTCATTGGTATGGGCTTCTTATTGATATAAAAGTAAGATGAATATTGTTACTCTCATAGGCATTGTACCAGTATAACACATTTAGGAATGCAAGGCTTAGACCCAGTCCTTCTTTAACTTTTTAAACAGATTTGAGATGGTCAGCCTGTGAGTTAAGGGACTATAGCAAATTCATGGCCTGGAGTTTATTGTTAGGATGTTTTCTATGTTTTATTTAGAAATAGCTGAGTGGAGTTAACAGACAACAGTCCAGATTACCTTACATGGATAGTTGATTTTCAAAGTGTCAGAAGTCCACAGAATTGATGTGACAAACATTTTTTTATTAATGTTCATTTTGATTAGACACCTGTCTGCTCCTGACAGCTTCCTGTATTGAACTCTAAGAAGAAATTGAGCATCTTTGGAGTTACTCCAGTTGTGGGACAACCACTAGACAAGAATTGCCTCTTTTCATCTACAGACAAATTACTGTCCAGAAAAGGACACACTTGCAGAATAGTCAACTGATTATATCTGCCTAGACAGAGTAATCAGCCCTTAATAATTCCGCATCACTAAGTTCTGTCAGATGATTCTGGGCCAGAAGGCAGAAGAACAGATGTTCCAATGTTTTGTAGTAGAGGGAGTGTCCAGATGTTCAGAGGTCTCTATAAATTGGCCAAGTTTTAGAAGCTATGCTTTGTGCTTCTCACAATTATAGTTAACTCAGTCATTCTGCATTTCTGATGGGGTTGAAAACTTATAGCCTCATAGGCAATCCTGGCTATTTACCTTAAGAGAAAAGATTTGAGTGGATGGTCTTCAGCTGACATTCATTCCAAAGCCAAGGAAAAAGCCAGGTTCAGAATTAAGTGTTTTAGTTAGGATAGATGACAGAGGTTCTGGTTAGGCAACAAAATGATGGACTGGGTAGGAGGACTATCTTGTACCTCACTGGTACAAATTGGCATAATTATCCTCTAATTTTATTTTGAGAGAAAAGTTTTATTTTAACAGGAAGGGTGATATGTAGGAGGAGCTAAGGTGGGAGGAGTACTGAGAGGAAGAGAAGGAGTAAGGAGAGGAGGAGAAGAAGGAGAGGAGAAGTTAGGTGATGAGAGAGAGAGAAAGAGGAGGGAGACAGGTAGGCAGATGTTCATGTATCTCCACCAGTCAAAGATAGTTGATATATCTAGGTTGGGTAGTGGGTTACACCTCTGATTGAGCGTTACCAAACTTATAAGGCCTTTGATTAACATTTTTTTTTTAAATGTATAAGTGCAAAAAGGAAAAGGGGACATGGGATAGGGGTTTTCTAAGGTGAGGGAATGGGGAAAGGGGATGACATCTGAAGTGTAAATAAAATATCCAATAAAAAAATTAGAAAATAAAAAAAGAATTCAATGAAAATGAAGACACAGCATACTGAAACTTATATGACACAATGAAAGCAGTATTAAGAGAAAATTTCATAGCACTGAGTGCCTCTATAAAGAAATTAGAGAGATCTGATGATAGCAAATTTGCAGCACACCTGAAAAGCCTTAGAACAGAACTGTTGTAAACCGCACTAGTCCCATGTTCGGGCACCAAACAATGTTGCGGCCTGAGCAAAATGTTGAGGCCTGGGCTGCCCCGCATTTGGTGGCCACTATATCCCGACCCAAGCTGCTGCTCCAGTCCGAGGGTCAGGGTTCAGCAAGAGAGAGAGAGTGAGGACAGACTTGGAGAATGGAGCCCAGACAGAGTGTGATTCGATCCCATTTATTCTTCACTCTCTCTCCCTAGTCCAAGTCCCAAGTCTTGAGTTCCTAGTTCCTAGTTGTACTCCCTAAAGTGTCTGATTCTCTCTATATAGTCTGATTCTCTCCTGTCTGCCTCTGCCTTTTATATGTCTCACTTCTAAGCCATGCTTTTTGGTCACACCTTTAATCATGCCCTTAGGTCCTGTCTCTAAATCTGACCTCCTCACTTCTAAGTCACACTCTTAAATTACACACCTTTAATCTCACACACCTTTAATCTCACGAAACCAAGATTATCAGAGTGTGCTCAGCTGTTGTAGGCTATTGTAATCCAAGTCTCATGTCAGGATATATGGCTCAAGATGGCTGCAAAGTTGATAGCCACTCCCAACACAGAACAAAGCAAACACGTTTAAGAGGAGTAGACAATAGAAAATAGTCAAACTCGGGGCTCAAATTAACCAATTAGAAACAAATAGCAATAGAAAGAATCAACAAAACCAAGAGGTGGTTCTTTGGAAAATCAACAAGAGAGATAAATCCCTAGTCAAATTAACTAGAAGGCACAGAGTTTTTATCCATTAAGTAAATCAGAAATGAAAAGGGAGGCATAACAATTAAAACTATCAGATCTTACTAAAAAAGCCTATACTTAAGAAAACTGTAAAATTTAAATGATATAGATGCTTTTCTAGACAGATACCATAGACCAAAGTTAAATCAAAGTCAGGAAAACTATCTAAACAGTACCATAACCACTAAGGAAATAGAAGTAATTATTAAAAAACTCCCAACCAAAACAGCCCAAGGCTAGATGGTTGTAGTGCAGAATTCTACCAGACCTTTAAAGAATAGCTAATACCCAAACTCCTCAAATTACTCCACAACATAGAAACAGAAGGAACACTACCTAATTCATTCTATGAAGCCACCATTACACTGAAACCTGAAACAAAAAAATACCCACCAAAGAAAGAACTTTAAAGAAATTTCACTTATGAATATTGATGCAAAATTATTGAATACAATTCTCACAAACCAAATCCAAAAATAAATCAAAATGACCATTCAACATGAAGAAGTAGGTTTCATTCCAGGGATGCAGGATTGGTCCAATATAAGAAAACCCATCAACATAATACACTATGTAAACAAATGCAAAAAGAAAGTCACATGATCATTTCATTATATGGTGAGAAAGCCTTTAACAAAATACAACACCCCTTCAAGTTGAAAGTCTTGGAGAGACCAGGAATTCATGGCATCTAATAAAACATAATAAAAGCAATATGTAGCAAACCAGTAGCAAACATCAAATTAAATGGAGAGAAGCTAGAAGCAATCCCAGTAAAATCAGGGACAAGTCAAGGCTGCCTGCCCTCTCCCTATCTATTTAATATATACTACTTGAATTTCTAGCTAGAGCAATTAGGTAACAAAAGATCAAGGGTATACAGATTGGAAAGGAAAGTGTCAAAGTATCAATATTTGCAGATGATATGTTAGTATACATAAGCAGCCCCAAAAGCTCCAAAAGAGAACTTCTACAGCTGATTAACATCAGCAAAGTGGCAGGATTTATAATTAACTCAAACAAATCAATAGCCTTTCATTATACCAATAATAACCAGGCTGAGAGAGAAAGTGGGTAACAACACCCTTCACCATAGCCAAAACTAACATAAAATACCTTGGTGTAACTCTTACCAAGTAAAACAAAGATCTATATGACAAGAACTTCAAATCCCTGAAGAAATGAATCAAAGAAGATATTAGAAGATGGGAAGACCTTCCATGCTTATGGACAAGTAGGATTACCATAGTGAAAATGATCTTTTTACCCAAAGCAACCTACATATTGTCAAAATAATCTTTGCTAACCCTCTATTTGATAGAGGGCTAATAACTAAATAAATAAAAAACTCAAGAAGTTAACCTCCTGAAAACCAAATAACCCAATTAAAAATGGGATACAGAGCTAAACATAATTTTTATTAGAGGATTTTTCAAATATCTGAGAAGCAGTTAAAGAAATGTTCAACATCCTCAGTCATCAGCGAAATGCAAATCAAAATGCCCCTGAGATTCTACCTTACACCAATAAGAGTGGCCAAGATAAATTACAAGGGACAGTACATGTTGGAAAGAATGTAGACAACAAGGAACACTTTTCCATTGCTGATGGAATTACAAACTGGTACAACCACTCTGCATATCAATCTAGAGATTCCTCAGAGAGTTAGAAATACCTCTTCCTAAAAACCAAGCTATACCACTGCTCAAAATAGACCCAAAAAATGCTCCACCATTCCACAAGGACACATGCTCCAGTATGTTTATAGCAATACCCTTGTTTGTAATAGCCAGAAGCTGGAAACAATCCACCTGTTCCTCAACCAGAATGGATATAGAAAATGTGGTTTATTTACATAATAGAATACAACTCAGTTATTAAAATCTTCTACTTCACTAATTTTGGAGGCAAATGGATGGAAATTTAAAATAGCATCCTTAGTGAGGCAATCCAGACCAAAAAGGACAATCATGGCACATAGTCACTGATGAGTGGATATTAGACAGAATATACAGTATACCCACACAAACAGGATACAACAAACAGACCTTAAGAAATTTAACAAGAGGGAAGGCCAAAGTAAAGATATTTATATCACACTTGGAAGGGGGAACAGATTAAACAAGGGAAGTAGGAGGGAGAAACCTTGGTGTGCTGGGGGGGAGGGGATGGCAAAAAAGGGACCAGAATCAAGTATGGGAATGGGACAGGGGAGAAGCCCAAATGGCAAGGAGAATGAATGGAAATGTGTTGCTTCTGGTGGTAGGAGGTAGGGGGGAACCCTGTAGAAAGTCTCTGAGACCCAGGATATTAGAGACTCTCAGGACTCAATGTAGTGTGACCTTGGACAAAATGCTCAACAGTAGGCAAAGGGAACTCAAAGAGTCCACCTCCAATAGATAGACAAAGCCCTAAGTGTAGGGTTGGGTTACCAACCCACTGTCAAAATTTCTTACCAAAAATTGTTCCTGTCTAAAAGAATTTCAGGGACAAAAATGGAGATGAGACTGAAGGAAAGACTGTGCAGTGAACAGCCCAAGTTGGGATTCATTTATGGGGGGGAGGGCACAAAATGCCTGACACTATTACTGATGCTATAATGTACTTACAGACAGGAACCTGGCATGGCTGTCCTCTGAAAGACCGTATCAGCCACTGACTGAGACATATGTAGATACATATATTCAACCATTGGACTGAAGTTAGGAACCACTATGGAGAAATTAGTGTAAGGACTGAATGGGAGGGCAACCCCATAGGAAGACCAGCAGTATCAATTAACCTGGACACTTGGGAGTACCCAGAGACTGAGCCACCAACCAGACTGCATATAAGGTCTGGTCTGAGACCCCCTGCAGACATATAGCAGAGTATGGTCTGGTCTGGCCTTATTGGGAGATGATATGCCTCATCCTTCAGAGACTTGAGACCCTGGAGAAGGAGGATGTCTCAGGTGGGGAGAAGAAGAGCACTCGTTCTCAGAGGAAAGAAGGAGTTGGATGGAAATTATGTGAGGGCAGACTGGGAGGGGGGCAATGGATGGAATGTAAATGAATAAAAGAATTTTTAAAAGAATTTCCAGAGAAATTTGGAAGAGGACAAGGATGTACACTATCTCCATTCCTTTCCAATATAATGTATGGAAACTTACCTAAAACAATAAGACAACTGATAATTAGGGGATAGGCATAGGAAAAGTAGAAATAAAAGCATTTTTCTTCTTTCTTTCTTCCTCTCTTTCTTCCTTCCTTCTTTTCTTTCTTTCTCTCTCTCTCTCTCTCTCTCTCTCTCTCTTTCTTTCTTTCTTTCTTTCTTTCTTACTTTCTTTCTTTTTTTCTTTCTTTCTTTCCTTTTCGATCCTATAGAAGCACCTCCTCCTTTCTTGCCAGTCCTATCCTTATAAATCCTTCTCCCAGTCCCCTCTCCCCTTTTTCTCAGAGAAGTGAAAGCTCCCTTGGGTATCACCACACCCTGGGATCACATTGTATTTTCATAAAATCAGACATGTTTATCAATAGAACAGAATCAAAGACCCAGAAATAAACCCTCATACCTTGGACACTTGATTTTTGAAAAATAAGCCAAAACCATGCAATAGAAAAAAGGAAAGGAACTTCAGCAAATGGTGATGGTCTAACTGGATATCTGCATTTAGAATAATGCAAATAGACCCTTACTTATCATGCTGTACAAATCTCATTGTTGACATGTGGAAACAATTGTAGATTATTTAAACTTGAAAAGACATCAGAAGTATGGCTTACCATCCCATGGGTTTGGGTCCTAAAATTAATACAAGTAGTGAATAAGTACTAGAGCAGTTGGCCACCATCAGTCCAAGAACTGGAACTGAGACAGACTCACTGCCACTTTCTTACCCTAGGCTCTTATTCTTTACTCCACTTTGCTTTCTTTCATAGCCATGTGGCTGGCTATTAAGACAATGGCACCAGCCACATACTACTTCTGATACCATACAATGCCATATTCAATTACATTATATAGAATCTTAAGCAAAAATTAACATTTTTAAGTGTTTTGTGACATATTTTGCCCTAGCAATGAGAGAAGTAACCAATGAAACTCTAAAGATTAACACTGGTTTCAAATTATGATACAGAATCATAGCAATAATGTTGTCATGGCTATGGTACAAAACACTACAAATTGAATAAAATAGAGAGAGACTGGGATACAGCCTCACATAAATACAGTCACTTAATTTTTTTTACAAATGTTCAAAAATACATATAATGAAAGCAGATAATTTCACCAACAATTTTTGTTGGAAGTCCTGTATATCCCATGTGAAAATATAAAACTAGATCAGTATTTCTCACTGAAAAAACTCAACTGAAAGTATGTGAAAGATGTACTACATGATCTGACACTTTAAAACTCTAGAAGAAATCATAGAAAATACTTCTTAAGGTACAGACAAATAGAACTTTGAAAGTACTCCAGTAGCACCAACTATAACCTAAAAGATGGACAGATGGGATTGCATTAAATTAAAATGCTACCTCACAACAAACAACAAAATCATCAGACTGAAAGGAAACTTACAGAATAGAAGAAAATGTTAGATAACTGTGCATCAGAGAGAACCTTGGTATCGAGAATATGTAATTAACTATAAAAATAAACACTGATAAAGCTAATATCACCGTCAACATGGGACTAATAATGGGATAAGAACAAAAGGTGTTTTCCAAAATTAACAGCAGATAATACCAATAAATATCAGGCAAATGTAAATTAAAATTAAGTTGTGAATTCATCTCACCCCAATCAGAATGGCTATCAAGAAAAGAAACATCAAAACAACAACAACAAAAATAACCTACAAAAATTCAGATTCTATATTGTCTAATACTCCTGGGCATAGGAGTGTGACTGATGTACCAGTGGGACTTTATATGAAGCATATGTGTCTCTCTTTGCTAGCAGGTATCAATTGCTTCAGCCCTGTTGGTTTGAATCTGTGCACTGGGCGGGACCCTGATAGTTGTGTAGGCTATTATACTGGAAAAGGAGTGGGGGAGAAGGACAGTGAGGAAGAGAAAAAGAACGAGGAGGAGGGGGAGGGGAAGAGAAGAGGAAAGAAGGAAGAGGAGGAAGAGGAGGAGAATTGACATATTTTGCAGGGAGACAGTTGGAACATAGGAGCTGCAGGAAAGAAAGCCAGTCACCCTTGTAAGACTTCTGGTAAGTGGCCACCGACCACTTCCCCATTATACCTGGGATAGCAGGCGAGAGAATTAGAAGTTCCCAGCCATTGAGTTTGTTCAACATATTAAAAATAAGGCTAATGTGTGTGTATCTTTCATTTGCTGATCCCAAAACTGCCTGGTTGGGTGGTTGGAAGAGCAATCAGCCAGGAGCATAAATCAGGGTAGTAAAAACTCCACACTACATCTCCCCATGTTTATTTCTCTCTCTGAATAAAGGCGTGTGCATCTTGATTCTGGGCAAAACAAGTACAAGAAGGGAAGAAGATAACCTAGAATAAGATACAGGTAAGAGACACACAAAAACATAACTTACAGAAGTAATAAGTTAGGCATAGACACAGGGACAAATAAGGGGTGCATGCGCTCTGTGGGCTGCAGTGAGATTCCTGTGGAGGAAGATAAAGAGTAACTTGGAGAAAAAGTGGATAGGAAAATAGCACATAAGTGGAAAATATGACAAGTAAAAATGAACTATGTTATTACAGTTATTTAAAATATTTGGAGATTTTAACTTAAATACGGTAACATTCACAAATTAATTAGAAAATATAAAATATCTATTTGATTGCATTTAAACTTTCAGTGTGATATGTTTCACATGCAGAAATAGAGAACATTATTTACCTTAGTGATGATGGCCTCTCTCAACTTTTCCTTCAGCTCTAGGACCCATTCTGGTGCAGAAAAGTACAGGCCCAGGGCATGCTGCTACAAGTTATCTTAATTGCTAACTCTTAGTAAATAAAAATTATTTTATTCAAGATCAGAGCAATACTTGGAAGTTCTTTGTCCCACACTGTATCACAGCTTTTTTTTTGTTTTTTATGTTTGTTTGTTTCATTTTGTCTGTTTATTTATTTGTTTGTTTTTATCCTTTGTGTTCATAATATGGCTTCTGGTTTTGTGTTTTCATGAAATTTCTGCATTTGTTATTTTGTATGCCTTTGTATCTGTATATATTTCTCATGATTTCTGTGTCTCTTTTGCTTATCTTTGTCTTGTCCTCTTATGATGTTTATTCTTTATTTAATTTTATTGTTATTATACTTTTAAAAATCCATTTATTTATTTTAAGCTCCATATTTTATTCCCTGTCTAGTACAGCCTATGACTGTTTCACATATCATACCTCCTCCCCAATCTCCATGAGGATGTCCCCAACCCCTAGACCCTACCCCATCAGAATTCTAAACTCCCAAGAGCATCTAGTGTCTTGAGTGTTAAGTGCATCTTCTCTTACTAAATCCAGACCCAGCAGTCCTCTGCTGTATATTATTAGAGCTCATATCAAATGGTATAAGCTGCCTGTTTGGTGGTCCAGTGTTTGAGAGATCTCAGGGGTCCAGGTTAATTGAGACTGCTGGTTCTCCTACAGGGTCGTCCTCCTCCTTAGCTTCTTCCAGCTTTTCCCTAATTCAACCACAGGGGATAGCAGCTTCTGTTCATTGGTTGGGTACACATATCTGCATCTGATTCTTTCAGCTGCTTGTTGCATCTTTTGAAGGGCAGTCATTATTAGTCCCTTTTTCTGAGTGCTCCATAGCCTCAGTAATAGTGTCAGGCTTTGGGACCTCCCCTTGAGCTGGATCCTACTTTGGGTCTGTCTGTCACTGAAACTTCTTTTCCTCAGGTTCCTCTCCATTTCTGTCCCTGCAGTTCTTTCAGACAGGAAGAATTATGGGTTAGAATTTTGACTGTGGGATGGCAAACTCCTCCCTCACTTTATGCTCTGTCTTCCAAGTTATGATATTATTCTTTTGATTTCTGTTTTCTAACAAGAGATAGAATAGGTATGGCTCCATAAAAGAAGGTAGTTTGGAAGGAATTGTGAAGGTTTGGTAGATGTGAAATATTAATCACAATATATTGTATAAAAACCTTTTTAGTAAAAGAAAGGAAAAGGAAACATTTCTTTAAACATATCATAAAGAACAGATAGATTCAACATACTCTTGGGAATTGAATATCCATAATATCCATAAAAATTTGAGTAAAGGTTTTAAAATTTTTTAAGCACACTTTAATAAATAAATGAGAAATATAACTAAAGAAACCAAGTAGTTGATACTTTAAGTTAACTTGAATTAATTTGTAGCTTTTTACAGGTCAATTCCACCTGTATCTTAAGGCAGTCTCTGAACCTTGATGTTCCTATGTGTCAAGTTGAAGATAACACAACATTAAGTGCCACTAACAGATCTGGAATTTATCCTAGTTAGCTGACTTTGTTGATGTGCTACATCCCTCAACTAAACTGACAGTTACATTTATAGATGCTTGTAGCACAATGAAACGTATATCAATAAGGTACAATGCACTAGTTTAAACATTTTTGCCTAAGGATATTCTCTTCTAGTTCAGAGAACCTTATGAATACTCAAGAAAACTTTATTATTATGATTGCTCTAATAAATTGTCCAAATTTTATATGCAGTATATACTGTACCTGTCCTTGATCCCTCTACAACAGTTAAGTCCCTAGTACATGCATTTTCTCATGCCCACACTGCATATTTTAACTTTATCTGCAAATTTCCATCTCAAAATCAAGAGCATATTTGGCAATAGTAGTTGCACTACTGAAGTTATTTAGATATACTAATAATACAGATTTTTTAGTGATAGAGAGATTTCAGAATCAGATTAATGTCATTATTGCCTTAATTCTTTGTTTTTATGTGAGTCTACTGATTCATTTCTCTGTTTTATAATTCTATTAAAATTCATTTGATTACTCATATTTATATTTGAAGTCACTTTTTGTTATAAGGTGAAGTGTAAAAATAAATGAATAATTAGATGTAGTTGGATGGATACTGGTACCATGGAATTCATTTAGATCAGAACACATTTTGGTAAGATTGCACTAATTAACTTCTCTTCTGAGGCAACCTCAAGTCACATTCCTCATCAAGGCGGAGTTAATTTTGTTCCCTGTGGCTATGTTTAATGACCCAGAACTTTTTGCTTTTCTGTGATGGTCTCACATATTCAAGGTCAGTTTCCCACAAGCTGTTTTCATTCTTTCTTTAATTTTAATTTTTCTGTCTACATCTTGAACTGCAAGAACTGAAAATCTTTGTGTTCTACATTACAATTTTGAGTATAGTTTTGTATGCTCTATGGAAATAGACTTTAGGGAAACTTAAGGAAATAAACAAGATTGGTCATATATTATGCAGTAGTTCAGTATAAAAGCTCTCCTGATCTCAAATTGACATGTTTTACCCTTATGAACTGATATGTACTTGCATTAATCTATAGATAGCCTTGTTCTTATGAATGTGGCTGAGATTCATTTTATATTTCACTATACAGTGCCTAAAAACAAAAGAATGTACATACTCATTGTTTATAGATGCAGAAAATATCATATGTGTAGAGACAGGCCTGCTGGTCACTTTTTAAAACCAATTTTGAATTCTGAAAATGTCTGTAAGTTTTTGAACCATTAAATTCTGTTATTCTACCATCTTTCATCAAGATTACAATTATAATACTGCTTTCATTAGTCAGGACAAATAGGACTAAATAAAGGCAGGATTTATTGCTGACATCACTTAATCCTTATCTAAAGACATAAAAATATATGAAAGAAATGCAGTTCTCTATATTTCCTATAACAAGGTATGTTGTTACCTGTTGCTATACAACAAATAATCCATAAACAATCAGCCAGGAGATGATAGTTAGAATGAGCAGATTTGGCATCTCAGGTAGAGCTTATATAGTCACAAGGCAGGATGGCATTATGAAAAAAAACTGTTCATGCTTACTAAAGATTCTGGAGAACATGGCATTCTTATCCATAGTTATCAGAGAGCAGAGGCCCCACATGTGTGCTGGTTCTAGAAAATGGTGATAGGACTTTATTCTGGAGGGAATACACTGGGAATGTGAAATTTCTGCAGTACTCTTTATAAAATGTCATATGCAATTTTGAGGGAAAGCCACAACCCAAACAACAGATTCATCCCAACTGAACTCTTATGAACATTCAGCCATGGTGTATAATATATTTATTGTAATAAAAATAAATAACATTTAAATATATGTACTGGAATGTTTATTTTTAAAGACGATTTGAACATATGGAGTAATATACAAACTTCTTGGAAAGAAAATATCTTATTTTGTATGAATATATATGTAACTTTAATATCTTCATATGCTTTATTTTCCATTGATTTAAAATCATTTTATAGAATACCTATGAAGATGGACATATGAGAATTTTAATCTCTCTTTTAAAAACACATTAAAAGATTTTTATTTCCAAATTATAAAAACCTAGTAAATGAAAAATAGAAAATAATACTAATCATTTACTAGATGGAATAAATAAAGATTGCATGTGTAAATTCACCTAAAATATTATGTTATGAAAATAACACCAATATTAAAGGTAGAGAAAAAATAAACACTGATCTATGAAATAATTAGGAATATTTAATATTTGAAATGCACAGGTAAATAGTTAATTTCTATAAAGCATGCAATTAGATATCTGTTGATGTAAGCTTTAAAAAGAAATTCTAAAGATACAAATCAAAGTTGATACAGAAAAAAACCACTACTGTACTGGTACAATACAGCAATGTTAATCAGTGGAATAGAACTGAGGATAAAGATATGAGCCTATGCTTCTATGGCCACCTGCTTTGACAAAAAAAAAAAAAAAAAAAAAAAAGGAAACATATGCATTGGGGAAAAGTTACCATCTTTGTCAAATTGTGATAATCAAACTCAATAGATTTATGTAGAACAATAAATCTACATTTTTATCTCATACTGTGCCCAAAACTCAACCTCAAGTGGCTTAAGCATCTCAGCATAAGACCAGAAACACTTTTTTTTGATAGAAGAGAATGTAGGGAACATGGTTAACTCTTCACCAATGAGAAGATATTCTGAAAAGAAAGTGCCCTGATAGTCTAGGATCTCAAACCAACAATAATTTGGTTTCATAAAACTAAAATGATTCTTCATTTTAATAATACAGTAAGGTAAAGCAAAAGCTATCAAATTGAAATTGAACTGGAGAAACAAAAGAAGGAAAAAAACCAGAAAAGATGGCAACAGGATCATACACTAACTCTCTCACTCAAAAATTCCATTAAAACACAAAAATAGGAAGCATGGTATATAGGAAGAGAACCTGTTGCAGACCTGTTCAGGCCCTGTTCATATCTCATTTGAGTTTTGACCATATTGACTCAGAAGGTTTTGTATTCTTGGTGTCCTTCATTCCCTTAAGCTCTTATTCTGTTTCTTCCTCCTATTCTATGAGATCCCTGAGCCCTGAGGGTAGGGTTTTGAAAGATATATCCCATTTATATCTGACTGTTCCAAGATATCTTTCTCTAAGCACCATTTCTGAATATATCTGTTTCCATCTTCTGCAGAAGGAAGATTCTCTAATGATGTCTGACTAAGGCACTGATCTCTGAGAAGAGCAGAATGTCATTAGGAGTCAATTTATGCTACCTAAAACAATTCTTTCCAGCAAAGAACTCCATTACTCAGGTGAAGATGTGGTCCACAGAACTGAAAAAATTCTTTGCCAACTACACACCCAAAAGAAGTTTAATATCTACAAAATATACAACGAATTTAACAAGCAAAAATGTTAAAAATACAAAATCCAATCTAAACAAAAAATATGAGCATTTGGCATAAGACAAAATAAAAATTATTTAAATTAATTTAAAAGTCTTTAAACCTCCTAGTTATGATAATATGCAAATTAAAAGTGCTTTGATATTTCAATTTATACTCAATAGAATGGTTAATGTGATATGATTTAGCAAAATAACAGCAAATATATATATGGAAATGTTTAAACCAAAACACATATTCACTGTTATGGAGAGTTCAAACCAGTGCAGTATCTATACAAATGAAGATGAAGGTTCCTTACAAAGGTGGGAGTAAATCTAACATATATCCAGGTATTCCTTGTATGTACCCAAAGACTATCAACTACTATAGTGATAGCTGTAAATATGTATTGTATAAGGAGAAACTTTACATGAAATGTGTACTTCAAATCCACGCAAGACATATCTTAGCATTTTAAAAAATATATTATGTCTTAAGTCAAAATGGCAATGTCTAGAGCAATTATAAAGCAGTTTGCCAAATATGAGACACTGAAATCTTTAATTCTTTAACTGGGAATATTATAAATCAGGATATATTTTTTAAATGACAAAAAATGTTGAAATAAGCGTTCTCATTGTATGCTCAACTTGTGGCCTAGAAAGTTATATGAATAAAATAAATCTCAGTTCAAAAGTTTTGCTTAATAGCCTTCTTAACTGTGGACTACACTGAAGCTATAAATACTGACAAACCTTAAATTTCTCATTCATTAGGAACATAAAAATATTCATGTGATCTAATTAAAGTCAAAGTGAGTAATGATAAATTTAAAAATATACTCATTAAAGTTTTAATCATTTTTATAATTAGATATGAACTAAATTCTGGGTATATGACTAAATGTGATAAGGCCTTAGGATACTGAAAATTTGAACAGTTACAATATAAAGTTTTAGAAATGACATAAACAATTTTATATTTACATATTAACTTAGAAAAAGTTGCTCTATTTATAGTAGTCAAGATTTCTACCAAGTAGAATCATTTCCTATTTAAATGAAATTTTTCACTATTCCCAAGTATCATCTATTTATTTTAAATTATCTATTCAAAATTTATTTATTATTTTATTAAATTAGTTATATTTTAGTGCATTAACATTTTTCTCATAATAGTTCTCAGCCTACTATTGCTAAGTTTAGAAAGATGTTACATTTGGTAAATAATTTTTACGTTATTGAACTTCAACTGTTGTTTCAAATGACCCTCCTGAGGGATTACATTCAGTTTTGCTTTCTGCTCACAATTTCTAAGTAAATCTAATTCAAAAGGGCACATTACAAAAACATTTTGCAATAACTTTAAAACTGAAACAGACTTTTTAATGTTTTGCTTAGAAACTGACCTATGTGTTTATTACCTATTATATGAAAATGTCCTAATGATACCAAGAATGCACAAGACCATATTTTAAAACAAGAGTCCAACTCATGTTGTGGCACAGTGGTATAATCTTAGCATTTGTGAGGGCTATGACTGTGGATTGTTAGTTTGAGGCCAGCCAGGACTGCATTTCACTATTAGACAGTTAAACAATGTACAAAAATAAAAATTGAACATAAAATTCAATGCTTTCATTACTTTTGTGCAAATGCCTATTTATTTGATTTTAAACTCTGTGTTGGTAAATAATAAATTCATCAATTATTCTCTGTTAGTAATCTTATTAAAAATGTGGAATTTTTAAATAAATTTAACATTCAATTTCTGAAAAATTGTGGGTAATTTTTAATCACCACCCCAAACACTCTATGATCATGTACAAACTTGGAAGCCTTTTTCAAAAGAAATAAGTTGTCACCTGACTCATGATATATCACTGGTAGTTTGTTGCTGAAAACATCAGTGACTGCAACCTAAATTGTATTTCATCTGAATATTTGTTTGTATATTCAATCTTCTACTTCCCCTTTTTGGACTTTGCATCACAGACCTCTCTCCCTCTCTGTTCTTCACTTGACAGTAGGATAGAAGCTTCCAATAGATCATTTGCTCCTTCTGAATCAATCATTGCTGAGGTGTTGTGCTACAATTTTTACCCCATAGATAACAATCTAGGCAGGAAGCACTTGAAATGGGTCCAACTTCAAAGGAACTGGCTATGAGATTCTTCTATAAATCATATTCTTTAGGTAAAACTGGGTGGCAATGAGAGTTTTGGACAGAAATCCAAAATAAGATATATGAGACCTTTGCAAATTAGGTGAGTGACAGGGACCAAACCATAAGAAAGTATCCCTAACAAGAAGTTAGCTGATTTATTTAAATTAATATGCAGAATTACTATAATTGAAACTCCAGGGAATAGAGGATGTTGTTTAAAACTGTTTACATCTTCTCTCTTTTGTTTTGTTATCGTTTTTGTTGAACCTGAAAAATTGTGGAGGGGTCATATCAACATATTTCAATCTTTTTTTTCTTTTTTTACTTATCTGTTATTATCATTTATTTTTTCTTCGTAATGTTAAATTCTTTTTTTCCTTTTTTTTTATTAGATATTTTATTTACACTTCAGATGGCATCCCCTTTCCCCATTCCCCCCCACCCCCCTTAGGAAACCCCTATCCCATGTCCCCTTTTCCTTTTTGTATTTATACATTTTTTTAAAAAATAATGTTAATCATAGGCTTTATAAGTTTGGAATTGTTCAATCAGAGGTGTAACCCACTGACCAACCTAGATATAACAACTATCTTTGGTGGAGATACTTGAACCTCTGCCTCCCTGTCTCCCCCCTCTTTCTCTCTTTCTTCACCTAGCTTCTCCTCTCTTTCTTCTTCTCCTCTTCTTACTCCTTTTCTTCCTCTCAGTACTCCTCCCACCTTAGCTCCTCCTACACATCACCTTTCCTGTTTTTATCTTTATATTTAGTATCTTAGACACATTTAAATGTGAAAATAAGATAACCTAGATTTTTTTTTCTCCAATATTCTTCAAAACACAATTAACACTTTACTTGCATTATCATTTTACTTTCTTCCTGGATTTTTTCTATGACAACGCCAAGATTCTCTAAAATCAAATAAATAATTTAATTTAGTGATTAAAGATGTGTGCTGAGTTCCTTTTCAGTACTCGGGCATCTAGTGCATAGCCCAACAAACCCTTTCTTTTTTTTTTTTTCTTTTATTGGATATTTTATTTATTATCATTTCAGATGTCATCCACTTTCCCCTCCCTAGAACCCCCTATTCGAATCCCCTCCACTTTTTTGCTTGTATAACATTTGAATTACATGTAAGTATTCAGGTCAGTTCTAGCTTGAAGGTCTAACAATACAATAGATTCAAATAGTCAAGGAACAAACAAGACAATAAACACAAATGCTCAAAGAACAAGAAAGTCAATAAACAAAATTTCATGAACACTCCCATGATCACTGTTTCTAAAGGCTTATCAGGATTACCAAAATATTTGAGCCTACTTCCCTATCCTAGCCCAAAGCCACTTTCATGTCTGAAGTCTACTTCTTTGTTCTAGCCTAAAATTTAGATTCCTGTCTGAAATTACTTCTTTGTTCTAGCCTAAGATTTAGATTTCTGCCTGAAATTACTTCTTTGTTCTGGACTAAGATTTAGTTTCCTGTCTGAAATTAATTATTTGTTCTAGCCTAATATTAGATTCCTGTCTGAAGCCTATTTCCTTGTCCTTGGCTAATGTCAGATTCCTGCCAAGCAGCCCATTTCCTTGTCCTTGGCCAATGTCAGATTCTTGCCAAGCAGCCCCAAAGGTTCTCTGCCTTTCCCCCTTTTTTATTTCATTAAGACTGAGCCTATCTTAAGTCATTTGGACAAGAATGACTTTCTTCCTTGTCATGGAATATGCATTATCAAAAGCAATGCATTTATGTCTTAGATTGGTAAGGCTCTGTGCAGAATCTTACCTGTGCCTTGGTTTGCCAGCCTGTTAATTTAATAACTCTGTCTGGGGGTCAATTTTCAGTTTCAAGCCATGTCCTTTGGCTGTCAACAGGTTGATGTTGTTAAAGACAAGCTTTTACATGATGAGCAGGAAAAAAGTATTCCCAGGACAAAAAGTTATATATATCATTCTTGAATCTTGACCAAAATAGAAATACTGACCTCAAATCATGGGTAATTTTATCAGCAGTATCCATAGCATCAATGTTCAACAGAGCAGCATTCTTGAAATTCATAAGCTCACTATGTAAAATTAAAACATCCATAGAGGTGTTAGAATTATGCCAAATACACTGCAAGTGTCTTTAAACTTTTTCCTAATTATAGTGACTACCATTGTAAATTTTAGAACTCAAATAAATCCAATGGTATTTGGCATGACACTCAAGATGGCTCCTTACCCTTAAATTCTGAACCTCATTCCAATAATTTGAATAGAATAAAGAGCATCAATCCATTCTTTGAAGTGCCTATCTAAATATTCTTGTATATTCAACACATTATTAATATTTTTGCTAGATGTTTAACAAAATTAGCTATCTTACCTTCTTGTGTCAAAGCAATTGCAGAAGCAGTGGTGCTAGCAATTAAAGATGTTATACCAGCAATAATGAAACCCACTATCCTCTTGAATGTGCTTAAAGCCTGATTCATTTTTTTCCAGTACCTGCAAGCTATTTTTAAAGTACCAAGGTACTATGATACTCAGGGCACTAAAACAAAAGCTGGTTGACAGACCTTGGTAACTGACATACCAGATTTCAAAACACAAACACAATTAGAAGGCATACAACCAATTCATATTACATTAAATACAATAGAAGAAACAAAAAGTAATTTTAACTTGAAAATTAATGGGTGTTAGCACATGTGTTCAGGCTCTTTTAATTGTCAACCTACCTTTTCTGTACCCCAATCTTCTCAGGAACCCAAGGTTTTGTTCCTCCTTCTAAATTCCATCCACCTGTTCCCCTTCAGGGTCTCTCAACAATTACAGGAATAGAAGCTGAAAGAGTCCAGGAAAAATAATAGGATGTTAAGCAGCCCCCCGACCCCCGTCCACCTCCTCAACATGGTCAGTTCTCACACCCACAAACTCAATAACTCTAGCCTTGGCTCCTTCTTAAAGGACCTGCCACATTGCCCTGAAGCTCCATCCAACCTCACTCTTTCCTTGTAGACTGGGCTCCTTTTGGACTTCATGGCTAAGTCCAAGTTTCACCATCTAGAGGAGCCAAAGGACATGTTACACACTTGCAAGGTCTCCTCAAACCTTGCTCCCAGGCCCATCCTGGTTTCTTAAGGACACAGAAGTGCTCTACATAGCCATGATCAGTCAACAGTAATAGCAAATGGAAGCCCAGAGCTATTTACCCACTCACAAAAGGACAGAAGTTTCTGGAGATGCGTTATAGAGTTCAAAGTAGAATTCTAATGGAGGAGCAAAGATCCTGCCCACCTCCACATATTTGTTGAGACCTGAGCTCAATAAACTCCTTTCTATGATGCAAAGCTGAGCCACTTCTATATAGCTTCAATCCTGTTAGCTAGGATTACAGAGACTGAAGACCTGGCTGAAACTTCAATATTTACCACCATCAAGACATTTTGTGGAAACTGGCACGAAGGCAAGTACTCTAATCTAAAGAATAAGCAGAGTAGGGTACATACAACTTTCTAGGATGGCTAAGAGTATTCTGAACTGTCAAGCTATTAAACCAGGTGTGATGATGGAGGGCTTCCTCTTTTTACCTAATAAGAAAAAAGCAAAAGATTAAGACATTTGTCCAGTACCAGCATCCACACCCCTAAGGCTTAGGTGCTAAGAAACTATGAAGCAACACTGGGCCCTGCCCACCTGCCTTGCTCTGTCTGATATTTTTGGTTGTATAAATAAATAAAATTCACCTCTGGGGAAAATGTTTATTGAGAACTTGTCAAGTGTACATAAATATATGTAGCTAGGATACACTAGTAATATGAATTATTTAGTTCATGCCATGTGCTTAATAGAGTAGAAAGTGATTTGTAGGATAATTTCATATGGTCTATTGAAATGTAGCATTTTTTTCAACTGTTGGATTCTAAATAATACAGTGTTAGTTAGAAAACTAACCCTGTCAAGTTATATTCCAACAGCTGAGAACACTGTGTGTAGATAAGTATAGTATTCAGCTCTTATTAAGGAAACATCTCTTAGCAACAGACAGAGACCACTACAGAAAACTAGATCCAATCAAAAAGCAGTTATGGCATACATTCTCAAAGGAGACATCCAAAAAATTCTAAGACTAATGAAACATTGTGGAGGAGTTGGCTAAAAGATTGTAAGAGTTAGAGAATCAGCGAGTTTGGTGTGTGATTGTGTCTTCTAGTAATATTGGAAGCTACACCAATAACAACGTAACATCATGACCTCCTAAATATGAGCTAAAGAACAATAAAATCCTGAATATTCCAGAGAGTTTGAGGGAATACCAACCAGGCTATAACCATACAGAAAAAACTATTGGTCTCTGAGGAAAGATAGGAGCAGGAAATGTGCTCCTCTGCCTTCAATAGCACACTGAATTATTGTCCAATGTTAAATAGGCAGCTCTGAAAACATACATTTAGGAGTGCGTGTGTGTGTGTGTGTATGTGTGTGTGTGTGTGTTTATTTTATGTAATAATAGTAAGTAAAAAAGAGAGAGACCATAAATTCAAAGGATTTTGAAGGGAAGAAAGAGAATTGCGAAATGTAATTTTATCATAATCAAAAAAATAAAAATCACTGCAAATAGTTCATATTTTAATATCATACTATGATCTACAAAAGGTAAAATATTATTTACAATTCTTATAGGTTACAAGAGAAGTAACAGTATTTATAGCTTGGGTATTAGGACATTATGGAAATTTCTATCAAAGTGAAAAGTGCAATAATATTGGTTAGGAAGCAATAATACCCCCAGCTTATTCACACTGGATTTGAGATCCTATCATATTATGATCTGGTTTAGTACCATTTTAATCCATGTCAAGTACTCTTTTTTTTTTTTTTTTTTGATATATTTTAGTGATTTGAAATAAGCATTCTCTTATCAGACTTAGGGCCTATGCTCTTGTTCTGTAAATGATAAGAATTTGTATGTTCCAACAATTTCACATTGTCCTCTATTTTTAAAAATATTTTGTTCCAAGGATTCAAAGGATTCACAGATACATGCTAATATATTGGAATTATTTATGGCAATATTTTACAGTGTAAGTGGACTGAATGTTTCACTGATAACTAACCAATGGACCTAAGTATTATTTTAATAAAATCACAGGACACAAACACATCTTGCAGCTATTTTATTCTGCCTTATACTCCACATAAATAAGTAAATAATAAACAATTGAAGACCTTATAGTTCACAATGATTTTTATCACATATTTTAAAAGCAGTACATTAGCTTTCTACTGTTATAGTAATGAATCACCACAAACTTAATACCATCAATTATTTTGTTTCATTGTTCTGAAAGTACAAGATTCAAATTGAAACTTTTTAAATATAATTGGCATAAGCAAAAAACCTGAAAGTGCTTAAATGCACTCAAGTGCAGAATGGGATTCTGTCTCTTGGATCTCATGGAGGACAGACACAGTGTTGACAATTTCTAAGAGTCACTGCACTCTAACTACATATTAATAGCTGAAATTTTGTCTGTTTTTATTTCTCTGAGTCTGTAGAGCATGTATGCTCTCCTCTTTATTTCTCTGACTTAGTGGAGCCTCTATACTTCCCTTTCCATCTTAGTTCCATGGAACTAAGCTTTTACCCCAATGTAACAAATTTTTGCCTATTCTGGTGAAGGCACTATGTCTTGATGATCCTAATCTGGGAAAAAGTAAAAAGCTTCAATCAGAAAAAATGTATATTCATAACTGGAAACTAAAATGGTTATAATTATCAGTCAAGGGTACTGGCTATAAAATCAAGCATAGGACAAAAACAGTGAAGATCCTGAAAGACCCAACCATACCTATTGAATACCAAGGTATTATCAAGCTAAAAGTATCCAAAAGCTCTTAAATGCTTCTTCAAAGAGGTACTAGACTGAGGGAAAGATATTTGTGTTTCTGAAGTCCTTGTTAGCAGCTATTAATGAAATTCCATTTTTAAAACAGTGTCATAGTATCAGCTTCTACTCATCTTAGACAATAACAGTTTTTAATAACTGTAATGTTTCACACTGGAATTCAAAGAACTTTAGATACTAAATGAGGTTAGAGACTGTGCCTTCTCCACATGCGTGAACTCTTGTACTCCAGAAGAAGAACTGAGTTTGTTTACTGAATAGGGCAATGCAGAAAATACCTTCCGATGGTTAAAGGTTATTTCAACTTATAATAGATTTGACTAGGCCCCTGGCCAGGATACTGGTGGCTGGAGCAGTCTCCCAGCTGATCTGCTCCCCTCTGGAAACTGAGTCCAGAGGCACCCTAGGGAGGGCACGGACAGAAGAGCAGCAGGTAGGAGAACCTGCATACCTCCCTAGGCCTTAGAAGCACAACAGGCAGTAGGGAGACGCCAGGGCACACCTGGCATCCAGACCCTGCCCCTTCAGAGAGCCACTCCCCTTCCACCCCTGGCCTGGATACTGGTGGCTGGAGCAGTCTCCCAGCAGATCTACTCCCCTCTGGAAACTGAGTCCGGAGGCACCCTAGGGAGGTCACAGGTCACGGACCACAAAGCTGCAGAGATACCCAAGAGAAGTCAAGGACTGCAGAGCTGCAGGCATTCTAGAGAGGATGCGGCCCACAGAGCTGCAGAGCGGGGACACCATATCCTGAAGCATCCTAGAGGAGCAACTACATTCAGAGCAGCAAGCACCTAGCTGGTCTACTACCATGGAGACACCATATCCTGAAATATACTAGAGAAGCCACTGTACCCAGAGCAGCTGGAGCTCAGGATAATAGAGTCATCCTGACCCCAAGGAGTTCTGACACAACCAAGATAACTGGAAAGGCAGACTCCAGTCAGAACCAGTGAGTGGGAGTAGCACTACAGCTAACGAAATGGCGAAAGGCAAGCATAAGAATGTAAACAACAGAAACCAAAGTTACTTGGCATCATCAGAACCCAGTTCCCCCACCATAGAAAGGACTCAGAATTAGAATCACTTCTCATGATGATGATAGAGAACTTTAAAAAGGACATAAACAACACTCTCAAAGAATTTGAGGAGAACGTAAGTAAACAGATAGAAGCCCTTAAAGAAATGCAAGAAAACACAACCAAACAGGTGAAGGAATTACACAAAACCATCCAGGATCTAAAAATGGAAGTAGAAACAGTAAAGAAATCTCAAAGGGAGACTACCCTGGAGATAGAAAACCTAGGAAAAAGATGAGGGGTCATAGACGCAAGCTCCTAACACAAAACCTCCAGGAAATGTAGGACACAATGAGAAGACCAAACCTAAGGATAATAGGTATAGATGAAGGTGAAGACTCTCAACTTAAAGGTCCAGTAAATATCTTCAACAAAATTATAGAGGAAAACTTCCCTAACCTAAAGAAGGAGATGTCCTTAAATATAAAAGAAGCCTACAGAACCCAAAATAGACTAGACCAAAAAAGAAACACCTCACATCACATAATAATCAAAACATCAAATATACAAAACAAAGAGAAGATACTAAAAGCAGTAAGGGAAAAAGGCAAAGTAACATATAAATGCAGACCTATAAGAATTACACCAGATTTCTCACCAGAGACTATAAAAGCCAGAAGATCCTGGACTGATATCATTCAAGCCCTAAGAGAACACAAATGTCAGCCCAGATTACTACACCCAGCAAAATTCTCAATCAATATTGATGGAGAAACCAAAACATTCCATGACAAATCCAAATTTACACAATATCTTATCACAAATCTAGCACTTCAAAGGATAATTGGTGCAAAACTCCAACACAAGGAGGGAAACTACAACCTAGAAAAAGCAAGAAAGTAATCTTCCAACAACCCTAAAAAAAGGTAGCTATGCAAACATAACTCCACTGCCAATAACAGTGGAAAAAACACTCATTTTTCCTTAATGTCCCTTAATATCAATGGAATCAATTCTCCAATAAAAAGACATAGACTATCAGATTGGATACATAAACAGGACCCAACATTTTTCTGCATACAGGAAACACACCTTTGTGAAAAGGACAGATACTACCTCAGAGTAAAAGGTTGGAAAGCAATCTTCCAAGCAAATGGCCCTAAGAAACAAGCTGGAGTAGCAATTCTAATATCAATAAAATCGTTTTTCAACCAAAAGTAATCAAAAAAGATAAAGAAGGACACTTCATATTCATCAAAGGAAAAATATACCAAGAGGAACTTGCAATTCTGAAAATCTAAGTTCTAAATGCAAGGGCACCCACATACATAAAAGAAACTTTACTAAAGCTTAAAGCATATATTGCACCTCACACAAAAATAGTGGGAGATTTCAACACCCCACTCTCAGGTATGAACAGATCGTGGAAACAGAAACTAAACCGAGACACAATGAAACTAACAGAAGTTATGAACCAATTGGACTTAACTGACATCTACAGAACATTTCATCCTAAAACAAAAGAATATAACTTTTTCTCAGCACCTCATGGTACCTTCTCCAAAATAGACCATATAATTGGTCACGAAACAGGCTTCAACAGATACAAAAAGATTGAAATAATCCCTTGCACCCTATCAGACCACCATGGATTATGACTCGTATTTGACATGGATAAAAACAACAAAAAGTCCACATACACGTGGAAACTGAACAATGCTCAACTCAATGATAACTTGGTCAAGGAAGAAATAAAAAAAAAAGAAATTAAAGACTTTTTAGATTTAAATGAAAATGAGGACACATCATATCAAAATTTATGGGACTCCATGAAAGCAGTACTAAGAGGAAAAATCATAGCTCAAAGTGCCCACAAAAAGAAAATGGAAAGACCATACATTAATAACTTGACAGCACACCTGAAAGCATTAGAACAAAAAGCAGCTAATATACCCAAGAGGAGTAGACGGCAGGAAATAATCAAACACAGGGCTGAAATCAACCAAGTTGAAACAAAAAGAACTATAAAAAATATCAACAAAACCAGGAGCTAGTTCTTTGAGAAAATCAACAAGGTAGACAAATCCTTAGCCAGACTAACCAAAGGGTACAGAGACAGTACTCAAATTAATAAAATCAGAACAGAAAAGGGAGACATAACAACAGAAACAGAGGAAATTAAAAAAAAATTGTCAGATCCTACTACAAAGGCCTATACTCAACAAAATTGGAAAATCTGAATGAAATGGACAATTTTCTGGATAGATACCAGGTACCAAAGTTAAACGAGGAGCACACAAACCATCTAAACAGTCGTATGACCCCTAAAGAAATAGAAGCAGTCATTAAAAATCTCCCCACCAAAAAATGTCTGGGGCCAGATGGTTTTAGCAAAGAATTCTATCAGACCTTCCAGGAAGACCTAATACCAATTCTCTTCAAACTATTCCACAGAATAGAAACAGAAGGAAAAATACCCAATTCATTCTATGAAGCTACGATTATGCTCATACCTAAACCTTACAAAGATCCAACAAAGAAAGAGAACTACAGACCAATCTCTCTTATGAATATTGATGCAAAAATACTCAATAAAATTCTTGCAAACCGAATCCAACAACATATTCAAAGCAATCATCCATCATGATCATGTAGGCTTTATCCCAGGAATGCAGGGATGGTTCAAGATTCAGAAATCCATCAATGTAATCCACTACATAAATAAACTCAAAAAAAAAAAAAAAACTCACATGGTCATCTCACTAGATGCTGAGAAAGGATTTGACAAAATACAACATCCCTTCATGTTAAAAAGTCTTGGAATGATTAGGAATTCAAGGTCTATACCTAAACATAGTAAAAGCAATATAAAGCAAGCCAGTAGCCAACATCAAACTAAATGGAGAGAAACTTGAAGCAATCCCACTAAGATCAGGGACTAGACAAGGCTGCCCACTCTCACCTTACCTATTCAATATAGTACTGGAAGTCCTAGCTAGAGCGATTAGACAACAAAAGTAAGTCAAAGGGATACAGATAGGAAAGGGAGAAGTCAAAATTTCACTATTTGCAGATGATATGATAGTGTACTTAAGTGACCCTAAAACTTCGGGCAGAGAACTCCAAAACCTGATAAACAACTTCAGTAAAGTGGCTGGATATAAAATCAACTCAAACAAATCAGTGGCCTTCTTATACTCAAAAGATAAACAGGCTGAGAAAGAAATTAGGGAAATGACACACTTCACAATAGTTACAAATAATATAAAATATCTTGGAGTGAATCTAACCAAGCAAGTGAAAGAAAGATATGTATGACAAGAACTTCAAGTCTCTGAAGAAAGAAATAGGAGAAGATCTCAGAAGATGGAAAGAGCTCCCATGCTCCTGGATTGGCAGGATTAATTTAGTAAAAATGGCCATCTTGCCAAACGCAATCTATAGATTCAATGCAATCCCCATCAAAATTCCAAATCAATTCTTCATAGAGATAGAAAGAGCAATTTGCAAATTCATTTGGAACAACAAAAAACCCAGGATAGCAAGAACTATTCTCAACAACAAAAGAACTTCTGGGGGAGTCACCATCCCTGATCTCATACTATACTACAGGGCAATAGTAATAAAAACTGCATGGTATTGGTACAGAGACAGGCAGGAAGATCAATGGAATAGAATTGAAGATCCAGAAATAAGCCCACATACCTATGGTCACGTGATCTTTGACAAAGGAGCTAAAACCATCCATTGAAAAAAGGACAGCATTTTCAGCAAATGGTGCTGGTTCAACTGGAGGTCAACACGCAGAAGGATGCAAATCAATCCATTCATATCTCCTTGTACAATGCTCAAATCCAAGTGGATAAAAGATCTTCACTTAAAAGCAGATACACTGAAACCAATAGAAGAAAAGGTGGGAAAGACCCTCGAATACCTAGGCATGGGGGAAATGTTGCTGAACAGAACACCAATAGCTTATGCTCTGAGATCAAGAACTGACAAATGGGACCTTATAAAATTGCAAAGCTTCTGTAAGGCAAAGGATATTGTAGATAAGACAAAACGGCAACTAACACATTGGGAAAAGATCTTAACCAATCCTACATCAGATAGAGGGCTAATATCCAAGATATACAAAGAACTCAAGAAATTAGACTCCAGGCAACCATATAACCCTATTGAAAAATGGGGTACAGAGCTAAACAAAGAATTCTCAACAGAGGAAACTCGGATGGCTGAAAAGCACCTTAAGAAATGCTCAACATCTTTAGTCATCAGGGAAATGCAAATCAAAACAACACTGAGATACCACCTCACACCAGTCAGAATGGCTAAGATCAAAAACTCAGGTGATAGTAGATGCTGGCAAGGATGCAGAGAAAGAGGAACACTCCTCCATTGTTGCTAGGATTGCAAGCTGGTACAACCACTCTGGAAATCAGTTTGGCGTTTCCTCAGAAAACTGGACATAACATTACCTAAGGATCCAGCTATACAACTCCTGGACATATACCCAGAATATGCTCCAACATATAATGACATATTCTCCACTAAGTTAATAGCAGCCTTATTTATAATAGCCAGAAGCTGGAAAGAACCAAGATGTCCCTCAACAGAAGAACGGATACAAAAAATGTGGTACATCTACACAATGGACTATTACTCAGCTATTAAAAATAATGTATTCGAGAAATTTTTAGGTAAATGGATGGATCTAGAAATTATCATCCTGAGTGAGTTAACCCAATCACAAAAGAACACACATGGTATTTACTCACCGTTAAGCGGATGTTAGGCCAAAAGCTTGGAATAGCAAAAACTCAACCCACAGACCACATGAAGCTCATGAAAAGGAAGACCAAGAGGGGATGCCTCAGTTCTACTTCGAACGAGTAACAAAAATACTCAAGGGAGCAAATATAGAAACAAAACATGGGACAGAAACTGAAGGAGGGGCCATCAGGAGACCATTCCACTTGGGTATTCATCCCATGTACAGTCACCTAAGCTAGACACTGATGTGGATGGATAGAAATGCATGCTGTCAAGAATGTGATATAGCTGTCTACTTAGAGGTCTGCCAAAGACTAACACATTCAGAGGACGATGCTCACAGCTAACCACTGATATGATCAAGGGTTTTCCAATGGAGAACTTAGAGAGAAGACTAAAAGAGCAGAAAGGGTTTGTGACTCCAGGAGGAAAGCAACCAGAGCCCCCCAGGGTCTAAACCATAAGCCTGGGAGCACATAGGGAAGGACCCATGATTCCAGCAGTATATGTAGGGGAGGATAGCCTTGTCAGGCATAGGTGGGAGAGGAGTTTCTTGGTCCCATTAAAATGAACACATAGTTGGGGGGGATCTGACTGTGGGGAGGGGGTAGTGGGGGGGTAGGTGCAGTCAATGCCTCATAGAAGCATGAGGGGGGATGGGAAAGGAGGTTTCTGGGTGGTGGGAGGAAGTGGGGTAAGGGGATAAAATCTGAAAGGTAAATATAATACCCAATTTTTAAAAAAAAGATGAAAAAAGGGGGGCGAGAAATGAGAAAAAAGAGAAAAAAAGAAAGAAAAAATAGGAGATTTAATAACATAAAGGGAAGGATTTAGAAATTTAGGAGGCAATATATGTTAATGGAAACAGCATCTAGAAGCTGGAAAATCACACCCTCATAGAAGCACAAGGAGGGGGGATGGGATAAGGGGTTCCTGGTTGGTGGGCAGAATGGAATAAGGGGATAAAATTTGAAATGTAAATATTACAACCAATTTTTAAAAAGGGAAAAAAAAGAAAAGTTGCTAGAACCAACATCTTTAAAAAAATGTCAACCCTCTAGGAAAAAAAATTTTTCTTGATACTAAAACTTGTTCTGAGAATTGTATATTACAGAATACACAGCCTTGGTATATCTACTCATTAAGCATACTGAGCAGACCTGCCCAAACCTCTGATGTCCTGGAATTCCATCTGGATGCAGTGAAGACACAGCTTCAGAGGCTTATCAATTTACTCTTCCCCCCACCCCTCTTCTAATATCTCAACGCCCTTAATCAGCTTGAAGAAGTTAAAGAAGAGTCAATGCCCCTATTCCCTGGGCTTGGGTACTAAGGTAGTTAATATTGGTCTGTCTTTCTAGGTAAAAGTAGTGGTTTTGTTGGAACAGGGAGGGTTAGCTAGGACTCATTGCATAGCCATAACCTATTAGTAGAAATCTGTATAATTAATATCAAGATGAAGCTATAATTTCTTAAATGGTACAAAATTTACTTTGATTTCAAATTTAAGGTTTACATTGGTATGAGCTTCTTATTGATATAAAAGTGAGATGAATATTGATACTCTCATGGGCATTGTGCCTGTATAACACATTTAGGAATACAAGGCTTAGACCCAGTCCTTCTTTAACTTTTTTAACTGATTTGAGATGGTTAGCCTATGAGTTAAGGCCTATAGCAAATTCATGGCTTTGAGTTTATTGTTAGGGTGTTTTCCATATTTTATTTAGAAATAGCTGAGAGGAGTTAACAGACAACAGGTTACCTTACATGGATAGTTGGTTTTCAAAATGTCAGAAGTCCATACAGTTGATGTTACAAATATTTTTATATTAATGTTCATTTTGATTAGAGACCTGTCTGCTCCTGACAGCTTCCTGTCTTGGATTCTAAGAAGAAATTGAGCATCCTTGGATTTACTCCAGTTGTGCGGTGACAGCCACTAGGCAAGAATTGCCTGCTTCCATCTACAGACAAATTACTGTCCAGAAAGGTACACACTTGCAGAATAGTCGACTGATTATATCTTCCTAGACAGAGTAATATCTGTCAGACGATTCTGAGCCAGAAGTCTGAAGATTTGATGCTCCAACATTCGGTAGTATAGGGGGGCTGTCCAGGTGTTCAGCGGTCTCTATAAATTGGCTAAGTTTTCGAAGCTATGCTTAGTGCTTTCCATAATTTCAGTTAACTCAGTCATTCTGGATTTCTGACGGGGTGAAGACCTATAGTCTCATAGCCAATCTATTTACTTTGAGAGAACAGATCTGAGTGGACAGTTTTCAGCTGACATTCATTCTAAAGCCCAAAATAAAATAAAATAAAATAAATGCCAGGTTCAAAACTAAGTGCTTTAGTTAGGACAGATGACAGAGATTCTGGTTAGTCAACAAAATGATGGACTGGGTATTAGGACTATCTTGTACCTCACTGATACAATTAGGAATAACTATGCTCTAATTGCATTTTGAGAGAAAAGTTTTATTTTAACAGGAAGGGTGAAGCTATGTGATGAGAGAGAGAAAGAGAGAGAGAAAGAGAGGAGGGACATGGAGGCAGATTTTCACATGTCTCCACCAGTCAAAGACAGTTTATATATCTAGGTTGAGTATTGGGTTACACTTCTGATTGAGCATTACCAAACTTATAAAGCCTTTGATTAACATTTAAAAAAAATGTATAAAAGCAAAAAGGAGGAGTGGGTATGGGATAGGGCTTTCTAGGGAGGGGAAATGGGGAAAGGGGATGGCAACTGAAATGTAAATAAAATATAAAATAAATTAAAAAATAATAAAAAAATAGATTTGACTACTCTTTTCACAGAACCCAGCATACTTGTAGGCATTCTTGTAACCCTTTTAACACTATTACAATATTTGGAGATTGTATAGATCAGCAATAAATGTTCATATTTCAGCCATTGCAATTGCTCTGAGTAACACTATTTCCTTTGTCCTATCTCTGAATTTTCATTAGTTCTAGCATCCACCAATGTCTATCAAATTAAATTATTAGCTTTTTGGCAGGCAATATTTCCATAGTCTTCGAAGTTGTTGATAGAGAATAAAGTTGATAAATCTAAAAACAGTTCCTTATATTTTAATGAAGCATATCTTGGCATTTTTGATCAAGAGCTCAGTTGTTTTTTCTACACAGACATACAATTTACTTAAGATATGACATTAAGGGAGTTTGACTGTTATTTATTAAAATCTTTGTGGTAAGACATGCCACTCTTAATTATTGTACTAGACTTGAAATATAGAACATGAATTACCTTAGAAATAAACTGCCACCACACTTTCTCTTTTTCTTCACTCTTCCCTCTTTCAATAAACTCAACTAGCTTTACTGGGAGATTGAAAATATAACTTGGAACAAGGGGGAAAAAGTCAGCTTTCAGAAGCAGAGTAAATCCACCTAAGAAGAAAGGTTCTTACTGAAAAGGTTTCAAAAATGTGTTTGGGACATTGTATATTGTATACAACGTATCATGTAATTAAATACAAGGTGCATGTGTCTGTTTACAAAATTTAAATCTCCTTCAAATAAATTATGGGATACCCTAATTTAATAAGAATGAATAAGAATGAAATAATGTTCTTAAAATATTATAGAAAATTTTTAAAAAGTGCAAATCTCAGAATAACACAATACAGAAAGAAAAGAGAGAAAAGAGAGAGGAGAGAGAGAGAACAAGAGAGAGACAGAGAGGGATTAAAAAGTATACAGTTATTAACAGGGTCAAATATTGAGGAAAAAAATTGACATGAAAATGCTAAAGAGGCCAGTAGGTTTGGCAATTAAGAAGTCATTGGTGACATTTAATCATACAAGTCACCATGTAAGTTGGCTAATGAAGATAAAGCTGTCAGACCCCAAGAGTATCATAATATCAGCCTTATGATGAATGATATTATCCACAGGGTAACACTTACTGATGACTGGGATTGTGATTAAATTGCCATAGAATACCAATGGGAATGTTCATTGCAACCCTTTAAATACCAGCAGTGCGATTAATACTCTAGAACAGACATGCTAGAAAGAGATAGTAGCTTGCTACTTACATCACTGTCGAATTTCATGACCCCCTTGAGGGCTTATTGATGTAAAGTGCATTTGCTGACATAGAGATAGTTCAGTTTTATTATGAATAAGAAATTATTAAAATGGTGTTTTAAAGAAAAATAAGAACATTTTACTATGTGTATGCTGGTTCTATTCTGTAACTTTTATGGTTATTTTTCACAGAATTTAAAATATTTTTATGGAAGAAACATAAGGGCAATTGTCAGGTGACAAACATAACTTTTTAAAAGGTCACTGGTTTTTATTACTTTCAGGAGAATATTCTATTGTAGGTATTTTCTGTATTAAAAATTCAGCAATATATAATTAGGTGTATTCTTTTGTCATATTATGAAAGGATTTTTTCTTCTTTCAAATTTCATACATTTCTAGATACTATAGTCTTATATCTGCAATTAATTTTAAGTTACCAGGTTTATACTATATAAAGTGTTCACATTATTTCTTGCTTAAAAGTTACATTGATCATAAAAGATTATATGGAAGTGTGTGTTTAGAGGGAGGTAGACTAGATTTTTTTCACACAGATTACGCTAATGAGTCTGTTTTCCCAGGATACAACCAGAAAAGATTCTCATTTTCTCCTGTGTAGGTGATTATGCTGTTCTTGACTCTCTGTGGGTTCTTTGATAGAGAAGTGACACAAAAGTTAATTTTCCAAGTACTACAAAGAAGAAAGTTCCAGGAAGTAAGGGATAGCAAAGTTGAATTAAGTGTGTGTGTGTCCTTGATTTTAAGTAAGCCGAGTAAATGATAGGGGTCATCTAAGTATGTCACTGTTAACCTAAAACTGATGAAATATTTTACTAATTTCATTTTTTCCAAACTATGATCTGTAAGCCAACATGTGAATTATGACTTATGATCCTCTCAAATGGCAAGGTACTTTAAACATTCTCAACCGTGACTGTTTCATACATTGTTGCTTAAAAAAAAAAATCATTTCCATTCAGCTTTTGAAGATGTAAATAGGTATGCCTACTTAAATGTTGCATCAAAGAGATCAAGGCTTCTCCTTATTCCATTCTGTCTTCTGGTAGCATATAATAAATACATATACTCTACAAAACTTTCTTTTTGCATGTTTAAATTCAGTTCAAAATCACCCCCAGATCAATAATTTATTGAATATGTTAAAAAATATACATATAACAGCATTATAGAAACAAAGACAACACTCATTCACATTGCAAATTTAAATTTCCACAGATGGGATAACTGTGTGAGATGCCAGCTTTATCATGGCCCTTTAGAGAGTAAAAGCAGGAGGACAAAGTTAGGTAGAGAGTGTATTGGTGGAGGGTAATGGAAGCTAGAAACAAACAAACAAAAAGAATTAGAACAGAAAAATAGGGAGGGCAGGAGAAAGGGAGAAAGGGGGAAGGGGGATGAAAACAATATTAAATCAATTTTTCAAATAAATTCTCCCAAAACTTAAAGGTGTGTTCTCTCTGTGAGTGTGTGTGTGCGTGTGTGTGTGTGTGTGTGTGTGTGTGTGTGTGTGTGTGTGTGTGTGCACAGGAGCATGCCAACACACTCACACTGAAAACTCATTTCCAAGGCAACAAAATGGAAGTGGGACCCATGCTAAGCATGGTAATATCATGACCCTAATCAAAGCAAACACTTGATTCCTGCCCTTGAACTTTCTATGTTTTATAAATTACTGTAAAAGTAAAGAGAGTAATAAAAATACAAACTCAAATACAGACCAAAATTCTCAGGATAAAAGTAATGTTTGTGTAAATATCCTTATTAGTTAGGGATGAACACAGGGACCCCAATGGAAAAGTGTGTCTAGCGCGTGGGCATGGGTTCTGTTGGGCTGAGTTGTGGGTCCCTCATGTCTGCCACCCCAGGCAGCTGGAGCCATGGGTCAGGGGGCAGAAGCATGTGAATTTGACTGAGTTCACTCCACATGACATCTGGTGGACACCAGGCTATGGGAAGCCACAGAGCTCCACTCTTGGGCATGGGGAGATTCCAGTCTGAGGTCCAGTGGGGGTGGGAGCTCTTGGGTTGGGAATCCCCAGGCAAGAAGGCGAGCAGGGATTGACTGGTCTTAGACCCTTGGGCTCCCAGGCACAGCTGAGAGGCTGCGGAAGAGTTGAGATGGGGCATAAGGGCTAGAGCGATCTGCACCCGAAAGGGGCAAAGGAGGAGGAGATGAGCTCGAGGGCACCCGGCTGGGAAGTGGACTCACTTGGTTTGGCCTCAGCTGGCTCAAGTTGCTTGCTTGAGTTGATGGGCTCCATGGCTAGAATGTAGAAAAGTCCTACATAGGAGATTAGGCTGCAGCTCGGTAGTTGAAGATTTTCTTCATGGTCCACCATGGTGGGCACCAAAGATGAGAGGTAGTTCATAGTTTTAAAAGGTTTATTGTCATGGTGGAAAGTGGATGAAGCTGTACCCCATGTTCTCAGGGTGAGCCTGAGGTTAAATATCTTTTACAAGTAGGAGGAGGGTCTGGAAAGGAATGCTTAATTGGCTACACCCTCTGGCCTTTGGGTAACTCATGAATATGGAGATATCTTGAGGCTCTGTGGCTTGTATTCAGGCCCTCTACCTGTGGAGGGGCTGTTGTAGGAGCATTGCCTTACATGACTGAAAGGAAACCAATGGAGGTTTTCTGCCCCATATCAGGAGCCTGGAGTCTGGGAACATGGCAAAATGCATGCAGTCCATTGGAGGGAAACCTGTGAGGTCTTCCACCTGTTGGGTCTCTGGCCATCTATCAGTAGCCAGTGCTCGACCAGAAACCATGCTTCCTTTCACAGTCCTACAGAGGAGTTAGTGAAAGAACTGGAGGAGTTGAAGGGGTTTGCAACCCCATAGGAAGAACAACAATATCAACCAGCCAGACAACCTCAGAGCTCCCAGGGACTAAACCATCAATCAAAGAGTACACATGGATGGGTACATGACCCCAACTGCATATGTAGCCAAGAATGGCCTTATCTGACATCAATAGGAGATGAGGCCATTGGTCCTGTGGTGGCTCCATACCTCAGCATAGAGGAATGCCATGGTGGTGAGGTGAGAGTGGGTGGGGGAGCACTCTTATAGAAACAAGGGGAGGAAGGATGAGATGGGGGGGTTGTAGAGGGGAAAGCAGGAAAGGGGATAACATTTGAAATGTAAAGAATTAAAATATTCAATAAATAAAAAGGATGGACTCAAAGATTAGCAGCCAGATCTTACCTCTCAAATTTAGAATAAATAAGAAATAGGGTTCTCTAACTTTCATATTATAAGACAAAGTTAGGAGTATAGAAGTAAGGGAAGGAAGAATGGTATATATATAGATACATATTTACACATGTATATGTATATATATACATACATATATATACATGTATGTGTGTGTTTCTGTCACACAAACAAACTTATATACATACATGCAAATACATATATGTGAGTTTTCCATACACACACACATTCCATATGGGGTGACAATGTTCTCCCAAAACCACAGGTTCTGTTTATTTCTGTTTTTTTATATTTTCTAGCTTTTTCTTTTCTTGTTTATATATGGATTAATAAGGTCTTTTTATGTTTTTGCTAAATTTTTGTCAAGGTCTAGCCTTAACATAGAGAGGGGTCTGATAGAAAGAATATCTGGGAATGATGAACAAATTACTTGAAATCTAGTTATGGATCCAAGTGGCAGGCTATGATTTCTTAGAAACAGCTTTCCAGATTGCTTTCTCTTTGTGTTCTGCTTTCTCTGGTGATCTCTAGAGCTCGCTCTCTCTCTCTCTCTCTCTCTCTCTCTCTCTCTCTCTCTGTTCTGCTCATAACAGTTCTCCAGGGAGTTCTTGTATGCTATTCTAAATAATAATAATAATAATAATAATAATAATAATAATAATAATAATAATAAATTCTCTGGATAGCACATCTCTTATAGATTATAAGCTTAGCTTATTTCACATATCAATCCAGTCATTTACTCCATGTTTCCTTTTGATTTTCCTATGAATCAGCATCTCTTAACTGTAGCCCCATAATTCCTAGGAGACAGTAAGCACACATTTTCATTCAATGTTGTAAAAGAATTCAAATATTTGCCTGCCTTTGTTAAGTACAGACAACAAGCTACCTGGGTGGGACCCCACCATGAAATTACCATTTCTACCATACCTGGACCTAACCTTGCTCTGTCCCAGGCCTACTCTAGACTCAGGAATATGTCTGAATTTGTAAACTAAAAAACTTAGAAGGCTGGGAACTCCTCTGGTTAGCATTCCCTAAATCTGTTTATCTCCTTCCTTAGTATCTTTTTGACAAGCTGTCTCATAATGCAGCTGCCTCTGTTCCTTTATATCTGTGAAGATCCTTATAGAATTCATACTTCATCCTTAGAGAAATTATATATTTTTTTAACTCAGGTTTTTAGAGTTTTTTTTCCACAGCCTTAATGGCTGTCCTGAAGGTCCCAGCATATACCATAATGCTGAGATATTAGCAACACCTTTCCCTCCTGTAGTGGTCCTATGTATGATTATAATGGATTCATCAAACTTAACAGGGAAGACGTTCCTTGAAGGAGGGATGTAAAAATATGTATAGTTTTATAGAAACAAGCCCTATGCCCAAAGCAGCCATCAACACTCATCAACACGTCCCAGAGGCAGAAGCCATGTCATTCCATCCGCACCAAGGCTATGCTAGACTTAGCAATACTTTAAATCTTAGTCTCATATTATGGAGAAAATGCTAATTAGCTTTATTCAGAACTTAAAATTTTAAGGTATTTAATTAATTTTTTCAATACTTCTATACAGTGTCCAACTGTCCAATAACTCTATACTCATTCAAAAAAAGCAAAGACCAGAAAACTTGAACTCACTGGCTGTTATTTTCCTCATTCCTGATGTCTAGAGAAGTAGCAATGAAGTATTCATGGTATGTGTCTCCTTCTCTGTATGTTGTATCTTCATCTGCCTATACTAGACTGTAGAGCTCCAGTCTAATGGCAAGTTCTGTCCACTTGTGAAGATTCTGCTAGCAGGTTCTATGGATTATTTGATGATTTCAACCCCAAGCTGGTACTGTTCTGTGGTAGTAGAATGTAACTCCAGACTAACCTTCTTCAGCTTTAGGACAGCTTCTCACAGCCCTGGACACAGTACATTAATGTTAAATTTTCAGTTATTACAGATGTGAGAAAAATTCAGCCATGAAATTGTATTTTTGAAACAATTACCACTTATTCTCCTTTCCTCATATCCAGTTTTTATGGGGAGATCAATTAGAACTATTTAAAACCAAATTTAAAATGAACAAAATATTGTTATTATTAACTATGGTGTGTCAAAGTTATTTTAGCTATGTAAGTCAGACCACCCTTGGCCAAGAGTTTCACTCCTCCAGACCTGCTTCTGGAAACCATATGGCACAAGAGTTCTCTTTGACTACTGTGAATTTTACCAAAAAAAAAAAAAAATGAAGTTTTACAGAATAGGTGGTTTTGCCTCACTTATTTTACATCATACATCTAAGAATAAGAGGTTATGGGAGAGGAAATCATAATCAGAATATATTGTATAAAATATTTTCAATAAAAATTAATTAATTAATTAATTAATTGGTTGAGCACCAACCAACTTACAGTACCAGCCAAAATATCTTAGTCCCAGACTACAATGAGTAGGATTCTCTCTGTTGCTTCACAGGTTGAAAGCAACAGAAAAGGCTGATAAATGTCATTTCTGGTATTTTCCAAATAAGACATGTGTGTGCCTTTTTCCTCTGTTGTTGCTGTTATGTGATGTAGCATATATAGTTCTAATTTATCACTGCCATTTAGTTTGGATACTTTCACAGCAGTCAGAAAGGATCAGTTTTATTTTTCTCTATAAAAATTGTGTTGTCACTAATATAACTACACATACCTGTCATTTATCCAGCTTCTCAACCTTTTTATCAATATTTTATTGAAAATATTTTATACAATATCTTCTGATTATGATTTCCTCTCCCACAACCTCTTCCAGAAACTCTCTACCTCCCCTATTACTGACATCCACACTCCTCTCTCTTTATCTCATTTGAAACAAACATGCTTCCAAAAACTAATAATAAAATACTTGTACTATTTGAAGATTAACACTGTTTATTAATTTTACTACTCATCCAATAATATTTTTTATAAATTTTCCAGGTCCCTTTTTGTCAGTCATTCTGTCCTCATCACTGACTCCCAACTCCCTCTAGTAGTTCTTACTTCTTCAGACTAGAATGTCTGTTTCCTCATCCATGTTTACTTCGTCTTCTTTTCAGGATATACTGGGCAATTTCATTCCACTATGTGCCTTTTACTTCCAACGTTTGCTAATGATCCTCAAACTTACACTTGCAGCCATGATCTTTAACTGCAAATCTTGAACGTACAGCTGCTTTCTGCTCATTAATCCTTGAACATTTATGAGTGGTTCAGTTTGATATTTCCTGAAGCAGCACTGTTGAATCTCATCACTCTGAAAGCAAACAGAAAACATGTTCCATTTTTATACATGCAAGAAGAGGACACTAACTATACTCACTCAGTTACTTCAGAAATTTCCAGAAATAGTCTTATCTCCACATTGTTCTCTGTCTTACTAAACCTCTGCTTCATTAATAGCACTTTGCACCTGTGCTAACAGTCAATGACATAGGATCAAAGTCTACATAAAATGTCACCCTAAGAAAGGATCTCTGACCCACATTTATGTTCCTTCTCTTGTTCTATGACACAATGTCTCTATATAAAATTTCAAATTACTCACTTAAAGTATAGATGAGATAATAAAAATGTATTTGTAAATATATCCTTTTCAAAAGTATCACAGTGAAAAATTCACTGTTTTTTAATATTTTGGACCTGATATGATTTGCTGATACTTAGACTACATATAATTATGGATTTCTGGGTTCTGCATTCAATGGTTTTGTGTATGTTATTTTGTCTAATGTGTTCTCTAAGCATGGAGGTTGTATCCAGCTTGCTAGATACTATATTGATGCCTCTAAAAGAATGATTTTTTTTAAATCAATATTCCTGCATCAACATACTTCACCATTTGGTCTCAAAACTAATTTCAGCAACCTGGCAGAAAGAGCATAATAATCACTTATTAAATGAACCAGTGACAGTACCATATAGCTGAGATCAGCTGTAAGATCAAGATCAGCTGATGTAAGATCAGCTGAGATCAAGAGTAAGAACTATATTCACCAAATCATCATCACCATCATCATCAATTATTATTGTTCATAAGATCATAATAATTTTATTTTTCATAAGATCTTTGCTTAAAATATGATAGTCTCAAACTCAATGTGTAGCCACTGATGGTCATAAAGCCACTGCAATCCCTCTTTCTCTATCTTATCAGTGCTAGCATTATAAATATGCAACAATATCTGTCTCTGAAGAACAAGTAAAGACTCTGCTTTTGTGTTACCAGAAGAAAGATTCTAAAATTTTAAGATGAAAGTATTATTTAAGCAATTTTCTTGTGTCACAAATAGAAATTCCTAAATTCTTATTAAATTGTTATAAAAGGACATATATTTATAATTATCAAATTTGCACTCTTGGAGTTTTGTACTTATTAACTTGAATTATGGCATCTTATTAAGGAGAAACTTACTTTGTTATTCAATCTGGAAACTGACTCTTAGGACAACTGCTATAAAGATCTACAAAACTGCTGTGTGCAGTGCAGTGTCATCAGAGTAAGTATTTTACCTAATGTAACCTCTTTGCAGAATAGTGTGTCTGGCAGTGCAACTTTTATTATGATTATTTAAAGCTCATGTCCTATTACAGATCAAACATAGTAAAATACTTTTCAGTAATATTGGCCAAGCTAGGTGTTTCACCTAGGTGATGCTGGCAAACATTAATGCAGGCAGAATTCACTGAATGATTTTCTTATTTTAAATGGACAAAAAATAAATTGGAGAGAAGAGAAAACCCAGCAATAAAAATAATTAAACAGCTTACAGAGACGAGAAGGATTTGATTAGTTGGATGAGAAAATAAGCCCAAGAAGTAAAGGAGTATCTTTATTACTATTCTCAAATAGATGAGAGGAAATTCACATTACTGAGCATGTGTACACAGAAAAGATTTTGGTGGCAATAGCAGCTTCATGCTGTGCACATGTTTTTTGACTGTGCTGCAAACTGTGTTATGTTGTCTTTACAGGATAAATCAGAAAACAAGGACATATGTAGAGACATATAATTAATCATACAATCTTGACATTAGAGTAGCAAGGCTGAGACTCACAACCAGCTCAGATGAGCACTGGGGTCACCTGCTTGTAATATTTTCGAATCATGTACTCTAGATCATACCTTTTTCTGACAGACAAGAAAAGAAGTTTGGTGAGAGATGAAATAGAACAATTCAATTGCTTTATTCCATGTTTGTTTGTTTGTTTATGGGTTTTTTGTATAAAAGACTTTTATTTATTTTTTATTGTTTTTGTTTTTTCTGTTTTTTTTAATTTTGTGCTGTTTTGGTTTTAAATAATTATTTTATCAGTTAATTAATTATTATTATTTTATTGTATTACAAGTGTTGCCATCCTCCAATTTCCCCCTCATAGGGTTTTTAAATAACATTTTGTTCCAAAATAATTCTAGGAACTGTAGTAGTTCCTTGTAGATACTAGAACAAATGATGAGAAAAATCATAGCTTAAAAGAGAAGTAATTGATTTTTCACAGTTCTGGAGGACAGGTGTCTAAAATCTATAATACTGAGATGAAATGAAAGTGGTGGAGACAAGACAGTTTTCTTCATGGGTTATTCAGTCCCTAGACCTAAGGACACACATATTAAGGACAGAAACTCTAAAATAACCCAGCAATTTGTGTGTGTGTGTGTGTGTGTGTGTGTGTGTGTGTGTGTGTATGCAACAATAATTATAAAAGAACTCATGAATTTGAGACTCATTGGGAGCAGAGGAAGACTTAGCTAGAGTACAAGAAGGGGTTAGAAATAATGAGAATAGAGAAATAGAGCACTCAAGAAATGCTAATATGCCGGGTGGTGGTGGTGCACACCTTTAATCCCAGCACTTGGGAGGCAGAGGCTGGTGGATTTCTGAGTTCGAGGCCAGCCTGGTCTACAGAGTGAGTTCCAGGACAGCCAGGGCTAGAGAAACCCTGTCTCGAAAAACTAAAAAAAAAAAAAAAAAAAAAAAAAAAAAAAAAAAAAAAAAAAAAAGCTAATATATTTATGTATACACACACACACACACACACATGTTGCAATGAGTTTTAAAAACACACTAATGACTTGCCCAGAATCTGCTACATTACCAGCCCCTCGCTGTTCCCTTTTGTTCCACTAGATTTAGCTCTAAGATCAGTGGCAACCAACCTTATTCTGGCTTCCTTTTGAATCCACAGATAAAAGACACACAGACAGCTTTGTTACCTTAACTTGTCTGTTAAGCAGAATTGCTAGGTGCAAATACCTTCCACCTGGAAATGCATGACCTTACCAATTTATTATCCCCTTCTTTTCATCCACCCTAAACTTATTGGGGTGTTCCAATTAGCCACTGCCATCATCTTTGACCTTCTGTCTTTAGCAAATGTTCAGCTTTCTTAGTCATCAGGGAAATATAAATCTAAACAACCCTAAGATTCTACCACACACCAATCAGAATGAGTAAGATAAAAAACACAGGTGACAGCAGATGCTGGCAAGGCTATGGAGAAAGAACACTCCTCCATCGCTGGTGGGATTGAAAGCTGGTAAAATCACTTTGAAATCAATCACTTTGAAAAAAAATCACTTTGAAATCAGTTGGCCTGAGAAAACTAAAGACTGCTAAAACAACTAACTGCTTTCTTCAGTTGATTTTTAAAGACTGAAAGTGGAGTGACTTAACTTCCATGATACATGTAAATTCCATACCTCCTTTGTGGCAATTATTTACTTCTATGACACTATTAAAACTTTGTATCTCTCTACACATTCTGTCTCTTTTTAAAATATAAAACATGATTAGATATATTAAGTTCCATATGATATAAATACATAGTATGCTACCTGTCTAAAGATGGTAACAACACAAATGATGTGATTCTATTAATAAGTTTGTAGAGATTACTTCTAGGGGGATAGATAGTAGAAAGGCAACTTAAAGTAGCAGTAAGGGTTAACTTAAAAAAACATGGACAAAATAAGTGCTACACAAAATGTATGTGCCTCTCAATGCACCATTTTTAAACACTTATGTATTCTCAGGATGTGCAGGACCTTTCTGACTCCATAAGAAAACTAAAAAGATGAGTCTTATGAGTATCAGATTGGGATAACAGTTGTGATGACATAACACAGAAATATTCTTGTTCAACCCATAGGAAACAGACACACAACATCAGCATCAGAAGGTGAGTATAGGAGACTGACTTACGTCATCCCATGTTTGTAGTCTTCAATGACAATGGTCCCTGAAGTTCAGTGTAAAAAGAATGATAATTAACTTGCATAACTTGTAATTTTTCAAGAACCTAAAAGAAATCTTCAAGTAATATACTAGATTAAAAAAGAAATGTAAAATACCTATCATTATAAAGTAACTAAGCAATTATATCTCAAGACTTGCATGGTTATCATAAAGCAATAATTAGAAATACATTTGTCTCTATTGAAATGATATAAGTATTTATGTAGGGAATTGTAATGCAATAGAAAAGTTAAAACTGGAAAATTTGCTGGACATGAACTGTTGAATTCAAATGCAAATGTATTTAGCAACAATAATAGAAAAATAATAATAAGATGTTATGGAGCAAGAATAGCTAATATGAATTTTAAAACTGAATAGCATAATGGACTCTTCTTTAACAGGTATTCACATTATAATTAAAACAGTATGTACTGTGACATGGTGGAAGAATAAATACTTGGATCCTGCAAACTGGCCCCAAACAGACTCACAAAAGCAGACAGTTGGAATATGATCAAGACAGCATTCAAAGCCATTAAAAAATTAAGGAGGGTTAAATAATTATAAACAATTGAATATCCATGTGTCAAAAATAATTTCTACTTTTAAATAACTTTTCTCTTACATAATAATTTTAACAAATTAATGTTTTATATCATTTAAAAGAAAGCTAACAAGAGCTAAGAAGTTTATTAAGTAAATATGACTGAGGGAAGGAAATGAACTGATCCATGGCAAAGTACTAACAATTTATATTTTAGGAATTATAAATAATGTTGTGTTTCCAGCGAGTAGTTAAGAAGTCACTAGAAGTGACCACTGCCACCAGCAAGGTACCCAGACACCAAAGTTCTATAATTCAGCAGAACTTATCAACTGAGAAAGAAGGAAAGGGTTAATCCAAGACAAAAATATGGTTCATGGAAAAGATAAACAAGATTGACTCCCTCCTACTAAAGTTACCCTAAATAAAGGGAGGACACAAGTTAGCAAATGTAGAAATCAGAAGAGAGACATTAAGATAGATAATAATGAAACTCAAAAGTGCATAATATCATTACTTAAAAACCTTTCTTTGATAAATTGCATTATATAAAATAAATGGAAGAATTAATAGATAAACATTAATTAATACAAATTAATTATAATATTCACAGATACATATGATATGAAAAATTAAACCTAGTTGAAATAAATTACTTTGGTATACCAACAAGAATGAAACAGAAAGTTTGTCAGAAAAACAAGCAAACAAGAAGGCCTATGGTCAGTTGGATCCATTGAAGAATTTTGTAAACTAGAAATGAAATAAGCACTATCAAACCCTTTTTTAAATAAAGTTAGAATTAAAAAATTGCAGACTAGTCTCTCTGATGAATGCAAATTTTAAAATTCTAAAGAAATTCCTGCAAATAAAACTCAATAATACATCAAAAATAACAACAAAACAAAATAAACGAACAAAATTATGACCAAATTTGCTCATGACCAAATTGGCATCATTCTTGTAATGCAGGGTTGGATCAATATATGTAATTCATTTAATATAATTTAGCACCATAGTGAACTAAAAGCAAAAGGCAATGTTCATCTAAAAAGGTACAAAACAATAAATATAAAGCCCCTATACACCTTTGGACTAATAATCATGGAAAGGCTTGAAATTAGGTGAATACATTTCAATATAATAAATTCTATATACAAAAACTATATAGTCAACATCAAGAAAAATGAAGGAAACCTCAAATTATCCATGCTAAGTTTCTGGAAAAAGACAAGTATGATCACTTTCTTGTCTTTTTCAGTAGAACGGTTGTCTTGGCTAGAGGATTATGAGAAGGAAAACAAAATGTGTATAAAGAGTAAGGAATTAAAAGTATCCCTACTTGCAGATAATATGATTCTATACATATAATACTCAAAAGTATTAAGGGCAAATAAAGAGTTTCAGCAATATTTAAGAATATGTGATTAACAAATTAAAACTTACTATAGTTTACTAATAAACCAATTACAAACACAGCATAAAATAAATCAAGGAAACATTCCCATTCACAATGAATAATATAAAATACCTAGAAGTAAACCTACATTCATAAATGAAAGAGCTTCAGGATGAAACTTTTAAGAAGCATGAGAGAAAAGTAAAGAAGCTTTTAAATATAGATACAAGATAGGGTCACAAGTCAGAAAAATTAATATTATGAAATTCGCCATCCTACAAATGGCAATTTACATATTCAACACTATTTTAACACAAATTCTAATGTTATTCTTAAAAACATGAAAAATTTTATGGAAGCACAAAATACAAGATGAGCAAAGGAATTCTGAAATTCCTGTGAAACTTAAACTGAGCCATAACAATAAAAACAGCAGGGTTCTGTCCTGAGAACAGAAATATAAATTAATAAACTAAAAAATAAAACCCAGACATTAGACCAGAAAACTTACACCTATTTTTTAGGCTTTTAAATTTGTCTTAGAAAAGCTCTTTCTGTATGAATCTAGTGGTCCAATGCCAGTTATGCAAGTAATACAGGTAGTAAATTCACATAGACCTACCTGTCACATCCCACAATGTGTTGGTAACAAAGGTGTGTGTTATCACACTTGACATTAGTAATCTATTTTTTCAAAGATAGAAAAAAATACACATTGGAGAAAAAATGACTTCTTAAATAACATAATGATGGAAAACTTGAATTTAAATATTTAGAAAACAAAATACATTTTTCTTTCTCACCCTACAAAACACTTTAAACAGATGACAAGTCTGATATCAAGAATCTTCTTAAGGAAAAAGTAGGGAATAAACTTCAACTTATAATCACAATTAAGGACTTTGTAAATGAGAAGTTGTGTAAAAAGTAAGAGCAACAATCAACACACAGGATTTCATGAAAACATAAAAAGATTTATACAGCAAAGGGAACTGTCAATCATGTGAAATGATGTCCTTCAGAGTGGGAAAAATCTTTGTCAGATGTAGATCCAGCAGAGGTTTAATATCTATAATATCCTGACTATGAACAGTACAGCAACTACAACAACAAAAAACTCTTTATGATACTGTCTCATACCAGTCGAAATGACCATCATAAGGAATAGAAACTACACATTTTTGAATGGATATGAAAAAAGGAGGGCACTTTTATGATGTTGGTGGAAGAATAAATTAGTAGAACTACTTTTAATTTCAGTTTGAAAGTTTTATAAAAAATACTAGTGATGGAAGTATCATATCCCATTTCTTAATACATAGTTAAAAGACTTTATATCCTGCTATTAATGTATTTATATATCAATATTTATTGCTAATCTAGTTCCAATATTTAGGAAATGCAATCAACCTAGATATCTTTCAATTGATCAATGGATAATAAAATTGTGGTTTCTATACAAAATTGAATTTTATTTTGCTGTAATGAAAAACAAAATCACAAAATTTACAGATGAACAAAACTAGACATTATTATGTTAAGTGAGGGAATATAGACCCAGAAAGACAAATATTATATGACTTCTCTCATGTGTACTTTTTGCTTCAAATACTTTGTTTTGGGTGTTTAACTTGTGGAAGTTAGGAAAATAGAAAAGAGCCACTGGATGATGTGTATAAGAAAGATGTAAAGAAGAATGCAGGTAAAATGAAATAGAAAGAGAAAAATCCTTAGGACCCAACAATTTAGTCAAAGAGAAAATTAAATGATGTCAAAATAAGGAAGAGGGAGATATGACAAAAATATAGTTGTATCAAGTTATCCACAGAGAAATGTACATTCTTATAAACAAATAAAAATCTTATTACAGGAAGTCATAGAACACATGTGATATGAAAGACTCAGAAAGAATACTATGCTTAAAAGCTCAGGAAAGAGTTTAACAATGCCCTCCAAAATAATAAGGGAATAAGAAAAAGCTTTAGAGGAAACCATTAGTGTTTAATCTAGGTGCTATATGTAGCTTTGCTACCCCTCCTAAGCTCCAGGAACAGGCTGTGTTTGAAGCCAGAGAATAATGGATCCACAGATGAAAAATACTGACATACACTTTGCTCAATTTCAACCTAACTTATTAAGTCAATTGCTGAGCACTACTAATTTCCTGTGGCTAGCATGCTCTTCCCAACACTCATCCCCTCTCAACCTGTCCAAGTTTTATCTGTATAGTTACCTTTAGTCACTGCTAGGCATCCAAACCTCCTGCCTGGAGAAGCTGCCTGTGGTCAATCCACTGGTGATCTCACATAGTGTGTTGGATTTTCTACCTCTGAAGTATGGTGAAAACTTCTTTCCTCTCTCCTGTATCTGTTAGCTTTCCTCTCTCCTGTATCTGTTAGCTTGTCTGTGGGTACCTGGAAGTCCACCTATTTTATCCAACTCAATGGTTGCTGGCATCTTTATTGATAGATCAAAAATCAATTGGGAAACAGGGTATTGGCATCAGAACCAGCCCCTACATTTCACCTTTTCTGTCCAAAAAAAAAAAAAAAATACAGAAAAGAAAAAAAAAAACCCTCTTCTCCTTGAAATAAATTGAACAGAACCATAACAATCATGTAAATTATAAGGTATGATACATAATTAACATCTAGCCTATCATATTTGTCAATTAGATAAAGTACTTCATTGTCATCTATAGCTTAAAGCCATTATAATTTTATCCTCAAATTATGTTTAGAGTTTAGCCTGTAATGTTATCTAAAAACCATGACTTTTACTCTATAACTTCTCTCTCAATGTTAAGCAACTTGAGTTTGATTATGAGACTATAAAATTGTCTTGAACACCATCAGAAATCTGAGAATGACTTAAACGTTATATTTCAAAGACTATACATATAAAGTATATCTGAAGTATTAAACTGTGACTACTTTTAGCTATTTCTGATATAATAATATTGAAAAAATGTTATTACAATTAAATCAGAAACTGACATAACTATGAGTTTGCTATCTGGCCCTTAATTTGTGTTGCTTAATCAGCTAGTTATTAAAAGCACAGGTTGAGTCTTGATAATGAAATAAGAAAGGAGGAGACACAGAGAGCCTTTGGGGCTGCTTGGTAAGAATCTGACATGGGCCAAGGACAAGGAATTGGCCTGGTTGGCAGAAATGTGACATTGGCCAAGGACAAGGAAATAGGCTTCAGGGAGGAATTTGACATTAGGCTAGAACAAAGAAGTAATTTCAGGTAGGAATCTAAATCTTAGGCTAGAACAAGGAAGTAGGCTTCAGACAAGAAAATGAAATGTAAGATTTTAGGCCTTCACTTCCCCAGGACACAATCCACATTCCGGGAGGGGTACATTATTCCTGAGTCAGAGGACACCTGGGTTAACATTCAAGAGAAGAAGGGAGAAACTAATTAACATTCCTTAGACCTCAGGGAAGAGAACCCACTTGTGGGTGGGGAAGGCCAAAAGCAGGAATACACATTCCTGACCACAAAGAAAGATGCAAGTCATCTGGGTAGTTCCAGGAACTAACTGATTTTCCACTGTTTTTATGTTATGTTTCCTTGGTTACCCCTTCACCCCCCTCCCCCATATATGGGTTCCCCTATATAAGACCGCCCCTGACCAGGCTGTCAATTCCTCTGCCCCTGCATGAGTTATGAATTGACCATCAGTCTACTGATCCTGAAATATACCTCTTGCTATTGCATCAAGAGGTATTGTGAGTTATTGGGTGGCCTCGAATTCCTGAGGCTTGAGGGAGGTCCTCCCTTGGAGGGGGAGGGGGGGTCCTTACATTTTGGTGCATTGGCCGGGAAATTGCAACCACCCTAATCTCCAAGAACCCACTTGGAGGTAAGATTTCATCCACATTTTTTGTCTAGTTGCCATGCACCCATCTGTCTGAATTGTTTGGTTTCTTGTGTGCCGGTTTGTCTAAATTGTTTGGTTTCTCATGTGCCCATCTGTCTGAATTATTTGGTTTCTGAAAAGTGCACTTTCGGTTTTGAATGGCAGTTGTTTCTGTCTCAGGAGAGACAGTAAATTGTTTTTTTGTCTTGGGCGGAGACAAAAGGGTGACCAGCAGACGTGCTGTGGGGTCACCAGCTGCTGCGCCCTGGGAGATGTCTCAGGAAGACAAGAACCCCAGAGACATCTGGGAATTTCGCATCTGGGAGCTGAGGAGGAAGTGGAATCTCTCCTGGCTGGCACTGAGATTGCCACTGGTTTTTGTTAGTCTCTTTGTGTGTTAACGATGGGTTAGAGAAAAAAGGTCAGAAACGACCCTTTTCCATTTGAAAGTGGTCTCAGCCACCACCGCCTAGGGTGCTCTTGTGACAGTGTGTCTATTTTTGTGTTGTTCATTGCTGGTGTGTTAGAAATCTGTTAGACATGGTCCAGCATAGGCTGGCCAAGTCCTGTGAATCTGTTAAATCTGAATCTGTGAAGACTGGCCACATTGTCCGGTTACTGGAGTCTTACTTGGGAGGGAGAGGCAAGCGGATTTCTGACAGTCTTTCTATGTCCTGATTGTGTAACTTGGTCTCTGCACCTGTGACAGGGGCAAAAACTGTCTGATCCTGAAATATACCTCTTGCTGTTGCATCAAGAATGATGTCTTGTGAGTGATTGGGTGGCCACGAATTCCTGAGGCTTGAGGGAGGTCCTCCCTTCCTGGGTAGGGGGTCTTACATAACCACCAACATTTTAGTACCATTAAGATATTTGTGCTCCTCTTCCTGTATGCAGTCAGAGATGACCTATGAAGATGATTCGATACTCTCTTGATCCAGAAAACCCCACAAAATCATGCAAATCAAGAGGCTCAAACATTCGTGTTCACTTTAAGAACACTTGGGAAACTGTCCAAGCCATTGAGGGTATGGAAATCCACAAAGCTACCAAGTATCTGAAGGATGTCACTTTAAAGAGACAATGTGTGCCATTTTGTCAGTATAATGGTATAGTAGGTAGGTGCACCCAGGCCAAACAGTGGTGCTGGACACAGGGAAGATGGCCCAAAAAGAGTGCTGACTTTTTGCTGCACATGCTTATAAACACAGAGAGAAATGCTGAACTTAATGGTTTAGAGGTAGATTCTCTCTCTAGTCGTTGAACACTTCCAGGTGAACAAGGCATCTAAAATGTGCTGATGAACCTACAGAGCTCATGGGCAGCTTAAACCATATATGAGTTCTCCCTGCCACATTGAGATGATCCTCAGTGAGAAGGAAGAGATTGTTCCAAAGCCAGAAGAGGAGGTTGTACAGAAGATAAAAGATATCACAGAAGAAACTGAGGAAACAAAACCTCATGGCACAGGTATAAATTCAGCATAAAATAAATGCAGATAAATTTTTAAGAAAGGTATTTGTATGGATTTTATAGAGTATACAGATCAGTTAAGGATGAAATTTTACTCCTTGTTTGAGCAGGTGAAAGATACATGTCTTTTTTATGAGTTAATTTTATTAGTAACCAATTGTAATAAGTGTTAATTCATGCCATGTAAAGGATGGCATAAAGAATCTTTACCTGTCCTGTTTGATTTTCTTGAATTTTTCTATTTCATCAAGGGGTCTCCCCCTATCATATCTGATTCATATGACTCTGGATGGGGTCCAAAGGCACTTCTTTCCTGTAAACACATCAACAGAGCCTCTCTTCCAAAATAACAAGTCTTTGATCCAATATCTGGAAATCATTAAATGTTTAGCTTGACCTCTCTCCCAGCGGTATTTTAATATAACTATCAAACTCAAAACCATACTCATTTTTATAAACAAAACAATTTAAAGCAAATAAGTATTCTAAGTAAATATTAATCAATGAGACAATGCTTTTGCTGTCTCTTGCCCTGACCTCCATGAGATCAAGGCTGAAATGAGAGTTAGAATGGAGGTGTTCTGTACAAGGGGATAATGTCACCCTCAGAAATACGTTTATTAAATAAAAGTTTGAGTATCAGTCCTGGGATATCTATATATGTGTTATTTGTCTGGGAGGTTTCAGTAATCACCAAACAGTACAAGTTCTTTTCATTGCTTTTAGAAGAATACCATAATTAGATGATAAGGCCTTATTGTGTTTCCTCATAAGATGGAGAGAAATCAAATTTTGGACTGACTGGAACAATCTCTTTCTTCTGGATTGCTTTAATATTGCCAGTAGGAAATACATCGTTCAATGAAGGTGAAATGACATTAAAGATCTTATATAATTCTCAACCTTGCAGGATTTATATACTGCAAAAGTGCCCACTGATGCAATAGTTGAGGTTGTTAACAATAAACAACTCCTTTTTAATTTAATCTGAAGCCTGAACACAGAAAAGAATTGGTGCCTGATACATTAAGCTACACCAAACAGCCTATGTTCAAGATGTTAAAAGAACTAGAGGGGAAGCTATTGTTGTTTTTCAGCTAAAAAGTCATGTTGTCAAGCTGCCATCTAAACATTTGTGCTTATACCTACAGATTTAGGACACTCTTAACCTTGATCAGAGGTTCTTTCTGCAATGGAATATGGTCAATTCAAAGGCTCATAACTGGCCCAAGCAATGAGAATATGTGACTGAACATACTCTCTCTCTCTCTCTCTCTCTCTCTCTCTATATATATATATATATATATATATATATATATATATGATTGAACATACTCAATATATATATTTGGTATATATATAATATTTTATATATTAATATATATTAAATATATATCAAACACTATATATATATATATATATATATATATATATATATATATATATAAAATAAAAGCTCAAGAGAATTTGTGAGAATATAGAAAGAAAGAATATCTTCCTGACATGGTATGGATATGTCACTCAAAGCTTCCCAGTACTTGTGGTTGCCCGCATTATGCTTGTACAGAACAAAAATAAATTCAATAATAAATGAGAGTAGGAGCTCTTGAAGGCTCATGCTAACTAAAGAGCTATTGGCAACTGCTAGTCCTGGGTGATCTCATTTTCTGTAGGGAGAGAGCACATTGATACAAATGGGTAACACTGTCTAGACTCAACAAAATATTTAAAAAAATGAAAACAGGAGGGTACAAGTATCTGCAAGATTTTTTGGGAGACTATGGGAAAGATGGTTGGAAGAAAGGGAGAAAGAAGTATAGTCAAAATACATTTTAGACATGGATTATATTCTCAAAGAATAAACGAATATTATTTAGAAAGGAAAATATTGGAGCCAGAGATATGGATATGTGGCTTTCCTATATACAAATAATAAATAGACTGATTTAAGAAATTTGGGAAAAAGTATTTTCTATAATGTCTCCAAAAGAAATAAAACATCTAGGGATAAAGCTAACAAAGTAAGAGAAAGTCTTGTATAACAAAGTTTTTATGATAGAAATGAAGAAATTGAAGAATATATCACAAGATAGAAATATCATGCTTACGGATCACAAAAATTCATATAATGAAAATAAACATCCTACCAAAAGCAATCTATATATTTAATAAAATTTTGTTACGATTTCAACACAATTTTTCAAAAGTTTTGAAAGGAAAATTTTTAGCTACATATGTAAAAACGAAACAAAAACAAAAAACTAGAAGAGTATAAGCAATCCTGACCAATAAAAGAACTGCTGGGGGTCTCCATATTCCTGATTTCAGTAATCTGATATCTAATCTTTACCTATCAAAGCTCCTTGATATTATAATGAAAAGACATGTTAATTAGTGGAACTGAATTGAATTCTCACACATAAGTCTACCAATTTATAGATGCTTGCTTACCTTTAATAAGTAAGCCAGAAATATACACTCGAATAATAAGCATTGTTTTCAACAATTAGTGTTGGTCAAACTGGATGGCTGCAGGAAGAAGAATGCTAATAAATGCATAATTATTACAATGCATAAAACTCAACTCTAAATGTATTAAAGGACCTCAACATAAGGCCAGATTTTCTGAATCTGATAGAAAGAAAACTGGGGGAAATTCTTGAAATCACATTCATAAGAAAAGGGATTCTGAACAGAATATCATTAGCTTTGGCACCTATAAAAATAAATGAGACCACTTGAAACTGAAGAGCTTTTGTATGGCACAAAACACCATCATTCAGACAAAATAGCATGCTATATAATGGGAAAAGGAAGTTTTATTAACTAAGTATTCAGTAGAAGGCTAATATATAAACTACATAAAGAAATGAAAATTTTTGATCAAGAAAAACCTTGCAAATCAAGGTATAGATGTTGTCTTAGTCAGGGTTTCTACTCCTGCACAAACATCATGACCAAGAAGCAAGTTGGGGAGGAAAGGATTTACTCAGCCTACACTTTCAAACTGCTGTTGATCACCGAAGGAAGTCACAATTGGAACTCAAGCAAGTCAGGAAGCACCAGCTGGTGCAGAGGCCACGGAGTGGTGTTACTTACTGGCTTGTTTTCCCTGGCTTGCTAGGCTTGCTTTCTTATAGAACCCAAGACACCCAGCCCAGGGATGGTGCCTCCCATAAGTGGCCCTCCCCCCTTGATCACTAATTGAGAAAATGCCTTACAGCTGGATCTCATAAAGGCATTTCCTCAAGGGAGGTTCCTTTCTCTTTGACAACTCCAGTTTGTGTCAAGTTGACACAAAACCAGCCAGTATAGATTTAAATAAAGATTTCTCAAAAAAAAAAAGGTAAACATGAATATCTGAGAAACACAAAGAAATATATTTAGTAATTAGGTAAGTGTAAATTAAAACTACTTTGAGATTTCATATTATAGCAGTCAAAGTAGTCAAGGTCAATAAAACAAGTGACATATCACTTGGTGTATAAGATGGGGATAAGGGAAACACTCTTATACTGCTGATGGGAGTGCTAATTCTTACTGCTGCTTTGAAAATCAGTGTGGTTCCACAGAAACCTAAGAATATATCTTCCTCAAGGTCCACCTAAACCTGCCATATACCTAAAGGATTGTATGCCCTATTACAGACACATTTGTTCATCGGTGTGCATTGCTGCTCAATTTATAATGGCATTGTGGCTCAATTCATAACAGCCAGAAGTTTGAAAGAGCCTAGATATCTATCATTAGATAAATGGACAGGGAAAATACAGTACATTATTCAGCTGTACAAAAAATGAAATCATAAAATTAGCAAGTACATAGATGAAACTATAAAAAATAATTCTGAGTAGGGTAACCCAGAACAATAAGGCAAATATGATATGTATTTTAGGTTTTTAGGTTAAAGTTAGCTGATAATATTTTGATGAACAGGTTTCAATTAATATAACCACAGAGGTTAGAATATAGGAATATAGAATATAGAGAATATAGGATTAGTGTTGAGGAAAGGAACTCTGTAAGAAGAGGAAATAGAATAGATAGTTATGGATGGGCAAGTTCCGGGCAGAGTGGGCTGAAATATCAAGAGAGATGGTGTGAGGAAAGGTGGTTGAGAGAAAGAATAAGACAAACAGTTAAAATCAGGAGCCATTTGAAGAGTAACACAGAAGCATAATACAGTAAAACTTCACTAAACATCAGGGAGAGAAGCCCCCACTAGTTCTCCCTCTCCTCCCTCCCCCTCCCCTCCCCCTCTCCCTCTCCCCCTCCTCTCCCTCTCCCCCTCCCCTCCCCCTCCCGCTCTCCCCCTCCCCCTCCCGCTCTCCCCCTCCCGCTCTCCCCATCCCCCTCCCGCTCTCCCCCTCCCCCTCCCACTCTCCCCCTCCCACTCTCCTGCTCTCCAGCCCTCCCGCTCTCCCCCTCCCGCTCCCCCCATCCCGCTCCCCCTCCCGCTACCCCTCCCGCTACCCCTCCCGCTACCCCTCCCCTTCCCCCTCCCCCTCCCCCTCCCCCTCCCCCTCTCCCTCTCCCTCTCCCTCTCTCCCCAAAAAGCCTAAAGTTCAGGGAATGGGTTAGATCTAATTGGCTTGTTCAACAAAATGGCACCATGGAATCCTCCAAACAACTCACATGATTGCCAAAGCTGGTGGTAAGGTCTTATTGATGAAAACAACACTTACATATTTCATTGAACATGAAGAATCAAGCTGTTGCCTAACTAGAGCCTTCACCTCTACTGACTAGTGTGCACTGTACTACAAGATAATTTGCATGATCCCAGAGAATAGGAAAACACCAACCCAGCTACAAAGCCTGTGATCTGTAGTGACTTGCCTGTAAGATATGGCTATATAACTGTGGCACCATCTTATGAGAGTAACCAATCAATATATATTTGACTTAGAGCTATAGGATGGAGCTCATATCACATGCTGCATGCATGACCAAGAACCTGAAATTAGATAGACCAAGGGTCTAGAGGAAATCAGATTGTACTTTTTTGATAAAGAAATATATCAATAAAATGACTTCTAAGAACATTATTCTGTAATCATGGATCAGTATTTTTCTTAGTCATCATCAAAGAAGTTTCTTCCTGCAGCAAATGTGAAAAGAAAAAATAAAAAAAAAAAAAAAAACCAACAACCACAACAAAATCACATGGACTCACAAGTGTATCAAATAAAATGTAAGGCCTCCACGAATGGAGGACCTCACCCAAGCCTCAGGAATTCTCGGCCACCCATTAACTGCAAGACACCAAACTTGATGTAATCAGCAAGAGGTATATTTTAATCAGTATACTGAGGTCAAGACCCATGACCCACGCAGGAGCAGTGGGGTCTGACCCCTGGGCTTTGGAGACAGAGAGAATTTAAAGCCCAAAACCACAACTCAGGGGGGAAACCACAACCCAGGGGGAGTAAAGGATGGCTATTGGAGAGCACCTGTGGAAAGTCCCAGCCCATTATTCAGTTTGTGACAGGGTACAAGGAACAGGCGATTCTCTAAGAGTCTATACGTCATCCAAGTTCCTGGTATCCAGGGTGCACAGGCACGCTGCTAACTTGAACTCCCAGCTCAAACCCTATTCAATCTATCTTATGGTCAGTTTTAAGTTCCTGGTATACAGGTCACACTGTCCTGAACTCCCAGCTCTGAACTCTTATCTTACTTATTTTGTCTTGTGGATAGCTAGTTTCCTAGGACCCAGAGACCAGAACAAGCTGATCTGCACTCTTGAATCCATCTGAGAAAGGTTTAAAATTTTTTAACTCTTTAAGAATGACCTTGAAATATCAGTCCTAAGTGGAATGCCTCTGTTAAAGCTTTTCTCCCAAGGCTTTGGGAACTCTGAGGAAGAGGAGGTAGAAAGATGGTAGAGACAGTGTGGATTGGAGGACATCAGGGAAATGTGTGAGAAGGCTCACAGTAATAGATGTTGATATGATGGAAGAAAGCCAGCCCTTAGAGTGACAAAGTGGTGCCAAAAACTCATCAAATGAATTTACACAGCTATTTAATATATCTGTCTGTCTAACTATCTATCTATCTATCTATCTATCTATCTATCATCTATCTATCTATCTATCTATCTATCTATCTATCTATCTATCTATCTATCTATCTATATCCAACTGTCCAGAAGCAGCCCTGCATGCATGTAGCATGAAAGCTACATGTGAGTGGAAAGTCTACTGATTACTGTGGTAATTGTATTGTTAGTGATGTCTATGTTTCTTGGTTGTGATGCTTCATTTTCATTCATATAATTTTAGTTTGCCTCTTAAGGAAATATGAGCACTTACTTTATAATTAAACTTTAAGGCTTTGATTGTCTAATTCGTGATTATTCTGTGGATCTAATCCATTGATTGTTTATGCACATCATTCATTTAATACAATATGCCTATTTATCCTTTGTAAGTGTGTGTATATAATCATGTGGGTTTAGAACTTGGGTTAATTGATTTGTTTTGTAATGTATCTACTTTAGTGAGTGATTATCCACAATTATAGCAGATTAAGTCAGTGGAGAGTTGTGCTATGTAAAATGCTTCCTCACCTTTGGTACTACATTGTTGAATAAAATGTGAAGGGAGAGTTTGTTTTCTTGTAGAAGAAAGATAGTCTCAGCAGGATTTTGTGGCAGCTGAATAAACAGAATTATTTTTGTCCTAAGAACACATTCAAAATTTCTAGCTTTTGACTAATTACAAGTAAGAGGATTTTTAAAACTTAAAACTTAAACAAAGCAAAACCAGCCACTTGTTTTTTCTGCCTTCCACAACACTCTAATACTTCCAGCTGAGGACCAACTCTGAGCAAGTGTTCATGTCACAGATCATCTGTTTTCTCCTCTGCTAGTAGTCTAATGTTTCTCCTTACTGCATAGGAAGCCCCACTTTCCCATGTCTCCAGCATCTTACCACCACCAAGACCCTAAAATGATTAGCTGCTCATTCCATAGAAAATACCCTCCTCTTCTCTCTGAAACCCTAACTTGTGTAATTATTTAGTCTTTTCATGGGTCTCAAAAATCCTTCATGTTACATTCACGTTTGTATAAATTTATATTTTAAGACATTTTGCACTGAGTGATTTTGTGGGGGTGAGAGACTATGTACACACAAGAACACACAAATGCATGAGAAGTTCAAGGGCCAACTTAAAACTGTCTCTTATTGCCTTATACCACCCAAGTCCCAAGGACTCATTCCTTAGGCTTGGTAATGAAAATTTTTTCCCACCATTCTGTCATGCTACCAACTAATTTGTCATTTTCTTTCACTAAAAGGTACAGTTCCTCTACCTTGTGATCAAACAATGGCATTCTTTCTTTTACTTGATCCATTCTATCATTGTCTAAAAACATTAATTGCTCTGATTTGAGTTTTTATGGAACAATAGTTCAAAATTATCTGGTCAATCTATGGAGAGTGCTACACTAAGTGTTAGGCTCAGAAATTTTCTCTTTCTTTCTTTCTTTTTTTCTTTCTTTCTCTTTTTCAACTTTTTTTTCTCTTTTTCAACAGTTGACTATATCTCTGTGATTATTAACCATTTTTAATGGTTGTATCTTTATCTTTTTCATTTTGAAATGAATGTTTCTATTTATTATATGGAATAACTAGTGAGATAATGAACGTGGCTGTTTGTATATTCTTGGCCCAGGGAGTGGCACTAATAGGAGGTTTGGCCTTGGAGTAGGTGTGTCACTTCGGGCATGGACTTTAAGACCCTTTTCTAAGCTGCCTGGAAGTCAGTATTCTCCTAGCTACCTTCAGATGTGATGTAGTATTCTCAGCTTTGCCTGCACCATGCCTGCCTGGACACTGCCATGCTGCCACCTTCATGCTAATGGACTGAACCGCTGAAATTGTAACGCAGCCCCAATTAGACATTTAAGAGTTACCTTGGTCATGGTGTCTGTTTACAGCAGTAAAACCCTAACTAAGACAATGATTTATAATAACAAGATTGTTAAAAGATTAGGAGCAGGAAAGAAGCTTGAAGATTTTATTTTTGGTTTTGTTTTGGTTTGGTTGTCTTTTTTCTTTTTTTATTTCTTTTTGGTGTGTGTGGGGGTTTGTTGTTGTTATTGTTCTTGTTTGTTTGATGGTTTTCTATTTTCTTTTCTATTTCACTCTATTTATAATGAATATCAAAACCCATCAAGGAAACTAGTCACTTTTGCTTTCTGATAAAACAATATTTTTCCAATGAGTTCAGTATCTCTTATTCAGATTCTATATTACATAAACAGAGTAACTTCATGTCTTCTCTGATATAATAATTTTTTCATTAAGCCCTTGTCAAATTTCAGTTTTAAGCAGCACTAATTTCTCATGCTTTTAGCAGTGTAACTGCTTTAAAATAACCAGTAGTGGAATTTTCGAATACAAATATTTTAAAGGATGTCTGTTATACACAAAATAGGGTTATAGTTGCCTAATTTGTGAAATTGTATATTTGCCTCAAAGAAATTGTTAATATTTTCTCTTATGAAGTTTAAAGAATACTGACATCAGGAAATGTATAACAACAGAGGATACTATACAAAATGTTAAGTATAAACAACTAGCAGAATGATTGCAAAATTTACTTTTCTTGTCAATTTTCTATATTTCTCTATTTCTACTTTTTAAATTTTCAATATTTAACATGCAATACTTTTGCCAATGAAATGCTACATTCTGAAATATACTACCTTTGCTTCAGGACTTGAAAAACTTTACTTAGGTTTCTGAATTAGTTTTATAATAAAGACATTTTGTAATGTGATCAGTGCAGCATTTGTGATATGAGGTATATCTTGGGCATTAAATTAAATATAGTATCAAATCATTTGTTATATTATGAACTGGGAATGCCTCTAGATGCTTATGTTTTGAGTGTTTGGCCCTCTGGTTATGATAATAACCTTTAAATCCTTTAGTACATGAAATATAGCTTAAAGCAGATCTAAAGACTTAAATAGAGACATGTCTTCCTGCAGTCCCAAAGAGCACACTACCCTTGCAGAAATTGTGTTAAGTTTTTTTTTTGTTTACCTCAGTGTACAATGAGGTGGGAACAATTCCTCAAAATCATAAGAGTTCAAATAAGAAGCCAAAGTAAACAAATAATTAGAGCATGTACCAAACTGACAGATCTCTTTTTCTTTAAAGGTAGTTTTCAAGCTCTGATCTCAGGTTTATCAGTGAGTTTCCTTATTTTACTTTTAAGGTAATGGTATGAAATATTTATTCAGATTATTCTTGAAAATTACCTAGGGTAGACAATTGAGAACATGAGAATATATCTTTTAGTAGCAGATATATTCTCTATAAAGATGTTAATGGATCTTTAATCAACACAGGATATTTTACTTTTATTGTTCAGGCATCTTCATAATTCCTGGTAAAACAAACATTTGGAATGGATTACAATCTTTGTTGGATTGGGTTTACTGATTTATCATGAGGAATGCTTTGTCTAAATATATGAAAGACTACAGTTTGTAGTTTATATCCATAAGTACTATCAGTCAGGCATTTCTACCAGAGCAAAGCAGTATTCAGAGTAAATCACAATATTTTGCCCATGCAGAATGACAAAATTATCTTCTTTATATGGTAAACAGAATCAAAGTCATCAACTTGGGCCTGGCCAATTGTTTACACTGTTCCTAACAAAATTATGATAGCTTGTATTTCCAATGACTTTTTCAGTTTCATGAAATGTAGTCATATTTCCATTTATAGTATACCTTTATAGTTCTATTAATTCATCTGAGGAGTACATTATAAATATTTCATTACTCATATCCTTAATATTATATGTTCATCTTAAATATGATTGAATATTATTTAAAAATTTGCTGACCTTTTTAAAACAAACAAATTTTGCCACATAATTATTCCTAATGATTTTCCTATTATTTCATTCTGTTTTTATACTAAACGTTAAGTTCTACTCTGTTGTACATTAGATCCTGTTTCCTGTCTTGAGTGTAGTTTTCTTCATTGTCTTTTATCAAAATTGGACATACAGTTACAATTATTTTTACTTTATTTTATTTTAGAAGTATTTGTAACTAGATATTTCTTTCTGGAAATGTGATAAATTATAATCTATAAATTTTGTTTAATTTCTCTTGTCATTTGTCCTCAAGGCAAAATTCTTCTCAATATGTAGTTTGAATTTTTTTTGCTGAATGGATTATTTAAAAATTTATTAATTACATACTGATGTGCACATGTTTTTCTAAAGATATTTCTAAAGATATTTTTATTATTTATCTTATTCAGAAATTACATATTAAAGAATTTGAATTTGAGATTTATGACAAATTGTGGTCTACTTTGGAGAATGATTCAGGCATCCTCGATTAGTTTATTTCCTCTCTTATTTTTAGCTAGAGTGTTCAATAAAATTTAGTCAGGGCATCCTAGTTCACGATTTTTTGACAGACTCTTAATAAAACTTTGTAAATATTTTTTTCTACTAATTTATCACTTGTAATTCTTTTTTTGGTTGCTAAAGTAATTAGAGAAAATATTCTTAAGTTACCACAGTCATCTGTGAGTTCTTTTTCAGTATTTTGTCTGAAATGAAAGAATCTTCTTTTAACTCAAAAAATATTCTTTTTGGTCATTTATTCGTTATCCAGAAAATACTGGTTATTATATTTTTTATGATTTTTCCTGATGTAATAGCACCCATAGTTTATACTTTTTGTTTGTATTACATATTTAAAAATCCTCTTGACTATCAATTTTTTTATTTTATGCAACATGAAGTGTATGTCATCACCAAAACATAAATAATAAACCCAGAATTTCTCTGCTCTTTAGTTCTAACCAACCCTATGACAAGTAATGACTAGTTTCAATGTTTTCTGAGTCTAATGATAATTCTAGAAACACTAGCAAGGCTTATCTAATAATAGTATATTTTTCAGCTATCTGAACTCAGTCAAATTGACACAGATTATTCAATATTTTATTGTTCTGATGTGTGTTAGAAATAAATAATGATCCATTATCATTTTAAATCTTGTCGAGATAGTTTTGGCTTTAATCTGATACCATTCAATGTGCTTCAGATTCTCTCTTCCATAATTCAATTTTTCTGGCTATATTTTCTTTCTCTGTTTTATTTTTGGGGGTAGGGAGACTTCAATTTTGATTGAATGATTTTAAGTTACTTCAGCACTTGAAATTATTGCCCAGATCTCCTGTTTTCAGTTTCCTTTCAGGATTTATTACCAGGAATATTTGTTCAGACTAAGATTTCTTTCTTCTTTCCTAGTAGGACTCAGTAGCTTATATATTTTCTGCTGGTATATGTTTTCAAGACTTTCCTTCCTAGTAGTGTGCTCTCCAATAGCAAAATCTCTAATGAGCTATTTATTTATCTTCATGAGTTACTTTTCACTACAGGATTTTTTTAACATGTCCATTTACTTCTGAGTTGTCTGATATTTTGTTTCTAATGAATGTTCTTTTGAAAAATGGAATTTTTATAATAAGCTCTTTTTAAATGATTCATATTATATAATGAACATTTGTGAACATTAATAAGACTATGAATTCCATTATTTTTTACAGAATAATGTTTCTTTTTATTCTAGCATAGAGTTGATATAGATTAACTGTAAATGTAAACACTTGTCTTTTTTGAGTAGTAGCCATAATGTTTCAGGTTTTTTATCTTTCTACTTTTTATTTTATCCCTTTATATTTTCTATAGATATTATATGCATTACTTTTCTCATTTCTCTAATAGAATTACTGACAAAAGAAACTTAAGAAATGGACAGGTATTTGTGTTGACTGACTGAAAGCATGGTCTACATTGATGGGGAAGTCATAGAAACAGGGCTATGAAGTGCTCATTCAGATTGTGTTAGCAGCCATTAAGGAGAGAATGTATTTATTTTTTATTTTTTCCTATTTAATTTATCTGTTACCACAGCTTGGTAGGATGCATGGGATGATGCTTCCTACATTCAGTGTATAATAATCCCTGAATATATAAACCGTTCAAGAAACACTCTCATATCTTCAAGGTATTTCTGATGTGATTTTAAGTCTTTTTAAAAGCGGAACATTGAAATTTATCATCAAAGGAGGCAACCCAGATTTTTGATGCTGCTGGTATATGTTTTCAAGACATTGAGCTTTCTCTAGAAAAACCACAATTTCAATATATTCAAAGGTTTGTACTATTATTTATGCCTTTCTTTAAGTCTTAAATTTTGTTCTATGCTTCTTCAATTCAATTATGTTGAAAGTGATGATATTTTTTCAAAATATCCAACTAGGATAACTGAATGGATACAAATCTTATTACTAATTGTCTGAAATGTGTCCTAATTTTGCAGTGTCTAATATACTATCAGCTTTGCAGGTCTATAGTATATATATATAATATATATACATATATATTATAGTATATAATTATACTATATATTTACATGGTATATTATATATTATATATACATATATTATATATATGTTATATATACATACATTATATATATTATATATAATATATGTGTGTGTATATATCAGTTATTCAACTTAATTACCACATCACAAAAGTAAAACACTAAAAGAAGAAAATTGAAAAATATATTTAATTTGCAGTCAGTCTGCTCCTTGTTCCTTTCTGGTATCATGTTTGCATGAAGGTCTTTGCTGACACTCAGCTCCTGTGGGTTCATGTCAGGTTTGTTTTTCATTCATATTTGGACTATGTGTCCTACTACTATAACATGTGTTACATTCTCATGAGAATCAACACTCAAAAATAAATATTCTCATCTATTTGCAAGCTCTATCCCAATTAGGATAACTACTTAGAACATCATGCAGTGTAATTAGGACAGAATACTTTTGTTTTCATCAGTATCTAAAAATTATTACCATCTATAAACTCTGTGTGTGTGTGCGAATTCCAATGTCAGCATCTATCATGGAGATGTTTTTAAACTAACCTTGCTACCTAAGTAGTATGATTCATAGTGTTGTTACTCCAATGGAAATCAAAATACGTAAAATGATACATACATTTGTCTTAGTTATATTAGTCTGTGTTGTTAAATGACATGTAAATTAATTATAGTACTTTTGTAAGCAAAACTTTATTACAAGTAAAATTAGTATTTTAAAAATTCTTGGATATAGTGATACCAGTAAACTTTATGGATATACTGTATTTTTGTTATACATGTAGTATATAGACTCAATTAAATTTCATGAACTTAACATATTTTAAAGTAAGGCACAGTAAAATTGCCAAAAAATAATATACCACAATGTATCCTGTAGTTCTGTGATTCAACCACATCCTTATATGATGCTGAAGTGTAGGCCTGGGACTTCTTGCATCCTTGAGTCTTCATTGATTACCATATGAAGGATAATTTCAGCCAAAGGAATCCTTCCTGTATAATAGTAACTCCTATAAAGATGTCTGACATCAAGAATTTTTTTCTTCTCAATATAAATTTGGGTGTTGGCCAAACAGAGTTTTCCTATTCTTTTTCTTCTGTGTTTGATGACATTTTGAAGTGGCCAATGATTGTAGAGGAAATAAAGAAGTGTTCCTCAATAATATCTGTTATGAATAACCTCTGCCTTGTATTTTGATACTAATTCCCTTTTCCTGTGAAGGGCTACAGAGGAGGTGTGAGTCATTATATAGGTGAATTCTTGTGAACCTTCTGCCCATCTTAATTTGTAAAATAAAGGCTGGAGCCAGTGATTGGGCAGAAGAAGGAGAGGTGGGGAAATAAAGATTGGTTGAAGAGAGCAGAGGGAGGACTGGAGGAAGACAATGGAGGAGGAAGATGATGAAGGAGAGGATGACTGGGAAGCAGTAGGTAGAAGGACAGACTCAAGGTCTGGAAAATTCTCAAGTTATAAGGGTCTCATAACTGGGGAAAAGAGTAGTGTAGGGGTATCTGCTCAATCTAGGCTTACAAAATATATTCATAATTACTGAGTTGTGTTTTCATTGACTGGTCATATTTGGAGATTTAAATATCTCCCACTACAAATATCAGCAGTATCCAGCTTGGGTGATGATATGCACAATTGCTTCCTGGCCACATGTGCATCCTCTTCTGGACATCATTGAGCCTAGTTGATGGAAGGTATAAACAATTTATTCTCCTTCCTTTAGTAAAATTGCAGAGTGACTGCACTGTAAATTTGTAATCCATCTGTTCATTTGTGTTTATGGATTTTATTTCAATCTTTATGAGAATGGCTTATCTTCTCTATGCATAAACGGATTATGGTCTAGTTCAGTTTCTGTTGCTAAGATAAGCACCATGGATAGATGCTGTCTGAGCAGGAGAGAGGTTACTTGATCTTATACAGCCTGTTGTTGAGGGAAGTCAGCACAGGGACAGAGACAATAGCAATGGATGAACCATACTTGCTGGCTTATTTATACACTCATCTTTCTCACCTTTATTATACTACCCTGAACTGTCTCTCTAAGAAAGGTACTGCACTGGTGGGGCTTGTCCTTCCCACCTCAATTAGCAATCACTACAATATTCCAAAGACATACCTATAGACCAGTCTGATGGGTGTGATTCTTCTACTAGTCTCTCTATTCACAGGTGTGCTGACTTAATAATCAGGATTAGCAATAACAAAGACTTGTAGCATTTAATTCACCAAAGAGCTGAAGTTTCACATACCTACTTCCTCTTAGTCACGCAAATAAAAAGCATCAGGTGCTTATATTTACTAGTCTTATTTTCTCAGCTCTATTAGCTGTAATAACCTTGACTTGATGTTTTTTTTTTCTTATTTTTGGAAAAACAGTTCATAGATCACAGACACAGTAAGAACCATTATTAGTCAGGCAACTATCTTCTCTGAAGCTCTTCGATATGGGTTTTCTGTATGAATATATTCTAAGCCTCAAAGGTTTATGTGTGCTAATTCTTTTCTTATGTTTCTTAGATTAAAGATTTTTGTTCAGTTTGTATACTCTTTTTGTACAGTGAAAATTTGATTATATGTTTTCCATATGATTCTGCATGATTACTTGAAATATAAGTGTAAGCATGAAGGTCACTATATATTAATGTATGTATGCATTAAAATGCACTGAGAATGAATGGAACAATAAAATCTGTATTAAATTGTAATAATTCTAAATCATCATTTCTGTGGAAAAATCACTAAATTCATCAGTACTTCATAGTATTACAACAGTTAAAATAAAGGAACAATTAAACATATTTCTCTAGGATTTTATCAATTTTCTGAATGTATAAGATAATATATAGTAGATATGCTGAGTTTTGAGGTTGACCATTCTTTTTTCTCTGGAAGGTGATACATAATTTCTGTTCAGAATATTATACATTTTGGCTTTTACCATGCCTTCATTTCTTCTTGCTCTATTTTTCTTCCTTTCTTCCTCCCATTCATTCTTCATTCCTCTCCTCTTGCTTCCATAAGAACAGGTTTATATATATATTCATGAAGGAGTTTTTCCATAAGTCTCTATGCTTTGTTTTCTTGTCTTCCCTTCAGCAATTATATGCTTAATCTCAGGTGTGTTCTGGCTGACTATTTCCCAGTTACAATGATATATATAAAAAATGTTTCCTTTCTTTCTTTCTTTCTTTCTTTCTTTCTTTCTTTCTTTCTTTGTCTTTCTTTCCAATGACTCCAAAAAGGCACTAACCAACCTGACAGTTATGGGACTGGTTATAGTAATGATTGATATTAGGCCATGGTCATTTTTTCATTTTACTGGAGTTGAACGATAATGTTATAATAAAACTCCTACCAATCATACCTTGTCTATGTGACACATGCCAGTGTTTGCACCTGCACAAATGGTGATGAGATTTGACTGAAATAGGAGACAACAGCCTTCACTGAACACAGCAGCCCACTAAGAAATGGATCTAAACTTTGGGTCTGTTTGCAAAGATCTGCAGTTAAACAGCTCGTGGTTTTTACATGTATTTATTTTTATAGTTTATTTCTGAAGTTTAGTCAAGCTGTAATGATATGTGTTTTAATAAATATCAGTCTGGACTATTACTCCAGTTAGATTTATATAATTATAGAGAATTTTCAAGCTTGAACTTCATATGTCTCTTTGTAAGTGCTTTGATTAAGAGTACTAACACAATAATTTGAGGATCAATGCTACGCTAAGAACAAATCCTGAAGGATTAATGGACCAGAAACATATTATAGCACAAAGAGCTCAACAACACTTTCTAATATTTAAATAAGTACTGATGTTGTAGAGAAATTCATCATACAATTTAGATTATTCTGGAAGTATTTCAAAGAACAAGATGTTTAGTTTATATTTTGTAATGATAGAAATTTATCTTTTGTGATTCTATATAGTTTTGTTGAAGTATTTCTCTACTGAAAAAAGTCAAAGTTTAGTTTATATATTCTCAAAATCTGCAACACAAATTCTAAAGTAATTATGTTCTATGGTACTAGCTGTTGTGCTTTATATATAATATATTTTAAACAGCTTAAACAATCCATCAATTTTCTGAATGCTTTTGAATGTTACCTATAATATTTCAATATTAACTATTAATGGGTTGTTTCTAGATTCTGTTCTTAACATGAAAAATCATTCATTTCTCCCTCTGTGTTTATGGTCTCACTACCTGAGGTAATGGGGTTTTTTTGTTAACTTTCATATTTTACTTTATTTATCTTTAAATTAATCAGTTTAGCTTTTAAAGTTGTAGTAAAAAATAGTATAGTGAAGCTTTTGATTGCATTTTAAAATATTTTGGAAAGAATGTGACTCCAATGTAAATATATTTTTCTCATCATACATAATTTGTGTTGCTTAATTTCATATTCTAATGTGATAGTTTATGCTTACTTCCATGGTATTTTATAATAGTTATTAAATACTTGTGCTAAAAGTCTTTATTATTGTTATTATTCCAATGATTTCAAAATACATATTGCCCACATAATTTTTGTTAATAAGGATGTAAACATAATTAATTCTGAATTTTTAAATTTCTTTTCATAAGCTATGAATTGTTTATTAGCATGTAACTTGAACCAAAGATGAGCTTCACATACTCATCTTTAATTAAGCATATCATGTTCTTTAATATGTATTATTTTACTTTGTTTTCATTGGCTTATGAGTTATTATTGGCAAATATTAATGCACATGATTAGTTTTATAGAGAGTTTAATTTCATCAATGATTGCATGCTGATCATAATTTCATCTAATTTCTAGAGATTACCACAGGTTGTTTTTCTCTATGTGAAAATAATATTTTTGTAACCCAAACTGAATTTATTTTTTATTATTTTAATTTTTCATTATTTTAGATACACAGTGTGTAGTTGAATGCTGAAATAAGTAGAGTGGCCTTGAGCCAATTTTGCTTTGTTTCATTTGTCTGTTTGTTTGTTTTTATTATTTCATTTTATTTTTATTTATTCAATTTACATTCTGTTCACTAATTTCTTGCTTATCATCCCTGCCCATTCTTTTTCCTTTCTACTCCTCTGAGCAGGTGGGGCCCCTTTGGGTATGCTAGTGTTTAAAATTCTCATCAATCTAAAGCAGCATCCCATTCAGTCAGGATTTGTCTTCCTCTGTATGTATACATAAAAGCATGCCATGCAGTTTGTATACATAATTCAGATTAGGGAATATATGACAGATGATACTACCTGTGAGGCTGTAGAATTGTATAACTACAAATTTATCCTGATTATAGATACCACAGGAAGTGTGTCACAAGAAACCTTTCATAATTCAGAATTCATGAGTCCATTTTATGTGCCATTTCTGAAACAATAGCATTTCATCAAAAGGGGTACAAACACCAACTTTTGTCATCATCTCAGATTGTGAAAGACTTATGGAGGAACATTGTGAGTCAAGGTGAAGAAAAAGACAAAATTCAGGTAATCTTCAGCTGTATAAATCTGTTTGGAAGAGATGAAAGGTAGAATGATTGAAAATAATGATCAGAAGTTTGCATTGTAGATGCAGTTTCAGATTAGAGAACACTTGAAACTAACAGTAAAACCGGCAAAATAAAGAAAGACACGGAAAAAAGAAAACACAGAACGGTCACAGTGATGGATGAATGCTGTGTCTGACTACCAAACTTGTAAAGAATGTTCATACCTTAGGTTAATAAGGTAAACAAGAAATTGTACTGCAGTTTGCCCATATGTTTTCCTGTAGAGGCCAATTGAAGGGATTTCATCCAGGAGCAAACTGCAAAATGATAATTTTTAAGAATAAATTAAAATAGCCACAAATTATTTAAATACCAGTAATAAATATAAAGCTTAAAATACCACTATACAGTCAGGTATGATACAGAATTCACAGAGAATAAACCAGAGGTAATTGTAAAATTCTCTGGCTTTGGGAATTAAGAGACTCAGTAAAAATGTTAAGTCTCTCTAGATTCATCTCAAAGGAGCCGGAATATCAATCAATTCTAGAAATGTTAAAAAGGCCACTATTTTATTTTGACACTTGCATTGAAAAATTGGTAAAGCAATACAACCAAGGCAGATAAAACTCTCTTCAAAAGAACACCTTCCAAAAGAGAAAAAGTAACCAAAAATTAAATGTAACTGAATATTTCCCATTTTGTATGTAAACATTCAAACATTAACTTCTGTCAAGATGTGGAAAACACATCTCTTCTTTACCTTTCTTTTTCTCTTGCACCCAAAGACAACACAATAACTCTTCAGAATTGTCTAAAATGATGTGAAAACCTAAGGGCATTTGTTTCTTCTCTATATCCCAAGCAGAAAAGCCCCTCTTCTGGAAGACACATGAGAAGAATACAAGAAGATTCCCCCCAAGAAAGTCTATGTCTGAGAGAGAGAGAGAGAGAGAGAGAGAGAGAGAGAGAGAGAGAGAAAGAGAGAGAGAGAGAGAGAGAGAGAGAGAGAGAGAGAGAGAGAGATGGAAGAACACACTAATAGACCAATCTGTGAAAATAAATGTCTAAATGCAGAGAAAACATCTTTGGAACCTTCACCAAGATTCCCATTGTGACCCAGTAGAATATTGAACTCTTGCACCCTCCCACACCCCTCTTTCCTAAAAGAACAAATAATAATGCTGTGTATCACAGAGTAGTGTTAGCTCATCTGGTTAGAAGCTCACTTGCATTCCACTGGGATTGTTCTTGGGGAGTTGAGTATCCTTCTTCTGGCTGCAAGATACAGGTGGTTCCTTAATTATGTTGAGCACAGAAAATCAGCACATCCCTAGGGCAAGATGAGCCTCTGCTTCCCAACAGTAACAGGGTCTATTCAAGATTATGAGAACTGTTGTTACCACCTAAAGGTTTACTATTCCGCTTTCACCTAGTGCCATTCCACCCAGCACCTAGGGAGACTGCCTATCAGGATCCACCTTACGATAATCCTGAGCTAGGCAATTAGCGAAAACTAGAAAGCAATATAGACCTCCTTCAGTCATGTCTTGTGTTGTCACTTGGGGCAGGGCAAGCTGAACCTACACACTCTGCCAACAGCAGTGAATTTGAGGGAAGTATCTCAAAACATTGGGGACTATAACTTCTGATGTCAATAGCCAAGAAGATACCTAAGCCCACAATCAAACTATGATGAGTATCCTTGACTACATTGGGAATTAACTAAAATTCAAAAGTAGGGCATATCATAAAGGCATTTGGCTTATTTTGAAATGGGAAGATCCACTTATAAATTGTGGTTTTTGAAGGGGAAAATATACAGCATTAATACAGAACTTTTTTCATTTGTTTATTTATTTATTTATTTATTTATTTATTTATTTTATATTTTGAATGCAGGCCCATTTCCTCCCAGTTCCCCCCTCACTTACTCCCTCCTCCATATTTCCTCCATATCTCTTCTGAAAATGGGTTCCTCATCTCTCCTGGTTACCAACCATGAGGTTGGTAACCTGTCAGTTAAGTCCCTGCCATACAAAAGGACATCCTTTTCCATTGAGGCCAGACATGGCAAATCCATTAGGGGATCAGGATTCTCAGGCAGGCAACAGAGTCAGGTACAGGCCCCACACTAGTTGTTGATGGCCTCACATTAAGACCAAGCTGCACATCTGTTACATAAAGGCCTGGAGTTCTAGGTCCAGCAAATGCTTGCTCTTTGGTTGGTGGTTCAGTCCCTGAAAGCCCCCAAAGTTCCAGGTTAGTTGACTTTGTTTGTCTTCTTTTGAGTCTCTATTTCCACTGAGTCCTTCAATCTTTCCCCAACTCTTCCACAGAACACCCAGAGCTCCATTGGTTTGTCTGTGAGTCATTGCTTCTATTTAAGTCATATGCTGGGTGGGGCCTCTCAGAAGATAGTATGCAATGCTCCTGTCTGCGAGCATAACAGAGTATAATTAATAGAGTCAGGGTTTGGTGCTTGACTATGGGATGGGTCTCAAGTGATGCCAGTTGTTGGTTGGACATTTCCTCAGTCTCTGCTCCAATTTTGTTCCTGCAAATCTTGTAGGTTGAACAAATTTTGGGTTAAATGTTTTGTGAGTGGGATAGTGTAATTATTTCACCACTGGGAGTCCGGCTTGGCTCCAGGAGGTGTTCACTTCAGGCTCCATATCCTTCACTATTAGGAGTCTCAGATAGTGTCACCCCTGTAGTGGAGCCTCCCCATCTCAGGTCTCTGGCAAGTCCTAGAGATGACCCCCATAACCCTCCACTTTACCTCCACTGAAGATGTCTCTCCCAGACTCTCCCTACACCTGATCAACCACCTCCATTTCCTTCCTATCCCCTATCCCATCTAATTCCCTCCCTCCTTCCAAATTCCTTGAGTATTCTTTCTTGTATGGGCCCATTATTTACCATTGCTTAGGTATGTAGATTGCAGCATGGGTATGCTGAATTTTATGTCTAGTATTTTTTTTTGTAAGTGAGTACATACTATGAGTGTCCTTTGGGGTCTGGGTTATATCAATCAGGATGATATTTTCTAGTTATAACCAATTTCCTGCCGCTGAGTACTATTCCATTGGGTAAACAAACAATGTTTTCTTTATTCATCTTCATTTGAGGTCATTTGGGTTGTTTCCAGTTTCTGGCTGTTACAACTAAAGATTCTATAAACACAGTGGAGTACATGTCCTTATAATATGGTGGAGCATCTTTTGAGTTTATGTACAGGAGTGGTATAGCTGGGTCTTGATGTAGAACTATTCAGAATTTTCTTAGCAATATTCAGATTGATTTCTAGACTAGTTGTATAAGTTTTCACTCCCATTAACAATGGAGGAGTGTTTCTTTTGCTTCAAATTTTCATCAGCATGTTAATTTGCTTAAATATTTGATGTTAGCCATCCTGGTGGCTGTAAGGTAGAACCTCAGGAACCTTTTGATTTGCATTTCCCTGATGACTAAGGAGCATCTTTAAGTGCTTCTCAATGATTAGATACTCCTCTGTGGAGAATTCTCTATTTAGATTTTATTAAGTTGTGTTATTTGGTTTGTTGGCATCTAACTTCTTGAGACTTTTATATATTTTGGATATATAAAGATTCTTAGTAGGCTCCCATTTTGTCTTATTGAATGTGTCCTTTGCCTTTGAGGATCTTCTCAGTTAAATGAGGTCCCATTTATTAATTGATTCTCTTAGTGCTTTTGCTATTGGTGGTCCTGCTCAGGAAGTCATCTCCTATACCAATGCATTCAGGTTTACTTCATACTTTCTCTGGTATTAGATATAGTGTACCTGGTTTTATGATGATGTCTTTGATATACTTGAACTTGAATTTTGTATAGGGTCATAAATATGGATCTATTTGTATTCTTCTACACACAGTTATTCAGTTAGACCAAGACCATTTGTTAAAGATGCTTCCAGATGTTTTGATATGGGAAGACACATCTTAATCTGGGCCATGCCTTTTGATAGAAGCTTATATAGGGAGTTGGAAAGTCAGCCTATATAAGGAAGCTTATATAAGAAGGTAATTTTTTGGTGTTTGCCTGTTTACTTTTGCCTGTGAGTAAGTCTATTCCTTCACTGACATATAGCCAAATTATTTATGATTCCAGCATATATTGAAGACAAGTTGAGATGCCAAGCTTCAAGAACTGAACCACTAATGCATTCTTGGACTTTCTAGCTAACATATCCAGACTACTGGATTCTTTGCCATTTTATTTTTAGGCAGTCATTTTTGGGATAGCTGACCCCACTGTATGTAAGTCATCTTCTTTCCTTCCTTCCTTCCTTCCTTCCTTCCTTCCTTCCTTCCTTCCTTCCTCCCTTTCTTCCTTTAATTCTTTTTTTCTTTTTCTTTCCTTCTATCTGCCTGTCTACTCTCTCATTTACACCCTCAGAATTTCCATGAAAATACTGAACTGGAAGGTCTAAAATAATGGTGCAGACCTATGCAGGGCCTGTGCTTTTTGTACCAGTCTCTGTGAATTTATATGAATATTACTCATTTTATAGAAAGCATTGTTCTTTGGATGGGATGCATTCCCTGTGCCTGTCATACTTTTTATCTCCTCTTCTCCGGGGTTCCCAATTCTCTGTATTGAGGGTTTTATAGGAATACCCAATATAGTTCAGTGTATTCTAAGATATTTATTCTATCTCTCTCTCTCTCTCTCTCTCTCTCTCTCTCTCTCTCTCTCTCTCATGTCTGGCTGTGAGTCTCTGTATTTCTTCATGTGTAATGCACAAGAAGCTTCTCTGGTAATGGTTGAATAGGACATCTGTGAGTATATCAGAATATCATTCTAAGTACTTTTGTTGCTCCTATTTTTTTTTTTTTTTTTTTTTTTTTTTTTTTTGAGCAGTGATATTTTGTTTTACTCTTGGTCTCTGGGCTACTTAATTTTTGGTTCTTGGTCACACAATGTCAGTATGAGTTCTATATGTGGAGTGTGTATTAAGTCAAATCAGACCTTGTTTAGTTACTCCGACAAGCTTTATGTCATCATTTCCATAGCATGTTCTGCAGGCAGGATAGATTGGAGATCAAAGGTTTTGTAGATGCTGTGTTGGTGTTTACATTTCTCTTTTGGTAGCTGGCAGAGTATCTTCTCAAACTAGAGACACTAAAATATAGGGGTGGAGGTTCTATGTAGGTACCAACTCAACATCACCATGTTCAATCAGTTGTATGAACATTGTTTCCAGCATTGATGTCAGCTTGTGGAGAACAAACTAATGTTTTGCTAACAGACTGGGTTCTCTTGGGATTTCCATGGGACCCTTTTACCAACAGCTCAATTGGATGTAACCCAGTTGCAGTATTGGAAGCTTCATTTGGTGACAAGAGAACATTAGGTAGGACTTTGTATCCCTCAGTATTTGGAGAATTAATTAGAACAAACTTCATATATTTTTGCAAGTTTCCACTGCACCAGATATGATGATTTGTACATGCTTTACCTAGGAAGTGGCACTATTAGAAGGTGTGACCCTGTTAGAGTAGTTGTGTCACTGTGTTTGTGGGCTTTGAGACCCTCATTCTAGCTGCCTAGAAGCCAGTATTCTGCTAGTAGCCTTCAGATGAACATGTAGAACTCTCAGTTCCTCCCGTATCATGCATACCTGGATACTTCTATGTTTCTTTCTTGATGATAATGGACTGAACTTCTGAATCTATAAGCCAGCCCCAATTAAATATTTTCCTTTATAAGATTTGCACTGGTCATGGTGTCTGTTTACAGCAGTAAAACTCTAAGACAACCGTATTTCCATTCCATCCCTCAAATACCTCTCAATTTTAGCTTTTTTTTCCTTCATTCTGTACCTCAATAAGATCTCTCTTAATCCTCCCCAACTGATTTCTTCTTCCCATCCTCACTCACCCAGCCCTCCTATAAAATTTATTCTATTTCTCTTGCCCAGGGAGTTCTATGAATCTCCTCTACTGTGGGGAAAAAAGTCTTGGGGATCCCAGGGTTCCTCCTGCCATGCTGTGGGTAGTCGGCTGGGAACGCTCTGGGTTCCTCCAGCTGGAAGTTGGGCCCGGCTGTTCATTAACTAAAAGCCTCTCTCTGGCTCCTCATGGTTCCTCATAGCGGCGTAGCCCCAACACAAAAGGAAGCCCTTGGGTTTCCAAAACTGGTTTATTCACATGGCGGATCGGATCATGGATGGGTCTGGATGCATATCCCCTCAAACCCAGGATCCACCTGAGTTAAAAGGGGAGGGGAGAAGAGGGGAGGGGCTGGGGAGGAATGTTTAATTGGCTTCACCTCTGGCCTTCAGGTACCTCATTAGTATGTAAATCTCTCTAGGGCCTGTTCATGCCCTCCACCTGTGTACATGACTGAAGGGTGGAGGTGGAATGGAGATTAGACCTCATGTTAGGCCCAGCACTCTACTATCTTTCTAAGGAAGATTTTTAAATAAACTGTCAGAAAGAGCTTTGATAATTCATAATGTATTATCATGAAACAAATGAATAATTTGTTAGTCTCAGCAATGTATAACAAAGAACCAGAAAAAAATATGTAGTCTAAAAAGAAAGTAATTCATTAAATTTTTAAGTGTTTTTAATATTATATATGGTTTTATTGAGAGAATTACATTTTAACTTCATTTTTGAGATTATAATATAATTATGATAATATTTCTTCCTAACTTTTTTTCCCTTGAAACTCTCCCATATACCCCTCCATTTTCTCATTCAAATTCAGGGTGTCTACTTTCACCAATTGGTATTACATGCACATATGCATATGTATAAACATACATATTTCTAAGTATACCCTCCTCAGTCTATATAATGTTGTTGTATGTATTCTTTAAGGGATGTTTATTTAGCCGTAGATAACAAATTGGTGTGTTCTTCCCTGAGGAAGACTCTATTTATCTCTGTCTCTCTGTATCTCTCTCTGTCTCTGTCTCTCCCTCTCTCATCCTTCTCCCCCCTTTCCCCCCTCAGTTGTCCTTGGCTGCATATAGTTCTTTGTGTAGGGTTGAGGTCTCATTGGATATGCCCTATTTTCATGCTCATTGGCATTGTCCTTCTTCAGCTCATGTTTGGGCAGTCATGTAGTACACTTCTGATATTTCTTTTAGATATAATCATACAGCAAATGCTCTGATATTGTAGCTCTTACATTCATTTGTCCTCCTCTTTTTTCAATATTCCCAGAGCCTTAGGTAGGTATTAAATTGTATTGTAGATGTATCTATTGGAACTACACATTTTATTTGGTTGTTGTTTTTTGTTTTGGTCTCCATCTGTTCCAAAGAAAAGATTCCTTGATAAAAGATGAAGACTACACTTAGCTTCAAGTAAAAAAATAAACGTTTCTAGGTTGTTATTAAGAAGTATTATGGTTTAATCAATTCGTTTTTGTATATTTTCTTCCAATAACCATGATGTTACCTGCAATGACTAGTTAGCTAAGTGTTCAGTGCCAGTAATGGTTTCTTTTTGTTGAGTGTTTTTTTAGGTCCAATTAAAGAGACGTAGGTTAGTAAAATTATATGTGTGCCGCTGTTGCATATTTAGAATCATCATGCAATGCTGTTTCTTAATGTGCTTCATGGGTATCATAGCCCAGAAAGACTGTTGGTTGTCTCTGTCTATTAGAAACTTTCATTACTAGTTTCTATTGTTAATTTTTTATTTTAGTTGTTATAGTTTGTATTGAAGAAGTTGGAATTAAGATCAGTTCCAGCTCAGGAGACACTAGGTACTGTTTTTGAAATACCTAGTATCTTCAGCATTATAAAGTTACTGTTCTCCTGTGGGGCAACAAAGGACAGCATCCATAGAATGTATGTCCTAGAAGTCTCAATGACAGGTCTATCCAACAACTCAAAAGAAAGCTTTTCATGCTTGGTATTATGATTTTGCTAGGTGTTTATTTAATATATATCTATATATATATATGTATATATATGTATATATATACATATAAATGTATATATGTATATTACATGCTTTGTACAGGTAAATGAGTAATAGTGTGATGTCTCATGACTTTTTGATTTGATTTGATTTTGATTTGATTACATGCTTTGTACAGGTAAATGAGTAATAGTGTGATGTCTCATGACTTTTTGAGATATCCTTGTTGTTATTTTACCCACTTCCCTTTATTTTTATATTTACCCCCCATGCTGCCTCCCTAAAGAGCAAACGTTGACCATTTCCCCTATTAATAAATTATATTCTGATTATTAGAAATATTTAAAAACACAATGAATGACTGACAGTGACCTGTATAGTATATCTCTATTGTGAGCACTTGAAAAAGAATTCAAGAAAAAAAAATCTTAAGATAAATATGATCTATTCAACATTAAAAGATAAAAACTGAAGGGAGTTGCAGGAATAGCCGAGTGATCCAATGTTCACATTCAATATCTAGAGCAAAATATGAAAGTGAGTAACACTGAAATTATCCAAACAGTGGCTGAAATTTTTTAAATCCTCTAACATTATAATCTACAGTAACAGAGAGGCATATAAAATATAATAACAGGATCTGACAAAAATTCTCACCATGCCACACAATAATTAAACTGATGAAAGCAAATACAGGATCTTAAGAAGAGTCAGAAAAAATGTTTTATTATTTAAAGCAGAGCCCAATTTTAAATGTCAGATTTTTCTATTCTGAAAACAGATACAAAAATAAAAGTTACAAAACACTTTTACATAATGACAGAATAAAGGTGTTAAATGTGAATTTTATACCTGACAAACAGTCTTAGGAATGAAAATGAAATAATGTGCACATGCAAGAGGTGTTAAATGATTTATTTGATTTGATTAATCAAAGAATAACTTCAGAAATATTTTCAAATGGAAAGGAGAAAAAAATAAACCATAATACATGAGAAGAAAGGAGCACTTGAGTGAATACAAACAGGGAAAATATAATACATTGTCCCTTTTTTTGCAAGATAATCACAAATTTTAATTGCAGGTTAAACATGTTTTGTTTGGATAGGGATTCAATATACACTAGGGAAATACACTTGTATTTTAAAATTTAAGAAGATAAATTATCTTATATTTTACTTAAAATAGTAATATTAATACCAATAGATTGTGATGGCATGTCTCAATAAATTAAGTACATCCAAAATCTACAACAGCTGAGCCAGTATTTCTGGTACATATCTGAAATTCCAGCCAGTGAGGGCCTGAGATAGGAGTATGATGACTTTGTATCTATTTGGCTTATATAAAAAGAACATGACTCCTAACAAACCAATTAACCAAACAAGAAAACAGTTTTAAAAATTGATGCCAAAAGAACTCCTAAAAGAAATAATAAAAAGTATAAAAAGAAATTATCTTTTTTTTTTGTTTGGGGGGGGTTGTTTGTGTTTTGTTTTATGTTTTACTAACTCTTTATTTTCTTGAGCTGTCACGTTTTTTGTTGGATATTTTATTTACATTTCAGATATTATCCCCTTTCCCCATTCCCTTCCAATCAGAAATCTTCTATTCCATCACCCTTTTTCTATGAGGATGTGCCCCCAACCACCCACCCACTCCCACAACCCCACCAACAAATTTCCCCACACTGGGGCATCCAGCCTTCACAGGACCAAGGACTTTTTCTCCCACCTTTGCCTAACAAGTCCATCTTCTCCTGCATATACAGCTGGAGCCATGGGTCCCTCCCTTTGTGCTCCCAGGCTGGTGGGATAGACCCTGAGACCTCTACTTGGTTGGTATTGTTGCTTTCCCCATGGGGCCACAAACCCCTTCAGCTATTGTAGTCTTCTCTCTAACTTCTCCATTGGGAACCCCTTGATAAGTTCAATGGTTAGCTGTGAGCATCTCTGTCAGGCTCTGGCAGACCTCTAAGGACAAAGCTATATCAGGCTCCTGTCAGCATATACTTCCTGGCATCTACATCACCTTCTTGACTTTGGTGACTGCACATGGGATGGATATCATATCCAGATGGAGCAGTCTCCAGACAGCCCCTCCCTCAGTTTCTGTCCCACACTTTGTCTCCATATTTGCTCCCATGAGTATTTTGTTACTCCTTCTAAGAAGGACGAAAGCACCCACACTTTGGTCTTCTTCATGATCTTTATTTGGTCTGTGAGTTGTATCTTGTATCTTGGGTATTACGAGCATTTCTCAGATGACTAAGGATGTTGAACATTTCTTTAGGTGCTTCTCAGCCATTTGAGTTTCCTCAGTTAGCGACTTATAGCTAGAAACTTAATGAAATGTACAATATTCTGAGTGGTGAAAAACTAAAAAAAAATGTAAAATGTATAAATAAATAGAAAGGGATATTGTATCTGTAGACTAGAAAATACCAACATGGAAAAAAATAGAATTTCTTTCTTAAATCGATAATTAGCCTCATTGTAATTTTTATTCAGAAAAATTTGCATATGTTCTTAGCACAATATTTAAAAGTATATGTAAAAGCAAAAATTATAGAAGTTTTATAAGGTAAGGGTAGAGAAATAAAGCCAATTAATTCAAATATAGCAATAATGTTTAATTTAGAAGGTGGTCTCTGTGTGTTTCTGTGTGTCTCTGTGTCTGTCTGTCTCTGTCTCTGTCTCTGTCTCTGTCTCTGTCTCTGTCTCTCTCTCTCTCTCTCTCTCTCTGTGTGTGTGTGTGTGTGTGTGTGTCTGTGTGTCTGTGATAAATAGTTCTTTGTGTGAGTGTGGAGACTTGAGTGAGCATTGTTGTGTATCTGTTCTATATAGAGCAGTATTTTTCAAAATTGAATCTCTTACTAACCTGAAGCTAATCCATTTGGCTGGTGGTTGACAAAAGAACTTTTGGGATTTGCATGTCTCCAGCACTCTAGTACTCATATCAGAAGGATGCACTGTCACTGAGACTTTGTGGATAGGATCTATAGGTCTGAATTCAAGTCCTTGTGCTGGCATGGAAGGCACTTTATCCATCAAGCCATCTCTTAAGTATCTAATTTGCAGTTTTTTCTCTTTGAATTTAAAGGATTGGCTTATGGTTTAATTTTAAATGATCACAGAAACATGAGCATTGAGAAAATAGGCTGACCTTCTATAATGCAGGAAGATTTCATCTAATTAGATAAATTGAAGACTGAATAAAATAAATACATTTTAAATGAAATATTTTAATTTTTACATAAATATAAGCTCTGATTTAGGAGAAAATAAGAAATACCCAAAAATATGTATATCATCATTTGCCTCAAGAGACCATATCTTTCTGTAGTATACAATTTTAGTTTATTCTTCTGCTAATTTTGAAAGACAATATGGACATTTAATCATAGGTAATTAAAATATAGTTATTATTTATACTTTACAAATGACTATAACATTGTTATCTCTCATGTAAAGAATGCAGTGTCAATTACATGGCTGTACATTCTTCTGTGTGATAATTATTACTATCTCCTATTAATGTCTGACAAACTGCTCAGCTTCACCTTAAAAAGGAGCCACAGATAATAAAAGTAAGCAGTTGGAAGTCATAAGTTTAATTACTGAGAGGAGAAATAATGTTTTGATTTTTGGGGGGGGGGGTGTTAGATTTTATTTTTTGCTTTTGTACTATTTTAACTACCTGCAAGTATTAAGGTCAGTTCTAAGTTGAGGAACTAGAAATACAATAGATGCAAATAGTCAAGGAACAGGCAAAACAATAAACACAAATAATCGAAGAACAAGGCTTGTGTTACATAATGGGCTATTTAGCTCCATTTTATATGAAGACAAATAGCACACAAATCTGTTTAATCTTCTACATGTCAAATTTCAAAAGAGAAATACTCAAAACAGTTGTAGTTTTCAGAGCCAGTGAACCACAAAATGGAATTCAGGGAAAAAAACCTACTAGTAGGGAACTTTATCAACAAATCAGCACTGGCAAATGGCAATATATCGTTGATAGGATCCAAAGAACATATGGATATGCTTTTTCTGCAAGTAAAATGTTTCAAAATAAAACATTTATGAACCTGAGTACTGGAATACTTTAAACTTTTAGAAATTGCAGATCTTGATCCAACTGAAAGACAACATAGGCTTCTATATAGCATTTGCTGTTTTATCTTCTATAGATAGAATATCACAAAACTGTCATAAAATGTCACATTATAACATCCCTTTGGTGTCATGAATACACAAAACATTTTCCACCACATTGGGATCCCTCTTCATGTTTAAGACTGCACTTTTCTTCCACATCCCACATCTGACCCTGTTAATCTACTCCTGGATTTGACATTTCAAGAATATTCCATAAATAGAATCATTGCAGTCCATGACATTTTGTAATAGGCTTTTTTAATTTAGAATGATTCTTTAGAGACTCACTGCTATTGTATGTATCAGTAATATGTCACTTTTATATCTAATTACTATTTTGAAGCATAAACATACCATAGTCTCTTCAATTATTCAGCAGTTGATGGATGTATTGACTCTCTCTCTCTCTCTCTCTCTCTCTCTCTCTTTCTCTTTTTTTTGGCTATTGAGTTTCTATGATCATTTATGTACATATACTTTTTGTGAAATTTTTTTATGTAATAAGAATTCAGGAGTGAAGTTTCTGGAATACACAGTGATTATATGTTTAGTGTTGCAGTGGTTTCAGGTGTTCATATGAGGATTAATCATAGAGAAATTGAGATATTAGTGTAGTAAAAGGTTATTGGTCTTTTCTTGGGGTAGTCTCTCAGCCATCCTCTAACTTAATCCAACTTCTCTGCCACTGCATCTCTATATGTGGTTCTATCTCTGTTCTACCTCCCTTTTCTGTACCTCTCTGCCTTCTGCTCCTCTGCTTCTATAGTTATGCTGGTACTTCTCCAGTTCCTGCCACTAGTCCTTTATTATGAAAGAAGCCATGCTCCATACTCATCCAGTTATCATTGAGGGTTATGTCACCTTCCTTATGGCAGCCTGCCTTTCCTTTTGGAAAGATGAGGAAGCGGCAAACATTTACATTTCTTAGCATGCCCAGCGTTTTAAAAATTAGAATATAGGAACATATCTTACAATATGTGTGAGGCTGGATGATACCAACACTTTTTCAAGAATTGCTAAAGTATTTTCCAGAAACAAGTTTAGCATTTTTTTATTCCCACCACCAGTACCACAGTGAGCATGTTTCTCTTTGACACCAATAGTATTTCATTTTGTCACTGTTTTTCCTTTCACCTGTGTTATTACTTTGTACATGAATATATTTGCATATACTTTGTTGACATTCAAATGATGTCTTCAATAAAATGCCAATTATTTATCTTAGCCTTCTACATTTTTGTTCTTCTTTGACATCTATTTGTAGGTTCTAGACTGTTGCCACTTGTCAAGTGAGTAGTTTGATAACACTTTTTCCCAGTCAACTGGCTGATTTTAATCTTCACAACAGGATTTTGTACAGAAGAAAAATGAAATTTTGATGAAATCCAAAAATATATCATTTTTATCTGATTATCACTTATACTTTTGGTATCTGGCTGATAAAGTAAGTCTAAGCAAATATACAAAGTTTCTTCTGTTTGAGACTGTTTTTCTCAAAGTTCTATAAATTAAATACTTTATATTTGTTTTAACTTTGTAATGAGTCTTGTGTTGCCTCGGATAAGATTATTATCATTATTATTATTATTATTATTATTAATTATTATTAATTATTATTATTATCTTGCTTGCAGATGCTTACTCTAAGCTATATTCTAAATGAGTGTCTTTATTATTTTAGTTATTTTTTATCTTCAGTCAAAAACCAGGCTTATCAGAGTACCTACTTTGATACTTAGCACCAACACATAAAACCCTACAATCATCTGTAGCTATAGTTCTTAGGAATCCAATACCCACTTTTGATCTCTGATGGACCTAGCCATGTACATTTTACACAGTCATATGTGCTGTCAAAAGACCCATACATCACACATTTTAGTTAAAAAAAAAAAAAAAAAAAAAAAAAAAACCAAAAAACTTAAAGTTGGTTACATTGGTACAGGTCTTTAATGCCAACATTCTCAAAGCACAGACAGACACATCACCATGAGTTCAATGACCAGCATTATCTATGTATTGTGTTCCTGGCCAGCCAGGTAAACATAGTGAGACACCATCTTAAAACAACAAACAAAAAGACAAACACAAATAAAAGTAAGGTAAAAAACCAAGCAAACAAACCATGCAGGTGCATTACTATATTTGCAATCTCCAATGTTTTCAATTTGCCTGGAATATTTCATGTAAAATACCACACATCTTGAGTATGAATTTGCATTTTGATTCTGTCTTGTTTTTAATTGAAAATAGATTATTTTTCTCTACTATCTATTATTTTCTCTCTCCCAATTCCTCAAAAATTCTCTCCCTTCCTCACCAATATAATTACAACCTTTTTCATTCTTTCTAGTAAGGGAATTTTTGGAATGAGATGATTCTTCAAGAAATAAAATAATGAATATACTGATAAAATTGTAGAATGCAAGTAATTGAAAAAATTGATTAAATATGGTAGCAGTTGCAAAGGAGTGGAGAGAGATTACTGAAGTGATAACTAATATCAAAAGCCCTTTGACAGTGATATGGTGACCTATTACTTAAGAATTTCCTGAAAAGATATGCATATCCATATATAAATAAAGTTTTAATAATAGTGAGATCAATATCTCAAGTATATACAATACCCTAACAAATAAAACTCTAGTACCAGAAGTGAATTATGCATTTTTAAATTAATGACCCATAAAGTCTCATAAACCTCCATACATTACAGGATAATGATTTTGGCTAATCCACCAAAATTGGGCAGTAAGAATTTTTCTGCAAACATTTAATCCTTGAGTAACAGAACATAGAGAAATCAAGCTGGTAGAGAGCTGAAAGCTTCATCACTATTGGTTAGTTTTCATACTATTGAAATGTGCTATGCTTTTTACCAAAGGAGAAAAAATAACTATCATTCTTATTCATTCATAAGTACTAAATTCTACATAAGTAATGATCTGTTTTCAAGATATTCATACTGGTATGATAGAGGAATTAATACTATGTGGTGTAATTAGCTACCTTCTGATAGGATATGACCTCCAATGCAGGAGATGCAACCTAATAATTCAAACCATTAAATGACCAAGAACCTGTGACCAGATAGGTCATAAACCCTAGAGGGGACCTAATACAATTGTAATGCTAGGTGGAAATGTTTAAATGACTCTTTGATTTATCACCATAGATCATTACAACTTTCATTAGGTAACCGTTTCTTTTTTTTTCAGTAGATGGCAGTTAACAGAAAGATACTCTCCTGTGTTTGACACAACAGAATAAGACACTAGAAACTATTCTGCTGCTAATGAGACATACATCAACCCCCCACACACACACACACAAACCACACAGATATTGAGGTTCAGATAATTTCTTGAAATAAAGTTGTAAGAACTAGTTGTAGTGGGTGGCTTCAAAAAACATTATTTTTCAGACAGAACAGTGTGTGTGTGTGTGTGTGTGTGTGTGTGTGTGTGTATTACAGCGATTTTGACAGCATACATAATATGTGCACAACTTAAACCTGGAAAATACTCTTGAATAGAAGAGGGTATATAGAGACATCAAGTATCACTATGTGATAAACTATTAGCCTTTGACAAATTATGAGAAATCAAGAGTTTTCTATCTTTAACAATGTGGCCATTGGATCAGTTGACAATAATCCAGATTAATCCCCATAACAAAAATTAGTTAAACAAAACAAATTAGCTTTTATAGGTAAAAAGAAAGAAAAGAAGGATGATTAAAGGAGAAAAGGGGGAGAAGGGAAAGAAAGAGAAAAAAAGGAAGAATATTGAAGTGAAGATGGAGACAAGGTAGGGACTGGGATGGAGATGGTGACTGGGATGAGGAAGGGGATGGGGAAGGAGAAGAAGGGGAGAAATGGAAAGAGGGGGAAGAAGGGAAGGAAGAAAGGGAAGAAAAGGGGGAAGGGGAAGAGAGAAAGAGGAGAAAGGGAAGAAAATTAGGAGGAAGGGAAGAAAGCAAAAACAAAATTAAAAGAAGAAACAAAAAATAATAAGAAGTAGAGGAGGGGAAGAGAAAAAGTAAGAAGAGAACTCAAAGTTGGGTGGTTAGGGAGAAAAGTAAGACTTCTGGGGTTGTAGTGGAAGATGGTTGAACATGAACAAACTGCAATCTATGAAATTCTCAAATAATTGAGAAATGTAATAAAAATAATTTTATTTTGTATTAGCTATTATTTCATTTAATTTACATGAGGATTAATTTTCTGCTAAGCCCATATACCTAATACATTTTTAGTTCATTACTTTTGGAGAAAGAAAGGCATGAACTTGGAGATAAAAATTTTCACTTTGGATCTGCATATGTAATCTCAGAATTCCTATGTAGTCCTAAAAGTCCTGAAGTGAGATCTCTATTTCCCTTAGAGCTAAAGGTCTAAAAAATAAACCCAGAATATCATGCTATGGGAAATAATTACAATGGAAATACAATTTCTATCCTCTTTGGTGTCTTAATATTAAGAGTTTGTGAAGGAATTAGAATGTAAAATATCAAAATGGAGATCTGTAATTATATCTAATGGAGCTAGGAGAGTCAGCCTATAAATTTTTCTGAGTCTTATTTACCAGAGGGTGCAATCAAGCTATTTCTAAGAAGATAGACCTTTGTTTTAGTGTTTATAATAGCTTTCACTAGATCCATATTTTAGGTTTATCCTGATTCTCTTTAAAACACACCCTTAGCAATTTCCTTTTCTACTAGACATATAAGTAGAGGGAGGCTCTTGAAAATTCTAAATCTGAATCATAAGACATGACCCATTTAATTACAAGTTCTAAATACAATAAACATACCCGAGAATTCTCAACCAGCATAGGAGTTGTAAGGGAAGGTGTACTTAAGTGAACTCAGTCACTAAGAAAGGAGCAAACTGCAAGTCTTTACAGAACCCTGCTTAATTTTCAATTCCCAAGAAAGAATGAATAATGTGGAAGATATTAAAATAAAATTAAGGTTTTTTTTTTAAATGGAAGCAGAAGCCAGAGCTATGATAATATCCTCTTACATTTTCAGATGGCTTGAAAGAAAATGGATGTCAGGAAAATATCAATAAATTATAATATTAATGTAGTTGATACAAAATCCAATTTGCTATTTTTGGCTCTCTTTCTAGAGATTGAACTCAATTCCTATGCGTGCCACTTATAAACTCCATTGCTCAGTCCTACCCTGTTGTGGCTCAGGGCACTTTTATATCACTATGTCTTGTTATGTGACCCTGATTTGCTATAGCAAACTAGATAGAATTTTGAATTCAGAGCATGTTCTGTCATACCAATGATTATTTTTCAATATCTTCATAACATCTAATATGAAGCTATATAAAATGTTCAGGTAACTACATAATAAACTGCAACAACCTCCTTTCTCATCCTAACAGACTCCCTCCAGTTCTTCTTTCCCCATTTTCCTTATTATTCTTTTGTGAACTCACTGTTTAATCACATTTTGTTGGAAAAGAATTATTTTATGTCAGAAAAAAAGTCTCCCTATAGGAAGCCCTTAAATATCTATACAGAAAAGATTCATAATGTCAAGCCTCTGAGTTTGCACAGACCCCATGAACATTCATTTTGACATCCCTGTCTCTAGAAATTGCTTTAACCCTGAAAACAAATTAAAAATAATTATTTCCTTCAGCCATGTCTCTCCTACAGTCTAGTCCCCTACTGCTGATCCTTCTGTCTTCCAAAAGCAGATGTGTCCTTTTGTTCCTAAGTATTGCATACTAATTGTGGCTTCAGAGCTCAGCACTGGATACAGTGGACTGCATGCCTTTTGAGCTCAGTTCTACATAGGAAATTATAAGTATGGAGAGAACAGCCAAGCAGTTTCACAGCAAGCAATATTAATTTTTTTAACATTTAATTTTAGCTGGGTCCCATTCTGAGCTACAGAATCCAAATTACCTTGTGTAGACTTTCCTTCCACACACACAGAAGGTGTTTTATCAACCTCAACTAATCTTTTCAAAAACTAAGTCTGTATTATAAATTTTCACACAAAATAAAAATCTATTGAGATCAGAAAAAATAAAGAAGTTCCACTTCCAATATCATCAAATATAAATTTGAAGGAATTAGTAAGTACATAATAATAGCCTAAGAATCGACAGACAAATCAATTCAATACAAAGACAAACACAGAGAAACAAACACACAAGAATTTTAACTTAGGGACAGAAAGATGGTTCAGCAGCTAAAAGCTCAAGCCATTTAAATTCCGAGGAGAAATAACCAGGTTCAATAACTCAAGTGTCTGTAATTCCAATGTGCCATGTGAGAGAAGAAAGGTGAGCTAAGAGTCTCCAGAATCCAGCCAACCAACTTGTGTTTTGAGATCTTCCACAAACTGGTATTATAAGGTGTGAAAACAGAGGCAGGCTGGTTTTTTGTTTTTGTGTTTTTTGTTCTGTTTTTTTGTTTTGTTTTGTTTTGTTTTTTGCAATCAGCAGAGGTTTATTGGGGGAAAGTTGGCTAGCCAAGGTCAAAACTGCTCATCCACGCAGGAACAGAATTTTGACAAAAGGCCAGCAAGCAGAGGGTTTTTTTTGTTGTTGTTGTTGTTTTGTTTTTTATAGCAGGGGTGGGGAAAGTAAGGAATTTTCGAGCAGTTACACATGATTGGTGAGGCAGGCTGTTCTGCAGGCTAGTCTCAGACCTATATATATGTCCGGCCCAGCACATGGAACACACACACACACACACACATCACACATATACAAATTTAATTCAAATATAGATATCATTTATTGCAGTGATTAACCATTAGGTTACCAAGTATTACTCTTATCTGCCCTTAAACACCTCCTCTTGAATTCAAATTTCTAAGTATATTAGTCTACATTATGTGTTTCTGGGACCGTACTGCCTCTGTAATATTTGCAGCTTATTAAATACTGCAATTCCTTTGCCTGAAATTCCTTAGTGTGACTCAACTACCAAAACTTTTCCCCTGTTATTCCACTGGTCATATTGTAAATAACAATACTTTGCCTGTGTCAGAAATCTTTCTTCTGGAACAGATGCTCCAACGTTTTGAAGTAGAGTGAGTGTCCAGGTGTTCAGAGGTCTCTATAAATTGGCTAAGTTTTAGAAACTATGATTTGTGCTTCCCACAATTATAGTTAACTCCGTCATTCTGGATTTCTGATGGGGTTGAAAACATATAGCTATTGACCTTAAGAGAAAAGACTTGAGTGGATGGTCGTCAGCTGACATTCATCCTAAAGCCAGGTTCAGAACTACATGTTTTAGTTAGAATAGATGACAGAGGAGCTGGTTAGTCAACAAAAGGATAGACTGGGTATTAGGACTATCCTGTACCTCACTGGTACAAATTGGCATAATTATGTTCTAATTGTATTTTGAGAGAAAAGTTTCATTTTAACAGGAAGGGTGATGTGTAGGAGGAGCTAAGGTAGGAGGAGTACTGAGAGGAAGAAAAGGAGTAAGAAGAGGAGAAGAAGAAAGAGAGGAGAAGCTAGGTGAAGAAAGAGAGAAAGAGGGGGGAGACAGGGAGGCAGAGGTCCAAGTATCTCCACCAGTCAAAGATAGTTGTTATATCTAGGTTGGTCAGTGGGTTACACCTCTGATTGAACAATTCCAAACTTATAAAGCCTATGATTAACATTATTTTTAAAAAATGTATAAATGCAAAAAGGAAAAGGGGGCATGGGATAGGGGTTTCCTCAAGGGTGGGGGGGGGAATGGGTAAAGGGGATGCCATCTGAAGTGTAAATAAAATATCTAATAAAAAAAAAATAAAAGAAATCCTTCTTCTGTAAATATCTCATTAAATCTTGTTTCCTCTAATAGTCTTCTCAATGTACACTAGAGGCCGACTGGTGAATTGATGCTGATTTGGAAAAATTCACTTTACACACCTTCATTAAGTACCTACTACAAAAGTAGAGAGCGACATGAGATATAAAAGATGGAGATTTTTAATACAACCTGGAGTAGCTCCATACCCTAGTGGTTGAGGTGTTTGACCTGCAAGAAAAAAAAAAAATTACGAAAAGGATATGGACACACTTAGCTCAAGAAACAGATCCATTAGAGGTGATTTAGTAACAGTCTGTAATCACAGAAAGGTTAGCAAAGGCAAGGCATTAAAGTGCTCTCAGTCTTTCAGAAGACATAAAAAAGCTATTAAGCCACTATCAGAAGAATTTGTTTCTATAAATAGCTGCTACTAAAATAATAGGTTAATATCGGGTACACAATTATTATTTTTGGAGCTATTTCAAAATAAAATGCATCAATTTGTATATAATTATTTTTTTCCTCTTTAAGTTGGGTGATGATAGTCTGTTACCCAGTACTGTGTTCTTGGTAAATTTCATCATTTTAATTTTATTAGTGCTTGGTAATAAATATAAAGAGATATTTATCTGGCTTGATTTGATACCAACTTAAAAGTGAATAATACATGTTATACAGAGGCCTTGTACAAAACAAGAGTGAGGCATAAAACTGATCTTACATGTTAATAATTATTCAAATGCTCCTGTTCAGTTATTATGCTAAACATAACTGAACAAAGTCATTCTGATTCCTGTGGGATATGCAAGTTCTGTGAGGGAAAGTCACACTGTAGCAAAGGAGATAAATTCAGACCTTTAGAAGTTTTGACATTTGCATATAAATTTAAACTCTGCCTCTGAGCAATAAGAATGAATTAATAATCCAATTCAAGCATTTGAATGATATGCCTTATAAAAAGTATGGTATTCAAAGATATCATATATTTTTTATACAGAAGGAAACATGTTTCTCTTAAAAACAATTTGACTTTCCAGAAAAACAAAAAGATTGTGGATTCTATCTAGTGCATAAATCAATAATATCAAATACACTTTAAAGAAAAATATGACAATCGAGGTTGATAGGTGAATTCATCAACAGAGGAAATCCATTTTATTTTTAACTTTGAAAAATATAAAATAAGCCAAATTAATAAAAACAATGTATTTGTCACAGTGCCTCTTAAGGATGTAAAGTTTAAATTAAAAAAAAAAAAAACTTTCTTTGGTTAAATCCAAGTTTTGCTGAAAACTGGATGTATTGGTTATAGATGACATTCAAATTTAGTTATTTAGGTCAAGAAATGCATAGAACCTCCAAAGATATCTTCTCATCCTGAGTCAAAGTTTTCTCAAAGTGATTCTATCTGGGTGTACAAAATCTACTATGTTTGTTGTTAATATTTTGTTATGTCAAGAAGTAGGTTGGCAATGTACATTACAAGAACCTCTCAAATCTGTGTAATAATGAAGTCAAATCATGCTGTATACAACTAAACTTACTCCCATTGAAACTCAGTGCACTCAGCTAATGAGCCATTGTGGAGCCTCAACTGTATTATTAGTTAACATCTAATTACTTTAGTTTAGAGGAATTTGATTTGTATTAAACTTAGAAATTACTACCAGGTTGACACAAGTCTTGAATACTTAATTGAAAACAAGAAAGACAGAACTACACAAAATTATGTAAATTATTGGAAAAGTCTCTGAAAATTCCTCTATTAGCATTTTTTCTTTTACTATTTACACTGTGTTTATTATTTGGCAATTATTGAAAGAAATTCGCCTTTGTGAGAAGAGAGTTTACTTGACAGTTAGAAGGTTTGTTTCATTTTTTTAACCTAGCAAGATTTTTTTATTTGAAATGTCATTACAGACTCGTGTTGCTATAGTAAACTGATGAGGTGATTACTGTTCCTTCAGATCTGTTTGTCCAGATTATAAAAGAGTCTTGAGATGTGAACAGGAGAAACTATAGAACAGTTTATGGACAGTTTAAAAAGGATGAGTTTCGTATGAAGTCAAGAAGACCAGAGTGTCAACAGAAACACACAGAGAAAAGACAATGAATATATATATATATATTTTTTTTTTTCCAGCAAGGAACAAGGCCTCAAAAGAAAATTGTTCTAGAGATCACTTATGTTACATTTGATAGTCTGGTTAAATTTTGCTCAGATCAGAAAATTGGACTCATGTGCAATTTAAAATTAAAGGACTCATTTATGGCATGAAGGCTTATTTAGACAACAAAGTAGGGCTATAGCAGGATTGATCCTGTTAGCTTTTCTACAGAATTATAGTGAGGATCTAGAGGAAGCCTCACAGATGTAGATTCAAAAATCTGCAATGTGATGGTGAAAGGACGAATGATGAATTTAAAGATACAGACAAGATTGCATGGTCAAAGCAGATGTAAGTGTTAAATAGATCTGTGCCATTAATGTAAACATGAGGACTGTGCGTGGAGACAAATGTAAAGAAAGTAAAGATAATGGCATACCTCCAATGCTAGTTCCAGGGTGCGAACTGCAACCAGGTAGGAAAGTGTTTTTCAGTTAAAAGAAGCCTTCCTAAAGAAGATAGAGCCTCAAGAACGTACTGGAAGACAAGAATGAATCTCTGAGGCAGCTTCACAAACATTTAAAGACTGCTACGATTTTAGCAGAAGTGGAACAGGTTACATATCAAATTGTTAGTAGAACTTTTATTGTGCATGTAGTACTGATTTTACAGGTAGAATGCCAGGTAAATGCTTGTGTCCTAATGTACCAAATAAAACCCACCCAGCCTTGCTTCTTTGATTTACAGTGCTGAGATGCCACAGACCATTCCTTTCTATGCACTGGGAGAAAATTATTTAATTTACTGAAGTCATTAGGACATTAGATGGTTTTATAATTTCATAATAATAAATACTCAATCAGTATCATTACCTTTTTAATAATGTATTCCTTACCTAGTATATCTTTTTTTCTGCTCATGCTGATACATTAAATGTATCAGTCTGCACATGGTTTATATGGATTTTAAATAGATTTGTAGAGGATGCTTAAATCGTTTTCTAGAGAGCTTTTTAAGGTTGCTAAATCCCTAACTCTAAAATAAAGCCATTTGAAGTGCTCTGTTTAAAGCTGTTGTTAGTGCTGAACTGTGTTCTCAGCACTTCATCTTAAAGGATTTTACATTAAGCAGAGGCAGCAGCATGACATGGTCATTAGATGAGGGCTTTTATCTTTCAATATGTAGGTCTGAAAACTTTACAGCTGCACATGCACTTGGACAGTTAAACTACACAGTGAACTAACCACCCATGCCTTAACACTTTCTTGTCAAGACCTTTGCCTTTACAACTGTCCCTTTCTCTTTTTCTTTTAAAGACTCATCTTACCCCACATGGTGGTACATGCTTGGCATCCCAAGTACTGAAATTACAGATTAATGCTGAAAGGTGTGAGCTTGAGTTCAGCCTGGTATACAAATTAGAATGGCTTCTAAAAATAAATAAAATTTGAAGAAATATGAAGTTTTATTTTTTCCAAACAAATATTTAGATGCCAGTATCAAAATTAACAGCCATGTCTGGAAGATATGGAGCCACACAGGTAGGATGCTCATGTTATGTTGGTTGCTGATTCCATACCTGCCATACTAAATCATACCATGGGTACAGATGGAACAGTATTTTGGTATAGCAACTGTGAGATGGAAATGTCTACTCTATCATCTGGTGAAACAACCTTGTTTTTGTTACTTTTTCATTCTTACTTGCAATTTTGCTCAGTGAAATCACAATCTTAAAAAACAAAATAATACAGAATCAAATCAGCAGTCTTGTTGCCTTAACTGAAGGCCAAGGTTGTGCAGGTATACTCAGGTATCAAAGTCCTCCCAGAGGTCACATTTTAGCTCCATAGTGTAGATAATGGAAACATAGAGAGTAGTGTCTTCCTGCAGGCTAAGATTTACTTTTCTCCTGCACTAAGGCCTAGAGGAAAATTGCACTACATAAAGACAGATGAGGTGGTGTGTTTCTGTGATCACAAAGTACTGAGGTAGACTTTGTTTTGACATCTAGCTAGCACCCGAGGAAGAGTCGAGCTTTATCTACAGATAGAGTGAATTGATTTCCAATTTTATGGATGCAAATGCAGTGTAATTTTTAAAAACAGCAACAGCAAGATTTCAAAACAAAATTCAGTTGTTTTTGACCTCCATTTCTACTCTGTTTACATATGAACAAAATAAACAAACATGGATGTACCAAATAGGCTGCACCAAATACTTTTCCAAGTTTCAAATTTTATTTCAGTTTCCACCTTCTATTTCCTTTCTTGAATAACTGACAAGTTATTAATTTAACTAATTGTATTCTGAAGAAAAAAAATGGGTATTATAAACCTAGAAATTTGGTGCTACCCCCCCCCAAATTATACAGAATAAATTAGTTACAAATAATCATTATTGATGGCCTACTATTGCTCACTATGTCTCTTCCAGTATTCTACTGCCCAATTTTGAGTTTGGTTCAATGGCCAAATCATTGACACATTCATTACACATTTTTATATTGTTGTGCAGCCTATAAACAAAGAAGTTGTTTCTTCTGAAGTTTTATTTATTTCTAGCCCTTCAAACTGTGTTCAAAGGTAACCAGTTATTCAATTTGATTATCATCAATTCTAACATGTACTCCTAGAGCACATGCTAATTAGAGGTTTATAAAAACCCTTCTTAATAAACACAAAAGAATATAATATAAAGAAATCTCAATACTTAAGGGTAAAATAACTTGATGTGTACTATTGGCTTGGAATTTTATATCATAGTATTGGTGCTATGAGTATTTTCTCTTTCTAAAGCCATCAGAAAGTCTTTCAAAGGCATGAATACTCTCTTCATTTGTGAAGTTATACTTTTTGTTATATCCTGGTGGCCATGATAACAGTTAATTGCAGACTTCAGTGTATAAATCTTGCCATTGCTGTTTTTAGAAATTACACTGTATTTGTGTTCATAGAATTGGAAATCAATTCACTCTATCTGTAGATAGAGCTGTCTTCCTCAGGTGCTATCACAATGTCACGTTCAGACTTCTCTTTAAAAATTCTTACTGTGTGCAAAGTGTCATACTCCTACTGGAATCCTAGAATTTTGTAGAATAAGACTTCATTTACAGTTGGAATATAAATGCAATTCATAAGCTTCATATAAAAATTAGAAAAGTGTGTTATTCTAGTTTAACTGAGGAGTATCCACTAGAGAATGAAATATTGTAAATTTGGTATAAAGGTATTGGTGTTTTGTGGGAGGTTATGAATGTGTAGGAGGTTTAGTCCTGATGGAGCAGGTACATCTCTCTGGGACCAGGACTTGAGGATTTATTGCTTTTCTCCAGTTATATGTCATTCTCTGTTTAAAGTTTGTGCTGATGTTATCCTTCAGTTCTTGTTCTTGTTGCTTGCTGCCATGCATGCTTCAATCATTATGGCCCTTGCTTTGGAGAGACACTAAAATAAATTTTTCTTCCATAATTTACTCTTGGTCATGGCATTGTATCACAGAATTAGAAAGCAACTAGTTCACATGTCAATTTTTTTATTTGAGGAAATAAAAATGTTCTGGTTGTTCAGAGGGGCACCTATACTCTAAATTATGTCATTTGTTTAACAGAAATTAGGACACCTGTTAATAGAATCATTAAGATAATAGGAAAATATCAGTCTGGAGATAAGGCTCCACTTCTACATAATTGCTGTTCTTGCAAAAGATTCAAAACTTTACCTTTTGAGTGACAGGTAATTACTGAACATTGCCCTCCATTCTCCACTTCTGTTATTCCAGAAGAAATGGTTCAGATAGACATTCATAGAAAATGTATCCTGGTATGGTTATTCTTTTTTTTCCAATTGTATCTTCTTATTTTGAATAACTGTAATTTAACAAAACACAAAGAAACCAACTAATCAAACAAAATAAGAAAACCCACAATACATAATACTCAGTCCTGATGATATGTGGGTGGGGGTTTTCCTGCTTTAAACAGCAAGGATAGGTAGAAGAAATCTGCTAAACCTTAGTAGAGACTCTGATGTGTCAGGACCAGTCAAAACTACTGAAAAACTACAGGAAAGCTGCATAGAGGCTATTGGCTTCCCAGTAGTTTCTCTAATTAATTTCTACTAGGCATTCTAATCACCATCAAGTAGTGATACATTGTCAATAACAGGGGTACTGAGTTCCTCTGCTATCAAGTCATCTTCATCAATGCACAGGTCTAGTTGATCACACAGTAAATACAATTGGAGTGGGTATTGAGATCCTTAAGGGGTAAACCTGAGAGAGCAGAATAGTTTCAAATAATATCACCACCAGATCTTTGACAAATGACCTCAGCTAACTGCTACAGGGTTTTCACAATGAGGTGGTCAAGACCAATCTCTAGCAGTTTTTGCGGCCATCGTGTACCCATTGTAGAACTGTCTGGCAGAGTCTGAACCTTCACAATATGCTCCATGTATATTCTAACCATTGGTGCTTGTCACAATGAGGCAGGCTGATTGTCATCTGATCAACTTTATTATCCAAGACCTCTTTTGTGAGCTTGAAAATATTCTCAATTTTTGCCTTATTCTTCTTGATTTTCTCTTCTCCTCCTCATCTTTCCACAGGCTGAGCAAGACCAGACTCTTTTCATAAAACTCAATGAGCTGCTGCAAGTAGTGTTTGTCAATAGACTCAGTCACAAACACATTTGCTTCACATGTTCTACAAAGGCAGAGATGGACTCCTGGTCTTTGTTCTCATCAATGATACAGATGTACTTCTGTTTCTCCTTCATGTAAGACACTTGACAAATAAGGCACCTCACCTTCAGACTGAGAGTTGTAATGAAGGACCTCAGAGAGGTACAGTGATTTTTTGGAATCTTTGTGGATTCCAAACTTTAAATTCTTGAAGAATACCTCTTGAATGTCTTATAACTATCTGTGGCTTTTAGTAACTCAGAAAAGAGACAAAGGTAGTTCTTCACAATGTTTTTGGGTTTTGTGTTTGTTTGTTTGTTTGTTTGCTTTGTTTTCAGATGGCTTTCATGATATTGGGAGCTGTTTAAACATATCCTCACAGTCACTCATGCCATAGATAAAATGGAGTTATTCAGGTTCCAGCTCATCACAGCTGTCTATGACAAACACACAACAGACATACAGTTCTATATTGTTTTTTTTTTATTCTCAAAAAAATCAAAACACTAAGACCACAAACTCAGGTGCCAGCACATGTTGGTGAGGATGTGGAGAAAGAGAAACACTCCTCCATTGCTAGTGGAATTGAAAACTGGTAGAACCACTCTGAAAATAAATCTGAAGGTTCCTCAGAACATTGGAAATAGATCTACCTGAAGATCCAGCTATACCACACTTGAGCATACACCCAAATGATGCCCCGCATGCCAAAGGGCACATCTTCTGCTATGTTTATAGCAACCTTATTTGTGATAGCCAAAGCTGGAAACAAACCAGATGTCCACAACAGAAAAATGAATACAGAAAATGTGGCTCATTTACTCAATGGAATACTACTCAGCTATCAAGAATGAGGAGATTGAGTTTTTCAGGCAAATGGATGGAACTAGAAAATATCATCCTGCCTGAGGTAACTCAGACCCAAAAAACCATGCATGGTATGTGCTCACTAATAAGTGGATATTTGACAATAAAGCACAGAATACCCAGTATACGATGCACAAAACTTAAGAAGGCTAACAAGTCAAAGGACCAAAGTGAGGATTCCTCAATTCCACTTGGGAGGGAGAAGAAAGCAATCACAGGAAGATAGGAGGATGGAGAGAGAAATCTAGGTGGGAAAGGGAGGGAAAGAGGGGGAAATGATAAGGTATTTGGGGGGGGGGTGCAAGACTGAAGCCCTGATGGCCAAAAGAAGAAATAGAAACAGGCAACCTCTAGAATGTACCAGAGACCTGAGAGGTGAAAGGCTCCTAGGATACCAAGAGCGGGACCCTAGATAAAATGCCTTACTGTGGGCAGAGGGACCTTGTAGAATCTATCTCCAGGAGAAAGACAGGGCAATAAGTGGAGGTATGGGGTTGCCATCCCACGGTCAAAAACTCTGACCCAGAATTATTTCTGTCTGAAAGAACTGCAGGGATAAAAATGGAGAAGAGTCTGAAGAAAAGGAGGTCCATTTACAAGCCCAAATTGGGATCCAGCTCAGGGGGAAGTGTCAAGGCCTGACATTATTACTAATGCTATATTGTGCTTACAAACAGGGGCCTAGCGTGGCTATCATATGAAAGGCCAACGAACAGCTGAGTCAGATGCAGATATTTACACCCAACCAATGGACAAAAGCTGTTGACCTCTTTGGGTGAATTAGGGAAAAGATGGAAGAACCTGAGTATGAATGCAACCCAAGAGAAGAAACAGCAGTCTCAGATATCCTGGACCCCAGTATCCCTGACACTGAGCCACCACCCAGGCAGCATACACCAGTTGATATGAGGCCTCCAGCACATATACAGCAGAAGATTGCTGGGTCTGGCTTCAGTCAGAGAAGATGCACCTAACCCTCGAGAGACTTGTAGCCATAGGGAGTGGGGAGGTCTGGTGGAGTAGGGAGAGAAGGAGGAGACATCCTCTTGAAGATAGGGTGAGGAGGTTTCAGATGTGGAACAGTAGGAGGATGGACTAGGGTGGGGATAAAATCTGGACTGTAAAAAATGATTAACAAATAAATAAAAATCATAAAACAAGTTGAATGAGAAAGAGAATACCCTAAATTTTACAAGTTTCTTTGAACTTGTAAAAAAGTGTTTGATTTTCAGGTGGTCTTCCCAATATTGAGGATGCTATTTTAACTTTGACCATATTCCTCACCAGTGATGTTGTCAGTGTTCCTCAAACAAGTGTCCTCAGTCTCGTTTCACTCTTTCTGATTAATGTATATTTCTTTAATCTTCTTGGAATTCTTTTTCTTAATTTTGCCACTGTTATCCTCTTCATCTGATTCCACATTTTAAATCTTAGGCTTCTATAATTTTCTTTACCTTCCTTTTCTTTCTCACCTTTTCTTCCTTTTTCTCTTCATCAAAGATCTCCTTTTTCTCATTCCTTCTCCAGTTAGAGGGTGATGGGATAGTTTATGAAATATGAATATTTTTAAATGACTTCCATGACCTCCTCCCCTTTACCGATTTTTGTCTGTTCATCTTTGAGATGAAGGATCATTTTTACTACCCTGGACCAATAAGATCTTCATGGTCTCCACAAACTGTGAATGATCGACAAGTAGAATATTCCTCTGCATATTGTTCATCATCATTGTGCTTTGTAATCACAACCACTTTATCTGTCACCAGAAAAGCATAATCAAATCCTACATCAAATGGCACAATAATTGAAATGTCTGTGCCAGCCTAGAGAGCTTCAATGACTGCATTTGTGCTAGATTTAGCAATGGCTCCCAATGTGTTCATCCTTTGTCAAACCAGTTCCTCTGTCCATCTAAGTCAGAATGTGCTTCTAAGAGTTGGGAATGATATCACTTTTTGGCCATTTACCACTCTCCAACTTGGAAAGGTCTTTCAGGTTTTCATGAGCAATTTTTCCCAAGATATCAGAAACACTATACTTGCATGTAATTAAAGTGGTATAAAAGCATATTGGGAAAAAAATCTCAAGAAAAAAGAAAGAAGATTTCTTAATGAATAAAAAGCCATTGATGATTAGAGAAAAAAACTGAACAATTTCTTCTTGAAATGAAAAGGTATCCATCTCCTTCTCTCTGTCCTTCAGGTCTTGGGGCATCTCACAGGAAAGTGCAGAAGTAGTATAGAAGAGATTGGGCCTGGACCACATCTAACTTGCACACTAAATCTATGTTGTATAGAGGTGAATCAAGAGCACTATGTTAATCATTCTTATCAATCCCACAAGGAAATTTTGTTCTGGAATTTAGTTTCATGAATAGCCTTTGCAAATAAGCCAAGAAATGGCTACTGCCATTCATTTTACTCATTCATATTTTTGGTTTTATTTTTATTTGTTTGTTTGTTTGGCTTTGCTTTGTCTTTGAAATAAAGAACCATTAACATTTTGAACCATGGGTCTGAAAAATTACTTAGACATTTATTCTGACATGAAATCCAGGTTCAGGTACCATATCCCATTAGGGTGGCTCACAAACACTTGTAACTCAAACTACTGTTGACCCCTGAAGGTACTAGAGACATATTTGTTGAACTTAGATGTCTACAAACCAATCTGTGATATGTATAAACACAAATATTAAAGACATTTGAATGAACATATCTTCAAACCTAAATGCTAGAATTATTACAAGCTTTGAACAATTGGTACCTGTCATAAATCTAAAGACAAGCCTAAAAACAATTGGTGGTATGTTTTAATTAAAATAGAAACATGTTCAGCTAAAAGTTTAAACAATGATGAGGTATTTTTATGTCTTCCAATTAACACTTGCATAATAACATTATTTCTACATTTTCCTGCATCTTAACCCATGGTAACAATTTTTGAAAAAATAATGGACTTTAGGGAAATTTGCAAACAAAGCCCCAAATCAGAGATTATGATATAAACCCTGCTACCAGTGAGCTAATGTGACTTTAAGATGACACAGAACTTATGGATAGTGTTTTGAAATTTAGTAAAAATATTATAAATTTAAAATAGTATCAATGAAGGCTAGAGACTTTGTTAAGTAGTTAGGAACACTGACTGCTCTTCTAGAGGACTTAAGTTTTGTTTTCTGCATCTATATGGCAGCTAAGAGACATCTGTAATGTAATCCTCTGTTCTAGGAGATTTGAGTCCTCTTCTGGCCTCTTCAGGCATGTGTTATGCAAGTGGTACAGAGACATACACATAGACAAACAACATATATATATGTATATATATATACATATATATGTATATGTATATATATTATAAATTAAAATAATATATATACCTTAATAGTAATCGCTTATTAATTTGAATACACCAAATGCAAAATAATAACAAAAGTATAAAAGATTTATATACAAATAACTCAATTGCTCTTTTTCTTAAATATCTAAAGACAACACAGCTGAAGTTGGATGAAGTAGCAGAATGACTAAGCCATATCATCACATAGAAGTAGTGAACCTTAAGGATAAGCTGTAATCTGAAGCATGGAGGTTTCCGAATTTATATATATATATATATATATATATATATATATATATATATACCTATACATATATGTATGTGCACACACACACACACACACACACACACACACACACACACACATATATATATATATATATATATATATATATATATATATATATATATATGCATGCCTAAAAAGACACTGTTGGGGAGGGAACAGTTATAGCAATCTCTTCCAGTTGGTTGGCTCTATTCAAATGTATATCATTCTGGAACAACTGCTAAAGCAATGTCTGCTCTTTCTTTCCAGATGGTAGTACTTGTTTTAAGGCAGTGACTGCCATGAGCTTTTCCCTCTTCCATCTACCAAATTAAATCATTGCAGTGTTCACACAGTTCTAAAATACTAATGCTGAAGGTTTTTGAAAAGATGAATTATAAAAATATTGTCTTTTAAAACATTAAAGTCATGAATTTGCTATAGTCCCTTAACTCACAGGCTGACCATCTCAAATCAGTTAAAAAAGTTGAAGAAGGACTGGGTCTAAGCTTTGTATTCCTAAGTGTGTTATACTGGTACAATGCCTATGAGAGTAACAATATTCTTCGCACTCTTATATCACTAAGAAGCTCATGCCAATGAAAACCTTAAAATTTGTAAACAAAGTAAATTGGTGCCATTTAAGAATTTATATCTTCATCTTGATATTAATTATACAGATTTCTACTAATAGGTTATGGCTATGCAATAAATCCTAGCTAATCCTCTCTATTCCCACAAAACCACTACTTTTCCCTAGGGAGACAGCCCAACATTTACCACCTTAGTCTCCATGCCCAGGGAATAGGGGTGCTGACTCATCATTAGCTTCTTCAAGCTGATTATGGGCGTTGAGATATTAGAAGAGGAGTGGGGGGGAGAGCAAATTGACAATCCTCTGATGCTGTGTCTTCGCTGCCTCCAGAAGGAATTCACGGACCTCAGAGGTTTGAGCAGGTCTGCCCAGCTTGCTTGTTGAGTAGATACACCAAGGCTGATCATTCTGCAATATACAATTCTCAAAACAAATTTTAGTATCAAGATAGTTTTTTTTTTTTTTTTTAGAAGAGGGCTGACATTTTATTAAGAATGTTGGTTCTAACCACTTTTCTATTTTTCCCCTCTTTTATTGGATATAATATTTACATTTCAAATTTTATCCCCTTACCATATTTCCCCCACCACCCAGGAACCCCTTATCCCATCCCCCCTCCTCCTGCCTCTATGAAGGTGTTTACCCACCTACCCCCAGCCTCCCTCCCCACCCTCAGATCCCCCCTGACTGACTAGATCTGTCTAGCTGTCATCAGATCTAGTCATAGAATTCTGCAACAGCCAATTAATAGAGTTGGTTGTTAGTGAGTTAAGTTCATCTTAAATTTCTCTCAAGTTTTTGACATCTAGTGAGATGGAGAGATTAATTTATGTTAAAACGGGGATGATTCCAGCTGTCTTAGCTCTCATCTGAAAACAGTGCACAGAGAGGAAAAAAAATTAAGTTGGATGTAGTTGGAGCCCCACTTCAGAGATTTCCCAAACTGCTTTTAGGGTTTAAAGTGCAGATTTCTTTATAAATTGACAAAATGTATAATGTGAAAAGGGCAACAGGAGGTAAAATTCTTGCCACGAGGGTACAACCACAGGCCACAATAAAACTCAACAGATGACAAAGTTCCAGAACAAAAGTCAGGAGGTAATAACTGTACAACCTTGGGAGGGTGACATTAAGAGACAAAGTTAGCATAAGTTTTGTTTAGCAAGATTAAATATATTTGTAAAACTGACGAGAACATATATCAGAGTTCTGTAGAAAGATAAGGTAGCTTCCCATCTCCATCTGTACCCTGGAGTTAAGGCTGTTCCACAAAGCTCCATACACAAATGCCACCAGGAAAGAGCTGGTCTCCCAGGAGTGCTCTCACTCCTAAGCTCAGAAGTAAGATTACTATTTTCATTTCAATAACTGTCCAAAGTGGGACTGGACAGAAGCACACAGGTCACAGGAACAGTGGAGCAGCTGGGAACAGGATCCTTCTGGTCTCCATCTGCACCCAGGAGCTAAGACTGTCCCATAGTCCTCCACACTCAAACTCCACCCAGGAGGGACATGGTCTTAATCCGGAGTGCTGACACACCTAAGATCACAGGCTTACAAGCCCACAGAAGGAAGATGCTCCAGTCAGAAATAGCAAGAGATAACAAGATGGGGAGAGGCAAGAGCAAGAACCTAAGTAACAGAAACCAAAGCTACCTGGCATCATCAGAACCCAGTTTTCCCAACACTGCAAATCCTGGATACCCCAACACACTGTAAAACCAAGATTCAGCTCGCCCCTCCTCCAGTCTGAGGCCTGTGGGTGAGTGCACCCAGGAGTCATCCAGACACATTCTGGGGGATCCACAGAACCCATAGCCAGCACTAGCACGCCCCTTCCGCCGCTTGCCCCTCCTCCAGTCTGAGGCCTGCAGGTGAGTGCACCCAGGTGTCCCCCAGACACATTCTGGAGGATCCATAGAACCCATAGCCAGCGCTAGCACGCCCCTTCCGCCGCTCGCCCCTCCTCCGGTCTGAGGCCTGCGGGTGAGTGCACCCCGGATTCCGCCAGACATATTCGGGGGGGATCCACAGATCCCACAACCAGCTTCAGGAAGGAAAACCCACATACTACCCTGAGCTCATAGCTGGGCGCCCTGAGTGCTCAGAACCCAGCAGATACCCCTCCCCGCCCCCCTTCCCCCGCGCCCCTGCCGGCTAGCACCCCTTTTCTGCCCATCTCCCGGGTCTGAGTCCCGGACCAGACCTCTACCAGGTCTGCAGTTGTGTGGACCCCGGTCACCTCCTGAGACATACTGGAAGGTCCGCTCAACCCAGAGCCACAGAGGAACAACTGAACTCAGAGTGTCAGACAACATACCCTGAGATATCCAAGAGGAGACACTGCACCCAGAACAGCAGACATCTAGCTGGACTGCTACATAGGAGGCACCATATCCTGAGGCATCCTAGAGATACCACTGTAATCAGGGCAGCTGGAAAAAATCACAAAGACATCTGGACTCCTAGAAGACCAAACACAAGCGAGACAACTGGAAAGACAGGCTTCAATCAGAGACAGAAGTACAGGTAGCACTAGAATTAACCAGATGGCAAAAGGCAGGCGCAAGAACATAAGCAACAGAAATCAAAGTTACATGGCAACATCAGAACCCAGTTCACCCATCATAGCAAGCCCTGAACACCCCATCACACCAGAAAAGCAGGATTCAGAATTAAAATCACTTCTCATGATGATGATAGAGGACTTTAAGAAAGACATAAACAACACTCTCAAAGAACAGATAGAAACCCTTAGAGAGGAAACACAAAAATCCCTTAAGGAATTGCAAGAAAATGCAACCAAACAGGAGAAGTAATTAAACAAAACCATGCAGGATCTAAAAATGGAAGTAGAAACAATAAAGAAATCACAAAGGGAGAACACCCTGGAGATAGAAAACTTAAAAAAACGATCAGGAGTCATAGACACAAGTATTACCAACAGAATACAAGAGATGGAAGAGAAAATCTCATGTGCAGAAGATACCATGGAAAACATTGACACAACTGTCAAAGAAAATGCAAAATACAAAAAGCTACTAACCCAAAATATACAAGAAATCCAAGACACAATGAGAAAGCCAAACCTAAGGATAATAGGAATAGATGAGGGGGAAGACTCCCAACTTAAAGGACCAGTAAATATCCTCAACAAAATTATAGAGGAAAACTTCCCTAACCTAAAGAAAGAGATGTCCATAAATATACAAGAAGCCTACAGAACTCCAAATAGTTTAGACCAGAAAAGAAATACTTCCCGCCACATAATAGTCAAAACATCAAATGTACAAAACAAAGAAAAAATACTAAAAGCAGTAAGGGAAAAAGGCAAAGTAACATATAAAGGCAGACCTATAAGAATTACATCAGACTTCTCACCAGAGACCATAAAAGCCAGAAGATCCTGGACCGATATCATACAGACCCTAAAAGAAAATAAATGTCTGCCCAGACTACTATACCCAGCAAAACTGTCAATCATTATTGATGGAGAAACCAAAATATTCCATGACAAATCCAAATTTAAACAGTATCTCAACACAAACCCAGCACTTCAAAGGATAATTGGTGGAAAACTCCATCACAAGGAGGGAAACTACAACCTAGAAAAAGCAGGAAAGTAATCTTCCAAAAACCGTAAAAGAAGGTAGCTACACAAACATATCTCCAATGCCAATAACAAAAATAACAGGAAACAACACTCATTTTTCCTTAATATCTCTTAATATCAATGGACTCAATTCTCCAGTAAAAAGACATAGACTATCAGACTGGATACGTAAACAGGACCCAACATTTTGCTGCATTCAGGAAACGCACCTCTGTGGAAAGGACAGACACTACCTTTTACAGAGTAAAAGGTTGGAAAACAATCTTCCAAGCAAATGGTCCCAAGAAACAAGCTGGAGTAGTGATTCTAATATCAAATAAAATCAGTTTTCAACCAGAAGTAATCAAAAAAGATAAAGAAGGACACTTCATATTCATGAAAGGAAAAATGTACCAAGAGGAACTTGCAATTCTCAACATCTATGCCCCAAATGTAAGGGCACCCACATACATAAAAGACACTTTACTAAAACTTAAAGCATACATTGCACCCTACACAGTAATAGTGGGAGATTTCAACACCCCACTCTCAGCTATGGACAGATCATGGAAACAGAAACTAAATCAAGACACAATGAAACTAACAGAAGTTATGAACCAATTGGACTTAACTGACATCTATAGAACATTTCATCCTAAAACAAAAGAATATACCTTCTTCTCAGCACCTCATGGTACCTTCTCCAAAATAGACCATATAATTGGTCACAAAACAGGCCTCAACAGATACAAAAAGATTGAAATAATCCCCAGTACCTTATCAGATCACCATGGATTAAGACTTGTCTTTGATATGGACAAAAACATCAGAAAACCGACATACACTTGGCAACTGAACAATGCTCTACTCAATGATAACTTGGTCAAGGAAGAAATTAAGAAAGAAATTAAAGACTTTTTAGATTTAAATGAAAATGAGGACACATCATATCAAAACATGTGGGACTCATTGAAAGCAGTACTAAGAGGAAAAATCATAGCTCTAAGTGCTCACAAAAAGAAAGTGGAAAGAGCATACATCAACAACTTGACAGCAAACCTGAAAGCATTAGAACAAAAAGAAGCTAGTATACCCAAGAGGAGTAGAGGGCAGGAAATAATCAAACTCAGGGCTGAAATCAACCAAGTCGAAACAAAAAGAACTATACAAAATATCAACAAAACCAGGAGTTGGTTCTTTGAGAAAATCAACAAGATAGACAAACCCTTAGCCAGACTAACCAAAGGGCACAGAGACAGCATTCACATTAATAAAATCAGAACTGAAAAGGGAGACATAACAACAGAAACAGAGGAAATTAAAAAAAAATTATCAGATCCTACTACAAAGGCCTATACTCAACAAAATTGGAAAATCTGGAGGAAATGGACAATTTCCTAGATAGATACCAGGTACCAAAGTTAAACGAGGAGCAGATAAACCACCTAAACAGTCCCATAACGCCTAAAGAAATAGACACAGTCATTAAAAATCTTCCCACCAAAAAATGTCCGGGGCCAGATGGTTTCAGTGCAGAATTCTTTCAGACCTTCAAGGAAGACCTAATACCAATCCTCTTCAAGTTATTCCATCGAATAGAAACAGAAGGAACACTACCCAATTCATTCTATGAAGCTACCATTACACTCATACCTAAACCAACAAAGAAAGAGAACTACAGACCAATCTCTCTTATGAATATTGATGCAAAAATACTCAATAAAATTCTCGCAAACCGAATCCAACAACACATCAAAACAATTATCCATCAAGATCAAGTAGGCTTTATCCCAGGAATGCAGGGATGGTTCAATATTCAGAAATCCATCAATGTAATCCACTACATAAATAAACTCAAAGAAAAAAACCACATGGTCATATCACTAGATGCTGAGAAAGCATTTGACAAAATTCAACATCCCTTCATGTTAAAAGTCTTGGAAAGATCAGGAATACAAGGCCCATATCTAAACATAGTAAAAGCAATATACAGCAAGCCAGTAGCCAACATCAAACTAAATGGAGAGAAACTTGAAGCAATCCCACTAAGATCACGGACTAGGCAAGGCTGCCCACTCTCACCTTACCTATTCAATATAGTACTGGAAGTCTTAGCTAGAGCAATTAGACAACAAAAGGAAGTCAAAGGGATACAGATAGGAAAGGAAGAAGTCAAAATTTCACTATTTGCAGATGATATGATAGTATACTTAAGTGAACCTAAAACTTCCACCAGAGAACTCCTAAACCTGATAAACAACTTTAGCAATGTGGCTGGATATAAAATCAACTCAAACAAATCAGTAGCCTTCCTCTACTCAAAGGATAAACAGGCAGAGAAAGAAATCAGGGAAATGACACCCTTCACAATAGCCACGAATAAAATAAATTATCTTGGAGTGAATCTAACAAAGCAAATGAAAGATCTGTATGACAAGAACTTCAAGTCTCTGAAGAAAGAAATTGAAGAACATCTCAGAAGATGGAAAGATCTCCCATGCTCCTGGATTGGCAGGATTAATTTAGTAAAAATGGCTATCCTGCCAAAAGCAATCTATAGATTCAATGCAATACCCATCAAAATTCCAAGTCAATTCTTCATAGAGATAGAAAGAGCAATTTACAAATTCACTTGGAATAACAAAAAACCTAGGATAGCGAGAACTATTCTCAACAATAAAAGAACCTCTGGGGGAATCACCATTCTGGACCTCAAACTGTACTACAGAGCAGTAGTGATAAAAACTGCTTGGTATTGGTACAGAGACAGAAAGGACGATCAATGGAACAGAATTGAAGACCCAGAAATGAACCCGCATACCTTTGGTCACTTGATATTTGACAAGGGAGCTAAATTCATCCAGTGGAAAAAGGACAGCATTTTCAACAAGTGGTGCTGGCTCAACTGGAGGTCAACATGTAGAAGAATGCAAATTAATCCATTCTTATCCCCTTGCACAAAGCTCAACTCCAAGTGGATAAAGGACCTTCACATAAAGCCAGGTACACTGAAAATATTAGAAGAGAAGTTGGGGAAGACCCTCGAATACCTAGGCACAGGGGGAAAGTTCCTGAACAGAACACCAATGGCTTATGCTCTAAGATCAAGAATCGACAAATGGGCCCTCATCAAATTGCAAAGCTTCTGTAAGGCAAAGGACACTGTCAACAAGACAAAACGGCAACCAACAGATTGGGAAAAGATCATTACCAATCCTACATCTGATAGGGGGCTAATATCGAATATTTACAAAGAACTCAAGAAATTAGATGCCAAACAACAATATAACCCCATTAAAAATGGGGTACAGAGCTAAACAAAGAATTCTCAACTGAGGAAACTCAAATGGCCGAGAAGCACCTCAAGAAATGCTCAACATCCTTAGTCATCAGGGAAATGCAAATCAAAACAACACTGAGATACCACCTCACACCAGTCAGAATGGCTAAGATCAAAAACTCAGGTGATAGTAGATGCTGGCGAGGATGTGAAGAAAGAGGATCACTCCTGCATTGTTGGTGGGGTTGCAAGCTGGTACAACCACTTTGGAAGTCAGTCTGGCGGTTCCTCAGAAAATTGGACATAGCACTACCTGAGGACCCAGCTATACCACTTCTGGGTATATACCCAGAAAATGCCCCAACAAATAACAAAGACATATGCTCCACTATGTTCATAGCAGCCCTATTTATAATAGCCAGAAGCTGGAAAGAACCCAGATGCCCTTCAACAGAGGAATGGATACAAAAAATGTGGTACATTTACACAATGGAATATTACTCAGCTATTAAAAATAATGAATTCGAGAAATTCTTAGGTAAATGGATGGAACTAGAAAATATCATCCTGAGTGAGGTAACCCAATCACAAAAGAACACACATGGTATTTACTCACTGATAAGTGGAGATTAGCCCAAAAAATTTGAAACAAAGATTCAACTACCAGACGACATGAAGCTCATGAAGAAGAAAGAACAAGTGAGGATGCCTAGGTCTTTCTTAGGAGGAGTAACTAAATAACCAAGGGAGCAAATATGGAGACAAAGTGTGGGTCAGAATCTGAAGGGGGTGTAGTAGGGAGACCATTGTGTCTGGGTATTTATTCCATAGGCAGTCACCAAAAATAGATGCTGATAGGGATGTCAGGATGGGAAAGCTGACAGCAGCTGGATAAGGCTGTCTCCTTAGAGGTCTCTCAGAGTCTGACATACCCAGAGACAGATACCCACAGCTATCCATTAATCTGATCAAAGTTACCAATGGAGGAGTTAGAAAGTAAATTGAAGGAACCATGAACCGTAAGGGCTGGTGACCCCGTGAGGAAAGCAACAATACCAACCAGCCAGAGCTCCCCAGGGTCTAAACCACCAGCCTAGGAGCACATAGGGAGAGACACATGACTCCAGCTGTATATGTAGGGGAGGATTTGGGCATAGGTGGGAGACAACATAATTAGTACCCTGAAGGCTGAGCACTGAGGGGGGGGATCTGAGGGTGGGGAGGGAGGCTGGGGGTAGGTGGGTAAACACCTTCATAGAGGCAGGAGGAGGGGGGATGGGATAAGGGGTTCCTGGGTGGTGGGGGAAATATGGTAAGGGGATAAAATTTGAAATGTAAATATTATATCCAATAAAAGAGGGGAAAAATAGAAAAGTGGTTAGAACCAACATTCTTAATAAAATGTCAGCCCTCTTCTAAAAAAAAAAAAAAACTATCTTGATACTAAAATTTGTTTTGAGAATTGTATATTGCAGAATGATCAGCCTTGGTGTATCTACTCAACAAGCAAGCTGGGCAGACCTGCTCAAACCTCTGAGGTCCGTGAATTCCTTCTGGAGGCAGCGAAGACACAGCATCAGAGGATTGTCAATTTGCTCTCCCCCCCACTCCTCTTCTAATATCTCAACGCCCATAATCAGCTTGAAGAAGCTAATGATGAGTCAGCACCCCTATTCCCTGGGCATGGGGACTAAGGTGGTAAATGTTGGGCTGTCTCTCTAGGGAAAAGTAGTGGTTTTGTCGGAATAGAGAGGATTAGCTAGGGTTTATTGCATAGCCATAACCTATTAGTAGAAATCTGTATAATTAATATCAAGATGAAGATATAAATTCTTAAATGGCACCAATTTACTTTGTTTACAAATTTTAAGGTTTTCATTGGCATGAGCTTCTTAGTGATATAAGAGTGAGGTGAATATTGTTACTCTCATAGGCATTGTACCAGTATAACACACTTAGGAATACAAAGCTTAGACCCAGTCCTTCTTCAACTTTTTTAACTGATTTGAGATGGTCAGCCTGTGAGTTAAGGGACTATAGCAAATTCATGACTTGGAGTTTATTATAAGGGTGTTCTCTATGTTTTATTTAGAAATAGCTGAGTGGAGTTAACAGGCAACAGTCCAGATTACCTTACATGGATAGCTGGATTTCCAAACATCAGAAATCCTTAGAATTGACATGACAAACATTTCAGTATTAATGTTCAGTTTCATTAGAGACCTGTCTGCTCCGGACAGCTTCCTATGTTAAATTCTAAGAAGAAATTGAGCATCCTTGGAGTTACTCCAGTTGTGGTGAGACAGCCACTAGGCAAGAATTGCCACTTTCCTTCTACAGACAAATTACTGTCCAGAAAAGGACACACTTGCAGAATAGTCGACTGATTATATCTGCCTAGACAGAGTAATCAGCCCTTAATAATTCTGCAGCACTAAGGTCTGTCAGATGATCCTGGGCCAGAAGGCAGAAGAACAGATGCTCCAACGTTTTGAAGTAGAAGGACTGTCCAGGTGTTCAGAGGTCTCTATAAATTGGCTAAGTTTTAGAAGCTATGCTTTGTGCTTCCCACAATTATAGTCAACTCAGTCATTCTGGATTTCTGACGGGGTTGAAAACTTATAGCTATTTACCTTGAGAGAAAAGATCTGAGTGTATGGTCGTCAGCTGACATTCATCCTAAAGCCAGGTTCAGAACTAAATGTTTTAGTTAGGATAGATGACAGAGGTGCTGGTTAGTCAACAAAAGGCTGGACTGGGTATTAGGACTATCTTGTACCTCACTGGTACAAATTGGCATAATTATGCTCTAATTATATTTTGAGAGAAAAGTTTCCTTTTAACAGGAAGGGTGATGTGTAGGAGGAGCTAAGGTGGGAGGAGTACTGAGAGGAAGAAAAGGAGTAAGAAGAGGAGAAGAAGAAGGAGAGGAGAAGCTAGGTGATGAAAGAGAGAAAGAGGGGGGAGACAGGGAGGCAGATATTCATGTATCTCGACCAGTCAAAGATAGTAGATATATCTAGGTTGGGTAGTGGGTTACACCTCTGATTGAACAATACCAAACTTATAAAGCCTATGATTAACATTTTTTTTTAAATGTATAAATGCAAAAAGGAAAAGGGGGCATGTGATAGGGGTTTTCTAAGGGGGGGAATGGGGAAAGGGGATGGCATCTGAAGTGTAAATGAAAGATCTAATAAAAAAAAAATGGAAAAAAAAAAAACATTAAAGTCCCCAGTGGCAAACCTTGGTGACGTCTTCCTATCTATGGAATTTGACGTATTTTTCAACGATGAATTTAACGGATATAGGAGGTGTGAGTAATATTTGGAAGTAAGAAAAGTTTTTTTCTATGTTAATTACAATTTTTAGCCTATTACTAAATGTTCACAAGACTCAATGGCAGGGTCTTGGGTATTGATTTAATTTTTATTTCTTAACATTGAAATGTTTGTTTTATTAGTAATGTCATTGTGCTAGGATGTTCTAGTGATTCTCTCTCTCTCTCTCTCTCTCTCTCTCTCTCTCTCTCTCTCTCTCTCTCTCTCCATCTGTACTTAAAACAACACATACATGGTTGTCTAAAGACAACATGTGAGGCTTGTTCTATCATTTTTCTCATGTGGGTTTCATGGATTGAGCTAAGGCCATCTGGAGGAAGTGAATTGATGAAAGTCAGGTTTTAATGATTATGGCCTGGCCTCACTTCTTATTGGAGTACACTAATTCATACCTGATCCTACAATGTTACTCTGTCAATCAGCTTCTGTCTCCATGATTTTGCTTTGCCTCAGCCTCTGAATGTTTTTAGACTACATTGTATCAAACTTTGATCCAGAAAAAAAACTGTTGAGCATTTAAATTGTTTCTCTCAGAGTTTTTGGTCATAGTCAAAAGAAAGTTAATTATCACACCACAATCCATTACAAAAAAGTTTGAAAGTGGATCAAATTATATATGTGTATGTGTGTGTACATAAACTTGTACATGTATGAACATAGCTACAGGAATAGATGCTATTGAAATGCTGAGAGGTCATTAAAGAGATATATTTTCTAGCAGAAGCAATATTTAACATAATAAAATATCTGCATCCCAAGCATGGACAGTAGAATATGAGAAATAGTAATTTATTTCTAGAGCAATGTGCTTTATACTGTGGAAAAAACGCACCTACCTCATGAGTAGAAAGTTATGAATGAAGTAAAGACAATTGTTTATCAACATATAAATTTTATTTTGTACCTTTATTGCATAATATGAAATAACATTTGTCGATGGAACAAGATGGGAATATTACAATATTTATCAAAGTAAACTATGCTGGAGTCTAAGGAGTCACATTACAATAAACACATCCTATACTGAATATTGTTTTTAGCATTGGTGCCTGGGAGTTTTAAATCAAATGCATCAGTAAATGAAATTGTATAGCAATAGATAATAGAAAACAGAAAATAAAATATTAAAATAATTTATAGATAAAACAAATAACTATGCTGATTAGAATGTATACCATGATTTATAATGGTATTAATTAGAATAAAATATATAAAATTAAGTTGATATTTATTTAATTGATAATATGCTTATATAAAATTGTGTCTGAAAAATGAGGAAATACTAAAATAGTAAGATATATGATAGCAAATTAAAATATGGAACTATTAGTGATATAACTAACACTATTAAAATTGTTACCAAACTTCAAAAGATGAGGCCACCATCAAAAGAAACTCCTAGCTCAAGGAAATTTCATCAGAAAGTGATAGTTTAAGATCTATATGTGAGGTCATCAATCTCCTTGTGTTTGTAAAATTAGGATAAGAAATTGAAAACTAGTAATGGTGCCTTACAAAAACAACTCAGGAACCTGTAATATCCCATTTGAAGGTTATAAATATGGCTTAAGAAACATGCTCTATGATTTATGTTTGAATATTTAATGACATTTCCACGTGGGTGGAAAAATAAGGGGCAGTCACTAACCTAGGAATACTGCTGAGAAACTGAAATTTGTGGTTCTCTAGGTGTTAAGATGGTAAGTGGTAAGAAGGTCAGTGTAAAGGGTGCTTTCCTGACCAGCCTCCTAAGTGATGTTCTGTGGATCAGAGTCCTGCTTGCAAGAAAGTTCACTAAAATAAACAAACAAACAAAAAAAAAACTTCATTGCTGGATACCGTGTTACTAATGTTTTAATATTATTTATATAAAAAAGCCATATGTTATAGATAACTAAAATGAAAAAGAGACTGTACTATCCATACTTTATTTTGTCTACCAAACAGTGTGGGTCTGAGTTGCTTTGTCCACTGTGGCTATTTTAATCTGGGTAGTGGGTGTGTTACCTGCCTGTATGTCTGTAAGCATACGTGAATACAGTGCCTTTGGAACCCAGATGTCCCCAGTTGCCCGAGGAACTGGTTTTGTAGATAGCTGTGAGTTGCCATGTGGGAGCTGGGAACAAACTAGGATCATCTGGAATAGCATCCAGAGGTTTGAACAACAGAGAGCCTCCACTTTGACCACTGTTTTTAAGTTGTTAACTTATAGCTGAATTGAATCCAACTAGAGTGCATCCATTTAGCTATCATTGGAAAAACGTATTTATATGTTTTCTGATTGATTAACCAATGCTTAAGAAGTCAGAATTATTTGCTCCTCCTCCTTCCCATCTCACACAATTGTCCTGTTTCCCCCTCAGTGCAGAACTGAAGCATCCACCCCCTGATCTTCCTTCCTGCTACTTTCCATATGGTCTGTAAGTTGTATCATATGCAGTGTAAGCTTTTGTGTTAGTATCCACTTATTAGTGAGTACATACAAGGCAAAAGGGAGCAGGGCATGCAGATGTGTAATGGGAGTGTTAGCAGAGGGGTAACCAGAATTGGGATATCATGGGATGGAGGGTTAGTAGAGGAGGTAATCTGGAAGTAGGATACCATTTGAGATGTAAACAAATGGAATAATTAATAAAAGTTAAAAAAAAATGAAGAACTTTCATGTAGATTCCAGAGTCCAGAATAAAAAATGATCTCCAAGTGTTTACCATAGAAAATGTTTTATTTGTATTAAAACTCCTATAAAGAAAAGAATTTTTTGTTTGTTTTTATTGGATATTTTACTTATTTACAATACAGATGGCATCCCCTCTCCCCAGTTCCCCTCCCTTGAACCCATATCCTATACCCCCTCTTCCTTTATTCTTTTATACCATTTTGATTACATCCATGTATTAAGGTCAATTCTAGGTTGAGGGTCTAGCAATACAATAGATGCAAATAGTCAAGGAATAAGCAATATAATAAATACAAATAGTCAAAAAAAGCAAGGCATTAAACCCAATTGCGTGAACACTCCCATGATCACTGTTTCTAAAGGCTTATCAAGATGACCAAAGTATCTGAGCCTACTTCCCTGTCCTAGCCCAAGGTCATTTTCATGTCTTAAAACTACTTCCTTATTCTAGCCTAAAATTTAGATTCCTGATGGAAATTACTTCTTTGTTCTAGCCTAATATTTAGGTTCCTGCCTGTGATTACTTCTTGTTTGTAGCCTAAGACTTAGATTCTTACCTGAAATTACTACCTTTTTCTAGCCTAATTTCAGATTCCTTCATGAAGCCTATTTCCTTTTCCTTGGTCAATATCATATTTCTGCCAAGCAGCCCATTTCCTTGTCCTTGTCCCATGTCCAATTCTTGCCAAGCAGCACCAAAGGCTCTCTGCCTTTTCCCCTTTTTCATTTCATTAACAAGACTGAGGCTGACTTAGTTTGTTCTGACAAGAATGCCTTCTTTACACATCATGAAATATGCATTATCAAAAGCAATGCACTTATGTCTTAGGTTGGTAAGGCTTTGTACAGAATCTTACCCAGTCTTGGCTTGCCAGCCTGTTAAGTTAATAACTCTGTCTGGGGAACCATTATCAGTTTCAATCATGTACTTTGGCTGACAGCTTGTTGATGTAGTTATAGACAAGCTTTAACACAATGGGCAGGAATAAAAGTATTCCCAGGACAAGAAGGGCTAGCCTGATCAAGCTATATATGCCATTCCCGAAGTTTGACTAAAATGGAAATACTGATCTTGGGCCATGGATAATTTTCTCAACATTATCTGCAGCATCAAAGGTCAACAGAGCAGCATTCTTTAAATTCATAATCTCTAGGATGGCTCCTAACTCTTGAACCCTGAACCTCCTTCAGATAATTTGAATAGGTTATAGAGCATCATTCGTTGTTCCAGATACCTATATAAATTCTTTTGTACACTCAATACATTAGTAACATTTCTTGCTAAATGGTTAACAAAAATAGTTGTCTTAACTCCTTTTGTCAATGCTATTGCAGAAGCAGTGGTGCTAGCAATTAATGAAATTAAAACTGTTATACCAGCAATAATCAAGCCCACTACCCTCTTGAGTCTGTTTAAAGCCAAGCTCGCCTCTTCCAGTACTTACAAGCTTTTTTCAGTGAATCAAGTTTTTCTAATACTCAGGGCAGTGAGACAAAAGCAGATTGATAAACCCCTGAAACAGTCATGCCAGGTTTCAACACACTAACACAATTGGAAATTATAAAGGCAATGCAACTTACAATAAATGCTGTAGAAGAGACAAAACCAATTTTAGCTTAACAATTAAAAGAGCCTTAACACATGCACTAATACTTGCCTGAAATCCAGATCCTGTCCCAACTTTATCTCTTGCTATTGTAACATCATAGTGAACTACAGCTAACTTCCAAAGATGTCTGTGAAAATGAACAGATCCAGTCATCCAAAAGTAGACTGTTATTTACAATATTGGATTGATTTCTAGACGAGCACATGATTGAGTTCTAATAGCTGGTCACCTTTAAGAAGAATACAAGAGACATTATAATTTCTCTTTTTGATTCTGTATCCCACAATCTCTAAACACTTGAGGCAAGGCAGCTTGTCCCATCTGGGATATAGTCAAGCAAAGGTGGGTCAGGAACATATGTCCAATACAGATTCCCAGTTACCCTTGATAGAGAACTCAGCAAGCTCACAGGTTGGCATCATTCTTTGCCTCAGCAACAGTATGTCTCACCAATATATGTAAAGTTCCATGGGTCTTTTCCACAATACCTTGTTTTTGAGGATTATATAAACTCTCCATAATAAATTATTGACAAAAGTCTCAACTGATTGACTATAATTGTCAGACCCATTATCTGGTTTATTATTGGATATTTTATTTATTTGCCTTTCAATGTTATCCCCTCTCCCATTCGCCCCTAAAACTCCTTATACCATCCCCCCTCCTTCTACTTCCATGAGGCTGGGCCCTCACCATCCACCCATTCCTGCCTCCCTGCTCTCAAATTCCCCAACACTAGGGAAGCCAAACTTTCAGGGGCCAAGGCCCTACTCTTCACTGATGCCTGACAATGCCTTCCTCAACTACCTATACAGGTGGAGTCATGAGTTCCTCCCTTTGTGTTCCCAGGCTGGAGGTTTAGACCCTGGGAGCTCTAGTTGAGTACTTTGATACTTCTTCTAAGAAGGACAAAAGCGCCCACATTTTGGTTTTTTCTTCTTCTTCTTGAGCTTCATGAGGTCTATGCATTGTATCTTAGGTATTGTGACTTTTAGGCTAATATCCACTTATCAGGGAATGCATATCAAGTGTGTCTTTGTGATTGGGTTACCTCACTCAGGATATTTTCCAGTTCCATCCACTGGCCTAAGAATTTCATGAACTCATGGTTTTTAATAGCTGAGTAATATTCCATTGTGTAAATGTACCACAATTTTTTTGCCCATTCCTCTGTTGAAGGACATCTGGGTTCTTTCCAGCTTCTGCTATTATAAATAAGACTGCTATGAACTTAGTAGAGCATGTGTCCCTGTTGTATGTTGAAACATCTTTTGGGTATATGCCCAGGAGTGGTATAGCTGGGTCCTCAGTTAATACTTTGTCCAATTTTTAAGGAACCACCAGACTGCTTTCAATAGTGATTGTACCAGCCTCCAATCCCACCAACAATGGGGGAGTATTCCTCTTTCTCCACATTTTTGCCAGCATCTGCTGTCACCTAAATTTTTGATCTTAGCCATTCTGACTGGTGTGAGGTGGAATCTCCAGGTTGTTTTGATTTGCATTTCCCTGATGACTAAGGATGTTGAATACTTCTTTAGATGCTTCTCAGCCTTTCGAGTTTCCTCAATTGAGAATTCTTTGTATAGCTTTGTACCCCATTTTTTAATAGTGTTATTTGATTGTCTAAAGTCTAATTTCTTCAGTTCTTTGTATACTTTGTATATTAGCCTCTGCCAGATGTAGGATTGGTAAAGATCTATTCCCAATCTGTTGGTTGACGTTTTGTCTTATTGACAGTGTCCTTTGCCTTACAGAAGCTTTGCAGCTTTATGAGGTCCCATTTTTCAGTCCTTGCTCTTGGAGCATAAGCCATTGGTGTTTTGTTCAGGAACTTTTTCCCTGTGCCCATGTGTTCGAGGCTTTCCCCCATTTTCTCTTCTTTTAGTTTCAGTGTATCTGGTTTATGTGGAAGTCCTTGATCCACTTGGACTTGAGCTTTGTACATGTGATAAGTATGGATCAATTTGCATATTTCTACATGCTGACCTCCAGTTGAACAAGCACCATTTGTTGAAAATTCTGTCTTCATGACTCCAGCTGTATATGTAGGAGAGGATGGCCTTGTTGGGCATAGGTGGGAGATGAGTTCATTGGTACCTTGAAGGCTGAGCACTGAGTGTGTGTGTGTGGGGGGAATCTGAGGGTGGGGAGGGGGATTGGGGGATAGTGGGTAAACACCCTCATAGAAGCAGGAGGAGGGGGGATGGGATAAGGGGTTCCTGGGTGGTGGGGGGAAATTTGAAATGTAAATATTATATCCAATAAAAGAGGGGGAAAAAGAAAAGCAGTTAGAACCAACATCCTTAATAAAATGTCAGCCCTCTTAAAAAAAACTATCTTGATACTAAAATTTGTTTTGAGAATTGTATTTTGCAGAATGATCATCCTTGGTGTATCTACTCAACAAGCAAGCTGGGCAGACCTGCTCAAAACTGAGGTCCGGGAATTCCATCTGGAGGCAGTGAAGACACAGCATCAGAGGCTTGTCAATTTGCTCTTCTCCCCACTCCTCTTCTAATATCTCAACGCCCATAATCAGCTTGAAGAAGCTAATGAAGAGTCAGCGCCCCTATTCCCTGGACTTGGGGAATAAGGTGGTAAACATTGGGCTGTCTTTCTAGGGAAAAGTAGTGGTTTTGTGGGAATAGAGAGGATTAGCTAGGGTTTATTGCACAGCAATAGCCTATTAGTAGAAATCTGTATAATTAGTATCAAGATGAAGATATAAATTCTTAAACGGCACCAATTTTCTTTGATTACAAATTTTAAGGTTTTCATTGGTATGAGCTTCTTATTGATATAAGAGTGAGATGAATATTGTTACTCTCATAGGCATTGTACCAGTATAACACACTTAGGAATACAAGGCTTAGACCCAGTCCTTCTTTAACTTTTTTAACTGATTTGAGACGGTCAGCCTGTGAGTTAAGGGACTATACCAAATTCATGGCTTGGAGTCTATTGTTAGGGTGTTTTCTATGTTTTATTTAGAAATAGCTGAGTGAAGTTAACAGGAAACAGTCCAGATTACCTTACATGGATAGTTGGTTTTCAAAATATCAGAAATCCAAAGAATTGACATGACAAACATTTCTGCATTAATGTTCATTTTGATTAGAGACCTGTCTGCTCCTGACAGCTTCTAATTCTAATTATTGAATTCTAAGAAGAAATTGAGCATCTTTGGAGTTACTCCAGTTGTGGTGAGACAGCCACTAGGCAAGAATTGCCTCTTTCCTTTCTGGACAGACAAATTACTGTCCAGAAAAAGGACACACTTGCAGAATAGTCGACTGATTATATCTGCCTAGACAGAGTAATCAGCCCTTAATAATTCTGCAGAACTAAGATCTGTCAGATGATCCTGGGCCAGAAGGCAGAAAAACAGATGCTCCAATGGTTTGAAGTAGAAAGACTGTCCAGGTGTTCAGAGGTCTCTATAAGTTGGCTAAGTTTTAGAAGCTATGCTTTGTGCTTCCCACAATTATAGTTAACTCAGTCATTCTGGATTTCTGACGGGGTTGAAAACTTATAGCCTCATAGCCAATCCTGGCTATTTACCTGGAGATAAAAGATTTGAGTAGATGGTCATCAGCTGACATTCATCCTAAAGCCAGGTTCAGAACTAAATGTTTTAGTTAGGATAGATGACAGAGGTGCTGGTTAGTCAACAAAAGGATGGACTGGGTATTAGGACTATCTTGTACCGCACTGGTACAAATTGGCATAATTATGCTCTAATTGTATTTTGAGAGAAAAGTTTCCTTTTAACAGGAAGGGTGATATGTAGGAGGAGCTAAGGTGGGAAGAGTACTGAGAGGAAGAGAAGGAGTAAGAAGAGGAGGAGAAGAAGGAGAGGAGAAGCTAGGTGATGAAAGAGAGAAAGAGGGGGAGACAGGGAGGCAGATGTTCATGTGTCTCCACCAGTCAAAGATAGTTGATATATCTAGGTTGGGTAGTGGGTTCCATCTCTGATTGAGCAATACCAAACTTATAAAGCCTATGATTAACATTTTAAAAAAATGTATAAATGCAAAAAGGGAAAGGGGGCATGGGATACGGGTTTTCTAAGGGGTGGTGGGGAAAGGAGATGGCATCTAAAGTGTAAATAAAATATCTAATAAAAAAAGAGAATGCTGTCTTTTTTCCAATGGATGGTTTTATCTCCTTTTCAAAGATTAATTGACCATAGGTATGGGGGTTCATTTCTCTGTCTTCTATTCTATTCCAATGATCCTCCTGCCTATCTCTGTACCAATACCATGCAGTTTTTATCACTATTATTTTGTAGTACAGCTTGAAGTCTGAGATGGTTATTCCCTAGAAGTTCTTTTATTGTTGAGAATAGTTTTCACTATAGTTTTTTGCTATTTCAAATGAATTTGAGAACTGCTCTTTCTATCTCTGTGAAGAATTGACTTGGAATTTTGATGGAGATTGCAATAAATTGCTCTTGGCAACATAGTCATTTTTACTATATTAATCCTTCCAATCTATGATCATGGGAGATCTTTTCATCTTCTGAGATCTTCTTCGATTTCTTTCTTCAGAGACTTGAAGTTCTCGTCATACAGCTAGATTACTTGCTTGGTTAGACTCACACCAAGGTAATTTATATTGCTTGTGAGTATTGTGGAGGATGTCATTTCCATAATTTCTTTCTCAGCCTATTTATCTTTTGAATAGAGAAAGGCTACTGATTTGCATGAGTGAGTTTTATATCCAGCCAATTTGCTAAATTTGTTTATCAGGTTTAGGAGTTCTCTGGTGGAAGTTTTGGGGTCACTTAAGTATACTATCATATCATCTGCAAATAGTGAGATTTTGCCTTCTTCCTTTACAATTTGTATCCCTTTGACCTCCTTTTGTTGCCTAATTGCTTTGGCTAGGATTTCCAGTACTATATTGAATAGGTAGGGTGAGAGTGAGCAGCCTTGTCTAGTTCCTGATTTTAGTGGGTTTGCTTCAAGTTTCTCTCCATTTAGTTTGATGTTGGCTACTTATTTGCTGCATATTGCTTTTACTATGTTTAGGTATGGTGTTTGAATTCCTGATCTTTCCAAGACTTTTACCATGAACGGATGTTGAATTCTGTCAAATACTTTCTTAGCATCTAGTGAAATGATCATGTGATCTTTTAAAATTTGTTTATGTAGTGGATTACATTGATGGATTTTTGAATATTGAACCATCCCTGAATTCCTGGGATAAAGCCTACTTGTTCATGATGGATGATTGTTTTGATGTGTTCTTGGATGTGGTTTGTGAAAATTTTATTGAGTATTTTTGCACCAATATTCATAAGAGAGATTGGTGTAAAGTTCTCTTTCTTTGTTAGATCTTTGTGCAGTTTAGGTATGAGTGTGATTGTGGCTTCATAGAACAAATAGTTTAGTGTTCCTTCTGTTTCTATTTTGTAGAATTGTTTAAAGAGAATTGGTAGTAGGTCTTCGTTGAAGGTCTGATAGAACTCTGCACTAAAACCATCAGGTCCTGGACCTTTTTTTGTGGGGAGACTTTAATGACTGCTTCCATTTCTTTCAGGGTTTTGGGACTATTTAAATGGTTTATCTGGGCCTTATTTAACTTTGGTAACTGGTATTTGCCTAGAAAATTGTTCATTTCATTCACATTTTTCAATTTTGTTGAGTATAGGCTTTTGTAGTAGGATCTGATGATTTTTTTAATTTCCTTGGTTTCTGATGTTATGTCACCCTTTCAGTTCGGATTTTATTAATTTGGATACCTTCTCTCTGCCCTCTGAGTAGTCTGGCAAAGGCTTTATCTATCTTGTTGATTTTCTCAAAGAACCAGGTCCTGGTTTTATTGATTCTTTGTATAGTTCTTTTTGTTTCTACCTGCTTGATTTCAGCCCTGAGTTTGATTATTTCCTACTGTCTACTCCTTTTTGGTGTGTTTGCTTCTTTTTGTTCTAGAGCTTTCAGGTGTGTTATCAACTTGTTAGATTAGAAACCTAGTGCTCCTTTGTCAACATTGTATTTCTGTCCAGGGGAACACATGTTTCTGCAAGTCATTTCATACTGTTATGGGAGAAATAAGAATTCTCTTCTAGGTTTTCAGTAACAGTAATGAAAGCATTAAGAACTAGATTCAAAAGGAAAAATCCAGGACAATTTTATCAACATTTCACAGTAAAACAATTTAGGCAGCCTGGAGATTCTTTTTGCTTCCAGAAACATGGGGATAAGCAAGAGGAATGAAAAGGCATAGAAGGCAGAAACAGCACATTTGAAATATGAAAGAGTCCCTTCCTAGTCTCTCTGATTTATTCTTCACATACTCTATTTCCTCCATGTATTTTGTGGAGAAAATTATAATTCATTACAAACTTAAAGATTGAGGCCATGCCTTGTATACTCTCCTGTGGAACTCAAAGAAATTTCACTGCTGAGACTATGATAGGTTCTGAGAGACTGAGGATAGACTCCTGGGGAAGTTATATCTCTCAGATAAGAATTTTACATTTACTATAAGTAATTCACATTGGTGATACTTTTAAAATAGTCTTACTTTTATTTGGGTGTCTTTTCTAGCCTTGTTTGTTTTGATCCAACAAATATTTCCTATAGTCTCATTCAAAATGAGTTTAAGATTATATATAAAAATAAAATCACTTTTGGTAATGTTTTAAGGAAATTATGATTTTTTAAATTAATAAGCTTTACTTAAAGCTACAAAGAATATATTATTTACTGATCACATTAGATATTCTTTGTATCGATTACTTTGCACTTTGTTTTCCAACCATATGTTCTATAGTACCTTGATTTGGATAACCAGATTGATGTACATGAGCAAAAAAACATTAAAATACGATAAGTTTAAATGATTATTGTCTATGATATCTTGTATTAAAATTTTGTTTCAAAGCTCTGGTGAAGAAATGATTTAATAATTTTCATTGAATATTTATTTTAACTTCCTACATATAACAAATTCACACAAGAGAAAAATTTTAAGGCAGGTTGTGTCTAATATTGAATCATTCTTGACAAAATGTCCTTGCTTTAGAAATCAATATGAAGACGTCATTTCTCTTCTACCTCTGATGACATAGTTATTTGCTTTAGCCACTTTTGGCTGGATGATGTTATTTGCACATTTCCATTATTTATTCCTTAAAATGTACATTTTTTAAAAAAGTAAATTAAATGAATCAATACATTATGTGATTTGGTTTAATCTTTTGTCAATGAGGACTGAGATTTCATGTTAAATCACTGTATTTCACTGCTGTGCAAGAAAAAAAAACCTGCTCATTTCTGGTATGTATTGCTCACTCCAGGATACACTCTAAAAAGATCTCTGTGCCCTTTAAAACCTGGCCTAGAGAAGGACAATTCTACCAAAAGAATTTACTATTCAGTCCAGCCAAATAAGCTCATAGATGCATAGCCTTTCTTTATTTGGGAATATTTTACTTTATGAAACATGTACTTATAACTTTATATCCCTTGAACTATAAATGTTAAACTGTAATACATTTTTTTACAAGATTGGAAAGGGCTTTGGATTGGTATCATGAAGGATAGGACCTATTCCTCCAAGGCCTCTATATGAAAGAGTAACCTGACTTAAAAATCCAATCAGCCAGAACAGGTAGCCTTTCCCCCTTTACAGCACTACCTTTCACTGTTAACTGCCCTCCACTACTTTTTACAATGGAAACTTTGGTGAATGTGAGCCTATTTTCTATTTAATACACTTTCCTCTCCTACCTTGGCCCAAATAAAATCAGCCTTATCTCTTCCAGCAAATGTTCAACTTCATTTCTCTAAGATAATTGTAAATAGATAAACTTTATAAAATTTCAGTGCAATGAAAACAGGGAGAACACTGAACCTGCTAGACTAGGCATCTTCTAATAAGGAAGCTTTCAATGACCAAGTGTAGGTTGACCATGGTGGGTGGACACCTGGAAGTTTGTTACAGAAGCATATTCCTTTTTTTTTGTTTTTTTTTTTTTTTGTTATGTAGAAACTGAAAACATGGACACAGTCTTAAGCTACTTTCTTACTCACCAACATTAACATGGTAATCAATATCTCATTATCCTTTTAGGAGCTACATCATCTACAGTGCTAAGCAAGTGTGTATCTGTATTGTGAGAGCCCCTTTTTCACAATGAGCACACCACGGCCTATTCATAATGCAGAACAGGCAAGGAAGCTATCTGGGTATCTTCTATTTGGCACTGATCCCACTGACAGGATAAACCTTAATAGACTAACTTAGTTACTTCCTAGAGGTCTGTCTTTCTCTTTCTTTCTTTCTTTCTTTCTTTCTTTCTTTCTTTCTTTCTTTCTTTCTTTTAAAAACATGTAAAATATTACACAGCATGATGTTAAATATTTTATGGACAGCAGATTCTCACTTGATACATTTTTTTCCACATAGAAAATCAATTCTTGTATCATATACCATATAGATATGAGTGATCATCTCTGCTTTATTTCTTTATTTTTAATTAATTATGGTTTCATATACATTTCATTTAGTGTGTGTATCTGTGGGGTTGCACATATGCCATAGTGTGTGGGTAGAGGACTGAATAGAACATGTGGAAATCAGTTCTCTCCTTCTACCATGCAGGTTTCAGGGATCAAAATTACCTCATTATGCTTCAGTTCAAGTCACTTTAACCACTGAACAATCTCATCAGATCTTGATATTTTATTCACAATAAAGTATTATGTAATAAATATGTAATTGTTTTATAAAATAGTTCTTTCAGGAATTTGAATTTTATTCATCTCACTTTAAATACTTTTCCATTTAGAAGTTCTAGAGGCAGTGCTAGAGAGGTGGTTACCTGGTTAAGCAAAGTTTCTGATTTTTTAGAGGACCTGAGTCCACTTCTCATCACCCACATTATGGGTTACAACCATCTGCTTCTCTAGTTCTAAGAGATTCTATGCTCTCTTCTAGTCTCTGTGAACACTGCACACTTGTGGTAAACATATATATCAATAAACATTAAATAATATTTAACATAAAATCATACATATGAAATAATGTTTAAAAATCTGTTTAAAATGTACATAGTAAACATGTATAGTTTTCTTTCCACTAAAAGAAAAAGCACATGTGAGATCTCATCATCAATGTCATAACTGTATTATAAGCCTCTAGAGGTAGAAAATTAACATGTGTCATATAACACAAAGTAAATACCACCTTCCAATTGGGAATAATTATAAATATTTATATGCCACAAAATTCAATAGTCTTTTTCTTTTCCTCCCTTATCACTGTAGTTGCTATGGATCTTTGATCACATCCTTGGAAGAATACCTAAAAGAGACACAGAAAATTTCCTACTAATGCCCTATGAGAACATACAGAAGGTAATGCCCTTTACTTATTTAATTTTTAATTATTTCATTTATTTACATTTTAAATGCCATCCCCTTTCCTGATCTACCTCTACCAGTACCCCATCTTGTCCCCTCTCCCCTTTGTCTTTGAGAAAGTGCTCACTACCCACTCCCTCCTCACCCCTCTAGCATCCCCCTTTTCTGAGCCAAAAAGCCTCCACAGGACCAAGTGCCTTCCTTCCCATTGATACCAGATAAGACAGTCCTCTGCAATATATGTACCAGGAGCCATGGATCAACTCATGTATACTCTTTGGTTGGTGGTTTAGTCCCTGAGAGCTCCAAGGGGTCTGCTTAGTTGATATTTTTTTTCCTGGAGTTACAATCCCCTCCAGCTCCTTTAGTATTGCCTCTAACTCTTCCACTGGGGTCCCTGGGTTCAGTCCAATGATTATCTGTGAGAATCTGTATCTGTCTTAGTCAGGTGAAAGCAGAGTCTCTTAGGAAAGCCATTCAGGACTGATGTATGCAAGTGCTTCTTGGCATCAGTAATAGTGTCTGGATTCGGTGTGGGTGGACGGGATGGATCTCAAGCTGGGGCTATCTCTGGATGACCTTTCCTTCCATCTCTCCTCCACTTTTTGTCCCTGTATTTCTTTAGACAGGGACAATTCTGGGTTAAAAATTTTGAGATGGGTGGATGGCCACATCCCTCAATAGGATACCATGTCTATCTATAGAAGGTGGTTTCTTTAGGTTCTATCTTGCTGCTGTTGGGTATTTTAGCTAATTGTCATCCCCATTGTGTCCTGGGAACCTCTCTCATTCCTGGCACCTGGGAGTTTCTGCTCATTCCCCTGCCCCCATACATATTTCTTATCATTCTACTGGGAGTTTAAATTCTCTCCTGTCTCTTCACATACCTGATCAACCTAACCCCTTTTTTTTTCCTCCCCCACCCATGTCCCTTCCTCCCTCTTCCTCCCAATAACCCAATTAAGAAAATGGCATACAGAGCTAAACAAAGAATTTTCAATTGAGGAATACCTAACAGGCAAGAAGCACCTAAACAAATGTTCAACATCTTTAGTCATCAGGAAAGTGCAAATTAAAATGACTCTGAGATTCCACCTTACACCATTCAGAATGGCTATGATCAAAAGCTCAGGTGATAGCCCATACTATAGAGGAAGTGGAGAAAGAAGAACACTCCTTCATTGCTAGAGGTATTGCAATCTGGTACACTTTGGAAATCAATCTAGAGGTTCTTCAGAAAATTGAAAATAGTTCTACCTGAAGACCCAGCTATACCACTACTGGGCATATATCCAAAAGATTCTCCACCATACCACTAGGACATGTGGTCATCTATGTTCATAGTAGTCTTATTTATAGTAGCCGAAAGCTGAAAACAACCAAAATGTCCATCAAAGGATGAATGGATACAGAAAATGTGGTACATTTACACAATGGAGTACTACTCAGCTATTAAAGAAGATGCCTTCATGAATTTTGAAGGCAAATGGATGGAGCTCAAAAATATCATTCTAAGTGAGGTAACCCAAATGCCCAAAAAACATACATGTTATTTATTTACTGATAAGTAGATATTAGCCCAAAAGCTAAGAACTCCCATGATACATCTCACAGACCATGTGAAGCCTAACAAAAAGCAAGGCTAAATTGTGGATTTTTCTATCCCACCTGGAATGGGAAAGAGATCCCACTTTTTAATCATATTAACTTGAGGGGCGTTTCAATACATAAATTGGAGATGGGCACAATCGAGCAATTGTGCATTTTTTTTTTTTTATAAAATAATGTCAAATTCTTTATCGTAATTATTGTGTAATAAAATCCCTTATTGTAATGATTCTGCAACAATGACCTTCTGAATTAAAAAAAAAAAAAAGTACCTTTATTGCCTACCTTGGCTTTATTTATTTTTAAATAAATAATATAAAATTATTCATTGAGTAATCCAATAAATGTTTATTTATATAACAGGATCATTAATTCTCTTTCATTTCTTTTCAAGCAAAACCAATATATCTATATTTCCTTTGGCTTACAATTTGACATAAATCTACACAAGTATAAAACTGACAATACAAAGAACAATATAACCTAGATTGCCTTAATGATATAGTACAATTGGTAACATGGAAAGTACAAAAGTGTTTTAAAATATCTTTTATATATGTTTAAAGTAGTAACATATTTTACGTTCATTTTTGATAGTATTTTTAAACTTATTTCTTCCAAAAATAATTCAGTATGAAAGTAATGCTGAAATAACTAAAGATGTCATAAAGGAGATTTTCTTCTAAATATTTGATTTATTGTTCATATGTCTATGTATGGTGCATTTAAAGAAATAGCAAAATGTGGCACATTACCATATAGAAGATAAAAAAAATGTCAGGTCCCAGTACCTAGAAACATATTCTAGTTAGGAGCCCCAGCATCTCAAGAGCATTCCTTACCAGGTAAATCACAGCTAACATACTCACCTATGAATCACAGATGATAAGAATCCAAAAAACAGAATAAACACTCAAGAAAGACAAGAAATGAACACCTAGAATTATAGTCATCTCAAACACCAGATGCCTATATGCCAATAAAAAAAAACACAATCAAATGTAGCCATGACAATATGTCTGCACTAGATGCCCAACAACCTAGTATAGTATTCCTTGAGAAATCCATATAGCTGAACAAGAAAAAAGTTTAAAACTGCTATTATTAATATTCTTCAGGTCATTAAATAGGATATGAATATGTCCATTAATAAAATTGATAAAAACACAAACAGTAGAATGAGATGGATAAAACTATTTAAGACACAAAAGTGAAAAACGTAATCAATAAAGAAATCTGAACCTGAGGTAAAACTGAAAATGAAAATTTTATAAACTCAAACAAGATCCTCAGAGGAATTCCTCAACAACAGAATACAGCATACATAAGAAAGTATCTCAGACACTAAAGATAAGATTAAAAAATGGAAACCTGAGTCAAATAAAATGTTGAATATAAAAACATCTAGGCAAAAAAATTCACGAAATCTTGGACACCATAAAAAGACCAATTATGTGAATAATAAAAATAGAGGAAGGAGAAGAATCCCGGGCTAAAGGGACAAAAATATTCACAGAAAAATCACAGCAGAAACTCTATCTGTCCATAAGAAGATACTTATAAAGGTACAAGAAGCATGTGTAAAAGCAAATAAACTGGGCCAGAAAATAAATTTCACTCAGCACAGAACAGTCAGTACACTATACTACAGAAGAAGAAAGGGTATTAAAAGTTTAAGAAAAAATAGATCAGGAAACATAAAAATGCAGACATATTAAAATAACATTTGACTTCTCAATGTAGATTTCAAAAGTCAGAAAGCCAAGGTGAGATGGTTGCTAAGCCTCTGTTTGTCCTTAGTGGCAGCAGGCCTCCAGGGATGAAGGCAGAATTGGTGGTCCCTCATGGCTGCCGGATTCTGGGATCGCATTTAGAGGTATAGACTGGAAGATGTAGAACAAAGGTAACCCACCAAACCTCAGGGCTGCTGAGCTTGTCAAGGACTCTTGTGGGCAGGGGATTGGGGCTTAGGGATCTGGTTGTGCCAAGTGTGCCAAGCAGGTCTCCAGGGTTGCAGGAAAAGCTGTGGCATAGGGAATGGAGACCTCATATCTGCTGGGGTTACTCCGGAACCTAGCTGGCAGAGGACTGGGGCATGGGAATCTTACCATGTTGTCCCAGATGGCAACAGACCTCCAGGTATGTAGGAAGTGTTGTGGCCTGGAGAATGAAGGGCAGAAGGAACAGAGTGGAACTTGCCACTGGTTGGTTTGCATGGAGGGCTGTCAGGCAGGGAACATATTTTCAATTTATGCCACCTACAAAAGTTAAATCAAGATTTGTTAAACAATTTGCATACATCTATCACCCTAATGATACAGAAGCAATAATTAAGTTTCCAAACCAAAAAGGGGCACAGACAGCTGGTTTTGGTGGAGAATGTTACCAATTTGTCAGAAAATAATTAACACCTATATTCTTGAATTTATTCCACAAAATAAGAATAAATATAACATTATACATTTTATAAGCTCACTGTTTCCCTGATGTATAACCCACATATTGACTCAGAAGAAAGAGATTTAGAGACCTATTTCTCTAAAGAACAAAAATGCAAATCACAGCTCAGGTTGACCAGGTTGTGAAATAAGGGGAACCCTTATCTATTGCTGGTAGTTGTTCAAGCTTGTACACTCAATGTGGAAATTAGTATGGCAGTTTCTAAAATCTGAAGAATTATAGTGGTGATTAATTAATAAATTAATTGGAATAAGTCTATTTTAAGATCCAACTTTACCAACTATTGAACATGTATTTTTAAAAAATTCTCATAGATTCAAACAATAAAATATTACTTAGTCAAAATGATATTCAGCTATATTAATAAGTCACTATTTTATTCAGTTATCATCAGAGAAATTTTCTCTGACTGCAGATAGAAGCAGACTTACAGTCAGACATTATATGGAGGGAACATTTACATTGGATTTGTCCATTATAATTCTCCCCTTAGAGCTCAGGGAATCCCATGTAAGAAGACCTAGAAAAAGTATGAGAGCCAGGGGGCATGAAGGCAGGAAAACAGAGCACTCTGAATTATAGAGAGATTATCTACATTGTATTATGTATTTATATTTTATGTGTGCAGCATCTGTCAATTAAAAACTTTATGACCTATGGCATGGCAGAAAATGAAACATGGGACATCTGGGAGGCAGAAAGAATTCTGGGATAGATCCAGGCTTGAGAAGATCTGCCCTGGAAGATGTAAGAAGGCAGATGCATGGTACCTGAGCACAGGTAATAAGTCATGTGACAGAATATAGGTTAAAATCACTGGATAACCTAAGTTATGATATAGTCTGAGAAGAGCCTATCTGTATGAGCAAGATATTTGTAAATATATTTTGAGTCTGATTCTTATTTCTGAGAGCATGGGAATGGGAGATAGATCCTAGACTTTAACTATAACACTGAATCAACTAAACAAGGTGCAGAAGAATTCACAGTCACAAAATAAGAAAATGCATGAACTACATGGTTCTGCTTCAGGTCCCCTGTGTTTGTATTACAGGCTTTAGCTTAATATTTGTCTTAGTTAGGATTTTACTGCTGTGAACAGAAAACATGATCAGTGTAACTCTTATAAGGCTAACATTTAATTGGGACTGGCTTATATATTCAGAGATTCAGTCCAATATTGACACAGTGGAAACATGGCAGTATCCAGACAGAAGGAGCTGAGGGTTCTACATCTTTGTTTGAAAGTGACTAGGAGGAGACTGGCTTCCAGGGAGCTAGGATGAGTGTCTTGAAGCCCACACCCACAATGACATACTTTCTTCAACAAGGTCACACCTCCTAATAGTGGGACTCCTTGAGACAAGCATGTTTGAAACATCACATTCCATTCCCTGGCCTCTATAGGCTTGTTTAAACATGTGAATCTATGGGGACCCTACCTAGCCATAGCATAATAAAAAATACATTTAGTCCAACTTCTGAAGTCCCCATAATCTATAGCAGTCTCAACAGTGTTAAAGGTACTAAATTCAAAGTCTCTTCTGAGATTCATCTAGTCACTTAACTGTAATCCCCAAAGTAAGACAGGAAAACAACTGGGCAAACTCCAAACTCTGTATTTCCATGTCTGAATGTCAAAGAGATCTTCAGATCTCCAGCTCCACTTTCATCTTTGTTGATTATAATAAACATTCTCCTGGACTGGTTCCATTCCTTATTTTCAGCCATCCTCGGCAGATATTCCATGGCTCTTGCATATAGAACATCTCGAGGTCTCCAAGCCAACTTCAACATCACTGAATTGTTCAAATGTCTGCAATCCACATATCATCTTCAAAACTCCTTCAAAGGACTTGGATCACTTCTGTAGATCTGCCCTCTGTAGCATTCTAGGCTTTGGTTGACTTCACTGCTGCTCTGGTTCTTAGTGATCATCTGATGCTACTGGCATTTCCAATACACTGGGGTCTTCTGCTGGAACTAGGTGTCAGCAAAAGCCTCTCATAGGCTCTCTTCATGGTTCTGAGCTTCAGCTTCTTTGTATGACCCCTTTCAGGTCTGGGCCATCAATTGCAACTGAGGCTGCACCTTCACCAATGGCCTTCCCTGGCCTCTCACAATGCCAAGCCTCTGCTACTCTCCAGGACCCCTTTCATACCCTCAAAACCATTACCACCAGGACAGCATGAGGTAGAACACTGGTTATCTCTGGAACATAGTTTCTTGTGCTCTGAGAAAACAGTTACCAGGTTTTATGTCAGTTATACTGGTCTCTTTTTGATCATTGCAAATTTCTTAGCTCCAGCTAACCAACATCAATTGTCCCAGTAATCCTTTCTATTTTGCCCTTTAAGACAGAGCCATGTGGCCAAAGCTGGCAAATTGTGCTGCTTACTGAGGCTGGAACATGATCCCCCTTATTCTATTACCAGCTTTCTGTTTTCCAACTCCCTCATTGCATAAACTTGGCTGTTCTGAAACTTGCTTTAAAGACTGACCTTGAACTCGGAGATCTGTATGATTCTGTCTCCTGGGATTAAAGGTGTATTTGAACATGCTTGGACTTAAACTTAGTCGGATGGGATCTCACAACAATAAACTTTCAATAAACAATAAAATTTCACTCCCTTGATCTCTTAACTCCTAGAACACAGGATTTAGCTCCATTCTACTTCCTGGTGCCACATTAATACCTGGACTTGCAAATGTATTTTGCATTTTTTTTTTCTTTCTCAGCTTGCTACTTTTTACTAAAATGCCCTTCATCAGAGTGAGCTTTATTAACCTCACAACAGACTTTATATCAGGCTGACTTGATGCTTCATTTTTCAAAGCAATTAATTGGAATCTCTTCACCTTAGCCTCAGGCAGACTCTTCAGACAATGGCAAAAGCAGCCACATTATTCACCAAAATACCTCAAATGTGTCTACCCCACATACTTAAATTCTTCTTCACTGAAACCTCTTGGTCCAGGTTTGCACTGTTCAAATCACTCTTAACAACAAAGACTTCCATATTACTACTATGGTAGCCCATTAAGCCCCATATAAAGTTCCAAAATCCCCATTCTTTCAAATAAAAGCATGGTCTGGTCTATCACAGCAATACACCACTCCTGGTAACAACTTTGGTCTTTACTTATGGTTTTACTGCTGTGAATAGATACCATGACCAATTTGGGGCTGTCTTATAGGTTCAAAGGTTCAGTCCATTATCAACAGCCAGGAAGGCACAGTGAAGGAGGAGCTGAGGGCTCTACATTTTCATCTGAAGGTCACTAGGAGAAGCCTGGTTTCCAGGGAGCTAGGACGAGTGTCTTAAAGCCCAAGCTCATGATGAAACATTTCCTTCAACAAGGTCATGCCTACTCCTACAAGGACACACATCCTAATAGTGACATTTCCTGGTCTAAGCTTATCACAATCTTTTCATGGAACTCTTGAGTGTGAAGATGAGTGTGTCACTGATTCCTTCCTTTCTTTCTTTCTTTCTTTCTTTCTTTCTTTCTTTCTTTCTTTCTTTCCTTTTTATTTTTACTGGCTCTTTGTGAATGTCACATCATGTATCCCAGTCCCACTTATCTTCCCCTCCCCATATACCCACCTTTCACACTTAAGCCTCTCAACATAAGGGAAAATCCTGTGGAAGTTGTTCTATGTCCCATAGTATACCATTTTATCCATACTTCTTTGCTTGTAAATGTTCTTTACTCATTGGATATATACTAGGCCTCTGGATTCTGCTATACTATCAAGTCAGGAACCTCACTGGGGCTCCTCTTGAATAGTCTGTTGTTACCCTGTGTCATGGAGACCTATTGGTTTTTGACCTTTAGGAATGTCCCTTTATTATTCCAGCAGTTGAGTGAGTAGATGTTGGGATGAGCCAATTCAAAGCTCTAGATCTGATCCTGAGAGGTATTTGAGTTGGTCATCCCCTGATGCTCCTGCTCTCCTAGCTGGCTCACTCATAACTCCCACAACCAGGATCATCTCTACTTTGCTGTTGAGGCAGGTGGAGGACCCAATCTCTTGAGTGTTTCATCTGGTGAGGCCAGCTCTCCCACTCTCATGACCCCGGGGTGGGAGATGCGGGCAGCTGTCCCACTTTGATGACCTCTGGGTCAGCTCTCCTGCAAGCTGCAGGTGGCAATGGGTAGGTGGAGCATCTTTTCCATGCCCATGGCAGATAAATGGCAGGAACAGCTCTCCTATGCTCATACCCTCTGGTCAAATTTGTCCAACAACCAGGGTTAGCTCTACTTTGCTGCCCAGGTAAAGTACAGAGCCTTCTCTCCTGTGTATTGAAACTGGGCAGGCAAGCCATCAGCCCTCTTTCTTTCATGCCCTCTGGGACATCTAACCCATGATGTCCAGGTGAAGGGTACGGCCAGTTTTGCACAACCCTAAGACATTACTATGTCCCTGATTTGTGGTAGTCCAGACCAGGAATATCTGCCTGCTCCTCAGTGGTAACAGAGTCCTGCTGCTTCGGAGCCACAGAGCCAGATATGTCCCCTGTTGGCAGCAAAGACCAGGACTCCAATATGGTCTAAGATGGCATAAGTGGCTACTCACGTCAAGCTGTTTCTCACTACCCTCAAGTTTCCAGTTTTGCTTCCCTTCATTGTGCCTACGTCCTTTCTTTTCTTTTTCTCTTCCATTTCTCCACAACTTACTGTTCCTCTTAGCGGTAACTGGGTCTTTGAGTGTCTGAAGTCATCTAAAGAGTGATTTCTAAAATGCTATGCCCCTCTAGTGCATTGTGGCACTAGGAAGGGGTCGTTTCTTTCATGGTCTTCCCCAGGCCTGCATGGGATTAGATGGGCAGTCATCTCATGTTAGCTCTCTGTGTGGGCCCCATGGCATTAGTCTGGTGGTCATCTTATGCTTACTCCTTAAATGGTCATTGCAATCATCTTGCAAGGATTGTCTGTCTCAGGCTTACTCCTGCTTGGGGCTCATGGTCTCGGGCAGGTTCTTTTAGTTGGTCTCTGGATTTCTCCCAATTCTTGGATCCCACCCATGCCTGCCTGGCACACAACTGGTGATATCTCGGGCTACCTCTCTCTCTGTGTCCCTAACCTCATACTGGTTGTGGTCTCAGCTGACCATTTTTAGTGAGTGTTAATAGGTCAAAACACTGGGCTTAGACATAGTCGCTGTCTTCTCTGCCATTCAATGACAAACATGTGACACGGCAGCCACATCTACAATGCTGATAGGAGTAGTGGGTCTCTGATTCTTGTCCCTATTCTTAGGGCTCTTTATCTTCTGTTGGGTTGCCTTGTTCAACTTTGATGTGATGGCTTTTGCTTCATTTTGTTATATTTTATTTTATCATGTTTACTTTTATGTCTTAGAGCCAGTTATTATTTTTTTCTAATAAAAGACAGAAATGGAGTAGATCCAGAGGGAATTGGAAATGGGGAGGAACTGAAAAGAGTAGAGAATAAGGAAAATATAATCAGCATATACTGAATGACAAAAGAATGTATTTTCAATAGATGAAAATAAAGAAAAAGTATTATGATGAAAATTTCAAGAGAATAATTACAGCTAGAAAAAAAAAGTAGTAACTTATATGTGGATAATAGCTGTTAAGTCTTTAGTAAACAAGCTAAAATCCATAAACTCACAGAGTAAGTGAATATTAAGAAGTGATGGATCTCTGCAGCAATGAATTGATGAAAGGACAAGATGGGGGGAGGAAAGCAGGGCTATGTAAAGGAATATGGGGAGACAGTGGGTCATTTGAGGGGTCACTACCCAATAGTATAAAAGTCTCTCTCTCTCTCTCTCTCTCTCTCTCTCTCTCTCTCTCTCTCCCTCCCTCCCCGTGTGTGTGTGTGTGTGTGTGTGTGTGTGTGTGTGTGTGTGTTTGTGTGTAGATCTAAATGAAATGACCAAATAATGGGGAAGAAAGAGTCCCAACTGGATATCTCTTGTTACCAAATACAGCTTCCACTGCCAGGAGTGGGTTACATCTAAGAAAATGTTTATTTAAAGGGACTTCAATGAATTCCCCAAACAACCAAGGCTATTTTCCCAAGGCTATTTATTGGTTGTTCTCCACAAACTGACAATAACAATTTGCTCCTAAAGACAACACCTACACAACTCCTTGAACCCAGAGACAATGAGGATAGGAAAATAATTAAAGCAAAAGGAGTCAGGGGGGCTTTTATTAAAGAGAATATGTATTGGTGTATGCATATGTGGGAATGTTTGGGTATGTGGATATGTACTTATATATGTATGTTCATGAATTTGTGTATATGTGTGCTTGTGAATGTGTGTATATGTCCATATATGTGTTTATGTATGTGTGTCCTTGAGAATGTGTTTGTTTGTACTTGGGTGTGTGTTATGTGTATTTTTTTGTTCTTGTACTTTTATTATGTGCATGATTATATGTGTGTTTGTTTACATGTGTTGGTGTTACTTTGTAAGTGTATATATGTATGTCTGTGCATGCCTATGTGTATGTGTGTATGAGCATATATGCACATGTGTCTATATATGTTTATGTGTGTGTGTGTGTGTGTGTGTGTGTGTGTGTGTGTTTGGAGAGTAGAGAACTAATGTTCAGTGGTGGAGTAGGTCATGCAGAAGAATGTACTTGTGACCCAAAGACGGGCATTCAAAAATCATCTGCTGCTTAAGAAAGAAAGAAAGTAAAAAATTAAGATATATGAAGAATATGTATGGGATTTATAGAGCACACCAGGTAGATCAATGCACATTCTGTGTGAGTCTCATAATCATAAGGAATATAGAGGAATAAATAAGTGGAAGGGTTATTTTAAAACTGGGGGTAAAGAGATGGCTTAGTGGTTAAAGTGCTTCAGACACACAAACCTATGATCATGATGGCAGGATTTCAAATCCCTGGATAGCCATGCAAAGACTAAGTTGCCATGGTGTTATACCTATAATCTAGGCTGCAGAAAATAGAGATAGGTTATTCCTAGTGCTAGCTGTTCTGGAAGAACTGCCACATTGGTGAGATTGGAATTCAATTGAATACAAGGATGCATATTAATAAAGGATGATTCCTGAAATTAACTGATGATTTACATATACACACACACTCTTTGCCATATATATGCAAACTATGTATAAACATACATATTCACACACATGAAAATTTGAAAAGAAAAAAAATGCAAGGGTACAAAATATCTAAATATATCTTAATCTAGGAGAGAAATGGGCTACCTGGGTAGGAAGGTAAAATGATCCTCAAAATCTGGAATCATTTACATGTAAATGCTGTAATTCAATTTTAAAATTCAGAGAAAAAGAAAACTTTAGAAGCATCACAAGAACACAATGTATTTCCTACAAATAAACTGCCAGAAGATGATGAAGTGGAGTTCTCCTTAGAAATGTTGAGGCAAAAAGGAAATGAGTAAAAATCTAAATAGGACATTAGGAGCTAAGAGGATAAGTGATAAGTGCCATGAAAGCATAAGAAGATGTTCACGAGACAGAATAAAGTCTAATGGCATCTATGCATGAAAATGTCATGTTAACTTAATACAGTACAGGAAAGTAAAAACCATGGATCAATATTTCACAATGCTGAGGAAATTAATAAAAAACTTCTTCTAGAATAGAATAAATATATTTGTCCTTCAATACTGAAAGCAAGATATTTTTTCAGACAAATAAAAGGGAAGGGAATGTATTGCCTTCATATTCTTCCATACAGGAATCACAAAGGGAAAGTTTCAAGTGGAGATGAAATTGCGCTGAACAGTGACACCAAAGCACAAGCCTGGACAGGATTTATTGAAAGAGTAATTATGTAGGAAATATTTTAAAAAGTGCATTACTGTAATGGTGTTGGTCAATTGAATTTAATGACAGCATAAAGTTAAAATTCAAAACCTTAATAGTAAATACAAGTACAATTAATTCAATACACAGTATAAATAGTTGTAATTGGTGCTGTAGCTTATGATATGTGAGGACAATGAATCACCATTGTATAGTTCTCATCTACAAAGTTGATATTATCAGATCACACAATTTCTTGTGAAGATAGAAACAGTGGGTTTTAAAAATCACAGAATACATTCAATCATCTCTCCCTTTCTCTTTCACACACACACACACACACACACACACACACACACACACACAGAGAGAGAGAGAGAGAGAGAGAGAGAGAGAGAGAGAGAGAGAGAGAGATCATCAGTTAATGAATATACAACTGACAAAACACAAATAAGACACCAAAGGAATGTATAAAACAACAGGAAGACAATATAAAAATACATGATTAAGCAGCCATATTGAAACTCTATTGATCAATAATTACTTTAAACAGGAGGGAACTAAGAAAATCTAAAGGAGGAAGCAGCTAAAGTGTCTGAACAGGTGAAAATTCCCACCTAAAATGCACAGTGAACACATTTAAATCATTATTTAAGAATCTTAGATGAAAATCATAAACACATATAAATGATTGATCAAATGTAGAATTTCAAAAGCTTTTCTTATATTAAAATTATATTTTCCATCCTAGAGTGGAAGCTCAGGCAGTAAACTGCTTGATTCTTAATCATGTAAAACTGAGGTCAATTCTCTACTCTTGTTGAAAATATAAGAGATGTAGTGGGATTATAATCCAAATACTAGGCTGATGGAGAAAAGATGATCCCCAAGGCTCACTGGAGTTTCAGTCCAGTCTGGCTAGACTGTAGCTAAAGGCCAATCCAAGACTATGAAAAAGAAGATAATGTGGTGTGAAAAGCACTAATCTGAAATAGGAATCCTTGTGCAAACTACTAGAACATCTCTTAGCTGGCAATGGGGACTGTTGTGTGTTGCTACATGTGGATACGTTTTCCAACTGACTTCATGAGAGAAACTTCCAGAATGAGCAGCTTCTGGTTTTCATTGGTGGAAGTCCAGCTGTACCAGATCATAGAGTGACAGTAAATGAATTTAATTCACTATGTTCTCAGAATTCATTTTCTCACTTTATATTGTGTCTTCAATGACCTCTTTTGTATAATTTTGTGATAATGACATAGAGACATAAGAACACTAGAGCTACAACTGATGGAACAGTGAGTGCTCACACAAGCATAACTACTCATGCATTTATGCATTTATGCATTAATGCTGTTTTTACTTCTTCTGTTGACTGATTCACCAAAATACTTGACTAGAACAACCATAGTTTTTATTCTGTTCTGAAATTTTGAATTCCGTGATCAAATGGGAAGACTTTTGTCTGACAACCTGCCCCATACATTGGTCTTTGATATTTATTCTGCTTAACAAAGTCCATTCAGTTTAATCTTTAATGGTTTCTAGTTTCCCAATAAAGATTTTCTTTTTTTTTCTCCATGAGCATATATTGCAAAAATTAATTTTATCATAATGCACAGCATGCTTTACTACTGTGTCAGCAAACCCCAAATGTAGTGATATGTGACTTAATAGTGTTATCCAATTTTATTACTTAATACATTTCATAAGCTCACATTTCACTTTATATTCATAGACATTTTTCTTTGGAGCGGTTTGCATCACCACACTTTAATTTTTCTAATACATAATTAGAAGAATAAATCAGAATCAACTAGAAGAATAAGTCAGAAAATACAAAAGAAAGGTTTGTATGAATGACCAGGTGTGAATGTTCTGCAAGAAACATTAAAATTGTTAAATCATAGATGTTTAATTTCTAAAATGATAAAATGATAAAATGATAGTGCTGAATTTTTCCCAAGTGTCAGCTTTTCAGAAGATTGTATGATTGTCCTCTTATGTCCTTATAGCCTTTACTTTCTGTGATACACTGTATGGTCTTCTGTTCTTTTTCCAGGTATTCACTTCTTCCATTCCTTAAACCACATTCTCCATTTTCACATGTGGCTAGTGTAGGAACTGATTGTATTAAGGTCAGAAGGAAAATCTCAGTTGCAGCAATTCAAACTGAGGTGTCAGTCATATACCACGAACCACAGCTCCTTCTCTTTTATTTCAGCATAAATTGCTTGATGATAAATGGGCAGTTTAAAAAATAATTCAAGGAAACAAAATCTCAGCACATGTGTATCATCATTACTAAATATTAACAATATCCTTAAGAATTTGGGAATCCTAATGCTTTTTGTTTAAAACTGGATAACACATTGCCAATTTTTACTGGCTACAGAGGTAGAGCTTGGTAAAATTTTGAACCAAGTTTGAAGTTGTTATCTGGGATAGATGTGTAGAAAACAGGAGCTAAATAATATACACGTTAGGTATATACTACGTATTTCATTATACTCTGTCACATAATGCTTTTCAGGGACAAAAATTAAAAGACAATACAGAAGGAAGCTTAAATTGCAGTAACAAGTGTTTCACACTACACCCATGCTTCCACAATATCCTTATTTATCCACTCTACTTGGAAAGTTATAATATGCAGGTTCTTTAGCCTTTGACCAATTCACTGTCTAGTTCTTTAGTAACCTCACCTTTATTTCTATTAAGAAATACAGTATAATCACTTCTGCTAAAACTTTGAAGGATATTATGCTCATAGCTGTCTTACTGCTTAAGGAGAAATAATTTAATGTGTACTGAAGAAGTAAAACAATAGAATGGGTATAAATATTCACATTGTAGAATTTGAAGTAATATTACTTATTGAATTTGATAAAGGTTCATTTTAACTGCATGAATTAGAGTCCTGTGTGTATTTCTTTTCTATTTTATTTAATTTAAAATATAAGACTATGTCCCACAGAATCAACTAAGCAAAGATCATAGGGGCTTACAGAGACTGAAGTGGCAATCACTGTTCCTGTATGTATCTGAGGTAGGGCCTATGCATATACACTATTTTGTGTAGGTTGGTGTTCTTGTGGTATTCTTAACAATGGGTGAAGACCCTGTCTCTTACTCTTTTGCCCATTGATAGAAAATTTTTCTTCCTACAGGATTACCTCTTCCAGGCTTGATATGAGGCTATGCGGCTAGTCTTATTGTAACTTGTTATGATATGAACAAATGATATTTATGGGAGAAGTGAACTTTTATGAAGAAAAATGGAGAAGAAATTGTGGGTAGGACAAAGGGGAGAGAAGAAATAAAAACATATCTATAAGAATGTTATATCACGTTTTAAATAACTGACTTATATTTTAATAAATTATCCATAAACTTTAAAAGATGGGGACACAGAGTATACAAAGAGCAGAGAGTCTTTTTTCAAACAATACATCTAGATCACAGATTCCCTTCCTCCACTCCCCCAGCTTCCCAAACTCCCTTCTCCTCAAGATCCATTCCTCTTCTGTTTCTCTTCAGAAAGGACCAGGCCTCCAAGAGACAATAACCAAACACGACAAAACAAGCTGCAATTAAACAAGTCAAAAGCTCTCATATTGAGGCTGGACAAGGCAATCTAATAGAACAAAAGAGGTACCAATTTTCTTTTCTTTCTTTTTTTTTTTCTTTTCAAGTTGGAAGCATAGGCAATTTAGTTCTACCTCCTCCTCCTCCTCCTCCTCCTCCTCTCCTTCTCCTTCTCCTTCTCCTTCTCCTTCTCCTTCTCCTTCTCCTTCTCCTTCTCCTTCTCCTTCTCCTTCTCCTTCTCCTTCTTCTTCTTTTTCTTCTTCTTATTCTTTTTTATTGAACTTAATGGCTACCCCTGCAGAAACCCCCTATGCCATCTCTCCTCGCCCTGCTTCTATGAGAGTGCTCCTCCCACACACACCCACTCCAGCCTCCACACCCTGACATTCCCCCATACTGGGGCTTTGAGCCTTCATAGGACCAAGGGCCTATCCTCCCACTGATGCCCAATAAGGCCATTCTCTGATACATATACAGCAGAAAATGTGGTACATTTACACAATAAAGTACTACTCAGCTATTAAAAACAATGACTTCATGACATTCTTAGGCAAATGAATGGAACTAGAAAATATCATCCTGAGTGAGGTATGCACAACCACAAAAGAACACATATGGTATGCATTCACTGATAAGTGGATATTAGCCCCAAATCTACGAATACTAAAGATATAATTCACAGACCATATGAAGCTCAACAAGAAGGAAGACCAAAGTGTAGATGCTTCAGTCTTTCTTAGAAGAGTTAACAAAATGCTCAGAAGAGGAAATACAGAATCAAAGTGTGGAGCAGAGACTGAAGCAAAGGCCTTCCAGAGATGGCCACACCTGAAGATTCATCCCATATACAGTCACCAAACACAGAAACTATTGCAGATGCCAAAGAAGTGCTTGCCAATAGGAGCCTTATATAGTTGTCTCCTGAGAGGCTCTGCCACAGCCTGACAAATACAGAGACAGATGCTCACAACCAACCGTTGGACTGAGCACAGGGTCCCCAATTTAGGAATTAGAGAAAAACTGAAGAAGCTGAAGGGATTTGCAACCCCATAAAAAGAACCACAATATCAACCAACCAGACCAGACCCCCACCCCCACCCCCAGAGTTCCCAATTTTCTTAAGAAGTTGACTGAAACTTTTTGATTCAATGGTACATCTTAAAAACATTTAGTATCATGATTGTTTGAAATCAAAATAAATGAACAAATGGAGTTGGATTTCTGGGTAGTCCTTTTCTATGCTTTTATGCTTTTAAAGAATCTTTCTCTCCCCCTGCCTTGGAACTGTAAAAAAGTATTAAAATGCAAATGTACACTTTGAAAATATAAGGTAAGAGTAGTAATATAAAGCTCCAAATAGTACATTGAAAATTACATACAGTAAATTTGGTCAGAGAAGAGTATATGCAAGTGTTCCTGCTGAGACTGTAATAGAATATCCTGAACTGCTTCTGTTGAAATGGAATAGCTTCTCTCTGGGTAAGTTTCTGAATTTTATTCATGCCTTATCCTGAAACTACTACACAACCTCCTGATAACTAGATGCAGAGCATGTGAGTCTAGATGCACTGATAAAGTTGTGTTCCTGGGAACGTGGGGTGGGGGCAGCTATAATAATGTGCAAATACTGAAATCTTGTGGTGGACTGTGACTGTTCTTTAACATCCTACTGGATAGAAAGAGCCCTTTTTCTAACAAATACATGGTGCTGAACTGTAATTCAACCTTGTTTTCTCTCATGTGTATATTTACAATAGAAGAGTCACAAGTAAAAGTAATTTGAGTTCAACACAAGATATTCCAAGTAGTATAATTTCTTCATGGAAATAACATTAAACTTTAAATGTGATACTTTACATCTTTCAGAATCACTAATTTTCCAAATGAACATGAAAAATCTGTGCTAATACTATGGCCTTTTTTTATACCCACAACTTTCTAATATTCATTAACTATAAATGTCTGGGGCCTTTGACGTTGGATGGACAGCACCTCTGTACAGTATGGGCCTTGGACTTTGCCTTAAGTAAGAAAGTGTATGACAAAAACAGGATATGCTTTTCTTTGTTTAAGTAATCTAAAATGGAAGCATCACAGCATTCTCCTTAGCATTTAGGCATGGAGCTTTTCAGTTGCATTAGGCTGTGAGACTGAGTGAGTCCTTATGGATGTTATTAATTACTTTAGAAACTGCCTAAAGCAAATGATTGCTCTTTTGTAATTCTGCCTTTTAAGCACAAAAGAAACCTGCCAATTTCATCCATGAGAACTGCAGATGCATCAAACATCATAGTTTCTGGTCTTTATAGCTTTCAGAACTGAGAGTAATACATTTCACTTATTTTGAACCCCCCTAATGAAAGGTATTTTGTTATAGTAACAATATTGGAAAATGAATCACCAAGAGTATGTGAGTCTCATAGCCCCACACTCTCATTCCATAGCTGTAGATGTCCAACAGCCAGGGATGAACTTGGTTTACCTGAAAGAGAGGCTGGAAATGTAAAAAAAAAAAAAAAAAAAGACAGGGTGCAGAAGAAGCATGAAGCCAAGGCAAGATTCTGATCAAGGCTCAAAGTTTAATATTCAGCACTGCCTTATACAGAAGCCTACCAATCCCCACCCTTTGTTTCAGCTGCATTATGTTGCAAAGCAGGCTCAGCATGCAGTCTCTTCTTCTAAATTCTCTTAGAAAGCCTCAAGGCTGGGAAGGACACACATGGCTATGGATTTTACAATCTCTCAGGCTCTAATGCTGTCCATAGTGACACTTGCTGATATGTCTCCACATGTTTCTCTTTCTCATGTATTTTGTTTGTTACTTCTCAGCTTTGCAAAATGCTTCCAAGACACTATGTTGACAGAGGATTTCCTTTTTTCCTCAACAAATGGATCCAAAGCCCATCTAATTTTGTTTTAGTCCCATATCAGCCTGGTTTTATTCAACAGCCATGGCAACTTTATCCTGCAGGACAGACAGAATTTCATCAGATAGAGTAAATATTTAGAAAAAAGTTGAAACTAAAAAAGAGTACTGCAAAAGATTTGATGTCTGTGCCTAATGACATAAAAAGAATATAAACTGTGTCTTGATTGTAAAAGAGAAATCAATTTAGAAGGTATTGACTTGGAAGAACTTAATTGCTCATAAAATTAACTTATGGATGACTTTATTTCATGTTTGGAAACAGGAATACAAATGAGCCCACACTGATGTTTATGAATTTCCATGGCTGGCCAAGAAAAGGTAACAGACAGGAATGGAAAATTGAAACAGATTAGAAAGTGGAGGTAGTGTAGGCTCCCAGGGAAATATCCTACACAAGACTATCACCAATGAGAAGTTGTAAAAATACTCAAGGATATTATGCATAGACAGGATTAAAGTTACAAACATACTAAATTGAACTGTGGTTTACAACTTTTTTTGTAATTTATATGATCTATAAATGATACAGAAATATGGAAATTTTTAAAGAATATTAAAGAATTAATGCCTTTGTAATTTAGAAAGTAAATAATATAAAATCTGTTGTTGGACCAAAAAGGCATCAAAGAAGAATCCTCATGCTGATACATTGGAGTTATTACACAACATACTATGTCAATAGAAAACCAGGACTCAGTAACAGGGGCATATACATCGTGAGTACTCTGTAAGGCATCCATACCATGATGCTGAAGCAAAGGAAAACATTCAATGATGAAAATTTTGCATGATTACATATATATTATTGTTTTTTGTACTTATTATTTATTAAAAATACTGTGTGTATGATTGACTGCATTTATATATGCACCAAGAGCAGGTAGTATCCATAGAGGCTAGAGTGTGAAATGTATTCTTTAAAACTGGAGTTGCCGGAAGTGGTGGGCCACCATATGCATGCTGAAAGTAAACACTTCCTTTTCTGCAACAGTAGCAAGTGATCTTAACTGCTGTGCTCCAGCCCTGGTCTCATTTTCACAGGTGGCTTGGAATGTTAGGCTTTTTTTATTGGATATTTTATTTATATTTCAGATGTTATCCCCTTACCCCATCCCCGCCCCTGCTCAGGAACCACCATCCTAACCCCCTCCTTCTGCTTCTATGAGGATGTGCCCTCACCTAACCCTCATTCCCACCTCCCACCCTCAAATTCCCCTACACTTGGCGTCCAGCCTTCATGGGACCAAGGATCTCCTCTCCCACCTATGCCCAACAAGGCCATCCTCCTCTTCATGTACAGCTGGAGTCATGGGTGCCTCCCTATGTGCTCCCAGGTTGGTGGTTTAGATTCTGGGAGCTCTGGTTGGTTTGTATTGTTGATCTCCTCATGGGGCCACAAACCCTTTCAGCTCCTTCAGTCTTCTTTCTAACTCCTCCATTGGGAACCTCTTGATCAGTTCAATGGTTAGCTGTGAGCATCTGCCTCTGAATATGTCAGACTCTGGCAGACCTCTAAGGAGACAGCTATATCATGGTCCTGTCAGCATGCCCTTCCTTGTAGGGCAGTGAAAGGGATCTTGGCTTTTGGTAGAAGCACTGGCTGGAATTAGCCCATAGACCTTACAAGGGATGGGCATCTATTCAGCCCACACACCCAGAATCCAGGCTCCTAACAGGTGGCCTGGATCTTCATTAACCTGCACCATTCAGTCAGAGCAACACTCCTACCAGCCCCTCCCAAAGAGCATAGGTAGGGGGTATGACTATAGGCTTCAGCCTGAAGAGATTTCCATATTAATGAGTTACCTAAAGGTTGGAGGGCAAAGACAATTACTTATTCCTTTTCTCAGACCCTCCTTCCTTCTCCCTCCCTATTTAAGTCAGGCCCACCCTGGCTTAAGTGGGGAGTGCACATCCAGATTCAACTACCATCTGCCATGTCACTAAAGCTTATGGAACCCTGAACTTTCTCTTGTCATTGGGGCCTGCCAGGGTGCTGCCATTGTGGAGGACTTCTCTGCATTACAGCCACAGGAGGTGCCATTCAAGCCAAGTGAGTAGAACAAGTGAGCAATTCCTGCAGGGCAGACAGTATCTCCCCCCACCCCCCATCATCTCTCTCAACTAGCAGGCCTGCTCCTCATTCCTTGTCTCTGTTCTGCTTTCCCCCCTCCCCCTTGGCATCTGGGTGCTCAGAATGGAGACACAGACCTCTGGGTCCACCTGAGAGCCCTGCACTGCCTGCAAAATCAGGCTGAGTTCACTTCCTGCTCAGGAGAGCCCCTGTGGCCTGTCACACAGAACAAATTCAGTCAATATCCCAAGCACTCCTACCACTCTGAGCTGTGACAGACTTGCGAGTCCACAAGGCAACAGAGAACTAGAGCTGGCACCCGGGCCTTCAGCTTTTCCCCACATTTCCTGACATCCACATCAGTGTCTACCTTTGGTGTCTGCACATGGAATGGATACCCAGGTGGAATGATCTCCTTAAGTTTCTGTTCCACACTTTGTCTCCATATTTGCTCCCTTGAGTATTTTGTTACTTGTTCTAAGAAGGACCGAAGCACCCACACTTGGTCTTCCTTCTTCATGAGCTTCATGTGGTCTGTGAGTTGAATCTTGGCTATTTCAAGCTTTTGGGCTAATATCCAGTTATCAGTGAGTGAATATCATGTGTGTTCTTTTGTGATTGGGTGACCTCACTCAGAATGATATTTTCTAGTTCCATCCATTTACCTAAGAATTTCTCAAATTCATTATTTTTAATAGCTGAGTAGTACTTCATTGTGTAAATGTACCACAATTTTGTATCCATTCCTCTGTTGAAGGATATCTGGGTTCTTTCCAGCTTCTGGCTATTATAAATAAGGCTGCTATGAACATAGTGGAGCATATGTTCTTGTTATATGTTGGAACATATTCTGGGTATATGCCCAGGAGTGGTATAGCTGGGTCCTCAGGTAATGCTATGTCCTATTTTCTGATAAACCACCAAACTGATTTTCAGAGTGGTTGTACCAGCTTACAATCCCTCCACCAATAGAAGAATGTTCCTCTTTCTCCACATCCTTGCCAGCATCTACTATTACCTGAGTTTTGATCTTAGCCATTATGACTGGTGTGAGATGGAATCTCAGGGTTGGTTTGATTTGCATTTCCCTGATGACTAAGGATGTTGAACATTTCTTTAGGTGCTTCTCAGCTATTCATGTATGTGTGGCTTCTGTGGTAATGGGAGTTCTAAACATTGAACATAAAATCATGTGGAGCCATGCTTAGAAGCAAGGTAGTTTTGTTGGTATGTTTGTTTTGAAATATGCCTTAGTATCTGTTTTTCCCATCTGAATTATTGGACCAGGAAAATTAAAAAAATATATCATTCTTTATTCACTGAGGACCTTGCTGTGGAAATACTGTATAGAGAAATCAGGCATCAGATAGCTCAGTAGATATTTTCCCCAAATGAAAATAGACTAATAATAGTGTATTTTATAAATAAGAACAAGGAGAAAATCCAAAACAACAGTTAATTGGGCTCTCTTGCTATCAAATTTTCCCGAGTTATGCTTTCTTCTGCTGTATTATTCGCAAAAATAATGTGTCAGGTAGTTTTACTGATATATTGTAAGGAATAATATTAATATTTTATGTTGGATCAAATTATCAAGATTTACAATATTTACCTCTTCTGGAAGTTGTACTAATACCTAGCAAGTAATCGACGTACAAAACATCTTGTAAATTCTCCACATATTTTTTTAGCAATAGAGCTGGCCACACATTAAATGTCAGCTATATTTATTCCTAAACCTGTTATGACACTTGTAATGTTATGTTAATTATGTAATATAATTCAACTTCAAAGTAATAACTGGAAACGAGTTATGATTTTATAAAATTTAACCTAAGTAATTTAAAATAGTTTCATACAAAGGATGTTTCAGAATAAAAGTTATAACTGTGAGAAACTAAATTATAACAAATTATGGCTTCAATATTTGTTAAGATTCTTCATTCAAATTGGTACAAAATTGTCATCTACTTTTGAATAGCCTTTTGAGAACATTTTTTATTAAGAAATACATCAACTACTTATAAACTGACACCCATCTTAATCTGTCATGATTTCATAACCACAAATCATAAACAATTTTGATGCAGTTCTTCTCCTCAAAGCTTTTTAATATTTCTGGGTTATTTTCACTCAAGCACCAAGTAGTTTTTTCAGCAAATACTTCCAAAGGTAACCAAAAGCACTATTTTTGTTTTACATGACTGAATTGTCTGTGTCCTTCATAACAAAGAAGTACTACCATTGATAAGTTTTTTCTGCTGATGAAATCAGCCTATTTGAGCCAAATTAAAGTAAAAAGGCAGATTTACTGTGGGCAGCTCTTGGGTGACTTCAGCGACCACACAGGAGGAATCGCCATAAAGACAGAAACAGAGGGGAAGTGAGAAAGAAAGAGCCAATATGCACAGCAGAGAGAGAAGGAAGACACAGGGAGAGAGGTGGGGGGAATGAAGAGAGAGGGAGAGAAGAGAGAATGGAACCAAAATTTTGTGGTTATATATCGAAGAACCTCCACAGTTGAGGACACCCAGCTCCTGAACTGAAAGTACAGGGTACAAGTTGGGGTATACCAACCATGCCCCTTAACTGAGGGATGCTAGGAGAATCTGGAGGCCAGGTCTGCGATGGAATGTAAAATATGTACCTCAGCTCTTTGGAGCAGGTCTGACTCCAACCAACTATCATTGAAATTTGCTGAAAGGTTTTATTCATCTCATGTTTTCTTCACAATTTGCTTGAATGAAGAATCTACCAGAGCTAAGGCATACACACCTATGTAATTATATTTACCTCTCCTTTGAATCCTTTATACACACACAAACATACACATTTATTGTTATTTATTCTAGGAATGCTGGCTTCAATAGCTACAGTGTCACTATGATGCCATTTCTAGTGTTTCCTTAACTGTAGGAAAAAAAAATATATGTATACACACACACACACACACACACACACACACACACACACACACACACATATATATATATATATATATATATATATATATATATATATATATATAATCTTACAAGGAACAAAGCAACTTTTTTTACATTTTAATTCAATATAAGGATACTTAGGTTTAAAAATCAGGTAGCACAGAGTAAAGTGCATAGTCAATTTGAGTCAGCAAATTTGTGGCTGAAATCTTCCTTAAGCTACAGACATGTTTTTCTGAATTAAAAAAGTAATCCTTACAAACTACTTACCTGTGAATTAAAAATCAGATGACTCTCCATCTTATTTATTATTGAGTTGAAGTGAAGCCAGAGAGGCTAAAGACACAGTAGACTCTTTGGAGAAAAACCCAATGACTTCTAATGTTCCTCATATGTATTTACTTTTTGTTCCTACCAATAAGCAATAATGTCCCTACTGTAGTGCAGAAAAGAAGAGAATGTAAGAAAGAATCCAGAAAGAATGAGGATGTAAAGGCTCTGAGAATTAAATGAGGAGAACTGAAGTATATGAGCAGTTTGTGCACCCATATGAAAAAAATTTTCAGGACAATATATCTCTAAATAACTTTGGTGACACAATTAAATTTATTTAAGTGCCTTTTAGTTTTCATCATGATTGGCAGTTCTTTGAACAATCTATGCAACAAGAAGAAACCTAAAATGGATTTTTAGTGCATCAGTGTAGAAGAAGTTGAAACTGAAATTTTTGAAAATTCTTTACTCTTTAAATATGAAGTATCATGTGAAATAATGGACTTGATAAGTATTAAATATACATACATAGCATGTAGAATTTGGTAGATTATGTTTAAACATTTGTCATTGGAAGCTATGAATAGTTTTTAAATATTTTAAAGCATTTTCTACAATGAGATTGTTTTATGTCTTGATAATTCATTTCAAAATGGAAGGGGAATAGCTCAGAATAAGTTACTCACTTCTGTTTTAAACCTGGAAAGAAAATAGAGTGGGGTTATGCCAAACCCAGTGACTGTGTCTTTAAAACTGAGCCACGGAATTTGGAGACACAGAAAGAAAATTCTAGTAAACCATGTTTGTAAAGGTCCTGATAAACCATGTATGAAGGGATACTTCCGTCAAACAGTCCAAAGCCTCTCCAGTGGTGAGAGAGATTTGATCCTGCCAACACGGACATTGGCGTCTACTCCACTCTACACATATGAGAACAAATTCTGTTTTTTAAGACTCACTGCCTGTGGCAATTTGTTAGAGCATACTTCAGAAACTAACCTACGTGCCAAGCTAGTAAACACAATTCTGATTGAGAAATGACAATGCCTCGGAATCTTGATTGGTCTTTTGATTTTTGTTGTTGTTGTTGTGTGTCTGTCTGTCTCTTTAAGTCTACAATATTCAGTTTAAGCAAGAATCTAATGAAGCCATTAGAAAGAACACACAACTTGAACATCTGATGACCCTCCTGATCTGGTCTCAACATCATCTCTCCTAGACACATGTGATATCTGATCACCATCGAATGCCTTCAAATTATCTTGTTCGTTGTACCCATACTTCCTGTTTCTTGTGTTTTGTCTATGTCTTTGCTGATCCACTGGGAATACCACTGTATTACAATATATTCATTACCACCTTATAATTCTTTGTTCCTGCATTTAACAAAGGTTAATGCATTAAACAAAAAAGTTTCTGGAAATTAGAGTACTGAAGATTTTCTGGTAGAAGATGTTGATGTCGGTGAAGTCAGTACTAATGAGGAAGTTTCTGTGAGTCACAGTGTGTGTCAAATGATGTTGAAAAACTTTGAAGGCTTTGCTAGCCTCTCTAGAGCTGTAGCTTTCTCAAATATATGTATCTGACTTCTTTCTCAGCTAGCCAACATTGAACATTAAAGAATCTGAGTGGCTATCTAGCATTACATAGAGAAGTCAAATTATATTAAACTATGATCTTATAGTTTAAGAGGCTAACACTTGAAGTTATTGCAACATTAGGAATAACTCTGTATGATAATATTCTCACCTTCTGTTTTATTGTAGACATGAGAAAAATAGTCTATTACCCATTGAGCTAAACAAATAATATGAATTATTTATGTAAACTTGACTTAGTAGGATAATTTTAAACTGAGTACTCTAAATATTTCCTCTAATATTCATCTGGCAACCAAAATGATTGCTTTTTTTCTTACTAGATGTTGAAATAATATTTATACAAAGATTTCAGAAATCAGTACTATCTAGAATAAACTTTTTTCAGGAAAACTATTATATAACTTTTGAGATTAAAATTTACATTTTTAAAAATGGAAGAATAAACTTATTTTATTTTACCTATTGTGTTAAGAATTTGCATAGAAGAGAGAGCAATGACTACATAATTTAATGAAATTGCTGATCTTATGGACATAGATATGATTTGCAGTACAAAAATTGGGAAACTCATACCACCTGAAATTTTAGCTCTAGGCAATCTGATGCCTTATTCTGGACTCCACAGGCACCAACACTTACAGCAAACTCACATACACATCTACAATAAATCAACTAACAATAAAAAGTTTAAACCTAAGTGCAATAAAACAATTTTTTAAAATTCTCTTTCTAATTGTTGGATGCTCATTTACAAAACGATATTATTTTTAGTAGACTCCATGAAAACAATGTACTTGACCTTAATCATATTGAATATGAAGCCAGGTTGCTAGTGATAGTCATATGTATGCATGAAATCCAATAGAAATTAATGATTTGTTTTTTCTAATTGAGAAATGCTGGTATAGGTACATTTGCTTATGGTAATATTGTATTAGTACATTACTGTCAAATAAACTTCATTCATCTCATAGGCTTCCTCAGGCCTCAGTTCACAATATATTTAGTGTAGTTGTATTCTTGTTGGGTTTTAAGAAGGAAAAGATTGAGAAAGTTTGTCTGGGGTCTCATCATTCCAGTGTTCAAGTTAAAGATGAGGAGCCTTACAAGGAGGACTATAATGGTGACTTTGATATTCAAACCTCTGGCAAGAAATTCCTACCTCAGAGCAGGCAGCAGGGATATGCAGAAGGTGAAAGAAACTTAGCATATACTCTTGTTCTGGACCTTGATTCACTATTGTCCCATCCATTGTACGACAGCTAGGGATAAGGGATCACAAGTAACTCTGAAGCAGAGCCAAATGTGGGGTCAGGGGAGGGTCTTAAATGAATGTTTATCAGATGTGAGTTCTCCTTGGGTACAAAGTAATAATCTCTGCAGCCTAATAGTGTGAGTTCCTTCACTGGAGAGGCAAAGTGCTCTTTCTAAAAAAATCCATTTTTTTTAATATTTAAAAATAGGTTTTATTATTTATGAAATGTGAGCTTGAGAAGCTCGTGTAACATCTGATACTTTTATGAGTCCTGGGACTAGAGTGACATTAAATCCTTTGTACACAGTAAGATATTTTGAGGGCAGAAAGGAGTATTACAGTATAGTTATAGTTAGATAAATGAGTCATATCAAAGTATTAGTTACATTCTTGTAGCCAAATACATTATACAAAACAATTTGAAGGAAATCTATGATTATCATCTAAAAAAATTTTAAAGCCACAAGTGCTACCAAGGGTTTAAAGCAATGAGGTAATGAAAATATTAAATTCTCATCTTACATGGAAAGAGAATGTATTTTAATCAACTACAAAGCAGCTAACCTAGACTTCAACGTAATAAAGGATCAGGACACCTGAGTGAATTCTCAAGAACTCAGCAACCTGCTTGGTGCTTGGCAAGGTCATATCAAGAATGATGTTTTTAAGAAAGGTTATCTGGAAATGCCTTAAAAAATATTCTCTCTGATTCATGCATGTTGAAAAAGATCTAATGTTTATGCATGATTTTAAAATCTCATAATTCATAATTCAATAATGAATAATTACATAATAATAATGTAATTGTATAATTAATAACATTACATTTTATAGTTTGATGGTCATAGAAACATTCAGGTACTGAGAGAACAATATCACAGAAACAGAAAATAAGGAGGGTTCCCAAGCTAGGTAGAAGAGGAAGGAAAAATAGGCATAAATAACCAAAGTTGCTTGATGAAGACTCTGAGAATATTATTTTACCTAAAGTAACATAATATATATATGTATATATTTATATATTTATGTATATATTTAAATACATACATACCTATATACAATATATATACACAATATATATATATATATATATATATATATATATATTGTATATAGGTATGTATGTATTTTAAAGAAAGTTATAACACTATTGATAATAATGCTTCCCACAAGAAACAAAATCTCAGTGAGGATGATTCAATCCCACTTGCTAAGGAGAAAAAACAATCACTAGGGGGGCAGACAAAAGGAGGGAGGAATCTAGGTGTGAGAGGGAAAGGGGAGGGGAAAAGCAGAACTGATCAGACATTGGGGGTGGGAATAGGAGTGACATCCTGAGGGCCAGCAGAATGAATGGAATATGCAACCTCCAGAGGTAGGAAGTGGGGGATAGGGGGCTCAGAGACCTGAAATGTAGGAGACTCTCAAGACTCAGATAGAGGAAACTTAGATGAAATTCCCAGCAGTGGGGAGAGGCAACTTATGGAGTTCTCATGTTTTTTTTAATAACAACTTCTGCTTCAACATCTTCACAGGAAGATGTGAAGCTGTCTGTAGTTTCAATCTTTGTATACTCACTGAATTTTAGTTTCTTTTCTAATGAATGGTTATTTGTATATCTATCAAGAATATATTTTCTATGATTTCAGAGAATAATCTTCTCTACGTTATCTTGTCTGACATTTACATTATTTTAAAGTAAATTCATAGTGATTACTAGATTGAACTATTTGAAGGAAAGAAGAAATATTCTATAACTATTATTAGACAGTATTTATGTCTTTGATTTTTGATTATATCCTCTGTCCTTAAAAAACAGAGGAACAATGGGAATAAGAAATAATTTATTCTGAGACTGATGTGAATGCTTGAATGAATGACACAGATCAGGTTGGCTGGAATGATATATTCACTATACAACTTTTATAGTCACACAGCAAAAGAAAAAAACACAAGTAAATGAATCTACCAGACAGATTTTCAAGTGCATAAGTCTGGCAGGTTATAGCAAATGAGGACATCTAATTCTCAGTTTGAGATTCTGCCTGATGACATTCTGAGACTTTTTGGTGGTTAGAAGTTAGTGCTATATTAAGAGAAGTCATTCTAGAGCTGCTAACCATCATAAGGATGTTAGATCTGATACAGTAGCTGGTAAAAATGTCACACAAGCTAAACATAGCCTAGGATGAATTTGGTCATCAAATTAAATCACCTCACCTTTTCATAGAGTTTGAATCAGTTAGTGTGTTTACAGAATCTTCAACAGAGATGGAGCTTTGATCAGAGAGCTGGAGTTCATAGTTTTATTATAAGGTTGCTGTCATTTGCATAGATTTAGAAATCTCTGTGTGTTTCTGTTGTTCCAAACAGATATGTATTGGTAAAATCCAAACCAAACCACACTAAACCATCAACAATAACAAACCAATTTACTGAGGATTTAGAAAAATGCCCTAGGAGTTTCCACCCTGACTGTTGGACAACAGAAAACTTCAGATTCAGTTTTGTATATCATACAATGGAAGGCTGAAATGTCAAAGGGTAAAAAGCTCAAGCAAACCTGGAGTTCTCTGATTGGAATAGTTTGTTTAACTCAACATCTATTTGTTTGTTCTTGTTTAGTTTATTAAGACAGTTCATTAAGCATTTCTGTCTTATTTTGTATGTTCCGTTTGGGTCTGGACTATGTGTCTGTATTTGGGTTGTTTGTTGTTTCTTTTTTCTTTCTTTTCATTCTTTTGTTGCTAAGGTCTTAAATCATTCTTACTCTTGTCATTCCTTCTCCTTAGTGTGAATTAGTGTGAATATTATTATCCAACATGAAAACTGTAGTTTTAGGTTTAGTATGAAAATTTATATTTGCTTGCCTTTTATTTTTTAAATATATACATACATATATATGTGTATACATACTTATAAATATGTATATATCATTTATTAGATATTTTGAAATATTCATAGTTGTCTTCTGAGATGTTAGTTATTATGCACATTTTAAACATTGCTTTATATCTTGGTAAAAATGGTGTGATACCTTAATTTACCAAAGTCTGACTTCAATTAACTTTTACCTAGTCCCAGAAAATACATGGACTTTTGAGTCTTTTATGTATTAACCATGTTGGCACTCAAATTTTGGTTGCTCTGATTCCCAAATTATATTATATATCCTGATCCATCTTATTTGTCATTTATGTCAAAAATATAGTTACTATACTGTTAGGTTCATATTTTTTGACATAAAAATAGGTGGCCTCATGCTCAGTAGTTGTTGAAAACAAAAGAGACTTCATGGTTTTTGTTTGTTTATTTGGTTTTAATTTTTCTTTTTCCCTTAAAAAGAAAAAAAAAAAAAACCTGCTCAGTGGATCAAAAGGTAGAAAATTTCTGAGAGGAGTTAGCCCATGGAAGAAATATCCTGAAAATATAATGTATAAAAAGCTTAAATGAACAAACACACACACACACACACACACACACACACACACACACACGGAGACAAGTGGTACTACAGCATGTGACTTTGTTTATATTTGTATTTTATTTTATTTTATTTTATTTTAGCTTTGCTTCACTCAGTACATTCATTTTTCCAAATGAGTGGATCTCATTCATTCTTGGCCCCTCCCAAAGGCGATCATGTGGGAGGGTGTATCACACCTCCTCTAAGCAGGTCTGCATTGACTTGCGTGTTTCTATCACTATTCATTTTCCACATGTTCACATGTGCTCTGACTTCTTAGCTCCTTTCCAGAGTTAGTGAATGAAACTGGAGCAAAGATCAAAAGACCTGCTGTGTCTGCTTCCACTGCGCTCATCTTCCTTTTCACCTCTAGGTTTGCTGTGCTCATTTGAAATAAAAGTCATTTTTGTTGTTGTCTTGGTTTTATTTTGGTTTCGATTTTGGTTTTTCATTTGGTTGTTTTATTTATTTATTTATTTATTTATTTTGTTTTGTTTGTTTTGGTTTTCTGGTTTTGGTCAGTGGCTACAGTGGCTGAATAGTGGCATATTTATTTTCATTTCATCAAATGATTTTAATGTAGTCACAAGTTATAGTTATAACTTATAAAAATGATTCTGTTTTTTCTTTAACTTCTAATGAACAGGAACAATAATCTTTTAAGTAAGAACTTTATGGTATCATTTATCATTATTCTTTAAATATTTATATTATTTATTTTTGCATTACAGGACTACATTCAGAAGCCTCAAACCCTCAACAGAAGTTGCATTAAGAATTCTTAATCAGTTGTCCCTTTCCAACCTACCTCAAGTCCTAAGGATTTTGCTTATTAAATATTACTGATGAATATTTCCTATCCTGAGTCAGTCAGTGTGGAAATGTATTGAAGTAAGTTAAAATAGGAAATTTATGTCAAAATTATGCTGCAGTGTGATTTAAATGCAGTAGTCAGAATTCATCTGTAGAATTATTCTCATCCTATTAATCACATAGACAATCTGATTCTTTCTTATTCTTGTGAAATAAAACACAGCTTTCCAAGCAGTAGTATTATTAAATAAATGTATAAACAATCAGAAGTACTAATGTGTTATGGAGCATACCTTGTAAATATTTTGGAGATATAAAAATTACCAGTGTATTTTTAGTGACAGTAGTCATAAAATCAAGGCATCCACTTATTTAAGTAGATTATTCATAAATATGATGAGAACTTTTGTGTTAAGAGTAGAATTTCCATCACAAACATGAATTAAAATTTGAGAAAATTCTCACCCAAATCCTGGTGACTGGAGCAGATGCCCAGCTGATCTGCTCCCCTGTGGAAACTGAATCAGGAGGCATTCTAGAGAGGCCATGGCCCTGCAGAGCTGCAGGTAGGAGCACCCACCCACCGCCCTAGGCCCCAGAGGCACAACAGGCAGTAGGGAGCCCCCAGAGCACAACTGGCATCCAGATCTCACCCCTGCGGAATACCACTCCCTTTCCACCCCCAGCCCTGATCCCAGTGACTGGAGCAGACACACAGCTGATCTGCTCCCCTGTGGAAACCACATCCAGAGGCATCCCAGAGCGGCCACTGCCCTCAGAGCTGCAGACATCCTTGAGATGCCACTGCCCTCAGAGCCACAGAAACCACGTCCAGAGACATCCTAGAGAGGCCACTGACTTCAGAGCAGGGGAACCATATCCTGAGGCATTCTAGAGGAACAACTAAACTCTGAGCAGCAAACACCTAGCTGTTCTACTTACGTGGAGACACCATATGCTGAGATATCCTAGAGGAGCCATTGTACCCAGAACAGCTGGAGCTCAGAATCACAGAGATATCCAGACCCAAGGAGTTCTGAAACAACCAAGATAACTGGAAAAACAGGCTCCAGTCAGAACCAGTAAGTTCAGGTAGCACTAGAGCTAACCAAATGGCGAAAGGCAAGCATAAAATGTAAACAACATAAAATTGATTTTCAACCAGAAGTAATCAAAAAAGATAAGGAAGGACAATACATACTCATCAAAGGAAAAGTGTACCAAGAAGAACTCTCAATTCTGAACATCTATGCCCCAATGCAAGGGCACCCACAAACATAAAAGAAACTTTACTAAAGCTCAAAGCACATTGCATCTCAGACAATAATAGTGGGGGATTTCAACACCCCACTCTCAGCAATGGACAGATCATGCAAACAAAAACTAAACCGAGACACAATGAAACTAACAGAAGTTATAAACCAAATGGATTTAACTGATATGTATAGAACATTTCATCCTAAAACAAAAGAATATATCTTTTTCTCAGCACCTCATGGTACCTTCTCCAAAATAGACCATATAATTGGTCACAAAACAGGCCTCAACAGATACAAAATGATTGAAATAATCCCGTGTACCCCATTAGATCACCATGGACTAAGGTTGGTCTTTAATAACAACAAAAACAATGGAAAGCCCACATACACATGGAAACTGAATAACGCTCTACTCAATGATGACTGGGTCAAGGAAGAATTAAAGAAAGAAATTAAAGACTTTTTAGAATTTAATAAAAAGGAGGACACATCATACCAAAAACTTGTTTGACTCCATGAAAGCAGTACTAAGAGAAAAACTCATAGCTCTAAGTGCTTACAAAAAAAAAAAAAAAAAAAAAAAAAAAAAAAAAAAAAAAAAAAAAAAAAAATGGAGTGGAGAGAGCATACACTAACAACTTGACAGCACACCTGAAAGCTTTAGAACAAAAAAAGAAGCTAATATTCCCAAGAGGAGTAAATGGCAGAAAATAATCAAACTCAGGGCTGAAATCAACCAAGTAGAAACAGAAAGAACTATACAAAATATCAATGAAACCAAGAGCTGGTTCTTTGAGAAAATCAACAAGTTAGATAAACCCTTAGCCAGACTAATCAAAGGGCACATAGACAGTATTTAAATTAATAAAATCAGAACTGAAAAGGGAGACATAACAACAGCAACAGAGGAAATTTAAAGAATTGTCATATCCTACTACAAACGCCTATACTTAACAAAATTGGAAAATCGGGATGAAATGGACAATTTTCTAGACAGACGCCAGGTACCAAAGTTAAACGAGGAGCAGATATACCATCTAAACATTTGCATAACCACTGAAGAAATAGAAGCAGTCATTAAAAGCCTCCCAACCAAAAAAAAGTACAGGACCGGATGGTTTTAGTGCAGAATTCTGTCAGACCTTCAAGGAAGACCTAATACCAATTCTCTTCAAACTATTCCACAGAATAGAAACAGAAGGAACACTACCCAATTCACTCTATGAAGCTACAATTACGCTTATACCTAAACCTCACAAAGACCCAACAAAGAAAGAGAACTACAGACCAATGATTATCAATAATTATGATTATTGATGCAAAAATACTCAATAAAACTCTCCCAAACCGAATTCAAGAACACATCAAAACAATTATCCATCATGATCAAGTAGGCTTTATTCCAGGAATGCAGGGATGGTTCAATATTCGAAAATACATCAGTGTAATCTACTACATAAATAAACTCAAAGAAAAAAACCACATGATCATCTCACTAGATACTGAGAAAGCATTTGAAAAAATTCAACATCCCTTCATGATAAAAGTCTTGGAAAGATCAGGAATTCAAGGCCCATACCTAAACATAGTAAAAGCAATACACAGCAAGGCAGTAGCCACCATCAAACTAAATGGAGAGAAACTTGAAGCAATCCCATTAAAATCAGGGACTAGACAAGGCTGCCCACTCTCACCCTATCTATTCAATATAATACTGGAAGTCCTAGCCAGAGCAATAAGACAACAAAAGGAAGTCAAAGGGATACAAATAGGAAAAGAAGAAGTCAAAATTTCACTATTTGCAGATGATATGAGAGTACTTAAGTGACCCTAAAACTTCCACCAGAGAACTCCTAAACCTGATAAACAACTTCAGCAAAGTGGCTGGATATAAAATCAACTCAAACAAATCAGTACCCTTCCTCTAGTCAAAGGATAAACAGGCTGAGAAAGAAATTAGAGAAATGACACCCTTGACAATAGTCACAAATAATATAAAATATCTTGGATTGAATTTAACCAAGTAAGAGAAAGATCTGTATGACAAGAACTTCAAGTCTCTGAAGAAAGAAATTAAAGATGATGTCAGAAGATGGAAAGATCTCCCATGCTCCTGGATTGGCAGAATTAACTTAGTAAAAATGGCCATCTTGCCAAAAGCAATCTACAGGTTCAATGCAATCCCCATCAAAATTCCAAATCAATTCTTCATAGAGATAGAAAGGGCAATTTTAAAATTCATTTGGAATAACAAAAAACCCAGAATAGGGAGAACCATTCTCAACAATAAAAGAACTTCTGGGGGAATCACTATCCCTGCCCTCAAACTGTACCACAAAGCAGTAATGAAAAAAAAAAAAAACAAAAAAACAAAAAAACAAAAAAAACAAAAAAACAAAAAAAACAAAAAAACAAAAAAAACAAAAAAACAAAAAAACTGCATGGTTTTGGTACAGAGACAGGCAGGAAGATCAATGGAATAGAATAGAAGTTCCAGAAATGAACCCACACACCTATGGTCACTTGGTCTTTGACAAGGGAGCTAAAACCATCCAGTGGAAAAAAGACAGCATTTTCAACAAATGGTGCTGGATCAACTGGAGGTCAGCATGTCCTCCAGTTTAAGAATGCAATTCAAACCATCCTTCTCCCCTTGTACAAAGCTCAAGTCCAAGTGGATAAAGCACCTTGACATAAAACCAGATATATTGAATCTAATAGAAGAGAAGGTGGCAAAGACCCTCAAATACTTAGGCAGAGGGGAAAAGTTCCTGAACAGAACACCAATGGCTTATGCTCTAAGATCAAGAATTGACAAATGGCACCTCATAAAATTGCAAAGCTTCTGTAAGGCAAAAGACACCTGTCAATAAGACAAAACAGCAACCAACAGATTGGGAAAAGATCATTACCAATCCTAGATCCGATAGAGGGCTAATATCCAATATATACAAAGAACTCAAGAAATTAGACTCCAGACAACCAAATAACCCTATTATAAATGGGGTACAGAGCTAAACAAAGAATTCTCAACTGAGGAAATTCGAATGGCAGAGAAGCACCTTAAGAAGTGCTCAACATCCTTAGTCATCAGGGAAATGCAAATCAAAACAACCCTGAGATACCACCTCACACCAGTCAGAATGGCTAAGATAAAAAATTCAAGTGATTGTAGATGATGGAGAAATAGGATGTGGATGTGGAGAAAGAGGAACACTCCTCCATTGTTGGTGGGATTGCAAGCTGGTACAACCACTCTGGAAACAGTCTGGGGATTCCTCAGAAAATTGGACATAGGACTACCTGAGGACCCAGCTATACCACTCCTGGGCATATACCCAGAAGATGCTTCAACATATAACAAGAACATATGCTCCACTATGATCATAGTGGCCTTATTTATAATAGCCAGAAGCTGGAAAGAACCCAGATGTCCTTCAACAGAGGAATGGATACAAAAATTGTGGTACATTTACACTATGGAGTACTACTTAGTTATTAAAACCATGAGTTCATGAAATTCTTAGACAAATAGATGGAACTTGAAAATATCATCCTGAGTGAGGTAACCCAATCACAAAAGATCACACATGGTATTTACTCACTGATAAACAGATGTTAGCCCAAAAGCTTGAAATAGCCAAGATTCAACTAACTAACCACATGAAGCCCATGAAGAAGGAATACCAAGTGTGGATGACTCAGTCCTTCTTGGAATCAGTGACAGAATGCTCAAGAGAGAAAATACGTTGACATCACCATCACCATCCTGAGTCCACTCTACCTTGATATCCGTCCCATGTGCAGTCACCAATGATAGATGCAGGTTTAGATCTCAGGAAGTGCATGCTGACAGGAGCCTGTTGCAGCTGTCTCCTTGAAGGTCTGCTGGAGTCTGACATATCCAGAGGCAGATGCTAGCAGCAACCCATTGGTCTGATCAAGGGTTCCCAGTGAAGAAGTTAAAGGACTGAAGGAGTTGAAAGGGTTGGTGGCCCCAAGAGGAGAGCAACAGTTCCAGCCAACCAGAGCTCTTCAGGGTCTAAATCACCAGCCTGGGAGCACAAAGGGAGGCACATGTGACTTCAGCTGTATACTTAGTGGAGGATGGCCTTGTCAGGCATGGGTGGGAAAGGAGATCCCTGGTCCCATAAAGGGTGAACACAGAGCAGGGAGGAATTCGAGGATGAGGAGGAGGGAGGGGGGGTAGGTGGGGCACACCCTTGTGGAGGCATGAGGGGGAACGTGATAGGGGGTTTCTGGATGGTGGAGGGAATGGGGTGAGGAGATAAAATCTGAAATGTAATTTAAAGAAATTATATATATATATATATATGAGAAAATTGTGGTACCAATGAGGTAAGATTATTTTTTCTGAAGCAATAATTTTTGGTATATACATTTCTTCTCTTAAAACTCTATCAAGAGCTTATTATTCTACTAACCTGTCCTGTAATCTCCATAGAACTTCATCATTGATTTTTTAATATAAATAAATTCAAAGCATTCCAGTTCTTTACTCAAGTCTTAGATTGTATTATTCACACAGATTGCTGAAGGATGTCAAAGTAAGTTTTATGAATATTAAAGTTATATATATATTTTAAATTTACAAATCAGGGGTTGATGAGAGTTTTAAAATGATAGTCCTAACTCTCTTCGGTCATATTATCTCTCCAGACTATGGATCGGTTTAATGCTTATCATTTTTCATGTTTTGTACAGAACTGCTTCCTAGCAATGGATGACTATTATTTTCACATATACTATTTTTTTCAAAATCAGTCAAGAATTATGTACTTTTGTGCAAAGGGATGTATATAACCCACAGAGATATTGGGAGAAGTTTATAATGGGGGTAGTTTGCTAAAAAAAATTTCAAGTGAGATCAAATACAAAAAAATTAACAGGGTTAATTTAGTGACTTCTAATGAAATCTCCTACTAAAAGTGTACCACATCCAGAAGCTTTCACTGTTTCATTTTTCTTTCTTTAACTCATTATAAGGCTTTGTATTTTAACATGAAGAAAATTAAGAGATAATGAGAGTCTTGGACTTAATTTAATTATATAATAATATAACCTGCCAACAGCTATTTTGTTTATCTTGTTTCCAGAATTTACAGTAAACCTTACATATTAATGAGTTAATTCAGTTCTTTCACTAGTCTTAGGGAGTAGATTGTGCTAATTATTTATTTGTGTTTTCTCAGCTTCAAATACATCCTTTTTGCAAACTTTGATGCTGGTCCTGGAAGTTTACTACCTATTACACATACTCTAGCCTATTAACTCTCTGGTGGGGTATGCCAACTGGAGATCTTCATGGTTCTAGAAATTTTTTTGTTGGAGTTTTCTAAATTGAGATTTCATGGTATTAGAAGTTATTAATCTCTAACTTGATTTAGTATGTGCTTATTCAAATTTTTATAACATTTGAGTGGCCAACTTTCTGTATTAAATTTTGAAATACCTGTGCTGGTTTCTACTTATGTTAAACTGACTACAGCACTATTTTTAAATGCCTAGAGGAATCTCCATTTCTCCCCAAATTTTATGGTTGAACAAAAACCAAAATTCTTTATGAAATTAAAAATCAGTTCACCTCTATCAAAATAAGCTGTTTCATTTATGATTGGCTGAAGAAACAAGTGACTATCCATGGTTTCTATTAGTTTACCAAAGCACATGATGACCTCCAGGCATTCTCTGTACTACATGTACCTCTAACACATTTCAGAATTCACACTAGCACCCTACCTCTTCTCATCTCCTCTTCTACCTTTAAATCCTCCAGCTCATAGACACTCCTTCCTGCAGAAATGCATCGGCCTTATAGCACTGCTGTTTTAGATATGCTCACTTGTTTTTTCTCCACTCTGTTTTATCTCTCTATATATTTCTTGCTCTCTTCCTACCATCTCTGATTTCCCATTTTCCTCTTCTTTCTCTCCTTCTGTTCTCTGTCTGTCTCTGTCTGTCTCTGTCTCTGTCTATCTGTCTGTCTCTCCTGCTTATGTCATGACCAAGTTTAGTCTCCTGGACAAGCTTTCTCTGCTCTAGTTCTTCCAGATGCTTCTTTTTGCCAAATATTATTTGGGAAGGCACACAAGTAACCCTTTATAAGAAGGATAATTTTTTACAAAAGGTGGCCAAGAATTCTTACGGCTCATAGGTATGGGATTCTAGTAGCAATTAGCTAAGGGATTAGCTAAGGGATACCAATAAGAGGGAGGGGTAATATTTTTAAGTTTAATGGAATTTGAAAGAGCTCATCATCTCTATCAATTGTTTCATTAAAAAAGCAATGTTGAAATGATACAATCATACTTTAGCCTCAAAAAAATTAAACACAAAAGTAAAAATAAAGTATCTAGTTTTCTATAAAATAAAAATAAAAATAAAATAAAAACAATACTGGAAAATGCCATCATAACATTGCTTTTTTTCTTGTCTCATAACTCATCTGGACGTATCAGCCAACATTCATACTCTGTAGAATTCATTTTATAAATCTACTCTTTTACAATTATTTGCTAGTTGCAGATATAAAGAGTTGAGCACAAATCATCAGAAGTTTTCTATGTAAAACAATTGATATATTGAACTTATAATATAAGTATTTGTTTTAAAGAGCTATATTGGGAGTAGCTATATGCATAGTGCATAACTACAACTAGCCCTCCAACATCCATGGTCACATTTAGGAGTCATTGGATTTCTCATCGTGGAAAGGACATTCTATCAAAGAATTACTGTATAGATTTCTACCTGATGGAGCTAGCATGATTGTGGCCCTGGCTTGCAATCTTTGCTCAACTCAGTCCCAAGAGGGACCTGTGCCATGCTGCTTTCAATTATGCATGCTTCTGGAAATACCTACCTAGTTCTGCCAGGATATATGTTAGTACAATAGCCCTTGTGTTTTAATAGTTACTTATGGTGACTGACATGGCCCCAGGCTGGATAAATACTTTCCATTTCCAGGTCATTTTCTTATATGGTCAAATGCATAGCATATATATTTCAGAGATAACTACCCTCTCTAAGACAAGCTTAATTCTTTTTTTAAAAATCTGTTTTGTCATTCTTGTCTTCAATGAAGTGTTGTTGAAATTCTAAAGAGTTTTAGAATACCACTAGCAGAACACTTACATTGCTTTTGACTTTACACATAATTACAACTTGACATAAATCTTTCCACATTTGTTTCTAAGTAACATGGTCAGGTGCCTTTGAATGTTTTCCTCTCTTGTCTAATCTTCTTTACATTACTTTAGCTCTTTATGAACTCTATTTACATGCCTGTCATTCTTACTACAATTTGATAGAGCCTTTCCTACAACGTAAACCTTTGCTGAACTCATGAATTCAAGAAAGCCACTAAAGTTGACCAGGCCAAATATGACTATGTTTACAGGAGACTTGAGGAAGAGGTCCCTTATAAATTAATCTCTTCCTTAGCTATCTTATGACTATAGTCCTATCTGTATTGGTTAAATAGCCATCAAACACTGATTATTGCAGGCACAATTTCCCAAATAATGTTTGTGTGTCTATAGTTGCAGTAAAAACAGAACTAATCTAGTGATATGCAAGATTCTGTCTCAGCTCATATAACTTATTATATCAGAGAGAGGTTTTCATGAAATGCTTCAGGCTATGTATTTCTATGTTTTAAGGTCTGCCTGTCTAATTACCCATCACAGTAAGCACACAGCCACCAATAAAATGATGTACCTTCTTATATACCATAAAGCAAGACAGACACTTCTAGATCTCCTTCAGAAGTACATCCTTCAGAGCTAGAACCATCCTTGATTGGCTATTATGGAAAGTGTTAAGACAGCCATTGGGATTTTGTTATTTTAGGTTCATTCCTCACCATCATGTACTCACTCAGAAAGAAAGTTATCTGTTCTTTACCTTGGTGGATAGATGGATGGACAAATGATTGGCTTGATGGACAAATTGTTCGTAGAATGGACAAATGGTTAGTTGGATGGCTATAGAAGAAAGTGTTTGCCTAAGTTGTTTCACTTAATCAGATAATCAGATAAGAAGATGAGACTCTTAGATAAACAACATGGAATCATCTCAAAGAAAATTCAAATTAACTACAAAAATCACTTCTAAAAGAATAATATTATGAAAACTGTAAACATTCCAGGTTTGTGTATACCTTGTAGATTTTTTTTTTTATCTTTTTTGCTCTAAAAATAGTTCTATGACAGTAATGACTAATCTACTTTTCACTTTAGGTTTCACAGGTTCAGACAATGCCTTTATATGTAAATTGTTTCATGTTCATGAGATTTTCTCTTTTATTACAAATGAGACTATAAACACAGTGATATTTAAGACACTCAATAAAGTCAGGTTCATAGAAAATAACTAAATGGGTTCAAAACTGTGGGTGAAAATATTTGCAAGAGTCCAACCAAATGTAGGGACCCAGCTTTTAAACAGAGTTTACAGTTTTAAATTAATACGCTGTCTGTCATTTTTAATTGTGGAACTTTGTTCTAACTTCATTTAGTTGGATCTCATTGGGAAGGCATGGCTCCCACAGATATGTTTCATACACTTTGTCAAAGTTATATGTTAGACTTATTGTTTGTGGTATGAAGTAAACAAAACAGTAAGTAATAAAATATAAGTAAGATTAAAAACAAAACTGTAAAACAATGTATTTTAGAGAACTCATAGAGTATAACATTTTTTTTCATTAAATGATAAATCAAAGATCAAAATATAGTCAATTAATTTAACTTTAGGGCTATTCACATAAAACCCTATGATGCCATAGAAATTCAAGTACAGCATAATAAAATGGAAGGTGAGTTTACATCATTTACAAAGATAATTTTAATATATCTAGGAAGAAGACATCTCAGAAGATAAATTATGACGTTAGCTAATCATATAATTTACATAATAACCAAGGTAATGCAGTTGAGATGCCAATTACCATTACAACTAATGTCTCCAGGGAGATTCCTAATGATTGTACACACCCCACTTGCTATTTATGAGAATAAAGCTTTGAAATATTCATATATTAATATTGGTATTTTATATCTTTAGGGAAGAAAAAATTTACTGCAATTTAGAAAAAAATTTTGTGAGAGGTAACTTTAAAATTAATTGTCCTAACAAAACCATAGTTCAAAGAGTAAGTATAGTAACAAGGATATTGCAAAGATAAGCTACCTTCTGAAAAACTGGGACAAGAACATACTATTCTGTTATCCTGAAGCTAATGGAAAACATACTGGCTCTGATACCACACAGGAGTTTGGAGGGTAACTAACACATTTAAGCAGAGCTGTGTCAATATAGAAATAAATTTGGCCACTTTTAACAATAAGGACATTTTGTTTGTTTGTTTATTTATCACACAGTTCACTGTTGTCTATCATCAATCAAATTTCTGTCTCTTTCATTATCTACAAAATGAAGAAAATATGATAAAATCTCAACTGGGTCCATGTCCATTTTAAGTAGAAAGTGGACATATGCTTTTGGGATTAATTTGTAAGCTTTTCTATTTCAAAAATTATAGAAAAGAAGAAGTCTCAAACTTGCATTTCATACTTATTCTTTGTGTTATAGTGTCAAAGACCAGCCTTATCTTGGAGAGGGCTTAAGAGGAAGAGGTGTGTGTGAGTCATGAAAACAAATAACTTGAAGTCAAACCATGGGTCTTAGCTGGCAGCCTATGTCCTGCTGGAGACATTTTACAGCCTTGTTTCTATCTGTTCTGGTTTCTTTCTTTCTTTCTTTCTTTCTTTCTTTCTTTCTTTCTTTCTTTCTTTCTTTCTCTCTCTCTCTCTCTCTCTCTCTCTCTCTCTCTTTCTTTCTTTCTTTCTTTCTTTTTTAATTGGCTATTATATTTACATTTCAGATTTTATTCCCTTACCCCAGTTCTCCCCACCACCTAGAAACCTCCTATCCCATCCCCTCTCCTCATGATTCTATGAGGCTGTGCCTCTACCTACCCTCCTACTCCCACCTCCCCACCCTCACAATCTCCCCACTCAGTGTTAGTCCTTTGTCCTTCATAGGACCAAGAATCTCCTCTCCCACCAATACCCAACAAGGTCATCCTCCCCTACATATATAGCTGGAGTCAAGGGTCCCTCTCTATGTGCTCCCAGGCTGGTGGTTTAGACCCTGGGGTGCTCTGGTTGGTTGGTATTGTTGCTCTTTTCATGGGGTCACAAGCTCTTTCTGCTCCTTCAGTCTTCTCTCTCACCTCTCTATTGGGAAACCCTTGAGCAGATCAGTGATTAGCTGTGAGCATAGTCCTTTGAATGTGTCAGTCTCTGGCAGACCTCTAAAGAGACAGCTATATCAGGTTCTTGTCAGCATGCACTTCCAGCTATCCACATCAGTGTCTAGCTTAGGTGACTGTACATGGGATGGATACCCAGATAGGATGGTCTCCAGATGGCCCCTCCTTCAGTTTCTGTCCCACGTTTTGTTTCCATATTTACTCCCTTGAGTATTTTTGTTACTCCTTCTAAGTAGGACTGAGGCATCCCCACTTGGTCTTTCTTCTTCATGAGCTTCATGTGGTCTGTGAGTTGAGTCTTCACTATTCCAAGATTTTGGGCTAATATCCACTTATCAGTGAGTAAATACCATGTGTGTTCTTTTGTAATTGAGTTAACTCACTCAGGATGATAATTTCTAGTTCCATTCATTTACCTAAGAATTTCTCAAATTCATTATTTTTAATAGCTGAGTAATATTCCATTGTGTAAATGTACAGTTTCTTTCTTTCTGATCTGCTTTCCCTTACTGTTTTCTGTTCAGAACAGTTCTTCAAGTAGTTCTCTTTGGATGTTCTAATAAATTCTCTGGATAGTGCATCTCTTGTAGATCATAAGCCCAGTCTTTTATTTTATAAGTCATTTACATCAGGTTCCCGTTTGATTATCCTATGAATCAGTATCTGGTGATCTGAGACCCTTACTTCTCCAGAGACAGCAAGCACACATTTTATCTTAACATTGCAAAAAAGTCAGAGATCTGCCTGCCTCTGTTAATCACAGACAATAAACTAGCTAAGTGGGACCCCATCCTGAAATTACCATCACTACCACACCTGGGGCTAAAGTTGCTCTGGATGAGGCTGACCCTCACTCCACCTGTCCCTGTCCCTGGTGCAGGAACCATGTCATTCTATCTCCCAGAAGACTGTATTGGACTGCACTATACCTTGTCTTTGATGCCATTGATTCTAGGAATAAATTTCATTTTCACAATTTACTATAGTCAGTATATAAATATTTTTGCATTAATTTGTTTAATTTTTGTTACTTTTCTAAATTTATTTTCTTGTACCATTTATTCGAAATCTTTAAACTACAATGTGTCCTTCCAGTATGATGTGCTGGGATAAAGATGACATGGAAATTTGGGAGTGGCTAACCAATGACTCGCCCAGCTTGAGATCCATGCCACAGAAGGAGCTTACCCCTGACACTGCTTAGGGCCCAAGATTGTTCTTTATAGTCTCAAACATTTGGAACTTATTTTGCACCCACTTTGTAGACTGAACACATTAGAAGAAAACACTTGATAAATGTGATCCAGGTAAATAAATGAGTGTTGAAAGACCCCCACTAATAATATTCAAAGCTGGATACCAATCAGAAACTCTTCACTATTATGAGAGATAGCATGTTTGTCGGGATAACATTTTCTTCACATTGTGTGAAGGATTATCTCTGTATTTTTAGCTGTTACTTTTGTACTGGCAAAGTTGAATACTGGTCAGACTCTGGTGTTGTCATTTTATGTACCACCACCAGATTTCTCTATTTTGAAAATGTTTGTCCTCACCTGACTAAAGACAATGTAGTATGCATCAGATATTGTCTCCCTATTGATTGGTTGTAATAAAGATTTGACAGCCAATAGGTGAAGCAGGAAGTGGGGAACATCTGTGCAGACAGAGTGACACAGGGAAAGAAAACAGAAATGGAAGATTTTAGATTGGACATGAGGGAACACCAGTGTAGAGCTAATCATGTGGTGGATCATAGGTAGAATAGTCAAGTTAAGTTTGAACACCAGCTAAACACTGTCCCATCAAAAGACCTCAGTTTAAACCTTATCAGTAGCCCCCATGTCATAATTTACACCACTGACAAGTCCAAGAAAAATCTCACTATACATGCTATTCAGACAGCCAGGCAGCTACAGGAACAAACTATGTAAAGGTAAGTACCAGAGTTTCTTTATATATAAATAAAATATATAATAAAAAGGCAAACAGGTGAGCCAAATGGATGATTCTACTTCAATGTTTAAGAATTTAAAATATTGTATATTTTATGCCTTAAAAATACTTGTGTATTTAGTAGAACTATAAAGGAACCAATTTGTGCTCGAATAAAGCTCACAACAATCAAGAGAGGAAAACAAATTCCTTGTTAAAGGTGTATAAGCATCTTAGAGTTCCACTGGCTCCAAATACCTGAGAAATGCTACAGCTGCATATGATTCCTTTCATTATATTCTAATTTCAATTTCTCTAAGCACTAGGGAAGCTAAGGATCTATTTCCTGTAGTTATTGGGAAATTAGAAGCCAGCTCTTTGTCTGTTGTACATTATGTCATGCTATCTCCTTTTTGCATTTTTTGTATATAAACTAGAACAAATGGAACAGAAGGAGATTCTATATGACTCCTGGACTCCTAGACTGTACCCCCAAGCTCCTCATTTATTCAGGCTGCTTCCTACCTGGGACAGTTCAACTGCTTGATATATGCCCACACCTACAGGAGGTTGTATGTAACCAGGGTCACAGCCTGCTTGCCTCCCAGGAGGTTGTAGATAACCAGGGTCACAGTTTGCTTGCCTCCCAGAAGTTCAGCAGTAAACAGGGACACAAGAGGCCTACTCGCAAGAGGCTTATCATATTTAGAGACAGGACTCTTTGCCTCCAAGGTGGTCAGATCCAGTCAGAGACATCGAGGCCAGCTAACACCAGAGATAATCAGACAGCCAGAAGCAAGCCCAAGATCATAAGCAACAGAACCCATTATGACTTGGCACCACTGGAATTCAGTTCTCTCACTACAGCAAGCCATGAATACCTCAACACCCCTAAAAAGCAAGATAATTTCCTCAAACACCATCTCATATAGATGATAGCGGCCTTTAAGAATAACATAACAAATTCCCTTAAAGAAATACAGGAAAACACAGGTAAACAGGTAGAAGCCCTTAAAGAGAATACAAATAAATCCCATAAAGAAATACAGGAAAATACAACCAAGCATGTGAAGAAATTGAACAAAATCATTCAAGAATTAAAAGTGGAAATAGAAGCAATAAAGAAACCACAAAGGGATGCAACCCTGGATATGAACAACTTAGGAAAGAGATCAGGAGGTACAGTTAGATGCAAGCATCACCAACAGAATACAAGAAATAGAAGAGAGAATCTTAGATGTAGAAGATACCCTAGGTAATAATGTCAAATCATTAAAAAAAAAAAAAAAAAAAAAAAAAAGAAGCATAAAAATCTCCTAACCCAAAATATCCAGGAAAATCAAGACACAATGAAAAAAATCAATCTAAAAACAATAGAAACAGAAAAGAAAGAAGAATCCGTGCTTAAAATGTTAAGAAAATATCTTCAAGAAAATTAGAGAAGAAAACTTTCCTAACTTAATGAAAGAGATGACCATAAATGTACAGGAAGCCTATAAAACACCAAATAGATTGGAGCAGTAAAGAAAATCCTTTATTCACATAGTAATCAAAACACTAAATGCCCAGAATGCTGAACGAATACTTACCATTTTTTGATTTTATTTGCTCACATTTACATTTAAAATGAGTTATACAAGTAACAGAGCATTAAATTCACTTATTGTGAATGATTGATTCAATGAGCCTTTGGTGAATTAACTGGACTGTATAAATCTCGGACTTATCTAGTTTTAAAATACTATGGTATTTCCAATAATTCTTTGGGATTAATTTAAGTTAATATTTATTCTCATCATAATTAGAGGAAACTAATAATATCATGTATTTAAATGTCTTTTAGATTATTTATTCCTATATAATCATATACTGTATAGTAACTGAACTGTGGATTCTAAGAGCAGCACAAGCAGGTAAATATCATCCTCATGAAGTAGGGAGTAATGAAAATCACTTTTGAAAATGTATCTCATGTCTATAAATTGAGGGACATTTCATTTACATCATTTCTAAGTTATGAAAAATATTTATAAAACAACTGATTTAATATATACTATCAACATTTCTTCTAAGTTTCTTTGGAAGATACCAAGTACAAAATTATTAATACACTTGAGCATGGTGACATATGCCTTTAATCTCAACACTGGGGAGACAAATACAAGTAGATCTCTGAATTGAAGGCCATCCTGGTGTAGGTAGTGAGTTCCAGGCCAGACAGTATTACATAATGAAGCTCTGAATTAAACATAAAAATAAATAAAAGAAAAAACAATTTATTACATTTATGAACACATTTGAGATCACACACACACGCATATATATATATAATTTTATTTGTTTACATTTCAAATGTTATTCCCATTCCCAGTCTTCCTACTATGAACTCCCCACCACATCCTTCTCCCCTCTGCCTCTAAGAAGGTGCTTCCTAAGCCACTCACTCACTACTGCCTCACCCCTCTAGCATCCCCCTTCTCTGGGGCATCAAGCCTTCACAGGACCAAATGCCTCCCAGCCCACTGATGTCAGATGAGATAGTCTTCTGCTACATATGTAACAGGAGCCATGGGCCCACCCATGTATACTCTTTAGTTGATAGTTCAGTCCCTGGGAACTCTTAGGAATCCAGTTAATTAATACTGTTGTTCTTCCTATGGGGTTGCAATTTACTTCAGTTCTTTCAACACTTCCCCTAACTCTTCTATTGGAGTCCCCAGGCTCAGTACAATGATAGGCTGTAAGTATCTGCATCTGTATTAGTCAGGTGCTAGCAGAAACGCTCAGAAGACAGCCATACCAGGCTCCTGTCTGCAAGCACATCTTGGCAACAGCAATAGTATTGGGGTGTGTCTGGTATGATAACATCTTATTTTTTGTTAATGTATAGGTAGCATTATTTCAACTCTGTTTTTAAAGATTATATTTACTTAACATATAATCTTCAATTACAATATCTCTTTCATATTTTTTTAGTATCCTCTATTTTAACTTTCATTAACCAAAACAAAGCGGTCAGAGTATTTCATTTGTCATTTAATTTTTATTTTTCTTTCTGCCTGCTTATTGAATATTATCTTGCTGTCTACATAATATATAACTGTCTCTCATATGTGTATATATATACATATATATATGTATGACAAATCGTTTGTGAAAATATGTCTCATGTTTATAAGTTGAGGGACATTTCATTTACATCATGTCTAAGTTTTGAAAAATATTTATAAAACAATTGATTTATTGTTTTATAAATATTTATAAATATTTTAATATATACTCATTCATATATATGTTTATATATATATGAATATATATGTTTATATATGAATGAGTATATATAAATTGCAATAATGAATTCTGTGACACCTTTCTGACTTGCCAATTGTTGCTTCAACTGTATCTTTGTTTCTTCTAAACTGCTTCATTATATCTGAATCTAATTATTATCATCATTTATAATATTTTTTTAATTTATTTTTTTCATTTTTTATTGGATATTTTATTTACACTTCAGATGCCCATTTATAATATTTTGACACAGTTTTATAGTTTCTGTTTCCTCCCACTATCATTGATCTAGTATTTAATTCTGTATACAGAAGATTCATAAACTCTTCACTTATAGATAGTATTGGAGGCCCTTTGATGATTGTTCTTTGTTTTCTGTTTTGTGGGCTATCATTATTTTTTCCTACTTTAGCTTCTTTTACCAAATTTTAAAACCAATTTTGAATACTTTCATTATAAGCAACAATTTGTTCTTATAATTAGTTATATAAAATTGAAACAGTATGAATATATACTACTTTAATGGTTATTATTTATTGCAGACTTAAAACAACAAGAGTATCTTATATCATCAATGATATTTATACAAAGGATCTTGATTAGGTTATGCAAAATTGGGAGACTTACTATTCATATGTTTGTTTTCTTTCCCTAGTGATATGAATATAAAGAAGTTCAAGGGAATGTCTTTCACTGTTTTAACTGCTGGAGACTTCTTATATCCTGTTTGGAGGTTCATATACCCTGTTACTGCAGGTAATCCCTCTCCTATTGCTGCTGCTCCTGCTGCCACCATTCTTCAAAAATTTTTCTGTCTTTCAACATGAACTGAAGAACAAAAGCCACCCCAATAATCTTAAGTTCTAGATTTGAAATCCAAAGTCATCTGTACTGAGGAGCAACTACTTTTTAATGCATTTTGTTACCTAGAGTGTATCATATAAAGCCAGTGTACTAAATCCTCTTTGGATCTATATTCCTTGTATATCTTCTCATTGTCAGACATTAACTAATTAGTATTTTACCTAATTAGTATATTACCTAATTACTATGTCCACTAATACACTCTGAGACTTATTATTGTTGCTAATTTCAACAAGCTCATCAGTGTTCAATAATCTAGTGGCTTCAGTTGAATTTCACGAGGTGAGAAGATTTCAATCTGAGCATCCATCTCTTTTTGCTGGTATCTCTTTACTACATTCTAGAATGGCATTAAACTTTGACAGTCTAAACCAATTAGTGACAATGTTGGTAAGGAAGTAGATTTCTGCCTCAGTTTCTTGATATGGTATTATTCATTACATACAGTAAACTGTTACTACAATAATGTTTTAAAATAACTATGTCACCCAAATCATGATTTATTCCTCAAATTATTCAGATTTTCACTTACAGGTTAACAAATGTTATGTAGATTTTCAAATAGCTTCTTAATTTAATATGTTCAAATTGTATTCTTTATCTGCCACCGCTATCTACTTACAGGTGAGTTTATTTTCTGTAATACCTCATTTGTCAGTAGGTCACCAAATCCTCTACTGGTTATTTTATTGTGAAGAAATGCAAGAAAAAGATGATAATAAAAATCAAAAAGAATTCCTGAGAGAAAAATCTATAAGAATAGAATCTAAGGCTATTAAAATCTAATCCAGTGCCAGACATGGAAGTGCATGTCTGTGTTTTAGCACTCAGGAAGTTGAGACAGGGAAATCACCAGTTTAAGGTAACCTTGTAGAGGAGCCTTGTAACACCAACAGTAGAAAATAGAAACAAAATTAAATCTACATGCAAACACAGGTCAGAGACAGAATCAAAAACACCCAAAGTGAGCTAGGTTAGAACCATGTACCTCAAGTGATATCATCTGTTTCTTGAATGTTTCTAAGAGACCTGCCACAAGGCTGTGCTGCTGCACAGAAGCTGTGAGTCCTTTAAGAAATGGGATATAGAGGAAGTTGGGGTCATTAAGAGGATGCCTATTAAGGAGATATTGGGACTCAACCACTATCTGCTTTTTCTGGTAAGCATTTTTATTCTGCCACATAATCCTTTGCCCAGTCACAATCCGAAAGACAATGAAACCAACTGCCCATAGGTTGGAATCTCTAAAGTCATTAGATGAAATAAACCTTTTCCAAGTTTAAGTTTGTAATTTTAAGTTTTTTTTTCTCACAGTAGCAGGGAACTCATTAAGACATCAAATAATGTATATTTCCCTTGGCAATTCTATGCCTCTTAATAGTTATACTACTTAACCCATAACTGCCATCCCAACTTAGTTTGGTAGCTGTGAACGTATTGACTAGAATATGAGACACTGCTCAGCAATTCATATGTATTTATTGAAGAAATTTTCACACAAGAAAATTAAGGAAGTTGAATTGTTTTCCAAAGTTTACAAAATATATACCTAAAATTTAGCAACACTGTATGGAAGATAATATCTAAACAAGAGAAGAAGCAGATAATATCTTATAAAAGTGTTTAAATCTGAGGGAAACAAGAAGACATTGGTCACAGCAGTCTTTCTAGGTGTTTTTACCATTGACAATCTTGTCCTTGGCAACCACATCCAGTTGCCTGACTCTACCAAGAATGCAAGTGCTATTTCTTATCAGCCCCACCTGTAAATAGCTGTCACAGATCCTCAATGCCCTGCATATGAACAGAAAATGCAAGAAGAAAAGACCTATGCAAGTAATCATAAAAATCCTATAAAAACCCATCAGCTTAATTTCTAAAATAAAATGAGAGCCTGCAAGAACCAGGAAATGATTATTTGAAACATTACCAATTATCAGCAACAATTTGTCTTTCTTCTGTATCTCCTACTTTTTAGATCATTGACTGATTTTGCACACAAAAATCTTCTTTTTGAGATTATAATATAGTTAAAATATCTCTTTTCCCTTTCTTCACCCTGAATTATACCACATACTCCTGCTTGCTCTCTTTCAAAATCATGGCTTTTATTTTTTCTCTTTTCATGAGAACATCAAACTAGTTTTAAAGACTAATTTATTATGTTTATAGTCCTCATAATTAACTAGATCTATAAGCTTCAACATACAATGCTGTTTTTCAGGAAATATAATCTTTACCATCCTAAAAATTTATCATCTTTAATGTTAATAAAACTATGTAATAATTAGATGATATTAAACGGGGTTTCCAGTTCTTAAACTCCATAGCCTACTATAAAATAAATGAAATTACTGTTCATTTTGAATGTCTTCCTTGGCATTGTTCATGCAGTTATCACTTATGGTTATATATACTCTTTACCAACCCTGATATAGCCTATCCAGAATCATATGTCATAGCTAATAGATAACTTAGTTTCACTTAAAAATAAAGCACTAGGGATGTGAAAAATTAAAACCAAGAACCATTATTTATATTTTATAAAATCTATTTATGAATCACTTATAGTTAGCAAGTGCTGAATATGATTTGGGTGCTTTTCCCTAAAATATCATTATTTCAAATGTAGTTACAACGACAATGATGTATCTATAAAAATAAATCAGAACTAATGAATCTAAGATATCATACAGAAAATTCTTCTTGGAGTGCTACTAGAATCTGTTTATATGCTGCTCATTCTCTCCCAATATGAAAAGTCAAATGAGATACTGTCAGACTGAGAAAAGAGTTTGGGATCCTTGGGATAATATATACAAAGCACAATCGAAATTAGCAGTTTCGCCGGTTAGTGGTGGCTCACGCCTTTAATCCCAGCACTTGGGAGGCAGAGGCAGGCGGATTTTTGAGTTCGGGGCCAGCCTGGTCTACAGAGTAAGTTCCAGGACAGCTAGCCAGGGCTACACAGAGAAACCCTGTCTCGAAAAACCAAAAACAAAACAAAAAAAAAAAAAAAAGAAATCAGCAGTTTCTATCCTAATGTCAGTGTCAGAACTCTCCTGTGATCTGATCTTAGACTAACCGGTGAAGTGATCCAGGTATCAATGATAATGAAGATCTAATTTTTTTCAGTGTGATTAAATGTGATGAAAAAAAAAAAAACCCTGGAAAAAGATTGTGCAATTTCTGTAATGTCACACTGTTAGGCAGGGCAGACAGTTCAAAAACCAGTGATGTAGCAGAAGGGTTCTATATGTGGTCTTCTGAAAATTATAAGTAAAACTCTGACAACATATTTCCATTAGGTCAAAGGTCACACCTAGACCTGATAGGCATGGAAGCTGAACATTGAACTTATAGAACAAAAGGTACAATGGAAATAGAATCTCATGTGGCTTAACCTGGGACAAAGAACTATACTATTGTTACTATGAGAGGAAGAAATACTCTATTGTATGCAAGTGGTACCAAATTGGTTATTCAATATCAAGTGATCAGTCCTGAAATGATATGCATAGAGGTAGCATTATCCAGATTGAACAAGTTGTGTTTATATTATTGTTTCATGTATTTGTAAAACACACACACACATAAATATCATATTATATATAATTACTATATATACATATATATGCATATATGCAAAATATAAGCAATGGAAGCCATATTTGAAGTATATTAAGGGAAATATATAGAAAGGGTTGGAAGAGAAACAGGAAGTGTAAAAAATAACATAATTATATTTGCATTTCTAAGAAATTGAAGAAAATGTATGATTTGTCCTAAAAAGAAAATGTGGCATGCAATGCAAGGAATTGTCATAAAAAATAATTTGTGAAACTGTATGCATTTTGTAAAGAGTGCATACTGCAAATGCTTACTTGAATGCTTCTAGAATAATCTGTTTATATACTGTTCATTTTTTCCCAATATGAAAAGTCAAATGAGCTACTGATTTTCACAACCCTATGAATTCTGTAAAGGGCAATGGAATGTCTAAGTAGATATATATACCGTTTATTACTGTCCCTGTTGAAGAACAGGAATGGCATAATCACCACATTCAGAGATTTAGCATGTTTTTAATGAGTGTGCTGAACCTGGAGAATGTCATGAGTAGAGACTTTGGCTACTATTTTTATAAAGTCTGTATTGAAAACACATCAAGTAGATGACACAATAGCTATTTAAAGTGACTATGAATTTTGGTAAAGAGAAAAGTCAAACAAAAAATTTGTAAAATTACAGTTGCTTACAGATGCTTTTGAGGTGACCATAGGTATATGAGTGCCCTGAGTTAGCGACTTGGCTTATAGTCATTTTCCAACACATATATGTAACTTACACTTACTTCTGACTGTGTAAGGGGTACTTGTGTACCTTCGTAATGCTGTGACCCTGTAATACATTTCCTCACGTTGTAGTGACCCCCCAAACCATAAAATTATTTTTGTTGCTACTGCATAACTATAAATTTACTGCTGTTATGAATTGGAATGTATATACCTGATATGCAGAATATCTGATATGTGATCACTGTGAAAGTATCATTAAATCACTAAGGGATCATGACCCACAGGTTCAGAACCACTGAGAAATCATTTTTTATGTATATGAAGAGTGACACAGGAATTAAAGTCAGAAACATGATTGATCACTCATATCTGCCAACTCCATAAAACCGAGGCATATATTCAGATAGATGTGTAAGGTACTGTCATGTATATGTCTATGTAAGTTAACTTGTGTATAAATAAATTAGTAACACACACATATACATATAAAGTAAAATCAGATATATTTCAGTACTTCTCAATTGCTACTACTGTTCACCAAAACTGTGAATTTATAATAGCTTGTTGTAAACCTCGGGAGAAATCAGGGGCTTGTAGCACAGCTTATCCAGCACAATCTTGACTGACACAGAAACATGGGCTCTATTTGGTCTGAACTTTAAATTTGAGGAAATATGTTTAAAAATGAGTAAGTACAAGACCAATTTTCAATTAGAAAAATTGCTGGGCTCTAAGATATTTGGAAAATTTCTTATCTACCATTAGTATATTAGGTCTGTCTTTCTTAACTTCATCAGTTTCAACAACCACCATATAATTATCATGTGCAATTTAACTGCAACATTAATGAAACTGACTAGTCTATAACATGCAGGGGTAGTTTTATCACCCATTAAAATACCCGAATTAAGATATTTTTATCCCAACCACTAAAGAGCTAATCCAGTAACTGTTTCATAAGGAAAAAAAAAAAAAAACTTGAAATATTTGGTCCAATTCAGTTCTTTTTAAGAACTTTAAAGACTGAACATCACAAGGTATAAACAGAATGTGCCTTTTAATTTGATTTACTCAAAGTTACTATACACGTTAAAAATCTGTAAAAATATATTGAGTGTATGATATTTCCAATGCACAGATCCACAGGTGAGGGGAATCTAATCAACACTACACATTTGTTAACCAAATTCTCCTGGGTATTGAAAAGCTATGCCTCCTGTAAATTCCTATGACCAGCAGGGTAAAAGAGACTGTGTTCAAAGAAAAACCACGGTTTCATTTTGTAGCTCTAAAAATAATGTACCACGGAAACATTGTGTGTTTAGTTTTGATAGAAATAAACTAGAATATACAATTTCTGATATTACAGAGAAAACCTGGTAATGATTGAGAGAACACTGCCTATCACCAGAAAGCTTTGCCAGTGTTTTCATTCTTCTTTTTTGATTACTAGAGCCATATGAATTGTGCAGACACCGGCAAGCCTCACCAATTTCTGAATAACTTTATGAAATATGGTATGCCTATCGACTCTGACAAAGAGGGCAATGACATTACCAGCCTATAACTTGGCATATTCTTTTGCACTAAAAATCTTTTCAAACAATATTTACTTTTTCTACTTGTAGATATGGCTTCTTATGCTATAATCATAATTGTTCATATTCTTCTAGAATTGTGGGATTGTTTTCTGGATATTTTATTTATTTATATTTCAGATGCCATCCCCTTTCCATATTTCCCCTCCATAGACACCCCCTATTCCATCTACCCTCCTCTTTTTTTGCTTTTATACCATTTTAATTAAATGCAAGTATTAAGGTCAGCTCTAGGTTGAGAAACTAGCAAAACAATAAATGCAAATAGTCAAGGAACAAGCAAAACAATAAACAAATAGTCAAAGAACAAGCAAGGCAATAAACAAATTTCCATAAACACTCCTGTGATCACTGTTTCTAAGTGCTTATCAGGCTGTCCAAAATATCTGAGCTAACTTCCCTGTCCTAGACCAAAGTTATTTTCATGTCTGAAGCCCACTTCCTTGTTTTAGTCTAATATGTACTTTCTTGCCTGTAATTACTTCTTTGTTGAAGCCTAAGATTTAGATTCCTACCTGAAATTACTTCTTTGTTCTAGCCTAATGTCAGATTCCTGTCTGAAGCCTACTTCCTATTCCTTGGCCAATGACATATTCCTGCCAAGCAGCCCATTTCCTTGTTCTTGGCCACTGTCAGACTCTTGCCAAGCAGCCTCAAAACTCTCTGCCTTTCCTCACTTTTTATTTCATAAACAAATCTGAGCTTGTCTTAGGTCTTTTTGACAAGTTTGCCTTCCTTACCCATCATAGAATATGCATTATCAAATGCAATGCATCTTTGTCTTAGGTTGGTAAGGCTCTATGCAGAATCTTATCTGTCCTTGACTTTCTAGACTGCTAATTTAATAACTTTCTCTGGGGGTCCATTTTCAGGTTCAAGCCATGTACTTTGGCTGCCAACATGTTGATATTGTTAAAGACATGCTTTAACATGATGAGCAGAAATAAAAGTATTTCCAGGACAAAAAAGGCTAGCATGACCAAGCTATATATGACATTCTTGAAGAACTGTGGGATTGTTAAACCTATACCACATTATAGGGACATGATGTTCAGTCCATAATGTACAGTGATTTTTTTTTTTTTTAATTTTTGATGGCTTTGTTACTGTGACCTCTATCTCAAGTAAGTAGAAAGTATTGCTGAGGGAGAAATTTATTGGTATATTTAACTTTTAGGTTTATTTTACATGGATAACTGGGGTAAGAGAAATTGACCATCCAAAATTTTAAAAACTCTTCTTAGGCAGAAATATTCTGTTCAGTAGGAAATCAATAATTCTCATATGATCCCATACCTTTCTAAAGCCAGCTTCTTTAATTTGAAAGGTAGTAGAGAATGACTCAGTGAAATAAATATTTACAGTTGACTTTAAAAAGAAAAATTCAAAACAACATACAATAATATGATACATTGTCAAGACATTTAAAAAAATATTTGATTAAGTTTTTAACTCTGCTCAGTCCTCTAATAACTTTGTGAAGTAATATGTTACAATCCACTATAAAAACAAGTTGATTAATTAAAATGAGCTTTAATGAATATCAGCCATGGAACATGTAAACTTGACTTCTCAGCCAGCCATTAACAACTATTCTGAAGGTGAGGAGAGTCTACCTGAGGATTTAGTGAGGTGGTGCCTAAGTGGTCAGTGACGACATTTTGTAAAACTGTATTACTGGTTGTATAGGTGTATTTGTATTAAGATAAAAGTCCCTAACAGAACAGATATATTGAAAGCTCAACCCCATGAAACAGTGCTATGATATGAGGCTTAGTGAGGTTTGGTTGATAGTAAATAGAGAGTTTGCACTCATTAGTAAATTGTCATTGTCTATTATGGGATAGGATCTATCTGTATTACAAAAGTGAAATCTACCTTTTCGGGTTTTCATTTATATACAAGATCTTTCTGTGTGTTGTAGGCTGGTCTCAAACTTGACCTCCTCATTTCTCTGCCCCTACATATTAGATATTTTACATATTACTACTAGTAATATTTTACATATTACTACATATTACTACCAGAAAAGCTTATGGGTATCCATTTAAGATTCTTTGTTTAAGATGGGCGGTGGTGGCACATGCCTTTAATCCCAGCACTAGGGAGGCAGAGGCAGGCGGATTTCTGAGTTCGAGGCCAGCCTGGTCTACAGAGTGAGTTCCAGGACAGCCAGGGCTACACAGAGAAACCCTGTCTCAAAAATCCAAAAAAAAAAAAAAAAAAAAAAAAATGGAAAAAAAATGATTCTTTGTTTAAGATCATGATCCTGATGGTAAAGTACCAATACGCCTCAGTTCAGTCTCAGTACAATGCATTCCAGTACAGAAACAAGGAAGTTATATGAATATGTGTTTCTTGTGTAGTATTCTGCTTTTGATAATCCTCTCAAAATCCCATGAGTTACAGACTTACAGAGTGGTCCAACTTTTATGTAGAGGAAGCTTGTCAGAGTTCGTTATGTCTTTGGGAGCATGTAGTGAAAGAAATGCTATTAGTACTGAAGTAGGTTCTTTTAATCTAACATCTTTTCTTTTTGCTTCCTGGACTGGCAGGTTTGCTGTAATCTATGATGACTGACAATGTCATTCAATACTCATTAGAGGAACATAAATCCACTGGATTCTGGTGGAAACTTTCAAAACTATGAGCTAAATAAGATTTTGTTTTATAATATATCTTAGATTGTATAGGGATGTGGATATTACTGCTTTACTAGCAGAAAATAATCTTATGAAATGTTTACTAATGGAAGGCTCTTTGCACAAAGTTGCCAGCGTCTTTATTATTTTTGCTCTTTGGAATATGGAGTTTCAACTAAGCTAACCAATAGTCTTTGTTTTCTAACCATGAAATATTATGTTTGGAGGACTCATTTTCTGTAACACAACAATGTGCATATAATCTACGATGTGGGCTTTCTATTCCATTCCACATTGTAAACAAGGAAATTTCAGATCCTGAGAATTTCTGATCCTTGAAAAGTTTAGAAATACATTCCATTCTGTTGCTGAAGAAAACTTGTTTGTGCTTAGTCTAGATTTTGAGAAAATACATTTCTACAAGGATGATCTGTATCTCAGGTGTTGGCTCTTCCCTTAGCCTAGACCTAGGGTCAGAACAGCTGGGAATAGCACCTTAGCCATGGACTATGTTGTCCAAATTGAACACATTTTGAGGTATAATTATCTAGAATCCTTAAGTGCTTTTCTTCAGATATAAAAGATCTAAAACAGTAATTTACCCATGTTTCCTATCATTCATTGGGAATTTTAATTCTGGCATTCAAAGCTAGATGTCCCAAACTAGGGTGTGGGAGCTGACAGAAGGCAGCTATCACCCTTGCAGCCATCTTGAGACATATACCCTGACAAGAGATTTGATTACAATAGCCTGCAACAGCTGAGCACACTCTGATACCATCTTGTTTTAGATACCCAGGATTTTCCCTTGGGTGTGTGAGACTTAAAGGTGTGTGACTTAAGGGCATGAAGGTCTAAGGGCATGACTTAAAGGCATGACTTAGAGGCATGGTTTAGAAGTGAGACATATGAAAGGCAAGAGGTAGACAGAAGAGTTGAGTACAACTTGGAATTAGACATTAGGCACTTAGCACTTGGAAGAAGTAATTTGGAATTTGGAGGCACTAGGGACTAGGAACTAGGGACTAGGAACTCAAGACTTGGGACTTGGAGAGAAGAAGAGAGACTGAAGAATAAATGGGATTGAATCACACTCTGTCTGGTCTCCATTCCTCAAGTCCATCTTCACTCTCTCTCTTGCTGAACCCAGACCCACAGACCTGAGCAGCTTGGGGCAGTGTAAGCTCAAACAATTTAGCTCCCAAGGCTTTGGCAGTGCAGGTCCAACATTGACAGAGCGGTCCTTGACATTTTGGCCCTCAAGTGTGGGGCAGCTCGGGCCCCAACGTTTTTGGCCCCCAAACGTGGGCCAGAGCGGTTCTCAACACTAGGGTATTTATGTCATATATAAGTAATCAAATATATTTAAACTATCCAATCCTAAGCTGGCTACACATTATCCTTGCCCTGTTAAGAATGGTATGCATAAAGTTATATTTTTTATGATATTTTTCTAAATCTTATGTCTTACCTCACCTGATTTAATGAAAAAAAAAAAAAACCTACAAAGAACCCAATGTTAGATAAAAACAACACTTAGTCTTGGCACTCATCAGAGGCATTTATAATGACTTAAAATACTCTGGCCATCTGGTATATATAACACTAAATTATGAAGTGTTTTCACACTGGAGACTCAGAAATTATAACAATATTTTTTAACTTCAACAAAGTTTAGCTACACTCCCAAATGCCCAAAGAAATTCATTTATTGATTTGTCCTTATTTCTCACACATTTTCATTAGAATAATGGAGAGTGTATATAAAAATATCTTCCAAATCCTTTCTTATAATATATTAAGAACTGGATACCCTGTACTTATAAAGCTTATTTAGGTTTATAGCACTACAATTCAGGCCAGGCTCACTTGTTTAAATTATATAACTCTTTACAAATAAATTCCCAACATCTTTTCTCTTAAATTCCATCCACCACATCATTGTCACAATAGGGTTTCTCAAAGCATAATTTAGGATATATAAACACATTCTTTGGACTTGTTTTTGCTTCTAATTGACTAGTATATTCAACACTTATTAACTCTGGGTAATTTCATAATTAAACATGCAAATGGTTCTCTACCTTAGTAACAGTATGCAATTTCTTTTTCTTTACATGTAGGTCTTTTCTGTTTTGTCTTTCTAACTTCTGAGATTGTTTTATTTTCTTAAGTGTCTTCCCTTGTCAGTCATTGCAGAAGTTCTTTGATCAATTTTTATCTTCTGAAATTAACAGTTAATTTTAAAGATTATATTTGACAATTACAATTTTTTAGTTTTATAATTTTTCTACTAAATATGATTACTGTGAAAAACATGACTTTAACTTCATTAATATTCTCAAGGTTATTAGCTACTCATAGTTATAAAAAAACAGTTATCTTGATTAAAAGATCCACAGCAAATATTTTCAAAAACATTATTAAAGTTGAAAAATATAATTAAATGTTATGATAAGGAAGTTTCCAGTTAACTTTTAGTGTGTTGTCTTCCGAATTACTTTGCAAGAAAATACCTAGCAGAAACAGGACTATAAACAAGGCAGACTACCGTGTCTGTTAATTCTGTAACTCAAAGTAAGTAATCAGAAAATTAACAGCTAGCAGAAATCCCTGAACATTTCCTTTCTAGTTTCTTGCTATAAGAATGAATTGGCTAATTTTTTTGAACGTGACATAAACCAGGGTCACCTGGGGAAAAATATTCCAATGGGGAAAATGCTCTAATCAAACTGACCTATAATAAACTCTGTATGGCATTTTCTTGACTGGTATGTCCATCTACTTATGTGTGGTCCAATGCCTTGGGCAGTTGGTCCTAAATAAAGCAAGCCAAGCAAGTCATGGAGAGAAGTAATTAACAGCACTCCTCCATCATCTCTGCTTTAGTTCTGCCTCAAGGTCAATGCCTTAAGTGCCTGATTTGGTTTTCCTAAGTTCATCATATTTTATCATAGCAATACAAAGATAACTAATATAGAAATTAAAATAAAAATTTAATTGTAATTTTAAAGAAGGAAAAACACAGGGACAATTGCTTGAACCTATCCTTTTGGGCATGTCTTAGCTGAAAATCACCATAGGGATTCAGTTTTGTGATAATATTAGAAACAAATACTTTACAGATATCTATAAAACACCATGGCATTCTGTAAATAATTCACTTCCATACACATGTCTACCTGGTCAGATTTGAACTAAACATTAGTGCATCTATATTATAAAAACCTGGACTTAGCAATCAATCTTATAGTTTCCTTCTATAAAAATACAAAAAGATTACAAATAAATTATTTATGATATGTTCAAAATAAATTATTGTTATATATTTACTATAAAGACAAAAATAGTTGTAATACCTTAATCCACACGATTATAACAAGAAAAGCTTTTCAAATATTCATTCACAGTATATAAAATGTACCTCTGAATATTTTGTTTCTATTGAGTTATTATATGACTGCATGGGGTGATGAATTGCAATATTTGAAAATAAATATGTTTAAAAGAAATACATTTTGAATGGCAAAGATTGTGTTTCCACACTCACAGTTATTAAAAAAAAAGTATTATAAAGTATATTTAATTTCCTTCCTCCCCCAAGAATCTTTGAAGGCAGTTGAGTGATCTTCACATTTCACTATTTCTTTGGTTTAAAGAAACATAATATATATAATAATATAATATTATATAATATTATATAATATAATAATATAATATAATAATATAATATAATAATATAATATAATATAATTGGCTGCTTATAAGCCAGATGCTATTGAATGTCACTAGGCAGTTTTAACATTCACTCACATTCATTAACTAGATTCATTTTAATTTTCCTCATCTCTGATAGTAATCTGGTTTGACTTAAGTTGTATATATCCAGCTTGGATTATGGCAAAACAGTACTTCAGTGGTTTTTTTTTTTTTCTGCTCATATTGTCTTTCACTTTTGAATGTTATATTTATTGGCAGTCTCCAACACCCTTTTGATACATATCCTACTGAAAGAAAGACACTAAATGTGTGTTATATTAAAGCAATCTTAACAGATTCACATTAGTTAACACAACACAACAAGAATCAGCAGAAAATCAACTAAAAATATGACCAGAAGATTATAATCAGAAATTTCCATACAGGGAATTTTTTAATATTCTGAGGTCTTATTTGCCTAGAAGAATGTAGTATTTTCCAGCTGCCAATCTTTATGGTTTATAGGGCTTTTGAATCTCATGTTCTTTATTATACAAATGTAAACTAGCAATCTTACCAAAGTATGAATTTATTATTTTGGATTTCAAGATTGTCTTTCGCAGAAAGTTCCTAAGTGGAAATGTGAAATCCTATCAGTGGAGAAAATTAGAAGAAAAGGGAGTACTGAGGTGTACTTTCATATTTACTAAGTATGTATTGATGATTTCACAGAATCAAGTTTGAGTATGTCTTGCCACATGAGAGTAAATTTTACTGAGAAGTTGAAATAAGCCCTCAAGTATACCTTCTTCCTAGCTTTACATATCTAATGAGGGCTCTTAAACCAAATCAGTTGACAAGGAGGAGGACCCAGTTTGAAGCTTTCAACACCAAATCTATATGTAAGAAGTTTTACACACACACACACACACACACACACACACACACACACACATTATTTTTATGATACTGTATTATGACTGAAAAGTTTATCACATTGTCAAGAGTAATGTTTGATATGAAAAGATCAAAATAAATATCAGCAATGATGACTCCATAGAAAAAGCTATGAAGTCAGGCAAGCCTTGTACAGTAACATTCTAAACAAGTTTAAATTAAGATGAGGAGACTGTTCAACAGTGACTGCATCCCTGAGGCAATTAGAAAGCTGAAGCCACGTTTTTTAACAATAAAAGATGGTGACCTTACATCTTTCTAAACAATTAAAATATATGCCAAATGAGGATAGCAAAAATGATAAAAGTCACAAAAAATAATTTAAGTAATAGCCATACCTATTTGCCTTTTACTACTGTTCTTTCTCAAAGCCATATGTTTCTGGTGTTTCTCATGTATTTCAGTGACTTAACATAAAATATAAACATTAATTGATCACAAATGCATATACTAGCATCAACTACCTCCCTGTGCACTGGAATCTAATATTCATCTGTTTCTGATACCACAGAGCTAAAAACTTCTTCAATTTAATAAATCTAGGACAAAGATCGTAACATTGCCGGTTCCATTCTCTAACAGAAGCTACAACTGCAAGTACCCACTCTAGCATCAAACTACTCCTTAATTTTATATGCATTAAGATAATGTTAATATTTATTTATTTAGATTAATGAAAGAGCCATGTGTTTTTCCATAAGAAATCTATAGGGTTATGAGGTAATGAATTGAAAATGGTTTATAAAGATATTTGTTATTGTTTACAGATAAGGTAGTGGTAACAAAGTAAAAACAATCAAACAAATCAGGTATTTTTTTCCTTTTCTTTTTTATTTACATGTGTTTTCAGATTGGAACTCAGATCCTGTAAAACACAAACAGATGTTTGGGAGAATGGAACATAACATTTCATGGAAGAGAATAAGCGACTCAGCAAGATCATTGTTACAAAAGAAGAAAGCTCTTTTTATTCCAGTGAATTCCCTGATAAAGCTGAAGGTCACTGTGCTGTAAAGCTTCTATACTTAGTAAAGGTGAGAATGATGCTTAAGAACTCTGAAAGGAGACAAGTAAGTAATATCCAAGTTGTATGTCCATATATGGTCTATTAAAATCTACTTTGCACAGGTAATTAAATTGTAGCATGAAACCTGACTTTTAAAGTATAAACTAAAGTGATATCTCAAGCAATTATGGATCTGCTCAAATCTTTTCAGATAAAATTATGTTGAAAAAGCTGAGAAAATTTGAAGATAGTATTTTACTATATTTGTTCTTTCAGATTAAATAATTTTTGTATATTCAAATTTTGACAGTTTAATAATAAAGTCTGACCAGCAACATTTATGCACTTTAAATATGAGGTATTGTGATGGCATTAATTATAGAATATGAAAATATGTGCCCTTGTATCCATACTCATTTTGTGAATCTAGAGAAAAGTATAAATACAGCTTGCAGTTTTGATAAGGGAGTAGGGAAACTGCTTTGTGAAGGGAACTCATGAGACCTGTGCCTCTTTCATCTCTGAGCAGTTACTATTCTGCAGCTTTCTTCCCTTGCCCCTGGGTACTCCTGGGTATGTAAAGGTGTATCATCCTCTGTATTCTGGACAATCTTTGGAAGCATTTAGTTATATACTCAGAGGAAAACACTTAATTTTAAAAATTGAGAAAATATACATGATTGACTAACAGTATATAAGCATCTTTGTAGGAGCTAGTCATTCTTGAAAGCTAATGTAAAAAATCTATAATTATGTATAAATATCTCAGTATACGATTGTGAAACATTTCATGGTCATTTATTTTCAATTTGATCTGAATGACATACATTATTTTTCTCACATCTGGGATCATCATGAAAATGGCAGTATTACTATGCACAGTAGTTATTATTGCTGGATAATTAACCTTGACCTTCAGTAACTGATCCTGATGTAAGGACAACATGTATAACCATTCTATCAATATTTTTGGTACTGATATATTTTGTAGTTGGTAGTACTGCCTCAAATAGAAATACATAAAGATTGACTTCCCCAGTTAATATATTTTCTCCAGTGCCTCTGATATGGCAAAAATTAAATTTCTCCCTGACTCCAATTCCACAAGGCAGAATACATATATGATAGTATTACAACAATTCCTTTGTTTTTAAGTTTATCTTGAAGAAAACATTTGATTTTAAAAGTAATATTATTGTTATAATAATATTAAAGGACATAGGGTTAGGTTGATATATAATAATTACAAAACTTTAGTACTTTGAAGACTTTTTGTGTGGTGAGACATTACTATATTTCTAAAAATATAGATATTCTAAGTGAGGAAAACATGGTAGTTTCTTTTAATTTTTCACCAGCATTTAACTTTATCTTCCTCATCATTTAATTGTATATTTCACAATAGAAACACGCCTTTCATGGGCATGTGGCTGCCTTTTTATTGAATGACTATTTGGCCCCCCATCTGGTTGTCACCACAATTTACAGTATGGTTCACCTTTCTTTTTTCACCCAGATTTCAAGAAAAATAAGGTTCAGTTTGACCTAAATTTTCAGCTAACTTACTTCTGGCTTTATTCAACCAAATTGACATTTTTCTTAGTACATTCCATTTCTAAAAGGGAAAGGTTTTAATTTTGTATTTTCTGAATTACTTTGATTATATAAATTTATAAACATACGATAAACATCTCTTTGGAATACTTTAAACAATGACACTTTGTCCTCTCATTTAGATAATTGTCATTAATATTTCATGTTACAAATTTAAGAATTTTATAAAACACCAATAATATAGGATCATATAATTAACAACTCATCATAAAATACAAACACCTCCAGATTGATACACAAGGCATCAATTTAATTATTAACCTATATAGTCAGAACAACTACCCATTAACTGTACAAAATACCATTCAGTTCAATAATTATCAGGATCTAAAACACAAAGTCTATCAAATACCTTATATTGTCTTTCCTCTGGCTTAAACTCCAAATAGTAGGTTGAGTGTTTATTAAACTTATTAGAATTGGACATCAGAAGAAGCAGAAGAGTGAAGATTATATATTACAATATCCTTTTGTATGAACCTTGGTCATGGGTCTGAAAGTAATTCCTGACATTAGTTACATTGCCCTTTATGTAAGTGAGTAACAAAGGCACTGTAATGTAATTTTTTCTAGTCAGATGAAAATCTCCATGGACAACCCAACAAGGCTTCACTGCTGCTGTCTATATGTGCTGACACTTAATTTTATGTCCTCTTCTGATAGGACAAAGATGAGTACATTGGTTAGGTAGCAGATTCAATGTAGTCCACAAAGAAGCAAGTGGGTTCACACTGCTTGGCTTACTCATTGACTGAATCTTACACCTTGTCTTATACCTTAGTAACATTGTGACCTCCTGTCTATAAAGTAAGTGAAGTTTGACTATCATAAAGTTGATGTGTTCACATTACCACTAAATAAATTTCAATTCAAGAGTCTACATAGATAGGATGCAAGAAATTCCATCTTTGACTCTTCAGTTTTAGAAGCTGATATACTTTCCTATTTCTCCTTCATGGCCATTTACTTACAAACATACCCAAGGCTCGACATGGTAGTAGAAGAGATGACTAATGGAATCTAAATAGTCATAAAAAGAAAATTCCCATGAACTGGGTAAACATGAGAATTATAAATGTGATGAATAGGAATGAGATACTAGAGAAATTGATATTGCCAGGCGTATCATTTCAGCCACATTTCAATACTCATAACAATTACTTAGAATCAGCAACACCGCACAGCTAATCAACAGCATCTGTTCATCTTCACAGCTGTTACCCTGAGAAGTGCTACTATCCTCCCCCCTTGGATCTAGACACACTGTGATTGTAATGAACACCTATCTTGATGAGCAATACAGCCTAACATCTTGGAGGAAATTCAAATAGAGGTCCGTTTAAAAGTCAGAGATATGCAGTTACCAAGGAGACTCTCTGGCAAGTCAAAACAACCGCTTTACTTTGAGCAAGGCACATTTATATTACTGATCCAACCTGCAATTCATTTAAACTTACTCCTCTCAACTGCTTAGGAAACAAAATAGAATTGTAAATAACATTATCAGACATGCACTTAAAAGACTAATTCCCTCACTTATTCATCTATTTAAAAAAAAAAAAAACCACATGTTCTTTTTTAGCCATTGCTCATGCCTTCAATTGAATACCCATGATTATGCTCCCAGAATAACTCAGCAGAATGAGAAAAGCCATGAGGAAAACACAGAGGACTCTTAAGTGTATCAAGGATCTATTAGGCTATAAACCAACAATGAAAAAGCCCAACAGACACATAGCTCCAAGGGAGGTTTCTTTTCTCTGATATCCCATATGCAAACTCACATCTGAATAAAAATTTTAAGTATGTATGGGGTGAATTGATTGACAATAGCTAAGGGATGCAGAGAGAAAAATCACCATGTTTCTCTCCACCAAGTATAAAAGTTATGTTCTGAGTATAAGATAATGAAGGAAGAGAAAAAAGACTGAGTGAATAGGTTCTTTTTGTTGATGTTGTTGTTTATTTATTTCTTTGTTTTTTTTTTTAATTCTACATTCCTTTTTTTAGTATATTGACTGCTCTAGTCCAACTTGAGAAGATTCACTTGTTCTCTTTTTATTCTTGTCAACATGAATGACTGTGAAAATTCCTTCCTAAACCCTACCTTAGGATTATAATCAATAATTTTTGGTTTTGGTTTTGGATTTTTCATTTTTATTTCTCTCTAAGCCCACATAATTCCTCATCCTTTTCTGGAAAGAAGAACGTTTTTAGTTTTATTTTAATCATTTTGATAACAATCATTTTATAAGAAGAGAAATATCCTTCCACTGACTTCTATAGAATGTGTCTTACAGCTATCTATGCTGTGACAGTAATGTGATTTTCCAGCTGTGATTCTCAAAAACCTACTTTCATGTGTTTTGTTGCATTTACTTTAAATAATTCTTTCTACCACTTACTAATGTTCTTAACCTGTGGAGAGCTTAATGATACAAGATGTATTTTTAATTAAGTAGCTATCTTGCATGGAATAGTAATACTACTGTTTATAGAATGCTTGGTATGTGCACTGTTCTAAGCATGTTAATTCAGAGTGCTGTTTAGCTTCCATTAGTTGTTTTAGTTTAGAATTAAAAACATTGAAGGTGAACACATTATAAATTTTGCAGAGACAGAATGCACATTCCATTATACACGTCTGACTTTGGATCAGGTAACAGTTTTCAAGTGTACCTCACTTTTTTTGACACATAGAGAATAATCCTCCCTCTTTTTATACTATATATATTTCACTTTTATTTGACTTCTAGAAAAAAAGTATAGATTATAAATGGAAATACTGGAGTCTGTGAGTGGTGCCAAATATGTTTAACAACACAGTTTCTTTTACAAATTATGTTAGTTCAGTTGCTAGCAGCTTTACCTGCATATGTGCCTGTGTGTGTGGTTGTGTGTCTGTGTGTGTCTGTGTGCTAAATAGTTTGTGGTCTGGTTTATTAAATGTTTATGAAAGTTTTATTGCCATGACTATTTTCATTAGTTTCCATGTGGTTTTTTATTTCTAGTTGAATATTCTTCCTATTTTATAAGCTCACATTTCTGCTCACATTTTCAAGTATTTTATAAGCTCACATTTTCAAGTATTAAACATTTCTGGACTTTTTTTGTTGGTATGTTTTTTTTGTTACCTTCTTATACTTGAACAACTCAAGTCCTGAATCAGAACTTTGACTCAGCAGTTATACATCTATGACTTTGATTGGCTGGACTAATACTTGTGTCATGTGAGTCAATAGGAATAAAAAGGATATTTTTTTAATTTCAACTCCATCCTATTATCCATATCCTGACTCATAAATTTACCCAGACTCATCCCCTTTGCATGTCACATTTTCTTTCACTTTTTGGCTAAAACCTTTTCTTTTTTTCCCTCATGTTTTAGTAAAACTATCATGCTAATTATTCTCTCTTTCTCTGTCTCTGTCTCTCTGTCTCTCTGTCTCTCTGTCTCTCTGTCTCTCTGTCTCTCTGTCTGTCTCTCTCTCTCTCTCTCTCTCTCTCTATATATATATATATATATATATATATATATATTCCTGATGCGTACACTTGCCTAGATTAACAATAGTGTAAATAGTATATACTTAGACATAGTTCTATCCCTATGACATATAAGCAACTTCAAAAACATATTTGGTTAAACCTGCTATTTAGCACTTTCTGTGTATCCAATACCTTCCCTTCATAGACTTTGTCACCATTGGCACACCTCATCAAAATTTGTCATATTTATACTTCTGTTTCTTTTACAATGTTTTCCCAAATTATCACATGAAGCATTATGCATGTATCTTTAGTAGTCTTTAACAAATCACACAAAACATTATAGATTTAGATGCCATTCAAAAATAAATGAGTGCTTTGTAGTATTTTATGTGCATATGTTTCATAAGTGAACAAATGCATCTTCAATATCTGTCCTGGTATTCAGTATCATGTTACTGGAGGATTTGGCAATCTGAATTACCAAAGTAAAATAACTTGCCACTCAGAAATAGAAACAAAGTGACCAAAAAGTGTTTTTTCTTTCAAACATCCTTTTATCAAACTCCAACAAAATTGTGTTACCCATATTTATGGTATATCTTATCATGTCAAATAACTTGAAAAGACCAACATTTACAACTGTGCAAAGAATCTTATTTAATCTTCAGAGTCATTCAAGCTGACAATCAAGTGTAGTCATCACATCCTAGCTTTTGATACTAGTCCCATGGATAGGCAGACATATCAAGATATAAAGAAACAAGCTTAGAAGTCTCAATTCTGCATACAAGAAACTTATACATGATCTGTTCTATTGAATATCACTGAGGAAAGTGAGTCACAAAGTTAAGTCAGACCTGAAGTGGTAAAATTATGAATCTGTCTTCTAATAGGAAGTGTTGTGTCTGGGAACAGATATCTATAGAACATTTTATTCTAAAACAAATGAATATACCTTCTCAGCACCTCATGGAACTTTCTCCAAAATTCACCATATGATAAGTCACAAAACATGCCTCAACTGATACAGGGAGATTGAAATAATTCCATGCATCCTATCAGACCACCATGGACTAAGGCTGGTTTCAATAACAACAAAAACAACAGAAGCTCACATGAAAGCTGAACAATGTCCTACTCAATAATAACTTGGTCAAGAAAGAAATAAAGAAAGAAATTAAAGACTTTTTAGAATTTAATGAAAATGAAAGCTCAACATGTCCAAACTTACGAGGAACAATAAAAGCAATGTTAAGAGGAAAACTCATAACTCTGAGTGCCTCCAAAAAGAACCTGAAGAGAACATACACTAGCAACTTAACAGCACACCTGAAATCTCTAGAACAAAAAGAAACAAATACACCCAAGAGGAGTAGATGGCATGAAATAATCAAACTCAGGGCTGAAATCAACTAAGTAGAAACAAAGAAACAACAACAACAACAAAAACTATACAAAGAATCAACAAAACCAGGAGCTGGTTCTTTGAGAAAATCAACAAAATAGATAAACCCTTAGCTACTAACCAGAGGGCACAGAGGTAGTATCCAAAATAACAAAATAAGAACTGAAAAGGAAGATATAACAACAGAAACTGAATAAATTTAAAAAATCATCACATCTTACTACAAAAGCATATACTCAACCTAACTGGAAAATCTAGATGAAATTGACAATTTTCTATCAGATAATAAATACTACCTTTAAATCCGGATCAGATAAACCATCTAACCAGTACCATAACCTCTAAAGTAATAACAGCAGTCATTAAAAGACTCCCAACCAAAAAAAAAAAAAAAAAAAAATTCCCAGGACCAGATGGGTTTAGCACAGAATTATATCAGACCGTCAAAGAAGACCTGATACCAATACTCTTCAAACTATTCCACAAAATAGAAACAGAAGGAACACTACCCAATTTGTTTTATGAAGCTACACTTATGCTGATACAAAACACACAAAGACACAAAAAGAGAACATCAGATCAATTTCCTTTATGAATATCAATACAAAAATACCCAATAAAATTCTCACAAGCAGAACCCAAGAACACATCAAAATCATCATTCACCATGGTCAAGTAAGCTTCATCCTAAGAATGCAGGGTTGGTTCGATATATAAAAATCCATCAATGTAACCCACTAAATAAAAAAAATTCAAAGAAAAAAACCACATAACTACCTGATGATTTCATTGGATACTGAAAAACCATTTGACATTTAACATTCCTTCATGTTAAAAATCTTGGAAAAATCAGGAATTCAAGGCCCATACATAAGATAGTAAAAGCAATATACAACAAACCAGTAGCCAACATCAAACTAAATGGAAAGAAACTTGAAGCAATCCCACTAAACAGGGACTAGACAAGGCTGCTCACTCTTTTCCTACCTACTCAGTATAGTACTTAACATTTTAGATAGAGCAATTAGACAACAAAAGGAGTTCAAAGGGATACAAATTGAAAAGGAAGAAGTCAAAATTTCACTATTTGCCGATGATATGATAGTATACTTCAGTGACCCCAAAACTTCCACCAGAGAACTCCTAAACCTGATAAACAACTTCAGGAAAGTGGCTGGATATAAAATCAACACAAACAAATCAATAGCCTTCCTATACTCAAAGGATAAAAGGACTGAAAAAGAAATTAGGAAAATGACACCCTTCACAATAGTCACAAACAATAAAAAGTATCTTGGTGTAACTCTAACTAAATAATTGAGAGATCTGTACAACAAGAACTTCAAGTCCCTGAAGAAAGAAATCGAAGAATATCTCAGAAAATGGAAAGATCTCCATGCTCATGGATTGGCAGGATTAATATAGTAAAAATGGCTATCTAGCTAAAAGAAATCTACAGATTCAGTGTAATCCCCATCAAAATTCCAACTCAATTCATCATAGAGTTAGAAAGAGAAATTCTCAAAAGTATTTGGAATAACAGAAAACCCACAATAGAGAAAACTATTCTCTACAGAACATCTATGGTAATCACCATTCCTGGTTTCAAGCTGTGCTGCAGAGTAATAGTGATAAAAACTGAATGGTATTGGCACAGTGACTGGCAGGTAGATCAACAGAATAGAATTGAAGACCCAGAAATAAACCCATACACCTACAGTCACTTGATTTGACAAAAATGCTAAAACCATTCAGTGGAAAAAGGCAGCAGTTTCAACAATTGGTGCTGGTTCAATTGGCATTCATGTAGAAGAATTCAAATTGATCCATTCTTATCTCACCGAACAAAGCTCAATTCTAAGTGTATCAAGGACCTCCATGGAAAACCAGGTACATTGAATCTAATTAAAGAGAAAGTGGAGAGAAGCCTTGAACACATGGGCACATGGAAAATTTTCCTGAACAGAACAACAAAGGCTTATGATCTAAGATCTATAATTGACAAAGGGAACTTCATAAAATTGAAAAGATTCTATAAGGACTGTCAATAGGACAAAATGAAAACCCACAGATTGGAAAAATATCTTTACCAATCCTATATCTGATAGAAGGATAATATCCAATATATACAATGAACTTAAGAAGTTAGACCTGAGAGAACAAAGTAACCTTTTTAAAAATGGGGAAAAGAGGTAAACAAAGAATTCTCAATTGAGTAAACTCGAATGGCCGAGTAGCACCTAAAGAAATGTTCAACACCCTTAGTCATCAGGGAAGTGTAAATCAAAACGACTCTGAGATTCCACCTCATACCAGTCAGAATGGCTAAGAACAAAAAAATAAGGTGACAGCATATTCTGGCTAGGATGGGTAGAAAGAGGAACATTCCTCCATTGCTGTTGGGATTGCAAGCTGATACAATCACTCTGAGAATCAGTCAGGTGGTTTTCAGAAAATTGTACATAGTACTACATGAGGACCCAGCTATACCACTCCTGGGCATATATCCAGAAAATGCTCCAACATCTCATAAGGACACATGCTTCACTATGTTCATAGCAGCCTAATTATAATAGCCAGAAGCTAGAAACAACCCTGATGTCCCTTAACAGAGGAATGAATAGAGAAAATGTGGTACATTTACACAATGGAGTACTATTCGGCTATTAAAAACAATGACTTCAGGAAATTTGCAGGCAAATGGATGGAACCAGAAAATATCATCTTGAGTGCGTTAACCCAGTCACATAAAAACCACACAATGTATGCAGTCACTGATAAGTGGATATTAGTTCAAAAACTCTGAATAACCAATATTCTATTCACAGACCATATGAAGCAGAACAAGAAGGAAGACCAAAGTGTGGATGCTTCAGCACTTCCTAGAAGGGGGAACAAAATACTCACAGGAGGAAATATGGAGACAAACTATGGAGCACAGACTGAAGGAAAAGCTATCCAGAGACTGACACACCTGAGGATCCATCCCATATTTGGTGGCCAAACCTGGATGTTATTGTGAATGCTGAAAAGTGCTTGCTGACAGGAGCCTGATATGGCTGTCTCCTGAGAGGCTCTGCTAGAGTCTGACAAATACAGAGGCAGATGCTCAGAACCAACCATTGAACTAAGCACGGGGTCCCAGACGGAGTAGTTGAAGAAGGGACTGAAGGAGCTGAGGGCTTTTGTAGCCCCATGAAGGGAGCAACAGTGTCTACAGGCCAGACCCCTTGGAGTTCCAGGAAACTGGACCAACAACCAAATAATACACATGAAGGGACATGTGTATTATTGACATGGCTATGGTCATTTATGTGGCAGAGAATGGCCTTGTTGGAAGTCAGTGGGAGAAGTGGCCCTTGGGCCTGAGGAGGTTCAATGCCTCAGAGTTGAGGATTGCCAGCATTGAAAAGCAGGAGTAGGTAGATGGGTGGGGGAGCACCTTCATAAAGAGCGGGGGAGAGGGAAAGGGGTAAGGGGTTTCCAGAGTGGAGACCTGGAAAGAGGATAACATTCAAAATGTAAATAAAGAAAATATCCAATAAAAAATATTGAGCAATTGTTTTCAGTTTGTGATCGAGTATAAACTCATATTTTTTTCTCAGTTCTTTCTGTACATGACTATTTTTTGATAGTTGGTTGTACTTGGGCAAAAATTACAGTAGTGTAGATTCCTTGCATGACAAAAGTACATTATTACAATTCTGTTACATTTTAATCTGAATCAAAGATTATTGTAATTTTTTTTTTCAAACTCTCCATTTTCTTGAGCAGTTTGCAGCATGACCTGTGAGGGATCAAGGGCATCCATCATCATCTTTAGACATCCTGCTTTATAAAATCAGGTTTTTCTCCTTTTGCTCACAGCACAGTAAATATCAAAATGGAGAAAAGAAAATATATGACAAAATTTTAAGAATCATGTATATATAGAAAAATGACCTGCTTGTGGTACCAAGCACCTGAAACTCATGAAATTGATGCACCTTTCAAATAAATAGAAGAATTAAAAACAAACACAGGGGAAAGCTGTGAGTCTAATGCTTTCCATTTAAACTTGTTTCCTACAATTAATATGGGGAGGTAGTTATGCTGTGGGCAAAAGCGTTTCAATGTTTGCCCTCCTTATTAATCTTGAGACAAGTTTAGCAAAGTGATCTGGAGGAATGCTTATATGAAATAATAGATTTCACATGAAAATTTCATCTGGAAGAACATAAAACATAATGTTTAATGTTCTGAAGAAATACAACAAAACAGAACATTTGATGTTTAATGGATAAATATTTAAAACTACTCTTTCTAGAGATACTTTACTCATGTATTTTTAAAACTTCATTTCTTTCTTTACTATAAGCACATTTACAGGAAAGCAAAATTGTTCTTTATCATTGATATCCATCTGTTACTTTTTATATACTTTAGTAGAGCAAAATATTTCCATAGTTATAATGTAATCACTTCACAATAAACAATGCTAAAACCACTACTTAAGATTGCAAGAATTTGAGGAAATGGGAAGTAAACAGTACAATGAATGTTGCCAGACACTTATAATATAGTGTTTCTGTCACCTCTTTTATTTGTTTTATAGTGGATAGCTTGAAATTTATCTTTATTTTTTCTTTATATGTTATTTTTAATAATATTGGAAATAAATTTTTGTCAGTCTAATGTAAATAACTTTGAAGAACTAATTCTGCTAGAGTAGAATGTATAAGCCCAAGTCAAAAAATATGTATTTTTGACTCAGACATCTGAGGTATTAAGTCATAGGATGCCATTAGTTCCTAGATGGGAGAAAGGCATGTTCTCCATGTCTTAAGTATGTACACTTTATTTGTTGAATCTCTCCAAAATTCCCAATAAAGATTTATACTTACATACCATGTATTAAGATTTATTGGCTCTCTACCTGATATGTACACTTATATAAGCTAAACACTGAATGTGTGGCTTTGATATCAGATAAAATATTTAAAATATTTTATCAGATAAAATATGACCATAAAGAGAGTCATGAGACAGAATAATAATATATAATACAGCACAAAACGGGATGATAGTCATGAAGGCAAGTGTGAACATAAGTTATAGAGATCATATTAGGAAACACTAAAATTTAGACAATGAAAAAAGAAATTTTGATCTCAGATTTTGAAGATAAACCATATTGAAGAAAACCCAAAGTCATAATTTTGTCAAAATGTCAATATATATGTCAACACACATATATTCTGCTCTGACATAATTGAACTATAAGGATATTTTAATGAACACTATCAAAATCTATAAAGAAATGTGAACACTAATGATAAGTTCATCCAAATGAGACATCTGCACATGTATGGCTAGAGAAAAATAAACAAAGAGATGATTATATATCTTCAATTTTGTGTTTTATTTTTCTAACAATGTGACTTCATTACTCATTTTACATCTTAAATTTGTAAACACTAATATCAAGAAATTAATAGTAATGAATTCTTATTTCAAGTCCTAAGTTTCTTACAAAAACAAAAATTTACTGGAAGATTAAAGAATGTATCAAGTTTTATCTTTAGTTTTAAATATGTGTCTATATGTGGGTGTGTGTATGTAAGTATAGACACCCATTGAAGCCAGAAGAGGCTATTGGATCCTTTGGAGCTTGAGTTACAAGTGTTGATGAGTCACCTGACATGTGTTCTTATAAATGAATTCAAGTTCTTTGCAAGAGTTTCTTTACTTTGAAACATGGAGTCATCTCTCCACCTCTGGTTTGAATTTTTCAATGTAGAATGGAAAGCCAGTAAGGGGTACGGATTAAACATGTGACAGATGTCAAACATGATAATTCCACAAAAAATATTGACACAATCATACTCAACAGTAAGGACCAGAGATGCTGAAATAATTAGAAAGACACATAGAAAACATTCTGTCTTAAAAGTGGTAAAACTGACAGTAATCATGAACAGAGGAAGACATTGGTTGGCAAGTCATCAAGATTTAAGAAAAAAACAGTACAAATAAAACTATTAGGGCAACAGCCAAATATTGACATTTGAATTATTTTGTTATAAACAAGTTGTGAGCCCAGAAAATCTTTTATAGTTTATGAGCACATATATAAAAGAAATTTTGAATTCAGTATTCTGCCAATAATTTATTATTGTAGAGACAAAGTTTAGGTTTTTAAACAATGTCACTTCTTTGAAGAACTGCATTGGCATGAACATGGACATTAAAATTGCAGACTTATCCAACAAGAGGCATCTATTTATGTGTTATTATGCTATTAAGAAGCGATAGCTTTGCTCAATCATATATGCATTTTCAGCAGCTATAATTATGAGAGGCAGGCAATTGTCATCCATCTTAAGAGCAGCTTGTAAGATTTTAAAACTTTTTACTGGTTCATAAATATGACAACATAGATCAAACTATCACTTTGTTTTGATGCTTATTGACTGACTATTTAAGGGAAATATATTACTTTATTAACAACTTAATAATCTTGTTTCCACTCTGACATTCAGTATGAAAATATTCACTGTGTGAAAAGTTTAATAAACCATTATTTTGAAAGACAACTTAAAGGACATTTTAATTAAATAGGACCTTAAAATTTAAGGCCTATTAAAGGACATTTACATTGTTTTATATAAGTATTTTATTATAGTAATTAAAACCCTGTATTGTTAATCATACAAAACTTGAGCTGGGATGCAAGTAGAAGATACATTCCTACTGATAAGCATTCATGGTGCTGGATGTTACTTTGAGGTCCTTTTGGAGAAGAAAGGTAATCATCAGTAACATCAGCTACAAACTGCTACTTACAACAGAGACCTGATTCTAATATATAATTGTGTAATAGTGGCACAAACATTATAGAAACAACAAACTACTTTTTTGATTGGATTTAAGGATATGCCATGAGATAAAGTATGTATTTAACACTTCTAAAGTGTCCAAAGATCCTACAACTAGATAGGCCATGAACCTAGGGGAAAACTTACCACTCTTATTCTTCCAAAGGAACAAATCAAAATGTTTGCTAATAATATATTGTTCGGCCCATAGATTAGGACCTCACTCAATTGCCATCATAAGTGCTTCTTCTTGCAGTACATAAGACTTAACACCAAGCACAACAGATACGGACAATGTGAAGAGAGTGAGAAACTATAAAGAACTCAGTCCTCAATGGGATGTCGTCACCAAAACACTCATCTCTGGGTACCTTCATTTCGCAGAGAGAGTCTAACAGGAGTCTTTTCAGGTTATATATTCTTGGAGATGGAGGATACTAATGAAACTGCTCAGTTTCCACGCATTTTCTGCAGCTACTGATTTTCTGATGTCCTGAGTTTAAGGAACATCTCTTCAGTGTTAAATGTGTATCTTGCATGTTGTTTCATTTCCTATTTAACATTCTGCATTTTTAATGAGATCCCATCCAATGCTCTAAGATGAACAGCTCACCTCATAGTCAACCTTTAATAATAATTGATTATTCCAGTATTTTTTGTGCCTAAGCTATTCTACTTAATTTCAATGAGAAAATATTTCTGTACTTTTAGTTTTAAGACAAAAAGTCAGGTACAAAATGATGAGTGACTAAAATGAACATGAATAATAATGTGGAACAAGTTCTGTGTTCTAGTCTGTTCTATTGTATAGTGGGTTATTTTAGAAGCATATACCATATTGGTGTTAGACATGAACAATATGGGCCTCTCTTTCAAGACATCCAAAAAAAAGAAGCAGACATAACACTAGATGATGTTTCAGAAACATAATATTATTATTCTACAGCAATATGAAACAGTGAATTTTTCAGAAATAAAAATAGTATCCCCCCCCAAAATTGTTATTACTTTGTGTCCTGCTTTTTGGACTTTATGTATCATAGCATGTAGAAAAAAATTATAGAATCAAGTTATACAAACAAAACAGATGGCTGGAAAGAAAGAACATGGCTTGACTGATCTGAAATAAATTTGGTCTGAAGTAGCCTTTGTATTTAACAATTAGTTAGTCCCAAGTGAGATTCTGGTGATTGTGAACTGTGGCCTATCTATATATGCTAGCAAGCTTTTCTAATACTAGAATATGCTCAGGCTGCTTTTATCTATCTTTCTCATAATGAAAGTAGCCTAACACATTGTTGTAAAAGCATTATCAACCATCTATACTTGCCATTCCTGTCCAGAGTTTAATATTGCTCTGGTCCAAAACAACATAGGTTTCCTTTTAAGAGTCTTGGGGTGTCTGGTAGAATTTGAATCTGGCTGTACACCCAGCTGAGATCCAGGTAAAAACTACATGGCCACCTACAAAATCCCTGACCCTGTGGCCTATCACAGCACAGGGTCATCAGAGACATCTCACTTGGATAGTTAGTTCTACTCAGGTGTATTTGGAGGTCTTTAAATTTGTTTGAATAAATTTTGCTGCTCATCTTTCTTCCTTTTCTGATTTCCACTGTGCTAAGGTCAATTGCAAAACCTCAATCTTGGAACATGATCAGGTATTGGGTGCAAGAAAAGGACTGAAGCCATGAGGGCCAGCAGAAAGAATGGAAAAAGCCATCCTCAGGAGGTAGGAAGTAGGGGACCCTCCAGAATATACCAGAGACCTGAAAGATGAGAGATTCTCAAGACTGAAAGGGAGGGACCTAAGATTAAATGTCTTACCGTGGGGAAATGCTAACTTGTAGAGCCCATCTCTACCAGAAAGACAGAGTATCAAGTGAAGGATGGGGTTGCCATTCCACAGTCAAAAACTCTGACCGTAATTGTTCCTGTCTGAAAGAACTGTAGGGAGAAAAATGGAGATGAGTCTGAGAAAAAGGAGGTTCAGCAACAGGCCCAAATTGGGATCCAGATCAAGGGGAGATCCCAAGGCCTGTCACTAATGTGGAGGCTATGGAGTGCTCACAAAAAGGGGCCTATCATGGCTGCTCTATGAAAGACCTAACAAGAAGTCAAAAGAGTCAGATGCAGATATATACACCCAAACAGTTGTCAAGCTGGTGACCCCTGTAGTTGAATTAGCGAAATAATGGAGGAAGCTGAGGACCAGCAGTCTCAATTTACCTGGACCCTGAGATCTCTCAGACACTGGACCATCAACTGATAAACAGCAGGCAGCATACACCAACTTACATGAGGCCCCCAACACATACACAGCAGAAAACTGCCGAGTCTGGGTTCAGTCTAAGTATGTGCACCTAACCCTCAAGAGACTGAAGGCCACAATGAGTGGAGAGGTTTGGTGTGGTGGAGGTTGTGGTGGTAGGGACATCATCCTGAAGACCTTGGTGGCAGGGAGGAAGAAGTATGGGATGTGAAACAGTCAGATGGTCGACTGGGAGAGAAATAAAATCTGGAGTATAAAAAGAAAAATAAAAGATTAAAATTAAAAAAACAGAAAACCCCAAATCTCGGTGTGAGAAGGCACAGAAAACTGAAACTTGTTCACAATTGAATTGCGTTCAATAAGAAACTAGATATAATCCAGTCTATTGATACATATCTATGGGCCTGAAAGTGTATACACACATAAACTCGTACGCATTTGTTTTGATGATATAAGAGGTTATTCTTGAATTTGCAACAACTGAGGATGTAGTAACTGAAAATTTCATATGCCCACTGGATTTACTCTTAAAACTATAATATTTGTACCATGAATTTAATTGTTTTGTTGTTGTTGCTTTGGTTTGGTTTAGATGATATGAGAATGTGTGTGTTATACAGAAGTGCTGTGATTCTGAGCTATACTGTATCCTTATGAGCCACATCCTTGATAAATAAAGCTCCATGGTGTTAAACCTCAATAATTTATTGCAAGCATAAATATAGATATATTACCAAGTACATGTAACAATTTTGGTAAATAACTAAATGAAAAACTAGAAAAGTCATGGCAAATTTTCTCAGAAAACGACTGAGTTGTATTTTAAAGAACATTCAAAGAAATCAGTTAGAAAATGATAGACATTTCATGGACAAAGTTAAATCAGAAGAACGTACAAATGAATCAAGTTATCTGAAAAAATGGGTCTTTTTAAATTTATGATCACAAGGATAAAGACTGAAGACATAGAGGCTCACTCAATAAGCAGTCAACAGTAACACTTCTTTATAAATAAAATGGTTTATACCAAGATGAAAATTTAGTACAAAGTAATATCTTACATAGAAATCATATCAGAAGCAAAGAGACAAACCTTAATTGTACCTTTCTCCACTGAGAATACCACTAGGGAAACTAGAAAGAGTTCTAGTAGCTGAAGATGCTCTAAAAACCCATTAAATTCTAGCAAAAGAGGTTTTCTAATATATCTTATGAAAATTCAAAATGGTTATAGTGCAGACTCTGTAATTTAAGTCTGTCAGACCTCTCCAAGGTAAGATGAGAGCTTCCTGTGGGACTGAAGCATGGACATCTGGCAACTGGGAAGACTTTAAGGCATTCTTGAAGGTAATTTTAATAATAATAAAAATTATTAGGAGTTCCTTACAATTTATACTTCAGAAACATTTCTCTCTTCTTTGTTTCAAATGCCCCTTTTTCCTATTAAATATGATGCTAATAGTCAATCTTAAATATGTTTTATCTTTCCAAATTGTCATTGCATTAAATGCCCAAAGTTTACTATTTTTATTGCATTTAAAATATAGAATTGACATTAAATTAAGATTTCTCTCACTGAGATTTTGTTGCAGAACAAGTTATTATTGCAAATTATTTCCTCTTTCATCTTTTCAATGGATTTAGCCACACCATTCTAGTCTTTCTAGAGCTCAAACTGTACTTTAATACAACAAATATCTTTGTCACAGAACAAGAAATATATATTAATAAACCTAAACATAGAATCATAATTACATAATAACCTTACATTTCCATTTATTCTATGATATTTACATGTTTAAGTATATTGAAATTTTACTACTTCAATCTGCTTCCTTCATTTGTATGTGCATGTGAATGTTTAGTAGTTGGCTTCAAATTAAAAATTGGAAATAATCTGAATATCATAATTGAATAAGATGAATAGACAATAGTCTGTTCATTTTATGCCACACCATATGGAAACATCAGTGCAGAATAAATCAATGAACGTAGGCTACATGAAATAACAAATATTCCTATTGTAACTCAGCCTGTTATAAGGTAGTTTAATTTTATTTCAGTTTGTGTCTTAATTTCTTAAATTAATTAATGTTCTTGTGATTTTTATCACGTTGATTTTGTCCTAGTGTATATATGGCTAATGCTATTCACTTAGTATCTATAATTTTTGGCTTTGCATAATAACAAAAATCTTTCATATGTTTTAATTTTTATAAGCAACTAGTACTCTTCTATGTCTCCCTGGAAATCCTTTACAAACTTTGCTGCATTTCATATACCTCCATAAATGATCAGTTCATATTGTCCAGCCCCAGGTTCCCTAAAATTTTATATATATGAGCATACAAACTCTACCCCAAGATATTTAAAATGTTGACAAAGTTGTGCATCTAGTAGGACTAAAACAATGTGCTAGCCCCATCAAACTTAGAAAAATAAGCAAATATGTTTATAAGGTATATAAGTAGATCATATTGTTTGAACAGATGACCTCAAATGATATTATTATCATTACATATGTTGTCATTCAATTCAGTGTAAGGCTTAAGCTAATATCATTCTACCTTATGGTGTATATGCAAATTAATCTGTATGTTTTAATCCTGTTCTCCTAGACTCATTATTATACCAAAATGTACATCAAACTTTATTTTATAGATAAAAAGCTATAAATGAGTCTTCCATATAATAAAGGAACATTTTTCTTTCATCTATTTTTTCAGATTAAAAGCATGCTTTATTATTATATTTGTATAACATAATTAATATTTTATGCTTACTCTAGTTAAGAATACATTTGGATAAATCTTTTCTAAAACTATTTTTAGGTAAGTAAGTAGAATGGGAATCAGTAGCAGCTTATTGTATATTTCTGATAGAATCCAGTACATTTGAACATCAAAGAAAACTTGTTTTGACACAAATTGTGGCTTTAATTATTTATGTATTATACTTATATTTCATTTAAGGGACTCTTCATGTGGAATCTATAAGTTTGTAGATAGAAATAAACAAAGGAGAAATAGATGCTTAAATAGAAAATGCATGGGTTGTTTGAGATTACAGATACTGGAATAAATAAGGGCTGTAAAGAAGAAAACATTAAACATATGAACATAATAAATGACAAAATGTTGCATATGTACTAAAAAACAAAATTAACATTTAACAGATCCTACTGACGTTTTTGAAATATTTATTATCTTTTTAAATTTATTTGCAAAACTTCCCTTTACCTAATTCAAATTCTATAATAGTACTTATGAGAAACTACAAGTTATTCTTCTAATGTGTTTGCAGTTTTCTGAAATTATATATTTCACAATAGACTCAATAACCACTTCTTGAATAGATTGTATTAGAAGATGGATGCATGAACATTCTCCTTCTAATGGGGTTATGTTATTTGGTGAAGCAAGGTAGAAAAGATTAAATTGTTAAATTAACACAGTGTGGTTCCCTGCAGCTATTTTTCACTCAGTACTACTTTCAGAGTTCTAAACCTGTGAAAGCATCCATGTACTTTGCACCTAAGTGTCAATCTTCTTCCAAGGTGTGAAGAATTAGAGAGCTTATGGTTTTAAGAGTGTTATTTAATTTCACAAAATTTGTTTTTTCAATTTTCAAAATTTTCAAAATTTTCAAAAATTGTTTGAAAAATTTCAGGACTGTGTTAAATATCTAGTGTGTTTGATATAGAAAAATAATTTGGCATCAAGTGAATTCTGATCAAATATTTCCTTAAGACAGAAATTATTTAACACAGAGAAAAAAATAGAAGGTAGTCTTAAGGAATCATTATGAGTTGGTTACATAGATCATCATAAAAAAGAACTTGCTACATTAACCACATGACCTATGCTCAATCCTTAGAACTCACATAAAGTATGTATAAGGAGAGAAGTGACTCCACACCTGAGCTTGAAGTGAATGTAGCGGGACATATGTTCCTGCACTCATGTACCCATTGTACTAAATAATAATAATAATAATAATAATAATAATAATAATAATAATAATCTCCTACATAGTAACAAGCATAAATTTGTACTACACAGTAAGAATTATGATATATTCAGAGATTTTGTAATAGTTTTATTATATTATGAAGAGAAAACAACATCAATTATTTTTATTACAGAACAGTCCCACCACCTAAACTTTTCAATTTCAATGATGGAAAACTAGGTATTTAAAATGTTATATCAAAAAATAAAAAAATAAATAAATAAATAAATAAATAAATAAAATGTTATATCACGTGATGTTGAGTATCTTGCCTTCCATTTATAAGAACCTAAAAAACGTGTTTTAAATTTTTTAAATATTTCAATATATTTTTATAGGAAATTCTACTTATTTACATTTAGATGTTATCCCCTTTTCCATTTCTCCCCCCACCCCAGGAAATCCCTATCATGTCCCCACTCCTGCTGCTTCTATGAGGCTGTGCCCCTACCCATCCACCCACTTCCCACTCTCTGCCCTTGAATTCTGCCACACTGGGGCATCCAGCCTTTATGGGACCAGAGACCTCCTCTCCCACCAATGCTGGACAAGGCTGTAATCCACTGCATGTACAACTGGGGCCATGGGTCCCTCCATACATGTTCCCAGGCTGGCAGTTTAGACCCTGAGAGCTCTGGTTGGTTGGTATTGTGGCTCTTCCCATGGCATAAATTACTTCATTTCTATTTTTTTAGGCTTGTTTCATTATTTAATGACTTTTAATCAGTGCAAATTATCTATCCATTGGTATGTACTTTGATATAATAAAAAAATAAAATTATAGGTTCCTTTTTTGGTTAATAGTCAGTATCTCATTATTATACTACTTATAATGCCTAATGGGGGATATTTTTTTGTGTATTAGTTGTATTATTTAGTGAATAATGGCATAAGAGATTAGCAGATGATGACTATAGTTGTAGAAATTTTCAGGTAATTTGGACCAAGTTTGATTAAATATGTATTTAGTCAAAACTTGATAAAGAAAACAAACTGACTCTCTCGCTCTTTTCCCTGTCTCCTCTCTCTCCCTCTCCTTCTCTAACTCCCTCCCTCTCTCTCTTTATCTCTCTTTCTCTCCCTATTTCACACAGAGAGAGAGAGAGAGACAGAGAGACAGAGAGAGAGACAGAGAGAGAGACAGAGAGAGACAGAGACAGAGAGAAAGAGAGAGATTAAGTAGAATGTTTTATTAAGATTGCTTTATAGCAATACTGTTTAAATTTGTCACATTGACAGTTAATCTGTAAGTCTTCTACATATGGTTCAGGGAATATGATCCACAAAATGGAGTCACACCAAAATGGAACTAAGTTCTCACAACTTCAGTACACTATGCAAATAATAACCAGATTATCATACCAGAACACAACGTCAATAAATGTATCTTTTAAAATTCTTGAACATTTCCAGCTAGTGTCTATGGCATCCCTCATTGTTGCAACACACATGGGCTATCCACAATGATCTAACTCATAAAGAAGACAAAATACTGTCCTGCCCGTACTAGTGCATTAGTTACTGGAACAGGGAGAGTTCTAGTAGAGTAGAGAAATACACAATTACCCTGAAAAATGAAAGCAGTCATAACTCATTGAAGCCAAAATGTTTATGACTTGACTTACTTAAGTAACTAGTCATATTCTTAATATCATTTGACTCAGAGTGTGTCATGTGGGAAAAGAGCCAGTGGGGCAGTCCTCTGCTGTATATGTGTTGGGGGCCTCATATCAGTTGGTGTATGCTACCTTTTTGGTGGTCCAGTGTCTGAGAGATCTCAGGGGTCCAGGTTAATTGAGACTGCTGGTCCTCCTATAGGGTCACCCTTCTCCTCAGCTACTTTCAGCTTTTCTCTAATTCAACCATAGGGGTCAGAAGCTTCTGTCCATTTTTTGCGTGCAAATATATGTCTGCATCTTACTCTTTCAGCTGCTTGTTGGGTCTTCGGGAATGCAATCGTGATAAGTTCCTTTGTGTGAGTGCTCCATGGCTTCAATAATAGTGTCAGGCTTTGGGACCTCCCTTGAGCTGGATCTCACTTTGGGCTTGTCACTGGACCTTCTTTCCTCCTGTCTGTATTCAATCAGAGATGATGCACCTAACCCTCAAGAGACTGGAGGCCCCATAGAGTTTAGAGGTAAGGTGTGGTGGTGGGGGGAATGAGTGTGGGAAAATCCTCATGGAGTCAGGGGCCTGGGAAGGAGGTATGGGATTTGGAACAGTTGGAGGGTAGATGGGGGTAGAAGATAAAATATAAAGTGTAAAAATAAAATAAAATAAAATAAATGATTATAATAAAAAGATTATAATAAAAAGAGCCAGTGGGACAGCAAAGTAGCTATAATCGAAGGGATTATGTGAATCCCAAAGTAAATGTTTCTCTTTCACAAAGGTATGCTGATGCTTCACTGAGTAGATTCAAAAAATTTATGATTGCTTTTTGGAAAAACACAAAGAAAAGAAATCTGTGAGAATATGTTATCTTTATGTATAGACTGAGGGTGTTGGGACATAGGTTAGCAAACATTTTCTACGGTGTTTAAATTGATGCTCACAGAAAACTGCCCAGACCATATTTAATCTATATATTTTAACATTATAGTTTAAAAGACAAAAGATTTTGAAAATATCTCTTTTCATCTGGTAACCAGGCATGTGTTTTTATGTTTCTTTTAATGTCCCCATGTAGATAATATAATTTATTTCAAGATCTATCACTGTGATTATTTATCCTACTGATATTATGGTTGAATATATGTTAACATTTTCAGACCAATAATGAAAATTATAAGGCCACTACATATGTTAAATATGTAATATGTTTTATGTATAAAACATTTTATTTAAAATGAGGTGATAGTTACATAAGTTTTGTTGAAGAAAATTTAGAGTCACTATATTTTGTAATTACGATGTTAAGAAAAAAATTTTCCAACATAGAGCTAAGCAAAATAAAACAATTTACTTAATCTTTAATTTTTATTAAATTTCCTTTTCATGGACTCTATAGAGGACATTGAATACATTCAGTTATGAAAAGATATAGAAAACCAGCTAATACATTCTATGCTAAGAAGTTAAGCATAAATACATCTTGATACAAATGAAAATCCAATACTCCAAGCTTTGCCATGGACAAAGCTATCTATGAAAAAAAAAATAAAGCTATGAGATAACATTTATTTTTGACTTGTTTGAATATCTGTGGTATTGTCACATCCAGAGTACATAGTGAAATTTTCATTTTCACTTCCAAGGTCATTCCTGTTTAGATATGCCCTTCTCTTTGAAATGATTTTCAGATCAGAGGGTAAGCCAGTAGGAGTTTTCTGATTTGCACAGGTGGAGCATATTGTTATTTAGTTGTATTGGAAGTCAAAACTAACAAGCCATTAAGAGCAAAACTATGCCTTGGGACATGAAGCCTCATTGACTCTCCTTGTAAAAAACATGCAAGGTATTGCCTTAAATAATCATTTAAGTCTGTAGTCTGAGGATGGTAATTTCAAACAGTGGGGTGTACTGTTCTTGCTTTTGTTTCCCTCTCAAATTCCTTAAATTGAAGATTTTCATTCCTCATTTTTTGACTTAATATATCATCTCAGCAGTACTGTAATTTGCATCTGCATGCACATTCAAAAAACACCTTCAGGTCTGATTTATTATAAATTATTCCTAATAAATTAGTAATGATTATTTCCATGCAAGTTTAATTACAAAATAAGTTTTACTTCCTTTAAACAAAATAAGCATGATCAGTAAATCTTTTTTTTTCTCTAGTTTTTAGTTTTCACTTTGCTAAAACAAACCTGCTCATATTGAAACAAAATAACAATCCATTTAGTGGAACGCATTTTTATTATTTTAGTTTTTTTTTCCTACTTGTAGTTTTATTGAATTTGAGTTGTATTTTTGTTTTCTGATAGGTCAGGTAGAATAATATTGGTATCTTTATCATTAAATTAGTTACATTCCTATGATAATAAAGTTATAAAATTGGATGATATGTGAATATTGTCTTACATATTATTATCTAATTGACACTATTTTCTTTCTACAATTACACTGATAGATTAATACTCTCATTACATATAAAGTGTATTAATAATAATTATAATTTATTTGATTTAAATATCACTTTAAAAGCTAGACATTTGGCTATTTCATCTACTCAGCAGTAGTACTGTTGAATCTGGAAGACAATGTTTCCTTGGTGTCATCATGTCCTCTGGCTTTTTTATTTTTTCTACCTTCTATATCACACTGATGCCTGTGCTCTTAACGGAGGGTATTTGTGAAGAAATTACATTAAGGATTGAGTGTTTTGAAGTCTTAGATTATCTGACATCATATTGTCCATTTGTGTTTCTCTGCTGTTGCAGAAGGAAACTTCTTTGGTAAACAGTAACAAGACACTAATCTATGGGTATAGCAGATTGCCTTTAGATGTCAGGTTGTGTTCTTTTAGCAGAACAGTAAAACTTTGTTGTCCTCTAGTCCATTGTTCTATATTGACTGAGAAACTTAACCACTGAAGCAGTTTTAGACATGGGAATGATTTCATGAAGTGTGTCTTTAAACCTATCAGACAGTGTTTGTGTATGACAACAATGCTTATGCCACCATTCTACCAGTTTATCAAACAGGTAGGCAAACATTGTAACTGAAGGTATGTATTCAGAGGTGTGGTTTCCTTTCTCATCTGGTATCATTCTCAGTATTTTACAGTACCATGAACACTAGTCAAATAGGCATGAAAGCTTGAGGTAGACAACAGCTCTATTTCTCCATATTCAGTGAGATATATGTTGTTGATATCAGTGGAACCCTACCACTATAGCCTCAGCAATAATGTGAGTTGTAGGGCCATGTTGACCAGCAACTTAATTATATATAATCCATTCTTGGCAATAGAGGGTACATTTAGTGGTAAGAGATGCCTAGTTGAGATTTTCTCTCCCCTATTATTTGGTTACTCCATTTAGATTACTTTCATATGTATATTATGTGTATGTGTATGTATATGATCTATATGTTTATGATACAAGTGTGTATGTGTGATTTTAAGAGGTGTTTACATTTCTGTTTATTCATTCTACTGCAGAATGACATATCGGTTGTTTCCAATTTCTGTCTATTATGAATAGAACAGAATAAACATAGTTGAACAACTAACTGCCTTTGTGGTATGTGTGTGTCCAAGAGTGGCATAGCTAGATCTTACAGCAGATGAATTTCAGGCTTCCTGAAGGAACACTACACTTATTTTCATAGTGTTTGTACAAGCTTGTACTCTCATGGGCAATGACTGAGGATTCACATTCACATCCTTTTCAGTATAAACTGTCACTTTTTAACATTGATTTTAAGAGCTCTGGCTGGTGTTGGATGCAATCTTAAAGTAGATTTAATTTGCATTTTCCTGGTGGCTAATGATGGTGAACATGTCTTTGAGTATTTCTGAGCCATTTGAGCTCCTTCTCGTAAGCATTCTCTGTTCATATCTGTCCTACAGTTTTAATTAGGTTATTTAATTTCTTAATATCTAGTATTTTTAGACTTTATATATTTTGGATAATAGCCCTCTATCAAATGTAGAGTTGGTTAAATTATTTTCTCATTCTGTAGAATGTCATTTTATCCAAATAACTTTCTCCATTAGTGTGCAGAACTTTCACAGTCTCATATGGTCTCATTTATTAATTGATTTTGTACAATTTATTAATTAATCTTTGTACTCACGGTGTCCAGATCAGAAAGCCTTTTCCTGTGCCACTGAGTTTAGGGCTATTGTAAATTTCCATCTTGTTCTGGGTATCTGGTTCTATGTTGAGTTCTTTAGGTCATTTGGAGTTGAGTTGTTTTGCAGAGGGTTAAGTATGGTTCTATTTGGATTCTTCTATGTACAGCCATCAGTATTATTTGTGAAAATGGTTTTGTACCCAATGTTTATTTCTGGTTTCTTCATCAAAAATAAAGTATTCACAGGTATGTTTATTTATATCTGGTTCTTCAATTTTAATCCATTGTAAATTATGACTGTTTTATATTTCAATCCCATGCTGATTTTATTACTATAGTTTCATAGTACAATCTGAAATTGTTCCTTTACTGTTCAGAAAATACCTTGTGTGTGTGTATGTGTGTATGTGTGTGTGTGTGTGTGTATTTTAATAGGAGGCTGAGTACTGTTATTTCAAGGTATTGGAAGAATTGTCTTTGGATTTTGAGTGAGATTGCATTGAATATGTAGATATGGTTTTTAGGATGGCCATTATTACTATGTTAATCTTAGCATGTACAATTTCTCCATTTTCTGGAGTCTTCCATTTATTTCTTCTGAGACTTGAAGTTTTTAATCATATAGGCCTTTCACTTTGGTTATAGTTACCACAATGTGTTTGATATTATTTGAGGCTATTTTGAGACATGTTGATCCCATGATTATTTCTCAGTATGTGTGTCATTTGTATATAAGATAGAAACTGGTTTTTGTTTTTGTTGTTGTTGTTGTTAGCTCATCTGGCATTCGGACACTTTGCTCAAAATGTTCTTCAGCTGTAGAATTTCTTTCTGGTGAAATTATTAGGGTCACTTATATATACATTATCATAGTATCTGAGAATTAAGACACCTTGAGTTCTATCTTTCTGATGTGTATTCTTTTGATTTTTCCAGTTGTCCTGTTGCTCTAAGACTTCAAGTACTATAAATCGGTATCGAGTAGTGGAAACCTTGTATTCCTTATAATTTTAGTAATATTTCTTTGAGTTTCTCTGCATTTAAGTTGATGTTGTCTATGAACTTACTGAGAACTACCTTTATTAAATTGAAGTATATTACTTGTATTCCTAAAATTTCTTCAGTGATTTTATAATGAAGTACTCAATTTTCTCAAATAAAAATTCTTTTCTTCTGCTAATAGGAGTATTGCATGGTTTTGTCTTTCAGTTTGTTTATATGTGGATTCCATTAATTGCTTTATGTATTCTGCATCTTTGTGAAAAAGCCTACTTTATCATAATAGATGATCTTTTTGGCTTGTTCTGAGATTTGATTTGTGAGCATTATATTGCATACTTTTGTATCTAAGTTAATAATGGGAATTGGTGTATAATTTTATTTCTTTGATGAAATTTTAATTGATTTATATATCAGAATATCTATGGCCTCTAAATAAATTGGATAATGGTCCTTCTGTTTCCATGTTGTAGAATAATTTGAGTATTGGTATTAACTTATTTTTGAGAGTCTCATAAACTTCTTTGGTAAATTCATCTAGCCTTGGACTATGTTTATAGTGGGGAAACTTAATTGCTGCTTCTGTTGCAGTAGTGGTTATAGGCTATTTTATTTACTTATCCGACCTTGATTTAAATGTGGTAAATGATATCTATTGAGGAAATCATTTATTTCTTTCAGATTTTCTAGCATCTGATGATAATTGCTTTGTTTCCAAGTACTTGTTAAGTTTTAGAAAGTTCCATCAGGTACTGAGAAAAATGTGTATTCTTTTGTATTTTAGTAAAATATTTTATAAATAACTGTTAGGTACATTTAGTATATTATATTATGTAGCTCCAACATTTCTCTGTTTAGTTTTTGTCAAGGTGACCTTGACACACTGTGAGTATGTGAAAAGCAATATGTGATATTAACCTGTAGTTATAATTCTTTTATGAACTTGGGCACACTCATGTTTGGTGAACCAATGTTAAGAATTGCAGTGTCTTCTTCAGAAATTCTTACATTGATGAATATGTAGTGTCCTCATCTATCTCTTTTGATTAGTTTTGGTTTGAAGTCTGGTTTGTAAAGTATTAAAGTGTCTATATTAGCTTGCTTCTTAACCCATTTTCTTGGAGTATGTTTTTTTCCCATTATTTTACTCCAAAGGAGTGTCTATCCTTGATGTTAAGGTATGTTTATTGGATGAGCAAAATGAGGGATCCTGTTTTCACATAAATCCAGGAATTGATAATGTTGATTTTGAGAGATGTAAAGGAGAGGAATCCATTGTTTTCTGCTATATTGTTTTTGTTTAACCTTTTTAGGTTGGAGTATTCCTTCTAATAATTTCTGTAGAAATGGATTTGTAAATATGTAGTTTAAATTTTATTTTATCATGGAAGGTAATTTTTTCTCCATCTGTTGGAATTGAAAGTTTGGCTGGACATAGTATTATGAGCTTGAGCTTGTGGTATCTTAGAATCAATAGAATATCTGTCTATCTTTCTGGGTTTTAGAGTCACAACTGAGCAGTCAGGAGTTTTTCTATTAGACCATCAAGTGTATCTTGTTACTTGGTCTTTTGCCCTTGATGTTTTACATGTTGGTTTCCTATAAGTTTAGTGTTTTGATTAATGTGTATTATGAAGACTTTTTTTCTGTTCCAGTATATTTGGTGTGATCGTACTTCTAGAACCTTAAAAGATATTTAAAGGTATTATTTTATGTAAGAGAATTTTTCTTCTATATTTTTGTTTAGAATATTTTCATTATTTGGACATGTGTTTCTTGTCCTTATTCTGTTGATATTATTCTTCAATTTTGCCTTTTAATAGTGTTCAGTGTTTTCTAGATTGTTTAATTATATTTTTGTAGTAATATTTTTTGGCAAGCATATTTTAAAATGTGTCTTCAATGAATCTGGAGCTGGTAGAAGGAGAATGAAATAAGATATCATCTACTGTTTTGTTAAAGAACAATGGATGAGATTGGAGGATTGAATTTGGAAAAGTGTCAGCCTCTGTGTTCCCCTGGCTAAATATGCCTATATTTAATTAATAGTGAGTTGTTCAATTTTCATGAGCTTGTATTCTTTCTCTTGTTTCTGTTGTTGTTGCTATCAATCATTTTTTTTCATGGTAGTAAAATAGGATGCAAGGTATTATTTTAATTTTCTCATTTTTTGTTGAGACTTGTTTTGTGTTCAAGTATAATGTCAATTTGGGAGAAAGTGCCATGAGATGCCAAGGAAAATCTATAAAATCTTTTATGATTGAGTGAAATATACTGTGTAACTATCTGTTAGTCCCACCTGGTTTTGGCATATTACCTAACTGCAATTTTTTTCTCTCTCATTCTTGTCTTGATGACCTGTCTCTTCAGGTTAGTAGAGTACTGGAGTCATTCACTATAACTGCATGAGTTTGAGATATAGCTGTAATAGTGTTTCTTTTAAGAAATTGGCTGTCCTTGTGTGTGGTAAATAAATGTTTAGAATAGCAATTTCTTTTTGGTGTATTTTTTTCTTTCTATTGTATAAAATGTTCTTCCTCTTCTCTACTGATTAATTTAATTTTAAAATGTATTTTTTGCATATTAAAATGGTTATGTCTATTTGCTTCATGAGGCTACTTACTTGGAGTACCTTTTTTCGTCCCTTTGACTGAGTTGATATATCTATCCTTGATTGGAAGCTGTTTTTCTTTTTCCTTTTATTGAATATTTTATTTATTTACATTTCAAATGTCATCCCTTGTCCCCATTTCTCTCTCCCAAAAAATCTCCTATCCCATCCCTCCTCCCCATTTTTGTTTTTATACCATTTTAATTCATGCAAGTATTAAGACCAGTTTTAGGTTGAGGAATTCACAATATAATAGATGCAAATAGTCAAGGAACAAGCAAGGCAATAGAAAAAAATCTGTGATCACTCCTATGATCACTATTTCTAAGGGCTTATCAGGATGAACAGAATAACAGAGCTTATTTTCCTGTTCTACCCCAAAGTCTTTTTCATGGCTGAAGCCTATTTCTTTGTTCTAGCCTAATACTTAGATTACTGCCTGAAATTACTTCTTTGTTCTAGCCCAATATTTAGATTCCTGCCTGAAATTACTTTGTTCTAGCTGAATGTTTTTCTTGAAGAACAGAAGGATGAATCCTGATTTTAAGTCTATTTTGCTAGCCTGTATCTTTTTATTGGGAAGTCAAGATCATTGATATTGAAAGTTACGGTAGGTAGTGTTTGTTAATTTTATTGTTTTTTAGTTTCTGGTTTTTTTTTTTTTTGAGGTTTTTCCCTTATTTTGTTTTGTTTTGTTATTACTTATTCCTAGCATTTTCTTAGGTATAAATAAACTTTTGGGTTGGCATTTTGCTTCTAGTGCATTCTCTAAGGCTCAATTTGCATATAAATACTTCTGAAATTTGTTTTTATCATGGGACATACATAGAACACAATTAGATTGGAATAATAATAATAACATAATAATAAAAAGAAAAAGATTATGTCATAGAATAATAAAAGCACAAAATCTACAGAAAAATGACAGAATAGTAAAAGCAGCAAGGGAAAAATGCCGGGTAATAGACAATGCAGACCTATCATAATTACATCCATGTTCTCAGCAGAGACTGGTAATGCTAGAAGGTCCTGCACAGATATATTGCAACCTCTAAAAATCCACAGATGCTGATATATATTACTATATCCAGCAAAACTCTCCATAAATGGAGAAAACATTATATTTTAAGTGAAATCCAAATTTAAACAATAGCTACCCACGAAATACAATATTATAAATAATAATAAAAGAAAACTCCCACCCATAAAGGATAACTACATTCTAGAACCTCAGGAAATAAGAAATTTCATACTAGCAAAAACAAAGGAAGCACACCCCCCTACACACACACAAACATAGACACACACACATACTCTCACACATACACATACACACAAACAGCAGCAACATCAAATAACAGGAATTAAAATCCCCAATAAAAAGACAAGTCTAACAGGATGGATGTGAAAACAAGATTCTTCTAAATATAAGAAACATGACTCAGCAATAAAGGTGGTCATTATTCAGAGTAAAGAGCTGGGAAAAAGTTTTCAAAGCAAAAAGACCCAAGAAAAAAAGCTATAGTAGCCATCTTATATCTAATAAAATATGCTTTCATCCAAAAATTAATCAAAAGATACAAAGACATTCCATACTCATTAAAGGAAAAATCTACCATATTATATATCAATTCTGAATATCAATGTTGAAACACAGACAATTTACATTTATAAAAGTAACATTGCTAAAGCTTAATTTGTATATTGAATCCCACACATCTGTAGTGAGAGATTTCAACTCCCCAGTCTCATCATTGACAGGTCACCCAGACAAAAATTAAAAGAAAAAATAATAATACTAACAAACATTATGAATCAAATATACCTAATATACATCTATAGAATATTTTACACAAACAGAAGAAATATACATTCTTCTCTGAACTTCACAGATCTGTACCCCAAATTTACCATATATTTGATCACAAATCCATTATAAAGAGATATAAGAAAAGTTAAATAATGCCTTGTATCTTATCAGACTACCATGGATTAAAGCTGGATTTCAACGATAATAAAAAGACCTGAAAGCCTACACAATAATGGAGATTGAACAACTCTCTATTCAATAATCACCTGAAGAAAGCAACAAAATTAACAAAATAATTAAAGACCTACACAAATTTGTGGAAAACCGTGACAGCAGTGCTAAGAGAAATATCCATAGCACTAAATGCCTCCATAAGAAAGAAAATTAGAAAGTTCTCATACCAGCAATTTAAAATTACACCTGAAAGCTCTAGAAACAACAACACCCTCCCCAAAAAAAGCAAGCACACCAAAGATGAGTATAAGTCAAGAGATAATCAAAATCAGTGTAGCAACCTAACAGTTGGAAACAAAGAAAACAATATAATAAATGAAGGAAACTAAGTGCTTGTTCCTTGAGAAAATCTACAAGATAGATAAACACCTTGCCAAACTAACAAAAACTCAGAGATGCCATATCCAAATAAACAAGATCAGTAATGAAAAGGGATACACAACAGCATATACTAAAGGAATTCAAAGATTTTTAGGTCTTACTTCAAAAGCTTATACTAACAAAATTGGAAAAATTCTTAAAGAAATAGACAATTTCCTAGACAGATATACTTATCAAAGTAAATCAAGATAAGATAAACAATTTAAACAACCCTATATCCCCTAAAAACATATAAGCATCATTAAAAGTCTCCCAACAAATATAAGGCCAGGGCCAGTTGATTTTAGTGTTAGAATTCTACCAAACTTTCAAAAAGAGCTAATATCAATATTCACCAAACTATTCCATAAAATATAGACAAAAGAAATGCTGCCAAACCCACTTTATGAGGCCACAGTTACCCTGTTATCTAATTCACATGAAGTCTCAACAAAGAAAGAAAACATCAAGCTAATTTCTCTTATAAACATGGATGCAAAAATACTCCGTAAAATACTTGCAAACTGAATCCAAGCAACCATAAAAAATGACATCCGCTATGATCAAATAGGCTTCATCTCAAGATTGCAGGGATGATTCAATATACAAAAGAATAAAAACCACATCAACATGATTCAGCATAGAAAAATCTGAAAGAAATTGACTGATGATAAATTCATTAGTCGGTAAAAAAAAAGTCTTTTAAAACTCAAGACACCATTAATGGTACAAGTATTACAGAAATCAGATATAGGAGGCACATATCTAAACATAATCAAAGTAATATATAGCAAATCAATATCCAGCATCATACAAACTGGAGACAAACATTTCCACCAAAATCATAAACAAGACAAAGTTGCCCACTTTCCCTAACTATACAATATAGTAGATGAAGTTCTAGCCAGAGCAATAAGTCAGCTAAAGGTGATCAAAAAATACAAATTGGAAGTGAAGAAATCAAATATTGCTATTTGCAAATGATAAGATAGTATTCATAAGGGACCCCAAAAATCCTACCAAAAAACTCCTACAGCTTATAAAACACCTTCAGCAAAGTGGGTAAACATAGTATTAACTCAAAGACATCAACAGCCCTCCTTTATACAAATTATAAATATATGGAGGAAAAATTAGGGAAACAACACAATCTATAATAGCCATGCATAATATAAAATATCTTGGTGTGATTCTAACCAAGCAAATGTACGATCTGTGTAATAAGAACATCAAATCCCTGAAGAAAGACATTGAATAGAAGGAAAGATTGAGAGCTGGGAATTGGATGGGACCTCCACAGGAAGACCAACTGAGTCAAGTAACCTGGAACCTTGCAGCTCTCAAAGACTGAACCACATTCAGGGGCTTGAGCTAGGCCTCCTCACATATATTTAACAGATGTGCACCTTGGTCTTCATGTGGGTCCTGAAGAACTCTAGTGGTGCTATCCCAAAAGCTATTGCCTCTATGTGGGATATTTTTTTTTTCTCACTGAGCTGCCTTGTCTGGTCAGCTTAGAGAGGATGTGCTTAGTCTCACAGATATTTGATAAGCTAGGTTTGGGTAATATCCAGGAGGAGTCCTACTAGCTCAAAGAAGAAGGGAAGGATTGTGGGAGGGGTGACTGGGAGGAGACAGTTAAGTGAGGTAAATAAGTATAAAAAATAAATTAATTCATAAAACATAATAAAAATCAACTTAATGCTGGTTCATTGATAGAAGTCTCATTTAAATTTTTGCCTCTCTTTTTTTTTAATTTTTTAGTATTTTAAACTAACCTCAAGTGATCACAGACATCCTTTGTTCAAAATTCTCACCATTATTCATTATAGTTTTCATTCAACTATTATAATTTTTCTTTATTTTACCCACTGATGAGAGCTGTTTTGTTCAGAGACATGGTTACTTACCTGTTTATAAAGGTCAAGCAGCACTGGAGGCGAGGAGAGGTACACATCTACAGTGCTGTGGTGTTCAATGCTTTGCTAGTCAAACCATGTCCTTTGTAATGGGCCTCATGCTTTCAAACTTTCTAAAACTTTTTGAGCCTTCATTATTTTTTTCATATTTTCATATGCCCAAAACTCTTAAGCTAATGAGTGTTCAATCAAAAGCTTTAAAGTTGAGTTGCCAACATTTGAGGATGCATTAGCTCTTCAACTTTTCTTATATGGTAACATTTCTGAAATCATATTACCATAATGAACACTTGTAATTCAGTATAACCATGCCATATGCTTTTCAGGCAATTTTAATTTTTATACAGATCTTTATTTAAGTATGGTACACAGAGTTCCATGCTTTGGAATAGGTATGTAGAGATATGTGCAGTTTTCATTTTCTCCTAGGAAACAGTAAATTGTCCTATAATTCCACAATATCTTAAAGTTTTCCAGTAATCATACTGTGATTCAAAATATATTAGAATAATACATTATCTACTTTTTGACATTTCTAAATTTATATAATCAATATTACTTATAAATATATATTCATAAAATTCTGAGATAAGAATATTTTTGTAAATTCTCCACTTTCACACATATCAATCATTTTTAAAGCTGCAGTCATCCCACCTCCTATTCATTCCTCCTATTTCATGTTTTTGTTTACCTGTTCTCGAGTTTGAAGACCATTACCAGGGCCTTCTGACTTCACTGAAGACTTAAGGTTTGTGTTGACCACCACTGTCAACTAAGCATATCCTAAATCCTGTTTTCTGAAGGCTTGGACAGACTGTTTTTGAAACACCAATTTATATATAAAAAAAGAAAAAATTTTAATTAGGTTTTATTTTAATGCATGTTTCTAAGGAAGTAAATACAGAATTATCTGGAAAGACAACATTAAAATGATAATGGTATGGACAATGAGTCATTTGGGGTCACTTGTCCTTTTATTACTTTCCAATTTTGGGACATATTTGGTAAATTTTAATTATGTTAAGTATTCTGTTTCTTCATTCATTATAGTTTTTGAAATATACATTGTGTTATTTAAATTATTAACTCTAGGCTGATAATGATGATGTGATATATATATATATATATATATATATATATATATATATATCCAAATCACCTTACTATTATATTCCTTATTTTAGATTCCCTTAGTCTCCTTAAGGAGTTATAAACTGTGTCAGAATTCTTGGGATGATTTTCTGACTAGGCATCAAAGTAAAGAATTCTTGTCCCTCCCTTTTCAATGTCCCTATAATTTTTCTAAAGCTTCTATCAGGTTTCAATTATGACATTGAAAATGTTTTCCAAAATTACTTTCTAATGTATTATCTATCTCTATACAAGATTTTGGATCAATTTCAACTTTCCCCTCCCCACCATAATCTTAAGGGGTTATGATTAAAATTCTGTTGAAATTTATAGGTCACTTTGGGAGAAATGGTATATCAATATATCCAAGAATTGGTTAATAGTATTAAGATAGCTCTTGATTAGTTCAGACATGCAGTCCCTTATCAATATTTTATAGTTTTAGTCATATCAGTATTAAATTGTCTAAATGTACTCATGTTATTCTAATTGATGTTACCATATACAAGGCATTCTTCACAGCTCTGTTTGGTATTTTATGACATTTGAAAACATGTTTAGTTTTTTCTATAGGCATTTGATGCTTCCATATTTCTTTTTAATACTATATTTACAAGGAGTTAAGTGGAAAAGTCTCTGACTTTAAAATTTATCAAAATAATTATTATAATCTATTCAAAATGTATTTTAAGGGCATGGATTCTAGCTGGAAGTGATACTTAAATATCCTGGGTTGTTTACATGTGTTTTAACAAGAAAAATATTAGTTCATGATCAGCAATGGCTTATGCTGCTTAGGATGCAGATATAAATCCAGGCTGGAAAATAAATTGTATTTTCTCTCAAATCTCTTTTATTTAAGTGGTATTTTGTAGTTTTAGATTGCTTTCACACTTCTTAACTTTGATTCTTACATTAAGAAGCCAAGGCATACTGATCATTCTTTTATGGGAAGAATAACAGTCAAGTCAGGAGGAGATCATGCTCTGCATGCTGTCACAGTACAGGTGAGAAACAACAATCTTTTTTAGTTTTGCCCATGGCATGTAAGTCTTCTGGGGACTGACACAGCTAATGCATGAAAATGTTTACATTGCTCTTACCCAAGAAACTGTCTCTGGTTGGTGATTTCTTTTATCATAACTTTGAGATTCTTAAGCTATCATTGTTGAGGTAAATTTTCATTTTCTTCTATTGGCTAATTATTCACAAATCGAAACAAATAGCTGATTCATAAATTTGCAGATATATTTCCACATTGAAAATAATATAATTCTATTACTGTCTATAAAAAATTGAACCTCTTAAAATATGTTTGAGTTTCCATAAAAGTTCTTGGATATTTAAAGGTCATTGCATTTATTTTCAATCGAGCAAGTTTGGAAAACAGGAACGCTTCTAATTTATATTCAGTGTAATCATCTGTTATCTACTTAAGTCAGATAAGGAAAATGAGATAAAGGAAATAGACACCAATTTACACTAGCTATTAATGTTCTCAGGGGTATGCTATTAGTACTAAAAAGACGTTTGTTGAGATTGTCCTTCAGTTTAATTTCATCTAGTGATTTCACTAATGACCCTATTAAGCACATTAAGACTTTCCTTTTTTGATCAATCTTTAGAATATTGAACTCCATAAAGTATCTACTGACTAACCAGCTAAATAAATCAAGGTCACCTTTAAGATGAGTTCTAATCTAATTATGCATATAAGACTAGTCATGAATTTCATCTGGAGGACATTCTTTCCCTAAACAGCAGGCAAAAGGCTTCACTTCCCCATCAGCAATCTATTATGTAAAACTGGCAATAAATTAGAGGAAAATTTGAGGTCATGGGTTTTCTCAAAGCTTAGCATTCCTGTGCAATTTGTAAAACAATGTATGGATTACTATGGCTTAAAATCAAAGATTTCAAGCAACAAATTTTCATGTAGTTCTTCTTTTTTCCACTTTCTTTCCATTATTCTTATATTAAAGTAAAAAAACTAGAAATAAAATCAGTAAGACTTATTTAATATAAGTATCTTCTAAGGCATGTGGTATTATTAACAGTAACAACTACCAAAGTAAATGGAAGAGCATTATCCTTTATTACAATTCATAGTTTATAAAAGTTTCCTGGACTTCTTAAAATGGCTTCTTTTTTCCATATTAACATGTCTCTGTGTGCTACTTTCTGTCTTTCTCAAATTTCCTAGAGATATTAATAATATATTTTAATTTATTTCTTTATATTTTATAAAAAAGCTAGATAACCATTTCATAATTAATAGGTAAGCTAATACTGATTTTAAAATGATATTAGAAAATGCTGTTACTTCAAATTTACAGATAAGTCTTTGAAATAGTTTAACTAGACACTTGTCATATTATCTAGAAAGTAACAAATAATATTAGATATTGGCATTACAAAGGGGAAAACCTTGTAGGATATCCAATCTTTTCACATAGAGTTGTAGGTTGCCATCTATTATATGTTGGGCTGAATCCATTCTTCTGATGGATTTGTCCTTCCTTAGTTTGTACTATCCTCAAGTGTTTCAGTTGAGATTAGTAGTATGGGAGCTGAGAAAGTAGAGGTTCTTCCTCTAGGGCATGTTAAAGAGATTTGTAGCCACAGACATTAAATATAAATGGTATACTTGAAATACAAATTCTGCCTGTGAGAAATGAGAAATGTTCAAAACATAAATGACTAACATTTAAAATGGCCTTCTATTGTATACATTTTATTACTAAACAACCATGCCAAATAATATCATTTGAAACAATCTTAAAAGAAGTGATGGATAACACAGATTTAAAAATTCTCTATTAAACATTATATGGGTCCACATAGATATCATATGCTATGAAACGAACCCCCAGTACCAGGGATAGATTGTATCATCTTGACTTGTTGCCCAAAAGGGGATTTATAAACTTCCCAAATATTAAATGTTATTACCATTAGTATTGGTTCAAAATTCACAGTAAGATACTACTGCCAACAACTCCAAATATGCTTTTCATATATATATCTATCTATCTATATATATATGTATGAAATATATATATATATATCTGGGATGAAGGCAGTGGAATGATTAAAGAAGCCACAAGTGATGGGTTACTTTAAGAAAACAGCATTTTCCAGACAAGACAAGACAGATGTTCATATTAGCACACAAAGTGTGACAGCATACATGAGAACTGCACAAGTTCAAGGAGGAAATCATCTCATCTTGAAGGAGGAAAGATAAGAGCAACCCCCCTCCATTGAAGAAGCTATTTATGACTGCTGTCTTCTTGGAGAAGGAAAATCAAATATCTTCAACAGACTCTCACTGAGTATAGCAGCTATAGTCTTGGACATATATGACTCTCAGCAGTAGTTGGCCATTATAACTTGGACTCATGTGAGTATAATTATGGGCATGTGCTTGTGCATGTGTGTGTGTGTGTGTGTGTGTGTGTGTGTGTGTGTGTGTTTGGTGTGCTTGCCTTTAGGTGTGGTTTTGTTTTTAAAAATAAAGAACGTAATGTTGGTTGTTAGGAATTTAGAATAGGATCTGAGTGGAGTAGGGAGATGGTTATATTATGATCAAATATATTATATTAATTTCTCAAAGTAAAAACCTAGATTATACAAAGATTCTTTTAAAAAGTGATAATATAAAATTAATCTTTTTATATCATAAAAAATATGTTATACTAATTGGTCATGATGGTTAACATATACAATTCCAGAATTTTGGAAGCTGAGACGGCAGGATTTTCATGAGTTGGAGAAAAGCCCAGGCAAGCATAGTGTGGTATCAGGCTAGTTTGAGCTTCCAGAAAGATTCTATTTAAAAAAAAAATAAAAGAAAGAAGAAAATATGTTATATCACTTTTTATATTGGTTCTGCAATGAGTGGACAGAAAATGGCTTAAAATGTTCACTGCTTTCAGGATGGCAGATGATGGCATCTGTGTCATCAAGTCTGGTTCCTATGATTGTGGTAGCAGGTTCTCATGGAAAATTTGGGACATGACTTCTCTAGCTTCTTGTTTTCAGCTGCGCTTGGCATTTGTTTGCTGGTAGTTGACCCAATACAGCTTCTGCTTCAGTTGCAATGTATATCAACCTACTTTTCTAAAGGAGAAAACTATGATATAATTTGTACATAGCTTGTCATCAAAATGTTCAAGTGCTATGATCTTTATTTCCAATATAACATTAAAGAAATGTGTACGAACCTTCAAATTGCGATCTAGTAATAAATGTTTGGGCCATTATCATCTTGTGATCTCTTCTCCAGTCACAGCTTGAACCATCACATATTTTCCTGTGTGTCATTATCTTTCTGCTAAAATATAGTCAGAGAGTGTTTATCAGAGGTGAAGGACAGAGATGTTCAATTCTAGTCTTTCCAAATTGAAAAAGGTGTTTTATTATAGGAACATATCTGGATTAAAATATTTGTACTCCTATTTAAGGCAGAGTCTAAAATCTACTGTGAAAAATATATACTCTTCCTACTGATGTAAGTTGAGATTTGTCACATGTATGAAGGGTGCTGTTTAGCTTGCAGTGTTTTCATGGCGTCTACAACTTGTCATTAGTATTAGTGAAATAAATCATCATATAACAAGATTTTTCCATGAATATGAATCTATGTTCATTACTTATTTGTGATCAAAACATGTGGTATAACATATATTATGTTATAATATGCATAGCTAGATTAAATACTGAAAATAATTAGGTTTAAAATTATTTAAAAATGTGCTTTCTATATCATTCAAAGGCCATCAATGCATATAACCCGTTAATTTCAGTGAAGAACCCATGTACTATAAGTAGAGCAGCTGATGGACTAACATAAACTATTGTGAACATCATACTTTATTTATTGAAATTAACACAAAACATAAAATAAACTTCCATTTAAATGTAAACAAATCACAAATGTGTGGAGAATCATTAAAAGGATTATTCGTATCGCTTTAAAACATGAAAACTCTATAGAGAAGTTTGAACTTGTACATTATTTTCCTGGCTAAACATTTTTCCCCTTGAGAAGCAGATATGCTAATGTGGTGCATTACACTGAGTGATCCCTCGCAGCAGTTATGTGGCCTTCCACAATTGAATGTGATTGCTTCCGTCTTTATGATGGGGATGTTTTTCTCAGTTAAAGATATTTTTATATAAGGTCTGACTCAATATTTATGTTCCTACTTGTTTTCATTTTCTTAAGATATTCAATTTTAACCTCAATATCTGATCCTTGAAACATTACGAAGAGACTGGTACCTACCACGGTGTAGGCAAAGACACTCAGATTTTTAAAACAGGTATAGATTATTACACAATGAACTATAGAATATCAGCGAACAGTCTAGGCTATTAGGCATGCTAGCAAATTACACTGATGTTCAGTCCTGTAAGGTTTCAGAAGTCAATAAAATAAGCTTTCTATGATTTTTAAAGGTTTTCTTCAAATGCCACTGAACAAATTTTATTTAGAGTATATGTGTTCTTTCTTTCTTTTTTTTTTTTTTTCTTTTTTTTTTTTTTTTGTCAAAATGTTCTTTGGTCTTTCTGAAATTGTGAAAAAAGACAGGTAGATAGTTCTTTCCAATACAAGCAATGACCTCTCCTTCATTAGAAAGGGACAAGTCAATAGAATGATGGTAGAGAGATAGTCTCTTTTTAAAGATTCTATGAAGGTAAATGGCTGTTCAAGTAAACAAGATGTAGAAAATTACCCAAGAGAAGGCAAAAGAATCAGAGACCCTCTCATTCATACACCACAACTTCTATAAAAATCCTAAACTGAAAGCTATAATATGTTCACAGAGGATGTTGTACAGACCTCATGCAGTCTGTGAATTCATATGAGCTTTGTTTAGTTGATTTAGAAATGCTTCTTCTCCTGGTGTCCTACAGCCCCTTGGCTCTTACACTGATTCTGCCTCCTCCTCAATATAGTACCCTGAGCTCTTATGGAAGGCATTTAATGGAGACATATCATTTGGACTTGTGTGTCTTTCATTGTAGTATCTGTCTGTGTATCACTGTATTTGCTCCTGTCTATTAAAAGAGGAAACTTTTCTGATGATTGTTGAATAAGGCACTAATCTATGACTAAAACAGAATATTTTATCACTATATTTATCTTGCCTTGTGTAAAATTTATGTGATCTTTTTAGTTTTATTTTAAAGATTTTACTGTGTAGCAGTGGGGGATAGGGAACTGGGTGAAGACACTAGAAAGTCCCAGATGCCAGTGAAGCAAGAGTTTTCCAGGAACCAATGGTGATATTAGCCAACCTACCCGAAAAAGAGGAGATAAAACCTGTAGAGACTATATCCTGTGGATAGGCACAGCCCCTGTTTGAGGGATGGGGCTACACATTCACCTCAAAAATATTAATTCAGAATTCCTCCTGTCAAAAGAAAATGCATGGATAGAGAGTGGAGCAGAGACTGAAGGAAAGGCCATCCAGAGACTGCCCCACCTAGGAATCCATCCCACCTGAAGATACAAAATTCAAACATTATTGCTGATGCAAAGAAGCACTTGCTGACAGGAGCCAGGTAAAGCTGTCCCCTGGGAGGCTCTGACAGAGCTTGACCCAATACAGGTCTGGATGCATGCAGTCAACCATCTTACTGAGCACAAGGACCCCAATGGAAGAGTTAGGGGAATGACTGGAGCTGAAGGGGTTTGCAACTTTATAGGAAGAACAAGAATATCAACCAACCAGATCCCCAGAGCACTGAGGGAGTAAACCACCAACCAAAAAGTACACATGAATCAACCCATGGCTTCAGCTGAATATGTAGCAAAGAAACGCTTTATCTGGCATCAATTGGAGGGGAGACACTTGATCCTGTGAATGTTCGATGCCCCAGAGTAGGGAAATGCTAGGTGAGTCAGAAGTGGGTGAGTGTGTGGGGGAATATCCTCATAGAAGAAGAAATTACAGGGATAGGATAGGGAGTTTGTGGAAGGGAAACCAGGAAGTGGAATATTTATTGAAATGTAAATAAATAAAATAATCAATAAAAATTTTTAAAAAGTAAAAATCACCTTCAAGTCTTACATTATCACACATTATATGTCTAATTTTATATTTTATGGGTTATATATTGTATAGCTGTGGAATTTCATATGGTTTGAAGTTTATTGAGCAACTCTTGAAAGACTGAAAAGTTAGACATTCCAGGGCCCAGACAAATATTTAATGACAATGATTGCTTACTTCACTAATGACATATTTAAAAAAAAGAATTTTATTTTCAGTAAATTAATTGAGGTTGGTTTTTTAAATAAACATTTGAGTCAATTAAACCATTAGTTTCTAGAATTAAAAAATCTACAATAAGAAATAAAATGGCAAAGAATTAGTTGACATTAGATGGTGATTCATTTCAGAGAAGACACAGTGTACTTTAGACAGTTTTCCTTCCATGTTGACATTTCCTTTGAAATAAGTGAAAGAATCTAGTGGATGTATGTAAAAGTGAAGAAAACAGGGAATCCCAGTCTGTAGATGATAGCAATCAACAATTCCCTCGTCCTGTGTTTATAGCAGATAAGCAAACTTAACTGGGGGTGAAGCAAAGCAAGACTATGTAATCAGGGTCTGTGGATTCAGTGGAAGCCTGTGATTGAAGGAAGTTGAAAAGTTGCTCTATAAACCTGTAAACTAAGGAGAATTAAGAACGCTATCTATTGGGTATAAATCAATAGAATATGTTGGCTAAAACTTCCACATGCCTTATGTTGATGTTGACTTAGGAACAATGATAATCAAAAACTGCATTAATATCCACTCCTTTCTTCCTCCCAAGTGGGTGAGAAGTCCTCACTTGGCCCTTTCAGCTTGTTTAACTTTTTGAGTTCTGTGGACTGTATCTTGGGTATTCTATACTTTTCTTTCTTTTTTATGGAGTGGGGGGCTGTCTGTGTTCAATCAAAGATGATGCACCTAACCCTCAAAACATTGGAGGCTCTAGGGAGTTTAGATGTCAGGTGGAGTGACAGGTGGGGGGTGGAGGACATTATCGTGGAGACACCAAGGTAAGGAGGAGGTATGGGATGCGGAAGAGTCAGAGTGTGGTCGGGGGAGGGAGGGAGATAAAATCTGGAGTGTAAAAAAAATAAATAAAAAACTCCTCTACTTCCTGAAAAGAGTTGTAGCAACAAAAATGTCCTTCTTACTTAAAACAAAGTGTAATAGTATCTATCAAATACCAAATTTCTAGGTGTTACACTATTCTAGTTTAATTTTTGTTTTTTCTTTATTGGATATTTTCTTTATTTACATTTCAAATGTTATCCTCTTTCCCAGTTCCCCCAACCCTGAAACCCTCTATCCCATTATCCATCCACCTGCTTCAATGAGGGTGTTCCCCCACCTACCCACTCCTGTCTCCCTGCTCCTACATTTGCCTACACTGGGGTATCTAGCCTTCACTGAACCAAAGGCCCCTTCTCCCATTGATGCCCAGCAAGGCCATCCTCTCCTACTTATATGGCTAGAGCCATGGGTCCCTCAATGTGTACTCTGATTGGTGGTTTAGTTCCTGGGAGCTCTAGGGGGTCTGGTTTGTTGATATTGTTTTTCTTCCTATGAGATTGCAAACCCCTTCTGCTCCTTCAGTCCTTTTTCTAACTCTTCCATTGGGGAACACTTGCTCAGTCCAATGGTTGACTGTGAGCATCTGTTTCTGCACTTGTCAGGCTCTGGCAGAGCCTCTCAGGAGACAGATTTTATCATCCTCCTGTTAGCATGCACCTTTTGGCATTCACAGTAGTGTCTGGGTTTGGTGCTTCTAAATGTGATGGATCCACAGGTGAGGCAGTCTCTGGATGCCTTTCCTTCAGTCTCTGCTCCACAATTTGTGTCTTCATTTGCTCCTGTAAATATTTTATTCTCCCTTCTAAGAAGGACTGAAGCACCCATACTTTGGTTTTCCTTCTTCTTTAGCTTCATGTGGTCTATGAATTGTTTCTTGGGTATTCCAAGCTTTTGGGCTAATATCCACTTATCAGTGAGTACATGACATATGTGTTGTTTTGTGATTGGGTTACCTTACTCAGGATATTTTCTAGTTCAATCCATTTGCTTAAGAGTTTCATGAAGTCATTGTTTTTAATAGCTGTGTAGTACTTCATTTTGTAAATTACAAGAGCAGATTTTATGTGATCCCATTTGTCTATTGTTGATCTTAGAGCATAAGTCATGCTTTGATGAAACCTTCTTACTCAAGTCAATTTGAGAAATGCAAGGTATATTTACTTTATATATCCAAGCACTTGTGAAATTCAGATTAGGAACTGAATAAGCCAATTGCTGCCTACATCACACTTGGTTGTTGATAGGCTCATACTCAGCTAGCTTAGTTACATAACCCCACGTACCTAGGCATGTTGCCACCCACCATGATGTGTGCTCTCTCCTATCAATCACTGACCAGAATAATCTTTCAAAACCTGATCATAGTGTCATCTAATTTGATAAATTGTTCAGTTAAAGTTTTGCTTATTTAATTGTATCAAGTTGACAATTAACATGACTACAACATAGACCTTAGCTTATAAGGAGCTAATTAGATTGAGTACATACTAGCACCTTCCTGGATCATACTTCACCTAGGTTTTTAATGTTCTGCCTGAAGGCAGAATTGCTTCTCTAAACTATTAGCTGTTGTTATTAAAGGCTTCAGTTGGTTGGATGCAACTCACTTGAATTATCAAGTGAAAAATCTCTCTCTTTTCCATTAATTTTAACATGTTTAGTAGTTAGTTAATCACAGTTACAAATTGCATTTGCAGGAACATCTATTCTGATAGTAACTAAACAACAGGGTGCCATAGTCTAGAATGCTGTCACGTCAATTTAATTATCATAGTAAGAGTCAATGTACAGTTTAGAGATTGCTGTAGTTGACGGACACAGCTGAAGACTTGAAAATATCATCATATTTGGTGTGTGTTTAACATATTTTAAAGGGGAAATGGGCTACATGAACATAGAACATAGATATTTCAAGCTTCCGAGGGCAATTTTCAAGCATTTATCAAAAAGAAAAATTAACCCTTTTACACATGGGTCATATAAAAGAGCAGATTTTATAAAACTAGAGAAAGAACTTCCATAAGTCACCACCAAAGATGGATTGTAGTGAGCATTGAAGTATATATAACAAGATATCTGCTTCTAACACATTGGTAGAATCTTCAAGGCAGTGGTTCTTAAACTTTTTAATGCTATAATCCTTTAATACAGCTCCTCATGTTGTGGTGATCTCAATCATATAATTATTTTTATTGCTACTTCATAACTGTAATTTTGTTATTGTTATCAATAATAAATACCTACATTTTTTATTGACTTAGCTAATTTCTGTGAAGTTGTCATTAGACCCCAAAGTGGTCATGACCTACAAGTAGAAAATAACTGTCTTAAATAGTAAAAAAGATGAAAATTATCATGTCTCATATAAAATAGGCATTAATATATGCTATATATTAATATAATATGTTAAAATAAAATATTAGCAGAAATTTAGAATTCAAATACAAAAAGTTTGTTGATTTACAGAAGGGCAATAGAAACTACCCGCAAAATGCATAAAAACAGAATACAAAAAAATAAAGCAAGGAAAAAAAGCTTAAAGGCTTTAATAAAGCATTACATGGTATAATTCCATGTAAAAGTTGTGTCAATCAAGGTCCTATGGCAGGGTGGAAGGGGAGAACAAATGAAACACATTGGGTATTTCTAAGTAAAATATGGAAAACACCCTAAGAATAAACTCAAAGCCATGAATTTGCTATAGTCCCTTTACTCTTAGGCTAACCATCCCAAATAAGTTTAAAAAAGTTAAAGAAGGACTAGGTCTAAGCCTCGTATTCCTAAATGTGTTATACAGGCACAATGCCCATGAGAGTATCAATATTCATCTCACTTTTATATCAATAAGAAGCTCATACCAATGAAAACCTTAAATTTCAGATCAAAGTAAATTTTGTACCATTTATGAAATTATAACTTCATCTTGATATTAATTATACAGATTCCTACCAATAGGTTATGGCTATGCAACAAGTCCTAGCTAATCCTCCCTGTTTCAACAAAACCACTACTTTCCCCTAGAAAGACAGACCAATATTAATCACCTTAGTCCCCAAGCCCAGGGAATAGGGTCACTGACTCTTCTTTAACTTCAAGCTGATTAAGGGCGTTGTCCTGGCTATTTACTTTGATCTGAGTGGACAGTTTTCAGCTGACATTCATTCTAAGGCCAAAGAAAAAAAGCCAGGTTCAAAACTAAGTGCTTTAGTTAGGACAGATGACAGAGGTTCTGGTTAGTCAACAAAATGATGGACTGGGTATTAGGACTATCTTGTACCTCACTGGTACAATTAGGAATAACTATGCTCTAATTGCATTTTGAGAGAAAACTTTTATTTTAACATGAAGGGTGAAGCTAGGTGATAAGAGAGAGAAAGAGAGAGAAAGAGGGAGGGGCATGGAGGCAGATGTTCATGTGTCTCCACCAGTCAAAGATAGTTTATATATCTAGGTTGGGTATTGTGTTACACTTCTGATTGAGCATTACCAAACTTATAAAACCTTTGATTAACATTTTTAAAAAATGTATAAAAGCAAAAAGGAAAAGAGGGCATGAGATAGGGGTTTTCTAGGGAGGGGAAATGGGGAAACAGGATGGCATCTGAATTGTAAATAAAATATAAAAAATAAATAAAAGAAACACATTGGGGATATTATTGAATATTTTTAAGCATAAAGTAATTTATAAACTCATAAAATAAAAACTATACTAGATTAAATCACAAATTGTTCTATAGAAATAAGAAAATGTAATTGAAGAGGATTCTTGTTATTTCCGTGTGACAATAATCAAAATGAGTATATTAAGATTTCTTGTTTTAAAAATTGGATAAGAAATGGAGTAGCTTACTCAACACTCAACTCCTGTAAAGTTGTCATTAGACCCCAAAGTTGTTGTGACCTACAAGTAGAGAACAACTGTCTTAAATAGAAAAAAGTTGAAAATTATCATGTCTCATATAATATAGGCTACATATATTAGCAGAAAGAGAACAAGCCAAGCACATAATCCTGTGGTCATCAAAATAGCTTCCAAAGCCAAAAGCAAAACAAATGGATTTAGCAACAGCAAATGTAAAAGGATGAGTTGAATATTGACCTGCACCTCATTTAACATGAAAAATAGTTTTAGTCAGAAAGAAAACTATATCTCACAGATATATGTATCTGAGAAAAGTAATAATGAACATTAGAATTACTGTACATGGGTAAATAATCAGGAATTTTACTATAATTGTGACTACTCTATAATAAAATTTAATTCTAAAAAAGAACAAATGCAAAAAAGTATTCATAACATGCAAATGTATATTTTCACATATGTAAATGTATTAAATGGTCAAATAACTAATTGAATGCCTCAAAACTAGCTAATTAATATAAAGTCATGAAATGAGAGACTTGAAATTGGCTTGGACAGAATATTAACAAAAGTCAACAGGAATAAATAGTTGATGTTAAATGTCACTGTGTCATTGTCTTAGTTTGGATTTCTATTGCTGTGAAGTGATACCATGACCTAGGCAACTCTCATAAAGGCAAATATTTAATTGGGGCTGGCTTATGGTTTCGGAGGTTTAATCCACTATCATCACATCAGGAAATCATGGCAGAGTGTAGGCAGGCATGGTTCTAGAGGAATAAAGAGATCTATTATATATGGACTCTAAGGAAGCAGAAGAAGATTGAGTTCCACACTGGACAGAATTTGAATGTATGTGACCTGAAAGCTCACCGTCACAGTGACACAATTCTTCCAACAAGTCCACACCTCCTAAATCAAGTATATTTCAACCACTATATTCATCATAAAAATTTAAATCTATAATCATCTAACCTACAATAGATATAGTTAAAATAGATAATAAGGCCACAAAGTTATGACAGTGTTATCTGCTGAAAAAAGAATAGACTGTTTTTTAAGAGTGTACCACTTACTAAGTTGCTTTTACTTTAGTAGGTCATAGATGCAAACATTCGAGTGGCATAAATTATCTTAATCAGTTTAATATAACAGACACAAATTTGGATGCTTAGGGAGGGTGAATCAGGGAAAAGTGTTGGAAGGAAATCTTTGGTGCAGTATATATGGAGTTTGTGTGTGTACAGATCTACATTTTATATTATTATATCTTTCATCATTTAAAACCTGAGTTCAATATATTTGTCCATATTATTTTTCTATCTCAAGTCCTTTCATATCTTCATTCCTCCATATTGACTCAACTTTAAGCTCTTTCTCAAAAGAACAAACAAAATTCAATATAACAACTCTTCCATAACCAAGCAGAATAAAAGCACAAAGTAATAAGAACACCAAAACAACAACAATATCATCATTGATAAAACTTGAGTTCTACTGGGTAGAGTAGTCTTAATTGGCATCTGTGGTTTTATAGAGGTTGAAAGATTTCTCTTTAGGCACTTCTCGCGTGATTTTTGAGTTTCTGTTGAAAATGTGGGTGTAATTCTGATAGGTCTGCCGTTGTCTGTTACCTGGCATTTTTTCATACTGCTTTTAATAGTCTTTCTTTGTTCTGTAGATTTTTTTGTTTTGATTATTTTTATGTATGGGAAGATTTTCTCTTCTGCTTTAGTCTAAAAAAGATCTTTAGATGGTTCATAAGCTTCTTGCTTGTGTACAGGCATCTCTTTCTTTAGGTTGGAAATGTTTTCTCTGATTTTGTTGAGAATATTTTATGGCCCTGGAGTTGAAAGTCTTGAGAACTTTTTCCAGTCCTATCATTCTTAGGATAGGTATTTGATATCCCAGATTTACTGGATAATGTATGTAAGAATGGTTTTTAGATTTAACATTTTCTTTGACTGATGTATTAATTTCTTTTACACAGGATCTTCTTTATTCTTTCTCCTGTTTTCTGTTGGTGATACTTGCATCTAATGTTTTTGTTTCCTTACCTAGGTTTTCTATCTCCAGGTTTTCCTTAGTTTCTGTTTTCTTTATTGGTCCTGTTTCTACATTTAGGTCTTTCAGAGGTTTATTTATTTCCTTCACTTGTTTAATGGTATTTTCCTATATATCTTTAAGTGATCCATTTGTTTGCTCTTTACAGATCTCCAGTTCATTGTCTGTATTTTCATGTATTATTTTAAGAGATTTATTAATTTCTCTTTAAATGCTTTTATCATCCTTATAAGAGTGGATGTAAAGTCATTTTCTTGTGCTTCACTTGTGTTAGGATATCAAAGTCTTAGTATAGTAGGTTATCTGTGCTCTGAAGGTGTTGTATTTTCTTGGGTTTTTTAATTCTGTACTTTTGAGGGCCTACAACCATCTGGATCACATTGGTTCATGGGTGTTCCTGTTGTAGAAGATATTGGGGTATATATTTTCCTCAATGATTTTGGTGTGGCTGGCCTATAATGCTTATTTTTTGGGCTATATAGCTCTTTATCTACATGTCTGTATGGTTCAATATCAGCAATTTTAATCAAGGTGGCAGGAGAGGTGACAGGAGAATGGAAGTCACCCAGGAATAGTAGGTTACTCAGGGCAACATGGCTTGTTCTAGAGGACTCAGCCAGCAGGGAACGTGGATGGGACAAGAGAAGCTTACTTGAATGTTTCAGGATCCACTGGTCTGAAGAGAATGGGTGGAGGAGTATGAGGAGAATAGAGATAGCAGACTGCTCAAGGCCCAAACTAGTTTTTTATTAAGTCCTGATCCCATAGAACTAGTGATAAAATATCTCTCTGAGTCCATTTTTTTTTTTAGGTAAAATGAGAAAACTGATCCAATTGCCTTTTTGTTAAATACTAAAAGTTATTGCTTCTATGAACAAATCCAGAATGGTGATTTGGAGAAGTTATTTAATATCAATTATGCTTTTGAAAAATGTATAGGAATATAGGCATATTCATTTTGGTGTGGCTGGCCTATAATGCTTATTTTTGGGCTGTATAGCTTTTTATCTGCATATATATGTATATATATATAATTTAATGTTATGAAATTTATTATTTATAAACCATCATCTAAATAGGTAAGTGCATAACAGCAACTGCATATTTGTTTCTTGTTTGCAAGCAGTGCTGCCCTCCCAATTGTGTATATCTTTGCTCTTATTTTCTTTATGGTCACAGGTGATTTTAACTTTCTTTATTTGTATTTTTCTATTTTAGGTAACCTACCATATATTTTTGTTGTTTATAATAATTGTATCTTTTGGCATATCTTGTAAGCAGAAATCACATAAACAAAAACATGGCACAATCCTGGTTGTAAAATTATTTAATAGATGTTTAATTTTATAAAGTGAGATAATATAAAATCTTGTGATATGGTCCACAGAAGATTTCATATAAAATATTTACTATACAACATCAGAAAACAACATGGACTGTTGGTAATTTAAAATATTCTGAAAACAAAGCAGAAAATTGAGGCAAAGTTCAAAATTAAATTTCTTTTTAAAATTCTGTATGTAAAGTGAATGCTTATTGATGAAATTATTGTTCTTGTTCACCTCAAATGTTATGTCTTCCTTCCACATACTGTCAGAGATATACCTTTTTATATTATTTGACAAGCCAAATGAAAACTTTTATTGGAAAAATGATCCTCTGTGTATCCCTTTTCATAAAATGTCTTATATTCTGGACTCACTGGAAGAGACATTCATTTTGGTATGTTTTAGGGAACTCCTGATGATAGGATTTTGGAGTCTGAAAATTTTCAGGGTCAAAAAATTTGGAAAAGTTTAGGAACAGTTAAATTTTCATAATAAAAGATACATTTCAAGATAATTTTTTAAATTACAAACTTCACTTTAACGGGAGTACATCTAATAATAAAATTTTCATCCTTACATTTTATTATCATTGTGTGCTAGTGACCAAAAAATTCTAGTGCATATTATGTGAGGTATTTTGTAAAACTTCATGCTGAACCAATCATTCATATTAAAATGTTTATGAATTTTGAAAATTGCACTCAGTGTGAATCCACACGTTAGTCTGGACAGTGGTATTGTTATGTTGTTGAACAAACTGTAGCAATTCTATAATAAACTAAAAATCCGTGTTTCTCTGTGTTAGAGATATGGCAGATACCTTTATTGGTGAAGGTTAAATTCTGTATAATCCCTGTATGCATTGTGAGATCCTCTTCAAGTTATTCCATCGAATAGAAACAGAAGGAACACTACCCAATTCATTTTATGAAGCTACCATTACACTCATACCTAAACCACAGAAAGACCCAACAAAGAAAGAGAACTACAGACCAATCTCTCTTATGAATATTGATGCAAAATACTCAACTGACTTTTTAAAAATATATATATATATGTATAGAATTTCTGTGTAACATGGTGGTTCGAATAGGTTTGGCCTCACATACTCTTAATGGTTGGCTTACAGGAAATTATACTAGTAGGAGGTGTGGCTTTATTGGAAAAGGTGTGCCACTGTGAAGTAGGATTTCATGTCTCAGAACCTTAAGACAGTCCCTTCCTGCCTGCCTCCGATCAAGATGTAGAACTGTCAACTTTATCTATAGCACTGTGTTTTCTTGCAGGCTTCCATGCTTTATGCCATGAGAGTAATGAACTAAAGCTCTGAAAATATAAAATACCTACACTTAAATGTTAGCCTGTATAAGAGTTGATTTAGTAATGATGTCCCTTCACAGCAAAAAACCCAACGAAGTTTGACATTTACATTTTTGTGATAAGTCAAGAGAGTCAGTTTCTTTTCTACTTGTATGAATGAGCTAATTGCAATTCTGCTTGCAGTTGATTCTGATTTAGAGCAGTTGAAATGTTGCATGTAACTGACCTCAGATTACAGTGAGGCCCCATCCACATCATTCCACAGATCAATACTTTTCTTATGTTGAAGCCTGCTTCCTCTCATCTATACTGTCCGCTTTTAAAGGAGCTCTTCCATGCAAAGGTAGATGAGAGAAAAGTCATGAGGGTTTAAGTGCAACTTCAAAACCTGTTTTCTCCAAAACTTGTTTATAGGCAGAGCATTATTGATTACCCATTCCATTGTTATTTCTCAAATATTAAAAAGCAAAAATCTATAGATAAGCAGAACCTAAGGTGTACCATTAAAGTTCAGAAATTGGATTAAGCATAAGACTACTACTTTACTTTGTAAAGGAATATTTGAAGGCTATACTAAAAATCCCAGCTAAAGTAGGCAAGAATGCCTTTTACTCAGAATAGAAAAAATCCATTCACACAATGATTTTATCGGTTCTTTAGAATTTTATCTGACTTTGATTGTACTCAATATTTTGGGGGGAAATAAAACAGGGCTTAAATGAGACATGTCACAAATCCATTTTCATTTGTATAAAAAATAATAAAAACCCTTTATCAAGGAACAATCTTAACAGTCTTTTAAAATGTACCCTAGATGATATCAGCCAAGTAAAGGGATCACAGTGAGTTTTTAGATGATTAAATTCTAAAATAAATCACTGACAAAATAACTCATTATTTGGCATTTCAAGATTTACCAATGTAATCAAATGAAAAACAAAATACACCTGTAAAGGAACAGAATTTCAAACAATATCCTGACAACTGTTGATACATGCATTTTTACTTCTATATATTGAAAAAATTCATGAAGAAAAATTAATCTGTCATATGTTTGGTTGTTTATTAATTAAATACAGCTGTAATCTTCAAGGTTTATCTTTTTGTCATGTACCATGTAACTAATAGCTAAGTTACTTTAAAATGAAAAAAAATCAGATTATGAGAGTAAATAAATGATACTTAGTTTCATAACCCTATATATATGCTATACTTTTTAAAGAAAGTATAGAGAAATCAAAGTCACATGTTGTGACTTCATTATGGAAGGCTGACCTTTACATACTTTCCTGTACCCCTTATCAGAGGCCACACAAATTGCTGTATCTGATCTTGTACAAAAACATTAAAAATCACTTTCCTCACTTAACAATTTTACATGTATTTTATTGTAGTAAGACAAATTCTACTAATATAATATATTATCTTTTTTTAGATTGATGAACTTTTAAATAAATTATACTGTTAGCCAAAACATCAGCCAGGTAACAGTTCAAGTGCTCCAGAATTCAAAATAGAAATATGAAAAGAAATAGGTAAAATAAATTTTAATTGTATGGCCAAATATCTACCCTATACTATCTTCATTAAATTTATCTAATATCACCTACATTCAGGAAGTATTCAATGTAAACATGTTTAATATAAATATTTATTTATTAAATATTTTTAAGCGGCTTTTTAATAAATCTTTAAAATCTGACATACGCCTTAGTTTGTAATGTCAAATGAGACTATCACTACTTTCATCATATAATAAGTAAACTGCTTATTGGCTATAGTCTTAGTAAAGCATACTTCTAACATTTCAATCATTACAAGTATAGTACCCCACAGGAAATTAATGATAGTACCTGAAGTAGGCCAAGTGAAGTAAAGTTGAGTTGATGTTTTTATAGTTTTGTTACATTTATTGAAGGAGTATGTGGAGGAAGTGCTTTTTTTTTTTCTTTAACATGGAATGGAAGTAACATCATCAGGTTTAATGACATACTGTTTCCAATATTCATGGCTTTAGAACTGGGATTTAAAAAACCAATTTATGTGAGTAAATATTTTGCTATATGTATGTCTACAACGCATGCATCCCATGCATGTAGAGGCCAGATGTAGGTGTTGGAGTTCCTGTATGGTATTACAACCTTTCGTAAGCCATCAGAATATGTTATCAACATATTCTGTATAAAAATTAACTTAAATAAAAATTTCTAGAAACAGGAGAATGGGTTAACAGTTAGGAGCAATAAAAGCTCATCTAGAGATCATGGGTTCAAATTTCAAGCAACATTCACATGGCTCACACTAGTATTTTTGGTTAAGTTAGTAAAACTTGAAGGGTTGTTTTAGAGTCATGAAGGAAATTGATTATTTTTTTATTGGATATTATATTTACATTTCAGATTTTATTCCCTTACCCATTCCTCCCACCACGCAGGAACCTCCTATCCCATGCCCCCTCTTCCTTCTTCTATGAGGATGTGCCCCTACTTACCCTCCCACTCTCATTTCCCCACCATCAAATTCCCCCCCACTTGGTGTTCAGCTTTCATGGGACCAAGGATATCCTCTCTCACCTATGCCTGACACAGACATCCTCCCCTACATTTACAGATGGAGTTATGGGTCCCTCCCTATGTGCTCCCAGGCTGGTGGTTTAGACCCTCTGAAGCTCTGGTTGGTTGGTATTGTTGCTCTCCTCATGGGGCCACAAACCCCTTCAGTCTTCTCTCTAACTTCTCCATTGGGAAACCCTTGATCAGATCAGTGATTAGCTGTGAGCATCTACCTCTGAATGTGTCAGACTCTGGCAGACCTCTAAGGAGACAGCTATATCAGTTTCTTGTCAACATTCACTTCCTGACATCCACACCAGTGTCTAACTTTGGTGACTGCACATGGGATGGATACCTAGGTGGAATGGTCTCCAGATGGCCCCTCCTTCAGTTTCTGTCCCACATTTTGTCTCCATATTTGCTCCCTTGAGTATTTTGTTACTCCTTCTAAGCAGTAGACTTAGAAGGCACCCACACTTATTCTTCCTTCTTCATGTGTTTCATGTGGTCTGTGAGTTGAATCTTGGCTATTTCAAGCATTTGGGCTAATATCTACTTATCAGTGAGTAGATACCATGTGTGTTCTTTTGTGATTGGATTACCTCACTCAGGATGATATTTTTTAGTTCCATCCAATTTACCTAAGAATTTCTCAGATTTATTGTTTTTAATACCTGAGTAATACTCCATTGTGTAAATGTACCACATTTTGTATCCATTCCTCTGTTGAAGAACATCTGGGTTCTTTCTAGTTTCTGGTTATTATAAATAAGGCTGCTATGAACATAGTGGTGCATATGTCCTTGTTATATGTATCTTCTGGGTATATGCCCAGGAATAGTATAGCTGGGTCCTCAGGTAATGCAATGTCCAAATTGATTATTAAAATAATAATAATGCTATGTTCAATTGATTATTAAAATAATAAAAGTGCATTTCTTAACTGTCTTGATATAGGCTTTCTCTTATACTAGATGGTGATTAACACAGCATTTATATAATCAAGGTAGCAAGAATATAAAACTGTGGAGTACTTCATGCTAAATTAGATATTTGTACCATACTCCTGCATATAAGAGTCATGGACCTTCAAAAAATGTGCATGAAAAGATTGTAAGAGCTGCTGCATTATTGCAGAGTCCATAAACACAGACCTTCATTCTCTAATAATAGAAGGTCGAGTTTCTTTACACCACACCCAAGACACAGATCTTAAGTCCAATGCCATCAAAAGTGCCATCCTGAAAATACAACACTTTAACTTCTAGGTCAATGTGGACATGTGTTTAATTTTATCTTCACACAAAATTTCCTTTACGTTTTGTATTTGAGGTATATAGGAAATACTGCCCAGTCTTTAGTTTCTTTTACATGTTAAATTTTTACAAAAAGGTTACTATATTTTTTACTGAAAGATTTTTTTAGGATAATCATGCACAGACACATGCATAAAGACACAAACACACACACATACATACACACACACACATACACTCATCATCACAATCAAATATCACTTTATTTTTCTCTTTTATGAAACCTATTTTTATTACTTGTTTGCTTTAAACTGACTATTTATCCATCAATACATTTTCCACCTATTTTCTATGTAAACTTCTGTCCATTTCTGAGAATTTGATTAAGTCATTAATGGAGAAAATAGCTTTTATATATTGTATAAATCATCTCTAATTGCTGTTGACTTTATTCTTAATTTTTACTCTTATTATATTTTGTCTCCCCTATCCTTACTCTTCCCCTTTTCCTGACTAATTTGATTTAACTACAGTTGTAGAACATTTGTTTTAAGATTGATTCTATAATTACACTAAATTATTGTTGAAATAATTATTGTTATTAAGTGAATATAAAAACAGTATGAAAAATATATGCTTTTATGATATTCAGTTTTTGTATACATATTATTTCATTTATGTCTCCTTTAATGTCATACAATAAAATTTTGTATGTTCCTATAAATCAAATATGCTCTTTGTTAATCTATTTCAAGGAAATATTGCTTTTCAGGTCAGAGGCAACCTAAAAATATTTTGTAAAAAAATACATCATTATATATACAAACAGTAGAAAGATATTTAGTTTAATGAAAAAAATTAATGGCCAGTATATTACAATCACCTCAGTTAATTTTTCTGTGGAGGAAGGCAAGGGTCAGCTGAGATTATATTGTAGAAGTGGCTATAGTTACACTCTAGCTCCCATTTTGTATTCCTGAATTTTCTCTCAAAAAAGCTTGATTTACTTTTGCTACTATGGACTGTGAGATTTCCATGTGGACCCTAGAAAATCTAGAAATATGAGTAGATATCTAAAAGAACACCCCAATAGATGATGGTTTCTCATTCTCCTAGTTGCCTTCCTATAATGGGACAATGAAAAAATTAACGAACAATATTTTTTCTTGTACAGAAAATCAGACATTTGGATTTTATGGAGAACAAATTTCTGGACACAATTTTTAAATGGAACAACTCTTCTGTGTAAGTGAAATGTTCTTGTATTGGTTCAACAATGTGTAAATATGGACAGCAAAAAAAACAAAAATGTTAGATATGGAGAAAAATGTCCCAGAGCATCAGTTTCTTAACTGGGCAGAAGACACTTCAACTGGGCTCTCTAATGCAAAAGATTTATTTGGAGAAATACTAATTACATTTTTAAAGAAAAAGAAAAGAATTAATGAGAAGAGCCCTGAGGAGACAATGTGCTTCTTCCCTGTAAAAAAGACTGGTGAGCCAGGTAGTGGTGGTACATGTCTTTAACCACAGCATTTGAGAGGCAGAGGTAGGTTAGGTGAATCTCTGAGTTCAAGACTGGCCTGGTCTACAGAGCGAGTTCCAGAACAGCTAAAACTACACAAAGAAACTTCTTCTTAAAAAAAAAAAAAAAACAGGAGGAGGAGGTTAAGGAGGAGGAGGGTAAGGAGGAGGAGAAGGACAAGGAGGAGGGGACGAAGAAGATTGATAGAATCATGAAGAATTTTGACCACAGAGTCTCAAATAATCACCTTGTGAATCAGTCCTATGGGTCATTTCCAGCTTACAGGTAACACAGATAATACCTGATAATAGTTGTACTGCATTGGTATGAATGTAGCATGATTCTAGGCATGATTGCTGGTGATGTCAGGAACCTCTTTGGCCCAATAGAAATCTTAAGTATATGTGTAGTCTTCACAGTTCTGGTTTTACCATACATAGATCTCCATCTCTACACAGCTTTAGAAAACATTTCTTGAAAGACCAACGTGAGTCATTTCCACTGGAAAAGCAGTCTATAAAGGTATATTTACTAAAAGAGAGATGCATGGCTTCCCTTGAAGTTTTCAATCTTATCTTTGCTGTAAAATTTTGTATGGGGCTTTATTTTTAGCCACCACCATATTAAATCTTGGTGGCATATAACCATAACTATTATTCCTGATAAGCCATAAACTGTAGTGATCTTAATCATCATGGGAGTAGAACTGTGCTTAATATTTCTTACTGTTACACTTGGATAGATCATTTAGGTTCAGTAATCAGGCTCCATTAATTCAGAGTTAGTTACTTTATCAACATGGAAACTCTTTTATTATTCTTTGACAATTGTTTCAAACTATTCTCATGGCCATGATATATTTTTCCTCCCCTGTGCCAAAATACCCCACCCTACAGTGGTAAAAGTTAATTCTCTTGGGGACCATTGGTTTTTTGTTATTTTAAATCCCCAATTTGAATAAATGGAAGACAATGTATTTTCACCATCCATGAAATGACTCTTGGTTCTACTAATGCTTATAAGAAAAAGAGTTTTTCTCTTGGGCCATGTTGTTTCACGAAGAGATCTTTCATTGTGTGCACATGCTTTAGCCAGAAACCAGCCTTCATGTCTTCTCATGATATTATTTTTTCTCTCTACTGTATTGTATCTATAATAACAGTGCTTTGTTTGTCCAGCTGCACCTACCATTTCATTAAGAATGTCATTTTGTTCCTCACACACATAAAATTTCTTGATCAAGATGACATGTACCCTCACTGCTTCAGTCTTTATAGTTGAATAAGTAATTTTTGTTAGTTTTTTTTTAAATCAATTCTCATGGGTGAACATTGGCAAACGGCCTTGACTACTAGACAGAATATGTATAGATGTTTGAACTCCAAATTCTATATTCTCCAATCAGCTCTGGCATATAAGTACTATATCAAAGTGATTCAAGTGTCCTTTTATGGCCTTCCCTATGGTTTTGCTGGATAATATGACACCTAAATCCTGAAGACCATAAACTACACTGAAGCCTCCAGTATTATCTGCATTCCAAAAGTTCCATTTCCTTCAATCTCCAATCTTGCACCTAACACCTACCATCAATTCAGACATTTCTGCATGATTGCCTTGGCTACTGCCTTCTCCACTCTCCTAAAAGTTTCGCTACAGGCATATTATTCTTTTTCTCATTTTTGGCAGGGATATACTAGAAAATTTCCAGTGGAGTTTGAAACCTATAGTGTACTGAATCTTATAAGTGATATATCTTCTCTGATCACACATCCTTATGATAAAGGTTAACTTATAACATTGACGTGGTCATTTACTCAAATTTTCAGGAATATCTAATGGCAAAATGAATAATTATAATGATATAGCAATTTACAATAAAATATTAAATAAATTATTATTATGTTTATTATTATTGGAGTGATATTCAATTTAGTTTTCTCAATTATGGTTGGCTATATGTAAAAACCTAGAATATAGAAATGTATATAGTTCAGATTATCATTTCTTTTTTCTTTGTGATCTTCATGCATATCATTATCACTGCTAACTTCTTGGGCATTAACCCAAGTATAATACTGTCAGTTATCTTTCATAAGCACAATCATTTCCTAAAAGATAAAGATTCTGTTGAGGTATCCAGTATAAGGCCATGGTCACTAAGAAAGAATAACTCTTCAGGCAATAGAGGATATATATATATATATATATATATATATATATATATATATATATATATATATATATAAAACTTTTGGTGAGGTAGTGGCTCACTGTTTCTAGGAGTTGCCATTTTTTTTTTTTTTTTTTAGCAAATATCTAAATATATCCATCTAGGTTTTCTGGGTGCCAATCATGTCAATTTCCATGACTTGCTTCTTGTCTTATTTGCCTCTACTACCTGAGCTCAACATTTTACTGCTAACTGCTCTAATCTAATCCAGGCTTCAGTTTGACACTTGATTCTGTTCTAGACCTGAGAGATTCCAAAAGTCTATTGTTCTTTCATCTAACTTGTAACAGCTCATTAATGGTAGTTTTGCATATGCTGTCTTGGTGCATCACTAAAAGTTCAGAGCGACCAGCAATTCATTTAAACTTAGAGGCCCAGAATCACGAGTTTTGTAATTTGCCTGTGCTGTTATCCAATCCAACACCCATGACTTAGAAGTAGTTCTACTGTCCAATTTAGGTTTTTCTTCTCCATAATTCAAAATTCCCCAAACACACAATACACAATTCTGTTCCAATATTCCTTTTGCTCCTGCATAGGGAGTAAACAATTACCCATGGCTCATCTTACAAAATGTTTCTGCACGATTCTGTGCTGACTTTGTACTCCAGTGTTGTATCTGATCAAGAAACACTAGATTTTGGTCAGATATACCAGAGATTTGATAAAGGAAATGCAACTCCACACATATAAATTAGAAGAAACATGAGACATCTTGTGTCGCCTAGTATTTTTCCTGAAGATATATGTTGTTTTCACTTAAACTTCAATGCTGAGAAGATTATTTGGCTACTCTCAGACTTCTCTAACCATCGTATATCTTTTCTTAAGTATATAGATCTTTGGAATTATTTTGAAAGATTTATATTGAATAAAATCATTTTTTAATGTTATCACTTTCTGTTCTATCACAGTATGCTTGAAAAAGAATTACACAAATAGCACAGCCAGTAATAAGTGGGTAACATCTGATGCTCCAAATAGAATATTAACTAAGTTAACTCCAAAAAATAGAATAGATGTTTTGATCCAGTGAAACTATTGGATAGTTTTTTGAATAAATTTCAAGATAAGAGTGTCAGACTTTTTGTGTATGTGTGTGTATGTGTGTGAATCACTTTAAATTCAGTTCAAAATTTTAAACAGAAAGAATCTGGCAAATAAAATATATTATGTACTTCACTTACTAGTGAAATCACAATTTAATTGTTATACTATAGTATTACAGTGTACCAGACTCTGCTACTTTTAATCAATGAAAATGGGTGATTAAAATGGGTATAAGGAAACCTTGCTCCAGATCACAACTACTTAAAATTTATGGACAAGAAAAATGGACTTTTGCAGGGAAAAGAATATTGAGGTTTCCCATGTGTCGCGGCCTGAGCAAAATGTTGAGGCCCAGGCTGTCCCTGTTCGGGGGCCAAAAATGTTGCAGCCCTCTCCACTCCACACTTGTCTGCCACTGTATCCCGGCCCAAGCTGCCGCTCTGCTCTGCGGGTCAGGGTTCAGTGAGAGAGAGAGTGAGGATGGACTCGAAGAACGGAGACCAGACAGAGTGTGAATCAATCCCGTTTATTCTTCAGTCTCTCTTCCTATTCCAAGTCCCAAGTCTTGAGTTCCTAGTCCCTAGTTTCTAGTCCCTAGTGCTTCCAAGTTCTTTCTCCAAGTTACTTCTTCCAAGTGCCTGATACCTAATAGTCTGCTGCAAGTTGTACTCTTCCAAGTGCCTAATTCCTACTCCAAGTTGTACTGTCTAACCTAATTCCTAGTTCCAAGTTGTACTCTCTGAAGTGTCTGATTCTTTCATCTCTCTTCTGTCTGCCTCTCGCCTTTATATGTCTCATTTCTAAGCCATGACTTTTGGTCACACCTTTAATCATGCCCTTAGGTCTTGTCTCTAAATCTGATCTCTACACTTCTAAATCAAACTCTTAAGTTACACACCTTTAATATCACACACCTTTAATCTCACACACCCAAGGTATCTAAACCAAGATTATCAGAGTGTGTTCAACTGTTGTAGGCTATTGTAATCCAAGTCTCATGTCAGGGTATATGGCTCAAGATGGCTGCAAAGCTGATAGCCACTTTCTGCTAAAAGTCGGCCCCAACACCCATGCAGCAAGCACCTATTCCCAGAAGAGCCCATATCTCAGGTTCATGGGTACAGAGACATACTGGCAAGTATTTTCAGCAGGAACCTGTTCCTCGCGCCTCCCGTGTCCCCTTTCACCCGTGGAAGAGAGACACGTGAGGAAATATTCGGGTGGTTACCACAGCGAGACTTTATTCATATAAGCAGAAGCGGAAAAAACGGAAAGACAGGAAGAGGCACAGCTTAAATACACCCTAGAGTGACGTGTTCACTTCTGATTGGCTGTTGACTCATTACCCATAATACGCCCCGGGATGGGCAGTGACTTTTGGTGTGCTTTTGCCTCTTGCACCTGCGCAGTTAGTTGTTTACTAGTGGGGAGGACACGATGTTCGAGCCATCTTGGAATGGCGGATGTATCACTGCTAACCGCGGCTTCCTACATCTCCCCCTGTTTAAATTATTAATATGGAACAGCCTTTTGCCTATCAAGTACAGCACCAATCAAGATTTGAACTCAAGCCCGATCAAGCAAACTCCATCTTGGGGGAATAAGCGATCAAGAGCTTACAGCCCGAAGATTCTCCCTTCCCCTACCAGGTGCAATGGAAACAAGTCCTCTGGGTGCAAGGGCTAAGGGGATGTAAAGAGGAATTGACACCCGTCCCTGTGCAATGGAGTATAGTTCCCAGGAGTGCAAGGGCTGTCAACCTACTATTCATGTACCACAGCTATTTAGGCAAGGGCTGGCTGGACTTAGACCTCTCATCGACCAAGTGCAATGGGCTGAACCCTTAGGGTGCATCGACTGAGGGTCTCAGTCATCGGCTACTTTCTTAGTCTAGATAGCCAAATTTCAGGGGAAGATCCTTGCTCCAAGACTCCGAGTGCTTGGGCGATAGCGGCCTTGTCATGTTTTTTGCTGGGCTCTGAGCTTACAGACCAACTATCATGAACACCAATCTACAACGTAGGGCTGCATCAAACAGGCCTATCCCCACCCATTCCTTAAAGAAAGAAAAAGGCAGAAGAAATTAAAGAAGTAAAATCGCCAAGGGAAACAGGGTCCATCTGCGCTCCATCAAGGCTCAAGATCCGGATCCGCAATTGTTGTTGCACCTGGTCCAACTCCCCAGTCCAATTCCCTTTTAAATAAGCAGAAAGATTATGGCTTTGAATGAATGTATCATTCACAAATCTCAGAGGTGTAATACCTGGATGTGGGGTTGCTGACACACAGCTTATTTGAACCACATCCATGAGCTGCTCCACATGGGCTTGGAGCAAATCAACTCTCTGATTGACCGAAGTCTCTTAGGTCTCAATAATGATGTAGTAGGGAGAGTTTCAGGATCAGCTTCTACTGGGATGGGCACAAAGGTAGGCACGTGCACAACCAAGGCTAGGTCTAGTGATCCATTGCAGCATTGTGCTAAAAAGCATGTAACATTCTTACAATCCAAGATATCAGAATTATTTTGAAAGTTGGATAACATAAAGAAAAATGGAGGGTCCACACACACTGACACCGGTTGTGCAGATGCATTCCTAAACACCTTATTAATTTTAATGTTATTCAAATGGCTAGAGATATTACATCATGTAACTGAAACATTTTGTATTTCATGAAACACACCATTCAACAAGACAAAGGCAGATACACCTTTTTTTAACATTCTAAACAGTGGAATTATCTGTTGATAACTAACAGTTTATTTTATTTTCAGCAAAGTTATTTATCTTTTATTAGTTAATTGCCAAGGAGAATTAGGACTTGCATCTCTTTGAAAATATCAAACAGAGGTTTAAATCCTCCTATGGTAAGCTTAAGATGAGGTTTTAGCCAATTAATATCTCTAAACAACTTTTAAAAATCACTAAGAGCAAATCAAGATTAAAAGTCAGAAGATGGCGTTAGATCCCCACCACAAATGGTTGTGAGCAACCATGTGGTTGCTGGGAATTCAGCCTTTATATTTTAAATTGTAAATCTAGCCTTTAACGGCTGAGCCATCTCTCTAGCCCCAACTTGTCTCAAATATTGAAAAGACACTGCCTTTGAATCCTTTCTGGAGCAACAAGTAGTCCAAGAAATTTTTAAAGCTCGTTATATTGCAGCAATGGCTTGTAGAAAACTTCTTTAGAGAAATCCACTAATAAAGTATCACACAATGAATAATATACACTAAAAGATTTAACCTCTTAATTTTTTGTATTAAAGCAACAACAATATTTATATATATAAAATGTAAAACGATTAACCATTTTCTGAAGCAATTATTTTTAACAAATATCACTTCATGGACTCTTAAAAATTATGAATAAATTTACTGCCTGTAAATCTCTCACCTTTACCAGAAATGTAAAGGGAAGGTATAAAACATCTTTTATATAAGCATTTACTGAAATGGCAGCTGGAGTAGGGAAGTTAGGCTGTATAAATCTTAAATTTGAACTTCATTTTGGATTAATTTAATAACCAATCTTTTTTAGTCCAATGAATATATCGGACAAAAGCCAACCTTATTCTCTAATAATTGTTACATACATTGGAGGAATCCAAAGCATCTCATTTTTAACAACTTTGAATATAAAGAAATTAAAACAATTTGAACAGTATTTTATCAGCAGGTACAGTTATACTCATGGAGGGAAGTAGACATAATTTTAATTTCTCCAGCATAATTCTAACTTTTAGCCCACAGACTGTTGTAAAGTCTTTGGGTCTTAGATTTATCCCTCTTCTCACAAGAAACACTGAAGACAAGAGACAAATTCCGGTAAGCACATTTCTAGGGCCTAGTCTAAAGACCCAGAACCAAAGGAATGCTTAGCACCTGGGCTTCTGTAGCTCAGTCTGCATTGTCTTAATTCAAATGTAAATGCGCTTAACCTCCCTCTGCCTGCTCTCTGAGGCTTTGCTAGGCCGAATTGCGCATTTTGGCTTTAACTTTGAACCTTAAATTTAAACTGTAAACCTTAAAAGACATGTGTTGTATCTTTTCTCTACCTAAAATCAACACCAAGTAGATTACCTTTATGCTGTAAAGTTTTGCCGCCACAAAACAAAGTGTAAAATTTAATGGAAAACTTGTAGCATTGTACAACTCAGGCTGCTGGATGGTGCGCCTGAGGACAGGGCAACCAAGTAACACTCAATAGCTGTAAACAATGGCGGTACTGCAGCATTTGAATGTACTGGCAAGGGAACTGGCCAAGATCTAACTATGTCCCATAGTAGTATACTTATCACCAAATCGAATGTCAGTATCAGAAGAATCAGGGTCGTCATCTTGCAATCTGGCTTCCTTCTTCACAATCTGTACCAGCCTCGTAGGGACCCAAATTGAATTGTTTTCACCTGTGGAATAAGCACAAACATCCCCCTTCCTGGGCCGCAACAGGCCCTCAGCCAATCTTGTAGCCTCTTGTTCCTACGAGGGACAATGGCTGCATGGCATTCAGCTGTGGCATTTTCAAAGATCATCTGTTCTATCCCTGACATTGTTTTCTCTGGTTCCCCAAAGATTCTGTCATAAAGGAGGGTCCTTTTGTCCTCTACTCTCTCTTCACCAACCGGTGAAGGGTCCTTAAGCTTAATGAGCTCTGCAGTAACCCTTGTTCCTTTTGAGTACTCTGTCTCTCCAGGTTCTCTGGCCTGATCCCCAGGCCCTTTGGCCTGATGCTGTCTAACACGCTCTGGTTCTGGCATGCTAGAGTGGCTCTCTACTGAAACCTCTTGACTTGCAGTAATAGCTGAAAGCAATGCAAACAAGAGGCTAGCTATTGCTGCAGCGGCAATGGGTGAATATCCACCCGCAACGAGAGCTTCTAGCCCAGGCATATCTTCCAGAGGTGTACCTTGATCCTGTAGTCTTTTAACCCACCCCAAGTCTCGGGGGGCCTTCTGCAGGCTCCTTGAAATTCCCGGGTTTTCGGCGCCAGATGTTCCGCGTGCCTCCTGTGTCTCCTTTCGCCTGTGGAAGAGAGACACGTGAGGCAATATTCGGGTGGTTACCACAGCGAGGCTTTATTCATATAAGCAGAAGCAGAAAAAATGGAAAGACAGGAAGAGGCACAGCTTAAATACACCCTAGAGTGACGTGTTCACTTCTGATTGGCTGTTGACTCATTACCCATAATACGCCCCAGGATGGCCAGTGACTTTTGGTGCGCTTTTGCCTCTTGCACCAGCGCAGTTAGTTGTTTACTAGTGGGGAGGACACGATGTCCGAGCCATCTTGGAATGGCGGATGTATCACCGCTAACCGCGGCTTCCTATAGGAACCAGCCTCCTTGTGCCTTTACAGAAGCCAAATGCACAGTTGCTATTAGATTTTTTGGTATTTTTTGCTGGGACCATCCATTCTCTCAAGCTGGGTTTCACTGCAAGTCATAGACTAAACAAAATGTGCTTTCCAATTTTTCCAGAGAAATGGCATTACAAACTTACCTCAAGTAAATTATCATATGTAAGAAGGAAGCTTTTATATATTGACCCAGAAGGCATAAATGTATAAGGTAACAAAATTAGTTATAACTTGATATAAACTGATTTGCTGTTACTTTGTTTTAGGATATTCATATTTATGCAAGACTTCAGCTTGTAATCTTTCAATTCCAATGGTGATTATATCTTGCCAAATTTACAGAAAATTATGTTATTCTTTCATCGGTTTGAAGTACTTAAAATTGGAAAGATTTAAGCATAGAACTTCCTGTTTTATTTAATCTGATTCTTCATATCACCTGTCTAGCTTCTAGATTATTTTGAAGCAAAGCCTTAATTAATTTTTTTCTATGAGTGTTACATGTTGATGCAAAATTAAAATTGTCACCTCAATGGACATAAGAGATGTTTTATGATGAGTCCAATAATGAGTCACCATGGCCTGGCAATATAGGGGCATATTTTCCCCAAAGAAGTAATTACATGAGATGTTATTCCTCACCAAATAGAGAAAGTCATAAATCAATTTATTTAACAAGCTTACTGATGGGAGTAATAGGGAGACGGTCACAGGAAACGTGATAAAAATTCTGCTAGTATTTTCAGATATTATCTTATGGCTGCTTTTAGACTGGTGAGACTTGTGGAATCCTAAGGATGTTTTAAAGGTGTAGTAGTGGTCACAACGTTAGATAAAACACAGATGTGAGCAATGGATATCTACTGAAGGGAAAAAACTTAGTCCAAGATAAGCTCATTTTGGTCTGTCGTGCATTGAAAACTCTTTTGACTGCTAGTTCAATTATTTAACCTTATAGACTTTTAAACACAGGTACAGTTTTCCTTCTTCCTCTCTATGGAATTCAGTCTATACATATATAGGTTATTTAAATATTTATTATTAATATTAAATTGCCGATAGTGCCAAAATGTAAAAATTCCTAGGTATAATCAAATATATATATAGTCATTTTCTGTAAGTAGAAGTTGAGATTTTCTTTGTAAATTATCTTGAGCATCCCTTAATATATTACATTTAAAATTCTTTCATTAACATTTAAAGTATGCAAAGCTTTCATATTTAGTAGAAAAACTGTGAAGTCATATTAAAAATTATCTTTAATAATGGTAAGAAATAGTCTCAACCCCTGTCTTAGTTAGGGTTTCCATTGCTGTTTAGAGACACCATGAATAAGGAAACTCTTATAATGATCAAAATTTAATTGTAGCTGTCTTACTGGTTCTGAGGGTGAGTTCTTTGTCATCAGGGCAGGAAGGATGTCAGTGTGCAGGCAGGCATGGTGCTGGAGGAGCTGAGAGTTCTACGGTTTTATATCTTGTCCTGAAGGCAAATAAGAAAAAAAATGTATGCAGGAGGAGGGTCTCAAAGCCAAATCCCACAGTGACACACTTCCTTCCACATGGCCACACTTATGCCAATAAGACCACAACTCCTAATAGTGTCACTCCCTGGATCAAGCATATTCAAACCACCACAATCCCTTAAAGAATTACACTCACCTCCAACATGCATAAGGCAAAATGCAATCAAATGAACAAAGTTGTCAGCAGCAAAATAAGAACTTCTTGGAAAGGGGTGATGCAATAGAAATGATTAAAACTATTTTAAAATGTTTCTGATAAAAGTTTGTAGAAATTTAATTGATATACACAGAGTTAAGTTTAATAGTTATACTATCAAAAAAGGTTTATTCTTAACTAATCCCCCTTGTAACCTTTTTTTCTGCCTCTATAGCACATGTGTCCTAACATCATTCACTCAACACCCTTTTGTTTCTTATATCTACATCCACTCATACACACACACACACACACACACACACACACACACAATCACAATGAACAAAAACTGCATCTGAGAAAACACATGCATTATTTGTCTTTAGTTATTGCTCTTAATATAACACTATTCAAAACCATACATTTTTATTATGTTTTATGAATTCCCTTTGACTATAGCTAAGAAAACTTATGTTTTATTTGTATGTCACATTTTCATTTTCTATTCATATGTCATAGACATTTAAGTTAGCTAATTTTTCTGCCTATTGTGAAATAAAGCAGCAATAAGCACAGATGTGCAAGCATCTCTGTAGTAGAACTAGGACACACTGAGTATGTACCTATGTGTGATATTGCTGGGTCATGGTGTAGATGGCTCAGTCAAGAAAGTACTTAAAATACAAATGACTAATAAGTAATTTTGAAAGTTTTCAAGACACATAGCCTCTGGGAGTGACAGACATCAGAGTGACAGACATCGAGGAAATGAAAGACAACAGATGCTGATAAAGATGTTGTCGCAGGGAAATCAATGGAAGTTTCTCAAAACAACAACAAAACAAAGAATGAAATAAATAAATGAAAAAAGAATAAATCAACTTGCCTATTTGAATCAAAACATAAAAATGTAAAAATTATCCCAACAGTTCCATTAAAAAAAATGGTTTTCATAGATCAGCATATACATCAAAGAGATGAGGAAGGCCACTGGTACATTTATACTAAGACAACTAAATGTGAAAAATAAAATTGAAAAATTAACATTCACTCAAACATTAATAGGTGACTATTTTATAGTATGATCTTGTATAGAAAATTTTGTAGCCTTTGAAAAGATGAGAGAATTCTGTGTCTATGTGAATAAAAAAATCCCCATTTATCAAAAAGAAGATTTTATTTACAGTTCTAGTATGTATTGCTAATGATGATTTTAATTTTTGTCAGTTATTGCAATGAAATGCTCTAATAGTATAGGTCAACAACTTAAATGTTCTAAGAAAGACGTTTATGGGAAAAGCCTCATGCAGCTACAACTGGGAAAGCAATGTGGACATTTCTATTTAGGTTTTATACTCAAATATTATTTTGCATGCATTTTGTTTCATAAAACAAAATTTTGTTAAAATAAGCTTTGAACTTGATAATGAAGTACATAATGTTTCAAAATAACAACCTCAGGGTGCATAATTTATTTTTAAAACATATTTTTGGAGACTGAGACTAAATAGGTATATTGTTGTAGAATATGATATCGTAACTAATTTATGAAGTGTGAGGATCAAATAAGTGTACATAGAGCTTCCTTAAATATTAGTCATTTCTTTGGCATATTAGTATTCTTGTTTCCTAGTGATATATTTTTTTTCCATTTGGCTTTTTTTTTTTTGGATATTTTATTTATACTTCAGATGTTATCCCCTTATCCTATAAACCCCATGCCCAGGAACCCCCTATTTCATCCCCCTTCTCCTGTTTCTATAAGGACATGCCACCACCTACCCCCCTACTCCCACCTTCTCACCCTCGAATTCCCCCACACTCAGTATCTAGCCTTCTTGGGACCAAGAATCTCCTCTCCCATTTATGCGTTACAAGGTCATCCTCCCCTACATATACAGCTGGAGCCATGGGTCCATCCCTATGTGCTCCCAGGCTGGTGGATTAGAAGCACTGGTTGGTTGATATTGTTACTCTCCTCATGGGGCCGCAAACCTGTTCAGCTCCTTCACTCTTCTCTCTAACTTTTACATTGGGAACCCCTTGGTCAGTTCAATGGTTAGCTTTGAGCATCTGCCTCTAAATATGTCAAACTCTGGCAGACTTCTAAGAAGACAGCTATATCAGGCTCCTGCCAGCATGCACTTCTTGACATCCACATCAGCATCTACATTGGTGACTGCACATGGGATGGATACCCAGGTGGAATGGTCTCTAGATGGCCCCTCCTTCAGTTTCTGTCCCACATTTTGTTTCCATATTTGCTCCCTTGAGTATTTTGTTACTTCTTCTAAGAAGGACCAAAGTAACCACACTTGTTCTTCCTTCTTCATGAGCTTCATGTGGTCTGTGAGTTGAATCTTGGGTATTTCAAGCTTCTGGGTTAATATCTAATCATCAGTGAGTGAATACCATGTGTGTTCTTTTGTGATTGGGTTACCTCACTCAGAATGATATCCATCCATTTACCTAAGAATTTCTTGAATTCATTGTTTTTAATAGCTTAGTAGTATTCCATTGTGTCAATGTACCACATTTTTTTGTATCCATTCTTCTGTTGAAGGACATTTGGGTTCTTTCCAGCCTCTGGCTATTATAAATAAGGCTGCTATGAACATAGTGGAGCATATGTTCTTGTTATATGTTGGAGCATCTTCTGGGTATATTCCCAACAGTAGTATAGCTACATCCTCAGATAATGCTATGCCTAATTTTCTGAGGAATTGCCAGACTGATTTCCAGAGTGGTTGTACCAGGTTGCAATCTTACCAACAATAGTGTAATGTTCCTCTTTCTCCACATCTTTGCCAGCATCTGCTATCACCTGAGTTTTTGATCTTAGCCATTCTGACTGGTGTGAGGTGGAATCTCAGGGTTGGTTTGACTTGCATTTCCCTGATGACTAATGATGTTGAACATTTCTTTATGTGCTTCTCAGCCATTTGAGTTTTCTCAGTTGAGAATTCTTTGTTTAGCTCTGTACCCCATTTTTAAAAGGGTTATTTGGTTTTCTGCAGTCTAACTTCTTGAGTTCTTTGTATATCTTGGATATTAGCCCTCTACCGGATGTAGGATTGGTAAAGATCTTTTCCCAATCTGTTGATTGCTGTTTTGTCTTATTGACAGTGTCCCTTGTCTTACAGAAGCTTTGCAATTTTATAAGGTCCCATTTGTCAATTCTTGATCTTAGAGCATAAGCCATTGGCTTTTCTGTTCAGGAACTTTTCTCCTGTGCCTAGGTATTTAAGGGTCTTCCCCACCTTCTTTTCTATTAGTTTCAGTGTATCTGGTTTTATGTGAAGGTCCTTTATCCACTTGGACTTGAGCTTTGTACAGGAAACAAGAATTGATTGATTTGCATTCTTCTACATGCTGATCTCCAGTTGAAAGTGTTCTCCTTTATTCAATGTACAGTTTTAGTTCCTTTGTCAAAGATCAAGTGTCTATAGGTGTGGGTTCATTCCTGGATCTTCAATTCTATTCCATTGATCTTCCTGCCTGTCTCTGTTACAATACCATACAGTTTTTATTACTACTGCTCTGTAGTACACTTTGAGGTCAGGGATGGTGATTCCCCCAGAAGTTCTTTTAATGTTGAGAATAACTTTCGCTATTCTGGGTTTTTTGTTATATTAAAACAACATTTTTATTAAGCTGATATAAACTTATGGCTGAAATGACATTAAGCCAACAGTAGTGTTCTCCAATATGGTATTCCTTCAAACTCATATTTTTTCAGCCCCCTTCTTAATATTTCATGAGCATTCATTGTTTGAGGTCAAAATAGGTGTCCTATTTAGGGCTCTTCACTCAACTGTCACTTAATCTCAGCACATTCACCAATTATGAGTATTTGTTGTAACTGTCAATCACAGAAAAAACAAAGTTTCTATCCAGAGCTCACAGTAGCACCAATGTATGGACATAACTATAAATATTTACAAGGAATTTTGATAGTCATATTATATTCATTTATCAGAACAACAATAGTACTTTCCATACCAGATCCTATAATCACCCTAGTAACTGGCTTTTGACCAGGTACACAGTAGTAGGTATGACCTATCTCCCAATAAGCTTGCCTCAAATTCAATCAAAAAGTATTTGATTGTGCATTCCATATCATTAACACTATTATATATTTTACTCAGGAATTCAGTAGTATAGAATGCCAAATCCACAGCAAATTAAGACTGCTGATAATACTGTCTTTCTCCTGAAGCCATCCCAGTTCCTTTCAGTACCTTGAAAGCTATCCAGCATAGAAAAAGCCTACAGGCCAATAGTAACTTTAAATCTTTATATTATGCAGAAATTATCCATGAGATGTTCAGCAATAGGGTCTTGAATTATTTTGAGCAATCAACCAAGTGTAATAGCAATAACCTGTATTGTTTTGGTGGGCTTCAGTGGCCTGCATGAATATGAACTCATAGAGAAGTTTCCCAACACAAGCACAGACATTTTAATTTCATAACAAATGACTTGAGGGCAGCTCTATTCAATCAAGCAGAGTTCCTCCATTCCAACCCTGAAACAATTAGCTTATTTTGGTAGTTGGAAGAGGAATGGCCTCCATAAATTCCTGTGTCTGGACGCTTGATGCACAGGGAGTGGCACTATGAGGTGTTTGAGAAAGTGTGTCACTGTGAGGGCTGGCTTTGAGGTCTCTTATGCTCAAGCTATGCCCAGTGTGGCTCAGTGTCTCCTGCTGCCTTAGGATCAAGGTGTAAAATACTCAGACCCTTCTCCAGCATCAAGTCTGTGTGCATGCTGCTATGCTTTTTACAAAGACAATAATGAACTAAACATCTAAACTGTAAGCCATCCCCAATTAAACAGTTTTTATAAAAGTTGCCATGGTCATAGACTCTCTTCACAGCAATAAAATCCAAACTAAGACACTGGAAAACCAGATAGTTTCTTAATGAAATTTTTAAACATGCTTAATTTTGGCTTACCCATTCTTTTCCTACTAATTCAGATTACACTACCTTTGTTATTCCCCCTTCTCCTTCCATATCACATTTTGTAACAAATGTTTATAATTTTCTTTCAATATTCATGTACCCATATATTCAATCAATATATTTGTATTCTTACAAAAACCTGATTGTGAACTGTTATTTATTTTAACTCCAGGAAAGACAATGTACATAGCCTAGCAAGCTAACAAGGCTGTAGGAAGAGTAACACTGGGATTGTTGATGTAATAGTTTTTAATATTGAGCTATGCAACCTGATGAGGGAAATGGTAACAGGATTGATATTTGCAGATAGCTAAAATGTTGATTATCAAAAACAAAACTAATTTGTTCAAAACACTCTAAAAGGTAGTAATCAGTGAGGAGGAAGGGAGAGTTTTCTAAAATGACTTGTGCATACTGGCTAATATTTCAGCTATGGCGAGGTGTCCTGCCTGCTTTGCACCAAAGCAAGTGATGATAGTGCAATAGACAAGGACCTGTCCTTGAATTTTGTACTCCTGTGTGGTCTGTTAAAACTACTTAATTGTACTAGCTATCATCTGATCAGATTGTATTTTCCTTTATGGCAACAAAAGTTCATTTCATCGTTTTCAGGAATTTCAAAGCAAGGATATTTTCTGAGTTTTAGTGACTTAAATTACACATTTGTCCTGCAACCTTCTGAAGCAGAAATGTTAATAGGTTTTCAATATATTCTTACATAGAATCTTCAACAATATTCACAAGATATGCTTATTAGGATCATGGACAGCTGTTTGAATACATTGTCTCCACTTTAGCACCCCCACATTGTGTCATAGTAAAAAGAAAAATAACAAAACTTGACCATTTGGCCAAAAGCCTCTTCCAAAACAGATTCAGAGAACATCTTTCCTTGAGGCAATGTTTAAGACTCTCAGACATTTAAAAATTAAAAAGAGAAGTGTGGTTATTTGAATAGAATGTACCCTTAGGCTCCCATATTTAAATACTTGATCCACATTTGATAATATGTTTATGAAGAATTAGAATGTATGGCCATGTTAGAGTAGGTCTGTCACTCAGGTTTGCTTGGAGGTTTCAAAAACCCATGACAGGCAAGTGTTAATATTTTTCTGCCCTATGCTTACAGATCAGATGTGAGCTCTCTGCTAGTACATTAGAGCCATGTCTTCCTGCCTGCCACCAGCATGTTCCCCACGTGCTGACCATGGATGAACTCTCTGAAATTGTATAAAAGCCCACAATTTAATTCTTTCTCTTATAAGTTTTCTTGGTCATGATATCCATTCATACCAATAGAAAAGTAACTAAGACAATTACAGAATTCAGAAATATGCTTCATAGTAACTAAGTTATTTTTTTAAAAAAATGGCTATGTAAATAGCATTTAGTCACAATGTTCACCTAAAGTATTGTCCTGTGAAGAATATTCTTTTTTTTTGAAATAATATTATGAGTTAAATTCTTGCCTTAGATATTATATATAATGTAATTATTTTATAATTGCATGTTATATGTGTGTATGCATGTGTTATTGCATGTGGATATTATGACAAGGTAATATTTTACACATATAGGCATAGTAAATTAATCATATGGAAGGTTTCTAACTTAAATATCTACATCTGTTTCTCAGAGAACGAAGTATTCTGAAATGAGAACAGAATTTTTTTTCTGGTTTCACAGGTATGCCTGTGTAATGAGGATAGGAGAACAATTACCTACAGGCTTTTACTTTTCCCACCAGTTACAACAAAGCTTTCCCTTATGGTTGATGTTTTAAATAATTATGCAATCTACATTAAATTATCAGTAGACCTGGATTTTCTGTTAGCACTAATTCAAAACAACACTCAATTTATTATTTTAGAAAAGACATTGTCTAATGCTGACTTGGCAATATAGAGCTAGAATTTTGCATTTACTACTAGTCAGAGGAGAATCTTATGATAATTTAAAAAATTTACCTCATATTTCAATCTATGAAGAAATAACCCAAATATGCATATAGCATGTGGCCTTCAGTGTCTGACTTAGACAAATAAACTTTTTATGACTAAGAAATAATTTTTAAGCACTAAATGTTGCTGACATTCTTAGTAATCTACTATTTTTAGGAATCACTGAATGATTTTGACATGAAATATAAGGTCATCATTCCCTACTTGAACCAAATATGGGACACCACCACAAAGGATCTAAAAAATACAGCTTGTACTCATGTACCACACAAACACTGGTAGACGCAGGGCCTAAGGATATGGAAGAGAAGGCAAGTGATAACATAAAATTGAAATACCAAAATAGGGTCAGGAGAGATGGTTCAGTAGTTAGAAGTTCATAGTGCTCTCCTAGAGAGGCTGAGTTCCCTTTGAGCATCTCCGTGGATGATTTACTACTACCTATAACTTCAGGTCTCTTACTTAGGTTAGGATACCAGTAAAAATTATTAATGACTTCAAAAATCTCTTTGAAGACTGGAACTCAATACAGTCAGACTGTGGCAGATACTGAAGATTTCTTATTTATTTATCTCTTTATTTATTATTTATTTATTATTATTGGTCATTTTAATTGTCTACATTTCAAATGTTGTCCCCCTTCCTGATTTCCCTTATGCAAATCCCCATTCCATTCCTCTTCCACAGTGTCTCTATGAAGGTGCTTCACTACTCCCAGTTCACCACCCTAGCATTCCCCCTATGCTAGGGCATCATGCCTCCACAGGACCAAGAACCTCCCCTCCCTTTGATGCAAGATAAGGAAATCCTCTGCTAACCTTCAGCTGGTGGCAAAGGGTCCCTCCATATGTAATCTTTAATTGGTGGTTTAGTCCCTGGGAGCTCTGGGGGATCCAATTAGTTAATATTGTTGCTCTTCCTATGGGGTTACAATCCCCTTGATCTCTTTCAGTCCTTCCCCTAACTCTTTCTTTGGGGTCCCCATGCTCAGTCTGATGGTTAGTGGTAAGCATCCACATCTGTATTGATTAGGCTCTTTTAATTCAGTACTAAAATTTGAATGTTTATGATTTAGCCTGGAAGATTACATACATTTTTCGATATCTAAAATTACCTATATCTATAATTAGTCAATTAATTCCTATGTGACATTATTTAGATATGTTTTTCTATAGTAAGTGATATGGTTACATTCATCTTGAAAAGAATCCAAGAATCTTTAGCAAATTTTATATACTTTATTTCTCATTGGAAATCGTTATATTTGTATATAATTGATTTTGATTTTATCTATACTTCCCTCCTAATTATTCTGAGAATCATCAAAATGTCTGACTCTTGAGTTCATATCTCCTTTTATTATCATATCTATTATAGTTATTACTAGTAGTATTTGTATTATTAATATCATCATCAATTGGTATTTAGTCCAATTAGTGCTGTCCATGTGTTCATTGGTATGGGGCTATCTGCTGGGATATGGTCAAACTAAAAGTGACCACTTCCCCAAATAAAAATGAATTTTTTTCTTCAAAAATCAGCTGTAAATAGCTCCATATCTACAAGCAGAGCCTTGGAACACCCCTTTTCAATCATTTTTTAATTTAGATTGGCTTAATTGTGAACAAGCAAACACAGATGCTGTGAGTTGATGTGTGTATCAGCCAGCCGAGTGTAAAAATAGCATTTCATCACTCTTTTTGTTATTTTCCAGTCTTTACATTCTTTGTTGCCCAATCTTGTGCAGTGTTCCCTTGGTCTTTATGGGGATGACTGATACAAGTGACACATCCCTGACTGAGCACTCATGGCTATGGATTCATTGCATGTTTGCCAATTATGAATGTGAGCTTGATTGCTAACAAACTTCTACAGTCTCATCAGGTATCCTTAGATTTTAGTTAACAAAATCTCCATTCTCTGCTCTCCTCTGTGATTTTGACTAAATCTGTGCTTATCCCTTTAATTCTGAGCATCCCATTACTGTCCTTTCACATTACTTTGGGTCTATTTTCCTCTGTATAATGTTCTTTTTGATTTTAACATAAAGTTATCTGTGTAGCTTTTACATACATGTATAATTTTACTTTCTCAGTTCTCTAGCCTCCATACCATAGTTATAATTACTTCAGTCCCCAACTTTTTTCATCATTATTTCATTTTACTTGTATGTTTCTCTCTCCCTCCATTAATGCATGTATTTTCTGTGGCCTGGTTTTTATTGTCTTGCTACTTTTTCTAATTCAAACAGCCAATAAGCAATATAAGAAGGGCATATGAGATACAACATACAATGTTCATTTTTCTGAGCCTGATTGAATAATTTTTGCAAATGCAACCACTAAGCTGCAAATTTTATTTTTGCATCATAATGCCACTCCATAATGCATATATACATTTAATGTATCCTTTACATGCTAACATACATCAAGGCTGATTCCATGTCCTAGTAATGGTGAAAACAATGGTTATTAGCGTAGATGTACAGATACATCTATAACTGCATATAAAGTTTTTTGATCATATGCCCAGGATTAGTACAGCTAGATTACATGGTGAAACCTTTTCCAGTGTTCCTTGTTTTCTTTATTATTTGAGTTAATATCAAACAGCTTTCAAAGGTGATTTAATAGTTTATTCTTCTACAAACATTGTATAAGGCTGCCCATTTCCCCACTTCAGCTTCAGCATTTGCTGTCAATTTTATTTTGATCCTGATTCCAGCCCGTTTATTTGGAGTCAGATAAAATCATAAAGTGTTTTTAATCCACATTGCACATAACTAAGAATATTGAACATGTTTTATTAGCTATTTGTATGTTTTACTTCTGAGACCTTTCTGTTCAGTTCTACAGACTACCTACCATTTTATATTTCATAAGTGATCTGCTATCACTTTGTGAGAATCAATCTGTGGTTTCTTATCTAGTTTTATTTGTTTTATGATATTAGTGTTCATTTCTGTTTGCTGTGCTTACACTTGAAGTATCTTCATATAGTGCTGATTAGAGAGACAATAAAAAGTCAGAAAAGTTCTCAGTGCTCTTCTAATCAAAGAAGGGAGTGTGTGAGATAAATACCCATGTTATCTAAGTGCTACACAAGTACAGGTGCTTGTACATTTTTTTTCTAGAGTTAGCAGGAAAGCCTCTGAATGCATGTTATTTGTAAATTTTAAACATTTGCTAGAATTTATAAAAATGAAAAGGCTTCTGAATATATCACATTTTGATACTAGTTTCTGAAGCTCTGCTCAAGGGAGGGTCACAGGAAAGGGAGGATAGGCTAGAAAATATCCTTGGTACATCACATTGGTCACCTAGCTATCCCAGTTTTAAAATAAACATTCTTAAATGTATCTGGGTTTATGTGAACTTTTAAAATTTTTATGGAATTACAGAAAGCTTTTATTCAATGCTGAAAGCCTAGCCATACAAGAGAATTTCTAGAGAACACTAAGTTACATCTTTGTAAACACATCATAGTTTGAAAATATTATAATTCAGCAGTAGAATTCCTAGCCAGAAATGGAATAATTCTATAATCCTAGTATTTGAGAGGTAGAAGCAGGAGAACTCTGCATCATGGCTTAGCCTAGAATCATGGGCTCAGAAGGGGTATGCAAGCCAGTAGCTGCTGAATATGAATTAACACAATCCTATAATGAATTCTTTTTTATTGCTTGTAATTCACTGAATATCATGACTACTTTCAGGAAAGTAAAAAGAGAATGTCTATGTGGATATCCTTGAACAGCATTCCCAATTTTAATAACCTCACTCAAACTATCAAAATTTAGTGTTGTGTGTCATGCTTCTAAAACTCTGGCTTATCACTCCTGAGTCTCAATCATAGCAGATATTCTCACTGCATGGCACCAGCCCAGAACTTACACTAGTCTTGACCCTGTGTTTGTGCTTTAAATGCCATTGGATGCAATTTCATGTAGGTAGAGTGGCTGGGAAGCAGGGTTCCTCACGCCAGGCTGTGGGTAGTTGGCTGGAACGCTCTGGGTTCCTCCAGGGTGAAGTTAGGCATGGAGGCTCACTAAAGGCCTCTCCATGGTTCCTCACAGCATGGTCTCAATGACAGGAGAAAGTCAATGGGTTTTTACAGGCTTTAATGTCATGGCGGATGGTGGATGGATCTGGATGCACCCCCAAAACCCAGGGCAGACCTGAGTTGAATAGAGAGGGAGAGAGAGGGGAGGGGCTGGGGAAGAATGCTTAATTGGCTCCACCCTCTGGCTTTCAGGTACCTCATTAGTATGTAAATCTCTCTAGGTCCTGAGGCCTAGACTGTTGGCCATAGACCTCTCTGTAGGAGTGGTTGTTGGAGGGCTGAAGCTAAATGAAAAGAACCAGGGCCTGGGAGCAGAGCTGAACTCCTTTCATCCAATAAGGTTCCAGGGTTCCAAGCTTGTGCTTGACCAAGCACCCAGCTGCTTCTCACAGTCCACCACCCCACACTTTCACATAAATATATGCTCTGCTCATTTGAGAATGTCTAGCATCTGTTTTTCTTTACAATTTACTCCGCCAGTCTTGAGACACCATTTCTGACCCAAATTCTAGAACACATCAGCAGTTTCCCTAATGAGACAAGTTGCTGGCATTGTCTAGGACTGCTTGCTATGGTTCGTTTCCATGTTTATCTATGGATGTGAGCACTCTGGTCACTATTCACTATAAGCAAAAACATTTCTACCTCAATGACTCCATCTATTTCTGATTTAACCTCTTTATTTTATAGCAATGTCCAGAAATAGCAGGATGGCCTTTCTGTAGCACTTGCTGCAAGTGGTGACGATTGCATCTAGAATATCTTCATGGGAGGAACTGGAGCTAGTAGTTCAGCATAAGATTTAAAAAAAAACCTGTTTTCACTCTCATATCTCTTAATTACCTTAAACTTCAAATAAGGTGAAAAAATCAGATGTATTCATATCTGTTGAATTTTTCCTGTAGCTTCTTACTTCTGGAACTTCTTCTGTAGATTCCTACTTCTGTGGGTTCTTCAGATGATACTAAGTATCATTATGAGATAGACATGTGGACATGTAGTTTTTAGTAAAGCAGATTGAATGAGTTACTGAAAAAAACATACCATTTCTCTTTCACAGTGCATATTGACAAATGCATGACATCAACCTCAAAAAATAATCAATGAAATCTTCATGTGATTAATTCATCATAACATGTAAAAATTGATTTTGAAGGCATGATTCCAGGCTATGTGTAGCAGCTTATTTATTAGTTTTAAAACATTAGTGAAAATGATTAGATTAAAATATTGGCTTTTACCAAAAACTATCACTCACTGCAACAAGTCTTCCTCCTACAGCTCCAGCAGACTGTGATAGTCATTGCTGCATGCTCTTAAAAATGGTGTTAAACACTGGAGTGACATCTTCACCTTCAGATTCAAACCCATCCTTTCTCCTTTCCTCCTGCATTGGTAGGTGAGTCACATCACTTAAGAAATCTGGAATTCACTGTACTTTAAATCCTTATTTGTACATTGAGGTCATTTATCATTCTCATTTTCTCTATAAGGTGTGACAGACAAAAGAAAGTTTAATATTGGTACTTTATTATTTCCCTATAAGTCTAAACAAATCCCCTGCTATAAAATTATTGTCACCTTTCTTACTTCTAAAAAATGAATTTTAATCAATTCACAATGGTTATAGAATTACTAAGATTCCTTAAATGATACAACATAAATTCATTACTCTCTGCCTCTGTATTGTGTTTTATGAAGTTACTAAATATCTCCTATACTTTGACAGTCAGATCACAGATAATATTAAGTTTTCATTTGATAAACAACTGCTACTCCTGTGGTGAATTTGTTTGTGCTTTGGGGTTGTAAGATAATTAAATAAAGCTGTTTGCCATGGAAACTAGAGTCTGAGGCTAGATAATCTTGAGCAAGTATGAGCATAGACAATGTTGACAATGTTCTTTCAGAAGTATGGGAATCCACAAGTAGGCAACATTTGTTGATGTCCCAACTGGTTTTCAGAGAACACGGTTTATAAAATCTGAAAAGATGCCCAGTATTTTCTACTTTATATTGCAATGTTAACAAGATTTATTTAGTTTTATTTCCTCTACATAAAGAAGAGAACATTCTCTTGAAGCTTTCATGGTCTCAGTCACATTCTTCTACCCAACTTGAATCTCAAAATCAACTAGTTTTTAAACATAGCAATTGTATTAGTCTAATTTCCAGAGAAGCAGAAGTAATATGATCATATGTGAATATAAATATATGTATACAAATTGATTAGTATCAAAATATATGTGTAAATAGCTGTAACATAAAATATACATAGTGTGTACTATATAATCTAAGATAAATGCAAGTATATGCATGATACATATATATTATTTTAAGAAGTTAGTTTATGTATTTCTGCACAAGTTCATAATCTGTCAAATAAACAGATTATTTTATAATTTAGCAGAGGTAACAATTTCTCTAGAGGACATTCTGAATGTTATAATGATAATAATAGTTCTAAAGGAAATAGAAAATTAACCTTCACTGTGTAGGCCAAGCAATTCTCCCTAAGGGACTACTTCTTAAACTACAAAAGATGGGAGCACATTGACTTAGTATAGATTTGAAGGACAATTATTCCCAGAAATTTTGCACATAAGAATAAGAACTGAGGATGTTTAAGAAATAAAAAGATGTAAAATTTAGATATAAGTAAGTAGAGCGCAAGTCATAATGTATGAAAGTTTTAGCAAGGTGAGCACTGGTAAGCAGTTTCTGGAATTGAAGCCTAGATGGGAGCTTGTTATCTTTGCTTTAAAAAAAAAAGGCTTTGTTGATCATTGGAATAACCAGGCAGAAAATTCTGAAGAAATGTCTTTATGAAACACCCTTCAGGTACAGTTTGTTGTTAGACAAACAGGTAGACCTGGGGCTTTGGCTCTCAGAAAACTTTACTCCAGAAGAATAAGAAGGGCAGATGTTACCATGACAGCAATGTCCTATGCCCTCAGACATGGCTGGTTTCTTTTTTCTTGCTTATCACAGGTATTTTAAACTTACAACCACTACCAGTAACATCTAATTAAAATTGTAAACAAGTTGTAAACCCAAATATCATTTCAGTTATACTGTCTACTGATACAAATTTAAAAGTTAGACTTTTAATATCAGTAAAGTTTTGAGTCATTCTATAATGAATGGGTTTGTGAGAATTAAATGATCTATATATTGAAATAGAGAATAAAATGTTGAAATTTTCTTTATATTTGTGTGCTATGTATGTAAATCCTAGATAATTCTATCAGAAAATTACCTAGTTATCTCTTAATACTTTCATTTATAAAATATTTATAAAGCAGTCACTTTGATTTGTAGTATTTTAGCACATCTTTAAAAAAAGTTATTAGGTTTTAGTGCTTTGAAAATTTTATATAATGTACTTGATTATTGACATTTACTATCATCTACCAGCTCTTCTCACATCCATCTCTTTTTCCAACCAGTCCAACTATTGTCTTTTTTTTTTTTAAATCTCAGGACCAGTTTGTCCTGCTCAAATATTATTGTTATTGATTTAGCAGGTGTTACACTTAGACTGTTGGATCCTTTCCTTGCAGCCATTGACCCCATGGCTATGGAAGAAATGTCATGGCCATTTCCCATTTCCAAGCTGATATTTTTGTTGAACTTGGATTGCTGCATGTCTTCTGTGTACAGTCACAATCTCTGGAAATTCAAATTTATTGCTTCCTTCTTGTGTCCAGAAATATTGTTTCCTTCTTGCTGTTGACTACCTTTGTTTCTAACATTCTTTCTGCTTCCTTAACCATGATCCTTAAGCCTTGAGAAATATTTGTAGGATATATGTTCAACATAGGGTTGCTCATTCTATATCATAGTTGAAATTTACTGTAAGTACAGTGAAAAGCACACATTAGTATAGACTTTAATGTATAAAATACAGGTCTGGCTAGATGGAACTGAATCGATAGATCCAGTTGTAGATGAGAGAAACGGATGCTAAAAACCAGTTGCAAGTTTTTTTTTTTTTTTTTTTACTTTTTAAAAAAAATTGGAAATGTCACAGAATTATTGTAATGCTAAATCCCCAAAATATGATAATTTAAATCTTTGCATACAAATAGCTAAATTCTAATGAATAACAAGAAGCAAATACATGGTGGTAGGATTTGGAGAGCATAAAGGGTTTAGCTTTCTTCTTTCTCTTCTAGCCACATTTCCTTGCCAGCAGTACATAGACATATTTGCCTTCTCTGTATAACAAGCAGCATTATTCCAAGAAAATACATGTGTGCCTCATTAGAATCAAAGAAAATTCTTAGACCCACCAAACAATAGAATAAGTATTATTCTTCAAAGCATATTAGAGTATAACTTTTATTAATGAGCTCTAGAATATCATAAGCCAAATTAAAAAGTATGACACTTTATTAAAAATAAATAAAAGAAAAATAATGATATAATTTTTAAATTGAATATAAAATATTGAATTTTTATTGAACATTTTTTTATTTAAATTTCAAATATTATCCCCTCTCAGCGTTTCCCCATTGGAAACCACCTATCCTACCCCTCTTTTCCTGCTTCCATGAGAGTGTTTCTCCACCCATTCACCCACTCCTGCCTCCCCATCCTGGCATTCCCCTACATTTTGGCATCAAGCCTTCCCAGGACCAAAGGATTCTCCTCCCATTGATGCCTGACAAGTCCATCCTCTGCTACATATGCAGCTGTTCCATGGGTTCCCTCCATGTATACTCCTTGGTTGGTGGTTTAGTCCCTGGGAGCTCTGGGGGGTTTAGTTGATTGATACTGTTCTTTTTCCTATGGGGTTGCAAACTCCTTTACAAAAATATGTTCAATTTTTATAGAAATTACAAATGCTTAGTTGTCCTTGAAATGATTAATATATTATTCATTTTACTTTTATAATAATTCTTAAATAAGAATATCTGAAGATGTGGTGCATGCCTTTAATCCCAGCACTTGGGAGGCAGAGGCAGGTAGATTTCTGAGTTCAAGGCCAACCTGGTCTACAGAGTGAGTTCCAGGACAGCCAGGGCTACACAGAGAAACCCTGTCATGAAAAACCAAAAAAAAAAAAAAAAAAAAAAAAAAAAGAATATCTGAAGCTTCCAATGAAATTGTCAAAAAAAATAATAATATAGGGGTAACTTTGCATAATTAAACAAGTGGACCAATTCAGGAAAGATTTTTATAGATAATACTTAGGAAACAAACTTATGAATTCATGATTTAAAGTTTGCTATTTCACTAGTGGCAGTCATGTATTAAAATGACACCTATAACATATGTACTGTTGATGTACAGAACGGAGTTTACTGGTAAGTCAACCATGCTTTAGTGGAATCCACACATATGAGTATATACAGGCAGCAAAATTGTACATCTTGGACATGTACAAAATAAAATTAAAAGCGGATACAACTCTGAGTGGGTAGGGAAAAGAATGGATTTTGGGAGGAGGTTGGGAAGAAAATAAATGTGTTCAATAAATCTGTTTATTTATTAGATTCTTGCTTCTCATGATTATCTTTTTCATATTAGAAACTTCACTTTTTCTTTTTAATTAATTAATTTATTCATTCACCTTATATCCCATTTCCCCTAGCATCCCTTCACAAAAGATCCTCAGCCCCATTACCCTGTTCTCCTCTGAGTAGGAGGAACAACTCTGGGTATTCCACTCCCTTTCCCTGACACATCAAATCACTTCAGGATTACACATATCCTCTCCCATTGAGGCCAGACAGGATAGCCATGCTATAATCAACAGACCCAAAGAAACCAAATAACAAGGAGAGGCCAAGGGAGGATGGCTGAATCTTTCTCAGAAAGGTGAAATAAAATAGAAATTGGAAGTAAATGAACGAAGGTAAGTGGATGGAGAGGAAATGTGGAATGGAGTAGAATGGGTGTATCAGGTGTAAGGAGAGCAGGGAAGAGAGAATGGAAATCAGTGGTCAGGCAATCTGTAGTACATGCCAAATATGTGTGATGGGGGAAGGCCCCATTGTGGACTATTGGCAAGAGTCCTAGCACTGGGGAATGTGGATCCTAAAGTGGACACATTGTGTAGCCCATCAAGACTCCCAGAAGAGGAATAAGACAGGAACCCATCCACAAAAACTTCAACACAAAATATATTCTGTCTACGAGATGTGCAGTGACAAAGATAGAACAGAGATGGAAGGAATGGCCAGACAAAAACTGGCCCAGATTGAGACACATCTCATGGGCAAAAAACTTCATTCTATTCCATTTTCTAAGCAAAAAGTCTTCTCAGGTCATAAACCGGCCCCTATCTGCTCCATCCTGAAATAACAATCCTGAAAATGTACCTAAAAGAAAGAAATCCCTTGACACTTGGCTATGAAACCACTTGAATGAGATCCAATGAGGAAGCAAACAAACCAATAGTGAAGATGTACAGATATATTATATATGAGAATGTATCATATTTGCCTTTCTGGGTCTGTGTTACATCACTCAGGATGCTTTTTATTTCTAGTTCTAACCACATGTCTGCAAATTTCATGATGTCTTTTTTCTTAATAATTAATGCTTCATTATGTGAATATACCACATTTTTTTAAATCTGTACTTTGGTTGAGAAACATCTAGGTTGTTCCAGTTTCTGGTTATTATGTATAGAGCCACTATGAACATTTGGGCCAATGTCCTTATGGCAAGATAAAGCAACTTTTGTATATATTCTGGGTTGTATAGATGGGAATTGAAGCAGATCAATTCCCAGTTTTCATAGACTTGCCATATTGAATTCCAGGGAGACACGCAGTCACATATTAGGTAGAGCTAAGGGAATGCTACAAAAGAGGGGAATAAAAGATTATAGAAGTCAAAGGAGTCAAGGATACCAAAGAAATACAGCCCACAGAATCAGAAAAACAGGGCTCATAGGGGCTCACAGAGGCTTAAACAGCCATCAAAGAGACTGCAGGGGTCTGTGATAGATCATGCTTACATGCTGTGGTTGTTTTGCTCGGGTTTTTTGCAGTACTACTAACAGTAGAAGTGGAGTTGTCTTTGACTTTTTGCTTGCTCATGGGACTCCTTTCTCTCTACTATACTGCCTTCTCCAGCTTTGATATGATTGTTTGTACATAGTATTACTGTACCTTGTTTTACCTTTTTCAGTTGGTATCTTGGCAGACCTGCTCTTTTATTCAGAGAATCAGAAGATTAATGGATCCGAGGAGAGAAGAAATAGAGGGTGGTTTGGGAGAAATGGAGGGAGAAGAGACTATGATTATGTTGTATTGTATGAAAAGAAAATAAATAAAAAGAAAAATTATTTTCCACAGAGTCACATATTTTACCATTTGGTTCTCAGTTAATGGCATTTCTTGAGAGTGGTATGGAACCTTCAAGATATGTGGCCTTACTGAAGAAAGTCTATTACAAGATCAGGCTTTAAGAGTTTATATCCTTGCTCAACATCCATTTCTCACTGTTTCTGTTTCGTAAGTGTGGATGAGATGTAACCTATCAGTTTCCTGATCTTACCACCTGTTGCAATGCCTCTTTGATACCATGGAGTCCCTTTACAGAACCATACTTGCCAAATGTACCTTTTCTTCTTTAAGTTATTTTGAATAGCAATACAAAAGTGGCTGGTATACTATTTCATATTATTTTAGTATCCATTCCTACTTAAAGGACAAATTAATTTCTATAAAATTTGTATAAATTAAGATCACACATCTGACACAAAACCATTAGTACTCTCCTGTGATATCCAATTTCTATTTCTTCTGTATTTAAAATGATAATATTTACAACCATATTAACTTTCTTTTTCTGTAGGAAGCCAAACTGCAAAAATTTTTTTCAACTTTTCCCCATTAATAAACCTGGGAAGCACATAAAATCTAAAAGTATGAAGAGTGACTATATCAATTTTGTTGGCTTAGTGTTTACAATTTCTGAAAAAGAAAGTATAAGACTTTAGCATAAAAAATGAAAGTAACTATAGGAGATCATTTTCAAATCACTTTAGCAAGTTATCCACGAGACATGAAGAGTTATTTAAGAAGAAGATTCTTTTAGAAGTGAGACTCCTGGCTGAGAATTTTCCCTGTAGTTGGCTCTGTTTATACCTGGACCTTTCCCAAACACCTGATAGGCTTCTCTCTTGGGAACTTATCTTTTTTTTCCCCACTTCTTTCTCTGTGTGCAATTTTGTGATACTAGAATTGGGCCTCAGTAGGTCATGCTTTTTGTGATATTTACCTTCTTTATTCTTAGATCTTACTAACTGAGGTCTCAAGCAGAGATGTCCTTCAGGTCATCCTTGAATTTTTCTTCCCCTGTGTGAATATATACTGAGCTCTTTGGACTGCCAGCTTTTTTTTTTTTTTTTTTTTTTTTTTTTTTTTCAAGGCTCTTTCCTGCAGGACCAGATTCTACAAGATTCTTTTCCTTGTGGGCTCCCTCCACAATAGAATAACCAACAGACATGCCTAGGTCTAGACCTAGGTTTGGCACTTCCTCAAGTTGTAGGCTTGATCTTTTCATGATTTTTGAGTGAAGACAAATTGTAGGGTTCTGGTTATCTGCTTTAAGTTGCTTCTTTGACACTTGCAGCTAGCTCTATCTTGTATCAACTGACCTGATCTAGCCACTATGAACCTTTCTTTCTTTCTTTCTTTCTTTCTTTCTTTCTTTCTTTCTTTCTTTCTTTCTTTCTTTCTTTCTTTTCTTTATTTCTTTCTTTTCTTTATTTCTTTGTCTTTCTTTCTTTCTGGTATCTTGGGTGTTCTAAATGCAAGTTTCTTCAATACAGTGGACTTGATCAAATGTAATGTGGCGATAAGGCAAACAGGAGACTTTTCTCTCATTAATTTATATCTCATTTATTATGACCAGTTTTTATATAACTCCAAGTTAAATTTTAATGTTAAATTTTAAACAACCCAAAATTAGTTTTCTAAATCAATAAAATCTTTTGAATATATAATTGTTCAATATAATAAAACTCTATGTGAATTATGTAATATAAATTAGAAAGGAAAGAAAGTACCAACAATAATTAAATAAATTGAAGAGTAATTAATTGTAATTTTAAAAGTCTATCTTTTAACCCAGGTTTATTTATAAAAATTAACAATATAGTAAGTACTCCCTCCTTATCTGCAGATAACTTTTTCAAAGACACCACAGTAGATGACTGAAGCCTTGGATAATACACACTGATATATAAATTTTGGTTATTCTTCTATTTATATCTATAATAAAATTTAATTTTAAAAATGGATATAATAAGAGAATAACAGGAACTAAAAATGTAATTAGTTATAACAGTATACTATAATGAATGTTAAGTTAGCCCATGAAGCTCTCTATCATCAAGACAATATTTTAGACCAATACTAGTAGTAAGAAAATAGAGAAAAATCATGTTAAATGCCAAATTTATCATAAAATTATGAATATTAATAAGAATATCCTCTAGTGTTTTGTCTCAAAGAAATGTCAAATTTTAATTTGTAAAAACTCAAAAAGAGAACTGAAGAAACATTTATATTTGTAACACAGTTAGTGACTTAACTCATAAGCTAGACCTCCATCCAATTAAACATCTGCGAAAACATGGCGCTGAGCCAGGTGAGAAAACAATCAGCTTCTGTGAAAATCCTGAGAATAATAGGTCATGTTATTGTGTGTGTGTGTGTGTGTGTGTGTGTGTGTGTGTGTGTTTGTGTGTGTTTGTGTGGAAAAAGAGAGAAAGAGAAAAAGAGAGAGAGAGAGAAAAGAAATATTGAAGTCTATAATTCTGTACATGGTAGGTCTTCCATTGAGGTACATCAGACATCATTTTTGTATTCTTTTTATGAGACAGAACTTTACTCTATAGCTAGGACAGTCTTAAACCTATAAATTCAGAGAGAAACTAAATTTTTCATATTTGCCCAAGTAACTGCTGTAGATAAGCCACTTAAAAGTGAGAGCTCAGTCAGATCTGCAACCACATAGAAAACAGAGAGAGTAAACTGGAATTATTATGATGTTGTAAACTATAAAATCTCATATGCAGTGACTTCCTCCCTCAAAAAAAGGCTTCATTTCTCAAAGGTTTCAGGAACTCCTCAACAACTACCACCAACTGAGGAGTAGCCTTCAAATTTCTGTGCTTTGAGGGGCAATTCTTATTGAAGCCACCACAGTTAGAAGTAGTAGTTTGTCTAGCCAAGGTGCTGAGAGTAAATGACTCTTGTTATGGCTCAATGCCCAGGTATATATGGAAAAAAAGTAATTGGATATTTTCACCATTTCCTCCAAATTACAACACTAAGGGGGCCAGGAAAAGAATGTTAAAATAGAGAGCAGTAGAGAATTATATAGCTAATTTGTCTAGATGGAAATATTATTCCCTAGAGGGGTTTTCATAAATCTTAAAAACTGGTGAATCATACATGCCACACAAGTTCAAAATGTAATAACATTCACAAAGCTCCTCTGTGAAACTATTTAAAAATAACTGAATAATTCAAAACCAGCAAACCATTACTGGGAGAGAAGATGCTATGCCTAGAACATGGTGTAATATTTGTAGAGAACTTCATGGATTCTTTCATAAGTCACTTGCTATGTTGAGATGGACTGCTCAGTGATATCTTTGATTCATCCATGAGCCTGTAAGTAATTTCTCTGTTCCACAGTACTTGATAGACTCAATACATTCTTGAGTTACAAATCTAGACATACAGGGGATCATTTTTCTGGCTTGGTGAGCATGCCTTGTATGGGATGAATAGACACATGTTCATATAAATGCAAGAAAAATAACACAATACGTTTTCACTAAATGTGTTTTCTTGACCTTCGAGATCAAGGTAACCGGAGTTTGCTCTTCTCTCACATCTGCCTGTTCCACAAAATTGCTAGAGAACATTTCTTGCAGAAAAACTCTTTTCAGACTTGGAAAAATAAATGGTTCTATTGAAGTCAGAACATGCACATGACTGGGCATGACCTGTTGACCCCACCTCTAATTTTTATTATCATTACAAGATGTTATTTTCTACTTATGCTTATTTGTGACTTACCAAAAGAGATAAGTAAATTTTAATGTTCTTATAAATTGGTCAGTTTGATTTGTTATACATGGAATGAACCGTGTAACATGTATTTCATTCTTTTAAGAACATTTTCCTTGGGTAAGCTTCACAAGAGTTTTTTCCTCAGAAGAGACAATAAATGCTGCACAGCATATTAAGTAGACCTACCTTGCTCAGTCTCACAACTGAAATTGCTATTTATGGTGATCTATGTGAAACCCCACTTCTATTTTTCATTCAAATATTGATGTATACAAGTATGGATGTATAAAGGAGAATATATATGTAAAAACTCATATCCACATAGACACTTGATTTTTGACAAAGAAGCAAAAAATTTACAGTAGAAAAAAAGAAAGCATTTTCAACAATTGGTGCTTGTCTAACTGGATGTCTGCATATAAAAGAATAAAAAAATAGAAGATCCATATTAACACCTGGCACAAAAGTCAAGTCAAAATGGATCAAGGACTTCAACATAAAACCAGATACTCTAAATCTCATTCTCAAAAAAGTGGAAACTACCCTGAATGCATTTGGTACAGGAGACAATGTCCTGAACAGAACACCAATGGCTCGGCTCTAAGATCAACAACTGATAAATGAGACTTCAGGAAAAATGAAAGTCTTCTGTAAGGCAAATAACATTGTCAATAGTCCAAAACAGCAGCCTGCATAGTGGGAAATGAAAATCACCAACCCTCTATCAGACAGAAGGCTAATATCCAAAGTATATATTGAACTCAAGAAGTTATATGCCAACAACCAAATAACCCAATAAAATATGGCATACAGAGCTAAACAGATAATTCTCAATAGATAAATCTTGAATGACTGAGAAGCACTTAAAGAAATGTTCTAAATCCTTAGTAATTAGGTAAAAGCAATCATACAACTCTGAGACTACATCTTACATCCATCATAATGACTAAGATCAAAAAACTAAAATGATAGCATGTGCTGGATATTGAGCAGAGGAATAGTCCTCCATTGCTGGTGGGAGTGAAAACTTGTACAACCACTCTGGAAATCAATTTGTTGATCTGTCAGAAAATTTGGAATAGTTCGACATCAAGACCCAATTATATAGCTCCTGGTATATACCCAAAAGATGTTATAAAATCCCACAAAGATACTTGCTCATCTATGTTCATAGTAGTTTTATTCGTAGTAGCCAGAAACTGGAAACAATGTAGATTTCCCTTAACTGAAGAATCGATAAACAAAATGTGGTACATCTACACAATGCAATACTATTCAGCTATTAAAAACAAAGACATGATGAATTTGGAAGGCAAATTGATGGATCATGAGAATATCATACTGAGTGAGGCAACCTAGTCCCCAAAGGAAATACATAGTATGCCCTCACTTATATGTGTATATTAGCCATATAATGCAGGATACCTATACTACATTCCCCAGACGCCAAAAGCTAAACAAGAATGAAGACACAAACAAGAATGCTTGAATCTCAATTAGAATGTGGAATAAAATAGTCATAAAATGCAGATGGAGGAAGGGATCTGGGAGGCAGACAGGATGGAGAGGGGAAGGAGACTATCTGGGTCAGGTTGGGAAACAAGAAAAGATATGGCCAGATGGCTATAAGAGTAAATGGAAATGAGCAATTGATGGGGATGAGGAAGTGGTGGGTATCTCTTTGATGAGAGAATTTATGAAGCTAAGCTTAGCTGTGAGTCACAGCAATGGAAATATGGAACCTGTAGAGCCCACCACATATAGCCAGTCAAGAACCCCAGTGGAGCCATAGTAACACTAACCCACCACAAAACTTTTGACTCAAAATTTATCCTTTTTACAAGAAATGTAGGGCCAGGAGATAGAGCAGAGCATGAGGGAATGGCCAACCAATAACCAGCCCAACTTGAGACCCATCTTATGAGTAAGTACCTATCCCTGACACTATTAATGATACTCTGATATATTTGCAGACAGGGACCTAGCATAGCTGTCCTCTGAGAGGCTTTACCCAGCTGCTGATTCAGACAGATTCAAATACCATATCTAAATTGTGGATGGAGCTTGTGAATGCCTTTGGAGAAATAGTAAGGATAGGAACTCCACAGGAAGATCAACAATGTCAAGTAACCTTGACACTTGGAGCTCTCAGGTACTGAACCAACAACCAATGCACATATACAGAATGGATTTAGCCCCCCCCCCCCCACACTCATATGTAGCAAGTATAAAGCTTGGTTTTCATGTGAGTTCTGGAAAACTGGAGCCAGGGATATCCCAAAAGCTGTTGACTGTCTGTGAGATATATTCTTACTGAACTGCCTTGTCTTGCCTCAATGGGAAAGGATGTGCCTAGCTCCTTAGATACTTTATGTGGTATGTTAGGGACTACCTTAATAACCCCCACTCACTCAAAGCATACAAGAAGGAGGTTGGGGAAAATGATTGTTGAATGAGCTGACCAGGATTGGGGCAGTGAGTGTAATGTAAAGTGAATGAATGAATGAATGAATAAATAAATAAATAAATAAATAAATAAATAAATAAAACAAATGAGAGATTTAAGGGGAAATTGTCAGTTTATTTTGTATATAGTGAATAGCACTTTTCCTAATTTTAAATGATTGTATGTGTGCTTGCGTACTTTATTGAGGGGATTTATTTCCAGAATTTCTTCATTGTTTAGAAGGGAAAGCTTCCTATCAAACAACTCCAACTTCAAGGTATCACCAAAGTACAAAGTTTATGGCCACGGTCATGGAGTTAGAACTCCAAAACTTTATTCAGGAACGAGTGTGAGAAAAGAATCTCACAGACAAACATCTCCAAAGAAGGAAGTAGGAAACCACTCCCTGCTCCTCTTTCACTCACTCTCTTTATTGTTCCCTCCATCTTTCCCCTTTCTCTTTCTGCCCTTCAATTTTGTCTTAGTATTTCAACATGATATTATATAATGTATAAAAAGGAGTTTCATTAAATAATGCTGAAAAGACTGCAGATATTGAAAATGATTAACTCAGAAACACTTTGCCTCCTTTTTATAACACATAGTTGTGCAATGTGAGGTTTCAAAATGTTTATAGGACGTATAAAGATCAGATCAAAGGGATTAGCATCTCCATCACACTTTTGTGTCAGTGACATCCAAGATTTCCTTTTCACGCATCTTGTAATATAGTTAAGGTTTCCTGTAATTTATGATTTGGGGTGATTAACAGTAGTTATTTTAACTTGAAATGGCAGCTGATTCTTATTTTTACTTAACTTTCTCTAATATTTTGAGACGTTGGACATTTTTAGGATATTTAAATCCTTCCCAATAGATCTCCAAAATGAAGGAACACAGAGGTTAGAGTTGCCAATATTTTGTAAATTTGTTACAGTTCTGAAAATATAAGATACTGTTTACTATTTGCATATATCAGTGCAGTGCTCTATAGTACATTCACAAAACAGCAGGATGTTTCATATTATTTAGGCACAGAGTTTTTCCTTCTATTTAATCCCTGACATCTCTGAGTCTACTATTTTTTCCATAAATTTGTTGCATGTAACTAAAAATGCATCAAGTATATAATTAATAGTCACTTATTAATACCCTGGATACAATATTTTCAAATAATGATTACATGAACCAGTACTTCTCTTTTGTTTTATAACAGTCCAATGTTATTTCCTTGTATAAATATACCACATTTTATTTATATTGTGGCTACATATGTTTTCAGTAATTCTATGAAAACTCATTATTTAGATTCTGTTTGAGTATTTCCTAAGGGATCAATGCATTCAAATTTCATCCCTATTATGAAGTATCAAAATGTGGAAAAAGAAATATGAATATAGTGTTTAGATACAATGACTTGAGTGGTCATGAGGATTACACAAATGCATGAAGGTAGTGCAAACATGATAGAATCCTATTTTTAATTATACTTGCATGCCTCTATTCAGGCTCAGATACATACCCCCACAAAATTAAAATGCATCTGTGGAAGAAGGATGCTGTCTAAGCTGATGGAGGAGGAAGAAATTGAGGAGTGCATTCAAGGCTCATTGCCACATACTTACTGGGGCCAAGTTCCTTGGCCTGAGGCTTTGGCCACAAACAAGAAGTTCCCTTTATCCAGCTGCTAAACTAAAATAGCAGACAGAGAATCTGTTTCTGCTTAGCAGATAAGCCTCAAAACTTGCCTGTGCAGCAGGAAAAAAATTCATGCCTTCAGCTGCTTCCAGACTCGAAGACCTATGTATAATTTCTGAGATTGGAAGCTCTATGCTTCCTGACGCACTTATCCAAAAAACCAGGAGCAATGTATGTAATACTTAGATCTGCCCCAATTATCACAACATGAGGGGTTCTTGCCTAGTATCACATTGATTCCTCTTCATGCAAGTTTGCAAAACTTCACTTGTGTGCATTGCAAAAGACTTCCCTTTGTTTCTTCTCTTATTTTAGGAAATTTAAAGCCTGCAACAACCTGCCACAATCACATATATTTGCTTACTTTTTGAGTAGTTTATATTCCATCTTTAGCTCCACGAGACCTCAGTAATTTCCAAGGTAGTTCAAGTTTTTATTAGTAACAAAGCTTTGTTGGTGGTCTATGGTTAATAAGCTTTGATGCTATTATAACTATAGAGAGACACAGTGCAATATGCTGATATACAGATAAACTTGATAAATGATTTTTCTTATTTTTCCTTGACCAGCCATTTTTTTCTCTCCTAAGAAATTATAGATTTCTTAATCCTGATACAAGTGATACTCAAATTAAGCCAATAACTATGGCTGTTTCTAGTTAAAGGAAGAGTTAAAGACTGATCAATTTATTTTTTTTAAGCTATGATGGGGTATACTAAGTAAGAATGAAGAATTGGGCTGAATTCCATACACCTTGTGCCACCAAGTTATCCAAGTTGTGAATACAAAGGAAAAAATCTCAGAGGACATTAAAAGTGTTACTTCAAATGAACACAGAAAAAATAAAAAAAAAAATAGCCTTCCCTTGTTGTAAACAAATTATGAAGATTCTAGGTAGAAAATCTGTTACAATATCTTTTTTGCCAAAGTCTACTATTGTTCACATCAGAAACTCAGGCACTCTTCAGTGATATTTAAGGTACTCAAGAGCAGTTGTAGAAGAAGCAGTTTTGAAGCCAGCAGATGCTATAAGTGCATAAAGCTTAAACAGAAAATTATCATTATTACATACATAAATATGTACATATAGAAGTATGATCTGAAGCCCCATGTATTAATGTAGAAGCTAGAGCATGTTAGCCAGAGCGCCTAGTTAAGACAATTGGTGGAAGAGAAATACAATGAAATACTTAATTTCTACATAGAATACATTCCTTGCTATTACAAGATGCCTTCTAGAGTTTATGGTTGAAAAGAAGGCAATGCCTATCTTTAGCAAAGCAAGACCCTTCAGCATCCAAATATTTCAGTTTGTAGAGAACTCATTAATTTTGAAAGAAATAAAATACGTAGATATGGTCAGTGTTTTAGGCAAATTTCATTGCACACATAGCTGCAATAAATCATTACTCTATGAATTGGGGCCAACAAAATAATCATGATTCTTTCATTTCAAATCACATTATTGTAAGCCACCAATGTCTATGATATGCCTGTATTGATCTAAAGTCTTGTGACTTTGATATGCTTATTTATTAATGCCATTATGGTTTAGAGAGTTTTGAATGATATATCCAAATCTGTGAAATTTAATTTAGAATAATCCACCAATAAGCTCGGTAATTTCTGAGAATGAAAATCTGTTTTACTATTCTTTGTTGTTTAGTTCTGCTTTGTTCAGTGCCATTCACATTAGCTTTGTCCCTGACATATTTTTAATTTCTCATTTAATAATGAAAAATAAAGGAAATCTCTAATGATAATATTTTTAGGTTAATAACCCTCATTGATTTTAATTATTTTGGGCCTATTTTCCATTTTATTTTTTATTTTCAATTTTAAACATTTCTTTAATTTAATTATTAAGTACCCTTTTCTGTTTTTGTTTATTAAATAAATTTTATATTAAATAAACAAATCAAGAAAATTCGAGGCAAGATTTAATAACGATACTGGGGAGAAATCCAGTGACTTACTTATGCATACATATTCATTTTCTTTGTTTTATTAAATATTCAAAGATTTTATATCTCTTAAGATCAGTCAAATTATTATTAACTAGAGCATATTGAGATGTAAGTGACTTTAAATATTTACCATGATATATTTTCTGGATAATTATCTATTGTATATTTTGATTCTACTTGGTCACATCTGCTTTCTTAACATTAAATTATCTAAAACAGCTTAAAATTTGAAAGTGGAAAAAATAAATGAGATTTTTTAATGTGTCATTTTGGCTGGGGTAAAGTGATTGCTAAGTGTGCATAAAAGCCTGGGTAAAATTCACAGCTAAAGCAACAAAAGAGTGTTATTGATTAAAGTAACATCAATGTAGCTTTGATTAAAATAGTAATTACAAATCATTAAACAGCACTTTGTATTTTAAAGTCTATTTTCCCAAGCATTATTTCATTTAGCTTTCACAGAGTTTATAAGTATTACTCTAATTTTAAATGTATGAGTCTCAGAGAGATTATTACTTCTTAAATAACAAGGACAGAAAATAGCCTAAATCTTTTCTTTGCTTCTAAGTCAATTTATGAAGAAACTAGGCTGACAGAGGTACACAGAGTGTGTGGAATTACAAAGAGAAGGACTCAGGTATATCTGGAAAAGGAAAGAACATCTAGCATCCATTATGATTGTTTGATCTAGTGAAAATTTTACAAATTATATATTCTTTAAAAATGTATTCTTCCAAAAACACAATATGAATTTGTTTTTCAAAGTATGGAATGATTGAAAATAATAGAATTTAGTATCTCACAGACATCACCTATTTCTATTAAAGAATTAATTTAGAGTTAAAGAATTTTGTTTGATCATATATAGTCTTTCTTCTTAATAAATCTATCAAAATATGAGGTGGTATTTTTGTTTTGACCTTTTGTTGTTAAATATTTTGTAATACAATTCACACATAGTAAAATAAAAGCTTCTCCGTGAAAGCATCCATGAATGACACTTCCATTGCTCTCAAGGGATAAGCTGTGCCATTTCCAAATTGCCTCCTAATGGTTACCATGAACAGCCATGGCCCCACACAGTAGCTAAAATAATGATTTCAAATTAAGTTAAAATAGTCTTTTTTCATTGTTGTTGACTATGAGTATATACATGTTTTCTAAAATTTGTTTGAATATATTTTGTTTGAGTATTAGTTTTCCATCATTTTCTTGAAATGTATTCATTGTACATAAAATCAATTCTTAAAAAGAATCCTTTAAAATATATTATTTATGTTAAATATATTGTGCATTGAATATATAGTTCAATGCTCACCCTTATCCTACTAACTCAATTCCATTCTGGCTAATCTATATAGTTCCCTCATTATTTCCTAAGAATTTCTGGCATATCTATTTATCTGTCTGTCTGTCTGTCTGTCTGTCTGTCTGTCTGTCTGTCTGTCTGTGTGTCTGTCTGTCTATGTATCAACCTATCTGTATATCATATTTCCATGTTATGTATAGTGCATATGCAAATATATGAACACATCCCATGAAAAGCACATGTGATTTGTCTTTGAGTCACACTTATTTTGCTCAATAAGCTGATCACCAGTTGCATTCAGTTGCCAGCCAGTGACATAATTCAAATTTGCAGCACTATATTACATATTTTTTTATTCATTAATCTGTTAACAAATACCAAGGCTGATTCCATGTTTTCAATACTATGAATGGTGTGGCAACAAACATGCATGTGCATGTATCTTCTTGGAATTCAGACTAGAATACTTTGAACTTCACTCAGATACATTTTGGTGGGTTTAGTTTTATTCTCATGAGGAACATTCATGTTAATTCCCATAAAGGTTGAGCAGTATACAGTCCCAACAGTGCTCCTTGTGTGTCTGCATTCTCAGTAGCCTTTTTTGTCATTTGTTTATGTAATGATAACCATTTGTAGTGGGAAGAATTCTCAAACTAGTTTTCACTTGCATTTCCTTGGTAAAAATTTTTCAAATATTTGGTCTCATTTAAACATCATCTTTTGAGAACTATCCAATATTTCATTAATACACTTACTATTTGGCTTGTTGGTCACTTCAAAAATATGTCCATACTTTAAGTTATTGCCCACTGAAATTCCTTGAGATAGCTCTTCATTCAGTAAAATGTATCAAGTATTGTTACCATGATTATTTGTTTTACTAAAGATTGATTTGCTCTTTCAGAATTTTTTTGATTTCACACATAAAAAAATCATACCTGTTTTTGTTATGTTTGTTGTTCTAGTTGTTGCTGTTCTCTGTTTTGGAAGAAATAGTTTTAGAATTTTAATGAGGTTTACACTGAATCCTTATGTCACTTATAACAATGTAATCATTTTCAGATTTTTAATTTTGTCAATATTTGAAAATGGGAGGTTTTTAGCTTAATAGCATGTCCTTCAATTTCTTTAGTGATTCAGTTTTTATTTTCAGTGTGAAGCTATTTTATTTCCTTAGTTAAGGTCATTCTTAGGTGGGGCTTTATTGTTTCTAAGCTCCGGTTGCTGGGATTTTTTTCTTGATTTCATCCTCAACAAGATCATTGTTAATATAAAAGTATGTCACTGACTGCTATATGTTGATTTTCTTTACTCAACATACAGCAAGATGTTTAATTTTGTACTTTTCTGATGGACTCCTTAATATCTCTTAATACAAGATCACATTATCTGTAAATAAATGCTTTGACCTCTTCATTTCCTATTTGTATATATTTTTTCTGTATCTGGTCTTTTGCATTCCTTGAACTTCAAGCAGTAAATTGAATAGGTGCAGAAGACAGAGACATCTTTCCATTTTTGTTATTGAATTTACTTATTTTGACATAAAGGTAATACTGGCTTCATGAAATTAGTTTGGTAACACTACGTTCTTTAATATTTTATGGCAAATAAATATGTGTGTGTGTGTGTGTGTGTGTGTGTGTGTGTGTGTGTGTGTGTGTGTGTATGGGTGCGTGCATGTGCTGACACTCTTGTGTATGTGAGGAAAGTGTCAGATATCATATAGCCTCATTCTACAATATCATTCTCTGCTTATTTCTTTAAAGTAAGGATTCTCTTAAATGGGGAGCTTCCATTTTTCCAACTAGTTTAGAGAACAACAGGTCCCAGGGATGTATTTGTCTCAGCTTCCTTTGGTGATAGGTTAATATCATGAACAAATACCTGACTTGTTATATGAGTGTAAGAATGTGAGCACTGCTCTGTGTACTTGCTCAGCTAGTGTTCTTATCTGCTATGCCACATAGTCATCCAGTATTACACTGTAATTTTTTGTGTAAATTTTAATTAAATTTACCACGTCTTATGTAGAGTTGCTTTATATGAGTTTTTGTTACAGTCATATTAGAAATCCAGTTAGGAAAAGCTGTTTCTTTCTTGTCAAAAACTGAAATCTCTCTGTGGGTAGAGACATGACATTATCTCCCCTGCAAGAGTTAATCTGGCTGAGCATGTCAGTTGTATGTCCATACTTCAAAAGGTCTAAAGATATGCAAAAGAGATAAAAGCAATAGTTATTTCTTAAATGATATGTGCTTTTCTTTCCAGCATCCTGGCTTTCTGAGCAGCTACTATAAAGCTAACATGAGTTTTTATATTATCAGTACAACCTCCCCTGTTTCTTTCTTTTGGATGTTGGCCAGAACTTAAGTATGGTTTTTCTGATATTTCAGTCTCTGATCATTTATCTGAATCTCTCCTCACTGGCATAGGATTGCTTTACTACCATATTATTTGGGATTAATGTTGTTGTTGTTTTTGTTTGTTTGTTTGGTTGGTTAGTTTGTTTAGTTTGGTTTAACAAGTTCTCTTATTGTTTCTTCTTCTTTTCCTCCTCCTCCTCCTCCTCCTCCTCCTCCTCCTCCTCCTCCTCCTCCTCCTCCTCCTCCTCCTCCTCCTTCTTCTTCTCCTCTTCCTCCCCTTCCTCCTCCTCTTCTTCCTCCTCTTTCTCCTTTTCCTGTTCCTCTTTCTCCTCCTTCTTTCCCCTCATCCTCCTCTTCTCCCTCTTCCTCTTCCTTCTCATATTCTGCTTTTAAACTCTAATAAGATTTTCTTAATGCTTTCTTCTAATTTTATTTAAAATATTTTATTACAGAGACTAAGAAATCTAGGCGGGGTAACTAACCAGTTTCCATTTTAGCACGACAAGAATCTTAATGAATTATGCTGCAGATGCTGCCACTTCTGTGTTTGTGCTATTTTGCCATTTATTTTACTTCATTGTCTACTATAAACCACAACACTGGATATGATTTTTGCCTAAGACAACCAACCATTTCTGAGCGGCTTAAAATAAGGCAAATATTTATTTTACCTTTTAACAATACTAAGTATGTTCTTATCAGGTGCTAGTTTCTGGTTAACATCCCTCCTCTTTTTGTACACAGCAACTTTAGTGTTAATTAATTATGCATTTGCTTTTAATTTTTTAAAAATAACTCATTATTGTTACTTACGTTTCTTTTTTAGTTGTTCTTCATCTGCTGGAATAGGTCATTGTTTTATATTTTCTAACCTAGTTTCCACAAATTCAAAGTGAGCAGAGCTCAGGATCTATGCTATGAAGCCTGACAAGGTCTCCTCTTGAGGGAGAACAACCATATAAAGCTATGAGACATTTACTAGGGATTATAGTCTCTCAGTCCTGTGCCACCTTTGGCAAGGTTAAATCCCACAAAAGCTGTTGAGTCAGGGTTCCTGGTTCCCTCAACCTGTGCTTCCAGATAAGTGTCACTAAACTAAGGACAATAAAAATGAGCTAAGCTGAAGTTTCCTATTTCTCTGGACTGTGGGTCCACAACTTTGTTCCCAACTGTTCCCTAACAGCTGTGCCTGGGTGTACTGGAGTTTGGGAACACCAGTTCCTGGCCAATGGACCCCTGATCCTTCATTCCACTGCTCTGTGTAGTGCTCCAACTGCAACTGGATTTCCGAGAGTCAAGGAACCCCAACCTTGGCCTGACACACCTTAGACTGCATTTTTCTAATTGCTGAGAGGTGTATAGGCATTTACCTCAAACCCTGCAGCCAACAGAAGCAGTACAGGGTAAATGCAATCTAGAGAGCTTCTTGCTTTCTGCTTGCCCAAGAGGACCTGCCCAGCATTTCAGTGGCAGGGGAAAACTCAGATCCACATCTTGCTCTTTCACATTGCACCTGCCCCAGAGACACTTCCAGTCCCCAACAGTGGGACACAATGCATCCCCACAAACTAGTAAGAGGATTATTTTTGATTCTTTCACATATCTTTGTTATATCTCCTTCACAAGTGAGAATACGGGGGATTATTGCCTGCAGACATATTGACCTCTTATGGTCATTAATGTTCTTGGTTTTTTTTTTTTTCTTCTATTTCGAATTGACACTGAGTGTTCCTTTACTTTATTTATATCCTTTATTGGCCATTGTGTCTTGGCTGCTTGAAAATATACCATTTTATGCCAGCAATAATCTAGATGCATTTTAAAGGACTTCTAGATTCTGGAAAATTATACAGATTTTTTTCCATTGGTAAAGAGCATGCCAAAATTACATCACATTACAGTGAAGCTACTCTGCGAGTTCTAGTCACCCAAGATTTTCACTGAAACAGGCAAATTTAATCAAAGATTAGATATCTTAGACAACTGAAGAACATTCATCAGTTTACAGGACCTTTATGTTGTGCTACTAAACTAAATAAATTGATCCACCAAAATATAGAGATTTTATTTTTCATTGATAGGCAGGGGCAGATCAGATTTATCAGAGCTCATATAAAGACATTGAGAAATTTACAAATTCATTGTTTAATAAAGTATATTTTGATATTTTTAACAAATTGAGAAATATTCATTCATGTAAATGTTATGTTTTATTTAAGTCCATGCTTCATTCCAACCTTTTCAATTCTTCTCTAATCCATAACTATTGCTTCCAAGCTGAATGTGTTGTCTCTTTCTCTCTTATATTTTAACTAAATATATAGAAGTCTACTTAGTGCTTTCAGTTTGTATACAGATATACGGCCATTTACTGCAGTGTGAGAGGTTCTCATGAGCCACATTCCTACAGCAATCTCACATTTTGTCTTTCAGCAACATATAAAAATAAGTGAAGGTCCAGTGTGGTATGAGTAATGTTGTCAATATGTTAGAATGGATTAAAATGATGATATGGAAACTGAAAAAAAAAACGTTCATTTATTGGGAAATACAGATACAAGTATAGTGCATAACTGTCATGCAATAATCATTCAGGGCTGTTATTTACATCCCAAACTTATTCTGTATTAAATGGGGTAGAAAATATTAAAATGACATTTTATCAACTGGGGCTGAAATGTAACAACGCAACTCTTTGAATGGCAGAAAAATTTATAATTGGTAAAGTTCCCCAAATTCATAAATTATGTTCTGCTATGAATTTGTTACCTTTCAGCTCATCTTTATGAAACTGATGTTTATGAGGTATACAAGTTATTGGATTTTACCAATTAGAACAGAGATTTCAATGAATTGACCCAGCAGGCAAATATATGTGTATGCTCACAACTTCTTATTGTTTTTCAGAAACTCACAGGGCAACAGTGAGAGCTCATATAGTCCTCAAGGACAAATAAAAGCTAAAAGCACTGCAATAAGAATAAAAGTGTTCGATGGGGTATAAAGGTGACTCAGTGGGACAGGTTCTTTATTTATATCTATGTGAATTTTAAATGGAATCCTCAGTAACTACATAAAAGTCAAATGTGTCAGGGCATATGTACATTTTAAATTCAATTCTCTGGTTGTTGAGACAGGGAGATCTTAGAGATTTGCCAGGCAGTCATCAAGCCAAAATTATAAGTTCCACATTCAATGAGAGAGCAACCTCAAAAAATATAACAGAGATCAATTGATGAAACCTGACTTCAAATTCTGTCTTTTATATATGCACATACAGGCAATATAGCATATATATATATATATATATATATATATATATATATATATGTATATATGTATGTATATATATATACATATATATATGTATATATGTATACATATATATGGGTGTATATATATGTATATATATGTATATGTGTGTATATATGTATATAAATATATATCCCACACACAAAGAATAAAACAGTTGAGAAGCCAATTATCTTTCCATTTCAGCCATATCCTCTAACTTTTTAAAACATTCTTGCTCCTTCATTCATTGTACAACCAACACTTGTACAATTTAAGAGAGCCCTTATTTATACTTCTTAAGATTAGGTTAGATATGTATATCTTCAATATGAACTAGTGTAAAATTATTGTGCTTTTATATTTTAACATTATTGGTGCCCTGGATTTCTGAAAAGAATTTGAGTTCCAATAGTTTCTGATTTTGTAAGGTGCCCATGAAATGTAACAATATATTACATATTGAAACAAATGTTTTTCTTTTCATGAAGGATTCTGTATTAAACAAGTGAGCTTCATGGGAACTAAAGATAGGGATGATTTAATTCCAGGCCTCATCTATGATGGAAGGACAGCTAGGCACTTGGTGTAATGCAGTATACTTGCAACTACCTTACAAGTAAATGTATGTATCTCTGATCAGCAAAGATAAGTAAGCATCAAAGCAATGCTTAGTAGTGATAAACTATGCCTATAACTATAAACAGTTTTGATTTCATATAAATTTAGTTTTTCAAAAGAAATTTATCACTGTCTTGCTGCATAAATATGTATAAACCTATACTTCATACATGAAAATGAAATTGCAGAACAATAAACCTTTCCACAAAATGAGTACTAGGGAAGTTTTTCTAACTGTGTTTTATAGTTCTTTTAGTGAGCTTCGTCATGCTGTTTAAATTAATTGTGGGTAGTTTTGTTTCAGAGTGTAAATGTGTAAAGAAATAAAAATTTGGGTAAAAACATGTTTTAACAATGCCACCGTGCCAGAGTGCATTATTTGAATATTCAGATTTTAATAGTGGGCAGTTTCCATCATAAAACTGGATCCCGTAGATGAGAACAGCTTAGCATGAATCATAGCTGCCCTGATTTATTAAGTCTATGTTGACCTTAGACCTGCTATTTAATTTATTTGAGGCCGGAGTGTGGTATTGCTGTCTGAAATCCTTCTCAGTCCCTCTGTTGAGGTTGTAATTACAAGTTCACAAAATGTAACTGCATTTTGGGGAGGGGTATTTGTACTGACAGGGGTGAAAAGGGGGAATTTAAGTGTGCTCTCAGTTCATATATATACCTAGTATTATTTTTTTAATTATTTATTTTAAACTCAAACTTTTATGCTCCTCCCAGTCCACCCTTTGAATGTTCCACATCCCATACCTCCTCCCTGTCTCTCTGTCTCTCTGTCTCCCTGTCTCCCTGTCTCCCTGTCTCCCTGTCTCTTTGAGGATGTTTCTATCCCCCAACCCCACCCTACCATATCTCTAAACTCCCTTTTGTTAGGATATCTGATCTTGGGTGACCACAACAGAGCCAGTTCCACCCAACCTTGTAAAGAGAGAAGTACCAATCAAAGCTGCATAATTATCACTATACTGTTGCTTTCCATTGCCTTTTAACCTCTGCTCTTCATTCTCTCATACCCACCATCAGTTATGTGTGTTTGGGAGTGGCATTTGGTTCTTATTTTATAGAATATGTCAAGATAGTCTATAAAAGAAGTTGTGTGATGATAATTATATACATTGATTGTTGGGAGCCGACTTTTAGCAGAAAGCAGCTAGGAAGCAGCTAGCCACATGCTAGCCATGCCTCCAAGGCTTATATCATATCCATGCGCGTACAAGGGGCATGGCAAAAGTGTATAAATACCCCAGATTTCCCTTCAATAAAAAAGACTAGAGACTTGAGACTTGATCTGAACCTCTGTCTTGTCTCCATTCCTTGCGTCTCTTCTCCTTATCCCCACTCTCTCTCTCTCTAGACCCTGACCGGAAGACCTGAGCAGCAGTTTGAAGCCAGGCAGTGGTGATGTAAGCCTTTAATTCCAACCTTTGAAAGGCCAAGCCAGGCAGAGCGGAGCAGGCCGCAATATAGTAACTATTCAGGCATTGTTAAGTCTTTTGTCTCAAGCCAGGTAGAGCAGGGCTGGTTGCAACAATTGATTTGACCACTTGCGTTCATTTCTAACAAATGTCAACAAAATCTCATTTCTTACAATCATGGCTACCTGTATACTGTCTCAGTCTTTGCCTGGCAGGCCAAGACCAATGAGCTCCAAAAATAAAATCTGCAACTGTACATGTGCACTTCTGAAAGTTTAAAATGTAGAAGATATGTTTAAGTAGTATCAGTTATTTCAGAAACGGTTACTATGGGGGAAGACAAAAATAAATATTCTAACAATGACATAAAACAAGCTTTTGTGATATTGAAAAAATTATGAATAAGATAAAAAGAGGTGCCAAAGATATGAAAATGTTATGAAATATTCAGTAAATAGTAAAACAGAAAATTAGTGGCTTCTACTGAAAAGAAGAAAATATTTAAAGAAATTAATTTTTTCTTTCTATGTTTTGGGGCAGAGAATAGGGGTGAGTGCAAGGCTTCCCTGGAACTCAGTACACATAGCAGAGTCACCTGAAACGCACAGACCTCTGGTACCTTTGCTTCCTGAGAGGTGGAATTAAAGTCATGGAATACTATGCCAGTCTAATATAAAATGATAGTAATTTAAGAAAATGCAAGTCAATTTACAAATATTTAGAATATATGAAATGAATGCACTTGGTAATATCACCAATAAAATTGGAATAAACACACTTTTCAAATACCAACTTTTAATAAATTCCACTTTTGTAAAAAATAATCAATTCTTTATTAAGCTTGGTTGGGAATTATTTCATTCCATAATTTTGTATTACACTGAAGGAGCAGAATGAATGTAGTGTCCTGATGTTAAATTTAATCTCAAGTTAAATGGAAAGTAGTCAGAGTTAGTAATATTTTATGTAATGAATTTCCCAGCTAATCAGACATAATTAATTTATGGTCCTTAATGCAAAAGGCATCTCAGAGTGATACAAGAGCCAGGCTTTGCAATCTTGCACTTCCCCTGCCTAGCAGTAACTTAGTCAATAGTAGTAGTCACATCTGATTATCTTCACACTCTCAAGGACTGCACAGCTATTCACACTGAGATTCGTCAGGAAATGCTAAGTCTTCCTAGTTTTGGAACTGTATAAAATTAACCTATATTAATCAAGTTAGCTCACTCAATAGAAAATTCTCAACTCAGACCTGTTTTATAAACTCTTGCCATCACTCTGGTGCTTGCAGTACATTACTCCAGCTGTAGAGGCTGCATATTGTCCTCTGTACTCATTCTCTAAAGCATTTGGTTCACTGTTGTTAGTTGACTACTGCTCTATTCACAGAGATAACTTTCTGAAATCAAATTCTCCAGCCCCTCAGCTTATTTTGTCTAATGTACATTTCCCCCTGTCCCCAAATCTGGCCTTAGACACTCACTCTAGTGGTACTATCCTGAGAATTTGGCATTAAATATTCAAATCATCCAGAATACTTTTTAAAACTATATTTTACATTTATTCTTAAAAATATACAGCCTTGTCTATATTCATTTTTTGAATTTTATTAAAGAAAGTTATGGATCTTTATATGTCTGTACATTTGTGTTTGTGTGTGTGTGTGCATGCTCATTTTAATATATATATATATATATATATATATATATATATATATATATATATATATATGTTTATTTACTTTACAACCCAATATTAGCCCATCCTTTCCTCCCAGTATTCCTCTTGCAAGTCTTCCCCTGATTCTACCATCTCCTTCTCTAAAGAGAAGAGGAAGACTCCCTTGGTGAATGATATTCCCCCACTCATACATCAAGTTCCTGTAGAATTAGGTACATCAGCTCCCACTGTGGCCAGACAAGGTGGTCCCTTTAGGGACACAGGATCAACAGACAGGCAAGCAAAAAGCTCATATTAGCTTTTTTCCACTTGTTGGGGGATCTACAAGAAGATGATGCTACTCTTCTGATACCTATGTTCAGGGGGAATAAGTTCAGACCCTGCTCACTATTTCATTAGTGATTCAATCTCCGGGAGCCCCCAGTGGTCCAGGTTAGTTTATTCTGTCTTCCTATGGAGTCTCTGTACTGTTTGGCTCCCTCAGTCCTTCTTCCAACTCTTCTTTAAGATTTTCCCACCTCCCTCTAATGTTTGGGTGTGAGTCTTTACATCTCTTTTTGTTGGTGGATGTGTGGATCCTCTCAGAGGCCAGTAATGCTAGGTTCCTGCCTGTAAATATAAGAGAATATCATTAATACTGCCATGGAGTGGTTCTTGCCCATAGTATGAGTCTCAAATTGGGACAGTCATTGGTTGACTATTCCCTTAGTCTCTTCTCTATCTTTGTCACTGTACATCTTGTAGACAGAAAACATATTGGGTCAAACATTTTCTGGGTGTATTATTATTCTTATCCTTCCTTTGGGAGTCCTTTCTGGCTACAAGAAGGGGCCACCTCTGGATACATATACATGATTGATAGGACACTCAATTACTATCTCCCCCTACCACACATTCATCCTCTGGGCCTCTCCTTTTCTGAGGACTCTGGCACATCTTAGAGATTGCCAACCCCACCCCAACCCAACCTATGACATCCTGCCACCAACAATATTCCTTGTCTCTCCCTCCTCTCTCTACATATGATGTCCCACCTTTAGCCCAGAACCCTTCCCCAACCCCTCCACCCTCCATTTCCCAATTTTCATAGACTCCCACCTCTAGCCCAACACTCCTCCTTGGCCCCTCCTCTCTCCATTTCCCAATTTTCATAGACTTCTGATATCTTTTTTTGTTTGTTTGTTTCCTTTTCTGAGAACTATTCAAAAATCCTCCCTTCTGCCCTCTTTGTTATTTGGCTTCTTTGAGTCTGTTGATAATAACATGGTTTTCCTGGACTTTATAGCTAATATACACTTATAAGTAAATACTATGCATGTCCTTCTGTGTCTGGGTTTCCTCACTAAAGATGACATTTTCTAATTCCATCCATTTGCCTGAGAAATTCATGATGTCCTTATTTTCAGTGGCTGAGTAATATTTCTTTTATTTATTTATTTTTATTAATCATTTTATTCATTTACATTTCAAATGATATTTCCCTTCCTGGTTACCACTCTATAAGCCCCCATCCCATCTCTCCTTCTCCACTTTGCTTCTATGAGGGTGCTTCTCAACCCATTCATCCATTCCAGAATCAGTGGTCTACCATCCCCCTATGCTGGGGCATCAATCCTCCACAAGAGGGCTTCCCCTCCCACTGATGTCAGATAAGGACATCCTCTGCTACATATGTATCTGGAGCTATGAATCCCATACTCTTTGGTTAATGGTTTAGTCCCTGAGAGCTCTGGATGGTCAAGTTAGTCGATATTGTTCTTCCTATGGAGTTTCAGCCCCTTCAGCTCCTTCAGTCCTTCCCCAGGCTCATTCATTGGGGTCTTCAGGCTCAGTCCTGTAGTTAGTCGGCTCTGAGACTCTCCATCTGTATTGGTCAGATGCTGGTAGAACCTCTCAAGAAACAGCTATACCAGGTTCCTGTCAGTAAGTGCTTCTTGGCATCAGCAATAGTGTTTGGATTTGGTTTCTTCAGATGTGATGGATCTCTAGGTGGGGTGGTCTCTGGATGCCCTTTCCATCAGTCTGTCTTCAATTTTTGTCACTGTCTTTCCTTTGTAAACAAACATTTCTTGGTTAAAATTTTTGAAATAAGTATGTAACCCCATCCATCAACTGGGGACCATGCCTATCTACTGGAGGTGGTCTCTAAAGGTTGTATCTTACCTTTGTTGGCTATTTCTGCTAAAGTCATCTCTGTTGGGTCTTGGGAGCCTCTTGCTTCTCTGGAGTCTGGGACTTTCTGGAGGCTACCCCCAATTTCTAATCCCTCACTGCTCCATATTTTCATTTGATTTCCTGACCCTCGGTATTTCTCTCCTGTCCCTACCAATACCTGATCCTGTCCCCTTTATTCCCTCCCTTTTCTCTTCCTCCCTCCCTCTAACTACTGTGATTATATTGTTTCTTCTTCTATGTAGGAATGAAGCATCCACACTTTGGTCTTCCTTCTTCTTGAGCTCCATATGGTTCATGGAATTTATCATGGATATTCCGAGCTTTTGGGCTAATATCCGCTTATCAGTGAGTTCATACCATGTGTGTTCTTTTATGATTGGGTTATATCAATCAGAATGATATTTTATAGTTTTATCTATTTGCCTGTGAATGTCATGAAGTCATTGTATTTAATTGCTGAATACTATCATTTTTGTGTAAATGTGTAAATGTACCACATTTTCTGTATCCATTCTTCTGTTGAGGAACATCTTAGTTATGTTCAGCTTTTGGCTATTATAAATAAGGATGCTATAAACATAGTGGAGCATGTATCATTGTTACATAATGAAGCATCTTTTGGGTATATGCACAGTAGTAGTATGCCTGGGGTTTCGGTTATAACTGTTTTTAATTTTCTGAGGAATTGCCAGATTGATTTCTAACATGGTTTTACCAGCTTGCAGTCCCACCAGCAATGGATGAGTGTTCCTCTTTTTTCTGCATCCTCTCCAGCATCTGCTATCACCTGCATTTTTGATCTTAGTCATTCGATTGGTGATATAGAATCTCAGGGTAATTTTGATTGCATTCCTCTGGTGCCTAAGGATGTTGAACATTTCTTTAAGTGTTTTTCAGCCATTCAAGATTGCTCAGTTAAGAATTCTTTGTTTAGCTCTATACTCAATTTTTAATTGGGTTATTTGGGTGTGTAAATATACCACATTTTCTGTATCCATTCTTCAGTTGAAAGACAGCTAGCTGTTTTCAGTTTCTGGCTATCATGAATAAAGCTCCTATGAACTTATTGACCAAGTGTCCTTGTGCAGATGGTGGAGCATCTTTTGGATATATACCGAGGAGTAGTATAGCTGGGTCCTGAGGTAGAAATATTCACAATCTGAGAAACTACCAATTGATTTCCAGATTGGTGGTCCAAGTTTGTACTCTCATGATTAGTGGAGAAGTATTCTCCTTGATCCAGAATTTTGCCAGCCTGTGCTGTCCTTTGATTTTTTTGATCTCAACCGTTCTAATGCATGTAAACAAAATTTCAAAATTGTATTAATTTGTATTTCCATAATGATTTAGGATATTGATCATTTATTTAGGTGTTTCTAGACCTTTGTCCAGGCTTTTATATTAATATAATGATTATCTTTGTTTCTGAGATGGGTTTCTTGTATACAGCATAATAGTGGATTATATTCATGTATTATCTAGACTGTTAGCCTTTGTCCTATTACTGAAAATTTGAGCCCACTGATGTTGACAGATATTAATGACCAATAATTGTTACTTCCTCTTATTTTGATTTGGTGGTGGTGGTGGTGATGGTGGTGGTGGTGTGTGTGTGTGTGTGTTTCTCTTCTATTGGTTTTAATGGTGTGAAATAACTTAATTTTTGTGTTTTCTTGAGAATTTCCCTCATTAGGTTTTAGTTTTCTTTTTAGTAGCATCTTCTGTATTCTGAGTTAGTGGAAAGGTATTGTGTATATTTGGTTTTGTCATAGAATATCTTGTAATCTCTACTCATGATGATTGACCTGGAGTTATACATTCTAATAAGCTTCCGTGTGTGTTGGCATCCAAATTCAGGTCCTGTGGACGAACAGCCAGTGCACACTTACTTGATGAGTCATTTCTCTATCCCTTCTATTGTGTTCTAACCCAATATGTTCAAGAAGTACGTGACACTTTTAAACTGTAATTCTAGAATACCTTTTCTGGACTTCATGCATTATTAATTGTACTAGCACACAATAGAAGACTGTCAAGAATATGGATGCTACATTGTCAATTACATAAAAAAATACTATTGAAATATATAAAGACATTTATGTCTTCTATGCATTAAGACTAATATATAAAGTATTTTTAAACAATATTTTTCAAAAAGAGAATTAGAAACAATTTTTAACTCATAAAAGCTGCACATCCTTTTATTTGATTTGTCACATATAAACAGTATCAGGCCTAAAATAAAGCCTTTTGAGTATTGTGTGTTCATTTCATTGTGTCAGAATTTATCTGAAAAGAATACATCCGGGTAAGGTGAACAATTATCTGATTGAATCTCTAGTTCTCAGACAGATTTTGGGTTTATTATCTCTTAGAACTAATTCAAAGAAATTAAAAGACACATTAACTAATATATCAAAGTCAAATGTGTGGCCCCAGGCAAGAGTTTGTCTAAATTGGCTATTCTTACTTAAATCACAGTCTCTCTTAGAGCAGTCTAATTCCAATTCTAAATGCTACAGAAACCAAACACCATGACATTCTGGGAATTTCAGCATACAGAGTGATGTGTAGACAGAAAATATTTGATACCATAAAAGCCTTTCACAACTCAAAGACCACACAGTTGAATCAAAAGACATCATTTAAGCCTCAGAGGTCTGTAAACCTAAAGTTGTCTAGAGTCATGATGATGCCCAATTGGAAAAGTAATACTGAAATTATTTGTATTTAGAATTAGCTGATAAATGTGTAAATGTTACACTAAGAAGTATGAGCAAATCATAAGAAAGAACTCAAGGAAGGGACATAAAAGCTCCTATATAAGTATCTAAATGGGAAACTTGTATGAAAATTTGTTATTGATACTTTACCTCAGAGCTAAACTCTACCACAAACACAGCTAAATAATTAGGATTAGTGTCTCTTTGTTTTCAAAACTCAGATGAACTTGGCTGCCTTTCTGTAGAGCAACTGCCAAATCAGCTTTCTTCTTTTTTAGACTTTGCTAAGGCTTCTCTTGGAGAAGGACAGGATTCACAGTTCCCCCTTTCCAGTTTCAGCTACTCATAGTCCTCTGCTCTGGTTCAGATTTCTATTTGAAGATTATATCTCCAGTCTGTCCCCCTTCTTGAAGCCATTGATATGTCTTTAATAGAAGTCTTTTCTAGAGACTCAGGTAATATTTTTAATAGAATTTTTCAGGAGAATGATTAGTACACAGTGTTATAAATTTTAGAATCTGAATTCAACCTCCTAGTTAAACTCAGCTGTAGAAAGGTTTTGTATAACATGGCCCCTTTGCTAAGATTCTTTTGTGAGAAATACTCAGCCCATGTACAAGCAGTCTGGAAATCAGAACCAAAGTTATTGAGTACAATTATTTTAAATAAGTGGTTTCTTTTTTTATTTTATGAGAGCTCTCAGAGATATTTTGTGTAGGTACTGTTGAGTTATGTAGGCATGTGACACCTCTCATCTACTTCCATTGCTCCATTATCTCACAAAGATTCCATGTACAAATTTGGACCACCAGGAGACTGAGAAATAAATGAACTCAGGACTTATTCAGATCAAGTCTATAGTTACCCTACAAGTTAGTAGTCAATAAAGAAGGCTAATAATCTCAATAGGTAAAGTAATAAACATTAATTAATAGCTTCTTATTGAAAAACAAATGCATGAAACTAAGTTTTTACTTATAGTATCTTGGACTATATTGAAGGTTTGTCTGTAAGCTGAAGTGACAAATGTGAACTACTTGAAATCTAATGAAAGTAAAATATCTGGTGGTAAAGTCTTGAAATACAAATGTAGTGTATGTAAGTCCACCAGAAAACACTACAGTAAGAATTCGATTTAGAGTATGATACTTAAATTATAGTTTAGTTCTTTTCCACTTAGTACTTGAAAAATATGCCTGTATCGAACATCTATGAGGAGAAAATGACACATGGTACCCAAACATTGAATTGCTACAGCGACCCCTTGAGGAGACAAGACAAGCAATGGAATGTTAGAATATCTCATATGTATGATTTCCTTCCTCAACTTGATATTTCTCTTCATTTATTCATATATAACTTAATATTTCTCTTCATTTAACCATACTTAAAGTCCTGCCAAATATATTAATCTGTTCTATATGGCTTTGTCATGACCCAAATTGAACTTTATAAATAAATGCTGGATTTCTATTTGATCATTGCTTTTCCGCCATGAACTGGTTCCCCAAAGCTTCAGAGAAGCATCAGACAGAAAAGTAGGATTCATTTATAAAGGTTCTTCTCAGAATCCACAGGTTGCCAAATAAAAAATCCATTGCTATGTATGGGATACTTTCACTCAAGTTATTCATTAGAAGTATTTAAGTAGACTCCAAAAATTCCAAACTATTTACTTGACATAGGTTTTTACTTCAAACAACAACTTGATAATAAGTCACCAAACATTTTGGTCACAAGTTATATAGAAATAAATTGGGTACTGTCCAGGATACTTTCTCTATTCTGGCTAAATTTTATAGTACTGGAAGGTTTTATTGTCTGTTGCTGATGGAGAAAAGTGATCAGTAGTCTTACCCACCTGTCAACAGGAACTACAATGACTTTTATGACAAGACATTACTATGGTACAATTCTGGCACAAATAAATGATCATAGCCAACCACTTACTAATTGGAAATAGGATCTATTCTTCAGAATGAAACAGAATACTGGTATTATGAATATATCCGGGATCCCAGATTTAGGATACACATTGGCTTCAATGAGTGGTCATAGGATACTCACTGAATGAATGGAACTCATTTCTAGCCAATGTTCAGAATAATCAATGTGGAATACTCAGTCATAAATGGTACATATTGTCACTTCCACCAAGGCTTAAAGACCACTAAGGAAGATTGGGTAAAAAGTTTGTAAGAGTTAGAGAAAAGGAAGAGCTGGAGGAGAATTGTGTCTTCTGGCCATGGTTGACTACTGCATTCATGAATTCATCATAATTAAATTTGCAAGTACAGGGCCTGCACAGGTTCAAAACATCAGCTTTTCAGGATGGTTAATAGAGAAGCTAAAAATTCTTAATGCTTTTTGAGGAGCTATGAAAATTTGTGGGTTTGTGTGGACTATCATTCAGGTAATGTTTATTGTACAGCTGTTAGCAGCTGACTATTGTGAATAGGCCAACACCTATGAGGATATAGTAAACACAAATTAGACCCAGTGTATTATTTAAAAATAAATAGAGCTCCTATATTCTGCAAGATATAGTGGATAGAACTCAGTGGAGTGAAGTGGATGAGTTGAGGGTGAATATAATCAAAATATGTTCTGTTCATTTAAGAAAATTTCAAAACATCAGTAAAATATTTACTATTTACTTATCAATTTCTATGTCAAAACACCATGATGAAGACAACTTTAAAAAGACAAGCACTTAAATTGGAGCTTATGTTTCTAGAGGGCTACAAACTATGACCATTTTTATAGAAAATATGTTACATGTAGGCACGGACAATATTGGAAGAGTAGCTGAAAACTCATATTTTATGCTATAGCACAGTGCAGACAAGGGGAATCGGGAACACCATGGGCTCAAAGCCCAACCTTAGTGACTCACCTCCTCCCAATAAGCAACACAAGCTAGTCCTTCCCAAACAGTACCATCATTTGGAGACAAAACATTCAAATATATGAGCTTCTTGTGACTAATCTCATTCAAACCTCCACAAACACTATAAAAGCTTAAGACATGTTTCTAAAGAAAGCTTGTTATTTAATCTCTATTATGGTCACACGATAGTGTAAATTAGATATTTCCACAGTAACATTTATGTGCATAAAATATTTATTATATAGTGAAAAATTTGCTATTTTGAAGCTTCTGTTCTCTTCAAAACTTAAAATACCCACAATATTTCTTGAAATATCAAAGGATATCTATTTTTAGAGTATGAAATTCTTATAATACACTACATTATTTTTATAGTAGGTAGTAAACATGCTAAGAAAAGTTAATAAGTAAATTATAGATTTTTGGAATAATATTTTGTCATTAGCATCAAAAATAATTAATTCATTATAGTGTTCCATATAGAGTAGAAGTTTCTATCTATGAAGTTTTATTATTCCTAACAGCCCATTTATAATTTATATATTTTACCCACTGTAAATATATTAGAAATACATATTGTACAAAACATCATTTCTCTTACTATCATTTTGATAAACTTAAGAACAATTTCTTAATTGATTTTAGAAGTTTCACTTGTTGTAAATGCTACATAGTATATTTGTTTAGGTATTGCTACAAAATATTTTTTAAAATTAAACTTAGCTTCTAGGTATGCCTATCATCTCAATTTCTCTGCACAGAAATAGATAAAAAGATTGATAGATATATGATACAGAGGACAAGAGAACTATGTTTATGAGTATACATAAACATAAATACACACACATATATACATGTATATTCAAAATTATACAACTGTATAAAGAACAGTGTTGATATAGATATATGATACAGAGGACAAGAGAACTATGTTTATGAGTATACATAAACATAAATACACACACATATATACATGTATATTCAAAATTATACAACTGTATAAAGAGCAGTGTTGCTAGAAACATAAGAAAGAGAAACATAATGAAGCAGGAAAAGTGATAATCAAAGAGATAATGTCTAAGTAGTTCTACAATTTGTCAAAGTGTACTAATGGCATTTTGTGTGAAATTAAACATGAACAAATTATCCATTAAACACAACATGGTTAAATTTCTCTAAATCAGACACACAGCAAAGATTCATGCTATCCAAGAAAAAATAATGTACACTTAAATTAAGGAAAATAGTGTAAACAGGAGAATTTTACCTAGAAACCGTGGGGACATAGGCAGAATTGTGTTTAAATATAAAAAGGTCACAAAAACTTTTCCATCCAGGGAATCATTTTAAATATTTTGGGATGTTTCTTTGTTTGTTTTTCTTTTTACTGTTTTTAGCTAATATATATCTCTATCTCTATCTCTATGAGTAAAATAGCCTTCTACAGGAGTATATTGTATATTTAGTTAGAACATTCATCATGATAAGATAAATAAAACTAGATATATGTCGTTAGCTACACAGACATTTGTAAAGTAGGGTATTTTGTTAGACAGAATAAACAAGATATCTGATGAGAATTGAGAGTGATGACATAAAACAATGTCACGGGACATGCATTGAAATAAATTTTTAAATTACGTTTATCTTCTTTCTAAATATACAACTCAGCTACAAATACATAACATGTGTAAGTATTAAGATATTTCAGCAATAACATATATTTAAAGTGATCCTATTGTGAAGTTTTTACATTTTTATATGAAGTTGTACAATGTTAAGTTAAAGTAAATATCCATTAAGATTTATGTAATATATAGTAAAGAAATAATGGTGAATATATAAATTTTTAATAAAATAGGAGGCCCAAAACATACAAAAATAATTAACAAATAAAAGCTAGTATAAATTTACACAAATTAAAATCTAGAAATGATAGTTTAATAAATTAGGTGCTTTTATTTTCCTAGTCTGGTTAATTTTGCTTAAAGGATTCATTTATTATTTATATGTTACTACAAATACTTCACTTTTATTTATTTTTATAGATAAATAAAATTTCACTGTTTAAAGAATCATTTTTTTTCATTATCCATTTATGTGAGGATGTGTATCTACATTGACCCCCTCTTAGTGATCATGAATATTTGAGGATGAATGAGGATGGACCTACATCTATCTCTGTGGTTGAACTTAAATTATCTTGAGGACATACTCAGAAAAAGTACAAATAAGTCAAAATAAGTAGTTTACTTTTGAGTTGTGTAAAGCACACTCTTTCTGATTTTTATAATGGTTGGAGTGGTGAATAAATGTTCCTTTTTGCCTCACTTATAGCACACATTGCAACTTGTGTTCTGCTAATCATAGCCATTCTGATGAGAGTAATGTAGACTGTAAAATTGCTTCAATTGTATGTATTGTAGGCTAAGGATATTGAACACATATTAATGTCTTTGGTTTGAATAATTTATTCTGCTCATTAGTTCATTATTTATTGAATATTTATTATTTTGTGCTAAATTTTTGCAGTTCCATATTTATTTTTAGAATCTAACCCCTAACTGATATCTATCAATGCTTTTCTCTAAATTTATGTATTATTTCATCTCTCTAGTAATTAATGACATTTATTCAGAAACTTTTAAATGACACTCTTCACAATACCACAAATAATATGAAATATCTTGAGGGTAACATTAGACAAACAAGTAAAACACCTGTAAGGCAATAACTTCAAGTCTCTCAAGAAAGAATTTGAAGATCTCAGAAAATGGAAAGATCTCCTATGCTCATGGATTGCAGAATTAATATAGTAAAAATTGGCCATCCTACCGAAGGCAATCTACAGATTCAATGCAATCCCCATCAAAATCCCAACACAATTTTTCAAAGATATGAAAAGAGTAATTCACAAATTCATTTGGAAAGGCAAAAAATCCAAAATAGTGAAAACAATCCTTAACGATATAATAAGGGGTCAGGAAATCACCATCCCTGACCTCAAGCTTTACTACAGAGTAATAATGATTTTTTAAAAAGCATTGCATTATTACGGAGACAGACAAATTGATCAGTGAAATAGAATTGAAGACCCAGAAAAAAAATAGCACACACTTATGGACACTTGATCTTTGACAAAGCCAAAAAATATACAATGGTCAAAAGAAATTATCTTCAATAAATAGTGCTGTTCTAACTGGTTGTCTGTATGTAGAAAAATAGAAAGTAGACCCATATTTGTCACCTTGCACAAAGCATAAACACAAGTGGATCAAGGACTTCAACATAAAACCAGATACACTGACTCTAATAGAAGAGAAAGTGGGTAAGAGCCTTGAACTCATTGGCACAGGAGAAAATTTCCTAAACAGAACTCCAGTAGCTCATGCTCTATGATGAAGAATTTATAAATGAAACCTCATGAAATTGGAAAGTTTCAGTAAGGCACAGGACATAGTCAATTAGACAAATCAGCAACCTACAGATTGGGAAAAAAAATTTTCACTAACTCCACATCTGTTAGAGGGCTAATTCACAAAATATTTAAAGAACTCAAGAAGTTAATCAACAAAAAACCCCAAACAACCCAGTCAACAAATGGTGTATATAACTAATACTAGAATTCACAACAGAGCAATCTCGAATGGCTGTGAAGAACCTAAAGAAATGTTCAAAGTCTTAGTGATCAGAGAAATACAAATCAAAATGACAATGAGATTCCACCTTTCACCAATCAGAATGGCTAAGGTCAAAACCTTAGGTAACAGCATATGTTGGCAAGGATACGGAGAAAGCGAAATATGCCTCTATTGCTGGTGGGATTGCAAACTGATACAACTCCTCTGGAAATCAATCTGGAGGTTTCTCAGAAAATTGGAAATAGATCTACCTGAAGACCCAGCAATATCACTCTTGGGAATATACCCAGAAGATGGTCCACCAGGCCACAGGGGTACATGTTCCACTATGTTCAAAGCAGCCTTATTTGTGATAGACAGAAGCTGAAAATAAGCCCTGATACCCCAACAACAGAAGAATAAATACTGGAAATATGGTTCATTTAAACAATGGAATACTACTCACCTATTACGAACAAGGACATCCTGAGTTAGGCAGGCAAATGGATGGAACTAGAGAATATAATCCTGAGTGAGGTAACTTGGACCCAAAAGGACATGCATGGCAGGTACTCACTAATAAGTGGGTATTAGCCACCCCCACCCACCCCAAAAAAGTATAGAATACCCAAGATACAGTCCTCAGAACTAAAAAAGATCAATAAGCTGAAGGACCCAAGTGAGGTCACCTCAGTCCCACTGAGGTGAGAAGAAAGCAAACACATGTGGGGAGGGAGGCAGGGACCTGGGAGGGAAAGTAGATGGGGGTAGGGTGGGAGAGGGGAACCTGATCTGGTATTGGTTGAGGGAAAAGGACTGAAGCCCTGAGGGTCAGCAAAAAGAATAGAAACAAACAACCTAGGGAGGTTAGAGGTTGGGGAGAACCTACAGAATGTACCAGAGACCTGGAAAGTGAGAGACTCTCAGGCCTTAAAGAAAGAGACCTTAGATGAAATGCCCTACCATACAGAAAGGGAACTTATAGAGGTCAACTCCAACAGGAAGACAGGGAATCAAATGGTGGAGGGGGTTGTCATCCCACAGTCAAAACTCTAACATTTAATTGTTGCTGCTTGAAAGAACTACAAGAATGGAGATGGAGAGGAGCCTGAGAAAAAGAAGGTCCAGCTACAGGCCCAAAGTGGGATCCAGCTCAAGGAGAGGACCCAAGGCCTGACACTATTACTGAGGCTATGGAGCACTCACAAAAAAGGGACCTATCATGACTGCCCTCTGAAAGACCCAAAAAGCAGATGAAAGAGTCAAATGAAGATATTTGCACCCAACCAATGGACAGAGGCTGCCGACCCTTGTGGTTGAATTAGGAAAAGGCTGAAAGAAGCTGAGGAGAAGGGCAACAGTGTAGGAGGACCAGCAGTCTCAATTAATCTGGACCCTCAAGATCTCTCAAACACTGGACCACCCAAAAGGCAGCATATACCAGCTGATGTGAGGCATCCAACACATACTCAGCAGAGGACTGCTGGGTCTGTGTTCAATCAGAGGTGATGCACCAAACCTTCAGGAGACTGGAGGCCCCAAGGATTTTAGAGGTCAGATGGGGTGGTAGAGGGGGTGTGAACATCCTTGTGGAGACAGAAGGTGGGTTGGAGTTGTGGGATGTGGAACAGTCAGAGGGTAGATTGGGGGAATAAAATCTGGCGTGTAATAATAATAACAATAACAACAACAAAAAGACACTAATTTTAAAAAATCCCAACTCATAGTATTTGTCAAGTTATAGAGTATTTTCTGTGCTATAGAATCATTTTCAAATATTTATACTTACAGATATACCTTGCAGTGTGTTTTTCCTTCCTATTACTTTAGGAATTACAAAGTTTCCGGCTAGTCTGTGGAAGTTTATCAGCTCATGTTTATACTCCTGATTTTTTCTTTTCCCAAGAAATGCAAGGATGTTTCTTGCAGAACTATTCACCCCAGAACACCATGTTTCATATTCCTGCCTCCGTATCCACAACTTTTTCTGATTCATTGATTTCTGCCCATGGTTTGTAGGCTCATTGAGGCATCTCTGTTGCACATTCAGCCTCCTTCAAATTTCTTATTTCATTTTAACCCATATTGGAGAATAGAGAACACTTCCTTAGGTCTAAAACCCGAACCACCGAGTGGAACGCCAGGATCACCAATGAAACTGATGCTGATTCGTTGTTCCTTTAAGAAGTTCTCAATTTGACTTTTAAATTTTTCTGTTTTTCTTTAGCCGTTTCTTTTATAGGAATAAAATGCTTTGTTTTTCATTCTAACTTTTATGTTTATGCATGTCAATCAGGGGAATTTAGTACTCATTCATCCTGCCCATAATCACAAAATTTTATTTCCTGTTAATGGAAACATTCCTTGGCTCATTGCCATAGTCCCCTAGTCTCTACTTCTATGGTGACAAAATCACCAAAGTTTATGTCTTCTTCTGTCCATCCCATTATGACTCCTGTGAATTCAGCAAGCACATATGAAGAAGCCAAAGTAACACCTTCATATCAATACCACTAACTTACATATATAAAATTATCCTTGAGGGAAAAAAAAAAGCCTCTGTTACATATTCTGTGGATTAGCAGGCAGGTCTATTGGGAAATGAAGAAATTTTATCAAGCCAAATATTGAAAAGATATTTAACAAAAATGCATAACAAAAATAGCAAGACTAACAATTTTTGCATGGTTATATTGATATAAGAAAGTGTAAATTATAAGAACGGCCATAGCTATAAACAATTATATTTTGTTTTAAAATTAAATGCATTCTTTCATTTTCTCTACCATCTTCTCATTTGAATGCTTTTTGCTCTTGTTCAAATTTGTCAGTTTTTCTTTATTGTTAAATACTCATACACATTCACATGTATAACCTTCTCAGTCTTTCTAATGTTACAGTATATCCATGATTTCAGGAAAGACTGGATAAGCAATTGTACTAGATAAGTAATTGTAATATGCTTCCTCAAGAAACACTGTTTCTTCTGATTTCAGTATTCTTCTGTTATTTGCAGTTCATTTTCTAGGTCTGAAGCCCTGAGAACTTTCTCTTTTTAATATTAACATGACTATTAGGCTCATCTATATTAAGGCCATGTTTAGGATGCCAAATTGATTACCAATCCCATATGAAGTTTTTCTGACTTAAGGGAGACACAATTTGATGGGACACTTACAGTTCATCTATCTCCTGCCTTTACTCTTCAACAATGTACCTTGAACCTCAAATGAGATGTATCAGTTGTAGATGTATCAGTTGGACTAAGCACTACAGAACCACATGTTTTATAAGGAACCATTATGTTCCTTATAATGAAAACTATTTGTCTCATTACTGGGACAGGTTATATAACTTTTAAAATAATATAAAATAAATAATATGTTATAAATAGAAAATGCATAAAACTTTAAATATAGGAGAAAATTATAATGATCTTTAATCGATGACTGATAAATCACATAAACAAATTCAGAAGGAATACAAAAGCATGACTTAGAAAGTAAAAATTTATAATTTAAATTTTAAAAACTGAAAATTTTAATTTTTTTATGTTTTTTTATTAGATATTTTATTTACACTTCAGATGCCATCCCCTTTCCCCATCCCCCACCCTTAGAAAACCCCTATCCCATGCCTCCTTTTCCTTTTTGCATTTATACATTGTTTTAAAATAATGTTAATCATAAGCATTATAAGTTTGGAATTGTTCAATCAGAGGTGTAACCCACTGACCAACCTAGATATAACAACTATCTTTGACTGGTGGAGATACATGAATATCTGCCTCCCTGTCTCCCCCCTCTTTCTCTCTTTCATCACCTAGCTTCTCCTCTCCTTCTTCTTCTCCTCTTTTTACTCCTTTTCTTCCTCTCAGTACTCTTCCTACCTTAGCTCCTCCTACACATCACCCTTCCTGTTAAAATAAAACTTTTCTCTCAAAATACAATTAGAGCATAATTATGCCAATTTGTACCAGTGAGGTACAAGATAGTCCTAATACCCCATCCATCCTTTTGTTGACTAACCAGCACCTCTGTCATCTATCCTAACTAAAACATTTAGTTCCGAACCTGGCTTTAGGATGAATGTCAGCTGACGACCATCCACTCAAATCTTTTCTCTTACCGTAAATAGCTATAAGTTTTCAACCCCATCAGAAATCCAGAATGACTGAGTTAACTATAATTGTGGGAAGCACAAAGCAAAGCTTCTAAAACTTAGCCAATTTATAGAGACCTCTGAACACCTGAAAAGCCCCTTTACTACCGAACGTTGGAGCATCAAATCTTCAGCCTTCTGGCCCAGAATCATCTGACAGACCTTGGTGATGCAGGATTATTAAGGGCTGATTACTCTGTCTAGGCAGATATAATCAGTCGACTATTCTGCATGTGTGTCCTTTTCTGGACAGTAATTTGTCTGCAGATGGAGAGAGGCAATTCTTGCCTAGTGGCTGTTACCACACAACTGGAGTAACTCCAAGGATGCTCAATTTCTTCTTAGAATCCACGACAGGAAGCTGTCAGGAGCAGACAGGTCTCTAATCAATATGAACATTAATATATAAATATTTATAGCGTCAGTTCTATGGACTTCTGATGTTTTGAAAACCAACTATCCATGTAAGGTAACCTGGACTGTTGTCTGTTCACTCCTCTCAGCTATTTCTAAATAAAATATGGAAAACACCCTAACAATAAACTCAGAGCCATGAATTTGCTATAGTCCCTTAACTCATAGGTTAACCGTCCCAAATCAGTTTAAAAAGTTAAAAAGGGGCTGGGTCTAGGCATTGTATTCCTAAATGTTTTATACAGGCACAATGCCCATGAGCGTATCAATATTCATCTCATTTTTATATTAATAAGAGGCTCGTACCAATGAAAACCTTAAATTTGAGATCAAAGTAAATTTTGTACCATTTAAGAAATTATAACTTCATCTTGATAATAATTATACAGATTTCTACCAATAGGTTATGGCTATTCAATAAGTCCTAGCTAATCCCCCCTGTTCCAACAAAACCACTATTTGTCCCTAGAAAGACAGACCATTATTAACCACATTAGTCCCCAAGCTCAGTGAATAGGGGCGCTGACTCTTCTTTAAATCTTCAAGCTGATTAAGGGCATTGAGATTTTAGAAGAGGGGTTGGGGGGAAGAGTAAGTTGATAAGCCTCTGATGCTGTGTCTTCACTGAATCCAGATGGAATTCCAGGACATCAGAGGTTTGGGCAGGTCTGCTCAGTATGCTTGATGAGTAGATACACCAAGGCTGTGTATTCTGCAATATACAATTCTCAGAACAAGTTTTAGTATTAAGAAAAAAAAAATTTCCCACCCCCAGGGGGCTGACATTTTTTTTTAAAGATGTTGGTTCTGAAGATTTTTCCCCCGCTTGTTAAAATTGGTTGTAGTATTTACGTTTCAGATTTTATCCCCTTAGCCTACTTCCTCCCACCACCCAGAAACCTATCCCATCCCCCTCCTCATGCTTCTATGAGGCAGTGACCACACCTACCCCCCCTCACTATCCCCTCCCCGCCCTCAAACCCCCCCCACTGTGTGTTCATTTTTTTTTTTTATGGGACCAAGAAACTCCTCTCCCACCTATGTCCGACAAGGCCATCCTCCCCTACATATACCTCTGGAGTCTTGGGTCCCTTCCTATGTGTTCCCAGGCTGGTGGTTTAGACCCTGGGGGGCTCTGGTTGTTTGGTATTGTTGCTTTCCACCTGGGGTCAATAACCCTTTCTGCTCCTTCAGTCCTCTCACTAAGTTCTCCATTGGGAAACCCCTGATGATATCAGTGGTTAATTGTGAACATTGTCCTCTGAGTGTGTTAGTCTTTGGCTAACCTCTAAGGAGACAGCTATATCATGTTCCTCACATTATGCACTTCCAGCCATCCACAACAGTGTTTAGATTAGGTGGCTGTACATGGGGTGAATACCCAGGTGGAATGGTCTCCTGATGGCCCCTCCTTCAGTTTCTGTTCCATGTTTTGTTTCCCTATTTGCTCCCTTGATCATTTTTGTTTCTCTTCTAAGTAGAACTGAGGCATCCCCTCTTGGTCTTCCTTCTTCATGAGCTTCATGTGGTCTGTGGGTTGAGTCTTCACTAATCCAAGCTTTTGGGCTAACATCCGTGGAGATATGTTTGTGTAACTATCTTCTTTTGGGGTTTTTGGAAGATTACTTTCTTGCTTTTTCTAGGTTGTAGTTTCCCTCCTTGTGTTGGAGTTTTCCACCAATTATTCTTTGAAGTGCTGGATTTGTGTTGAGATACTGTGTAAATTTGGATTTGTCATGGAATATTTTGGTTTCTCCATTAATAATGATTGAGAGTTTTGCTGGGTATAGTAGTCTGGGCTGGCATTTGTGTTCTCTTAGGGTCTGTATGATATCGGTCCAGGATCTTCTGGCTTTTATGGTCTCTGGTGAGAAGTCTGGTGTAATTCTTATAGGTCTGCCTTTATACGTTACTTTGCCTTTTTCCCTTACTGCTTTTAGTATTTTTTCTTTGTTTTGTACATTTGATGTTTTGACTATTATATGGCAGGAAGTATTTCTTTTCTGGTCTAAACTATTTGGAGTTCTGTAAGCTTCTTGTATATTTATGGACATCTCTTTCTTTAGGTTAGGGAAGTTTTCCTCTATAATTTTGTTGAGGATATTTACTGGTCCTTTTAGTTGGGAGTCTTCCCCCTCATCTATACCTATTATCCTTAGGTTTGGCCTTCTCATTGTGTCTTGGATTTCTTGTATATTTTGGGTTAGTAACTTTTTGTATTTTGCATTTTCTTTGACAGTTGTGTCAATGTTTTCCATGGTATCTTCTGCACATGAGATTCTCTCTTCCATCTCTTGTATTCTGTTGGTGATACTTGTGTCTATGACTCCTGATCTTTTTAGGTTTTCTATCTCCAGGGTATTGTCCCTTTGTGATTTCTTTATTGTTTCTACTTCCATTTTTAGATCCTGCATGGTTCTGTTTAATTCCTTTTCCCGTTTGGTTGCATTTTCTTGCACTCCCTTAAGGGATTTTTGTGTTTCCTCTTTAAGGGTTTCTATCTGTCTACCAGTGCTCTCCTTAAGTTCTTTGAGAGTGTTATTTATGTCTTTCTTAAAGCCCTCTATCATCATCATGAGAAGTGATTTTAATTCTGATTCCTGCTTTTCTGGTGTGATGGGGTGTTCAGGGCTTGCTCTGATGGGGGAGCTGGGTTCTGATGATGCCATGTAACTTTGGTTTCTGTTGCTTACGTTCTTGCTCTTGCCTTTTGCCATCTGGTTAACTCTAGTGCTGCCTGTACTTGCTGTCTCTGACTGAAGCCTGTCTTTCTAGTTATCTAGCTTGTGTCTGATCTCCTATGGGTCCAGATGTCTCTGTGATCTTTTTCAGCTGCACTGATTACAGTGGTATCTCTAGGATGCCTCAGGATATGGTGCCTCCAAGGTAGTAGTCCAGCTAGGTGTCTGCTGTTCTGGGTGCAGTGTCTCCTCTAGAATATCTGAGGATATGTTGTCTGAAGCTCTGAGTTCATTTGTTCTTCTGTGGCTCTGGATTGAGTGGACCTTCCAGTATGTCTCAGGTGGAATCCGGGGTCCACACAACAGCAGACCTGGCAGAGGTCTGATCCAGGCCTCAGATCTGCGAACTAGTTTCTAAGACACTGTCCAAGTTAGAGCACCTGGGATCCCTGCTTCCTCTGGGTTCTTGGAGGTTGGGGACAGAGCTGCCACCCAAGATCTGCTCAGTGCTCTGGTCCAGACTGGAAGGAACCAGTGTTCCGGGCTGGGAGTGACTTCCTGGGTCCTTTTGGTTCCCAGTTACTTCCTGTTTAGGGCGGGCCCTGCTGTCTGCTTACCTAAGATACTGCCTGAGTTCGAGCGCTTGGGATCCCCGCTTCCTCTGGGTTCTTGGATGTTGGGGGCAGAGCTGCCACCCAAGATCTGCTCAGTGCTCTGGTCCAGACTGGAAGGCAAAAATTTTATTTTTAAATTGATATTTATTTTAAGTTTAAGAACATGTTGGATGAACCTATGATAGTAGAATTTTTAAATGATTCTTCTACTCTTGTTATTCAAACCAAATCTTTGTTGTCTTTCTCTTAAAGCTTCCAAGGAATAAGAAATCAGTGATATTACCATGTTTATCCTCTCAAGCTCTTTCATATCCTTCTCTGTTACTATTTTACTCTAAAGAATGTTAATATCTTTTTAGGTGGGTACAGTATTTTAATGGCATTTTAGTGTTTCATTTTTCATCCATGAAATTTAAATAATTGAAAGATCTATTGTAATCTGACTCCTTGGAACTAATTAAACATGAAAAAATTATCAGTGCAGATTAAGTCAGAACTCTTGAAGAATATCGTAAAACTGGGAAACATGTTATTTAAATAATCAAGAAAATCAATACTTGATGCTGTATCTGTGAGAATGTTATGAATAGAGTATGATGAAGCAATTCAGTATGTTGCAACATCTTTGATACTCAGATAACAAGGTGAAGCATATACATAAAATAATGGAATACAAGATAATTCAAAAAATTTGAACTCATTTAGTAAAAATGTAAGCTGTAGTTGTGGTATGAGCAGAAGCATAGGCATTTTAATGAGGCAAGAAAATCAGAAGTCAGGTATGTAAATAATAGAAGTTGGGGAGAAGACAAGGTTTCTGCCACAGCAGAGATGTGGACAGGTGGGTTCTTATAGACTATATGAGTATTGTTGGGTCAAAATGGTATTTCTTCTAATTGTCAGCATGAGAGAAACTGAAATTGCTGAAGCCCAGGAAGGGCTTGAGTTGGGGTGTTTTTGTTGCTGTTCAGGGCAAAGCCTCACATATTCCAAGCTGGCTTTGAACTATTTATGTTCCAAAAATGACACTAAGAGTTTGATCTTCTTTTTATTAACACCATAGTGCTGGCATCACAGGCATGCACAACCACTTCACATGCTTGCTATGCTGATGACTGCAATCTGTGTGGGTGCATGCTCGTTAAACACTCAACTCATTGAATATATCCCCAACTAATTGTGCTATATTATCAAGTTACTGTTAAGATTTTGACCAGAGACAAGCTCTTTACAATCCCTAGCTAACTTCTTTGTTGTCCTGTAAATGACATACTGTACTAATGACTAACCAAAGGAAGCTCCCTAATGGTTCCACAATATGTTAAACATTCAGCTAATTGATCCAGCTGTTTCTCCATTTGTTTTTCATATGCATATATTAACATTTGACCCTGTGATGTAGGCTTTAAGAAGAAACAAACAATCATTAAGACCAAGAAAATACTTATATCACCAAAGAAAATGATAACAAGGCTTCAATTTTTGTTCATTTTTTTTCAGATTTTTATTGAAACACATCAATGGGACTCAGCTATGAATATTTATGTTTCTGTGTTTGTGGTACTCTGATCTTATACATTTTTCACTGTGTTCAGAAATGCTTCATAACATTCCTTTGTGCATTTAAACAGATAAGTTAATGAAACTGTATTTAATATTCCAAGTTACAATCTGTTTCTCTTAGCTATCAATTTTGTATAGAGCAAACACTTCTAACTATATTTCAACATTCTTAGATACAGTCATGTCTTAAATTCTCTAATGAACATAGTCTTGGTTAAAGTTGTGACTTAAATTTATAGTAGCAATGAACCAATTTCAGTTATTAGACTAAAAAATCTAGATAGAAAATCTGGTAATTTACCTTAAAAAGAAATATGTCCTAGGCAAGTATTCAGATGTACCACCTTTAAATTTATTTTTTAATTAATTAATTATTTTATTTATTTACATCTGAAATGCTGCCTTACTTCCAGATTCTCCCTCACAGTGTTTTTTCACCCATCCCCAATCCCTTTTACCTCCGAGAGTGTGGCTCATTACTCTGGCTATCCCCCTAGCCCTGGAGCATCAGTTCTTTACAGGATTAGATATACCCTCTTGCACTGAGGCCAGACAAGGCAGCACTTTGCTACATGTGCCAGGAAACTAGGTACAATTATTTATGGTCTTTGTTTGGTGACTCAGAATCTGGGAACTCCCAGTGTTCCAGGTTAATTGACAATGTTGGTCTTTCTGTAAGGTTGCTATCCCCTTCAGTTCCTTTGATCCTTGCATTAACTTTTCCATAGGTGTCACCGACCTCCATCTAATGCGTGGCTATGAGTGTCTGCATTTGCCCCAGTCACCTGATGAGTAGAGTCTCTCAGAGGACAGTCACCAAGCTAGACACCAGTTGGGAAGCACAATATAGCAGTAATAGTGTCTGAGACTGGTGCACTCCCATGGGATGGATTCCAAGTTGGTCATGTCAATGTTCAGCCATTCCTTCATTCTCTACTCCATTTTTGTTCCTGCATTTCCTTTAGACATCAAAATTTTTGGGTCATAGATTTTTGTAGGTGGGTTCATGTCCACATCACTTTATTGGGAGTCCTGCCTTGCTACTTTAGGTGGTCTCTGATACATTTACATATCACCACTCTTGGGCATTTTGGCTAAGGTCACCTGCATTTAGTCTTTGGACTTTCCATGATCCTGGTACTTCCTAGAGATTCCACTCACCCCACCCTTGGCCTCTGCATATTTCTATTCATTCTCCTGTCCTTCTGGGCATCTCTTGTCTCTCTTTCCATACCTGATCCCCCTATTTCCATCCCCCTCCATTCTGCCAGCCAGTTTTGTCCTTCCATATGCCTCCCATGACTATTTTGTTCCCCCTTCTAAGTGGTTTTAAGCATACTTACTTGGGCTTTTCTTCTTGTTTAACTTCTTTGGTTCTATGACATGTATCATGGGGATTTCTTACCAAACAAAACAATATTTTAGAAGACCGCCATCAAAATAAAAAGTGGATTACAAAGAATAACAAAGTAAATTTTAGGTATTCATTTACAAACAGTAGGTATCATTAAATACAAAAAATATTTATAACACATAAAGTGGTTCAAGACACCCATAATTATAGGAAAATGAAAAACCCTACTTAGATTATGAAATTGATTTGCCATGAAGCTACATTTTTATTTTCCAAACACAGTAGAGTGCATAGTCTGAGAGAATAGAGGGCAGTAAGCTGATGACCCTCAGGCATAATTGAAATAATGACTTTTGCAATATAGGGAGCAAAGTTATTGTAATCATTAGTAATATTGGGCTTGGGCTGTTATCCAAACTTTATATTCCTCTTTAATGAATTATTCCTTAAGAATTGACTCTGAAAATAAATTTTATTAACATGTACTTTTTATAATATTAACTTAGATGTTTGGAATAAATGACACATTTTGAATAGAATTACAAACATCAATCATCTATGTAGAGAAGACATTATGTTCATCATGCATAGTGAGCAAATGGAAGGTTAAAAATGGCATTGGAACTATCTTTTTGGCAAATGCTTTATGACTTCACTCAAAATATATAATTTTAGAATACTATGGAGAACTCATCAAATATATTTTGAACCTAGAGTGAAATATCTTAGTGGTACTAAAATTAGCATGACAATAGAAGAGAAATGAACATTGTGTGCTTTGCTTGGTACCTTAGAATGAACTACTTTAAGTAAAATTTGGATCTTTTTCCATCTGACATTGATTAAACTAGTAGGACACATTGTGATAGCCCATAATTTGGGGAGATGAAATATCCCAATTTTGCAATTAAATCTATTGATATTTTATTGAAATGTCACTTTAAAAACTCAAATAATAATTATAATCAGATCTGCCTCACTGTTTATCCTCTAATTTTCATTGTCTTTAAAACTTAGACAATTCCCTAAAATAGTCCGTAAGAAAAATATCAACCTAATGCTTTGGGGGCTAGCTGAATTTTATTGAAGAAATAAAGACATCTGAGACCCTCAGAAAATTATTAAACCAATTTATTAATATCCTGAGTAGGCTTTTTTAACCCTTCACATTCCTGCACTATCACATTTTCCTCTGTCATATGGCAGACTACGAATTTCTTCTCCATTGGAGCCATTTGCCAGTCTCTGAATCTTGTATAAAGTTATTTTACATCAAAACATTTTTAGGAAAGCATAACCATAATGAACAGTACATTATTAAAAGCTATGTGAAAATTTATGATCTTGAAACTCAAGTGAAAATTGAAATTATAGAGATAATAAAACAAGGGGAAGAAAAAACAAAGAAATTGCATATTCTTGATCAACTTTAAGAGGGCATGGGAATAAAAGGATGAGAGAGAGCAGTGACTAGAGAGATCAGACACCAATATGCTACATATCTATCAATCTCTGTCATCCAAGGATCCTGAACCTCTGGACATGAGAGTGAAGAGAAAGAATGAAATAGCAAAATTACTGGAAGGTGAACTGTAAAAAGATGCCTTCTGGATACAGCATGGCTGATGCACACATATCAACACACAGGACTGTGTGTATCTGTATAAGACCACACAAGATCAAGCCTGTCACAATCCAACATGGAAAGGGGAGGGTCTCACAAGTCCCTACATCTAGCTATGATGAAATTGGCAGTTGATGGCTCCAGGTTATTACTTTTCTATAGTAATGTGGCTGCCAGTAAGTTATTTATTCCACTAGTGATCCTCCAATGTGAGTTCCCACATGTTCATCATTGATTGAACTCATGTGTATAATATAGTAATAATAATCATAATAAACAATAATAGTAAATTGGTATAAAGTAGAAATAAAGAGGGGTTTGTGAAGCTTAGGAGGAGTTAGAGAGTATAGTTTCAGTTAACAACAAAACATAAACACATTTGAAAATTTCAAAGAAGAAAATAAAATGATTCTTGTTCTTGTTTTATTTGTATCTCAATTAAAAGATTGTAAAAAAAATAGCTTTGCTCTTCTCAGTAGACTTTATTATGTTTTTCTCTTCAGTCTAGATTGTAAAAAGTTTACTAAAACATTTAAGCTCTGTGTTTTTTATTTATATGTCCTTCCTTATTTAGAAAATATCAAAAGCAAAATGTTGATAAATTCAGTTGAATAACTAAATGAAACACTATTCACATTCTGTCTTAGAGTTTCAATGTCCCTCAATGTTTCTTTCAAAAATCTTTTCCCATTGCCCTTTCTTTTCTATTTTTGAAAAGTTTCAATCTTAATCATTTTCATGTCCTTATAGTCTTCTTTATCTCACTAATTTTAATGATTTTATAACACTCATAAGATGGCCTATCAAATTTTGTACAGCTTACATGGCTCAAGACTACTATTCCAACATTGATAAGTACGGTTCTCAAACAAAAATAGTGTCTTTGATACAAATCATGTGCCTTGCTAGAAGTTTACTTTTTTAGAAATCATTCCAGGGCATGTTTTTATTGTACATGGCATTTATTTTGAAATGTATTTGATTCCTAGACACAAAGAGAAACATATATGGGGTATTTGCCTGTCTATTGCAGTGGCCCCTAGCTAAGGAGGCACTGGCTGCAATGATCTGTCATTTTTGTCTGTTTGGATTGACATATATAGATCTTCAGTCAATGCCTTTGTGTTGTTCCAGAATTCAGGTTCAGAGCAGTGTTACAGTGAAGCAGTCTTGATGGGTTACCACTGCAGGCTTTCTTCTTAATGTATCTTCTGTACTTAGACCAATTGGTTCTTTAAGGAAACTGAATGATTCCACTATCATCCCCTATACTACTGTAATTTTAATTTGTATTATTAAAACACATTATTATTTCTTACCCAGGCTTCATTGACTATGTTCATTTTTATTTGCCTCAAATTTGCTGTTCAGTGTCAATGTGGTTGTTATAAACACATTTTTTATAAGTCTCTCATTCAAGATTGTATTCAGGTTTGAAGAGATGTTGCAATAATTATCCAAATAGTTTTTATGTATTGACTTGCTACATTTGGAATATATGAATGTATCAAAATGAGAAGAATCAGTGGAGAAATCAATACATAGTATATTTGCTCTATCAATGTCTTTATTATGGTGTTTTGTTACTGTTTGATATGCATATTCTAATGCACAGTACTATAGGATTAGGGCTGAAGTCTAGGCTCTATGAACATTTATTGTTGGCTATGACGTTTACATTATTTGATTAGTTGATATATCTGGTTGGCAAATTTTGATGCTACATGTTAGTCTACTTTTGTATGGAGAGCTTTGAGTGTGTTTGTGAATATTTGTATGTATACAGGAATACATGTGAATGTGGGAGCAGGTGATGTGTGTAAGTGTGCCTGTGAGGAACTGAGGTAGTTATCAGCTACCTTGCTAATAACTTTCTGCTTCAAATATTGAGAAAATATTTCTTGAACCTAGAGCTTGACACTTATTATAGTCTGGTTAGCTAGGTTGTTTCATAAGTCACTTCTCTCCATTTGTAGTGTGTTTGGATTATTATAAAAAACACATTTTTTGTTAAATAATATTTTGTTAAATATTAGAGACTCTTGTTGTAATTAGATTTAATTGCATCCCTCTTCTTTTTCTCTTGCTACTGTTTGTTTCATGTAAATCTATCAAGTCCCCTCTGTGCTAACTTCACCTGTGCCATGGGCTTGCTGTGTACTGGTTAACCTTTCAACTACTGCAACATTAAGAAAAACTGAGCATAAAAAAACTGACTTTCTATCTCCTGGCTGGTATTAAATATTCATAGCTCACTTAATCATTTCTGGTGTGAGTAAAAAGTGGTAAGACCATGATAAAAATGTGTGGATGTTTCTCAATTAGCAGTGACAAGATTGCTATCTGATCTAAGTATACCACAATTGGATATATACATGGCAGATTCTGTATCCTATAATAAAGACCCTAGTTATTTAGATCAGGTCTAGTCACAAGATCAAGAAAATATCAATAGCCTAGAAATTCATCAACTAATAAATAGATAAAAAATTGAGGTATTTATACAATAGAATGTTATCCAGCTGCTTTTAAAAATGAAATTATAAAGATTGTTCCCAAATAGATGGAACTGAAAATAATCATACTGAATTAGGTAACCAAGAGCAAGAATGATAAATATCAAATATTTTCTCTCACATGTGCATGTTATTTTTTGAATATTTATATATGTGTGTACCATTCAAGATTACCATACAGGTTAAGAATCTCTTAGGAGTAAATAGTGAGAAGCTGTTTTTGTCTAGAAATGGGGCATAGATATATGATACAAAGAGGAGGAAGAAAATAATGGTACCAGGAGAATTAAATGGGTTGAAGATAGAAGTCTACAGATATAAGACAGAAAATGGAGAGGAATATTAACACTAAACCAAATTTTAAATAATAGCATGCAGAAACTTACTAGAGAAACTTCCTTAAAGTCATCAATATATGTATATAAACAGAATTTAAAGGAGCTACCCTAAAATAGGGTAAATTCCCCAACTAGACAAAACATGCTACCTATAGAAAAGCTAAAATAGCAGTTATGAATCACCTCTTTTGGCTAATAAACTCCCCACCCCCCGCAAGTCCTCAAACATTTCATGGTATTTTTTATGCACTTGGTTTCTCTCAAGAACTTGATTGTAAGATCCTAATATTGAAGATACCACAAAAGTAAGTAACAGACTATGAAGAAATCAATCTGGTACTCTTTAGAAATCTTCTTCCTAATATTAACCAGATTCAGTAATTCTAAAAGGTACTTTGTGTGCTATGTAATGTAAAACTTATCCTCAATCTCACTGTTTGTAGGACTCATTAGTGTGTCCTACAAACAGACTATCTGAAAATAATAGCATAATAGTGACATGAATAATAGTGGAGTAATCAATTAGTGTTGGATTCCATTTAAGGTCTGATAAAAAAAAATAGACCCCACAGCTGTAACTGATGTGAGGCAAAGAACCTATGCTTAGACAGGTAAAGAGTCTTTGGACAAGATAAATAGAAATAATATTAAACCAGGTACTAATTACTTGCCATTATAGACACAGGTTAGTGCATCTCTCAATACTCATCAAAGATTCTTCTTTCAATAGGCAAGATTTTCATAGAGAATCTCACTGTTTTTGCATAGTGAACTTGCAAAAATAAGACACTATGGAATGTTCAGCCCATAAAATACTCCTGCCCCTAAGACTCAAAAGTATAAAAATGAAAGGACAGAAGGTGGGACATGCATTCAAACAAACTGTTTTCTGGACACTACAGGGCAGTTGCATATATGCAAACACAGCAATTATGACAACATGAATAAGACCTGCACATGATCAAATTAGTCAAAATCTCAGCAGAGAGAGAGAGAGAGAGAGAGAGAGAGAGAGAGAGAGAGAGAGAGAGGCAGAGACAGAAAGAGGTAGACATTCATCAGCTAGCTGAAGAGTGATTATTAAATGTTAGACGACTTTAAGATTTTGAGTATAAAAATTAACTGGAGAAAAGAGGTGTTGCTCAGAAATGGAACCAAGAATCAAGATTTGGAAATATAACAATAATGAATAAATTGCTATTCTCACAATTGTTAACAAACAGAAAGTGCTTATAAAATGTAACCCTCTATTGTTTAGTTGTTGCTAAATATGTAATTTATGAACTGATATAAATAAAATTAAATTCTACGATGTTATTGACTTTCTATGTTAAATTAAGATATACTTTATTCACACTAGATCTTAGCTTTGTTTTCTTTGTTTGTCGGGGAAGTTGTTCCAGCATCTCACTGTAGGGAATGTTTTACAATTTATCTTCATGTATATTAAGGAATTTCTTGAATATAAGTTTTTTTTAATTTCACTTTTTTTTGATTAGATGAGCTGACAGATGTAGAAGGTAAAATAAAGGATTGGTTCTGATGTATTCAGAACTGTTTGATATCCTATGGAATGTTCATATCTGTTTATCTGCCCATTTGTTTTCAGTGGTAGGAAATATTTTCATAAGCAGTTGCTTACATGCCCAACTGTTTTACGTCAACACACACACACACATACATACACACACACCATTTTTGTGACAATTATTAATCACTGCCTCTATGAAATGGGGAAACTTTATCAATGAAAATACAGTGATCATACATAGACTAATCTATATGTTCTCATAATTCAGGTGCATTTGTAAGGCTAGCTCTGACAAACACTTTCCCTACTCTCTGCACTAATGGTTTTATGAAAAGTTAGAATTTGTTATACTTTGCATTCTATTCTGGCATCCTCTAAAATGATCCACTCTTTCTTATGCAGGCGGGGAAGTATTGAAAATTATATAGTGTCATGAAGCTATCCTTAAAATATCATACAAAATATTTTCAGTCACAAGAAACTCAGAGTACTACAGATATTCAACTATTTTGTGTCCATGAACTTCAAGCAGAATGACCTTTTTTTTTCAAATGAGTGCATTTATGATTCATATATCCACATTTTGTTCTTGCTTGATAGTTTACTTACTTTTGTTGTCAAATAACATTTGATTGCATGAGTGTGTCAAAGTTAAGTTTATTCATATTTTAAAAGTATTTTTAAGCCGGGCAGTAGTGGCGCACGCCTTTAATCCCAACACTTGGGAGGCAGAGGCAGGCGGATTTCTGAGTTCGAGGCCAGCCTGGTCTACAGAATGAGTTCCAGGACAGCCAGGGCTATACAGAGAAACCCTGTCTCGAACACCCCCCCACATAATAAATAAATAAAAGTAATCTTAATTTTGAGTTTTCACTATTATAAATTAAGTTGCTAAAACACTGTTGAAAATGTTTATGGGATAAAATAAAACGTTTCTCTTAAAATATAATTAGAGCATAATTATACCAATTTGTGTCAGTAAGGTACAAGATAGACCCAATACCCAGTCCATCATTTAGTTGACTAACCAGAACCTCTGTCATCCCTCCTAACTAAAACACTTAGTTCTGAACCTGGATTTTTTTCTTGGCTTTAGAATGAATGTCAGCTGAAAAACATCCTCTCAAATCTTTTCTCTCAAAGTAAATAGCCAGGTTTGGCTATGAGACTATAAGTCTTCAACCCTGTCAGAAATACAGAATGACTGAGTTAAATGAAATTACAGGGAGCACAAAGCATACCTTCTAAAACTTAGCCAATTTATAGAGACCACTGAACACCTGGACAGTCCCTATACTACAAAACCTTGGAGTATCTGATCTTCAGCCTTCTGGCCCAGGATCATCTGACAGACCTAGTGATACAGAATTATTAAGGGCTGATTACTCTGTCTTGGCAGATATAATCAGCTGAGTATCCCACAAGTGTGTCCTTTTCTGGACAGTGATTTGTCTGTAGATGACAAGAGGCAATTCTTGCCTAGTGGCTGTCTCACTACAACTGGAGTAACTCCAAAGATGCTCAATTTTTTCTTAGAATCCAAGACAGAAAGCTGTTGGGAGCAGACAGGTCTCTAATCAAAATGAACATTAAAACAGAAATGTTGTAACATCAATTCTGTAGACTTCTGATGTTTTGAAAATCAACTATCCATGTAAGGCAATGTCTGTTAACTCCTCTCAGCTATTTCTAAATAAAATATAGAAAACACCCTAACAGTAATCTCAGAGCCATGAATTTGCTATACGCCCTTAACTCACAGGCTAAGGTGGGAAGAGTAAGGAGAGGAAGAGGAGGAGTAAGGACAGGAGGAGCTAGGTGACAAGAGAGGGGGCATGTCTCCACCAGTCAAAGATAATTGATATATCTAGGTTGGGTATTGGGGTACACTTCTGATTGTATGGGCATCTTGTAATTGAGCATTACCAAACTTATAAAGCCTTTGATTAACATTTTAAAAATTGTATAAAAACAAAAAAGGAGAAGGGGGGGGGATGGGATAGGGGTTTTCTAGGGAAAGAAAATGGAGAAAGGGGATGGCATCTAAAATGTAAATAAAATATCCAATAAAAAATTTTAAAACAAAAAACAAACAAAAAGAAAGAAAGAAAATGTTCATGGGAACATTTATTTTATCAATTCAGTAAATAACTCAGGATAGAGTTATTTACTCACATGGAACATATATGCTCAACTTTGTATAAAATTGTCTAACATATTATATTTCGGCATGCTTTTACATTCTGCTATTAATGGAATAGAATTGCCTCTGTTCTGCATCTTAGTTAGCAATTGCTTGCCTGTTTGACTCAGCTTTTCAGAGTCCCAATCTCTGAGTGCCATCTAGTTTTATACTACATCAAAGTCAAATGAGGCAGAGTTTTCTTTTATCTGCTTTTCTATGATATGAACTTTTTGGTTAGGTATGTTCTCAGAACATATCTTTCAAAAATGTCTATTTTTTTTCAGAGCTGAAGACCAAACCCAGGGCCTTGTGCTTGCTAGGCAAGCGCTCTACCACTGAGCTAAATTCCCAACCCCCAAAATGTCTATTTTTTGTCTTTGAAATGTCTTAGCATAAATCCAACTCACATCATGAATGATTATGTTTTTAATTATTTACTCAGTATGCAACTAATATATCTATTGTCCAATGATTTTCAGCAAATTCAGATGACATTAATTTACAATACATTTAGAATTATATTTTCAATATTTCTTAAATATTTTGCTATGATTTTGGGGAAATGCATCAATTTTATCTATCAACTAAGCAAATTTGCCATCTTACCAATATTTAGTCTCTCAACAGATACGTGTTCTCTCTGTTTTTGTCAAGACAGAATCTCAGTCGCTAGCCTAAGCTGGTCCAGAACTCTCAATGTTGTCCAAGCTGATCTCAAATGATGAGAACTGCAGAAATGAACTCTCAACCTGGCTCAGTAGATTTTAATTAGTGTGACAGGGGAAAGGGGACTCTTGTTTATTATACTCTGAGTAAAAAACATGTCAAACTTCTTATCCTTTTCTGTGATTGTAGCTGTAGGATCTATCCTTTAATGATTTAATTTCCAATTTTGAGGAAAGTGTTACTCTAATGCTAATTAACTGAGACATTTTAGCATTACTTGGAGTTACATTTTAAAGGTTATTAAAAATCTATAGAATTAATCACACATGTATTTCTTATTTAATCTACTAATAAACTAGAACACTTAAGTTATCTTTGAATGCTGAAATTGTCAAGATATCAAAAACTGAGTTTGAAAATCTTTCTTTAAATTCTTGAACATTCTGTAGAAAACTGACAACATTTACTACTTACATGACCTGTATCCCTCATTGAATTTATTCAGTCTTATAACATTTCATTTCCAGAAAGTACTATCACTTCAATTTATTCAATCATGTATTTCTCTTTTGGTAAATGCTTGTGTATTATCTGAGTTTGGTGTACTAATAGCCTGACAGAATGATACATAAAATACTCTCACCTTTCCATTTCTGCTTCATTTTTCTTTTCCTTGTCTAAAAGTATATATGAAAAATGGACATTAGATTTCTTTAATATTAATATCATTTGGTAGTTAAGTCCTTATAATCATTGAGACCTGGGTTTTCTTGTTGTTATGGGGGGTTCGATATTTAACAAGTAATTTCAATTCTTTACTTACTAAAGAAGTATTTATTTTTTTCTATTCTTCTTGAATAGAAGTCAACATTTTGTATGTTTATAGAAAAATGTTGAAATGGTTCAAATGATTTAGCCCATAGAATTTTGATATACAATTGCTCATAATATTCTCTTCCTTTTCTTGATGTTTCTAATTGTTAATATTTGGTCATAAATACTGATCCAATTTCTGTTGGTACATTTGAGCAGTCCTGTGTGAGTTTGAAGCTTGGTAACAGATTCTGATCCAGTCACAAGACCATGCTTTATGACACAGGATATAGATGATGGTCAATATACACTGGACGTTCTCTGAACTCCATTTTCAAATGCTATCTCACACCTTGGGCTGTCTCTCCTAAGATTGGCTCCTGTTTCTTTGTTCCCCTGCAGATCCATCCTCTGAGAAGTTTTTACCTAACTGAATACTGTAGAGTTTTGAGAAAAGTTCTCTCAAATATTGAAAGCAGTCTATTGAACAACTGTGCATATAATTCTACAGCACTTGCTCTTACTTTCCAAAGAATATATTTCTTTCAAAATCTAGAGATGGTCTTCTGATATTGTGAATATTGTGCCTCCCTGGGTCTCCAGCCAAGTGATGAAAAGGTTTTCTATAGAGACCATACTTTGAAATCATAAACAACTCTTGTTCTCCGTTCTCATTGCTCCATTTTTTTTTCCTTTCAAATATCTGGTATTGGGACTATGAAGATGATAAAACTAGCTTCGAACTTCTAAACATGGTTATAGTCACTCCCATTCATTATGAATGACAGCTCCCAGACTATCCAAAACCCTATAGCATAGAGTCTATTTTTCTTGTTCTGTTCATTCAAGTTTTATTTTGCTATTGGGCAGTACATTTTCAATCATCCACCAATTTTGAAATCTATTTTCCCAACTTTTCTAGTTTGTTGTCTGGGTATTCTACCACTTTCTATGCATGCTATAATTATTTTGGATATTTTACCTATTTTCTTAATAATGTCAAACAACTACTAAACTATTTTTCTCATTCTGTCATTGCCTAGGTCACCACTCTCCATGTGATTTTTTTTTATTTCTGATGTTAATATATGCTGTATCTAACCCATGTCCTCATTAACACATTGCAAACATTTAGTTCTCACAATAAGCTAGTATTTAATTTTTTTGTTTTAATTTAAACCACTTTCAACCATTCCATCATTAAACCCATGTTGGGCTGTAGCATGCACGGGTGTGGGTCCTGTGGGTTGAATTATGAGTCCTGTGTTTGCAGTCCCCAAGGGGCTAAGGACATGCCTCAGAGAGGCAGAGGTGTAGGAAGTTGACTGTGTTCACTCCTCGCAGGCACTGGATGGACTGAAGGCTGTGGGACTCTGCTCCAGGGGTAAAAGAACACAGTCTGAGATCCTGCGGGGACTAGAGCTCTTGAGCTGGAGATTCCCAGCCCAAGAGGCAGCCAGGAACTGACTGGTTCTCGGGCTCTTGGACTCCCAGGTGCTGCTGAAAGGCTGTGGAAGGGTCGAGATGGGGGGCGGGGGGTCTTGGGGGTACACATGGGCTGGATCTATCTACAGCCAAAAGGGGGAGAGGGAGAAGCTCTGGCTGCATCCCATCCCTCGGGGAAAGGACTCTTATTCAGTGTAACTTACTTGACTGGGTCTCTCCATGGCTGGAGCCGAGAGAGGTCCTTAGTGTGAGATTAGACAGCAGCTCTTTAGCTCTTTTGAAGACCTTCTCCATGGTTCCACATGGCGGGCCACAAAGAAAAGAGATAATCCATGGCCTTAAAATACATATTGTCATGATGTGAAATAGATGAAACTATACCCTGCCATTCTCAGGGCAGGCCTGAGGTTAATACCTTTTGGAAGGAGGAGGGTCTAGAAAAGAATGATAATTGGCTATGCCCTCTGGCCTTTAGGTATCTCATTAATATGGAGATCTATCTTGAGGCTCTGTGGCCAGAGTCATGCCCTCTACCTGTGGAGGGGCTAGTAGGGGTATATGGTCCTATGTGCTCTCTGTAGGGAGCAGTAGCTATGTGAAAGGAGCCAGGGCCCCAGGAGCAAGGCCAAACTCCTACCCTCCCTGAAGGTCTCCAGGGTTCAAAGCCTGCTCTATCAGGTACCCAGCTGCCTCTCACAGCCCCACACACCCAAATCATTTTATAATGCTTGCTCCATATGTTTCTAACAATGTTTACTGTACTCTTTCATATCAACTGTTATCTTTAACCTATGCATTTTTTAAAATAAATGTAGGCTGAAATGTTTATAAATTTCTGTAACTCAACCAAGAAAGAAAGCAGTAAATTTGTTATTTATCTTTATTTATTCTTTATTAAATTTATTCCTATTGTTAACTTCAGTTTCTATATGTTAGCAAAGATCCTTACTGTTCCAACATGGTTTAATGATGGGTCTCTCAGAAAAGGAAACCTTTGTAGTAAAAGGCTGTAGATTTTTGCACATTGGATATAGTTTACTTACATGCACACCGTGTAGTAGCACTATAAGACATAAGGCAACATGGAGAGATGATTTAAGGCCATTTCCAGATAAATCACACATCAAAGTCTAAACACAAGAGTGAGATTTGAAAAAAAATGTAATAGTTAAGACAAATGCAAATTTGGCAAGTTCAGCAAAACAATTTCTTTTTAAAATGAGTATCAGTGAAAACTTTGTACAAGTTAACTAAAGTTGCCACATGTTGAAAGCTTTACAACTTTTTTCTCTTTTCTTTTTATCTGAAGAGTCACATTATTGGAAGAATTTATAAAAGAACCAGCAGGCTTCAGTTAAGATTTTGTTGATTGATTTTGAATGTGCTGTAGTAACATTTCTGACTACTTAAGGATGATACACCACAGGAAACATTATTACAATGGCTTAACTCTGTCAGTGTTTTGCATGAGTGTTTATATGTGTCCATCTTTATATATTTCTAGAGTTGGGTAATTGTGTGATATAATTTAGTTATGATAGTGTTCATGAAATTTTCATTGAATCAAAATGGCTACATAATATCTATACTTAGAATCATTTATGTGTTTTTAGATGGCCACCTCAGACTTGTACTTAGAGCAGAGGTTTATTAAAATCTTTATTTCTTCTAATTCTTCGTATTATATACTTTTTTAAATCACAAATACCCACCTCATACAATGCTATTAAATTATGAAATAGCTCTATATTCAATTATATATTTTCCAAATTTACTCATCCATGATATAAAACTGATGGTGTTCTGACTTGATATTACTATCGAAATTTTAATGAAGTTTAAGCATATTTGAATACTAATTTTTTAATTAATTATTTTTATTTTTCACTTTACATCCTTCTCACTGCCCCCTATATGTCAACATCTCCCACAATCCTTCTGTCTGACCCTCTCTTCTCCTCTTAGAGTGTGGGGGCAACCTGGATATCCCTCCCCATGGCACATAAAGTTCTGTGGGGCTAAGTCCATCCTATCCCACTGAGGCCAGACAAGGCAGTCTAGGCAGAAGAATGCATCCCAGAAACAGGCAACAATGCGGGGATAGCCTTTACTCCAGTTGTTCAGGACCCACAAGCTGCACATCTGCTGCATATCTGCGGGGAGGCTTAGATGCAGCATGTGTATGCTGATTGGCTGTTGGTTTACTCACTAAGAACCTCAAGTTTAGTTGATTTTGTTGGTCTTCCTGTGGAATTTCTACCACCTATGAGACGTGGATCCACCTATTCTTCCATAAGTGCTGCCAAATTTTATCCAACGTTTGGCTGTTGGTGTCTGCACCTGTCTAAATCAGTTGCTGGGTGGAGCCTCTCAGAGGACAGCCATGCTATATTCCTGCATGCAAGTATAACAGAGTATTATTAGCAATGTCAAGGAATGGTATTTCCCCTTATTATGAGTTCCAAGTTGGGCCAGTTATTGGTTGGCCCCTCTGTTAGTTTTTGCTTCATCTCCTGTCCCTTCATTTCTTGTAGGCAGAATAAATTTAGGGTCAAAGTTTTGATGCTGGATTGGTCTCCCTATTGCTCTACTGGTGTTCCTGCCTGGCTATAGGAAAGGCCTTTTTAGGCTCTATATCCCAGTGCTGTGGCTCACAGCTATGCTGACCCCTATGGATTATCAGCCACCTTCTTTTTCCAGGTCTCAGTCATGTCCTGGAGATGTCCACCACCACCATCAGATGTATATTTCCATTTCTTCTCATTGCTATCTTGCCATCTCACATGTACCTCCCTACACCTGACTCTGAAAATTCTCAAACCCTTTCCCTTCCCCTCTCTCACATAGATCCCTCCCTCTATCTGACTCTTATTACTATTTTCTCCCTCTAAGTGAGATTCAAACATTATTGCTTGTGGCTTCCTTCTTGTTTAACTTCTTTGGATCTGTGGAGCATAAAATGGCTATCCTGTATTTTATGGCTACTATTCACTTATAAGTGAGTACATACTATGTGTGTCCTTCTAAGTAAGGGTTACCTTACTTAGGATGATATTCCAAAGATCTGTCCATTTGCTTGCAAAACTCATGATGTCCTCATTTTAATATTTAAATAGGATTCCATTTTTAGATGTATCATATTTTCTTTATCCATTCTTAAGTTGAGGGATATCTAGGTTGTGCCCACTTTCTGGCTATTACAAATAAAGTTTCTATGAACATAGCTGATGCCATGTATTTGTCATATGCTAGAATATCTTTTGAGTATATAGCCAGGAGAACTATAGTTGGTTCTTCAGGCAGCTATCCTCACTTCTCTGAGGAACTGCTTAATTGATTTCCAAAGTGATGGATCTAGTTTTCACTCTCACCAGCAATAGAGAAGTGGTATCCTCACTCTACATCCGCACCAGCCTGTGCTATCACTTGAAGTTTTGATAGGTGTAAGATGGAATCTCAGTGTTGCATGATTTTCATTTCCATGATGCCTAAGGACTTAGTTCTTAGAACTAATCTTAGTTCAGGATGGCTTTGGCTATGCTGTTGTTTTTCTTTTTGTTTGGTTGTGTGTGTGTTTGTGTGTGTGTTGTATGTGTTTGGGTTTTTGTTTTTATGTTTCGTTTTGTGTTTAGAGTAGTTTTTTCAAGACCTATAAAAATTATGTTGGAAATTTGATGGGGATTGCATTAAATATGTAAATCACTTTTGATAAGATGGCCATTTTAATGATGTTAATCCTACCTATTCATGAGCATGGGAGAGTTTTCCATATTCTGATAACTTCTTTAATATTTTTCTTCAGGGACATGAAGTAATTGTCATAAAGATTTTCCACTTGCTTTGTTATAGTTGAAACACAATATTTTATATTATTTGTAGCTATTGCAAATGGTGTTGTTTTTTTAATTTCTTTTTTGGCCTGTTCATCATTTGTATAATGGTAGGCTAGTGATTTCTTTGAGTTACTTTTGTATCCAGCCATTTTGCTGAAGGTGTCTATCAGCTATTGGAGTTATCTTCATTTAGCTTGATGTTGGCTATTAGCTTGCTGTATAACTTTGTGCCTTGCATCCCCAACACTTTCAGTGTGAAGGAATGATGATTTTGTGAAAGGCTTTTTTAGCATTTAATGAGATGGTAGTGTGGTGGATTATGTTGATATATTTTCATATGTTGAAACATATCTGCATCCCTGGGATGAAGTCAACTTGATTGTTTTTTTTATTTATTCTTGTATTTTGTTTGGGAGAATTTTATTGAGTGTTTTTGCATCAATATTCAATGAAAAATTGGACTAAAGTTCACTTTCTTTGTTGAGTCTGTGTGATTTGGAATCATGTGACTGTAGCTTCATGAAATGAGTTTGTCAGTGTTCCTTCTGTATCTATTTTGTAGAATAGCTTAGGAGTATTGACTTTAGCTCTTCTTGGAAATTCTGGAATAATTCTCCTTTAAAGACACCTGACCTTAGGGTTCTTTTCATTGTTGGTAGACTTTTAATGACTGCTTCTGTTTCTTTGGTGGTTATAAGACTATATAAATAGTTTGCCTGATCTTCATTTTAACTTGTATCTCTCTGTTTAAGATTTTCCAGTTTTGTGAAGTACAGGTTTTTGAAGTGAGACCTAATGATTCTTTCAATTTCCTTAATGTCTGTTATATTTCCTTTTTAATTTCTAATTTTATTTGTTTTTGTTGATATCATTTCTCTTTGACTATTTTGAGATTAGTTTGTCTAAGTGTTTGTCTATCTTGTGAATATTTTCAAAGAACCGGCTCTTGGTTCCATTGTTTCTTTCTTTCTTTTTTTTTTTTTTGTTTTTTGTTTTTTGTTTTTTGTTTTGTTTTGTTTTGTTTTTTCGAGACAGGGTTTCTCTGTATAGCCCTGGCTGTCCTGGAACTCACTCTGTAGACCAGGCTGGCCTCGAACTCAGAAATCCGCCTGCCTCTGCCTCCCAAGTGCTGGGATTAAAGGCGTGCGCCACCACTGCCCGGCTGTTTCTTTGTTTCTAAATAAATGATTTTAGCCCTCATTTTGATTAATTACTGTGTCCAACATAACTGTATGTGCTTGCTTTTTTTATTTTATTTCTAGAAAATCCTGTGTACTTTTAAATTGCTTATATGTGAATTTTGTAATTTCTTAATGGATCCATTTACTGCAATGAACTTTCCCCTTAGCACTAGTTTCATTGTATTACATAAATTTGAATATTGTGTACCTTCATTTTCATTGAATTCTAGAGAGTCTTTAACTTCTTTCTTAATTTCTTCTCTGACCCAGATGTCATTGAGTAGAGAGGTATTCAATTTCTATGAATGTGTAGCCTTTCTGTTGTTGTTAAAATTGTTGAAGATACAAAGAGTTATATAAAGCTTCTTATATCTTGTAAATACAGGGAGTTATTTTTAAGTTCTTTTATTTTTTGAGGCTTGTTTTGTGACTGTTGATATGGTCAATTTTACAGAAGGATCTGTGAGGTGCTGAGATGTTATATTCTTTTGTTTTGTGGTATTGTAGATGTCTGTTAGGTCCAATTGACTTATACTCTGTTAATTTCATTATTTTTCTCTTTAGTTTTTGTCTGGATGACCTATCAATTGGTGAGAGTGGGGTGGTGAAGTCTCCAATTATTAATGTGTGGAGATAGATGTACAATTTAAGCTTTAGAAATGCTTCTTTAACAAATCTGAGTGTCTTTGTTTTGGGGACATAGATGATCAAAGTTGAGATATCAGTTTGGTCAAATATTATTTGATGAATCAGAAGTGACCTTCCCATTTCCTTTTGTTTAATTTTGGTTTAAAGTCTATTTTTTTAGATATTAGAATGCCTTCTCTGTCCTGATTCTTGGGCTTGTTTGCTTGGAAATCTTTTGTTAACTCATTACTCTGAGATAATGTCTATATTTATTGCTGAGGTGTGTTTCTTGCTTACAGCAGAATGATGATCTTGTTTTCTAATCCTTTCTGTTTGCCTATGTTTTTTATTGGGAAATTAATTCAAATGATGTTGAAAGTTTCTATTTCCAGTGATTGTTGATTTCTTTAATTCAATGTTGGTGGTATTAGTGTGCATTTGTGTTTATGTGTCTCTGTGTGTATATGTGTGCATGCATTTGTGTGTGTGCGCGCTTCTCTTGTTTTTTTCTGAAATTATTTGTTTCCTGTGTTTTCTTTGATGTAATTATCCTCCTTGGGCTGCCCTTTTCTTTTTAGTATTTTCTATAGGGCTGCTTTTGAGGATAGATATTAAATTGATATTTTTCTTGAAATATCTTGTTTATCTATGGTAATTTAGAGTTTTGCTGCTTATAGTATTCTACACTGGCATATGTGGTTGCTTAGAGGTTGCAAGATATTTTTCCAGGCCCTAATAGGTTTTAGAGTCTCTTTTGAGAATTCTGGTGTAATTTTGATAGGTCTGCCTTTGTATGTTACCTGGACTTTCTCCCTTGCTACTTTTAATATTTTGTCTTTGTTCTGTACATTTTGGGTTTTGACTATTATATGATGGAAGAATTTTATTTTCTGGTCTAGTCTAATTGATGTTTTATAAGCTTCTTCTATGTTTATAGGAATCTCTTTCCTATATTGGGAACCTTTTCTTCTATAATTATGTTGAAAATATTTTCTTAGCCTTGAAGCTGGATTCTTCACCATGTTCTACTATTATTCTTAGGTTAGACCTTTTATTGGTATCACAGATTTTCTGGATGCTGTATGTCAGGAAATTTTTAATATTACATTTTTTCATTAATGTCTCTATTTCTTCTATTGTATCTTCTACACCTGAGATTCTCTCTTCCATCTTCTATATTAAGTTCCTGATGCTTGTATCTGGTTTTCCTGTTCTCTTCTCAAGGTTTCCCATGTCCAGGTTTCCCTCAGTTTGCCTTTTGTAGTTGTTGTTATTGTTCTTGTTTTGTTTATTTTTTTTTGTTTTAGTTTGTTTTGTTTGTGTTATTGTTGTTTTTATTTCCACTTTCAAGTCTTATACACTTTTATTTCCTTCATTGGCTTAATTGCACTTTCAAGTATATATTTAAGGTATTTATTTGTTTCCCATTTAAAGACATCTTCCAGTTTGATTTTCCTGTAGTTTTTACGGGATTCATTTTGCTATTTAAAAACATCTATAATTTTTATAATGATCCTAAATTGGTTATTTTCTCATGCTTTGGTTTTATTAGCATATGTAGGACTGTTTATAGTAAGTTAGCTTACCTTAACCAGTTACACCTTACTTATCTTAAGTAAGTTACCCCTTGAAAGTGTCATTTTGTTGATTGTGTTCTTTCAAGGGCCTTAGCCATCTTGTTGGCCCTGATCCCTGATATTCTTATTGAAGTAAGAATTGGAAGGGGCCTTATCCTTGATGTTCCTGGTGTGGCAGGCATCTTATGATTATCCTTGCTCTGTATGGTTTCAAATCAGCAGGTCTGTGTGATTCAGGAACTTCAGATCTGTGTGGTTCAGGAGCTGAAAATCTGGTGAAGGTAGGCAGAGAGTTAATGGAGCTTCAAATAGAATAGCAGGCTGCTTACAGCAACTTGGCATGCCCAAGAGGACTCAGTGCACTGGGAAGATTGATGAGAAAGGGAAACTTACCTGTATAGCCCAGAATCTGTAGGTCTGATGAAGTTGGGAAGAGAGGTAGCAGGGGAATGTAGGTCTAGAAAGAATAGCAGGCTGCTCAGGAAAGCTTCACTTGCCACAGAAGACTCAGCAAGTAGTAGGGATGGGTGGGGGAAGGGAAGCTAACCTGCATGATTCAGGATCCTCAGGTCTGATGAAGGTAAGCAGGGAGGTGGGAAAGAATCTTAATATTAAATTTTAAAGTTCAGAACAAATTATGAATTATAACATGGTTCATCTTGATAAACCAAGATATTAAGCCCAAGTATTAAGAAACACAAATATGTTTTCATTTTAATATTGAAAAACATTACTACTATCTATGCCATAGATTGTTTTAGCCCCATTTTTATAGTAGAATGTAATATAAATACATTCATATGTGCATCTCCACATGAGGATTTACATTTTAAAATACAAATTTATGCACATTACCTTTTATATTTAAATTTATTATGTTTCATATATATGTGATTAGAATTAGGATATGGAAAATAAAGAGGCATCAATTTATGCTGAGACAAACAAATATACCATTTTCTAGATTCTATAGGTATTTTTAAAAGATACACCACACTGTTTCTTAACTTGAGTTTATTGATGAAATTATCACATACTTGAAGCATTGAATATGGCAAAATCATGTGGGTAACGATGTGAAAAGTAATGATTAGATTTCAAAATGCTAAGTGCTGATGTACATGCTAATAGAGAAGGTAAGTTACTATCAGTCTTACCCAGCTGTGAACCCACTGAGCTACAATAACAAAGTATCTGGTAATGTAGGCTCACTGGTGCAATAGTACTGCCAATCACCTGAGATCAACCAACTACTTTCTGATTGGATACAAGGCTCACCAGAACAACAGAATAAAACTTTATAGTTACCAGAATGAAGAATCTGTGGATAAATAGGTGTGTCACTCTAATGGAGAACCTATTTTTATTATCCTGTTGACAGTACATAGCACTTAAACAATTTGTAATGATTTATTTTTGTCTATAAACATTGTTGTTTCTTTCAGAACTCATGAGAACCTTGTTGAAAGTAGATGACAATTAACAAAATCTTGTTGAGGTGCAGAATAACATCTATAACTCACAGATAATCTCCTACCAAGATTAGGGATCATTCCAGAAAAAGGGAGTAGGAAATGGTTGTATGAGCAGGAGGTCATGGATGAGTATGGAAAAACGATGATTGTGAGACATTATTGCAAAACTGTATATATAAACAAGTAATATTTGTGACAGCAAGTATAGGCTATTTATAAGTGAAAGTCAGATTAAAAACTCAGCATCTAGCAGGTAGATGGGCCAAACCTCACAACTAATTTAAGTGCTGCTGGTAATTTATATGTTCTATGTGAGGAAGAGTTAGTTTTTTTTAAGGATATGGCTCCTGGTAGGCCTAACAAGTTTTAGTTTATGCCCATACACCTAAAAGTATATAGACTAATGATGCTTAATATGTTTTTTTTTTTAAGAACAAAAGGAAGTGGGCATGGAATGGGCAGGTATTTGGAATGAAATGGTGGAGGAGGAAGAAAATTTAGTTCCACCTCCTCTGTCTCACCATTTATCAATTACAATATCATATTAAAATTGCAATTTGGAGTTAATCTACTTACTAAATAGAAGAACTCATTATCTAACCAGATCTGGAACCATACTACAGACACATTCAAATACGTAATTACTGCTCACCTTGTTATTTCTTATTATAAACAAATTTTCTAATTATCTATTACAAGAAATATAGTCATAAAATGTATTGAGTAAGTAAAATGTTTTTGTTAATTTAAAAACATCAGATATTTCAATTTCAGTGCAGACACTTTTGAATACCACTCTAAACAGTAATCACAAATCAAATCTTGAAAACAAAGTTACCATAAACACATTGAGAATCACACATACAGCCTGAACATGTCGGATGCTGAGGAAGTAGCATTTCTATGACTTCCCCATGAACTACATATTGTATACCAGGACATACTTAGATAATTCTGAGTTATTGATTATAAGTGTAAAGCATGAAGAAAAAGATAGGTAGATAGATAGATAGATAGATAGATAGATAGATAGACAGATAGACAGATAGACAGAAAGACAGATATTTGAGTCATGAGACACCATTCTATTAAAATTCCCTACCGATTTTAATTGTGTGTCTATAAAATGAAACTAAGAATTTTATTTATAGGGAAAAATAATTATTAAAACTCTGCTATCTTTTGGTGTTACCTGCACAATTATGCGGAGTGTCTAAAATATCTTTACCTGTAGTTGGTTGGGTTTTTTTTTTTTTTTTTTGAAAATGAAATTCCAGTAAAGTGCAACTTCTTGAAATATTCTTATCTTCAAAATTGCATATAATTGTACAATTACTTTGCATTTTTTCTGTTTTCTGCATATGAATGCAGGTATAAAAGTTATTTTTTGTTTAGTAATTAATCCAGACTAGATGCTTAAATGTCTTTATTTTTAATTTACAATCTCTTGTGTATTTTTATATTGACAGCTATCTGACTCATTCTCTCTCTCTCTCTTTCATTCTTTCTTTCTTCCAAATTGTTCCTTTTTTACTGGGGATAATAGCTTGGTTATGAAGGACATCGTACTAATGATACTAATAATCACTTTCCTACTTCGAACGACAATGTAAGATCTATTAGAAAAAAAATAAGAAGAAGGAGCCTAAGAGGCTTTTCAGCAAGAAATTTGTACCAAGAAAAGAATTGACACAACTGTATTTGCAAGCACCCCATCAGTAGATTCATATAGGCTAAAACCAAACCATGTAAGCTTTCAATACTTTATATTTTTATAATAATTTTAATTATTTAATTTCAATTTTTGTTTGAATTGTCACTTGGTTAATTTCTGATTCACTGGAGTGTTTTGATATCTTCCCAACATATTTCAATATAATATTAGTCTAATTGTTAATAACTTACATGGATTTTCCTAAATTAAATTAAAATTAGGAAACAATAGACATTTTCTACTATGATTTGCTGATTATACCTAATATTCATCTCAACCTACTTCATTACTAGATAATTAGGTATAGTTTGTTAGTTTATTTAATTAGTCTTCCCAATATTTGTCAGTTTACTAAAGACTGTGATTGTGTTTTGAATAAGAATGACCTCCATAGGTTCTCATATTTGAATACTTGGCCCACAGTTGGTGGAAATATTTAGGCAGAAATAACACAGGTAGTCCTTCAAAGGAGATATGTACCTTGAGGCTGGCTTTAACATTTCAAAATATCTCCTCCTCTTTTGAGTTAGCTCTTTTGTTTTCCTGTTTGGAAGACTGAGATGTGAGTCCACAGCTGCTGCTCTGGCAACTTATCACCATGCCTTTGTTCCACCATATACTGAAACTCTCTGGACCTGTTGCCATCTGTTTCTTACTTTTGGTGTAGATGGTAACTAATACAACGAATTACAATTGGTCAATGTGCAAAGAGTATGAGACTTTGTCACTCTCAGTCCTAAATCTCTCAAAGCTCTCTTCTCAGTCTCAGAAAGAAGAAACAGTAAGATTGTAAGAGTCAACACCAAAGAATGTCTTTCAGACAAAAAAAGGACTAGCACCCATATAAACTTATAGACTCGGTGACAGCATGTTCACAGCCTGTACAAGATTAAGCCAGACAGGTCCTAGTATTGAGAATACTGGACCTAAACTACCATCACAGGAAGCCATCTCTAATTTACATCTGCTTACAAAGATTAAATCAGTTTTCTCTGCTGGAATCCCATTAGGTATTTACGCAAGACTTAAGGGTAGGACCCATGCCAGCAATTAAATAGCCAAAATAAAAAGAAATCATTGACACTTTTTGTAGATCGTTTTATTATAGGCTTAAATTTTTCAAAACCTACTTTAATACAGGTTCTTAAAGATTTTAACTTCCTTTCTAGCCCACTACCCATGAGAGCTAGTGATAAGCAAAGGTTTATAGGTCAAAAGGGGACATGGACCTGTTTAGAAATAATTCCTTGGGGTGATTCCAATCTTTCTTGTTGGGATATCAGCAGTTAATTTCACAGAAATCAGCAGTAGTTGATCTACCCATTTGCAAACACCATTCACAAATTAGCAAAGGCAGTTTGATCCAGAAGGAAACAAAGGGGTTTTGACAATCAGCAGAGTCTTCAAAAGAGGCTCTAGATCAACAGAATACTCTGAGAAGTTGTTTGGGGCATTTCTGTCTATGAAGTCACAGTAAGCAATGATAAATGAACAAGGCAAGATAAACCAATGCCAGAGTGTGCTAAGTGAAGACAAGCTTCCTCTATCTCAATGGAAATTCCCTCTGAGTGATCCACCCCCTCCCTTACAGAGTTATGGGCAAGCAAATTAGATTCAACAAAATATCATATATAATATTTGACTCCCCTTGATTACAGAACTATACCCTTATTGAATAAAACAATGAAAAGATGTATATATGTTTTGTACTGAAAAAGCTTAGATCCTCACACTGATCCTGGTCTCTGCACTATAAAATCTCTATAGGCCCTGTCTCTGATTTTTCTCCATTTCCTTGTCCCATTTCTGATATCTGTCTAGAACATCATCCATTTTATTTGGATTATTAAGTTTTGTGGAGAATAGGCTTTTGAGGTAATATCTTCAAAATACAAAATTCAAAAATGATTCCTTGAATTTCCTCAGTATCTGTTGCTATGTCTTCCTTTTGTTACAGATATAAGTACATCCTGTCTCTCACCATGGTAATTAGTTTGGCTAAGGGTTAATCTATCTTGTTGATTTTCTCAAAGAACCAGGTCCTTGTTTGGGTGATTCTTTGTATTGTTCTCTTTATTTCTTATTGAATGATTTCAGATGTGATTTTAATTATTTCCTGCTATCTACTCCACCTGGGTGTGTGTCTTTTTCTTTTCCTAGAACCTTCAGATGCACTTTATTTTTTTATTGGATATTTTGTTTATTTACATTTCAAATGCTTCCTCTTACCCCATTTCCCCTCCCTAGAAAGCCCTTATCTTATCCCCCCTCCTCCTTTTTGCTTTTATATCATTTTAATTACATGCAAGTATTAAGGTCAGTTCTAGGTTGAGTAACTAACAATAAAATAGATGCAAGTAGTCAAGGAACAAGCAAGAAAATAAATATACATAGTTAAAGAACAAGCAAGGCAATAAATAAAGTTCCATGATCATTGTTTCTATGGGCTTATCAGGATGACCAAAATATCTGAGCCTACTTACCTGTCCTAGCCCAAAGTCATTTTCATGTCTAAAGCCTACTTTCTTGTTCTAACCTAAAATTTAGATTTCTGCCTGAAATTACTTCTTTGTTTGAGCCTAATGTCAAATTCCTGCATGAAGCCCACTTCTTTGGCCTTGGCCTATGTTATTCCTTTCATGCAGCCCATTTCCTTGTTCTTGGCCCATGTCAGATTTGTGCCAAGAAGCCCTAAAAGCTCTCTGCCTTTCCCCCTTTTTTATTTCATAAAGGAGACTGAGCCTGTCCTAGGTCTTTCTGACAAGAATGCCTTCCATACCCATCCAGGATTATGCATTTTCAAAAGCAATGCACTTCGGTCTTAGGTTCGCAAGGCTCTGTTCAGAATTGACCTATTTTGGATTGCCAGCTTGTTAATTTAATAACTCTGCATGGGGTTCATTTTCAGGTTTAAACCATGTACTTTGGCTGCCAACATATTGATGCTGTTAAAGAAAAGCTTTAACACAACCGGCAGGAAAGAACTATTCCCAGGACAAGAAGGGCTAGCATGAACAAGGTGTATATGCCATTCTTGAAGCTCAACCAAAATAGAAATACTGACCTCAGGCCATGGGTGATTTTATTTCAGTATCTGCCACAACAATGCTCAGCAGAATAGCATTCTTTAAATTCATATGCTCATTATGAAAAGTTAAAATATTCTGAGAGGTATTAGAATTATGCCAAATACAATGTAAGTTTCTTTAAACATTTTTCTAATTATAATAAGTAAATTATAAAAATTATAAAATTTACTACTGTAAATTTTAGTTCTAACATGAATCCAATAGTATTTGGAATGACACTTGAGATGGCTCCTTACTTTTAAACTCTGAAACTCCTTTCAATAATTTGAATAGGAGAAAGAGCATCAGTCTGTTGTTCCAAATGCCTATCTAAATCCTCTTGTCTTTTCAACATATTGGTAACATTTTTTTTTTTTTGCTAAATGATTAACAAAAGTAGCTGTCTTAACTTCTTGTGTTAAAGCAATCACAGAAACAGTGGTGCTAGCAATTAATGTAATTAAAGCTATTAAGCCAGCAATAATCAAGCCCACTACCCTCTTGCTTCTGCTTAAAGCCTGACTCACTTCTTCCAGTACTTGCAAGCTTTTTACAAAACACCAAGGTTGTGTGATACTTAAGGCACTAAAACAAAAGCTGGTTGATAAACCTCCATAACTGACATGCTGGGTTTGAACACACTAACACAATTAGAAAGTGTACAATCAGTGCAACTTACCTTAAATACTGTAGAAGAAATGAAAGTATTTAACTTGACAATTAAGAGAGCCTGAACACACGTACTAACACTTGTTTGAAATCCAGATCCTGTACCAACTTTATCTCTTGCTTACATAACTTCATAGAGAACTACAGCAAGCTTCCCAATATGTCTTTGAAAATGTCCAGAACCAACCTTCTAAATGAAGATTGTTATTTCCAATACTAGATAAATTTCTAAACCAGTACATGATTGAGTCTGAGTAACTGGTCACATTTAAGAATAACAAGAGTCATTATAACTTCTCTTTTTGATTCTCTGTTTCATAAGGTCTAAAACTTAAGGCAAGGCAGCTTGTCCCATCAGGTAAGCAATGGTGGGTCAGGAACTTATATCCAATACAGCTTCCCAGTCCCCATGGTCAGGGACCTCAGCAAGATCACAGGTCAGCATCATTCTTTGTCCTGGCATCAGTATGTGTCACATGCCACTGGGGTAGCTACCATGCTCCTTCAGCTTCTTGAAAAAAAAAAAAAAACAAACCCACAAACATACCTTCTTCCTCATATTAAATACCTGATTGGGATCATGCCATATGCCAGTAAGTGGATCCTTCCCTTTCACCAATGCATAAGTATGCCTAGTTGTAAAATCCCATAGACACTCAGTAGAAAGTTCCTTGGCATCCAAATTTTTAAAATAATTTAAAATAAAAAGAACATGATTTTAAAAATTGTGGTGTATTGGGATATATCTCTCCCTTTTTTAATTTTATAATGATATTGTTTTAAAGTTCCATGGGCCCCTTTCACAGTCCCTTTTTCTTGACAATTATATTATAGGAGTTTCAGAATCACAGTACTATGGGCAATATTAAATTGCTGCAAAAATATCTCAAATGCTTGACTGAGAAAACCAGTTCCATTATATGTTTTATCTTTTATTTTTTATTATTGTATACTTTATTTATTTACATTTCAGATGTTATTTCCTTTCCCCATCCCCAATCCAGAAACCCCTTATTATCCCATTCTCTCTCCTGCTATTTCTATGAGGGTGTTCCCCCTCCCATCTACTCCTTCCCACCTTTCTACCCTCAAATTCTTCTTCACTGGGGCATCCAGCCTTCATGGGAGCAAGGAATGCCTCTCTCACTGATGCCCAACATGAACATCCTTAATTGCATATACAGCTGGAGCTATGGGTCCCTCCATATGTGTTCCAAGGCTAGCTGTTTAGACCCTGGGAGCTCTGGTTGGTTCATATTGTTGTTCTCCCCATGGAGCCACAAGAAAGGCTGCCCACTCTTTCTTTACCTATTCAATATAGTACTCAAAGACCTAAGCAGAGCAATTAGACAACAAAACGAGATCAAAGGAATACAAATTGAAAAGCAAGAAGTCAAAATGTCACAATTTGTAGATAATATGATAGTTCACTTAAGTGAACCTAAAAATTCCATCAGAGAATTCCTAAACCTGATAAACAACTTCAGAAAAGTTGCTGGATATAATAAAATTAACTCAAACAAATCAGTAGTCTTCCTCTTCTTAAATGATAAACAGGCTGAGATAGAAATTAGGGAAATGACACCTTTCACAAGAGTCACAAATAACATAAAATACCTTAGTCTGAATCCAGCCAAGAAAGTGACAGATCTGTGTGACAAGAACTTCAAATACCTGAAGAATGAAATTAAAGAAGATCTCAGAAGATGGAAAGATCTCTGATGCTCATGGATTATCAGTATTAATATAGTAAAAATAGCGATTTTCACGACAGAAGCCTACAGATTCAATGCAATCACCATCAAAATTCCAACTCAATTCCTCACCGAGTTAGAAAGAGCAATTCTCACATTTATTTGGAATAACAAAAAACCAAAGGTAGTGAAAACTATTCTCAACAGCAAAAGAACTTTTGGGGGAAATCACCATCCCTGACCTTAAGCAGTACTACAGATCAATAGTGATAAAAACTGCATGGTATTGGTATTGAGATAGGCAAGAAGATCAATGGAATATAATTGAAGGCCCAGAAATAAACCCACATACCTATGGTCACTTGATCTTTGACAAAGGAGCTAAAGCCATTTGGTGAAAAAGAAAGACAAATGGTGCTGGTTGAACTGGAGGTCAGCATGTTAAAAAATGCAACTCAATTCAGTATTATCTCCTTGTACAAAACTCAAGTCCAAGTGGATCAAGGACATCCACATAAAACCAGACACATTGAAACTAATAGAAGAAAAAGTGGAGAAGAGCCTTGAACACATGGGCACTGGGGGAGTGTTCCTGAACAGAACACCAATGGCTTATGCTCTAAGATCAAGAATTGACATATGGGACCTCATAAAATTGCATAGCTTCTGTAAGGCTATGGATAATGTCAATAGGACCAAATGGCAATCAACAGATTGTGAAAATATCTTTACATCTGATAGAGGAATAATATTCAAAATATACAAAGAACTCAAGAAGTTAGACTCCATATAATCAAATAAACCTGTGAAAAATGGGATACAGATCTCAACAAAGAATTTTCAACTGAGGAATATAGAATGTCCAAGAAGCACCTGAAGAAATGTTCAACATCTTTAATCACCAGGAAATTGCAAATCAAAACAACACTGAGATTCCACCTCACACTAGTCGAAATGGCTAAGAATAAAAACTCTGATGACAGCAGATGCTGGTTAGGAGGTGGAAAAAGAACACTCGTCCATTATTGGTTGGATTGTAAGGTGGAATTCAGTCTGGTGGTTCCTCAGAAAATTGTACATAGTATTACCTGAGAATCCAGAGATACCACTCCTGGACATATACCCAGAAGGTGCTCCAACATATAACAAGAACACATGCTCCACCATGTTCATAGCAGCCTTATTTATAATAGCCAGAAGCTGGAAAGAACCCAGATGTTCTTCAACAGAGGAATGGATATAGAAAATGTGGTACATTTACACAATGGAGTACTACTCAGCTAAAAAATGATGACTTCATGAAATTCTTAGGCAAATGGATGGAAGTAGAAAATATCATCCTGAGTGAGGTAACCCAATCACAAAAGAACACACATGATATATACTAACTGATCAGTGGATATTAGCCCAAAAGCTTGCAATATCCGAGACAGAACTCACAGCCCACATGAAACTCATGACGAGGAAAAGAACAGATTGTGGACACTTTGGTTCTTCTTAAGAGGAGTAACAAAACACAAGAGCAAACACAGAGATAATGTGTGAAGCAGAGACTGTAGGAGGGGCTGTCCATAGAGTGCCCCACCTGGGTTCCATCCCAGGTTCATTCACCAAATGCGAACACTGTTGTGGATGTCTAGAAGTGGATGCTGACAGGAGCCCAATATACTGTCTCCTGAGAGGTTCTGCCAGAGCCTGACATACACAGAGATGGATGCTAACAGCTAACCATTGAACTGATCATGGGGTCCCCAATGGAGGAGTTAGATAGATGCACTTTCAAATCATTAGTATGGGAACTCCCCAATTTCTTCTTTTGGGTGCTTAGTGCTCTGAACTTTCATCTTAGCACTGCTTTCATAGTGTTCCAAAAGTTTGGCCACATTGTACCTTCATTTTCATGGGATTTCAGGAAGTCTTTAGTTTCTTTCTTAATTTCTTCACTGATTTATTGATCATTGAGTAGAGCGTTATTCTGTTTGTATGAATATGTAGGCATTCTGTTTTTTCTGTTATTGTTTAAGTACAGTTTTAATTTATGGTCATCTGATAAAATGCATGGTATTATTTCTTTTTATATCTGTTGAAGCTTCTTTTGTGACCAAATATAAGGTCAGTTTTAGAGAAGATCCTATGAGTTGCTGAAAAGAATGTATATTCTTATGTGATTGGAGAAACTGTTCTATAGATATTTGTTAAACCCTTTGAATCATAACATTTGAACTTTTCCTTATTTCTATGTTTAGTTTATGTCTCAGTGACCTGTGAAAGTCAAGGTGAGATTCACTGATAAGAGTGTTGTGTTAACATCTCCCACTATTAACCTGGGTGTCCTGACATTTGGGGCATAGATGTTCAGAACTGAGATATTCTCTGGGTAGATTTTTACTTTGATGAGTATGAGGTGTCCCTCCCTATCTCTTTTAATTGTTTTCAGTTAAAAGTTTACTTTGTTAGATATGAAAATGGCTAGTCCAGCATGTCTCTTAGGTCTGTTTGCTTGGAAACCTTTCTATGATCTTTTTAAAAACAGAATAATGAATGTCATTATTGCTGAGATGTGATTCTTATATACATCATAATGATAGGTTCTGTTTTCATTTGATTCTGGTAACTGTGTTTTTACTGGTGAACTGAGTCCCTAGATGTTCAAAGTTATTAATGATCCATGATTTTTACTTCCTCTAATTTTTATTCTTTACTCTTACGTAAAATAATTTTATACCCTTGATCCTACATTTGTATGTACAAATAAAATGTTTTTATGTAAGAGAAAGTAAGAATCATGGAATATATATATATATATATATATATATATATATGACTTTATATTTGTTAAATTGATACTAAATTTTGTATAATTATACAAAATTTGAGGGTTTTTTCTCTGATTTGGTATTTTGTATGCTATTTTTACTTTTATGGGTGTCTCTTTCTTTGCATTATTTTTCTTCTGTAATGTTGTTGAGGATATTTTCTGGCCCTTCGAACTGGGAACGATCACCATCTTCTATTTCTATTATTCTTAATTTCAGTCTTTTCACTATGCCCCATATTTACTGGATGTTTTGTCTTAGGAACTATTTTTACTTGACATTTGTTTTGATGGATGTATCAGTATCTTATAACATAATTTCCATGCCTAAATTTCTATCTTCAGTCTTTTATATTCTGTTGATGATACTTGCATATGTAGTTCTTGTTCTCTTTTGTAGGATTTTCCTGTCCAGAATTGCCTCCATTTGTGTGTTTGTGTGTGTGTGTGTGTGTTTATATGTATATTTTTAAGTCTTGGACAATTGTGTTTATTTTCTTCACCTGTTTGATTGTATTTTTCTGTATTTCTTTAAGGGATTTGTTTTCTCTTCATGTGCTCCTATCTGAATGTGTTTTCCTGTATTTCTTTAAGAGAGCTTTTTAGTTATATCCTCTTCAAAGGCCTCTATCCTCTTCATGAGATGAAATTTAAGGTAAGAATCTTGCTCGCTCTCCACATGTATTAGAGTATATAGGGCTTACTGTAGTAGAAGAGCTATATTCTGATCATGCCAAATTGCATAGGCTTCTGTTGATTATGTTCATGTGCTTTTCTTCTGCCATCTGGTTGTCTCTGGTTTTAACTTGCCTGTCTAATTTAGATTGGAGCAGGCATCCCTGAAGTCAGGTGTAGCTGTGTGGTTTTGGTTAGAGTATGCCTCCTTGGAGGCAAGCAGTGCTGTGCGCCTGGTTAAAGTAGTCCTCCTGAGAGACAGGCAGGGCTGTGGGGGTGTGGGAGTGGGCATGTTGATCTGACAAGGACATAAGTGGACCTTTAAACCAGAAAGCCAATAGGACCCCAGCAGGTAGAGAAACATTCCATGTATGATTGGTTCTATAAGGTCCAAGTTGACATGAGTATTGGGTCAGGGATCTCATCTACATTTCTGATTAGAGCAGTCCTCCTGAGAAACAGGCATGACAATAGAGTTGGGCAGTGGGCAAGCCTATCTGCCATGTATACAGGTTGAGGTGAAAACTGGAAAGGAGATGGGACTTTTCTCTTGTTTAAAAAGACCTTTCTAGTTGGAGAGAGATCACTCAGTATGTGCCATGCTTAATATGCAAATATAAGGACTTAAATTCTAATCCCCAGAATCCAGTTAAAACTGGATAATAATAAACACTGGTCTATAATCCCTGATCTAAAAGAACATTGGAAATGGAAACAAGAAATTTTCTCGAAACTAGTCTACTTTATGCAGTCCTTCACCCAAAAGCGATACCAAATACACAAACAAAAAACAAATAAGCAAAGGAAAACAAAAGACCCTGCCTCAAACAAGGAGGTATAAACCAATACATGACTTTTAGCTATGAAGTCAACACATGTGCCAAGCCATGTGCATAACCCACATTGTGCAAACAGAGAGAAAGAGAGAGAGAGAGAGAGAGAGAGAGAGAGAGAGAGAGAGAGAGAGAGAGAGAAGAAGAGAAGAGAAGAGAAGAGAAGAGAAGAGAAGAGAAGAGAAGACTGACACAGAGAAAAAGAGAGACAGAGATGGGGAGAGAAGAGGGAAGGAGTGAGCGTTTTACAAAAGAATAGATTTTTTTTTCATAGTCCAGCATTGGATGGGTCTTGAGAATTAGTAATGTCTTAACAAATATACATGAATTCTTTGTTTTTTAAAAAATTAATTTCTTCTTACTTTGCTTGCTGTAACATACCTTCCTTTTTCTAGGAAGAAAATAAGTGGGTTTTATTGCTACTCTGCTACCAGTTCACGATATTCTGTTTATCTGTACTTTTTTGTATATTGTGCACTAAGAGGCTACTGCCACAAGCTACAACTAAAGGACTTACCTCACTTTTTTCATGTGTGTAAATATGTACCACTATGGATATGCACATGCCTTGCCAAGACATAAAGTTCAGAAGATCTTGTGTATTTATCTGAATTTCTGTAAAAAAATTATCTAAATTTATCTAAATTTTCTCTCTTTTTTGTCTCTTGGTTGCTGCATATAATATTCTTGTATTTGACATGCAAGGAATTTCAATTCACATTTTCTAAAAATAGATGTCTTTTTCAATTATCATTAGTTCTATAGGTTTCCAGTAGTTGAAAATGCAAAATAACCTAAATTTTAAATCACTCGATCAGACTATATATCTAACATGCTTTATGTAATGTATGACAGTTTTAAAATTTTATGGCCAGTACATGATAATTTTCAGTAATGCTTACTGTATAATAAATGCATGGGGGTACATTTATTTGTTACAGTTTAGTAAATGATATCTCAGACCAACCTATAATATTCCCATTTGTATAAGTGAAAGTTTTATTTTCTAGAAAAAAAAGTAATAGCTAATGCATTTCATAATTCAGTGTTATTTTGTAGCAAGTTGAGTCCAATAGTTGCCATGGGAGTATCTAACTGGTGTGACATATCTGTAACCAATGCAATCAAAACAGAGATCACTCAGTTCTGTGGGGAAATCAACAAGAAGACTCAAGTGTCTTGGAATATTGATAATGAATTGTAAATGTTACAGATAGAAACAAAATAGGATAGATACATATCTTTTTCTATATTTTCTTTATTTTCTATTTTTAAATTCCATAAACTTATTTTCTTTAAGATAATATGTATAGTATTAGACCACAGTGAGTTGTGTTTATTAAGAAAATTTAGAAGGAAGAGGAGCAAATTATTTACTCTCGGTTTTACAGATGCTGCCCTTTGCAGAGGCTTTTCTCTGCAGATCATGTCAATCTGATTTAATTAAAATGTCCATGTATGTCCTTGTATTCTGAACTTCATATCAGAACATAACCCACACACATTTTTCCTTGCAATATTACTCATATTGGATTTAACGATTCCTATTTTTCCCTTTACTGCACTGCTCATTATTAATAAAATCCACCTGACAGGTCTCAGGGATATCACTCAAGAGTTAAAAGCATTTACTGCTATTGAAGAGAACTTGTGGTTAGTTTATAGCACCCCCATTACGTGGCAAATAAGTGCCTATAGTTACAGCTTCAGAGAAATCTGAGGCCTTCTTCTGGTACGCATGCACATAGACACACATAGTTTACATGCATGTCATTAAAATTGAATTGCAAAACAATGTCCACCTGATATTAAGATTTTATAAATTGCTTGTGTCTAGTCTTGGAAAGAAGAGCAGACACATCTATCTCAGTAAAATCTGTCAGCAAGTTTCCTCAAGCTTTTGGGCTCATATTTTTTCCTGTCCAAATTAATGAGCCCAAGGTCCTATTGAGAAATTTTACATAAAACAAAAATGTGACTATTACCTGATGATCAACACCAACATTACACATGCACAAGTACATATACATGTGCATAGTATTTAAAAGTAATTTTTATTCATCTGATATAATTGTGGTCTCAGAGGCTGATTGCTGAATAAACTCACCATTTATACTTCTTTCTGATATCTAGCTGGATGGTTCAACTTAGTTTTTCTAGTTAAAGCTGACTGAATCAATATGGCTTTTCTCAACTTCTGACTGAATTGCACTGGCTACCCTCAAACTCACTCTGCCATCTGTTTTAATCTTCTGCCTCCATTTCATTCTCTGACTTATTTGTGTTCACTAGCAACTTGTCTCAGTAAAACTGACCTAGTAGGTATAACTGAAGCCTTTCTTCTGAGCAGCACAAACTTAGCAAAGAACTCTACTCCATTGCACCAATTCATTGCACTGCCAACTGACTCAACCTTCGTTCCCCCAACCCCCGGCTTCTCTTAGTTTCTTCTGAGAGTTTGATATATCCTGGCTCTGACTTATTCTGTCAAATCTTTCTCAGATTCATCATTTTGTCCCTCAATTAAATTTTATTGATTAGGATTAAAGGTATATACTAAAGGCTTGTCTGTATTCTAGACAGATCATACAGTAATTCAGGGCATGTCTGCATTCCAGCTGGATCACAAAGACCTAGAAAGTCTTTGAACATGATCACTTGTCAGAACAGCTGTGTTGCTGACTACATTTCCTTTACACTAACAAATTGAATTAAAAATTGTAAATATTATTTATATATATTTTATGCTTATCAAGAACATAGACACATCTGTCTTATGTTTCTTATCTAAAATATTATATGTAGTGCTTAATTGTACTGTTTACATATATAATATTTATGAATTCTATATGCATATATAACAATTATCATTCAGAACAGTTTACAACATGTATTTTACAACTATTAGGTGAAGAAAAATAGCAATGTTTTTTAACATTTATTTCTATAAGATATAAAATTAAAAGTTATTTTTAAAGTTTCTTAGAATATATGATAAAAAATCAATATATTTCTTTAGATCGACTCTGATCTTTATAGACGCATGTTTATATGCTTCTAAACTTGAATAAATTCAGCATGACTATGCTCATATTTTGACTAAATCTGCTTACTGTGATCTCTAGAGATGGGATTTCACATCTCCTTGTTGAGTTACACAAAGCCCATCCATATAAATCATTATATCAAGCAATATGTATTATTACCTCTAAATCTTAAATACATTTGTTTAATGTTATTCAAACCATTAAAACAATTCATTATTATTTTAAATACAGAAAATTTTTGTGTATGGGTGTTTTGCCTGAATGTATGTCTGTGCACCATGTATGTGGTTCATGACATCAGAAAACTGAAATAGTATCAGATTCTCTGGATCTGGATTTACAGGAATTGTGAGCCACCATGTAGATACTGGGCATTGAACACAGTTCCTGTTGAAGTGAAGCCCATGCTATAACTACTGAAGTATCTCTCCAGTTATATTAAAATAATTTTTGAATGTGGAAAATGCAAAATACATTCATAATGTAATAGTCAAGAGCAACTTTTCAATTTGGTAAAAATCCTGGAACTATACATGGGTCCAGCTTAGTGCACACGTGGTAAGATTATTCCTTGATGGAGACCATCTCTGCCATGCTGCTGTGTTTATTCTCTCCTGGAAAACCCATTCTTTTGCCTAGGTTAAGATTCTGACCTCATGAACTAAAAAATAAATAAATAAACAAACAAATAAATAAATACAACAGGAAAAATCAAAATCACTAATCTGAATCCAATTTCTCAGATCTCATGGGAAAAAATCAGAAACAATATAAAACTCCAAGACAATATGTTTCCTCCAAAGAGCACCAATTCCATAGAAATATTCACCAAGTGGAATGATTTAAATGAAATTTAGCATGTAAGATTTGAAAGAAGGATTATAAATATGTTCAAAGAATTTTAAGAAAATATAAGCAAACACCTGAATGAACCAAGGGACCAAAACAATGAAGTGATTGATATGCCTGAAACTAAACTAAACTAAACTAAACTAAAATAAAATAAAATAAAATAAAATAAAATAAAATAAAACCAACTGGATAGAATGAGAAAGGTGATTCAGGATATAAAAATAGAATTCAATACAGAGGTATAAATATGGAATAATAAAACTAAAAGGAAGCTAGATATGAAATAAAACTCTTAGTGGAATGTCTCACCAACAGAACTAATTATTCAGAAGACAGAATGTCATGTCTTAAAGACGAGGTAAGAAATTGAATCAAACACTCAAAGAAATTAAATTTAACGAAAGGACAAAATGTGCGGATTATTTCAAATACTATGAAAAGACCACATTTATGTATGGGCATAGTAGAAAAAGAAGCATTTCAGGTCAGTGGCATAGAAAACACTTTCAATGAAGTTGTTTTAAAATTCCCTAATCTTAAGAAAGGCTGCCAATTAGAGTAAAAAAAAATAGTTTACAGAGAATGTATAGTAACAGAAAAGATTTGTTACAGTAACAGCCTATATGGTGGAAAAATTCAAAATTAGTAGGTCATAGAAAATGCATCCTAACTTGTGAAAAATTATAATTGCTAACCAAGAATACTATACCTAACAAAGCTGTTTCATAAGTGAAAAAGAAATAAAATGTTATCACTATAAAAATAAGCTAAAGGGAGTTTTGTGACCTCTAACACAGAGAAGATACTAGAAAAACCCTTTTAACCTCAAGAAAGGGGAAAATAAACTCCACAAACAGAGACAGGCATGCATGTATGCATGCATGTATGTATGTGTGCTGTATGTATTTATACTGTGTGTATGTGTGTGTGAATGCATAAGATTTAGATTAACATAGAAGAGAAATGTACTAACTTATATATATCATTTTCTATTTTACCTTTCCACACAGATGGTTCATATGGCAGATTTTAAATTACCTATCACCCGATGACCATATTTTCAGCTGAAATTTCAAGCAAACTTACAGACATGCATTGCTTTAACCCAGTTAAAAGATACCTTTTAACAGTACATATGCATTCAAAACATTAAATAAATACAATATATTTCAATGAATATTCTTCTGCTCTAGCATTCATTATTAAACTCTTTGTAAAATTCCTAAATCTAGTAACTTCTTTCCTTCCAGAGAAAATGACACTAGCTATCACTGAGAGATAATATTTTAATGAACTCAGATTTTGTTTCTGATCTTACTGTGTTTAGAACCAAAACATCAGTTGTGTATATAATGTGAGTAACCTCTCTGTCTGCTCAAATGTCTTAGATTTGTAAATCTAATCAACTCAGCCTATTTTGGAGCATCTGTTATTTGCTGAAAGTTTATCTCTAAGTATAAAGTAAGTCCAACCATCCCAAGATAATTTCCTCTTTACATGGTTTGAAACATATTTCAGTTGTTCAATTGCTATCTTTGTTAGTGCTTCCAATTGGCTGAAGTTTAATGTAGGTGCTTTCCAAATTTCATCTATAAGCCCTTAAGCAGCTTCGAATGTCATGAAAGTAAAATAAGATAATTAGAGCATCATGTACAGATGGTCAAACTAGTGTCCAAGGAAATGCCTGTAGTGAATAAAATCCAGTGGAGTTACTGAAACACCTGCTATGTAAACAGAGTGCTGAAAAAAAATAGAGGTTTTCTTGCATCTTGGATCACAAAGTGGTATAACTAGAAGGAACAAAAACTGTCAAGAATATATAGATCATTAAAAAGCAGACACTTTCTACACTGGTTTGTGTGGGTGATTTTGGTTGTGTGTGTGTGTGTGTGTGTGTGTGTGTGTGTGTGTGTGCGCGCACAAATGTATGTCCCATTCCTTTTAACTCGAATATACTCAGCATATGAACCTTAAAATAAACAGATTCATAATTTCGTGCTCATGAAAGCAAAATATCAGTGTTGTTATCTCATTTGTTATGTCCTACTAAGGAAATACTCTGAAAGTTTCAGGACTCAGAACTATAAATCCCATCTCTGGGAGATGATATTCTTCATGCCTCCTCTTCCACCTTGTTGCACTTAAAATAATTAGCACAAAGCTGAATCACTTACAAAGGCAACATGGGCATATTGCAGCCACAAGTTTTAGGCAAAAAAAAAAGTGTATGTACAATTTTATTTAAAATAATGCACTTAAAACAAACATATTTAAAAACAATATCTTTATATGTACAATATTTTTATTTTTTTAAAATTTATATGATATATGGGCATTTTCTATGTTGGTGGTAATTTATGGTATATTTAACTGCAATTCCTGTTCTGTTATAATATACCACTTGATTTTTCATTAAGATATATAAAATTGAGAAGGAATCAATGTGGTGTCATATTTTGATAGCCAGTGATGTTCATGATTGAAGAAAATGCTTGGCTATATGCATATTTGTAATGAGAACACAGAATGACTAGAAAACCCCAATTTTCAAGTTATTAAGAATAAAGCATTGTGAGAAAAGGACTGCAGCATTGAATATGGGCTCACACATCCCAGGGAGTTTTCCTATATGGCACCAGCTATGTTAAAATTAAAATTGTTCATAGTGAGATGTGTGCATTTACTTGAGGCAAGATATTTTCATAGTATATGTGGCTGTGTCAAATTTATCAAATTTGTCTTATAAATCTGTCAAATTTATCTTTAGTTAAAACATATTACTTAAGTTATTTGAAATACATACCAAGTACAATACATTTTAAAATATCTAAGAGCACATGTGTACAACAGAGTTGTTGCTTTTGTTTTAAGAAGTTACTCACTGGCTGTTATTATCAACGTTCTTTTCCATAGAAAACACTATCCCTTTATCAGGTACTGTAATGGACAAACTACAAAGTTACTTATTTTTTCTTTGTTTGTCTTTTTATAACTTTTTTTCATTGGATATTTTCTTTATTTACATTTAAAATGCATCCCCTTCCCAGGTTCCCCACCCCCACCCCAGAAAACCACTTATCCCATCTTCCTTTCCCCACCTTCAATGAGGGTGTTCCCCCACCCACTCTCACCTCCCAGCCCTGGCATTCCCCTACACTTGGGGAATGAAGCCTTCACAGGACCTAGAGCGTCTCCTTTCATTGATATCCAACAAGGCCATCCTCTGCTACATATGATGCTGGAGCCATGGGTCCCTCTATGTGTACTCTTTGGTTGGTGGGTGAATCTCTGGTAGCTCTGAGGGTGGGGGGTTATCTGGTTGGTTGATATTGTTATTCTTTCTATGGGGTTGCAAACCTCTTCAACTTCAGTCCTTTCTCTGACTTCTGTATTGGGGACCCTGTGCTCAGTCCATGTTAGTTTGTGTTGTCCATATGGCAGAAAGACAGAACACTTGGTCTCTAGGATACCCCACATGAAGTTACATATGAATACATCAATAACACCTCCACAATTTCCTGAATTGTAGATATCTACTTCAAGTTTGAGGATCCAAACAATATTCACGGTTTTAGAATCTCAGCATTTTCTATATGGATAAAATACATTTTGTATCTTTTAGTAGTATATGAACAGTTATTCTGGCTACAAGATACTAGAGCAAGGTTGGACATATAATCCTCTGTGCTGATGTTAAGGTTCTGCAGTCCAGAAAGCTGGAGTCAATGCAGAGTTGTGGGGAAGATTGAAGACACAGGGCTCGTGTTTTATTGGCAGGTTAATGACTAGAGATAGGCAAGTGAAGCAGAAGATATATGTCAAAAGACAGATCACTTGGTGTGATTTGGCTGTGAAATTTTATCTATTTGGAGTTAACATAATCAAGAAGTTTTCTGCATATGCCAGTATTGTCATACCTTACTGAGGGATTGCTTGTTTTCTCCAGTGAAGTTATGTGCTCAGATTCCTTATGAGATACAATGAGCTATATAAGAGGATCTCTTCAACTCAAGTTCTAGGGACTTCACTGACAGAAGAATATTTAATTCTTTTGATACTGGTACAAATTTATATTTTGATAAAATTAATCTTTTCAGATTCTGCTCCATGCTGACAGTGCTCAGATATGATTTTGTCCATATCAACATTGTGTATGAAAGCATTTTGCCTTATTAGTTAAGCAATATGTTCAGCTGCAACTGTGACTCTGAAGAATTTGCATATACAAGGAAGGTATACTTTTGTCTATATCACCAATAAATGGAAGGGACTTGACCCACATTCTCAGAATCAAAATATCATAACTGTATAAATATGCATTATGCTATCCTGTGTAAGATAAAACTACCTGAAATATATTTTTTCCTCTTAAATACCATGCTACTTAAAGTAACACCAAGCCTATATCCCACAGATAAAAAGTATCTATTTTGCTTTTTTTCAGATATCAGAAGATTCATATATATCTTTACATTTATCTAATAACCTCTACATAAAAGGTTTGCATGTATTTCCTGTCAATATCTCCAAGTTTAGAAGTGATTGGTAATTTAATTCTAAGTTCACAGTAGCTATGTAGAGAGTACACTAGCTACACCAATTTTATTTTTTTCACTTCAAATTTTTCTGGTGGCCTTTTCTTTAGTTGAATACAAAAGATAATGTGTGAGGAGATTGGTCATCAATTTTCCTACTATGAAGGCGGCAGCACTTTGACTATTTTTCGTGTACATGCATCAATGTGGAGCTCACCAATCACATATATCAGGATCAGATACTTCAGAAATCAAGGAGTCCTTGTTATTACTTGCTCCTTTCCTTCAATCTAAATATTGTCTCTAAGCTAGCTTGAGAGTTGACCTCAGGGAAAAGATGATCTTTACATTTATTTTTAATTGCTATCCTATCTCAGAACTTTGTCTTAGACAAATTGCTAAGTTAATCACTTGCTCTAAGGAATCATCAATTCCAGAAATTCTCATCACCATGTTTATAATGCTGAAGCTGGAAAATATTATTACTAATATTTTTTAAATTTATGGTTATATATAGTTTTTTATGACATTGTTACATGAGTACCTATAACCTATCTTCAGTATTCAATTTCAACATCCCAACTTAAATTCAGTTTCTGTCCTTAGATTTTCCCTGTATCAATCACCACTAGAATCCTCACTTAGGTGTAGAAAGTATAATTTTATTTATTTTTTTTAATTTTAAACTATAGCTTTGTGTGCTGGTTATATTTTTTTAGTAAATTTAACACAAAGTAGGAGGGAACCTTAATTGACCAAATTCCCCTATAAGACTGGCATGTGCACAAATATTTGGAGTATTTTCTTAATTAATTATTGATCTTAAAGGGCATAGTTCTCTCTGTGCATTTTCAACCAAATGTAGGTGGTTCTGAATCATAGTAAAAGAAGGACCAGCATGCCATAACTCTAAGAGTGAAAAAATACTTTATATACTTCATTATTAAACAAAATTTTTATACTTGGAAGTCATACTTTCTAAAAAAGAGAAAAATAATTTCTGTTACTAGGAACCTCACCAAATTCCTATGATTCCTTAAGTCATGGGTCTTGAAAGATAGCCTGCAGTTGCCCCTTTACTTTTAACCAGATCACCTAATCACAACTAAAGAATGTTAAGCATGCATGTAAGACTAATGTTTGTGATGGAGCAGTCAGTCTTAAAATATAGAATTAGCATTCATTATACAGACATAGGAAGTTATATTTAGGAATATATTGGTATGTACATACAAGCATGCAACAACAGTTAGTGAAAAAAGAGGCCAATCAGAAAAAGAGTTGGAAAGGTTATAAGAAATTGTTTGAAGGTTTAGGAAAAATATAACTTCAGACACAGTACAAAGTAATGAATCAGTAAGAATCCAGAACTTCCCACTTTAACAAAAGGCATGAGAAGTTATGCTTCTCTGTAACATAAACACAAGAAACCTTATGCTTATTAATTTTAGGTATCTTAAAATTGAAATGTTTTCCAAATAAAAACTGATGACCAAATCATCACTTGCTTGAATATAGAGTACAAAGTTAAGAGAAAAGCTGCTCACTGATTTGCTCTCATGGTTTGTTTCCCTTGCTCTTTTATATAACACAGGGCACCAGTCCAGAAGTGGCACCACCCAAAATTAGGCTTGGCTTTCTCCAGATCAAGAACCACCAGTGTCTTGTCAAAAGTCAATCTTTCATCAATTGAGGTTTCTTATTCTCAAAATGACTTTTGCTGTGCAAAATTGGCATAAAACTTGGCAGCACACCTTATAATATACACTCACAAAATAATATAAATATTCTATACAGCTCTTTATACATAAATTTTATATAAGGTACCACATAATAGTATCTCTTTTTGCATTTTGCATTACAAGAATTTTAAAGGTAAATGCAAAATATATACAGCATGACATGATAACTGAAGCAAACAACTACTCTTTGTTTTAAGAGAACATTTTCGTATATTATATAAAATTTATATATATGTAACATTCATCATGGGAAATATATAATATGGAAAAATTATTTTAATGGTAGAATTGAAAGGTAGGGAGTAGAAATCTTTATTCAACCAATAGTTTTAAATTAAGGAGAAAGGTTACATAAACTCACTTGGTGTATGTGAGGATCTCCTAGTTTCTGATGCAACCAGCACCAGTATTTAGCATTATAATATATATCAACAGAATAAACTTTAACAGGGAAGTGGGTACATACAAAAACGTGATCACTAGAATTTGCAAACTTTCTCCCTCATTCCAAAAATAATTCAGGACCCTGTCTAAAGTGAACCAAAAAGTGATGAAAAAGAAATCAATTTCCTCTGCGTCTGCATGCACCCAGAGGCATGCATTGCCACATATAGTTATGTGAGATAAAGAGTATAATACACAGACATTTGACATGTGCACACTCACATAAATGTACACTTTTTTTTATTTCAAAAGAGTACAATCTTTTCTTACTCTAGTGGTGTTTTGAAGACTAGAATTTCTATTTATTGACTTGCATATACTGATCATAATTCCTCTCCACCAACTTCTCTCTTGTCCTCCTTATTGTTTACAAGAGCAATAATGAAAAAAAAGAATCCAAATTTCTAATTAGCACCATACCATCATCATTTATTATCATTTATTTGTACTGAGAATGAACTACACAAAGTCTGCTGTTTTTAAATTTGGTTTGTAGACAAATAATTGTAGTTTCTTGTACATTTCTGGAAGTCAACTGTATAAAAATTTAAGCCTTAGCTTCTAGAAACTATTACTTCCATATACAATTTTTATCATTATTCACAAAAAATTAATTTAAATTTAAAGTTTTTTTTCTATTAGCACTTGGACTTATAGCCTCTATATGCCAATTATGTGCTATACCATAAAGACATATGTTTAGACAAATTAGGTTTTAAAAATTTTAACAGTAAAGGGTAGCTCTGTTTAAGAACACATAGGGCTTTTGCACAAAATCTGACTTTATGTCCAGACACATACTCAGAACATGTAGCTCACAACCAGCTTTAACTCTAGCTCAGGGAGATCCAATTCTTACTTCCTGGAAGTCAACTGGGCTCACATTGCACAGACCTACATGCAGACACATGTGAATACAGTTTAACAAAAAAAAAAAGGCAAAACAGGAAGCAGTATACTTAAGTTTGATTAAATAAGATGTCAATAATAATCTTCTAAAAACCTGATCATTTAGATGAGTTTCAAGAGAAAAAAAAAAAGATGGAACACATGATACAGAGCTGAAAAAAAAAACCCAGCGAGTTTGCTAACTGAAAAGAATTCTTTTGTTACAGTTAGCAGCAGAGAATGACATGTGAGAAATTGATATATTTATAGGGTTTATTGATGTAGAAGACAAATTAGTTCCAATGTACAAGATAAGGAAACTAAGAAGAAGAAAAACAATGAATTCACTTGTAAATTCTGAATTTGGATGTGGAGACTAGAATATAATAATTTCAAAGTCATTGGATGTTGGGGGCCGACTTTTAGCAGAAAGCGGCTATCAGCTTTGCAGCCACCTTGAGCCATATATCCTGACATGAGACTTGGGTTACAATAGCCTACAACAGCTGAGCACACTCTGATAATCTTGGTTTAGATACCTTGGGTGTGTGAGATTAAAGGTGTGTGAGATTAAAGGTGTGTAACTTAAGAGTGTGACTTAGAAGTGTAGAGATCAGATTTAGAGACAAGACCTAAGGGCATGATTAAAGGTGTGACCAAAAGTGAGACATATAAAGGAGAGAATCAGACAGGAGAGAGAGAATCAGACAGAGATGAGAGAATCAGACACAGCAGAGAGAAGACAGAGAAGCAGGCACTTGGAAGAGAACTTGGAAGAAGTAACTTTGAATTTGGAGGCACTAGGAACTAGGAACTCAAGACTTGGGACTTGGACTAGGAAGAAAGACTGAAGAATAAATGGGATTGAATCACACTCTGTCTGGTCTCCATTCTTCTAGTCTGTCCTCACTCTCTTGCTGAACCCTGACCTGCAGACCAGAGCGGCAGCTTGGGCCAGGAAACGGTGGCCACCAAGTGCAGAGTGGAGAGAGCCTCAACATTTTTGGCCACCCAACGTGGGGCAGCTCAGGCCTCAACACTGGATAGAGAGAGAGACATTATTTCCAAACAAAATGAATCAAACATTAAAAAAATAGAATAAAAAAGTTTGCAAATAAACTATTCTATAAGAAAGAATTCTTGCCATGCAGTTGTGGTGCATGCCATTGATCCCAGCACTTGGGAGGTAGAGGCAGGCAGATTTCTGACTTTGAGGCCAGCCTGGTCCACAGAGTGAGTTCTAGGACAGCCAGATCTATACCTGTCTCAAAAGAAAGAAAGAAAGAAAGAAAGAGAGAGAGAGAGAGAGAGAGAGAGAGAGAGAGAGAGAGAGAGAGAGAGAAAGGAAGAAAGAAGAAAGGAAGGAAAAACAAAAAAATTCTCAACTGAGGAAACTTGAATGGCCAAGAACCTAAAGAAATGTTCAACATCTTTAGTCAACAGAAAAATGCAAATCAAAACAACCCTGAGATTCCACCTCACACCAGTCAGAATGGCTAAGATCAAAAACTCAGGTGATAGCAGTTGCTAGCGAGAATGTGAAAAGGAATACTCCTCCATTGTTCATGGGATTGCAAGCTGATACAACCATTCTGGAAATCAGTCTGGCAGTTCCTCAGAAAATTGGACATAGCATTACCTGAGGACACAGCTATACCACTCATGGGCATAAACCCAGAAGATGCTCCAACACATAACAAAGACATATGCTCCACTATGTTCATATCAGCCCTATTTATAATAGCCAGAAACTGGAAATAATCCAGATGTCCTTCAACAGAGGAGTGGATACAGAAAATGTAGTACATTTGCACAATGGAGTACTACTCAGCTATTAAAAACAATGAATTCATGAAATTCTTAGGCAAATGGATGGAACTAGAAAATATCATCCTGAGTGATGTAACCCAATCATAAAAGAACACACATGATATGCACTCACTGTTAGGTTGACATTAGCCCCAAAGCTAGCAATACCCAAGATACAACTCACAGACCACATGAAGCTCATGAAGAAGGAAGACCAAAGTGTGGGTGCTTCTGTCCTTCTTAGAACAAGTAAAAAAATACTCATGGGAGCAAATATGGAGACAAATTGTGGGATAGAAACTGAAGGAGGTACCGTTCAGAGACTGCTCCACCTGGGTATTTATGCCATGTGCAGTCACCAAAGGTAGACACTGATGTAGATGCCAGGAAGTGCATGCTGACAAGAGCCTGATAAAGCTGTCTCATTAGAAGTCTGCCAGAGCCTGGCATATACAGAGGTGGATGCTCACAGCTAACCATTGAACTGATCATGGGGGTTCCCAATGGAGAAGCTAGGGAGAAGACTGAAGGATCTGAAGGGGTATGCGGCCCGATGGGAAGAGCAACAAGACCAACAAACCATAGCTCCCAGGGTCTAAATCACCAGCCTGGTAGCACATAGGGAGGGGCCCATGGCTCCAACTGTATATGTATGCGAGGATGGCCTTGTTGGGCTTAGGTGGGAGAGGAAGTCCTTGGTCCAGTGATGGCTGGATACCCAGTGTGGGGGAATTCGAGGGTGGGGAGATGGGAGTGGGTGGATTGGGAGCACATACTCATAGAAACAAGAGGAGGGGGGATTATATAAGGGATTTCTGGGTGGGAGACTGGGGAAAAGGGATAACATCTGATATGTAAATAAAATATCTAATAAAAATTAATTTAAAAAGAATGAAAAAAAGAAAAAGAAAGAATGAAAGGAAAAGAGAAAGAGAGAAAAAAAGAAAGAAACAAACAAGACATAGATCTCTGTTAATGTACTGCCAGGAGGACATAGGTCAATTTCTCAACAGCAACTACAGAAGCTCTAGGGAAATTATGTATAAACATCCACAATTGTCCATAAATACATTTAACTATATTAGAGAAAATTATAGTCTTTCTTTAAAAAGTCTTAAATACTTATCATTGATAAAATCTAATAAAATAATTTATTTAATAATAAGTAATCTAAGGAGAAGATATGTCATGCAAAACCACTACTTGGTGAAGATTTTCACTGAGAACTTTTATGATATTCATTCCTGAATGAAATAAAGTAATAAAGAGAAAGATGAAGGCCTACCTGTACTTCCAGCCATAAGGAAAATAAAGAAGGAGGATAAGGCAGGAGAATTGAATATCCCAACCCAGTACTCTTACTAAAATAATATACAAAGAAGGAAAGAAAATAAACTGCAAAATAGAAAAATGACTAGAAGATAAAAGAGAAAACTTAAAATCCCCTCTGCCTATTATGGAGGGTGTCATGAGAAAAGAAAAACTGTGTAACCTTTGAGGGCATTGTTCCCAGCAACAAAGTATTGTGAATATTTAGACTTAACTAGTGTGTAAAGTATACATGGAAATGTGTCTCAGTATAAAAAATCTGAAACTATTTTAGTATAAGCTCATTTATGAGAATCTGTTGAAAAATAAGTGAAAAGGACACCATACTTTTACAACAAAATAAAAATCAACAAGAGCTAAATTCATTTAGTCATCCAGTAAATATTTATTATTACCTGCATGCTAACCACTTCAGTATAATTGGAAATACAAGACAGAGTTCATGCCATCCCCAGAGTTGAGATTTGGTTCTAATGCTTTATCTGTTTTTGGGCAAGGGGGCTTTAGAATTTTGAAAGTTTTACTTGTTTCAGCAAAGAGTGTTCAAATACATGTATTGTCTTTTGCTTTTAATTTTTTTATTTATTGGATATTTTATTTATTTACACTTCAAACATTATCCTCTTTCCCAGTTTCCCCTCCAGAAATCCCCAATACCATCCCCACTACCCCTGTGTCTATGATAGTGCTCCCCAACCCACCTACCCACCTACTCATGCCTCCCCACCCTGGCATTTCCCTACGCTGGGGCATCAAGCTTCCCAGGAAGAAAGGCATCTCTTCCCACTGATGCCTGACAAGGCCATCCTCTGCTACATATGCACATAGAGCCATGAGTCACTCCATGTGTACTCTTTGGTTGGTGGTATAGCCCCTGAGAGCTCTGGGGGATCTGGTTGGTTATTAATATTGTTCTTTCTATAGGTATTCAAACCCCTTCAGCTCCTTCAGTTCTTTCTCTAACTCCTCCATTGGGGGACTCATTTTTAGTCCAAATGGTTCAGAGCATATTCCTCTGTCTTTTTCAGGCTCTGGCAGTGCTTCTCAGGACACAGCTATATCCGGCTCCTGTCAGTAAGCACTTCTTGGAATCCACAATATTGCCTGGATTTGGTGTCTGTATATGGGATGGATTCCCCAGATGGATGGTGCAGTCTCTGGATGGCCTTTCTTTCAGTCTCTGCTCCATCATTTGTCTCCATGTTTCCTCCTGTGAGTTTTTCTTCCCCTGTCTAAGAAGGACTGAAGCATCCACACATTGGTCTTCTTTCTTCTTGAATTTCATGTGATCTGTGAATTGTATCTTGGATATTCCAAGCTTTTGGGCTAATATACACTTATCACTGGGTACATACCATGTGTGTTCTGTTGTTGTGACTGAATTACCTCACTCAGGATATTTTCAAGTTCCATCCATTTGCTTAAGTATTTCATGAAATTGTTTTTAATCACTGTGTAGTACTCCATTGTGTATATATAATACATTTTCTGTAGCCATTCCTTTGTGGGAAAACATCTAGGTTCTTTCCAGGTTCAGCATATTATAAATAAGGATGCTATGAACATAGTGTAGCATGTGTCCTGTTATATGTTGGAGCATATTCTGGGTATATGCCCAGGAGTGGAATACCTAGGTCCTCGAGTAGTACTATGTCCAATTTTGTGGTTTTCATGAGTTAAGTTTATATCCAGCCTCTTTTCAGAAGTTGTTTATCAAGTCTAGCAGTTTTCTGGTGTTATTTTTGGTGTCACTTAAGTATACTATCATATCATCTGCAAATAGTGAAATTTTGACTTCTTCCTTTCTAATTTGTACCCCTTACACCTCCTTCTGTTACCTAATTGCTTTGACTAGGACTTCTAGTAATATATTCAATACGTAGGGAGACAGTAGACAGGCTTGTGTCATCCCTGATTTTAGTGGAATTCCTTCAAGCTTCTTTTTATTTATTTTGATGTTGGCTACTGGTGTGCTATATTTTGCTTTTACTATTTTTAGGCACAGGCCTGTAATTTCTGATCTTTCCAAGATTTTACCATGAAGAGATGTTGAATTTTGTCAAATGCTTTCTCAGCATCAAATGAGATAATCATGTTTTTTTTTCCTTGAGTTTGTTTATATAGTGGATTACATTGATGAATTTCTATATATTGAACTATCCCTGCATATCTGGGATGAAGCCTTCTTATCATGATGGTTGATCATTTTGTTGTGTTTTTGATTCGGTTTGTGAGAATTTTATTGAGTAATTTTTGCATTGATGTTCATAAGATAAATTGGTCTGAAGTTCTCTTTCTTTGTTGGGTCTTTGTTTTGTTTAGGTACAATCATAATTGTGGTTTCATAGAAGGAACTGGATAGTGTTCTTTCTGTTTCTATTTTGTGGAATTGTTTAAAGAGTGTTGCTATTAGGTCTTCTTTGAAGGTCTGACAGAATTCTGCTCTAAATCCATCTGGTCCTGGGCTTTTCCTGGTTTGGAGACTTTTAATGACTGCTTCTATTTCTTTATGGGACTGTTTAGATGGTTTATCTGACGCTCATTTAACTTTGATACACTCTATCTGTCTAGAAAATTGTCCACTGACTGTTGTTCCAGAGGTCTCGAGTTCAATTCCCAGCAACTACATGGTGGATCATAAGCAACTCTAATGGAATCTGATATCCTCCTCTGGTGTGTCTGAAGACAGCAACAGTGTACTCATATTCACAAAATAATGCTTTGTCTAAATTTGGCTCCCAAATGCTGTGCTTCTAGAAGCTGAGGGTCACTGCCCCCAGCTGGCTCTGACTGGTAAAAATGAATTGCCATGAGGCCAATGCCTGGGCAGGGAGACAAAGACTGGACTTGTAGATTGCAAGGATAAGAGACCAAGCAGAAAAAAAATCATAATCACCATGACAGAGGAGCAAGGAGAACAGACATAAGGCCCACAACATGTAATATTCTGGGAAAGTGGCTGTAGGGGCTATTCCCCCAATTAGGTCTGGGGTAACAGAGATTAAATATAGATTTCAAAAGATGTTAACTCAAGAATACTGGAGGAGAGTGTGTGCTATCCGTAAGGAGGTTTGGAAGTGCCTAACCCTTGAGTTAGTCAAGGCATATCAAAATTAGTTTGCATGTATGTGTCTTTCATTTATGAATCCAAAGCTCTTCAGGTGATGATGAGAATGTGCATGCGACCCACTGGTAGTCAAAGCAGATTAACTCTTCACCACTGCATGATACAATATAGCATAATAGTATGATATAAGCAGGTATACACTATAACAAAAGTTAGGTAAGTTTTACCACTACATGTTCTTGATACCTAACTATAAAGAGAGAATTCTTGTATATTCTCTTGTGGGGTAGACATTTAAGTAAAGACCAGGAAGGAGGGATGGAATGATCAATAGAATTCTGTGACAGAGCATTCCTGTCAGAAAAACAAAATAGTGTTGAGTGAGTCCTGAGGAGGAAGTGTGCCTGAGTACCTCAGAAAAAACAGAGAGCCAGTTCAGTTTGGCATAATGAGAGTCCAGGAGTGGAAGAACTTTGATTCCAGCTGCCTGAGGCACATAGAATGGAGCTCTATTTGGGCTTCAGCTAAGGCATTTGCCCATGTATTAGCAGCTGAAACATGTATTTAAATTTTTTTTTGCATCAAAGTTGTGCCATGAGAGTGCCATAGTCCTCTCTATGTGCTACATAGTCTGAGGAAATTACTTTTTCTGCAGTGGAAGGTATTCACATGACAACATATGTTCTGACATTAAACTCTGATGGAGAATGTTTATTTGCCACAGTGTTATCACACCTGTGATAGGTTTTCCTACTGGGTGGTCTACATGTTTAAAAATATTTATTTTAATGTTAATTGAATCTATGATCTGCTCAGTGACTTATGTACTAGGGGCTTAAGTGATAGTCACTAAAGTAAGTTGTTGGTGAACAGGACATACAGCTGTCTCTGACAGTAAATCCATAAATATAACCCAAGAGAAGAAACACATGGCTGTAATGTACGTTGTTTGCCTAAAATTCTGGAGGGAAATTTACGTAAAGATTTAGGGAAGTCTCCATATAGTGTGAGTGGAAAGCTGTCAGACTCTAACTAATTACTGAAAATAAATATAGTTCATGTTGGCAACTAGAAAGCAGAATTTAGAAGCTAAACTTTGAAGTCAGGCTAGTGCAGCATAGAGAGCTGTGGGTAATGATCAGAAACCTATACATTCTACTACTGATGTAGAAACCTGCTAAGAGAATTGAAAAGTCCTGCTTGATGGAAACATGGAAAGTACTAAATGTTGCTATTCTCTGACTTAGTGGAAAAAAATCATATGAGGAAGGTCTTTATATAATTATTTTAAATTTTAAAGCAATCTGCCCATTTTGTTCAAAGAAAAGTCTACACTGCTGAAAATGGATATATATGATTAAATTTTACAACAGGATTTATTACAAAAATGATTATGATTAGCATGAATCTGTCCATTGTTTGGCTATTTGTGAGTTATTGTGTCAAGTAGGAACTGTCAATAGAGGAAAAAAAAAAACCACTTGAAAATAACCAGACTGATATATGACACTAATTGTCAAATAAGGAATTAGAGATCGTATTTAATATCCTTTTCTTAAGACAAAAGATTCTTAAAATGTCCATGTCTGATGGTGCTTACAATGTTACTAAGTTACTCAATGCAATAAAATGTATAGTTATAAACAAAAAGCATTTTTTGCATAATATAAAGAATAACAACTATATATATATAATATGCACACACCACACACACACACACATATGCCTCTATGTATTATGCTGAGAACATGAAAAAGTAAGGTCAATGTACTTTATTTGATGTAAATATTCATGCATAATAATATACTCTAACAAGCAGAACCTACTGTATAGGGCAGAGCTTGTCTGGGTGGGAATAATTGAAATAAGACTTCTTTGCCTTTCACACTTTCGGAGACATTGGAAACATCCCTCTTCTGTGGCTGTAACTCTCGTGACCATGGTGGAGGGTCTAATGGGTTTCACTTCACCTGATTTCCTACAGGAGCACTGCCAAGGATTCTTGTCTTGCCCCCCAGCCATATGTTTCAGTATGTCTCTATTGCTGTTGAAGCCAAACTCTGACGTGCTTCATAAATTTTTGGATGAACTTGCAGAATGTGAATTCAAAAATTAATGAGCATGGATTAACACTCTCCCTGGGCAGTCTTTGTTTATGTGCTTAACACATTAGACCTGTGACCCATTCAGATCATTTTCATTGCATTATTACAAGCCTCTGATCCAGACAGGTGGAGTGCAATTGGATAATACACCTTAATAAATAACACCATTGTCCGAGAAGCTTCATTTCACCAGTTTAACTGTGTGAAATTCTGGGGCTATAGATAAATAGAGACAGACAAAATTTCTTTAGAAAAATATAAGTCTATGTAAATTATCCTTGCTATCAGATTTTAAAAACTTGGAAAGTGATTATAAAATCAAAAAAGTGCCATTATTACTTTAAAAATAAAAAACAAGAAAGGAAGATAATGAATATGAAATAAAAGGTATAATTATAGTATTTCTTGGTTTTGCACTTGATGTCTATAGTCTTGTGGAGGAAGGAATATATATATATATATATATATATATATATATATATATATATATGTATGTGTGTGTGTATAATCAGTTTACATATTATTTCAAGTAAGGTTTGAACAAAAACAAACAACTCAACATCATAGTGAAGCCAATAATGAAAATATCCTCTAGGACTAGCTGTATTCAAGAAGCAGAAGTCAGGGATATATGAGAAATTTATAGAAACCCATAAGTTCAAAGGCAAAATAATGTGATATGTTGTTCATCTGGATTTTAGATAGTGATATGTTTTGAGCTGCCATGGGATTTGTTGATGCTCATACTTGTGATAAAATATAATACTTGTGATAAAATATCATACTTGTGATAAAAAATAAATAGCCTGAACACTCATAATAGTGAGTAATAAAACCAGTTCTAAAAAAATGGCATTACCTAAGTTATGATTTATGTTCATCTTTTTAGCCATATCCTCTTCAACATTTTTATTAAATCATAGTGAGCATATCTGTGATAAAATAACATGATCGATGACAACATATACAAAAGTTACATTTTCTACATGTTCTAGAATGAAACTCCATGATTTTGGGGGAACATTTTAGTAGGTGGTGAGAAACCAGAGAATGTGAGTGAACTGAATGTGAGGTGAAGCTATAGTCTCCTAGCCCATCACTAATAAGATACTTTCTCCAACAAAGCTACTAATGTTTCCATAAACTCTCCACCAATGTGGGAAGTAAGTGTTCAAATTCGTGAATCCATGAAGAAGAGTTTTTATTCAAATGACTCTCTAGCAGGGAAGAAAAAGGTAGCACAGTTATCACTGTAAATATTGTCTAACTTTTATAAAAATTAAAAAAATGGAACTCTTTGTGGTAATGATGTTAGAACAAAAAGTGTTAACAATTGTTTGCTATCATTTTAGTTAAATGATATTTAAGTAAATAATGGCAATAATCATTTATATTTTTGATTGTGAGCCTTGCCTTTATCAGCTGAGCTATCTCTCTAAACTGGCAATAATCATTTTTTATAAGGCTTCTGAGTCAAATGGTGGAAGAACACATATCTGATTCAAAAATTGCAATCATACCAACTTCTGATCAATCACTGCCATGGTAACTATTGGTATCCAGATATCTGGTTACTTTTAGAATAGACTTCTCTGCTTTCCATGGTCATGTTTGTTTTCCTCATGATTGGTCTTCATTATCATTCTGACACTTGAGATGTATGGCCTTTTAATTTGTCATATTGCTATTGGTGTTCATTTCCAGTTGCTTTGTTCATATGTGCTTCTGGCTATAAAACTGATGTTTAGACCGGAGTTATATATATTACACTCCTTACATTCCTCTTGACATTCCTGACACATTGAGGCTACCAATGTCAAAATGCCTTGGAGAGATCAAATTTTCATTTTATTAAAAGTATATTAATTTACTTGGTTACTGAATAACAACACAGAAGAAACATTATTTGGATGAGGGATATGAATGTGATTGTGTGTACATGCTTGGCCCATGAAGTGGCACTATTAGGAGGTGTAGCCTTGTTGGAGTAGGTATGGACTTTTTGGAGAAAGTGTGTTACTATGGGCATGGGCTATAAGACCTTTGTCTTAGCTGCTTGGAAGCCAGTTTTCTCTTAGCAGCCTTCAAAGGAAAATGTAGGACTCTCAGCTCCTCTTGCACCATACCTGCCTGGATGTTGCCAAGCTCCTGCTTTGATGATACTGTCAGTACTTCTTCCATTAATCTCTGAATCTGTAAGGCAGCCCTAATTAAATGTTGATATTATAAAAGTTGCTCTGATCATGATGTCTGTTCACAGCAGTAAAACACTAACTAAGGCAATAAAATAATTGCTTTCTAAGGTTTGATAAGAATATGGAAAAAAATGTTTCTCTTTTTCTTTTTTAATTTGTAGACAAATGCAACTGTATATTGGTTTTTCTGATATTTTATAGCAAATTTCCAAAAACTCAATGGAGTTGTTTTCATAGTCTCATCATGTTCAAAATAATGAATAACAGAAGGCAGAAGAACAGTAAGATTATAAACATATTTTAATCTTAAGGACAAAAATCAGGGTAAAGAAAGGAAATGACTTATGAATTCTTGACACAGACCCAAATTATAACTTTTCAGGTTTTTTTTCAACTTTGAAACTTCCTAGAATATCAGTGTACCATCAACACAGGACTTATTTTAGACAGAATGAGGCGAGAGGAACAGAGAGGGAGGGATGAAGAGGGAGGAAGAGAGGGGAAGAGGGTGAAAGAAATAGGATGAGAAAGGAGAGGAAGGACAGAGGAACAGAAGAGAGCAGGGGAAACCAAACACCCCTTTTATAGCAAGTCAGGCTTTCTTGTCTATTGCTCAGTATCTATTTGACAGAGTATAGAAGAACTGCTAAGAAGCATGATTTCCTGAAGCTTTGACAGAATGAAGTCAATCTTACTGTGCCACTTTCTAAATCTTGTCTCTGAAACCCAATTTGTAATTGTATGATTTGAATTCTGCATAAGATTCTCATCTTCTTCTTTAGCAAAAACTCAGGTATTTTCCAAGACTTCATTGTACATAATAGACAACTCTGAAAATACCAAGGATTTAGAAGTTCCCTTCTGAGAGTCAAGGGGATTGGATTTGACATAGACACATATAAAAAGTGGTAAAGGATACCAGATATCCTGCACTTTTTCCTCTTAAACCAACTATTTATTCTATTTTGAATTAGTGCTTCTTCAAGTTATTATTCAAAAGGCGTCACTAGGTAACTGATGCCCTAATTTTATTTATTTTTTTCTTTCATTTAGTTGTGGCATAACTTTTTATTGTCTGTACAGTGAAAATAAGAAGCTTCTGCCTTATTTTTTTCATTGGTTCTTCACACATTTCTTATGGATTTTTCTCTAGAAAGTCGAGGTAGAGTTATCATGTACTATGTGGATCTAAAAAGCCCAGAAAAATCAGAAGCAAAATTCAAAATTCCTGATTCATACAGCATTTCTTCTATATTACAGAATCCAACTATGGTTGAAGCTCCTCATATGAACTCAGAATGGCTATGTGGCACATCAAGTGTAAAATGCAACTCTTGGCTTCTTTGACACTAAGAATTTCTTTATTTTCTACTATACATTTTTACCTGAAGATCCAGCTATTCCACTCTTGGACCTATATTCAAAAGATGCTTTACCATACCACAAGGGTATGTGTTTCAGTATATTTATATCAGCCTTATCTGTGATAGCCAGAGGCTGTAAAAAAAAAAAAAGACAAATGGATATAAAAAATGTGGTTTATTTACACAATGGAATGATATTCAGCTATTAATAATAGGGATATAATGAGTTTTTCAGGAAAATGAATGGAACATAAAAATATCATCCTGAGACCCAAAAGAACATGCATGGTATGTACACATTAATAAGTGGATATTAACAAAAAGTACAGAATACCTTGGATACAATCCACAGAACTCAAGAAGGTTAACAAGCAGAAGGGTCCAAGTGGAGATGCTTCAATCCCAATTGGGAGGGAGGAGAAAACCATCATAGGAGACAGAAGAAGGAGGAGACCTGGGTAAGAGAGGGAACAAGGGGACAGGAATGGGAAAAGGGGAACATGATCAGGTAAGAGGGAGTGAGGAGAGAAGCCCTGAAAGTTAGCAGAATGACTGGAAGCATGCTACATCAGGGGATGGGAAGTGGGGGGACCCTCTAGAAAATAAAAGAGACCTCAGATTTAAAAGACTCTAAAGACTCAAAAGGAGGGACCTTAGATGAAATGCCCAATAGTGGTGAGAGGTAACTCATAGAGTCTACCTTTCCAGTAGAAAGACAGAGTATCAAGTGCAAGTGTGTTGCCATCCCACAGTCAAAAACCAGAATTGTTCCTGTCTAAAAGAACTGCAGGGGTAAAAATAGAAAAGGGATTGAGGGAAAGGTAGTCCAGTAACCAGCCTAACTTGGAATCTATCTCATGGGAAGGCTCCAACTGCTGAAGCTATTGCTGATGGTATGATATGCATATAGACAGGAACCTCGCATGGCTATCCCCTCAGAGACCCAACAAGCAGTTGACTGAGACAGAAGCAGATGCTTAAAAAGTCAGGGACCCCTGTGGTTGATTTAGAGAATGGCTGGAAGAAGCTCAGGAGGGTGATCCCATAGGCTACCAGTAGTGTCAACTAACCTGAACCCCTGAGATCTCTCAGACACTGACCCACCAACCAGACAGCGTATGGGAGCTGGCTGAAAGACCCCAACACATATACAGCAGATTACTCCCTCTCAGTGGGAGAAAATATGCCTAACGCTTGAGAGACTTGAGGCCCCAGAGAGTAGAGAGGCCTTCAGTGTAGGGGATCCTCTTGAAGACAGGAAGAGGAAGTGTACAATGAAGAACTTTGGAAGGGTGAACCAGGAGGGAGGCAAAGACTGGAATGTAAAGAAAGAGAAATAATAAATAAATAAATAAATAAATAAGTTTGCTTCTTAACATGTGGAACTATTCTGAATCATAATTCTAGGGATAGTGTAACTTCAAGAGACATTTCAGGTTTGTTTCAGTGATTTGGTCAGAAAGAAAATGAAAGTCTTTCTTCTATCCTACTTTCATAGAAAACACATGGAATGTAGCTGTGCCTAGAATCTTGCCTAGGACATCACTGGCATTAATTAACTTGAATGGAACTAAAAAATATTAGCCTGAGTGAGATAGCTCAGACCTAAAAGGACATGCATGATCCGACAGTGAGTTTATCTCTGCCTAAAGATACATATTACTACAACATCAAATGAATTCAATGGTCTCATTTCAAAAGGGTTTATGTCATTATTGATGTGCTATTTTCTCAAGAGTTATGGAAATAAAAACTTGTATATATGGATCTGGTGTTTCAAGTATGTGACTAATGGTTTCCGAGGGATACAGTCCACTATAATAAGTACTTTATTGGAATATCAATATCCTGCTTAGAAATATAATAGCAAATATAATATGCTGATAATAATGTACTGATAATAATCTATAAACTTTGGTTCCAACTGTACAAATTTTCAAACTTCAAAGGTATTCTCTTTGTTGTTCCACTATTTTAAAGTAGTTTCAGAGTTAAAATCCAATTTTAAGGTTTCTCTGGACCTCAAGAATTTACAAGCCACTAGATAGAAAGCTAATGGCACAGAGAGTCCAGGCAATCTTAAACATTGTATTATTTTGAGGGTATCATACAAAGTATTATTTTCTTATTTATATTTTACATATTTTATTTTGTGTTCAAACATGAAGTTTTAGTAAACTTATTTATTAGTTCTAACAGCTTGATTTTTTTCACTAAGATTTGTCTAAATGTAAGGCTATGCTTATCTCTGAGTTGAATGATTTACTTCTATTCAAGTCTGATTTTCTTTTCATTAACTTTCCTAATGACCCAGTTGGAGCATTTCTGAGAGTTCCTCTAAAATGTGTTGTACGATTTCTCATTACCCAATGAACTCTCTGAGTTTGCTATCTAGTAAATCTACTTTAACTTTTTCTCATTATTGAGAGTTTTACTAAGAAAGATGGAAATAGGTAATGTGAAAGGGGTGGGTGTTGAATATATTTTGTTTCCTTTTGTTTTGTTGGTGGTGGTCATGGTTTGTTTTGTTTTTTCATTTTTATCACCTATTGTCCTAGTATATATTACTAATACTTCAATCTTCTTTTCTTTAGAATGTCAGAAAAATGGTGGTAATTCATAGTAAGAAATAAGCACACACAGTTACTCATATACCTGTTTCAAAAATTTGCACATATTAGTTAGATTTCTTTTGTATTTCTGTCAAAATTATAAGTAACTAATGTGTATATAACATTTTAAAAATGATACATGATTTGAGTCCAGTGAGGTAGCTGCAATGGCTTGTTTTTTGTCATGGGAAATAATATCCTTCATAATCACAGTGAGTTTATCTCTCCTTAAAGATACATATTACTACAACATCGAATGAATTTTTTATCATTTAAAGCAGTACTCTGTTGCTTAGTTGTATGAATTTTTGGAATGGGAAAGTTCAGTGCATTTTACTAAAGAGATCCTGAAGAGCATTCAGGAAGGAGGGAAGAAACATTCCTTCTAATTTATCTCAGAAGTTAATTGAAGTAATTATATTATTTGCAAATATTTTGTGCTAGAAAGGTTGATTTTATTACTAGTTATCAAGCATAAATCATCAGCTTATATTAATTGTAAATAAGTAATTTCCAAAAAAGGAAAAAAGAAGCTGTACCAATGAGAAAGTAAAATATAAATAGGTAATATGGCAACACTGTCATTTGTCTAGAATGCAAGATGTCATACAGCTTGGTAAAAAAAAATCTTGACATCTTCCTGACACAGTTACCTCAAATACTCTCATCATGTCTCAAAGTCTCAGTGAGCTCTCATGCATGTCTTAGAGATAATTTATTTCTCAAGAGTTGTGCTTGTAATTTCCCATTTTATGATTCTAACTTGCTCTTAATACAAGTAATTCTGTGAATAATTATGAAACTGTCATATCTGTGAAGCTGTATATATAGTTTTAAATTGTAACATTCACAGCCATCTAGCATCCTAAAAAATGTTTTAAAACAGGCTGTGGAAAACTTGGAAATCTTTAAATTTCCCCCAGAAAATTATATGACCACAACAACAGAAAAAAATTTATTTACTGGCCAGGACATAAGAATGAGATTAAATTTTATACCACTGGTTGCAGAGTTGATCAGTTTGAAAAAATTAAGTTATGTGACCAAAGTAAACCAAAATAATCGGCAGCAGAATAAAATAAACAAAATGATGCTACTCACCAATCTATTACACTTTACTAAAGTTTTCAACACCATTCTGTATTCTTGCTAAAACAGAACATATACACTAATTCACCTTCAGAACAGACAGTCTATGCCCTTGCAAACTACAGGTAGTCTGTCAGGTTTCACTTAGTAGTCAGATAATAGCTGCATTATACAACAGATTATAAATAGAATAACAAGCATAATCAATAAATGATACACAGTGGAATTTAATGATTTTCAAATAAATAAAAATAACAAATCAATGAATATAATCATGAAATGATGAGCAAATGGTATTGAACACTTTTTAAGTGAAGAAATACAAATAACCAATCAATATATGAAAAACAGATGTTCAAAGTCTTATCCATAAGGGAAATAGTCCACAAACTATACTTACTTATTTCTGATGAAATAATATCATCAAGGAAAACACCAGTGCTGATGAGATTGCAGTTACGTGGTTCATAGATATTAATAGTTTATTAAGATAAATTTTAGTGTAACCAATATGAATATCAATATGAATCATTTTCAAATAAGAAAAAATAAAGGAAAATCAATTTTTCATTTGCTCTATCCACTGTTCATTTGGGTATAGAACTAAAAGAATCCAAGTCAGTTTCTTTCAAAGAAACTTGCAACCTCTACACTCATGCTTATCACAGCACTGTGCAAAATATCCGCCTAACTTTCCAACAACAGAGGAGTGTATAAAGGAATGCAGTGTCTATATGTGTTCATGTTTTTTATTCAAAAAATAGGAAACTGTTTATGGAACTGGAGATCATCTTGTCCATTGAAATACATTGGTACTTGAGAGAAAAGTATCATATGTTAAGATATATCATATTTTTAACATCTGTGAAACATACTGGGGTAAAAAACATAAAATTTTAAAAGTAGGTTAGTACAAAAGTGAAGGAAGAAAAAGATAAACAATTGAGGAAACAAATATGATCATAATGTATCATATTTATATAGTGGCATATTTTCTTCACAAGGTGGGAGGAGTAAGGAGAGGAAACAGAAGAGTAAGGAGAGGAAGAAGAGTAGGAAGAGGACGAACCAGAGAGGGGAGAACATGGCAGTGGACATGTGAGTGTCTCCAGCATCAAAGGTAGTTGATATATCTAGGTTGGATATTGGGTTAAGCCTCTAATTGTGTGGGCATCTCGTTATTGAGCATTACCAAACATATAAAGCCTTTGGATAATGTAAGCATTAGAGTTTCATTTCTACTGTGCCTGCATTGATGGCAGGATGGTATGGGCTTAGCTCAGCCTTGTGGAGACAACACGGAAGATTGGCAGAGACATCTCCCACATGGGCTTCTCATGAGTGTCAGGGTTGGTGTTTCTGGCTGGTCATTTCTATATGTGGTGTACCTATGTCCTCTGGCTGCTTCCAGCTGTGGAATGCTCGGCTTGGAAAATTCCACAGCTGCTTCCAGCTGTGGAATGCTTGGAAAGCCATGGACCATGGCAGCTTGAGCTAGGCAGAGCTGTGCCACTTAGATGGTCGGCCCACGCAGCTCCTTTTATTAAATAACTGCAACATATGTAAATATAGAATGTCCTAATTAGAAGCCAAATTTTTAAAATTAATAATTGATACTAAACAAAACAGCCTAAAGCAATAATTATCTCATTTAGAGTAATATACATTATGTTAAGGAATGGAAACATTTTCTTTTTAGTTCTACAGTTCTTCAGTTTCTACAATAGTGCTTATCAATAGACTGTACTCAATAGGTTGACTAAATCAGTTACCATCTGCAGTATTCAGGAGACAGAGTCTGTTGCCCCCTTGGGTGGATTGCATTTAATTCAAGGTCATGGCAAAAATCCAGCCTCAGAAAATACAAGGGCCTGAGGGATAGTTCAGAAGTAGAGTGTTTGACTAACATTCAAATTATGATCCCAGGCACCACAAAATGGAGAACGGGGCTGTATAAATGATTTTCTCTTCATAAATCTTTTTTTTTTAATATTTGCACTTTGTTTAAATCAATGGTATTACTGACAAATGAGCAGAACAAATATCTAGAAAAATATGGGATATACATCTTGTATATTATATAAATATTAGACTACCAACTTGCCTTATATAAATACATGTTTTCTTATGTATATCTTCACAATTAGGAAAAGCATGTATAGTTGGGATGGCAAGGATACTTAATTTTACCAAGATGCTTTGCATCCTTTCCAAATATGTAGCATTTCTTGCAGAATTTTGAGTAGAAGTGTTGTGACTCATTCCAAGCTAAGGTTGTTGAGAGTCTGATTAGTCTCTTCCTTATCCTCTAAAGTGGAATCCTTGAAAGGACCCTTAAACAGAGTGGAAGAAATCAATTGTTAATTTTTTTTGCTTTAAGTGTTAAATTCTTGAGTATGTACATACATATGCTGTATTTGCAGTCCACACTACTGTGACTAATTCAGTCACTTATATTATCAACTAGATAATTCAATTTTACTTCACTTTTTCAAATTGTGATACTTTTCAATCTTAATATTTGAAAAAGCCAAGCTTTGTTTGAAGTAGGGTTTCTAAAACTCCTTATAATTTAAAAAAAACCTAATTCATGGAATATAATTTGAGTATATTGTTTAAATGAAAATTTATTGTTGTCTAGGTCTACAAGGGCATGACTACGATGAGGTACCTCCACACTTGGAGATTGACCTGACAAATACAAGACACTAGGTCTTTGTCATGGTTGCTATGTCAAAGGGGACACAATTGTCATGAAGACAGTTGCTGCTGATTATGATTAAACAACCTAGAATTGTTAAGTGTAAATTCTTTTCATTCTATCTTTAATCATGTATATAAGTGGCATATTTTCATAGCACAGAAATAGAAATGCATTGGAATTAACTAGTGGCAGGAGAAAATGCATGATAATCCTGTACTATCATTTGATAATACAGAGAAAAGCAAAAAGGTTGAAAGTGGTTTAGAATAGGAATATAGTCTCTGCATCACTCAAGAGGTTTAGTTCTACCCTTAACATGGTTTCCTGTCACAAAACACTTGACTGTTTATTTCTATTTATCTATTAAATTAATATTCTGGATGCCACACATAATTCATTGAAAAAATTATTTGAAAAACTAGGTATATAACTTTAGATAAGAGAAGAAAATACTTCAACAACTTAGTTTTGATTCATTTAAAGTGGATTGGAAGTTAAATTTGAAAAGTTGTACACAAGCAAGGAAAAAAATAACTGTTTAAAATAACACTTCTGTTTGGAAAGTTAATGCCTTAGGTAGAATTATCTCAGTATACCATTTTAATGTAACTATTGAAGGCCAGGTGGCTCATGCCTGTAGCCCTAACTTTTGGAAGGTAGAAGCAGATAGATCATGAGTTCATAGTTACTATTGACTAACAACTTTCAAGTTGAAGGCGAACCTTGAACATACAAGATCCTGTCTCAAAAATAAAATTATTTGATTAAATAAAATTAAGTCAATCTGTTTACTTGTTAGAAAATAGCATTTTCCCTTAATAGAAATGTGAAAAGAACAACTGGATATTATCATTATTTTATCCCAACAACTAGATTCTTAATCTCAGTATAAAAATAAGGGCTTCACTATAAGTATGGAAGAAATAGACAGTTTTATCAATAAAACTGCTTACCTACAAATAAATTAAAAATAAAGTGAACTACAAATATTTTTGGACATTCTTCTCTCATCAAAAGCATTTTACCTATTTTATTAGAATAAATGTTTTCATTTGATTTTATTTGCAACATACTGAGTAGCCATGCATGGAACTAGGAAGAATGGAATCAGATTTACGAGCATTTGTACATACACACTTTTCATCTTTCATGCTCCATCTCACCAAGGAGGCTACTGAGGCAGATAACATTAAGTTACCTTCCCGCCTAAATGGTTTTTTTTTAAATATTAAACTATTTTCAGTGTTACTAAATTCACCTTTCACTTAAGATTTCAAATTGCAGGTTAAATTTTAACATTAACAGTCTTCTTTGAGTGATGTTCTTTCGTTTGTCCTCAGTTTATTTTCCATTTATTTAAGATATATACATAGACATTAAGTGCAATAGCTGATGCCATTTCCTTTACAGGGCTTTAAATTGTAGTACTTGATGACAACTGTCTGCCCAGAAACTCAGTTATCTTTTCCACTGAATCAACTTGAAATTAAAATGGACAGTAATGCTCTTCCAAAAGCACTCATCTGGAAAGCAAAGTGGAATGCACTTAATGTTGGTCGAAAACAGAGTATTTCACCACTTAACTCTTTTGTATTTAATTAACATGTTTTACAGTTTGAGCAGTAAAAGCAAGAGTAATGCTTCAGTATTAGAAGGAACATAGGTCTACTAGAGGAGACATAATGGCTGGAGAAACTCAGGAAATATTTTCATTCCTGAATATTAACTAGTATATGTAGGTACCTGGATTTTTTGGGCCAATCTGAAACCTATGTGAGATGGCAATGGTGGAAACATAAAGTAACTCATCTAAGTTATTATTCAAATTAATATTTCAAACCAGCACCACTAGAAGCTGTATAATGAGAACAGCCTTGTAATTGCTCTTATAATTGCTATCCTTCCATTCTTATTCCATAGCCTTTTAGCCTGCCCTAAGTAAGGAAATATCATAACTTTCTCTACCTGTTCAGTACCCATTTCCAAGGATATTATTCAGAAATTTAAATAATGCAGCTTATCTCTAACATTAAATAACACTACTACTAAACTTTAGCATTAGTTTTATGGTTTGAGCTTCCGGACCTTTGTGGCCTATAAGACATTCTCCAAGAAGGCACATAGGCTTTTTTTGATAAAGCTTAGAGATAGATAGCAAAGGAACATTGTCATTTTGATACAGAATAGAAATAGAAGTTGATGAGAAAATACTGAAATGTGGTGTAGATTAGAGGTGAAAATCTAAATATTAATGCATTTTCATATATCATTAAAATTAGTTTTATGCTATATTAATTTGAGGTGCAAAGCACAGCTCTGAAACAAGAATATATTTGCTCAGAAATAGGAAATTGTCTCTGTATCACTCAATGTGTTTGTATGATGAAAGTAACTATTTCTCTTCCTGCCAAAACATTTATTTTAAAGATAAAACCACTTTCCTCTTCTCCTTCTCCTTCTCCTTCTCCTTCTCCTTCTCCTTCTCCTTCTCCTTCTCCTTCTCCTTCTCCTTCTCCTCCTCCTCCTCCTCCTCCTCCTCCTCCTCCTCCTCTTCTTCCTCCTCCTCCTCCTCCTTCTCCTTCTCCTTCTATTTCCCCTTCCCCTTCCCCTCTTCTACCTCCTCCTCCTTCTCATCTTCCTCCTCCTTATTCTTCTTCTTCCAATAAGAGACATTAGAAATTTCATTTATTTACATCCATAATATTGACCTCCAAACCCTCCTCTCAGAGTTACTCCTCATCCCCCCTACCCTTTGTCTCTGATAGGGCAGCCCCCCCCCATCTCCCTACCCTGGAAAACAAGCATCCTCATTTGGGCTTTCCTTCTTCTTTAACTTCTTTAGGTATATGGGTTGATTCTTGGGTATTTTGAACTTTTTGGCTAAGACCATTCATTTTCTTATGAGACCGGGTTACCTCGCTCTGATAATTTCTATTTCAATCCCTCACACTATTAATGATGTTATATTGTGCTCACATACAGGAACGTAGCATAAAAGCCTTCTGACAGTCTATACCCAGACAGATGAACATACACATCCTTCTCTGTAAATTTAGCAAAATCTATATGGAACATAATTCCATCACAATTCAAAATATTTAAAGTATGATCACTACTCTCTCTCTCTCTCTCTCTCTCTCTCTCTCTCTCTCTCTCTCTGTGTGTGTGTGTGTGTGTGTGTGTGTGTGTGTGTGTGTGCTGTGTATATTAATATAAACATGTACATGTGTAGGTACAAAGGATTATAGTAGATGTCACTTGCCTTCCTTAGTAATTCTCAATCCAAATCCTAACTGAGATTTTCATACAAGCACACCGATGAGTGAGCCATGTCTTGAGTGCAGCAGTCATCTAGTTTGCATATTATTAGTTTTGTTTAGCCTAATGCTCAATTCTACTAAACTTATCACACATTGATCTGTTTGCTAGAAACCTTCCATAAAAATATATGGATTACTTTTCTCTTGGAGACATTTTTGTACATGCTTTCTAAAACACTTAGTTCCAAAAAGAGAAATAAGAAGGAAAGTATAAACCAGGCCTTCAGAGTAATGTTCTAATTAGCTCAGTGGCCCTAACTGATGAGGCAGATAAGGTCCAGTAGACTCTGGAAGGCTGCAGTGGTGTAAATCATTAGCATTTTCACTAGTGATGAATTGTGACATAATTATGGTTGCTACATCTCAGGCAAACTTCTGATAAGTATTGTGAGTTTGTGTTTTGGAAAAACTAATGTTGCTATTATGTTATTGAGTATTAACTTGGTGCTTCATTGCAAGCTTCTTTAATAAGGAGCCAGGATGCTCTGTCCTATGAGTAAAGAATAAGCATGTATGTCAAATCTCATGTTTAAATAAGAGTTTAAATGGATTTTGCAGAAGGCATCATTTTAAATCATATGAATTCTCTGCAACAAGTTCAAGTTTCTGATTTATAAGGAATGTAACCTGACAAATATAACTGTTAGATATGGCTTCAAATATCTAAGTTTGTCTCTTCCAATGCTCTGACATAAGTCCTTAAAATGTATTTCACTGCTCCTTGATAAAGGCTTGTAGTTTATATACACAATCCACTGACAAATCTACCTCTGCTTATCAGAACAATAGTGACTTCACTCATGCATACAATAGATTTGTTTGAGGAGTTGAAAGAAACTAAACTATTCACCATTAATATGTATATCCACCAGTGACTGAAAGAAATATGAAACTGTATCCTGTAGATGGAAACAGTGTTCACAAAGAGAACTAATTTAGACAAAGGAGAATTCATTAGATGGAAGGAAACATGGGAATTTACCACACACAGAATCCTAGGTGTTTCTTGTAGATACTTAAAAGAGTCTTGTAAACTTGCTGAAAATGACAGCAGTGAAAATTAAGTTACAAAACATAAGCCCTTCTAGTAAAATGACACAGGACAATAGATTAAAAAGCTCTGCCTACTAAAAAGCTTTATTCCTAAGGTTTAAGACTACCTGTTCACTAAGCTCCCTATGAGATCCCCACTACACATTGCTTATACAGAATGCTCTGCTGACAAGAACATCTTACTTACTGAGAGAAGCCACAGACATTTAAGATAGGGAAAAGTAAAGAGTATGGTATAACTGGGTTTTTTTGAAATACTGAATGTGGTAATGTACTGAAATAATAGGGCCCTGGGTGCAGAGTTTAACTGCAGGAAGTACAATTATCATAATGAGCAGCAAAGTTTGAGTGACAGCCAGAGGTTCTTGACCTAAAGAACATTACAGTGATGTTTAATAAAACATGTTGTACTGAAGGGCAAAGTAAATGGACAACCTAACAGAATGATGAGCAATTCATACAATAAAAGTTAAATCAAGAAGGGATAATTTATAGATTCAATTTAAAAGAATTTGAAAGCTGTCAATCATCCTTCATAAGAAGTTAAAAATTGAAAATTAACTAATTGTCTTAAAATTTTAAGCAAATATTGAGGCCACTGTGCAATCAATTTAGAAAATTATATCTGAGTTCAGCTTACCATGAATGAGGATAATGAACAGATTCTGGTAAAAACAATTCACGAATATCACAGGTTCTGGAGGCTGAGTTCCACTGAATTAATCATTAAATCATCCAAAATTGCAGTGTTTTTGAGGATTTTACCAGCAATCACATTAGAGTGCCATGGCCTCTCCACACTTTATGGCTTCTGGCAGTGGCACAGGTGGAGAAGGACTCAGCTTTCCTTGGGGGAGATAGCCACTGGGAGTTTGACCATCTCTAGTGAACAAATGGACAACACAAAATAGACAGTTTTCCTTCTTCTTTTTTTTTTTTTCAGGAGGGGTCAAGGGGGATGGGGAACACATGGAAGGACTGACTCTATGATATTAGATTCCAAAATAATTCACAAATATAATACATTAATAAAGAATATCAATAAATCTCTTAGAAGAAAACTAAAAATATAATTTCTGTTAATCACAATGATTTACTACAATCAAATTTGTAGACCTAGAAAAAAATATTTCTAGGAAACAAGATACCCACTAACAAAACCTGAGCCTAGCTCTAGTTCTAGGCTAATCCCAACAAGACCTGTGTCTCCAGATAAATCACCTTCAATCTAGCCTTTGGTACTAGGTTCCAGGTTAATTCCCAACAAGCTCACCCTCTGCCTAACAACCACCAATCAAAAGTTAAGTTTATAGTTTGACTTCCAGCACCATCCAAATATGCTAAAGGCCTTGGTAGCACCCCAGTTAAATATTTGCCAGGCTACAAACACTCACTCCTTGTCTAACACTTTCTACAAAACCATGTCTTGATAAATGCACAGGCTTTTCCGCCACCAGAACAATCCTGCAGGGCAGTGGTTAGTTATGCCTGAGCTAGCTCAAATAAAGACCATGGTGTGATTGCTTTTGATAGGCTCCTGACTTGTCTTTTGGGGTTTAAGGACACTTTCTTGGTACTGCATTATTATGGGCTCTGTGAAGGTCATTGCATCTAAGAGCACAGCTGTTTTGCACCAAGCCTTATTTCACACAAATTAAAGGTAATGTCAAAATTCTACCCTTTTGACAGTCAGCATCATATAGAGAGAGTGAAGTAGAAAAATATAAGGTTATATGAAGGTATGTGACTATACTGATGGCCATGTTCTGTTCTTAATCTCTGGGAGGCATGCCTTTTTCTGAAGTAAATCAGAGAAGTGTATCTAGGGAAGAGAGAAGTAGGAGGGAGAGACTAGGAGAAGAGGAGGAAGGGGAAACTACAGTAAGGATATAATATATGAGAGAATAATAAATACATCAATAAAGAAAAACTTTCAAAAACCACAATTCTGAAACTCAATCTAGGTTTAAAATAAGATTTAGTCAGAATACTCCACATTCAGCTTCTCATACCACATAAATTGTTCAAATGTAACTTCATGCATTAATGAAACGAAGACCTAGAAGACATGAACTCTATTTATAAAAGTCCTAAGACAACTTAACAGCCTCTATGGTTAAAAGTCAATGTAACAAGAAAGTGGAATTAAATGAAAGATTCAATACCTTAAGCAACAGTCAACACAGCAAAACTCCAAGTCAGATTAGCATTAAACATCTAACAGTCTCAGCTCTTTTGTTCTTTTCTCACCTAACATTCAACTAAATTTATAAGACATGTAAGAAATGTTGAGTTTAAAAAGTGTTTGAGTAGTTGGCTCATGTCTTGTATCTCATGGGAAAACCTACCATTTTCACTTAGCTAGTGCAGCATAATTACTAACTATAACCTATCAATATACTGACAGATATTGTATCACTCACCAAAGAATCTTCCCTTTGTGACAAAGAAAACCCATCATAGGAAACCGCAACTGGTTATAATGTAGAGAACAAGAGATTACGGAGTGCCCAGAATGAGTGAATAACACTCAAAGTTAAGAGACACCAAGAAGAGACTGTCTAATGATTGTGGTACCCAAGCACCAGGAAGTCTACTGGGAGATTGTATCTCCTTAAAAGAGCAAGGATGCTATATCCAAGATACCTTAAAAAATAGATGCCTAAAGAAAACAAACACTGTCAACAATAATGGCTCTGCTGACATGAAAAGTTAAATTTCATGAGATATGACTACCAGACAAAAAAAAAAACTACAGGAAAAGAAGGAATGCATGAACAGATAGTGCCGGACTTTTTTGGAAACAAGCCCATATTTGGTTATACAAAACTAAGTGGTCAGACTTGAAATAATTTATATGCAGTCAACTCTGTATGAACTCAGCAGGTAGAAACTTATTTATATCATTGTAATCATCATTATCATAATCTCTGTTTCTGTCTCTCTCATCTGTCTGTCTGTGTCTCCCTTTTCCCCTTCCATCCCTCTCTCACTTTCTGTGTAACAATAATAATTAAAGAAAACAGACTATGAGATTGAAAGGAAGTGAGCAGGACTATGGAGTAGATGGACAAAGAAAAGAGAAAGAAGTAAACCATTCAATTATATCTTCATTAATATTTAAAAGTACAAAGTCTGAGAAACAAATAAAATATAACAGGTTTATGTGCTACATAGTTTTTTAAATTGTCAATTGTCAGTTAGCGAACAAAATACAAGCATGGTTAAAATGCTAAATGCCATAATGCCAAAAATAGGAATCATGGAAGCACACTAAACAATAGAAGAGAAAAGTCAGCAGTATTCTACAAATCTATGAGACATATACCCTTCTAAAACTTACCTGACCATTCCATTCAACTGGAATTGTGTCAAAGAGTGTTGCTGCTACTAAGGTTCTTTTCTTATTCTCTATGAATTTTAAAATATTAAATTTCTATGAAAATGGAACTGATATTTCATAGGAGATTGTGTTTAATTTATATATTACTTTTAGGTGCTAGCATTTTTATATTAAGTCTTCTTGTCTAAAGAGTTGGGATGTTTCTAATTTTTTTTCTGTGATTACACTTCACCATTGTTTTGTTTGATGTCTTGTGCAGCACTTCCATGAATAAATTCGTTCCCAGGGACCAATGGCAGTTATTTAAATTACCCAAATTAAGAACTTTTATGTTACCTCACAGCTCATTGGACATCTTTTAGTTCCTTTAAATCTTCTCTTTCTTTTATGTTAAAATGCTAATATTAATTTCTGCCATGTAAACATACATTAATCTCACACACTATAATTTTTATATTAAGGATAATAGTTTTATATCTTATGTATGTTTGATTGAGATCATCTATTTTCACTACATTTTAAGTTTATAAACACCTGTAATATAATAAAAGCAACATATTTAATGTTCTTGAGATTAACATTTTAATCCCATACTTGTATTAGTTTTGATTAAATAACTTCTTTTATGTCATATGACAGACATTCTAAAATTCTTCTTTTGGTCTTTTAGACAGTTTTTTATTTTGCCTTCACAATATTTATGCATGCATAACTATATTGTTGAAGATCAAACTGTAAATAATCACTTTTCAATTGAACAAAATCTCCAGTCTCCATCACTGTTTATTATGAATATTGCTAAATTTTCATTATATCTCCTGGGACAATTACATGAATTGTTTATGCCTTTGGATTGGAGCTGGGTTTGTCTACTGAAGAGCTTGTCATTCTCCCCAGTGAGAAGAAAACTTGATATTTGACTCAGTGCAGGTTTGGGATAATAATGCAATTGGAACAAAACAAGTGAAAATATTTTATGGTACCATTTGTAGCCAAATACTTTTAGATTTAGTGACAACTAAACTGGGTATAAATATGCCATTTACTTAAGGAGACTGCTATTAATGCAAATAACACATAATGTTTTAGGAACTGAAATTTAGACTGAGAGCAAAGCTGAACTATAGATCACAAAATGTCTGAAGCATTATAATAAATTATTAATTTAAGAAGAAAAATATACCTGTTAAAAAGTTCAGGATGTATTGCCAAGATGAGAACATTGTCTTCCTTCATAGCACAATCCACTTTTAACGAGAAACTACTGTAAATCTTGACTGACCAATAAATTCTCTTCTTCTATAGAAAGTAAAATGAATCATAAATGAATATCTCTCCCTGTCTCTTTCTTTTTCTCTCCTTCCCTCTCTTCCTCCCGCCCCCTTGCTATCTCTCATTTCTCTCTCCCCATTACTCCATCTCTCTCTGTCTCTCTGTCTCTGTCTCTCTGTCTCTCTGTCTCTTTTTCTCTCTGTGTATATGGGTTTGTGCTCAACATCTGTGTTGCCATATTTTTAAAGACTATAACAATAAGTTTATTTTAGTGGTTAAAATATTTATATTCAATACTTTAAATAAAGCACTTTCTTTCTACTTCCTAATTTGTTTCCTTTATATACTATGTATTTGAATATGGAAATTTATAGTCTGATCTCTCTCTCCCCAAAATGATACACCCTTGCATTCAACTTGAACCAGACATTCAAGATCTTATTTTTATTTTAATATCTCTAATGTACATGCTCTCTTGATTCATTTCTGAGTGTTTTCCATATTCATGCAGTTAATCTTTAGTCAATTATTTTTTCTGCTAATTAATTATATTTAATTTTTGACATTTAACATGATATGGCAGTTTCTTAATTTTAAATCATTAAAAATATATTATTACTTAGTACTTGTATCAAGTTTCTGTCTTGGTTAAATACTCCTATGATCACAACCCTGTTCAAATCAAATTCTAACCCAAAATACCAGTAGTGGTTGAATAACATAGGCTGATTTCTAACTTCCATTTAGATATGTAATTCCTATAAACTTTAAAGGAGCTATAGTGTTATTCAAAACCACATTACTTGACATAATAAAGAACTTTGTTTTTCTGCATAGGTCTTGTCCTGGGGCTCACAAATCTCTTTGAAATTTATCTGAAAGCATGCTGTTTAAACTCAGACTATTTTTTGCTACCACTAACTAAAATCAGAAACTAGCTTTTATACCTGTGTTTTATTCACATAGTTAGCAAACTGTGATGATAGTGGATAAGCATCTTAAACAGTTGTTTATTATGTCTTTAGCTAGTCAATTATACAAAAGAGTCAGAAAATTGACAGTCCATCTTTCAAAGTTTAGAATGATGAAACCATTGTGTCAAGTCCAATCTCTGATATTTATGCTTCTGCTACTTTTCTCGACAAGCTCTTCTCTCAATAGCTTATAGAGTACTCCAGACTATATCTTGTACTCCTCCTAAAACAGCCATTGGGATTAAAAATTATTTAGAGAAAACAAACTATTATCAGTTTTTGTTCACAGAAAACTTCCTACAACGTAAAATACAGATGTATTTTATAATAGGGAATATGCAGAGTCCACATCATGTGCCTTTGTTGTAAATCCCACATCTATTCTTCATTTTTGGAAACACAGATTTTGCCCATAAGAGAAAAAAAGTGAAGACTATCATGAACTTGTCACTCTATAAGACATGATGTTTAACTGCAGTGGCCTTACCAATTTCATTCAGTAGATATTTGTAAGATGGTGGAGTGATGATGGGGTGAGGTCATGATATAAATGTTCCTCACAGAAACTGCAGCTCTAAACATGACTAAGAATCCTCATAATTTTATTATTGCACATTGTCTTCACTGTTTATATATGAAACAAGAGGATTTTTTTCTCTCAGATCATAGAAGAGAAACAACTATAGGACCTTAATTCAATACAAGTCAAAAATTCAACTTTTTCATAGAAAATTTTCAATTTAACAAATTTGTTAGGAGTCTACACAATAAAAATTGACAGAAAAAAGTGCAGTATATATTTTCCTATCAAAAGAATGCAAATACACATTATATATTCTGGATTACAAGATACATGCTATTCAGCATTTTATATCACTTATCATTTTTATTTGTAACTCTGCTTACCAGTAATTCAAATTTTGTTTAAAAAATATTGTCTCTTGAAGATTTGTCATAATTAAAGGTTGATTTAGGAGTTTACTGCACTTAAAATCTGTTAGAATCTCATCCAGCAATGATCAAAGTAGTATACATAACATTTTTCAATGTTTGTAGAAAATTCCCAGGGTCCTGTAAGATTTGTTCATTGCCAAGTTGCATGGAGTTTTATTATAAATCAAATCCTACTAGTCTATTCGGGGCTGTAGAAAATGTATCAGATTCATCTTCTGTGTAATGTGCCAACAGATGAACCAGATTTGTCCACTTCTGAATATCTTTTTTTCTGAGTAAATCTGCAACTAAATAAGCACAAGCACTTTTTCCAACAGTGCCATGTACATGTTCTTTTACCAGCTCTACTATATCAAGACTGAAAAAGATAATTACTTCTAAGATCACCATGTTATTGAAGTACAGGTAGCCAGGTTTTCTAAAGCACCTTAAAAATCATTGTTTATTCTCATAGTTTCTTGGAAACAATATGTTCACAGGTTGTATGTTTGCTGTTAAAATGTTGTGATATATTTCTTACTTTTCATTTTACTCTACCAGGTAATATTTTGAGTCATAATTTTTAAGTCATACAAAATTATGACACTGTCTAGTCTGAATTTATATTGTGGTAAAGGCAAAAGTGTGTTTGGTAAGAAGAAAAAGTTTATTTCGTCTTAAACCTCTAGGTAAATATACACACCTGAGATAAGTCAGGACTAGAAAACAAGCCTGACAGGAACCTGGAGACAAAACCTAAGTAAGACAGAGGGTATGGAAGAGTGCTGCTTATTGGTCCTTTTTTCATGTCTTTCTCAGGCTGATTTCTTATAAAGCTCAGGAACACCTATCCACAGTGAAAAACTCTCATTCGAAATAAATCATCAATCCAGAAACTTCCCCACAGCTTGTTTACAGGCCAATTTGGTGAGAATTTTTTCTCTATAAAGAGTCATTCTTCCTATATGACTTCAACCTCTGTCAAGTTGGCATTAACCTAAGCAACAAAGTAAGAATCCTCATAATAATAATAAGACAATGCAAACCTTATGTTGAGTATATCCCTAAGTTCTGAATTTATAATGAATCAACTAAGTTTCGCTGGAATTTGAGATTTCCAAATGTAGTAGATTGAATAAGAAATGCCCCTGCTACAGGCATAGGTATTTGAATATTTGTTCTCCAATCGTTGGCACCGTTTAAGAGGTAATGGAACTTTCAGTGTCTAAAGCATGGGTCCAAGAAATATGTCACTGAGGAGTGAGCTTTGACAGTTTATAGATTCAATTGTCTTCTAGTTCTATGTGTGTTTTGTGTTCTTAGTTGAAAAAGAAATCACAGAGCTGCATGCTCTTGCCACTTGCTCCCAAGAGTTCCCTGTCATTGTGAACTCTAAAACCATAAACCAAAATCAAATTCTTTATTGTGTCATTCACTTATGATCATGGGATGTCGTTGCAGCAACAAAAAATAATCATGGAAGTATAACTTCTACAGTATAGATATTGGATGAGGTCTGTGAAAAGTGAAGAATAGAATTGTCAGCCAATGAATATCAGAGACAAGTCCTCATTGTAAATATCATCAACCTGAGGAATTCCCATAGAGTCCTAAGGACCTCCACTGAAGCCCCTAGATTCATGTTTTGATGTAATAATTTTGTACTATCCAGTTTATGAAGCAGAATAAAAGGTTTATTGAAATACTTTAATATGTGCCTCAGCACAAAAATTTATAAGAAGAAACTAAGAAAACCATGAAATCGTGGATATGGGCTTCTCAAAGAAAATGTGTAAAATTAAGACACACATAAAAGTGAGAATTAGCTTCTCAAGGGACAGTAAAAATTAATTGGGTTAATATTAACCATGTATAGCATTTTAGTTGTCCTCAAACTGTGTTTTTATTTGTTATATTTTGTATTTACATTTTTAATTTTTTTTAGATTTTTTTCTCTCTTTTGATAAGTACGGTAAATGAGGTTGCTATAGAGATGCCACAGGTAAAATTATAATGTAAAAATGAACTATCTTTAATGCTAGAAGAGGCTTTATTTGCATCCAAGAATTAAGAAAACCTTTTTCTTCTCATGTTCCTCACTTTCCCATGCATTCAATCTTACTTATAAATATGCATCTTTAACAAGCTCTAAAAATCCAGCCATGGTGCTCACAGTAATACTTCATAGATGCATTTTTGTGTATTTGTCTGGCAGAGCCAGGCGATGTAGGTTTGATCCCCAGAACAAGATTTATAGCCTTTAAAGTAAAAGTAAAATTATATGAGGCAAAAACTTAGAAAAAAAAAACAGCAGAAGACAAAGGAGAAACAGTGATTCCCACTGCTTTTGTGGTTGTTGTTATTGTTTTATTTGTTTTTCATTATTTAGTTTGTATTTATTTGATATATATTTTCAAATCAGGAACTTTTTCCTGTTATATTTCACAATCCCAAAAAATCTCTTTCTCATGATGCTGTTTTAATTTTCCTTTCTTTGAATTGAGAAGTGACAATCTTCCTTCAAAGACCTTAGTGGCACACCTTGCTCAGTGTGTGTGTGTGTGTGTGTGTGTGTGTGTGTGTGTGTGTGTGTGTGTGTCTAAAGTAGCAATCAAAAATTCTCATAGATGTGTGCTTTTCACATGTGGATGCATAGTCCACAATTCTAGTATTTTTAATTTTTGTTAACAATAATCTTCCCCATTTGCTTCTTGTCTTTGTTTTAAATTCTTACTATTTCTTTTCTTGTTAATTTTTATATTTATTCACTGTCCCATCTTCTAGGTCCCCCCTCACGTAACCAGCACGGCATACCCCTCCACTTCTCTTCTAAGAAGGTGGAGGTTCTCCTGTGTATTTGCTTGAACTTGGCATATCAAATCTCTACAAGACTAGTCTTATTTTGTCTCACTGAGTTCAAACAAGGCAGCCCCATAAGGGGACTGGAATCCATAGACAGACGATGGTTTTAGGGCCAACCCCCATTATAGTTGTTGGGGGAACTGAATGAAGACTGAACTTCACATCTGCTATATATGAGCTAGGGGGCTAGGCCCAGCCCAGGTTTGCTGTTTGCTTGGTGGTTCAGTCTCTGTGGGCCCCAAAGAGTGCAGGTTAGTTGACTGTTCATCTTCCTGTGAAGTACTTATCCCCTCCAGGGACCTTAATGCCCCTAAACTCTTTCATAAGACACACTAAGCTCTGCACAATGTTTCACTGTGTGTCTCTGCATCTGTTTCAGTTAGCTTCTGGGTGGAGCCTCTCTGAAGGCAGTTATGCTAGGCTCCTGTTTGCATCCATAACAGAGTATCATTAGTATTGCTAAGGACAGGTGCTTGCTCACGGAATAGGTCTCAATTTGGATCAGTTATTGGTTGCCCATTTCCTTAGTTTATGCCATTCTGTTGCTGCATTTCTTATAGACAGGACAAATTTTGGGTCAAAAGTTTTATGGATGAGTTGGGGGTCCTTATCCCTCCACTGTATGTGCCACCTGGTTTTTGTAAGTGGTCACTTCAGATTCTATATTCCAACTGCTAAGAGTCTCAGCTAAAGTCACCCATATAGACTCCCCATTCCAGGTCTCTGGCAAGTCCTAGAGATGTCTCCAATTCCTCCAATCCCACTGACTGCCAAGTTTCATTCATTTACCAGACTTGTGACATACTACGTTCATAGCAATTTTTATTTCTAATAGCCAGAAACTGGAAATAACCCAGATGACCCTCAACTAAAGAAAAAATACAGATTGTGGTTCATTTGCATAATGGAGTACTACTCAGCTACTAAAGACAAGGACATCATAAATTGTGAGGCAAATGGATGGAATAAAAATATATTATCCTGAGTGAAGTAAAATCAGACCCAAAAGGACCTGCATGGTATATACTTACTTATAAGTGGATATTAACCATAAAGTGTAGTACACCCATGGTACACTCCAGAGACCCAAAGAAGCTAAACAAGAAGGAAGACTGAAGCAAGGAATAAAATAATCATAGCAGATAAATTGAGGAAGGGAAATGTGTGGGAGAAGGGAAGGGGAAGGGAGATAGGAGATTCTCAGTCTGTAATGGTAGACATTTTCCACTCATATTCTTTGCATTGACAGTAGGAAGCCATGATTATTTAAGTTTTAAAGAACAACTAGAACTTCTAGTTGTCAAGCACAGGTAAAACAACTTTCAGTCCTTCATGTTCTTAAAAGATTTCTTGTGCCATTTCTTCAAGTAACAGTTTAGCTGTTATTTGAATAATTTGCATTTAATCCAAGATTCCGATATACCATCCCTATACCTAGTTATGGCTTTTGGAAAGATACAATTATTCAGCCTCCCTTCAGCAAAGACATATAAATTGTTATATGCAAGCATGAAATATATCTATGGATTTATTATGTACGAATATACTTATGTTTTCTAGTTTTTCACCAATGACATCAAATTGCTTATAACATTCTAATTTTTCTAATTTTAATAAAAACACATTAATTGTTCATTTAAAAATTTGAGGGCAACATATTAAAAGTTAAAAAAAAAACATTAAATTTTAGGTAGAAGGAATTGATCACTAAAAGTCAGGTTCACCAAATGCTGTATGTCTTAGAGAATGGAGTCTTCAACCATTGATTATGTGACACATGCCTCTAAATGTCTTCTCCATTATCTGCCTTCCCTATTATTAAATAAGTTCTTTAGATTTTTTTTTGCTGAAATCATATTATTTATATTTTTTAAATCAAAATTGTATTCTCTTCTACAACACATGCCAACCTCTCCCTCTGTTCCTCCTATCATTCCTACTCATCTCTCATCACTTCCATATCCACTCCTCTTCCATTTCTGTTTCAGAAAAGAGCAGGCCTGAAAAAGACAGTAGCCAAACCATACAAAATAAAATAACTAACACAAGGCAAAAACCATCATGTGGAGGCTGAGCAAGTCAGAACACCAGAGTCTCCAGAGCATGCAAGAGTCTGAGTTACACCCATTCCCACTGTTAGAAATCCTGCAAAAATCCCACCCAGGTAACAACCATAATGTATACACTGAGGACAATGAACCTTCTTCAATATCCTTCAGTGAACCCACCTTTTCTCTAGCTTAGATACTTGACTGCAATAACAAGTGTTTTCTCTGAATTCACTTTTGACATCCATAGTTTAACATTGAACAGTACATCTTCCACACTTCCCTTGGAAGCTTTTAGTGGTTTCTTTATGTATAAACACCTAAAAAATTAGTATAGCATACTTCAGGGTTGTTTGTTTACTGGACTTTAATATATCCTGTTTATAACGTGATGTTTCTTCTTAGATTTTCATATGTGTTCTTCCCTTTTTACTCTACTGTCAAAATAAAAGTTGTGCCTTCTTTCTCACTCTTTTTTAAAAATTTATTTATTTATTTATTTATTTATTTATTTATTTTATATTTTATTTACATTTCAGATACCATCCCCTCTCTCCATTTCCCCTGCCTAGAAAGCCCTATCCCATTCCCCATCCTCCTTTTTGCTTTTATACATTTTTTAAAATGTTAATCAAAGGCTTTATAAGTTTGGTAATGCTCAATCAGAAGTGTAACCCAATACCTAACCTAGATATATAAACGATCTGTGACTGGTGGAAACACATGAACATCTGCCTCCATGCCCCCCTCTCTTTCTCTCTCTTATCACATAGCTTCACCCTTCCTGTTAAAATAAAACTTTTCTCTCAAAATACAATTAGAGCATAGTTATTCCTAATTGTACCGGTGAGGAACAAGATAGTCCTAATACCCAGTCCATCATTTTGTTGACTAACCAGAACCTCTGTCATCTGTCCTAACTAAAGCACTTAGTTTTGAACCTGGCTTTTTTTCTTGGCTTTAGAATGAATGTCAGCTGAAAACTGTCCACTCAGATCTGTTCTCTCAAAGTAAATAGCCAGGATTGGCTATGAGAATATAGGTCTTCAACCCCCTCAGAAATCCAGAATGACTGAGTTAACTGAAATTATGGGAAGCACTAAGCATAGCTTCTAAAACTTACCCAATTTATAGGGACTGCTGAACACCTGGACAGTCCTAATACTACCAAATGTTGGAGCATCAAATCTTCAGCCTTCTGGCCCAGAATCATCAGACAAACCTTAGTGATGCAGAATTATTAAGGGCTGATTACTCTGTCTAGGTAGATATAATCAGTCGACTATTCTGCAAGTGTGTCCTTTTCTGTACAGTAATTTGTCTGTAGATGGAAAGAGGCAATTCTTGCCTAGTGTCTGTCACTGCACAACAGGAGTAACACCAAGGATGCTCTATTTCTTCTTAGAATCCATGACAGGAAGCTGTCAGGAGCAGACAGGACTCTAATCAAAATGAACATTAATATAGAAATATTTGTAACATCAATTCTATGGACTTCTGATGTTTTGAAAACCAACTATCCATGTAAGGTAACCTGAACTGTTGTCTGTTAACTCCTCTCAGCTATTTCTAAATAAAATATGGAAAACACCCTAACAATAAACTCAAAGCCATGAATTTGCTATAGTCCCTTAAGCTAGACACTGATGTGGATGGCTGGAATGCTGTCAAGAATATGATATAGCTGTCTACTTAGAGGTCTGCCAAAGACTAACACATTCAGAGGACGATGCTCACAGCTAACCACTGATATGATCAAGGGTTTCCCAATAGAGAACTTAGAGAGAAGACTGAAAGAGCAGAAAGGGTTTGTGACCCCAGGAGGAAAGCAACAATACAAAACAACCAGAGCCCCCCAGGGTCTAAACCACCAGCCTGGGAGCACATAGGGAAGGACCCATGACTCCAGCATTATATGTAGGGGAGAATGGTCTTGTCAGGCATAGGTGGGAGAGGACTTTCTTGGTCCCATAAAAAACGAACACAGAGTCGGGGGGGGGGGATCTGAGGGTTGGGAGGGGATAGTGGGGGGTAGGTGCAGGCACTGCCTCATAGAAGCATGAGGAGGGGGGATGGGAAAGGAGGTTTCTAGGTGGTGGGAGGAAGTAGGGTAAGGGGATAAAATCTGAAAGGTAAATATAATACCCAATTCAAAAAAAAAATGAAAAAAAGGGGGAAAGGATAAAAAAGAGAAAAAAAAAAAGAAAAAATAGGAGATTTAATAACATAAAGGGAAGGATTTAGAAATTTAGGAGGCAATTTATGTTAATGGAAACAGCATCATAGAAGCTGGAAAATCACACCCTCATAGAAGCACAAGGAGGGGGGATGGGATAACGGGTTCCTAGGTGGTGGGGGATAAGGGGATAAAATTTGAAATGTAAATATTACAACCAAATTTTAAAAGGGGGAAAAAAAAGAAAAGTTGCTAGAACCAACATCTTTAAAAAAATGTCAGCCCTCTAGGAAAAACATTTTTTTCTTGATACTAAAATTTGTTCTGAGAATTGTATATTGCAGAATACACAGCCTTGTTATATCTACTCATCAAGCATACTAAGCAGACCTGCCCAAACCTCCGATGTCCTGGAATTCCATCTGGATGCAGTGAAGACATAGTGTCAGAGGCTTATCAATTTACTCTTCCCCCCACCCCTCTTCTAATATCTCAATGCCCTTAATCAGCTTGAAGAAGTTAAAGAAGAGTCAGTGCCCCTATTTCCTGGGCTTGGGGACTAAGGTGGTTAATATTGGTCTGTCTTTCTAGGGAAAAGTAGTGGTTTTGTTAGAACAGGGAGGATTAACTAGGACTCATTGCATAGCCATAACCTATTGGTAGAAATCTGTATAATTTTTTTTTGTTGTTTTTTTTGTTTTTGTTTTTGTTTTTGTTTTGTTTTTTTTTGTTTGTTTTTTTTTTAATTGAATATTTTATTTACATTTCAGATGTTATCCCTTTTCCCCATTTCTCCTCCCTAGAACACGTTTTTGCTTTTATATCATTTCAATTACATGCATGTATTAAGGTCAGTTCTAGATTGAGGTCTGGCATTATAATAGATGCAAATAGTCAAGGAAGAAGCAAGATAATAAACACAAATAGTCAAAGAACAAGAAAGGCATTAAAAACAATGACATGAACACTCCCATGATCACTGTTTCTAAGGGCTTAGCAGGATGACCAAAATATCTGAGCTGACTTCCCTGTCCTAGCCAAAAGTCATTTTCATATCTGAAGCCTACTTCCTTGTTCTAGCCTAAAATTTAAATTCCTGTATGAAATTACTTCTTTGTTCTAGCCTAAGATTTAGATTCCTACCTGAAATTATTTCTTTGTTCTAGCCTAATATCAGATTCCTGACCGAAGCCTACTTCCTTGTCCTTGACCAATGTCATATTCCTGCCATGCAGCTCATTTTCTTGTCCTTGGAGCATGTAAGATTCTTGCCAAGCAGTCCCAAAGGCTCTCCTCCTCTCCCCATTTTTTATTTTATTAACAAGACCGAGCCTGTCTTAGGTCATTCTGACAAGAATGCCTCCCTTACTTTTTTTTTTTATTATATATTTTTTTTTATTAGATCTTTCATTTACACTTCAGATGCCATCCCCTTTCCCCATTCCCCCCCTTAGAAAACCCCTATCCCATGCCCCCTTTTCCTTTTTGCATTTATACATTTTTTAAAAAAATGTTAATCATAGGCTTTATAAGTTTGGTATTGTTCAATCAGAGGTGTAACCCACTACCCAACCTAGATATATCTACTATCTTTGACTGGTGGAGATTCATGAACATCTGCTTCCCTGTCTCCCCCCTCTATAGACAGAGTAATCAGCCCTTAATAATTCTGCAGCACTAAGGTCTGTCAGATGATCCTGGGCCAGAAGGCAGAAGAACAGATGCTCCAACGTTTTGAAGTAGAAGGACTGTCCAGGTGTTCAGAGGTCTCTATAAATTGGCTAAGTTTTAGAAGCTATGCTTTGTGCTTCCCACAATTATAGTCAACTCAGTCATTCTGGATTTCTGACGGGGTTGAAAACTTATAGCTATTTACCTTGAGAGAAAAGATCTGAGTGTATGGTCGTCAGCTGACATTCATCCTAAAGCCAGGTTCAGAACTAAATGTTTTAGTTAGGAGAGATGACAGAGGTGCTGGTAGGTCAACAAAAGGATGGACTGGGTATTAGGACTATCTTGTACCTCACTGGTACAAATTGGCATAATTATGCTCTAATTGTATTTTGAGAGAAAAGTTTCCTTTTAACAGGAAGGGTGATGTGTAGGAGGAGCTAAGGTGGGAGGAGTACTGAGGGGAAGAAAAGGAGTAAGAAGAGGAGAAGAAGAAGGAGAGGAGAAGCTAGGTGATGAAAGAAATCTGTATAATTAATATCAAGATGAAGGTATAATTTCTTAAATGTTACAAAATTTACTTTGATTTCAAATTTAAGGTTTTCATTGATTGAGCTTCTTATTGGTATAAAAGTGAGATGAATATTGATACTCTCATTGACATTGTGCCTGTATAACACATTTAGGAATAAAATGCTTAGACCCAGTCCTTCTTTAACTTTTTTAACTGATTTGGGACTGTTAGCCTCTTTCTGTTTTTACTTATCTGTTTTCATCATTCTGTTAGTCTTTTCTCATTAACCAATTTCTTTATTTGAGAAAAGAGTTTTTGTTTGCTTTCTCTGTGCTCTTGCAAGATATCTATGTGCAGGCACGCACTTAGATTTGTAAACTAGTTGTCTTTGCTCATATTTCCTATGTTTCTTTGTAACCCTGCTTATCTTCTCTATAGACAGAAACATTAGAATAACTGTTATATAGTAGTTCCTCAAAAGAAATGGAATATTAAACACATTGTAAGATCAATGGTATCAAAGGAAAAGAAAGAATCTCTAGGGAAATATTCATTATTTTGGTAATTCAACAAGAAAGAATTCATTTGATTAGAGAGAGAACATACTGAATTCTTCATAGACTCCTCAACACTCAGTTGACATTTCTAAAAGACACAGGACATCTTATAGCTTTAAAAATATTTAACCATTTGCATAATAAACATTATATAGATATACATACATATCACTTACTAACATCATTAAGCACATTGTTTACTAAATGAATAACATAAAGCCATGGGTTCTGGATGGTCCATCCTTGTTGTTCTTTAGCAATAAAACAAATTTCAAAATTCACGAAAAAAATTCATGGACTATCCAAAGCCTATGTTTTATATATTTATAACCACAGAAGGTCAGGTCAGATTGTCAGACATTTTAAAATATAAACAAAGTTTGATTCACAAAAATCCTAAACTGATCTGATGGAATCAGTAGCAAGAGGGAAAATCTTTACTTATGAAACAAAGACATTGTGTAATTAATTCTCCATAGAATTCCTAAGACTCAGTTGACATTTCTAAAAGACACAGGAGGTTTGTAGCTTTAAATTAGGTTACTTATTTACATAATAAACATTATATATTCACATATACCTATATATCACTTACTAGTTTGAATATACATTTTATATAAATATCACAAGTCCTGAGTTTGTTGTCTATGTTGACAATTTCTGTTTGACTGGTAACTAGAGGAGATCTGATACATAATAGTTTCTTTTTCTTAAAAGAAATTGATGACTGTGAGTGTGCTATCATTTATTTATATTACAGGTATATACTGAATACCGACCCTGTGCTAATATGTTTGTCTGATATTGATGTTGAAAGAGAAGAGCACAAACCTTCCCTAATCAGAACAAATTCAACAGGAAAGATAATGATACTTTTCATTCCAAAGAAAGATACAGTCTATTATGTGAGACAGAGTGGGGAAACTTTATTGAATCAAAAACAATTAGACACAATACACTCTCGGGGAAAAATAACCAGAGGAATCAAAAGTGACTAGAGTAAACCTTGATAATTGATAGATATATAAGGTATTTGATATGGAAATGAGAACATTAAAATGTCATAAACTAATCTAGACATGCCAAATAAATAGGGGAAAACCTACTAAGCTTAATCATACAAAAAGAAATATAAGCTATTAAAAACTCTGAGAGGGCAAATAGTAGATATTCCCAGATCGTCACACACCAGTTGTTTATGTAACACGAAATCATCATTCTTAAAAGCAGCAAGCAATACTACATAGATGGAGTGGGTCATATTTAAGAACATATATGTATATACATACATATTTATGCCTGCAGCAACTGCTAAGGCAAAAATGCCATGAATATGAAAAAGCAATAAGGGATATACTGAAGCCTTTAGAGGGAGGAAAGGGGAAGGAAAAAATGATAAAAGAATTTTTTATCATAGAAAAAAGTGCTGTTTTTGGATGAAGTCAAATTCTTGTATAAAACATGTCTTTTTCTGTTATTTACTTTTAATATTGGAATTTAATTACATCTCTTCCTTCTTTCTCTACCCTCCAATGCATTCTATTGCCCTCCCCATTTTTTTTACAAATTCATGTAAAATTTTTTACAAATTTTTTATTATTTTTTATAGCATATGTATTTGTATATGCATATATATTCTTACATATAATTTTGTGAGTTCATATAATGCCACTCGTATGTATGTTTCCACACCTTACAGTTTGGCTATGGACAGGTATTTGCTATGTTGTCCACAGGGATGAACACAATGCCTTTCTTCATCTGAATTACTTTAAACCATAAAGCCTGTTCTCTCAGATAATTTGCAGTTCTCCAGAATGAGAATTATATGCAGTTTTTCTTATAATGTTTGAGCCAAGAAAATTAAGCAACTCTAGGGAGTACTCATTGTCATTATCACTTTTATTCGCATATATTATTTATAAAAACTTATGTTTCATTAAGATATTTTCATATTCATGCATTAGGTATTTTGATATTTTCCTTCTGAATCTACCTATATTTTCCTAATGACTCTATTCTAATCTCATGACTTTTAAAAAGATCTGTGTATTTGAAAAAAAAAAAACAGATATTTCTTCGTGTGTGTGTGTGTGTGTGTCATAGCAAGAAGTTTCTTTTTAACATCAAGCTTGCATCAACTCTATTAAATATTTGAAACTTGCCTTGAACGCCTAATTTTTCTAACTTCAATCCTCAAGTACTGAGGATATAGTCATGATTTAGCATACATACTTTTCAGTCTGACTTATTTTATTTAGAGTGATAGTGATAAGTTTCAATTCTACAAATTTTATATAATCAACACACATGCGCACATGCGTACACAAACACACACACACATACACACACATACATATGTACATATATATTCATAAAATTTACTATTAGATTAGCTAATTCTGTGACTTGGCTTTGGCTTTTATGAATAGAGATATAATAAATATTGTTGTATAAATATCTCTTTTGGATTTTTCAGGTCTAAACACAGGCAATGAGTAACTGAAATAGATTGTAGCTTATTTCTCGGAATTTTTTTAGGGGAAGGAATAATTTACAAACTAACCAAGAATGTAGGTGGTCTCTTTTACTGACATCCTCCTTAGAATTTTTTTTTTTTTTTTTAGAAAATATGCATTAGGACTTGTTGCGGCCCTCTCCACTCCACGCTTGGCGGACACTGTTTCCCTGCCCAAGCTGCCGCTCTGGTCTGCAGGTCAGGGTCTAGAGAGAAAGAGAGAGAGAGAGAGAGAGAGAGAGAGAGAGAGAGAGAGAGAGAGAGGATAAAGGGAAAGAGACATGAAGAATGGAGACAAGACAGAGGTTCTGATCAAGTCTCATTTATTGAAGGGAAATTTGGGGTATTTATATGCTTTTGCCACGTGACTTGTAGGCACATGGATACCATGTGCCTTGCAGGTGTTGATATGATGTAAGCCTTACAGGCCTGGATACCACATGTACCTTATAGGCATGTATGGCATGGATAGCACGTGGATAGCACATGCACCGTGCGCCTTGCAGGCATGGCTACCACATGTGCCTTGCAGCTGGGGGCAATAAATAGCAAAACAAAATATGTGGGATATCAGAGTATGCTTCAGCTGTTGTAGGCTGTTGAAAAACAAGTCTCACATCAGGGTATATGGCTCAAGATGGCTGCAAAGCTGATAGCTGCTTTCTGCTAAAAGTCTACTCCCAACAAGGACTGGCATGAGACAAAATATAAGTGCAGTTTTGAGTTGCCCTTCTCTAAGCATTACAGTACCAAGTGTGTATTTTCACATTTATTGTCTATTTGGGCTTCTTTTGAGAATTCTCTGTTTAATTCATATTCACACTTTTTGGTGGGATTAATTTTTCTGAAAGCTTAAATTTTATTTTTTAATTTTTTATGAATGTGCATGTAAGCACATGGGTGTATGTGTGTCTCTATGTGTGTGCAGTTATATATGTAGATGTCAAAAGTCCATGTCCTCTGTGTTCATTTAACATTTATTTATTTTTTTTGATAAAAATGTTTTCTATTATAACCAGAGCTAATATATTCAGCTGGCAAGGCTGCCCAGCAATAATTTCCATCCTCATATCGCTACCCCAAACTTGCAATGTGCTTATATTTCAGGAACTTACTACTATGCCTTGCATTATTATTCTTTGCGTTTTCTAAATTTCTAAATATTAATATATTATCAAATGAATAACTGAAAAGATTTCTGCCCCCCTTTTTAGTCTATCTTTTCATTACATCATTGTTTTCTTTACTATGGAGAGAATGTAATATTATGCAATCCAATTTGTAAATATTTATGATTATTTATGGAGCTAATTGACACCTTAGGTATGAAGTTGTGGTTTTTGGTTAAGCCTTGAAGCCTTTTCATCTACACATTCCACATTTTCAACTTTAACAGGTATGTTTTTATTTTCTTTGATTTTATTTCTAAATTGGCATAATCTAGTCTCATTTTTCTTCACAGGGATATCCAGTTTTCCTCACAAATTATTGAAGAGATTATCTTTTCTCTTATGCACATTTTTTGGCATATTTATCCAAAATCAAAATTTGTAGAATCATGGCTTTCTTCTGGGTGCCTTGTGTTAGTCTATTTGCCTCTGAGTGGTTTTTTGGCCATATCATGTTATTTTGCTTCTACATACTCTGGTATACTATGAAGTCAGATATCATAATGGTAGCATTGAATTATTTTTATATTTTCATATGAATTTGGGTATTGATCTTTTGTAATCTATGAGAAATTTCTTCGGAATATTGGTGGAAACTGCACTAATTATAGAAAATTTTGTTAGCATTAATTGACTATTCACAAAATTAATTTTGCATATCCCAGGCCAGAGGATTTGGTTTTGTCCTCTAGTATCTTCTTTAATGTCTCTATTTAGTGAGGCCATATTTCACACAGAGATATTATAATACCTCAGTTAGACTATTTTGCTACTCTTGAGTATTCCTTAGAGTTGCTTAAATTTTTCACTGGCCTAAACATTATAAGAAACACTGCAAGCAAGCCAGCGGTGGCACAGCAGCTAAGGTAGCCTCCTGCAGAGGGCGAGCCTGTGCTCTCTGCTCTCTCTCTCTCCCGGTTCGAATCCTGCTTTCCCCCTGTGACTCTGCCCAAGTTTAATTTAAAAAAAAAAAAAAAAAAAAAAAAGAAAGAAAGAAAGAAACACTGTGTATAATTCTCACCCTAAAGCTGAATAAAAGTTGTTTTTATAAGTTAACTGTTCCTTATAAATCATCACATCATTCTGCAACATCATTCATTCACCTATTAAATATAGAAATGGATACCATATGGCAGATGGTACTTGAAATTAAGCAATTTAAAAAATGTTAATACAAACTGAGTACTTTCATAGCACAGTGAAAATGAAATGTAAAAGTTAAGGAAATAATAGAATGAATAACTGAATGGAAATTTCTTAAGAGTAAATAGTAACAAAAATTTTACATCTAAAGATGGACTATCCATGAAGACCTTTGTTAGAATGATGTTGTTTCATGGGGGCTTGTGTTCAAGTTTTGTTCTGAGGACTTGCTATCTGTTAGTGTTCAGCAGTCATAGATTTCTGTGTTCTAGTTAAATATTCAGTTATATATCTATATAGAACGAGAGTCAGCCAACAAGAAGACACAGGTCTATCATAATGGCCAGTTAGTGCTATCCTCACATATACCATTTGAGGACTTTCAAAAGAATATGGCAGAAGAAAGAAAGAATAATTTATTTCCTTTTAAGTATATGCATATAGATAGATGAGTTAACTCCAAGTAATTCTTATGTGTTTTCTAGTCTGAATGAATAAAAGATAATTTATGTGGTTTGGTATTTCATACTTTGCTTTAGAGAAATATAAAATAATACAAAATGAATACATTGACTAATTTTCTCATTTTTGGGACAAAATGCCTAGAAAAGCAACTTTAACAAGGGTTTGTTTAAATTCATGGTTAGACAGAATACAGTACACTATGCTGGGCAAGCAAGGAAGGAGAAACATGGTGTAACTGGTCACATTGCAGCTATAGTCAGCAACAGAAGGGAATGAATGCTTATGGCTAGGGTTTCTCTCCTTTTCCTCATTCAGTCTGACATACCAGCTCATGGGTTGATGCTACATACAACCAGGCCTGATTCTTTCTCCCTTATACTCTTGCAGGTATATTTACAGAAGTGCCTAGAGATTTATGTTTTAAGTGATGTCTAATTCAGTCAAGTTGATAATGATTAGTTGTCACAAGTCTAATTGGTGTATTTTCAAATATTTGAGTATTTGTATGCTCTTCTAATCTGCCAAGTACTACATAATTTAAGTCAAATCACAATTATTTTTACTTTACTAAATTATATCTACAACAAATCAGAATATGTGAAAATTAATATGGTAATTACTTTTTAAGATTATTATTGACCTTTATGAAAAATAAAATATTTTGCCTTTTGTGATATTATGCATATTTTACCAATGATCTGAGTTTTATAATTAATTTTTAGTCTTATAATTATATTCATAAACTAATTTCATTTGAAATAGTTAGAATTACTTTACTTCTAGACTAGGAAAGTCTTTTGTTTTAAATAGCATAGCTTCCATGTTGACACATAGAGATTAATATCCTATAAACCTTTAACATCTTAAAACATGACAAGTTCAGTGTTGAATTAGATGTCTTGACTTCAAGAAATTGCACATGGTTAAATGAACAGGTATATAATTTCATTATCTTAGTTTTCATAAGAACTGGGATCTTTAGCATTATTAATAAAAGTTTAAAACAGGCCAAAGAAGTTCAAGGATAAGTTTATTAGAGTTTGAGAAGAAAAAAAAATGCTAGACAGGGAAGCTGTAAACATCAGATTTTGCCAGGATACAGAAGACAGAGAAAAGAAAGAAGGACCATGTTAATCCTTTGAGTGCAGAAGGCCCATATCATCATCAGATGGACATAGACAAATAGTTGGATGATGGAAAAGGAGGATATGTCAGCTTCAGAGAAGAAATGAGAAAGCATGTCAAGAAGAGAATACTTTAACTTTTGTCCAACATCTAGAATAATAAGACAGAAAGAAGAAATTATATTTGTCTAAAAAACTATGCTCTAAGGATGAAGCTGTAAAGTGGCCGCACCAAGGAAGGTGCTTATGAAAGCAAAATAAGGAATTAATTAGTCCCCATCTCTTCTAGCATGGCTTCAGGTGGATCACCTTTCTTGGTGAGGGATTCATGACCATGGTTTTGATGATATAATATTGATTAACTCTTGAGGTATGTAATGTTGTAATGTCTAAAACAAAGCAGAACATTGTGCTTCTTTCTAGAGCCAGAAGTGCTTCATTTTCTTGACTAGTAGGCCTGAGTGCAGGGAACATTTATCATGTTTTTCACTTTAGTCTTAGCAGGAAAATCGGTGATCCAGTCCAAAGATCATAGGGAGCAGTTCAACTCCAATTGCTTCCACTGGGGGCAGTGGTTCGAATCACTGTCAAGATCCCTAAGACTTCAGTGTCATGAATCAAAGTCATCAGTTTTCCATGCTTGATTTTGATACAAGCCATTGCTAAATTACATTAGACTTTTTGTAACTATAACTGGCAAGAATGTAGAAAAAAAGCTAGATTGAACTCTGCTTCTGGTGCCAATGGGATTATATAATGAGGTAAGCACTGGTAATTGTGTTTAGCTCAATAACACTTTTAATTATGGTTGAGCTCTCCTTCAGAGTCCAAGGATTTTACTGATACAAAATAAACAGCTGAAAGCTGAGTGAACACAGCCTTATGGATTTCTATTGCCTAATTAAAGGACAGATACATTGCTTTTCTCACTGTGGCCTCAAGCTAAATAAGTTGTTTGTCTATAGTTTAAAAGAGAAAGCCATTTTTGTTTCAACAAAAACCCTGGTACAATATATTCTGTCTGTTTTTCCTTTGTATATGTATTCTCTGGAACATGATAGGTACTTGACTAATTTGTAGTAAGGATAATAAAATCAATTTGTAATGCAGAATCAATACAACTCATCATCTCCAGGTAATTTTTGTTTTTGTTTTTTTTGTTTTTTTGTTTTTTTTTTTTTTATCCATGAGGGACACTATGAAATGTTGGGGACATATTTTTACATTATTTTTTCATTTCAATTCATTACATTTCCTCAAATAGCCTCTTATGCACATTCTAAATAAAAAATGAAGGAGAATACAAATGAACTCAATTCACTGATTGCTTGCCTTCTGGAGATATTTATTTCTTTGAAGAGTTTCATCCTTACTTGTTAAAATGCAATGTGACAAAGTAAATTGATAGCATAGTAATTGAAATGAAAAATTTTGTTTTATGTACATATTTACATGTGGTTGTGTGTGGGTGAACATATTATATATACATTGACATACACATGCATACATATTTGTATATATATATATATATATATATATATATGTATATATGTGTATATATACAAATATATATATTATACATTTATAATATACATATATATATATATATATATATATATATATATATGTCTGTGTATGTGTAACTCATTATTCCTTTCACACTCTGGATAATATAAAAAATAATTTCTCAAATTTTTGAAAGAAACAATGTGACAAAGCAACATAAAACTGATTGAAGGATATCGATCTGGGCTGGAGAGATGACTCAGTGGTTAAGAGTACTTGACTGTTCTTCCAGATGTCCTGAGTTCAATTCCCAGCAACCACATGGTGGCTCACAACTCACAACCATCTATAATGAGATATGGTGCCCTCTTCTGGTGTGTCTGAAGAAAACTACAATGTACTCACATATATAAAATAAACAGATTATATATATTTTATATATATATATATAATATATATAATATCTCTTATATATATCTTATATATATAATACCATATATATATATATATCCTAAGAGAACACAAATGCCAGCCCAGAGTACTATACCCAGCAAAACTCTCAATAAGTTTTGATGGAGAAACCAAGACCTTCCAAGACATTTCATGACAAAACTAAATTTACACAATATCTTCCCACAAATCCAGCACTATGAAGGATAATAGATGGAAAACTCCAACACAAGGAGGGAAACTACAACCTAGAAAAAGCAAAGAAGTAATCTTCCAACAACCCCAAAAGAAGATGGTTACACAAACATAATTCTACCTCTAATAATAAAAAAACAGGAAGAAACAATTACATTTCTTCAATATCTCTTGCCATCAGTGGACTCAGTTCTGCAATAAAAAGATATAGACTAACAGACTGGATACATAAACAGGACCCAGAACTTTGCTACATACAGGAAACACATATCAGCAACAAAGACAGACACCACCTCAGAGTACAAGCTTGAAAAACAATTTTCCAAGCAAATGATCCCAAGAACAAGCTGGAGTAGCCATTCTAATTTTGAATAAAATCAACTTCCAACCAAAAGTTATCAAAAAAGATAAGGAAGGACACTTCATACTCATCAAAGGAAAAATCTACCAAGATGAACAATCAGTTTTGAACATTTATGCTGCAAATGCAAGGTCACCACATTCATAAAAGAAACTTTACTAAAGCTCAAAACACATACTGCAGCTTACATAATAATGGGGATTTCAACATCACACTCTCAGCAATGGATGGATCATTGAAGCAGAAACTAAACATTTACACAGTGGAATTAACGGAAGTTATGAACCAAATGGATTTAATGGAAAACTAGAACATTTCATCCTAAAACAAAATAATATAACTTTTTCTAAGAACCTAATGCTACCTTATCCAAAATAGACCATATAATTGGTCATAAAGCAGGCTTTGACAGATACAAAAATATTGAAATAATCCCTTGCATCCATCAGATCACCACAGACTAAGGCTGGTCTTCAACAATAACAAAAACAATGAAAAGACCACATACAGGTGGAAACAGCACAACAATCTACTCAATGATAACTTGGTCAAGGAAGACATCAAGAAGAAAATTAAAGACTTTTTAGAGTTTAATGAAAATGAAGGCACATTATACCAAAACTTATGGGGCACAATGAAAACAGTGCTAAGGAGAAAACTCATAGCTCTAATTGTCTACAAAAAAAATGGAGAGAGTATGTACTAGAACTTGACAGCATACCCGAAAGCTCTAGAACATACACCCAATAGGAGTAGATAGCAGGAAATAATCAAACTCAGGGCTGAAATCAACCAAGTAGAAACAAAAAAAACCTACACAAAGTATCAACAAAACCAGGATCTGGTTCTTTGAGAAAATAACCAAGATAGATAAATCCTTAGCCAGACTAACCAGAGGGCACAGAGACAGTATCCAACTTAATGAAATTATAACTGAAAAGGGATATATAACAACAGAAACTGAGGAAATTAAAAAAATCATCAGATCCTTCTACAAAATCTTATACTCAACAAAACTGGAAAATCTGGATGAAATGGACAATTTTCTAGACAGATACCAGGCACCAAAATTAAATCAGGAACTGATAAACCATCTAAACAGTCCTATGACCCCTAAAGAAATAGCATAGCATCAGTCATTAAAAGTCTCCCCACAAAAAAAAAAAAAAAAAAAAAAAAAAAAAAAAGCCTAGGACCAGTTGGTTTTAGTGCACAATTCTATCAGACCTACAAAGAGGACCTAATAAAAATTCTCTTCAAACTATTTCACAAAACAGAAACAGAAGGAACACTACCCAATTCATTCTATGAAGCCACGATCACGCTCATATCTAAACCTCACAAAGACCCAAAAAAGAAAAAGTACTTCAGACCAATCTCCCTTATAAATATCAGTGCAAAAATATTCAATAAAGTTCTGGCAAACTGAATCCAAGAACACATCAAAACAATCATGCATCATGCATCATGATCACATAGGCTTTATCCCAGGAATGCAGGTATGGTTCAATATTTGGAAACCCATCAATGTAATCCACTACGTAAACAAACTCAAAAAAAACACATGATCATCTCAATAGATGCTGAGAAAGCATTTGACAAAATTCAACATCCCTTCATGGTAAAACTCTTGGAAATTCAGGAATTCAAGGCCCATAGCTCAACATAGTAAAAGCAATATACAAAACAATATAAAAAAATATAAAAATATATATATAAAAAACAATAAACAGCAAGCCATTAGCCAACATCAAACTAAATGGAGAGACGCTTGAAGCAATCATACTAAGATCAGGAACTAGACAAGGCTGTATACTCTCTCCCTACCTATTCAATATAGTACTGCAAGTCCTAGCAAAAGCATTTAGACAACAAAAGAAGTCAAAGGGATACAAATAGGAAAGGAAGAAGTCAAAATTTCACTATTTGCAGATGATATGATAGTATACTTAAGTGACCCCAAAACTTCTACCAGAGAACTCATAAACATGATAAACAACTTCAGCAAAGTGGCTGATTATAAAATCAACTCAAACAAATCAGTAGCATTCCTCTACTTGACAAAAAAACAGGTTGAGAAAAAGATTAGTGAAATGGCAGTCTTCACAATAGTCACAAATAATACAAAATACTTTGGTGTGAATCTAACCAAGCATGTAAAAGATATGTATAACAAGACCTTCAAGTCTCTGAAGAAAGAAATTGAAGAAGATCACAGAAGATAGAAATATCTTCCATGTTCATGGCTTGGCAGCAGTAATATAGTAAAAATGGCCATCTTGCTGAAAGCACTCTACAAATTCAATGCAATCCCCATTAAAATTCTAAATCGATTCTTCACAGAATTAGAAAGAGAAATTCTCAAATTCATTTGGAATATAAAAAAACCCAGGATAGCAAAAACTATTCTCAACAATAAAATCATCTGGAGGAATCACCATCCCTAACCTCAAGCTGTACTACAAAACTATCGTGATAAAAACTGCATGGTATTGGTACAGAGACATACAAGAACAATGGAATAAAATTGAAGTCCCAGAAATGAACTCACACACCTATGTGCATAGAGCCAGCCCTGGCTTGGAGGGGAATCTTTCTTCTTGTTGGTTCTTCTTGAGGCAGAGGAGGGGGAAGAGTATCTGTGGGGGTAAGAAGTGGTCTTACTAGATATTTAGCATTGCTTATCTAAGTTACTACTGTAGCTGACCTGCCTGCTGTGATTATCTGAGGCCAGAAACTGCAGTTTCTGGCACTTAAGACCTCATCCTAAAAACAGCAAAGGGTTAAGTAAATAGCCTTTGTTCTATCTCAGCAGGAACTGTTGGACTCTAACCTGGGCCTGCTAGTCTGAGGTGGCAGGAAGAAAACACACTTTGAGAAGTTATTGTAGAGCATATTATTAAGTGTAAAAATTTTCCTATGAAATCTATCTAAGGGGAAAAGTGCAAAGGTACTAAGTGGGGAAAATGAAAACTTCTATCTGGGAAAAGGGAACAATTCTATTCTATATACTACTCTAAGTGGGGACAGACAAAAAATCTATTCTGTCTCTCCATTGTATCTCTCTATTCTATCTGCCTCTCATCTCTCTGTTCTCAGTACTTATACATCTTTCAGAATACCTGATCACATGTTATAAAATTCATCACAAGTTCACACCAATAATCAAATCATAAATTGAAATAGAAGTTTACAACAGAGAATGTTTACATGCACATCCATTACGAGTAATCATCTGGCTAAACATCCATCATCTGTCTAGCTCCACAGGGTCACTGGAGATTTAAAACTATAACTAAGTTATTAGTGAAGTTTTGTATAGATAAGCCCCGGCAAGATTTTGTCTTCTGTCCTAGCACCTATAATAAATCACTAGTTCCCTTTTAGTGACCTTCGGCTAATTGTTTTGCAACCTTTTGGAATGTGTTCTGAGTAGGAGAATAAGCCATTGGTGAGTAAGAGCAATTAACTGATTATGCTCGAGAGACTGGCAGAGTTCTCATTGCAGTTTTGACTATCAGAAAAGGACCTAATTGCAGTCTCGTTATAAAAGAGCTTAATAATCATTGATATAATTTTAGGAATTCTTATAGGATAATCATTAAGATTTAAGAAGTCATCTATTTGTCTATATAGCATCACTACAAGACAGTACATCTTTGTTGATCTGCAGAAATCTGCTCCAAAGGGATGTGCTATTGCTTAGTGATTGTTACCTATGTTTAATAATAACAGGAAAAGCATATTAATAGCAGGAATCTTTCCTAAAATAAGACCCTTACAGTCTTGCTGAATAAGGGCTCACATGTTGCAGATTATATAATAATCTAAGGCAATCCATTTCAGGATGATCACCTACTAGTTACTATTAGCTTGTCCCATTAGCTTGGGGATGTGGGAGTGTGTGGGGGTGTGGGCGCACATCCTCATAGAAGCAGGAGGAAGGGGTGGGGTAGGGGTTCCTGTGCAGGAGGGAAATGGGGTAAGGGGATAACATCTGAATTGTAAATAAAATAACCAATACAAAATAAATAAAAATAATAAAAATATAATGCTATAAAATTTAAAAAAGATATAGAAGTGATTTTTGTCTTTTTGTCAGAGGTTTATATATGAGATATCACTATCTAAGTCATATATCCTAATTTCTAGAACCAATAGAGTTTATTAACACAATAAAGTGCTATGAATTTTGATGAACATAATTATCTATATTTTAATAACTGACATAGAAATCATTATTTGATGTTGATAGGATCAATCTTCTTGAGTGTCTCCTATTGTAATTCAAATGTTCAAACATGCAAGAATGTTTCTCCAGAAAATCTCATTACCTGAACTTCCTGTGTGCTTGCTTGGGATAAAATCACCCTCAAGAAAGTATAACAGAAAAGTCTTTAGATGACTGAAACTGAACAATAATCCTTAAGTCTTTTTTTTCTGTGAACATAAAACTGAAGTTTTTCTAGAAGAGGAGTGACACCATATTTAATTTCATATATAAAACATTTGTACACTTAAAGTCAGTAATTTTTATACGTGAGGTAAGGATTTAGTACAATATTTATTTTGCTTTTACATTTGTAGAAGCCTCATTCCAAGAGCTACTTAATGTTCATGCTGTGTGTATCACAAATTTACTTTTAGGGAGTTTGTAACTGGGCAACAAGAGTAATTGAAAATGACATGTTTCTTTTTATATTCTAACTTGTAGAATATAAGAAAATGTATCATTTCAATGGAATTTTCTTTTGTAAAATAAATGAGTTTTATTTTAATATAAATGCCACCTTAATTCTACTATCTAAGTGAATTATATATACTCTACTTTCTCCTTCCCTTCTATAAGCCAGTAAGGGTTTTCAGGGTTACAATGTTATAAATATACTACTGGACATGTAGGTAACAACACAGTCAGTGAGGCAAGTTTTAAAAACTGGAATGAAGTGAAAACTCTCAAAAAATAAATATAGCTTCAATAAATCATTTATATACTAACACAATTGTATTGTAACCCAGATGATTTTTCTTTTGGGCTCAGTAGAGCATCTTCTTCATGAACACACTTCCCATTTTAACTTTGTCCAATTGCTTCCCTTCACATATGCCTATACAGATTTCTCCATGAAAGAGATAAAATGATCTGGCTTCATATTCTATCACTCAAAAAGAATCACTTTGGCAATTCTATGTTAGGATCACAATTTAATGAGTTCCTGTAAAGCTGTGCACAGGATAGGCTGAGATAAATTTTATAAAACTGGGATTGCCCATTACTCATAGTTCATAGGAGCACCTCAGATGTAAAGGTACATCTTATGCAGAAACACAGGTGGAATTAAGAGATAAACTGTTCTGCCAGTGGGAGCGGAGGTGGAGCAGGGAAGGTAATAGGAATTGTATGTTGATTCCTGAGAAGGAGATTGACAAGGTTTAATGGCAATCTTTTAATCTTGGTGCACTGTAGTCCAAATCTCTGCTCTCTAAAACTTTGGAAACTCATAAACAACAAAGTCTTAACAATGAATCAGAGTTCCACCTGGTAAATATATTGACTTTTCCTCTGGGCAAAGACAAGATAGAGTGTGAAATGTGTTTAACCCAGAAAGTTATAAGAAGTGGGATTGTCTAGGTAGGGGGAAGGGAATAAAGATAGTGAGAGAACAAGAAAGGAAGGTTGAATTTGGTCAATTTTATGGACAATTGAATGAAGGTCAGTTAAATAATCAAGTGAGTAGAATGACAATTTAAGAAAAAAAATAAATGTTTAAGATGGTGGAAAATATTAATATATGGATGGGTTTGATAGTGCTGGAAAGCAGCACTTTGCTGGCCATTTATACTGATGGTAAAAGAGATGAGGAAATAAAAGCACAACCAGGGGGAAAGTATACTGCAGGTCAAAGTTATATATAAACTGCAGATTTGGTTACCTGTTTGCAGAGCAGAACAAGAGTACAGGATATTGCTAAAGCAAAAAGTATTTCTATTTTGCTTTTAGTATGTGATTAAGTTGAGTAGCTTAGAAACAGTTTGTGCAATCTATTTTTTTTTCTGGTTATATACCAGCTCAGAAATTCAATATGAGATTTTGACACCTGTCTCTAGTGCAGAACAAGTACCATGTGAATAAGTGTGGTCATGTAAGAAGGAGAACAGTTATTCAAATGAATTTTATTCTTTTACTGAAAATTTAGTTAATAAAGCAGAATAATTTTTAAATATAGGCAGCTCTCTACTAGAGCAGAACATCTTTCAATACTTTTATCTTACATGGTTGATGCTAACTTTGTTCCTACTCAGATTTTCAAATACAGTAAATTACCGTGAAAGGCACTGCCTGTAAGTTGGTTTGAGAGCATCCACCACTCTTGTATCAAACAGTTCCCTGAGCCTTGAGGGAGAAGAGGTCAGTCAATAATGAAATACTGAATTGCTATACTGTTTCTGAAAAAAAAAACCTAGATACTATATCTTCTAGTCTAATTTTTATCTTCCTAGTTATATGATGAATACAAATTTAATTACTATATTTTGCTTTTATTTGTTTATAATAAGGAGCATGTACAAAGCTTTTCTGGTATGTGAGCATACTTTCTTTAGAAAAGTACATGACCACACACATAAACAACTTGAACCATTTAGACCTCTATATAGACCAAGGAAACAGGGACCTCAAAAGGGAATTAAATTGTTTTCACAAATCACCAGGATTGTGTTTGTGTTTTCATTCAGAAAATTTTATTTTTATGCTCATTTTTCAAGTTAACCATGCCAGATAGGATAAGTATCATTGAAAGAGGGACTAAGATTTTATCTAAACAGAGACCTAGATCTCTTCACATAAATTCACTTTACTCTGTAACATGTAAGTTGGTACCTAGGAAGTTAAAAAAAAAGGACTAAATATATCCAAAAAGTATTCAGTCTCTATATGAAATCATTCCACTTATCTAAAGGTTTTTTCTCATTTTGGTTCATTTGTTTGCTTGAGGTTGTTTCAATGCAGAAAAGTGATTTCCATGGTTCTTCTATGAGGAGGACAAACCAGGTACTTGCCAGTTATCTTATGCCCATGATGAATTTGAAGTGTGAGAAGACATCCTTTGTAGGCAAATGCCTCATGGAGTGTTGAAGAGGGAATTTCTGGTTTTGTTGGAGTCTCTGTTCTGTCATGTGGTATTTTTCTGGAAAATTTCTTATGAGAGGATATTTTACTGAAGCAAAACAATGGGAGAATGTTTAGGTAAGAATAGACACAGGGTGATTTTCAGGAAATTGTGTGGTTTTGCATGGGATGGTTTGGTGGAGAATATGCTTGAGAGGACTTGTAATGTTTGGAAAGATTATAAGGATAACCAAAGAGACAGTTGGCAATTCTCTTACATTGGTTTGTCTTGTAACTCTTTGCTGGTCATCTTTGGGCTTCTCTGATGCTGGTATTTACTGAAACTGTTCTTCAGTACTCTTGCATTGGTTCACCTTGCTTTCTTTGCTTGTAAATTTGTAGAAAAGAAGAACTTCTGGTGATATTACAGTTTCTTCTTGCCACTTTCTGTGGACTGCTACGTACTGGCAGAGACATGTGGTTCAACTACTGCTATTGATTCATGTTTGGTGTTTGCCAAGAAAATTGCACTGCCACTGTTATATTGTGTTTGGTGTTTTTCTAGTGGACTAGACTGCTAAAAACAAAGATTGTTCCCCCCCCCCCAAAATACTATTTCTAAAAAGATACATAACATGCACTTTTTATTAACCTTTCATTTCCCCTTCCTTTACTGTGTGGTCTGTTAAAAAGAAGGTTGAGGAGTTAAAGTACCATAACTAAACTAAGTTTTGAAAAATCTAAGACTACAGGGTCTATTAGGTAAAAGGCAAAACTCATTATTTCTTTATCATAGAAAAGACATTAAAACTGGGAAGAATTCTTTTAAACCCTTTATCTAGACTTCCATACATGAGCATGGAAATATTCACACAGTTTTCACCGTACTATCTCTCCTTCTAACATTTCCCAAGCCTGACTCCCTTTCAACTTTATGCCATATTATTTAAATATATGTACTCTGGGGAGCTCATTTAGTGTTGCTAATATGTATATGTGTTTTGGAATGATCACTTAAGATTAGAAAACCTCTTGATGTCTCTTTCCTAGAGATGAATTATTCTCTCTTTCAGTAGTCATTGCTTGCCTATATTGCTTCATCTAGAGTTGAAACCTTCTGAAATGTGTGTTACATGTGTTATGTTAACTAGTGTTAGTACTGTGCAAGAATTTTTTCAGGTGTCTATGTTATTAAATTTTCAAAGGAATGATTTCCTGTCATATGTAGAAAAATATTATCTCATAGCAAATTTCCTGGTCCTCTTTAAATCTCTTTAAATCTTTCCATACACCTACAACCTAAGCAGTGTGCCTTATCTATAAGGATGTTCTTGTAGATGCATAAACTAGGAATAGGAACCACAGAGTCTGGTGTTTCTGAATTTTGACTAGTTTTTTAAAATGGGTGTGTTTTATTTATTTATTATTTATTTTATTTATTTACACTCCAAATTTTACTTCCCTCAACCCATCCACTCTCTGAATGTTCCACATTCCATACCTCCAAACCACCAACCTGTCTCCAAAAGGCTTTCTCCATCACCCATCCCCACCCCATCTGACCTCTAAATTCCCTGAGACCTACTGTCTCTTGAGGGTTAGGTGCATCATCTTTGATTGAATACAGACCTGGAAGTCCTCTGCTCTGTATTAGTTGGGGGTCTCATATCAGCTGGTGTATGTTGCCTTTTTGGTGGTCCAGTGTTTGAGAGATCATGGTGGCCCAGATTTTGAGATTGCTTGTCCTCCTATAGGGTCGCTTTTCTCCTCAGCTTCTTTCAGCCTTTTCCTAATTCAACTACATGGTCAGCAGCTTCTGTCCATTGGTTGGGTGCAAATATCTGCATCTGACTCTTTCAGATGCTTGATGGGTCTTCTGGAGGGCAATGATGATAGGTCCCTTTTTGTCAGTGCCCGATAGCCTCAGTAATAGTGTCAGGCCTTGGGATCTCTCCTTGAGCTAGATCCCACTTTGAGACTGTCTCTGGATCTTCTTTTCCTCAGGCTCCTCCCCATACCCATTTCTATAATTCTTTCAAACAGCAATGATTATGGATCAGAGTTTTGACTGTGGAATGGCAATCCCCTTGCTATGGCAATCCCCTTGCTTATTTGATGCCATGTCTTCTGTTTTCTCTCCCTATTGCTGGGCATTTCATCTAATGTACTTCTCTTTGAGTCCTGAGAGTCTCTCACCTCCCAGGTCTTTGGTGCATTCTGGAGGATCCCCCAAACCTCCTACCTCCAGAGGTTGCCTGTTTCCATTCTTTCTGCTGGCCCTTAGGACTTCAGTCCCTTTCCCTTAACCAATAACAGTTGTGTTTCTCTTCTCCCTCCCCAACCTTGTCTACTTTCCCTCCCAGGCAGGTCCTTCCCTCCCTTCCCATATATGATTGCTTTCTTCTTCTTCCCCAGTGGGATTGAGGTGTCCTCACTTGGGCCCTTCAGCTTGCTGACCTTTTTGAGTTCTACGGACTGTATCATGGGTAATTTGTACAGTTTTGGGGAAGGAGGGCTAACATCCACTTATTAATGAGTACATACCATGCATGTTCTTTTGGGTCTGATTTACTACACTTGGGATGATATTTTCTAGTTCCATCAATTTGCCTGCAAACTCAAGATGTCCTCATTCTTAATATCTAAGTAGTATTCTATTGTGTAAATGAAACACATTTTCTATGTCCATTCTTCTGTCCTGGGGAATCTGAGTTGATTCCAGCTTCTGTCTATCACAAATAAGGCCGCTATGAGCATAGTGGAACACAAGCCCCTGTGAAATGGTTGTGTATCTTTTGAGTATATTCCTAAGAGTGGTATTGCTGGGCCTTCAGGTAGATCTATTTTCAATTGTCTAAGGAACCTCCAGATTGGTTTCAAGAGTGGTTGTACCAGTTTGCAATCCCACCAGCAATGGAGGAATTTTTCTCTTTCTCCACTTCTTTGTCAACATGTGTTGTCACCTGAAGTTTTAATTTTAGGTATTCTGATTGGTATAAGGCGGAATCTCGGTGTAGTTTTGATTTGCATTTCTCTGATCACTAAGGAACATTTCTTTAGGTGATTCTCAGCATTCAAGGCGTAGATTTTAAAATGAAGAGAATGCAAAGTATATTGAGATATGTTTAGTTTTATTTGTTGTTAATCTTGTTGTTGTGATTTATTTTGTGACTGCATCCTGGTATATGAATGAAAGTAGAAATTTTGTTAGTTTGTTTTAATATCTTATAGTTTTTAATGTAATGATCTCTCAATTCATTAAGACAGAAAAGATTTTGGAATGAATTAAGATTATCTACCAATTTTTCTTTATGCAATGATAGACATATGATAGCTAATATCTCCATATATGATCTTTATGATTCTGATTTTCAGAAGATTAGAGTAAAAATCAAAACCTGAATATTACCTAAAGCTATCTAAAACAGAATGTGTAATAGAGATTATGAAATTGAAATCATTCCTTAAAGAATTTCATGTAAACTCAAACTTAGATGCTTCTGTGAAGTTTTGTGAGATAAAATAGTCTCTTCAAGCCAAACATGCTGGAAAGGTTGTGATGGATTTCCCAGTCCTGGATAACCATTCCTAATGGTTCTCTCAGGAGTAAACCATACCCCGGGTTCTGTTCCCTGGGATGAATCACCAAAACTGTGAATAGTTTATGTTCCTTGCAGATGAAAGTTAGGCGAGTTTTAGAATACTAAAGCACAAATGTAAAGAAACTTTTAAAAATAGGGAGACAGACAGTTAGATAAATACACACAGAGAGTCTGCTGATTTGATGTTAGGCATTGTGTCTTGTACCATGGGTTTAAGATATCAAATGATCTTGGAAAACAAAGTTCATCACTCACCACTGCTCCTGGATCCATTAGGAAGCTCTCCCCTCTCTACTGAATGCAGCTTAACCCTTGTCTTCTTGTGATTGGCCGATTCTGTTTTTTTTTTAATTATTAATTATTTTATTTATTTACATGCCAAATGTTGTTCCCATCTCCCTGTTCCTACCTCACAGAGTTTTTTCACCATCTTTTCTCCCCTTTGCCTCTGAGAGTGTGTCTCCCTAGGAATCACCACTCCCTAGGACATCAAACCCCTACAAAATTAGGCACACCCTCTCCCAGTTAGAACAGACAACAAAGTCTTTTGATACATATGTTGGATGGCTTCAGACACCAACCATATTGGCTCTTTCATTAGTTCATCAGTCTCTGGGAGTGACCAGGTTACTGGGTTAGTTGACACTATTGATTTTCCTATGGGGTTGCCATCCCCATCAGTTCATTTAATTCTTCCCCTAATTCTTCCATAAGGGTCACTGGCCTCAAGTGAATGCTTGACTGTATCTGCATCTGTCTCAGTCAGCTGCTGGTAGATCCTCTCACAACCAGTCATTCTAGGGTCCTGACTATAAGCACAAAATAATATTAGTAATAGTGTCAGTGTTTCATGCCTGCCTTTGGGATGCATCTAAAGTTAGGACCTTGATTTGTGGTCCATTCCTTCACTCTCTGCTTCATTTTTGTCACTGTATTTATTTCAAACAGGAGCAATTTAGGTTTGACAACTTTGAAAGTATGTTGGTATTCCCATTCTTCCACTCTGGGCACTGTCTAACTACTGGGTGGTGTTTTCATTTCTATATCCCCACTGTTGGACATTTCAGCAAAGGTCATATACATTGAGTCCTGGTAGCCTCCCTCATCACAGAGTGCTAGTACTTTCAAGAAGTTCAACCAACCTCCAATCCCAGGCAGCTACATGTTTTGATTAATTATCCTGGCCCTCTGCACTTCTCTCCAGCTCCCCCTCCTATTCCTGATCCTGTCTCCATTTTTCCCACCCCCTCTTCTCTCCCACAGAGGTTTCTTTTTCCATCTGCCTCCTATGATCATTTTGATTCTTCTTATAAGTGAGATTGCAGTATTCTCACTTGTGTCTTACTTCTTGTTAAACTTCTTAGAGCCTGTGGGGTTTAGCATGGGTATTGTACTATTTGTCTAATATCTACTTATCAGTGAGTATATACCATGCATGTCCATTGGCTCTACCTTACCTCACTGAACATGATATTTTAATATCCATCCATTTACCTGCAAAATTCATGGTATCCTTATTTTCAAGAGCTAGATATTATTGCATTGTGTAAAAGAACACATATTTTATATCCATTCTTCTGTTGAAAGACATCTGTTTGCTTCTAGTTTCTAGCTATTATGAATAGGGCTTCTATGAACATACTGGAGTATATATCCTTCATATATTGTGGTACATCTTTTGGATGTCTACCCAGGAATAGTATACTTGGGTCTTCAGGTAAAACTATTTCCAATTTTCTGATATCTTCTTGAAGTTTTTATTATACAAGTCACACCAAGATATTTTATATTTTTGTGGCTATTGCATAAATTGCTATTACCTTTTTAGTTCATTTTTTCACTTGTATATAGGATGCCTACTGATTTTTGTGAGTAAATTTGATATTTTTTTAAGTTGCTAAAAGTTTTCATTAGGTATAGGAATTTCCTAATAACAGTTATGGCCATTTATGTCACTATTATAACATCTGCAAATAAAACTTATTTGATTTCTTCTTTTCTAATCTGTATCCCTTATGATCTTCTTCAGTAGTATTCAGTAGTATGAACTCGCTAAGAGTTCAAGTACTATGTTCAATAAATATGGGAAGTGAGCAACCTTGTCTTGTTCCTGTTGTTAATCAAATTACCCTGAGATTCTCTTCATTTAAGTTGATTTTGGTTATGGATGTTTTGTAAACTATCTTGAAATTATTTAGGTATCTGCTCTGTGTCTGTAATCTTTCTAGGACATTTATCAGGAAATTATGTTAGATCATTTTCAAGTTCTTTTTGGCATCTAATGAAATAGTCATGATTTTTTTCAATTTGGTGGATTACATTTATCAATTTTATCTTGTTGAATTATTCCTGCATCTCTGGAAAAAATTCTGTCTGATTGTGATTGCTGATATTTTTGATATGTTCTTAGATTTGTTTTGTAAGCATTTCATCAAAAATTTTGTATCTATGTTCAGAAGAAAATTTTGTCTGTAATTTCCCTTCTTTTGGGGGTGCTTATGTGATTTAGTTTTCAGAGTAACTCTGGTTTCATTTTTTAAAATGTGCTATGTTCTTTCTGTTTCTTTGATCATTATTAAATAATATTTTTATTTTCATATTGATTGTAGTATTAGTTTCCTATTTACACAAGTTGGAAACCAGGCCTTTATATTTTGGTAAAACAAAAGTTTAATTTTGAAGTTTTAAACAACATAGAGTATTCAAAATAAGATTCTCATGGAAACATAATATTAATAAAAAGCGGAGACATAAGGTGAGCTTAGAAATGTAAGAAAATAAGTTTATAAATGTTAAATAAGATTTTCTTGTTTTACTAAAGCATTTTCAATTGCAAGGTCAACTTTTTTTTTCTAAAAAGGTAATAGACAAAGTTGCTCTGGCCTCTGTTGTTCAGGATGACCTGTGGCCTTTCTTGTCTTCTTCTACCACACTAGACTTGGGTGTCTTGCTCCCTGAAGAAGACATTCATTTCAGAACAACCTTTGATTAACCTGCTTGGTAAGAACATCAGAAGAATAAACAGCAGCAGAAAAACCTCAAGTATACCTGGAAGCAAGTAGTGGAGCAAATGTCAAATTGACAGGACCTTTTGTTCTTCAATTACTTGAGCTGCTCAAATCTCAAGGTCATGGCACCTTGATATTGGAATAAGATGTGTTTGTCTGAGAGTACTATGAGTAATTTTCCACGAACAGCAACAACTCATCATGTAACTTCACACTCATGTTCAGATTGAAACCACAGCTCTCCACGCACATGACCACAACATCACATCTATTATTGATTCATAAAACACTGAATATTTTACTTATTTTGTTCTTTCACATCACATACAATATTAATGAAGAGTAAAAATTAATTAAAGACATGATGGTCTCTGTCTCACCACCTTGATGAACTATGACAACTACATGCTTATAAGTTAGTCTATTTTGTATTAATTTTATTTTATTCTTGTATTACAATTATATATCCAAGATTATCCTTACACTGATAATACTCTTCTTGTCTCACTATCCTAAGGTACGAGATATCAGGTATAATACATCTTGCCCAATCTACAAGCTTTTAGGAATCGTGTATATTCACTTCTCTAACATAATTTTCTGAGGTAGTATACTAATTTGCTAAAGTTTAATGTGACTTTCTCAAGTGCTAAATTTAAGTGCTGCAATTTTTAATCTATGTATTTTCTAAAACCTATTCACTGTAATTCAGAAAATTAAAATTGCACCTAGTTGATCTACTGTAAGCATACAGATATACATTATAACTGCCCTCCATTTATTAAAAATGGTTTGCTTACATTTGACAAATGTGACATTATAGAGTAAAAATAAATGCCCTTGAGACCATATTTATTCTGTCCTAGTTCCCCTTATCACTTCATCGTGTGAATTTGTACTCATAAAATCTATTATTATCTGTTTGATTATTTGTGATAATCTTTGATATAGAATTTTAGATATAAATGGTTATAATTATTGCAGGCAACATTATACACTTAATTGAGCCTGGCTTACATGTTCCAAGGTTCAGTCCAGGATCAACAAGGCATCCAGAATAGCAGCATCTAGGTAGGTATGGTGCAAGAGGATTTGAAAGTTCTAAGTCTTCACCTGAAGACTGCTAGTAGATGACAGGCTTCCAGGCAGCTAGGATATGAGTCTTAAAGCCTAGGCCCAGAGTGACACAATTTCTTCAACAAGGCTCCACCTACTCCAACAAGTTTAGCCACTTTAGATGACAATGTTCCCTTCAAGAACCACTGAATAACAAAACCCCAGCATCAAAATGAGAAATCTACCCTTGAATGATTATTCAGGGTAGTCTAAGTAGTTACCTAAGTAATGAAACTATTGATATAGCCTTGAGTTGCCTTTTGGTGTTTGAGAATGAGTTATTCTTGCTGAAGAAAATGGGTACTTTAGATGTAAAACCTGGTTGGTTTAATATGGATCTGAAATGAAATCTTCTATGCTGTAGACTTGATGGTATTAGAAAATACTATGCAAACTACCAAGGAAGGGAATAACACTCCTCTTCTGCCCAGTCCTTTCAGAGCAGTTGGTAAAAACTGTTTCGTGCACCTCCCGAGTCCCCTTCGCCTGCGAAAAAGACAAGGAGGCAGTGGTCGGGTAATACTACAGCGAGGCTTTACTCTTGTATAAGCAGAAGCGGAAAAGATGGAAAGACAGGAAGAGGCGCTGCTTAAATACACCCTAGAGTGACGTATTCACTTCTGATTGGCTGTTCACTCATTACCCATAATACGCCCCAGGATGGGCAGTGACTTTTGGTGCACTTTTTGCCTTTTGCACCTGCACAGTCAGTTGTTTACTTGTGGAGAGGACAGGATGCCCACGCCATCTTGGAATGGCGGATGTATCACCGCTAACCGTGGCTTCCTACATCTCCACCTGTTAAATTATTAATATGAAACAGCCTTTTGCCTATCAAGCACAGCACCAATCAAGATTCGAACTCAAGCCCGATCAAGCAAACTCCATCTTGGGGGAATAAGTGATCAGGAGCTTACAGCCCGAAGATTCTCCCTTACCCTACCAGGTGCAATGGAAACAAGTCCTCTGGGTGCAAGGGCTAAGGGGATGTAAAGAGGAATTGACACCCATCCCTGTGCAGTGGAGTATAGTTCCCAGGAGTGCAAGGGCTGTCAACCTGCTATTCAGGCAAGGGCTGGCTGGACTTAGACCTCTCATCAACCCAGTGCAATGGGCTGAACCCTTGGGGTGCATAGACTGAGGGTCTCAGTCATCAGCTACTTTCTCAGCCTAGATAGCCAAATTTCAGGGGGAGATCCTTGCTCCAAGGCTGCGAGTGCTTGGGCGATAGCGGCCTTGTCACGTTTTTGTTGGGCTCTGAGCTTACAGACCAACCATCATGAACACCAATCCACAACATAGGGCTGCACCAAACAGGCCTATCCCCACCCTTTAAGAAAGAAGGAAAAGGCAGAGGTAAGTCAAGAAGTAAAATCGCCAGGGGTAACAGGGTCCACTCATGTTCCGTCAAGGCTCAAGATCTGGATCTGCAATTGTTGCTGCACCTGGTCCAACTCCCCAGTCCAATTCCCTTTTAAATAAGCAGAAAGATTATGGCTTAGAATAAATGTATCATTCATAAATCTCATAGGTCTAATACCTAGATGTGGGGTTGCTGACACACAGCTCATTTGAACCACATCCGTGAGCTGCTTCACATGGGCCTGGAGCAAATCAACTCTGATTGACCAACAGGATGCCTGATATGCATCCACTTTCTGTAAAATGGTCAAAGCCTTAGAGGTCTTTTCTGAAATTTGATTAACAACAGTAGCTGCTGTAACTTGATTAATCATGCCTGTGTCGGCTGTCAGAGTTGCAGCTGCAGAGATGGTAATAGCAGCGACAATGGCTGCAGTAATGCCAAAGTCTCTTTTATGTCTCAATAATGATGTAGTAGGGAAACTTTTAGGATCAGCTTCTACTGGGATGGGCACAAAGGTAGGCACGTGCATAACCAAGGCTAGGTCTAGTGATCCATTCCAGCATTGTGCTAAAAAGCATGTAACATTCTTACAATCCAAGATATCAGAATTATTTTGAAAGTTGGATAACATAAAGAAAAATGGGGGGTCCATACACACCGACACCGGTTGTGCAGATGCATTCCTAAATACCTTATTAATTTTAATGTTATTCAAATGGCTAGAGATATTAGATCGTGTAGCAGAAACATTTTGTATTTCATGAAATATACCATTTAACAAAACAAAGGCAGATACACCCTTTTTTTTTTTTTAACATTCTAAACAGTGACTACAACAACTAATTTAATTGTGTTGAAGTAGGGTAAACTCAAGAGAATACACATATGATTTAATTTAGGACTTGTATTCCTTTGAAAATATCAAACAGAGGTTTAAATTCTCCTATGGTAAGCTTAAGATGAGGTTTTAGCCAATTAATATCTCTAAACAACTTTTAAAAATCACTAAGAGCAAATCAAGATTAAAAGTAAACCATTTTTTTTTGCATGTACACTCACAAGCCAGAAGATGGAGTTAGATCCCCACCACAAATGGTTGTGAGCCACCATGTGGTTGCTGGGAGTTCAGCCTTTATATTTTAAATTGTAAATCTAGCCTTTAACAGCTGAGCCATCTCTCTAGCCCCAACTTGTCTCAAATATTGAAAAGACACTGCCTTTGAATCCTTTCTGGAGCAACAAGTAGTCCAAGAAATTTTTAAAGCTCGTTATATTGGAGCAATGGCTTGTAGAAAACTTCTTTAGAGAAATCCACTAATAAAGTATCACACAATGAATAATATACACTAAAAGATTTAACCTCTTAATTTTTTGTATTAAAGCAACAACAATATTTATATATATAAAATGTAAAACAATTAACCATTTTCTGAAGCAATTATTTTTAACAAATATCGCTTCATGGGCTCTTAAAAATTATGAATAAATTTACTAACTGTAAATCTCTCACCTTTACCAGAAATGTAAAGGGAAGGTATAAAACATCTTTTATATCTATAATAATTCTGTAAGCATTTACTGAAATGGCAGCTGGAGTAGACAAGTTAGGCTGTATAAATCTTAAATTTGAACTTTATTTTGGATTAATTTAATAACTAGTCTTTTTTTGTCCAATGAGAATATCGGATAAAAGCCAACCTTATTCTCTAATAATTGTTACATACATTAGAGGAATCCAAAGCATCTCATTTTTAACAACTTTGAATATAAAGGAATTAAAACAATTTGAACCATATTTTATCAGCAGGTACAGTTATACTCATGGAGGGAAGTAGACATAATTTTAATTTCTCCAGCATAATTATAAGTTTTAGCCCACAGACTGTTGTAAAGTCTTTGGGTCTTAGATTTATCCCTCTTTTCACAAGAAACAATGAAGACAAGAGACGAATTCTGGTAAGCACATTTCTAGGACCTGGTCTGAAGACCCAGAACAAAAGGAGCTTTTAGCACCTGAGCTTCTGCAGTTCAGTCTGTATTGTCTCAATTCAAATGTAAATGTAACCTCCCTCCAGCCTGTTCTCTGAGGCTTGGCTAGGTTTTGACTTTAACTTTGAACCTTAAATTTAAACTGTAAACTTTAAAAGACACGTGTTGTATCTTTTCTCTATAAACATAGGCAAATCAAAAATTTTCAAACTCTAGGTTGAACTACCAACTGTAGCCAATGGAATATTGGCAGTTTAACTATGTTTTTAAGCCTCTTTTGTAATATTAGGGTATAACCATAATTTTGAGAAACAAAACCAATCTTTAACGATGTAAGCAATCTGTTTTTTCTAAAATCAACACCAAGTAGATTACCTTTATGTTGTAAAGTTTTGCTGCCATAAAACAAAGTGTAAAATTTAATGGAAAACTTGTAGCATTATATAACTCAGGCTGCTGGCAGATGCTCCGTGAGCATGGGGCATCCAAGTAACACTCAATAGCTGTAAACAATGGCAGCACTGCAGAATTTGAATGTACTGGTATGGGAACAGGCCAAGATCTAAATATGTCCCATAGTGGTATACTTATCGCCAAATTGAACATCAGTATCAGAAGAATCAGGGTCGACATCTTGCAATCTGGCTTCCTTCTTCATGATCTAAACCAGCTGCGTAGGGACCCAAATTGAATTGTTTTCACCTGTGGAATAAGCATAAACAGCCCCCCTTCCCAGCCATGTCGTGGGCCTATCTCGTCCCTGACCTTGGAGAAGGACTGCTAGTCCTGCGTTAGTAAGGGTGTCTCCCAAACTGCATTCAGCTGTGGCATTTTCAAAGATCATCTGTTTAATTAATGGCATTGCTTGCTCTAAGCTCTCGGGTCACTCCCCATGTGCTCGCCTGTGGGAGGCCACTTCCCAGGGCAGACTGTCTTTCTCCTCTGCCTGTCTCTGCCACAGATAGCAGAGCGCAGATGACCCTGCAACCGGTCTGGCCCGGGCCCCGTCGCAGCGCCTCTGTTTCCACAGCCCGAGCCAAGGGCGATGGGGCTGGGATGAGTGGCTCAAGGTCTTTTTTAGTCTTATCTCAGAAAGGTTATTTTTTGCATAGGCGGCTGCCTCCTGTTCCTCTCCTAGTGTTAGGTCTTCTTCGGAGCTGCTAAGGTCTATGGCCTCGAGCTCATTAATGGGGTGAAGGGGAGTCCTATTGACCTCCACTCTCTCTCCACCAACTGGTGGAGGGTCCTTAAGCTTAATGAGCTCTGCAGTAGCCCTTATTCCTTTTGAGTACTCTGTTTCCCCAGGCTCTTTGGCCTTATCTGTTTCTCCAGGCTCTTTGGCCTGATCTCCAGACTCTTTGGCCTGATCCTCAGGCTCTTTGGCCTGATGCCAGCTAACACTCTCTGGTTCTGGTATGCTAGAGTGGCCCTCTTTCTCACAACACAAATAAGCTAAAAACAAAAGCAATACAAGCAAGAGGCTAGCTAGAGGAGTGGCAGCGGTGAGTTTAAGTCCCTTGCCACAAATGCTTCCACCCCAGGCATATCTTCCAGAGATGTACCTTGATCCTGTAGTCTTTAACCCGCCCCAAAACTTGGGGGGTCTCTCCGTGGTGCCTTGAAATTCCCAGGTTTCAACGCCAGATGTTTTAATTCTGTAATTTTGTTTTATTTTTATTTTTCTTTCAAACACTTGATAAATTAGAATCATAATGGAATTTGAATAATTAATAAAGTTACAAGTTTTAAACTAGATAATATTTGAGGGAGAATTTAATATACCTTTATTATTTTACCACAACACTTTCATCATCACAAACCTTTATATATATTTCTACTTGCTTTGTTTTCAAATTCAAAACCTCCATTGTCTTTAATTATGTATATAAAAATATTACATGTATTCCTAAATACAGAAATAAACATCTCAATTTTGAGTTTTTGTTTAAAACTTTGCTTTCTCGATGAAGGAAGAAAAACAGTGACTTTCCAATTGATCAAGCATTTCTGATGAGGTGTTTATAGCTCTAATTTGGGCTACTTCAACTTTTCATAGTTCTGAAGAGTAAATAAGCTTCATGACTTTCAAGCTTTGCTGAAATACAATGGAGGAGAATGATTCTATAAGGCACAAGAGAGAATCCCTTGAATGCTCAGTCAATATTTGGTTTTACAGGCATAATGAAATGCGTTCGGCTTTGCAAGCAAACCTACAAGCTCAGTATAACTCTACCTCAGAGTCACCCAAAAAATGAGTTTTGGTATTTATAATGTATGAAAAAATTTTTTTTTGATATTTTGATACAAGCTATAAACTTTTTTGCTAATAAAACTCTTGCAAATAATTTGAATTTTTAATATTTAGGGATCAATTTTGTAGGTTTTCTCACTTCTTAATTTTATATTTATTATTGTTATTATATCTTCCTTTTTCAGTGCAGGAAACTGAACCCAGTGCCTCACAAACTGCTGGAAAACTATCTTTTGTTATTCTGTTCTTTTATTCCTTCCATTATTAGTCTTTGCATAAAATCTCACATTGACATAAAAGTTATGCATTTACAGATAGACAACTTGTAAAAGAAAATAATGAGAAGGCAGGATGACTCATGGAAGTTGGAATTTCCATGGTATTTGAAATCTTCTGTTGATTTTGAAGACCCAAGCATTGTCAATACTCAATACAATTATTTCAAATCATTAATCTACATGACTGTGCATTCAACAGTATTCTGTTTACACCTTTAAAAGAACCATGATATATGCTAAATATTGGCATTTATTTCTAAACTTATTAGAATTATCCATCAAGAAATAATAAATACTGAGCAGCAACAGCACATAATTTCAAAGAATTTCAAAGAATGTTTATTTAGAATTGAATAACAGTGATACTTAACATAACATCTATAGTAATTTTGCTTGAAGATATTTGTGGAAATGTACTTTCACGATTTTCCTTTGCATTTTTTTTTCACAAATTTTGTCTGGCTTATAGAAAATTATATGGTATTATTTTTTTTCTCTTCTGTACATAATTGTCGTGGCCTGAGTTGCCCCGCGTTTGGGGGCCAGAAATGTCTTGGACCGTACTGTCAATGTTGAAACCCACACTGCCAAAAGCCTTGGGGGCTAAATTGTTCTGGCTCTTACTACCCCAAGCTGCTCAGGCCTGCGGGTTGGGGTTCAGCAAGAGAGAAAGTGAGGATGGACTCAAGAAATGGAGACTAGACACATTGTGATTCAATCCCGTTTATTCTTCAGTCTCTTCTCTCCAAGTCCAATCTTGAGTTCCTAGTCTCTAGTTCCTAGTCCCTAGTGCCTCCAACTTCCAAGTTCTTTCTCCAAGTGCTAAGTGCCTACTACCTAATAATCTTCCAAGTGCCTAATTTTTATTCCAGTTGTTCTCTCTTAAGTGTCTGATTCTCTCGTCCTCTCTTCTGTCTGCCTCTTGCCTTTTATATGTCTCACTTCTAAGCCACGCCTCTAAGTCTCACCTTTAATCATGCACTTAGGTCTTGTCTTTAAATCTGATCTCTAAGTCACACACCTTTAAGTCTCACACACTCAAGGGTAAATCCTGGGTATCTAAAGCAAGATGTTATCAGAGTGTGCTCAGCTGTTGCAGGCTGATGTAATCAAGTCTCTTTTCAGGGTACATGGCTCAAGATGGCTGCCAGGATGATAGCCGCCTTTTGTTGGCTCCCCACACATAATTATTAATAAATAAAAAACTTTATTTGGTAAAATAAAACAATAATATAAAATTTCCATTTCAAGCCAGTTACCATGACCTGTCAATAGTCTCTTAGAATAATTTGTAACACTTGAAAATGAGACAGATGGTACCAAAATGAATCAATATGTGGCATGTGTTAATGACACAACTAGTCTTCCACAATTTTAAAATGGTAAGGTGATAGAATATACTTTTTTCCAGAATGAAAAAATTCTTATGCTTCCATCATTATGATTGGATATGTCAATGTGTGTGTCATACATCAACATTCATCTACATTTACTAAAGAGCATAAACATAATCTAAAGAATTATAAAATTATGTGTATGCACAAGCATTCTGGGAAAGTTGTGATGATGCCTAGTATGCAGATGTAAATGCAATTTTTAGTGAAAATATTTTCTAAGGATGAGACGAAGCAACTATTAACATGGAAAAATTTGAAATATGAACATGGGCACAACTCAAGATATACACTTGCTTCAGAAAATCTATTAAATAATGCATCTTGATAAGATAAAAATGATTTTAAAAATCAGTATTTCCACATAGGGTTCTCTTGTGAAAGATGAAGATTTTTGGAGTATTGAGTGTACTTCACAAAAAGCTTCTCCAGGAGTTTCCTGTAGGAATCTACATGTCATACAAAACATTGGGGTGATTTTTATGTTCCTTCACCTATGGAATACAATTGATAGGATGTTCTCCCTTGCAACATAGTGTGTGATGGTTGTCTGGGAGAGAGCTAAGAAGTCTTTTATGAAGACTATGGAAAGAACCATGCACACAACTAGAATCGTGACAGGATATTTACATGAGGATATGGCATTGACCCAAACAAAAACAGGGTAGAGTGGAGGTACATAGTGTTTTTAACTAATGTAAGAAACAGTGAAAAATAGAAATTTTCCAATACTGTATGATCACTAAGACAAACAATGTGTTATGAAAACTAACACTTATAATTACATCCTTGTGGGAAGGGTGAATTAAAAATAAACCACAGAAGTCCAACTTCACCCATAATGAAAGACAGAAGATGTTGCCATTTGATCTGTGTAAATTTAGGATACATTATAAAATCCCAAACTATAAATACCCAAATAAAGAAGAAATAAAGGTACATGTTCGAATTTGAATTGAGCAATATTTCTGTTATTCATCTTAAGAAATGAAATCTATATGAGATGCATTCTATTCAGATACATTTAAAGAAAAAATTACAAATATATATTAAACTCGAATAAGAAAATTTGTTAAGAGAAATGTTTGTGTGTGAATTACATGCACTGGAGAAGAAAAATTAAGTAAATATATTAGTGTTATTAGAAACTAAGTTCTCATTAAAAAGAAATAGCTAGACCATATGAAACCAGAAGGGAACAATATAATAGGAAGTTGGAATTTCAAATGGCAATGAAATTCATGCTGTTTGCAATATATTTTTCTGCACTACTCACAGAGAGAAAGTTAGAGAGGAGACATCACTACAGTATTTGGAAGATGGAAAGCATCATTCTCAATTTCAAAATTCTCTCTTCACTAACAAAAGCAGGCTGCCTTCAGAAACAGCTGGCAATAAACTAAAACCATACTCTCTGGGAAAACACATTGGAGCCACTATTCCACATTTTGACTTTTTGGCCAATAGGAACCCCCTTTCTCATGCCTTGTATTCAGTAAGAGAAAGTGAAAGAGTACAAGTATTAAGTAAAAGCTACAAAAGAATGTTTCTAAGCCTATCCTTTAAATATTCTTTATTGTAATTTTATAGATATGTATGAAATTAACTATAAATGAAGAAACCCTAATGAAATTAGCAGGTGGAAAACATTATCTTTTAAACAAATTATGAACTTTCTGAAATCCTTAAGCTGGAATGGAATAGTTTCATTTATTTTTAAGATAAAAGTATTACAGTTTAAGACTGTTTGTGAAGTGAAAAATGAGATAAATACAATGTTACCTTATAGATGCAGCACTCATTAAAGTGAACAATATTAAGATCCTAAAGCAAGCAGCACAGTGGCTATTATTTTCTTGTGAGGGAGCACTGCAGAATTGAGTCAAAATTGGGCAAAGCCTATGACTGCTAAATATGTAAGCAGTCAGTCACCCACGTGTAAAGTTGCATTTAGGACTTTAATAAGCTACAATGGTATGAAAGTAACCTGTACTCGATACAAATGGCAAGTCAAATTTTGGGCTTCTCATAGGATAATGATCTAGAATGTCATGCCTCTTCTCAACACTGGGCTGAGACAGGGTAAGGCTGCTGCCAATCAACAGCTGCATGGTAGAAATGACCAAGTTAACACATATTGTATCATGTTAGTAAACAACATGTTCATAAAATTAGTTGTATTAAATGTCTTTGACTTATGTTCCTTTTCATAGTTGGTAGATTTATAAGAAAGAAATGTCATTGCATGTCAAAGATTATTTGTACTCTGGATTTGAATGTATGTGTTACATGTATAAGCAATTTGTAGTGAACTAAAAAATGTCTAGGACTGAACAGATGGCTCAGCATATAAAGGTGCTTGCTAAAAAATCTCAAAACATAAACTTGACCCCCAGGATTCCTTTACTGGTAGGGGAGATCAACTCCTGAGTTTAATTCTCTGACGTCTATGTAAACATTATAACAAGTGCCCACTCTCTCACACATACACATACACATTAAATAAGTAAATAAAAAAGTTTTGTCTAGGCTTTCCCACTATTTAGAAAATTTCATCATTAAATATAATCAAAGTAAACATAGGAGATAAATGTTCTACATGAGAGTGAACTAACTTAGTACATACCATACTTCAAGGTCTTGAAAACTAATTTTATTACTTCATCTTTAAGGGATTCTAAATTTACCCTTTCTACATATAAATGCTGGCTTCAATGGTAATATGATTACATTTGAAATCACCTATTTCCTTAAGACATACCCTGTATGTCTTAAAGCATTTCAGATGGTTAACCAAGAGAGAACTTATCCTGAAATTGGTACCACCCTAAAGAAAATCAAGACAGGAAAGATAGAAAAGCTGAGAGCTAGCGTCTGTCCCTTTATATTTCCAGATTGCATATACAATGTGGTGGGCTGGGCAGCCTGCTTGAAGTTTTTGCTATATCAGGATGAACTATAGACCCTCAAATTATGAACCAACATAAATCCTTGTTTGAGTTCATCCTATCAGACATTCTGTTATAGATACAAAAATAGTAAGTAATATAATAAGATTGACTTAAATCCAAATTGAGACAGTGTAGCCTTTCGATAGGCTAGAAATATATGAGATCACCTCTTCCCACTCATTTCTCTTTTCTGAAAGATATCTTGAAATCTTCAGGAGTACTGTATTCAACAGGTCTGGAGTAAAGGATTATGCAAAGACAATTTCATCATGATGGTAGTTGCTCTTTACTGAATTTGTAGTAAGAAAATTCGAAGAGAGTTGATTGCCAACAAACAGAAGTATCCCAAAAAGTAAATACTATAAATTGAGGAAAGGAGGCAGGAGTTCATTAGGCAATTTGAGCATACAAAACACCAATTAGAAACCTTTTCGGAAAAGCTATTTGAGACTCTCAGGTAAAAACCAGTTTCCATCATTCTGTTTACAAGAAAATAAATATATGGGATTTGTGCTTAGAGAACCTGGTAGTTATCAAGTGTGACATATACATTTATTTTTAGAAATAAAAAACACTCTACACATTACAAAACAGTAAAAAAAAACACATGTACTCACAGGAATGTCTGCTCTTCTCTAAACTTTGGAGTCAAATCCCTGTTGTCTTAAAACCAAGACAAATGCATCTGAAGAGATGGCTCAGAAATTAAGAGCACTTTCTGAATCTTTAGTGGGCTCAGTTTTGAATACTTTTCATACCAACATGAAGATCTAAAACCTTGTAACATCAGTTCCAGGGATTTGACACTCTTTTATGTGTTCCCTGGGCAATGAATTCATGTGGTTGATATGTGTGCAGTTAAATATTCTTACAAATAAAATCAAAATAAGTAAATTGTTTCAAAATGAAAATTGCATCAGTCAGTTTTTACTTTTTTAGAAATAAAATGAAACATTTTTATATGTATATATTTAATAATTTGTCTTAAAGTAATAAAATTAGTTGAAGTCTAGAACATACAAGAATAAGCATATTTTTCAAAGTAAAAATATATGTTTATGTGTCACATGACTTTAAACTGAGAAAATGTGGCTTTGGGGAAATCTACCCAGGCTGAACTGACATATTAACAGTGCAGATGAATCCTTGTAGGCCTTTTGCTACTGGTTACCTGTGTGATGATAAGCGGGAGATGAAGTTATTAGTCTTTTCATAGATGACTTTCTGAAAACACAAGCATGCAATGGATACTAAAGAATTATGTTCCAGGGTCCTGCTGAAAGTTCCCAAATGTGTGAATAGTGTCTTTGGTTGCATTTGCTGGTGATGGTCATGTTTCTGCAGTCCTGTCAGATTCTGTGAATTCTAAGAAGACACAGTTCATGTTTGATAGAGAAAGAAGAACAAAAATACTCCTGAGAAAAGACATTCAAAATGGCAATGAGATTAGTTCTTGGTGGCATATGCTATGAGGCCAATCATATGACATTTCTTTCATCTATTTCTTTTCTTTACAATCTTCAAGATGAGTCAGTCTCACATGTTCTCTCTGTATTTGTCTAGTGTATCTTAGTGTTCAGAATCCCCAAAACTACAACCTTGATTTTTTTTATCTTGGAGGCATCTTCTACTCATGGCCAGCAGCCAGAATGTGACTGAATGGCAGAAAATATGTATGGATGATAACCTATACAAATTCATAAACTTATTTAACATATTAGATTTTTAGTAACTCTTTTCAGTAACTCAAGTGTATGGATATGAAGCATGAAAGTGTGAATGGTAATGTTGTGTGATACAAGGAGGAGCTTTGCAGCAGTGGCCTCTGTCCAAGGAACAGTACTAAAACCAGAAAATAATCTCTGAAGACATTGCACTTCTAAACATGGTGACTTTGTAGCACATATGAAGAAGGTCACAAGGCTCAGTATATATGACACCACTTCTAGGCCCACCGAATTCCAAAACCTTAAGGTTAAAAATGAGAACATGCTTTCTACATTCCTAAATTATATATTAATAATGAATGCCCAAATGCCTTTAAACAAACTACCTTAATCTAAGTCTCAGTATTATTCAGAGATTAGTGGATATATCATATTTCATACAAATTATTTTACTAATTATTGAAGGATGTAGCTTTTGTATTCCTAAGATTTCTATGGACTTATATTTGAAATTATTTTAACACAGACAACAAAATATATATATATAATTATATATATATATATATATATATATATATATATATATATATATATATATAATTATATATATATATCAGATACCATGTGCCAGACACACATCTGTGTATTAGTTATTCCAAGCCATTGGTCTGCCTCCATGGGGTCTGGGCAACCTATAACATTCACAAGGTGCTTATTCAATGTACTTATTCCAGCTCTTAAAGCTTTCTAATAAGCCAGATCACAGTCCTGTCCCAGTTACAATAGACTGGGAAACTGTGCATGGGGAACGGCTTGTATGATCTCAGGATTCTATCCTATGACTCTGAATCTCTGTAAGGATGTGAAAACCACCACAGACCTATGGTGTTACCCACACCCCAACAAACAAGGTCTAACAAAAACAGCAAAGAAACAAACAAAGAGATGTACTGGAGGATCACAGACCTATTTGAAAAGCATTCCTCTTTAGATTCTTGTCAGATCCTCTTAGCAGTATAGGCCAAGGGGGCTGGCAATACTTGAGAATAAGATTTCCAATGCCAGTAGAATGAAGAGACACCTCCTTTCACATGTGCAACTATGATGAAGGCATGGAGATCAGTAAAAATTATATGAGTTAAACTATAAACTTTAGCTAGAAAAACAAGAAAACAATAAGTTCTGTGGCAGATAGCTAGGAAATAAAACCTTTTAAAAACACAAGAGTTAGTTACAGAAGTATACAAAAACTGAAGATTGCATTCGTTCCATCAGGACTGATCTTTAAAGGATATACTTTATACTTTCCTGCACTGATACTTGTCAATGTCCAAATCCATGTTCATTACCGCAATTAATGAACTAAGCTAAGCACTGCTGGATTTATGTGAGACAAGTGAGGGATGCTGCTTGAAACCCACAGTACATATGGTAACACCCAACCACAGAGAAACACTGACACACACTAGAAACAGGGCAAGTCCATTGAGTTCATAGTTTGTATCATAGAAACATGCATTAAGTTTATATCTACATAGTCCTTATAATGATCACAATACACTGCCAAATTTTCTGTTTTTCTTTTTAATTTAGGGAATTTTGTATGTCAGTGTATATAAGATTACTAAACATAATATTTAAAAACAGAGTTGCAAATATTGGAACAAGAAAACACTGTTTTTTTTTTTTTAATTTTCAAATGGCTTTTTTTTTCTTTAATTCAGTTTTAGGAGTAAAAAACTATAATCTCAGACACACTTCTAATGGCTTTATCTCTTAGCTTTAATTGACTAGTTTCATAGCCTAAATTCATCTGTGAAAATATTCTCAATTGTAGAATCTCTGAGATATAAGTGACCTGTGGATATGTCCATGGGGGAATGTTTTGACAGTTTACTGAAACAAGAAGACCTAGCACATGGTAGACAGTTCTATTGCCTGAGAAAGTGATTCTGGGCTATAGGAAAAAAAAAGATGTTAGCTGAAAATAATCCTTCCAGTGAACTAGCAAACAATGTTTCTGAATGGATTCAAATTTAAGTTTCAGCCTTGAGTTTGAAACTTGAGTTCTCTCAATGACATTGAGACTTAGAAGTATAAGTCAAATAAATGCTTTCCATTCTTAGTTGCTAAGTGTTTTATCATTGTCACAGAAATCCAATGCAACAGTAGTCCAACATAAGAGTTTGAAAACATAGCCTTGTGATGAAGCCATTTGCAGTCTCTTGACTTTGATGTTATATGCTCTTATCTTTATAAATATGGGGGGGGAGTGTGTGTGAAAAGACATTCATCAACAGCATTCAGGGATCTACTGACTTTCTCTTAATCATAAAACATGTTCTTTAGCAAGTGTTTTATTCATATTGGCTTCAATTACAGAAGAATTAATTTTGCCTTGGCACGGTTAGCAGTGAGCACTTAAGGTATATATAGCATTCCAAGACTTTGCTCCTAATTCATTTATACTGGGTCTATTAAATAGACTTAAAGCTGTTTTGAATTTAATTGGTGGGTCAATTTATTATATGACTGACCAGTGAATCACCATATCCTTTTTAAAGAAGTTGAAACCTGACATGTCTATATTATAATTTCAATAGCCTGGTGCATGCTGACTATAAATGAGAAAGAATTACCACATAGACCTTCAAGAAGAACCATATTCAAGTATCAATGGAAGAATACAATTCACATGTAAATGTTAAGTCTTAATAAATAGTCTATAAACTTGAAATGTTGTTGTTTGTCATATGAATCAATCTCCCAACTTGAAATGAATTTTCCAAATAAGGATTGCTTTTGTAAATTCTATGACTGTTTGGAACTATAGATGTTGTATGCATTGATAGGTCAAGTGTTGAGAACCGCACTACCCCACATTTGGGGGCCAAAATGTTTGTGGACCACTCTGTCCATGTTGGAACCTGCACTGCCAAAAGCTTTGGGGACTAACTTGTTAGCCCACACTGCCCCAACCTACTCCAGTTCATGTGTCAGGGTGCAGCAAGAGAGACAGTGAGGAAGGACACGAGGAATAGAGACCAGACAGAGTGTGATTCAATCCTGTTTATTCTTCAGTCTCTCTTTCTAGTCCAAGTCCCAAGTCTTGAGTTCCTAGTCCCTAGTTCCTAGTCCCTAGTGCCTCCAAGTTCCAAGTTACTTCTTCCAAGTTCTAAGTGCCTAATGTTTAATAATAATTGCCTGTCTTGAGTTTCAAGTGCCTCCTCCAAGTGCCTAGTACTTAATAATCCTCATTCTGAGTTCTCTAGTCCAAGTGTCTTCTTCCTTAATGCCTGATTCCTACTCCAAGTTGTACTGAACTCTTCTGTCTGCCTCTCGCCTTTTATATGTCTCACTTAAGTCATGCCCTTAAGTTACACCCTTAGGTCTTATCTCTAAATCTGATCTCTAAATCACTCCCTTAAGTCTCTGCTCTAAATCACAGCTTTAAGTCTCACGCACCCAAGGGAAATTCCTGGGTATCTAAAACAAGATGTTACCAGAGTGTGCTCAGCTGTTGTAGACTATTGTAATCAAGTCTTTTGTCAGGGTATATGGCTCAAGATGGCTGCAAGGATGATAGCTGCCTTCTGTCAGCTCCCCACAGTCAAGTATGAATATTGTATCTTAATATTCTCTCTCTCTCTCTCTCTCTCTCTCACACACACACACACACACACACACATATATATTAGTTAATCGAATAGTAAAGCTATAATATGAATGTAAAACTAATAAAATATGAGTAGTGACTTGCACCAGACAGTACTTCAAGTTACACACATGCAAATGTAAACTTGAATTTATTGATCTTACCTATTCCAGCTATAGCCTATAATGTTTTATGATTAAAAAATCAAATATCCAGTGGCACAGGTTTCTTCCAGTCTGTGCTGGTGCCATGAGCAGACCTTAGGTGCTGGTTCTGCACCCAATCCCACAACACCCAGAAGAGGCTGGACTCCCAGGAGCTCTAAAATGCCCAGGATCATAGCTCTGCACATAGTTCCACAATACCAAGAGGAAGCTGGACTCTCAGGAACTCTAACACAACCAGGAACATAGAATTTTAGGATCACAGATCTCGGGACCTGGGTTACACCAGGATTGCAAGATCCCAGAGGCAGCCTGACTCCCAGGCTCTTATACCCAGGATCTCAGGATCATAGAATGATAGAGACAGCTGGACTCTAAGGAGTTCTGACACAACAAAGATAAAAGGAGTGATAGGCTCCAGTTAGAGACTGTGAGTGCAGGTAGTACTTGAAATAACCAAGTGGCTAAAGGCAAACAGAAGGATATAAGCAGCACAAACCAAGGTTACTCAGCATCATCAGAACCCAGTTCTCCCACAATAGCAAGTAATCAATACCATATCACATGTGAACATCAACATTCTGATTTAAAATCACTTCTCATGATGATGATAGAGGACTTTAAGAAGGACATAAATTATTTCCTTAAAGAAATACAGGAGAACATAGGTAAACAGGTAGAAGCCCTTAAAGAAGAAACACAAAAATCCCTTAAGGAATTCCAAGAAAACACAACCAAACATGTGAAAGAATTAAACACAACCATTCAGGATCTGAAAATGAAAGTAGAAACAATAAAAAAATTGCAAATGGAGACGACCCTGGATATAGAAAACCTAGGAAAGAAATCAGGAGTCATAGACACAAGCATCAACAACAGAATACAAGAAATGGAAGAAAGAATCTCAGGTGCAGAAGATACCAAAGTAAATACTGGCACAACTGTCAAAGAAAAATGCAAAATGCAAAACACTCCTAACACAAAGCATCCAGGAAATCCAGGACACAATGAGAAGACCAAATCAAAAGATAATAGGTATAGAAGAGAGTGAAGATTCCCAACTTAAAGGGCCAATAAATATGTTCAACAAAATTATAGAAGAAAACTTCTCTAATCTAAAGTAAGAGATGCTCATGAACCTGCAAGAAGCCTACAGAAATCCAAATAGACTAGACAAGAGAAGAAATTCTTACTGTCACATAATAATCAAATCATGAAATGCACAAAACAGAGAAAAGTATTAAAAGCAGTAAAGGAAAAATGTCAAGTAGCTTATGAAGGCAGAACTATAAAAAATTATACAAGACATCTTATCAGAGAGTATAAAAGCCAGAAGATCCTGTCATATAGACCCCAAGAGAACACAAATTCCAGTCCAGGCAACTATACCCTGCAAAACTCAGAATTACCACAGATGCAGAAACCAAGATATTCCATGACAATCCAAATATACACAGTATTTTTTTCACAAATCCAGCCCTACAAAGCACAATAGATGAAAAACTCCAACACAAAGAGGGGAACTACAACCCAGAAAAACCAAGAAAGTAATATTCTTCCAAAAAATCCAAAAGAAGATACCTACAGAAACATAATTCCACCTTTAATAACAAAAATAACAGGAAGCAGCAATCACTTTTCTTTAATATCTGCTAACATTAATGGACTCAGTTCCCAAATAAAATGACATAGACTAATGGTCTGGATACATAAATAAGACCCAGCATTTTGCTGCATACAGAAAATGCACCTCAGTGACAAAAACAGATATTTCCTCCGAGTAAAAGAATGGAAAACATTTTTCCAAGCAAATGGTTCCCAGAAACAAGCTGAAGTAGCCATTCTAATATGAAATAAAATCGACTTTCAACCAAAAATTATCAAAAAAGGTAAGGAAAGACACTTCATATACATCAAAGAAAAAATCTACCAAGATGAACTCTCAATTCTAAAAGTCTATGCTCCAAATGCAAGGGCACTCACATTCATAAAAGAAACTTTACTAAAGCTCAAAGCACACATTGCACCTCACACAATAACAGGGGGAGACTTCAATACCCCACATTCAGCAATGTACAGATCATAGAAAGAGAAACTAAACAGAAATACAGTGAAACTAAGAGAAGTTATAAACAAAATGGATTTAAGAGATATCTGTAGATCTTTCCATCCTAAAACAAAATAATACACCTTCCTTTCCACTCCTCATGGTACCTTTTCAGAAATTAGCTATGTATTTGGTCACAAAACAGGCCTCAATAGATATAAGACTGAAATAATCCAACACATCCTATCAGGTCACCACAGACTAAGGTTGGTCTTTAATAACAACAAAAACAAAGGACAGCCCACATACACTTGGAAACTGATCAACATCGTACTCAATGATAACTTGGTCAAGGAAAAAATAAAGAAGGAAATTAAAGACTTTTTAGAGTTTAATGAAAATGAAGACACATCATACCAAAATTTCTGAGACACAATGAGAACAGTGCAAGGAAAAAAAAATATAGCTCCAAGTACCTACAAAAAGAAATTGGAGAGAACATACAATAGAAGCTTGACAACACACCTGAAAGCTCTAGAACAAAAAGAAGAAAAGACACCCAAAAGGAGTATATAGCAAGAAATAATCAAGCTCAGGGCTTAAATCAGCAAGGTAGAAACAAAAAGAACTATACAAAAAATAAACAAAACCAAGAACTGGTTTTTTGAGAAAATCAACAAGATAGATCAACCCTTAGCCTAACTAACCAAAGGGAATATAGACAGTATCAAAATTATAAAATCAGAATGGAAAAAGGAGACAGAACAACAGAAATCAAGGAAATTTAAAAAAATCAGATCCTAGTACAAAAACCTATACTCCAAAATAATGGAAAATATAGATGAAATGTACAATTTTCTACACAGATACCAGATACCAAAGTTAAACCAGGTGCAGATAAACCATCTAAACAATCCCACAACCCCTAAAGAAATAGAAGTAGTCATTAAAAGTACCCCAACCAACAAAAGCCCAGGACCAGATGGTTTTATTGCACAAGTCTATCAGACCTTAAAAGAAGACATAATACCAATTCTTTACAAACTATTCCACAAGATAATAACAGAAGAAACACTACCCAATTTCTTCTATGAAGCCACAATTACGCTCATACCTAAACCACATAAAGACCCAATAATGAAAGAGAACTTCAGACCAATCTTCCTTAAGAATATCGATGCAAAAATACTCAAGAAAATTCTTGCAAATGATATCCAAGAACACACAAAAAAATTCATCCATCACGATCAAGTAGGCTTTATCCCAAGAATGCATAGATGGTTCAATATACTGAAATTCACCAATGTAGTCTACTATATAAACAAACTCAAAGGAAAAAAAACCCACATGATAGACCGTGACAAAGCATTTAACAATATACAACACCCCTACATGGAAAAAATTTGGAAAGATCAGGAACTCAAGACTCATAGCTAAACACAGTAAAAGCAATATACAGTAAACCAGTAGCCAACATCAAACTAAATGGATAGAAACTTGAAGCAATCTCACTAAAATCAAGGACTAGACAAGGCTGCACACTATTTCCCTACATTTTCAATATAGTACTCTACGTCCTAGGCAAAGCAATTAGACAACAAAAGAAGGTAAAGGGATATAATTTTGAAAGAAAGAAGTCAAAATATCACTATTTGCAGATGATAGGATCATATACTTAAGTGCCCCCCAAAATTCTACCAGAGAACTATTAAACCTGATAAACAACTTCAACAAAGTGGCTGGATATAAAATTAACTCTAACAAATCAGTATCCTTTCTGCACTCAAAGGATAAATAGGCTGAGATAGAATTAGAGAAATGACACCTTTCACAATAGTCACAAATGAAATAAAATACTTTGGAGTGAATCTAACCAAGCAAGTAAAAGATCTGTATGACAAGAACTTCAAGTTCCTGAAGAAAAATTCAAAGATCACAGAAGATGGGAAGTTTTTCCATGCTTATGTATTGGCAGAATTAATATAGTAAAAATGGCTATCTTGCTGAAAATAATATACAGATTCAATGTGAACCCCATCAAAATTCCAACTTAATTCTTCATAGAGTTTGAAAGAGCAATTTGCAAATTCATTTGGTATAACCAAACACCTAGGATAGCAATAGTGATAAAAACTGTATGGTATTGGTACAGATACAGGCAGGTAGTTCAAGGTAATAAAACTGAAGACCCAGAAAAGAACCCACACACCTATAGTCACTTGATCTTTCACAAAGGAGCTAATACCATATAGTGGGAAAAAGAGCATTTTCAACATGTGATGCTGGTTTAATTGGAGGTCAGCATGTAGATGAATACAAATCAATCCATTCTTATCTCCTTGAATAAAATTCAAGTACAAATAGATCAAGGATGTACACATAAAACCAGAAACACTGAATCTAATAGAAGAGAAGGTAGGGAAGAGCTTCAAACACATGGGCACAGGGGAAATTTTCCTGAATAGAACACCAATTGCTTATGCTCTAATTTCAAAGATTGACAAATAGGACCTCATGAAATTGTAAAGCTTATTTAGGCAAATGTTGCCTACAATCCTATATCCTGTAGAGGGCTAATATCCAATATCTACAAATAATTCAAGAAATTAGACTACAAAAAATGAAATAATCCTATGTAAAAATGAGTTACATAGCTAAAAATAAAATTCTCAATTTAGGAAACTTGAATGATTGAAAAAGGACCTAAAGAAATGTTCAAAACCTTTAGTCATCAGGGAAACATTAATTAAAAACAACACTGAGATTATACCTCAATCCAGGCAGAAGATCTAAGATAAAAAAAACTCATGTGATAGCAGATGCTGGCTAGGATGTGGAGAAAGAGGAACACTTCTCCTTTGTTACTGGACTTGTAAGCTGGTACAACCAATCTGGGAATCAGTCTGGAGATTCCTCAGAAATTTAGACATAGTGTTACCTGAGGACCCAGTTATACCACTGCTGGGCATATACCCAGAAGATGCTTCAACATATAAGAAGGACACATGCTCCACTATGTTCATAGCAACCTTATTTATAATAGCCAAAATCTGAAAACAACCCATATCCTTCAACATAGGAATGGATACAGAAAATATGGTACATTTAAATAACGGAGTACTACTCAGCTATTAAAAACAGTGAATTTGTGAAATTCTTAGGCAAATAGATAGAACTAGAAAAATCATCCTGAGTGAAGTAACCCAATCACAAATGAATACACATAGGATGCACTCACTGACAGATGGGTATTTGCCCAAAAGCTCAAAATACCCAAGATACAATTACAGAACACATAAAGTTCAAGGAAAAGGAAGACAAAAGTGTGGGTGCTTTGGTCCTTTTAAGAAGGACTAACAAAATGCTTACAAGAAGAAGTAAGGAGACAAAGTGTGGAAGCAAGAGAGACTGAAGGACAGGTGATATGGAGAATGTCCCACATGGGGATCCAGCCAATGTGTATTCACCAAAAGGGGACACTGTTGTAGATGCCAAAAAGTGCATGCTGACAGGAACCTGACATAGCTGTCTCCTTAGAGGTCTGCCAGTGTCTGACATATACATAGGCAGATGCTCACACTCAACCATTGAACTGATTGTATGGTCCCAAATGGAGGGAGGAGTTAGAGAGAGGATGAAAGAGCTGAATTGGGTTTGTGTACCATGAAGAGAGCTGCAATATCAACAAACCAGAGTTCCCAGGTTCTAAACAGCTAGCCTGGGACTACACAGGGAGAGACCCATGGTATCAGCCCTATATGTAGGGAAGGGTGGCCTTGTAGGGCATTGGTGGGAAAGGAGGCCCTTAGTCCAGAGAAGACTGAATGCCGCAGTGTTGGGGAATGTGAGGGCAGGTAGGCAGGAGTAGATGGGTGGGCATGTGCACATTGTCATAGAAGCAGGTGAAGGGGGGATGTGATAAGGGGTTCCTGAGGATAATGGAGAAAAAGGATAAGGGTAATGGAGAAAAAGAATAACATCTGAAATGTAAATAAATAAAATATCCAATTAAAAAAAAGAAATGCTGAAAACTCAACCTTTGTATAGTTACAGCCAATAAATAGTTCATGATATACAATTAATTGAAACTATCCCCATTTTAGATACTGTTAATTCTCAAATTTTGTAATTACTTATACAAATACAACTCAATTTAAAATACCATACTGTTCATTAACTTAATAGGCCATTTAAGAGCCCATACTGGATTGCTTGATTCTTTTTGGGCAATGCCAAAGCACATTTGTATACCAGGCAGGTATAGGCCTTACACTGGAACAGATAAAATCTCATTCTCTCCATCATCAAAATAGTAATAGCTCAAGACAACAATTTGGTATTTTTAGCAAATGTGCATGTCAAATTGTAAAGACATGTCCTGAATGTCCTCAGTTTCTACTTGTACCACATAATGGTGTTAATCCTTCAGGACTCATACTTAATCAATTATAGAAAATGGATGTTACTCATATTTTTGATTTTGGACAATTAAAATATGTACATGTGACTATTGACACCCTCTCAGGCTTTATAGTTGCAACTGCTTTAACAGAAGAAACAACTAAAAATGTAATTAGTTGTTGTCTACATTGTTTTTCGATGGTGGCTGATTCAAATCATATTAAAACTGATAATGAAACTGGCTATTGCAGTCGAGCATTTAAGACTTATCAACAATTTAATATTACCTGTGTTACTGGAATTCCTTATAATCTTCTAGGACAAGGTATTGTGGAATGGGCCCATGGAATTTTAAAACAATATCTTCATAAAATAAAAAAGGGGAGTTATATCCCCATACACCACAAATTTATATCAATCATGTTCCTTTTTTTTAATTCTAAAAAATTTGGATGACAAGGTACTCTCTGCTCAGTGTCTATGGCACCCTATAACTAGGCATATTTATGCCTACGTAAAATAGAAGGATCCACTTATTAGCATATGGCATGATCCATATAATTATGGGGAAGAGGACATGTTTGTGTTTTTTTCTGCAGCATGCTGAAGGAGCATGGTGGCTGCCAGAGTGATTGGTGAGACATGCTGGTGCAGGGATAAAGAATGATGCTGACCAGTGAACTTGATGAGTACCCTGACAATAGTGACTAGGAAGCTGTATTGGACATATGTTCCTGACCCACCTTTGCTTGCCTATATTCCAGATGGAAAAGATGCTGTTTTGCCTCAAGCTTTTAGAACTTGTGTAACAGAGAATCAAAAACAGAAGTAATAATAACTCTTACATTTTTCTTAACTGTGACTAGTTATTCTGATTCAATCATGTACTGGTCTAGAAATCAATCTAATATTGGAAATAACAGTGTTCATTTGGAAGGCTGGTTCTGGACATTTTCAGAGACATATTTGGAAGTTAGCTGCAGTTCTCTTCTATGTTATATTAGCAAGAGATAAAATTGGAACTGGATATGGATTTCAAACAAGTGTTAGTGCATGTGTTAAGGCTTTTCTAATCGTCAAGTTAAAATTACTTTTGTTTATTCTATAGTATTTAATGTAAGTTGTATTGATTGTACACTTTCTAATTGTGTTAGTATGTTGAAACCTGTCATGTCTGTTATGGGGTTCTAAGAACCAGCTTTTTGTTGTTGTTGTTGTTGTTGTTGTTGTTGTTGCCCTCTGAATTACAGAACCTTGGTATTCTGTCAAAAGCTTGTAAGTACTGGAAGAAGTGTCAAGCCTTAAGCAGAAACAAGAGGGTAGTGGGCTTGATCGTTGCTGGTATAACAACTTTAATTACATTAGTAGCTAGCACTACTGATTCTGTAATTGCTTTGACACAAGAAGTTAAGACAGCTACTTTTGTTAGTCATTTAGCAAAAAAAAAATTACTAATGTATGACTAATCAAGAGGATTTAGATAAGCATTTGGAATAATGAATTGATGTTCTTTATCCAACTAAAATTATTGGAAGGAGGTTCAGAGTTTAACAGTAAGAGGCCATCTTAAGTATCATAACAAATACCAGTGGAGTTGTGTGACTTCTAAAATTTTCAATAATAGTCATTATAATTAGGAAAAAAGTTTAAAGACACTTGTAGGGTATTTGGCATAATTTGAGCACCTCTCTGTATGCTTTAAAATTGCATAATAAGATTGTGAATTTAAAGAATGCTGCTCTGCTGAGCTTTGATGCTCCAGATACTGCTGATAAAATTATCCATGGCCTGAGGTTGGTATTTCTATTTTGGTCAACCTTCAAGAAAGGCATATATAGCTTGATCATGCTAGCCCTTTTTGTCCTGGGAATACATTTATTCCTGCATATTCTTTTAAAGATTATCTTTAATAACATTAACACATTGGTAGCCAAACTACATGGCTTGACACTGAAAATGGCCCTCCCAGACAGAGTTATTAAAATAACAGGCTGGCAAGTACAGGATGGGTAAGATTCTGCACAGAGCCTTACCAACCTAAGACAGAATTGCATTGCTTTTAACAATAATGCATATTCCACGACAGGTAAGAAAGGCATTCTTGTCATAAGGACCTGAGACAGGCTCAGTCTTTTTATGAAATAAAATAAGGGGGAGATGTGGAGAGATTTTGTGGATGTTTGGAAGGAATTTGGTCATTTGCAAAGGACAAGAAAATGGGCTGCTTGGCAGGAATCTGACATTGGCCAAGGACAAGAAAATGGGCTGCTTGACAAGAATCTGACATTAGGGTAGAACAAAGAAGTAATTTAATGCCAGAATCTAAATCTTGATTTAGATAATCTAAATTTTGATTATCCTGATAAGCCCCTAGAAACAGTGATCACAGGAATAATCGTAGGACTTTGTTTATTGCCTTTCTTGTTTTTGACTATTTGTGTTTATTGTCTTGTTTATTCTTTCACTATTTGCATCTATCGTATTGCTACTTCCTCAATAGAACTGACCTGAATACTTGCATGTAACTAAAATGTTCTAAAAGTGAATAATAATAATAATAATAATAATAATAATAGTAATAATAAATAAAACAAAAAGAAACAAACAAATACATAAATAAGGCAAGAAATAAAGGAAAATAAATATCCACTAATCATCCTGAACATATGCAGATATCTGTGTGTGCATATTTATGAATGAACAATCTATGAAAGAATATTTTTTAATGTTTCCTCTAGGATTATAATGAAGATTTTAAATATCAATAGGTATTCTTAGTTTAGGTCTTTGTGTTTTGTTTCTTCAAAAATATTAATTGTATATTTACATAATGTGTGTGATTGTGAAGAAAAATTTTCATTCATAAAGTTTGAAAATAAAAATAGCACAATGAGAAAGATATTTTAAACTGTGTTGAATAGCATTGAACAGCTTTAGATTTTTCAAGTTATTATATGTTGTAAAAATGTTCTGTGTACTTAGTCTGTCTATATTCAATATATACAGTAAATTTAATTAATTCTATTCAGTATATTGAGATTTTATTTATGTTACCTAAAATTTGGTAAGACTAAAAATGTTTCTTAATGTAAATAAGATGCTATGTAGACTATCATTGAGTATGTGTGTCTTTGTGTGTGTGTATGTGTGTGTGTGTGTGGTGTGGAGAGAGAGAAAGACACAAAGAGAGAGAGAGAGAGAGAGAGAGAGAGAGAGAGAGAGAGAGAGAACATTTAGTGTACTGTATGAAAGCATCACCTGTTAATAAAGACCTGATGGCTTATTAGCAAAAGCAGGAAATACGTTGTAATTCTAGTAGAGAGATTGGCACATTTGGTGTTAGTCAGAGTTTTGAGATTTTTCTCTGGGCTCTGAGGAGACTGACACATGAAACTGAGGGGAAGTAAATAGCCATGTAGCAGACATAGATTAAAATAAGTGGGTTATATAAATTATTAGCTAGCCAGGGATTAAACCAAAGATTATAGCCCAATCATTTTTTTCATAAATCATTACATCTCAGGGTTCTTATTCTGTGAGCAAATAGGCTTGGTAGAAAATTTAATGGTAACAACTTGTGACCAATATATACACACTTATAATCCAAGTTTAGAGCCTGAAGAAAAAAAAATCAAAAGTAAAATGTGGTGAATCAACCCAAAGAAACTTCCTACCTGGGCAGAAACAAGTTTCTTTTATGTTAGAGAGAACAGAAAGCCTCAGGTACTTTCCCAGTGGAACTCCTTTAACTAAGGTCCATGTGCTAACTTTTCTGGCAGATGAGGAACTGTTCTGTAGTCTCTTAGGCTGGAGGTTTAGTTCACTTCCTGGATATGTCTGAGGGACTCAGCACCCTGGGCTCATGAAAAACAAAATTATGCCCAAGTATGAAGCCTACAAATGCCCAGAGACATAACAGGCTGTGGCACACTGTGGCATGGCGTCAGTTTCCCAGAGTAGGGATAAGTCAGAGGGCAAAGAGTTGTTCTAGACCAAAAACTCTTCAGGGTACCTTTCTATACTGACCTAAGGAGGCAGATACCAGGTACAGACACATGGTGGCATGAGATACCTGCTGCTTTGCAGACCCAACAATTTTCCAGATCACGTGAGGCACCAGGAATCTAGTGTGACACAGCTCCCAGTTCAATTCCAAAAATGTGAGAGTTGTCTGACACCAGCTATAGTCATTTGGGTCAAAAATACCTCTTCCCTGTAAGTGGAAGAGCAGAGTCAGTGCTACTCATAGTATTGGAATCAGAAGCTAGAAACAGGTTGAGAGAACACAAGAAGAAATTCAAGAGCAGACAAACTTCAAATCAGGCAGAAAAACCAAAATGTTTAAAATTATACTTTAATGCTAAAGAGGGTATGAGACTGAGTATAAAATTCATAGAGAGATAAATAATTTAAAGCTGATAAATTTAAAGAAACAAGACATATAAAGATGAATAACATAAACAGATTCTATATACTGCCATTTAAATGGTTTAATTCTCCAAAAAATGACAAAGAAATAAATAACCTAATTGAGATGGACATATTACCAATTTTGATTATTACCATGCTGGTAATCTTTGTCTTGGTAATCATAATAGCTCTCTGTTCCTTCTCAACAAAAATACTTTAAGGATACAAGGAAAAGAGAAATATGCAAAATGCAAACAAGCCTTAGTAGAAAAAATAGAAACACCTATGAATAAAAATTAGAATAATACTAAGATATTAGAGTTAAAGAAAAAATATGAATAATGGAGGACTTAGAAAAAATGTAAATTTATAAATAAAATGAATAAAATACTACGATAGTAGAGATAAAAATAAAGAGAAATATGAAAATGGATAGATATCTTAGAAGTAAACAATATAAATAAAAATGAGAAAGGTATTAAGATAATAGAGATATAAGAGAAGAGAAATATGGCAAATGGAGAAAGGCCTTAGAAGGGAAATTTGAAAAAAAATATATAAGTAAAAATGTGGAATATACAAAACTAGTAGAGATACAGGAAAAAGAAAAATATGAAAACTGGAGAAAACCCTAAAGAAAAATTAGAAAAAAAAAACCATAAAATTGATAAATTTGCTAAGATAAACACAGACGTAAAGCCAGATACTATTGCACCACCATATAATGAAAACTAGGAAGGTCAGCCAAAGTTTGCTAGAAAATCAATCTTATCTTATCTGGTTTGTGTCAGAAGACTGTCAATGGATATTTGCCACAATCAAGAAAATTTGGGTACCATCAGTAGATATCCTGGATTTGAAAAAAATAAAAAAAGTATCACTATTTATGGTATACATTCACTATTCATGAGCCAGATATATAATTTTTAAGGGATTCGAAGTGGAATAATCACCCAAGACTGGAACGATATAAAAAAGGCAATATTAGAACATGTCACAGTTATAATGGCATTTATGATGGAGAGAAGAGGCTAGGGAGGTAAAGTTGAGAACCAGGACCAGAGACATCAAAATTTCTCAAGATTAGTTACTAAGTGATTCAGCATATGCTAAGGTATAGATGTGAGCTGTACATGATGAAGCAAACTTGGTATTATGCCACATGACAACTTCAAATGCTTGGGACAGGTAGAATAAACAGGAAAAGGATTTAAATTGTAAGCAGCTGACCTAACGCAGACCTGATGGCTGGAAGGCACCGCAGGTCTGTCAGCTTGAAAAGCTGCGCCACCGCCGACTCAAAGCGGCTGCCCGCTTTGAAAAGCGGCTGCCAGCTGAGGGAAGCGGTGCCCCCACCTCCAGGCGGCTGACATTTGCGTGTCAGCCGCTCTGAGGCACAATCCAAGATGGCGGCCGCTTAGGCTTAGGTAGAACTATCAGTGCACTGCGCATAGGAATTTGACTCCAGCCCCTCCCAAACGGGGCATGCAAATGAGGTACCACTAGGGTACCACGAACCTGGCCAATCACCCCCTCCCGGGAGGTGTATGCTAATGAGTATGCTAATGAGTCATTGCAAATTGACCAATCGGACACCTCCATGCACTTTGCCACGCCCAGCGCTGGGGGTATATAAGTAGCCCGTTCTGGGCATTCAAGTCAGTCTCTCCCAAGAAATCTAAAAGAGTGCTTCCAATAAAGGCTGTTGAGAAGGATCCGGTTTGTCGCGTCTTCCTTGCTGGACAAGTGGGGAGCGACAAAGTGGTGCTGAAACCCGGGACAGAAGAAAAGAAGAAAGAAGAAAAGAAGAAAGAAGAAAAGAAGAAAGAAGAAAAGAAGAAACGAAGAAAGAAGAAAAGAAGAAACGAAGAAAGAAGAAACGAAGAAAGAAGAAAGAAGAAATCTGGGGCAGAAGAAAGAAAAAAGAAGGCACCTGAGCATGAGGGACCCGAGGAGAAATTCTCGCAGATTCAGAACTCTTCACCCTGAGAAGCGGTAGTACCAGTAAGTTCCCTGGTCAAATGGGATAATAAGAAAAGGTCCTCAGAAAGAGAGGATTCGAAAATCCGCCGATTCAGAAGACCTCGGAAAAGAGGCACCTCAGAAAACCTCAGAAAAGAGGCAGTTCAGAAGTCCGCAGTCTAGCGGCAATTTGCCCAAGGGAAAGTTTCCTGAGGGAACGGGACAATATAAGCCCAATTTTTGATTAAGACAGACGGGGCTAGACAACTCCTCCTGTCCACCCGTGTGTAAATCTCACGTAGCTAAGTGAATAACATGGGGAATACTCAATCCAGCCAATTCTTGAGCACGTTGCAAGAGCTCCTTGATATAAAAAGAAAAGTCCTAGAGGGCTTTCTATGTGAAATAGAGCGAGTAGCCCCATGGTTTGCACTCACAGGGTCTCTAACCATTAGCTCATGGGAGAAATTGGGTTGAGAGCTTGATAAGGAGGCTGAGGAAGGGTCAGTGAAACCTGGGGTGGGGCCCCTTTGGCACATAATACACGCCTGCTTGGAGGATAAAAGATGTGTTGAGATTGTGAAAGCAGGACAGAAATTGCTTCAGGAGCATCAGGAGAGCATGTCAGAAGAGGAAAGGGCCTTTAAGGAGAAAAAAGAGGATAAGGGGTACAAAGATAAAGAAAAGGGGAAAGCTAGCAGAGCCAAAGACAGGCCTAAAAGGCCTGAAAAGGATAAAAAAGGAGAAAAGGGAAGAGGGATCCACAGGGATTTACCCCTCTTTGAAAGAATTGGAGACTTCAGATGAGTCAGGGTTAGCTTCTGAGGAAGAAGCGGAGCTCGAAAGGGGAGCCGCTAAGTATATACAAAAAAAAATGTGATTTTGGTCGGGGAAACATCAGTAAGGCCAAGGATAAACAGGAAGAGGATAAGTTAGACAAAATGGAGGAGCTGAAAGAGTTCCTAGCCGAAATGAGATCAATGACTCTTTCAAGAAAGAAACAGGAAGAGGGAAGAAAAAATGGGAGTGGGCTTAAGCCACTGCCCTGGGTGGCGCCTAGTGCACCACCTGCAGGAACACCGCCTCATGTGGAAGTTCTACAGCTCCCACCATTAGAAAAGGGATCTTCTTTTTGCCCTCAGACATGGAAGGAGGCCGCTGGGGCCTTTCCTGTTTTTGAGGATGATAATCGGCAGAGATTTTATGAGCCTTTAGAGTTTAAGCAACTAAAGGCCTTGGCTGAGTCCGTCCAGGTTTATGGGATTAATGTATCTTTTACTCAGGCATTGTTAGAAAGATTAACCTTACATGCCATGACCCCATCCAATTGGATGAGCACAGTTAAAGCCTGCTTAACTATGGGTCAGTATTTGAACTGGAAGGCCCTGTATATCGAGTACGCTCAAAGCCAGGCTCGGGCCAACCAAATCGATGGCCAAGATGCCTGGTCCTTTGACATGTTAATGGGTCAGGGTCAATGGGCCGCAAATCAGACAGGTTATCCCATACCAGTTTACAGCCAGATTAATGCCATGGCCATAAAGGCATGGAGGTCCCTGCCCAACAAAGGAGAGGTATCAGGAAACCTAACAAAGGTCATCCAGGGGCCCACGGAGCCATTTTCTGACTTCGTGGCAAGAATGATAGAGGCAGCAGAGAGGATTTTTGGTGACCCAGATACAGCCATGCCATTGATAGAACAGCTTGTCTATGAGCAGTGTACGAAGGAATGTAGGAATGCTATCACTCCATGGAAGGCTAAAGGATTGCAGGCATGGATGAAGGCATGCAGGGGAACAGGAGGCACTTTGTCCAATGCAGGATTAGCAGCTGCTGTCCTACAAGCTGCAAAAGGAATAGAGAGAGCCAAAACCTGCTTTATTTGCGGGAAGTCTGGGCACTTCAAAAGACAGTGCCCCGAGAGGAGTAACAGTACGGGACAACACGGACAGGGCCTTGGGCCTTGTCCCAGATGTAAGAAGGGGAATCATTGGACAAAAGAATGTCACTCCTTCAGAGATATTAATGGACGTCCCCTACGTAGCAACTATGGTGGTGTTCGTCCAAAAAACGGGCAGAAGGGCCCACGACCCCAGGGCCCGCAAATGTATGGGGCCATTCAGAGTCCATCTCTGCGAGCCCCTCGGAACCAAGGAGGGCCACTCCGGGCTCCACAGGACTGGACCTCAGTGCCACCATTAGAATCGTGCTGACACCGCAAATGGGAGTGCAGCCTATAGAGTCTAATTTTTCAGGACCATTGCCCAAAGACACTGTAGGCCTACTTTTAGGACGATCATCCTCAGCTCTGAGGGGATTACACATCGTTCCAGGAGTCATAGATGCAGACTATACTGGGAAGGTCAAAATATTGGCCTCCTCTCCAAGAGGAATTACGGCTATTTCCCCAGGAGATAGGATAGCTCAACTGTTACTACTGCCCAGTTTGCATAGCTATTTTCCATCCCATAACAAGACTAGAGGTAATAGCAGGCTCGGGTCTACCGGGTCTCACTTTGCCTATCTTTCTTTAGAATTACAAGATCGTCCTATGACGACACTATGGGTAGAAGGTCGATCCTTTTTGGGACTGTTGGACACAGGGGCAGATCATAGCATCATATCTGCCCATGACTGGCCTGCCAAATGGCCAACCCAGAGGTCTGCCCAAAACATCTGGGGATTAGGCTATGAATCCTCCCCCATGATGAGCTCTAAGGAGCTAGTGTGGAAAAAGCAGGAAAGGAAAACAGGAAGGTTTACTCCTTATGTTCTGGACCTCCCGGTCACCTTGTGGGGAAGAGACGTACTAGTACAATTAGGCATGAAACTCACAAATGATTACTCTGCTCAATCACAAAATATGATGCAGGGCATGGGCTATAGGCCAGGCAAGGGACTGGGAAAGAATCTGCAAGGCAGCCCAGATGTGATAACTACACTTCCCAAACATGATAGGACTGGGCTGGGTTTTTCTTAGGGGCCACTGAGGGAGGTACACCTATCACTTGGAAAACGGGGGACCCAGTGTGGGTCCCTCAGTGGCCATTGCCTATAGAAAAGTTACAGGTGGCAAGAGCCTTAGTGCAAGAACAATTAGAGGCAGGACATATAGAACCATCCCAATCCCCCTGGAACACTAATCTTTGTAATAAGAAAGAAATCGGGTAAATGGAGATTGCTACATGATTTGCGGGCTGTCAACGCCCAGATGCAACCTATGGGCCCCGTTCAACGAGGCCTTCCTTTACTTTCTAGTCTGCCAAAGGAATGGCCTATCTTTAAAATTGACATTAAGGATTGTTTCTTCTCTATACCATTGGCCCCCGCCGATTGCGAGCGGTTTGCTTTTACTGTCCCCCCAATAAACAATGAAGAACCTGATGCCCGCTACCAATGGCGGGTACTACCACAAGGAATGGCCAATAGTCCTACTATGTGTCAGCTGTATGTAGGGCGAGCTTTGCTGCCAATTAGGCAGACCTTCCCAGAGATTAGAGTTTGTCATTACATGGATGACATTTTACTGGCCGCTCCCACCAGAGACCAGTTGGATTCTGCTTATGCAGCATTGATTAAACAACTGAAGAAAGCACAATTATATGTGGCTCCAGAGAAGGTACAGACAGAAACAGTAGGACGATTCCTGGGAGCAGTAATATCTTCCAGGGACATTAGACCTCAAAAAATAAATGTCAGAAAAGATCATTTACGTACGCTAAATGATTTTCAACAATTATTAGGAGATATCAATTGGATTAGACCCTATTTGAAGATCCCCAATCATGAGTTGGTTCCCTTGTTTGACATCTTGAAAGGGGATTCCCGCCTGACCTCCCCCAGGAGCCTCACACCAGATGCTAGGTTAGCCCTGCAAAGGGTAGAAACTGCCCTAAGTAAGGCACAAGTTACTCGCGTCCGCGATGTGCATACCATCCTTTTATGTATTTTATGGACACTAAGACAACCTACTGCGGTACTATGGCAGGAGGGCCCCCTATTATGGATACATCCTCATGTTTCTCCTAGTAAAACTGTGGAACACTATCCCACAGTCATCGCACAGTTAGCTTTAATGGGCCTTAAATCGTGCTTGGCACACTTCGGTGTATCTCCAATGAGGATTATTACCCCTTACACTAGTCAGCAGATACAAACTTTGTGTGCCGTGATAGATGATTGGACTATTCTCAGATGTAGCTTTGATGGGGATTTTGATAATCATTTCCCCAAGAGCCCTATACTGCAGTTTTTTACCAATCACCCCATTATATTTCCAAAGGTTACAGCCTCATTACCTATACCTGAGGCAGTGGATATATATACGGATGGCTCCAAAACAGGAGTTGGCAGTTACGTTGTTGGCTCTGAACCCCCAGTACAAATTCAGTTTACCCCTGGAACTCCACAACTCGTGGAGTGCCAAATTGTGTTGGTAGTCTTTCAAACCTTCCCCGGTCCATTTAATTTGGTATCAGACTCCAGGTACGTAGTTAATGCTGTAGCTTCTTTGGAACTTGCAGGACCTATTAAGTCTAATAGTCCTGTTTGCCACCTTCTCCAACAAATCCAGAAGCTTATTTGGCTAAGGGAAAATAAGTTTTTTGTCCAACATATGAGAGCCCATACTATGCTGCCAGGTCCCATGACAGAGTGCAATGCTCTGGTGGATGCAGCCACCCACATGGAATTTGTCTTCCACACGGATGCAATTACTAAAGCCTCTGCTTTTCATAAGCAGTTTCATGTACCATCCACCACACTCCGCCATGTTTTGCTTGCCACGAGCAGCAGCCAGAGATACCTTAACCAATTGTCCAGACTGTGCACAGTTTCTTCATCCGCCTAATACCGGCATTAACCCTAGAGGCTTGTTGCCTCTCAAACTCTGGCAAATGGATGTTACTCACATATCCCGCTTTGGGACTCTTAAGTATGTCCACCTTTCTATAGATACATGTTCAGGCATCGTCTATGCCTCTCCCCTACGTGGGGAAAAAGTCTGCAATGTGATAAGCCATTGCCTTGCGGCTTGGGCTGCATGGGGAAAACCCGATGTCATTAAAATGAACAATGGACCGGCCTATGCATCTAGGCCTTTCGCTACATTCTGTCAACACATGAAGGTGAAACATATCACTGGTTTACCCTACAACCCTCAAGGTCAGGGTATTGTGGAACGTGCCCATCGCACACTAAAGGAACTGCTAATAAAACAAAAAGGGGGAGTAGCTCATGGGCACTCCCCAAAAGATCAACTTTCTTTAGCCCTCTTCACTCTAAATTTTTTGACATTGGATTCGGACGGACGCTCAGCGGCCGACCTGCATTTACTGTCCACCCCAACTGTTAAGCAAGAAGGATGTCTTAACAGGCTCATGGCATGGTCTGGATCCGGTCATTTTCAGATCCAGGGGAGCTGTCTGTGTTTTTCCACAGGACCAGGAAGATCCGATTTGGGTCACTGAACACCTCACTAGACGTATTGAACCACCCTGGGACCAGAATTATGCGGAAGACATACGTGAGGATCCATATGATGAGTCTACTGCTGATGGTAACCCAGGGATTAGCCATTCAACTATGGGCAATAGCCAAAACCTGGCCGGTTCCCATGCCCATCCATAGCAATTCCCCGGTTCTGCCCACCTTTTTCTCCACCTCTTGTGACCAAGATATGCCCTGCACTATTCCCACTCAGGAGGCCCCTGCAAGATATACAGCCACTAATTACACCTTGGCAGGCACCTTATGTTTCACCTTTAATAGGAGTGTTGCTCCATGCATTTTCCTAGCATCCCGGTATTTGGTGAATTGGCTAGATCCCATAGATATAGGGGGAACAAGCACCGGAGTATTACACGCAGCTCTATCAAAGCTGAGCTCCAGCTTTAGCCAGGGTTCAGGAGAGACAGGCACTAATTCTAGTGCCTCCCTTAATATCACCACCTTGCTTATGTCTCAATATTTAGTTATACCCTCTAATGGTAATTCCACCCAAGCCAAGTCCACTAAGTGCAAAATCCTGCCTATTTGTCCACCATACCAAGAGTTTCCCCCTGATTTCTCTCCTTGCCAGAGTCCCGATCACCGGGACACCCAGATATCTTCTGGGTTTGAATTTAGCCCCCCTTTGTTTAAAGCAAAGTATACTAATAACTTAAGGATTGCATCCAGGCCAGGTAACATCTGGCCCTGGTATCAATGGCTGCTCTCTAATAACAAGTCAGCCTTTACTTCCCTCACCCCATTCTCTAGGTTGAGAGGGGGCAATTTCTCATTGGTTAACATTAGTGCCACCAGGCACCCCGATGTGAGTTTGTCAGATATCAAGATTAATGGGCAATTACAGAATCTTTCTTATGCAGAGGCTCCCGTCTGTGTGAAGCCCCCCTTTTTCTTTATTCTGACTAACACCTCAGGGGTAGTGCTAAGTTGCAATGCCTCTGGGGTTGCCTGCTTGATATCTGAGTGCTGGGATGGGACAAGTACCACAGCTCTGGTGGTGCAGTTACCAACCTTTGTACCCATCCCTGTTGAAGCTGATCCTGAACAATTTCCAATACTTACCCTGTTGCGCCATAAGCGTGATTTCGGTATCACAGCAGCGATAGTAACTGCTATTGTAATAGCTACCGCCGTGGCCACAACTGCTGCGGTCGCTATGACCTCTCAAGTACAGACGGCAGAGACAGTCAATTCCATAGTAGAGCAGACAGCTGCTGCACTGACTACCCAGAGAGAAATTAATGCCCATCTTACCTCTGGGGGAATGGTTTTGTATTTGTTTCAACAGGAGAAATAAAACTATGGATTCCTTCAAAAATAATAAAATCAGATTTTACCATGGGAGACCCGCTGATGATCATGGCTACAGACTAGACAAAGAAAATGAAGTAGACCAACAAAAGAGGTAACTTGTATTGCTGATCCCTCTATATTGAAACAGCTCAGAGACTGGGAGAGACATATTGTCTCTACCAGGACTTCAAGACTTTAGCCAATAAATCTTGTTGGCTACAGAATTCCCAGAGCTAATGATGACATCATTTCAAATAGCATAGATAAAAATTACATTATACTTTGGTTATACAGTCCAAACCAGCTTTAAAAAACAGATGCCTTAGTTGCTTGAACAGAAAGCAGGGACACATCTTTAGCTAATTTATGTACACTGAACAATTTATACATGCGCTAATGTAGAAATGTGTATCTCCTGTGAATGTTTGTATGTTTACAGACCCCAATGAAATTCAACATGCCTTGGAAAACTTCACACCCAAGAATGCTAGATGGATGCTGCGGTGCTGAGACATATCAATTCTAGCATCTTATACCTCTGTAGCTTTCTCAGGGATCTACATCCAAGAAAGTTTCAAAGTGACTAGCTAGGATGGTCTAGCCTTGAAGACTACTCTAATTGCGACTTTAGTTGAGCCCTACACATAGAAACTGCACATGATATGTTAGAGATAGACTTCTTGAGACTAGCTATATCTCAGTTTTCTTTGGTTACCCAAAAGAAAACAATGTCTCAAAACAGAAGAAAGCACTTTCAAGAGAATTGTGTCTATTCCCAAAACTTGGGGAGGGTAGATTTTGGGCATTTGTAGGGTGATATATGTTTGTTTTTGTTTAGGAGGGGTTAGTTACAATTTATTAGTGGTTTTGGTCAGAGCCAGAACAAAGTAAAGGAGGATAGATTCAGCAATTTCTTTTTTCTGTTTCTTTATGTATGTGTGTGTGTGTGTTTATGTGTGTGTGTTTGTGTGTGTATATAATGTGATGTGTATATCTATGTATAATGTGTATATTTCAACTCTTTTAAGGTATTATATGGATATAATTCTTAATGATATAGATACAATGGTAAGTTCTAGTATGTTTAAAAGTTGCTATTACACACTGTTTAGGATAATGCAATTTAATAATTAGTCAATCAAACTTGTGGTAACCCTAGATACTAGTTTAGTTAATTGCAGAAAGAAGTTTCATTTAGCTTTCCATGTGTTTTCTAAGTTAAGCAGGTAGTAGATACCTACAAACAAGCAAAGATATACTATAGATCAATAGATGGTCTTGAAAATCCTCCGAGATCTAGAGCATATGGCATTTAAGGAACTTTTATTAGCAAAAGGCTTTTTATGAGAGTGACATGTCAGCTCCTGGCAGCATGCATTTCACATTAAAGACGATGATGAGAATCAATGAATCTATATAGAGAATTTGCTTTAAATGTGACTAAGCTGCCACAGGGAAAAAAAAAAAAAAAAAAAAAAAACTACCCTTGCTTCAACTGCTAACAGTATGCTGTCCTAGATATGGACAAACAGAATACAGGGAATTTAATGAAAAGCTTTGAAAGGACAAAAGCAGGTCCTTCAATATTCCTTCTCCACACATTTCTGTCAGATATTCCAGGTGAGAAGGCCAAAGATTGATGCTACAGTGATGCATACAAATTTAGGGTGATTGTCTTGACAGCCTGCATCTTTGTCACATCTATAGTTTTGGAAGCTGCTTCTTCTGCACTTCCTGTATTCTCAGGTAAAATCTATTCCTTCTCAGGTCTATGATGGGGGTGAAGAGAAGATATTTGTAATTTTACATTTAAGCTTAAATTGTTTACGATATAGAAAATGTGTTTATGTCTAAGAAAATATTCTTAGGTTCATAAAAGCAGTTTTATTTTAAAATGATGAAAGTACAGAACTCTGAATTCACAAAGACAGGATAGATAGTAGAATAATTTTTTTGAAGATTGCCAAATACATATAAACTGGAATTTGGGAATGTAATTCTTACCTGATAGTTTTCATAATTGTACTTATTCCATGTGGTTTATTGCTAACAGAGAAAATACCTTTTATTAATATCAAAGGGGGAGATTAGAGAGAATCTCTGTGTACTGTGTGGACGCATTACCTGTCAGTAACAAGCTGATGGACTATTAATGTAAGGCAGGAAATAAAAGTTGAAATTTACAGTAAAGAGATTGAAATTCTTGAAATTAGTTAGAGGTATAAAATTTCTTACTGGGCTTGAAGAAGTTGGATCCATCAAACTGAGAAGAGATAAATATCCATGTGGCAGATCTACACTAGAATAAATTGGATTATATAAGTTATAAGCTAGTTGGAAACAACTGAAAGCTTATGGCCTGTACATTTATTAATTATTAATTAAGGGTCAGAAATGTTACTTTGGGAACAAAGAGGCTGGGTAGAAAAGCTCATGGCATATATATATATATATATATATATATATATATATATATATATATATATAAATAATATATATATATATGACTATATAATTAGAAGTGAAATACATACTTAAATTGCTACTTTATTCTTGTATTCTGTTTCATGTTAACTACCACTGTTAGAAAATCATTAGCTTTTACCTTGAGGTAATATTTTAATAATCTCTTGATGTATCAAGCAGAGGAAGAAATATATAGTCTAAAATATTGCATGCTTAAAGCTAAGAATTTTACTGGCATATATATATATATATATATTGTTTTTGTTTTTTGAGACAGAGTCACTTTATTTCTTGATATCTTTCCATTTTCCTTTTCTTATTTTCCCTAGTAATTCCTGATCTCTTCATCCAAGATAGACAAATACTTCACCATTAGTCACATTTCAAGTGCCCTTTTATTTTATCTAAAATTGAGACTGATTCTCACTATGTATATCATGCTTGACTTTACCTTACCCATAACCCAGGTGGATTTTGATATTGTGTTTTTCCTGCTTCAGCTTTATGAGCAGCTGTGATTATAAGTGTGTATGACTGGCCTCTTCACCTTAGAAACTTGCTATTTCTGTTTTTGTGTTTGAAGTGAGAGCAGCTTATTCTACAGTTTATATCACAGGTAAACAGATAAACAGCACGCTGAGTGCCAGAGGAATATATCCTAGATGCTGATGTAGTTCAGTTGAGCATTGTTTCTACCTAACCATTCACAAATATCTTCCATTGTTTGACAAGAAGCTGGCACTGAACAAAAAAAAGTTAATGCAGCCAATTGATGAGAATAGTGGAGTCTCTTTTCTTAAGCCTTTAGTTAATTGAACATCTTATCATTTATTTTTATTTTATTTTTATTAATCATTAAATTCATTTACATCTCAAATGATCTACTTTCCAGTTAGCCCTCCACAAATCCCCAATCCCACATCTGCCCTCTCCTCCCCCCCCTTTGCCTCTGTAAGGGTGCTAACTCACCCTCCCATACTTTCTCACCCTACCTACCCATTCTTTCTCACCCCACCCCTCCATCATCCTCCTATGTTGAGGCATTAAACCTCCTCTCCCATTGGAGTCAGACAAGGTCATCTTCTACTACATATGAATCTGGAGCCATTGATCTCTCCCTGTACACTCCTTGGTGGGTGGTCTAGTCCCTGGGAGCACTGAGTGGTGCAGCCAGTCTGCATTGTTCTTCCTATGTGGTTGCAATTACCCTCTGCACCTTCAGTCCTTACTTTTGCCAACTCCCTGACCAAAGTCCCCAAGCTCAACTTAATGGTTGGCTTCAAGCATCCATATCTGCATTGGTCAGTTACTGGCAGAAGCTCCCAAGAAACAGCCATAACAGGTTCCTGTCAGCAGAGTGTTTGATGTCTGCAGACAGGATGGTTCCTCTGGTGGGGTGGTCCCTGGATGGCCTTCAGCCTTTGCTCCATTTTCTGTCCCTGTCTTTCCTTTGGACAGAAATATTACTGGGTTAAAAACATTGAGATGGCTGGGCAGCCCCATCCCTCATCAGGGGGCATTTTATACCTACTGAAGGTGGTTTCTACAGGTTCTATCTCTTAAGTCTTTAGTTAGTTGGCTACCTCATTGTTTCTTAAAGAGAACATTGGACATGAATTATCCTAAGATTACTGTTTGATCCAAAGTTGTGAAGTTGTTTTAAAGAAAGCAAATATTTATATATTTCAGTTTATAAGGATTCAATATTGGCTTATATTATTTACTTAAATATTAATTACTCATTCTAATAAACTTTGAGTAGTCTATGAACAGTATTTAAATGAGCAAGCATATAGTAAATTTAATTTACTAACTAGATACTTTTGAAAACAAAATTCAATTTTTTGGTAATATTAGAAGCAATCCAGACTAAATATATTTTGTAGAACAAGATAACCATTATTTTCTCACTTTATTTTATATGTATATGTGTTTTCTTTCCTCTTTGCATTATGTGTATATATTGCCTAAAGCTGGTAGATAAGAGTACTGCTTCCCCTGAAACTAAAGTTGCAAAGTAGTTGAGAGCTATCATGTGGCACAGGGGAACCAAAACAAGGGTCCCACTGAAGAGTAGTCACTGCTCCCAACTGTTGAGTCATCATTCCTGCCCTTAACTATATTTCAAAGAATGCATTCCCATATATGCATATCCTTGTGCATGTTTATATACACAATAGGTAAAGATTTATATAATTTTTAATTATTAAAGACATTGTTCTACTTTCTAAGATTTTGCATTGTAATTCAAGTTACTTTTACAAACATACTTCTTAGTATCAGTAATAGTGTCTGGGTTTGATGTCTGCAGATGGGGTGAATTCCAAGATTGTGCAGTCTCTACATGGTCTTTCATTCAGTCTTTCTGCCACTAGATTAATATTTTGAGATGGGTGGGTGGTCCCATCCCTCAACCTGAGGCCTTGCCTATACATGGGATATTGTCTCAATGAGTTCTATTTTCCTTTATTGAGTATTTCAGCAAATGTCATCCCTGTTGTGTCCTGAAAACCTCTTGGATTTGGAACATTTTAGTGGCTACCCTCAGTTCTACATCCCTCACTGCTACACACCTTCATTCAAATTCCTGACCCTCTCTTGTTGGGGGCCGACTTTTAGCAGAAAGCGGCTATCAGCTTTGCAGCCATCTTGAGCCATATACCCTGACATGAGACTTGGATTACAATAGCCTACAACAGCTGAGAACACTCCGATAATCTTGGTTTAGATACCTTGAGATTAAAGGTGTGTGAGATTAAAGGTGTGTGACTTAGTAGTATACTTAGAAGTATAGAGATCAGAGTTAGAGACAAGACCTAAGGGCATGATTAAAGGTGTAACTTAGAGGCGTGGCTTAGAAGTAAGACATATAAAATGCAGAGGCAGACAGTAGCATTCAGACATTAGGGAGACACAGCAGAGAGAAGACATTAGGGAGACATCAGACCAGAGAGAGAGATTCATACACATCAGACATTAGGTAAAATCTGGCCTCACCCTCGCTCTTGCTGAAACCCGACCTGCAGACCGGAACGGCAGCTTGGGCCGGGATACAGTGGCCGCCCAAACGTGGGTTGGCCCGGGCCTCAACATTTTGCCTGGGCTGCAACATTTATTTTGGCCACCCCAACGTGGGGCTAGTGCGGTCCCCAACACTCTCTAATTCTCCCTTGTCTCTCCCACCCCTCTTCCAGATTCCTCCCTTCCTTTACCTTCCATGATCATATTCTTCCCCCTTCTGGGTAGGACTGAAACATCCACACATTGGCCTTTCTTCTTCTTGGGGTCATATGATCTGATACTTGGTTTTTTTGTTTTTGTTTTTGTTTTTTTGTTTTCCGAGACAGGGTTTCTCTGTGTAGTCCTGGCTGTCCTGGAACTCACTCTGTAGACCAGGCTGGCATCGAACTCAGAAATCTGTCTGCCACTGCCTCCCGGGTGCTGGGATTAAAGGTGTGTGCCACCACTGCCCAGCGATCTGATAGTATTACAAGTTTTTTTTTTTCTGCTAATATCCACTTATTAGTGAGTACATACTATATGTGTTCTTTTGTGGCTGGGTTGATATTTTCTAGTTTCATCCACTTGTCTGTGATTTCATGAAGTCATTGTTTTTAATGGCTGAGTATTTAATAACTGAGTATATCACTCCAGTATGTGAATGTACCACATTTTCTGTATCCGTTCATCTGCTGAGGGATATCTAGGTTGTTTCCAGCTTCTGGCTATTATAAATAAGGCTACTAGGGACATAGTTGAGAGTGTGTCCTTCTTATATGTTGTAGAATCTTTTGGGTATATGTGCAAGAATGGTATAACTTTGTCTTCCGGTAGAAATGTTTCCAATTTTCTGAGGAATTGTCAGACTGTTTTCCAGAATGTTTTTACCATCTGGCAATTCCACCAGCAATGGAGGAGTGTTCCCCTTTTTCACCAGTATCTGCTGTCACCTAAGACACTATTGATAATGCCAAGAAATGATTGCTCACAGGAGCCTGGTATAGTTGTCCTGAGAGGCTCTTTCAGAGCCTGACCTATACAGATGAGGATGCATGCTGCCAAGTATCAGATTTAGTGTAGGGACCCTAATGGAAGAGTTAGGGGAAGGACTGAAGGAGCTGAAGGGTTTGAACCTCCATAGGAAGTACAATAATATCAATACTCCAGACCTCCCAAAACTCCAAAGGACTAAACCACCAACCAAAGAGTACACATAGAAGGATCCATGTCTCTGGCTGCATATGTAGAAGAGGATTGCCTTATCTGGCATTAGTGGAAAGGAGGCCCTTAGTCCTGTGGAAGCTCGGTGACCCAGCATAGGAGAATTCTAGGGAACTGAAAAAGGGGGGTGAGCACCATCATATCAGCAGTGGGAGGGAAGAAAGGGAGGGATTTTTTTCGAGGAATAACTGGAAAGGGGGATAACATTTGAGATGTAAATAAATAAAATAACCAATAAAAAACTACTTCTAGTTTTCATATGAAATTATTTTACTTATTGGTTGTTCTAAGTTTATGGACAGATTAATTACACAGAAAATAACATTTATTATACATAAATTAATAGTAGTAATTTTGATATAAATATAGATATTTTAAATGTTATTGTCATCTGATTTTTATAAGAAAGATGAAAGAATAACAATTATTTAAAAAGTTCTTTCTCAGATCTTAAAATATCAAAAATGCCAATAATCATTCACAGTGAAATAAGGAATTATGTATTGTAAAAGACTGAAGACTGTACGTTTTGAGGAATAAATTTAAATCTCAGAATCCTAAGTCTAAGTTAAACATTTAAAAGTTACCACCAGCACAATAGTTTTATGCCTGTCACACTTAAAAATATTTATGAAGAGATTTGTATTCCTGGGAAATGTGGCATCCTGAGGTAGAATATTATATCCAAATTGCTTTTATTTTCTGTACTGGGGTTCCCTGCAGTGTGCTCTGCCAGGGCAAGCCTTTGTTAATACTGATCATGCTAAATCCTTTGTGGTGCATTTTACCATGCATTCTTCTGATGTGCCTTCAATAATTCACAAAAGACACAGCTCATGAGAAATCCTAAATAGCAGGGCAGAAGTAGGAATTACCTTGAAATTTTTACTTATTATTTTTAGACACGCATGTGGTTTTTCAGGGATAAGAAGGTTTATATAAGGGGTCAGTGTTACAGAAGCTTGGAATTTCTGAAAGCTGTTCTGTTTTTATGACTGGCTCATAACTATTTTTGACAACCCAACCATTATAATGTTATATCTGATAAAAAAAAATTCCCACCCTCCAGCAGCTTGTCTGGATAATTTACAGTATTACAGGGCGTTTGTGACTTACATGTGTCACTCTCTAGGAGCTTAGTACAAATCAATCACACTGGTACTGTATGCCTAATAAAATCCAGACACAAAAGTTCATGTGAGCCTTCTGACCTGGCAAGACTACTATCCATAGCCAGCTGAACATAAGTAAGCAGTATCCACACACCTGCTCTGGGACTGGACCTCTGACAGCTGTCACCTAGGTTCCACTTCTTTAGCCATTTTCACTTGATCGACTCTTTCCTCAGAATCTTTTTTTTTTTTTTTCGAGTTTATCATAGAGGGTATTTATTTATTTATTTATTTATTTTAGAGACAGTTTTTATTCTGTAGCCCTGATGGTTGTGGAGCATTCTCTACAAACCAGGCCGGCCTCAAACTCAGATATTTGCCTGCTTCTGCTTTCCAATGCTGGGTAGGGCTTGATTCGTTACTGTACAGCTTGAATTTATCATTTTTAATATCAAATAACTATTTATTCATTATAGAAATAATAAACAACACAAACTACATTAGATGCATTCCTTGTTGTGGACAGAAAGTAATTTGAAGCAAAAATAGTAATTTTGAGTCACATTGTAGGAAGGTACAGTTCAGCATGTAAAGTGGGGTATCCAGAGATTTTGAAGCAGGTGGTAGTCTTCACATCTATGACCCAAAAGAGTGGAGAACAGAGTATGCTGAAAATTATTTTTCCTTGAGTCTTTCCAGAACACAAACCTATTTTATTTGCGGATTGGTCTCAGTTAGCCTCTCTGGAGATACCTACCCAGCCTTTCACTTAGATGCCTGCCCTAGGTAATTCAAAATCTGCTTAAGTTGATTGTAGAACCCTGGAGGGCTGCAATGCCCTGGTTGAGACTTTCCCTGTGCTGCTGTCTATAAAGTACTTTTTCACAGCTCTTGTAGCAACTGAGCATGCTGCAGGAGAACATTCTGTAGTAGCCGTGATGCACCAGGCAGGGACTTTCCACTTGATGGACCGTTGTCCCCTAGTTGCCCCCTAGTTCCTGTTTTTGCTTTTCTCTCCCCGGTTTGGAGTATATATTGAACCTTCTCAGTAAAAGCTTCTGCGTTCTCTTTTGATGAATGACCTGAGTCTGTGTCTTCCTTTAATCCCCCAGGCCTTCAGCTGAACTTGGTACCGTGGTGGTGCTGGCACCATCAGTTGATAATGTAGAACTTTAAAATACTTCTTTTGTTTTGATTTTTATCTTATCTGAACATGTTTTTATGCCTGTCTCTTATCTATGCAGCATTTGTATGTTGGGTGTGTTTAGAGACATAAAGAGGTCATGGGATGTGCCTAGAACTGGAGGTCCAGATATTTGTGAGCTACCACATGGGCTCTGGGAAGCAGACACTATGGAAGATAAGTGTTTTAACTTTTCAAGCATCTTTCCAGCTCCAACAATGAAGATTTTAGTCATCACCTGGATACATGATAAAAGCAGTACACAAGTGTCTCCCAAATCCTTATAGCTGTATTCCAGAACTGAAATATACCTTAATCTTCTAGAAATTTTTTTCTCATAAATATATTTACATTTTCATATTACATCTTCATATTTACATTTTGAGAAACAATTCTAATATAAGCCACTTCAGGACATAAATGTTTATTTTGAAACCACAAAATTAAAACATATTTGAATAGCTTCGTTTTATTTTCAATGAGGTTCACAATCTTTTATGATAATACTCAACTTCTAACACTATAGGAGGCAACTGTCCTAGCACTCCATTGCCCAATTTTCTCTCTGAAAATCAAGAACTAACTAGAATGAAGCTCATGAGCTCTTTAGATTTCAATATTCCAAAGTTGTGATTAAATATGGTGCCTTCAAAAACGAATAATTGAATACAACCTACCCCTTGGCCTTTTTAATCTTTAAATTTATAGTACTGTGCCTGAAATAAGATGGATACTCAAAATTAAAGAATGATATATTCTGATAATTTTTCTTCTTTTTTAGAAACATTAAATGGGAAAAAAACTTGTGAATTCAACTTGCAGGTAAACCTAAAGTCTTAAATAATTTTATTGCCTAAATAACTGGAATATGTGGTGAAATGTATTACAGTAAATAAATCTCAAGTTTCTTCTACTTACAACTTCACCCAAACTTTAAAGAAAGAAATTACACCCATTACACATGAAGCCTTACCAGATATTAAAGATGAAAGGTCTTATCCAAATCTATTTTATAGGTTTACCCTTATTAATTATCATCAGCAGCGTCAAAAGAAGGTATTTAAATGGAGTAAAGCCAGACAGATCATTCCTCATAAAAGAGCAGACACATAAAGTCTTCCATGGCATATCAACATGCCACATGAACTGGTACAAAAGAGGACAATGTATTTTGATTAACTAAAATTTATCCAGGTACAATGAGGTCAAAAACCAGTTTATACAATATATATATATATATATATATATATATATATATATATATATCCCCACAATCTCATCTCAATGAACAGGAATAAAATATTTTAAAATGTATGGTGTCTTGTCAAGATAAAAAAAATCCTTGAAACTCTAAACAAAAGAAATGTCATTAAACAGATAAAAGTCATCTGCTGAAACCCAACAATTAGCATCGAGTTTAGTGATTTATGTCTGAGTGAACTGATTCTCAGTTCAGTATGACAGTGCCAAATATATATAGCAACTGTCACCATTTCACTTGAAATCAAAAATCTTACCTTGTTAGAAAAGAAAAATAGAGGCCATGTATATAGATAATGCTGCCTATGTTCGCAAATGAAATTCAACAGCTTACACTTTGAGCTTCAAAATGTGGTGCACTCTAGAGAAGTTAAAAATAACAACTACATAAATGGAAGGGGTTGCACCAAGCAAGATTTATTTACAAAGGGGAAGCCTTGTCTCTCTAGCTACATTGTGGTGGTAATTATGCAGTAACATCATTACTGTGCACACATGGGCGTAAAGCCTGTCCTCTGGGCTTAGAAATAATTTGTTCCTATTCAGTAAGAATCATCTCAGTGTGGCAAGGGAAGCATACATGTTGTGTAATCTGGATATAAGCTTGGTAAATTCAATGTGAGTCTTGGAAAGTCTGTCCACTGGATATGTTTAATATCTAAAGAATATGCATATAAACCTTTTAAATCAGCACTATTTTGTGGCCACTGACCCTGGGTTCTACCTCACAGTTTAACCTGTGTACCTCTCCCAACTTAAGTAAGCATTATACCTCAAGATGATACACATTGTTTCTTTAGACAGTTGGTGGCTCTTCAGATATACAAAACTTTGCTAGCCAGAGAAGTTTCAGGGATTTTTTAAATTAAATATATAGATTAGAACCTCTAGTTTTCCAGGATTTTGTAGTGTTTTATGGGTCCAGAGAGTGGCAAATTACTTTGAAAGGTCACCCATGTTGCTTGCACAAAGCATAATTCCAGTCATTTTTTTTAATTAATCATTTTATTGGATATTTTATTTACATTTCAGATGTTATCCCCTTTCTACATTCCCCACCCACCCAGAAACCCACTATTTCATCCCCCCTCCTTCTACTTTTATGAGGATGTGCCTCCACCCACCCAACCACTCCTACCTCTCCACCCCTAAATTTCCTCACACTGGGACATCCAGCCTTCACAAGATCAAGGACCACGTCTCCCCAATATGCCCAACAAGGCCATCATCCACTACATATACAGCTGGAGCCATGGGTCCCTCCCTATGTGCCCCTAGGCTGGTGATTTAGACCCTAGAAGCTCTGGTCAATTTTATTATTGCTCTCCCATCGGGGCAGCATTCCCCTTCAGCTCCTTCAGTCTTCTCTCTAACTCCTCTCCTCCATTGTGAACCCAGTGATCGGTTCAATGGTTAGCTGTGAGCATCTGCCTCTGTATATGTCATGCTCTGGAAGACCTCTAAGGAGACAGCTATATCTGGCTCCTGTCAGCATGCACTTCCTGGCATCCACATCAGTGTCTGCCTTTTGTGACTGCACATGGGATGGATACTGAGGTGGAACAGTCTCCAGATGGCCCCTTCTTCAACTTCTGTCCCACACTTTGTCTCCATATTTGCTCCTATGAGTATTTTGTTACTCCTTCTAAGAAGGACCAAAGCACCCACCCTTTGGTCCTTCTTCTTCATGAGCTTCATGTGTTCTGAGAGCTGTATTTTAGGCCACTTATCAGTGAGTGCATACCATGTGTGGTTTTTTGTAATTGGGTTACCTTCCTCAGGATGATTTTTCTAGTTCCATCCATTTGCTAAGAATTTCATGAATATATTGTTTTAAATAGATGAGTAAAATTCCATTATGTAAATGTACCCCATTTTCTGTATCCATTCCTCTGTTGAAGGACATCTGGATTGTTTCCATCTTCTGGATATTATAAATAAGGCTGCTATAAACATAGTGGAGCATGTGTACTTGTTATATGTTGGAGCATCTTCTAGGTATATGCCCAGGAGTGGTATAGCTGAGTTCTCAGGTAATGCTATGTCCAATTTTCTAAGGAACGACCAGACTAATTTACAGCTTGGTTGTAACATCTTGCAAGTCCACCAAAAAATCCCAGTCTTTTAAATATGTCCATTCTGTAGGCTTTCAAGTCAAACACCTCAAAGGGTGGATTTTGTCTGTTGTTTTGGAAGGTACACCAATATTAGCCATTATATTTTTCAGTAGCGAAAACTGAGCCATTTGCTGATAATTATCTACTGGTTTTACAATATATATTTTGTTACTTATGTCTCTCTTTTGACTCCATGTGCACTGTATTGAAATGTACATGAAACTGGATAAGGGATGTTAATCACACAGCAAGTTAAGTTAAATTTATATTTTCAGTAGGATACAATCTTGCTTCATTTTCCAGGTTGTTATGCAGAGACTATTTACAAGTCACTAGCATACATGTAAGCACATCGGTACTCTTCTGGTAAAACACCAGAGGAACAATGAGGCCCAAGGACACAAGACCTCACAGCAGCCTTCAACTCATGGTCTAGAGGGTTTCTCTTGTTACAGCCTCTGAGAAGCAGGACAAAGGCCTGAACACCACAATGCAGTAAGGTTTGGAGGGTTGCATACAGCTCATGGTAACATGATACCTAATTCCAAGAGTCTATATTTACTTTACAGGAAGAAATGTAATGTTACAAACAAAACAAATATACTTTTAGGAAAATTATCGAAGAGCTAGGAAGGCAAAAACAAAGGCAGTTAAAATTCTATTTTCACTAGTTCTTCATATTCTCTTCCATCACACTTTATGGAGAGGGATAAACCCTGCAGAAATCATCAAATTTTTTGACAAGCACATTGTATGCAACCTAAATAAATTGGGTCATATTTTATTACCTTTGTCCACAGATATTCAGAACGTTTCCCCCAGAAGCATTGACTCCTCCTTCTTTGGACTGTATTTGCACACTTCCCAGCAGTTAGCAACCTGGGGCAACATTTTCTTGGGTATCAGGCTGTCAAACATATACTCTTGGCAAAGGACAGAACTCAGGTAAATGATAGGGTTCCCAGCACTTGGAAATTGTATTAGTTTTAGTTTTATTCAATCCCTTCTATGTTTGTACTTCAGAAACAAGCTTTGCAAGGAACAAGGCCTCAGATTTCATCTTTGTAATATAGATATAACTATAATCTCTCTCCAACACTTGTTGATACAATCTGAGAGGTAATTTTATCAGAGGTATCTGTTATTTATTTTTTTCCTTAGCAGCAAAAGGTAGAGAAGGCTTGTGGTCCTTTTGCTTTCCAAATGTGCCCTTTCTCTTATCAATTTTTTTTCCAGATCTTTCTATGCTATATCAGGAAAAAAGGGATGACTATTCTTGTTAAAAAAATGTTGAAGGGACTCAAACTGTGAGTAAAGTGCTTGCCCAATATTATTGTATTTCAGAAACACAGGCTAGCACATGGATTCTTTTCTTTTTTCTTTATCTTCCTCTTGCCCTTCCTCCCCTTCTTCTTTATTTTCTCCTCTTCTTATACTTTTTTTGTCTTCCTTCTTTTACATAGTCCCAAATCCCAGTGACAGAAGAGGGGAGAATAAAGATAGAATGGCGCAAAAATGGGAATGAAGTAGGAAATTTTATTATTAAAAATTACAATTGTTAATTTTATGTTAATTTTTTGTTTTGTGCTTTATTTTCTAAAAATGCTTTATATGAACTTTTCAAATTTTTCTATTGGTTCACATTAGAAAACACTTGATTATATTAACACTTTACTTCACAAAGAATGATAAGATTTCAAAGATCCTAAGATATAAAACTATTTAAATTTCATAAAACTTCTTCATTCATGTTCTAGAGTTATTTGTTACTGGTAATTTCTTAAAGCATGTCAGATATTCAGTACAAATTCCAGTCAACTTTTCAGTACTGTATTTTGGCATTTGGTGATGTTTTTCTGTTAAATGATAAGTCTATGGTAATCTCACCATCATTCTATATTTTCCAATAACTCATTAGGTACAGCAAAGTGAGATGAGGTGTCTATTCTATCCCTTGGGAAAATTAAAATTAATAACAACTGTTCATGCTTCCAGCACAAATTACTGGCAGTAATATAACTATTGGGTTTGAAATAGAAAAAAATTCTCCAAAGGATTTGAAAAAGAAAACCTACATAGTTATCTATTCCTTAGTTGGCAGAAGCCGTTGGCAGGGATTCCATTATCTTGTCTATATTTGTAAGGAATAAAAAATGATATAACTCCACCAAGACATAATTTCTATAAAATGATTTTATGCAAATTAGAAGATGCGGAAAGTTATTGAAGTTGCCAAACATTAAAATTATTTTCAATGTGAATATGTAATAATAGAATCCCTTTAATTCTCACAAGAATTTTCATAAAGTAATTTTTGTTCAATTGATTCAGACAATAAAAAATACAATCAAATGAATTTCTGCATGTCATAAACATCATTATGCTTAGGTTTTGTCAGCTTGACAGAAAAAAATGGTTATCTTGGAAAAAGGATTCTGAATTGAGAAAATGTCCCCATTAGATTGTCCTGTAAATAAGCATGAGGTACATTTTATTGATAAATGATTGAGATGTGAAGTTCCAGCTCCCTGTCAACAGTGCAACCTTTAGCAGGTAGCTCGGGCTTATATAAGAAAACAAACTGAGCAACTCCTGGGATGCAAGCCAGTAAGCAGTGCTCTTGTCTTTTGCTTAAGTTCCTGCCTCCAGACTCCTGTCTTTAGATCATGCTCCGACTCCCTTCAAGAGTATACTGTTATCTGGAAATGCAAACCTAAAAGCAAAACATTTTTTTCTCCACAAACTGCATTTTCATCACTGTTATAACCATAAGCTTTAAATCCTAAGACAGAAATTATACCATGAGTAGAGAATAGCAGTGACAGGCCTGGGTATATTGGCTGGGGAAAATTGTAGAGGTTTTGGGAACTTTGGGCTTGAAAAGCCTCTGAGTGTTCAGAGTTTAATGGACAGTATATGCGATCTGAGAAGATGAATGTTGAGAACACAGATGATGCACACATGTCTAGTGAAATTTCAGAGGGAAAGAAATACTATCAGGGCCATTTATGTTACTTTTAATTAAATAGGTTCTCGTCTGTTATTCCAGTCAATTGTGGATGAGAAATAATCTGTGAAGTGAGGTATTCTAAGAAGTGGCTCCTCAGGTCAGCACACAGAACCTGTAGTCAAGAGGAAGACAAATCTGTACCCCATGTGTTCCACTGAACTTAGTATTGTGTAAGAACTTCCCAAGTGATGTTTGTTTTGAAGGCAGGAAAAGTTTATGTGGCAGAATTAGAGTTCCTGAAAAGAGCCTAAAAGAGGGTATTGATGAGGGTGGAGCCATGTTGCAGTGCTGACCCAGCATTTTGAAGCTTTCAGATAGAATGAATATCAGGAATAACATAAGCTGTGGAATGGAGCCAACATTAGACTAGGGAAGGATTTATATGCACTACACAGGGTGGAGCAACTAAAGTCGAGCTACTCAGACCCTTAGGAGGGCAGAGTATCATATGTATATCCCAGATGGTCAGTTGTGAACTTTTAGTACTGCTGGATGATATATCTGCTTTTTGTTTAATTGTTTTTCTCTTGAAGTAACAATGTATATAGCTTATTTTTTGAGCTTGTAGGAGTAAACAGTTGAAATGCCTTTAAATGACACTGAATTACTTTACATTTTTATATATGAAAGTTTAATATTTTTAAATGTAGATCCACAAATCAGATAATATACATATACACTTTAGTGAATTGAATACCATATTATGTTTAGAGTAGAAACCTTCTTCACTATTTAAATTTTATAGTTTGATTATTTTCTATACTTGCTTATTTATTTTTTTAAAATTTTGTATTAATTATTTTTTTATTTACACCCAAAATGTTGCCTCCCCTTTCGATCCTGCCTCACAAAGTTTATCTTCCTCACCTTTGTCTCTAAAAGGGTGCCCCTTCCTGTAATTCTCCTTTCTGGGTCATCATATCTCTACAGCATTAGGTATTGACCTCAGTCTCCCAGAACTCAATGTGGGAGTTCCAGCATTCCTAATATCCATTGATCAATGAGTACTTACTATGTATGTATTTTTGGATCTAGGTTACCTCACACAGGATAATAGTTGATAGTTCTATCCATTTGGCTGCAAATTTTATGATGTCATTGTTTTAAATAGTTGAATAGCATTGCATTGTATAAATGCATCACATTTTCTGTATACATTTTTTATTTGAGGGACTTTTTGTTACTTCCATTTTCTGGCTATTATGAATAAAGCTGCTGTGAAAATAGTAGAGTAAATGTCCTTGGGGGATGTTAGAGCATCTTTTGGTAATATGCCCAGGAATAGTATAGCTGAGACTTCAAGTAGACTATTTCAACTTTAGAAAAACTACCAGAATGATTTCCAGAGTGCTTTTACAAGCACACAATTTTACCATCAATGGAAGAGTGTTACCATTTCACCATGTCCTCAACAAAATGTTCTGTTGCTTGAGGTTTCGATCTTAGCGATGCTGAGTGGTATAAGGTAAAATCTCAGGGTCATTTTAATTCTCATTTGCCTCATGACTAAGGATGGTGGATATTTCTTTAAGTGCTTCTTGGCCACTTAAGATTCCTCTGTTGTGAATTCTCTGTTTAGTTCTGTACCCCATTTTTTATTTGATTATTTCATGTTTTGGAGTCTAACTTCTTGAGTCTAACTTCTTGAGGTTTTTTTTTGTTTGTTTGTTTTTGTTTTTGTTTTTGTTTTGCATTTCATATATTAGCCCACTGTTGGATGAAGGGTTAGTAGAGGTCTTTTCCCTGTGTATAGGCTGCCATTTTGTCCTAATGATAATGTCCTTTGTCTTACAGAAGCTTTGTAAGAGGTCCCATTTGTTAATTTTTTAATTGAATATTTTATATACATTTCAAATGTTACCTCTTTCCCTGTTTCCCCTCCTCAAATCCCTGAGTCCAACCCTCTTCCCCCTGCTTCTATGAGGGTGCTCCCACACCCAACCACCCACTCCTGCCATATCTCCCTAGCATTCCCCTACACTGGGCATTAAGCCTTCACAGGACGAAGGTACTCCCCTCACCTTGATATGAGAAAAGATCATCCTTTACTTCACATTCATCTGGAGACATGAGTCTCTCCATGTGTACTCTTTAGTTGGTGGTTTATACCCTGGGAACTCTAGGAAGGCTAGTTGTTCGATATTGTTCTTCTTGTGGGGTTGCAAACCCCTCCAGTTCCTTTAGTCCTTCCACTAACACCTTCATTGGGGTACTCAGTCCAATGGTTGGCTGTGAGCATCTGCATCTGTATTGGTCAGGTTCTGGCAGAGATTCTCAGGAGACAGCTATATCAGGCTACTATCAGGAAGTACTTTTTGGCATCAGCAATAGTGTCTGGGTTTGGTGTCTGCATATGGGATAGATCCCCAGGTGGGGTAGTCTCTGGATGGCTGTTCCTTTCATCTTTTCTCCAATCATTTTCCCAGTATTTCTTTTAGACAGGAGCAGCTGTGTATTAAAATTTTGGAGATGACTTGATATAGAGCAATTGGTCTTCTGTTCAGGACATTTTCTCCTGGACCAATATAGTCAAGTCTGTTTCCCAGATTTTCTTCAATTTGATTCAGTGTATCTGTATCTGGTTTTATATTGAGGTCTTTAATTCATTTGGACTTGAATTTCTGTGTAATAATAAACATGGATCTATTTGCATTCTTTCCATGTAGACATCCAGTTATACTAGCTCTTACTCATAGTTATACTATGCTCTTACTATTCCATTTTATGTTTCTGTCTTCTTTGATTTCACCTGTCTCTTTCTGTTCCTATACCATGCAGTTTTGTATCACTGTTATTCTGTAGTGTAGCTTCAGGTCAGGAATGGTGATACCTTCAGGAGTCCTTGTACTGTTCAGGATAGTTTGGGATATCTTGGATTTTTCCATATGAAGTTGAGAATTGTTCATTCAAGATATGTAAAGAATTGTATTGAAAGTTGATGGGAATTACATTGAATTTGTAGATTACTTTTGATAAGATGGCCCTTTTCAGTATGTTATTCCCACTGATCCATGTTCAAGGGAGATCTTTCCATCTTCTGATAACTTCTTCAATTTCTTCTTCAGGGATTTGGAATTCTTGTCAAAGAGGTCTATCACTTGCTTGGTTAGAGTTACACCAAAGCATTTTATGTTATTTGTAACTATTATGAAAAAAATAGTATAGCAGGGTCATCAGGTGAAACTATTTCTAATTTTCCAAAGAACTGCCAATTTGATTTTGAGAGTGGTTGTACAAGTTTGACCTCACACCAGCAGTGAAAGAGTGTTCCCCTTTCTCCACAAACTCATTAACATGTGCTGTCCTTTGAGTTTTTGATTTTAGTCACCTGATAGGTGTAAGATGGAATCTCAGAGTCATTTTGAATGCATTTTCTTGATGACTAAAAATGTTGCAAATTTCTTTAGGTGCTCATCAGCCATTTGAGGTTATCTGTTGAGAATTCTCTGTTTAGCTCTGTACCCATTTTTAGTTGGGATTTTGGAGTCTAATTTATTGTGTTCTTAATATATTTTGAATATTATCCCTCTACTAGATATAGCATTAATAAAGAACTTTTCCCTATTTGTAGGCTGCCATTTCATTTATTAACAACATCCTTTGGCTTACAGTAGCTTTTCCATTTCAAGAGGTTCCATTTATCAATTGTTGATCTTAGAGTCTGAGCCATTGGTGTTCTGTTCAGGAAATTTTCTCCTGTGCCAATGTACTTAAGATTATCTTCCACTTTTGCTTCTATTAGATTCAGTTTTTCTGGTTTTATGTTAAGAATCTTAACATAATTGGACTTGAGATTTGTGCAGGGTGAAAAAATATGTTTCACTTTGCATTATTCTGCATGAAAACTGCCAGTTAGAACAGCACTATTTGGTGAAGATGCTTTCATTTTTACATTGTATAGTATTGGCATTTTGTCAAGAATTAATTGTTAAATGAATAAAAGTAAGAAAATTTAATGCACACATGAAATCATTATTGACAGGATTTTTACATTATTGAATATATATATGAATATGACTTTGAAAATTGCTGTTCTCATTTTGCAATTAAAGGAACATAGGACTGTACAACATACCCATCTGTTATTCCTTGACTAGAACACAATATTCTTTTCTCAGGCATGATTCATATTGTTTATTCTATTTCTATGTTTCTGAATTTAAGGTTTCTTCTGGTTTCATATATATAACTATATACATATATGGTTATATATTATTGATTATATATTTTTAGAAATTGTGGTTAACCTTAATAAAAAAACCTGAATACCCCTAGCATATTCTATATATTTGTTCTCATACCCATAGACAAGTGTATCCTCAAACAATATCAAGAAAAATTCTCCTTCCAAGTCAATAGAGACCATTATAGAAAAGTACAACCAATCAAAATGTAAAATTGTAGAGCACAGTTCCAACAGAAATATTTACAATAATATTTCTGCACTGAGATTAAGGGATCATTGTGTGTGTGGGGGGGGGAAACAGGAAAATTAAAAGACCCAAAGAAACAGAAATTAGTAGAGTGACATCCCAGGAATGCCAGAACCAACACCAATTTTGTTTCACAAACATCAATGCTTAAGCATGATCTGTACAAGGACAATAATAGACATATAAATGTGAATAAGGGAACACTTTGAGGATGGGGAGGCCTCAACCTTACACAAGGAAATACAGGCAAAAAAAAAATACTGACAATGATAGAAATAGTCTTCCCCAGTGAAAAATGCATCAGTTCGTTATCCATTACTAGTTGTCAGCTTTAAAGACATATGTGCAAGTAGCATTAAACAGATTGAGCTGTAATGAATGTGTGTGAGTGTTTGTGTGTGTATTAAAAAATTAATGAAAACTATTCCATAAATTTAATGGAGAACAAAATTATATCTTCATTTTTAAATAAAACATAACAACATAAAAATAACTAAATTATCTTCAGAGAAGTTACTATAATTCAAGTAGATTCATACATTAATCAGGAGATATAACAAGATGAGACTTTTTAGTGATATTGACTACTACACAAAACTGTAGACACAATAAGAATATTGGCACTTTTGTAGCAGTGACAGAGGGCCAAAGAAGCTCTTGTCTGTATGTTGAAAGAGGTTGTAAAAGAGAAGGGTTGGAGACATGTGTAAAGGTCAGATAATAATAATCCTCATGAGGTGCCAAAGTCCTGGAGGAAGAAAGAACTGTATTAGACTGGGGAAGAAGATTAGCAGAAAACCCATGATGCAAAGTATGTAAACTAAACAGAAGGCTCATAGCCAACTCAAGCTTGGCTGCAAACTAAGCACAATAAATACAATTTCAAATTAAAAAGTAAGAAGGTTTAATTTTCTGAGAAACCAAGGGAATTTTAGAGTTGGCTCATTTAGTGAAATTTAATGGTAAATTCCAACACTAGCCCAAAACTATTAAATATTTTGAGCAAATGGGAGAAATGATATTGTAAAGCCAACAAAACTCCATGAACATAAAATAGTAACAAAATCGATGGAGAAGAAAAGCTTGCAAAATTGAAGTTTCTTATGAGGAAAGGACTTGTTTGGAATAAAATGTACTTTGTAATCTGGATAGAACCTAATGCAAACTTTACTACCTTCACCTAGTTGACAGCAATATAGTGACTATGAATGTATTTGCAAATATCACTAAAAGATATAGACTCAATATGATAGAGATCTGTCTTTCAGTGGTCCACCTGAATAAGGAAGTAGATAAGTTCACAACCATGCCATATCTCTTACAGATTGTGTACCTGTTACATATTTACAAGTAATGTTCAACAGACTGAACCAACTGTATTTATGTATTTAGGAAATTACATGTTTATATATGCATATTTGTGTGCATTTGTATGTAACATTAATTAAAATTGGCAATATATTTTTATTTATATTTCCTTACTTATATTTAGGTTTTTCTCACTGCTTTACAAATTATAATTATATATATATATATATATATACATATATATATATATGTATATATATATGATTTAAGATTCTTTAAAGTGTATTTTGGTTTAGTCTTTATATCTCATCCTACTATACAAATGCATCTGCTATGTAACATGTATTTAGTAACTTTCTTAAACTTTTCTTTGTAGATATTCTCAAACAAATGATACTTACTCTAAAATATTAGAAAATACATTTTGTTCCAATAACTAGCATAAGAGGGGACTGACAGGAACCCACAGGTACAGGAACCCTAGGAGCATCAAGGATCAGGATCCTTTTATTCTCCGTCTGTGCCACAGCTCTCCTTACCCAAATCTTGCCATGATATAGCTGGTCTCCCAGGAATGCTGTCATTCCTAAGATCACAGAGAGACCACCACTTTTGCTTCAATGACTGGCCAAAGAGGGATGTGCCAGGAGTCCACAGCACACAGGAACCTCAGAGCAGTAGGAGACAGGATCCTTCTTGTCTTCATCTGTGCCCCAGAACTAACCCTGTGACACAGCTCTCCTTACTCAAATCTTGCCCTGAGATAGCTGGTCTCCCAGGAATGCTGTCACTCCTAAGATCACAGGTGAGACCACCACTTTTGCTCCAATAACTGGCCAAAGAGGCATGTGCCAGAAGTCCACAGGGCACAGGAACTTCAGAGCAGTAGGGGACAGAATTCTTCTTGTCTTCATCTGTGCCCCAAAACTAACCCTGTGACACAGCTCTCCACACCCAAATCCTACCCAGAGAGAACTGGTCTCACAGGAATGCTGACACACCTAAGATCACAGTTCTCTGCATCCCATTACTGCCCAAAGAGAGCTTGTCTCCTAGGACTGCTAACACTCAAAAGACCACAAGCTCACAGGCTCACAGGAGAGCCTGTCAGTCAGAGACAGCAAGACCAACTAATACCAGAGGCAACTAGATGGTAAGGCAAGCACAAGAAAATAAGCAACAGAAACCAAGGCTACTTGACATCAATAGAATAATGTTCTTCAACTACAGAAAGTTCTGGATACTGAAATATGCCTGAAAATCAAGATTCAGATTTAAAATCACATCTTATGATGATGATACAGGACTTTAAGGAGAAAATAAATAACTCCTTTAAAGAAATTCAGGAGAATGCAGGTAAACAGGTAGAGGCACTTAAAGAGAAAACAAACAAACAAACAAACCAATCCCTTAAAGAATTGCAAGAAAACAAAAATAGGTGATGAAATAGAACAAAACCATCCAGGATCTAAAAATGAAAATATAAGCAATAAAGAAATCACAAAGAGAGACAACCCTAGAGATAGAAAACCTAGGAAAGAGATCAGGAGTCATAGGTGCAAGCATCACCAACAGAACACAAGAGGCAGTAGAGAAAATCTCAGGTGCAGAAGAAAACATAGACACAACAGTCAAAGGAAAATGCAAAATTCAAAAAGCTTCTAACTCAAATATTTAGGAAATCCAGCACACAAGGAGAATAACACAACTAAGGATAATAGTTATAGAAGAGAACAAAGGTTCCCAACTTAATGGGTGAGGAAATATCTTCAATGAAATTATAGACAAAAACTTTCCTAATCTAAAGAAAGAGATGCCCATGAATATGGGCAAGAAGGCTACAGAACTTCAAATAGATGGGACCAGAAAAGAAATTCTTCCCATCACATAATAATCGAAACACCAAATGCACAAAACAAAGAAAGAATATCAAAAGCAGTAAGGGGGAAAGGTCAAGTAACATGTGAAGGCAGACATATCAGTATAACACCAGATTATACACCAAAAACTCTAAAAGCAACAAAATTCTGGGAAGATGTCATACAGACCCTAAGAGAACACAATCCAGGCTACTATAGCCAGCAAAAATCTCAATAATTATAGATGGAGAAACCAAGATATTCCATGACAAAACCAAATTAACACAAAATCTTTCCACAAATCCAGTCCTACAAAGGATGATAGATGTAAAACTCCAACACAGGGAGGAAACTTCCACCCTAGAGAAAGCAAGAAAGTAATATTCTTTCAACAAACCCCAAAGAAGTTAGCCACTCAAATATAATCCAAATTCCAATAACAAAAATAACAGGAAGCAACAATTAGTTTTCCTTCATATTTCTTAACATCAGTGGACTCAATTCCCCAATAAACAGACAGACTTGCAGGACCCAGGATTTTGCTGCATACAGGAAACACACCTTGGTGACAAAGACAGATACTACATCAGAGTAAAAGGCTGGAAAAAAATTTTCCGAGCAAACTGTCCCAAGAAATAAGGTGGAGTAGCCATTCTAATATTGAATAAAATTGACATTCAACCAAAAGTTATAAAAAAAGATTAAGGAAGGACACTTCATACTCATAAAAGAAAAAAAAAAAAAACTACCAAGATGAACTCTCAATTCTGAAAATTTATGCTCCAAATTCAAGGGCATCCACATTCATAAAAGAAACTGTACTGAATCTTAAAGCATGCATTACATTTCACATGATAATATTGGCAGACTTCAACATCCCAATCTCATCAATGGACAGATCATGGAAAGAGAAATTAAACAGAGACACAGTGAAACTGACAGAAGTTATGATACAAATTGATTTAACAGACATCTGTAAAACAGTTCATCCTAAAACTAAATAATATACCTTTGTCTTAGCACCTCATGTTATCTTCTCCAAAATTGACCATATGATCAGCCACAAAACAAGCCTTAAGAGATATAAGAAGATTGAAATAATCATCTTATCAGATCACTATGGACTAAGGATGGACTTCGATAACAACAACAACAAAAAAAAAAATCCCAGCAAAAACACAAAAGCCCACATACACATGCAAGCTGAACAACATTATATTCAATGATAACTTGGTCAAGGAAGAAATAAAGAAATTAGACTCTTTAGAATTTGATGAAAATGAAGGCACAACATACCCAAACTTATGGGACACAATGAAAACTGTGCTAAGTGGAAAACTCATAGCTATCAGTGCCTCCAAAAAAGAAACTGGAGAGAGCATACACTAACAGGGTGACTGCACATCTGAAACCTCTAGAACAAAAAGAAGCAAATACACCCAATAAAAGTAGATAGCAGAAACTAATCAAATTCATGGCTGAAATAAACCAAGTAGAAACAAACAAACAAACAAAAAACTATATAAAAATAAAAATAAAAAAAAAAACAGGAATTGATTCTTGGGGGAAAAAAAAAGGAGTATGGCCTTGTAGAGCATAGGCAGGAAAGGAGATCCTTGTTCCCATGAAGACTGAACATGGAGTAGGGGGAAATTTGAGGGTGGGGAGGTGGGAGTGGGGGAATAGGTGGGGGCACATCCACATAGAAGCAGGAGGAGGGAGGATGGAATAGGGGGTTCTTGGGTGGTGGGGGAAATGGGGTAAGAGGATATAATCTGAAATGTAAATATAATATCCAATAAAAAATCACTCTGAAAAAATCAGAAATTTATGGAATATGGCATTTAACATTAAATCATTCTTAAAGATCATTTGACTAGGAAAAAAAGAAATGTTCAACATTCTTTGTCATTAGGGAAATGCAAAGCCAAACCACATTAAAATTCTGCCTCTCTCCAGTCAAAATGGCTAAGAAAAAAACTCAGGTGACAGGATGTGGAGAAAGAGGAACACTCCTCCATTTTTGGTGGGATTGCAAGCTGGTACAACCACTCTGAAAATCAATCTGGCAGTTCCTCAGAAAATTGGATGTAGTACTACCTGAGGACCCAGAGATACCACTTCTGGGCATATACCCAAACGTTGCTCTAACATATATCAAGGACACATGATCCACTATGTTTCTAAGTGCCTTATTCATAATAGCCAGAAGCTGGAAAAAAAACAGATGTCCCTTAAAAGAGGAATGGATATAGAAAATGTGGTACATTTACCAAGTAGACAACTAGTCAGCCAATAAAACAATGACTCAAAAATTTGAATGTAAATGTGTGGAACTCGAGGATAGCATCTCGAGCACAGTAGCCCAGACACAGAAGAACACACATGGTATGTCCTCACCGATTTTATCCCAAAAGCTCAAAATACTGAGAATACAACTCACAAACCATATGCACCTTAAGAAGAAGGAAGACCAAAGTTTAAATGCTTCTAGCCTACATAGAACAGGGAACAAAATAATCACAGGACATAGAGAGAGGGAGGAACCTGGGAAGAAAAGAGGAGTTGGAAGAAAAAAAGGTGGAGCAGGAGCAGGTATTGGAAAGGACAGGAGAGAAGTACACAGGGTCAGAAAAGTGAATAGCAATCTGTAGCAGTAGGGGGTGGGGACCTAGGGCAGACACTGGAAAGTACCAGGAATCCAGAGGCTACCAGGAGCCAATGGTGTTGACTTTAGTTGAATTACCCAACAAAGAGGTAATACAATCTGTTGAGATCACATCTAGTACATAGGTACATCCCCCAGTTGAGGGATGGGACCACCCACCCATCTCAAAATTTTAAATCGAGAAATGTTCCTGTCCAAAGGAAAGACAGAAACAAAAATCATGACAGAGTTTAAAGGAAAAGCCATACAGAGACAGCCCAAACTTTGGATCCATCCCATCTGCAAACACCAAATCCCCATACTATTGCTGAGGCCAAGAAGCACTTGCTGATAGGAGGCTCATATGGCTGTTCCCTGAGAGGTTCTCCCAACAACTGATCAATTCAGATGCAGGTACAGCTAACCATTGGGCTGAGCCTGGGGACCCCAATAGAAGACCTAGGGGAAGGACTGAAGGAGATGAAGGTGATTGCAACCCCATAAGAACAATATCAACTAACTGTACCACTCTGAGCTCCCAGGGACTAAACCACTAACCAAAGAGTATACATGGAGAGAGCCAGAAATCCAGATGCATATATAGCAGAGGACAGCTTTATCTGTCATCAGTGAGAGGGGAGGAAGGCTTGATGGCCCAGCATAGAAGGATTCTAGAAAATGAGGCAGAAGTGAGTGAATGGGTGGAGGAGCACCCTCACAGAGGCAAATGGGAGAGGAAAAAGTTGGGACAGGATGAGAGAGATGTAGAGGGGTAACTGGGAAGGAGTATATCATTTGAAATATAACCAAGTAAAATGATTAATAAAAAAATAAATTGTAAGTAAAACATTTGGCTTCTACATTTTTGCTATAATGTTTTGCTACATTTTTGTTAACATCAGAATGTTTTGGTGGACAAAATACTTGTGTCTGAGTTAGGTTCTAATGCTGTTAACGGTGTTGCTGTATAGCCACAAGAGAAGAGTACTTATACATGGATTTAATCTAATAGAAAATCTTTATTAGCCATCAAGTGAATACTCTGTATGTACTGAGAATCTCAGTGTAGCATTGACCTTTCTCATAGTGAGATCTAAGCACAACAATCATGTCCTGGGCTGACATACTTCACTGCACATGAACAATTGTCTAGCAACAGAACTACAGAGTCCAAAAAGCAGGGTTAGTCCAATGTAGAGAATTTCCCAAAACTATGGATTACAATGGATTAGTTTTGACTAGTGGTATTGTCTGCATGCTGAGTTTGTGGTCTGAATGCTACTTCCATCATGGAGTCAGTTGTGCTAAGGGCAGGCCCCTATTAACATCTGGTCTCTGTTATAAGTATTGGGATTATTTTCTACTCATGTCACTTAATTGTGAAATGACCATGAGTTCCTTTGCCTTTCTTTGCTATTTTGTTCTACCATCATTACTGAGAACATTAAGTTCATTATATTGCTCAGCATATGCTCAGTTTCTTCAATGGAAGTTAGCCAACTTTCTTCACTCCACATTTTTCCCAAGTATTGCTTGAAGCCCATGTATAAGCCAGTATCAGTGTGTCACAGTTAGCCTCTTCTGTCAACTTCACATAAACAGAGTTATATGTGAAAAGAAGATCTCAGCTGAAGAATTTCCTGGATCAAAATTTCCTGTTTCTGTGTCTGTGAGGGATTTTCTTAATACCTAATAGATGTAGAAGACCGGTTTCCACTATGTACTATTCTAAAGGGAGTGGATTTGCTTTGTGTACTTGAATTAACCAAGAAAGACAGTGTGTCATGTATTTTTTCTTAAGTTTCTACCCTAAAATGTATTGTGATCTGGTAGTGTATGACGAAGTAAATCTTTTGTTTCTTAAGTTTCTTTTGCTGATGGTATTTATTATAGCAATAGAAAGGCAAACTAGAAAGCCATGAAAACAAACCAGTAATTTGCTGGAGTTCTTATGATTAGATACAGTGGTTTCAACATCTTTATCTGTTCACCTGAATATTTCAGTAAATATGAAAAAGAATAATGAATAATAAATTCATAATTGTAGTTTGATTAACTCTTTTCCAGATAAGAACTTCTTATTGATCATATTAAATCTACTCATGCAGATACACTGATTTTAAGTATATAGCTGTCAGAATAATTGCTATGAAATAATTAACACTTAAGTCTCATTAATTTCTTATCTACAAAATGCAATGCTGTTTTTGCTCAGAATGCTCGCACCTATCCAATCTCACACTGATGTAGCCAAAAGGACCAGGTGGACAATTATCATTCCAAGATGATCTTCAACAGACAACAGTTATGCACACAATCAGGAAACAATTAGCATGAAAGTGGTCTTCATCATTAACAATCTCTCAACCCAGGCTTATACATTTGTGCTTGTCATAAAACATAATTGTGATATATAACACTGCGTTTCCTTGATTGGATGATAACTAAACTGTGAATATGGTTTACTTTATTCAAGGGCACACCAGGAACAGATGGATAATTTAACTGTCATCTACCTTCTAACTTACTGATTTCTTCAACTCCATCCTATATCCATGCAGAGAGTATCTTGGAATTTCTCAGAAAGTATACCAAAGCAAGTGCAGAAGAGTTGAATATGGTGGTGGCTTGCCTATAAGCTAACATCCAGAAACCTAAGGCAGAAGTACAGTGATCTTGAGAGTATCCTGAACTATACAAAACCCCATTTCAGAGATTTAGCTCATTAGGCTCAATGGGTTGTGGGGAGCATGACAGCACACAGGCAGAGATGGTAGCTGAGATCTCTGTATCCAGATCAGAGGGCAATAGGAAGGGAGAAAGCCACTGAAGCCTGGCTAATGTTTTGAAACCTCAAAGCCCAAACCCATTAACACACTTCTTCAGATAAGGTCTCAACTATTAATATTACAAAGAGTACTCTTTCCTAATAACTAAGTATCCAATTCTATGAGTATATGGGGGCCATTCTTATTTAAATTACCACACCACAAAAGTAGCCATTGGCTTCTGAGTTTTGCCAGTGGGTACATAACTAAAGACAGTAACTTTTGCTGTCCTAGAATCTATCAGCAGCCAATGGTTTAACAGGGTAGTTTATATAAATGTATTAAAATTTCAAAAAATAAGTGATTAATAAGAAAAAGGAACAGATAACTGAAATAAAAGCTTTGTTCTACATATATAATTGTAAAAAGTCCACCTAGAAAGTTCCAAACAGATCTGTCCCCATATTTCCCTGAATAAATTGATCTTTTAAACAAAGCAGAATCTGGCCTGGTTGATAATGGGATTCTACACCAACACATACACAGAACTTTCAACCTAAAATGTATTTTGTTGTCAAGAAATGCAGGCACAGGGGATGGAGCAGAGTCTGAGAGAATGGTCAACCAATAACCAGCCCAACATTGAGACCCATTTTATGGGTAAGTACCAGTCCCTGACACTATAGATACTTTGTTATATTTGCAGATAGGAGCATAGCTGTCCTTTGAGAGGCTCTACTCAGCAGCTGACTCAGATAGATACAGACACCTACAGCCAAACAGTGGATGAAGCTTGGGACTCTCATGGAGCAAGGAGAATGGAATGCAAGCCCAAAGGGAATAGGAACTTCACAGGAAGTGCCAACCTGGACCTTTGGGGCTCTCAGAGACTGAACCACCAACCAAAGAACATACAAGAGCTCTAACTAGACTTCCCAGCCCATATGTAGCAGATGTGAAGGTTGTTCATCTTGTAGGTATCTGGAGCAGGGGTTAGGAAGATGTGTCCCAAAAGCTGTTGCCTGTAGGTGAGATTGTTTTTCTAACTGGACTGCTTTCTCTGGCCTCAGTTGGAAAGAATGCACATAGCCTCCCAGACTTGATATGCAAGGGATTGAGGGGATACCCAGTAGGACCCCTAGAAACTCATAGTAGAAGGGAAGGGGTATGGGGGAGGGACTGTGGGATGTAAAGTGAATAAGTAAAAAATTAATTTTTTTAAATGGGCTGGAAGATCCACTTAGGATGCCTAAACTAATTCTGTTACTTTAAATGTTTGAGAATTCTTTATTTCTATAAAAATTAATATTGTATATTTTTAAGAGAAGAAAAATTAAACTGTAGAGTTCACACAAAGAAAATGCTTTATGTATCTGGGAAAGTAGCAAGAAAGCAGAAACCTGTGGTAAAATGTGGAGTAGAGATTTTACATTTTTTTGAAGTGCTCATAGGTAAAAGGAAACCCACACTGGAGATTTAGAAACTTGTTGGTTAGTGTATTCTACTTGTTCTTTCATGTTCAGGTAGTCCTCAGGCACACACACACACACACACACACACACACACAGACAGACACACATGCAAACCTAAAAACTACATGGAGATATTTACCTCCCAGAGTCCAGAAATTTTCCTTAGGATGGCTGTACTTATGTGAGTAAGGAGATAGTAAGAACTTTACTCTTAAGCTTCCATCCGTTGACATCACTTGCTCAATCCTTGACAGATATTGTAGCCAGGCATTATTAGAGTTAAATATTAGCCTCTATTTAGAGTCTTTCACTTACTTTTATTTCATTTTTTATAAAGGCATTTATATATTCATTTTATTTCATGGGTATGCACAAAGGTATCATTAGAGTGACTGATTCTTATGTTATTTGTAGTAAAAAATTTGGGGCTGTGGAGTGTAAGCATTAAGACAAAGTTCAACATAACCTAGATGAATAAAGGAGGGTGGATGCTATGAAGATAGATATTATTAAACTAATTTATTGTTCAGTGGATTGAAATTGAGAATATGTTTGTATAGAGTTTGTGAGGGTATTAACATTCCTTCTAAACAACATTTGGTTTATCTATGTAGATATAATATTTTCCTTACTTCTATGTAAATTTGTCCAAGTTTGATAGCCATTAGGGTCTGACAAGAGTGTTCATTTGTCACTTTTAGGATCCAAGTCTTTCATCTGTGGATCTTAGTGTCTGCTTGTCTGGAAAATCTCTGGTAGAAGGTGTCTGGACAAGGGCAACTTCATGACCAATGCAGGTTCAAGGTGATGGCTGCTAAATCTCTGTCTGGCCTGTAGCAGCAGTGCTATCTTTCTCAGTGTTGTACAGATAAAACTGTAGGATAAGCATAACAGGAGAGCAGAAGCTTAGGTGGGGCATGCCTTCATGGGGGGAAGGGGCTGACATATAATTTAAATCTATAACAGTTTGATAGGAGCCCATCAGTGGTCTGTTTTTATGGTCCTGGGAACAAGGCAAGGGTGTTCAAGGAAGTTTAGTCTTAGAAGAAATCTTTTAAGTGGGGAGTTATATGTGTTGTGGTAAGAAAAACAAAGGAAAGAGTTGGGAATTGATCTGTGTTAGATAGTTGAGAAGAAAAGACCATGTTAATTATGTATCTGGGATAGGCAGTAACAGCTTGTCTGTAAAAGGAAACTAGCTTAAGTTAACAGTATTAATATCTTAATTAAGGACTAAATAATTGTTATTAACATAGTTGGTTTGACCTGTGGGAGTAGAATAAATATGATTTTTGACGTTTAAAAGAAATTTTAAACAAATGGGAAAAAAACTTAGAAAATTTTTGGTATAAAAGAGGAGCATTGTTTCACGTGTACATATTAGGGAGAAAAAACATTTAAACAAAGAAGTGGGAAATTTTTGGGTTAAAAGGCATAAACAATGTTTCAGATGTTTCTGTTAAGGAAAAGAACAAACATTTAAACAAAGAAGCATGAATTTTTACATTCAAAATGCAAGGGTTTCTCTGCAGCAAGATTTCCCCCATTATGTTTAATTTGGCAGGCTCATTTTCTTCTAGGTGGAGCAGCAGGCACCTCTCCTACTAACCTATGGCTCCTGGCCATTTGCTTTAGCAGGCAGGTATTTGTTTTACTTATGTGTGTTTTCTTGGCTGGTATTGTTAGAAGTCAAGAGTTAGTAATTGTTTCTAAACCCTAAAGGTAGAAAAGAAAGAGAAGCATAAGGGCTTGGTGTACCTTATCACTGGGGTAGGGGTGGGAACTGGGATTGGAGTCTTAGTTAATGGACAGTCAGATTTTTTGGTATAGGCCTCATGGAACATGCCAACACACCACTCAGGGGTGTTAGAATGCAGCTTAAAATGGGGACCACAGGTTGTGTGTCTGCCTAGGTGAGAAATGGCTCAGGCTGAAGCCAAGTCTGTAGTTCCTAAACTTCCAGACACTCAAACACCACTGGGAACCAGGAGGAGTTGGGAATAGGCATGTAGGACTACAATGAGCCCGGAATAAGGGAATTCAGCTTAGCTCAGAGAGTGTTAGGTACATAGAGGGATCTTCTGCAGGAGACTGAGGCAGTGCTGCTTGGTAAGAAGGCTTCCCCTTGATGACTACAGTTTTTGATGATAGATACAGTTCTTGCTTGTCCAAACTGTTTATTCATCATGAAAAAGGAATAAATATAACTTACTCAGGGTGGACGAGAGGTTAAATACCTTTTGCAGGAAGAGAAGCTTATTGGATAAACCCTCAGGGAGGCTCATCTAGACACCTCTTAGCATGGAGAACTCTGAGTTCTATGCTAAGTGACTAGTTGCTATTGTCTTCTTATTGGGGTGTCACTGTCACATGCACCAGGACAGATATCTGGTCAGGAGTAGATTCAAATGCCTACCATTCTCAATTATGAGAATGGCTTGGGTTTCTCAATCTGTTCAATATTACCAGTTTTTCTGCCTGGTGAAATGTTTCCACTAGCCCCACACATGTAATTGCATGTTTATGCCACAAGTACATACAGATGGTCACATAGCTCAAAAGAAGGTATTCCATCCTTCACTAGAACTGTAATTACAGGCATTGTGAAACACATTATATGGAGCTGGGAACAAATTCCTGGAAACCAGAAATCAGGTTTTCTGCTGGAATCATGAGACTCTATTGAAGCTATTTTTTCCCTTTTTACTCAGTTGACTAAAGTCACTGAACAAGATGTTCTCTTAAACATCTAGGCTGCCTTTTCAGTCCCCTTATTTTAATTCTTAAGTCAGGATCATAACATGTAGTCCAAGGAACACTTATGCAGAGACCAGTATGAAAGTCTCTAAAATGAAAGGGAATTTTGATCTTGTATAATTTTAGATTTTAAGAAAAGACCAGACCTGTACTGTACCTTAAATTTGGATTACTCTTTCACTTGTCAGAGTTTTAACCAATCATCTGAATTCTCTTTCTATTAAAACTAAGTCCCTACTATGAGATTCTCTGGAGGTATTTATTTTTATATCCAGTTGAATGCAGTTGCTCAATAAGATGTTCTCTTAAAAAAATTCTACAATACCCACTTAACAAAATGTAAATCATGCTTTGTACTGGAAAACTAGTCAACTCCTCAGTGCTGGATGAGTCAGATGGTCCAAAGGAATAGAAATAAATTAATCAGTGGTAGAAAATTGTGAAGGACTGATAGAACTTCACAAGTGACAGTGGGATTCACAATGACCAACCTTGAGGCCACAATGAGTCTATGGGTTCCATCATCCTATAGGGTTCCAGATGGTCAACAGAATATTGAAGGCAAGCAAACAAATGACAAAGGCATAGGGAAGTCTATGAATCTGATGGTGCATTTAGTATTATGCCTTGTGTGCTCTGAAAATCCCTGTAAGCACTTCCATCTTTTCTTGGTAAGCTGCATGTGGGGCTATGCACCCTTTTACTCTTGCTACATAATTCTTTAGCAGGACACATGTGTTTCCTAAACTAGGTGCTATAAATCTGTGAATCAACATAAGCTTGACAATGTATAACAGTTCTTCACTCAGTATATTTAGCTAATGAACACTGGGAGAGAAAGATGTCCTCGTGAATAAAGTGATAAAAATTCAAAAGCATTTTGTGTTTTCTTCCTCCTTAAATCCTATAAGTTCAGATATGAATTGGGTAGCACTCCCTATAGCTTTTAAGTTGTGTCCCTAAACAAAGAATTGAACCAAAGATTCATAGTAAGGTAATAACACACACACACACACACAAATAGGGAAGAGGGGAAGCAAAGGAGGGAGGGAGAGAGAAAGAGGAGAGAGAGAGAGAAAGAGGGAATCTCAGACACAAAGACACACACAGAGAGATAGAGGAGACAGAGAGAGCAAGCTTGAGAGTGTGTATAAAATCACTCTGAAGAAGCAACGTAGGATATTTATCAAGACATAAACACTTTTTACTGGTGGTGTACATAGTACCTACATCTTTCACATAAATATTATCTTTGTTGTTTGTAGTCTATCTTGGAACAATTTCCAATCTTTCCAATCTTTCTCAGTTAACTGATGTCACAATGTAATCTTAATACCCCTCTCTCTCTCTCTCTCTCCCTCTCTCTGAGTGTTTCTTGCTATACTCTGTTTTGTGTTTTCCTGTCTTAACCCAAATAATTTTGCTTAACATACTGTCCCTATATCTTTTATATTTTTTCTCTAAGATTATGTACAAGAGTTACAATCATAACAAGTTATACACAGTATCCATCAATATGGCAAAAAGAAAGCCAGTGATGAAGGTAGAAAATAATTTCTCAAAGACAAAAAAAATTACTGGAAGCAGTAGATAATCTCCTAGGAAAGTTTTGTGCTACTGAGAAAAAGAGTAGAAATCATACTTTAATTGTATTTCCCATATGGAATTGAAATCAGGGTGTGAGCTCCTATGTATTTGCCTTTTTAAACAGGTGATACTTCAAAATAAACTGTTATTTTCTTTTGTTTTGAAAATGGTCATTCGTGTAAGACATCATGGACAATTATTACTAGGCTCCTGGAATCTTTATCATGTGTAAATATTCATCTGGTGCTGGCCCGATTGTTAAAGTGAGGGAAACTTTCTTTGTGATTTAGCATTTTGTCTTTATAACTGGAAAATATTTGATATATGTTAGAAGAATAACAGTTCATTTTATTTTGAAAAACAGAATTCAAATTTGAGATGCCAGAAAGAAATCCAACATTGGCAAGCTAAAGACTAATTTGGAACACCATTATTGTCTATTCCACTCTGCTTTGATACATGAATAAATACAGTCACAAATAAAAGATGCACAAGTTCTATACTATCTGAAAAGTGGTACTTGAAAATTGGAACTAATGCAAAAGTCTGTGTCAATATTGACAAATTGAAAATAATGAAGTTTTCTTGAATGTATATGTACATGGCTTGATTGATTTGACGTACATTTTGTTGATTGTAGAACATTTAACGCACAACTTAATGAATATCTATTGAACTGTTGGTTCAATGTTGCACACTAAATCTCTATAATTCATTCATCTCTCAGCAAAATTCAATCCTATAGTTCCTCCCTAACTCAATTTATTCATCTTTTAGTAGTAAAACTTGATACTGATTCTCAAGCAATACCCATTTGCCCCTTCCTTCAGGACAAGGTGAAGACAATTACACACCCTGATTGTTGTGCCCTTGCTTACTTTAGATACCTGAAATCATGAGGTATTGTTCCTGTGGCCAGTAGATTTCATAGGTCCTCCACATTTACCCATGCAGTCTTTCCTGCTATTGTCAGGTTCAACAATTTATGCAGATATTTTATACTTATTTAAATACATACATATACACCAAGAAAAAAACCTGTCCACCAGGAGTGTTGACACACCCAAGCTCACAGGTGATAACATCAGTATCACCTCAAAACCAGGCCCAAATGAGACCCACCTGGGCCCAGTGGACAGAGGAACCACAGTGCAGCCAAGGACAGGGACATTCCAGTTTCCATCTACAATCTGAAGCTGACCTTGTGCTACAGACCTCTGAAACCTAATCCCACCATAGAAAACTTGTCATCCAGGAGTTTTGATACACCCATGCTCACAGGCTCACAGGCTCACAGGCTCACAGGCTCACAGGCTCACAGGCTCACAGGCTCACAGGCTCACAGGCTCACAGGCCCAAAGCACAGACATATTCAAATCAGAGACAGCAAGGCTAGCTAACACTAGAGATAACCAGATGGCTAGAGAAAAGCACAAGAAAATAAGCAACAGAAACCAATGCTATTTGGCACCATCAAAACCCGGTTATCCAACCACAGCAAGCCTTGAATACCCCAACATACCTGAAAAGCAAGATTCAGATTTAAAATCACATCTCATGTTGATGATAGAGAACTTTAAAAGGAGCATGAATAACTCCCCTAAAGAAATATAGGAGAACAGAGGTAAACAGGTAGAAGCCCTTAAAGAGGAAACACAAAAATCTCTTAAAGAATTGAAGAAAAACACAACCAAACAGGTGAAGAAATTAAAAGAAAAATCCATGATCTAAAAATGGAAATAGGAACAATAAAGAAACCACAATGGGAGACAAATCTGGAAATAGAATACCTGAGGAAGAAATCAAGAGCCATAGATGCATGCATCACCAAGAGTATACATGAGAGAAGAAAAAAATCTCAGGTGCAGAAGATACCATAGAAAACATAGATATAACACTCAAAGAAAATGCAAAATTCAGAAAACCCCTATCCCAAAACATGCAAGAAATCCAGGATACAATGAGAAGACCAAACCTAAGGATAATAGGTATAGAAGAGAGCAAAGATTCCCAACATAAAGGGTCAGGAAATATTTTCAACAAAATTATAGAAGAAAACTTTGCTAATCTAAAGAAAGAAATGCCCATGAATATGCAAGAAGGTTACAGAACTCCAAATAAATGGTACTAGAAAAGAAATTTTTCCAGTCATATAATAATCAAAACACCAAATGCACAAAACAAAGAAAGAATATTAAAAGTAGTAAGGGAAAACAGTCAAGCAGACCTATCAGAAAAGCACCAGACTTCTCACCAGATACTCTAAAAGTCAGAAGATGCTGGGAAGATTCATACAGACCCAAAGAGAACACTAATGCAAGCCCAAGCTACTATACCCAGCAAAACTCTCAATTTATAGCTGGAGAAACCAAGATGTTTTATGACAAAACAAAATTTACACAATATCTTTTCACAAATCCAGCCCTACAAAGCAGAGTAGATGAAAAACTCCAACACAAGGAGGTAAACTACACCCTAAAAAAGCAAGAAAGTAATCTTCTTTCAACAAACCCAAAAGATAATAGCCACTCAAACACAATTCCACCTCTAATAACAAAAATAACAGGAAAAACAATTACTCTTTTTAATATCTCTTAGCATCAATTTACTCAGTTCCCCAATAAAAAGACATAGACTAACAGACTGGATACATAAATAGGACCTAGTATTCTGCAGCATACAGAAAAAACACCTCAGTGCCAAAGACAGATACTACCTCATACCAAAACGGTGGAAAAAGAATTCCAAGCAAATGGTCCCAACTTACAAGTTGGTATAGCCTTTCTAAATATCCAGTAAAAATAGATTTTGAAGCAAAATTTATGAAAAAAAAATGAAGAAGGACGCTTCACACCCATCAAAAAATATACCATGATGAATTCTCAATTTTGAATATCTATGCCCCAAATACAAGGGCATCCACATTTATAAAAGAAACTTTATCAAAATACAAATCAAACAATGAACCTCACACAATAGTAATGGGAGACTTCAACACCTCACTCTCACCAATGGACAGATCGTGGAAATAGAAATTAAACAGAGACACAGTGAAAGTAACAGAAGTTAAGAACGAAAAGGTAATTTTTTTTTTTTTTTGGTTTTTCAAGACAGGGTTTTTCTCTGTAGCCCTGGCTGTCCTGGAACTCACTCTGTAGACCAGGCTGACCTCGAACTCAGAAATCCGCCTGCCTCTGCCTCCCAAGTGCTGGGATTAAAGGTGTGCACCAAACAAGAAGCAACAAAAATAAAAAAGAATTATAAAAAAATAAAAAAATTAGAAGCTGGTTCTTTGAGAAAATACCAAGGTAGATAAGCCATTAGCTAGCATAACCAGAGGGAACAGAAATGAAAAGGGAGACATAAGAAATGAAACTGAAGATTCAGAAATTCTTCAGATCCTATTGCTAAATACTATACTCAGCAAAGAAAGTTGGAAAATCTAAATGAAATGGAGGATTTTTCTAAATGGATACTAGGTACCAAAGTTAAATCAGTATCAGATAAACCATCTACACAGTCTAATAACCCCCAAAGAAATAGAAGAAGTCAATAAAAGTCTCCCATCCATAAAAGCACAGGACCAGATGGTTTTAGTGCAAAATTTTATCAGACTTTAAAGGAAGACCTAATACCAATAGTCTTCAAAATATTCCACAAAATAGAAACATAAAGAATATTGCCCAATTCGTTCTATGAATCCATAGTTATGATAATACCTAAACCACACAAAGACCCAACAAGGAAAGTGAACTTCAGACCAATTTTCCTTATAAATATCCATGCAAAAATACTCAATACTATTCTTGCAAACCAAATCCAAAAACACATTAAAATGATCATTCACCCAGATCAAGTAGGTTTTTTTCCAATGATGCTGTGATGATTCAATGTATGGAAAGCCATTAGCATAATCCACTATATAAAACAAACTCAAAAAAAGATCATCTCATTAGATGCTGAAAAAGGATTTTAGAAAATATAATACCATTCATGTTAAAATTCTTGGAAAGATCAGAAATTCATGTCTAATACCTAAACATAATAAAAACACTATACTGCAAACCAACAACCAATATCAAATTAAATTGAGAGAAACTTGAAACAATCTCACTAAGTTCATGAATCAGAGAAGGTGGCACACTAGCTCCATATCTATTCCATATAGTACTTGAAATTCTAGCCAGTGCAATTAGACAACAAAAAGAGGTCAACAGCATCAATGTCATAGAATTAAAAATCCAGAATTAAACCCACACACCTATGACAAAAAATCCAAAACTATCCAATGAAAAAAGGACAACATATTTGATAAATGGTACTGGCTCAAGTGGTGGTTGTCATGTAGAAGAATTTAAATTGATTCATTCTTTTCTCCTTGTACACAATTCAAGTCTAAATGGTTTAGGAAACTCCACATAAAACAATATACACTGAAATTAATAGAAGAGAAAGTGAGAAAGAGCTTGCACAGGGGAAAATTTTCTGAACAGAACACTAATGGCTCAGGCTCTAAGATCAAATATAGACAAATGAGATCTCATAAAATTGCAATGCTTCTGAAAGACAAAGGAAATGTCAGGAAGACAAAAAGACAATCTACAGATTGAAAGGAAGTGTATAACAGTTGGGAATGGGAAACTGGGGATAGCCACTAGAAAGTTCTTGATGCAAGGAAAGCAAGAAGCTCCAGTACCCAATGTTGATGAAATTAGCTGAAATACCCCAAAAGGGGAGAGAGAACCTGGAGATACCATATCCAGAGGTTAGGCATTGACCCTGGTTGAGGGATGGGGACAACCACCTACCTCAGAAATTTAACCCAAAAATGTTCTTTCCAAAGGAAATGCAGGGACAAAGAGTGGAGCAGAGACTTAAAAGGCCATTCAGATACTTCCCCACCTACGGAATCATACCAAATGCAGACACCAAACCTAAGAAGCACTTGCTGATGTTAGCCTGGTATGGTTGTCTCCTCAGAAGAAGAATTAAGAGAATTTTAAGAGAAGCTCTGTCAGAGCCTGACCAACATAGATGCAGACGCTTGAATCCAACCATCAGACTGAGCACGTGGACTCTAAAAGGTGATTTAGGGAAAGGACCAAAGGATCTGGAGGGGTTTGCAATCCTATAAGTAAAACAACAATATCAACAAACCAGGTCCCCCGGAGTTTCCAGGGACTAAACCACCAACCAAAGAATACATATGGAGGGTCCCATGGCTCTTGCTGCTCCTGTTGCAGAGGATTGCCTTATCTGACTTAAATGAGAGGCAGGCCCTTTATCTTGTGGAGACTTGATGTCCCAAAGTAGGGGAATGCTAGGGCCATGAAACAGAATTGGGTGGGTGTGTGAAGGAACTCCCTCATAGAAGCAGTGGGAGGAGGCATGAGATAGAGGGTTTACAGAAGGGAAACCTAGTAGGAGGATAATACTTGAAATGTGCGTGTGCGTGTGTGTGTGTGTGTGTGTGTGTGTATACACATTTACCTGATTCTTTATACATTAAGGTAGTTTTAAATATTATAAAAATATTCTCAAATACATACCTGTTTTCACTCAGAAGTTTAGTTTATATAAGAAATTAAGAAGTAGATTAGAGATATGGCTCAGCAGTTAAGAGCATTAGCTGCTCTTCTAAAGGACCTGCATTCAATTCTCAGCACTTACATGGTATCTCACAACCATCTGTAACTCCAATTCTAGATCTGATGCTCTCTTCTGGTCCCTGAGGGCACTGGATAGATAAGAGGTAAATATACATATTGACAAAACAACTTCAAATGTTAAAACTTTTACAAATATTGTAAAACAGAAAAAAGTGATGATATAATTACTATTTATTATATAGTTTTAGCATATCTTTCCCTACTACCATAGAAATATCTTAAATAAAATAATTAAGAGGCAGATGGCTTAAATTGTTTATTATTTATATTAAATATTTTACAAAGCTGGCATCCCAAAACCAGACCTGTTAGATCTGTTAACCCTTTCCGGTTTTATGCTTATGTATTCACACACATGTAATTAAGAGTGCTGTAACATTGATTAATCTCAAGCAGTACATTGTGTTAAAGGATATTACACATTTGTTATTAAAATAAACAACTACTTATTTTTAAACTAATTTTCTTTCTGTATTTTCTCTGTTGGATATAATTTTGCAAATTATTATAAATTTTATGTTATATTTCTTCATAACAGCTAATGAAAAAAGAAACATTATTTTGATATATTAGAACAGCACTCTTAGTACAACAGAATTAAAATACAAGAATAAACACCTTGGAGGATTGGCCTAAAATAAGACGCTTTCTGTCCCACCATTTGTCTAAAATGGAATATAATGTTTCTAATTGATACTAATACCTTGACGTCTGCTACTTAACTGTTCCCTTTATTTGGAATTAGTTCAGACCATCTAATTAGTTTAGATCTCATCTAATGGTGAGACACAGTAAAGATCAATCCACCAGTCTGTAACCACCAGAGACTTTTTTCAGAGACAAGAGAAGTGTTGCCAAGATTGAAATCATGATTGAGCATTTTGTTGCTTGATGATATTTCTAGCATTTATTAGTTTGATGCAATAAGATTACAAAGCTGATGTTACCCTGCACTCCATAGTGAGGTATGTTTCGTACAGTATGACATTGCTTGTGCGAGCTCTACTGAGTGTAAAGCTAAAATTTTATAGATAAATCTTGCTTACAAACAGTTACAAATGCTGAGTGAATTTTAACCCTCACTCCTAATTACATGAACCTTGTTTCAGACACAGGAATATTTCACCCCATGACTGACGTATAAGCCAAGAGTGGGGAACTCTATCCTTGTAGAATTTGAATTTATCTTATATTCAGCTATCTCATTTTTTTCTATCACTGGCTAGCAATAATTAACCAACCCCCAGCCATTCAGAAAGAAGGAAAAACCAAGAATACCAGCTCTTCTAGTATTTTTTGATTCATCTGGTTCCACCAGCAGATTTCACCCTGAGGGCTGGACCCTCTTTGGGGTTGAATGACCATATCACAAAGCTCATATATCAGTTCTACTTCATATCAGATATTAACATTACATTTCATAGCAGTAACAAAATTATGGTTATGAGGTAGCAATGAAAATAATTTTATGATTGGAGGTCACCCCAACATGAATAATTAGAGTGTTGCAGCAGTAAGAAACTTGAGAACCACTATCTTAAACCCAACTCAAGTGTCAAAAGTGCAAACACAAAGGAAGGGTAATTACTAAACTTTATGTGTTTTTATTATTAACTGTTCTCATTTTGCTTATTATGGAAAGATTACTAAGAATGGCTTATTAGATCTGTCATGGATCAGGTTTTGACCTAAATAATAACTCATTAACAGTTGGATGACAAGATGCATGAGAAGAAACAACTTATGGAAGTCAAAATTTAGTTTTCCTTGCCTTTTAAGAAGAGATGTCAGTTCATTGTCATAGGGAATTCAGGATGACAGGAATGCATGCTCAGTTTGGAAGCTGAAAAGGAAATACTGCTGCTGAGCCCAGTTTGACCTTTATATTGAGTTTAGAAACATAGCTTATGGGATGCAACCATCCATATTTAAGATAACTCTTCACATCTCAATTTATATATTCTAAAAATTTTCACGGACATGGCCTGTGATTTGTTGCCAATGTGATCTTTTCAAATTGCCTCTCAACATTAATTATTAAAAATCAGGTATCTGTTCTCTAGTTTGTGACTATATCTGTGGAGGACCTAGAATAACATAAGGCAGGTGGGTAAAAAAAAATCAGTGGCCTCCTTGTAAAAATGCATTTTAGAGCCAGACATCAGGGTGTACACAAAGACAAGCAGGTCTCTGTGAGTTTTAGGATAGTCAGAGCTATGTTGAACCACCCTCTCTCTCAAAAAAATGTCAGATCAAATAAAAATAATGCATTTTATATTCAGGTCCCAGATGTCTACTAATTCTGGTTTCTGTCTCTTTTTCAAATATTCATAGTTTACAAACCTCTAGAAAGGAGGAGCAAGAAAACTTTGTTGTTCTGTGAGGCTTCTTTCCCTATAAAACATTCAAGAAATCTTCAAGGAGATAATGAAAGTTGTAGCTTGAACTTTTATGAAGCTCAGGAATTTGCAGTGAATATTGTAGCTCTATATTTTACATTTTATCAATTTTTAGTTGTTTTTATATTTTAAGAGTTATTGCATTTGGTATAAAATATATAGAATATTTTATATATGTTAGGAATATCAGGAAGAATAGTCAGAGGGGCATATACTGTCCAAGTGTTTTGAACCAATGATGAAAATATAGAAAGAACCCATTCATAGGCTGACAGAAATTCCATAGAGAACATCCAGAAGCAGATGGTACTGAAAAATAAAAGAATTATTCACAGACAATGCAATATGTCTCACTTAATAAATGTAGTCTATTCATAATTGATACATTTAAAGTTCAAAAAACTATAAAAGAAAATCTTCAAGGACTTCTCCCATTTTCTTTTTCCAGCATGTTCATTGATTTTTTTAAACACTGCTCATAATTTGTTCCTTTGGCTTTTATCCCCATTGTTCATGAGCAGGACATTTGATAAATCTCCTCCAGTTTGTTTAAATGATAATAATTTCACTCAATAACAGTAATGGCCATTTGAAAACAAAAGTAATTTGATTCCCTAGAATCTTACCACTTTCCACTTTGTTGACTCCCAATAATGGTGAGACATAAGCTAGTTTTTCCTTTACCTGAATTCCCTCTATTTGCCATTCCCAAAATCAGCCTATCTCAGGCAAACAAAGGAAGATTTTAGTTCCTATTTCTAACCCCATCTCTCTACCTCTCTCTATAATACTTCCACTCAATAAACATGCAACGATTTCCTAATCTACAGACCTCCCCTTCATATTATTTCTCATATTAAACTGGCTCTGTTGTAAAGTTTCCGAATTCATTGTCAGTCTCTTCTTTCATAGACATTTTATTCTCTCTGTTCTTCAGCAAGATTTTTGCTTTTTCTCAAAATATTGATGAATTTCTAAGTCTTTGTAAAGCTAATTTATTAAAGTGTATTATTAAATTATTCTATTCAATTGGGAGATAGAAAGATGGCTTAGAGATTAACAGCACTTGTTGCTCTTGCAAAGAAACCAAGATCAATTTTCAGCACCCACCTAGTGGCTCTGAGACATAGCCAAGTCCAGTTCTGAGGATCTGACACACATTTCTGGCTTCTAGAGTTATAAAGCCTGCAAATGGTACATATACTTACAGGCAGGCATTTCCATACATTTAAAAATAATTATTATAAAATTATTATGTACTATTAATATTCTTTTGCAAGTTATCATTCTCTTCTCAATGTTTCTAAAACATCAGTAAAAGAATTGCTCCTCCAAAATCAGTATTACATGTATACTATGAAATAAAATAAAAATATCTGATACTATTTGCAGTTTTGTACAGGATCATTTTATTTGAGTCATTGAAACATTTTTATGCTTAATCAAACTTACATTGAATATGTTAGAACCAAACTCTAGAGTTGCCGTAAAATTATGCTAAATTCTCTCCATTGGGAGAAAATCTACATATGAAGAACTGTTATTTAGTCACCATCTAGTTCATTACTATTGATGATTAATTTAGTTGCCTTAGTCTTTTGTTTTTAGATTTTATCTTTATTTAGGTGTGTGTGTGTGTGTGTGTGTGTGTGTGTGTGTGTGTGTGTGTGTGTGTGCAGGAATTTATACAAGGTAAAAGAGACACCAGATCCCTTGTACCTGGATTTATAAAGCTATAAGCTGTCATCTCTTGGAGCTGGAGCTAGCAGAAGTAGGTCATGGGAACCAAACTCATGACCTCTAGAGAAGCTGTTAGTGTTTTAAGTGGATGAGCCATCTTTCCAGCCATTGTGTTCTTACTTTTAAAGGTAGATCATAGTACCAGTTTTAGGCCTTCTTCAGTAAGAAGAAGGCCTAAAACTGAAATCATAGAATCACACCTTTAAAGGTAGTGTTTTATCAATAGAGAGGTCTTATGGTATTCTTATACATTGAATACTCTCATCTGGAGTACATTGTAGATTTTCACCGTACACTTTTTTTTCTTAAATTCCATTTCCAATATCATCTCTTTAAAAATTTTTTCAGAACTATATTACTAAATTCACATGTCATTTACCTTTTGCAAATACTGTAGAAAGTATTCTTATCTTTTATACTTATGAACATATCAATGAATTATACACCATATGTTAAAATATTAATAGTTAAATCTGTATTTTATTAATGCCTGCTATAGCATAGCGGTTCAATTAATTAAATTATCAGAGCCTGGTTTGACATAAGTGCTCTAGGTGTATTCTAGAAAATATTCACAAATGTTCTAAGTACTACTGGTGTTGTATTTTACAAAAGAGAGAAGAGAACAGGATATGTTTTGCTAAAGATACAATATGGTAAGGTGGGAGGAGTGCCTTAGTGGGCCCATGCTGAGACATCCATTCCCCATGAGGTACCAGCCATATGACAGATATACTATAAAATATGGAATAGATTTTATTTAGGGCATGGGAAGTGGAGTTTGGAAGGGAGGGGAGGAGGAGGAGGCGAGAGAGAGAGAGAGAGAGAGAGAGAGAGAGAGAGAGAGACAGAGAGAGAGACAGAGAGAGAGAGAGACAGAGAGAGAGAGACAGAGAGAGAGACAGAGAGAGAGAGAGACAGAGAGAGAGAGACAGAGAGAGAGAGAGAGAGAGAAGCAGAGACAGAGACAGAGACAGAGGTTGAGGGCAAGGGATACATGGATACATTCATGGCGGGTGAGGGGGGAGAATAGGGTCAGGGAGAGAAGAGGCAGAGAGTAAGAGTAAGAGGGAGAGGGAGGAGTGAATATCACCTTTTATAGTAAGCCAGGCATACCTAGCTGTTGCCCAGTAACTGTAGGGCGGTGCCTAGAAAGGATACTAACAACTGGCACTCCTGACTTTTCCTGGAATCTTGCTTACTTGATGAATTGCCATAGCTTTTTTGTTTTGTTTTGTTTTGTTTGTTTTTGTTTTTGTTTTTGTTTTTTGTTTGTTTGTTTGTTTTTCGAGACAGGGTTTCTCTGTGTCCTGGCTGTCCTGGAACTCACTCTGTAGACCAGGCTGGCCTTGAACTCAGAAATCCACCTGTCTCTGCCTCCCAAGTGCTGGGATTAAAGGTGTGTGCCGCCACCACCTGGCATGCCATAGCTTTTATCAGACCAACTGAGCTGCCACCCATAGTACTCTCCTTTCAGCATTGTCTCTATGATCTCCTGGAAGAAGTGTCCCGCTGATGAGAAGAAGTGCAGTAATCTCTTCCACTCTGTCACAATAGAGCAGTCAGTCTCAAGTGTCTTTTGGGTGTAAAGATAATTATTACCTTATTGCTCATTTCTCCACTCTTATCCCTATTCAATTTCATATTGTTCTGCATCCTAATGGTATTTCTCATGAAATTACTCAGAAAACTTTAAATTCTACCACATGCATGTGTTTTTATCATAGAATTTATTTCTATGTTATTTTGTTCATGCTCTGTTGTCCAGTTCATGTTCTAAAGTCAGAGGAGTTAATGGAATACCCTGTGGTCTATACTTGTCTCTGTTACCTGCTAACATAAGACATGAAATGAAAAAATTAAAGAACAAACTTCAGTTGTGTTTGCTCTTCTATCTGTATTTCGCTCTGCTTTCTCTGTGCTTCAATAACAGATGAGGAAGATACGTATTTTAAAAAGTCAGAACTGATCTAGTTAAGGTTTTCAGGGATGAAGGAATCTTCTCTGCTTACATTCTTATAGATCCATAAAATGTCCAATCATTTCTCTGAACTGAATTCACCAAAACGATGTCCTATAAATTTCCTCTTAACATCATATTAATTGACAACATATAGAATTTCCTCTATTCAAATTCATGCACAACATTCTATGATTTCATAAGCATAATATAGTTTAATATTTTCCAAATCACTTTAGAATTACCTAGACTTTTTGTCACTTTTGGAATACACACAATGTTGTTTCCTCAGAATCAAACACTCAATCTACTCTATGTGATTCAAGCATTTTACTACTTAGTTATATCCACAGATTCACTGACCTTTTTTTTATACTGCTAAATTTTTGATCAATTAGCTACTATATACATTTGAACTACAACTGTGTTTTTTAGTCTTTAGTCCATTGATATATTTTAAATTTATTTTATTGGTGCTAGAATATACCAAAATATTGAGTAAATTTCAAAGAATAGATAAAGATCATGGATACGTATAAAATTTAAAGCAATGTGGAGGTGTTTAAAATTAGATAATATATTGAATTTTAACAAAGAGTGGACAGGATTCTCAAGACATTATATAAGGAGAGGATAGATATCTCACTCTTCAGAAGCATATTTGCATTTAATGAGAGGAGGAATCATTCTGGATAAGTAATAGAAAGAAAAGATAATAGCACCCAAGAAATGTGTAAGGCAAATAAATATTGGCATATAATATTTTATATCAAAGATATCAATATGAACACTAAATGTCACTTTATTTCTGGAGCGTAGTGACCAGTTAGCTTGATAAAAGTCAGGATTCTTTGAAGTAGTTCATCACATAGTTAGAAATTAGTCATTTAAAACACCAATATCATACTTGCTTGCAAGTATTTTTTGTAGTTTATGTTAACAAGTCACTAATTATACTTGTATAAATGACACAATTCAAAAAAATATATGATATTTTTATAAAGAAAAATAAGAAAAAAATATGATAGCCAGATTCAGGTCTTCACTCAAATGTGAAGTACCAACATCTCATACGAAGACTTGTATGAAGCTTGTTTCCAATGTCTTCATACCTCCAGGGAGTCTTGAGAAGTTCAGAAAAAAATTGAGATCACCTGCACAGTTGCTTTATCTCTGTAAAAAGTTTGTAAATAAAAAAAACTATGTTGTCTACTCATCAGACTGCTCCCTAACAATCTCTGTATCTCATCAATTTTTATTTGAATTTTATGCTATCCTCTTTTGCATTCTGTTAATAATTTCTCTCAAGGTTTGAGCCCCTTGAGAGCACTTTATTTTGTATTTCCTATCCACATTTTACATCCTTTCTTTATCAGAAGTCTCTGGTGCTTCAAGAGAAAAATGACAGATAATACTTTCTTCCAATCCTGGAGTCAGATATATGAGAAAACTGTGTAGTTCAAAAGTCAAAGTATACAAAACTTCTGAGAATCTATAAATATAACACAATAAGACACAGCTTGTACTCTAGTCTTAAACTGTCCTTAAGTCTAAATATTCTCAGGCAAATAAATGAGACTTCAAAACCAATGACTTTTCCATTTCACAGTTTTTATAAAACTGTTTATTAAATGAGGATTTTGTGGCATATGATAATTATTGCTGTTTGTATTTTCTTTTATAAATGTATCCGATGAAGATATACTTACTAAATGTGTATTGAAACATCATTAATCAGCCACTTTTTTTCATATTGTGACGAATATCAGAGATATTTAACCAATGGAGAGGTTCAATTCTTTTTTGTAGAGCATTTTGAGGTTGGCCTATATAATTTATTTGTATTGTTGCTTGGTCTTTTCATCATCATACAGGGGTTTGCTCAGGGGCAAAAAATCCCAGTTTTGTAAATGAAATGTAAAGCAGGGTGTGTGGGGGAGGAAGCAGCCAGAAACCTATAGCCCTTTTTGAGAAACATCTCTGTTGACACTGATTTAAATCTACCCACTAATGGCTGCCTCTAAAAAGTTCTCAACCTTCTCAAAGTATCTTTTGTTTATTGGCATATTTGTTTGGTTTCATTTGTTTTTTAAGAACTTTTTCCTTACTTGTCTACATATGTGCTTTCATTCTCATTTATTCACTTTATGTAATTATCATAGCCCTCCCCCCATTTTTGAGTTCCAAACTCTCATAGTTCTCCCCAATACCTCTTACTTCATACAAAGAGAAAACCCCCATTTGTAACAACCTCCCATGGCATAGCAAGTCACAGCAAGACTAAGCACTGAGGCCACACAAGGCAGCCTAAGGAGGAGAATGGGACTCAAAGGCAGGCAATAATGTCAGAGACAGCTCCTCCTCCAATTGTTAGCGGACCCAAATAAAGACTAAGCTGCACATCTGCTACAAATATGTAGGAGACCTAGGTCCAGGTCCAGCTCATTCATGTTCTTTTATTGGTGGTTTAGTCTCTGTTTGCCCCTGTGGGGTCAGGTTAGTTGATTCTGTAGGTCTTCTTGCATTGTCATTGATCCCTCTGGAACCCTCAGTCCACCCCTCTACTCTTCTATAAGACACCCAAACTCAGCCTGTGAGTGGCCAGATGAAGCCTCTCAGAAAACAGTTATGCTAGGCTCTTGACTGCAAGTGTAGCAGAGTATCATAAATAGTGTCAGAGGTTGGCTTTGTTCAATGGGATAGGTCTCAAGTTGGGCCAGTCATTGGTTGGTCAATTCCTTGATCTCTGCTGCATTTTTAATCCATGACCATTTTATATGAAGTACAAATTTTGGCTTGAAGGCTTTGTGGGTGGGTTGGTATCTTCATCCCTCCACTGGAAGTTCAGCCTGGGAACAAAAAGGTAGCCAATGCAGGAAGAAAGGCATACACAGAGAGACAGAGAAACAGAGAGACAGACAGGGTTAGAGACAGACAGACAGAGAGAGACAGAGACAGAGACAGAAAAAAAAAAGACAGAAAGAAACAAAGAAGAAAAAAGAAAGAAAGAAAGACAGGAAGGAAGAAAAAAAGACAGACAGACAGGAAGAAAAAAGAAAGAAAAAAGAGAGAAAGAAGGAGAGAAATGTAGATATCAACAGAGCCTCTCCTCAATCTAGATTCATGGCTTATGTTCTGGTTCCTATTATTATTTAGCAAAATCAATTTTTAATCTTATATAAATCATCATTTTTCAATTATACGATATAATGAAAGAGTAATAAATTGAGGAATCAGGAACGGAATGGTTTTCTCATGCAACTTTAGTATAGAAACAGTCTTCCAAACAAAAAAATCAATACTATCTTCTGTCAAAACAGGGAGAAAAAAATAGTAGAACCAAACAAATTTACCTACAACCTGATATGAGAACAGTACCTTTGTTTACATGATAAAATTTGTGAAAAATAAATGAGAAATTATATGCATAGTATCTTACTTTGATCTACCAAGATGGATTATGAATTAGTAGTGGATTTGGTCCCCAAAATTGCACGATAATCTGCATGTCTGCATGTAATATGATGAGGGACTCTGCTTCAGTTGGTTTGGATTGGTAAAGTTTCTGGTGGCCAATGGTTGGGCAGCAAGACAGAGGAGGGACTTTAGGATTCCTGAGCAAAGGACTGAGGAAGGAGAGTTAGGGAGAGGCATGCCATGAAGGGAAAGGAGTAGAAGTCAGGCCTGAGAGATGCTTGACAAAGAACATAGCCTTAATGTAGGTGCTAGGCAGCTCAGACTAAAAGGGCTGCAAATCTGAGTCTCGGGCAGCCAAGATGTCATATAGGTTTTAGTAAGTAATTACTCAGGGATATTGGAAGAGAGACTATTACCATGTGGAGGTTTGGAAGTTGCCCAGCCCTTGGACTGATTAATGTATATTAAAATATCAGGCTGATTGTGTGTGTGTGTGTGTGTGTGTGTGTGTGTGTGTGTGTGTGTGTGTGTGTGTGTGTTTCATTCTGGAACTCAGAACATTGGGGTAGGTAGTGAGGATAGTCTCACTGACACTGTTAGGGTTGATTTGAGTAGAGTTATTTGGGTTTAGCTACAGATGGCTCCTAACATGGAGCTTGAACTCAATATTAATAATTAATTTGAGATTCACGAATGGAAAAATGCACTATGGGTAAAGATTGGAAAGTGGGAAAAATTTGTTTCTTATCAGAGCTGCATGGTTTTTGTGCAGGCCACATGGGTTGTGGACTAGGACAAAACACATGCTAAACTGGCATTCAAAATTCTGGTGTTTATGGCTTAAGACTGAGACACACCTAGGTTGACCAAGTGACCTGGGCACATGCTAGTAATTTGGCAAAAGCTCACTCAGGTTCTACAATAGTTTAAGCTGGGAATGCTAACCGATTCTGCTGGAAGAAGGTAGTTAGCAGTAAGGCTGCTCCTGCTAAGGAAAAGACAGGCAGGCCATTGAGAGGAAGTCCAAATAAAGACAGAAAGGAGAAATGGAAATAGGTATATAAAGTAAGTAGAAGGGAATTTAATTGAAGTTATATAGAGAAATATATTAATTAAATTCATATACAAAGGATGGTGATTACACACACACACACACACACACAGAGAGAGAGAGAGAGAGAGAGAGAGAGAGAGAGAGAGAGAGAGAGAGAGAGAGATATTAATCCACAGAAAGGAGAAAGAACAAAAATTGATTTAATTGTTTTTAAGAATAGAAAAAGAAATAATGATAATTACTGGAAAGAAACATTTAAAAGTTTATGCTAAAAAGAAAAAAGGGGCAGGGTATATGGGTTTTCTAGGGAGGGGAAATTGGGAAAGGGGATGGCATTTGAAATGTAAATAAAATACCCAATAAAAAAAAAGAAAAGAAAAGTTTATGCTATAGTAAGTAACTGGATTTCTTGAACTTGGGATCCATAGAAATTCTGGGATTGCTTAGTTTGGCTTATGAAAAATTGGTAGCCTGGAAATAGGTTTATACAGAAAGTAGAAGGAAATTTAATTGAAGTTAAGTAGAAAAGTATATATTAATTTAACTCTTGTATAGAAAACCCACCATTTTATGTTATTTTATATATATATATATATTCAGAAATATATATATTTATATATAAATATATAAAATACTATATATGATATATATCATATATATCATATATATGGATATATATCATATGTATATATGATATATATATGGATATATATAATCTCTACAGAAGGGAGGGATGAATAAAATTGATCAGATGTTTTTAGGTATGCATGAATGAATAAATAAACTTAAGCCTTTGATATCATGTAAAAATATAGGAATGAGATGGTAAAAGTTCACTGTCTCAAACAGATGATATATATTTAGGCCCTTGGTCTCCAAAACAGAGGGGTGGCAAAATAAGGGGATAAGAAGAAGAAACTTGGACCTTTAATCTCATGAAGATTTATAACAATTGCTTATTGATCAAATTAACTCATAAGTAAAGGCAGTTGTCTTTCACCTGCTCAAACAAGGAGCAAAAAATTCATTCTTAACTGATATTTGCACTTTGCACAATTCATACAATTACCTTTATAGCACAAAATGCTTGTAACAGTCATATAATGCAAAATGAGACACCAAGATTTAACTCTGGCAAGATTCATCCTTGGAGACAATGAAATAACCCAGCTCCCTGACTTCTGATGCTGTTTCCAGAGACTTGCTCCCAGAACAATTTCAGGAATGGCTGATGATTTCCCATGACCTCAGTTTATCCAGCCTTTCAGATGAATCATTCAGAACTTCAGACAAGCTCTGAATCATCTAAGCATACAGAGACTGACTAACAGATGCTAAAGCTAGTTTTTCAAAGTCTAACTGATTTTTCCAATTTTCTACCCCTCCCAACCTTTTAAAATTATATATTGCACCTGATTAATATATACATATGTATATATATATATATATATATATATATATATATATATATATATACACACATTGCCCCCATTCATCGGAAAGAATCAAATCCATGAAGAATTGTCATCCCTAGTCCTTGGGTTTGTATGTCTGGTTATGGTTATTTTATAAATTATAGATCAGTAGTTATTTTAAAGGCTAATTTGGAAATGAACATAATTTTGAACATGGAGGAAACAAATAAAGAACTTACACTTGGGAATTTCTGTCTTTCTTTTCCTCTATCCTTTGTCTCTTAGGTAAAGAGAAGAAAGAAGTTGAAAATAAAAAGGGCATAGAGCAATATTATAAGAAATTAGATATATGGGAAATATTACTAAATATATTCTTAAATAATATACCCATCATCTTATATTGATAGAAATCTTCATATTTGATGCAAAATTAAGGTTATAATTTCTTAAATTGGAACAGAATTAAAGCTTTCATTGGTGTAAATATTTGTATATATATATACAAAAGTGAAAATGTATTGTTACTTGCAGATGAGCATTATGCCTATGCTTCTCATTTAAAAATGCAAAGCTTAGACACTGTTTTTCTAATCATTGCTATAACAATCTGTTCAGGATGATTAAGTAATGCAAGTTAAGGGCCAAAAATAGGTCAAAATTCTGTTCCTGCATGGATGAGCAGTTTTGACCTTGGCTAGCCAACTTCCTCCCTTAATAAACCTCTGCTAATTGCATCCAGGTATGGTTTCTTGTGATTTTTGGGTGGTCGTGATTTCCTGAGACTTGAGGAAGGGTCTCCCAAGTTTGGGGGTCTTCATTTGGGGGCTTGTCCTGGATTTGTGACCACCCTAATCCAAGAACCCCACTGAAAGGTGAGGGAATACCGCGGTTTTCTGTCTGGTTGTTGTGTGACCTTTTGTCTAAATTGCCTGGTTTTTGGTTTTTCTTGTGCTGGGTTGTCTAAATTGTCTGATTTCTCGTGTGCCATTTTGTCTAGGTTTGTCTAAGTTGTTTGGTTTCTTAGTTGTTTGTGCCTGTCTGTCTGAATTATTTGGTTTCTGAAAAGTGCACTTTCAGTGCACTTTTTTTTTTTTCAGTTTGGACTGGCAGCTGTTTCTGTCTCCTGAGGGGCAGTAAACCGTTTCTGTCTCGAGAGGAGATAAACAAGTGACTAGCAGATGTGCTGTGGAGGTCACTAGCTGCTGTACCCCCAGAGACATCTGGGGGTTCATCTAGGTGCTGGAGAGGATGTGGAATTGCTCTCGGCTGGCTCTAGCGGTTGAAATGGCAGTGTGTCTATTTTTGGGTTGTTCATTGCTGGCATGTTAGAAATCTGTTAGACTTGATCCAGCATAGGCTGGCCAAGTCATCTGAACCTGTTAAATCTGAATCTGTGAAGACTGACTGTGTTGTCTCTTTATTGGAGTCTTACTTGAGAGGCAGAGGCAGGTAGATTTCTGGCTGTCTTTCTAAGCCCTTATTGTGTAACTAGGTCTCTGTACCCATGGCAGGGGAAAAAACTGTCTGTATCACCTGATTTATGTGCTGCCCGTGAGAGGGGTGAGCTATTTGTGTTGGTTTTGTGTGTGTGTGTGTGTTTTCTTGGCAAATTGTCTGTGTTAGCCTTTAATCTGTGTTAAACATCCTGAGTTAAAAAGAGATAACATGATCACTGGCAGAGCACCACATGGAGGATGTCCTCACCCAGCCCGTACTTGAGACAGCTCATGGTTCCCCAGCACAGCCCCCTTGAACCACCCATCCACGCAAGTTTGCCGCCACCTAATTTGGTGGGTGTGACTCTACTGGGGACCTCAGGGTCAGTGCTATAACAAATTGCTGACTTTCCACCTGCCGCCTATGAAGATAGATAGGGCCTATGTGTTTAAAAACCTGTCAGTGGAGCCAAGGCAGCTGGACAAACAGCCCCAGCAAGATTATTCACCTGAGAGTTATAATTATATATATATTTATTAAAAGTATAGTGAGTGAATAGTGCTGAGATTTCTAAAAATGGGAAATGTAAATAAGTAGTGCTGAGACTAGCCACATGATGTGACTCCAGCTTAGAAACTCTGAACCAACAAACCTGCCTGGAGACAGGTCAGACAGGTCAAGCACGTTGCCTATTACAAGAAGTTACAGGCTGTCCTGTGTCAGAGAGCCAAAAGATTAGGCTTCCATTTTAGTACAGATACAAATTTATAGTAAAAGGTAAGTTAATAATCAAAGCAATAGACAGGCCAGGATCTCTCAGAAACCTAGATCTAGTGCCCAATATAGTCACCTAGATAAATCTAGTATAAGAATACCCTACCCCTGATAAAAGCCTTTCTTCCGCAAGACCCTTGTAGGTTCTGGTCTTCAGGAGTGAAGAGCAAGAGAAGATACCGGGAAAAGGGAAAAGAATGTTCCCTCAGACATGAGGAGCCCATCAATTGATCAGGCCACGGTCAACAGTGGGTTACAGAAGGTAAGGGACACCCAAAAGCCCATGCCAGATCCTGTTGATAGATCTTGAGAGAGAGAGCTACATGAGACCTCACTAATTTTGACCAAGGCACCTGAGATTAAACAGGGAGGCTAGAGAGACTACAAGATAAGTCATTAGGTTTAATATAAGTCTAGAAGAAAAGAGTGGAGAAGGTTTAGTGGAAGTCTAGAGAAAAGGAGTGGAGAAAAGGAGTGAAGATAAAAGGTTTAGTGTAAGATAAAAGGTCTAGTGTAAGTTGCTGAGACTAGAGAGAGGTAAAGAAAAAGAAAGGTAACAGGAAAAGAATTTACAGATAGCAGAGAAGAGGGTCGACAACTAAAGAGAGATAAGAAACTCCTTGAAAAAGACCAGTGTGCACATTATAAGAAAAGGAGCCAGCTTCGGGGTCCAAAAGGGCCCTAACAAATAGAAGCCAGAGCCAGGAAATCCCAGGCTTTGAAAAACACCCCAAATGGTGAAGATATTAGCTCTGTGTAAAGACAGCTATTGAGATAGATGGGGCAGCTTGGAGCCACCCAACTCTTGATAAAAACAGGGTCCTCCTCCAGGCCAATGGGCCAAAATGTATTCATGGACTACCCGAAAAATGGTGGACTAAGAGATGGACTGGATATTCCATTCATTTATGGTCATCCTAGACTATTCCTACCCACTGTTGGGTTGAGACTTACTCCCCAGGATGGGGGTTCAGATACACTTTCTACCCAACAGGCTGCAACTAGCTGACAAGAACTCACAGGTAGAGGAAAGGCGTGTCCTACTGACTCCAGCCAGGAGTCAAGGTAACCTGCTTTACAGACCAGAGCAGTTTTCTCCATGCTGGTCAGAGACAAGCCAGCGATACTGTGGTGGACATAAATGTCATCTGGGCTGACTCCCCACCCCTGGGACTGTTGCAGAGAGCAACCTTGGAACCTGCAGCCTACAAGCAGGTATGTTTTTGCCACAACCCATGCCCACAGGGCTATATACCAAGAGAGGAAACCCTGATGAAGCCAGCAGCTGTAAATATTCATTGCCCAGGACACCAAAAGGGAGGAGACTCAGTGGCCTGAGGCAATAACCGGACAGATCAAGTGGCTTGATACAGGAGCCCTTCCTGGTTTTGGGCCTAAGAGATGGCCTCACTTAAAACACAGAGTAAGAGAAAGAACTCAGATTTCTAGCCATCCTGCCAGCTACTATCTATAGGAAAAGAGGCAATGGTGCACACAATAAGGGAGAACTATACTTCCCAGAAAACAAAAAACTTACCAGACTAAATGCACAGATGGACTATTAAGATATGAGTGCAACCAAGCAGCCAAGAAATTTAAAGCATATAATGGACCTCAGGTTTTGGGCCAGATAAATAGTAAGACAGTATGTTATGCCAGCAAGCAAACACTTATGAGACATAGAATAAATAAGAAAATACCTAGGAGAAAACAGCCTAGAATAGGGACCTTCCTGAGGTTTCAAGTGTCCTAGGTAATCAAATCAGAAAACAGTTTCAAGGTAAGTTAGGAATTGTCAGAGATATTAGAGAAGACTAATTAGAGACTCTACTGTTTATACTGTCTCCAAAGCTCAGGACAGGTAGAGAGAATATACAAAACCCTAAAACTAAAATACCCTTGGGAACTGGCGCTGGCTAGAGTGTCCCTTGTCCTTGGTCCACACCCAGAATGTCACTTTTGTGTGAGAAATTATTTTTCAGGCTACTGCCATTCTACAAGGCCAAAGAACAGCAGGCCTTGACTCCTGAAACATCCCACCCTAGAGACACAGGGTAATGCTGCCTTAGAAGGTGGGGCTTTGGGTGTGTACACCCAAGGTTAAATGACAGCTTGTAATTCTAAGATTGAAATCGAAATATGAATCTAGAGTTATATAGATTTGTTCCTTTTGCAATTTCTCTTTATTATATATATATGATTTCATGTGTATGTAAACTACTATGTGCCACAAAATATGTTAAAAGTCAGAGGACAACTTTAAAAGTGTGTTTAAAAAAGAGACCCCTAGCCAATAGAATAGAGCCTGAAGACCCCTGCTAACAGATACTTAGTGCCTAAAATTGATAAATGGTGAGCTTGCAGTTCAAGATTAACCCTTAATATATCTACTTCTGTCTTAGATGAGGCCAAAGATTATTATATACTTGTCCAGCTAGTTCCCTGGGTTTACTACCACCCTACAGGTACTCTTGAACTTGAGTTTGAGATACACCCTAGATGCTTCTGCACAGAGCCTATTTTCCTTGACTCTAGCTGTTCCATTGAGACTAGGAGTGGCCACAGGTGTGGAGACAGGTGCTGCTAAGAGGACTAGACTTGCTGTTTCTTAAAGAAGGATGTCTGTGTGCTGCTCTAAGAGAAGAATGTTAAGGTTAGACCAGAGACAGAAAGATAGAGAGGCACAGCAAAGTTGATTCAACAGTTGGTTCAATAAGTCCCCTTGGTTGACAACCCTATTATCCTCCCTTGCTGGACCACTTGTGAACCATAGGTCCTTACATTTTAAATGGATTAGTAACTTTTGTTAGAGGAAGGATAAGTGCTGTTCAGCTTTTTGTGTTGCGCCCTCAATATAGAGCTTTGAGTCAAGAAAATGATAATTATGATGACACTGGAGTATAAACTTTTCTAAAGATCCACATCAGAAAACATGGGGTGAGAATGGGCTTATTAATAATTGAGTTTTTATTATTAAAAACCTAACCTAATCATAAAATGGGGGATGTAGAGTGAAAAATTATAAAGACCATTTTATGAAATACATATAGGCTTTTTCTTTACCCTAAACCTGAGCAAAAGAATGCAAGTTCCAGAAAGCGGAACTGGATGTAAGATTTCAGGTTTTCACTGCCCCGGGACACATTCCGAGTGGAGGGCATTATCCCTGAATCAGAGGACACTTGCTGGATTAACATTCCTCAAGCCTCAGGTGGGGCTATGGCAAGTGAGAAATAGTTAACCTGAAATAGTTGGTAATGACAGGGTAGGGCACAGTGACATGGAAATACTACATTCTTGAGAAGAATGAGTGTGCAGAGTGATTTTCACATGACTCTAAATCATTTAGGGTGGGTTCCTCTGAAATGTTCCACTGTTCTTGGTTACCCCCCCCCCCCTTGAGGTTTTCCCAGTGTTACAGCCTGCTGATGTTCAAAATTTGTAAAAACAACCAATCATGTGTAACCACGTGAAAATGCAACCAATCATGTGTAACCACGTGAAAATTGCTCCCTTTCCCTACCTCATGCTATAAAAAACCCCTCAGCTTGGTGGCCTTTTGTCAAAATTCTGTTCCTGCGTAGATGAGCAGTTTTGACCTGGGCTAGCTAACTTTCTCCCTAATAAACCTCTGCTAATTGAAAAAAAACGCCAAAAATAACATCATGTTTGTATTTGATTTTGATTTAATTATTATAAAATGTTTTATGTTTTCAATATTATTTAAATAGAAATTGCTAAGTGTAGTCAAGGTTGAAGAGTTCATATATACTATATATATCTGTATTCTTCAAAACCATCAGAGATCCACAGAATATGGTATTTAATGTTATTTAATTATTAAATATCTTTTGACTAAGAGACATGTGTGCTTCTGACAGTATACCCATCAAACTTCAAGGCAGATACTGAACATCCTTACCTCAAGGTGGAATTGCTTCAATCATGTTATGATAACCACTGGACAAGAAATTCCATAATTCAGCTGCAAACAAAAAATTCTATCCAAAATGGGAAAAACAGAAGTGGATTAGTAAACTGTCAAGCTCTGCCAAGACTGGTTAACCTAGTCCTTAGTAATTCCTGCTTCATTTAAAGTCTGTCAGATGGTTCTGGGCCAGAAGGTGGAAGACAGATACTCCAACCCTATAAGAAATTAAAGGAAAGTCTAGGCAGCCAGGTGTCTCTAAAAATTGTATAGTATTAGAAGCTATGTTTTCATGCTTACTATATATTTAGGTAATATTTAATTCATTCTCAGATGGCTGACAGGGTTGAAAACTAGTTATAGTCTCATAATCAAACTTCAGTTATTTAGCCTAAAGGAAAATGATCTAGATTTGAAAGGATGATTTTCAAAATATAATCAAAATATAATTTAGGTATAGAATTGTAAACCTTAAGTTAGGATAGATGTTAAAGTAACAGACCTAAATTAACAAGATTTATGAATTAAAAAACATTAGTCAATATCAAAGCTTATAGTTTGCATAATTATTATAACTATGTTCAATGTATATCTGAGAGAAGAGGCCTTTTAGTGAACAAAATGAAAAAAATGTTGTGTATTGAGTCCCCCAAATTGTACAAGAACCCCCATCCATGTTCACACATAAGATGATGAGTGACCCTGCTCCCAGTTGAATTGGAAGGTGAATAAGATTGCCAACAATCAGTGGCTAGGCATGAAGACAGAGGTGGGACTTTAAGATTTCTGGGCAAGGAACTAAGGAAAGATAGGAAGAAAAAGAGCTAACATAATGGAAAAGGTGTTGAATCCAGGCCTGAGAGATGCTGGACAGAGAACATAGCTGTAATGCAGGTGCTAGAGAACTTTGCCTGAGAGCACTGCATGTCTGGATCTGGAGCAGCCAAGATGAAATATAAGTTTTACTAAGTAATAACTCAGGAATATCAGAGCAGAGAGTGTTAAGGATGTGTAGGTGTGCAAGTGGCACTGCCATTGAGCTGTTCAAGGCATATTAAAATATAAGGCTGCTTGTGTGTGTATGCCTTTCACTCAGGAACCCAGAACTTTGGACCAGGTTGGAAAGACAGTGCTGTTGCCACTACCAGGGTTGATTTTAGTAGAGTTATTTGGGTTTACCAAATGGTCTTTCCTCATTTGTATGGCAGGAATTGTTGAGAAATCACATGTAAAATGGTTCATTACAGTAGAACAAGTTCCAAAATGGATGTCCCCACAATCATTGCACAGATTTGCAATTCTGTGGAATGCAATTATTGCTAAGCCATGTTCCATGAACTATCTGCATTATAATAAATGAAATCTTTTTTTTTTCTATTCACCTTTAAAGTCCAAATTCTTTAGCAGTTCAACCAAATATGCCACCATAATAGTTGTCCATGCATGGAACAGGAATTCATCCTGGATTTTGTTGTTATTGTTGTTGTTGCTGTTGTTTATTTTTTCTCTCAACTTGGGATCCATGAAGTAACAATCTGTTATCACAGAAAGGCTTGAAGACATCTCGACCTTTCCTAAATCAGTGTTTCCAGAAAATTTCTCTTCTTGTGTACTTCACTGCTTTCAGGGCAGTGTTTCTCAACTTGTGAGTTGCAATGCCCTAGGGGTTGCAATTCAGATATTTATATTATGACTTATAGTGGTAGCAAAATTACAGTTTTAAAGTAGCAAGAAAATAATTTTATTGTTGTGTATAACTACAACATGAGGACCTGTATTAAAGTGGTGCAGCAAAAGGAAAGTTGAGAACCACTAAATTAGGACATTAGCAACATATCCTTCTCATTGTCTGGAGAATCTCAGATGACTCAACTAAACCATGGAGTAGAGTTTAATGTGGAGTCAACAGCAACAATGGAGGTTTGGATTTTTTGTGTCATGAAGGATAGAAGATTAATTTTCTCTTTCTTTCTGACCAGATCATCTGAGATTAAGTTCATCTCATGCATCTCAGGATTTTTCTGTGACAACTTTGTAGTAAATCTTTTTCTTTCTCTTCTCAGAACAAGATTATGATGAAAGGAGAGATGCTATTTATTTTCTATGCTAAAAAGTTTTTATTGAAACTTTAGTTTCACATGTTATAAAATTATTATCAAATTATAAACTCTTAGTAAAAATAGCAATAACGAATTTTTAAAGAATTTACTATGTGAGGCTATCACTACTTTGAGACTAAAACCAGGCAACAATATTACCAAGTACATAATCAGTTGAACACTACAAAACAAAGACATTCCTGAGCTCAGGCATCAAAACCATCCATAAAGAAATTAACCCACTAAACTGACAAGGTATAAACAAAAAAGTATTTTTAAGAGGACTTATTTTGTTTCTGATATAAGTTTAATTTAACACATTTAGAAAAACAAAGACATCTACAATATCCATGAACACCAAATATGCTAAAGATATAAGCATCTGGCAAAGTCTTAAATTAACACCGAGTAAAAGCAAATAAAAACCAAAACCAAACAATAATAAAAATTCTCAGAATGTGAGGAATACAAATCAAGAATTACCTCAATTCGCTAATAAAAATTACTAAACTGAACATGGTATGTATCTGTAATCCCACAAATGGAGAGGTCTGGAAGATCAAAAATAAGAAACAATATGAACCAATATCATGAACAAAAGCATATAATGCACGTGCACACACGCACATACACACACACTCACATACATGTATACTCTCACACAGACTCTCACAAACAAGCTGTGGTGTTTTGAATTTTCTTGGCCCATGGAATGTCACTATTAGAAGCTTATTGAGATCTGGCCTTCTTTGGAGGAAATGTGTCACTGTGAGGGTGGGCTTGGAGATCATCTCTCTAGCTGCCTGGAATATGTTCTTCTCCTATCTACCTTCTGATCAAGTGGTAGAATGCTTAGCTTCTCTAGCACCATGCATTCTCTCTCTCTCTCTCTCTCTCTCTCTCTCTCTCTCTCTCTCTCTCTCTCTCTGTGTGTGTGTGTGTGTGTGTGTGTGTATGTGTGTGTATCTAAGTTTTATTTTCATTGCTGTGAACAGATACCATGACTAAGGATACTGCTATACAGGACAACATTTAATTAGGGCTTGCTTACAGGTTCAGAGGTTCATTCCATTATCATCAAGAGAGATGACATTTTTAAACATCATACTTGAAATCTCTTTCAGATGTTGTGTTTAGTTGAACCTCATGTCCCTAGCCAATGTCTTGGGGGGACACAATAATAGAAATTAGGGTGTTTGATACAGTGTCTCAATATAGAATCAGTACATTTTCTCACTTTTGACTTGCCATTGTAATGTATTAAAAAGAACTGTAGGAATTTGAGCCACAACTCTTGAAAAGGAAAAACAGCCTGTATGTCTTAAAATTCCATCAAGTCTCTTCTCAAAATTTGTGTGAATACTGGTAATACTTGCTATTCAAATACAGCACAAGTAAGCTTATATCTGAAACTTCAGTCTACATGAAATTGACCTTTTCATTTGTTTGCCTTCTCTGGTCTATCAGTTAAGGTCTAAACTTTGAAATATTTTTTCAATGTTTCTTAAAAATACATAGCCTGATGATGTTAGATTATTTATTATTGTCTCTGTGTCCATAAATGTTGGATTCATTAATTATTTATTGCTATATTTCTGCCTTTCTAGCTCCAGTTAATTAATATTTTTCTTCTATATGTCTCTTTCATACATATGCTATTATAATATATTTATAGTAATGTCCCTATTTTCTATGTTTTAAATAAACTTTTGTGGTTTTCAATAAAATATCAAGTTTCTGACATGCTTTTAACACAGATTTTATTTTATCATCATTATTATATTTTTCTGTTGAATTTAACTAATTTTTAAAAGCAGAGTCTTAATGGAAAAAAGATTTATTTTAAAATCTATTTGGTTTTGTCAGACTTTCTCAAAATATTCTACAACAACAAAATCACTAACCACTGTTTGTTCTTCAAGATTGCTGTACCTGGCCTACTAGATGTTCAATATCTGTATTTGTAGATCAAAGCCAGTCAACATAAGTAGTTTAGATGACAATCAATATGTTGGCCTTTGTCCCCAGGTCATCTAGATCATATATGTCCCAAAGGCTTAAAGTACACTTCCAAAGAGGCCTTACATCTTTACAAATTCCCGTATCCTATTAATCTGAGAAACTGTGGAAACTGTCAAGGCTAGGTTCTAACCAGTATACCCTCTTCAAAGAAAAGGGTCATTGAAAAGAAAGTTCTGTATTTTTTCAACAGGAGACAAATGGTTGGGAAGACCCTAACCTATCAGAGCTGATGATAAAACTGGCATTGTAAAAGCCAAAATATCTAAGTTTCTTTTTAAGATTCACCCTAAAGATACTTGACTGACACTATCAGTGAATAGGAAGAAGTTAAGTATTGGTCATCCACCTAAATGATCTTAAAAAACAAAAGGAGTGGTGTATCTGAAAATACAGTAATTGCTAATAATACAAAATAAACAAAGGTATAGTCGATTTTTAAAAAGATACCTCTAAGATCTTATTAAATATTTAATTCAATATCAAACTACTCTAACTTAAATTCTTCTGTGTTATAAGTACAAAAACTAAAATTTGTGACATAAATCTATTCTTAAACTACTTATATAGCAGATAATAATGGAAATAATCTTAAGAATAACTATGAGAAATAAAAGTTAAGAAAAAACTATAAAATGAAGGAGTACACCAAGCCAGGCCAGAGTCCTATCACATGCAATATCTATGAATGCTTGAGATATATTAAGAGTAGACAGCATGGTACTGTGTTTTATTTTTGAATACCTTGGAACATCATGCTCATTACTGCCAACTCTGTCTATCAAAATGCCTTTGTGTTCTTTTTTATGTAAAGTAGAATACTTTCATCAGTGCCATTAATGATTCAGGATGAAGTATTAAGTATGAAACGGAAACACAAATATTACTTTTATCTTTTAGAGAAAAAATATGAACTATGAAAATAACAGGAAAAATATCTTAAGTTATGATATTAGATACAAGTTGCACATATCATGATCTAATAGGAATGTCATGGCAAACACATAAAGTAGGAATTTTTAGGGATGAAATGGGAAAATACTGAGAAGAGAAAAAACATAGGAGAGCTCTCCATCCTAAGTTTTTTGTTTATAAAAGTAAAAATGTCCTATATTCTCAATAGTACTTGAAATTATATCCATAATACTTAGGGCAGTTGATGGTTGTATCCTGGTAACTCAATATTAATTGTGTTTGCATCTTACTGATGACAAAGAATGAAGAGGTATATGTGTGTGCTTGAGTATGTCATTTTGTGACATGTATACTCAAAGGTTTAACCAACAAAGTTTTGCAGTCCTAGGGATTGAAACCAGGGCCTTACATATGTTCTCTACTGGCTCTATTGCACATGTAAACATTCCTTTTCTGAGACTGACTGGTTACAACTTCACAACTTCATATGCCTCACTGGTGTGGAGTGTGCAATGTTAGACTTGCTCTCCTTATTTTCTTGTATTACATGTGTATGTTACTGCAACATACTTTAAGCATATTTTCGTTAATTTATTTCTCATCATTGATCTGTAAGAGTTTTTATTCCAACAAGTAGGTATGTCTAATATATATACATGTATATATGTATATATGTGTATATGTGTATATGTATATATGTGTGTACGTGTATACATGTATATGTGTATATGTATATGTGTATATGTTTATATGTGAATATGTATACATATGTATATGTGTATATGTGTGTATGTGTGTATGTGTGTATGCATATATGTGTATATGTGTATATGTATAAATGTGTATATGAGTATATATATATATATATATATATATATATATATATATATATATGCCATGAATACTTTTTTCTACTGTGTAAAGAGACCTTCAATTTATTTTCTTAAGTAGCTACTTGAATACTATTAAATTGTTTTAACATTGCTATGAATTTTTTGTCCTGACATTGACAAATATATAATCTAGTAGACAGTGGTTACTGGAAGCATAATGAAAGGATCCTTCTCTCTATTGGTATGAAGCTACATGCTATACAGGTTATTTTTCAGGAAATCACCACACTCTAAAATTTACATGTAGGTGGCCAAGATGTGAAAAGGATTATTAGGTACAAAAATGGATTAGAATGTGATCATTGCAGAGCCAGGGGTAAAACATCAGAAATCTCTAATTTAGATTCATGGGGGATTGAAGTCTCACAACCTATATATATGCACAAGAAAACAACAGCCACAAATGTGATTTAAGTATTAGCAATGACATTATGCTGGATGATGTACTTATCAAGCAGAATTTTATTGGTTTCTTGATTCTTGAAAACCATCAAGCAATGAAGCTGAGTATTATTTTATTACAGTATAACTGTTATGATTTTTAAGGAATCATTTATATGTAACTCAGGTTTTTTTTGGATCATCTATATCCTTGGATGCCACTCTGATTTTATTTATTTTATTCTATGTGTATGAGGGCTTTGACCACATGTGTGTATATACACTGCATCCATGCCTGGTGCCTACAGAATTGAGAACATATTAGATACCCTCAAATAAAATTTTGGATATTGAAAGCCACCATGTGATTGTTATAATCAAACTTCTATTTTTTGCATGAGCAAGGCAGACAAATGTTCTCAATCTCTGAGATCTCTGATCAGTCCCAACCTTGAATTTGAGAGAAACATCATACTTATATTGTAAGGCAAACCTGCATTTTGAAGTAATATTTTTTACAACTATCACAATAAACCATATATCTAGAGTTTGCATAAATCTTATATACCCAGATAAAGGGCAATGGATCATAATTCAGGATATGTTAGTACTAAAGATTGCAATCTAGTGAAAGTACTTTTAAGTTGATCATTTATACTTATTTTAATAATTTAGCATTGTCTATCTGGATTCAACTTGTTTCCATGTTCTATGTGGTTCTATTGCTTTAAAATTCAATTCCTAGTACCCCAATTTTAGTGGAGAATAGCAAAATCATAATTGCCTATCATTTTGAAGTTCCTAAGCAAATTTGGATGACAGGTGTGGAAATTGCGTGACTAACTCAGAGAATATGAGATTGAAAATCTGTGTTCTACTTGGCACAGAAGGTATTTCTTTCTCATTCAATTTGGGGACCACAGCCTTTAGAATCACCTTTCATTAGAAAAATGTTTGAAGAAAAGTAATATATAAATTTGAATAAGTCACAGTGGAATTCATTATAGGTCAAAATGCCTTTATTCTTCTCTTACTCAAGCACTTAAAAATCTCTTAGAAGTTTATGTTCATTAATTTTTAGTTTCCAACTATGTACATACTTTAAAATATTGGAAAGCAATATATGTGATAAATATTTTAAATGTTTTCAAACTCCAGTTGAACTATATGGATTGTTTTATTACAAAAGGAAACAAATATATACAGTAACAATATGAAAATACAAATAAACACATGAAACAGCAGTAAACCAGTTTTGTAACAGTATCACACATTTAATAATATGTGAGAATAACAATTAAATCTTAAAGTTAAGCTATTTTTTATTAAAATCAAAGTACACCAAAATTAAATTGCTTTTTCATAAAGAAATGTTCTTTATTTTAATTTTTTTTATTTTTCTCAATCTTGCTTTTATACCATTTTAATTACATGAAAGTATTAAGATCAGTTCTAGGTTGAGGAACTAGCAATACAATAGATGCAAATAGTCAAGGAACAAGCAAGACAATCAACACAACTAGGCAAGAACAAAGAAGTGCTTTTTCATAAAGAAATGTTCTTTATTTTAATTTTTTTTATTTTTCTCAATCTTGCTTTTATACCATTTTAATTACATGAAAGTATTAAGATCAGTTCTAGGTTGAGGAACTAGCAATACAATAGATGCAAATAGTCAAGGAACAAGCAAGACAATCAACACAACTAGGCAAGAACAAAGAAGTAGGTTTCAGGCATGAAAATTGCTTTCACAATGGTAAAACATAAAGAAGCTATGGCTGATGAGGTAACTCACTGGTAAAGATCACTTGCTACACTTCCACAAGACCCAGCCTGGTTCCTTGCACCCATATCAGGTGGATCACAACTTCCTGTAAATTTTCTTTTCTGCTATCTACCTCCCTCTTCTGGACTCCAAGGGCATTGCATGCACACTGCTCACATCCATATACTCAGACATATTCAACTAAAATAAATTACAAAAATCTTTAAAGAAGGAACATAATATTTGAAAATAATATTTACTAGAGGCAATATATTTTTACAATACAGATAGTAAAGCATTGTTGAATAACATTAAAGATAATAAAAACAAATAAAATAGTATCATGGTTTTTGTAAATTTGAAGACCTCTAATATATATATACATATTATATATATACATATATATATAATATGTATATATATACATATATATGTATATTTTTTTTCATGATGTACAGATTTAGCATGATGCTAACCAAATTCCTCTTAGAATACTTACTTGAATTAAAACTTCAAGAAGAAAACTTTTCACTTTAAACTTATCAGTTGAGCCTTTTGAATATGATTCGGTCATGACAACAAATCAGTCCATATTTTAATGAGAAGGTAAATGTTTTATAGTATGGAAGTATCCTTTGTCAAAAAGCAATTCTGACATGATCTACATTTTGAAGTTTTTTAACTAAAAGACTATGAGAAATACCTTCCTAATGTTTATAAGAATCAATATTTGGAATTTCCTGGCTTTGATCTAAACAAAAATGATGTATTATTTGTAGCATTAGAAAAAATATTCAAAGCATTTACAGATATACAATATTTTATAATTATATTTTATAATTACATTCTCTCCTATTACCATGTCATCTCTGTCATTTCTCTCAGACTACTTCTTCCTAGCAGATATAATGTTGAAAAATGACACATCAATCTACAGCAACCACTAAGAGTCAATAGCACCTCAGGAAGGAATGGGGCTTTGTGAGCACCTAATCTTTGCATGGAATTTTATATGGCCCAATTTTGTACACGTTTCCATTGTTGCTGTGTGTTCATGATTACAATGGCCTGGTGATGATTGGATGGCAAATTTGTTCATAATACCCTTTGCTAGCATAGAGCTATTACACTTTTTCTGTTATCTTTTCTAGGAAGTGCCTTGGGCCATGTGAATGTTAACAGTAATATAGATGTTACATTTAAAGATGAATATATAATTATCATGTATTTTTTAGCACTTTGATAAGAGATGAGGCTCTATATTAACTGGTAGTCCGTCCAAAAGTGCTGTAAGCAGGTCTACTCTGTGAGTATAAATATATATGTTCAGAAGGCAGTTTGACAATGTTTCTCTTTAGGGAGGTAGTTTGCTACCACCATGAGCTTAGTACATCCTTAGATATAGGCTATAACTAAATCTGTATTCTCTCTCTTAGACAGGGCTGTAAAAGGGTTGCAATCCAATCACAAAGAAGTTAGTTTCTAGTAGAATTTTTAACATAATATTATAGATGTGTATAAATATTATATTACTGCAGGCATGCTTTTCAGTTTGGTGAGCATTTTCTCCCCAAGCTGTATGCATAGCACCACTCAGCACTATGAATGCTAGTCATCATGCTGAGAGATTCTGTATCAGAACAATCTTAATATGTATGTTCTATCTACAAGGTACCTTGTTCTACAGCAATAATTCTCACCCTTTAGCTTTAGTGGACAAATAATACCCAGTGTTATTGGCAGTTTAGAAGGCCTCTAGTATCTCTCTGGGACAGAGTCTATTCCATATGTGGTACTTAAATTTTTACTTAAAGTGTTAGGACTTCTGGAAACAGCATACCACCTCTATGAACAGCATTTAAAAATTATTTTTTTCTTTTTTAAGATCAAAACAATTATATCACTTTCCACTTTCTTTCTCTTCCTCAAAACTTCCCATATATCTCTTCTTACTCTCTTTCAAATTTGTATTTCCTCTTTTATTAATTCTTGTTACATATATAATCTCAATCTGTATAATGCTAGTTTTATGTATATTTTCTTAGATAACCAATCAATGCACTGTTTCCTTGAGAAGATTATTTCTCTTGACTTTATAAACCATTAGGTTTCTATATGGCTTTACTAGGCATCCTTAAATTTGTTAGACTCTCCATTCTGTGTTTATCACATCTCCTTCTTTAAGCCTGTTTATCATACTTTATGCTTTCTTGTACAAATGTATACTTCTATTTCTACCAAAGTTTAATTTGTTACCTAATCTTAATTCCCTCAGTATTCCTTTCTTGATTATTTTTGCTTCCATAGAAACTCATGCCATCTTAAATAAATAATTATTTATTTAAACTCAAAGCCAGGACCTTTATTTCAGAGAGAACATACATACATAATTTTTCTTTTTTTCTGTGTTATCTCAATCAAAGTATAATATTTTCCACATTTATCAATTTTCCTGTTAATTTCATAATTTTTTCTTTAACAACTGTCAACAGTCCCTATGTATATATGTTCTAGGATTTCTTTATCCTTTATCCACTTCTCAGCTTGTAGACATTGAACTTCATTGCATTTCTCAACTGTTGTGAATGGGAGCATCACTGGAATTGAATGAGTATAAATCTCTGTAGTAGGATAAAGTAATTTGGGTATATGCCTAAAAGTAATACTGTTAGATCATATGGACTTTAAAGTAGTACTTGTTTTTTGAAACTAACAGCACACGTTCAGATACATATATGCATTCAGCATTTTAATGTCCTCTTGATAGATTTTCCCCTTAGTCAGTATGAAATTACCTTCCTTATCCCTTCTGACTAATAATGTTAGCTTCAAGTCAGTTTTTTCCAATATCATTTCTATGCCTTTGACATAGTCTTAGCATTGTTGTCTTCCTCGTGTACTGGTCTTTTCATAGTGTGTCATATGTATTTTATGTTTTGTTGAACTTTTTCCTTAACCACAAATTTTATCCTGAAACCTCAATATTCTATATTGCACATGATCTATTATACAGCAGAGAGTTTTATTTGACATGTTGGATCCTTCAATTTCGTTATCATTTCTATTTTGGTTTTTCAGAAATTTTCGTTCAGAATTTTCAGTCTGTGCCATGAGTGCATGGTCTTCCACATAATATCAAGTGATATGGTAGATAATTTTGTGAATGTTCTATACCTAGACTCTGATTTACTAATTCTTAAATTTAAGTTTTTCAGACATTTCTTGCCTAAAAATGTTCTATTTGATTTGGTAGGTTTAATGTGACTCAAAGGCAACACACAGACAACACAGAATGGTAGATAATATTTTGGGGAGTCCCATAGAGCATATGAAACAGCACAAAGAATAAGGAAAGGCAGAGGCTCTGTGCGAAGCCCAAGGAAAAGAGGGAGGAAGGATTGTAGAAGCCAAAAATGCAATGAACCCAGGAGAACATAGCCTACAGAACCAACTAAGCAGGACTCATTTTGGCTCAAAGAGACTGAAGGTGGCAATCAAAGAGCCCACACTGGTCTCTGCTCAGTCTTTCTGCATATATGCTGTGGTTGTTTAGCTTGGTGTCTTTATATAACTTGTAATAGTTGAAGAGGAGTTGTCTCTGATTATTTTGTTTACTTGTAGAACACCTTTCTTCCTATTGGGCTTCCTTGATTTGAGGGTTAATACCTGGTCTTAATGCATATTCTTATGCTGTGTTAGGTGGATATCCATGACAGGTTTGGTCTTTTCTGAAGAGAAAAGAAGGAACAGTTGATGTGAGGAAGAGTAGAGGTGGAGAGTGGCAGAGAGGGATAGAGGAAGGGGAGAATGGGTTTGGAATATATTGTATGAGAGACTACTACTATTACTGCTGCTGCTACTACTGCTACTACTACTACTACTACCTATGATGATGATGATGATGATGATGATGACGATGGCGAGGAGGAGGAGGAGGAGGATTGATGATGGTAGTGGGGTGGTGGTGGTGGTAGTGGTGGTGGTGGTGGTGGTGATAATGATAATAAACCTGAATTCACAAAGCAGGTGGTAAACAAGTGGGGAAGAAGATTAGTAGATTTTGTTTCAGGACCTAGGACCTCACCAAGTATTTTTACTATTAGCCATAGTAATGTGGGTTGATTGAAGGTATTGTGATAAATCTGAGAAGATGACATTTTGACATTAGTGAATAGTGTATGCCTAGTGTGAGTGAGACATCTAGCTATCCATTTAATTGGTGTTTCTAGGGGTAGAGTCTGTCTGAATCTCTTACATTGAGAAGCAGGAAGAAGCTAAGGACTGGAAATTATGTCAAGGTTGGCAGAATTGCACTTGTAGCATAAGAAACTTCATTTACATTTAAAATAGATACTGGAATACATGAGCATTACAATAATTCCCAATAACTAATTATCCATGTAAAAAGTGAAATTAAATGTCATCCTTACACTATGTATGAATATTTAGGGAAAAAAGTACAACAAAACCAGCCTATTTACGACTAATATCCACTTAGACATGAGTTCATAATATGCATGTCCTTTGGGCCTGGATTCCTTTACTCAAGATGATGTTTTCTAGTTAAAATCCTGCAGAGTTCATGATATCCTTATTTTTAATAGCTGAATAGTGTTTCATTGTATAAATAAACCACATTTTCTCTACCATTCTTTTGTTGAAGGACATCTAAGTTCCTTCCAGTTTCTGGCTAATACAAATAACGCTATTATGAACATAGGTGAATAAGACTTCTTGTGGGATGTTGCAGCATCTTTTACTGAGCTTTGATGATGCAGATAATGCTGATAAAATTATCCATTGCTTGAGGTCAGTATATCCATTTTGGACAAGCATCAAGAATGGCATATATAGCCACTTGTTTGTTGTGGGAATACTTTTAGTCCTGCCCATCTTATGAAAGCTTGTCTTTAACAACATCAACCTGTTGGTGGCCAAAGTACATGGCTTGAAACTGAAAATGGTCTCCCAGACAGAGTTATTAATTTAACATGCTTGGAAAGTCAAGGACGTGTAAGATTCTGCACAGAGCCTTACCAACCTAAGACAAAAGTGCATTGCTTTTGATAATGCATATTCCACAATAAGTAAGGATGGCATTCTTGTCCAAAGAACCTAAGACAGGATCAGTCTTGTTTATAAAATGAAAAAAAAAAAAAAAAAAAAAAAAAAAAAAAAAAAAAAAAAAAAAAAGGAGACATGGAAACCTTTTGGGCTGCTTGGCAGGAATTTGACATGGGCCAAGGACAAGTAAATAGGCTTCAGGCCATAATCTGACATTAGGCTAGAACAAAGAAATAATTTCGGGCAGGAATTTAAATCTTAGGCTAGAACAACAAATAATTTCTGTCAGGAAATTAAATATTAGCCTAGAATATAGAAGTAAGCTTTAGGTATGAAAATTACTTTGGACTAGGATGGGGAAGTAAGCTTAGATATTTTGGTCATCCTAATAAGCCCTTAGAAACAGTGATCATGGGAATGATCAAGGGAGTTTGATTATTGCTTTGTTTGTTCTTTGACTATTTATGTTTATTGTCTTGCTTGTTTTTTTACTATTTGCATCTATTGTACTGCTAGCTCATCAACCTAGAACTGACCTTAATACTTGCATGCAATTAAAATGGTATAAGATAAAATAAAAATAAAAAAAGAAGAAAAGATCCTCAATTTTTTTTTGGTATAAAGATTAAATGCTTTTTTATAATATACAATATTTAAATTTTATCAGTTAATACCTTCTCCAGTTTATTTACTCTCATGTCTCTTGTTCTTAAGGCCATTTGAAAATTAAAAAATAAATCTCTAAAAGTACACTTAAACGTGTTACTTTTTTAGTAATTGCTGAGAACATGATGAATCTTACTTTTACAAAAAACATATTTGACAATAAACATCTATAAAATGACTCAATGTTTATTCAAGTTTGGAATATTGTAACCACCAAATTTAAAAAATTCTATACTTTAAAATTTTATTTTGTACAATTGCTGGTCAGCCAGCTGTTAAAATTGTACAAATAGACTAGATTAATATAGATATAAAAACCTATCAAAATCAAGGTTACATCAGCTTTCACCTGATTCCACAGATTAGTCTTATAAAATATTTGGGATTGTTTACAGATTTGGAAAAAATGTACATTCCAATTTTCTATGTTTAAATCATTCTACATATCTGACTAACTACATGTTGGTAGCAATAAAATCATTTTGAAAACACAACATTGTAATTTTTTCTTCAATGTACATATTTTAAGAGGAAAAAACTTACCTAATCTGAAAGTAAAACTAGTAGAGAGTATTTATCTGAAGTAAAAAAGGTTTTCCTTATAAAATTAAAATTTGACATTACAGATAATAAGAAGAAAATACTTCAGCCATGTAGATATAATTATAGAGTATTTGTCACCAATTCTATGATGTTTGCAAACTTTAATTAGATTCATATTCACATATATTGTGCATCAAAAGTAAGATGTAGAATCAGTCTTAAATAAAATCAAAGTTTAAAAAATATTTCACTATGCATAAATAAAATCTGATTAGTATTATGTTTTCTGTATCTAAGTAGTTTTCCTGCCTCTGTAAAATCTCATATCTATACAATAATGGTCTACCATTAGCCTGCAATTAAAGAATCATTATGATGCCAAGGGAAATTTTTTTGAAATAATAGTTGTGGGCATGCTCTACAGTTTAGCTTTCATAAACCAAAGATTATATACAGAAATCATATCAACTTTATAAATGATTCCATATATATTTGTAGTAACTGTTTTTCTCTGGCAAAGGTTGCAGACTAGTGATGATAGGCTACTCTTCTTTCTGTCTCTCATGAGTAGAATGATAAAAAATGTAAAGATTTCTAACTGAGTGGATGAAAACATGAGGCCCCTACCTCTCCTTGTCTTTCTCAGCCATTCCTGTTTTGAGTTGTTCCAATAAGTGTATGCATGTATAAATAGAATCATAAATAAACAGGAAGTGAGTAGTGCCATGGAAAACACAAGAGCACATAAAAATATGAAGGCAAGCATTATTGGATATTAAATGTGATGATTTTCATTGTCAAATTTACTATATTTGGACTAACAAGGAAATTCAGCTTTGTGTATATCTATAAGTATCTTTACAAAAACAATTGCCTAAGAAGATAGAACTATCCTAAGGTAAGTGTCACTATTTCATAGGCTTGGGCCACATATTGAATAAAAGGAAGAAAACAGGTTGGCCATATTTTTCATATATCTCTGTTTCCTTGAAGAAAATACAATCTTTTGTTTGTTTATCTGTTCTCTTTCAGCGTGCTCACATTTTCAAAACCTTCTCTTTCCCTCATCAGAATAAATTTCCCCCTTATTTTTACACATTTCTTCAGTGGGTCACACAGAGATAGTCTGTGCTATGTGGTCTCTGTAAGTTTTTAAATACAATAAAAGCAAGATTTTTACTGTCGTTATCTTATCTTTAGAGATATGAATTCCTGAAAGAGTCTTTTAGATCAATACTAACTCATGTTTCTATATAAATCATACCAACTTTGATGGTTCCCTTACAGTGTTTCAAACAAATGTAAAATTTTCTATGATATGCACTTGTCAGTAAATATATATATATATATATATATATATATATATATATATATATATAATTTTAAAATATCAAAGAAAGAAAAGGCATACACTGGGGAAGAAAGTAGGAAGATAAAGTCAGGACAGAACAAAACAGTTCATTTTTGTGATGTAAAGAACCACTTGAAATAAGGACTTTTAAAAGTTACAGAAATTGACTGGATATTATCTTATATACTTTGACAGTTGACTCCATTAAAGTTGTTGATGATATTGGTGTAGTATTATGGTTACAAAAAATCTCTTCCAGCTTCACTTTACATCATACTTAATAGAAATAAATGATCTCTGAAAGCATTAGCAGAGACAGAATTAGTTCAATGTCATCATTCATTTAAAAAAGTCTTTTCCTCCTTACTTTTGAATCATGTATTAAAATAATGACCAGCTTATTCTGCTTGCAAATGTTCTTCTTCACATATATTTCATTTGAGTACTGAGTTAAAAATCCTTATTTGACAAGCTATAGTTTCTACATAGACACATTTTGCTTAGCATTACTGCAATTATAAAACTTTTGTGAACTTAGTTATTATAAACAGACTTTGCAGATACTTTTATGATTTCTTATATTTTTCACTTTTCTCCACCCCAGTCCCTTGCAGGCCTTCCAGACTAGGTAGATGAGAAAGAAGGTGAGAGGGGAAAGGGATCAACGATCTCTTGCCACACCTTCCTGCTGGTTAGGAGCATGGAGTTCCTATGGATACGTCCAACTTTCCTTGTCAGGATATCTCCAAGCAGCAATCTGAAAACCAGCAGAGAGCAAAAGCAGCAGCAGGAACCAGTAGGTTCAGGGGCAACAACAGTCACCATAGCCTCTCAGGGCCCAGGCAATTTGGTGTCCTCTTGAGAGTCCCAGAATTCTAAACATAAACAGTCTGGAAATGGCAAAAATATTTCTTTGCCAGAGAATGAGACAAATTATAGATGGCTTCTGTGGACAATCTGAAACAGTCCATATACAAAACCTGGGTTTAAAGCAAAACAAAAAATATTTCTGTAAACATATCTGAGTTTTTACCAAACCAAAAATACAACAAAATCATCGAAATTTCAAAAGCATCTTGTAGCACATTAAGTCTATCATAAATAAAACCGTGTGTGTGTGTGTGTGTGTGTGTGTGTGTGCGTGTGTGTGTGTTTGTATGCAGATATAGAGGGTGACAGTTCCTGTGGAGATCAGAGAATGATTTGGTAGTTGATTCTTCCCTTCCCTACCAAGAATAAAAGTAATTAATTAATTAATTAATACTGTGGTTCCTAGTGATGCTGTTGCTGTTTGCTGAATTGCTGTTTGATGCTTAGAGATATCCAGAAAAGGAAGATTGGACTTTCCCCAAGAAACTCCATACTCCTGATCATCTGGAAATAATCTAAAGAGACTTATATTCCCCTTCTGCTCTAAACTTACTGTCACTAACCTAGTGTTGGGGTTTAGAAGAGATTGGAGTGGAGAAGGGTGGTAGATATAAGAACTCAATGAAGTAGCCAAAAAAATTTGGTTACACCAACTAGAATCACTAAAGTTTTATAGTCAAAATTATAATTAATACAATGTATATACTTCTCTACCCTCTGAGCTATATTTCCAGATACATCTTCTAAAGTATCTGTGGGTAGAGGTGCTAAGTTATCAGAAAACAATACATTAGCTAATAAGTGCCTTAATTGTAATCATAGTTTATTAAAATTACAAATTGCTTATGGCACTGTTTAATGAATGTTAGAGATAAAACTGCTTCAATCATACGTATCTATATTATTTCTTTGAATTTCACTAAATTTCTCATAGAACTCAAGTAAAATTATACACACACACATGCAAAACTTTCTAATCAATTTGTTAAATATGTCTTCAAGGTTAAGCTAAGTACAAGTTTCAGAATTTCACTGATTTTAAAGCTTGAATTGTGTTCCTAAATAAAGCTATAAATAACAATGATTGTTTATCTATTCATCAGCTGATGGATTTTGGATTGTTTCCATTACTTGACATTTGCAAATTGCACCAGTGTGAAAATGTATATAGAAATATGTCTCAGGACTCTAGCTTTAGTATATGTTACATATTAACTTGTATATCAATTTTATATACTGCTATGCTAGCATTAAATAACCAATCCAAATATTTCTTCAGTTTCATACTGAAGCCATGACTTATTTAATATGAGTAGGGTTGGCAAGATTTCTACCTCCAACATCTTTTTACTATCTGGGTGTTTTGTTTGCATTTAAATTTGTTCTCCTGATAAATATGGAACTTTAAATATTTATATATGCTTTGAAGTATTTATACATCTTTTCAGAGAAATGTCTATGCATGTATTGAGTAACATTTAATGAAGAAATGTGTTTTATTTCTATTATTTTATAAAAACTTAAAATGTTAAAAATGCTTTTTAAATCAAATTAATTGTAAATCTTTTATGTCATTTTTCAGATTGCCTCCATATTCTGTTGACAGTGTGGTATCACATAATATTTTTATTTGGTTTTCTATTAAATTCATAAATGTAATTATTTTAAGAGACAAAATAACAAACACAGGAGGTATCTATGTGTAATTTCAGCACTCAAGAAGCAAAGACATGATGATTTCAGTGCATTTGAAGCCAACCTCTTCTCATTATGTAATATGGTCCAAAGTAGTCAAGGCTACATAGTTAAATCTTACTAGTTAAATCTTGCATTAAAAATATAAACAAAAATAAATGGATTATAATATGTCTCAAATTTTGGATACTTCTTAGAGTAACATAAAATTTTATAGACTAAATTTATTCCTCTGTCTTCGTGATATGATTTATGGACTCCTCTATACCTGGTTACCAGCTATGTGGCCTACTATAATTATTTTCATATGGTGTAACAAAATAGTATAAAGTTTTGTAAAGAGTGACTAAGTAGAGAATCATGACCTATTCATGAAGGGCAAAACCTAACATGAACACTTAAGAAAAAATTAGTAATATTATATTCTGAATACAATATTCTTAAATGAAGCAATAAATTCCTCTAAAATACAATGATTATTTTAAGTTATATAGCACACATCCACAACATAATATAACAAAATCTAAGTAAAATGATATCTGGTAGTTTAGAAACCGATGTTTTGTATACAAGTTAAAGCAGTATTATGGTGAGAGGAACATGAGTAGAAAAAGAAAATATTTCCTCACACATTACATTAGAATAATGATTACTTATTCAAAACAATAAGAGAATTAGATTCATAGCTCACTTTGTTCTAATAAATAAATGCCAAGTTAGATACATGATCAGTAGGAAAAGAACACCATTCTAAGAAAATTGTTAAAGAAGGTCAGTCTGTGAGCTTCATCCTTGATTCTCTACCCTCAAGGTTTCCTAGACACTGTAGCTGGAATTAAACTGTCCTTTCAGGTATTACTTCTGCCTTCATTATAAAGAACATCAAAGATAATACATATTTAACATTTTCCTTGGATTCCTCAGTTCCTCTATTATCTTATCATTCTTTTGACCCACTCATAGCATAGTTAATGGTTTTGTGTACCTTTGCCCTTCTTCATTTGAATTTTTCTCATGATTTTTTTTCTATTTTGTAGTTTGAACTAGATCTTTAGCTATAGATCATTAATGTGGTAGAAATGCTATATTGTTAATTTGTCCAGTAACATTTGACATAATATTCCAATCTGCCTTCATTCATTGCTTATAGCTCTGAATTCACCTAGTTATCCTGTGAATATCACAATTGTTAGAAACCCTCTCTTTCAGAACTTGAAATTTGGCATGTTTCCAAGCTCTTTTTGAAAATTCTTTGTTGTCATGCCATGAGAGGGAGCCCATCCATGACACTGCCTAGAGGATCAGAAACCAGAGAGACCCAGGATAGAGACAAGCATGACTGTCAAAACAAATAAACAAATTAAATATAAATAAATAAAATCAATGAAGTTGTCCATAATGATATTCTGCTATATTCATAGATTAGTACCTAGTGCACTTGTCATTAGAGAAACTTCACCCAACAACTCATATTAACTGATGCAGAGACCTATACTCAAACACTAGATGGAGTTCAGGAAATACTCCAAAAGAGAGGAAAGAAGGATTGATTGTAGAAGACAAAGGGTGAGGGACTCCACAAGAAGACTCACAGAATCCACAAACCTAAACTCACAGGGGCTCTATGAAGACTGAAAATCAGGATGCCTGCATGGGTCTCTCCTTATGTGTTATAATTGTATAGCTTGGTGTTTTGGTGAGACTCCTGACAGAGGGAGCTGAATCTGTTTCTGATCCTTTTGCCTTCTTTTGGGATCCTTTTTCCTCCTACTGGATTGCTTCATCCAGCCTACACTTATTGTAAATCTATAAGCCATGTTTGGTTACTATCCCTTGCAGGCCTGACCTTTTCTCTAGGAAAGTGGAGGAGGAGGATGAGTGATGCTGGAGGAGGTGGGGCAGGGGAGAGAAGGAAAACTGCAGTGCGATATGATAAATGAGAGAATAAATTAATAAAAAATGAAAATTTATTAGTTGTTTGAACTCACAGAAAAGGTTAAAATGAGAAATTACTATATGTTATGAATAGGTAGTAAAAGAGTGCGCCAAAAATGTCAAGGGACAACTGGGTGGGTGCAGCCAGGTCACTGTGGGGCAAGTGAACCATGTAACCAGACATAGAAACTAGTAAAATTCAGTAAACCTAAATCCAAGAGAATCTTAGAATTGAGAACGGGAGGCATGAGACCAGCTCCTAGCCAAACTACATGATCTGGAACATGTAACCATGACACTATTCTTAAAGGACCATAAAAGTCTGTCACATAGCATACAAACTTAATTTCTTCACTCTACAGAGACATCTAGATAGGCCCAACTGCTTAGCTGATTAGATTCTCTTCCTGGTCAATCCTTCCCACAAAAGGTATTTAATCCCTATTTCACCCTGAGAAGATGTATACATTCACATCCACTAACAAATAAAGCAGTTTGGACAAGCAAGGACTATCTGTTTTATCAAGGATCATCATTAAAAGCCTGACTTAAATCTTCCTGAGAAGGCCTTCTCTCTTCCAGCACTTATGTACTCACTGCACTCACTTGGAACCAAATCATATTGTGCCACTGTCCAGAGCTCATCCATCCTCTTCCTGCCCAAGCAGGCATGGAAAGCTTTGATCTGTGGACCCTGTTCCAAAATCCCCAAGATCCTCAGTTGCATCTGGGTACACAGCAGACTAGGAACAACAGCATCCATCTCAGGTCCATTGTTTATTCCATGGAAAAATACAAGCTGGGACCCCACCACAGACTGTTCTGTCTTCCCTGAGTGGCTTGCTAGGGCTCCTAGGACACCCTAGAGTTGAAGCAGACACCCAGCTCAACAGGTCATGTTCATCAGTAGAATGCTGTCCATGTCTAGGCTTCAATAATGCACAGCTAGGTTAGAATATGCTACTTTTTCTTATATCTAAGTTGAAGGAATTCTCAATTGCTTGCTATTATACAAACTGTATTCCTCTTAGAAATGTAGATTGAGTCTTCAATATTATGACTTTTTTATTATTTAGTCTGCTATTGGTGTGTTCTTAGAGGAAGGTATCATTTTTCCCTTTCCTTTCCTCTCTAGTCCAATCAAAAGGAGAGAAATCACACTTGCTCCTGGAAACTTATTCAACCCATATGGGTCTAATGAAGTCATGGGTCTTAGAGGAAAATATACTACTAACACTTGACTAAATTAGCATTCTATTTCAAACTTAATTGTATTTAAACATCTATCTTTATATCTACAAATAAGGGTGGATCTCATGCCCAATCAAAGAAACTTCTCTTTATAATAGAAAGAGACCATTACTGAAAACTATAACTATTAGAAATGCAGTGGACAAATAATTGTGTGGTACCCAGCATCAGTTGATATATTTACAATACAACTCTTTCATATGTCTATAAACCATAATAGTCAGAGGATAAAGAAAGTTTCTGTGGAAAAGTGTCTCCTGGAAATGTCAGAGGAGGTTTTATTTTGACTCACAAGTCAGACAAATGCAACTTATCATGGTCAAGAAGGAGCATGCACAGATTGTTGTTAGTAAGTACAATCTTGGGAAGGGCTTGGCCTCTAAACACAACAAAAATATAACAAAAATACAGACAATGTCTTTGTACTGCTGCTTTTATGCTTTCTGCTCTTTACTCTGTGGAGCCAATGGAAGGATATTGTTACTGGAAAATATGGGATACTCTTTTCTAGTTTCTTAGACTAATTAATAATGAAAATTTAAAATCAATACTAAGCTGCTATTACCCTAAAAGATAAAAAAATTCACTAGAATAGGTAATAAAAGACAGCATAAATAAAATATTTCAGAATGATTAAATGAGAAATTAATAAAAGAAATAAAATTAATTTAAAAGAATGTAAAATGAGACTAATATGATTTCCATTTTGTTCAGATATATGATATAAAATATTATAGGAAATATTTCCATATAAAGAATGCCATTCATTAAATTAGAAATATAATGATGTAACAGAAAAATAAAGAATGGACTCAAATCTCCAAAATTGAAAAGGTGAAATGCAAAGGGATAGCCTAGTGAATGAAAGACAGTGTGTTCATAAAAGGGAAGACCACAAACACACACACACATGCACACACACATGTACACGCACAGGCACACACACTTGAAATGATAAAATTTGATTTTCAAAGATTGGAACACTTAACTCTGCCTTGGAGCTATATACATAAAAGTATTCTGAGTTCTCTAATATCATTTCACATGAAAGATAATTTAAATGCAAGAAACCTACTGTGATTTATTGATGTATTAATACTACACAAAATATGTGCTGTTTTTTTGGTTAAGTTGAAAAAAATTCAGTCTAGTTAGAATGCATCTACACAGTGGCTATACTGATGCTAGCCATGTCTGGAATATAAGGGATTGTGTTATTTGTTAGCATTCATCTCATATTTATTCTATTTGAAATGATTAACTGTACAGAAATTTGGGAAATACTGATTCCATGTACTCAGCTTTTAATTTTCTTTAACCTTCCTAAGGAGTGTCTTTAAGTTGTGCTTGGACTCAGAATGTTTGTATTTTGTAAAACACAGAATTCTTGAATTTTCCTTGTTTGCTTCTCAGTTGCTGAGATAAAACATCAACTCAAAGCAAGTTAGTGAGGAAATGGTTTATTTTAGCTTAATTTTCTAGTCATCACTGAGGGAAGTCTGGGAAAGAACTGATGCAGAAGCCTGGGTGGGGCACTTATTGGCTTCTTCTATAGTCTCATCTCATCTCATCTCATCTCATCTAATCTCATCTCATCTCATCTCATCTCATTTTCCTTCATAGCCCAGGAGCCCCTACTTAAGGGTGGTACTCCCCACATGGGCTGTGAACACCTACATCATTAGCAAACAAGAAAATTTTTTTCCACAGAAATTCTTCTTATTAAGCCAACTATCATCATGGCTATCTCATGCCACACTCATGATGTGAGTCAATAATAATGGCTCTCTAGAACCCACTTATGCCAGGACTCTATGAATTTGAAGTTTTAAAATATGAAGATAGGACACATTAAATTATAAAACAATAAAGGTTTACTCAGGAAATGTCTCTCAAAGTAAAGGAAACCTATGATCCATGGTCTATTTTAATCAGAATAACATAAAAATCTGTTTGTCATTTGGGAAATAACTTTCCTCCTTGTCATGATTTTTTGACACCATTAAGGTACAATTTCTCTGGCATTTTACTTAAGCCAATGGGAAATACATAGCAAAACTAAAGCAGAAGTTATATTTTAGAAAAAAGTTATTTCTGAATTTCCGAACACAAGGTTCCCAGTATGGTAGAATTTTCCCTCAGACATTTTATACAGGCTTAACCAAACCATCTGCTGAGTTTATAGAAGCAGCATTTATTTGGAATAGAAAATGCATTCAAACCACGTTTTTAATTTATTCAACCTGCACATGCCACATCACAGTTCTAGAGAGGTGATAAATATAGTCTTGTTGTCAACTTGACTAAATGAAAGCAATCCAGAAGTAGGGGATGCACCTGTGAGAGGTTTGTGTGTGTGTGTGTGTATAATTCAGTTCTAATGCAGACCTTTGAAGAAGGAAGACACATATATTTAATATGGATCTTGAGGAATAAAACACCTTAACCTGGGCCAAATTTTCTTTCAGAAGTCTGTACAAGGATATGGAAAGAAGAAGTTTTGACTCTTTGCCTGTTTGCTCTTGATTTGCTACCAAATCAATTCTTTTATTGACACTGAAGCCTACTTTTTCATAATTCAATGTCTACTAAGGAGCAGCTGAGATATCCAGCCTTGTGAAATGAACATGTTCTGAATTCTTGGAACTTTCCATTCACAGCTCACCATTGTTGAATTAGTGGTAGCATAGCCTGTAAATGAGTCTAATCAATTCCATATATATGCACTATATATTTTGCTACTCTAAAGAACTCCAACTAATACATATTTTTGTACCAGAAGTGGTTTTAGAGCAACAGAAACATAATAATAAATATTTTAACTATCTGTAATAGACTTTCTAATTTATGAACAGCTATAAGTACTGAAGGAACTCTGGTTACCACAGCCTTTGCTGGGAGTTTGCAGTGTACTAAAAACCCCTGATATGAACTAATTTACAAACTTAAGAAGGTTCATTTGGTTATTCTTATTCACCAATTATTGGCAGCAATTGTTGACTCTTTATATAAAAATTTTGACACTTTATAGAAAAATAAGGAAAATGATGATGATGTAGGTGATTAATTGATTTATTGCTCTTAGCATTTCTGGGTCAATTGATAAAAGATGAGCAATATGATATAATTAAGCAACTTCTAGCATCTCACAATTCAGTGGCTCAAGATACATACAAAATATAAAGGTTTCTAACTGTAGCCTGAAGAGAAGGAAGAGAATCCTTTCTTCAGCCACCATAGATCTCAAATTGTAGAAAATTGAACCAAAGTTGTCATTATATGTTTGGATGAACTACAGCAGAAATTCAGTTCTCAGCCTTAAAAGATGTCTACAGATAAGTAAGGGTATTCATCATTCATCAGTCAAGAATGGGATCTCATAACTTGGGATAGGAAAAAATGGTAAAATCCTGATGAAGCTGAGAATGAAAGACCCCTGAGAGGGGAGAACCTCACTCAAGTCTCGGGATTTCATAGCCACCCAATAATTCACAAGACACCGATCTAGATTCAATCAGCAAAAGTATATTTCGGGATCAACAGGCTGATGGTCAATCTATAACTCACTCAGGAGCAGAGGAATTGACAAAGCAGCCCTGGGGAGGGGGCTTTTAAAGGGTAAAATCACAAACCAGGGGGAGTGAGGGCGTAACCAAGGGAACATCAAGGATACAATCTTGTTCAACCATTTATCTTGTGATCAGCTAATTCCTGGAACCACTCAGATGACTAGTATCTTTCTTTGTACCATTCACCTTGTGGAATATGTCTCCTTGCTTTGAGCCTTTCCCACCTGAAGGTGGGTTCTCTTCCCTGAGGTCTGAGAAATGTTAATCAGACCCTCCCTTCCTCTCCTAAATGTTAATCCAGCAAGTGTCCTCTGACTCAGGGATAATGTACTCCTTCAGGAATGCAGAATGTATCTCCGGGGTGGAGTAGTTGAGGGTGGCCTTGTCAGGCATCAGTGGAAGTGGAGGGCCTTGATGCCTGAAATGTTGGATTCCCTAGTGTTGGGGAACTCGAGAACAGGGAGTCAGGAATGGGAGGATGGTGGGAGCACACCATCATAGAAATAGGAGGAGGGGTAAGATAAGGAGTTTTGGGGGAGAATTGGAGAGGGGACAACATTGAAAGGTAAATAAATAAAATATTTAATTAAAAAAACAGATAATGGGTCTGGCAATTGTAGTTGAGCAATCAAGACTTTTTGTCAACAATTTAATAAGGGGATTTTGTATAATCCTCAAAGACAAGGTATTGTCGAAGAGGCCCATGGGACTTTATAAAGATCCTTGGTCCCATGAAGGCTGGACACTGAGTGTTGGGGAATTCGAGGATGGAAAGGTGGGAGTAGAGGGTTAGGTGGGAGTATATCCTCATAGAAGCAGGAGGAAAAGGGATGAGATAGAGGGTTCCTGGGTAGGAGGGATGGGGTAAGGTGATAAAACCTGAAATGTAAATATATTATCCAATATAAAATAAATAAATAAAAAATAAAAATAAAAAAGTAAAAATAAAAATATTGGTGAGACATACTGTTGCTGAGACAAAGAATGATTCTGACCTCTGAGTTTGCTGAGTGGCCTTATAGTGCCTTACTGGGGAGCTGTATTGGACATATGTTCCTGACCCAACTTTGCTTGACTATATCCCAGATGGAGCAAGCTGCCTTGCCCAAGTCTTTAGACCTTGTGGCATAGAAAATTGAAAAGATAAATTATGTCTCTTGTATTCTTCTTAAAGGTGCCCAACTATTAGGACTCAATCATGTACTGGTCAATCCAATATGGGAAATAACAGTCTACTTTTGGATTACTGAATCTGGATATTGTCAGAGACATATTTGGAAGGTAGTTGTAGCTTGCTATGATGTTAGGATAGCAAAAGATAATGTTGGAACAGGATATGTATTTTAAACAAGGGTTAGTGCATCTTTTAAGGCTCTTTTAATTGTTAAGCTAAAATTGGTTTTGTCTCTTCTACAGCATTTATTCTAAGTTGCATTGACTACAAAATTCCCAATTATGTTAGTGTGTTGAAACCTGACATATCTGTTACATGGATATATCAACCAGCTTTTGTCTCACTGCCCTGAGTATTAGAAAACCTTGATTCTCTGAAAAAAAGCCTGAAAGTGCTGGAAGAAGTTAGTTGGGCTTTAAGCAGAAGCAAGAGGGAAGCAGGCTTGATTATTGCTGGTATAACAGCTTTAATTCCATTAATTCCTAGCACCACTGCTTCTGCAATAGCATTGACATAAGGAGTTAAGACAACTATTTTTGTTAACCATCTAGCAAAAAATGTTGCTAATGTATTGAGTATACAAAAGAATTTATATAGGTATCTGGAACAATGAATGATGCTCTATAACCCATTCAAATTATCTAAAGGAGGTTCAGGGTTCAAGAGTTAAGAACCATCTCAAGTGTCATGACAAATATCATAGGAGTAGTTACTTTTGAAATCCACAGTGATTGTCATTATAATTAGAAAAAAAAGTTTTTAAAAACCTATAGGGTATTTGGCATAATCCTAGTAACTCTCTGGGTATGTTAACTCTGCATAGTAAAATTATAAATTTAAAGAATGCTGTTTTGTTGACCTTTGATGCTGCAGATAAAGCTGATAAAATTATTCATGTCCTGAGCTCAGTATTTTCATTTTTGACAAACCTCCGGAATGGCATATATAGCTTGATTAGGCCAGCCCTTCTTATCCTGGTAATAATTTTATTCCTGCTCATTATGTTAAAGCTTATCTTTAACAACATCAACATGTGTGCAGCCAAAGTACATGGCTTAAACCTGAAAATAGACCTCCAGACAGAGTTGTTAAATTAACAGGCTGGCAAGCCAAGGACAAGTAAGATTTTTGCATAGAGCCTTACCAACCTAAGACATAAGTGCATTGCCTTTGATAATGCATATTCCATGATGTGTAAGGAAGGCATTCTTGTCAGAATGACCTAAGACAGGCTCAGTCTTGTTGACAAAATAAAAAATGGAGAGAGGTGGAGAGCCTTTGGGGATGCTTGGCAAGAAGGTGACATGGGCCAAGGACAAGGAAAGGGGCTGCTTGGCAAGAATATGACATTGGCCAAGGACAAGGAAGTAGGCTTCAAGCAGGAATCTGACATTAGACTAGAACAAAGAAGTAATTTCAGGTAGGAGTCTAAATCATAGGCTACAACAAAGAAGTAATCTTAGGCAGAAATCTAAATATTAGGCCAGAACAAATAAGTAATCTCAGACAGGAATCTAAATTTTAGGTTAGAACAAGGAAGTAGGCTTCAGACATGAAAATGACCCTTGGGCTAGGATAGGAAAGTAGGCTCAGATACTTTGGTCATTCTGATAAGACTTTAGAAACACTGATCATGAGAATGTTCACGTAACTGAGTTTAATGCATTGCTTTTTCTTTGACTATTTGTTTTTATTGTATTGCTTGTTCCTTGACTATTTGTATCTATTATATTGCTAGACCCTCAACCTAGAACTGACCTTAATACATGCATGTAATCAAAATGGTATAAAAGCATAAAGGAAGAGGGGGTATAGGATAGGGTGTTCTAGGGTGGGGAAATGGGGAAAGGGGATGAAATCTGTATTGTAAATATATAAAATATCAATAAAAAATAAATAAAATTTTAAAAAAGAAGTTTCTAACTCCTGAAAAATATTTTTGGTCTTGTTTTTGCTGGTTGGTTGGTTTTGCAGGAAACCTAAAAAAGGCTGAATTGAATCTCTAAAACCCACATACAAAGCAAAAGCCAAGTGGTAGCATATGCTTTCTAGCTTTAGAGGAAGGACAGTCTCTGGAGGTCTTTATAACCAGCCAGCCTATCCTCAGTGGTGAGACCCAGGTCCCAGGATAAAAAAAAATAGGTAGATGGCTCCCGAGAACCAACTAAGACTGACCTCTGGCCTTCACATTCAAGGTTGACCTCTGGTTTCTCCATGCAAGCACACACATATATACCTCCACAAACATACATATATACACATACATATACAGAAAAAATATGAGAGACAATAGCTACTGCCCCAGGAATAGCAACCATATTTCTCCTGCTATTACTAACAGTTATTTTTATCCATGAAAGTCAAAATAAATTTAAATAAAGGTAGGTCTCTCAATCAAGTATATGTAAAGCCAAAACCAGAAGAGGGATTGCCTACAGTCATTTAGACTATATTCTTCTGGAAAAATCAAAATTAAAAGTACCTTCTTTTCACATTTCCTTTTATTACTATTTTCTATGATCTGATTATTCCTACAGAGTTAATAAGACACATTTCTTTCTTAAACTTAAAACTAACAACAATGTTGTTTGTAAATTTTACAAGATCAGGGACCGTATCTATATTTCTAGCTGTTTTATCTCCCCTCTCCCAAAATAGTCCAGCACAGAGCCTAAAATGTGCCGTGTTTATTTTCATTAGTGAAGAACTTTAGTCATAGCAACTAATTATCAATTTTATTCCAAGAATGAGAGACACTTAGGTATTGATATAAGAGTGAAAAATCTGTGGCAAAGCAATTCAGCCTGAGAGCATCTGAGATGACACTGCCTATAGAAAGATTGGGTTTTCTCAGGACTTGATAGGATGCCCTTGAAGAAGGAATATACAGTCCAACTTAGAATTTAATATTGTGACTATACCACAGGATAGAAGTAAAACAAATGCAATTCATATGGTACACCACACACACACACACACACACACACACACACACACACACACACCATTACACTAGTTTTTTTATATTAGCTGATACCACGAGGGTGAATATACTAGGTCTCAGAACATATGTATTTTCTTCTAATGTGCTTCAATTCATTTCCCTAAGATAAGACATTTTATGAGCTGCTGACAATCAGACTGCTGAGCTCCATCTAAGAACAACAAGGAATGGGTTCATAGGCAACGCTTTGGAGTAAAAGGGAGTGAGGCAGTGCATTAATGCTGTAGTGGAAAGAACACTTCAGAAGCCCAGCGAGACAACTAGTTAGTCACTACAATCTCTGTCAACCCTAGAATGTTCTACAACAAACAAACCCTCTGGTCTACCAGGATTTTATTACTACATATAACAATGAAGTGAAATGGGAAGTCTCCACCTCCCACTGATCCGCAGAAAACATGAAGTCCCCTCTACTGGCTCTACTGGATGTGCAAAAAAAAAAAAAGTACAAGTTTTTCTACATTCAAGCTTCAAGGTAAAAATATAACTTAATACACATAGTAACACTGATATTAATTCCTATTACATACTTTGAGCTGAAATGCTTATGTGTACAGACAATGATTGAGGCAATATGTTTTTACTTGGAGACACAAATTAAAATGAGATGACTTCATAAGAAAAGAAAATAAATCATTTAAATGACTTTTTTGTCACTCTCATTTTATTCTACTCTAGGTCTCTGAACCATCCAGATTCTGGATCATGGCCGTGAAGACAGTGTCAGGAATGGGCTCCCTCTTATGATTTGGACCTCATGTTAGACCACTCACTAATTGCTCACTCTCACAAGCTCTAGGCCACCATTTTCTCACTTTTTACAATGCCATCTGCTGGCAAGTATGCATGTATAGTCTCATTGGGGTGTTCCATATGATTGGTTGACTAAAGAAAGAAGACTGCTTCTGAACAAAAAGCTGAATCCAGATACAGAAAAATATGACAGGTCTATGGGTTACACATGGTTCATAATTATGGAATCTACTGACATTATTATGGTCCCCACCATCCTGAAGCAGCTGGCCTGATAGAAAGTTGTAATTGCCTTTCTAAGACACTGCTACAGTGCCATTAAGGTTCTCCAGAAGGCAGCATATTATTTGTATCAATGTATAGCCTGTGTTACTGTTTCTCCATAGCTTGGATACACAGATCAAGGAATCAAGGGTTGGAAAAAAAATAGTTTCCTTCAGTGTTACCCCTAGTAGCTCACTAGGAAAATTTTGCTTCCGATTACAATGGTCTTAAATACTACTGGCCTTTTATTTGAAGAGTACCAGGAGCCACAACAAACATTCCATTGAATTAGAAGCTCAGACTTCCCCCTGGTTACTTTGGTTTTCTAATACCCTCAAACCAATAGACTTTAATAGGAATGTGTTAGAAGGGGTGATTGATTCAGATTACTGTGGGTAAATTGGATTGTTTCTCCATGATGGAGGTAAAAAAAAAATGATTATGTCTGGAGTGCAAGAGATCCTTTAGGGTGAATTGGTGTTACTGCATCCTGTAATGAAAGTCAATAGGAAACTAAAACAGCCCAAACAAGGCAGAATGACAGAGGGCATAGGCTCTTCAGGAATGAAATTATGAATCACTTCTCCATTCTTGAGCTTTCAGTGTGCTGCTGATTTGCTAGTATCTGACCTCTCCAATTTCTTTATATAGGCACTGAGTGCTAAGAAATTCTTTGTTCAACTTTCACTGCATCTCTTAAGTTTACCAGTGTTGTACATTCATTTTCATTGAATTCTGGAAAGTCTATTCTTTATTGCTTTCTTGAACCACTTTCATTAAGTAGAGAAGTGCTCAGTTTCCATGAGTTTGTAAGCTGCCTGATGTATTGTCCTTGATGATAACCATTTTTTTTTTTTTTTTTTTTTTTTTTTTTTTGGTTTTTCGAGACAGGGTTTCTCTTTATAGCCCTGGCTGTCCTGGAACTCACTCTGTGTAGACCAGGCTGGCCTCGAACTCAGAAATCCGCCTGCCTCTGCCTCCCAAGTGCTGGGATTAAAGGCGTGCGCCACCACTGCCAGGCAATAACCAGTTTTAATCTATGCTTGTATGTTAGAATTCAAGGAGTTATTTCAATTGTATCTTTTGAGTCTTTTTTTTTTTTTTTTTAAGTATGTGCTCAATTTTGGAGAAAAGTTCCATGAGGGTATTTTTTTGTTTTGTTTTGTTTTTGTTTTCAGTTAAAATACTCTGAAAATATCTGTTAGGTCCATTTGGCTTATAATATCTGTTAGCTCCACTATATCTGTTTAGGTTTTGTCAAGATGACCACTCCATCCATGAGAGTGGGGTATTGAAGTATTCCAGTATCAATGTGTGAAGGTCTATATGTATTTTAAGATATAACAGTGATTATATTAGAAACTTGCATGTACTTTTGTCTGGAGCATTGATGTTAAGAATTAAAATGGCATATTAGTGTATTTTTTCCTGGATGAACATGTAGTGTCCCTCCCTATCTCTTTTGATTAAGGTTTATTTTTTGAGGTCTATTTTATTAGAAATAAAAATGCTGCTCAAGCTTGCTTCTTTAGACCACTTGCTTGGAATAATATTTTTCCAGTTATTTATTCTGGGATAATATCTATCTTTTAGTCTGAGGCATAGGTTTGCATACATCAGAAAGATGGATCCTATTTTTGAGACTATTAAGTTGATCTATACCTCTTTATTGAGCAATTGAATCCATTCATATGTAGAAATATCTGTGACCAGTGACTGTTGATTCATGATACTTGTTGATGGTGGTGGTTGCGGTGGTGCCGGTGGTGGTGGTGGTGGAGGTGGTAGTGTATGTGTGTGTTTCCTGATGGTAGGGTGCACCTGTTCAAACTAGCAGGGTCTACTAATCATGCTGTACTTATAGTTACAAACTGCAAGTCTGTCACATAGATCAAGCCACTGTCACACCTTGCTTTCTACATTCTCCTTGTCTGATGTAAAATATTATCGTTATTATCAACAGTTCTGTATAAGTGAAAGATAGTCATAGTCAATTTATTTCTTAGTTTTCTTATTCCAGCTAATAACAAATGTCTAGTAAATTATTGTTCAATGAAAAATCAAGACTTAGCATCTAACTTCAATATTCTCTACTGTTTTTTTCCTTAAAATGATGACAGAATATGAAAATCAGTGATTTTCTGTGTAAAGAAACAGATGTGATGCTGATCTATGGGTATACAACCTGAACTCTGTCATTCCACTGCTCTGAAGCTGTGAGAAGTTGCTCTACATCTCAATACAATGATTATGAACATATGACTATTTCAACCAATAAGAGTTTGTAAGTCAAGCATACTCATATCCAGAAAGATATAATGAACATGTGTTTTAAAACTAATTTACTACTACTTTTGCCAATATTTAAATTCAAAATTGTTTTCTATTATCTTAATTTGTAACTGGTCTGTCATTAATCTTTTCATACCTTTTGAAATTATATTTTGCATCAAAATACTACAAATAATTATGAAGCATAATTCTGTATTTTTGTATATAAAATCTGTTTGTTGTTGTTGCTAGTAACTGGATAATTATACCATAAGCACTACCTTTTTATCATCTACATTTTTTCTGTAATATGTAGCTTGCTGTTCTTCAACAATAGCATCATCTTTTACACATATGTTCATTTAACTTTATTTCTATTTTAGCTGCTTTTACTGTCAGCATCAGACAATAGATTTTTTATTAGATATTTTACTTATATTTCAGATATTATCCCCTTATCCCACTCCCCCGCCCCACCCAGGAACTCTCTATTCCATCCCTCCTTCTCCTGCTTCTATGAGAATGTGCCCCCCCGCCACCAGCCCACTCCCACCTCCCCACCCTCGAATTCCCCCCCATTGGGCATCCAGCCTTCATGGGACCAAGGATCTTGTTTCCCACTACCATATATTCCAGGTATATATTTTTGCTCTTTGCTTGTCATTTTTTACTACTACTTCCTCAGTGATTTAAACCCATTGGTTACCAGTACTTTACTCATTGTACTGTATGCCCTTACTTTACTAATTATTAAAGTGAACATTGTATTACTGAGTCCTGATTTACTGAAAATTGCAAAGTGTAATTGGCTTCTATGCAAAGTCAGGAATTTGACAAACCATGGCTATCCAGTAACATAATTTAAAAACCAAAACAATATCATTACACTCTTCAAAAATATTCTTTATTATAATTTTAGGTTTAATTGCAAATAGGTCATTAGCAATGTGAGTGTTAGCTAAATAAAGAAACATTCTCAAAATAATGTTGAGAGAATGATAAAAACACAAACACATAAATATATGATTATGTAAATAAGAGGGTAAAAGTTATTATTGTTTTGGATTCTTATTCTTTGAAAAAATTAATATTATTTATACATTTTACTGTTTATAAATATCTTCCTGTTATTTTAAAATTAGAATATCCAAATATTCCTAACAGGGCACAAGGATACCCAAGACAAAAATAACAGGAAATAACAAAATTTCCTATCAGTGCTTTTCCAAGCAATCACTTCACAATTCAGTGTACAAAAATGAAAATTTTGTAGTGCTGTGCTAACAAACAAATAATCATATCATTTAGATTGCTTTTGATTAAAAAAAACTTAAATTGGAAATATTATATGCTATCAGTGAAATGAAACTTAGATGAAGTATTACATTTTTATGCTCCCTTGAACCACGTTCAAATATCACACAAGTAACTGCCCACTGCTTCATAGCATGCTTCTTTGGAGGTAGCTAAAAAAATTTTTTATAGTCCCAAATGAAAAATAATCCAAAACAAAAGTTCTTGTCTCCTCCGAGAAGAGATTCCAGAGATTTCTAGAGAAAGAGGAAATAGTGTTTATGGAGCATACTTATACCTACAACTTTCTGCTGCTTTTGTTTTAAGATTATGGATTGATGTTTTAATTAGGACCATATTTATTTTGGAGGAATATATTCCAAGATAAAAAGCTTAAATAAAATATTAACTCAAATAAAATATTCAGGTGGGTTTTAGAAGGCATTAAATAAATCTAAAATTTTATAAATAAACTTTACAAATATTTTAGTATATTATACAGATTAGCTTTTTTCTTTGTCCCCATGAAAGAGATAAAATACTCAGGGAGGAAATAACCTCAACTAAGAAAAATGACTTCATTATATTGATCTCTAACACATTTTATTTATTAATTGAAGCTGGATGGCGCAGCCCACTATGGGAACTTGTAATCCTGGGTTACTTAGTATATTGAACAAGCCATGAAGAACAAGTCATTAAGCACTATTACTCCATGGTCTCTGTTTCAATTTCTATGTGCAGATTTTCCCTAAATTCCCTTCATGATGGACTATAAGCTATGTGATTAGATAAACTCCCTTCTACCCGAGTTGTTTTTGGTAATGGAGTTCATTGCAGTAATACGATCAATTCAAAAAACAAATTAATACCAGAAAGTGGGCTTTTTCTATATCAGACATGACCACCTCATTTTTGGGATGATAGCTGGCATGTTTAGAAATTTGGGTTGAAGTAGCTTTGAGTGTTCAGATCTTAATGACTGATCTGTAAGACCTTGGATGATTAAAACATTGAGAAAAATGTAGATAGTAGCAGCCTGGCTTGTAAAATTACAGAGGGAAGTGAGTACGCTCTTAGCACCTTTACTATAATATATTTGAATTAAGGATCTTGGGTGTCTGGTCACTAGGTGCTGAAGAATCAACTATGATAACAAAAGATGAACATTATTGCTATGAATCATTTTTTTCTGGAATAACTGATGTTAGTTAGTTGTGGAGGAAACATCAGCTGTGATTAACATGAAACCAACATTAGTAAAGCAAAATATTTTGACAAACATTTCCTCAGGTTCAGCATACAGAAGCTATGGTTCAGAGGAGGCTAAGGATGCTTCTTAAGCTAATAGATATACTTAGTTATATGTAAGATATTCGCAATTGGTATTAGTTTAAATTGATGACGATTCAAAAAATAGCCATGGATTGAAATTGTGTGAGTCCAGGAATGGGCATTGGTAAAATTGCAATTTCTTTTAATGAAGACCATACATAGTGTATGTCCACCTAAAAGAGCAGTAAATGTGGAGGGGGGGGCCATCCCCATTTTATAATTCAAGCAATGATTGCTGAGAATGATGGACCTGGAGAGATGGGGCCAGCAACATCAAAGTATAAGTTGTTGGCTTTATTTTGATCTGGTTGTAAATGTGCTCTGGTTCATGATAAAAATATGTACCTTATTTTCATCTTCATAGAAAACCACATTTGAGAGACTTGACACTTCTTAAAAGACATTGAGAAGAGAGTACTTCAATTCAGAAAATTGCCTCCAACAAACTGTTGTGTAAGAAAGTCTTTGGGGCATTTTCTTGAGTACTGTTTGATGAGAGAGGGTTTAGCCTACTCTGGTTAATGCAACCCTGAGATGGTGTTGGTCCAGGAAGATGCAGAAAATTTTACCATATATGAGATTGGAGAATAAGTCAAGCTCTCTTCTATTGTTTCTGCCTCTGGTCCTACTTAAATTCTTACCATGACTTTCCTTAGTGATTAGCTGTTATCAGTATGTATAAGACAAAATACCTTTTTCTCCCTAACATGCTATTGTTCATGTTGTTTATCATAGTAATATATACCAAACTAGGACAGAGATATTAATTAAAATTATGAGTTTCAGCATAAAATTTCCATCAACACACATAATATACTTTGATTATGTTCATTCACCAATTTAAAATATGTTGCTCATCTCAAGAGAACTAAAGTCAAAGAATGAAACAGAAAAATAACCTAGCCTAGTAGGGTCTCACTCTACTCTTCCATAGTGAGTATCCCACAATGCAAAATCTCTAGAGTAGATGGATGTCAAGTGGTAAGAAAACAAACTATGGTTAGTGATTAAACTGGAGCAGAATTTCACAGAACAAATACAACAAAGCAGGAGGTTAGATTGTCCAATTTGGCAGAACTAACAAAGATATCAATGTAAATAAGGATCAGTTGAAACATTGAAACAATGAATAAAAAATTACAGAAATTGCTTGCCTAGAAAAATAGATTTGATATGATGATTTAAATTTAAAAGTCACAGCAAAAGATAAATAAGGTTAACTAGAAATACTTCAACAGAACTTAGTCTCATTGTTTTTTGTTTTCTGAATTTGAAGAAGAAATACAAGACAAAACAAAACAAAAAACTGGGAATGATAATGATGGTATCTTTGAATTCGACTAGTCCAAACTTAAAAACAGAATTCATGGCCAAGGCATTAAGGACTGTGATATGTATTTGGTGGGGTGGAATGGGGGTCCAACTGTGTTTGTATGTCCTCCTCTTCATCCCTTTCAGGGTGTTCAGATGACATTGAACAATGGACTGAAAGGATATGGGGTGTGGTTCTGCAGAATCCTGGTCAGACCTGGGGGAGTTGGAGGAAGGCTTCTATAAAGATCATAGAGTTATAGCTCTTTTAGATGAAGGCCTTCTATAGTCTTCAATGAAATAGCTCTCTGAGATAATCATAACTTGGGTGAATACCTTCATTCTGGGTGTGCTTGAACAAATACACTTACTGGGTTAAACCAGTGGTATATATGGACCTTGGAGAGTGGGAAGAAGATTTTAAGATAAATGAAAATCATTGGTTAGTGTTTCAAAGTTCTGTAAATACTTTATTTGAATGGAGAGGCATTCCAGGAGTCTCAGGTACTTGCAAGGCAAGTTGTTATTGGGGGTGGGAGGAGAGAAACGGGAAAAGATAAATTTGAACTTGTAGGTCTATGAAGGACTTCTTGACCTACACAGGTAGCAGGTGTAAACAAGATCCAGAGATGGGGAAGCCATTCTGGTAAAGGCATTCCTCAATTTTTCACAGAGCTCAGAGGAGCTATCTGAACATATTAGATTTTGACCTTAATTAGCCATATTTCCCCACAAAGCTCTATTATAAACTATACACAATATTTTGAAATAAATGCTGATATAACCTCAAAAACTAGAAAACAATGAGAAAATACAACTTTGTAAATACTCAAAGTTAATCTTTATTTGGAATTAATTATTTAAAAGACTCAAGAAGTAAACAAAAATGAGAAGGTATAGGAATCTCAGACAATACCAGGAATCATGGTTAGAAACAGAAGACTATTATTCCATGGACAGTAAATATTGTGGTATTTTGTTCACATTGATTCTGTCTTTTCCTGTCTGGTACACAAAGATTCTGCCAACAACTTAGGAAAATGTATGGTAACTTCAGGTAAGGATATGTTAAAGAAATTCCCTCCCCTTTGCTATGTGTTAGGAGACAAATATATCTTCCAAGGATGTTTACTATATAGGCTGCATCATGAGTAATGTCAGCAACAAAATTGATAATCTCTCATCATAAGGTTTGCATAGGATACATCATCGGATACACCAAAATAAATTTAAAGTGACTAAAATAACTACAAAAAGTAATCTATACACATTTTAAAGTGATTTTTTTGCCTTCACAGACTTTCTGAACTTCCAAGGCTCAAAATATGCACAGTAATTTGCAATTTACTGTACAATGGCGTTTACAGTGGAAGTAGAATATAAATGTCTTAGACTTAGAATTGAGGTTGCATGAGGAGGGGGTGGGAAAAGAGGGGAGCTGAAATAGGAATGTAAAGTGAGTAAATAAATAAATAAATAAACAAATAAATGGGAAACTTCATATGACTTGATTACTCCAAGTATTCTTGTTATGCTTTGAGAAACTCACAAAATTGATTCATCCAGAGATGAACATAAATCTTTTCCTTCTACTGAAATTTTATTTCATGCAATTAAACTTAATTTTACTCTGCAGATGCCTCTTCCCCAATGAGAGGATGCACAACTTCAAGCTGACCTGGGAAACACAGTGATATATTCAGAAAGATCCACCCTGGGTAGACTCCAAGCAGAGAGTTTCTGGGCAGATGGGTTTAATCCAAAGATATTAGCCTCCACCTTTGTTGTTTATGAATAGCACATTCAGCCCTTCCTCTACAACAGACTCTTCAACAGTCAGCCTGTATACTTTATGCAGGACATTCAGAGTTGTCAGTTTTCCCACTCACTTAAGACTTTTTCCTAATCAGAGAAAACCATTGCCCACCCCCCATGCCTTTTTAAGTTTTCCTCTTTTCTTCAATACTACTCACCAAAAGCTCTTTCATGAAATAATCATGTTTATCATGACTATTTAATAATCATGATATCATAATAATCATATAGTCAGTTATTAGAAAAATAGATTCCTAAGAAAGCTTAAACAAGGCACAAATGCAAGGTATAAAAGACGGAGTTTATGTTTAGTGATAAACAAGATATTGTAGCAAGAAGTTAATTGTATAGACAGTGTTCTTCTTTGACTTGTGGAGGTGTGTCCTATTTCTTAAAAGATACTGAAGGACAAGGGGATTTGGGGAGAATAGTTATATCCACAGGAGAGCCAAAGAAATAGAAAGTGACAAACATGGATGAGCAGGCAAAGCAGGACCACCTATATTGTGTCATCTGTAGCTTTAGCTAGTGGTAACGTCCTCTGTAGTCAGATATGTCCAAGGCCTACTCTAAAATAAATCCAGCTTTCAATTATTTATAAGGTTTAAAACCAATAACTGCTCTAAAACAAGGAGTGTCTTCTCCTGATGGTTGGAAGAAGAAACTGATGAAATGCCCTGTAATACTGCTTTCTAAAGATGAACTTAACGTATCAGGGGTATGCCAGAGGCTATGCTGCAGAATGCTCTCAGCTACGAAGGGTGGAATTCAGTGAAAATCAGATGCTACACTCCTGGAGATCAGTGCAATTTGGCTACACTGAACTTACAACATGACTAGATTTCTAGCTTCCCATGGAAGAAAATTAAAGAACCATTAAGGGTAGACATTACCATGCATTCTTGCTAGAGATCCTTAAAGAAATGTATTCATGATCCATGAAATTTTCTCCTGTCCTCAATGCAAGCCTAGCAGAAACAGTTATCTTAGATTCTTTATTTCAGTGTCTTAACTCCAATCTTGCAAGATTGGTGTGGAGGAATCTCTGTGGATTTTAGGGAAAGGCTCTCTTTCATGACACAGTGAGAAAGTGTCACTGTGGGGTACATGAACCATGCCACCAATCGAATTGGCATAGAACTAGAAAGATGGAACATTTTCTAAACCTAGAAATCTCAAACTTGAGACCTTCAGGAGTGTGGCTAACTCCCTCCCTATTTCCTTGTCTGTCTAAGAGCATATAACACAGAGACTCCCACAAAAGTAGTCACAAGTAGTAAGTCACATAGCACAGCACTGGAATTCCTCTACTTGCAAATAGAACATCACCAGCATCTTAGTCTCATCCTATAAAATGCATTTATCCCCAATTCCCATCCCACTCCTCAAGGTTCATATTGTCCTTTCCACATGGAATAAAGTGTATAAGTTATTTCACCAAAAATCATCTGAGACTGTTTTACTGAACTGTAACCATTGGATGAAGCCTCTCTCCCTTTGATGCACTTGTGGTTAGACTCACATCAGAGCAGGACCTCCTAACATCACCACTACAGCTCAAATGGTAGATGGGACCCTGGCCACTGACTGTTTGTACCTCTTTCTTCTTTTTCTAAGAGGAGTAACACTTCTGGAATTCTTGGCCCTGTGGACTCTGTTCAGCTCAGATTCCGCTTCACTCTCCCTTGTCGGGAGAAGAGGCAGAATGGGGACTCCACCAATTCTGAACTTTACCCGTTTCTCTCCAAGCCTTTGTACCACAACTGGACACCCAGGGAGTGTAGTAGGAATGGTGGGGTCGCCTCTATGTAAACACTGAGGGACATGCAGCTGAAAAAGCATTTACTTAAGGAGGGACTAATTGAGGTCCTCCTGTGACACCAGCATTATTACTGCAGGAGGGAATAATTGAGGACTGCCTAAAAGAGCAAGGTTAGCTGGTGCAAATGATGCCAGCCACTTAGGAACTGCTGTTTAGAAAAGATGCATTCTTGGGACCAATGGAGGTGCTGGTGGAGGAAATTAAAGGAGCTTGCAGCAGTGTTCAGAGAGCTTACTGCATTATTTCTCATCTGCTCATGGAGTCTCTGTCTTTGACTCTGCGTCAACTCATCCCCAAACCCAAAGGGTAGGTAGGCTCAGGCAGTGAGTAGTCCAAAGCACAGGCAACAAGAAGAGGCAGAACCCAGAACCCCATGTCACTAAAGTTTGTAGTGTGGGAAGGTCTTCATGTACTGACATTTAATGCTTTGCAAGATCTTCAGGGCACAAAGAAGCCATAATATCCAAACTGGAGATTTGAGTTTATTTTTCACTTCTTCAGACATGACTTGACTGAAAAACGCCAGCTCTTTGCATGCCAGACAAGTTATCTATATCAAGAGACTTCCAAAAAAATTCTGCAAATTATGGTGAAAAATTCAACTGCCTCGGCTTCTTCTTATAAGAATGGATACATTGAAATTGAATTTGGTCTGCTGAAATATTTAATAATTTTGGCAGTTTTTAAACTAATGGAACTACCAAAGAGCTGCACACATATATTCCTATATGTTTAAATTCCAGGTTTTGCAAATGGAGTACCTCATGCTTCTCTATGAATATTTCAACAAAATACTCTGGTTGAGTCACTAATAGGTTTTATAGGAGACACTCAAGATATTAAAATATGTCATAATAGTAAAATTGTGAAACATTTGCTGAAGGTACATGATATCATTTATAATTTTAAATTGATAGCCAAAAAAAGCTTAAAGCAGTTCTGTCCATGTAACTACATCTACACAGATAGACTTTTAAAATCCATCTTTCCTAAAAATGTAGAAACAAGTGAAATTGCTTTGAGACTTGCTATAAGCCTCAATGTCTGGAGAATTTAAACAGAGGAAATGGAACTATAAAATATGGAATCAGCAAGGTTTAGAAAGTCTGTGCAGAACAGAGTGCACGTTTGGGCATCATTTCAATGAATCAAATAAGAAACAGAAAAACAAATAAAACATTAGCACTTTTTTTTCTTTTTTGTGAGCTGATCAGAAAATGAAATTGTGAGACAAATATTTAAGTCCAAATCCAAAGTTGACAAAAAGCCATGAGAAAACATGGATCATGCAAACTATAAAGATTTTGTTAGTGTGCTAGGCAGAATAATGACTACCTTAAATGCACCAAAACCCAGAAAAACAGACTATCCCTTGTTCTGTGACATAATGGATGTCACGGATTTACTTTAAGCTCCAGAATTTCAAACTACAAGAAATATCATAGAATGTCCAAATAGTCCATCTAATGATATGAATCCTTTGAAATAGGAGATTTTTCAACTACTTTGAAAAATACTATGTGTTGTCTTCAAGTATAGCTGGTCCATGTGTAATGTAAGACTAGCTCATCTCTCTGGTAAATGTCTGTAGGCAATGCCCAATTTCTCTCTCCTGTCTAGGTCTTTCCTGAGCCATGGTTAAAGATTCAACTCAAAATTCATTTTATTTTATTTCTCTGAAATATTTTACTGACTTCAATAAATCATGAAAGAGATTAAATATGTTTGCTATGGGTGATAGATGCCTGTGGCTTCGGCTATCCTAATTACTCAAAATTGGCTTTGCTACATACTGCCTAAATGTACTAAAACATCACAAAATACTCCATAAAATTGCACAACTATAAAGTCTAGTAAAAATGTAGAAAACTAGTTTTAAAACAAGAACTATTTCACTTAAAGTTAAAAAAATATACCTTCAAAACAAATAATTAGAGATATTTCACCACTGAGACTTGTCAATTTTTTATCTAATCCTCAGAGAGGCTAGGATCATGTGAGAGAACTGTATAGAAAGTGTGAGATGGTTCCCTTAGGAACTGCCTGTAGAGAAACAAGGACCTCAAGACCAATAGCTTAGCATCTCCCAGCAACTGGAAAGAGATTATATCACACAAATTCCACATAGGAATCAGGGTGATCTCTACCCTGATTTGAGCTCTGTGTGTGCCTTACCAGAGAGCCACTAAAACTGCTCTGAGTCTGGTTAAGAAGGCATACCTTAAAACTTTGTACTGTGTATTATTGTTGCACAAAATTCATTATCATTTTGTATTTTAATTCTTTAATTTTATATGACCCTTGCTGCTTTTTGTCTTTTTTTAGTTATATTACTTCTTATGAGAAAACTAAATGCAGTTCTATTTTTCTATAATACGGCTACTACGTTTATCATGCTGTCCTGTATTACCTGGATCTACTTTGAAGATGTTAAGAATTAATGCGCAGGAAATTACTTGGACTTCTCATTACCTAATTTAAATAAGCACACTTTCAAATACTGAAAATGAAAATTCCTTTGTTACTCTTTAATATAAATTGTATAGTTATGTGCTTATATGTGTGTGTCCTTAAACTTAATGACCTGTAAAATACTTACTTATTTCTGTGTAAAACTGAAGCATCTAGAGATAAATGTCTTGTTTAGATGTCATAATTTCAGCTCAATTTCAGCTTTTATAACAGTGATGATAATTACAGCATTAATTATAACTATAATGATCCCTCTCACATTTGTCTGAGCAGTCACAATCATCATTACAATCTTATGTTTTTGGAAGCTGAGGCACTGAGAAAGCTTAGTAAATGAATGCAATTTCTGCTGGAGTACAGTATCTTTTAGAAACAATTTGTCACCACATTTTCTGGTGACCTAATGGTCAGAGTAACCTTTCTGATAAATATAGATCTTGATGAAACTGAGCATATAGTGAAAGTCATGCTATATTTTTTGCTATGAATTGTTTCATTAAACCAAATTACATATAAAGATAACTCACAATGTTGACAGGCATCAAAGAATGACTGGGTGAGAAACATAATTATACTTTCCTCAGGAATGTCATGTTGATCAAAGAATACAAGGATAACCAAGAAAGCACTGATAGTATAAATACCTGCTTAGGGTTCTTTAGGTTGCCAGAATAGAGTTCAAAGATGAAATAAAGAGGCTAAAAGAGTATATCTCTTGGAGAAACACTTAAGTTTCACATTTAAAGTTTGTCCAGACTAGAGACAGGAAATTTAACTTGTCAGCTAAGAGCTCTTTCTGATCTTCCAGAGAAGCAGAATTTGTTCCCAATACCCATGTCGAGTGACTCACAACCACCTGTAACTACAACTTCTACATATCAAAAATTCTAATCTGTCTGGTCTTTGTGAGTATCCATCTACATGTACATATGTTCCATATATATATATATATATATATATATATATATATATATATATGGAACACTTATATATATATAAAATAAAACAATTTCAAAAGATTATATTAAGAATGTTAGTTGCATATAGCATTAGCTTACCTTACCTAAATGAACACTTCTGAATTATTTAGTACTGACATAGAGTTACTCTTGTCGGGAGCCATAATGGGACAAGCTAATAATGAGCAGATGATCATCCTGAAATTCTTACCCTCAGAAGAAGTTTGCCTCGGATTATTATATAATCTGCGACGAGTATGGCTGTGGTGGACATGATTTTAGGAAAGATTCCTGCTATTAATATGCTTTTCCCATTATTATTATTATTATACATATGCTACTATCACTAAGCAATAGCACTCCCCTTTGTAGCAGATCTCTGCAGATCCACGAAGATGTACTGTCTTGTAGTGATGCTATATAGGCAAATAGATGACTTCTTAAGTCTTAATGATGATCCTATAAGAATTCCTAAAATTATATCAGTATTTATTAAGCTCTTTTATAACGGGACTGCTATTAAGTCCCTCAGGCATAGTCGAAACTGCAAAGAGAACTCTGCTAGTCTCCTGAGTGTTATCAGTTAATTGCCCTGAAAGATAGTAACTGGACCTTCTCCTGCTCAGAGCACATTCCAAGAGGTCATAAAACAATTAGCCTAGGTTACTAGAGTGAATCCACAATTTATTATAGGTACCAGGACAGAAGAAAAAATATTGCCTGGGTTTATCTATACAAAACTTCACTAATTTCTTAAGTTATAGTTTCAAACTTTCTGCGAACCTGTGGAGCTAGACAGGTGATGAACGTCTAGCTAGATAATTACTCCTAATGGATATTCATGTAAACATTCTGTGTTGTAAACTTCTATTTCAATTTATGACTTGAAATTTGGTGTGAACTTGTGATGAACCTTGTAATATGTGACCATGTACTCTGAAAGATGTATAAGTTCTGAGGACAAAGAGATGAGAGTCAGTTAGAATGGTGAGTTAGAATGGGCAGTTAGAATGGTGAGTTAGACTAGTCAGTTAGTTAGTTAAGACCCCATCGCCCTTTCCTTTCCCCCTGCCTAGAATTTTCCTCCCTTAGGTTTTTTACTTTGTTAGAATCTTTTCTTCTTCCCCACTCAGGACCTTTCCACGTTTCCCCTCAGATACCTTTCATAGGATACTTTTTAAACTTAATAAACTCTATAGTAACTTCCCCAAAGTGTCTTTTCTTCCTGCAAGTTAGAGCCCAGCGATTCCTGCTGAGATAGAACAAAGGCCACGTTGCCTAATCCTCTGCTGTTAGGCTACAGGTGTTAATCACCTAAGCCTGCAGTCTCTTACCCTCAGAAGAAGTTTTTAGGATAGCACAAGGCTATTTACTTAACACGTTACTGGTCTTAGGGCCAGGATGCTGACTGCAGGTCAGCTACAGTAGCATAGGGGCTGCCTCGGAGAAGAACCGGATGGTGGGAGGAGGAGAAGAAAGAAGCAGCAGCTGCAGCTCTCTCTCTCCCCCTCTCACCCCCAAGCCATGGGCGAGGGGGTTGGCTCCCAGCATACTCTCTCTTCTGATTATCTCTCCTGGTTATAATATTGGGAAATTTTCCCTTTTATCTATGCTTGGTGACAACAGGCCACTGAAACATGTCCATTGTGACTGTCTGAGTCTGAGTAGTTATCCCTACTAAGAAGCAGGCGGTAATGAAACTATAGGCACAATTATATGCCTCTTGCTTAATGAACTAAAGTGTCTGCTGCTGTAATAGAGCAAATGAGAAAAAGATGACAGATAACAAGTTTTAATTCAGGTGAAATAATACATTCAGTGAATTTCAACTTGTTAAATTCTACTGTAACTTTTGGCATTGATTTAAAATGTATATTCAGATAAAACAAAGAAACACTTATTGAATATGTACTAAGTATAATCCATTATGTAAAATCCATTGCTACAAAGTTGCTTGCGTATTACAGTCAAAACAATTTTCACTAGCTAAATGCTACACTCTATTTCACTTTAAGATGTCAAATAATGGTAAAAAGTCAAACAAGCAAATAAACAAAATATATCATTTGGGCAATTGTTTTAGAGCACAGAACACATGTCAAGTAAATCACTGGCCAATATTGCTTAAATGCAAGGTTATTTCTTTAGGAAGTATGTGGTTAAACATCATATTTCCTGCCTAGAAAGTAGATAAAAATCAAAGTAGTGTTTTTATACTTCTGATTTTTATCTTTATTAAGATTAATAGGTTTTATGCAAACAGAGACCAGATTCATTATTCTTTTAGGAATTGATTTTACATTAGATGAAAAACAGCTCCCTTAATAAGAATGCTTTCAAGTAACTTTCTTCCACAAAATGTGTTCTACTTCTAAATATTCAACATTTAGTGTTCGGAAAATAACTGATGGCCATCTCCATTGTATACTCTGGGGTTACTATTGGGAATAATACCTTGTTTGGGTACAAAGTTGGCATCAATAACTGTTGTTGTTTTAAGAAGAAGTCCGACCGCAGCTCAGAACAGACCACTCCAGACCATGCGGTTCCAAGGGGGAGAAAGTTTATTCAGGGGAAAGGGCAAAGGTGGGGAGAGAAGAGAAGTAGAGGCCGGCCATGACCACATGGAGAGAGAGAAAGGTGGGGGAGGGGACAGAGAGGCAAGAGGGTAAGAGAGGAAGAGAGCAAGAGAAGAAGAGAGGGAGTAAGAGAGAGAGGAGGGGGCAAGCAGCCCCTTTTATAGTGGATCAGGCTACCTGGCGGTTGCCAGGTAACTGTGGGGAGGAGCATACTTGGCTGTTGCCAGGTAACTGGGGATGTGGAGTTTAGACGAAATACTAACAATAACTTTCTGAAACTTTGCTGAAGAGAACATTTCACTAGGAATCATTAGAATCACTGTTAGGTAGTAAGAATTGATTATCTGAACTGACCCATAGATATAAATCTTTTTTTTTCTAGCATTTTTTTATTAGATATTTTATTTACACTTCAGATGCCATCTCCTTTCCCCATTCCCCCCTTAGAAAATCCCTATCCCATGCCCCCTTTTCCTTTTTGCATTTACACATTTTTTAAAAAAATGTTAATCATAGGCTTTATAAGTTTGGTATTGTTCAATCAGAGGTGTAACCCACTACTCAACCTAGATATATCAACTATCTTTGACTGGTGGAGATACATGAACATCTGCCTCCCTGTCTCTCTTTCATCACCTAGCTTCTCCTCTCCTTCTTCTCCTCCTCTTCTTACTCCTTTTTTTCCTCTCAGTACTCCTCCCACCTTAGCTCCTCCACATATCACACTTCCTGTTAAAATGAAACTTTTCTCTCAAAATACAATTAGAGCATAATTATGCCGATTTGTACCAGTGAGGTACAAGATAGTCCTAATACCCAGTCCATCATTTTGTTGACTAACCAGCACCTCTGTCATCTATCCTAACTAAAACATTTAGTTCTGAACCTGGCTTTAGGATGAATGTCAGCTGACGACCATCCACTCAAATCTTTTCTCTCAAGGTAAATAGCCAGGATTGGCTATGAGGCTATAAGTTTTCAACCCCGTCAGAAATCCAGAATGACTGAGTTAACTAATTGTGGGAAGCACAAAGCATAGCTTCTAAAACCTAGCCAATTTATAGAGACCTCTGAACACCTGGAGATTCCCTCTACTTCAAAAAGTTGGAGCATCTGTTCTTCCACCTTCTGGCCCAGGATCATCTGACAGACCTTAGTGCTGCAGAATTATTAAGGGCTGATTACTCTGTCTAGGCAGATATAATCAGTCGACTATTCTGCAAGTGTGTCCTTTTCTGGACAGTAATTTGTCTGTAAATGGGGAGAGGCAATTCTTGTCTAGTGGCTGTCTCACCACAACTGGAGTAACTCCAAAGATGCTCAATTTCTTCTTAGAATTCAATATAGGAAGCTGTCAGGAGCAGACAGGTCTCTAATCAAAATGAACATTAATACAGAAATATTTGTCACATCAATTCTGTGGATTTCTCATGTTTTGAAAACCAACTATCCATGTAAGGTAATCTGGACTGTGTTGTCTGTTAACTCCACTCAGCTATCTCTAAATAAAACACAGGAAACACCCTAACAATAAACTCCAAGCCACAAATTTGCTATAGTCCCTTAACTCACAGGTTGTCCATCTCAAATCAGTTAAAAAAAGTTAAAGATGGACTGGGTCTAAGCTTTGTATTCCTAAATGTGTTATACTGGTACAATGCCTATGAGAGTAACAATATTCATCTCACTTTTATATCTATAAGAAGCTCGTACCAATGAAAACCTTAAAATTTGTAATCAAAGTAAATTGGTGCCATTTAAGAATTTATATCTTCATCTTGATAATAATTGTACAGATTTCTACTAATAGGTTATGGCTATGCAATAAACCCTAGCTGATCCTCTCTATTCCCACAAAACCACTACTTTTCCCTAGAAAGACAGCCCAACATTTACCACCTTAGTCCCCAAGCCCAGGGATAGGGACACTGACTCTTCATTAGCTTCTTCAAGCTGATTATGTGCATTGAGATATTAGAAGAGGAGTGGGGGGAAGGGCAAATTGACAAGCCTCTGATGCTGTGTCTTCACTGTCTCCAGATGGAATTCCCGGACCTCAGAGGTTTGAGCAGGTCTGCCCAGCTTTGCTTGGTGTGTAGATACACCAAGGCTGATCATTCTGCAATATACAATTCTCAAAACAAATTTTAGTATCAAGATAGTTTTTTTTAAGAGGGCTGACATTTTATTAAGGATGTTGATTCTAACTGTTTTTCTTTTTTTCCCTCTTTTATTGGATATAATATTTACATTTCAAATTTTATCCCCTTACTGCATTCCCCCCACCACCCAGGAACCCCTTATCCCAACCCCCTCCTCCTGCTTCTATGAGGGTGTTTACCCACCTACCCTCCAATCCCTCTCCCCACCCTCAGATTCTCCCCCCACACTCAGTACTCAGCCTTCAAGGTACCAATGACCTCATCTCCTACCTATGCCCAACAAGGCCATCCTCCCCTACAGATACAGCTGGAGTCATGTGTCTCTCCATATGTGCTCCTAGGCTGGTGGTTTAGACCCTGGGGAGCTCTGGCTGGTTGGCAACCAACAGATTGGAAAAAGATCATTACCAATCCTAGATCCAATAGAGGGCTAATATCCAATATATACAAAGAACTCAAGAAATTAGAAGCCAAACAACAAAATAACCCCATTAAAAATGGGGTACAGAGCTAAACAAAAAATTCTCAACTAGGAAAACACGAATGGCCTAGAACCACCTTAAGAAATGCTCAACATCTTTAGTCATCAGGGAAAAGCAAATCAAAACAACACTGACATACCACCATACACCAGTCAGAATGGCTAAGATCAAAAACTCAGGTGATAGTAGATGCTGGCGAGGATGTGAAGAAAGAGGAACACTCCTTCATTGTTGGTGGGGTTGCAAGCTGGTACAACCACTCTGGAAGTCAGTCCGGCGGTTCCTCAGAAAATTGGACATAGCACTACCTGAGGACCCAGCTATACCACTGCTGGGCATATACCCAGAAAATGCCCCGTCATATAACAAAGACATATGCTCCACTATGTTCATAGCAGCCTTATTTATAATAGCCAAAAGCTGGAAAGCACCTCGATGCCCTTCAACAGAGGAATGGATACAAAAAATGTGGTACATTTACACAATGGAATACTACTCAGCTATTAAAAATAATGAATTTGAGAAATACTTAGGTAAATGGATGGAACTAGAAAATATCATCCTGAGTGAGGTAACCCAATCACAAAAGAACACACATGGTACTTACTCACTGATAAGCGGAGATTAGCCCAAAAGTTTGAAACAGCAAAGATTCAACTACCAGATGACATGAAGTTCATGAAGGAGAAAGAACAAGTGAGGATGCCTAGGTCTTTCCTAGAAGGAGTAACTAAATACCCAAGGGAGCAAATATGGAGACAAAGTGTAGGACAGAATCTGAAGGAGAGGTTGTATGGAGACCATTCCTGGGTATTCATTCCATGTGCAGTCACCAAAAATAGAAGCTGATATGGATGTCATAGACATAATCTTTAAATCTGACTTTGTGAAGGAATCACAATACTCTAGAAAAAGGTTCAAATTTAAGAATTAGGCAATTCCACATTTTTTATGTAATTCTGTGTCTTTTCCACTTGTATTATGACAAGATATGAACTTAATTAGATAAATATGGGTTTTAAGACTGGGCAATAAAATTATTTATAAATGAATTACACACTTAAGAAATGAAATATATTTGTTTTATCTATAGATATTGATATAAATAGATATAAATATATAGATACCATGTCACTAAGATGTAAAGAATAAAAAAGAAAAATTACAAAATAAAACCAGGTAGTGATCATGTTTTGATTTTCTAAAATATGTAAAACAAAGGTTGGGATATGTGGATGGACTACTAATACTAAATGCCTTTGAAAAGCTATATGGGAATGCAGCAGAGTAGACACTTCCTAAAATGTATACCTGCACAGGTTCAAGTCAGACAAAACCCCAGATAAAAAACAGAAAATAGGCACAAATTACCAACCCTTATCAAGAATCTATTTGAAATTGATACCTCCTCAGAAAAGAAAAATCAATTTTCCCCAGTGGAATAACACTGGTATGTCAACCACACTTCTGAGCAGGCTTCATACTAAGAATTAGTTGTGAAATATAAAATTTGGTAGGTATTTGGTGTACTGTTTTGGTACTTGTTTGTGTTACTGTTTTTTTTTTTTCTTTGTTGATTTTTATTTTGATGATATTTTCAGGGAGAGAAAGGAAGAGAAAGAACATAGTCTGATGGGTAAGAGGGTGGGGAGGAACTGGAAAGAATCAGGGTAGAGAAAGAAGAAAGATTATGATAAAATATATTATGTACAAGTTAAATATAAAAGAAACAAATCAGGCAACAAATATTAGTGATAACATTTATTACTGTTTAATTCATAATTTCATATATTTTAATTGGCCTAGATTTTAATATTACTGTGCCAAATAATATATAACATCCCGTACAAAATGACATATAATGTCTTTATTTGTCTTATAAAATTGAAAACTTACGTAGTTTGCTATTCTTCCCGCTCTCTTATTATTATTCTGCTCTCTTAAATTGATTTTTTTTTTTGGCCTATTTTATGTATGAACTACCATGTAGGAGAAAAGTTATAAAGACAAAGCTTCAGTTCTAATCCAATAGGACACTGTGGGCTGGTGCAAGATCACCAATTGCTTTATTCCCTTGCTTCCTCCTCAAGCTTTTTCCTGGCATAAACTTAATTATTTCCCTCTCATCAAAGTTCTGTACCCCACCCACATTCATGGTCTGTACTTCATAGAACTGTTTGATCTTACAACTACTTCTGCCTATCAATATGGTTCAGTTTTCTTACTTATCCTCTTTCACAATTTTCTCCTTGCCATGATTACTTTAGTACATTAAAATAGTCTACAATTTAAGAGCTCCAGCATAAACTACTGATTATTGTATTCCTTGTGTTAAATATTCCATTGAAAAATTTTCTAGTACTCCACAGTATTTTACATAACTGTATTTAATCCTTAACTTTTGATTTAATTACTATTGGCTATAGTAAATCAATTGAATCCTACAGTGAATCTTTTCTACCTGCAAAGCCTCTCAGAAAATATCCTTCACTTCAAAACCAATATGCAAACCTCTACCCTGCTTCTGGAAACAATGAAACATATTTGTGACAGATGATTTTTCATCCACATAGTATTTGCACATCAATGTTTATTTTCAAAGCAGCAATGTTTAGACTTTCATACTTGGTATGGGTGGTACAATTGTTTTAATTTTGCATTACAAAATAAATATGCCATTTCTTCTTTGTAATATCTTCTTTAATGTACCTTTTCTCCTGAATCTGTATTTGTTATCATGTTCGTTAATTCACACTACAGCTCAAAAGTATTCTTGAAGGTAATGATGAGCTCCTGTCTTGTAAATAAAGAGTAATTACCACAGACTTACATTTTCAAAATAAACTTTGAAGAATATACAAGAGGCTGTAGAAAAAAAAAAAAGAGTTTAGAAAAGCAAAATAGATAACTCATGCCCAAATTCTTCCTCTGGCAAAACAGAATTCAAGGATGTAATTAAAAATTTGTAACTCATTTATTTTTGGTAGAAATCAAAGCCAGGTCTTTACAAGTGCTAGGAAGGTTTATTAGCACTGAGCTTCACCCCACTTCACATACAGATTTTTTTTAAAGAAACATTAAGACTATTATTTCAATGGCAGGTCTTTCTTGCCAAGATATTCTGTTTCATTGTGGTCAATAGTCATGTTAGGCTTAAAGAAAAAAGATTTTTTTCTAATATTCCACTCCTGTCTGTGGGTACATCTTTTGCACATCTATTCACTGTTATTGTTTTGGCTCTAGACTGGGTAATATATGCATAATCCTTTTCTGGGCATTGGACCAGAATTTTTTTATTCTAATTAGTTTAACCAGTTTTGAGTCTCCAGTCATAACCACCACCTATTATAAGAAGTTTTCTTCTGTAATCCAGGCTGGCAATCACTGTGTAGTATTTTTCCTCTTACACCTAAAGCTTCTAGAATAAAATATTTGATACTCAAATAGTTACAAACACCTAGACCCTATAGCTAGGTATGTTCACTCATAACTTAATATTCTATTTATTGTAATCTACATCTGGCATGTGACCAATTGTCTTTGCTCAGGTTCCATGTTTCTGTCCTCTTTCATGACCCAGGGCCATTATCTTGTGCTACTATCCCAGAATTCAATCCCTCTACCAGATTTTCCACCTAAACTTTCTATTTTCTGCCTAAACTTATAGGCTGATCAGCATTTTATTGACAGGTATTGTATCCATACAGCAAACAAGAGATTCTCTTCAGACAGTCACTATAATCTATTGGCAAAGAGACACATATCTAGAAGGTAGTTTGACAGACTCCTTGTATCTATCCAACAAAACAAGATTCCTTGTTGGGGCTTATAATCAATCTATGAATAGATGTTTGCTCTGACTTACAGAACCAAATATAAGTTCACATCTATACAACAGTTCACAAATTACAAGCAGAAAGCACTTGATTGCACCCAATTTAGTTGTGGCCTAACTGGAATGACAGGCACATCTTAACTGAGATATTAATCTGGCAACATGTAGATGTATTAGTTAAAATACTTTTCCTAAACATGCATACCACCTTTCTGAATTACTAAAGCTGTCCAACAGGGAAGACTCTTATGAGTCATTTTTCAACATTATGTGGTACTACCATACGAAGCCCGTGGTCATATCATCAGCCCAGATTGGCTTAGTGGGGGTTGATGAGGATGCATAGCCTATCCTATAATCAAAGTGAACAGGTTCTGGCTATGATAGAACACTGGAATTAGACTCAAGAATATGACAGACTCTATACCAGCTCTATTACTTTTTCCTGTTCATGTATTACCCATGGCTGCTTAGAAGGCTCCTGGCTGGGAAAATAATCTGTGCCTCAAACACACTTTTAGTGCAAGAAAACAATCCACACAGTATACTCTCCTGGGGAATATAACTGTCTAGACTTACGATAAATATATTCCCTTTCTCCTGAAATTTTCTCAATTTATACACAACCAGAGATTTGCTTTGTCCACTTTCTTTAATATCTAAAATCTATAATGAATTCAGATATATTCCTTTACAATAGACATAAAAAGGAGCTTTAGAATTATACATATTAATAGGAAAGCAAAATTATCTCCATATGTTGAATGCCTTTTGGTGCCCACAATGGTCTATGTTACAGATAACCTTTGGCCACTCATTTACGGAGCAGTTGTGTTATATTCCTTCCCTATTAGGACTGTTTTCTTTGCAGCAGTGCATGTAGCAAGCATCGTAAGTAACTTCTTAGACTCTAATGCCTTCCAGAATTTTCCTAGGAACTGTCTTTCCCTTTTCTTATCACCACTCAAATTGCTTTCATATTTTATCAACATAACTGACTTGCTAGATTAAGTCATTTGTATTTATCAATGCATCTTCTTCCTTCTAATGATCAAACCCTCTTATAGCTGCCCTTTGACCTCACTAAATCTATCTAGCAGTCATGAGTTTCTTGCTAGGTAATTTGTCTTTCTTAACTCTCCTGTGGATACATCCCTACCAGCCTGCTGAACCAACATCCAACACAATCTTCATATTCAGTTTCTCACTTCATCAATACCATACTTAAAAATATTTCTAACAGCCTGTGTCATCATGGCCAGCATGCAAACCAACCAATGTGATACTTTTAGGACTTTGTTTTTTGACAATCCTCTGTGAAGCATTCCTATATGCCCTTTGCGAACAGCATTTTAAAATTTGTCTCATTCCTTCAAACATAGAGGATTTCAAATGAATGCATCTTTACCCTTATCTAGAGTTATGTTACTGTGGTCCAATAAGAAGCCCTGCATTATACATCCTGTGAAGAAAGATGGCTATATTGATATGAGCACTATATATGTTCTTTACTCAAATTGTTCAGTCATTTCTGTGTCTTACTACACGTACTGGGTGCTGTGTAACTGTTCTCAAATTTATCTTAATTTCTATCATTCTGAGTATCTGGTGCCAAGTGTTGCATTATTTTTCTAGGGTATATATGAACAAATATTTATTCACTGAATATAGAGTACAAACATGAAGGCAAACAAATACACTCAAGCCCAATTTGATGAACCTCTGAGTTCATTAGACTTACTTAAAGGAGTATGAGGGAAGAGTTACTTATAGCAGTGGGGGAGGGGAAACCAAAACTATTTTTTTTTTTTTTTTTGAGACAAGGTTTCTCTGTGTAGCCCTGGCTGTCCTGGAAATCACTCTGTAGACCAGGCTGGCCTTGAACTCAAAAATTTGCCTACCTCTGCCTCCCAAGTGTTGGGATTAAAGTCATGAGCCACCACTGCCTGATTCAAAACGATCTTCCTTAGTAACAAAATTTTGGAGACTTTAAAAGGAAGATTCTTCTACATAAAATTCTAAGTCTAGAATAAATACTCAAATACAAAAGGAAAGACAGTTTGGATTATAAAAGGTAAACATTTATAATGAAGCAACTAAAACTCAATCAAAAATTTTACATTTATATTTTAAAATAATTGACGTTGAATAATGTTAAATAAATGTTGGTCTGGTGAGATGACTCAGTAGATAAAGTGATTGCTGTAAATGTTTGATGACTTGAGTTCTGATCCTTTGCATATACATAAGAAGTGGAACATGGTACATGCATTAAGCCCTGATTTGAGCAGTGCTAATGTTAACATCTGGATGTTGTTAGAATAGTCTAAGTTAACAAAACTCTGATGGTGAACTTGGATGACTGTAACCAAATGTGAAGAACATCAAGATATTAGTCATAGGAGTCTGCGGAGATGGTTAATGAATAAAATGCCTGCTAGTCATTCAAGAACAGCTGAATTTAGTTCCTGGTACTCACAGAAAATTCCAGGTATATTGTCCTCTGTCTCTAACAAAATTGCTGAGTGTAAAAAGAATATGTTAAGTCTGCTTAGATATGGCACCTGTCAATAATAAATCTGATGGCTTATGGCTTTGGCAGAAAATAGAAGGCTGAGGAGGTACAAAAGATTCTGGAATAGTCCAGGGCATGAGAGGTCACCCAGGAAGGCGTGACAAGAGAAAGACACATTGCCTGAGCACAGGTAACAGCCACATTGCAAAATATAGAATAAAACAAATTGGTTATTCTAAGTTATAATCTAATCAGAGAAGAGCACATTCATATGGCCAAATTATTTGTTAATATAATTTGAATCTGAGTGTTTCTGGGAACATAGGGCTGGGAGAAAGTCCCAGCCCAACTTCTACAGTGGATGAATGGGAAGAGGCAGGAGTTCTACATTTTAATTTGTTGAGCTGGCCTCCCTATCAGTCTGGCTGAAATGCTAGTCTCTAGATTCATTGAGAGAATATGCCTCAAAACAATAAAGAAGAGAAAAGAGACACTCAGAGTCTACTTCTGGCTTCCATAGTTACATGCACATTAATGTGTTGTCTTTCAACAAGAAAACACATATATACATGCTCATGTTGTATACACATACCATACAAAAATGTCTACACACAAGTATGCACACAGCTCAAACATCACATACAAACATGTGTATACACATACACAAACATACATGTATACATACACAATTTCACACACATTTGTTAATATACTAACCTTCACACACTGTCTATAGCAATACACAGAAGAACACATATGTATATGCATAAAGCATACATATGTACACATATATACACATGAATGCACATTCATATATACAGCTAGATATATACAAATGTACAAGTCTATCATCAGGTGTGGTGTTGCATCTGTGAAGTGGTCTTGTTCAAATGATAAGGAGTCCAGACCCTTTGGCATATTGTATACAAGACTGGTCAAAATACATTTATTTATCCTCTTAATTTCTACAATTTTTTTTAATTTAAAATCCAAAGAAACTACTTGTTGCCATGCCATGGAGCATGGAAAGAGACTTCAACCAGGTGACTTTTCAGTGGGGACAACCATAATGTGTGTGTTTGTGGTGGTTGAAAAGGAAAGAAAGAGACGTGGAGCAGCTTGAGCATTATGAAGAGAGATGGAACTGGAGCCTCAAGGGTGGGTATGAGTGGCTAACCCTGCCACCTGGGGCCATAGTGAGGTCCAAGCTGCAGTTGCCATGGAAATCATTGTCTAAATTTGTGGCTATGCAGTGGCAGGGGTTAGTATTGATGTCTTGTAGGAGGAGCTAAGTTGGGAGGAGTAAAGAGAGGAAGAGGAGGAGGAAGAGGAGAAGAAAGAAGAGGAGCTAAAGGAGAGAGAGGAGAACGAGGGCGACACGGAGGCTGATGTTTGCTTGTTTGTAGTAGTCAAAGGTAGTTGGTATATCTAGGGTGGGTATTGGGTTACACCTCTGATTGTATGGGCATCTTGTTATTGATCATTACTAAATATATAAAGTCTTTGGATATTAGAGTTTTATCTTCCTTCTGGGACAACATGGATGGCAGGATGGTCTAGCAGGATGACCCAGCCTTGTAGAGACAGTATGGAAGGTTGGCAGAGCCATCTCCCACGCTAGCGTCTCATGGGTGGCAAGGCTGGTGTTTCTGGCTGGCCATTTCTAGCTGCGGTGCAGCGCACACATGGCCTCTGGCCATGCAACATGGCTGCTGAGCTAGGCAGAGCTGCTGCAGCTTAGCTAGTCGGCTTAACCGGTGGCCACTTTTTAAAATAGTTACTAAAACAATGTCTGTGTCTCATATTGCCACTAGAGAACATGGGAAAAATCATGGTCAGAGCAGCCATCAGGACCTCATGGATGTCCAGTGGATGTGAATAACTGGCTCTGCTTTTTACTAGGAGCAGGAATCTGGAGGAAGAGCTGGCTCCATTTCCCACCTTGGCAGCAGGCCCCTCTGAAGAGAGCAGGCCCCGTGACTTACCCAGAGAAAACTACAGAGCTGATCCTGGTGGCAGGGAGCACAAGGGAGTCAGCTCAGAAGGCATGAATGGGAGAGCTGACCCTGTCATTTGTGTATTTTGGAGTGCCACCAATGCAAAGGAAATGGCCCCTATCACCTCACCAGCTCCAGCAATAAGTAAAGCTGCTGATTTTTTGTACTATGTGTATTAGGTTTGGAAAAGTTAATATCAAAGACTTTAGAGCATGCATTTCTGAGTAGTGCTGTGAAATAGTCTTCACATTTCTAATACTCCATTCTAGTAGGCTTGAATGTCTGACACAGTACTTGGCTGAAGTAAGGTACAGGGTTCTTTCACATTCAGTTCACCTCATGTCTCTTCTAGCCAGTAAACTTTTCTCCTTCTTCTGATGCTTAATGATTCCATATTTTTAGTTTCTCATAAAATTTATAATATGAAAGTTTAATATCATTTGTATAATTTCTAATAAACCTAATCCCCCTCTTCCTTTCAGACACTTCATCTATAACATCTATATATTTTTTAATTAATTTATTTTTATTCTTTAATCCTTGTTTTTACAGTTCAGACTTCATCCCCCAGACCGCTCCCCATCCCATACCTCCTCCCCACCTCCTATCTCCAAGAGGATATCCCTTCCCATCCCATACCTCCCTCCCCAGTCCCACCAGGCCTTCTTACTCCCTTGGGTCTCAAGTCTCTTGAGGGTTAGGTACATCTTCTCACACTGAGGCCAGACCAGGCAGTCCTCTGCTGTATATATGTCAGGGGTCTCATATCAGCTCGTGTATGCTGCCTGGTTGGAAGTTCAGTTTCTAAGAGATCTCGGGGGTCCAAGTCAGTTCTTCCCATGAAGCTGTCCTCCTTCTAAGCATCTTCCAGCTTTTCCTCAATACAACTTCAGAGTCCCTGACTTCTCTTCATCGGTTGAGTGCTAGTATCTGCATCTGATTGTTTCAGCTGCTTATTGGGCCTCTCAGAGCGCAGCCACTCTAGGCACCTGTCTGCAAGCATATCACAGCATCAGTAACAGTGACAGTGCCCTGGGGCCTTCCCTTAAGTTGGATCCCAATTGGGCATGTCACTGGGCTGTCTTTCTCTCATGCTTTGCTCCATTTTGGCCCTGCAGTTCCTTCAGACAGGAACAATTCTGCGTCAGAACCTTTGACTGTGCAATGGCAACCGCATCCCTCCACTTGATATTCTGTGCCTCCACTGGGGGTGGATTCTACAAGTTCCCCCTACTCACTGTATAGCACTTTATCAAAGATCCCCCCATTTGAGTCCTGAGAGTCTCTCACCTCCCAGGTTTTCACTGCATTCTAGAGTGTCCTTCTACCTCTTACATCCTGAGGTTGCTACTTTCCGTTTTTATCATCTGGCCCTCAGGGTTTCAGTCCTGTTCTCCTCACACACACTACCTGATCATGTTACCCACTTCACTCTCCCTTACCTCCCTCTCACCCAAGTTCCTCCTTCCCTCTGCCCACCCCCATGACTGCTTTTTTCTCTCTCTGTAGTGGGATTGAGGCATCCTCACTTGGGTCCTTCAGCTTGTTAACCTTCTTGAGTCCTGTGGGTTGTGTCTTTAGTATTCTGTACTTTTTTGACTAACATCCAATTATTAGTGAGTACACACCATGTCCTTTTGGGTCTGAGTTACCTCACTCAGGATGATATTTTCTAGTTTCATCCATTTGCCTGCAAACTTATGATGTACTTGTTCTTCATATGTTTTCTGCATCAATTCTTCAATTGTGGAACATTTGGGTTGTTTTCAGCTTCTTGCTATCACAAACAAGGCTGCTATGAACATAGTGGAACATGTGCTCCTTTGGCATGGTGGGGCGTCTTTTGGGTATATGCCCAAGAGTAGTATAGCTGGATCTTCAGATAGATCTATTAGAATTTGAAGTAATTGTAAAATTACTTGAAATGGTAATTTTAAATCAAATGTATACAATTTCATTATTTAAATTGTCATTGAATATAAAATCAATAGTGAGATATTTCTATACTTGTACTAGTATTGTGAAATTCTTAGAATTTTGTGTTGAAGCACATACTAAATAAAATGTTGGTATTTGTGGCCACCCCAAGAGGATGGACTTCTGTAGCTCCGCAGCTCCTATAACCAGAAATGCAGTGACTGTATAACAAAACTAAATTAAAGCTTTGGGATTCAAACATGAATAGTAAAGTGTATTCTTCTAACTTTCAGATTTTTAAATATATGTACATCAATCTTATAGACAAAAACTATCCCAAGTTTTGCATTTCAACAATTTTTAACATGTAGTCATTTAGTTAATTGCACATATGAGTTTACCACGTAAAAATACACAATGCTTTCCTCAAGGATCTCACAGACACTGAAGTTCAATACATTTTCATAACATAATTTTCAATTTAAATGAAGAAACATGGAGGTTGAAAAGAAATAAGACATTTTTAGACACAGTATTATTTCGATAATCTCAATTTTCAATAAGAATTTCCTCATGATGGAAAAATTCTAGACAACTTTTGTCAATTATTTGCAAAATGCAGAGAACTAAAACAGTGTTGTCAGCAAAAAAAGAACAATTCAGATATTATGGTAATGCATGATCATTTTACTTTCACTCAGCACTCTAGGTGAGTAAGTGATGTACATGACTCTGAATAAGAAGGGCTCCCCTACAACAAATCTGACAACTATATTGAGCTCATAAAATAGTGAAGTCACATATGATGAGGGAGACTAAAGATTTTCAAAGCATAATTTCATTAAAAATGTTCTCTACCATTTATTATCTGGAAGCCCTATTGTTATTTTAGGAAAATATTTATTATGGGCACTACTAAACCAGTTTGTATAGTTTGAATGAGCACTGTTTGAGTTTCAGCTTCTTTCTAAGTCAAGGTAGCAACAAGTCAATATGTCAGCAAATAATACTATTTAGTACACATTTTGATTTAGTAGAAATCAAAATGCTGTTAGAGTTTCAAAAAAATTATTGTTCATTTTAAGATTTACACTTATAAACATACTCTCTCACACACATACACAAACACTAATACCTGCTCACACACAATCTTATACAAGCATACTCTTCATACTTGCACTCATACACTATGTACAAACACATCCTCACATGCATACACACAAACACACACACACTCACACACATGCTCTTTCACACATACACACTACTTGACTAGAAAATAAAGCAAACAAATTAAGAAATTTTAATTGTATGTCTTTAATTAAGATATTTTAATTTTGTTAATTGTAGATGAATGTAATTTATTTCTTCATTTTTCTTATGAGAACTTGGAAAATATTTTTGCTTATTGCCATGTGGTGTTAGGACTTTTTTCACTTCATTCAGTCATTCTGTCAGATTTTAGAATTGACTTTGGCACATACAATTGGACAGATCATGCTGCTAATGAAATTTAGTCTAAGTAATAAACACAGAAGTAGGAATCACACTCTGTCAACAATCTTATATTTTGATTGGGGAGAAAAAGATTACTATCCTGTGATCTTCTAAGCCACTGCCTCTCTTTGAAATGTGAAGGAAGGAATTTTGAAGGAAAGGCTAACCTGAGACTGCCCTTCCTGGAGATCCATCCAGTCTGCAGACACCAAACCCTGGAACACTGTTACTGTTGCCAAGAGGCGCTTGCTGATAGGAACCTGGTGTGGATGTTCCTTGGGAGGTTCTGCCAATGCAGATGTGGATGCTTAGAGCCAACCATCAGACTGAGCTTGGGGAGCTGATGAGCTGGCAGAGAGACTGGAGGAGAGGAGTGGGATTGCAATCCCATAGGAAGAACAATGTCAACTGGATGGACCAGTGAGTACTCCCAGGAACTAGATCACCAACCAAGGAGTGTACAGGGGAGGCAAAAGTAGGCCCTTGGTTCTGTTGATTTTTGATGCCACAGTGTAGGGAGTAATGGGATGAGAGAAGGTGGGTAGGTGGGGGAACACCCTCATAGAGGCAAAGGGGAGGAGGGAGAGGGCAGATGTGGGATGGGGGCTTTCTGTAGGAGTAACCAGGAAATGGAATATCATTTGAGATGCAAAGAAATGGAATGATTAATTAAAAAAGGAAATGTGTCAAAATGAAAGGTATTTTATGTTTTATCCACTAAAATTTTCAATAAATATTAATATTGGCATGTTCCAAACATAAGTATTATTTTTCTTTCAGCCATGTCGGCATTGGGTTATTTATCATTATTTTGTATTTATTCTAAATATTAGAATAAATATTAGAATAATAGAAGAATATTCATTCCTTTAGAAATGGCACCACTCAGTTTCTGTATGTCTTTCTAGATTAGTGCTCTGCAGAGAAAACTGGTAAATGTATTATTTAATTAGGAAACTGAATAAATCACCTGAAATTTATTTGTTGATGCAAGTGATTTTACCAAAAATGCTATGCTACCTCAGTTAAGAACATGTGTATAATCTGATAAACAACAATAGTCAAGGAGCTGTAATGTCTCTCTCTAGGCTAGCTTGGTTTCAGCTGTTATTCTGGGAGACTTTGCTGACTACTGATTTCTTGCTCACAGATCCAGCTGACAGATTTTTCAGTCTTCTGCAGCAGGGAACTGAGCATTCTTCTAAACTTTCATTAGCTATTATACATACGTACTAAACTGCTCATTAGGCAGATAGAACATTCTCCAAAGCACAGCACTTACTTCCCTGCCTCACACACAGTGGCTCCAAGAAATAAAACCTCCTCTCAAGGCCATTCAAGTCCCTGACAAGTGTACATGCCCAGTGGCTACCCCAAGTACTTATGTCCTTTCCAAATAGTATTCATTTCCTCGATTCGTATATCATAACTGCTAGCAGAGTCAACGTGAATAACCAGAGAAACACAAAATTTCTAATTTTCCTTTTTTTATTAATTAAATATAACAACTTTTTCCTTTGTTGTATACAGCTAAGGTTATTTTTATTTGAAAATGGTTGAATTATATATAACATTCTCACTGATACATTTGTGTTTTGACATATTTTATGTCTTCCTTTTTACTTTTGCTACATAAAATTAAATGAAGTTAATTAAATAAATACAAACACAGAGTGAATGAATTTTCTCCCAATTTCATAAGAACAAATGACTGACTAGTTAGCATTGAGATTTATTGTCCTTTGAGAATATCCCCAGTGTGGCATAAGAAATTCTGACTTGAAAGAGCATCTGAAATCTTATGACATACATGCTTTGCATCATAAGAAGCAAGTCAAAACTTTACTGTTTATTAAAATTGCTTAATCGACTCAGCACTGAGAAGACTGAAACACACCCTTATATGGGGTGGGGAGCAGAATCTAGGTAATTTCATTTTGATTCATTGTATATATTTTCACCTGTAAACATTAAACTGTAAATTAGTTCACCTCGTTCATGAAAAAAAAGAAAAGAAAACAAACAACAACAACAACAAAAAAAAACAGATGTTTAAACTTTTCATTCTGACATGCCTATGGAAAGTCACATCATTTGAAATTTAATTAGTGTTTAATAAGCCATTTGAAAATGATGTCATTCAACTCTCACAAATTAATCCTGCTCTTTCAACACCTGCTGGTATTTCACAACAGTAATTATTTCATGACAAAAAGAGGCCTGAACTAGTTCCTATTAGCATAAGCAGCTCTTGTAGCTACTCAACATTGTTTCCTCCTCAAGAAATATTAATCCTCTTTTTCTGTTTTATAGATAAGGATATGCTCCAGACATAAAGGTGTTTATTCCCAATGAAGAAAAGTTCAGTCACCTAACCTAAAATTTTAGATGGTCCTGGGAATCACCTTAAAAGATTCCCTAACTAACATAAGTTTATTTTTAGGAAGATGGCATATCAACTCATTTTATCAACAAAGTACTTTCCCTAAAACTATGATATCAAAATGAAGTGGAACATTTTTTTTTTTTTAAATTAAACCTTGGCACAACTTAAACTGTCAAAGGATTGTCAAGTATTTATTGAACCATTGTTTAGCTTGTTCCATGACTGATAGCTTTGATTTCCACTCAACTTTGACATTTTCACTTCATTATCATTAGTTTTAGTCACAATATCAATTCCTGCAAAAGAAGAAAGGATATCTCACAAAGCTATTGAGAAATAATACCTTGCAAGGTTACTGAGATACTTAAACTAAGATGTGACTGGAGGGGGTTTCAGTCACATAGAAGAAAGGGAAGAAGTGCTAGAATTATTCTGTTTTTGGCATAAAATTATGCCAAGTTCTATGATCTTGGACCATGGCTTTGAATATGCCATTGTATAACAACTATAATTGTTTGAAAAGGAAGATTATTATCTCAGATTTTTCTTCATGAGTTTTCCATAATGTTTCTCAGTGTAGAAATTATTCCAGATTTTTCAATTTTCAAGGAAAGTACAATCTGTGGTAAGTACATGTGGCAATTTGGTTTTACCATTAGTGTGCTTACAGTCTCACAATCAGTAGGCAGATATGGATATTCTTTAATTAAACGCTTTACTTCCAAGACATTACATGAGATCAGTTAGTTTTTATCTACAAAGAGAAAAACAGGACTTTGTTAGAGTATGCAATCTTTACAAATGAGTAACAATGAAATGAATTTGTAAAATAAAGTGTTTTTTTTTTTTTTTTATCAAGTTAAGCTTCCACAATATTCTTTCAAATTCTCATTTGTAGGTAACTCAACTGAAAAAGTATAATGTAGAAAAAATAGGGTGGTAGCTTATAATACACCCTGAGTTATATTTAATTAATTCTATTTGTCATGTGTATTCTCTGGAATCTATCACATTAGTACAGTAACTCTTTATTTCTCATGTTGAAATAAATTTGTACTTTTTGAGCATTAATTGTTTGCAAGCTTGTTTCTAGGTTATAGATTCATTCTACTGACCAATATTTTTATGGATACACAGGAAACACTCTAGGTAACTGAATGCATTTTTATGGTTGGCTTCAAAGATAGTATTTATAACTTTGTCCTCTGTTAAGGCTATGCAAGATACTTGGGAACCTTGCTTAAGTGTGCAGTTTAGTAACGTTTTCTGAAGTCCTGGTTTATTTTTGTTGCAAAAATACATTTAAATGTAAATGATAATAGTTTTGGAAAATGGAGATTAAATAACATAGGGGAGATGTAACTGAATGTCAAGTTTATGTAGCATAGGGAGATATAACTCACTATGGTTGGGAATCGTGATTGTCATTTTACCTGGATTAGAATACCTAGAAGGCAAGCCAGTGTTCACTCTTGTGAGGCACTATTTTGAGTAGAAAAACTAGTTGAGAAACCCACCTTAAGTACAGGTAGCATATCTGCTGACAGCCCAGAGACAGGACAGAGAAAAATAAACACATAGCTTCTACACTGCTTGCTTTCACTTCTGCTAATGAGTCCATCTATTCTATTGTTGCTACTGCTGCATTCATTCACTGAAAATAGAAGTAGATTCTTCGGTGTTGTAATGTAGACTTAAGACAGGAAGTTTCCAAGAATTAACATCATTACAAACAGCTTATTAAACACTAATTAGATTTCAAATGACGTGACTTTTCATAGATGTATTTTGGAATGGGAAAGCTTAAATGTATTTTTTATGACTGAGGTGAACAAGTTTATACTTTATCACAGGTAAAAATTTATTCAGTGAATCAAAATGGAATTATTTAGATTCTCCCCTTTCCCTGCCCAATAAGGGTGTGTTTCAGTCTCTATTTCTGTTCTCAGTGCTGAGTCAGTTAAGTAATGGTTGTGAGTTGGCCTGATGTTGTTTATATTTTAATGTTATTTTGGGGTCCCAATGTCTTTGTTGTGTCAGGGTTGAGAGTTTGTATGTAGACACAAGTGACACTATGTGACCTTGCCCTCCAGTTATTTTTGGTTGGTGAATAGATATCGATAGCCAACAGCTGGACAGATGAGACCTAAGTAGCATTTAGGGTGTTACATCTAGAAAGGTAAGAAAGAAACCACTAGGAGAAGGTGAGAGGGAAAGAGATGCCACCTTGGGTTAGCTCAGTTAAAACGTGGCCCTGAAGACTGGCCAATTGAAGTTAAGAGAAGCCCAAATGTAGCATAGTAAGTAGCAATTAATAATTTGGGGTTGTCAATAGGAAAGTAGGTTTTAATAACATAGAGACTAGATATCTGCCCAGCTCTTGTGATAGTTAAGCCTTACTGTAATATAAAAGTTGTATGTGCCTTTTATTTGGGAATTGATTAATCAAGGTGGGGTAGAAACGCCAGCATTGGGATTAAATTTTTCTACCCTATATTGACACCCAACATGAGCCGAAAACGCACTTAAAAATTAATTTGAGATTTCCAAATCAAAAATATATGCTGCTCCTTTAAGATAAGGCACTGGGAAGAATTAACAAAGCTGCATATTTTTTCTCAAGCAGGATGGGGTTCAGGACTAGGGCAAACTATGTGCTAATTTGTTGTGCCTGATTCTGGGGTTCATAGCATAAGCTAAGACACAGCTGTGCTCCCCAAACCAAGGCAAACAACACACCAAGCAGCAGGCTCGAACGTCAGCATTATGTCTTTTCAAATGCTGTCCTACACTGCCTTAGAGATAAAACTTAATCACACAGATGCTAAAAGCCCCTACTATGCAATTAAACAAAGTCCTGCCACTCAGAGGCAGAAAGCAAAACCATATGCCTCCTGCAATCAAAAAACTATAAAAAGCAAAATAAATTAAGATGTCAACATTACCTTAAACAACTGGTTTTCTCAAAGTGAGTTCCACGGGAATAGTTTGACTGCTTAGACAAGCACATGACACATATATTTTGTCTGGAGAATAGATTCATACAGTAAATTGAATGGAATTTAAGTGAAGTTAAATATTAAAAAAGGATATTAATTTATTGTATGTAAAGAGAAAGGGGATTTAAGTATATTTATCCACATATATATTAATCTCCAAAGAAGGGTGAGGTGAATGAAACTTGATATATGTGTTTTCAAGGATAGAAAGCAGAGATAAATGGAAATTGATATGCATGTTTTAGAATATATGTATGAATAAATAAATCTAGGCCTCTGATTTCAATGCTTAGGAGACAATGGCAAGCAAATTTATATTTCTTTTGAGTCTGAGGGTAACCTAATCTACTAACAAATTTTGAGCAGCCAGGGCTACACAAAGAAGCATTATCTCAATAAATAATAATAATTTTAATTATGAAAATAAACGTGGTTATTAGTTCAGTGATTATAATGGTATTATTAGTCATCTATTTGAGAGGTCAAAGTAGAGCAGACTTAACAAAAAACAACTGCTAAATTAAATCAATCTATACTTTTGATGACTTCAGGTTGCTAGATCATGGACATGCTATTTTGAGAGAGAGGCTCTGTATTTGTGTTAATAAGGAAAGGGGAAAAAAAGGACTTTGAACATCTTCCAATGTAATAAGGATCAGATCTGATAGAAGAAGACCTCCTGAAGCTCTTGGCTCTCAACAGGAACAAAGTCAAGACCAAACAGGACAGGTAACATGATTTGCTGATTTCTCTGCAAGGGAACAGCCCTAACACTGACTGAGACATAAAAATGCCTCTAGCTAAAACTAGCTAGAAACTAGCTGAAATGACCTGCCATTTTCAGGCTCCTGCCACAACTGATGCTCCTTCCAGAGACTTGCTTGGAAAGCAACGTTAAAAATGGCTACATATACTCAATGACCTCAGTTTTTCCAACCTTTCAAAGTGTTCCAGTCAAGTTGTCAGTTAAGCCGTAAAATTTCTCAACACATAAAGCCTAGATAACAAACAATGCCTGGTAGATTTATTTTAACTTAACCATTTTACAATTTCTTTTTAGGACCCAAACAGGAATTCTTTACCCCAATAAAACAGAGAGCAATCCCTTAAATTGAAGGGGATTGGGTTTGGTTATTTTATAAATTATAAATATGTTATGATTTAACATTTTAAAACTATATTTATAAATAAATAAAGTTTTGGACAGGGACGCAATTGAGAGTTTAGACTGTGGAATTTTAGTCTTTCCTTTCTTCTTCTCAATGTGAAAACATTTGTTCTAAGGAAATTCCAAGATTCTCATAATTCAGACATGAAAGTTTTCATTGGCAGGAGATCTCCTGAAAAAGAAATAATTTTGTTTAACACCTTGTTTTGTAACTATATCAGATAAATAAAATTTTCATAAATTTGACTTTAAATAAAGTCTTAGAGATCATATAAATGATAAATTATACCTGAATAGACAACTGACATATACCCACACATATAAAAGTACTAAATATTCATAAATCCTGAAAGCAGTTAATACATTTCATATTATTTAGATAATATAATTATTCTGATATTATCATCTTTATACCTATTTATATTTTAGCAATTGGAGATGCAGAAATTATCCTGATATGTATTGTATTCTTCTATAATGGTCTCTGTCTATGGAAAGATATTTTCAAAAGATTTCAGCCTGGAGAGGTGGCTCCGTGGTTTATGAACATACTGTTCTTGCAAATGAACAGACTTTAATTTTGGCAACCTCATTGGGTGGGCCACAACCATTAGTATCTCTAGTAACTCAGAATCCAAAGCCTACCTTATAAGTTTTTAGGTGCTGTATTTACATGGATATATCCACACATACATACATACAAATAACTTTTAAAATAAGTAAAAATAAAACTGAAGTTTTGTGGTAATGTAATTCTGCAATTTGTAACACAAAATGCATCAACATAAAGCAACAAAAGAACTTATATTCCACTGGAGAAGTCTTAATATTCTCTGATGAGCTAAGTAGTAGCAGTTTTACTACAAGTAAATTTTAGAGGGAAATAGTCCTGCTTTCATTTTGTTATGAACGAATATATTAAAGCCAACATCCTTAAGTTTTCAGAATCTATACTGAAAATTAATGGGTAACTTGATTAGTTTCAAAGTATAACTTTTACTAATGTCATATAGGTTTTCATAAGTGTGTTCAACATAACTATATTTGCTTTAGATCTACATTAAAATTTGCTATACAACCATGCTACAGATATACTACACATTCACTTACTATCTTCTTAAGTGTTTTAATGTATAAATGCTAGCTCACATAATAATTATAAATGTCATTTCATGTGTGTAAATTATGTCTGCAAGATTAATTACAGTAAAGAAAGTGCATTGGAGCTATAAAATTGTCATTCTCAAGGCCTGTATGAATTTACCCATTTACTCATGTGTAAATAAGTCAATACATCACAGGCTTGTCCAGAGAGTGTAACCACAGTTTTATGTTTCCTGGCTAGGTGAGAAATGTTCATGAGTAAATCTTTAATTTGCACATATTGAATATTGATTATTTTGAGCAGAAAATCTTTAGGAGTCTTCTATTTCCCTGAATAGTTTGTACATATTCTTTGTCAATTTTTATATTACATTTTTAATCCTTTATTATTGACTTTTATGATTTACTGTAATGTAAGTTACAATGTCCTTGTCATGCTTTCACTGGTGCATTGACTGTTCCTAAGTGTGTAGTGGTGCTTGTAGAAATGTCATGGTTTTTTTCTGTTTGTTCGTTTACTTACCATCCCAAATTTCAAGCTCTGAGCTTGAAGATTCCAATTCTGTTGTCCCTGAGAATCTTCCTTTGTGTCACACAGTTGTCATGTCAGGAGTCTTCTGATTGTGTCTTGCCAAGAATGACATTGAGCATACAAATCAAGAATACATAGTTACCAATTAATGCTTTTTGCTTCTGCACTGTTGGGGATGAGTGCAATTATTTCTCCATGTCTATCATAATGCCCATTGATTTACTCATGGCTATGTATATACCTAATTTTATTAGAACTTTGGTCTCTTAATCGCATATGTCTTCATTTTAAACTCTGAAGAATTTATTAAAGTATTGTTTTAACTACATGAGGCTGATTCTCATTTTTCATGATAGTCAATATATAATGTATTTGTTATAATTTCAATACATTCAATAACAGACACTCCCTTTTCTCCTGGCATATTGTAGATTGGGATCTGCTTTACTTGGTGTCTTAGAGTTTCCATCACTGTGAAGAGACACCATGACAAAGGAAGCTCTATTTTTATTATTTATTAAATTTAGTTTTCAGTTTTTTAATTATTCAATTTGCATCTTCCTCCTATTCTTCCATAAGAGTCCTCAACTCTTTGGAAAGAGTTCCATCCACTCTTTGTCTTTGGGTGTCTGAGCCTAAGTCAGCTGCTGGGTGGAGCCTCTCAGAGGAGAGCATGGTCCTGTGTACAAGAGTAAGACAGTATCATTAATATAGTGCTTGCCTGTATTAGTGTCTCAAGTAGGATCAGTTATTTATTGGCCGTTCACTCAATCTTTGTTCCACCCTAAATGTCTTAATTTTTAAAATAGGATAAATTTGGGGATGAAAGTATCGTGAGTGGGTTAATATCTCTATTGCTCCAGCTCCACAGGGGTTTCTGCTTGGCTATGAGAGATGGCTTCTTCAGGTTCCATATTCCCAATGTCATGAGTCACAGCCAAGTTCACCTCCATTGATTTTTGAGTGCCTATGTTATAAAAGTCTCTATCATCCTTGAAATATGCTATACCTCTCCACACCTGCTCCTGAACTTCCCCATTCCCCTCCCCATCCTTTCTTCAACTTAGTTCCATATTTCTATCTGCTCCCTATGACTATTTTATTACTACTTCTAAGTGACATTCAAACATCCTTACTTGGGCCTTCTTTCTTGTTTAGCTTCTTTGGATTTGTGCAGTTTAATGTGGATATCCTGTACTTTATTGCTCATGTCTACAAGTGAGTACACACCATGTTTGTCCTCCTATATGGACTGGTTTACCTCACTCATGATGATGTTCTCAAGTTTCATCCATTTACCTGCAAAATTCAAGATGTCTTCTTTTCTAATAGCTGATTATTTTACCATTGTGCAAATATACAAGTTTTTCTTTATCCATTCTTTAGTTGAGGGATAACTAAGTTGTTTCCAGTTTCTGGCTATTACATATAAAACAGCTATGAACATAGTTACTGAAATGTCTTTGTGGAATGTTGGAGCACCTTTAGATATAAACCCAGATGTCATATTGCTGAGCCTTGAGGTAGAAATATTTCTAGTTTTCTAAGAAAGCACCAGATTGATATCCAGAGTAGTTGTACAAGTATGCATTCCCATCAGCAATGAAGAAGTGGTCCCATATTCTCACAAGCATGTGTTATCTATTGAGTTTATAATCTTAGCCATTCTGATGTGTACATTATGGAACCTCAGAGTTGTTTTGATTTGCATTTCTCTCATGACTAAAGACTTGGAACATTTGTTTAAGTGCTTCTCAGCCATTCAAGATTTCTCTGTTGAGATTTCTCTGTTTAGATCTGTACCCCAAATTGTAATTAAGTTATTTGGTTTGTTGGTGCGTAATTTCTTGAGTTCTTTATAAATTTTGGATATTAGCCCTCTGTTACATGTATGGCTGGTGAAAATTATTTCCCAATATGTGGACTATGAATTGGTTCTACTGACAGTGTTCTTTGCCTTATAGAAATGTTGCAGTTTCATGCAATCTCATTTGTCAATTGTTTGTCTTAGATTCTGAGCCACTGGTGATCTGTTCAGAAAATTGTCTCCTGTTCAAGAGTATTCACATTTTCTCTTCTAAGGCATATAGTGTATCCTGTTTTAGATTGAGGTCCTTGATCCACTTGAACTTGACTTTTGTGCAGAGTGATAAATATGGATCTATTTGCATTCTTCTACATGTAGATATCCAGTTAGACCAGCAATATTTGTTGAAGATGCTTTTTTCTTCCATTATATGATTTTGGCTTCTTTATCAAAGATCAATCTGTATGTATTTATTACTGGTTATTGCATTCAATTCCCTTGATGAACATGCTTCTTTCTGTACTGATATTATGCGGATTTGTCACTATTGCTCTGTAGTACAGCTTGGGTGCAGGGATTATGATTCCTCCCACAGATTTTTTTTTATGATTTTGGCTATCCTGGGTTTTTTATTTTCACATGTAAAGTTGAGAAGTGCTCTTTAAAGTTCTATTAACATTGCAGGAATCTAAATTTTAGGCTAGAACAAGGAAGTAGGCTTCAGACATGAAAATGACCTTGGGCTAGGACAAGGAAGTATTCTCAGATACTTTGGTTATCTTGATAAGCCTTTAGAAACAGTGATCATAGGAGTGTTCACGTAATTGGGTTAAATGCATGCTTGTTCTTTGACTATTTGTATTTATTGTCTTGCTTGTTCTTTGACTATTTGCATTTATTTTATTGCTAGACCCTCCATCTAGAACTGACTTTAATACATGCATGTAATTAAAATGGTATAAATGAAAAAAGCAGAGCAGATGTGATATGGGGTTCTAGGGAGAGGAAATGGGGAAAAGGGTGACATCTGTTTTATAAATAAATAAAATATCCAATAAAAATTGTTTTGGAATTTCAATGGGCATTGCATTAAATCTGTAAATTGCTTTTGTAAAGATGGCTATTTTCCCTATGTTAATCCTACCTATCTGTGAGTATGTGACAACTTTTGGTCTTTTAATACATTCTTTAATTTCTTTTATGAGGTACTTGAAGGTTTTGTCATATAGGTCTTTCACTTACTTGATTAAAATTATACCAAGATTCTTTCTATTATTCCTGGATGTTTCCCTCATAACTTTCTCAACCCACTTATCATTTGTATACAGAAAAAATATTGACTTTTTAAAAGTTGATTTTGTATATAGGCACTTTGCTGAAGGTGTTTATGAGCTATAGAAATTCTCTGGTAAAATATTTGGGGTCATTTATATATACTATTATACCACCTGCAAATAGTAATATTTTGACTTCTCCCTTTCCAGTTTGTATTTCCCTAATCCCTTTTGTTGTCTTATTGCTCCTGTTAAAACATCAAGTACTATATTGACTATAGAGGGAGAGATTGGGCAACCTTATCTTGTTCCTGATTTTTGTGGAATTGCTTTATGTTTTTCTCATTTAGTTTGATGTTGGCTATTAGCTTGCTGTACATTGCTTTGATTATATTTAAGAATGTGCACTGTATCCTTGATCTCACTAGCAGTTTTGTTCACATGAAGGGCTGTTGGATTTTGTCAAAAGCTTTTTCAGCATCTAATAAGATGATTATGTAATTTTTTTCTTATAGTTTGTTTATATAATGGATCACATTGATGGATTTTTATATACTGTATCATCCCTGCATTGGTAGGATAAAGACTACTTGATCATGATGGATGATGTATTTGGTGTGTTCCTGTAATTATGTTTGAGAGAATTATATTTAGTATTGTTGCATCAAGTTTCATAAGAGAAATTGGACTGATGTTCTCTTTCTATGTTGACTCTATGTGCCTTAGGTATAAGAGTGACTCTTTCCTCATACAATGAGTTTGACAGTGTTCCTTCTTTTTCTGTTTTGTGGAATAATTGAAGAAGTACAAATATTAGCTCTTCTCTAAAAATCTGGTACTATTCTGTCCAAAAACCATCTTACACTAGGCTTTTTTGATGAGAGACTTTGTAAGATTGATTGCTTCTATATAGGACTGTTTAAATAGTTTAACTGATCTTGATGTATCTTCAGTAAGTGGTATCAATCTATAAAATCATACATTTTATTATAATATCCTAATTTTGTGGGGAACATATTTTTGAAGTTAGACTTAATGACTCTTTGAATTTCATCAGTTTTTGTTGTCATGTGTCCTTTTTCATTGCTGATTTTGTTTATTTGTATAATGTCTCTCTGTCTCTTCCTTAGTTTGGATTAGGGTATTTCTATCTTGTTGATTTTCTCAAAGAACCAGCCGTGGTTTCATGATTCTTTGTATTGTCTTCTTCATTTCTAACTGGTTTATTTCAGCCATGATTAATTTGATTATTTCCTTCCATTTACTCTTATTTGGTGTGCTTATTTCTTCTTCTTCTTCTCCTTCTTCTTCTCCTTCTTCTTCTCCTTCTTCTTCTTCTTCTCCTTCTTCTTCTTCTTCTTCTTATTCTTCTTCTTCTTCTTCTTCTTCTTCTTCTTCTTCTTCTTCTTCTTCTTCTTCTTCTTCTCCTCCTCCTCCTCCTCCTCCTCCTTCTCCTTCTCCTTCTTCTTCTCCTTCCCCTCCTCCTCCGCCTCCCCCTCCTCCTCCTTCCCCTCCTCCTCCTTCCCCTCCTCCTCCGCCTCCCCCTCCTCCTCCTTCCCCTCCTCCTCCTTCCCCTCCTCCTCCTCCTTCCCCTCCTCCTCCTCCTTCCCCTCCTCCTCCTCCTTCTCCTCCTCCTCCTCCCCTCCTCCTCCTCCTCCTTCTCCTCCTCCTCCTCCTCCTCTTGTTCCTCCTCCTCCTCTTCTTCCTCCTCTTCTTCCTCCTCCTCCTGCTCCTCTTCCTCTTCCTCCTTCTCCTTCTCCTTCTCCTTCTCCTTCTCCTTCTCCTTCTCCTTCTTTCTCCTTCTCCTTCTCCTTCTCCTTCTCCTTCTTCTTCAGCTTTCAGGTGAACTTTTACATTGCTGATATGAGAACTAATTTCTTTATGGAGGCACTTAGTGATATAACCTTTTATTCTTAGCAATGTTCTCATTTTGTTCCAAAAATTTTTGTATGTTTTGATTTCATTTTTATTGAATTCTAAAAAGTCATTGATCTCTTTCTTCATTTCTTTTCTGACCCACAGATCATTCAGTAGAGAGTTGTTCCATTTTTATAAATGTGTGGGCTTTCTGATGCTCCTGTTGTTGTTGAAGTCCAGCTTTAATCCATGGTGGTTTGATAACCTGTTGAGGCTTGCTTTGTGACTGACTATATATTCAGATTTGGAGAAGGATCTGTGAGGTGTTGGGAAGAACCTTTATTCTTCTTTGTTTGTGTGAAATATTCAATCGATGTCTGTAAGGCCAATTGATTCATAATTTCTACTGGTTTCAATATTTCTCTGTTTAGTTTTTGTCAGGATGGCCTGTGAATTTGTGAGGGTAAGGGGGTAAGGTGGAAAAGTTTCCCACTATTAATGTATGGGGTTTGATCTGTGATTTAAGCCATAGTAAAGTTTCATTTAACATGTGGGTGGCCTTGTGCATAGATGTTCAGATTGAGATATTATCTTGGTAGACTTTTTCTTTGATGAGTATGAAATACTTTTCCCTGTCTCTTTTGTTTAATTTTTATTGAAATTCTATTTTATTAGATATCAGAATGTCAACTCCACATTGCTTCTTGGGACCATTTATTTGGAAAACTTCCAAGTCTTTTATTCTAATGTAATGTCTATATTTATTGCTGATGTATGTTTCATGTATGCAGTAGAATGATATATTATGTTTTCTCATTCATTATGTTAAACTATGTCTTTTTACTGGGGAATTGACTCCATTGATGTTGAGACATATTAAAGACTAGTGATTGTTAATTCCTCTTATTTTGATGTTGGTGGTATTAGATTCTCTCTCTCTCTCTCTCTCTCTCTCTCTCTCTCTCTCTCTCTCTCTCTCTCTCTCTGTGTGTGTGTGTGTGTGTGTGTGTGTGTGTGTGTGTGTGTGTGTGAGAGAGAGAGAGAGAGAGAGAAAGAGAGAGAGACAGAGACAGAGACAGAGACAGAGACAGAGACAGAGTATGTATGTTTCCTTTGTTTTTGCTGCTGTAGAAATATTTATTTCCTGTGTTTAGTTGGATGTAGTTATAATCCTTGGTTTGGAGTTTTCTTCTAGTATTTTCTATAAGGTTATATTTGTGGATACATATTGTTTGTAATTGGATTTATTTTGAAATATCTTGTTTTCTATATCTATGGTGACTGAAGGATTTCCTGGGTGTAGTAGTCTGGGCTGGCATTTGTCTTATCTTAGGGTCTAAAAGAGATCTGGCTGGACCCTTCTAGCTTTTAGAATTTCTGTTGAGAAGTCAGTCAGTTGTAATTCTGATAGGTCTGCCTCTGTTTGTTAATTAGCATTGTCCTTGATGCTTTTAATATTCTCTTTGTTCTGTAGATTTTGTGTTTTGAATATTATATGTGGCAGCAGAATTTTATTTTCCTGTCCAGTCTAATTGGTGTTCTATTTGCTTCTAAAACGTGTATAGGCACCTCTTTCTTTTGTGAGGAAAGTTTTTTCTATGATATTTTTTGAGAATATTTTCTGGGCTTTGGAGCTGATAGTCTTCACCTTCATACGTTTCTATTATTCTTAGGAAAGGTTTTTCATGATATCCCAGACTTTTTGCATGTTTTATGTCAGCAATTTTTAGATTTAACATTTTCTTTGACTGATGTATCAATTTCTTTTATTATGTATTTTTTTGCCTTAGATTCTCTCTTCCATTTCTTATATTTTGTTGGTGACTTATGCATCTGTTGTCCTTGTTCTCTTCCCTAGGTTTTCCTTCTCCAGTATTTCCTCAGTTTATGTTTTCTTTATTGCTTCTATTTAAACTTTCATGTCTTTTAGTGTTTTATTTATTTCTTTCACCTACTTAGTTGTATTTTCCTGTTTTTTAGGGACTTACTTGTTTCTTTTCTAAAGACCTCTATCTGTTTAATTGTGCATTTCTGTGTTTCTTTTTGTTTTAATTAGTTTTATATTTTTTTTTTACACCTCAGTTGTTACCTTCCTGGTCTGGCCCCCAACAGTTCCTTATCCTATTTCTTCTCTGGCCTGCCTCCAAGAGGATATCACCACCTCCCTTCACTTAACCCTCTCCATAGGGCCTTATGTCTCTTGAGGGTTAGGTGCATCATCACTCACTGATTCCAGATAAGGCAGTCCTCTGTATATGTGTTGCGGACCTTGTATCAGCTAGTATTTGCTGCCTGGTTGATGGCTCAGTGTTTGAGAGACCTCAAGGTTCTAGATTAGTTGAGACTGCAGGTCTCCATATTGGGTGACCCTCCTCCTCAGTTTCTTCAAGCCTCTGATTTATTTATTTATTGTTTAAAGGTCTATCATCATTGTAAGATTAAAATTAGGGTCATTTTCTTGTGCTTTGGATGTGTTAAGATATCCAGGGCTTTCTGTAGTAGGGTAGCTGTGCTTTGAAGGTGTGATGCTGCCCTGGCTTTTATTGTTTGAATTTTTTGGAGGACCTTTTTTCACATGAGTAGCTTTCATTCCTGGATGTTCCTGTAGTAGTAGGTATTTGGGAGGTATGTTAACATCAATGATCCTGGTATGGCAAACCTCTGATGGTTAACCTTGGGCTATATAATTCTGTATCTGCAGGTCTATATATTTCAGGATCCACAGGTCTTTATGGTTCAGGAGCTTCAGGTCTGATGCAAGTATGGGAAGAGGGAGTGGGAGATGGAGGTTCCCCTGAGATAGAAGGATGCTTAGGGCAGTTTCAATGTAACTCATAAAAATGAAACTGGGATTGGCTTACTCTTTCAGAGGTTTAGTTCATTAACATCATAGCAGAAAGCATGCAAGGAGACATGATACTAGAGAAGGAGTTGAGAGTTCTGCATCTTGATCTGAAGAAAAACCATTCTCAAGCAGCTATGAAGAAGCCCTCTTTTGCAATTGGTGGACCCTGAGCATTGGAAGAGACCTCCAAAGCTACTCCCAAAGTAACATACTTCCTCCAACAAGGGCACAACTCCTAATAATAGCACTTTCTATGTGCTAAACATATTCAGATCATCAAACTTGTTCCAATAGCTTTTCTTTCTACAGGAACATTTGAAAACATAATTTAAAACTCAAAAATGTGTAGGGTAATGCAACAGGGTTAAAACATTTTCTGAAGAGTAACAGCCACATCTATTGTGGGATGACTCTACTGGCTATCACATGCCAGAGAAAACATTTTATAATCCTTGCCCTTATCTCGCAGATCTTACATTGTTTCCTCTTCCATATTGATCTCTGAGTCTTGAAGTGGGTGGCATAATTGTTTGTTTTTGGCTGAGCACTTAAACAGTCATACGTTGTACTTTCGATACCTATGAGTCTCAACTCATATCAGTTCACTGATGTGAGCTTTTCTAATTAAGGCAAGTGTATATTTTGTCTGTGGGCATAAATACAGATATTTAGATGGAAATGTGCTACTATGTCAAACACAGTAGTATGGTTGGCTCTATGTCTAAATTATTCTCATTCATCTGATTTTGACAAGGTTTACAGTACCAGATATGGTTTTCCTCTGATTTACTAGGCATTAAATACATATATGTTCAGAATTGTAATGTCCTACTGATGAGCCCTTCTCTTGGTCAGTATAAAGTAAGATTTTTAAATGTCTATACAGATTCACTATTTTTGACCATTATTATGTCAGATGCTTGTTTCTTGTTTATATTTTTTCGCTATGACTTTGCTTGTTCTTTTATTCTAAGACAATTTAATCTATGGTCATCAGGTATAGTTCTCGCTGGCAGGAAAATGATGGCTTGTTTTCTAATTTACTCTGCTTTCTTTTATCTTTATAGTCTGAAGTTGAGTCCATTGATTTTCTAACTTTCCATGGAAAGGTATGTATTGTTTAATGTAATTTTACTGATTTAAGGGTCTTTGCTTTCTTCTTTTGATGGGAAAGCTGTGATTTAGAGATTTACAGGAGTTTCGTGCATAATGGGAGAGAACATGGCAGGCAGAGCATATACCAGAAGCATAACACAAGTCTCACTAGGCTAGAAAGTAGATACTAACATAATCATATTCTAGGAGATAACCTTTAGGGCCTGCCATAGTGACCTAATTTCTTCAGTAAAGTCTCATCTTTAAAAGGTTTCCACACTTACGCAGAGAGCATCATCAGTTTGGAAAGAAGTATTTAGAACATGATAATGTGGAAACATTTCAGATTCTTTGAAACCTGAGAGGTTCTCACATGGATGTCTAATTAAGTTATAGTCAGATAATATTGGCACTGTAGTCATGTGATCAACTTACACTAATATTGCCATGAACTTAATGTTACTTCTTGGATTTGCTTTTTCTTTCCTGTGAGTTATTTTCTCCAGTATCCTTTCTGAGTTTGGCTTGGTGTTCAAAAATTCCTTTTATCAGTGAAATTTTTCTTTCTCCTTCAATTTTGACTAATAGTTTTGCTGAGTATATTAATCTGACTTAGCATTTGTAGACTTTCTGTAGCAAATCTTGTAGTAGGTACATGAGTCAAAACTCTTCTGACTTTCAATGTTTCTAATGAAGATTTAGCTGGATTCTTATAGACCTGCTTTACATCTGACATATTTCTCTTTTTTGTAGCTTTTGATACTCTTTATACTCTTCATTCTTTGCATGTAGTGGATTAACTATTATATGACTTGGAAATTTTCTTTTTAAATCTGTCTTCTTGGCATTCCATAAGCTTCTTGCAAAGAATGAACAATGCTTTTTCAGGATTTAGATTTTTTCTTCTACAATGTTATTGAAAATTTTTCCTGTGAGTTTTTGACCAGAATTATTTTACCTTCTTTTAGATTCATAGGTTTCCTTTATGTGATATCCCAAAGTTTCTGGGTTCTCTGGAATGGCTTTTGTTTGTTTTGTTAATCTATGTTATCTGATTCTATTATTGCATAATACTCTGGTGACCTGTCTTCTACTTAATCCATTCTATTGGGGAGACTTTCACTAGAGCATTTTACTAGAATCATTGAATTACTCGTTTCAATTTTTATATGAGCATGGTTTTATTAGGATATATATTTATTAAATGCTATTATCACTAATATCCTGTATTGTTTAACTTATTTAATTTAAATGTTTGTAGATTCTTGATTTAGTTCTGGCCTCAATCATGTCCTCTTAGTTACTTGGATACAAATATAAATATAAGTAATATTTATAATTGTTTATAGTATTGAGTATCAGGTAAGTTGTTTTCATTGGGAACCTTTACTGTTGCATTCATTTTTAGAAATGATATTCTCTGACTTTCCATGGTATTTCTGTTTTTACAACAGAACTTTGATACCTGTATGTAGGAGGTTGCCTGTGTCTTTTGATGTACATACTTTGGCCACATTTGTTATAATGGTAGTTGGAACTCTATTTGCTGTTACAACAGTGTAGCAAATTTTACAGGTACTTGGGGGATGCCTGAAGTTGTCTTTTGTATTCAGAACTGATTGGTGACTGGGGCAATGACTTGGTCTTGCCCAGCTATAGAAAAGCATAATTTTATTTGTCTTTTTGGTTGTTTACTTTTTTTTTTGACTTTATCTACCCTGCAGTACTCTGTGGAATAAGCCAGTTTTCCATTGGGTTCATCAGAAATCCCTGAGGGTGATGTATTTACAAAGTCTTATGAATATAAATTTATAAAATAATTATGAGAAAATATTTTGGCAGTATTAGTAAATGCAGATTTTCTTCTCCTAAGTAATAGAATTTTAATTAGTGAAGAACACCAGCACTTATCACTTACCAAAAGCTTTCTGTCATGTGTATCAATTCATTAGGTTTAAACTTAAGTTTTAGATTACATATGCAGAGTGAATTGCTTCTCTTTTTGATAGGTACTTAGAGAAACTGTTTCAAATGATTATTTATTGGTATTCATTGTAATAAATGTCTTTGAGAGACATGGTCTTTGCTCTTCATTCAGCTTAAAAAGAACAACAGTTTCAGAAGACTATTTTCTCTATGATAGCTACAACTTGTTTCTATCCTTTATAGCTTTTACTAGCCTGCTTAAATAATTGCTTTCATTTCACCACCTCAGTTCCCATGTTAGAAAACATTACCTTTGGAGCACCATAATAAGCTATATCACTTGTCATCATTTAGACACCTGACAGGAAAAAAATTAAAGACATTCAAATGCTCTTGTTAGGATCAATTTTGAAAATATTTTTGTAGACTTAAATACTATAGACATCACTAATCCTACAAAATGTATCAATTGTACAGACTTGTGGATGCTTACTTTTTTTGTCTGTTAAGTGTCATTTTTGAGCTTATACCACCAATAAATAGCAAATAATGCCTAAATTTTTAAAATGTTGCATAATATTACAAAGTATTAAATTATAGAAATAACCAGAATCAAACCCAGAGAAATAATTTAGCAGCAACTATGTTAAACAATGCATTTGTCTCTAAAACAAAGATTTCTGTCATCACCACATTGAGACTTAAAATGTTGGTGAAATTTTGACATAAGTATGAATTGCATCTTATCTAAGTGATTGAAAATTAAAACCTACCTTTCCCTACTTTGTAATAAATTCTTTGCTATTCATACAAATTAAAGGAAAACTTCTATTTTTCTTACCATTACATAAATTTTCAAGATGCTTGAAAAGTGGACTCCCGGAGATTTGGCAAAAGCAAAGCACAACAGCTTGGAGCTATGACCAACTGATTGATACATTTCAGGATAGGGTAGCCTCTTGATCCTGTTTTCTTCACTCATCTCTTATTATTGCTTCTCAGAAGTGTACTTGTCTGTCACAGATTTAGTCCTTATTCCTTATGAAATGAGGGGTTAGGTAAGGAAAGTATTGGATAGAAAATTTAAATAGTTAACCTTAGCTTCTCATTTCATTTTCTCCTTTCCAAGGTCAAATTCCTGGGTCTAATTTGTACACAGCATGAAAATTGTAGGAGCCCAAATGATGATGGTGACATGAAAATTATCATTTTCCTGATGTTAAAATTCAGGGGATGTTTACTTGCCTTCAATTCTAAGTTCTATATTGTACAAGGCTCTTCATGTATATAAACACAAATAATAAATGAAGTAAAATCAATAAACAAAATCCAGAAGAAGCAGTTTTAAATCCCAGAGTTAAATCAATTAATTGGCAATTAATTCAATATTCAATAAACAATTCTCTCCCCTTCAAAAGTCTATTTCAATTGCCAGATATTTTCAGTCTCTAGTAAGTGTCTCCTTAAAGAGCAAAGGACACAAGAGTCTAGTCATCCAATATGCTTATTCAATACAGCATATCCATCTAGTGTCCTATTGTAGAAATCCCACATCCTGGAATTTTCAGTGAATAATCTTCAGTACAAGCATTAATATGGTTTATTAGTTTCATCTTTTATTAGTTGTGTATACAACACTTGAGGTCATAGTTGGCTACATTAGGTAGAAATATCATGTATGCCCATTTTTTTAATACATGAAAACTTTCTATCAACATTTGAGAATTATAAAATGATAGCAACCATTCATTTACATTTTAACTATTATTGTCAATGAATACTGTAGAAGCTCTAGAAAGTTTTAATATTCCCATATATTTGTTTTCTTAAAAAATACCTTAAACATTCTAGTCTTAATTTAAAAAGACATAGAGAGGTGATAGAAATAATAGTATTAAAATACATGAATTGAAGAGCTTTAGCATTGTATTCTGCTCTTGAATTTATTCACTCCTAATGGCTTATGCCTGCCTTAAAAACAAAGCCCCAGTTTCAAATGAGTTTAAAACACTGTGTTGCTATTAGGTAGAAAATTATATAGCTTGTTTTATTGTGTTTGATACAAAGGCTTTATTGTCATATTGGAAAACTGGACTCAACAAATAATTATCTCTGCAATCTCATTAACTACAAGAAGAATGCTTCAATGTCAAGTATATTTAAAATATTGTACCTTTTTGGCAGACACTATACAATATTGAATGGCATTTTTCCAATGAGTGCATATAATATATAAACTCTATAAGTTATCTGGGACTTACAAGTTAGCTGTGTCCAACAATACATCTTGTGGTTCTCTAGAATGCAAAGTTACTTAGCAGCGATGTCCACTCTTAATATAGCTTTCTTGTTTGTTAACCTTAATGCAGTGATGGATTTCAATTTTTAAAAATTAGCATTCTCAATACTGACAGTTCAAGAATATGAAATATTTTTTGGTTTTAGCTATTATTTCAAAGTTGTGGTTTTTTTCTTAATATAACACCTCAGCCCTTAGGCCCTTTATCTTTGGAAAGCCAATGTAGCTATTTAAAAATATGACTACTTAAATGTTAATATTTTCATAAGAATTTTAGGAATTATTTTTGCTGAGTGATTGACAATCTATAACACACTTAATAAGACTATTATAAAAGTTTATATTAAACTTACCAATTTAATCCTGAAATATTATTTATAATAATTTTAGAGAATATTGTAGATATCATTTATAATAGTTTACAGTAAAATATTTTCTCATGTGTTCTAATTTTAGCATTAGATAAAGTCAGTATTTTTAAAGAATAATTCAATCAAGCAGCAATTTGGTAAATCTTAGAATACATGACTGTAAATTTTTATCCACTGGTCTATATCAAGAAATGTTAAAAAAAAATAGCTCTAGAAAAATCACTATATACATGTTTAGCCACGTTGTCATCAAGTTTACTTGATCTCCATGATTACTATGGATTTTTAAAAACCATACATTCAGAGAAAGTTCAATAACAGTAGTTGCAGTAGTAAGGAAAGTTAAAAAAAAACATTTACAACAATTTACTAGATTTCTGAAAAGTAATTTTATGTCTGTGAGTCGAGGAATAATCACTGACCTTTTCCATTTCTAATGCTTTTTCTTTCCTCATCACTGTAGTTTTGAAAAACAATCAGCTGCAAAATTGAAATTTTACAAAAGTAGTCTTTCAATTTGGATAGTGTGAGAGACACTGACCAACCACCCATTTATTCTGAGTATCAAAATCCATGCAAACATATTTTGGGGAGGAAAAATTCCCCTAAAATAAAATAGAAACTTTATTGTTTGCTTGTTGCTGTCTTTTCCTTCTTTCTTCGCTGTACAACATTATAATATCAAGATGTCTATGATGCTATCTTTCCACATTCCCTTTACACTTATGCTTATGTTGTGAGAAGCTGTATCAACTCAGATTTTTATTAAACCTGGTTGTTTATTGTTTCACCCAAAAAGATACAAGGAACTTTAGTAAATTTTTGTTAAGTGCTGACAGTTTCCAGTGACAGAAATGATTTCAGATTCATTTGCCTACAAACAGAATAATATCTTTGACAAGTAACTCATAATTTTCTAATGATTGGATAAAAGTGAATGCCAAAGAGTGAAATGAACTGATGATGGTCATGGGTAACAGAAGCAAATTCATGTGGTCAGTGACTCATAGTCATGAGTGTATCTTTAGCTTCTGGTGTACACTGAAGACAGGAACCAAGAGCTACACATCCTTGTGACAAAACAGTTTGATATATAGTCTTCCTGTTTCTACAGTGTTGCATGTGAATATGTTGGACTATGGATTTCAATGATCATCTACAAAAGAAGTATAAAAGAGATACTAATTTTAAGTCATGGAACTACTCTATATAAAACAACCTGTGCTTATTGCAAAAGTTGTTAATTTAGTCATTCTTTTTGTTTTTATTTTTGTCATTGTTATTCGTGACTTCTTTAATATGTATTCCAACAAGCACTTTTATAAAATTTTCTTATAAGAGAACTCCAAGCAAGTATACTCTTTTCTGAACTATAAGTTCTTTGTGGATAAAGAATTGTCAAAATCATTTTACCTTCATATTTAGTATAATAATTGATTTTTTATATGGCAAGCTTTTTAAATATCTAAAACCTTCTAGGTTTTGAATTAAAGACCTTATTTCTTTTATTCATAGAAATTTCATTAATTTTACATTAAAAAAGAAAATTAACTTATTACAAATCTTTAGACTTATACAAGCACACTTGCCATTGTTTCTGAAACTGTATTTAATATTTTATGAAGTGAAGTTTGCATTGCAATTTTGATGTCTTGCACTCATACATATATGTATATATATGTGTGTGTATATATATAATACATGCAATATATACTCATATATATGTATATATATTATACATACACATATATAAATATACATATATATACACATATATGTATATATATTATATACTCACATATGTATATATATATATATACACATATATATGAGTGCAAGACATCAAAATTGCAATGCAAACTTCATTTCATGAAATATTAAATACAGTTTCAGAAACAATGGCAAGTGTGCTTGTATATGTCTAAAGTTTTATAATAAGTTAATTTTCTCTTTCAATAGCCCACTGTGATAAAATATTTTTCTTAATGTATAGTCAGTTACTGCAATAATATGCAACCTGTAGAATACAGAAAATGTAATGACACAGATCATGTCAGTGTCAGTGCCTCCTTAAAAAAAAATACCATTTATGTTTTAGCTAGAAAGAAAGACATTCTTACTAAGCAGTTAAACAAATCACAGTAAGCAATGATACGACTTGCTTGTATTGAGGTCAAAAACTGAGGTCTGTGGTTTACTTTGAGCAATAATACAAACACAAACCAACAGCTAGTAAGGGCTCAGGTCCCTCCATCTTCTGATCATAAAGAGAAGCATTTACAAAAAGTAGCCTGAGCTCTAGAAATGAATACAGTGTAATTTATAGACAATTAAACTTATTACAGCTTTGTTAAAGTCTATGCAAAATAGGAAAGCATGAGCACAGTTCTTATCCATTAAGGTAGTATATACATGTATTGTGTAAGGTCATTAGGTTTAATAAGTTCTATTCACTGATTCGACAGTAATTAACTGTGTTAACAAAGATATCATTGTAACTAAGGGTGCATTTTGTATGCCTACAATATACAATAATTTGCATAATCAGTGTTTGACTGGTGAGCATTTAAGTTGTTTCCCAATATTTCCCATATATACTTTCTATATTTATGATAGAAAAATATAAAAACATTTTTGAGATAACACACTCAATTTTATTGTAATTCCATGGTTTATTTGTCTACCAAAAATATTTTTCAAATTAAGATTGATAAAATATTAAAATGTCATAGTATTTTCTGTGGACATACCTTTTGGTTTTAAATACAGTTTTAAATTGATGAATATAATATATTTTTTGTTAGTTTTAGTAGACTTCTAAATGACAGTGGCTTTAATTTTTGCTTTTGTTCTTTTTTATTCCACAACACCATATCTGTAAGAAATGGAAAAGAATGTTTATATTATACTCTTTCTTGTGTATCTACTGAAAGTTCTAAACAGTGCTGCATGTAAAGCCTATTATCTATAACAAACCAAAATAAAATTAAGTTTATAACATAAAGTACATGCAAATATTTCATAAACATATGTGTTATAAATGCCTTGTTAATTAATAAGAACCAATAAGTTAAAATTTTCTGGTTAGTTCTATCTGATATACATTTTCTCTGGCAATACTTATCTCTTGATATTCTCTTGAACATTTTGGACATCATTAATCCTTCTTCCTATTTGTCTATCCTTCTTCCAGCCCTTCTTGTGGCTCAAAGATTGCAGGGTTTTGTACATCTTTCTGATCTATTAGCAACAGTGAAATGCAGATTCATGGTGTTTATAATAACATTGATATACTTCAAAATAAGCTAAAATAGCTATGGTATAAGCAATGATATCAATTTTTTCTAATTTTATTTATTTTTATTGTTTATTTTATTTATTTACATTTTAAATATTATCCTCCTTCCAGTTCTCCCCTCCACAAACTCTCCATCCCATACCTCTTTCTTTTTTTGCCTCTAAAAGGTTGCTTCTCCACTCATCCACACACTTTTGCCTCACCCCTATAGCATCCCCTTATGCTGGAGCATCAACCCTCCATAGAATCAAGGTTTCACCTCCTATTGATGCCACATAAGTCAATCTTCTGCTACATATATTGCTGGACCCATGGATCCATTCATGTATACTGTTTGGTTGGTGGTTTAGTCCCTGGGAGCTCCGGAGGTTCTGGTTAGTTGATGATGTTGTTCTTCCTATGAGGTGAAAATTTCCTTCAGCTTCTTCAGTCCTTTCCCTAAATCTTCCATTGGGGTCTACAGGCTCAGTCTTATGGTTGGCTGTGAGTGTCTGCATCTGTCTTAGTCAGGTGGTTGCAAAGCCTCTCCAAGGTCAGCTAGCCAGGCTGCTGTCAACGAGCATTTCTTGACATCAGCAATAGTGTCCAGTTTGGTGTCTGCAGAGGGGATGGATCCCCAGTTAGGGCAGTTTCTGGATGGCCTTCCAGTCCCTGCTTAACTTTGTCCCTGCATTTTGTTTAAACAGGAACAGTTCTGGGTTAAAAAAAAAATGAGATGGATGGGTGGCCCCATCTCTCAACTGGGGCCAGGCCTATCTACTAGAGGTGGTCTCTTTAGGTTTTATCTCCCTTTTGTTAGGCATTTTAGCTAACGTCATCCCCAATGGGTCCTGGGAAGATCTTGATTCCTTGCCGCCTGGGATGTTCTAGCTTTTGTTTTTAAAACAGATTATGCTAATAGAAAAGAATGAACAAAAGACAGAGAAACATGACATTTTTGGTACCCTTTTCTTTGGTCAGTCTTCACATCATCACAACTTCAGGGCCTTCCATGAATTGTGGATTCATCATCATTATGGACTATATTGACATGGTATTGTCAATTAAGCCATAGCTAAGATTCACTTTTGGTGGCACATAAATTACAATTTTGGACAAAGATAATGATAAGTACCTCCCTTTGCAGTATCATTCAGAGTTTGATTACTATCCTAAGAATCCTGTACACTCTGCTCATTTACCTCTCTTTTATTCAAGTCTTAGCACCCTCTGTTCTTTCCACTATCTTCATAGTTTACCTTTTTCAGTATGTTATATAGTTTCAGTCACAACATATATAAACTGTATGGATTGTATTCATATGATATTAATATGAACTTAAGATTCATCCACGTATTCTCAGAGGTTTAGACCTCATTTTTTCATAGTGTGAAATTATATTCAATTGTCTTATTGTGTCCAGTTTTTATATGCACCTTGATTGCTTGAGAATTTAAACAATTAGGTACTATCTTCTATAAATATGTGCATGAAGTTGATTTCTTTTCAGTTTCATTAGGTAAACAGTAATGAACACAGTTGGAGGGCCAAATTTTAAATCAATGTTTAGTTTTATATAAAACATTTAAACTGCCTTCTAAAGAAACTGTATCATTTTGGATTTCCACCAGTAACAAACGTGGGTTCCTATTTGCTGACTGTTGAGAACTTTCAAACATTCTCTCTGAATGTTTACCAGATTTTTTACATACCAAGGCTATTTTCTTCAAGGCTATTGCTTGTTTTTTCATCTCTTGACAAATTCTCCCAGAGTAAAAATTTTCAGTTATTTTTCATTTACATATTGAGCCACTACTCATTTAGTTACTCATCAGCAAAATCTTGTTTTTTTTTTTATATTTTCCCTGTTATTATTTAATAATTACATAGTTTGAATTTTATATTAAGTTCCAGGATCAATTTTGGGATAAACTTTTTTAAAGATTTAGAGTATGAATCTTGAGTCTGTATCCCCCTTGGTATGTGGATAACTAATTATTCCAGAAGCACTCGTTGAAAATTTGCTATTTTTACTCCATATTATTATAATTAAAAAGTATATTGATCAAATATTAATTATTATATCTGCATAAATATTTTCTAAGCTATTATAACATTCTGTCTGTTTATTCTCTGATATAATACCATCTTGATTAGTTTATGTCTATATTGTATATTAAAATAGGATAATATCACTTTAACATTATGCTTCTTTAATGCTGTAATGACTTTTACTTATTGCATAAACTTTAGCATCTATTTTCAAATATCCTTGAAATAACATGTGAGAAGGTTGGTTGGAATTACATACCTGAACACAGATTTGGGGGAAGAGATATCTGAAAAAAACAGTGAATATTTCTTCCCATGATCCTTTATTTAGTTTCATTCATTCAAATGTTTATTCTAAGAAAATACATATAGTTTATAATGCATGCTCTTTTTTGTTGTTATGTAAAGATAGATTTGTCTGCAACATTTTTTTAAATTAAGTATACTCATTGGTTTTTAAGAATCACAATGATCAAACTCCAGGAAATATGTCCTCATATACTAAAATTCTGTGGTCAATATATGATAATTCTCCCCTTTCCTCTGTTCCCTAACTACCTGGCAGCCAATGTCTTGTTTAATGACTCATGGATTTAAGTACACTGAATACTTTGTATTAAAGAAACGTGACATGGTTTTGGCTCTGTGGCTGAGTTTTAATTAGTAAAATTTCCCTGTTTCTTTTTCATGTTGAGGCTTGTAAGAGAACCCGTCTGGTTTATTTCTGAACCATAGTATTTTGCACATGCTTGTCTCTTGCAACTTGTGGACAATAGAGGTGTTTTTACATTTTAGGCCTCATTATGAAAAGGTATAACATGAAAATTTTTGACATGAAAATTTATAAGAACTTCCAATTTTTTCACAGTTCTTTCCTATTTTCTATTTCTAAAAAAGTACACATTCATCTACATCATAATCCAAGTTTCTTACTCCCTAGTTTTGTTATTGCCAACCTAGTTTGATGACAATATCATTTTCAGAATGTGCTTGTGAAATAACTGCTTCATTACTTTAGATATATACTTTTATTATTATTATCACTTTGAACTGTACAATTATATTTATTATGTTTATCATAGTTATTTTTGTCTACATAGTCCAGAAGTGAAAAAATAGAACTGAGCTGAAAGCTCCCTCCATTAGAACTAGCTTTCTTGGTACCAGAAACTACCATATAAGCTTGCAAAGAAAGGAAGTAGCCAATAGTTCTACACTGTATGAAAACTATGAGCCACAACAACAACCAGCATGGCACAGTAAGTTGAAGAGTATAATAGTAGCCTGCACATCTGGCAGTAACCAATAGTTCACTCAGTAATAGTGAAGTCACAGTTCTTCCAGGAGTACCTACAACTGTCACTCTATTATATCAGCCTAATCTCTTATGACATTGTAAATATTTGTCCTCATACCCACAAATGAAGGTAATGCAAATCATCTAGGAAACTTCTTCTTGAAACATCCAAAGACCACTACAAGAAAAGCACAATCAATCAAAACTTCATTGTGGAGCCCAATCTAAAGAGATACATGAATAATGCAACCCTGGCTCCTAAGGCTCAGGAAATATTGTGGAAGAGGAGGAAAACAGTAAGAACAGGAAGAATAGAATTTTTTTTTGTAAAATTTTGTTTCCAAAATTCTGTCTGATAAAAGTGAATTCTAAAAAAACCCAAGAATGCCTATGCATTAGTTTAACAAGCAAAATAGGAATATGTCAACACTGTATCGAGAAGGCTTATGAAAGTCTAAACACTAATCCAGCAAAAAGACAACTAAGAAGTTCTGAGAGCAGGGAAATTGATCTTCTGTTTGTAAGAGTATACCAACTGGTTATCCAATTCCAAATATATACAAGTACATTACACAGACCACAGACAGAGCAAGTTTTACATACCTTATATTTTTACTTACATATTTAATATATATTAAATATATAATATATGATATGTTATATATTTAATATAATATATACTATATTATACTATATTATTATATTTAATATAATATATATTATATTAAATATATAATATAATAATATATACATTATATTAAATATATAAGTAAAAAATATATATTATATACTGTGTTGTGTGTGTGTGTGTGTGTGTGTGTGTGTGTGTAACACTAATTAATGAAAAACACAACCATGATTTAGAAAAAGAAGGAGGTATACATGGAACGATTTGTAGGAAGGAAAAAGAAGGAGGTAACAGTATAGTTATACTATAATCTTACAATAATTAAAAATTAAACCCTGGTGAATAGGTACTATAATCCTGATTGTTGGGACTGAAATCATGAATGCTTTTTTCTCCTATTTTATTTTGCTCTTTTCTCCCATTGAGCTGCATACAGGCTGTAAGAGCCTTAATACTTTGGCTAAATTGAAACTTAAAGTAAAGTGTAGCGGAGCCACCAGGGTCTATGCTACTGTCCACAGTTGTGATCAACTGTGTTTTTTAGAATTGCAACTCGGAATAATAATGTGACATGAGGCTCTGAAAGATCCCCAGCTGAGTTGTTTCATAACTTGTGTATTTGAAAGCTTCTGCTGATTTTTCTACATGTGGAGAATCATTTTGCCTTATTTGCCATACTAGTTTGCATGATTTCAACACTCCACTCAAAGAAAATTTCAAGCACTCAGCTTTTTTCAGACACAAGGATATCTGCTCTGTACTGAAGGAACACACTTTGCCATCAAGAGTTTTCCTAGACAAATTTATCCTTCAAGAATGAAACTGGCACACTTCAGTTCTGATGTCTCTGAGCCATTTTGAAGAGATCCAAAATGCTGACATTTGAAGCAAGTCTCTGTACACAGTTCTTAGTCACAATGTCACATGGTTGAAGCACTCATGTTCAATCCAATGGATGAATATCTACAGTTTTAGAGTTCTGGATGTTCTACTTTCTGTGCAACTGCAACTAACTACAGTTTCTGGTTTTACTTTAATCTTCTGGGCCATACTAATCAAATAGCAAGTTAACAGGACTTTGTTCACATGAATAGTTAGAGTATTTTAGTCCCAATTTTATGAAACAAAATGAGACATCATTTTATGATACACACACACACACACACACACACACACACACACACACACACATATATATATATATATATATATATATATATATATATATATTTTTTTTTTTTTTTACTATGCCTAAATGAGGTGTTTATATCATACTTCCCACCAACCAAGGCCTATAAACCATCAAGGGAGGAAGAGTAGAAAGAAAGAATGTAAGGGCACAACAATGGAGAAGCATGCTGGGAAGTGATAGCTTCAGGACACAACATGTGCAGTACATTCTTGAACTAAGCAAGACTGTACTACATCAGGCCAGTCAAAATTCCAGCACAGATGGATTAGATGATTTCCAAACACCACCCGTTACTAGGGATCTGTTTGTACTTGATAATTTTTTCAGCAAGGGACCACTGAATGAATTCCAGTGCTCCAGTGAATAGAACCACACTCATACACAAATGCGTAGCCCCAACTAGACTAATTGAGTTATAAAACAGGCATGAAGTTAAGGTGGAAAAGAACTTGGTATACAGGGTCGTGTTTGAAGGCTATAATGGGGGCAGATGTTGTTATACTTCAAGATATGTATATATAAAAATTCTCGAGTACAGGAAAAATTCAATGAATAAATTTATTTTAAATAAAACATAGACATGAGGCTGTATCAGCTTATTTTCTAACTTTTTCCTTATAATTTTCAGCACACCATGGGTTCCTCTACTATTGATTTAGAAGATGAGTACATTGCAGCTTAGATTAACTTTTCTAAAGAAATAATCACATCGTATGTACTTATGTTCTTTTGGAATGAGATTTCTCTGAAGTCAATGTATCTGTATCAATAATCCTATAAATTATTTTATTATGGCTTTTACCTTGAGCAACTCTCAATATATATATATATATATATGTATATATATATATATATATACACATATATATATATATATATATATATATTACAAGAGATTGGGTGACAAGTTGTAATGCTTTCCTGGTACATGGTAACCAATAGGTTCTGTACCTAGACCTGAAATATAAAGAAAAAATTATAAATATTCATGCTACATCATATTGTCTAAAACCTATTGACATTTCTTTCTTTGATCTAAAACATATCTTTAATGTCCCACTAATATGCCTGCCACAAATATTGCTTTATGACTTTGTTTTTGTTCTTTGGCTATAGAAGTTTAGGCAAATTCTTTTATGATGGGTTATGCCATTGAATATAAAACAAAATGTCTATCTGAGTTGTAGTATCTCATTTGCTTCAGAATACACAATTCTTTTATTTATTCTAAAATGAAATTTTTATTTTATCTTGGCTGTTTGGTAGAATACCATGTGATTTATGAAAAATAAATATATAATTTGAATTTAAAACCCAGTTTAGTGTTAGTAGCTAGTGACAGTAAAATTTCAAACTCAAATTCACTTAAAAAGTGAGATTGATGATGAGTAAAATGATTATCTTTGGAGAATCTAAAAAACATATGGCTATTTAATTACCAAAATATTTGATGACATACATATTTTTGTGGGTGTGTACACATGTGCATGCAAATGTAAATGCATATGTGGTCACTGCATATAAAAGCCAGAAGTTAGAGTTGGATGTCTTCCTCAATCATAAGCCAACTTAATTTTTGAGACCAAAATCCCTTCTCTTATCGTGAAGCTAATAAATTTTAGTAGACTGGCTGGCTAATGAGCTCTAGGGATCCAGCTGTCTCTCTGTTTCCCATGCTAAGGTTGTAGACATGCATCCCTATTTTAGACTTTCGTGTGGGTGCTGAGGTATGAACTCAGTGATTGATTCTTGCGTATTGAGTACTTTGTCAACTGAACTCATTACTCAACCTTGTCAACTGAACTTACTACTCAGCCTCTTAAAATATATTTATAAAACAAATGTTGAAAAATGAGTTAAGGATTTTAAGATTAAGAAAACTGTCAGGACTAGAAAGTATGATTCTGTTGGTAAGGAAACTTGATTCCAAGCATGAAAACAGGAATTCAATTTCTTAGAACCATATAGTATAAGAAGAGATTGCATTCTTACAGGCTGTTCTCTGAACTCTACACATACAACATTATATAATACATACATACACACACAGAGAAAACACAAAGAAAGATGTAGGGAAATAGAAATGTATAGAAAATTTTATTTGTTTAGTTTTGTTAGTTGCCTGTATATGTAAAGTGATGTGATTGGTTTTTTGCATGATATGCAGTGAAGGGATGTTGTACAATTGATTTTTCCAATCAAGATTTGTCCCCTGTTTTTAAAATATTAAACTGTATTAAAATATATTACTAACTGTAGAATTCATATCTCATCCCAGATATAGATAAGATGGTCCCTTGGGTGTCTAATAGCCTTGCAATAGCATTGTTGATCATGCTTTACATTGCTGTGACTAAAGATTTGACAGAAACAATATAAGCATTGAACTATCCATTTTAACTCATAGTTTCAGGGATTTCAACTTACAGTCACTTGACATCATGTTTCTGAACTCATTCTAAGGCAAAAGACCATGCAAGAGCACAGAATGGGGGGATTTTATCACTTCAACAGAAAACAGTGAAAGAAGAAATACAGGAACAACCTTGAACAAGAAACAGCCCCTTGATATCAGCAGTGATCTGCTTCTACATAGTACTGATTTCAAAATTTTCCAGAACTCCACACTGCAGTGCTACCAGATACAAAACAAGCATTAAACACAGAAGGCAAAAAATCATAAGCAATTGCATGCTGTTTGATTGAATCAGATATCAAAATAATTAAAATGGTTTATGAAGTCAGATGCAAATCCGATTTGTCACCTCTCACAGTTTTCCAAGTGCTTCACCTCTTCTTGACCACAGTTCGTTTGAACTTTCTAGGGTACATTCAATGAATACTTTGCCTTAATAGTTTTACAATGGTTGGTCTTCTGCTAATGTCTTTTAGTAGGTGTAATTCACATTAGCTTATTCACTATCTTCAACATTACATTCATCTTTAGTATGTATTCATATTTAATCTCTTTACTTAAAGTCCATTTCTCTCTTCTATTTTACTTAAGTAATTTTGTTTCAGTGGTGTTTATTTTCTCAAACATAGGGAACTTATTTATTGTTTTTATATCTATTCTTCATCTCCCCTATTAAAACATAACATCTAGAACAGAGATCTCATTTTGCATCACAGGCCCTTAGAATTATAGTTAAACATGCAATAGGCATTCAGCAAACACTTTTATAAACACAGTTTTGCTGTAGTAGTGATGATCAATATGGGTAGAATATAAATGGTAAAAACTCAAGCTTAGTAAACTCACAAATTATTTTCCATAAAGTTTTAATAGACTTGTTCCATTTAGAGGGATTTAAAATATCACCTGCATATGGTGGGGATTAAAGGATATATATGAGCCTGTATCAAAGAATGACAAAACACAACAAAAAGGACTTCACATTTCAGAACTCTTTGAGAACATCGACTGATGACAGAAACCACAGGTATCCTTAAGCCTGGTAGCTGTCAATCATGCATTTATTTTTTTCAATGTGATTTTTTTTTCAAAAAATAATAGTGAGAAAAAAGAATGGTAGCAATAAAATTCATTTTTAGCAGTAATTTACTGCTATCAGCTAGACTTGAATCTAGGAGAAAAACTATCTTTAGCTAAAAATCACAGAAAATGCAAAGGAATAATGGGACTATATGTGAATAAGGCATTTTCTTCTCAAATAGCTTTTGCTAAAAGAATCTAGCATTAAAAACATGCTGGTCTTTCCATTGTGGCTTCTATTCTTTCAGGTTCTGGGAGGAAGGGTTTTATGGTTCTGGTCTAGATAGTATAATAATTGTCAGGGCTCCTCTTTATAATCCTACAGCCCCTAGTTGTTTCTTCATGAGAATTATGATGGATTCTGCCAGTCACTAAGTAGACACCATTTCATAGATTAACACATATATATTTTGCCACAGAACTAGCATTTATTTAATAGCAATAAATTAACAGATATCACGGCTTTGTTTGTAGCAATATGCCCACTAGTCCCATTTCTTTTATTGTTTTATAGTTGGTGAGGTAAACATGGAACATGGGCTTTTTTTGTTTGTTGTTAAATCTTAGGTCATACTTGATGCATCATGATGTATACATATCCATGTATGTATAAATGTTGACTCCAGAATGTCTGCCAAGGATTAAAGAGTCCAATCAAAATTAAAGAATTTCCAAGATATCTTACTGAGAGGTAGAAAGAGAAGCTGGATGGGATGAAAAAGAAAACAAAGCAACTTGTATGGCATATATAAGGACCCCTGATGGATGTTCTTATATCATGGCTGTATAATCAAGTGACAAGGGCACAAGTTTGGAATAAACCTGAATTAATCCAAACTATAAGCAAAGCAAGTTACTGGACTTTTGAGATCATAGAGATCATGTGAACTAAGGGCAGGGTAGAATGCAGACTGGGGAACAGCAGTGCAGATGACTGCCATTTCAAGTAGGCCACATTAACTAGCCATGATGAAGTCCTAGGAAATGCTAGTAGTTTGTTGTCTGGATAATTCCTGATTAACACACTAACTTGTCATAGGACATGTTTGTGGAACCTTTCCCTCACTGTTGCTGTGATGGGTGGGTTTTTATGGGATCCAGGCAAAGTAATGGACCCTTGGTCAATGTGGTGTATCTGGTGAGCTCTTAGCATTTATTTTCTTGATAGAATTTCAATATAATCATGCATTCATATGGTCTTCATATAAACCAATAGAATAGCATACTTCCTGTTTTCAGGAAGAATGTTCTCTCAGTATGTGCCCTATGAGTTGAGTTGCACAGATATTGTTTACAGATAGCCCAGTCCTTTGCTATATAACAGCAGGTCGCAAAAAGAACAGACATCTTTAAAAAATTTGGGTCTTGAAATTATTTACATTATGATTCATACCAGTAGAAAAATTACAGTTATGATGTAGAAAAAAAATAACAATTTAGTAGCAGTCACCATAACCTAAATAGTATTAAAGGGTCACAGCATTAGGAAGGTTAAGAACCACTGCTCTATACCTAACCTCTGTATTTACATAGATTGTAATCCACTTATCAAAGTCTTAAAACATATAGCATAACATATACATGAATATGCATTATATGTCTTCATGAGTCTGAGTTATCTCATTCAAGTTGACTTTTCTAGCTCTATCCATTTGTTTCTTAATTTTATAATGGCTAAAAATACTTTCTAGTATAAATGTATCATATATTCTTTATTTATTTATTGACAGATATGTAGGCTATTTAGAACTCATGGCTATTATGAATAGAGCAAAAATTAGCATGGTTGTATCAGTGTCTCAGTAGTAAGGTATAGATTCCTTTAGATATATACCCAATAGTAGTATAACTGAACAATTAGGTAAATTGATTTCCAGCTTCCCTAGGTTTGACATATTGATTAACACAGTGTCTGTAAAAGTTTGTACTTCTATAAGCAATAGAAGAGTGGTCTCTTATTCTATATCTTTTCCAGCCTGAGTTGTCATTTGTTTTGATTTATCTCAGTCATTCTGATATGTATAAGATAAGAATTTCAAAGTAGTTTTGATTTGCATTTCACTAAGAACTAAGTATGTTGAACATTTTTTAAGGGATCCTTAGCCACTCAAGTTTCATATTTGGAGAATTTTGTTTAGATCTGTACCTAATTTTTAATTGGGTTGTATGCTTGCTTGATGTTTAGTTTTGTTGAGTTCTTCATATATTTTACATATAAGCCCTTTATCAGATTTGTAGTTGCTAAAAGTCTTTCCTCATTCTGTAGCCTGACACTTTTTCTGAATGGTGGTGTTCTTTGTCCTACAGAAGCTTTTCAGTTTCTTCAGTCCAATCTGTTAATTGTTTCCCCCATACCTGTGCTATTGCTTTCTTTTTCCAAAAAGCCGTTTCTTGTGTTGACAAATATAAGAATGATCTCTATTTTCTCTTCTATTAAATTCAGAATATTTGTTCTCATATAGAAGTCTTTGACCTGTCTGGAGTTAAGATTTGTATAGGGTGACAGTTATGAACCTTTTTGTGTTCTTCAACATGCTGCCATTCAGTTTGAACACAATCAATAGTTGAGATGCTGAGGTTTTTGTTTGGTTGGATACTTGAGTTTGGATTTTCCCACTGTGTGTTTCTAGCTTTTTTTTTTTTTTTTTTTTTTTTTTTTTTTTTTTTTTTTTTTTTTTTTATCACAAATCAGGTGTCCAGAGATGAATGGACTTATATCTGAATCTTCCATTTGATTCTTTTGATAAATGTATATTTTATGACAAAAACAAGGTACTTTTATTACTTTAGATCCATAGTACAATTTGAGATTGGGGATGGTGATAACTCCAATAGACCTTTTATTATTCAGAATTCTATTAGCTATTCTGTTTTTTGGTTTTTGTTTTGATTTATGTTTGTTTGTTTGTTTGTTTGTTTGTTTGTTATTGTGCTTCCAAATGAAGCTGGAAATTGACCTCTCATGATGGGTGAAGAATTATATTGGAATTTTGGTTGGTATTAATTTGAATTTGTAGATATGTTTAATAAGATGGCCATTTTTACTATATTAATCCTATTTACTCATGAGCAGGAGAGATAGTTCCATCTTCTCACATCTTCCTCTATTTCTTTTTACAATATCTTAAAGATTTTGTTAGTTTTGTTTTTATTATCATGCAAACCTTTCTCTTGAATAGAATTATCACAAGTTTTTTGAAGCTATTATGAACAATATTGTTTGTGGGATTTCTTTCTCTGTTCACTTTACATTTAAATATAGGAAGAATATAGATGTTTGTTATTAAATAGATTTTTATAATCAGGCTATTTTGCTGAAAGTGTTTATCAGCTCTATGTATTTCTTATTAGAGATGTTTGGGACACTTATGCATACAATTGTAACATCTGCAAATAAAGGTATTTAACTTCTTCCTTTTCTGTTTCTAGTCTCTTGATCTTCTTCAGCTATCCTATTGTTTAGCTAAGAGTTTCACTTAAATATTGAATAGTAATAGAGAGAGTGGTCATCTTTACCTTGGTCCTGATATTAAGGAAAATGCTTCTAAGTTTCTCTTCATTTAGGTTGATGTTTGCTGTGTAATTGCTGTATATTGGCATTATTATGTTGAAATATGTCCCTTGAATTCCTAATCTCTATTGAGTGTTCAGCATCAAGGGGTGTTGGAGTTTGTCAAAGGCTTTTTCTGTATCTAATGAGATGGTCATGTGGTTTGCAGTTTTTATATTTCATTTTGATTATAAGGGGTATTAAATTTAATGATTTATGTATGTTAAATCATCTTCATATCTCTTAATTAAAGCCTACTTGATCATGTTGATGGCCTTTTGATATGTTCAGGAACTGAGTTTGTAAGTGATTTACTGAGAAGTTTTGCATGTATGTTCATAAAGAAAATTGGTCTATAATATTTTTTGTTGAGTCTTTATGTTGTTTGAGTATCAGAATAACTACAGTCCTGAACACCATTTAAGGAATAGATGAACACATGTGTGTTTCCATAATATCAGAATTTATTAAATAACAATAAATTAACAAGCTGTTCTGGTTCATAAAGCAGAAATTTTCCAAGTAGACACACCTTTGATATCCAGGCTGAAGGTAATGAAATTTCTTTTATTATAATGTTAATTATTAATAGTAACTCTTATTAAACATCATACAATAAACAGTAAATATCTATGCTTATATGTATATATGTAATTTAAAGAAAAGTTAAATAGTCTACAGCAGAATTAAGTAGGTTTTATGAGGAGGTTGAAGGAAAAGAGTTTATATTGATATGACAATAGATCCAAACTATTTCAGGAAAGAAGTTTCTTGTATGGCAGTGAGAGTAAGGATGAGAATGAAACTATTGTAAGGTGAATGTATAAAACTATGTCAGAGCAAGAAAGAGGTTCAAATCAAAACAAGTAAGTGGGTGGATGGATAGATGGCTGATTATTTGGTTGCTTTTACAATGAGGGCTAAGCTAAGTGTAAGCCCAGGGATTGTTGAGAGTTCTCTGATAACCTCTCCTTGAATCACTCATAAAGTATGAGATAAAGATCTGTGATAAAACTGTCTTCACAGTGATGAGTGTCTACCACATGTGGGAGCCTATTGTGGCACTAGCTTCCCCACGTTTGGAGGCCAAAGTGTCTCGGACTGCACTATCAATGTTGGAACCAGCACTACCAAAAGCCTTGGGGCTAAATGGTAGAGCCCGCACTGCCCCAAGCTGCTCCGGTCCAAGTGTTGGGGTTCAGCAAAACAGAGAGAGTAAGGATGGACTCGAAGAATGGAGACCAGACAGAGTGTGATTCAGTCCCGTTTATTCTTCAGTCTCTCTTCTTCTCTCCAAGTCCCTAGTTCCCAGTCCCTAGTTCCTAGTACCAAGTCTCATGTCCTAATCCTAATTCCAGTTGCTAGTCTCTTTCCCAGTTCCAAGTTCTTTCTCCAAGTGCCAAGTGCCTAATACCTAATAATAATTTCTTCTGTCTGCCTCGCCTTTTATATGTCTCACTTCTAAGCCAAGCCTTTAAGTCACACCCTTAAGGTCTTAGCTCTAAATCACACCTTAAGTCACGCCCTTAAGTCTTGGCTCTAAATCACACCTTTAAGTCTCACATACCCAAGGGAAGATCCTGGGTATCTAAAACAAGATGTTATCAGAGTATGCTCAGCTGTTGTAGGCTGTTGTAATCAAGTCTGTTGTCAGGGTATACTGCTCAAGATGGCTGCAAGGATGATAGCCACTTTCTGTCGGCTCCCCACAGAAGCCATGCTAAGTACTATCAACTTTGATTTGTTTGGTGTAACCAATAATCTCTTGGGACTAATTTCCCTATTATAATTTTAATAAACTCATGTATACAAACAATAGCTACACATTACTAATTTGTACACCCTATAAACTTGTACGATACAACTTTTCTTCTCCCAGAAACAAGTCAGTCAGCTGTCTGTGCAACAAATGATGAAGTTTGTGGTTATATGTATAGGCACATTTGCCCCTCAAACTCAAAATAGGGTCAAAAGCTGCCTGTAAAAAGGACTTTCTCAGGCCTGAAAACTGTTGTATTACATAATATAGAATAATTTTACTGAGGTATAGAGTTATCTCAAAAACATATACTCATACAAAGAAAAACTTATCCTCTAAGCAGCATACTCCATGATCAATTTATTTTTATTTTCTTTTACTATGTAAAAATTATCAATTCATTTGGGGGGGTGTTTGGTTATTTTGATAGAGACTTTACTTTTTTTTTTTTTTTTTTTTTTTTTTTTTTTGCCTAGTTGCTTGTATGTTTTTTTTCTTTTTGTTTGTTTATTTGTCTGTCTTCAAGATTACAGATAGCCCATTCTGGCTTCCAATTTACTATATATACAATCCAAGTCATTCTGACTCTACCTTTCAAGTGCTAGGATTTCAAATGTGTACAAACATGATGAACAGAAAATGCATTTTAAAGTATTTATTTAGCAGAAAGATATTTTATATATGTCAGACAAAAAGTTAAAATTTATAAAGTGTGTTTTCCTAGAACTACAAGCAGCACTGGATTTCAAAGATCCTTGACATTGAACATTCTTTGCTACATCTATATCTAACTGATAATTCAGCCTTGCATGATCTACGATTAGCTTCCTGATGAGTTGTACCCATCCTTGTATACACTAATAAACATTTATTTGACTTTTGTATGCTAACTGGGAGAAAAGTCTACATTAACCTTCCTCTTGTAGGGATCTGCAACCAGTGGAGGGCATCCTTTTTTAGAGCACTTTAGTTTAGCATGCTCATGCAGGTTAGAATAACCTGTAAATGCAGCAAACTGCTCCACCTTTGTGTGTGTGTGTGTGTGTGTCTAAGTAGTCTCTCCTGCTTTACAGTCACCTTCATTATCAAATATAAAGCTATTCCACTACTCCTATGAATGGAATTTTGAAAAAAAAATCATGATTTTTTTGCATTTATTCACATTCTGAGCCAACCTTTTACACTCTCTCAAGAAAAAGAAAAAGAATTGAATAAATAAAAAATGTGGCCCTATCATTTCCAAATGTTTCACCCAGCTGAAAGCAACATTTTCCAAAAAGATGAGGAGCTGATGAGTGGCACTTTCAAGCACTCTGTAAGAAAGGTTTATTTCCCCAATTTTATAAGAATTTCTGCAGCATGTAAACCAGCCAAATTTATTTTGGGAGTAGAAGTTATTAAAGATCCTGCATTTGACTACTTCATGAAAAATAACATAAAAAGACAATGTTCTCTCTCACCTAATGATTATTATTATAATCTGGCTTATGAAAGAGACATGGATAATTTCAAATGCTTTATAATTGGCACTTTGTAGCAAGCACTGCACAGACAAATTCTGACAAAGATGGTGAGGCCACACTTTTATCTTACCTATTCTGAAGAATTCAGAAAATATTCTTCTGAAAGAAGCTATTAAAATGAGATTTCTAGAATAAGCACAGTTTCACTGTTCAGAAGTATGCTCCTGAAAGGATTTTCTCAGACAAAGAGCTAGCGTTCTGCACTCCACTCCCTGCAGCTGGCAGAGTGCCTCAGAGCACAAGACAAATTCCTCCCTGGGAAGCACCTTCTGTAGTCTTAGGTTTATGCTGGATTTTCAAAAAGAGTTATTCTCTGAAGGGAAGAGTAAGATTCTTGAAGATCTTCCTTTGTGCTTATTTACTGATCTCTCTTGTTTGTTTTCTCTTTGGGATTTTAGGAAAATGTTTGGTTCTCTTGCTTGCTTACCTTTTATGCTATAAAAGTATGTGAGTGGTGATTTTGAAAGTAAAGTTTGAATAGACATACAAAGAAGAGCACCTATTTAAGCAAGACATTTCTTAAAACTTGAAAAAAAAGACTAACCAAGTTAAAGTTTAGAAAATAAAGATGTAGAAGTACCCTGTTGTTCTGACTCTCTGACACAAAAGTCCATCAATATTTTTTTTAAAAAAAATTTTGTTCCAGGGAGGATTTATAAGCATCTCTTGTAAATCCCACCATCCTACAGAACATGCACATATGTTAACTCTTTCCTTCACACTAGGAATTCAGTGATTCCACAGGCTCACAGGGACCAAAAGCAGATCCATCTGCCTTGGCAGTTATTCAACAATGCAACACTTAACAGTAAAATGTAAAACTAATATTTAATATGTATTTTTTTTGTTCATATGTCCATCTAATATGTCATGAAAACTATTGTAAGATGACCAATTCTGAGGCATATGACAACTGCATATGTTGCAGAAAAAAAATATAGACAATAAACGTTCCCACAAACTCTATGTGCAGGTTTTTTTTTTTTTTTTTTTGTAAAAATAAGATTAAAGACTTTGAAAAAGATGCAGAAAATATTATTTTCTTCCAACCTTAATTTTCAGTGCAACAGCATTAAGTTTCAGGCTGTTTCCAGGTTGAGTAGAGTAGGCCTATAAGGTCAGCTACAAAGGAAGGGGAGGCAGGATGATATCATGATCAAGTCCAGCCTAGTCTATGGTAAGAGTTCAAAGCTATATCAGGCAACATAAATGCAAACAAAGAAACAAACAGAAGCCCAAATAAAATAGACTGAAGACTGAGGATTTAACTAAGTAATAGAGTTCTTACTTTTCACACTAACTAACTAATTAACTAACTAATGAAACAAATGATAAAGAAACAACAGATTAGTGTCCATAACCCTTTTAAATGGGTCTTTTGGACATAGTCTATGCCTCTCTGTCCTCTGCCATAGGAAAGTTCATATGTACTTTGAAGTACAAAGTACCTTGGAAGTACACAACTAAGACCTCCTCAGATACGGGAAATGTTGGTGCCTTCATTGTTAACTTCCCAACCACCAAATTTGAGCAGCCACTTTCTCCTGATTATGAATTATTGCCTTGCAAATTTTCTTTGTAGTACCATAATACAAAGAATAATTTTCAAATAAATAATAAAAATAAACATGGCTACAACAACTGTTGTTTGTCATTGCAAAACTCCTGGGAATACGAAACCTAGAATGAAGTATTGCTTTCATCAAAATGGACAGTGGCATATGTATGAGGACATTTGGTTTATAACTAATTGATGTAGGAGAATCTATCTTACTATGAGAGGTTCCCTCACTATACAAATTGGCTTGGGCTATATAGTAAAGGCAGTTGATTTTAAAATTGGTAGTGAGAAAGTAAATAGCACTCTTCCATGGTCTATCCTTCATGGGATGATTGATCTCATGCCCTGATAGTCCTCATGCAGGGACTACTGTGACCTGTGAGGTGAAATAAATCCCATTTTCAAAATGTTTCATTTGGTTATGATACTCATTACAGAAACAGAAAATTAAAAAAATAGATCTAATATTTTAAGTAATTTCTTTTAAGAGAAATTTGGGGTGGCTAAAAAAGAAAGATGCTATAAGTTAAATAAAATGTCTTTCTACACTTTTGAGAGTATAAAATTTTCTGAAGCTGATAGTATATTATGAAGGGTGTGTTCCGCGTGCCTCCCGTGTCCCCTTCGCCTGTGGAAGAGAGACAAGAGAGGCAGTGTTCGGGTGGTTACCACAGCGAGGCTTTATTCGTATAAGCAGAAGCGGAAGGACGGAAAGACAGGAAGAGGCACAGCTTAAATACACCCTAGAGTGACTTGTTCACTTCTGATTGGCTGTTCACTCATTACCCATAATACGCCCTGGGATGGGCAGTGATTTTTGGCGCGCTTTTTGCCTTTTGCACCTGTGCAGTCAGTTGTTTACTAGTGGGAGGACAGGATGCCCGCGCCATCTTGTAATGGCGAATGTTGACATGCTCACTGCGGCTCCCAACATCTCCCCCATCTATATATTTAAGATGGAACAGCCTATTGCCTATCAAGCGCGGCACCAATCAAGATTCGAACTCAAGCCCGATCAAGCAAACTCCATCTTGGGGGAATAAGCGATCAAGAGCTTACAGCCCGAAGATTCTCCCTTACCCTACCAGGTGCAATGGAAACAAGTCCTCTGGGTGCAAGGGCTAAGGGGATGTAAAGAGGAATTGACACCCGTTCCTGTGCAATGGAGTATAGTTCCCAGGAGTACAAGGGCTGTCAACCTACTATTCAGGTACCACAGCTATTTAGGCAAGGGCTGGCTGGACTTAGACCTCTCATTGACCCAGTGCAATAGGCTGAACCCTTGGGGTGCATCGACTGAGGGCCTCAGTCATCGGCTACTTTCTTAGCCTAGATAGCCAAATTTCAGGGGGAGATCCTTGCTCCAAGGCTGCAAGTGGTTGGGCGATAGCGGCCTTGTCACGTTTTTGCTGGGTTCTGAGCTTACAGACCAACCATCATGAACACTAATCCACAACATAGGGCTGCATCAAACAGGCCTATCCCCACCCTTTAAGAAAGAAGGAAAAAGCAGAAGAAATTCAAGAAGTAAAATCGCCAAGGGAAACAGGGTCTACTCTTGTTCCGTCAAGGCTCGAAATCCGGATCTGCAATTGCTGCTGCACCTGGTCCAACTTCCTAGTCCACTTCCCTTTTAAATAAGCAGAAAGATTATGGCTTTGAATAAATGTATCATTCATAAATCTCAGAGGTGTAATACCTAGATGTGGGGTTGCTGACACGCAGCTCATTTGAACCGCATCCGTGAGCTGCTCCACATGGGCTTGTAGCAAATCAACTCTCTGATTAACCAACAGGATGTCTGATGTCAATTATGCATCCACTTTCTATGGGAGGGTCAAAGCCTCAGAGGTCTTTTCTGAAATTTGATTAACAACAGTAGCTGCTGTAACTTGGTTAACCATGCCTGTGTCAGCTATCACAGCTGTAGCGATGGCAATAGCAGTGACAATGGCTGCAGTAATGCCAAAGTCTCTTTTATGTCTCAATAATGATGTACTGGGATGGGCACAAAGGTAGGCACGTGCACAACCAAGGCTAGGTCTAGTGATCCATTCCAGCATTGTGCTAAAAAGCATGTAACATTCTTACAATCCAAGATATCAGAATTATTCTGAAAGTTGGATAACATAAAGAAAAATGGAGGGTCCACACACACCGACATCGGTTGTGCAGATGCATTCCTAAACACCTTATTAATTTTAATGTTATCCAAATGGCTAGAGATATTAGATCATGTAGCTGAAACATTTTGTACTTCATGAAATACACCATTCAACAAGACAAAGGCAGATACACCCTTTTTTAACATTCTAAATAGTGGCTACAACACATAATTTAATTGTGTTGAAGCAGGGTAAACTTAAGAAAATACACATATGATTTAATTTAGGACTTGCATCCCTTTGAAAATATTAGGTCTAGCCTTTAACGGCTGAGCCATCTCTCTAGCCCCAACCCATGAAATGATGTTCAATGTAGTTAACATATTTTGATGCAAGAATTAAAAATCACTTAAAAATAAATTTAGTCTCTTATTTTATTATAAATAAAAGAAAAAGGTATCAGATTTTACTCTACCTAAATAAAAGCTATTATTTAATTGAAAGATATATTAACATATGGTCCACTTAATAATTCCATCTAGAAAGCTAATTTAGTATGCCCTATTTAGAACAGTTTACTTATAAATGTATCTAAAATGGCACCAAAGAGGTACAAATTAATCACAGATGTTCTTGGTTTATAAAATCTTATTAGAGCAGTTGTTTCCAAAATAATACAAGGCTCAGTATTGGAGCGTTGGAAAATATTAACATGAATGTTTAATCAAAGATGGTAAATATATAGAAGCTAGACATAAACACTTGCAGTTCCAGCACAGAGGTGTAAGAGGGGAGGAGTTTTCAGACCTGAGAGGCTTTATCTATTAGGTAGATTTTGTCCTACAATACCATGGCAAAAAGCAATGGAGGAAAGTTTATTTTGGCTTTCCATTCTAGAGACAAAGTACATAATGTCAGGGGAGACTGTAAATAGTCTGATCAAGAAACAGAAATCTCACTTTAACTGTAAACATGAAGCAGAGATGAGCTAGAAGGGAGACAAGGCTATACACTCTCAAGACCCAGTTCAATGATGTGTTTGCTCTAGCAAGCCTGCATCTCTGAAGTCTCCATTGTTGTGTTTTATTAAAAATTAAGGGGAGAATGAATATATTTGGTGGGTTGTGGTAAAGTATGGGGAAAGGGATTGCCTCCAAGGGCCCATGCTGAGGCATCCCTTCCCTCTGTATAGTATAGAATAGATTTTATTTAGGGCATGGGGAGGAGAGTTGAGAGGTTAGTAGAGACAGAGAAAAGGAGAGAGAGAGAGAGAGAGAGAGAGAGAGAGAGAGAGAGAGAGAGAGAAGGGAGGGGAGTAGAGGAGTAGATGCTGACCATGAGCATGTGGAGAGAGAGGGGGAAGGGAAATAAAGAGAGGGGATAAGGAGTGAGAAGACAGAGTAGGAGCAAGAAGGCAAGAACAAGAGAGAGCAGAGGAGGCAAGCAGCCCTTTTAAAGTGAGTAAGGCATACCTAGCCATTGCCAGGTAACTGTGGGGTGGAACTTAAACAAATGCTAACATTCATAACATGCCAACACAGCATCGTCAACAAAAGAACAGTTGTTCATACTTGATTTTAAGGAAAATATTTCTCATTCACACCACCACACGTGATATTCATTATGAGGTCCAGGCTAACCTCAAAAGTGTAATAGTCTTACTACATCAACTTCCTGAGTGGTAGGATGACAGGCATGTGCTACAATGTCTAGCTGTAAAGCACATGCTATTGTTTATATGTAATATTTCCATGTATAATCAAAATATTACTTATAGATTCTACTGAGATATATTTAAACAGATATTATAAGAAAAGGAAACTTTATGAATATTTTCACTGGAATAAAGTGATATCTAAAAATGTAGGAACTTACCATACTTTATGAGTTCTTTGAGTTCTGTGACTAAATAGTAAAAATAATGTAGATGAAATATTGCATAAATTATCAAAGTAAATATGAATCTTCAGTGAACAGATGCAATTTTAAAACATGGATATAAATAAATTTTAAGTTAAAAAATAATAGAATTTAAAAGCTCTAACAAGTTTAATCACACAAACACACACACACACACACACACACAATGAAACATGAATATAAAAAAATGCTTAATTAAGGAAGTAATATGGTCCCGAGCCTGGAATGAGTTGAATGAGTGTTGGATGTAGCGGTAGCTTTAGAGACTGATGGTCTCCAGATGTAGGGTATTTATAAATCAAACTTTAATGTAGTTTTCCTACTTTCATCTGTTTTGTTATACAGAAGCTATTATAAGTACAATCTTTTTCATTTCATTTTTTAAAAAATTTATTCTTAAATTATTTTTATAGTCCAGAATTATCCCTTCTGCTTCACTCTCCACCTGTTCCACATCCTACAACTTATTCCTCCACCTCTAAGAGGATGTCCCCATCTACCCTGACTCCAGCAAACCTCCCAACTTTCTGGGGTTCCAAGTATCTCCAGGGCTAGGTACATTTTCTCTGACTGAGTCCAGACTCAGAAGTTCCCAGCTGTATATATGCATATATCAGCTGGTGTATGCTGTCTGGTTGGTGGCTCAGTGTCGGAGAGATCCTGGGATCCAGGTTAGTTGAGACTTTTAAAGACTGATGATCTCTGGCCTTTAAACTCTCTTAACTATGCTGAATACTGATGCTGCTACCCTCTTTTAAAAAATCATAAAAATAAACTTTCTTGCTTATCCTGAGGTTAAAAACTGCTGGCTTGAGGATTAGCACTTGTAGCCTAACAGGAGAAGATTAAGTAAAAGGTTCATTCCTAAGGCTTTTTGCATTCTTCCCCAGAAGCCTCTCCTCTAGAGTGCCAAGCTAGATGGAAGTCTGAAGCAATGAACTTTTATTGAAGAAGGAGAAGAGAACAACATTGGCAGAAGAAAATAGTTTTACACAAATATGCATAAGCACACATATTTTCACACATCCATACTTGTTTGGCCCAACAATCTATCTAATCAACTTACATGTTTACACAGACAAACCTATGCTTCCTTACATATTCATATGAAACAAAAGCCCAAGTACCAGAGCATAAAGAAATCATTCATTCTGGATTAAAACTGAGCTCCTGAGAGGCCAAATCTTCTAGGTTCAGACTCCAGTTTTAGAGAACCTGACTTAAATTTGAACTCAGGTAAACTAACAGACCACCATTACATAGAGTCAGTTGCAAATTTACCCCTCAACAAGACCTATGTCTCCAGGTTATTCCCCCATCAAGACTTGGGTCTAACTCATTTTCAGGTTACTGCCCCAACAAATCTTCCCCTGTAGGTTATAAGTGTGCCCCTGCCTCAAAACACAATGCAGAGGGAAGCAGAAGTTAAGTTTATGATCTGGCATCTAGTCCCATCTAATTATGCTAAAGGCCATAGTAGCACTCCAATTTGATGCTTGACAGGCTAGAAATACCCCCACCCTACGTTACTTGCTGCCATATATAAATACTTGCCCTGATAGATGTTTGGGGCTTCTCTCGACCAAAGCCATCCTGCATGTCAATGGTGACCTGAACACGAGCTACCTTGAATAAAGGCCCTGATATGATTATATCAGGTTGGCTCCTGTCTGATCTTTTGGGGTTCACTAATATTTTGGCACAACATGATTCTTTGGCTGGGAAGTTCCTCATGGATTTCAGCATCACCAACCTGGAGGGTCTTGATTTCAGCAAATCTAGTCTAGGTTCACCCTATAATGTATGTGTTTGTAGCTCTACAATACACTCCCTGCTTCCTGTCTGTGATGTGAGCTCAGAGAGATGAGAGATGTCCACCAGTCCAGAGGAGAGGTTTGTATGCCACAGAGAGGTCTTTTTTATGAGTACTACTTTCTGTTTGTTTCTTGTTTCTGCCCGAGGCAGGATTACAGTTGTTTTTTTATGTGTTTTATTTGTGTTTCTCATTACTAGGTGACTTTGATGACATATTAATATGGGCTAGGTAATCTAAACCCTGAATTCTCTAAAGGTAGTATTGCTACACAGTCATTTTAAGGACATTAAAACTAGGGGTGAGAATCTCCCTGTCATTATTAAGAAAGATAAGTTGAGCACATTCTGCAGGTCAGAACGGGCCACTTTCAACACCAACTGGCCTTTTAGAATGTTCCTTTGACCTGAGTTTGTTCCAAGGTATGGAGAAAGTCATGTTTAAACCAAAATTTGGCCACCCGGACCAAAACTCTTATGTGGTTTGGCGAGAATTCCTCGAGGATCTGCCCTCTTGGCTTAAGCCTTTTTTCCCTAGGTAACAGGCAGAAGTTCTTGCCTTTGCTACCAAAAAGCCCAAGGACACAAAGGAAGTCATGCCATATTGGATCATCCATCTTCTTCTGCATCACCCCTCTACCCAGGTCTTCAAGGAAGGACAGAGGAGGATATTATCTTTCCACCCTCATCTTATTTCACAACTCAGGTCGAAGCTGCCGTGGTCAACTCTGCAACAGGCAGCCTCAACACAGGTGGGTACACTGCTGCATGGACACTGAGCCTACAGGCTTGCCCTGAGCCAGAGTCTGTTGTCCTGTCCTTGCACACAGTGGAGCCAGTCAGTAACCAAAGGAATCAACCTTATCATTATTGGACCTTTGCCACCAGTGACCTTTATAATTGGTGAACTCAGAATTCACCCTTTTCAAATACCCCTTGAGATGTAATCAATATCTTGGAAATAATCTTCTTCATTGACCAGCCCACTTGGGATGATTGTCAACAATTTTTGCAGGTGATCTTCACCACGGAGGAGAGGGGAAAAACATTCAGGCAGGAGGCTGATTCCTGGCCTCAAAATAGAGCCCACCAATAACCATGCAGTTATTGATGCTTGCTTCCCTCTAACTTGCCCCGACTGGAATTTTAACACCCTTGAAGGTAAGAGGAGACTTGGTCTACTTTCAGGCTCTGCTGGTAGGTTTCAAGGCAGCCACAAGATGGCCAACACATTTGGCTAATGACATTAGGCAAGGAAAAAAATGAAACCCCTGTAGCTGTTTTAGAAAGAGGCATGGAGGCATTCTGGCAACACACACCCACAGATCCTGAATTACCAGAAGTAATATAACCAGTGGCTCTAGATTTTATTAATCAGGCATCACAAAATACTAAGAGAAATCTCCAGATGGTTGAGAGGTGATGAGAGAACAGTCTGAGGGACTTAGAGATAGTGGAAGAGAGGGTGATTTGAAGAGGAGAAGCAGATGAGAGAACAGAGACAACAGACTTGTGACCTGGCAAAGATCCTGTTGGGAGCCACAGCCAATTCAGAAGGCTTTAGGAGATGCCTAAAAGATATAGCTTCCAAAGAAGGTAGTAAGGGGTGCCTAAGGGTTGAGATTACCCCAACTTATGAAAGAAACAATGTGCCTATTGTAAGGAGGAGGGCCACTGGGCCAGAGAATGCCCTATGAGGAGCAAGTCTTTCTGAACCCTGTCCTTAGAAGATGAAGATTAGTGGGGACTGGGTTTGGATCCCCTCCCCAAGCCCAGGATAATCCTAAAAAGTGGAGAAGAAACCCATGAGTTTCTTTATTGACAGCAGAACCCAACATTTTGTCTTGCTGAAACCTGAGGGTAAATTTTCTTCAAAAAATAGGCAACAGGAATTAACCAATACATATAGACTATCCAAAGAACAGTGGACTTGGGAATGGCAGAGTAACCCACTCATTCCTTGTTGTGCCTGAATGTATATACCACATATTGTGGAGAGATTTGTTAACAAAAATGAAGGCACAACTTCATTTCTCCCCCAGAAGAAGTCAAACTATTAGATAGAGAGGGGAAGCTTATTCATGTCCTGGCCACCACTCTAGATAAAGAATACCAGTTTTTGAGCCCCCTCCCCACCTCAGAGAAGAAAATTACTACTGGGCTAGATACCTTCTCGAACACTTGGGCAGAGACAGGAGAAGTTGGGATGGATAAATATTGTACCCCAATTTGGATTAAGCTTAAGCCAAGGTCTGAGCCTGTATGGGTCCAGCAATACCTTATGCTCTTGGTTGCTAAGGAAAGTATAGCTATTAAATGCACAGATTCTGAGAACATGTCAATCAGCCTGGAACATCTCCTGCCTGCCAATCAAGAAACCTGGAACTAATGATTATAGACTTGTATAAGACTTAAGACAGATAAAGAAACAAGTTCTGAATATCCATCTAACCCCCAGGGGCCCAGATCATATCTTTAAGATACCCATTTGATGGAAGCATAGACAACATGGTTCACCTATGGTAGTAGCTTGATTCATGATGAAAAGAGTTATTCTTGGGCAGCTGTAGTCTCAAACACTGAGACTATGGGGAGAGCCACTCCTAGCTAGAACTTCAGCACAGACTGAGTTAATAAATCCAACCAAGGCATTGGAGATAGGAAAAATAAGAGACTTAACATCTACACAGATAGTTGATATGTCATTGTTACCACTCATATCCATCAGGCTATTTATAGGGACTGAGCCCTTCTGACTGTATATGAAAATAATATAAAAATTAAAGAGAAAACTATCTCTCTACTAAGGGCTCTATGGGGACCTAAAAAGCTGGCCATCATTCATTTACCAGGGCATCAAAGGAAACAGATTATGTCTCAGAGGGCAATAACAAGGCAGATGAAACAGCCTGGTGAGTGGCCCTAGAAATTGGATCACTCATGCCCTTGATTGCCCTAGACCCAGGATACCCCAAACTCCCTGAACAGCCTAAATATACTAAGAATATTTAATCTGGGCCAGAAACCTATGAATACCTCAATGTCATAAAGGATGGCAGAGGACAGTAGACTAGATATTAATTGTACCAGAAAAAAATGGGTCTACACTTTCTGAAAAAAGCTCCATCATTCTTCATACATTGAAGCCTGGAAAATGCAGGACTTAATCTGTCAGTCCCATATCAGAATTAGAGATGTCAATTTAAAAATAGCTGAAATTAGGACCGAGGCATCCATACTTGGTCTTCCTTCTTTATGAGCTTCATGTGGTCTGTGTGTCGAATCTTGGCTATTTCAAGCTTTTGGGCTAATATTCACTTATCAGTGAGTAGATACTTGCGTGTTCTTTTGTGATTGGGTTACCTCACTCAGGATGATATTTTCTAGTTCCATCCACTTACCTAAGAGCCTCAGTACTACTTAGAAGGAGTAACAAAATACTCAAGGGAGAAAATATGGAGACAAAGTGTGGGAAACAAACTGAAGGAGGGGCTGTCCGGAGACCATTACACCTGGGTATCCATCCCATGTGCAGTCACCAAAGGTAGACACTGATATAGATGTCAGGAAGTGCATGGTGACAAGAGCCTGATATAGCTGTCTCCTTAGAGGTCTACCAGAGTCTGACATATTCAGAGGCAGATGCTCACAGCTAACCACTGATGTGATCAAGGGTTTCCCAATGGAGAAGTTAGAGAGAAGACTGAAGGAGCTGAAAGGGTTTGTGGCCCCCATGAGGAGAGCAACAATATCAACCAACCAGAGCTCCCCAGGGTCTAAACCACCAGCCTGGGAGCACATAGGGAGGGACCCATGACTCCATCTGCACATGTAGGGGAGGATGGTCTTGTCAGGCATAGGTGGGAGAGGAGATCCTTGGTCCCATGGAGGCTGTACATTGAGTGGGAGGAATTTGAGGGTGGAAAGGGGGGAGCAGGGGGTTAGTGGGGACACATCCTCATAGAAGCAGGAGGAGGGGTGATGGGATAGGAGGTTCCTGGGTGGTGGGGGAATCAGGTAATGGGATAAAATCTGTATTGTAAATATAATATCCAATAAAACAAAGAAATAATAAGAAAAAAATAGCTGAAATTGTTAAGAACTGTAAGGCCTGTTAATTGACCAATGAAAAGAAACCTGGAACTTGATACTGGGGCACCAAGCAAGGAGTCTATTGGGAAACAGACATCACAGAGGTAAAACCAGGAAAGTTTAGATACAAATATTTGCTGGTATTTATAGATACCTTTTCAGGATGGACTGAGGCTTTCACAACCAAGCATGAGACTGCTCTGAGGGTAGCAAAAAAACTACTAGAAGAAATTTTTCAAAAGCCTTGTTTTCCTAGGCATGTCAAGGATTAGTCAGTATTCTGGGATTATTTGGAAACCTCACTGTGCTTATAGACCCCAGAGTTCAGGACAGGTAGAGAGGAAACATAGAACCCTAAAAGAGACCTTCTTTAAATTTACCTTGGAGACTGATGGTGAATTTGTGACTCTTCCCCACTTTGTACATTACAGAGTACAGAACTCTCCATACCAGATAGTACTCACCCATTTTGAAATTATGTTGGTTCATCTCTTCCCATTATTCCTAGTTTACAGGCAGAAGTTATTGGACAATTTCAAAGGTGTCCGATAGGTACATAAACATATTTGGCCTAAACATCGTGCTCTCTATGAAGCAGGTCCACTTCTGGAGTCCCACTGATTCCAATTTCCAGTCCCAATTTCCAGTCTGGAAATTGACTCCTAGTAAAGAGACATTTCCAGAGGTCACTTGAGCCTCACTGGAAAGGCCCCTATGCCATCCTTCTGACAACACTTACCATTCTGAAGTTTGATAGAATTGCAACATACATTTTCCATATTCACACTTGAATTGCAAATCCATTTTAGTTGAAGACAAACCAGACCAGGAGCAAAAGAAAACCTGGAAGGTTATTAGGTATCCTTCTAACCTTCTCAAGCCCAAGTTACAGCACAATTCTAATGATGAATCTTCTCACTGCATATACTGCAGAAGCCAAGCTCCAAGGACACTATGAGGGCTGAGTGGTGACAGCCCTGGCCCTCCTAAATAGAGATTCAGGAAGTCCCATAATTGAGCCTTCTAGTTACCAGAAAAAGTGAGGAATGAGAGATCAAATCTTTTAAGTTCAAACTCCATTTTAGTGAACCTGACCTAAGTTTGAACTCAGGTAAATTAACAGGCTACTACCTAGCATTGGTTTCTGAGTTACCCACCAAAAAGAAATATGTCTCCAGGTTATTCTACCAACAAGATGTGCATCTAAGTCCAGTTTTCAGGTTACCCCCAACAAATCTTTACCCCTAGATTATAAGCCCACCCCTTGCACACAACCAACAATGGAGAGGAAACAGAAGTTAAGTTTATGGTTTGAATCTCACCATGAGCCAACTATGCTAAAGGCCAAAGTAGCTCTCCAATTAGATGTTTGGCAAGCTAGGAATACATCCACTCTCTGCCTCTGCTTGCTGCTTTCTATAAAACCTTGCCCTGATAGATGCTCAGGTTTCTCTACACCAAAACTGCCCTGCCTATTGGTGATGGACTAAGCCCAATCTAGCTCGAGTAGAGGCTGGTGTGATTACATAAGATGGACTTCTGTCTTACTTATTGGGTTCACTAACACTTCCATGGCCCAACACTACAATTTTTGCATAGAGAAAGTAAAAGCTTCCATTATTTTATTGCTAAATGAATTAAGTCCAAATTGGTAAGAAAGAAAAGCTTCGTCCTCTTTAGTAAGACTAAGCCTGCCTTTGTTAAGAGAAGAATAACTGTTTCATCCCACAGTAAGGAGAATCCTACTTTCTCTTTCTGCTCTATCTGCAGACTACTCTTTGTCTCTCCCTGCATCTCTCTCTTATGCTCTGTATATTTTTCTATACCTTAATTTCTGATTTTTTTCTGCACTGTTCTTTCTCTTTCTGTCCCTTGCCTAATATCTTCTTTATTTCTAAGGGAAAGGAAAAGGGGTGAAATCTATCAGATTATATGCCCTCTAAATTCCTAAGTTGCTCTTTTAATTTCTAAGTTACTTCATTTTGCTGTCCCTCTTCCTCCACCTAATCTTGCTCTCTCCTTCTACTACAATATAATGTGATGTAATCAATCCTAGTTTTGTACTTTTTCTATGGAAATATATCACTTGTTTTTTTCCAAGCATCATTTTTTAAACAAAATTTCACAAGACTTTAAATATAAATTCAAATAAGTTTACAACAGAGATGTTTACATTTGCTTTCATTAAAAGCAGTTATCAAACTTTAAAATCATTATCTTCCACTATCTCCCAGATTCATAGAGTATAAAATATAATTTTTATGATTAAGTTAACATTGAAATTTTGTGTAGATAAACTCAGTCAATATCTTATTTTCTGTCCTTGTACCTACAACAAATCATTAGTTCCCTTTTAAGGCCTTTGGCTTATTGTTTTGCAACCTTTTTTTATTAGTTGGGGTTCTCTAGAGTCACAGAATTTATATTTTAAGGGGATTTATTGTAATGACGTATAGTCTGTAGTTTAACTTACCCAACAATGGGCATCTGCGATGGAAACTCCAAAAGTCTAGTAGTTGCTTAGTTCATGAGGCTACTAGTTATTTCACCTGGTCTTCAGTATAAGCTGGAATCCTGAAGAGGTAGGCCAAACCAAGGTGCTGACAAGTAAGGGCAAGTAGGTGAAAAAGAGTGAGTGTTGCTTCTTCAAATGTCCTTATTTAATCTTCCAGGAGAAGATGTGGCTTAGATTAAAGGTGTGTACCACAATACCTGAATCTAGAACTTGCTTTGTTCCAGCCTTTCCCTGAATTCAAAGATATTTGACTCAGTATTCTGTGATTAAAATTGTGTACTACCTTGTCAAAACTTAAGTTTTCATGGCCACTATGCCTCAAAATCTCCATGCCAAGATCTCGAACAGAAACCTGTGTTTTACAGCCACAAGATCTGGATCACAGATGTGCCATCTATTTCTGGAATTTAGTTCAGTCCAGATATAGCCAAGTTGACCAGAATAACTATCACACTCTTAGAATGTGCTCTAAGTTGTAAATTTCTATCTCAGAAGCAATTAACTAGTAACACTTTAATACTGGCAGTGTTCTAATTGAAGTTTTTATGTCATAGGGGGCTTTTATATCAGTCTTATTATGAAGGGTTAATAACTAGTAGTATAATTTTAAAAACTCAGGTGATAGTAGATGCTGGCGAGGCTGTGTAGAAAAAGGAACACTCCTCCATTGTTGGTAGAATTGCAAGCTGGTACAACCAATCTGGAAATCAGTCTGGTGGTTCCTCAGAAAATTGGACTTAGCATTACCTGAGGATCCAGCTATACCACTCCTGGGCATATACCCAGAAGATGCTCCAACATATAACGAGAACATATGCTCCACTATGTTCATAGCAGCCTTATTTATAATAGCCAGAAGCTGGAAAGAACTCAAATGTCCTTCAACAGAGGAATGGATACAAAAAATGTGGTACATCTACACAATGGAGTATTACTCAGCTATTAAAAACAATGAATTCAAGAAATTCTTATATAAATGGATGAAACTAGAAAATATCATCCTGAGTGAGTTAACCCAATCACAAAAGAACACACATGGTATTTATCCACTGATAAGTGGATATTCGCCCAAAAGCATGAAATAGCCAAGATTCAACTCACAGACCACATGAAGCTCATGAAGAAGGAAGACTAAGTGTGGACACCTAGGTCCTACTTAGAAGGAGTAACAAAATACTCAAGGGAGCAAATATGGAGACAAAGTGTGGGACACAAACTGAAGGAGAGGCCATCTAGAGACCATTCTACCTGGTATCCATCCCATGTGCAGTCACCAAAGGTAGACACTGGTGTGGATGTCAGGAAGTGCATGCTGACAAGAGCCTGATATAGCTGTCTCCTTAGAGGTCTGCCAGAGTCTAACATGTTCAGAGCTAACCACTGATCTGATCAAGGGTTTCCCAATGGAGAAGTTAGAGAGAAGACTGAAGAACCTGAAAGGGTTTGTGGCCCCCATGAGGAGAGCAACAATATCAACCAACCACAGTCCCCCAGGGTCTAAACCACCAGCCTGGGAGCACATAGGGAGCAACCCATGACTCCATCTGTATTTGTAGGTGAGGATGGCCTTGTAGGGCATAGGTGGAAGAGGAGATCCTTAGTCCCATGAAGGCTGAACCCTGAGTTGGGGGAAATTTGAGGTAGGGAGGTGAGAGTGGGGGAGAAGTAGGGGCACATCCTCATAGAAGCATGAGAAGGGGGGATGGGGTAGGAGGTTTCTGGGTGGTGGGGGTAATGGGGTAAGGGAATAAAATCTGAAATGTAAATATAATATCCAATTTTTAAAGAAAGAAAAAAGGGGAAAAAAAGAAAACAAAAAATTCTAATAAGATTATCATTAATAATTAATAAAAATATCTATTTGTCTATATAACATCACTACAAGTCAGTACATTTTTGTTGATTTTCAGAAATCTGACCAAAATAGTGGGCTACTACCTAGTGATACATATATCACATTAAAGGCCAGAGTTATTTACATATATGTGTGTGTGTGTGTAAACAACCAGCTAGATTTTAAAACCTTAAAAGTATATATATTTTTTTACTCATTGTTTTAGCTAAGAGTTGTCCAACTTTGCTTTCTATTACAGTGATTACAGTGATTAAATGATAGGACATAGAGCAACTTTAGGAGGAAGGGATTTGTTCCTGCCTACATCTATAGTCTATTCTGAAGGTAAAACAAGGCAAGAACTCAAGGCGGAAATATTTCCGTGAGAAATGAAGCACAGTCCATAGTGACATGTTCCTTACTAGGTTTGCTTTTTGTGGCTTACATATGTTTTTAAATCAATTCCTGGTCACCTACTCAAGGGTGGTTAAGTTCACAGTATGCTAGGGCCTCCTATATCAACATTAATGTAATTAATGTAATTAATGTGATTGTTAAATTCCACTCTCTGAAGAGATAAACTTACAAGCATAGAGAAAAACGGCTGAAATTGGAGTCTGGATATAATCCACCTCACCATGAAAATCTATATGTCTAGTATGAAGCTGTTATCACAAGGACTGTTGTCTGAACTAAAGGGTTGTGATTGAGGAGGAACAAAGAATCTAGAGTTCCTTTTGGCATTCCTGCTGGAAAACAAAGAGCATTCATAGAAATGTCGCTTTTATTTGCTCCTTTCTTAGGTCTGCCTAATCAGTTTCTGTCTCCTGTTCTGCATAACTCTGGCCTCAAGAAAGAACCTTAAGTACCATTTAGAGAATTGGGAGGATGATCAATCTGTAATGTTAGAGGCTAGATAGGAGTCCCTGAAAGTTCAGTATTAGTTTCATTTGTATAACAACAGTGTGTATGGAGGAAAGGAAATCTATGGTGGGTGACTAGATAGACTGAGAAGCAAAGCTGAGAGAGGAATCAGAGAAAAGTGGAATTGGAGCCCCCTGGGCAGAATAAGTAATTTCATTCTACTAGGAGCAGGGGTCAGATACTACAAGAACTTGTCATTACAATTTGTTCTAGCTTCCTTTCTGTTGCCAGAGAACACAACATAACAAAGACAATTAAAGAAGAAGAGGGTTTATTGGTATTATACTTTAAGGTCACATAATTCTTTTCTGATAATCATTGGGGTTCACTGATGCTGAACTTTGCTGAGGCTGATCTTTGCTGATGGTTAGCAGGTACTAGTTTACCTTTTTTTTTCTGAGAAATATACTAGAAAGTACTTCTAATGATATTCTGGGAGGGGAGTGTGTTTGCAGCTTTCTTACACTCATGTTGATTAGCAGAGCCTTCTGCTTTTTTCTGGATAGAACTATTCCTGTTGATTCACGCTTGGTGACTCTATTGAACTGTACTTCGGGTATCCCGACACCATTGAACTGGACTGGGGATATTTTTCCAGCAAAGATCAGAATAGCCCCCAAAGAACTACTTCTAAATAGTTCTACATCGCCTTTTCCTATTAACTTTTTTCCCTACCTTGGTCAGTGGGCTATAAGGATAGCTAAAGCATTTAAGAACCCTTTTTAAAGTGAGTCTTGGAAAATACAAGCCTACAGCTTGCATACAGAGCCCTAGTATAACTGTCTTTGAAAAGCTCCACCTCTGAGAGTAACACATGCATATCCAACCATTAGGTGGAACTTGGGGAACCTTGTGGAAGAGTTGAAGGAAGTATTGAGTGTCCTGAGGGGGATAGGGACTCCACAAGTATACCCAAATTGTCAACTAATCTAGCCTCTTGGAGTCTCCTAGGGACTGTCCCACTAACCAAAAATCAAGCATGGGCTGGACCTAAGTCCACTGTACATTTGGAGCAGATGTGCGACTTTGCCTTCATGTGGTTTTCTCAACAACTGGAGCTGGGGCTGTCTCTGACTCTGTTGCCTGCTTGTGGATCATACCTCTCTATCTGATGGCCTTGTTTGGCCATTCAAGATTATGGGTTTATTTTTTTCCTTTAAAATTATTTTATTAACTTACTTTTATTTGATATTTTATTTATTTACATTTCAGATGTTATCCCCTTTCCCCATCCACCCCCCCCCCCAATTAATCTCCTATCCCATCCCTCCTCCTCCTGTTTTGCTTTTATACCATTTAAACAACATGCAAGTATTAAGGTCAGTTCTAGATTGAGGAACTAGCAATACAATAAATGCAAATAGTCAAAAAGCAAGTAAGACAATAAACCCAGATGCTCAAAGAACACGCAGGACAATAAACAGAGTCCTGTAATCACTCCTGTGATCACTGTATCTTAGCCTACTTCCCTATCCTAGCCCAAAGTCATTTTCATGCCTGAAGCCTACTTCTTTGTTTTAGCTTAAGTTTTAGATTCCTGCCTGTAATTACTTCTTTGTTCTAGTCTAGGATTCAAGTATTTGACAAAATTCAACACCACTTCATGGTAAAAATCTTGGAAAGATCAGGAGTCTAAGGCCCATACCTAAACATAGTAAAAGCAATATACAGCAAACCAGTAGTCAACATCAAACTAAATGGAGAGAAATTTGAATCAATCCCACTAAAATCAGGAATTAGACAAGGCTGGCCACTCTTTTCCTACCCACTCTTTTCCTACCTATTCAATATAGTACTCGAAGTCTTAGCCAGAGCAATTAGGCAACAAAAGGAGATCAAAGAGATACAAATTGGAAAGGAAGAAGTCAAAATTTCATTAATTGCAGATGATATGATAGTATACTTAAGTGACTCTAAAACTTTCACCAGAGAACTCCTAAACTTGATAAACAACTTCAGCAAAGTGGCTGGATATAAAATTAACTCAGAAAAATCAGTAACCTTCCTCTTCTCAAAGAATAAACAGGCTGAGAAAGAAATTATTTTATTATATGAGATTTCATATATGCATATAATATGTTTTTTTTCAAACCAATCTCCTATTTCTTCTCTATAATTTCTCCATGTGTCTGTACCACATTTTCCCCTATAATCAAATATGTTCTTGTTAAACTCGGTGAATCATTTTAGTGCTGCCTTATATACACGGATATAAGACAATCCCTAGGAACCTACCTAGCCTTTCAGGAACCACATCTTTGTAGAAACTTCACTTCTCTTCACCCAGGAACAAAAAATAGATAAGAACACTAGGGTGGACCTCTTCTGCTAATTCTCAGAGTTTGGCTGATATGATCTTGTGCAGGTCTTGTGCAAGTATTCAAGGTCACTTTAAGTCATTTGTGCAACAGCTCTATATTCAGTAAATACTATTTTCTTGTAGACATCCACTGCCTATGACTCTTATAAACTGTTTTCTCTTCAACAATAATCCCAGAGCTTTTCATGAGAAAGAACGTCTTTCAAATCCCCTTTTAGAGCTGAGCATTCTACCTCTTTCCCTAGGAAACCCTTCTGTATGTCCCTCAGTAGTTTCCTGATGTCCTTGGGTGTTCCGATGTAAACATCCATATCTAAATGTTTAATATTGGCATCAAAGAGAATATGTGGTATTTATATTGCAAAATTTCAGTTAGCCAACTCATAATAATTGCTTCTGGTGTCATTCATTTATCTATGAATTTAATTTTTGTGAATAATAATATTCCACTGTATACAACTACCACATTTATATTAGCCCCTTGTCAGTGTCAGTGGAATGTGAAATGATTCCATTCAGTAGGTGTTGTGAAGCATTCTTCATACACTGTTCATGTCACTTCAATTTACAATAACTAGAATATAAAGGCAATATAGATATCCATTATTCATTAATGCCAAAAGACACATTAATATTAATCACTTTACCATCTTATCAAGGCAGAACTTAATACAAGCTATGTAGGATAATGTATAATTATAATTACACTTTTATATATAGTTGTACCATGAGGATTTCTAAATTCCATAGCAAACTGAACAGAAAACAGCTACAAATTTTGTTAATCTTGATATAATAGAGAATAATCTACCAGTTATACTTTTTTTACTAAGTGCATTTACCACAATTTTACTAAGTGCAAGTAATAGAAAATAGCAGCAGATAGCAAAATTTCACCAAATTGATGTCTATAAATTCTAGAAGAAATCAATTCAGGAATCCCTGTTAAAACTACCACAATTCAGTTATTAATTTAGGAGCTTTAAGACAGGTTTCTCTGTTATGTTCCCTAATTGTGACAACAATGTGGAGAAAGATGAGGTCTGCTGGACTAGTAGCCTAACTGATGTTGACTTCTTACCACCTATAATCTTGCATAATTTTTTTATATATATTTGGTCTTGTTAACATTAACCTGAGAGTGGCAGATGCATAATTGTAACTCTGGAGTAAATATTGTGCCTGACATGTCAGGAAGTTAGCCAGTTTTAATGATTGTAAGAGTCAGAAAATATCTCAACACCTATGTGCTACAACCTTTTTTCAAATTCATATTGTAATAGGCTATGTTATACTCTGCAACCTAGATATGAGGCAACACAGTAAGTGCTGGGATGAATTTTCTTCCAAAGATGGCAATTGGTTAACATCCTTAGATTAGGATAGCCACAATGTAATTTACTACATGGAACTTGTATTAAAGTCTATATTATTTACAGAATATCAAAGAAAATAAAAAACATTAGAAAAATGTACAGTAAGTGTGGAACAAACCCGCCCAGGAAGAATCAGACAGACACTAGACAGAAGAGCAGACATTAAATTGCAGTGGATCAGTATTTCTAGCCTCCTGCCTAAGATGCTGATCAAATTAATGACTATTTCAGATGCCTTAATAATAAGGCAACAACTTAGACAGCAGCTGACAATCTGTCATTGAGTCTGTAGATGGGACATGTGCTTCTTCTAGCGTTCACTATGGGTTGTTGCAACTACTTCATGTGAGCCTCACTGGTTCCTATATGCAGAAGTGCAAGTGCCAGCTTATTTTTCCTGGTGGCCAGTGTTATAGCCACATGACAAGCAAACTGTAAGTCCATTTTACAGTTCAGTAGATTTAAAAGTAATCTTTGTATAACAAAAGTAATTGCTGTCTCAGTGGCTTATGGCTGAGTAAGCTTATCCTTAGTATCTCTTTCTGAACTCAGGGTGGCTGTTTCAACTCAGCTGTTTTGACCCAAAACTCCTCTCCAAGTTGACTGATTCAAACTGATTTTTCTTGAATTCTGTCTGACTTTTGTAGTTGGCCTCAAACCTACTCTTGCACTCTATTCTAATCTTCTGGCTCCTTATAATTACCTGGCTTGTTCTGTTCTCACCTACAACATGTCTCTTTAAAACTGTCCTAGTAACACTGTCTCCTCTTTCTGTATGTCTCTGTCTCTTTATCTCTCTGTCTCTCTGTATGTGTGTGTGTGTGTGTGTGTGTGTGTGTGTGAGTGTGTGTGTGTTTTTCTATTAAGTTGCATCTCTTCCCTGTTTGTTCTAGTGAGATCTAGGCATATCTTATACCTGATTCATACTTTCAGATATTTCTCAGATTCATTAGTTTGTTTTTCCCTCACTTAGACAATACTTTCAAACATTTCTGCTTTCTTCTAAAAAAAAAAGCAACTGTACCTTCATTGTCAGGGATTAAATGTGTGTGTGTGAAGGGCATGAATGGCTCTATTCCAACCAGAGAAATTAAAGAGGTGCCATTCCATCTGGATCCAATAGACCTAGAAGTTCTTGGGATAAGATCCCTTGCCAGAGCAGTCATACTGCTGGATAAAAATCCTGCTAGTATATTGATCAAATATTATCATTTAAAATCAAAAGAACACATAATGAAGATGTGCTATTACATCCTTAATCAAATATAAAAAACACACTGAAATTATCACATGGCAATGGAGACGCTTAGAACACATTATAAAATCCCAAATATACATGTTTTTGTTGTTGCTGTCATCATTCTTGCTGTTTGTTTGTTTTCTTTGCACATTAGTTAGTTTAACAAGTAAGCTATAGAAGATAGCACAAGGGGCCAGGAAAAAGTATAGTGCAGACACCTGCCATGCTAACCATTCTGAATTATTCTGTCTGCTCTCCTCCCTTCCCCAAAATTTGATCTAAGGACTCTTCATTTTCAAAATGGAGCTGGAATGGGAAAAAGGAGGAGGAGGAGGAGGAGGAGGAGGAGGAGGAGGAGGAGGAGGAGGAGGAGGAGGAGGGAACCCCCTTGACCATGGAGAGAACATAGAGATTTAAACTTGGCACTACTTACTTCCCACCATGTAATTATCCATTCACTTGTGACATAGAGAAAAACCACCCAAAAAAGAAACACAAGTATATTCACAACCCAAAGAAAGACAGCATGCAGGAGTATAGCAAAGATGCTTTTACTTTTCTCCTTGGAAAGTAGACCAACAAACCATGATGCTTAGAAGACTTACAAACCTACCCTGGAAATTTAAACTTCAGGGGTTTAAACTACAACACAAGCATCTGGAACACTGATATTTCTTTTGTCCTCAAGATTATAGACAGCCCTACATGGTGTGACACATGTTATTGAAAAATTAAGGTTTACCTATATTCAAGAATTTTCATTCATTCTTTTGATTGCTATCTACTTCAGGCTTATGTACATAAGCTGTAACCATTATCCTATAAGAAATAAAAAAGAAGAAGAGGCAGAGAGCTTTCCAGGTTGCTTGGCAAGACTCTGACCAAGAAAAAGAAAATGGACTGTTTGGCAGGAATATGACATTGGCCAAGGACAAGGAAGTGGGCTTCAGGCAGGAATCTGACATTAGGCTAGAACAAAGGAGTAATTTCAGGTAGGAATCTGACATTAAGCTAGAACAAAGAAATAATTTAATGCAAGAATTGAAATTTTAGACTAGAAAAAGGAATTAGGCATCAAACATGAAAATGATTTTGGCTAGGACTGGGAAGTAGGCTCAGATATTTTGGCCATCCTGATAAGCCCTTAGAAACAGTGATCATGAAAGTGTTCACAGAACTTTGTTTATTGCCTTGCTTGTTCTTTGACTATTTGTGTTCATTGTCTTCCTTGTTCCTTGACTCTTTGTATCTATTGTATTCCTAGACCTTTAACCTAGAGCTGACCTTAATACTTGCATATAATTAAAAATTGTATAAAAGCAAAAAAGAGGAGGGCAGATGTGATAGAGGATTTCTAGGGAGGATAAATGAGGAAAGGGGATGATATCTGAAATGTAAATAAATAAAATATGCAATAAAATGAAAGTATTCTGTTTATTTCTTTTATTCTTTGTACCAATTGTGTGTGCTTGTGTGTGTGTGTGTGTGTGTGTGTGTGTGTTTTGCTATGCCACATGCAAGTCGGGGCAGAAAGTAAACTTAATTTGTTAGTCAGACACAGGCATCTTCTTTTATTCAAAGGAGAACTGGAACATACCGATTAGTGTAGCTTGCAAGAATAGTCATGAATCTACCTGTCTTTTCTCCACATGTGTATCACCATGCTTGGTTTTGTCTCATGATACTGTGGATTGAATTCAAGTCATCCTATTTGACTCTGCTCTTTTGGTAGCCACTGAACTCTCTTAATATATAAGAGACCACGAAAATTTTTATAAATGGTATACCACTTTCTATTTTATAAGCAATATCTGAGAGCTATAATTGTTCAAGAAACATCCCAATACTTGAAAGTTAGTCCCTGTACCTGACATAGAGTTTCAATGGGATGACCAACATAAGACTAAGTTAGCTTGAGTCACACATTACAACCTCAAAACCTGGATTCAGTGATCTACCCCCTGGTGATAAATAGCTACATCTGAAGTGAAGCTTCAATATACACAAATAGCAATCCCAGATGATGTAGCATTGGATACGCTTCTGAGTGTTTTTCTGAGAGGGTTCACAAGTAAGATTAATGCTAAATGAATAACTAGTCAAATACCTTCACTCTGTTATGAGTGAGTCTCATTCAAATACGATAAAAATCTAAATGGAAAAAAATGAAGAAAGAAAAACCTGAATGTTCTTTACTAAAAAGAAATTCATTTTCCTTACTAACTTCAAGCTGAGTCATGGCCTTTTCTTTGCCATCACACTCAGACTGCAGCATCAGCCTTTTCTTCCAGTAAAGCCAGGCAGCGTTCAAAATGAAAGTAACACTGTCAGCTCTTCCCAACTCCCATGACTCTATCCACCTTATTTGCAGTCCTGGAATTCAAGACATCTCAAAAATCAAATGAGTTTAATCTCTCTCTCTCTCTCTCTCTCTCTCTCTCTCTCTCTCTCTCTCTCTCTCTCTGTCTCTCTTCACATTCACATGTGGTAACATCATGATTATATTCTTAGAGAATCTTAGGATTTACTGACAACCTGGATGTGTTAAATGACAACCTGGATGTTTTAAATGGCATGATACTTGCACCGAGCCAATGCAAATCCTTTAATACCTCATATACTGGGAAAATATTTACTATATTTATTATGGAATGACAAAAAAACTGTAAGCATTTTTTCTATGAATATTTTTGATCTCCCATTTTTAACTTCTCAGTGAACAATCAATGATGCACAGTTCTATGTGTGTACGTATGCATACATATTGCAAATGCAAACATAAATGCATATACAAACACACACACAGTCACCCACACATACACACATACACACACACATATGCACAGAATGTCACATCATTTTGCTGTTCTATTGGAAGACATCAGGTTGATTTGACATTACTCTAGGAAATGATGCCAGTTTATAATGGATATTGACAATTTGAGCATGAGCAAGGATGATGTTGAAAGAAGGAATATCTTTTCTTTCTTTAAACAAAACAAAACAAAACAAAAAAACCAACTAATTTTGAAGCAGAGTTACCAGTATCAAGACTTGGAAATCCAAGATCTCTGAAAAATCTGTGAAGTTATTCTTTTTCACCCCTTCTTGGCTCTTAGTAAAGAAATCAAAACAACCATTCACAGAATGTATTTGTCATCCCAGCTGTATTTGAAGATTTTTTTTTTAACCACAGAATGGCTTCCTCTCGTTACACAGGCTTCTTCCCAGCAATAGCTCTAGATCCTTTGAAAAGAGTACTGATTAGATGCACAGCTGTGAGCAGGCTCAGCTCTACCCTTTTCCTTCTGGGGCCTCTCTTCCATTTTACTCCTACTGGCCTCTCAGCTTGGCCTTCTTTTTATGATGCTGTCTCTGTTGTCCTACCTTAGTAGTGTTGTCTTCTCACTGCTCATCTGATATTTGCAGGCCAACTCAGAGCTTATTCACATCTGAGTCCTGTATGCCGCTCTACACAATTATGCCTGACAAATTGTTCCTGTTCAGTGACAATAAAAAATGCTGCAAGAGTGATATCAGGCAAATACCAGGGATACACTGTTTATCTAATAATTCTAAGTTTCAGCAATGTATGAAAGGGGGAATCAATAAGTCTATTATTATCTAAATTCAGACAAAAGTGATATTACTGCTTATACTTAAAATTTAATAGAAGTCAGAATGGCATAGTCACTATAATCTTAAATTCTAGTCAGAAGGTATTTAGGGTTTTCAAATCTACTTCTTTCATTTGAATATAGTAAAAAATCAAGCATGATGAAACACAAATCCCTGAGAACAAGTTCTAAAAAATACACATATAATAGCAATTATTATCTGATCATTTAAGTTATATTTCATTATATAGAATATATTTGATTGGCTTTCTGTGAGTATATGTGCTCCTGCCTATGTAAAGTAAGAAGTTAAGATTTTGGAATTCAAGAACTTCTAATTGTGCAGAGGTTTTAAAGGTTCAACAAGTATCACTTCAAACATTGTTTTACATCTTGTGATCCCTAATGTGAAAATGCCTTCATTACAAGAGAGGTGAGACAGCAGGGCACTTTGGAATGAATGTGACAAGACCAGGTCTTAATGGGCTCCAGATGAATTGCTGTATTGTAACATTTACAGTGGGAGTCTTTAAGAGAGGCTCACCTCAGTAGCTCTGCCTATGCGATGTATCAGACACATGACAGGGAGTAATGGCCCCCACAGAGCATGCAACTTCATCTTCCATGCACCTTAATTTCCATCTGGCTGATTAGGAGAAACCTAATTAATTTTGGCCATCACACATGGCTTAATACTTCCCAAGGAAATGTTTCATTATGTAGAGTTCCTAATAACTATTATCACCTCGTAGAAACCCTGATATGTCTTATAAATCTGCTGCCCATGCATTGAAAATCCCTGTACATCATTAATAATGCTTAAGAGTCTGGTTTATCTTGTCCTGTGGAACAAACAAAAATTTGATAGATCAGAAATAGCACCTCAAAAGGAAAGGATAAGCACCTGATTTGGATGTTACTATGGATGCCTAGAGACAGATAATTTTTTTTTGGCATCTAGTTGTAAAGTCAGACCAACCCTTGGGTCACATAATAAGACTTTTAAGTGGCTGTGAGATACACACTCAGATATCTTAGTTCTCCATCAAGGCACTGAGAAACTTAGGGGCAGTGTTGTAAGTGCCTTTCACTCCAGTTGCCACCTGAAGTACTATTACTTCATGCCCCCAGGGCCTGTAGTCAACTACCATAGCTCCTAAAATGCTTTTAAACATTTGTATATCAATTTAGCTGCTTTCTATAGAAATAATCCTCACCTGAAAGTTCAAGAACCTTTTAATTCTGCTCATACATATTTGAAGGCCCTCCAACATATTATAAGATGGGGCTGGATGATGGGGCATCTCTGGGATGAACTAGAAACCTAGGACAATGAAAACTACTTAGAATCTATGAGGGTGACTTTAGCTAAGACTCCTAGCAATGGTATATATGGACCTGAACGAACATCTTCAGAAATCAGACCCTTATAATTGAGGGATTTGGGATATCAAATCAGCCACAAATTCTTCATCTCACAACAAGTCCTTCCTACAAGAGGTGTAGGGGTAAAGATAGAGCAGAAATTCAGGGAAAGGCTGACCTAGTGTGAGACTCATGCCATGAGAGACAGTCTACCCCTGACACAATTAATGGTATTCTGCTATACTTGCAGACAGAAGCCCACCAAAAGTGTTATCAGGGAGGCTTTACGCAGCAATAGATGAAAACAGATGTAGAGAGCCATAGCCAAACATTAGGTGGAGCTTGGGCAGTCCTTTGGGAGACAAGATGGGGGAAGGAATTAAGGAGACAGTGAGTTCAAGGACACTATAACCTACAGAATCAATTAACCTGGGCCAGAGGGACCCACAGAGACTGAGCTATCAGATAGCAGGCATAGGACAGACCTAGGTCCTCATTACATATGTAATAGTTGTGTAGTTTGATCTTCATCTGAGACTTATAAACAGCAGAAGAGCAGCTATCTCTTACTTTGTTGTCTGCCTTTGTTCCCTCTCTTTGCCCTAACTGGGATGCCTTGTCTAGACAAAATAAAAGAATATGTACCTAGTCATATGTCAACTTGTTATGCCACACAAGTTGATACCATTGAATACCCCTCCTTTTCTAATATGAAGGAGAGAAATGGAGAATGGGAGAAAGGGGAGGAGATAGGGAGATGAGGAAGGAGGAAAGCTTCTGTCAGGATATAAATAAATAAATTAATTAATTAAAAAGATAGATTTCCATTGGTATACGTGAAAATAACCTGCTTTGGAAGCTGACACCTGCCTTTTCTCACACTAGAGAGTTCCATCACACATTCCTAACACCTCTACTCTAATGAGTTACCTTTTATTTTCAACTAGATCAAGTTCAGCAAAGCAGTTTTATATGAATTTACAAAGGCCTCCTGTCTCCTAATTCTTCCACTTTTTCATTTATTTTGGGTTCTTGTATGTTTGTTTATGCAGACAATGCCTCCTCTACCTCTAAACCAACTTGGAGCCTCTTATTTACTTTGCTTCTGCTGTGTCATGGCCATCATTGTGGTCTCAAATAATGTGCCTATTAACTAGGATTTTCAATAAATTTTCATTGACTAGTTTACTAACTGAATGGCTACTAAAGAGTATAAGGCATTTATGCTATAGAATTTGAATATCAGTTATGTAACAATCTAATTATTCTGAAACATAAATATGTGAGTGTCAGAATGATGTTAGAAATGAAAATTTTACCCTTGGTCAACAGTGGTGTCAAAATTAGAGACGTACAAAAGTTTTGTATGCCATTATTTTTAGGCTATGCTTATTACAAAATTTATATGTATTTTGTATTCCATGATTAAAATACTTCATTGTATTTTTAAATGTCCCACAGAAAAAGAAAAACCTGACATGAAACATTTACTGTCTGAACAATTTGTATTACTGCTTTAAAAAGTTCATACATTGCATTTTGTTGAGATTTATTCTCTGTTGTTAGCCCTATTTCCTCCTAAAGCCATAACCACCTTCTTACCTCCAGCAGCTTCATATATTTGTTAAAAAAATAAAAATCATAAACAAATCTAATGTGTGCTGCCTGTATTTTCTTGGATATGGGACTATCCACTTATCCATTAAAGCATGCTTGATCTGCAAGGAACTACCTCTCTAATGAAAACTGACTCTTCTTATTTTCGGGACCATAAATTGTCAATAGATATCAGGTAGAAGCTAGAGCTCATGAGATATTCTCTTTACTTGGAGGGCAATTGTCTCTTACTCCAAGTAAACTCTCTCTCTCTCTCTCTCTCTCTCTCTCTCTCTCTCTCTCTCTCTCTCCTATAATACATACATACATACATACATACATACATACATACACACATACATCTTTGTGTTTGTGTTTATAAAATAGTAGGTCTTTATATAGCTCTCTCAAAGATCCTTGGTATTATTCCTTTTCCTAGACACTTCTCTTCATGACCCTCCCATTCTTTCCCTTTTTAATCTACCAAAAGCTAGTAGCATTAACATTTCATATCACCTACATTTGGCTACTCATATATTAAGATCTTTTACCTTCCCCAAAATATCCTCTTTGTAGATTTCTATGTGGGGACGAATCTCGCGGGCGGGGGGAAGTGGAGGGAGTCCGGCAACAGAGTCTCAGGGCGGTCCGGCACCAGGGCTTCCCGCACCGCCAGCGGAAGATCCCACATTCACGCAGCTGTCAGTGGGCTGGCCGGCGGCTGCATTGGCAAGGTTCCAGGGTTCCAAAAGCTGGGAATCAGGCGGAGAGACCATGGACACGTGGAGTCCGGTTTTCCAAAGCTTTTATTGTTCATGGCATGGTGAATGGATGCAGGTGTTGTGCGCTTTCCCCCTCAAAGGCCAGGGGAGACCAGTCTTATAGGGAAGGGAGAAAGGGGAGGAAATAACTTAATTAGCTACGCCCCTGGCCTTTTGATAATTCATTAATATTTAAATCTCTGGAGGTGGAGACTTGTTAGTCACACACTCTACCTGTCCTACGTGACCAAAGGTAACAGATTAAATGGAGTTACCTCGTCCAAGGCCCAACATTTCTACACTCTCTAAATACCCCAAATTAAACATATGGATCTAATTATTTAAGTCTAGAACCACCTCATAAGTATGAACACTTTTCAGTTGTCTTGTGGAATCTGAGTTACACGATTCACTCACTATAAACATATTCCAGGTTCATCCAGTTACTGCAATAGGGATTTTTTTCATCTTTTAATAGATCATTTTTAGCTTTTTTTCACTTTTTAAATTTTATTTGTTTACATTCCAGTTGTTGCCCTTGCTCTCAGTCCCCCCTCCCATTCCTCTTTCCCCTTGTCTCCAAAGGCTGCCTCCACCAGGCCTCCCTCTTCCCTTGGACCTCAAGTCTCTTGCAGATTAAAAGCATCTTCTCTGATGAGGCCTGACAAGGCAGGCCCCTGCTGTAGTTGTGCTGGGGGCCTCAGACTGGCTTTTGTATGCATCTGTTTGGTGGCTCAGTCTCTGGGAGGCCCCTGGGATCTGAGTGTGTTGAGATTGCTAGCCTTCCTATGGGGTTGCGCCCACCCTTCAGCTTTTTTAATCCTTTCATTAATTCAACAATAGGGGTCCAGTTCAATAGTTGGTTGTATCTGCTTTAGTTTCACGAGGCTGCTGGTAAGAGCTCTTAGAGGACTGCCATGCCAGGCTCCCCTCTGTAAGCATAACATAGTATCAGTAATAATGTCAGGCCTTGGTGCCCTCCAATGAGATGGATCCCAAGTTTGACCTATCATTGGACTTCCTTTCCTTCAGTCTCTTCTCCATTTTTATCATTGCAGTTCTTTTAGACAGGAAGAGTTCTGAGTCAGAAGTTTTGATTTTGGCTTACTTAACCCTATCTCTTCACTTAAGGCCCTGTCTACCTACTGGAGATAGACTCTTTGAGTTCCCTCATACCAAAGTTCATCATTTTGACTAAAGTTACCCCCATTGAATCCTTAGAGTGTCTCACCTCCCAGGTCTCTGGTACTTTCTAGAGGGACCCTCAAACTCCCACCTCCTGATACTGCTTATCTCTATTCAATCTCTTCACCCTCTGGGCTTCTCTTCTGTGCTCCAACCCCAATACCTGACCCTGTTTCCTTTTTCCCTCCAACTCCCCTCCTCCACTCATATCCCTCCCACCCTCTGGCTCCCATGATTATTTTCTTCCCCCTTCTAGTGGAATTGAAACATCTTCACTTGGGCCTTTCTACTTGTTATACTTCTTATGGTCTGTGGGTTGTATCTTAGGTATTTTGTACTTTTTGGCTAATCTCCACTTATTAGTGAGTACATACCATGTTTGACCTTTTGGATCTGAGTTGCCTCACTTAGAATGATATTTTCTAGGTCCATCCATCTGCATGCAAAATTCATGATTTCCTCAATTTTAATAGCTGAATAATATTCCATTGTGTAAATAAACCACATTTTCTATGTCCATTCTTAGGTTGAAGAACATCTGCTTTGTTTCCTGCTTCTGGCTATTAAAATTAACGCTGCTATGAACATAATGGCCAGGTGCACTTCAGGTATGGTGGGGTATCTTTTGGGTATACGCTCAAGAGTGCTATAGCTGGGTCTTCAGGTAGAACTATTTCCAATTTTCTAAGGCAACACCAGATTCATATATAGAGTAGTTGTACCAGTTTGCAAAACCACCAGCTGTGGAGGAGTATTCCTCTTTCTCCACATCCTGGCCAGTATGTACTATTATTTAAGTTTTTTATTTTATTCATGCTGATTCCTGTGAGGTGGAATCTCAGGGTCCTTTTGATTTGCACTTATCTGATGACTAAGGACTTCAATATTTCTCATCCATTTGATATTCTTCTGTTATGAATTCTCTGCTTCGCTATGTACCCCATTTTTAATTTTGTGACTTGATTTTTTGGAGGTTAGCTTCTTGAGTTCTTTATGTATTTTGGATATTAGCCCTCTATCAGATGTAGGGTTAGTGAAGATTTTTTTCCTAATCTGTAGCTTGCCAATTTGTACTATTGATGGTATGTTTTGCGTTACAGAAGCATTTCAGTTTCATGTGGCACTATTTATTGATTGTTGACCCTAGAGCCTGATGAAATGATGTTCTGTTCAGGAAATGTATCCCTGTGCAATGAGTTCAAGGCTCTTTCCCACTTTCTTTTTTATTAGATTCAGTGTATCTGGTTTTATATTGAACTCTTGATCCAATTGGACTTGAGCTTTGTGCAGGGTAATAAATATGGATCTATTTTCAATCTACTACATTAGACCATCAGTAAGACCAACACCACTTATTGAAGATGCTTTCTTTTTCCACTGTATGTTTTTGGCTTTTTTTTTTTTTTTGTCAAAGATCAAGTGTCCAAACCTGAGTCTTCAATTCCAGTCCATTAATCAACTCATCCATTTCTGTACCAAAATAATGATTTTTTTAAAAATCACTATTGCTTTGTAGTATAGCTTGAGGTCAAGAATAGCGATTGCCCCAGGAAGTTCTGTTATTGTTTTCAAGTATCCTAGAATTTTCTGGTTTTCCAGAATCTAAAAAGAATTTTGTTAGAATATTGATGGGTATTACATTGTATCCGCAGATTGCTTCTGGTAAGACGGCCATTTTCACTAAATTAAATCTAACCAATCTATGACCTTGGGAGATCGTCTCCTGTTCTGTGGTCTTCTACAATTTTCACAATTAGAAGTTCTTGTCGTATAGAACTTTTATTTGCTCAGTATTACACCAAGATATTTTATACTGTTTCTGGCTATTTTGAAGGTCATTGTTTTCATAATTTCTTTCTTAGTCAGTTTATCATTTGGGTAAAGGAAAGCTACCAATTTGTTTGAGTTAATTTTATACCTGTCACTTTGCTGAAGTTGTTAATCAGCAGTAATAATTCTCTGGTTGAATTTTTGAGTCACTTATATATACTATCATATTATCTGCAAATAGTTATACTTTGTCTTCTTTCTTTCCAATTTTACCTCCTTGATATTCTTTCATTGCCTAATCACTCTGTCTAGAACACCAGGAACTATATTAAATAGATAGGGAGAGAGTGGTCAACCCTGTTTGTTCTGAATTTTAGTGGGATTGCTTTTCATTTCTTACCATTTGCTGTTAGCTTTGGTTTGCTATATATTGTTTTTATTTTGTTTAGGTATGTGCCATAAGTTTCTGATTTCTCCAAGTCTTTAAAAAGAAGGGGTGTTGCATTTTGTCAAAGGCATTTTTATCATCTAATGAGATAAATGATCATGTCTCTTTTTTCCTTGATTTTTTATGTAGTATGTTTCACTGATAGATTTTCATATATTGAACCATCCCTTCATCTCTTGCATGAAGCTTACCTGATCATGGTGAACAATGGTATTGATGTGTTCTTAGATTCAGTTTTAAGAATTATATTCAGTATTTTTGCATTCATATTCATAAACAAGATTAGTCTGAATTTCTCTTTCTTTGTTGGGTCTGTGTGGTTTAGGTATCTGAGTGACAGTGGCTTCATAGAATGAACTAGTGTACCTTCTGTTTCTATTTCGTGGAATATTTTGAAGAGTATTGGTATTAGCTCATCTTTGGAGATCTGGTTGAAATCTGCACTAAAACCACCTGGTCCTAAGTTTTTTTTTGATTGGGAGTATTTTTTTTATAACTATTTCTATTTCTTTAGGGGTTATGAAACTGTTTATATACTTTACTCAATCTTGATTTAATGTTAGTATTTTTTATTTGTCTAGAAAACCATCCATTTCATCTAGATTTTCCAGTTTTGTAGAGTATACACTTTCAGAGTAGGTTCTGGTGATTTTTTTAATTTCCCATTTTTTATTATGTCTTCTCTTTTCATTTCTGATTTTGTTAATTTGGATACTATCTGTGTGCCCTTTAGTTAGTTTTGCTAAAGTTTTATCTATCTTTTTGATTTTCTTACAGAACCAGCCATTGGTTTTGTTGATACTTTTATTGTTCTCTTTGTTTCTACCTGGTTGATTTCAGCTATAAGTTGGACAATTTCCTGCCATCTACTACTTATGAATATATTTGCTTCTTTATGTTTTAGAGTTTTCAAGTGTGTTGCTAATTTGCTTGTTTCAGATGTCTCCAGTTTCATTATGAAGACATATAGTGCTATGAATTTCCCTCTTAACATGGCATTCATTGTGTGCCGTATGATTGGGTATGATGTATCTTCATTTTCATTGAATTCTATAAAGTCTAGATTTCTTTCTTCATTTCTTCCCTTACCAAGTAATTAATGAACAGTGAGTTGTTCAGGTTCCATGAACATATAGGATTTCTGTTGCTTTTGTTGTTACTGAAGTGTAGCCTTAATCCATGGCGATCTTACAGAATTCATCAGATTATTTCAAACTTATTGTGTACTGAGGCTTGTTTTATGTTCACTTATATCGTCAATTTTGGAGAAGGTTCCATGAGGTGCTAAGAAGGTATATTCTCTTGTTTTGGGGTAAAATTTTCTGTATATATCTGTTAAATCCTCTTGGTTCATAATTTTCATTAGTTTCACTCTGTACTAAGTTTCTGTTTCAGTAACCTATCCCTTGGTGAGAGTGGGGTATTGAAGTCTCCCACTATTATTGTTTGAAGTTCAATGTGTCTTTTGAGATTTAGTAAAATTTATTTTATGAATGTGGGTGCCCTTGAATTTGGGGCATGCATCTTCAGAATGGAGAGTTCCTCTTGGTGGAATTATCCTTTGATAAATATGAAGTGTCCTTCCCCATCTCATTTGATAACATTTGGTTGAAAATCTATTTTATTGAATATTAGAATGGCAACTCCAACTTGTTTCTTGAGACCATTTCCTTGGCAAACTTTTTTTTTCCAGCCTTTTAATCTGAGTTAGTGTCTATCTTAAAATTTAAAATAAAGCATTTAACAGAGTAACATATGACTTAGTAAGACCTATACTGGAACAAAGTTTTCTTAGCCATCATATTTATTTGTGTTAGTTCCATGTGTTTGTGATATATATGTAAAAAATACATATGTAAAAGTACATGGAGTCATCTCAAAAGATCTAATTTAAAACTATACATTGTAAGATTAAATACATGACTAAGTCAGTTTTGTGTTCTCTGGCTCAACTGTTACATTTATTTTTATATATTTTGTTTTTGAAAATTTTAATACATATATACAATTAAATATGCTCATAAGTCACTTATTTCCAGTTTTCACTAACCTATATATCTACAATATGTCTCTCTTGTTTTTTTTAAATCTTCTAAGTTTTATTAGTACTGCTTGTATCAAAAAATAATAATAATAAGATAAAATATTTGTTTTTCCCCAGAAGCTATCAACTTCCAGTAGTTTCTTAGTAAAGAATGAACTTGGTGAGCCTCTTCTCATTATAGTCCAGTGTTTTTATACTCTATTTGTACTATCAATCTATCTTATGCAAATAACCAGAGCTGCTTTGGGTAGTGAGTATAGTGGCCATGTCATGTCCAGAAGGCATCATTGCACAGTACTCTTCCTATACTCTCATCCCATTTATTTCATTCTTTTAGCATCCTCTTCAGGATTTTAATGAGCCCTGAAGTGTATAGGGTTGGGACATATAAGGCAGAGCTGAATAACTGGGAACATTCTTAGAATAAGAGGCTAAATACTCTGTCTATTTTCTTGCATCCAAATCATAAATATTGGCTGATTTTGGAAACCACAGAAGGAAATATTCCATACTCATGAATCCTACAGACTTTTGCTCCACTGATGCAAAGTAAGCATCAGTGTAAGTACAAGAAAAGTTTAAGGGGTTTGTTTGTTTGAGTTTTTTGCTTTTTTGTCATATTTTTAGTTTTTCCTTTTTCTTTTTTTTTGTTGTTGTTCAACTTGCTCTTTTACAAAAATCTACCATTGTCACGTGTAGCCATAATTAATGTTTATACTTAAATTAGTTTTGAAGTAAATTAAATGATATTAATTTAAAAATAATATCCTTAAAAAAGGATATTAATTAAGGAATTTCAAGTTTGCCTACAAATATACCTTAAAAAGTAACTTATTTTCTGTTAACTCCTGATGGTGATTTCTTCACTTCTGATGACAGAAACCTCAAATCATTAAGATTTAACATAGATTTACCAGAAGCTGTTTGGAGAGTCTGTAGCATTACCATACAGCTTTTGTTATGATGAATGCCATCTTAAGGTATATTAATTTTTGCTAAAATTATTTTCAATTAAGGGAGCAAAATGAACAACAAATAAATATCTTTAAGAAATAAATCATCTAAGTTAATATTTTTAAACTGTTTCAATAATAATAATTAACAAACAATAGCAAAAAAAGATATGGTAATATTACCAAACAAATAAAATATCAAACTTTTAGATTGTCATATGTATATTTTGCTTGATAAAAATTTTAAAGCTTATTTATTATATTTATCAATTTTATGAAATAGAATATTATTAAAATTGAGACAAAGTGAATTTTTTACATGATCCACAGTTTCACATTCTCATAACTAGTTTATCTTGATGGGTAGAATACATAAAATTATGTTTTAACAGCTATAATTTAATGGCTGTGCTCTCTCCTGTTTCTTACAAGTGTTAGAGAACATCAAGAGAATACTCTATCTAATAAAGATGCTTGGAAATATATTATTCTGGTTTATTTTGTTTTGCTATGTTAACATGGGAACCAAATCAAATTCATAAAGAAATGGTTTATTTTTAACTTATACCTCCAGATCTTAGTCTGTCATTGAAGGAAGTCAGGGCAGGAGCTGAAGTAGAAACTGATGCAAAATTCTTGTTTTCTTAGGCATGAGGACTGCCAGCATTTTTGTATGGCACATGCCTCTCTACCCAGATGTGTTATTACTTACAGTAGGACTAGTCCCGACTATATCAATTAGCAATTAACAAAATTTCCCTACAGACATGCCAATGGAGACAATTCTTAATATGAGTGACTTCCATGGTTGCTCTATTTGGGTCAAGCTGACAAAAAAATCTAACCATTATAGATATGAAATTTACTTTTCCACCCATACTTTCAAACTGTAATTTGGCAAGCATTTTTGTAAATCTACAATCTGCAGAATGTTTATTTTCCCAAAAATACAGGAAATCACTCAGCCTCTTTTATGTATATCTTATTCATATAAGGAAATCATAGTATCTGTCAGGATATTGTCCTAGTTTGATGTCTGTTGCTGTGATAAAATGCAAATTAAATAAACTTTGAGGGGAAGAAGATTATTTTGTTTTACAGGTTGCATGCAGTCAAATATTAGATAAGATCCAAACCATAGCTCAATATAAGAACCTGGAGATAGGAACTGGACCAGCAACCATGGATACCATAGAGACTTTACTGTGTTTTTTTCTATGGATTTCTCAGTTTCCCCTCTTTTTGTAGGGTACATTTATTTAAAAAAAAAAAAAACTCTATAGGCTTTTAAAAAAGAAAATGAATATTCTGCTGAGAGTGAAGACACTAGGATACAAAATGACAAGTGTTTTAAATCCAGGCCTGTCCAAGAGCCAAGTGCAAGGAAACATTAAAACAAACAGGCAATTCTGTAAAGTTATAAATCCTACATATTTTACTAAACTCTAAACGTGTTTTTCTTTACAATTGTTAATATATCAAAAGGCCTGCTTTAATGGTTTGCTAATCCCACCAAAACATAACCCCAGTAACACCCATCTACCTCCATCACTAACAATGATCAAGTTGACCAGCCAACTCATACTTCTAACTTGTGTTTGGATAAGTAAGCATCTTCTAAACCTAAACACAGGGACAGGTGGTGGCAAGCAGTAGTATGCCACCTACTAAATTTCTAAAATATATAAGCTCCTGAATAGTGTGCAGATAACCCTAAGCAGTATTGAAGAAGTTGATCCCTAAATAGCCAACTTTCCTTTTACTGCAACCCAACTCTTACCTCAAGAGAGCCATACTTCTAACAAATCTCTTTACTCAAACTTAGCACCCAGTTAATAGGAGAATAGCATGGTAGGTACACACACACACACACACACACACACACACACACACACACATCCCATGGACATCCCTTTATAGGATCTTATTTGGAATTTCTACTGGGCAGGCATAACCTCAGCATTTGTTCCTGTGATCTTGACTCTGGCATAGAAGTAAGATTGGTAGTGAGCATCCGTGATATTTCTGCCATAGTGTTTGTCTGCACATAAACCATAGCAATACAGATTTTGGGGCCCAGGGAAGCCACTGTAAGACTAACCAAAAGCATGCTCATCTGTTTCCATGAGAGTATATTCCTGTTCCATTGCAAATTAGGAGTTCTGATTGCAGTTGGCCTTTAAATTGGTTTCTGCAGATTTCCAGTTAAACTTTTCATATAACACCAACTTGTTGGATCCTTTGCAGAAGTGTTCTCAAAATATGGCAAAAGAGCTGAGATAAGCGTAGTCGTTGGAGCCTAAAAACTGAAGGTTACTAGAGTTGTCAAAGTTCTACTCATGTTATTCTTCTATACACTTGTGCTCACTCTAAAGTACAGGCCTTGTAGAATAGCCCTTCTCTGGTACCATTAACCCAGTTATACATGGCTTGGATTTCTCACCCTATGTCAGGTACATGTATATTTGATTGATGGCTTTATTCAAGTAGGAACTTTCTAAGGTCACCATGGTGGAAGGCGTTCTGAGAGGTGGCTGGCCAGCCAACTATCTCACTCATAAGCACATTCCCAAGTGACTAACATCCTATTTACAAATGCTTGTTCTTTGTTACTCTCTCTTTATAACAGCTGACCTAAATGCCCTTCAAATTATAAATTGGTAGTGAACATGCGGTATATTATTAAATATTATTCAGCTATAAAATATAACAACAAATTTATCAAGTAAATGGATTTTAAAGATCACATTGAATAAGATAACTTAGATTCTCTCATTGAGAGTTCTAGCTCTAAATCTTCAGATATGATTATAAAACCAGAATTAACCTCCAAAACTATGAAAATAAAATGATATTTTGGGAACTAAAGCAATAGATAGGAAAATAGAATGGTACGAATGATATGATAACAGCAATAGAAAAAGAAGAGAGTTCTAATTAGGATGAAATGGAAAATAACAGTAAAGATATCTATAAAAGTCTTAAGAATTATACTATTACCTATCTATCTAAAATCACCTATAATACATATGTCTGTATACATATAATCTATGTAGAATTTGAATGAGATTTTCACATCTGGGTTGACAATACTCCACCCATGAGCCATAGCTTATCTAATAAGAATCTCAATACTGGACTTGAAAAGACTTGAATTGTTGGTCAAGGTTGTGCAACACATGCTGAAAGCATTATAAACTATTACTTTTGCTCATATCTGTAACCTTTGCCCCAAAGGTGGAAAGTAAGTACCCATTGCTTAAGGAAATTTACATTTCTGACACAGGGCTCAGAAAACTTGCATAGGGTCTGACATGAAAGCCTCCTCATCTAAGAACTGAAGACTCCATGAAAACTTTCAAGGTTGGGCAATAACCAGTAGTCCTACCCATCTACAATTTCTATGAATCACAAAAATGATGAGCTTGACAGGGTAAAACTATGGGTGCAGTGAAGTACACATACATATCTTGATGATATCTAACAGCTCTCTAATGAGGAAATTCTGGTTTCTTTGGAGTCTTAGTTATGTCATATGATGTTTTTCTGGAAGATGTCTTATGAGAGAATTGCTGAGGACATTGGAGGAAGGAAGATTTATTCTTCTTTACCTTCTTGCATTTACTTGACAGCACATCTGTTGGAATTTATTAGCTTTGTGGGACTGAGAAACCACTAGATCCTTTGACTTCCCTTTCACAGCTGATCATTGTTAAAGAGTTGGACTACAGACTGTAAGTCATCATAACAAATCTTCTTATAATATAGAGATTATCCATAATTCCTGTGACTCTAGAGATCCCTGATTAATACACCCTGTGTTTGTTGTAAAATCAGAAATTAAAAAAGTAGAGGATCTTAATAGATTTAAAAGCAGTTAATAAAGTAATTCAACCAGTGATTCCTTTACAACCTACACTTTCTTCACTTTTTTTCTTGCAAGATCATGGCCTATAATAATAATTGACTTGTAAGATTTTCTTTTCGCAATACCATTGTATGTACACAATAGGGAAAGTTTTGCTTTTTCAATACCTAATTGGAACAAGGGTCATCCAATAAAAGGTAACTACTAGAAGGTACTGCCACAAGGAATGCTAAATAGTCAAACTTTATGTCAATACTTTTTGCTACGTTCATTTGAAGTAATTTGTAAGCAATTTCCTCAATCTACTATTTATTATAATATGGATGTCATTTTTTGACTGATTCTGGCAAAGATGTTTTACAGAATATGTTTAAGGTAACACAATAAATTCTGGTATGATGAGAGTTAAAAATTTCTCTAGAAAAATTAGAAACACAAGATTCACATAGTTATTTGGATTATAAAATCTTTCAACAATAAATTTGACCACAAAAGATATAGGTCTGTAGGGATCAACTGTAAACACTTAGAATTTTTTAAAAATTAATGTGAGATATTAATTGGCTAAAGCCTATGTGTGAAGTAATTTGTTTTAGACATTACATGGAAATTTAAATTTAAACAGTCAAAGATGTCTTAAAGCAGAATCAGAAAGAGTTAACTCTTGTAGAACAATGATGTAAGATACATATGTGGCTCAAATTGATCCTAAACCTGATTGCAATTTGTTCATTTGCCTCCAACTCATTCTCTGACTGGGCTTATTATACAAAGGGAAGATGATATTATAGAATGGGTTTTCTTAGCTCATAAACAAAGTAACAAACTGAAGGCAAATACAGGAGAGATTTCTGATAGTTGTAAAAGGTAGAATAAAAGGACCTTCAATTTTTAATAATGGATCTGGCCAAAATCATAGTACCTCTTAAGAAGGCTAAGATTATGTTTCTATGGTTGATCAAGATTGGCAAAGAGCTTGTAAAAAATACTTGGGAGAAATTAATAATAATATCTAGACTGGACAAATAACACAGACACTGGACAACACAGACACTTAACAACAAAAGGTAGAGCTAGCTTTTTTCAGAACGACCATTTTTCCTCCTTGGTTTCCCAATAGAAATTATTTGCCTAGTTCAGCAGGAAGCATCCAGTTCCTTATGTTGAGATGGATGGTTTTGGTTGCTGTCACCTAGGGTGGTAGGTTATTATTGGTTTTGATCAAGAAAGAAATGAATTAAGTTTGATATATGTGTACTAATAGAAATGTAAGGTCATTTTGTTTAATTTTTCTATATTGATAAAAATTAAGGTTGTATTCTTTAATTATTGTATATTGCTAGACATTTAAGGTTGATTTGTTTCACTATATTGTACATAAGCTGCTTATTTAAAGTACGATATAAAGTTCTAGTTTTATGTTTTTTATAATTATTTCTATTGTATGAAGATTGTTAATAATGGAAGAAAAAGACTTTTTTTTTTAAACAGAAAGTGAGAAATGAAGTGGAAATTTCTTTCACTGGAGACTCAGTTGTGTCATTTGATAGTTTCCTTGATGTGGACGTATGAGAGGATGTTTTGTTGAAGCAGGTATGTAAGAGGACATTTTGTTGAGGCAGACACTTGAGAGGACACATTATGTTTGGAAAGAGTATAAGTAGAACTTAACTTGCAGCCAATGAGGCACTTGCACTGGTTCAACTTGCAGTACTTTGCTGTTCTTCACTGATCTTCCCTTGTCACTTTGTAGGAATTCACCTAAGAACTTCTTGAACTCTGACTGCTTCTTGCTAATTTAGAAGACTCATGTCAATTCAGAAGTCATTTGAGGTTTCTTCTGGATCAAGATTCTGCTACTGACTCATGTTTGGTGTTTGCTGATTGAGCTGGACTGCTGCTACTAATTCATGTTTGATGGTTTGGACTGGACTGCTTATAACCTGACAAATAAGATAGGAATCACCCTCAAAGAACTACTTTTCAACAGATTCACATCCCCCTTGTCCTATCGACTAACTTTCTTCCCTACCTTTGGTTGGTGTGCTAGAAGAGAGATTGAACTATTTATGAACCCATATTAAAGTAGGTTTTGAAATAGCTAAGCATAGAGTTCTTGAGGAACTTTAGAACCACAGAAAAGAAACAAAATTATGCCTGGTACTGGAAACTCAAGTAACTACCTGGAGACACTGAAGTTATTGTTTTTGGAGGTGAATTTCCAACTGCAAATTTACCAGACCAGGATAAACACTGAATTAAAAGTATCATTGAATGGTGTATTTTAAGGACTCTTAAATTTCCTTCTAAAACTTCAAAGGCCATCTGTTGGCCTTTCCTTCAATATTATCTTCTGAGTTTCAACAGCAGCTCATTAACCTCTAAGTGTTCAGTGGATTTTCCAACCCATAGTTCTGCGATCCTCAATTTGCTACCTACAGCAATATCTAAGGCTACATATACATGAATACAATACCTTTTACTCAAGTTGAGAGTTTCAGTACTAGTTTGCTATCTTTTTACATGGAGGAAAGGGTCTGTCTTAAGTGAGCTCAAGGTAGAAGCCTAGAGGCCAAAATGAAGCACAGATCACGAAGAAAAGAGGATTATAAGCTTGTTCTTCCTGGCTTGCTTAGTTTTCTCTTTTCTAAAAAACCAGGACCTATATCTCACAGCTTATACAGCTGTTGGAGACCTGGGCCATGCTACATCTATCATTAATCAAGAAAATGTCAAATAGATATGCTCATTACCTAATCTGATGATGACAATCTTCATTGTAGGTCCCTTTTTTTGTCTAGATATGTCTGGTTTATTTCAAGTTGAAGAAATTAATGGCAGAGATGGTTTTAGGAGGAAGAGTTTCTCACACTGGTTTAGTAGTGAGAGTGAAGATATAGAAATGTTTAATATCCTAACCACCCAAAATGAAACAAGTAAAAATATTAAACCCAATCAAAAAGAAAGTTGATAAAGTATGTGAACTTTGAATGAAGAACATGTTTAATTAAAAAATAGACTCTCTCCTGGCCCAGATACCGGTGGCTGGAACAGTCTCCCAGCCGATCTGCTCCCCTCTGGAAACTGAGTCCGGAGGCAACCTAGGGAGGTCACAGACTGCAGAGCAGCAGGTAGGAGAACCTGCACACACCGCTCTAGGCCTTAGAAACACAACTAGCAGTAGGGAGCCCCCAGAGGGCACCTGGCATCCAGACCCTGCCCCTACAGAGAGCCACTCACCTTCCACCCCTGGCCTAGATACAGGTGGCTGAAGCAGTCTCCCAGCCGATCTGCTCCCCTCTGGAAACTGAGTCCGGAGGCACCCTAGGAATGTCACAGACTGCAGAGCTGCAGAGGTACCCAGGAGAGATCAAGGACCACAGAGCTGCAGGCATCCTAGAGAGGACACGGCCCACAGAAATGCAGAGCAGGGGACACCATATCCTGAAGCATCATAAGGGAGCAACTACATTCAGAGCAGCAAAGACCTAGCTGGTCTACTACTGTGAAGACATCATATCCTGAAATATCCTAGAGGAGCCACTGCACCATGAACAGCTGGAGCTCAGGATCATAGAGTCATCTGGACCCCAAGGAGTTCTGACACAACCAAGATAACTGGAAAGGCAGACTCCAGTCAGAACCAGTAAGTGCGAGTAGCACTACAGCTAACCAAATGGTGAAAGGCAAGCATATGAATGTAAACAACAGAAACTAAAGATACTTGGCATCACCAGAACCCAGTTCCCCCACCATAACAAGTCCTGAAAACCACATCACACCAGAAAAGCAGGACTCAGAATTAAAATCACTTCTCATGATGATGATGGAGGACTTTATAAAGGACATAAACAACACTCTCAAAGAATTTGAGGAGAATGCAGGTAAACAGGTAGAAGCCCTTAAAGAAATGCAAGAAAACACAACCAAACAGATGAAGGAATTACACAAAACTATCCAGGATCTAAAAATTGAAGTAGAAACAATAAAGAAATCACAAAGGGTGACTACCCTGGAGATAGAAAACCTAGGAAAAAGATCAGGAGTCATAGACGCAAGCATCACCAACACAATACAAGAGATAGAAGAGAGAATTTCATATTCAGAACATACCATAGAAAACATAGACACAACGGTCAAAGAAAATGTGAAATGTAAAAAGTTCTTAACACAAAACATCCAGGAAATCCAGGACACAATGAGAAGACCAAACCTAAGGATAATAGATATAGCTGAAGGTGAAGACTCCCAACTTAAAGGGCCAGTAAATATCTTCAACAAAATTATAGAGGAAAACTTCCCTAACCTAAAGAAAGAGATGTCCATAAATATACAAGAAGCCTACAGAACCCCAAATAGAATAAACCAAAAAGAAACACCTCCTGTCACATAATAATCAAAACATCAAATATACAAACAAAGAGAAGATACTAAAAGCAGTAAGAGAAAAAGCCAAAGTAACATATAAAGGCAGACCTATAAGAATTACACCAGATTTCTCAACAGAGACTCTAAAAGCCAGAAGACCCTGAACTGATTTCATACAGGCCCTAAGAGAACACAAATGCCGGCTCAGACTACTATACCCAGCAAAACTCTCAATCAATATTGATGGAGAAACCAAAATATTCCATGACAAGTCCAAATTTACACAATATCTTACCACAAATCCAGCACTTCAAAGGATAATTGCTGGAAAACTCCAAAACAAGGAAGGAAACTACAACCTAGAAAAAGCAAGAAAGTAATCTTCCAACAATCCTAAAAGAAGGTAGCTATATAAACATAACTCAACTGCCAATAACAAAAATAACAGGAAACAACATTCATTTTTCATTTTAAGACCCTCGAATACCTACGCACAGGGGAAAAGTTCCTGAATAGAACACCAATGGCTTATGCTCTAAGATCAAGAATTGACAAATGCGACCTCATAAAATTGCAAAGCTTCTGTAAGGCAAAGGACATTGTCAATAAGACAAAATGGCAACCAACAAATTGGGAAAAAATCTTCACCAATCCTACATCTGATAGAGGGCTAATATCCAAGATATACAAAAAACTCAAGAAATTATACTCCAGACAACCATATAACCCTATTAAAAATGGGGTGCAGAGCTAAACAAAGAATTCTCAACAGAGGAAACTCGAATGGCTGAAAAGCACCTTAAGAAATGCTCAACATCCTTAGTCATCAGAGAAATGCAAATCAAAACAAAGCTGAGATACCACCTCACACCAGTCAGAATGGCTAAGATCAAAAACTCAGGTGATAGTAGATGCTGGCGAGGATGCAGAGAAAGAGGAACACTCCTCCATTGTTGGTGGGACTGAAAGCTGGTACAATCACTCTGGAAATCAGTCTGGCGTTTCCTCAGAGTGGACATAGCATTACCTGAGGATCCAGCTATACCATTCCTGGGCATATACCCAGAAGATGATCCAACATATAATAAGGACATATGCTACACTATATTCATAGCAGCCTTATTTATAATAGCCAGAAGCTAGAAAGAACCAAGATGTCCCTCAACAGAGGAATGGATACAAAAAATGTGGTACATCTACACAATGGAGTATTACTCAGCCATTAAAAATAATGAATTTGAGAAATTTTTAGGTAAATGGATGGATCTAGAAATTATCATCCTGAGTGAGTTAACCCAATCACAAAAGAACACACATGGTATTTACTCACTGTTAAGTGGATATTAGCCCAAAAGCTTGGAATAGCAAAGACTCAACCTGCAGACCACATGAAGCTCATGAAGAAGGAAGACCAAAAGGGGATGCCTCAGTTCTACATAAAACGAGTAACAAAAATACTCAAGGGAGCAAATATACAAACAAAACATGGGACAGAAACTGAAGGAGGGGCCATCTGGAGACCATTCCACCTGGGTATTTATCCCATGTACAGTCACCTAAGCTAGACACTGATGTGGATGGCTGGAAGTGCATGCTGTCAAGAATACAATATAGCTTTCTACTTAGAGGTCTGCCAAAGACTAACACTTTCAGAGGACTATGCTGACAGCTAACCACTGATATGATCAAGGTTTTCCCAATGGAGAACTTAGAGAGAAGACTGAAAGAGCAGAAAGGGTTTGTGACCCCAGGAGGAAAGCAACAATTCCAAACAACTTAGAACCCCCCAGGGTCTAAACCATCAGCCTGGGGGCACATAGGTAGGGACCCATGACTCCAGCAGTATATGTAGGGGAGGATGGCCTTGTCGAGCATAGGTGGGAGAGGAGTTTCTTAGTCCCATAAAAAAAAACACAGAGTGTGTGTGGGGGGAATTTGAGGGTGGGGAGGGGTTATTGGAGGGTAGGTGGGGGCACTGTCTCATAAAAGCATAAGGAGGAGGGATGGGATAGGAGGTTTCTGGGTGGTGGGAGGAAATGGGGAAAGGGGATAAAATCTGAAAGGTAAATATAATACCCAATTTATTAAAAAAAAAAAAGAGAGAGAGAAGAAAAAAGGGGAAAAAGGAGAAAAAAGAGAAAAAAAGAAAGAAAAAATAGAAAAATAGGAGATTTAATAACACAAAGGAAAGGATTTAGAAATTTAGGAGGCAGTTTATGTTAATGGAAACAACATCTCAGAAACTGAAAAATCACACCCTCATAGAAGCACAAGGAGGGGGATGGGATAAGGGGATAAAATTTGAAATGTAAATATTACAACCAATTTTCAAAAGGGAAAAAAAAGAAAAGTTGTTAGAACCTACATCTTTAAAAAAAATGTCAGCCCTCTAGGAAAAAATTTTTTTTTCTTCTTGATATTAAAACTTGTTCTGAGAATTGTATATTGCAGAATACACAACCTTGGTGTATCTACTCATCAAGCATACTGAGTAGACCTGCCCAAACCTCTGATGTCCTGGAATTCCATCTGGATGCAGTGAAGACACAGTGTCAGAGGCTTATCAATTTACTCTTCCCCCCACCCCTCTTCTAATATCTCAACGCCTGTAATCAGCTTGAAGAAGTTAAAGAAGAGTCAGGGCCCCTATTCCTTGGGCTTGGGGACTAAGGTGGTTAATATTGTTCTGTCTTTCTAGGGGAAAGTAGTGGTTTTGTTGGAACAGGGAGGATTAGCTAGGACTTATTGCACAGCCATAACCTATTGGTAGAAATCTGTATAATTAATATCAAGATGAAGTTATAATTTCTTAAATGGTACAAAATTTACTTTGATTTCAAATTTAAGGTTTTCATTGGTATGAGCTTCTTATTGATATAAAAGTGAGATGAATATTGATACTCTCATGGGCATTGTGCGTGTATAACACGTTTAGGAATACAAGGCTTAGACCCAGTCCTTTTTTAACTTTTTTAACTGATTTGGGATGGTTAGCCTATGAGTTAAGGGACTATAGCAAATTCAGGGCTTTGAGTTTATTGTTAGGGTGTTTTCCATATTTTACTTATAAATAGCTGAGAGTAGTTAACAGATAACAGTCCAGGTTACCTTACATGGATAGTTGGTTTTCAAAACATCAGAAGTCCATAGAATTGATGTTACAAATATTTCTATATTAATGTTCATTTTTATTAGAGACCTGTCTGCTCCTGACAGCTTCCTGTCATGGATTCTAAGAAGAAATTGAGCATCCTTGGAGTTACTTCAGTTGTGCGGTGACAGCCAGAATTGCCTCTTTCTATCTACAGACAAATTACTGTCCAGAAAAGGACACACTTGCAGAATAGTCAACTGATTATATCTGCCTAGACAGAGTAATCAGCCCTTAATAATTCAACATCACTAAGGTCTGTCAGATAATTCTGGGCCAGAGGCTGAAGATTTGATGCTCCAACGTTTGGTACTATAGGGGCTTTCCAGGTGTTCAGCGGTCTCTATAATTTGGCTAAGTTTTAGAAGCTATGTTTAGTGCTTCCCATAATTTCAGTTAACTCAGTCATTCTGGATATCTGATGGGGTTGAAGACCTATAGTCTCATAGCCAATTCTGGCTATTTACTTTGAGAGAAAAGATCTGAGTGGATGGTTTTCAGCTGACATTTATTCTAAAGCCAAGAAAAAGAAGCCAGGTTCAAAACCAAGTAAGTGCTTTAGTTAGGAGAGATGACAGAGGTTCTGGTTAGTCAACAAAATGATGGACTGGGTATTAGGACTATCTTGTACCTCACTGGTACAATTAGGAATAATTATGTTCTAACTGTATTTTGCGAGAAAAGTTTTATTTTAACAGGAAGGGTGAAGCTAGGTGATGAGAGAGAGAAAGAGAGAGAAAGAGAGGTGGGGCATAGAGACAGATGTTTACGTGTCTCCACCAGTCAAAGATAGTTTATATATCTATTTTGGGTATTGTGTTATACTTCTGATTGAGCATTACCAAACTTATAAAACCTTTGATTAACATTTAAAATGTATAAAAGCAAAAAGGAAAAGGGGGCATGGGATAGGGGTTTTCTAGGGAGGGGAAAATGGGAAAAGGGGATGGCATCTGAAATGTAAACAAAATATAAAAAAATAAAAAATAAAAAAATATCAAAAAATAGACTCTCCATATGCATGGCATTCGAAGACAGCTACATTTTGTTTTTGTTTTCAATTTCTAGAACTATAGCAAGTATCTGTTTGTCATATCATAGCTGATTATTGACTGAGATAGGCTATATCCTTTAATTACTTATAGGAAATGAATGTTATCATTTGTGACTGATTTTCATGAGATCTGTACTAAGCTATGTTAAGAATAAATTTCTAACAAATATCAATTTTGATTCAAAACAATATAGGAGTTTCTTGACTGATGGTGTGATGTGTTTCATTTTCACTTCCAAGTTCATATATGGATTAATCTGTATTTCCTTGGAAATATTCTCTCCATCATAGTAATAAAAAATAGATAAGTTTTCATTGGTATTACATATATATTTAATAGAAATCATTATTTTAGCAAATAATTAATTAGAAATTAATAAAAATGAATGGAAGGACAGATTTAAGGCATCAAAAACATCCATTATGCATCCCAAAACATATTAAAAGACAAAATATTTTACTTTCAATTCCAGTAAGTATATCTATTTTATACAGTATGTTTCTATTTTATTAGCTACCTGATCATGACACAGATTAAAATTCATGTACCAAAAGTTTTGTATAGATATGAATTATTTAGGTATTTTAATAAAATGCTGATTTCTAGCTCTTGTCCAACTATATTAGTATTCTAGCAAATCTTGTCTCAGGGATGGCTCTAGTAACTGAATTTATTTCTGGTTTGGGCTATATTTAAATGTTGCTTATAATTTTCTACCACCAACCACAATTTGCTGACTGGTCTTTACTTCATTGCTTCTAGTGTTTGTTTTGAATGTTTTAACTGGTCAAATGATTTTCAGGGTAGCATAGTGATAGATTTATGATCAGTATATAGAGGCAATAGCATTATCCATGTATTATGAACATATATCAAGAAATTAAACTTAATGTCATACTTTTATTGTATAGAATACAACTGAGAAAAAATTCAATGAGGACATACATACACACACACACACACACACACACACACACACACACACACACATATATATATATATATATATATATATATGAAGAGAGAGAGAGAGAGAGAGAGAGAGAGAGAGAGAGAGAGATATGAGGGAGCTTGAAAACCATCCAGAAGCAGCTTCATGCAACTTTTATATTAACAGATTTAAGGAGCATAATTATACTACCATTATTGAGTCAGTCATTCAACAGTTGAATGACTTTTATGTGTATTCCTTCTATAAATCTTGGAGGATATATTAATATCTAAATGAAACAGAATCTCAACTTCCTCTTTCTTTTGTTGCCCTATCAGTCATTATCCTTCTGGGTACTGCATTGTGATGTATCATAAGTCAATCCATTATTATAATCTTCATTGTCCTCAAAACATGAATATATCCCTAACAGATATCCTGACCTGTAGTGTTGTAGTGTTAAAACACTGATAAAATTGAAACCAGCAAAAACCAATGAAATCGAGATCAGAAACAACAATTAGAGCATAGTGGGATGAAATATATAATAAGTAAAAGGTGGAGTTGATGAACGCAAAATTGTTGTTTAAATGGATATAAGTAGTGGTAACTACATTTGCAAGAAGAGAAAAGACCTCAACATAAGTAAGTCAGGGAACGAACATATGTATGTGTGTGTGTGTGTGTGTGTGTGTGTGTGTATGGAATTCTAAGATTAACATAGAAATGAGTACTTAGATATATGAATAAGTATTACAAATATTAGAATGATAAGAAAAATCTAAACTGAATAGTGAGATACATAGTATATGAAGGTACAGTTATAGCAAGAGACTGGATTTGAAATTTACAAAACTCACTATGAATTGCATCTTTGAAGTGTTTTCTCAAACATTTCAAGTAGTACAAATTCTTTGTTCATGATTAATAGTCTTTTTATTCAAATGCAAAAGTGCATACAAACAATATGTAGGGTTCAGGATTTATTCTTTAAAGAGAAAACAATATGAAAAAATACAGTATGATTTTTCCACTTTTAAAATATTTCAAGGAAAGAACCACAAATAGAGTCATAAGGGATCCATTTCACCAAACCTCTTTTCTCTCACTACCAGTAGTTTACTCTTATTCCATAATCTTAACACATGTTCCACAATTAAGATGTACAGTTCAATTTTTCTAACCTCACCAGCTAAAATTACTTAACATCAGCATCCTTCCTATAATGCCAAACAAATCCTAACTACTACAATATTCATTTCTTTTCAAAACAAGGGAAGGGTTATTTGTAGAAAACAACACTTAGCCTCCAGATACATGTTGATTATAGATGCAAAAATACTCCACATATACTAACAACCAGAACCCAAGAACATGTCAAATAGATCAACTGCCATGATTATGTAAGTTTCATCACAGAGATGCAGGGACAATTTAACATGAAAACCAGTCAGTGTAATCTACCATAAGCCAACTGGAACCAACAAAACAAAACAAACGAACACAAAAACGTGATGATCTCACTAGATACTGTAAAAATCTTTGGAAAAATCCAACACACCTTATCTGACATCAATGGGAGAAGAGGAGGCTTGATGCCTAAACATAGGGGGTTCCAAACACATACAGCTCCTTCAGTCCTTCTCCTAACTCTATGGAGGAGTTGGTGTCCCTGTAATCATTCTAATGGTTGGTTGAAAGCATCTGCATCTGTATTGGTCAGGCTCCACCTGGATTCCTGCTTGGCAACAGGATGTGGCCACTGCAGGTTCCATATCATCATGTGTTGTGAATGACAGCTAAATTCACCCACATTGATTCTTGTGCTCTTCCAGTCAAAAAAAACATACCCCTTGCTTATCTACTGGCCAATAGAGAGCTTTTCTACATTAAATATTCCCTCTTTCAGGATAGGTCTAAATTTGTGTCAAGTTGACAAAGCCAACCAATCTGCCAGATATGCATACCTCCTACTTACTAAATTAGCTAAAACTCATCATCATCATAATCATCATCATTATCATTAGTTTAAAAAAATTACATAAGAATTAATGATGTATCAATATGTTATAAAGAAAAGTTGCAAATAACAGGTAAAGTAAAAATAACATTGAATACTATTGAAGAATAGCAAAATGGCGAAAAATACACAGTAAGGATTGGTAATGATATATACACATAACATAAATAAAACTATATAATGTATTTCAGTTTTTATATTGAATTTGATATAAGATAGAAAATGGTGCAGACATAAAAATGTGTTTAGTTCCCCAGTGCAAGAGACCTAAATGCCAAATGAGATTTTTATGGGGTTTTAAAAAAGGTTTTTATATAATATGTCTAAGTGATATTTGCTTTTACATTTTGTAGGATTCATGATTGAATTTTATTACTTTCCGAAAAGGATGAATCATTATTTCACATCATGGATTATTTCATTTGAGTAACTGCACACTTTGAGAAATAGCATTAATATTTTAATTTAAGTATATTATACCTAGTACTTGTATATCAGTTAATAAAATCATGAGATATGAAAAAATTGAATGAATAACTCTAAATTCATTCTGCTTACTTTCAATCTTTCATACTAATTCTAATGACAATAGTTACCACCACACATGAAGAAATCAACATATTTTTTCAGAGTTCATGTTATATATAATAATTTGATTTCTTCATAAATAACCTTCAATAAAATCTCTATAACTAAACAAATGTGAGTTTGTCAGTAAAAATTAACTTGGATGTAATTAAGTTTGAAGCAATAAAATCATCTGAGTTTTGTAAATTAAAAAGAAGTGATCATATTATGTGAGGCTCAGAAGTAATTAGGTTTATTTGAGTGTTTATTTCATTTTAAAAGTATACAATAATCATGCAGAGTAGAAGAAAAACAAGTCTTTTATTTATTGAAAGGATGAAATTAAACTGTCAAGATGAAAACATTTAAAATTTTAAATATTTTTCTGCCCTATATAATTTAATGTGCCATTATCATTTTGTTAACAAATGTTCTTGCCAAACTCATTTATTTTAGTTTCTGTGTCTCATGTAATGCTGTAAATGTGTCTGCACAAAAAACCAGTATTGGGGCTAGTAGGCCATGCCAATGCATGTAATATCAACAGCATTGTGAACATTTTATGGAACATTACTGTAATATGACATATTTTGAATCAATGTTAGATTTCTTAAAGTTTGTTCAATTCTATAATATATTTAATATTATATAAAGTTCTAAATATGCATGTAGTTTTGAGATTAAATCTACCTATAGATTATTTCTGCTCTAATTTATATCCTATCATTGTCCTGCATTTTTCCTCCCAATTTATAGTTTCTCTTTTTGTTTCTGTAAACACTGACTGAGTCCATTCAGTGCTATGTACATGTGCAGAGTTGTGTGACAATTTACTGGACTATAAGTAGCCTCCCTGGTCCTCCATACCTGAACAAAAAGGATCCTTCTGCCTCCACAGCCATCAATTGCCAATAGCTCCCTGGATAGAAGTAGAACTTATGGAGCCCTCCCATACTGATGCTGATATTTTTGCTAGTTTGATATTGAGTAGATCTTATGCATGCAGTCTCTGGATCTATGAGTTTATGGATGAAGCTACACTGTCACACTTGACAACTACTGTTGGGCTAAAGATCTACTTCCTCCTGTTCTTATAATCATTTACTCCAACTTCAAAATAGTGAGCCTTGTGACAGAAAAATGAAATAGATATTTCACTCAGATTTGAATACTTAATCTTTTATTCTCCACACACTAACTGGATTTCCATTTTTGTATTCTTATCATCTATAGCAAAAAAGCAAGCTTCTCAGATGAAGCTTGAGGAAAAAATCTCCTTGAACTCCTTATTTGTTTCAGCTGAGCCTTGATTACAGCAGTCAATTCCCTGATGTTCTTTTTCTCTTCAGATTTTACATTCTGACATTCTTTCTGCCTCATTTTCTTTTTTTCATTGCAGACCTGTATAAGAGTGATTAGTAATAACTACATGACAGGGTCAATATTAGGGTTTCTTAATATCTTAACCGTCAAAAAATGAACATGACATTTCTCCAATAATGAAGACCTGGGCATAGTCTTAGGACAAGGGCAGAAAGCATTCACATATGTTTCTAAATATCAAAAGAAAAGAATAGTCTCTAGTTCAGCTACTAAAATACTTTCCATCTTAAACTTCTGGAGGTGGGCCTTCTCAGATCACATAATCTTCTTTAATGTCTTCAAAACCCCTACTGAATGCCTCATTAATTACTTTATAGCATGTAATCCCCTTCCTAGTTCAAAGTCCCAAATTCTTCTATATTCCTCTGAAAAATTTGTGAACAGGCCTGCCACAGTAATAAGACATTTTTGTGGCACCAAATTTAGTTTTCTTTTATAATTAGTTACTTTTACATTGCTGTGATAAAACACCATGCCCATGGCAACTATATTTCATATATAATTGGGCTTGCAGTTCCAGAAGGGTTAAAATCTATGACCATTGAGTGAGGATATGGTGGCAGGAACAAGTATGACCTCAGAAACCATAAACAGAAACACACTGGTAATAGCACCAGTTTCATGAAACTTCAAACTCTACCCCAGTGACACATCTTTTCCAACAAGGCCACACCTCTAATCACCAACTGGAGATCAAATATTCAATTATATAATATTGTTGACTTTATTCTCATTGAAAAATCACTAATAAAATAAAGCCTTCTAAATCAACAGTGTTTAGATATATGAGATTTCACTGACGCACCATGCACAGGGATTGTACAAGTCTATGTCATAGAAGATCCTAGAGTCACATGTTCCCATCCATAACCCAGAACCCATTTCAGGTTTGTAACTACTTTATATGAAGATTTGTTTTTCTTCAAGAGATTCTCACTGGGGAAGCATATTATTCCTAAGGATGTATTACATGTTCACCTAGATAGCCTACCAAGTACAAACTGAACCACATCTTTGGAGAGTTGTTTCATAATGTCATGTCAATGTCACTCGTTTCTACTTTATTGTATCTTACTTTTATTTTATGTTTTCTTTGTTCTTTATTCTTCAGATTGATTTCAGATGTATTATTTTTTTCAGTTTTGTGTTAATGTGAGATTCTTGAGGGTGGGAACAAATAGGACTCTGTATCTATTTCTATTTCTTGAATTCATTGTAGTATTGTTTTCTTTCTAATTATTTAGTTTTTTTCTGATGCAGATACATTTTCCATTATTATCCTTTAGAAGTTTACTTGTATTATAACAAGAGACAGAAAAAGGATGAATCTGTATGGGAGCTGATGCAGAACAGAAATTAGATGAGTAGAGAAATGGAAATTCTAATCAGGATATATTGTGCGTAACAGTATCTATTTAGAAATGTGTTTTATCATGTTTAAACTATACATCTTCACAAAATTTAAAGAATTTTTTTATAGTTAGAGCAGGACTAAATATGAAAAAGTATTTCCATCTCAAAGAAATGAAAAACATTTTTAATCTCCAGGATGATCTAATTAAAATTTAAATAAAATTTGAGGATAGAAATTTTTTATAATATTACAAAAATGAGAGAAAATTTTACTTTTTTAAATAGAATGATATACTTTTACTCCAATAGAAGTCCATTTATGTGTTAATTGAAAAAAGACATATTAAAATCACAAAGCAGTAACTTTAATTTCTTTAAAAAAGACCTGACTAAAGTTGTACCAAGAAATTAATATTAAAAGTAAAGACAATTTATTATTGTTAACATCAGGTGAAAACGATTATATAGTAAACTAAAATCAGAGAAATTTGGCGCTGGTAAATGTTAAGAAAATAAAAGTATGTGATACTCAGGCATATTTTACACATGTAATAATGTATCTTTGGGAAAACAAAAGCAAAAACCTAATACTACAAAAAACATACACACAATTCTATTTTCATTGTCAGAGATATTAAGAAATTTCCCTCAATACATTTTGAAAAAAGAGAGAGATCAATAATTAAAAAGAAAAATATGAGATTTATATGTACAATTAATAAGTGGAACCCAATACTATCTAAACATGCTATAAAAGTTTATATTATCAAAATAGATTTCATAAGGCTTAGTAACTGATATCAGAAATATTAATATCTCTGACCACAGTACAAAAATTAAAAATTAGAACATAAAAATAAACAGGTAGCCTCCCTGGCCTATACTTTCCAGTATAAACACTTCTCAGGAGACTAGAGGGTTTTTTTTTTTTATGGGGGCTGTAATCCAAGCAGACTGGGAATCAGGCCAGAACCCTATTTATCAGAACTTGATAGCATATCCACTAACTTCACACAATGTTACATGAAGCCCCATGCGCCTGAACGTGGCAGCTTCATGGTGATTCTTCTTTTAACATAATGGTTCCTTTTGACAGAAAGTTTGTCACCCATCATAGGTGCCTATTAGGTACAAGAGGCTCATCTATGATCTATGAGACTTTAAGCAGACTGCCAAGTTGATGAAGAGTTAGCATCTTATATTCTGGCCAATTAGAAAACTGTCAGCAAAAGAGTAACCTGTTGGTAAAGAATACTATTTGGGCATGAGTTTTCTTAATACTTCAGTTGTAGAATTAAGACTTGCCATTGAGAATAATATTGGCTTTTTTTTTCACTCACTGGGTAAAAAATGTCCTAAAAATTATTTTATAATTTAATACATTTATCAAAAGGATCAGGCCCTTCCCTTCCAGCCTGCTTTCTGCTGGGGCAGATCACCAGCTTGTTTGCTCCTCTGAAGACACCACAGTCTAAAGGACTCCCAGGAGATCTGCTGCAGCCAAAGCAATAAATCAGCAGCCTGTCTGCCCCTCTGAAGATCCCACAGTCCGAGGGTCTCACAGGAGGTCTACTAAATACCAGGATACAAGCATCCCAGGAGACCTGAAGCAAAGCAAGGACATAGGAGGCAGGCTCCAGATAGAGACTCCCAGACAAGCTCACATCATAAATAACCAGATGGCAAGAGGCAAGCACAAGACCATAAACAACAGAACCCAATATATTTTGCTATCATCAGAACCGAATTCTCCCAACACTGAAAACCCTGGATTCACCACCACATCTGAGTCAGGAAAATGACCAAAAATCCTATCTCATGATGATAATAGAGTCCTTTAAGGAGGATAGAAATAACTCACTGAAAGAAGTACAGGGAAACACAGGGAAACACATAGAAGTCCTTAAAGCTGAAAATAAAAAATAAAGCCCTTAAAGAAATAGAGGAAAATACAAACAGGCGAAGGAATTGAACAAGCAGCCCAAGATCTAAAAGCAGAAATATAAACAATAAAGAAAACACAAATGGAAGCAACCCTTGAAATGGAAAACCTAGAAAAGAAGTCAGGGGTTACATATGTAAGCATCACCAAGTAATACAAGTGATAGAATAGAGAATTTTAAGTATGGATAATATCTTAAGAGATATCAACACAACTGTCAAAGAAAATTCAAAACATAAAATAACCCTGACCCCAAACATCCAGGAAACCAAGAACACAATGAAAAGACCAAATCTAAGAATAATAGGAACAGAGGAAAACAAAAATTCTCAGCTCACAGGGCCTGGAAACATCTTAAACAAAATCATAGAGGAAAACTTCCCTAATCTAAAGAAAGAGATACTAAAAAATGTACAAGAAGCCTATAGAACACCAAATAGATTGGACCACAGAAGAAAATCCTCTCATCACAATAATAATCAAAACACTAAATACATAGAACAAAGAAAGAATATTAAAAGCTGTAAGAGATAAAGGCCAAGTGACATACAAAGGCAGAACTGCCAGACTTCTCAACAGAGACAATAAAAGAGAACACAAATGCCATCCAGGGTTACTACACACGGCAAAATGTTCAATCGACATAGAAAAAGAAAACAAAATATTCCAAGACAAAATCAAATTCAAAGAATATCTATCTACCAATCTATCCCTACAGAGAATTCTAAAAGGAAAACTCCAACACAAGGGAGAGACCTAAACCAAAGAAAGAACAAAATATTAATCATCTTATAAGAAATCCAAAAGCAGAGAACCACAGGTACTTAATGCCACAAAAACATACTTAAAACAACAAACATAAAAGGAACTTCATCTGTCTTTAATATCTCACAATATCAATGAACTCATTTGCCCAATAAAAAGACATAAGCTAACAGACTGGATATGCAAACAGAAGCCAAAATTTTGCTGAATACAAGAAACACACCTCAATAACAAAGACAGTCAGTATCTCATATTTAAAGGCTGGAAAAAGTCTTCCAAGTAAATGGTCCCAAGAAACAAGCAGGACTTGCCATCCTAATATCCAATAATATAGACTTTCATTGAGAAGTTATGAAGTGAAATGGGGAAATACATTTCATAATCCTCAAATGAAAAGTCAAAATAAAAAACCAACAAAAAAACCTCTTAGTTCTAAACATCTATGCTACAAGTGCAAATGTACCCAAATACATAAAAGAAACTTGACTAAAACTCAAAACACAGATTAAAACCCACACAATAAAAGAAGTGGGAGATTTCAACACTTCACTTCACTAATGGACAGGTCTTTGAAACAGAAACTAAACAGAGACATAGTGAAACTGATAGAGGTTATGAACCAAATGGATTTAACAGATATCTACCAGAACATTTTACCCTAAAACAAAAGAATATTTCTTCTTCTCAGTACCTCATGGTAACTTCTCCAAAATTGATCATATAATCAATCACAAAATTAGCCTCAATCAATACAAGAACAATAAAATAATCCCATGCATCCTGTCAAATCAACACAGACTAAGGCTAGACTTCAATAAAACAAAAACAGAAAACCCACATACTTATGGATACTGTACAGCTGACTTCAAAGATAACTGACAGCTCGGGTGCTTTGTGTGGTACTGAGCTCCAGCTCGGGAATAGGCCTGGGGGATTAAAGAAAGACTCAGACTCCAGTCATCCATTGTGAAAGAATGCCAATGCCTTTACTGGGCAGGTTCAAGATATACACCAAGCCAGGGAAGGGAAAACACAAACTCAGGAAAAAACAGGAACTCAACTGGGGGGCAATATGATGTCAAGTGTAAATTTCCTTCCTGGGGCAGCATCCTTCAACAGGATGTTCTGTTCTTAGAAAAACTGCAGAATGTTACTTTCCAGACAGCAGCACACTGAAAGTCTCAGCCAAGGCATAGCAACCCTTTGGGGTCCTACAGATAACTTGGTCAGGGAAAAAATAAAGAAAAAAAAAATAAAAGACTTCCTTGAATTAAATGAATATAATGACACAGTATACCAAAACTTATGGGACACAATCAAAGCAGTGCTAAGAGGAAAATTCATAGCACTGCATATCATGGTGAAGAAATTGGAGAAATTCTACACTAGCAACAGCACACTTGAGTGCCCTAGAACAAAAAAGTAGCTAAAACACCCAAGAGGTGTAGATAGCAGAAAATAGTCAAACCCAGTGTTGAAATCAACCAAATAAAACCAAAAAGAATAATACAAAAACTCAATAAAACCAAGAGACAAGAATGCCTATTCTCCCTATATTTATTCAATATACTACTCAAAGTTCTAGCTAGAGCAGTAAAAAAAGGAGATCAATGGAATACAAATTGGTAAAGAAGAAGTCAAGGTATCACTGATTGTAGATGATTTCATACTATATATAAGCAACCCCAAAACTTCTACTAGAGAACTTCTATAGATAATAAATAACTTCATCAAAGTGACTGGATATAAAATTAGCTTAAATAAATCTGTAGCCTTTCTTAATACAAATGATAAAGTGGATAAGACAGAAATTGCAAAAACAATACCATCACAATAGTCATAAATAATATAAAGTATCTTGAAATAACTCTAACCTTAACCTTAAGTGAAAGACCTTTATGAAAACAACTTCAAGTGTCTCAAGAAAGAAATCAAAGAGGACCTCAGATAACAAAAAAATCTCCCCTGGTCATTTGTTGACAGAATTAGCATCATGAAAATGGCCATCCAACCAAAAGAAATATAGAGATTCAATGCAATTCCATCAAAGTCCCAACACAATTTTTCAAAGACATGGAAAGAGTAATTTTTAAATTCATTAAAAAAAAAAAGTTAGCAAAAACAATTCTTAACAATAAAAGAACTTCTGGGGAAATCACCATCCTTGACCTCAAGCTTTACTAGAGAGCAATAGTGATTAAACTGCAGGGTATTTGTATAACAGAGAGACAGGTTGGTCAATGGAATAGAATTGAAGACCCAGAAATAAAACCACATACTTATGGATATTTGATCTTTGACAAAGAAGGCAAAAAATAGAATAGGAAAAAAAAGAAAGTATCTTCAATAAGTGGTGCTAGTCTAACTGGCAGTCCATATGTAGAAAAATTAAAATAGATCCATATTTGTCACCTTGCACAAAGTTAGAGTCCAAGTGGAACAAGGATCTCAACACAAAAACAGACACACTGAATTCAATAGAAGAGCAAGTGGGAAAAACCCTCAAACTCATTGGCATGGGAGAAAATTTTCTAGAGAGAACTCCAATGGCTCAGGCCCTAAGATCAAGAATTGATAAATGGAACCTCATGAAATGAAAAGATTTTGTGAGGCAAAGGACATATTCGATAAGATAAGTTGGCAAACTACAGATTGGAAAAAAACTTTACTAACCACACATCCAATAGAGGGCTAATATTCAAAATATATAAAGAACTCAAGAAGCTAATCACCAAAAGAACCAAACATCCCAATTAAAAAAAATGGGTATAAAGCAAAACAGACAATTCACAACAAAGAAATGTTCCAAATCCTAAGTATTCAGTGATGTACAAATCATAATGTTCCTGAGATTTCACCTAACACCAATCAGAATGACTAAGGTAAAAAAAAAAAAAAAAAAAAAAAAAAAAAAACCACAGGTGACAGCACATGGTTGAGAGGATGGGCAGAAAGAGGAACATTCTTCCATTGCTGGTAGGATCGCAAACTGGTACAACTTCTCTGGAAATCAATCTTGAAGTTCATCAGAAAATTGGCAATGGATCTATATTAAGACATCGCTATCCTACTCTTAGATATAGACCAAAAAGGTGCCCTACCATGCCACAGAAGCACATGTTCCACTATGTTCATAGCAGTCTTATTTTTGATAACCAGAAGCCGGAAAGAAACCAGATGTCCCACAACAGAAAGAATGGATACAGAAAATGTGGTTCATTTACAAAATGGAATACTACTTAGCTATTAAGAACAAAGACATCCTGAGTTTTGCAGGCAAATTCATAGATCTAAAAATACCCTGAGTGAGATGACTCAGACCCAAAATGACATGGATGGTATGTACTCAGTAATATGTGGAAATTAGCAAAAAATTAGAATACTTGGGATACAATCCTGAGAACTCAAGATGGTTAACAAGCTGAAGGCCCCAAGTGAGAATGTGTCAATCCAACTTGGGAGTGAGAAGAAAGAAATCATAGGGGCAGGTGCATAAAGGGACCTGAGTGGGAGAGGGCATAGGGAAGGGAAGAGGGGACCATAACTACGTATTGGAGGGCAGGAGGAAACAGGACTGAAGTGCTGAGTGCCAGCAGAAAGAATTGAAAAGGGCAACCTTGGAGGAAGGATTTGGGAGGACCCTAAAGAAAGTACCATAGACCTGGGAGATGAGACACTCTAAGGACTCAAAGGGAGGAAAGGACCTTAGATGAAATGCTGTACAGTGAATAGAGAGAACTTGTAGAGTCCACCCCTAGAAAAAAAGACAGGGCATCAAGTGGAGGGATGAGGTTGCCATCCCACAACCAAAAACTCTGTCCTAGAATTACAGGGACAAAAATGGAGAAGAATGTTAGAGAAAAGAGGTCCAGTGTCAGGTCCAAAAATGGTATCCAGCTCAAAAGGAGGCTCCAAGGCCTGACACTATTATGGATGCTATGATGTACTTACCGACAAAAGCCTAGCATGGCTGTCCTCTGAGAGACCCAACGTGCATCTGAAAGAGTTAGATGCAGCACAACTAATGCACTGAAGTTGGGGATCCCTGTGGTTGAATTAGGAAAAAGCCAGAAGAAGCTGAGAAGGGGGGGTGACCCCATAGGAAGACAAGCAGTCTCAACAAACCTATACCTACGAGATCTCTCAGACACTGAGTCTCCAACCAGGCAGCATACACCAGCTGATATAAGGCCCTTGATACATATACAGATAATGAATGCCTAGTCTGGCCTCAGTTAGAGAAGAAGCACCTAAACCCCAAGAGACTTAAGGCCCCAGGGAGTGGGAAATTCTGATAGGCTAAAGGTGATGGGTGGGGACATCCTCTTGGTGACAGGGGAGGAGATATGGGATAAGGAACAGTCAGAGTAGGGACTGGGAGGGGGATAAAGACTGGAGTGTAAAACAAGATTAAGAAATAAAAAAGAAAAGAAAAAAAAAGGATCAGATTGTGATTAGAGGATCAATTGTGATAAAAATACTAATTTTCTAGCTAGTTCTAATAAATAAGAAAAATAGTCCAGGGCACAAAAGTTGTATCATTCATTTATAAAATTTTTTTTCCTAAAATATTTGGAAATAATGATTATAAAAGTACTATGATTGTTTTATGATTTTAAAGAAATAAATAGGATTAGGTAGATGAGTTAGCAGAGAATATTCAACGCTTTCCAGATGACACTTATTCGATTCTCAGCATCCATATTATGGATAATCATCATCTGTATCTTCTGTTCCAGGAATCTGACACCAAATTCTGGACACCATTGGCACCATGTATACAAAACACCAATATAGATATGGATATAGATATAGATTAGATATAGATATAGATGTAGATAAAATAAAAATAAAATTTTACAAACAACTGAATAACCTTTCAAAATATATTTAATGAACCAAACACATACTTAGTAGTTAACTCAAAATAAATCAAATGGAGAATTATATTACTGCGGACAAACTTTAGTAAGAATGAAAATGTAAAAATCTTTTTTTTTGGGGGGGGGCGGTTCGAGACAGGGTTTCTCTGTGTAGCCCTGGCGTTCCTGGAACTCACTCTGTAGACCAGGCTGGCCTTGAACTCAGAAATCTGCCTGCCTCTGCCTCCCAAGTGCTGGGATTATAGGCATGCACCACCACTGCCAGGCTGAAAATGTAAAAATCTTAAGCAAAATATTATCAAGGTAAACAAAAAGAACTGCAAATTGCAGTCATAAATAAGAAAACAATTTTGGCAGTCAAAAAGAAATAATTTATTTAAGATCTTCATTTATTATTTCCCATCAACTAATAGATTTAGACATAGTTTGTTCCTTTGTCTACTCCGTGAGGTATACAATTCGTCTCAGGTTTTTTGATGTTAGAGTTTACTGCTGTAAGCTTCCCTTTTAAAATTACTTTTACTCTGTTTCAAAGCCTAAAATGTGTTTTTCTCTACCTACATAACCTGCCAAAGTTACTTAGGACTCTTTCCTATCCTGTCTTAATAGATTTTTACTACTGCTATTAAATTCTACTCAGTTACAACCAATTCTTATGGCTCTCAATCTTGTCAGAAGTCTGCTAATATTATATTTTAAATTTATGGCCGACAGAATTCCCATACCCTGTAACAGCTGACCCAAGATGGTTTCAGAAACTTGGACACCTAGAAGATACAGCCTAGATTGTATGCGATGATAATTGTCACTAATGCAGTGGACTAAACTGGATACTTTGCGTCAAATGACTTGGCAAAACCAAGGTAAGTCATTTCTCATGTCACGCATATCCATTCCACAGAGAAAAAGCCCTGCATCTTCTGCGCTTGGAAGCCAAACTGACTTCGCCCAAGAGACTATGGAGACCATGGGAACTGTTGACTAGCGGACTCTGTCATATTTTAAAATAATATATAACTGGTAGATTATCGTTTACTCTTTCAGATTTCTGACTACATTGACAGATAAGCTTTCACAGATATTATCTGTTACCTCATTACCTAAACTCAGTTGCCATCAATTAAATGCTTCATATTTCCTCCTCTTGCTATGCCACTGTCCTAATATTATCTGAGTTCCTATAAACTTGCCTACCTCTAATAAAATTTCACTATAAGATCCAGCAAAGGACAGTGGTGGCACACGCCTTTAATCCCAGCACTTGGGAGGCAGAGGCAGGCGGATTTCTGAGTTCGAGGCCAGCCTGGTCTACAGAGTGAGTTCCAAGACAGACAGGGTTTTTCTGTATAACAAGGGTTCATCTTTAAGACTGCTTGTGTTATTAACTTATGCTGTTATCTCTTTTATAAACTTATAAGCTACAGGAAACCCACTAAGATCTACCTTTCACGGACCAATTAGATGCCATCCAGATAAGTACATCTGCTTAAAGTTCTCACTTACTACCTATTCCAGTGGGTGGGATCCCTCTGGGTTTCAAATGTACGTCTTAGAAAAATTTTCCTTCCCCCAAATGTACTTAATCTTATTCTCTACATCTTGTCAAGTCCAGGCACATCCAGAACAGCTCCAGAGAAGCAACCTCCAGATGCTCCATCTCCTGTCACATACACAGCTGCTTCTACTGGACCTGTTCCTTCTGACATATCCTCAGGTGGCTTCACAGACCCTGGACAACAGGAAAGAGCCAACTCTCCTAAGGCTGGACAAACATCCCCCATACCCATTCTTCTAGGTTCCCCCTAGAGACATGTTGCCCCCAATGTCAGCAGGAAGTAGCCAGATATCACGATGACCCTATTCCTACTTCGCTGTCACCTCTTTCTAATTTTACAGGAAACTGTTAATATTCTGTCTAAACTGCCCACAGCCTTTCTAGACTAGCTCACAGAGACAATACAGCCTTAGGGGGTGAGACTTAAGATATATACAAAGTTAAATGACTCTTTTGGCCTACAATAAGAAGACTCTAGAACCTGAAACAGATATTTTAAGATTAAAATTAATCACTAGACAAAAGGGCGAAATGAAAGAGAATTTTGAAATAGGCCCAAACTAATAAAAATAACAGGGCCCTGATTCCATTCCTTTTCCCTAACCTAAATAGTTAAAAGTGCCAGCCATCAGGTTTGGGCCCAGTTAATTAGTTACAGAGGAGGTGGAGTTACAAGACAAAGGCCTGTTAAGAACATCCTAAACTGACTGGCCAAGGGAGGAACTATACTCTGCCCCCATGGTACAGCCTGCTAGTGTTCCAAAAAGTAAAACAACCAATCGTGTGCACCAGCGCAAAAGTTCACTTTTTCCCCACCCAGCCCATATATAAGCACTAGACTCCTGAGCCGGGGAGGTCAATCCCTCTATCTCTTATGTGAGAATATTTTTTAAATATAATTTTATAAATGACTAAATGATTAAAGTCACATCTCAGTTGGATATAGAGAAAACCACAATGTCATAATGGATATGTTAAGGATAGCAAATGAGATTTTCAATCATAATTAGGAAAGGTTCATAGTAAATCTATAAATACTAGTTTTCTATGATATTTTGTTGCTGCAATTCATTGTTTTGGCCAAGAGAAAGCATTATGCATTTTAAATAATAAAAAATGTATTGATATTGGTAGTTTAATATATAACTTACAATCTTTAAGAGGGTAACATTTAAACCATAACATAACTAGATAAATCTAGTAAAGTATTAATATTTAATATTTATTAGAAATTCACTTATAAATGAATAATGAATTATCAAAGAAAATGGAATATACTCTACCATTAAATGACAAATGAAAACACTAGAAAGGTTTAAATAAGATAAAAATTCAAAATGAGTAAAAATAAAATCATAAAACCAATATATTTAATGTATAATTATTAAAAAATTAAAGACATAAAAATGTAACTTTAAATTACAACTGGACAATAAACAATTGAAATACTTGTAGACCTTATGTAGATTGTTTTTCAAAGAGAGGAAAAGAATTTTGATGAATCAGTGAGGAAATTGAAATGGTAAACTATGGTGTTTCAGTTATTTTAATTGACTTAATTGGAACTTCATCATGAAACCATGTAGTAGAAAGTAAAGTAATAAAATCAATATTAGTAATTATTGAACCATTTCAAGTAATTTAATTTTAAGTGTATAAATAAGAAATAGAAAAGTTCAAGTACAGCTATGAATATTCATAATATGATGGGAAATAAGCTCACAGACTGAACTAAGTCTCCTGGAATTCATATATTAATAGAAATTCTGCAAAATATCAAATTAAAGGCTGTATCACCAGAGCTACTGAAGGACAAATGTGGGCTAATTATAAACAGTGACAATCAGAATTCAAGTAGACACCAAAAAAAAAAAAAAAGAGGTCATTTTACAAAATAAACTTATTTTGAAATTCCATAATCAGGCTAATTATCATTCTAGAAATATAGTGTGGCAATTTAGTTATTGTTCTAGATTTTCAAGTTTTGTAATCTGTTATTAAATTTATCTCCCACAATGATTTCTTGCACTTAACTGGAACATATAGTAAGATTCTTTCCAGTCCTCCTTCTTTAACTTGTTTTTACATTTCTTTATTTAGACTAACTTGGCAAGGGGTGATTCATTTTTTTTTCAAGAATGGTCCCTTTGAGGCTTTCTTTTCAGTGTTCTTTTTGTCTCCATACATAATTATTTATCTACATATTCATTGTTTCCTGCTACATACTCATTTTCATGTTTGCATTTTCTTTATTTTGGTAAGACATTTGGTTTTTTTTTTTTTAAGATACCTACTTAATAATTTTATGACTTCTCAATGTTAGAGTTTACAGCTATAATTTTTCTTTAAATTTGTATCACTTTATTAAGAATGTATCATACTCTCTGGTAAATTGTGTCTTCATTTTCATTCAATTCTAGGAATATTCTTTTAGTTGAAATACTGATAAAAAATATCACTTTATTTAGAAATCCCTGGCAAGAACTTACATGACAGTATGTATTTCACTGACACATAAATGTCAGCAACTAATTAACTTTACAATCTGAACACTGATTAGATTCAAGTCCCAGACACATGTAGATCTGTAACACAAATATTCAGATTATAGATTGGGAAGGTTGAATGAGAAAAGTCCCAAATAAAACTAGGAATTTGAGGACTTAGTTTCAGGTTTGCAGTCCTGTTTTTGAGGTTTACTTAGTGCAGCCTTCCTAGAGGAAGCTGCCCATTGGTGATGGGCTTTGAGATCAAAAGTTTTCTACCACTACAAGTTCATTCTGTGTGATTTGTTTTGTGGTAGATATAAGATGTCTCAACTTCTTGCTTCTGCTGCCACGAATGTTACTTGCCACCAAACTTCTTTACAGCCACATATGACTTTCATCCTTCTGGAAACCTAAAACCAATACATGTCTTATAACCAAATAAATGACTTTTGTAAGTTGATTTGGGTCACTGTGTTTTATTACAGGAAAAGAAAAGTAACTAACACACATTTGTTTTAAAATAGACACCATTTACACCCTCATATCTTTCTGTGCTTTCATGACTTCTGGAATTACTAACAAAAAAAGATGATATTAATTTAATATGTCTGCCTTTTTATAAAACTTGGTACATATATCCCTTACAGATTTCAATACAATTCCCTTGCTTTTTATTTTTGAGATTAGATTTGATATATCACAGACAATTTTTCTTATCATGCTTATTTTGGATCCTAAATGTCTTTTGTGTTTGGATGTATGGTATTTTCTCTGGATTGGAAATGTCTTCTGCTACAGTTTTATTAAACAGATTCTTTCTGCCTTCAGTGTCTATCTCACATACTGCTACTGCACAGATTTATAAATTTGATCTGTTGATGTCTTCCCAGCATTCTTATACGTTAAGGTTATGCTTGCTTATTTTTTCTTTATTGAAATTTGGATGCATCATTTCATTAATCAAATACTTCATCCCTGATATTGTTACATCTGTTAATTATGTACATGGTTTAGTTTTTTATTTGATATACTGAAATCTTCACTTTTATTTATTTATTTATTTATTTATTTATTTATTTATTTATTTGGTTTTTTGAGACAGGGTTTCTCTGTGTAGCCCTGGCTGTCCTGGAGCTCACTCTATAGACCAGGCTGGCCTTTAACTCAGAAATCCGCCTGCCTCTGCCTCTCAAGTGCTGCGATTAAAGGCGTGCACCACCACTGCCCGGCAAAATCTTCAGTTCTAACACATCTGGCTGTAATATTTTTTTCAAAAAGCTCAAATTTTTTGTTAATATTTTCCCATTACATATTGCTTTCTCCTCTATTGTGAGGATGTTCTCATCCATTGTAATGGTATTTTTCTCTACATTGATCATTTTCCTATTCTGAGGCCTCATTGAATTTATGTTCATATTTACTTTAAGTTCCCTTATATACCCCCAAAATACCTTTGAGATTGTTATCTTCAATTTTACTTTTAGTATTTTAATATCTTTTTTTCAGGCATTAGGGAGGTATGATACTTTAGAAAGGTAATTTTTCTTGTATTTACATGCATGTTGTATTTCAATGTTTTATGACTTATTTAGTAATTATTTACCACATAAGAGGCATTGGGGATTTTATTATTGAAATGTCTACACTTTAAAAGATTTGTTTATTTTGGGTGTAATTTGTTTTGGCTGCATGTATGACTGAAAATCATGTGCATTCTTCTTAAGAGCACAAGTAGGCTTCAGATGCCTTGGAAATAGAGGTCCAATAGTTGTAAACTACCATGTAGGTACTGGGAATCAAGTCACAGTCCTGTAGAAGAGAAGTGTTATCTCCCCACTCTCTGAAAAACTGTAGTCTTCTAAGCTCAATTCCCATCATAACACATTGAGCAGTAAGCAAACTCCTATATCAGAAACACCAAGCCAAACAAGATAAAGAGATCACTAGCAATCGATTACAGTACAGCATCATGTCTCCAAGGACTATAAAGCTGAAAAGATCAAAACTACTGTATGATAAACTATGCCTTTAAAATTAGGACATGAGTAGGAATATGCATATATTTATATTCATATGCATACAAGTAAGACAAAGACAGAAGATGAAGAAATATTGAGGAAAACAAGAAAGAGCAAACATAAAAGAGGAAGAGAGTAAAGAGGAGAGAAAGGGGAAGAAGTAAAAGAAAACCAAAAATTGAATTTTTAAATAATGAAAAAGATCAAAAGTTAAAATATATTGTATTAAATGTTATAAAAGGAATAAAAATCATATTAATAAATATTAATAAATTATTAATAAATATAGTAATATAATGATGCCAATAAAGTGCTAATAATAGGGTATAAGAAAAGAAAGAAATAGGAGCAGGTCAGAAAAGATTAAAAGAAATAAAAAAAAAAGCTGAATAAACAAGATGAATGTATAATGAATGAAGCAGTTACTTACCAGCTTTTTAAAGTTTAGAAAATCATGTGCAAAAATGTGAATTTATATATTTTTGCCTACATATACATGTGTGTGTGCTACAATAATAATCAAAGAAAAAGAGTACCAATCTGAGAGGCAGTGGCATGGGAGAGAATGAAAGTGAAACAAGAAAGGGAGGGATGTATGTAATTCTATTTTAGTTTAAAATGTAGTTTAATGTCTTCACTTAGCCTATTTACAAATTGGACAAATTTTCTTTCTTGCCTTTAATTAGGTTTCACACTTTGGTATAGATAACCTGCTTCTGAATACAATGTTTCATCTGTATTATAAGCCATTCCACCATCAGTCTGCATCTGTATCTCCCTGCATGGATGTTATAATCCAAGGAGCAGTTTATGATCTGAGAATATCTGTGCCCTAGATATAAGTCAGTACAAGTATGGGCAACTATTTCACTTGTGAGTCTCCTAGATTCCTCCGACATCCATAAGTTTTACTCCTGGGTATGAAAAATAAGACTATATACAGGACCCATCATCCTGTTAAATTTATCATTCATTCATTCATTTTTATTGTGATGCAACTCCATAAACCGTACAGTATAACAACACATCATCTACCATTTATAGACTACTAATGTAAATATCCAAAAGAGGATCATATTTACATTAGTAAATATATGTAGGTTATATAACATATAAATACTCTTCTCCTTTACCAAAGTACTTCACCATCCATAGATTTTTGTCATCCACTAAGAGTCCCAAAAATAATTTTCTATGGGTTCCAGGAAATGACATTTTTCTGATTACCAAAGCTTTTCTTATATGTTTCAATAGTTTCTGTCCTTCACTGTTAAAACTGGAATACTTTGCACTGTGTTCATAAAATCAGCAGAACTTGGCATTGCCTTTTAAATTTCTAGTGATGGTGTTGACTTTTTTTTCTTTATTGAAAGCATTGCTGGAGGTTCAATTATTTAAATAAAGTAGAACGTGATTAAAAAGTGTGTCTCCAAAACCCACATCTCTACTGCCAAGCTCTTCCCAGCCAGCTGGGATTTTGAATGGGCCAGGTGCAACATTAGACAATACTTCTGGAGTCAGTTTCTCTGACATGTGTATCACATGTCCACGAGCTTTAAATGTGAGACGAAGCTCTCATCAGTACAAATCTTGTATAAAGAATGGTCACTATGAACATTGCATATGAGTAAGTAATAAATATATGCTGATTATTGTATCAGTAATTAACATATATTAGTTAACAAAATAAAGAGAATTTTCGTGAACCATTTTATCTAAAAATGAAGTCACGTGATGATATAAGTAGCATTCACATGTGTTACACATAATGTGCATTTCAAGGCCTTTCATGTCTCCTTGTATTATTTTTGGAAAAAAAGAAATATGTGCTGTGTCATCTGACCAGCTTTGCTATAAAATCTATATCCTAGAATGCATGATTGTTGCCAGTTCCCTACTCTGGCTTGAAGACAAGCATGAAGCACAAATCTGCAAGGTAATGAGGTTTGGTACAAAGGATTAAGTGATGCCTGCAAGAGAACACAAAATGCTTGGCAAAAGGATGGGAAACTTGTGTGTGCTTTGGCTATGAGCAGCTATCTTTCCTGTAGAGAAAAGCAGTCAATTGGCTTATTACTCATAGATTCATCTACTTGGCTTTTATACAGAAGTATCATTTTTATATTTTTCTTATACAATTTAAACTGTCTTATTTGTATAAAATAATTATATTTTTAACAACCATGCTCACAGAAAACATAAAGTTTTTTAGAAAATGTCTGGAACATATATATAATACAAAATAAATAAAAAAGTTGTTAAAGATCTATTGGAAAAATAAATGTTTCTTTTTGAATAAAAATAAACTTGCTAAAGCAAGAAATAATGTTGGCTTGAGTGAACAGACCTTAAGGTAAATTACTATTTATAGACAAATGCAAATTTCACAAATGTATGTGTAGGTATGTTTTATTCTCTGCACTGTGGTTTGCCCAAAGCTCATGATTTTGCCCAAAAAGCACACTATTCTGAAAATAAGCAATCAGCTAAAATCCATTTGCATGTGAAAAAGGAAGAGATTCCTAAGGCACTCACAGATCCAAATGCATCATCAATATGCCTTCCCTTACAGTCTCAATGCATGTGCCTTAAGATTTTTCTCATATCTACAAGCAAAGATTGGAAAATCTTGCTATTGTTAGGAAATTTGAAGAAATTATGTAGTCAGTGTTCGAAGTTTGCTGTACAAAATCTGTACTAAACTATCTTGCACTTGTACAAAGTCGGAGTCATTGACTACTAGAGTCTCTGTTCTAAGATCTCTGTTAAGGCATTTAGCACAGAGATCTAATGTTGAGGATCTACTCTGGCAATATGTTTAGTGGTCCAGGGAGGAAAGGTGGGGTAGGTAACAATATAAAACAGAATTCACTTGGTGGATGAAAACAACCTCAACAAGCCTCAAGAAACATGTTCCAACAACTTTACATACATAAATACATACATACACACATACACACATACACATTTGATAGATGGAGAAAAGTTAAATTTCATTCAACACATACATATATACATACATACATACATACATACATACATACATGAAGACAGACATGCATACAGAGAGATGGACAGACTGACATATAAACATTCATACACTGACTGGATGGTCCAATGCTTCAACATTACTTATATACACATACATATATTTTTGGTAGATAGAGTAGACTACAACAAGCATTCTATAAAAATTCTTAAACTTTTTTTATCGGAGCCTTTTATTTGATCTAAAACAAGTTCTCTAGGTAAGAACAAGATTACCTCAGAGCCACAAGTTACAAATTCCCTAAAAAAAAATCACCACAAAATAACACATTTTTCAAAAACAGATTAAAATTATTACACAAAAGGAAATAACAACAGGATTACTGACTATATATTTTTCTTTTTAAACAAAGACCTAACTAAACATTTCTCATCTATCATTCAACAAGTTCATCGTAACATCAAAGCAATAATTCTTTTTCATTGATTAATAGAATTTAAACAAGCCAGTATATTGTAGCACATTTTTCTATGCTTAGTTGATGACAATTTGTATTTATCAAGAAACAGATTACCATATTATCTTACATTTTACTTTTGAAACGTTTGTAGGCTAAACTAGCTAATCATTTATCCTCTATTCTTATACTTACAATAGAACAATTTACAATCTACCCTGAATTTTCATGGTACACACTGAAACTTGTGGGCATATTCCTAGATCACAAGATCTAAGAACTCAGGCACATGCTAGAATGAAATGTTTTCTTTGATCATGAATTTGCCCTATGCCTGTCTTTCTATTCTAAGTACAATTTAATGTTTAAAACTCATGAGAGATCAGTTTACTCCTTTTCTCACATATGAAGATGTCATTCATATTCTACAAGTGAGGGGGCATATTGTGCTCTTAATTCTACCTTTATTATATCTTTCTAAAAAAACACTTAAAGCATTTCCTTAAACTTTCTTTCAGCTACTCTATCTTCCTAAAAATATTTAAATTAAATCAGGACTTACATAAAATCATTAATTCATCTGAACATATTATTTTATGAAAGTACATCTTCATGTTGATGTACAAAAAGTTTTTCCAATAGGGTGAACAATCAGCCAAGAAATAATCAAATATGGCTATAGGTAGTGAATTTCTTCCTATGCCCAATCACAGCAAACTGAGGAATATAGCAATAACAAACATGAGAAGCCACAACAGTAACAAGAAACAATCCTGAGATGAAGCCCTGGGATCTGTGCATCCATCACAGCTGGACAAAATGGTGGGCCATCTCCAGGAAGCTCACTTGCCCACTGCAGCTCTTCCTGAATGGTCTCTGCCAACCTAACATTTCAAATGAGCAACAAATGTTCCTTGTGGAGGTTCTCTGTAAGAGAACTTGATAGATCTACATGTAGTCACAAATTTTAGTTCAAGAAAATCAAGTAGTAGAACTTTACCATCTCACTTTTCTTCCAAATACAACCCTGAATGTTTAGGTCAGCTCTGTTGCAGAACAGAAGCTGAGACCTCCCGTGGCTCTCTGATCCCTGTAAAAAGTATCTTTTATTTGCCTAATGTAATCATTGTTTTAGAGGTTTATTGCTTCCCTGTGCTAACCTAGGCATACAATGGGAAGCTAATAGCTCTACTTCAATCTAATCTAGGCCTAGAATATTTTCAGCATCCGAGAATTACTGCTGAATAAGATCTCCCTTTTTGTCTCTTTCTGAATTCTTCTGTCTTATTAAACTCAGCTGTTCTTGCTCAAACTCCTCTCCAAGCTGACTGATTCAAACTGCCTTCTCTCAGCTTCTGATTGAATTTTTCTGCTTGACCTCAAAGTAACTCTAGCTAGTTCTAATCTTATGAGCTCCTTCTCATTCTCTTGCTCATTCTGTCTTTACTTATGCTGAGCTTCTTCCTTCAAACTCTCTCTATAAATCTCTCCTCATAAAATTGCTTTTGAATTCCATGAGCTGAATTGTCGTGAACATTGCCTTTCAACTCACTGATTCAACTAAACTTACTGAAGAAAACTCAGATATTTGCGTGTGTCTGTCTCCTGAGTGCTGGCATGCACCACCATGCCTGGACATAAACTTTTCTTTATCTGAAACTTATTCCATACCAGTCTGGTCTTAAACTCAGAGATCTGCTTTCCTCTTTCTCTTAAAACTAAAGGCATGTTTGTATTTCAGAGAGATAACACAGACCTAGAAGGTCATTGGGTGTGATCTCTTGCCACAGCAGCCATGTTGCTGAGTTAAAATTTCTCTACAGACCTGTTGGGAGCTGCACTAGCCCCATGTTCAGGTGCCAAAAAATGCTGTGGCCCAAGCAAAATGTTGAGGCCCAGGCTGCCCCACGTTTGGGCAGCCACTATATCACAGCCTAAGGTGCCACTCCAGTCCGTGGGTCGGGGTTCAGCAAGAGAGAGAGTGAGGACAGACTCGAAGAATGGAGACCAGTGTGCGTTTCAGTCCCGTTTATTCTTCAGTCTCTCTTCTTAGTCCAAGTCCCAAGTCTTGAGTTCCTAGTTCCTAGTGCCTCCAAGTTCCAAGTTACCTCTTCCAAATTCTCTCCCAAGTGCCTGCTTCTTTGTCTCCTCTGTCTGCTGTGTCTCCCTAATGTCTGCTATGTCTGATGTCTGCCTCTGCCTTTTATATGTCTCACTTCTAAGCCATGCCTCTAAGTTACACCTTTAATCATGCTCTTAGGTCTTGTCTCTAAATCTGATCTCTACACTTCTAAGTCATACTCTTAAGTCACACACCTTTAATCTCACACACCTTTAATCTCAAGGTATCTAAACCAAGATTATCGAAGTGTGCTCAGCTGTTGTAGGCTATTGTAATCCAAGTCACATGTTAGGGTATATGGCTCAAGATGGCTGCAAAGCTGATAGCCGCTTTCTGCTAAAAGTCGGCTCCCAACACAGACCCATTCCAGAAGATCATGCATATCTTTCAAACAGCCTTCTTCCCTTAATTCACTATCCCTTTCTCCCAGCTGCCAAATCCATGGGGGTACTTTCCACTTTTCTGAAAGCCTACCCACTATGTCTTCCAATAAATCAAATACAAAATCGTCATCCTTTGTCTTGTCCTCCACTTACAGCATCTCAATTTTATCCCCACCTTCATAGCAGACCACTAACTATGGACTCTTTTTCATCTCTGCCCCAATTCCAGATGATCTCCTTTTACAAACATTTACAAACACTCCAACATTTTCTTTTAACTTGTTGTCTGACTTTGATAGGTACTCTCTGAAATCCTACCAGCTATGATAGCCAGTGATTCAGATAGGATATCTTCCATTCTATGTCCTCCCTCTAATTCCAATGTCCTATTTTTCTCCTAGTTTTTATGGTTCTAGCAGACCATATGCTATGGTCTATTATTCCTAGGATAGATCTATGAAATTCTGGTGAAACACCTAGTTTTCCTTCCACTTGTGTACCATCTCAAGTCCATGCCTTCTATCCCATTGTCATCCCTTTTTATTAGATCCTAATACATAATGCCTAGAAACAGTTTCTACAAAAATACCAACAGTGCCCATGCCTATAAGGTACTCAGAAGAATTCTATACAAGACAACTCAAAGACACAACCAAATGACTTCACAGACAAGAATCAACAAAAGGAAAAAAAGAGAAGGAAGAGAGTTTCAGGTACTGAAGAAAAGGATACTTTAGTAAAGAAAAATCTTAGTCTAAAAAAATCTAGGCACAAAACATTCAGGAAATCAGAGTAAATCTAAGGATAATAGGAGTAGAAGAAAGAAAAGAAATACATCTCAAGGTACAGAAAATATTCTTTGCAAAATGATACAAGTTTTCTTATAGAAATTTTTCTTATAGAAAATTTTTCTTATAGAAAAATGGAGATTCCAGTCAAATTGCAAGACAGATGCCATATACCAAGTAGACGAGATGAAGAAATTAAAAAGTCCAGAAAAAAAAAAACACAAAAATAATTCAGAAAAGAAAGACTCTAGAAATAAAGAAAAATGAAATAGTAAAAGCTGTAACAGAAAATAAAATATAAATCAAATAAAATATAAAATAAGAACTATCAGAATAATGCCTGGCATTTCAGTGGAAATACTTAAATCCAGAAAGACATGGACAAATGCTCTTCAGACTCCCAGAGACCTCAGATGCCAACTCAGACTACTATAACAAGCAAAACTTTCAATCATAATAGATAGAAAAATATATTCTATGTTAAAACAGTTTAGTCAGCATATACCTACAAATCCAGGTCCACAGAATGTGCTATGAAGAAAATATTTACCTGAAGAGGCCAGGCAAAGCATATGAGCAAAAGAGATAAAGAATATCAAATCAGCCAATCAAAAGTCCAGGAGACCCACATCACCACAACAGGCTAACAGAAGTCAACATACACAGTTAGTTCATAGCTTTAAACATCAATGGTATGAATTCTCCCAATAAAAAGAAATGCAGAGGCAGAATAAATTCATAAATAGGATCCATACTTCTGAATACAAGAAATACAATTTAACATCAAAGATATAAATTACCTCAGGGTAAAAGTTTATAAAAATTTTTTCAAGCAAATGGATACAATAAGCAAACAGGAAAAGCCATTTAGATATCTGACAAAATGGATATTAAATCAAAAAAGAAGTAACAGTGGTAGGGAAAGATATTGTATACTTATCAAAGAAAAAATCCAAGAGGACATTGCAATGCTTAAAGTTTTAGCACCAAAGACATGGAAATTCAAACCCATAAACAACTGTAGTACATCTTATTGACCCTCATACATTGTTAACAATTCATTACTCTATGAAAAATGGGTGAAGAAACAATTAAGAAAGAAATATAAAACGTTTTAGAATTGACTGAAAGTGAAGAAACAACATGCTCAAAATTATGGAGGAAAATGTCACAGTCCTAAGAGACAAGATTAGAGAACGAACTACAAGCTCATATTTTAAAAATGCAGATCTTATATTAGTAACCTAATGAATACCCGAAAGCTCTAAAACAATAGGAAGAAATAGCAGTCTAAAAAAGTACTTTAAAAAATAATCAAATCATGGATTAAATGCATATAGTAGAAACAACAACTAAAATAACAGAATGAATAAGTGAAATTGAGATGTTTTCTTTGAGAAAATCAGTAAGAGAGAGTAATATTTAGCAAAATTACCTAAAATGTTTTTGAGAAAAAGATCCAAATTAACAAAAATCAAAGAAGAAAATGAAGACATAACAACAGACAGCAAAGAAATCAAGAGAATCATAATGACATACTTTGAAAACATGTAATCAACCAAACTCAAAAAATATAAAGGAAATGAGTTATTTTCTCAGTATATACCACCTACCTAAGTTAAATAAAGATAATAATAACATTTAAACAAGTCTATAACCACTAGTGATATAGAAGTAGTCCATTTTACTTTACAAGTCCTTAAAAAAATATAGGGCCATAAGATATTATTGTAGAATTTTAATAAATTTTCAAAAAATTAATACCAATACTACTCAAATTAGTACAAAAGTAGAAACAGAAAGAACATGCCCCAATGATTTTATAAGGCCACAGTTACTCTGATACCTAAACTGCATGAAGAGTCAAACAAGGAAAATAATTACAGACCAGTTTCTCTTATGAAAACAGATGCAAAATTTTCAATACCATACTTGCAAACTGAATGCAAGGAGATATCCAAAGGACCTTCCATCAGGATTATGTGGAGTTTCACCATTGAGATGCAGCTATTATTGAAAACCTAAAAAAAATTGCATAGAAGGCATATTAATGCAGTAGTTGCACAGTGCTTGTGAAAGAAACCAACAAATTCAATTTAAGGCCTAATCCATGTGATGGAATCTGTTTCTGACACTGCTCCTGTAGCCATGAACCTGGGTCTAGATATTCCAGGGACCTAGGGAAAACAAAGGACTACAAATCTGCTGAAATAATATAACAATAAAAATTGCTAGTGGCATGTTACTATATACATACATCAGTCCCTTTATCACAGAAATTTTCTAGCAATAGATAGAAACAAATACCCTTTACCAGACAGTATGTAGAGAATTCAAGACCATGAAACACTCAGCACTAAAATGAATGAACATCAAACATCTCCACTTAGGGTGCTGTTAATTTTGTGTAAGAGGAGGCAAAGTATGTAAGAGCAAGGGAATATGTAGGACACCAAGGAAATAAGGCCTTCTGAATATACTATGCATGATGTATATATGATGTCACAGAGGCTATGGCAGCATGCACCATCTCTGTATTGGTCTGTGCCAGATAAAGTCCTTATGCTAAAGGAAGATATAGATATCACACACATCCATAACTCATCTATCTCGAATTGATAACACTCACAAACGACAAATTAGTTTTTCTTCAACTGAGTCTCACTGGGCATACAACCACAGTTAGAATGGGCCTCATGGCCAACACACATAAAAACATTTAAATGGCAATTGTGGAAGTATTGCATTTAATCAAGGAATTTATATTTTTATTATTTATTTACTGGCTTTTACTTTACAGACATATAAAAGGCGAGAGGCAGACAGAAGAGTTGAGTACAAATTGGAGTAGGAATTAGGCATTGAGGAATAAGACACTTGGACTAGAGAACTCAGAAAAAGTTATTATTATTAGGTATTAGGCACTTGGCACTTGGCACTTGGAGGAAGAACTTGGAGTTATACATTAGGCACTTAGCACTTGGAAGAAGTAACTTGGAAGTTGGAGGCAATAGGCACTGGGGACTAGGAACTAGGGACTAGGAACTACGGACTTGGAAAGAAGAAGAGAGACTGAAGAATAAATGAGATTGAATTACACATCTTGATATTATATATAAGTACTCTATTTTCTTCCATTTCTTTCCCAAAATTACAAGATAGATCATTTCAATAAAGTGCCAGTTATACAACTAAACTGTAAACATTATGTCAGTAGTATTTGAGCTCATAAAATTTTTACTTGTTTATAGATGAAGTCTGTTTTTCAGTAATTAAATTGAAGTGGTTTCTATTTCTCTTTGCTAATTTTTCAGAATGTATAATTCCATTGATTTCATTCAACCATAAATATGTATATATAACATATTTCATATTATATATTTCATGTTCCAAGATATGTAAATTTTAAAAGGAAGTGTTGTGAACATAACACCCAAAGATCACTGAGTGCTGAGATTCACATCACAATCAGAAACTGTTTTATTTATTAAAATTTGATATTATAATTTTATTATGTTTCTCCCTTCCCTATTGTCGCTCCAATCTCTTTCATATGCCCATCTGCATGCTCTTCAAATTCATTCTCTTGTTTGTACTGTTATTGCATGCATGTGTGTATGTATATACATATATATTCATAAAAGTAACCTGCTTTTTCTGTGTAATGCTATGAGTACATATGTTTTCAGGGCTAACAAGTTGGCACTGTACAAGCAATTGGTGTGATCTTCCATAAAGAAGGTAATTTTCATGACCCTGGCTTTCTTCATTTGTCTACAATTCCTCTTCTAGCCTTGAAGCCTTGTGAGTTTTTCTCAGTTCTTTACATAATTTGAAATAATCATTTGAAAGTACAAAACTTAATCTGCTCAGAGAAGTACAGGGTATTGATACTTTTAATAAACCTTGATCATCTACAAAAAGAGGATATTGGTGCATTCCAAGCATGCAATGCATTCCTGTTCATTGATACAAGAAATCAATGCAATGATCTCATATGTATAAGACATAACAATGACATCTAAGTTTAAATAGATCAACAATGACATGTGTGTGTACTCAGTCGTGGTAATTCCCGAATTGGTTCATCATTTCTAACATGAGACTAGCAAGAGACATCATAAGAAATTTAAATAATGACCAGTCAGAGATAAAATGTCCCTTAATAATCATTTCTTTTCAGAAAGTGCTCTTAGAACAGTAGATAATTAATCCCATTCAAATCTTGCACTTCTATCTATACCAAATCATGAATCTTAAAGTAGAGAAATAGTCCATAAACAGTTTCAGTATGAAGATAATGAGAAAAATTACTTTGATTTAGTAGCTGCTTTTGTTCGACATACTGAGGACAAAACTCAGGGTCTCATACCTGATAGACAAAGAATCTCCCACTGAGCTACATATGTACTTCAATGTATTTATTGACTTTGAGGATTTGAGAGGAGAAAAAAAAAAACACCCAAGAGATCCGCAGATACACACTCTTTACACAGGGTTACTTCTCTGTGAATTACTGTGGGCAAATTATGTAACCTTTCAAACCACCATAAACTGTGAGAAGGATTTCTTAGGCCTAACTTTATTTCTTTAGCTCCTACTGCTGTCTCATATAGTTTGTGGGTAACACTAGCCACCAAATCACCTGAGAAGGTTTTATGTTGAATGATAAATTGTTTCTCTCTGCATTCAAACTCTGCTATGAAATGATATTGACTGATCAGAGGAAATATAAAAGCATATAACACACTGCTGCCAGGGCATTAATGCTGCATCAGAAATTTAATTTCTAAAGAAAATAAAAATTTCTCCCAGATAATTACCAGGTATTGTACTCTGTGCAATATATCTGAAAAACTCCAAAGTGAAAGATTTGAATAAGCAAACATGTGAATACATAAAAGGGCAATCTCCCTGAGTTCTCTTTGTTGTGTCCTAATTTTTGTTCTGGCTTTTGTGAATACAGATCTGCTGTCTGGCACTGCTTCCAATATTCAACCTAAAAATTCCCCCTCAGGTACCATAATGGAGATTGTACAACATTCAGAGACTATGCATATAGTAGGACAATATTCAGTAAAAGAAAAACTTTAAAAACTCAAAATGAATTATAATATTTTAACCCTTCATAGTGTAGAGTTAGGAGTATTCTCCAATTTCTCTCATATGAGAATTATGTGAATGATATACTTATTAGTGTATTATTGTTGACTTCAATTTTTAACCAGTGTTCTCTCACATTCCTATGGCTCTGTGTAACCTTGACTCCAATAATTATAAATTTATATTTTCTGTCTTTAAAATATCTCTCTCAGATATATACACACACACACACACATATATATATATATTTCTAGACAACAAACACATTTCTTGGAAAATTTTCAAATATTTTAGACTTCATTACATTTATCTATGATATATTTTCAAAAATAACATTTTCAGTATTTTAAAGTTTTCATTTTCAGAGTTTTTAGTAATATGTTATGATGTGCATAATATTCAGCTTAGTACAGAGTAGATGGCCACTTAAAGTTTGCTAGTGATAGGATATCATACAAAGTATATAATCTCATATTAAAAAGAAGATATTGAGTGCATATCAATTATTTTAGTAAGGAAGTAATATGCCAACTACTAAAGATGTGTATACTGGATATATGAGTGTACTTTTCTAATGCCAAACAATTAGATAGTGTGTGAAACTCCTTTAAGTAAAAGTGAAACTTCCTTTAACTAAAATATATAAAAACTGTTGGATCCATTTGCTTTTAGGTATTATAAAACATTTAAACATTCAGACTATGAAGAAACCTGTGTACCACCTCAGGGAGTCTCCTTATGAATCAACATTTGGGAGCTGAAAGAGTTAACATCAAGACAATCTTGTTTACCTGTAGTACCAGGCAAAGCCAATATTCTAGCATGTGAAAGATTGGAGAATGCTCTCAGCTCAGTATTATACAGAACTTCTAGTTACTAAAAAGTAATTTGTATTCCATTGGGTACAATTTGGAATAGGAAAATAACAGAAAAATAAAGTCATATTTACTTATGAGTTTATATTGAGATGAATTCCATGTATGTAAAAATTCAAAGGAGCAGAATTATAAACTCTAATTCAGCTCTAACACAGGACTGATGTATTATTAGTACATGTCCAGTCTTGCTGTGTTAACTATGCCACTTTTCTTATTCCTTTACCAAATTTTAGTCCGATTTAGAACACTAAAGTAAGGTAAACATAATTATCATGTTTTGAGGAACACTGATATGTGCATAAACATAAAACTATCACCACACTGAAGACAATGAATATATGTTTCACTAAGAAAAGATTTAGTTGCCTCAAATATATTATTGTTTCTAACAAACACCCTTAACTCCTACTCTCATACAACCTTTTCTCAGCTTTGTAAGAACATAGATATTTCTATGTTTTTATAAATTATTGTATAAGTGTGATATATAAGTGACTATCAGTACCTCATGTATCAAGAATCATTCTTGGTTTTATGTGCATCAATAATTTATTACTTTTTGTTGTTGAATCACATTTCACTGTATTGATACATTATAATATTTTTAAAATCAATGCATGTTATTGAAAATTCTGCTTAATTTATATAATTATATATTCTTTCTCTGGATGCATGGTTATGTTTTCTTGAAATGGTTACATATTAGAGAAATTTATGCAATATATGGTATAAGTATGTTTATGTTTAAAGCATGTAATCAAATTGCAGTTCAAAAACAATGAAGAGCCTAAGATTCAGATTCCTGACTGAAATTATTTCTTTGTTCTAGCTTAATGTCAGATTCCTGACTGAAGCCTACGCCAATGTCAGATTCCTGCCAAGTAGCCCATTTTCTTGTCTTTAGCGCATGCCAGATTCTTGACAAACAGTCCCAAAAGCTCTTTGCCTTTCCCCCTTTTTTGTTTCATAAAAAGAGTGAGCCTGTCTTAGGACATTCTGCGAAGAATGCCTTCCATACCAGTCATGGAATATGCATTAATTTCAGGCAAAAATCTAAATCTTAGGCTAGACCAAAGTAGTAATTTCAGGCAGGAATCTAAATATTAAGCTAGAAGAAAGAAGTAGTTTTTGGCAGGAATCTAAATTTTATGCTAGGACAGGAAAGTTGGCTCAGATATTTTGGTCATCCTGACAAGCCTTTAGAAACAGTGATCACAGAAATGTTCACAGAATTTTGTTTATTGCTTGGCTTGTTCCTTGACTATTTGTGTTTATTGTCTTGCTTGTTCCTTCACTGTTTGCATCTATTTTATTGCCAGTTCCTCAACCTGGAACTGACCTTAATACTTGCATATAATTGAAATGTTATAAATGCCAAAAAGGAGGAGGAAGGATGAGATAGAGGGTTTCTAAGGTAGGGAAATGAAGAAAGGAGATAACATCTGAAATATTGTTGTGGCCCAAGCTCCAGTCCCTGTTCGGGTGCCAAAATAATGTTGGGGACTGCACTAGCCCCAAGTTGGGGCGGCCAAAATAAATGTTGCAGCCCAGGCAAAATGTTGAGGCCCAGGCCGACCCACGTTTGGGCAGCCACTGTATCCCGGCCCAAGCTGCTGCTCTGGTCTGCAGGTCGGGTTTCAGCAAGAGCGAGGGTGAGTGCAGATTCTACCTAATCTGAGATTTGTCTCTGATGATCCCTCTATAGTCTCTGATCTCAGTCTATATTCTCTGATCTCTGGTTCTGTCTTTTATAGTCTGACTTCTAAGCCACACCTCTAAGTTACACCTTTAATCATGCCCTTAGGTCTTGTCTCTAACTCTGATCTCTATACTTCTAAGTATACTATTAAGTCACACACCTTTAATCTCACACACCTTTAATCTCAAGGTATCTAAACCAAGATTATCGGAGTGTTCTCAGCTGTTGTAGGCTATTGTAATTTAAATCTCATGTCAGGGTATATGGCTCAAGATGGCTGCAAAGCTGATAGCCACTTTCTGCTAAAAGTTGGCCCCCAACAGGTCCCCCTTTTAAAATTTTTTATTAAAAGGGAAGGCTGGGAAAACTTACGGAAACCGTGCCTGTCCTAGGTTGGAGCAAAGGACCCCAGCCTCCCTTTCCCGTCCTTGGATACTCAACAGCCATAGGTTGAGCTCCTGTCTTAGGATGGTGAGGCCTCCCTTCTTTTAGGGGCAAGGGTCTCGGTATGCTCTCTTACCCGTCACTGACTATCCAGCTTAGCACATAAGTTAGGGGGATATACCTCATTAGTCTTGATGACAGAGGTTTTACAATCCCTTACTTCCAGCCTGTAATAATGGACCTGTGTGGGTTTCATTTGAATAGCATCTCATACAAAAGCCATCAGTTTGTTGAACCGCATGGACCCAAAAGACAAGAGACTTAACAACACCTGAATAGTTAGTATGACAACAATACTCTTTTTAAAGGGCAACATATAACTTTCTCTATCAGAGGAGTAAAAAGTGTAAGCCTCTTCTATTCTGTTTATAAATGTCTTATATCAGAATCTAAATCTATAGAAGTACAAAACTGATCATAGCTTTGATCTAAAGAAAACTAAGGAAATTCCTGTTCCTGCTCTAGTCAATCTCAAACCCAAATAACAACTATAGTAACTGTGGTAGTGGGTTTTCTCCTGGGTCTAAACAATCTAAATTCCCACTAAATCTAAAACAATCTAGTTCCCCACTAAATCATATGTCAGGGAATCAGGAGTCCAATAGAGCCACCCTGGAGATTCAGGTGGTGATGTCTCCTTCAGCACTGAGAACTTCCCAAGTCAGGTTTACTCGTTGATCTGTTCCAGTTTGAAGGCAATTGTGAAGCATCTTCATGTTTCCTGTGAAGAAAAAATACGCTTCTCAGGGGGTTTCTCCTCCCTGGATTTGTTATTGTTGTCTATTTGTTTAATCAGTCTCTCTGGCAGCCAACGTGCAGCATCTGCAGTTTGGGAATATATGCAAACAGAACCTCTTCCCCAGATAAGCACTGGATCTGGCCCATTCCAGGTTCCAGTTAATGGGTCTTTCCAGAGGACTGTTGCAAAATTCTTTTTGGTATCAGGATGCCAGAATCTATCTGCAGCAGATTTTCCTTCAGAATCCAAATTTAAAAAATTTAAAATGAAGAGTGCATGATGAAGGATATTTCTGGGGGATCCCTTGGTAGGGTACCATTCCCCCTTTTTAAATTTTTCAAATTGACAATTAATGGTTTGATGTGCTTTCTACTATACCTTGACCCTGTGGATTATATGGAATACCCGTTTTATGTAGTATTCCCAATTTCTCACAAAATTGGTGGAAACTGGAGCTTGTATAACCTGGGCCATTGTCAGTTTTTATTTGTTTAGGCACACCCAATACAGCGATTGTAGCAAGCATATGAGCGATCACATGCTTGCTTGCTTCTCCAGTTTGTAATGTTGCATAAATGAAACCACTGTATGTGTGTACACATACATGTATATATTTTTGCTTGCCAAATTCATTATAATGAGTAACATCCATTTGCCAGATACTGTTTGGTATCAGTCCCTTTGGATTTACACCCAAATGAGGAACTGGTAAAAGTTTAACACATGATTGACATTGTTTGACAATTTGTCTAGCTTGTTCTCTGGTAATTTTAAACATACCTTTTAAAGTTTTAGAATTAAGGTGATGTAACTCATGAGCCTTTATGGCCTTATCCAAATTAGATTTCTGATCTGATAAAGTCACTGCAGCTATATGAGTAGCTAGTTCTGCCTTGGTATTTCCTTCAGAGAGAGGACCTGGTAGCCCTGGCTAACCTGGAACTCACTCTGTAGACCAGGCTGGCCTTGAACTCAGAAATCTGCCTGCCTCTGCCTCCCAAGTGCTGGGATTAAAGGCATGCACCACCACCGCTCGGCTTGATCCAAGTTAGATAGTCTCTTCTTCACTTTGTACTAATCCTTTCCCTGGGGGAAAATCCAGAGTTTATCATTTGAGCTGTGATTACTTCATTAGGGCTGCATATAATCAATCCCAACTGGGATAACAGATCTCTGCCCCAGAGATTAATGGGAAGGCCTAAGATCCCATTTCTGGGGTTAATACTGTGTGGGTGGCTGAACTGAGTCTAGTCCTGCGCTTCCTGGTGTTGCTCCACTAAGTTCTGAAAGGGATTGTTGTTTGCCGGTAGGACACTGACTGCTCCATAAGCCTGTTTTGGCTTGCATCAGTTCAGGCCCTGGAGGTGGCCCCTGTTCCCGTTTCCCTGATTATGGGAAAGAGTATTACCTTGTGCATCTTGTTTAGACCTACAATCACTAGCCCAATGCCTTCCACGTTTGCAAATTGGGCAGAGCCCAGGCTGTTTTCTGGGCTGTCTCTGGGTTAACTCATTTTCTACTTTGCAATCTCTTGCAAAGTGTCCAGGCTTACCACATTTAAAACATGCCTTTCTGTCTTTACTTGCCAAAAAATCTCTTACTGATTTTCCTTGCATAGCAGCCGCCATAGCTAAGCCCTGTTGGTAAGAGGGACCTATGTCAGAACAAAGTTTGATATACCCCGTAAGGTCTGTCTTTTTCCTATAAGGTCTAATGGCCGCTTGGCCTGCAGGATTAGCATTTTCATATGCAAGTTGTTTCACATAGTCTACACCTGCCTCTGCATTACCAAAAATCCTTCCTGCTGTTGTCATTAATCTATGAACAAAGTCAGAAAATCGCTCATCAGGCCCTTGCCTGACTGTTGTTAAAGATGCACCAGGGTCTCCCTTTACCGGAAGTTTACGCCAAGCCTTCATGGCTGCAGTTTGAATTTGAGCAAATAAACCTGGGTCATATTGCATCTGGTTATCACTAGAAGCAAATTGCCCTTCTCCTACTAAGGCATCAAAGGACCAACCATTACCTGCCTGAATATTTCTCCTAGCTGTTTCTTTGCAATTCTCATGACACTCTGATTTCCAAATTAAATAGTCTCCACCAGTAAGAACTGCTCTCACTAACGTATTCCAATCACTAGGAGTCAGCCACTAATCTGTGGCAGAGTCTAAAATTCCAAGAGTAAAAGGAGCAGTGGCACCATATTGAGATACTGTATTTTTTAATTCCTTAATAATTTGAAAATTAAAACCTGTGTGATGTCTCCAAGCAACTCCTTGATTGTCTCTAGTCTCGGATACAGGGAAAGCCTCAGCCTTTCCCTCCTCTGGCTGATCTGTGGCTAATCTTAAGCTAGGTGATAGGGACTGCCTTTGGATTCCTGGTTGAGGAATGCAAGGAGCCAGGGGATTTTCACAGTTTACCTCTTGAGATATCTTTTCTGTCTTTAATTTTTGTAGCTGATTAATTAAATCCTGATACTCTTTTTCTAACTCTATTTGTTGTTTAAGAACAGATATTTTTTCCTGTAATTCCCTTATGGGATCTATAACCACCATCTCCATTGGGGGAGCACTTGGAGGTGGAGGTGCATAGGGAGGGGGCATTTCAGCGTCATAAAATTTGACTTCCTCTTCCTCTTGGTCAGCACAATCTGGCTCTGACAAATTGTCATCAACCTTTGGTTGTATTTTGGATTCTAACTTATGCTTCCTTTTATTTTGAACAAAAAAGACAGCATTCAAGAACAAAAGCAGAAAATTAACACATGTGAGCAGCAAACAACAAAACCAAAACAGAGAGCTGAATTCAGGCTGACTAATTTCTTGTCCCATTTTCATTACCTTTCTCGAAGCAAACCAAAACAGAGAGTTGGATTCAGGTTGACTAATCTCTTGTCCCATTTCCTTACCTTTCTCGACAGATTCCTGGGACAATCAACAGATCCTTCTTCCAGTAAGGTCCGTCACTGGGTCTCTCGTTCTTGCTGCCCCACGTTCGGGCACCAAAATAATATTGTGGCCCAAGCTCCAGTCCCTGTTCGGGTGCCAAAATAATGTTGGGGACTGCACTAGCCCCAAGTTGGGGCGGCCAAAATAAATGTTGCAGCCCAGGCAAAATGTTGAGGCCCAGGCCGACCCACGTTTGGGCAGCCACTGTATCCTGGCCCAAGCTGCTGCTCTGGTCTGCAGGTCGGGTTTCAGCAAGAGCGAGGGTGAGTGCAGATTCTACCTAATCTGAGATTCGTCTCTGATGATCCCTCTATAGTCTCTGATCTCAGTCTATATTCTCTGATCTCTGGTTCTGTCTTTTATAGTCTGACTTCTAAGCCACACCTCTAAGTTACACCTTTAATCATGCCCTTAGGTCTTGTCTCTAACTCTGATCTCTATACTTCTAAGTATACTATTAAGTCACACACCTTTAATCTCACACACCTTTAATCTCAAGGTATCTAAACCAAGATTATCGGAGTGTTCTCAGCTGTTGTAGGCTATTGTAATTTAAATCTCATGTCAGGGTATATGGCTCAAGATGGCTGCAAAGCTGATAGCCGCTTTCTGCTAAAAGTCGGCCCCCAACAAAATATAAATAAATAAAATATCCAATCAAAAAAAGAAGAAAAATACAATGAAGAGGTTCCTCCACCAATCTTCCTTGCTGGGTCCTTGGAAGCATACTCAGCTGCTGTGAGAAACCTACTATCCCTAGTCAACATCTATTTTCCTGCCACCTCTCCACTACCCTTCATCATACATGCACAGACAGAACTATACAGATATGTGGATCTTGAACCTTATAGACCTGATGATCAGGAAACATACAGCCAAAGGATATCCATCACAGACCTGCCACACCAGGATCATAAAGGTTAATCTTCATCCTAATACCTACTAAAAGAGGAACATCCAGGTACCAAAGCCATCCTGATGGCTAAAGGTCCTCAAAAGAACACAATCAACAAAAGTTATGTAAATATGGCACCTTCAGAGCACAGCAACTCTACTACAGAAAGCTTTGGCTATCATAACAAAACCAAGACTCTAGAAAATGAACTTAAATTCAATCTTATGAAAAAGATAGAGGTTTTAGAAGAAGTGAATAAATATGTTAAAGAAATGGAGGAAAATAAAATAAAACAGGTAGAGGTCTTTTAAAAAGAAGTAAACAAATTCTTTAAAGAAATACAGAATAATAAAAGTAAGCAAGTGAAAGAAATAAATAAACCTGTTCAAGACCTAAAGGGGAAAGAGAAACAATAAAGAAAACATAAACTGAAGAAATACTGCAGATGTAAAAATTTGGAAAGAGGACAGAAATAACATATGCATGCACCACTAACAGAATATATCAAATGGGAGACAGAATCTAAGGCATAGAAGATACAATAGAATAAATTGATACATCAGTCAAAGAAAATATTCACTCTTAAAAATTCCTGATACAAAACATCCAGGAACTCTGGAATACCATGAAAAGACCTAACCTAAAAATTATAGTAATAACAGAATATGACAGGTCTAAGGCCCAGAAACTATTTTCAATAAAATCATAGAAGAAAATTTCCCAACATAAAGAAAGAGATATCTATAAACATGCAAAAAGCTTATCTAATACTAGTAAGACTAGAATAGAAAAAAAAAAAAAAAAAAAAAACACATGGTAACATCCAAAGACAGAGCTATGAGAATTATACCCAACTTCTCAACAGAACCTCTAAAATCTAAAAGGGCCTATATAGATAGTTTGCAACCAATAAAACTCCAAAAATTCTAAACTATATTACAGTTCCCAGTAAAACTCTAAATCACAATAGATACAGCAAAAAAGATATCTTGAGACAAATACAAATTTAAACAATATTCATACACTAATTAAGCCCTACAGAAAACACTAGAAGAACAACTACAACACAAGGAAGACAACTACATCCAAGAAAACAAAGGAGAATAAATTAATTCCATACAATAAAAACAAGGGAAACACACACAAACACACACACACACACACACACACACTTATACCACCAACATCAAAATAAATGGAGTTAACTGTGACTTGTCACTAATATCTCTCAGCATCAATGGATTCAATGGCACAATAAAAGCACAGGCTAACAGAATGGATGCAAAACCAGGATCCATCATTCAAATGAATATAAGAAACACACCTCAGCAATAAAGATAGTTATTGCCTCTCAGTATAGGGATGGAAAAACGTTTTCCAAGCAAATGGGCCCAAGAAACAATCTGAAGTAACCTCTATAATATCAAATAAATTAGAGTCTCAATCAAATTAATAAAAGGAGGCATGGACAGACATTACATATACATAAAAAGAAAAAAAATCTTCTAAGATGATATCTCAATTCTGAACATTTATGCCCTAAACACAACAGGAATGCCATTTGTAAAAGAAACATGGTTAAATCTTAAATCACACTTAGAATCCCGCACATTAATAGTTGCAGTCTTTACTAGCTCACTCTCATCACCTGACAGGTCATATGGACAAAATTAAACAGACAAATAATAAAACTGATAGACACTGTGAATCAAATGAACCTAACAAGCAATTATAGACTATTTAACTCTAATACAAAATAATATATATTCTACTCAGCACCTCATGATTCCTTCAAAATTGACATGTGGTTGGTCATAAAGTAAGCCTCACTAGATACAAGGAAACTGACTTAATGCCTTATGTCTTATCCAACCACCATGGATTAAAGATGAATATTCCAACACAAACACCAGAAAGCTACAGACCCAAAGGTAAGGGAAAAATGAAAAAAATAAAGATTTTTCTATAATTCAATGAAAATCAAGGCAAAAATCCCCAAATTTGTGGGACACAATGAAGCCAGGACAAGTGGAAAGTTCATAGCACTAAGGGTCTCCATAAAGAAGGTAAAGAGTTCTCACACTGAAAATTTAAAAGTATGCCTGAAAATTAAGAGAAGAAGAAGAAGAAGGAGGAGGAGAAGGAAAAGAAGAAGAAGAAGAAGAAGAAGAAGAAGAAGAAGAAGAAGAAGAAGAAGAAGAAGAAGAAGAAGAAGAAGAAGAAGAAGAAGAAGAAGAAGAAGAAATGCACAACAAAAAGTAATAGAATAATGCAGAAAATAATCAAAATCAGGTCTTAAATGAGTCAATCAGAAATAGGGAAAACAATAAAAATAGCAACAAAACCAGTAACTGTTTTTTTGAAAAAAAATCAACAAGATAGATAAAACTTAGCTAAACAAACCAGAAAACAGGAAAATTATTTCAAAATATACAATGTCAGAAATGAAAGGGGAAACAAAACAATAGACAGTGAGGAAATTTAAAGAATCACTAGGTCTTACTCCAAAAGACATTAATCTACAAAACTGAATAATCTTAATGAAATGGATAATTTTCTAGACAGATTAAAATTATCAAAGTTAGATCAAGATCAGGTAAACTATTTAAACAGCCCTATAACTCCTAAAGAAATAGAAGTACTCATCAAAATTCTGAAAAAAAAAAAAAGCCCAGGGCCAGATGCTTTTAATGTAGGTTCTACCCGACTTTCAAAGTTAATATAATACCAATACTCTTCAAACTATTCCACAAAACAAAAACAGAAGGAATACTAACAAACTAATTCTATGAAGCTACAGTCACCCTGATAAACAAACCACACAATGATTAAATAAATAAAGACAACTTCAGAGCATTTTTTATAAACATTGATGCAAAAATACCCAATTAAAATAAGTCCAAACAAAATTCTGGAACACATCAAAAACGTCGTTTTTCATAATCAAGTAGGCTTTACATCAGAGATGCAGGGAGAGTTTAATATAAAAAGTTAATCCACCATATAAGTGAACTGAAAGGACAAAATATTACTTGAACATCTCATTAGATGCGGAAAAATCCTTTGACAATATCCGACACATCTTCATATTAAAAGTATTAGAGAGAACTGGGATATAAGGAAAATACTTCAACATAATCAAATCAATATGCAGAGAGGCAAAAGCTAACATTAAACTAAGTAGAGAGAAAGTTTATCACTAAAATCAGTAACAAGAGAAGACTACCTATTCTCTCCCTAGCTACTCAATGTAGTACTTACTTGAAGTTTTAGCCAGAACAATAAAGCAACTAAAAGAAATCAAAGGGATACAAATTGGAAAGATAGAAGTCAAATATGACCATTTGTGGATGATAAGATTATATATACTAAAGCGACCCAAAAAATTCTACTAGAGAACTCCAAACCTTATAAACACCTTCAGCAAATAGGCTGGATACAAAATTAACTTGAAGAAATCAGTAATCCTCCTGTATGATAAACAGGCCAAGAAAGAAATTAGAAAAACACCATTACAATAGCCACAAATAATATAAAATATCTTGTTGTAAGTCTAAACAAGCAAGTGAAAGATCTGTATTTCAAAAACTTCAAGTCTCTGAAGAAATCATTGAAGACCTCAGAAGATGGAGTGATCTTCCATGCTCACTGATCCACAGAATTAACATAGTGAAAATAGCCATCTTACCACAAACAATTTATAGATTCATTGAAATTCCCATCTAAATTTCCATCAAAATTCCAGCACAATTCTTTACAGACCTTGACACAGCAATTCTCAAATAAAAATGGAAAAAAAAAAACCATAAAACCAGGATAGCCAAAACAATCCTGAACAATTGAAAAAATTCTGGAGATATCAACATCACTGACCGTAAGCTTTACTAAAGAATAACAGTAACAGAAATCCCATGTTAATTGGTATAGGAACAGAAAGGTTGATCAACAGAATTTAAGTACCTCAAATAAAACCATATACCTATGAACACTTGATTTTTGAGAAAGAAAGCTAACCCATAGAATAAAAAAAGAGAAATCATATTGAACAAATGTTACTGAATGTCTGCATGTAGAAAATGCAAATAAGTCATGTCTATCAACCTGTACAAAACTCAAATTCAAGTGAATCAAAAACTTCGACATAAAATCAGATACAATAAATCTAATATGCATTAGGAAATAATCTTGAACTTCTTGGTACAATAGACAACTCCATGAACAGAACAAAAATGATATAGGTTCTAATATCAACAATTGATAAATGGGACCTCATGAAACTAAAAGGTTTCTATGAGGGAATGGATACTCTCAATATGATAAAGAGACAGTGTACAGATTGGGAAAAGATATTAACCAACCCTACATCTAAGAGAGAGCTAATATTAAAAATTTTATGAAGAACTCGAGAATTTAAATGCCAACAACACCCAAAAGCCAATGAAAAACTATCACAGAACTAAAACTCAAGTGATAGCATATGCTAGTGAGGATGTGGAGTAATGGGAACATTTCTCCATTCCTGGTAAAAGTCAAAACTTTTATACCCACATTGGAAATTAATTTGGCAGTTTCTCAGAAAACTAGGAATAGTTCTTCTGTAAGAACCAGGTATAGCACTCCTGGGCATATACCCAAAAGGTACTCCACCATCTCACAAAGACACGTACTCAACTCTGTTCATGGCAGCTTTATTCATAATAGCAAGGAACTGAGAACAAGCTATATGTTACTCAATTGAAGAATGAATAAAGAAATTGTGGTATATCTGCACAATGAAATAGTATTCAGCTATTAGAAACAATGACATCATGAATTGTGCAGGCAAATAGACGAAAATTGAGAATTTCATCCTGAGTGAGATAACACAGACTCAAAAGGACATGCATGGTATATACTCACTGATAAGTGGGTATTAGCCGTAAAGTGTAGAATGCCTATAATACATCTCCTAGACCCAAAAAAGGTAGACACAATGAAGGCCCAAGTGAGGATGTTTGAGTCTCATGTAGGTGAATAAAATACTCATAGGAAGCAGATGAATGGAGAGATTTGAATTGGGAAGGGAATAAAGAGGGAAATGGGGATGAGGTCTGGTATCAAGAGTAGGAAGGGACAGGAAGGATAGACATATGGCCAGGAGAATGGATGGAAACCTGCAATTAAGGCAGGTGGGGAGGTGAGGATATCCTAATGATGTGGGAGAGACCTGTAACAGGTAGACTCCCAAGAAAGTAGAGGTGACTATAGCTGTGACTCACAGTACTGGAGATATGGAAATTAAAGAGGCCACTTCAGTAGCCAGGCTGGAATGCCAGCAAAGTGATATGCTTGCAGACAAGAGCCTAGCCTTTCACTGAGAGGCTCTACACAGCAGCTGACTCAGAGGGATACAGACACCCATAGCCAAACAATGGATGGTGGTTGAATACTTTATGGAAGAATTGGAGGAAGGATTTTTGGCCCTGAATAAAAACTCCACAGCAATACCAACATAGTCAACTAACCTGGACCCTTGAGGCTTTCAAAGACTGAACCACCAACCGAAGATCATGCAGGGGCTGGACCTAGAGGCTCTGCACACATGTAGCAGATGTGAACTTTGGTTTTCATGTGGGTCCTTCACAATTGGAGCATGGGCTATCCCAAAAGCTGTTGCCTGTCTGTTGTAAATGTTCTTATAGCTGGACTGCCTTGTCTGGCCTCAGTGGGAGAGGATGCATGTAGCCCCAGAGAGACTTGATGGGCCAGATTATGGGGAATGACAGGGAGGCCTCAAGCCTCTCAGATAAAAAGAAGAGGGGTGGTGGGAGGAGGATTGCTATTGTGGGTGATCAGGAGGAGGGACAGTCAGTGAGTAATATATAAAGTGAATAAATAAAAAATAAAATATATTTTAGGGATTAAAAAATCAATGAAGAATATAATAATGTTGTGTCTATATTTTAGGGATTAAAAAATCAATGAAAAATATACAAATGTTGTGTCTTACTCAGTCCTTAGCACAATATGATGAATTCTAACTTTTTTATTTTAATAACTGTTTAGTATGGAATTATTGATCTTTAGGTTATTTTTATTTTAGCATATTAAATATTTAATTGTTTCCATATTTTGAATTTTTATTAGAGTCAACAAGAAAATCTTTGCACTTTTAAATGGAGCATTTAATCTTTTTAGTGTTATTTTAATATTGTTAATTAATAAATAAAGTGTGAGCATCTTTTACAGGGTTCATTTCCTTTGCTAGATTACCTGTAAGGAAAGAAAGGTTCATTTGATGCATTTCTATTTCAATTATATTAAGTGTCCTTTTACTTTGTGTTTTTACTTCTAGTGTATTGATGTCTGTGTACACAACACAATTCAGGTAATATTTTTATTTGGGTATATATTTTGAAAATATTTCCTTGCTGACTATGCTTGTTCTTTCAATTTTGTCTCATTTCCTTTTAATCGAGTTCAATTTATCTACTGTTTCAGTGAAAATATTTTTATTGCCTTTCTAAGAAATCCTTGTGCTCTGCTTTCATTACTTTGCTTTGATAAAATATCCTTATTTAAAAAAAGAAACATAAAGGAGAAAGTAATTTATTTCTATTTTAATTCTAGTTTGCAACATATTGTTGTGGAGAAGTCAAAGATGGTACTTCAAAGAGCTTATAACATCTCACATTTGACATCAAACATAGAGTAAAATAAATTGATATATGCTTACATGCTTGCTGTGTTCAGCTTGACATTTAAAATTAAATTGATTATTTATGCCTCAATTAATTTCTGAACTTTTTTTTTTCTGTTTGTCTATATGTTTGTTGTCTGTATTTCTTTGTCATCAACCTAAGGTTTGGGACATGCTATGAAAGCACTATACTGAGTTAAACCAAAGAGAATGTCTGAACTCTTTACTTTGTGCCATTAATTCAAAACAATTATGTGAATTTTGTTTTTTGTACTTCCATTCCAAATACTTCCATTCCAAACCTGTACACGTTCTTACAACATTTCTATTACTTATATGCTATTAGCTTGGTTATTTTCTAAAGTTATTCTGTATATTCTAAGTTGTTTAACCAATTATATTCTTGTAATATACTTATCTACCAAATAAGCTGATTGCTGGGACTTCAGTTTATAGTAGCTTGAATTTGATATCACCTTGTAGAAAATAGTAAAGTCTTGAATCCTTGATGCATATCTTTGCTATTTGCCTTTATCTGGGTTTGATAAAATCATATCTACATTTGATATGATTAAGTTTTAGATTTTAGTTCAAAGATATTTTATTTTTTGTTAAATGTGTAACTAAATAACCTGATTTTTTTATGATATAGTAATTATTCTTTAGCACTTTCTTAGACATGAGATGCAGTGGCCAATTTCTCTTTATGTTAATATAATAAAATGGACTTTTGTCCACAAATTAAAAAAAATAGATCAGATAACTAATTTAAACATAACTACACTTCAATAATTAAAACATCCCAACTGATTAATGCCCAGGGCCAAAAGGGTTTAACAGAATTCTATTAGATTTTCAGAGCAGAATTAATATCAATACTCCTCAAATTATTACACCACTTATGAAAACAAAAATATTATATAATTTGTTATGTGAAGTCACAGTTATCTTCATGCCTAAAGCACAAAAGACTAAACCAAGAAAGAATATTACAGACCAGTTTCACTTATGAATATACATGCAGAACTTCTCAATAAAATTCTTGTAAACCAAAGCTAACAACATACCAAGAAGATTATCTACCAGGATCAAGTATATTTAATTTCAGAAACACATGAATAGTTCATTATACACAAATTTATTAATTAAATCCACTATATATATATTCAGATCAAAAGACAAAAATTATCTGATCATCCCATTAGATAATGAAATGTCCTTTGACAAAAATATAACACCATTCATAATAAAATTTCTGAACTGATTAGAAATGCAAAGTATATCACTTAACATATTAATGACAGTTTGTAGAAAGCCCATAGCTAATATAAACTCAAATGGAGAGAAACTCAAACAATTGCACTAAAATAAATACCATTACAAAGCTGTTCTTTTTACCTTTTTAATATAGTACTTGATGTATTAGCTAACAGAGTAAATTGGCTAAAGTAGATATAGTGTAAGTATATTTATTCACAGATGATTTGATAGAATATATATGTGAACCAAAAGATCCATAGGAAAACTCCTATAGCTAATAATCACTTTTAACATAGAAGCTGGATAGAATGTTAACCCATAAAAACCAGTCACCTTCATACAAACAAATGATGAACAGACAGACAAAGAAATTGAGGTAACAACACCTATAAGAATATCAAAAATAAGTAAGTAAATAAAATATCTTGGGGTAACTCTAAATAAGCAAATGAAAGTCTTATATGAAAACAATAATTGAAGAAAATATCATAAGATTGAAATATTGTCAACAACTTGGATTAATATAGGTCTCATTAGTATTTTAATTATTTTCTATTCATAGAAGTCGTAACTCTCCTGTGTGCCATGCAAAGCTTTAAAAAAAACTGTTAGTTACATTTCTATTACGTTGTGCTTAACACTCACACTGAGGTTTCTTTTTGCTTGTAAATCGTCATGTAATTTCATTTCTAATATCCTACTACCCATGAAGCTGATCAGCAGCCTTAATAGTGTATTTTTATGTAAAATCTTTGATTTCCTATTTTTATTATTATAAGACTTAAATTCTATTTTTTTCATTTCTTTGGGGGCATTAATTTTTATTCTATGTTTTAGAAATGCTGAGGAGTAAACCAAAAGCCTCATGACTTGTAGGTATGCTGTCTACAGTAGAGCCATATTCTTATAAATGTTTTAAAATTTAAACATTATATTGCACAACAGTAGAGGTTTGAGTAGGAATTTTTCTAGATATTGTGTTGTTATAGATGATGAATATGATTTATTGTTATAATTGTTATTCTACTAAAACCAAGACAAAGTTTTAAAAATCTCATTTATAGGAAATGCAAAATTTCTCGTGTTTTGATAAATAATGTTCTCATCTTTAGTATACTAAATAAAAAACTTGTCTTCAAATGAAAAATTAAAAAAATATGTATGCAATTAAAAGAACAGAAAGTAGATATTATTCATTAAGCAGAATCAATTGAAAATTATATCATATATAGATTTTATTTTGAGTAAACATTTAATTTGTTCCTGGATATGAATTTTTTTTCTTGCTATTGCTACTTATGGAGGCTCAAAGAAAAATGATTCACAAATCCCCAACATGGAGAATAAAATACATCTGCTTAAACTCAAATTTAATGATAGAATAAACATAGCCCAGTGTTTCTATAATTCCTTATGTTTTGTAATGGTTATTATTATAACAAACAAACACACACAGAGACACACACAAACTCTCTTCAAAATTAAAACTATGTTGACCAACCTAGGAATAACTAAAATTACTTCACAAACTATCATTAGATCAATGATTTTAATATTTATCTTAAACTATGCAGGAAAGGGTTTTCTTGTTAATATATGGTATCCTATACATGTAAACAGTATGATTTTTGTGATACTATACACAAAGTATTTGAAGAAGCATTACATAAGTCTGTAGGAAGGATAATGAAAAGAGAAATATTGGTGTTAAGATATGATTTATGATCATTGTACTGGGCACTGGTGGTGCACACCTTTAATCCCAGCACTTGGGAGGCAGAGGCAAGCAGCTTTATGAATTTGAGGCCAGCTAGGTCTTCTGAAAGAGTACCAGAGCTTTACAGAAAAAACCTGTGTTGAAATTAAAAAAAAAAAAATAAGTGTAACTGCTTTGGAGAACAAAAGGCTGGACTAACAAACGGTTGGATCTTTCAAAGGAGAGATCTCTTCACAACATGGTAAAGAAATTAGAGTTCAAAGCCCAAATCAATGACCAAAAGAAATTCAAATGGGATTCAGGAAATTGAGCCATTTAAATCATATCTGAGGCTCCATGATGGCATTTGTGGTAACTAAAGAGAGAAGGCCTAAGCCCAGCGTAGAGGGCATTCTTCCAATAGACAGACCTAGTATAAAGAGGTCTAAGGAAAATTCAAGGCTGCTTGCTTGGATAAGTTCATTTCTTCATGGTTTTATATCTGGTGCTACTTCTGTGGTTGCAACCTCTGCAATCCTTCACTGACATTGGACCCTAGGTTCTTCATGGTCCAACATAGACTAAAGCCCAGTAACTATCCAGGAAGCTTATAGCTATTTAGAACCATATTATGATGACTAAGCAATCCAATTCTGTAGACTGAACAATTAACATGTTCATAGCCAAGTCACAGACAAACAGAAGAAAGGCCTGACAATTTAGTTGCTCAAGATTAAAGGAGTACAGAATGAATAGTAAAAGATAGATATAGATAATAGATAAGACCACATGGCCAGTTATGTAAACAAGGACTAAAATATCATGAATGTTACCATCCTGTTTTCATAAAAACATGGTTATATACATACATCCTAAGCAGACATTTGTGAATTGTTTATCTTTATTATATGTGACATCTGTTGAGTGTTCTAAATCTGAATAATCAGCTTGATATTACGAGATACTATTATTAACCCTTCCTCAAGGGACTTTGATATATGTTCTGGAGGAAAAAAATTGTATTATTTTTGGTTGTCTGTTATATAGTTGTACCATGTAAGGTGGAACTATTACCAATATGTTATTATTTACACTGGGAAATTAAGCATGCTATAAGATGATGTGATCAGAAATCAAGTACATAATATTTGATGGTTAATTTTGCATGTCAATGAGTTTGGATCTGAAATCAAAATGTAATCCATCAATAAACAGATCTGTGATGGTATGTTTTAGAAATCTTAAGTGGGTGAAGAAAACACTCCCTTAGAATGTGACACACCTTCCAGGATCAGCCAGAAAGGAGATTCGAGAAAAGAGAAATGCGATTTTTTTCTGATGTCTTCATATTTTGCCAATGAGAAGTTCTACACTATTTCTAGACACTAGTTTTTGCAATTATTCATTGATTTATAAATCCAGCTTCTTCAACTTTTCAATAATACTGAAGAATAATGCCCTTCTAGACATTATCAAGGCAATCAGAATAAGACTGTGGATTGAACAGCTATCATATTCTAATCTTTAAGTGTACCAGCTTCTATTATTCTTGGACTACAATCCCATATAAACCAATCTAGTAGCCCTTCATAATATATGCAGTAGATATACAGTTTCTCAACCTGTGGATATCACCTTACCTTGTATATTCATTTCTATGACATCATCAAAATAACTTAAACAATTTTATTTTCTAACAAGGAAATTGAAAAATACTCAGTCTTTTTTTTTATATATAGATTTTTTCTTTGTTTTTTATTTATTAGATCTTTCATTTACACTTCAGATGCCATCCCCTTTCCCCATTCCCTCCCCACTTAGAAAACCCCTATGCCATGCCCCCTTTTCCTTTTATAAGTAACTTTCACCGTGTTTGGTATACCCAGCTCAATTGGTCCAATCAGAATAATGTTCTGTCTTAAGAAATAAACAAGTTTTTTTTTGCTATAAGTTGTAACGTGGAGCTGGAGACACAAAATACACTTTAAATAGAACAGAAACATATTACTTCAAGCCATGCCAGTTGAAAAAAAAATGGGTTTGATAGGTCTTATGGAAAGTTATGGCTGAAAGGAAAAAACAAACCATGACAAGATAAATATCTAATCATATAACCAAGGTTGTATAAATTTGCTAAAGAAAAGGAATCCTAACCTTTATAGCAGCTGCAAATTAAGTCACTGCTTGATTAAGATTGTGATACTCAATTCTTATTGTCCATGAACAACAGTATTCTCCACAGGTAAATTTAAAAAGGAGAAAAATTTCTGAGAAACCTCCAGAGTGATTTCCAGAGTGGTTGTACCAGCTTGCAATCCCACCAACAATGGAGGAATGTTCCTCTTTATCCATATCCTTGCCAGCATCTACTATCACCTGAGTTTTTGATCTTAGCCATTCTAACTGGTATGAGGTTGTATCTCAGGGTTGTTTTGATTTGCATTTTTCTGATGACTAAGAATATTGAGCATTTCTTAAGGTGATTCTCAGCCATTCAAGTTTCCTCAGTTGAGAATTCTTTTTTTAGCTCTGTAGCCAATTTTTAAATAGGGTTATTTAGTTGTCTAGAGTCTAATTTCTTGAGTTCTTTGTATATATTGAATATTAGCCTTCTATTGGATATAGGATTGATAATGATCTTTTCCCAATCTGTTGGTTGTTATTTTGTCCTATTGACTGTGTCCTTTGCCTTACAGAAGCTTTGAAATTTTATGAGGTCCCATTTGTCAATTCTTGATCTTAGAGCATAGGCCGTGGCTGTTCTGTTCAGGATCTTTTCCCCTGTGCCCATGTGATCATGGCTCTTCCCCACCTTCTCTTCTATTAGTTTCAGTGGATCTGGTGTTATGGAGTGGAGGGAGGTAGGTGGGGGAACATCCTCATAGAAGCAGGAGGAGGGGGGATGGGATAGATGGTTCATGGTAGGTGGGTGGGGGAATGGAGTAAGGGGATAAAATCTGAAATGTAAATATAAAATCCAATTTAAAAAAAGAATAAAATTGTATCTGTTGGTTGTAGCCTATCTTACATCTTTCAACTCATTAATGGCAATCTTAATTTCTGTGACCCTCCACTGGATGGAATGTCTTTTGGATCACAATTTAAGCTGGATGAGGCATCTCTATGTATTTTCATTTAGCCCTGCCAATCATAACTCTTCTTTATGTCAAGAATGAAATATTTAGAGCATTCTAGGTTTCAAAAGATTTATTTGTATTTTCACATACACCATTATTATGTTCAAATTTCATAAGTTCCTTTTATAAAGATGTATACAATTTAATATATAATATTTTTGAAATTTAGTATGGTTGTTTTATCAACAACATGGCTGTGCCTTAATTCAAGGAAATTTATATTTGTAAGACCCAGGAGCACCAACTTTGGGGTAGCACCAAACACAGCAAAATGGACCCTTATACATTAGTCATTGGTCAAGAACATGGACCACATATGATGTAGTATTTTCTTAATTGGGGTTTCCTCTTTCAAAATGACACTAACTTATATCAGCTTGACATATAACTACCAATAATATTATTTCATTTCTCTGAATGCTATAATTAATTAGCCAAATAATGATGAAAATAATTAATCAAATCATTATGATTATTAGTTTGCTTATACTATTCATTAGAGTAACTATTTTCACCTAGTCTTTGTGAGTCAATATGCTAGTTAGACCCTCCTACTTCAAGATTCAATTGGATCCATTACATTTAAGTTATCTAAGCAAGGCGTTGTGGATCTTATTGTCAATTTTTATATACAGAAAAGAGCAATTGCAGAGCTTGGAAATTTATTATGGTGCTGTTCTTATAAATCTGTTATTTATAGTTCTATTGGAAAACACACAGTCTCAACTCTTACATTGTGAAGGAATAGATTTTTACATGTAAATCAAAACAAAAATAAAACAAACAAAGAAACAATTTTCTAGCATTCGAATTTTGTAAACTTTAAGTTCATTCAACGTTAAACCTAATACTTACCAGCTTGTGCACATGGACCATTTTGTACAAATATTTCATACAAACAAATAAATTATGAATAACTTTAAAATTACTGTGTTCTTCAGCATTAGACACAAAAACTCTGCCCAATGAATTTATATGGATAATTTTAACTTGTTCTTGTTTTGTGCATATGCATAAATATCTGTTTTTAATTAATTATTTTATTTATTTAAATCCAAAATGTTCCCCCCCACACCCCCACAAATCTCCCATCCAAGAGTTCTTCAACCTATCACCCCTCCCCTTTACCTCTGAGAGAAGGCCTACTCCAAACCCCCCTTCTCTGGAACATCAAGTCTCCACAGGATTTGGTGCTTCCTCTTCCACTTGGCCCACACAAGTCAGCCAGTACTTTGCTGTGTCAGGGGCTTTGAACCTGATAATGCCCTATGCATTTTGGTTGGTGTCTTAGTCTCTGGGAGCTTCCTGGGGTCTAGGTAGGTTGACATTATTGGTCTTTCTATGAGGTCACCATAACATTCAGTTCATCTCAAGTTCTTAAACTATATTGTCACATTTGTTCACCTAGATTTTACTTATATAATAGAAAGCTCATGAAAAACATCAAGATTACATGCACCTCACCTCTAAGGGTTTGCTTACACTTAATTAGAAATATATACCTGAAACTATGATAGTATGGATGGACTCTGTTTAATGTCAATAATTTCTTATTTAACATTTCATTCAAGGAGGGTCATTGTTGATTATAGGACAATGTATAACTAGGACAATATATAACTAATGTATAATTTTCTGAGGTAAAATGGAATAAGAAATATTCCAGCAATGTATGGCAACATTGGATCCTTCACTAAGGTCAGGGAGGTTACTTTCTTAGGCAAAATAGATCTGTCAGTATCTGGGTGTTTGATGCCATAAGCATCAACAGGTTCATCTGGTACATCTCAGTCCCAAGATACAGGATATCACCAATTTCTAATCAGGACTCTAAATTCACTGCTAATACTCTTCAGTTCTAAAACTTAAATATATATATATATTGTAAATCAGTTAACTGTACAATGAGATTATGGCTTTTGTTAACAGTAATTTCATTCCTTCATTTGCTGAAAAGATGATTCTCTCAGGATACACTTAGAATGCTTTAGATTTGTGTGTGCATCTGGACCTGGAAAAGTAAATTTCTGAGCTCTTTTTGTTTTCCCTTGTTACTTTCTTTAGAGATGTTAGAAATGAATGAATATGAGCATGCTTGTATTCAATATTTTGAAGATATGTTTGTTGTAATAATTACTTAAAATCAGCTGTCTGTCAAGCTGACTATCTAAGCTGTGGTAGCTCTGCCTAGCTCAGCAGCTATGTTGCATGGCCAGAGGCCACGTGCACACTTCAGCTAGAAACAGCCAGCCAGAAACACCAGCCCTGCCACCCATGAGATGCCAGCATGGGAGATGGCTCTGCCAATCTTCCACGCTGTCTCTGCCAGGCTGGGCATTGCCCAGACTATTCTGCCAACATGTAGACCCGGTAAGAAAATCAGACTCTAATGCTTAAATTATCCAAAGGCTTATATATTTAATAATAATAACAAGATGCCCTTACAATCAGAGGTGTAACCCAATACCCAGCCTAGATACATCAACTACCTTTGACTGCTACACACAAGTGAACATCAGCCTCCATGTCCTCCTCTCTCATTCTCTGTCTCTCCCTAAGCTCCTCCTCTTTCTTCTCCTCCTCTCTTTATTCCTCCTCTTCCTCTCCTTACTCCTCCCTCTTTAGCTCCTCTTACATATGTTCAAATGTTTCAGGATACCTTATCATTCCTCATGAGGCATAAAGGAGGAATGTCAAATGAATTTACCTTGAATAGCCCTTTAAACATTCACACTGGATTATTAATATTCACCACATCACTAGAAAATTATCCATTAAGTTTCTCTTTAGCCAACTTGGAGAAAAGTCCAGTTGCCAAGAAACTCTCTAAAAAAATTCATACATTTCTATTCTATAGGAACATACTTGTAACATAATCTATTTAAGGCTGGATGTTAGAATGAGCATACTTTAGTACAATATATGTATATATCTAACTCATAGTATAAATGAACCTATTTTATCATTTAATTAGTCACCACACATTATATGCTGGCTGAATTATGTAGAATCTTGAAATCCAATAGTTTCAGTCTTGTTAACCCCAAGGCTTTCCAGAGGTACCACAGATATTGAGGACGTATTCTATTTCTCTCTTTAGGTGATGACAAAATATCTTATGAGATTTTTTCCACATTATGAAAGTGTTCAAACACAAAGCATAAGTACTCCACAGTTTGGAAGGTAGAGATAAAAGACCTAATTTCTAATCTAGCATTGGGATCCTTGGGAGAAAGCAACAGCACTAATTACATATCAGAATATCCTTGGTGACGAAGTGATGTTACAACCTCTGATAAGCACAGAATAACTTATAAATTATTGACTCAGTTCTTTAATACCTAGTGTCATTCCAGTATGTAGGAAAAATAAAATAGAAAAAATAAAATAAGCAAAAGCCAAAACAATATTAATTATACATTATAATATATTATAATAATCTAATAAGAGTTTATATAAAACACTCATGTACTTCAAAGGAAGTATTTTCTGTAGGACATTTTGGGGAGAAAAATACTGACAGAATTACAGGCTTATTCTGTCATTATCATAGCAGAAACTTACCAGCATGCAGACAGACATGATGCTGGACAAGGAGCTCAGAGTTCTATATCTTGTTCATCAGTTGTGGTTTTCTACAGTAACTGTTTCTCAGTGAAGACTAAAGTTCCATTCATGACTAACAAATGCTGATTACTTTAGTAACTCTGTATGCCTGAACACAAATACTTAGGAAATAGTATAACTATATTACATCTACTTAACAAACTAGTATTAGGGACCTCCAATTCAGAACCTATTATCTCCCTAGTCACAATTCTTTGCTATGGATTCCAGTACCACATGAGTATCTGCTTTTGAAACACTAAATTAAATGAACAGGTAGCTCTTACACTAACAATAACTATCCCACTATTATACCAGTGAGTACATCTTAATGAGGATAAGATTAAGTTCCATAACCATTTTCTATGAACTGCCCTTATTCTTTATTCAGAGAAACTACTGTCACCCCTCATCTGTGTTTCAATAAGTAGTTCCTCACTCATGGTCCATCAAGTAAGACTAATAAGCTCTCTGACACACCAGTCTATACTAGCGTAGAAAAGCTTCTTGGACTATCATAGGTGACCTACTTAGTGTGACTAGACATTTGTTCCCATCTTCCAGGAAAACCCATCCAAAATATTCTTCAGAAGAAATATTTTAGTCCATAAAGGAAGCAAAATAAACTTTAAATATTTGAAATAAGGCAAAAACAACCTCTCCTAACAGAAGTGATTCACACTACAAAAAAGTGAAGTAGGAAAATCGTTTCAGAAACTCACTTAGCACAAATTATATATATCAAAGAAGGTATCAATCAGAAAATCAGAAAATGCTTTTCAGACAATTGACAGTGAGGCATAGTATGCTATGGGGCTAATAAGAATTAATTTAAAAAAATCAATGTTTTATATATATTTATGTTAGAAAAGACTTGTATAAACCTCCTACATAAGACACCAAGATATAGGAGTGAAGGAATGCCTCTCCATATTGAATTACTTGAGAAAGTATGGCAACATTAATTGCATAGCAAGGACTAGGAAGCAATAATACCTGACACTATTAATTGTACACAGGTATTCTTGCAGACCAGCAAAACTCTGTGAGAAGCTCCACACAGCAACTGATGGAAAAAAATGAAGATACCTACAACCAAACATTTTATGGAGCTTGGGTACTCTTATGGAAGAGCTCAGAGAAGGATTGAAGGCTCCAAAGGGGATAGGAAATCCACAGGAAGATCAACAGACTCAACTAACCTGGACTGAGCCACCAAACAAAGAGCATACATAGGTTGGACCTAGCCCTCTCCCACCACACATATGTAGCAGATATACAGCTCAGCTCAGTCTTAATGTGGGTCTCCCAACAACTAGAGCAGAGGTTTATCCTAAAGCTGTTGCCTATCTATGGAATATGTTCTCCTATCTGGGTACCTCTGCCTGGCATCAGGAGGAGAGTGTGCTCCTAGGCAGGCAGAGACATGATGTACCAGTGTTAGAGGGAGATACCCAGGGAGTCCTCCACACTCTCAAAAGGGAAGGGAAGGAGAATGGAGAGAGGGATTGTGTGAAGAGGAACTGGGACTGGGAGCAGTGTCAGTGATGTAAAATGACTAAACAAATAAATTACTGGAAAAAAACAGAACTGGAATAATAATATTACTACTTATTTTTCACAAATTAAAACAACCATAAAAATATATTAGCAATTCTGCCATACATATGAGAGATACAAAAAAAGCCTTATAAAAAGCCACAAACTGCAAAATCAGATTTAAAAATAAATTTCCAATAAAAATATATCATGATACATTCAACAAATCAAGTTCTCAAAAAATAATATACAGTTGAAAATATTAGTACCAGATATTATTGGCAACTAAACAATATTTTTAAATTGTTATTTCAGGAAAATTCTAAGAAAATACAGAAAAATCATGTGCCGATTTTCCTATGGGACAATATTACTCTTATAAAAATATATTTAAATATTATAAGGAAAAGAAAAATCATTTGGATTTAATTCAGAATCCCCAGAAAACACTAGCAATTAAATCTTAGCACAGAGCAAAGTAAGAATGGGTTTTGGTGTATTGAAAGATTTTAAAGAAAAATAGATTGACTTAACACTAAAAGTCAGTTAATACAGTTCATTTCATCACCATATGCATAAATAAATTTTGAGCATATTATCTGAATAGATGGATAATAAAAGCATTTTTACAGTATTCTTATCTTTTAATTATACCCTCCCCAACTAGGAACTACTTGTGGAAATTTAATGTAAATTGTTCATATAAGACACGAGATAGTATGTCTAATAATGAAATAATAGAGACTTCACCTTATAGTGTCAGGGGCAAGACCAAGGTTTTGCTTTTACTTACTTGTTTTCCATCATCTGCACCCAAATGTTTTACCCAGAATAGACGAATAAGAAAATAAATAAGAAGAATCCATACTGGAAAAGAAGGTGATACTTTCTTGCATTTGGAGATGAAAATATCTAGTATACAGAAAATCCTAACTAGAAAACTACTAGGAGAAGAAAGTTATTTAAGTCATGGTACAAAATACATGATTAATATAAAAACTACTTGTACACATTTACAAATAGACACAAAAAATAAAATTTCAGAACAAGCAAATATCTGGCATAATCTCTCATAAAATGCAAAATAAGTAAGGGAATGAAAAAGAAAGATTTATAAAACTCAATGAAAAAACACCAGGAAAACATTTCTGACTTCAAATTTAGCAATGGACACATAAATATGACATTAAAATATTTGCAAAAAAATCAAAATTACAGATTTTGATTCAAAATGATCTGTGCTTTGAAAGACTATTAGTAAGTGAAAAAACAGCTAACAATGAAGAAATCATTGAAGAGTACACTTATGTCCTGTGTATCATCATGCAGGAGGAACCCAATAACAAGAAATATGATGTAGTAAAAGTGAAATAGAGTCTTGATATATATGTATCCATAAAAAATTAAAAAATATTTTAATAATCCATGAAAAGATGCTTATATTATTATTGGATTTTGAATAGATATTATTAAACTTGAAAATTAAATTCACAATCAGAAGCCACTTGGCACTTTATTACTGTGTACTGTCAGACCCTGTGATAAAGAATGAAGTACATCTCATGATTATATTATAAACAACATTGTCATATTACCCAGATTTCTACTCCAAAGTACATATCTCATATTTGAGAACAAAACATTATGGAAACACACCCATAACAGCTTGGTTATTTAAATAAACAGGAAAAACAATACACCTTATGTCAATGAAGTAACATATATTCTATGACTTCATTTACAGAACATTTTTCAGAAGAGCATAATAGGCACAGACTAAAAGATATGTTTTGACTTAAGACAAGATAGAAAATGGTTGAAAGGAAAACTGATATCTATAAGGTAGATATGTTCTTTAAAATAAATTTCTTCTTAAAGTATGATGATTTTAATACTTAGCTATGACTATCATGATAATCATAGACTTGTGTAAATTATGGGAGGTACACAAGTCCCCTTAATGAGTCTGCTAAAATGTATTCAGCATGTTTTGATTATATATTTATGGATTTATTACAAAAAGTATAATCAATAAAAAGCCACAAATTTGATAACAAGTAAAAGGGAGGTTGGGAAGAGAAAGCAGAAGACGACACTGGAAAAAATTATAAAATTATGTTTTAATAGTGAGAAATTCAGATTAATGTAGCATTTTGATTTTTACATATTTGTAGTAGTATGGAAGTTTGAGTCCTGGAAGAAAATGTGTAAAATAAATCTGATAATTTCACTAAAGAAGTGGAAAATGAGAAGGGAGGTGGTCAATCAATGGATCCTGGAGTTGTCTGCAGGCCACAGATACCAACAGTCAGAGACTGAAAAGAGGAATCTAGTAATGTAATCAAGACTAGACCCACCAAACATGTCAGGCAGAGACACAGAAGAGAGGGGAATATCACATGGAAAATAAATAAGAAGTTCTGACAGCCTGTAGTAAAAATCCGTGTTTCTATTTACATGAAATAAAGAGATGAATAATTATTTAATTATCAATATTTTAATAAACTTAAACCATTAGCCAAACCCAACGTGGTTTAATTAATATAAAAACTTTAACCTAAATTATGAAAATGACTTGTAATTTCCAGAAGAGACTGCTGATAAACAGTCTTAATTTTAATTGAGATTAATTGCCACAGGTAGAGCACTATGATGTGACTGTTAAAGAGAACACAGTTTAACCTTATATTATTTCCACCAATATTTGTGCTGAAATTATAAACTGAGTTTATACTTTTAAATGAATTTAAAAGGCAAAAGTATCTTTTTAAAATTTTATTTAATCTTTTTTTTTACACTCCACATTTTATCCCCCTCCTGGTCCACTCTATGACTGTTATAATTAAAGCACCTTATGTGAATTGTTTACTGTTTAATACAATGAGTATTGTTCAGCTTAGAGAAATTATTTTCAATATAATATATTGTTATTATATTATAATATATATAATTATAATATATATAATATATATTATATATATAATTATTTTCAGTATAATAGATCAGTGTGCTAGAGAGATGGTCCAGGGGTTAGGAACATGCGCTGCTCTTGCAGAGAACCTAAATCCACTTCCCAACACCCGCATAGGGCAGCTCATATAAGTGCATGTAATCCAGTTTTAGGAGATATAGTGTCCTCTTCTTGACTCCTTAAGTACCTGAATTTACATGTGTATGTTCTTACACATGGGGGTCATATATACATACATAATTATACATTTTTATAAAACATGGTGCTATGTTTGAAAAGTATTTAACTTAAAACAATAACTGGTACATCTCTATCCCTTTATAAATAAATTAATTCTAGTGTAGCATGGAAAACTGACTATGGAAACACAAAATCACTTAGGACTACATGAAAGTAATGTTCTCTCTGTAACTTAGTCGCTGACTACATGAACTGAGTATTTCTCTAATTTGGATCAAAGGTATAGAGCAAAAAGGATCACACTATAACATACCGATCGTTAACAACACAGAGATCACCTGGACATTTATCAACATACATTCATTCTTTCTGCTTAGTTTTCAACTACTCTACATATGGACAGCATTTAATCAAGCTCAGGTAAGATCATGTAAAGAGGGCCCATCAATAAATCACTACAGAGGGAGCATTGCAGGGGGTGAGAGGATATTTGGTTCAAAAAGTGCCTTGCAAGTAATATTTCTATAAAACATGTGTTCAACTGGTCACTTCTCAATGTGACACACAAACATCTATTTTCAGAGTTGGGCTATAGCTCAGTAGAGTAAAACATACCTTTAAGTAAAAAGGCTTGAGTGTGAACCAACAGCCTAACCAAAAAAAAAAAAAAAAAAAAAAAAAGGATAATGTTTTCTTTAAGGACAAGAATTGCAATGGCAGAAAGATTGGGGAATTATTTATTAACAGCTAACAGGTAAATTGACATGCTAGACAAATAGTTATACATGAATTTTTGACTAGTTGTCTACACCTGATGCATTTCAGTTTGATTTCTCCAGTTTCTGGCTAACATGGAAAGTTCCATTTTCATTATTTCAAGCTTCTAACACATGAAGGGATTTCTGTCATCCATAAACTTGGTCATGCCTGAAAAGCGAGAAGTTTATTGTGTCATATTTATTGTTTAGAAAGCAATGCTACACAGCTTAAATTCAATTTATAGAAATAGACTGTATTGAACATATACATAAAACTCTTGTGAAAAAAGTAAATGGAAAGGGGGAAACATTTTGGGTTATATAAGCCATAATGTTGGCTTCTATATTCTGGAAAGTGATTTCAACTTATGAATCCTCATTTTCCTCTTCTTAAGAAGAAAGACTAAAAGGTGTTGCAGAGAATATAAGAAAGAAGGGAATCTATATTTATGAAGAACACAAAGAATTTCAAGTAATAGAGTTAATACATGTAATAGAAATAAACATTGTGGTGATTTGAATAGGAATACCTACCATAGACTCATATGTTCTAATACTTGGCTCATAGAGTGGCACTTTTAGAAGGTGTGACCTTGTTGGAATAGGTGTGGTTTTATTGGAGAAAATGTGTCACTGTGGGGACAAGATCTGAGGTCTCATACGCTTAAGCTATGCTCCATGTGGCCCACAGTGTTTACTTCTTGCTTACTACAGATCCAGATATAGAAGTCACACTTTCTTTTCCAACATCATAACTGCCAACATGCTGCGACGTTTACCTTCATGATATTAGTGGACAAAACCTCTGACACTATAAGCTAGACCCTATTAGGTGGTTTTCTTTTTATGGGTTATCTGGTCCTAGTGTCTCTTCACAATAATAAAACACTAGCAAAAACAAACATTTTCTAATATTGCACATAATACTCAGGCAAGAAGAAGCAAAAACACCACTAATCTGAAAGATAAGTAGTCAAAAAGATATGTTGGTACACACTTGTAATCTCAGTCTTGAAGAAGAGGCAGGATGACTGCCACAGTTTACGGCCATCCTTGTCTAAACAGTAAGTTTCTGGCCAAAAAAGCAATATATAACAAGAAATAAGAAAATACTAAAATTCAAGAGTATTCATAGTAATACCCATAACATAAGTTTTTGTGACAAGCACTTATAAGTGATTCAAAAAACATTCTAAAATTCCTTACTTTTAGTCTCGAGAGTCTCTCATCTCCCAGGTCTCTGTTGCATTCTTGAGGGTTTCCCCAACCTCCTACCTCCATAGGTTGACTGTTTCCATTCTTTCTACTGGCCCTCAGGGCTTCAGTCCTTTTCCCTCACCAAATACCAGATCGAGATCCTGTCTTCTCTCCACTTTCCCTCCCAGGTCCCTCCCTCCCCACTTGTGATTGTTTTTTTCTCCCTCTCAACTGGGACTGAGGTGTCCTCACTTGGCCCCTTCAGCTTGTTGACCTTTATGAGTTCTGTGGACTGAATCTTGGGTATTCTTTACTTTTATTTTTTATTCTTTTGGCTAATATCTACTTATAACAAAAACATTTTAACAACTTAACAGACTTTCTATTTAGTGGTTCTAAGTATATTAATGATATTCTACTATAATTGCAGACAGTAATTAACTGTATACTGAGAGGCTTCATTCAGTACCTGATAGAAACAGATACAAAGCGACCCACAGTCAAATAATAAGAAGAGCTTCGGGATTCTGGTGGAAGTGGGAGAGGAAGGATTAAAAGAGCAGAGGGGTCAAGAACACCACAGGAAAGCCTATAGAATCAATGAATTTAGGTTCATAGGGGCTCACAGAGAGTGAACCACCAAACAAAGAGCTTTCATAGGCTGGACCTAGGCCTTCTACACACATGTAACCCATACACAGCTTTGTCTTAATTTGAGAATTCTGAACTACTAGAGCAGGGGCTGATTCTAACTGTGTTGCCTATCATTAAACCTCTTTTTATTAACTGGGCTTCATTGAGATGAGCCTAGTACTACTTCAACTTGATATGTCAAAGAATTTTGATTTCCATTGTTGACCTCCACTTTTCTAAGGATAAAAGGACAGAGTATGGAGGGAAGTGAGGTAAAAAGGATAGAGGAGAGAAAGAGGAGAGAGGAGAAGCTGTGATATGGATATAAAGTGAATTAATTAATTAAAAATATATTTACAGTGCAGTATAATTATCTTCCTCTCCCAATTATATCATCTTTAATTATAAATGTAAATTCTGTATCTATTAAACATTAATATCCTGCATCCTACCTCTGCAACTTATATTTTTCCTCTTTTGTAATATATATATTTTACTTTAGACAAGTGAAAAGATATAGTAGTTATCTAATGTCTAGATATGTTCACTTAGAATAATTTCCTCAAACTTATTCATCTTGTCACTTAAATTGCAATATTTCATTTTTTGTAACATTTGAATAATGTTCTACTTATTTACTGGGCTTATTTTGTTGTGTGTTTTTTAATCTGTTGCTGAGTATGTATTGCTTGTATGTCTTACTTATTGTGAAAAACACTGAAGTATATGACACCACAAATGTCTCATTAAGACCTTACTTTCAACTTCTTGGAAAAGGATTCATTTGAACTGATACTACTACTTCAATTTCAAAGGCAATGATATATTATCTTCTACAGCAGAGGCACCATTATATATTTCCATAAACAACACACAACTGCTTTCTTTTTTTTTTGTCATAGCTTACAGGTTTATTCCTGTTACCACTGATAATAATCTGTAATCTATGTTTAATTTTGATATTTATTTTTTGGTTTCTTTTTGATAGTAGCTAGTCTACTAGGAATGATTTACTATCTAACTGTTGTTGGTCAAGTTCTGTCTTTTTATTATATTTTCATATGCCTATTGTGAATGTGTATATATTCTTTGTAGGCATGGAAATCCAAGCTCTTTGTTTTTTAACTGTGCTGTTTGATTATTCAGTAGTTGAGTTTTGGGGATATTCTATAAATTTTGGTTATCACTTGCTTTTCAGATGAATGATTTGCAAATATTTTTTTTTCATATTGAGGGTTTTCTTTTCACTCAGGTAACAGATTTTTAAATATACAATTTTAATTTTCATGAATTCCAATTAACTTCGTTTTTACAAGATTTCTTTTATTATATGCATGCTTGCTGCCATGTTAACATACCACTTTGGAATCCAATGTTCTTAAGTTGTGGTTTAGATATTTTGATATTTAATCTTTGTAGATGTCATATTTTTAAAATATGTTTTCTGATTTTATAATGAATGCTTTGCAGGGAAAAGCAGATGATGGAAGACACATACTCATAATGAACACACAGTAAAAAAATAAAGGTCAACTAAACCTAGAGTACAAGGATTTCTGATGACATCTGCATTTCCACCTATATATCATAAATGTATCCACGGCCAATAATTTTAGTACAATATAATACTTACAATGTAGACAACAGAGGAAGAAATGGTGTAATGATCTAATATTATAAATTTTATAGTCCCATTAAATGGAAAGAAATTGTCTAATTGTATTGAATGATAGATTTAGTAATACATCCCAATCAAGTACGGTGTATATGCAGGTTGTATTTATGTTGACATAATACAAGCTAGAGTTACATTAAAAGAGGAACCCTCAACTAAAGAAATGCCTCTATTGCCTATGGACATGTCTGTGAGAGCATATTCTTAATTAATTATTGATGTAGGAGAGTCTAGCCTATTGTAGATCATATAAACCCTGAGCAGGTGGTTCAGGATTATTTATGTAAAGAAAATCCATGCAGAGCCAATAATGGGAAGGAATCCAGTAAACTGTGTTCCTCCAGAGACCTGGTTCATTTTCTTCCCCCAGGCTTCTATGTTACATTCCTCATTTTCCTCTATAACAAACCATTGATTTGGTCTTTGTCTTTATTACACAAAAAGAAACTTATATAGGTTTCCATTTCATTCTAAGAAAATAAAATTCAATCATTTAATAATAGAAATATGTGTATATAAATAGAAAATAAATTTTAAATGTAAAATTTAAAATTATACAATATTATCTAAGTCAAATATTTTAATGCACTATGGTAATTATTAGCTAACATATTTTTAATATTTGTTATAGTGTATAGATAACATAAGATATCCAAGAAGACTGAAGTTGCTGAAGGGGTTTGCGACCCCATGGGGAGAGCAACAATATCAACCAACCAGAGTTCCCAGGGTCTAAACAACCAGCTTGGAAGTACATAGGGAGGGACCCATGACTCCAGTATATGTAGGAGAGGATGGCCTTGTCAGATATAGGTGGGAGAGAAAGCCCTTGGTCCCATGATGGCTGGATTCTCTAGTGTAGGGAAAATCAAGGGCGAGGAGGTAGGAATGGATGGAGAGGTGGGGGTGGGTGGGGCAAATCCTCATAGAAGCAGGAGGAGAGGAGATGGGATAGGGGGTTTCTGGGTAGGGGGAAATGAGGAAAGGGGAAAACACTTGAAATGTAAATAAAATATCCAATAAAAATTAATTTAAAAAGAGATATCAAAGAAATTTAGAAATGTCTAAAACAACTAAATATTTGCTCATCTTGTCTTATTTTAAATTTGGTATTATTTATTGCCTTTAGTTTATAACTTTACTTTTTTGTATACACACACACATACACACACAATGAAGGAGAACCACACACAATTAAAGATGTATGAGGGTGCCAAAGCCAGGGTAAAACTAATTACTTTTCAAGTGAACTACCAAAATGATAGAAAAAATATTACCTCTTCTTTTTAATAGAATTTTTATGGGTTGCTTATATTTGTGCTTTTGTTTTATAGCAACAAGGATCAAGTTCAGAGCTTTCTGCATACTAGGCAAATATTCTACTACTAAGATATACTCACAGACCAAGTTTTGAGTTCACTCTTATTCCAATAGACTTCATTCCCTCTTTGCTATTTAAATTTTAATTTTGTTTTAATCAATTTTGTATAAAAGTTTCATTTTTGCTGACTATCTACATCTCCTCTACTTTTTTTCATGTGGCATACATATCTTATAACATACTCTCTTGTTAAAAACTTTTTATCTGTTTAATAAATGCCATGCATTCATGGATTTCAAAAATGAAAAAAAAACATAATAATCTCTTGATTTAACTGTGTCTCCTTGACCAGAACAATCTCTGCTTGCTTATAACACAGGCACATAATTTTGTGTTCGGACAATATGGACACAGATAAGTTGTCTGTAAATTCATGTTTTAGACACACCACTTGGCTTTTTCTAGGTTAATAAGGCAGTAATTAAAGATATGAGGTTGTTTCTGAGTCCATTTAGAGGTTCAAGGAACAGTTATCTTTTTAGGTGTGTAACATTGAATGCACTGGGTAAATGTTCAGGGGACAGGTCACTATGACTCTGCCTATGTTGTTACCCTGTTCTGAAAGATATCTGTACTCCCCCTGAACACCTATGCTCCTGTGTCATCCCCTTCCCCACATTCTGCATTTTTGTGTTTATAACCCCAGTGTTAAAAAGTAAAAATTATGATTTAATAATATATATATACATATATATGTATATATATTTTAAATTGATTCTAAAATGCAAATAGATGCAAAATAAATCATTAACAAATACAAAAGAATAAAAAGATTGAATGCACTGCTTGCTGTCCTGGCTTCTGCCTTTGGTACTTGGCATCAAGACATTGGATAAAAGACTGTTAATCTTGAGGCAGAATTTCAACAGAATACCTGTTTTCTACCCTCACCAGCTTTACCTTGAAATTGTCCTTATTTAGATATGAACATCAGGCAGCATACATTGTCCACACAATATACTCAACTTTCTTTGTTATATTCATAGTTATTTGCAAATTTTCCTCCTAAAATTATTGTCATTGGATAATGCAATAAAATTATTAAAGTATATCATATATACTACAAAAAGATTTGTGGATTCTGGGATTCTACATTGGGAAAGAAATATAAAGTTGGTGGCTGTTTCTTAAGCATATTTACCATCTTTAATACACTGAAGTTATTTTAAAAGAGAATCTTTTCTCAGTGTGTAGATTGTTTGAGTTTTACACATAGGCATTAATTTTCATCTAAGACTTATGTACTGTAGTCTAACAGGACAAAGGAAGGGAATCATTTCCTATTAATTTATACATAAAAACCAAAAAACCAAAACAACCAAACAAAAAACAAATTCAGTACAAAAGTTGATATTTTCTTTCTGGAAGAAATAACAATATAAAATTTTATTTTGTTGGCATTCATTTACATATTGATAATTTATATTAACCCACGACTACACAGAGACATATGCATATTCATATGTGGATACATATTTATAAAGTCCAAGGTAATGTTGTTCTATAAGTTTGCCTAGTAAGAGTACTATTATTAAAATACGTGTTCAATATTAAAATTTGTATATGGAATATTTTACATATTTTATTTTCATATTATGATTTTTTTCTAATGAGGATAACACCTGTAAGTCCATATGTTTGAATAATTGTTACTCATTTTGTAGTGCTATTTGGGAGCTTTAAGAGGTATAAAATTTGTTAAAGTATATATGAAACTAGAGGTAGTCTTTAAGGTTTCAAAACCCACATCATTCCTAGAGATTCTTTCTCCCTCCCTTCTTCTTTAGATCTAGATATTTGTAAGACATCAGCTATTGCTTAAGTGTCAAGCCTGCCTGCCTGCTGCCACATTACTTGCTTTGGTACTAAGGAATGGATAATTAGCTCCAAATTAACATTTTCTTTTATAGTTTGCTATAGTCATGCTATTTTCTTATAGCCATTCAAAACTAACTTCAACAGAAGTTGGAACCTGGGAATGAGCTAATATCTCACTACACAGTTCTGTTTCTTCCCCCTGGAGGAATATGAAAAACCTCATGATCTTGAACTTAAAAATAGTCAAAATACGTAAGTAAAGCTTATTGGGCTATTCAAATAGGAGCTTGGAAGACAACAGTACTAAGAGAAATGAGGAGAATAGAGGCTGAGATGAAGTGTTTTAGAGGGGAACAATATAGCAACTGGGCTAGAGACCATTCTTGTGAAATTTTGGTAATTAATGTGTCTACTTGTCTACATTTTTGTCTGTGTCATAAGAATTTGCCTTAGGCTAAATTGAAATATTTTTAAAAAAAATTTGTTGGCTGAAGAGATTTTAAGATAGCTTTATAATAAATATTATCCAGGTCTACAGTAAACAGTAACGTGAAATGCAAAATGAAATAGAAAATTTTCAGTTTTAAGAGAAAAAAAGAACACAATGAAATTAATGTTGGCATCAAGGCTTGTGCTGAAAGAGATGAGATGACTGATTCAAAATGGAATAAATAGAGTGTTACTTTCAGGGGAAGACCCCAGCCATCTAATCTTGCAACTTGTAAAAGAAAGTACCTAAGGAATTGTTGGCTTATAAAAGTATAAAAGGAAATTTTATGCAAAATAAAATAAAGGATTGGAGACAGGCTTCATTCCAAGTCGACAGCCAAACATGGAAGAATCAGCCGTGTGGTTTTGTTTTTTGTATTTTTAAAGATTTTTTTTTTTAAAGTAAAATGTATGAGGAACTCAGTTGTGAAACAAGGTGGTTAAGTGGACTTGCTGAGGTCACGATATTTCAGGAAGTTCTTTCATGGAGGCCTGGAAATAAATTTAATAATATTTTAAAGCTGAAGCTTGTATAATATCTGAGCTTCCAGGATGTTGAAGACATCAAAACCTTAGAATGGCTACTAGTGAGAGTTGTATATAGTAAGTGAACTTAGCCAAAGAGAGAGAATTCTGTTTCAGTCAGAAAAGCTGGAAAGGCTTTCTAAATTATTTAACCTCTTTGAGACTGGACAAAGCTTTATAGGACTTGGCATCGTCCTCTCTGGTTTCTAGTCTTGCTTTGTTCCAGTATTTTCTTACTATGCTTTTCTTCCTACCTTTTGAAGGGGATATACACTATATAACATATATATAGTGTTATAACATATATATAGTGTTATAACATATATATATACATATACATATATACATATATATGTGTATGTATATATATATGTTATAACACTATATATGTATATATATGTATATATATACATATGTATATATATAACAACAAATATATGTATATATATGTATATATACTATATATATGTGTATATATATATATTGTTATATAGTGTATATCATGGCTTTTGGAAGTATTTAATTCGATTTTTTTTATTTTCTATGGGGAAATTAAGAGATTACCTTCAGTCCTAGAAAAGACATTCTTTGAAATTGTACTGAGACCAAAAAAAATTTGGGACATTTGAAGTTGGAGTAAAATATTTTCAGTGTGAGCTCCTATTAAATATAAAATTAAATACAAATTTCATATGACAAACATAAAATGAAATAATGTAAATATTTCTGTTTCAAAATTAAAGAACTTGGGCAAAATAAGGAAGATTCACACCAAAACAAGTCCAATCCCATCTATACAAACACCAATTTCTGTGGTTCTGTGTCCTGCAATTGGAACTCATAGAGTACTAGGATTCAAATGATTGGTAGCAACATCTGTCCTTCTCTGTTGCCTGAAACTCACAAAGATCTTGGTTCACAAAGATCTCTCTGATCGCAGCTCTCCTTTCTCATGTCCTAGTAAATGGCATCTTCAATGTCCTGCTTTCTACTACAACAGAGACATTACATCATAGAGTTGTGCAGTTGCTTTTTAGAGCTTGTCACCAAAGATCCAAGCCTACCACAGTGCCTGGACTCAACTGAGACCTCCTCAGTCTTCCATCTTTTATTCAACAATTATGCATGGTGTGATAGTTTGAAAGACTATGTCTCCCATAGGCTCAAAGAGAGAGAGAGGTACTATTAAGAATTGTGACCTTGTTGGAGTAGATCTGCCATTGTTGGAGGAATGGTGTCTCAGTCTCCTTTTGCAGTCTGCAGATCAATATATAAACCTCTCAGCTCCTTCTCCAGCACCATGTCTGCCTGAATGTTGCCATGCTTCTCACTATGACAATTACACAGTAAACTGCTCAACTGTAAGCTGGCTCCAATTAAATGTTTTGCTTTATATGAGTTGCCCTGGTCATATTGTCTCTTCTCAGCAATAAAACCCTAAGACACATGGGAACATGGCCAAGTTATGCTGCCAGCTAGAGATGTATCTATCCCTCTTGGATAACAGCTGTATCAGCTTCTGTATGTTAACACTGAGAAAATATTTCCCTAGACAGTATTTCCTAAGAACTGGGAACTATCAACAATATAGAAACTACTATAAATATTGAAACTCTCAAATATATGTAAAACATTAAAGTCAAAATTATATATTTGCTCAACTGAAATATTTTTAATATGCATTACAAGTCATATCTTAATTAGCCAAGAAAAGACAATCTTTAAGGTGCTGATTGATGTGGGTTATTGGCTTCATATCTGATTAAATTATGTTCATAAATCATATTTGAAGGCAAGTAATTATCTATACATCCCTATTTATCTATGTCAATTTTGTTGATCATGCTGTTCTGAACTTTCAGGTCCTGTTTAATTATTTTTCTTGTTTTGGTTTTGGTTTTTGAGGCAGGATATCACAGTGTAACCCGAGCTGGCATATAAATCACTGTGAAGAACAGACTGCTAAACACATGTCCATTCATTCTATCGATCAAAGAGAGAGAGAAAATTCAGATTTATCTATAGATTATAATTTTTAATTCTCACCTCATAGTTTTCTCTATTTTCTTTGATATAATTATATGATTTGTTAAAAACAACATGAACACTATAGAGTTCTATACATATACAACTTCAGAAATCAATACACCTATTTGTCTAAAACCCATGAAACAGAACATTACAAACAAAATTACTTTCTCATATTACCTCCCAATCACTGGAACATTTCTTTAATATTAAACTACTTTCATCAGAAAATAATTTTCTATTTATGCTTTATTATTTTTTTCTCTTTCATTTTTCTCATTTTAATAATGTTACCTATATGACCTACTGTTAATGGACATTAGTGACTAAAGATAAATGCATGTAATGTTTTAAATAAAAAAGTTTTTATTTTTATTTTATTTTTTTTTATTTATGTATTTTTGATTTTCTCTCTGTCTCTTCTGTGTGTGTGTGTGTGCGCACTTGCGTGTGTGTGTGCACACGTGCATGAATGTGTCTGTGTGTATTCCAAAGAACTGCAAATTCCCATGGAGTCAAGAAGAGGTCCCTGGAGTTAGACTTCTAGGATGTTGTGAACCGCCTGGTAACTGAATTTGGTTTTTTTGGAAGATCATTAATCACTCTTGATCACTGAGTCATTTCTTTAGCTACTATTAGACTTTTGTTTTTAAATCAGTATTAGGGTTATAGAAAATTAACCAGAAAGAACATAAATTTCTTCCTCATTTTGTTCAGTGAATAAATACCTTTCCTGCCAGAAGTGCTTGTTCCCTGTATGAACAGATGTAGTCTCTGAATTGTGAGAAAAAGATCTCCACTGGCAACAGCCTGACACATTCAGCCCACTGAGAAACAGCAGCTACTCCCTTCCATGTGCCAAATGGCACTTAGTGCATTTCCCTACCCAGAGGTAGAGTTAACAAGACAATATGCTGTGCTAGGGTAGCAGACAACCCAGGAAGGCTTCAAACTAAATCCTTCCAGGTTCTGCCCTCCACCCCTTTTCTGCCCAAGGATTAGAGTATTGATCTTCATCTTGTGATAAAACCCTATATGAAAGCACAGCTTCAACTTCTGGTGTCCCCATGGGGAAAACTGCTCACAGGGTAGAAGAACTAGAGAACCCAAAACTCCCCATTTTCAGACAACCCACAGATTTAATTGGGGTCTTAGAGCCAATTCTCTTCACCCAGAAACCCACTGCAGTAGCGTTTGCAGGTTCTCTTCACCACACAAGAGAGGGAGAGAATCCAGACAGAGCCCAAGAAGCTGGTTTCTGGCCTCATGTTGGAAACCCACCAATAACCAGCAGCTATTGATATCAACTGGCTTTCTCTTAACCTACCCAGACTTGGACTTCAATAGCATTGAAGGTAAGGAGAGAGTCTAGATTTATGGACAGGCTTTATTGGAAGGTCTCAAGGCAGCTGCATGACAGCACACTAATCTGGTCAAGACATTTATCAGAAGCAAAAGCAACAGTAATTCTAGCCCTTATCAATTAGGCAGCACTAGATATTAAGAAAAAACTCCAGAGGGTTAAGAGACTTCATGATAGTGACAGAAAAAGAGAGAGTCATGACTGATAAAGAAGAGGAAACTGCAGACTCAAAATCTAACAAGAATCAATAGAACAGCCATGGCTGAACCAGAGGACCATAGGAGAAGCCTAAAACAGATGGCTTCCAAAGAAGCAGATAAAGGCGGTGGCTAAGGACTGAGAATACCCGCTCTTGAGAAAGAACCAATGTGAAATTACAGCAAAAATCCACCAGCTTCCTTGTTGATAATAAAGCCCAATAAATTCTCTTTTAAAAAGTCTTTGGTAACAGAATGAGGAAATTCATGAAGACCTGAAGTGAGTGAGTACAGAAGCCAGCATTCTAACCTGTTTGTTACAAGTTGTGAATGACCTCCTGGTCACAGTAGAAACTAAACAAAAATGCCTAGAGGGGACCTGGGACCTCTTGGGGGTCCTGGGACATTTGGAGTATTGTGCCTCTAGTAAGAAGGGACGACTCTGCCAACCACAGGTGACCCCCCTGGATCTGGGGTATGCATTTTAAGAAAAGGTCAGAGGTAGCTCTCTGAGGCCAGGAATAAATTTCTATACCAGCTTCGAGTTTTGCAGAAGTTACTAAGGCCTTCCATCTCTTCATGGATAAGAGATCTGAGATAGCAAAGGGGTTATTCACTCAAAATCTGGGCCCTGGCACCAGCCAACGGCCTATCTGCAAAGAAATTAGACCCAGTTGCCATAGGCTGGCTAGCCTATTTGCACATCATCATATCTATGGCCCTTCTGGTTAAGGATGCTGACAAACTGTCACTGGTCTGAAGCTTGACCAGTGCCAACACCACAACGATTCATCACAAATCTCTCTTCTTAAATCCTGCTTGGATAACCTTTCTGATCCCAACTGCCCTAAGCCCAGCTACCCTGCCATCTGACACAGACCTTGATGGACAACTGCATTACTGCTTGGACATTTTGGCTCACATCCCTGAGACCAGAGCAGATCTTTAGGATACTCCCTTGATGGATGCTGAGGTGATGTGGTTCACTGATGACAGAAAATTCACTCAGGATGTTCAAGATGTTCCAAAAAAATTAAGCAGGTTAGACCTGAGAACAACAGAACACTAAAAGCATACACTGGCGGTCTTCATAGAAGCTTCAAACTTGAAAAAGTACAGTTCAGATGTTAACAGGCTAATGTTTTTAGAAAGTTAAATGATTAAAAGAAAATCTATCAGTTTGATATCCAGTGACAAATTTTCAAATTTGTATTATTGACACTTGGTTTGTGCTTATGTCTCTACCCTCAGGATTAAGGAGAATAAGGCCATTGCCAGTAACAGAGGTTATGATTAACAATGTATTAAAAAAGTGTAAAAGGGAAAGGTTGCATAAAGATCTGAGGTAGAGTACATATTTAGAGTACATATTTGAACTTAGGTTCAAATCTCAATGCTGAAAAGGAAAAGTGGCACAATAAGGTTAGGGAGGAGCTGTGTGCACTTTACAACTTTTATAACTATTCTAATTATCCTACAGCAAAGAAAGTATTCATTTAAAAAATAGAGAAGTGGTAGAGATGACTTGAGCACAAAGTTAGCTTCCCAGCATCTACATCCACCAGGGTACAATTACCTGTAACTCCAATTCCAGTTCCAGGGATCCATAGCTCATATCTCATAATTGTGGATGCCTGGACGTACGTGCACAGATCTACACACACACACACACACACACACACACACACACTCACACAGCTTGATTACAAAATATAATTTCAAAATGGGAGAGGAATTAAGAAAACTAATGCCTCTGTTTAAAAAGCAACAATTCATGTTGATCTAGAATTTTCATGATCAGCTTAGTAACTCAAAAGTAACTTCCAAAATTCACAACCCCCCTTGAGTTTTCACTCTATCTTGCACAATGTTTAAAACAGTTAGTAAAGTATTTCTCTCTCACTTTCTTATTATGCACTTTGTAGGAACACTAACCAAATGTTGGGCAATATTAGAATCCAGCAGCTTCTGACATTTTTATTCTTGCTTCTTGTTCTAAGGCGTATGTCCCTGTGAGAGAAGTCACATTACCTCACAGCAAAATTCGAGAAAACCTCAAATGGCCTTTCAGGTAGGAAGGGTTGATTGGTGGCCCAGAAATACTGACTTGAGGCACCTGGTCTTTCTAGGCATGAGCTAGCAGCAAGTTTAGCAAACACTGTTTAATTATAAGGTCTTAACAATCATGCAGAAGTTAATTGAACAAGAGGTTTAATGAATATATTCAGTGTTCTGAAATGGACTGCTTTAACAGAGAACATTTGAGTTCCTTCTCATACTTTAGTTAGCATTTTTGATATATATTAATATCCTGAATTACGATGATACTGGTAATGCAATACTTTTCATAAGGAGTTAGTCACATGATTATGATAAAGGCATGTCTATAGTAAAAGGGGCATCTCTCCATGTGCAGAGTCAGTGTGAAGTAAAATTATTTTAAAAAGCACTTTTTAAGTTTAAGAAGAGTTTCTGATCACTAAAAGTGAGATCTGTGATAATCTCTCTCTCGCTCGCTCTCTTTGTGTGTGTGTGTGTGTGTGTGTGTGTAAAATAATCCTTTTACATACATAAAGAAAAGCATGGCAGATAGTGACAAGAAGGAGATTTTTAAAGCATTGAAAATTCACAATAAGAACACTATATAGAGTGTGAACAAAGAATGTACTAAGGGGAAATATATCTGCCATTTTTGAAGAAAATAATATTATTGTTATTTTTTAGGTAATTTGCCATAAAGAACCTATTTATTGTATATACACCATGTGCCTAGTTTGAGAAAATATAAAGTAAGGCACAAAATTTCTGAATTAAATATTTTGTATTTGAGTAAAAGATGAAAAGTGGACAGAAAATTAGTAAGAGAAAGATACAACAAAATGTAACAAAAAGTCTATGAAGCATACTTTTTCTTATTTATAAAGAGCCAATATTCTCCCAGATTACCAAAAAAATATGGGCAATTAGTGAACTCCCTTGACTAACCTCAAGAATAGAGAAAATATTCTCATTGCCAATCATGAAAATTATTTACTCTCCCATACAGAAACCTAACACTGTTTCTAGTCTTTAAATATCTTGATAGATATTTATTTGATTGTATTTAGAATGCAATATAAGTTACATTTTAATCTGTTCTTTAGAAATGCCATTTGATCATATTCACCCCCTCCACATTTTCAGTTCATTGCTCTGTACATTTTATCCAGTCAATTTTTTGTTGTTCATTTAATCTTAGGTTTGTGGCCATCCTTTGGATCATGGTTGACCTTTCAGGGACCCCGTCCTTAAAGGACAATGACTTATTTCAGAAGGTATTAATTATCAATAGCATCTCAGCACAACTCTCTTCTCCATGCTGGAGGTATTTCTAGCTATAGTTTTTTGCAGTCTTGTGAGTGTTGGCATGATTATTTAGAGTTCCTATGTGCAACTTTCCTGCTGTGTTCAGTAAACAGAGTTTCCTTGTAGCTATCCACTACCCCTGACTACTTGAGTTTTTTTGTCTTCTCTTCCACAATGATCCCTGAGGTTTGGCTGAAGGGGTTATAATATAGGTATAGATTTAGGGATAAACAATCCAAAATCATGACTAGCAGTAAGTCTCTGATTTAATTGCTATTTACTAAACAATGAAGCTTCTCTGGAGAGGGTTAATAGATGTACTAATATATGTACATGGCAGTGATTCATTAGGAGTCCTTTTAGGGATATGTCCATTTAAGATAGTAATAGTATTAGGTTCTAGCCACAGGATTCTTGTCATGATAATGATGCCAGGTATTGATTTCCTATTGTGGCACCCCAAATTCAATCAGAAAGGGGTTGGTTAATACTATGATACTCATGCTACTATTTCACCAATGGACATGTCTTCCTAGGCTAGTAGTTAATGTAGCTGATGAGGTCCATAGCTAGATAAAATTCATGATTAATTTTTCTTCTTCCAGTACTTTTAAAACTTTCCAGTATAGATGAATTTTTCAAATCAGGACTAGGGTTTTTTCTCCATATGACTCAATGGGTGATACCTTCTACAATAAGGTTAATCTATTAAACTGAGGGTTAACCAATAGCATTGCGAATAGCTTGTTATGTCTGGAGGAGTAAGGAAATAATTAGAAAACAGCTACAAAACAGATAACCAATACTTGGCACTGGCACTGGGCTTCTTACTTGTTAGCATTTACTGTCTACTTTGGTGCACTGTTATAGGGTTCCTCCATTTAAACTGCTTTTAATATACATATTTATACATAAATGTGTGTGGAATTAAGGATGCTTCCATTTTTTACAGTAGTAAGTTTTTATATAACTTTTTTCAAACATTTCTCAGTAGTTCATCTCTGTACTCCCTCCTCTACCCTATAGAGTCATTCCCCACTTCATTGAGCATTTTTGTTCTATTGTTTCCTTTTTTCTATTGTTATTTTACCCATCTTTCTTTTAAAGAATATTTAGAGGTAAACCAATGAAAATTTGACACACAAGGTACATGTATGAACATTGAGGGATAAAGTTATCATCTATTTTACTACTTAATAATTATAGAATAATTATTGATTGCTTTGAACAATCCATTTACCTTATTTTATTATAGGAAGTTGGTTTTTATTGAGACAGTTGCAAAAATAAAAATGAATAAATAAAAAATGACACATTCAGCAGAGCTTATTTGAGGAAAAGTCTCAAGAATCCAGCTACCCTCTAGAAAACAAAGGAAATGACCTCTAATCAGCAATTCTGGAGACAGACAGAAATATGGTCACCTAGAGACCTCTTGGGCTAGCAGCTCTCACGAGATTTCTTTAGACATAATCTGATCATTTTGCCATCTGTGATTCCTTGATTGCTGTGATTGGCTGAGGCCATCAAAGGAAAATAATGGAATTTAATTTGTAATGTGCTTATTATTGAGGCTGTGATGCATGATGTGAGGAAGCAGCTTTAGTGTCATTTCGAAAAGAAAAGCCAGACTATCAATCCCCTTTTCCAATAGAATGGGAAACATTCGAAAGCTGTCTAAACATAACCAAAAATCTCCAGCTTCCTGTACTTCAGAGGCTCAGCCTTCTGCACTGGGACTCCCTTAGTTGCACAATAGATCCAATCCATGGTCCTCTCCTTTGTAAGTTCAGTCAGAATATGGACCATCAGTATGTGTGTGAAAGCAGAAGCTTTGCTACGGCCTCATTACATTCTGTCTTCTCACCTTGTAAAACAGTTACAAAGCAACATTTCCACAGAGACATAACTGTTAACACACCTGTGAGTTACATGGAGAAAAAGAAAAGATTAATCAGCTTGATTTTTTTCCTTGACAAAATCACTAAAAATTACATGGAAAAAAAATTCAGTATTTTTCTATCATTAATCAAAAGAAGACAACTGTAGAATTTTAAAATGCTGATAAGATTTTAATTTGTTTCAAGTTGAAAATAACTTCATTGCTGATGTTTTAAGGAATCTAATGAGCAATTATATTACACACGATAGATTTAGCAGTATAATATTACCAGTTAACAGCTGGAACTCATAAACACACAGCACAGTGTGAACATGAAATTTGACAGGATAAACCATCTGTAGAAAAGAACTATTCTGCAAATTTAAAAAGAAAGTGAGAAATGGTATTTGCCTTATTTAACTGATCTGTTAAAAATGATGAGATTTTAGAAGTAGCTGAATCCTTATTTGTCTATATTAGGTAGTTGGTTAAAATAACACAGAGGAGGAGTATACCAGTACTTTCACATCTCATGTAGTTAATTTATTTGAAGATAATTTTATAATTAAACTGGTAAATGTTTATTGTTTTATGTAAAATGGTGCTCCTTTATGAAGTTTTCAGCAATTTACATTCTACAGTAGTATTTGGGGTACAGTATTCTATGCCTTTAATAACGCTTTCATAATTTTAAGTTAAATAATTTGTAAGAAATAAACAGTATGGGTTCAAGCATCTTTGAGCATGTTCACATTTTATTTCAGTGCATTACCCTGTTTATACTTGCATGCATGCTAGTGTGTATATATGTGTGTATATGTGTGTGTGATCTTACTCAACCTAACTTTCCTACTGAACACCACATACTTCCATTAGCAATTAATTTTTTAAAAATCAGCTTTTCATATTGTAAAATGTTTTCTGCAGCACTTGAACATATGAACACAGTGTAATTATTTTCATTTCATTACTACAGTCATAGCTTTTATATTTCATTTACCTACTTGCTGATTTCTTTTATCTGTATGTGAATACAATATGAAGTAATTTGTAGTCCTATAGAAATGGTTATCTATATTTTTAGAAATTATGTTTACTATTTTATAAGATTCCAGTTTACAATAATATGTTATTAGTTTCTGAGAAAAGATCTGATATTGTGTACTATGATGAGATTCTTAAGGCATTTGGAGCTGAGATCAGTGCTGAGAAAAGATACAGATCTTGTCCTATTATTCTATTGATAAATATTGTGATTCCTCAGCAGGATTTGTTGAAAGTGACATATTTTCTCAAAAAAGTATATTTTTGACATCTTTATCAAATATTACATTGCTGGCTACAAGAAGATGGGCTAATATCTGCACCCAGATTTTATTCCATTAACTAACATGTCAATACTTACTCTAGCACCGTTCTTATTTAGTATTCTGGCTCAGTACTATAACTTGATATCATAGAATTTCAGAAGTGTCTTGATTTTTCAGGATTATTTTGGATATCTGCTTCTTTTGTGCTTCCATATGAATTTTAAGATTGTGTTTTTAATTTCTGAAAAAGCTTCATTGGAATTTTATGGGGATTATATTAAACTGAGCATTGCTTTTGGTATAGAAAAAATTTTTGTAATATTAATTCTATGAATACATGAACACGGGAGGAAATTTTTTCATCATGTGATCCCTTCATCAAAAATGTGTTTGATTTTTTCATGTTTGATTATATAAAATTTTCATTTCCTGTATTAAATTTATTTAAAATATTTTTGAGTCTTTTATGAATAAAACTGTTTTTCTGATTTGTGTTTCAGTATGATTGTCATTGGTATATAAGAAGGCAACTGTCGTTTTGTTTTGTTTTCTTTAGATTGGACCCTAGCCATTTTGCTAAAAGTTATCCAGTAATATAAACAAGAATATGAATGGGTTCAAACAAAATGTAAATCAACATCAGCCATCAAACAAGAACATTTTTGCAAAGAGAGCATATCTATGTCCTCAAATCTATGTCTAAAAGCTATAATATTTTAATATTATATCCACGGTTAAATTTCACACAGAGCAAAATGTCTTTGGTTCAGCTACTAAGTAGGTAGGTATGTTCATTTTCATATAAAAAAATAAAAGCTCTTTGTGTGTATAAAGGAAGTAAAATAAATCTGGTAAAATAATGCTGCAATTCTAATTTTTAAGGTATATTAACATCTAGTGACAATATTATTGACAATTATAAATGTAAAGTGATAATATACTTTAATACAACTTTACAAACATGAGGCTTTGAAATTTTTGTTTAAGCCAAGTGTAGTGATTAACACCTCTTATCTCAGTATACGTGAGTCTGAGGTAAACAGACTACCCCAAGTTCAAATTCAACCTAGATTCAAAGTTAAGAACTTATCTTGAAAAAAACAAACAAAAAATATAAACAAACAAGAAGAATGAAATAAAAATAAGATAAAAAGATAATTGGAAAAGATTTAAAAATTTGAGTTGTGTAAAATAAAAGTCAAATTTAACATAAGCTTTAAGTATGAAAAATTACTATTTACTAATATATGTGTTATTTTCTGTGAATATATGTTCTATTTGAGAGAACTTTGAAATACTACACATATATTTATATTTATTTCTAAGTAAATCATTTCTATATTGAATTGTATCTATTTTGTTAGTAAAGTACTTAAATGCAGACCCAAAATAAAAAGAAACTAATCAAGATAATTTTTTAACATTCATCTGCAAATTATTGTAAAGTGAAATAAAATCCATCAGTATATTTTAACAAATTTAATTAACTACAAAATTAAAGAAATGAATGGGAACTACCAGCATAGAGGGAATTAATTTGAATAAGAATCTTGATAGCTACTGAAGGGTATTATTCAAATGTTGTTATTAAAATTACTACAGATTTCAGAGCATTGGAAGTTATGCATATATAAAAATCACAACAAAACCACATTTAAAAATAGATCCCCCTTCAAATTCTTTAGTTGCTTTGTCAATTATTGCTTAGAAGTTTATTTATTCTCATTGTGTTGTTCCTCATTTTAAACAGCCAGAGCAGAGTCAAAGTGAGCATGAGACAGCAAAAGAACAAAATGTAAAAGAACTGAAATACCAGAGGATAGAGACCTTAGGTCCCACAGCTGACTTTGCCCAGCAGTAAGTAGCATCCACACAGTCTTTGTTAAGGGACAGTAGAGAAATGCCACATGGATTAAATCCAACTGAGGCATTAGAAAGCAGTAAGCAGATATTCCTGTAGGTAGATACCTGGTTCCACTGGTTTGAGGATGAAGGTGATAGAGAAGGATGACTGATCTCAGGCTCTGCATTAAAAAAAAATGAGTCAAATGGATGCAAGCCAACAGAAAACTTGTATGTGCAAGGACACTGTGAGTAGAATACCCTGTTGTGTGTCTAAATTATCAGATGTGTTTAAACATATATCTAGTAAATGTGTGGGTCATAACCAATGAGAAAAGGACACAAGACATCACTGTAATTAATAATATAAACACAATCACATTAAAACAAAGGCCTGTATTCTGAAATATCTTTAAAATATTTTGGGCTTTATTAATATGTCATATGGATTCCTTTAATGTTTCTGCTCTTGTTTCACACTGCTGTTTGACTGTACAAAATATATCAGTTTTATATTCCCTTCATGGAAAATGTCCTGGTGGAAAGCACTGTGTCACAGCAGAACCGTATGTTCTGTCTTAATTTATCAGGACATGTCAGTGAAATACTTTAATTTAATTTATATATAAGCTCCATAAATTTTCTAATACTATAAATGATATGGTTATTGTTGTACCAAATGGTGAAGAAGCAGTGGCTATATTTGATGAATTATCAAATGAGCTCTTTGTTTACCATACCCACCTCTACGCATGTAGTTTGAAGACCACAAATGGCACTACCTACTGTGTATATTTTACAATTGGATTTTCCTTTGCTGAATTATACTTAATACTTATGATAGCTTTTTTTCTATTTAAGATTTAATAAACTATCTCAGTTTTATTAGTATAGATTATGCCTTATGTTCTTCAGTCTACTTCACTTCAAATTAAAACTGCATGAAAGTAAATGCAAAAAACTAATTTTAATATCAAGAATAAATTATCTGAGGTGCAGGGGTTTGGGAACTAGACAGATGCATCGGTAGTTATGACCATTGCCTGCTTTTCCAAAGACCTGGCTTCCATTCCCAACATCCAGCATCTACATGGAAGCTAATAATCCCCAGTAATTCCATTTTCATGGGACTTTATACCTTTCATTGACACCAGACATACATGTGCTAAATTGATACACACACACACACACACACACACACACACACAGAGGCAAAATACTGAGACACACAAATATTTTTATTAAAGAATGCATTCATTGCATTATTTTATGTACAGTTGTGAGCACCATTGCATTTACTCAGTATGTCAAAAGGCAGTACAATACCAATGCCAAACTTTGACCTGTCACAGAATTACAAGTATATTTTTAACTAAAGCATTTCAAATCAATGAGATCATTAAGTCATGTTATGATAGAGCCTTGGCCATACTAGAGACATCTCAGGTGTGCATATGATCCTTTTGTTCCATTCTCACTATTACCACAAAACTATTTTTTTCCAAAATGAATATCATATCATTCTTTTGTTTTATAGCAATAAATAAGTAAAAATAGGCTATAAATCATTGCATGAGATGAAAACAGTATAATATAATTATTACACAATGCTGAAATCCAACCAGTTAATTACAGAGCTAACAACTGTTTATTTTTAGGATAGCTTCATGCCTGTGGAAAACTACCATTGCTCTCATTAAAATCATCTACTGTTAGAGAAATCAACAGAAGTATGTTTTGTGAAATACTGAATTATGCCTATAAAACAGTAGATTTCATGCTAAAATGCATGGGGAGAAGTAAATAATATAAAAGCACATGGGAAGGGGGAATATTGAGGAAAACTAATGTGTTAGTACAGTTGACTTAAAATTGTTGATAGCCAACACAAATTTTGTTTAATAAGAATTCTCTGGAATGAAGATTAATGTTTATCTATGCTTTTAACCATCACAAATGCACTAGGAAGAAACATATTACCAATAAAAATTCTTTTACATTGGCCTTAAAATAGGTCTTGTCTGAATATTTTAGATGTCAGGTAAACAGGTGTCAGGTATGTCGTGATAATTGGCAGTTACCATTAGCAAAATACATCACAAAAGTATCTTTTGAATTATGTATCTTTTGAATTTACTTTTGAATTATGAGGATAAATGGATCAAGTGTTGGCTCATTACTGAATTAATCTTATTGTGCCGAGAAGTCTTTTCTTCTCTTCTCCAGAAGACTTAAGATTAATAAACCTCTTCTGCTCTTACTTTATGGTCTTACTAAGCCCAAATTTATTTAGTTCATTAGTAAATGTCTTTCAGTTCTAACTAGTTACACACAGTTTTGTAGTGTTAGCAATTCTTGTAGGTTTCTACATCATCACCAACACCTTCCTTGTTTTATTTCACTAATGTTTTCTTATAGACTATTCAATGAAAATGGAAAGATAGATGCCTATTCAATTATTTAAGATTATTGAATTTTACTCAGTTTTTAGAGATGAAATTGAATGTAAAAATGCATTTTGATTTTTTTTATCTCTGTTCTTTGCCTTTAATTGTCTTCATCTCTTCCTTTACACATAGACCTATACCTATTCAGGCCTATATTATCAAACATTTGAAGACAGAGGCAGCTGGTATGTTAAAAACAGTCCTAGTAGCTGAAATTTGTCTTCATGGTAAACCCTGGGCTCAGCATGTACAAATGTCTGCATGCTATTTATAGCACCAAAGTTGGAGTGGTGATGATTAATTATGATAAATCAACATGAATACATCATAATTCTGCATAAAAATATTATAAACAGTAGCATAAACTGATTTTATTTTACTTCTAGATGTTAAAAGCCTAAAATAGGATCCATGAACTTAAAATCCAGTTTTCAACCTAGCTGTAGCCTTTCTTTCAGGCTCCCAAATCAGAAAATCAGCCTTTGATATTTCAGTATCTAATTTTTTTGCTAATCCATTTTCTAGGTTCCTGGGAAGGTCAGCATTTAAGAGCACTGGCACTCAGATGATATGAGTTCCATTGGATGTAGGCAATGTTAGGCTGAGTATTTCTCAAGTTTCCATCTCTCTGCTTACTTTCATTTTACTTATAAGAAAATGTATTATTTCATTGAGTAATTTGTTGTTGTCATAAAACTTTATCTATCTGAAGGTTCTGGAAAGTTGTTTTCAAGTGACTATTTTTACATATTTCAGACAATCTGTTTTTACAGTTTATTTAATGAATAAATGTTCACTATTAATTTTCTTGATCTCAGTTATTTAGCATCTTTAAAACGACATAGACAATGGTTTAAGAAAGAAATAAGAAGCTAGATGTGAGGAAGATGTATTCGGGGAACACATAGACAGCCTTAAAACATGTTAGGACTAGACAGGGGAGTGTGTTTGCTTTCTGTGACTGGGTATCTTGGAGAGCATTGTTTTACACATACTCAATATCCTCACTGATTTTGTGTCTAATTTTGCCATTTACAAAGAGTTATATTATGAGATCTCCCAAGATATTGTTTGCTATTTCGTACCCCTCTCAATTTTCTTCATATGTTTAAGTTTTATGGTTGGTTGTATATCAAAAGTGGAAATGCAGACGGTGTTGTCATGCTTTCCTTGTGACATAACTTGAAGTATAGTCAAGCTGTATTTGATAAAGCAAGAAAAGAGGAAATAAAAGAGTTGAAGATTGACCTCCTAGCTCAACCTACTAAAAGATGTTCAAATTTTCCAGTTCCTCAAGAACTCTCCACTATCACTATCAGGTGAAAAGGGAGGTACTAGTAGATTCTCAACCTCTTGTTGGTTTTGATGACTAAGCACTCAAGATTCAGTTCTCAAATTCAGAAACTTCCTGAAATACTCACATTAGCCCAGTATATCTTTTTTTTCATATTGAGTGGTCGAAAATATCTCATTTGTGCATTAACAGATTCTCATAAGAGCCACCCAAATAGGTACATTTAACACATTGATTCCTTGTAATCAAAGCAAAATACATCATATTAGAAATACTAAAAACAAACTCAGAGTTGTCAATAATATATCAGTGTCTCATAATGGAACATTATTTCAATTGACAGTTACCCTAACTATTATAATCCCTAACTTCATTCTAAGTACTTAATCTTATATGAACAAAAATGTTTAGTTTTCAATCCTTCATCAAATCATTACATAAAGGCATGACTGGTCAAAGTGTGGATATTTATGGATAAGGACCGAATGGAGTCCTTAGCCCTAGCTTATACATCTACAGGAGAAAAGCTATATCTTTGACTTAGGGAACACAGTGGAAGAAGGAAATGAAAGATTGAAAACTGTGAAAGAGAGAGGAACAGGAAAACTCCTTCAATGTAGTATATTATCAATAAATTTAAATTTGCTATTTTATTAAATAAGTAAATGTCCATATCTCTCTGACATTTAAATTATGATTTTTTTCAAGGTTCTTCAATTTGAACATTGAATTGACTTCTATTTTTTATAATATAATATTTCATAATTTGATACTATTTGGATGTACTTGATATAATATATATATATATATATATATATATATATATATATATATACAATTCGTTATCCATTATTTTTAAAAAACGCACATTTTTTCTCCTGTCATCATCTGCGGATGATGAGCATTCATGAAGTTCACAAATGAAAAGAAAGCCTTAATGTTTACAGTTGACATCAGCTAAATAGCCTCTGTTCATTGATGCTTATTAGGACATGTCTATTCAAACCTTTCAAGAAATACAAGAAAGTCAATCAAATTTCTTTAACAAAAAAAAAATAATAAAAATAAAATAGAAAAGAACATCAAATACAATAAGACATAAGATATGTAGGTGTTGGTATGTCTGGGAGGAGTTGGGAAGTGAATTTGTTCAGAATTCTCTATTAATTAATTATTGTTCTTTTAAAAAAATATCCGCTTCCCTGTAAGAACATACCTTGTTCTGAGTTTCATTGCATTTAATGTTAATATCACCATTAGGAAAATGCAAATGAAAATTACTTTGAGATTTTATCTTACCCCTATCAGAATGGCTACAAACATTAATAAAGTAACAGTCCACTCCAGCAAGTATGTGGAGTAAGGAGAACATTCCTGCATTGCAAGAGGGAGAGTGAACTGATACAGCTTCTATGGAAATGGGTATGGTAGTTTCTAAGGGAGGTCAGACTACTCCAAGGTCAAGCTATATAACTCTTAAGCATATACCCACAAGATACATCTGCCTACTACAGAGATGTTTGCTCAACGTGTTCATTGTTGCACAATTTAAAATAGACAGAGATTGGAAACATCTTAGATGTTCCTGACCAGAAGAATAAATAAAGGAAATATTGTACATTTATGCAGTGGAGCATTTACTCAGCCATAGATGCAAAAAATAAAATTCTGAATTTCACAGGTAAATAGATGGAATTACAAAACCATCATTCAAAGTGAGGTTACCCACACCAAGAAAATAGTATGAATTTGCTTATATGTAGATAGTAGTTGTTAAATCAAAGATAACCAAATTACAATCCATAGAATCACAAAGGGCAGGTATAAAGTAAGGGACTAGATGGCAGAGATAGATCATGTTTGGAACAGAAAAAGGAATGAATAGTTACAGGTCAGTTGGGATGGCTCGAACAAGATGATCAAGTCAAGAGATGGTAAGAGGGAAAGGAGGGAGAAAATACAGGGAAAGACCTAAGATTAAGAACCATTTAAGAGTTAGTATGGGAAGATTACATTAGAATTTCCTAAAATGTATGCATATGAACATTTATAAAGGCAATTTAAATGAAATTACCAAATAATGGGAGAAGACAGAATCCCAACTCTCCATCTCTTGTCACCAAATGAAGCTTCTAGTCCCAGAATTGTGTTACATCTAATTGAGTTGTTGGCCAAATGGTTGGCAATGGAATTACAAGACCATGGAACAACACCAAAATTGGATGTCTCTGTCAAACTGTTCCCTTAATGGAACACATCTGAAAAGGAGGCTGAAATAATGTTAGAGTCACAAACACTTGAAATTCTCTAAATAAATGTGAACAATCGTGAATTCGGAGAGACAGAGACAGAGACAGATGTAGAGGGCCTACACAAGTTTACACCAGGTCCTCCCTGTATATATTATAACTTCCAGTTTGCTGATTTAATGGTATTCCCGGGTGTGCTTATGAGGGTCTCTCTGATTCCTGTGCCTTCTCTTGGGCTCTTTTCCTTTTCTTTATTTGTCTTGTGCAAATCTAGTGTGTTAGTTTTTGTTTTATCTTAGTAAACTTTAGTGCATTATATTTTTATATTTCATTATCCCTTAGAAGTCTATTTAAATAAGAGAGAGAAAGGGAGAGGGTTCAGTAGGGAGAAGAGGTGGGGAGGAACTGGGCGGTGATGAATGTTTAGAAACTATGATCAGAATATATCATGTGAAAAAATAAATTTCCAATAAACACTTAAAAATTTTAAAAAATTAAAATAATGAGAACATGCAGTGTGTAGAGGTAGGTGAAGGTTGGTAGATCCTGGGAAGAGTTGTAGGAGGTATAGAAAGTATCAGTTCTTTACCACCATAGGCACCCACTATGATGTGCTGTCTTCACTATATGTAGAAAATGAGGAACCTGGTTAATCATAGGCTGGAATTCCAAAACTCAAAGAAAATAGAATTTTCTTTTTACATGCTGGACCTCCAGTATTTGTTAAAGTAGTAGAGAACTATTAAACATAGCCCTTGAGAGTAGTGTTTGGCTTTGTTTTCACACCTTATTATCAGTAGTCAAGATAATTCTGTAGATGATGATTCTTGGTGCCTTCTTCCCAATAGGAATTATTGTATTGGATTTTTCTAATTGAATGGAGATTGACAATAAGACTTATATAAGACAGTTGTCTTTCCCTACAAGTAAGGTCTAAAAGGATGTAAAATATTCAACACTGTAATACATTGAGTGGGAGAAACAGAAAATAGAAAAAGAGGAAAAAATATTCATGCATAGTGGCTCAGATTTGTAATCCTAGTACTTATCATACTGAGGCAGGATGATCACTAATATCAGTAGATTTACTAACTGCCACTAATAAACTTGCTGAGCAAAAAATTATTATCTCACTCTGAAAAAACAAACACACAAACAAACAAACAAAACAAAAAATTTTGAAGATGATGGAAAGAAAAAACATCCACAATGAAAACTTTAATACACTAAAAAGAGAATCTGGTGTGGCTGTTAATTGGGAAGTTCTTCTAGAATCTGACCAATACAGATGTGGATGCTGGGAGCCAACAATTAGACTGAGAGCTCTGGGATCCCGGTAGGAGAGCTGGTGGAAGGACTGGAGAAGTAGAGGAGCATTGCAATCCCACAGGAAGAACAATGTCAGGTGGCTAAACCACCCAGTGCTCCCAGCGACTAGACCACCAACCAATGTCTCCAGCTACATATGTATCAGAGGACGGCCTTTTCTGACATAAATGAGAGGGAAGGCCGTTGGCTCTTTGGAGGTTTGATGTTCCAGTGTAGGGGAATGCTGGAGAGGTGGGGCAGGAGAAGGTAGGTAGGTGGGGGAGCACTATCATAGAGTCAAAGAGGAGGGTGGATAGGATGGATGTGGGTGAGGAGGGTATAGTGGTATAACCCGGAACTGGGATATCATTGAGGTGTAAACAGATGGAATGATTAATAAAAAAAAATGAAATTGACATCATCAATACTGATGGAGTCACATAGTTAGTATGCAAAATATGCAGAGAGGTGATTTTTGTTCTGTTCATCATAAAAGTCTGTACTGCATTTGGGACATCTTATACTATAGCTGTCATGCTTATTATTAGTTTAGCAGTTGTTTCAGTCTCTTTTGAATATTAAATGTTTTGGGAGAAGATATACTGTGCTTCAGTAACATCTTTACTTTTAATTTTAATCATTTTTCTCTTCTCATTATACCACTTGTACACAATTCACACCTATTCCAATAAAGTCTATTTCTGCAGACAACTTTGTCTTATCTTGAACATTATCATGATAAAATGCATAGACATAAATATAAACACACACATGCATCATCACACATGCCAACACATAGTACATATAAGCATTCATGCACAGGCATGCACACAGACACTCATTAATAAACATACACACATATGTACACACATGCACGCACACACAGATAAACATGAATAAACACATGTACATCAGCACATGCAGCTATGAGTGTGAGCACATATACACACAAATTCTTTGTATGCTTTATATAGTAGTCAAAATGGTTCTTTTAAAGCTATGTAGCAGATTGTATTATCATCTATAATTATTTTTGCATAAAATCATCCAAAATTTTCAACATCTTTCCTTCATAATCCAAATAAAAGTCAAAAATACTGCCAGTGTTCTCGACTCTTATTCAACCTGAGCTGGTGTTTTTACCTAGGTCTCTGTTAGCCACCTCTCTGGTCATCAGTTACCTTAACTGCTGTTATACTCTGAAATCATCTAGGCACAAAGCTGCCCCAGGATTCTTACATTTGCTTTTCTTAACAAGTATTATATCTGTCCTGTCTGGGACTGTTGTGTTACCCCTACATCCGTCCCGTTACTCAATGGTCCTCTGGGTTCAAATCAGGTGTTTCCTGTATGCCTGAACACAGGTACACTTTATTGTCTGTCTAACCCTTTAGGTGCTGTTCCTTAAGACATGTTAATTAGCAGAGGAAATATTGCTTGTTTATTTCTGTTTTTCTAGCTCTTTGAACACAGCTTTTTAGGATTAGGTGCCTGTTAAGTATTTGCTAAAGGTGTGAATTAGTTCTAATTTAGTGCACAACAGCCTGACATGAACGAGGCCTGGAATGTGTTGCTTTTCACACTGTTAGAACATTGATATTTTCTTGACACTGTGTTGCTGATGTTTCCTTGTATGCCTTTGTCATTCCAGAAAGCTCTTTTCCTTAGTAACAGAGAAACAAAGAAATACTTTAAATTCTGTTAGAATGGCCAAACTGAGGTTAATTTCCTTATTGTCAGAGAAGTCTACCCCTTTACCTTTTTGTTACCCTTTGAGAACTACTTCCCTCTCTGTACAGTTGTTACCTGCATGTTTCAAGCTATAAATCTTTGCACTTTTGCGATTCAAATGATTATTTAAGTAGTAGAAATTATATATCATTAAGAAATGGGCACTAAAACTAGACACTGCCTTATATTTCTATATTTTAGCAAACTGATCCCACTGTATCATCCTAGCAGCCCACTGGGTAATTACTACTTGCAGTTAAATTGAGATCCAGAAGACTGAAATGAGCTTGAACCCATGGGGTAGATGTTGTTAAACTCTTTGTATGCACAGTATCTCTCTCTCTCTCTCTCTCTCTCTCTCTCTCTCTCTCTCTCTCTCTCTGTATGTGTGTTTATTTGAATCCTTTTTTACTTCTTTGGTGTGGTGTGGTATCTTGAGAATCTCACGATGTAGCTTAGTGATTTCTGGAACTGGCAATCATCTGGAATTTACAGCCTGAGCACAGGTGTTATAACAGTGTACACACAAATGGTCTTTTAGGATAAAGAATATCTATTAGCTAACCTTTTTAAAAACAAAATATCTTGTTATTGGTGATGTTTCTCCTTTCTTTGCAACCATATAGGCTAATTGTACATCAGAATGAAACCACAACTCAAAAGAAAAATACCTGCCTGTTAGTGATAAAATATAAATAAAATCTGCTGTTATATAAAATCAAATGAAATAGCTATCTCAGGAAAACTATTTTACATATAGAAAGAAGGATGCTTCTTCTAGTGCTCATAACCAGAGCGAAATCTCTCAAAGAGCACACACATTTTGGGTTTCTTTGACAAGTTTGAGGCATTAAGACTACCAAGAAATTTAAATTTTCATCAGTTATATTTTTTGTTTTTTTTCTGACAATAGGACAAGGATATATATAATATATATATATATATATATATATATATATATATATATATATATACTGTAAGTGTAATCATATCTTTTCCAAAACCAACCATCTAATCATGGGAATCTTCAGGGAGTAGATGTAACATCTTCAAAAACTGTAGTCTTCAGGTTTTGTTTCCTATTTTTTGTTATTATTTATAAGATATGATCTTGTTATATTACTGATATTGGCCTCATACTATCATTCTGTCTCAACCTTCTAAGCATTTGGTTTAGGTGAGTGTCACAATGCCTAACTAAAACAGTTTCTTCTTAAGTATACTTGAACTACACATCTCAGAAGCTTAAACTAATTTCCTTTAGTTTAAAAATGATAAATAGTAAAATACAGTGAGTATATTTGTTTATATTCTTGGGTTTGTTTCAGAAGACTTGTGTGTCTGTATGTATGTATACCTATATAGTATATACAAACATATAAAGTGTCATTCTCTGTGTGTGTGTGTGTGTCCCTGCATGTGTGTGCACACCTATGGTACTCTCATAAACAAAATTATTTAAAATCATATAAAATTATGCAAAGTCCCATATTCTTGCACATACATATTGTTGATACACACACACACACACACACATACACACATCAGAGGCATCCAGAATATTCTTAAAAGGTTAACTTTATGTCTTTTTCAGATGAATGATAAGTAAGAAATAATGAATATATGCAATAACTTTTCCACTCTTCTCCAGATTCATTCCTATCTCAGCATTCTGTGATAAATATTGAATAATAATCATGGTGAATCTACCTAGAAATACAAAACTGTTTTATTTGGCTGCTAAATGACAGCATGAGTCTAAAAATACTTGCCTCCAAATGTGATGAGTAACGAGATGTGTATAGCAGTGTGCTATATGGTTATCACACTCTCTAAAGTGGTGTCACAGCATAGGGACACTGGGAAACATTTTTAAATGATCATTTTCAAATGAACACAGTTGCCAGGTGTTCAGGTAGTTTGTTGTCTTATGCTATTATAATGCCATGTTTTATTTTGACTGATAACTTTGCATATATTTCTGCCATAGCATGTGTTGTTTCAATATATGTTATGTAACATTTCAGCATTAGCACTTAATGTTTCACTATTTATTTATTTATTTATTTATTTATTTCTGAAACTGAAAGTTTAAGGTTGAGAGGTCTGTACTCCTACCAAGTACGAACTGGCTTTGAAGGTCTCCTGCACTTCTTTGCCAGCTTTTACTCATGTCAAGAGACAAATCGATTTCTGTCTCTGTTCATCTGTTCTGAACTCCTCACTGTCAGACAGCAATGCACTCCTGGGTGTAGCTGCACCTTCTGTTCAAATTGTTGGAGCATCTTTCAAGATGGCAAATGAGTAGTTTGCTTTCGTTCAAAAAATCTGTGCTGGGCGGTGGTAGTGCACGCCTTTAATCCCAGCACTTGGGAGGCAGAGGCAGGCGGATTTCTGAGTTCGAGGCCATCCTGGTCTACAAAGTGAGTTCCAGGACATCCAGGGCTACACAGAGAAACCCTGTCTCAAAAAAACAAAAAAAAAAATCTGTAAAGTTGTTTTGCAGTCTTTGGTAATAAATAATATCATTGATTAAAATGACTTTCTGTAACATTTTCTTCTATTAACCAAAACATTGGTCCAATATTTAATTGTTTTACTAGGCCATAATTTCTTCTTTTTGATAGAGTATAAGATGTTGAATTAGCTTGCATGGCACTCTGGAAATAATATTTTCCCAAAGGAATGTATTTTATATTCTATTCTTAACTGTGCTGTATATTACAACTTCCTGGTTTTTTCTTTTCTTCTATTGGATATTTTCTTTAATTACATTTCAAACATTACACCCTTTCCTGGTTTCCCTTCTGGAAACCCCCTATCCCATTCTGCCTCCCTCTGCTTCTATATGGGTACTCCCCCACCCACCCACGCACCCACTTCTGCCTCACCACCCTGGCATTATTCCCCTACACTGGGGCATAGAGCCTTCACAGGACGAAGGCCTCTCCTCCCATTTAAGCTCAACAAGTCCATCCTCTGCTACATATGCCCCTAGAGCCATGAGTCCCTCCATGTGTACACTTTGCTTGGTCTTTTAGTATCTAGAAGCTCTGGGGGTGGTCTTGTTGGTTGATATTGTTGTTCTTCCTATGGGGTTGCAAACCCCTTTAGCTCCTTCAGTCTTTTCTCTAACTCCTCCATTGGGGACCCCATGCTCAGTCCAATGATTGGCTGTGAGCATCTGCTTCTGTATTTGTCAGGCTCTGGCAGGGCCTCTCAAGAGACAGCTATATGAGGCTCCTGTCAGCAAGCACTTCTTGGCATCGTCAATAGTGTCTGGGTTTTGCAACTTCTAACAAAACAAAACAAACAAGATAAAACAAAAAATAGCAACATCAAAATGATTTCTTATTGGTTTGCTTGTCTATTTATATGCTAACTTAGTGCTTTGTCAGTAAGGACACCTACATAGTCTTATGCTTTTATGGAGAAATTTTGAGTTGTAGGCATTTTTGAGCAAGTGTGTCACTATGTGGATGGATATGTTTAAATTCTGTAGGAAGTTTATTAACTTTTATGGTGTTATAGTGTAAATCCCTGAAAGTTTTAATATTACCGTCACATGCTTTGGCTTTGTCATTAAAAGCCTCTCAGATCAGCTTAGTGAGGAATACAGATGGACCATTCAACATTTCATTTAACCTGCTGTGCTGGCTATAAATAATACATTGGTCTTGTCTATTTTAATAAAAATTACCTCCCTAAATTAGAAATTAGATTCTAGAGAACAAAGTCCAGTACTGTCACTGCTATATTAGTCCTGAGTGATATGTGCACCATTGAGGAATGTTTATTTCTCAGTGGGTCACATAGAGTAGAAGAGTGAATCATAATGGTTTCTTTCCGGTTCTGTAAATGCCAGGTCACTGTTTCTTTGCTATTTTCCTTGATGTTCTGTTGTACTCTATGCAAGCCTCATTATCAGCTGCAAGGTGTGATGATGAAAATGAAGGAAGGCTTGTAGACATTTCAGCCAGGAACAATCCAAATCCATTCCATCCTCTTTCTGGACTTTGAAACAGCAACAAAGTGATAAAAGACAGCTGAGGAGAAAAAGAAACAAAACATTCAGATAGGAAGAAGAGGCCACATAGAGGTAGCTATCACAGCTGGGATAGTGAGGAAAAAGGGGAGGGTGTCAGGACTGAGAGTAGACTTCAGATGATATAAAACAACTGACTGAGAATCCCCAGGTGAGCACACACAAACACACTGCCAGTTCTGAACCACTCTTTTCCCATTATGCCTGGAGGGATACCTGTTCCATTAAAAGATTCTTTTATTCTTCCTATTTACCTCTCCTTTTTCTCCTCCCCATTTAGTGTGTGCATGTATGTGTGAGTGTGTGTGTATGTGTGTACATGAGTTACTGTGTATGAGTGTGTGTGTGTGTGTGTGTGTGTGTGTGGTTTTTCAGAAGCTGAGGTTTTCATTTTCTCTGCTGATCATTTTCACTGACTCCTACATGCTAGCTTTGCTTATGCTTGTATCTGGTCTGTATTTTCCAAATTGTCGAGTCCGTCATTTTCTCTTATTTCCCCTTGGTTATTCTTCTAGTACCCACAATGTTTTGTCCATTCCACAAATGGGACTTGGTTTATCTCTAAGACGAATAACTCCTCAGTCCTGATTCCTATTCCGGCAAAACTCAAAGAGGACAGAAAAGTGAATCTCTGTAATTCAAGATCAGCCTGGTCTATATAGCTAGTGATAAACTAGTCAGAGTCACATAATGAGTCCTTATCTAAAACAAATTATATACATATTATATACATGAATATAATCAAACACATCATATAGATATATAGACATATAAATATATATTTTTATATATATAAATATATAGATATAGATAGATAGATAGATAGATATAGACATATATAGATAGACATATAAATGTACACATACACGAATATATACATATACTCATATATACACATATGTGGGGTTGTTAGCGCGCGTGTGGGGGTGGGCATGGATCCTGTTGGGCTGTGTTATGGTGTCCCATGTGTCTGCCATGGCTCAGTCGTCTGGAAGTAGGGCTCAGAGTGGCAGAAGCACAGGAATTTGACTGAGCCCCTTCCACGCAACAGAACCCCTTGACCTCTCTCTTCTTCCTCTCACTTCCTCTCTTATTCCATCTTCTATTTCTCCCCCATCTTTGCCCTATCTCCTGAATAAACCCCACTTGGAACCGTTTGGTCTGGTGTGGTTTCTTCTAAGATGCACGTGGACATCTAACACTGGTGCATTGGGCCCAGACCAAAGACTTCGGAAACCGCTACCTGCTTTGGAGCTGCTGGTAGCTGCAGCTGCAGCCACTGGCTGCTGTGACCATGCAGGACTGATGCTATGTGGCCTGCTGCCACTGCAACCATCGCTACCACCGCCATTGCTAGACCACATGCACTCCATCTGCCTCTACCTGCCATCACCGACTGCAGGCATTTACAGCGCTGCTGCAGGCCAATTCCACCCACCACTGGGAGGCTCACGAAACTTCCATCATGTGAGCTGTGGCACTATGGCTCCCCAAGTGGTGCTCTGCCACATGGGCTAGACAGACAGGCCCACACGAACCTCATGGTTCCACCTTTCTGATACCAGACTGCAAAAGTCCACAAACACACACTGGCATATTGATTGGTAAGGAGATTCCAATTGGCGGGAGGAACCTAAATACCCAGATAGCGCCTGGCCAGTCTTTCCTGGGCTGAGGGTATGCTGTTTCAATGCCCCAGTCCATATGACTGGCCTTTTGGCTGACCTATGACTTAGAACTTTGGCCGTTGGGTGACTTTCATCCTTAAAAGCAGTTCATAAACCTCCCACCCCCAAGCTCTTGCAGCAGCCGTAAAATCCTTGGTACAGGTTAAACTGCTTTCTGGCAATCTCTGCTGGGAATTTGCCACAGCGGAAGCACCTAGATATTCTCATGACGACCTGATATCTAGGTTGCCTGCCTGGTTTGTTACCGACTTTTCTCTCGGGACGCTGATATGAATAGTTCGGTAACAGCCCCTGTCACCCAATGGGTGCTACATTGTCTTTGACTGTACCCCCAGACACCCCACTGGGTTGTCTCCTGAAAAACCTCAAATCTCTAAAATTAACACCTAATTTGAGTCATTCCAAACTGATATGCCTCTGCAATAAGGTCTGGATTCTGTACCCTCTAGATAATGGTATAAAATGGCCATCTCATGGTATGCTAGACCCAATAATTTTAGAGTCTTTATACATACATCCAGCAGTCTGGTAAATGGAAAGAGGTTCCCTATATCCAAGCATTCATCTACCTTCGCTCTAATACCTCTATGTGTTCTGCCTGTTCCCCACCCCAGGTGCTTTTAGCTATGAAACCTATTTAACCACCATTAGATGACACTACACCCTTATATCCAGCTGACGAACTGCCTCCCTTCCATCGCAGACCTATTTCCATGCCACCAAAAACCCAAATTGCTGCCTCAGTTTCTTCTTACCAGGATAGCTCAGAGTCTACTAGCCCAACCTCTCCAGACCCCTTCCCACTTTCAGTGCCAGCTGCAGGCCACTCTAATCACCCTGCATTGGCACCAACCTTTAACCCCCTTATCATGTGTTCTAAGGCCACAGCCAAACCTCCAATTACTTCTCCTTCAAGGACACCTAAACCAGCATCTGTCCTTCTTCTAAAGGAAGTGGCTGGAGTTAACGATCTGGTCAGAGTACATGTCTCTTTCTCACTGAGTGAACTTTCTCAACTAGAGAGCAGACTGGATTCCTATACCTCTAACTCCTCTGCCTTTATTAAAGATTTCCAGTACATCACTCAGTATTATAACTTGACTTTCCATGAGTTCCAGTACATCACTCAATATTATAACTTGACTTTCCATGATGTACATATGATTCTCATTAACAATTTACTTCCTGATGAACGCAGGTGAGCTTGGGAAGAGGCGAAAATGCATACAAATCAGATTCATCAGACAGACTGAACATATCCAATTGGATCTGAGGCACTTCCTGACCAGGATCCTCAATGGAATTATAATTCCGCAGGTGGTATCTAAGGCTAGAGACAAATTTATAACATGCTTTTGGCAGGCCTAAGAAAGGCTACCTTAAAGCCAATAAACTTTGAGAAACTCCAAGAGGTTGTCCAGAACAAACAGGAAAACCCATCTCAGTTTTTAGAACATCTGACAAAGGCTTTATTGCAGTATACCAATCTGGATCCTGAAAACCAGGAGGTAAGCAACTTCTGATGACCTACTTTTTTTCCCCCAGAGCTACTCCAACATAAAAGCTAAACTTAGGCAATTGGAGAGGGGGCCCCTAACTCCACAGGCAGAAGTCTTGACACTGGCCTTCAAGGTTTACCATGAGAGAGATGAGAAAGCCTGAAAACAGAAATACCACATGCTGGCAAATGCTATTCTACCAGCCTCAGCCACTACCACAGACTCCTGGTCTTTAAAGGTTCAGGGACCACCAGGCCCCTGCTATAAATGTGGTCAACAATGTCATTGGGCAAAGGCTTTCTCCCACCTCAGCAAGCCAAGGGGACCATGTCCTAGGTGCCATCAGAAGGGACATTGGGCTGTCAATTGCCCTCATGTCGCCCAGAACAGGGGAACATCGCTCCTAGGAAACCCTTTAGCTGACCTTCTAGGATTGACTATGGAGGACTGAAGGCCCCTGAGCTCTCTTGACCCGACCATGTCCATCACTAGCAGGGAGCCCTGGGTAGCAATTATGGTATGTAGAAGGCCCATCTCCTTCCTCTTGGACACTGCAGCCACTTACTTGGTCCTAACAGAGTTATGGGGACTCACTCTACCTTTTCGTTTTTCTATTCTTGTGGTAGGAGGACAACCTTGCCTTCCTCACCAGATCCCCACTTATCTGCATTTTTAGGAGTGTACCTCTCACCCATTCATTTTTGGTAGTGCCTACATGTCCTGTCCCCTTATTGGGAAGGAATATTTTAGTGAAGTTGGGAGCCTCTATTTCCTTTGCTCCCCCAATTAATCTAAACCCAAGCTCACCAGCAGTTCCTCTGCTTCTTCTTCTATCCTGTCAACCTACTAACACTAACACTAAAATGTTATTTCCCTTACCAGTTTCTCAGGTGGGCTCCCAAGATTGGGACATTCATGATTCTCCTGTTGTCATCCAGTTACTGGACTCTACCAGGTACATCACCGTAGCTCAATAGCCTCTCTCTCCAGAGCCTCGGGGGACTTAAGCCTATCATTTCTGACCTCTTAAGGAAAAAAAAACTCTTTTGCCCTACCTCTTCCCCCTTTAACACCCCTACACTAGCAGTTTAGAAACCTAATGGTACCTATCAAGTGGTTCAAGACCTCAGAAGCATTAATTCTGCAGTGGTTCCCCTCCATCCTTTTGTAGCTAATCTTTACACACTTTTTTTTTTTTTTTTTTTTTTTTTTTTTTTTTTTTTTTTTACTATCCCCTTAGGGACCTCTAATTTTTCAGTCCTAGATCTCAAGGATGCATTTTTCTCTATCCCTCTAGATGTCCAGTCACAGGACATATTTGTTTTTAACTGGACAGATCTTGACACCCACTTTTCTAACCAACTTACCTGGACTGTTCTACCTCAGGGATTCGGGGACAGTTCATACCTATTTGGCCAGGCCCTGGCTTCTGACTTGCTCTCTTTATCTCTCCCTAGATCTAAGATTGTACCTTAAATGATGTCCTTCTCTGTATCCCCTCTCGAGAGATTAGCTAAGCTGACACCCCTGCTCTTCTAAATTCCCTTTCCAGTCCAGGCTATAGGGTCTCACCTTCAAAAGTCTAGCTGTCTACTCTTCAGGTCACCTATTTGGGACTAACAATTACCCCAACCCACAAGACTATTACCTTAGATAGAAAGAATCTGATTCAGTCTCTAACTGTTCCTTCTACAAAGGAAGAGATTTTATCATTCCTAGAAATGGCTAGCTTTTTGTGTTCCTGGGTTCCTTTCTTTTCTCTACTTTCTGGCCCCTTATATGAAGCAGCATTAGGCCCCACCCATGAATCTCTTTTCAAACCTGTTACTAAGCCCTTTCAAAGGCTCCAACAGGCCCTACTTAAGGCCCCAGCCTTGCATCTCCCTGATCTGGGTCATCCTATTTTCCTCTACATAACTGAAAAAGAGGGATTTGCCCGTGGAATCTTAGGTCACTAACTGGGACCATGTTTTGCATCTGTAGCATACTTGTCAAAAATACTAGATCTAACCATCCATAGATAGGCACCTTGCACCCATACCTTAGCAGGTGCTGAACTTTTTATTCAAGACTCAAAGAAACTAACTTTGGGATCACATAACTGTCCTCTCTTCTCACAACCTGTCACAGCTCCTAACTTATAAAGGCTTACAGACTCTACCTCCCTTCAGGGTTCTTTCTCTTCAGGTAGCTCTAATAGAAGACTACACCCTCACCTTTCAATCATGCCCACATCCGCCACCAACTGTAGGCTTGTTAGCTCATGCATGTTGAGCTGTGTTGTGGTGTCTGCCTGTCTGCAACAGCTCAGTTTGCTGGAACTGTGGCTCAGAGTGGCAGAAGGGGAATTTGACTGAGTCCCTTCTATGCAGTCCTTTGTGGGTGCTGTGGGGCCCTGCACAGATGTAGGGCAAACTCAGTCTGAAGTCCTGCAGGGGTAGGGCTCTTGAGTGAGAATCCCTAGACAAGAAGGCATGCTGGGATGGACTGGTCTCAGACTCCTGGGCAACCAGGAGCCGCTGATAGCTCCAGAAGTGTGAAGACTGGGGAAGTACAGCAGCCAAGAGGGATGAGATAGACAAGGCCCTAGAGCCCCCATGGGAAAGAGACTCTTTGTTATTTACTCACTTGGCTGCTCCACTAGCTTGCTTGAAGAGGCAGCCTCACTGCAGGAATGCAGAGAAGCTCACCAAGGGGGATTAGACAGCTGCTCAATATTCAGAGGGCCCCTCCATGGCTCTCCAAGGCAGGCTCCAAAGACACTAGGAAGTCCATGGTTTTACAAGCTTTATTGTCCTGGGGGATGGCAGATGGAACTTGTGGCACCTCAGTGAAACTCAGGGCAGGCCTGACTTAAATAGGGAGGGAGGAGGGTCTGGGAAAGCATGCCCAATTGGCTATGCCCTCTGACCTTCAAGTATCATTAATATGAAAATCTCTTGAGACTGAATGGCCTGTAGTCACACCCTCTACCTGTGAAGGGGCTGGTAGGCACAGATAAATGGAGGTCTCTGGGGGGAAAGGGGACCTTGTGTCAGAAGCCTGGAGCCTGGGGTCTGGCTGAATACCTACCATATTAGGGTCCAGAATTCAAGGCCTGTGCTAGACCAGGAACCAAGCTATCCTTTCACAGTCTCACAAACATATGAGTGTGTGTATGTGTGTATGTATACATATATATGTATACACACACAAACATGCACACATATACACACAAACACATACACACACATATGTATATGCACATACATCATTGTTTTAGTCAGTGTTCTATTGCTAGGAATGAACACCATGATTACAGCAGTTCTTATAAGAGAAAACATTTAGTTGGGACTTGTTTATAGTTTCAGAGGTTTAGTTCATTTTCACTAAGGTCAGGAGTATGGTTCTTGACAAGTAGTTGAGAGTTCTATTTCTGTATCCAAAGGCAGCAGGAAATGAGAGAAACTTGGACTTTCTTAAGCTTTTGAAATCCCAAAACTCAACCTCATCAACATATTTCTCCCAGCAAGGCTGTTCCTACTTCAACAAGGCTAATTTTTCAACACTCCTAATTCTTCTCAAGTGATACCATTCCCTAATTACCAAGTGTTCAAATGTATGTAGCCATTCCTATTCAAACTTCTACAACCACATACATGTTATTATGCAGATGCATATGAGTAAGATTCACATTCCCTAGAATCCTCATATTTCAATTTGCTAACTTATCAACTGCCATGGTCAATAATAAATGACAATAGGATCTATAATCATGGGAGAACATATTCTGAGTATACATGTAAGAGAAGAATTATGTTGGATAATTAAAGTCTGATGACCTATCTTAGCTAAAGGTAGCTCCAATCTTTGGGCTAAGTCCTCACTGAATAAAAAGGGAAAACCGAGAACAAACATTTCTTGTTTTCTGCTTCCTTCTCTATTTTCATTGTAGCTTGTTATGTCATGTTTCATTGATCTCCATGGAAAGTCTATTCTTTTCTGAAGGAGAATGGATGAAGAGGAGATCTAAGGGAGAGGAGAGGTGTGGGAAAGACTCAGAGGAGTGCAGAAAAAAGAAAATTCTTGCCTGGATGTAATGTAGGAAAAAAATAATAAGAATAAAAATGTGCCTCCATAAGATCAGGCTATTGGCAATTCTATAATGCAGTTTCTATATTAATGATCAGTAAAGAAGTGTCCAGGCAATTGTGAGAGTTGCCATCACTGGGCTAATAATGCTAGGCTCTATAAGAAAGCAGGTTAAGCTTCACCAGGTCCTATCTGCTGGGTCAGACTCCTAGCTGGTCTGCTCCAGGAAAAACATATTCTTGCCCTCCCAGAGGATCTGTTGCACTCAGACCAGTTGAGGATCCACTGCAACCAGAGCAGTTGACATGTAGCTGGTCTGCTCCCTTGAAGACATTGTATCTTGACCTATTGGCACAGATACCTCCCAGTTTGAACAAGTGCCCTGGGAAGAACTTGAGCACTAGCTTTGCAACCAATTTCACAGCACCCAGAGGAAGCTGGACTCCCATGAGCTCTAACACACCCAGGATCATAGGATTTCAGGATCCAAGAGGCAGCCTGACTCCCAGGAGCTCATACACTCAGGATCTCAGGATCATAGGATCAAAGAGAGAGCCAGATATTGCAGAGTTCTGACACAACAAAGATAAAAGGAGACAAAGGCTCCAGTCAGAGACAGTGAGGGCAAGTAGCACTAGAGACAACCAGATGGTGAAATGCAAGCACAAAAATGTAAGAAACAGACACCAAGGTAACGTGGCATCATCAGAACTCAGTTCTTCCACCCTAGCAAGTTCTGGATACACCATCACACCAGAAAAACAAGATTCAGATTTAAAATCACTTCCCATAATGATGATAGACTTAAAGAAGAACATAAATAACACCCTTAAAGAAATACAGGAGAACAAAGGAAAACAGGTAGAAGTTTTTTAAAGAGGAAACACAAAAAATCCTTGAATAATTACAAGAAAACACAACCAAACCGGTGAAGGAATTAAACAAAACCATCCAGGATCAAAAATGGAAGTAGAAAGAATAAAGAAATCAGAAAGAGAGACTAACCTGGAAATAGAAAATCTAGGAAAGATATCAGGAGTCACAGAGGCAAGCATCACTAACAAAATACAAGAGATAGAAGAGAGAATCTCAGACACAATAGAGAACATTGACACAACTGTCAAGGAAAATGCAAAATCGAAAAAGTTCCTAACCCAAAACATCCAGGAAATCCAAGACACAATGAAAAGACCAAACCTAAGAATAATATATATGTGAGAAAGCAAAGATTCCCAACTGAAAGGGTCTGTAAATATCTTCAACAAAATTATAAAAGAAAACTTCCCTAATCTAAAAAGACATGCCCATGAAAATACAAGTACCCTACAGAATTCCAAATAGACTAGACCAGAAAAGACATTTCTCCTGTTACATAATAACCAAAACACCAAATTCACAAAACAAAGAACAAATATTAAAAGCAGTAAGGAAAACAGTTCAAGTAACATATAAAGCCAGACCTATAAGAATCACATCAGACTTTTCACCAGAGACTGTAAAAGCCAGAAGATCCTGGACAGATGTCATAGAGTCCCTAAGAGAGCACAAATGCAAGCCAAGGTTACTATACCCAACAAAACCATACCAAAAACATACCACAGATAGAAAAACCAAATATTCCAAGATGAAACCAAATTTACACAATATCTTTCCACAAATACATCCCTACAAAGGAATTGAAAAACATATCAAAACAATCATCCACCATGATCAAGTAGACTTTATCCCAGGAATCCAGGCATGGTTCAATATATGGAAATCCATCAATGTAAACCACTATATAAATAAACTAAAAACAAACAAACAAACAAACAAACAAAAACCCACATGGTCATCTCACTCAATGCTGAGAAAAGCATATGACAAAATTTAACACCTTTTCATGATAAAAGTCTTGGAGGGTTCAGGAATTCAAGGCCCATACCTAAAAATGGCAAAAACAGTGTACAGCAAACCAATAGCCAGGATCAACTAAATGGAGAGAAACTTGAATTAATCCCACTAAATTCCACTAAATTCAGGGACTTAACAAAGCTGCCCACTCTCTCCCTACCTACTTAGTATGGTACTAAAAGTCTTAGTCAGAGCAATTAGAAAGCAAAAGGAGGTCAAAGGGATACAAATAGGAAAGGAAGAAGTCAAAATATCATTATTTGCAGATGATAAGATAGTATACTTAAGTAACCCCAAAACTTCCACCAGAGAACTCCTGAACCTGACAAACAACTTCAGTAAAGAGGCTGGATATAAAATTAATTCAAACAAGTCATTATCCTTCCTCTATTCAATGGATAAACAGGCTAAGAAAGAAATTAGGGAAATGACACCATTCACAATGGTCACAAATAATATAAAATTCCTTGATGTGAATCTGACCAAGCAAGTAAAAGATCTGTATGACAATTACTTCAAGACTCTGAAGAAAGAAATTGAAGAAGATCTCAGAATATGGAAAGATCTCCCATGCTTATGAATGGTTAGGTTTACTCTAGTAAACATAGTACTTGCTGAAAGCAATCCCCATCAAAATGCCAACTCAATTTTTTATAGAGTTGGAAAAAGCAACCTGCAAATTCATTTGGAATAACAAAAAACCTAAGATAGTGAAAACTATTTTCAACAATAAAAGAACTTCTGGGGGAATCACCATCCCTTACCACAACTGCACTACAAAGCAATAGTGATAAAAAAAAACTTCATTGTATTGGTGCTGAGACAGGCAGGAAGATTAACGGAATAGAACTGAAGACACAGAAATGAACCTACATACCTATGGTCACTTGATCTTTGACAAAGGAGCTAAAACCTTCCAGTAGAAATAGGACAACATTTTCATCAAATGGTGCTGGTTCAACTGGAGGTCAGCAAGTAGAAGAATGCTAATCAATCTATTCTTATCTTTTTTTTTTTTTTTTTTTTTTTTTAACAAAGCTCAAGTCCAAGTGGATCAAGGCCCCATGGGAAGAGGAATAATACCAACCAACCAGAGCTTCCAGGGTTCAAACAGCTAGCTTGGGAACAGTCATGGAGGGACCTATGGCTCCAGCTGTATATTTAGTGGAAAATGACCTTGTCAGGCATCAATGGGAGAGGAGGTCCATGCTCCTGTAATGGCTGGATACTCCAGTCTGGGGTAATTCCAGGGCAGGGAGACAAGAGTCAGTAGATGGGTGGGAACACATCCTCACTGAAACAAGAGTGAGGGATGGTATAAGTGGATTCTGAGGTGACAAATGGGGAAACTGGATTACATCTGAAATGTAAATGAAATTCCTAATTAAAAAAAAGAAAGTGGAACTGGCTATTTCAGTGGAGCATTTGAGACTTTTTATCAACAATTTAATGTTACCCATATTGCTGGGATTCCTTTTAATCCTCAAGGACAAGGTATTGTGGAACCAGCCCATGGAAATTTAAAACAACATCTACATAAAAGAAAAAAGAAGAAAGTATATTCTGGTACACCACAAATTTATTTAAATCATTTGTTTAATTTAAGTTTTTAAAAAATTTGGATGCCAAGGAACTTTCTGCTGAGTGTCTATGGCATCCCACAACTAGGCGTAATTATGCCTAGGTTAAAGGGAAACTTCCCCTTAGTGGCATATGACATAATCCCTATCAGACATTTAATAAGGGGAAGAGAGTATGTTTGTATTTTTTTCTGCAGGATGCTGAAGGCGCATGATGGCTTCCAGAGTGACTGGTGAGACTTGCTGATGCCAGGATAAAAAATGATGCTGACCTGTGAGTGCCTTGACAATGGTGACTAGTAAGCTGTATTGGACATACGTTCTTCACCCACCTTTGCTTGTCTATATTGTACTTGGGACAAGCTGCCTTTTCTCAAGTTTTTAGACCTTCTGGGACAGAGAATCCTAAAGAGAAATTATAATGACTCTTGTATTTTTCTTAAAGGTGACTAGTTCTTATGACTCAATCATGGACTGGTCTAGAAATCAATTCAATATTGGAAATAACAGCCTTCATTTGGAAGGCTGGTTGTCGACATTTTCAGAGACATATTTGGAAAGGAAATATGCTTGAAGTAGGAGTCTGACACTAGGCACAAACATAGAAGTAATTTCAGGCAGGAATCTAAATCTTCTGGTAGAACAAAGAAGTAGGCTTCAGACATGAAAGTGACTTTGGGATAGGACAGAGAAGTAGGTTCAGAAATTTTGGTCATCCTGATAAGCCCTTAGAAACAGTGATCATGCCTTGCTTGTTCTTTGACTATTTGTGTTTATTGTCTGTTTTTTCCCTTGACTATTTGCATCTATTATATTGCTATTACCTCAACCTAGAACTTACCTTAATACTTGCATGTAATTAAAATGGTGTAAAATAAAATTGGAAAAAAAAAGATTTAAAAAAATAGTAAACTGAGAAAGAAAGAAAGAAAGAAAGAAAGAAAGAAAGAAAGAAAGAAAGAAAGAAAGAAAGAAAGGAAAGAAGGAAGGAACAGGTTAAGCAAGCCATAAAGAACAAGCCAGTATCATCTCTCCTTGGATTTTGTACCAAATCCTCCCTTCAGCCATCTGCCCTGTTTGAGTCCCTGTCCTAAATTTTTGTGGATGATAAAATGCAGTGTGGAAGTATAAGCTTAGAATACCCCAGTAAAAAGAAAGTTAGCTTGATTACCTTTGTGGCACTACTTCACAATCAGAGATCTTAATCATCTATACTGAGCCAAGTATGACCATTATACTTAAACATGAGAAAGTAGGTGCTATAGGTTTGTGACCCAGTAAGAACCTCCAGCAATTCCATAGTATACTTTCAGCCGTATGTAAACAATGATGTAATTTACCACAAATATAAGTGTCTGGTATGCTGGTTCAGTTAGGACTCCACATCAGCATACACTTGGCATGGTGTCATATGCAGATTTTATCCTCTGAACCCAGGTGCTGGTATTGTTTTAGAGAGCACCGAGACCTCTAAAAGAGCTATTGAGGCCATGGTGGTCTTTATTTTTAATATTTTCTGCTCCCTAAGTGTTTTTGTGTGGAGTTTAGATTTTTTTTTAGGCTCTAAAATTGTGAGAAACAAAGCTATTCTTTTGATAGTGTTTGGTTTTAAAGAAGAGAAGAAGTTTAAAGAGAGTGATGCACAGTCCAAATGTCAGTGAGACCGTGTATTTTTGTCAGAACACTTGTTTCCCTGCCTAAATGACAGGATAGTTTAATTACCTCCTATCAGGTGTTCTATCGAAATATCACAAAATATACTAATGAATTGGCTTGTCCTTGTTTTTGACATTTCAGTCTTTTGAAGGTATATATGATGGTTTTCAGAGCCTAAAAAAAATGTTTTTACTATCACACATAGAGCTGGTCTTCTTAGAACACACTGGCTAATTTCTACAAGTCTAGGGAGAGCTAATTAAAAAAGCAGCCCCTTGACTCTTGCATATATCAACAGACTCTAATATTAAATAACAAACTATCTAGGCAACCTTAATATTCCTGTAAGAAACTTTAAGATGTTAAAATGTTTCTATTATTTTTATTTAAAATTTATTCAACTAAGCCTCATATTTTTTCTTACTAATAACTTCCTTTAGTAACTGTAACTTTTTAAAAATTTTGTATTTTACAGAACTCAATCTTCCCTTCCATCTTTATCCACTCTCTTTCTCTCATTAGAAAAGAACAGGCTTCTCATAGACAATAACAAAACATAGCAACAAAATATAATAGATAAGACAAAAACCAACATGCCAAAGTTGGACAAGGCAACTCAACAAGAGAAAAAGTGTCCCAAGAGCAGGCACAAACATCACAAAACCACTAATTCAAACTCAGGAGACCCATAAAAATAATAAACTAATAAGGAATAATATATGCATAGAGGACCTGGTGCAGGCCGCTTCTGACTTTGTGATTTCATATGAGCTTTGCTCAATTGCTTTAAAAGACCTTCTTTTCCTCATGTCTTTCATTCCCTTTGGCTCATATACGCTTTCTGCCTTCTCTTCTATGAGATTCCCTGAGCTCTGAAGGAAGGCATTTATTGGAGGTGTTCCATTTAGAGCTACCTGTTCCAAGGTCCTATATGAACTTACCTCAGGTCCAACTTAAAGTCTGAATGCCACTGACTCTTTAGTACTCATCACTTTAAAGAGACACGTGGAGATGCTACTTATAGAATATGTGCCAACATAGATCTTTAATAAAACAAAGCCTACTTTATAGCTTCCCAGGTTTGCTAGAGTTTTGGATGAGATTTGGGAAAAATTGAGGGAGCTAGAACTGAAAAGAATTTGAGTGATGGTATAGAAACTGAGTTCAGTAAAAACATTCTAAAAGATATGAAGGCAATCCTAATTAGTCTCTAACTAGTGAGAATGAGTTTCAACTGACCATCACTTGTTACCAAATGAAGCTTCCTGTACCAAGAATGAATTACATCAAGTTGAGTTGTTGCCAAAAGGGATTCCATGAAAATCCCCTAAATAAACCAGGCTGTTGCTAGGCCAATAGATTGGTCTCCCAAAACAGACATTAAGCTGCCATTGCTAAATACAATATGAGTACGATTCGTTGATCATAAATAAGTCAAGTTGATTCCTCCAGGGGCATTCAGACTTAACCTTGGCCTTGAAGTAAGTTTCTGCTTGGTACTGCTAATCCAGTAGACAACAAAAAAGATAGTATGGTGAAACACCACTCTCTATTATAATTTATTACCACCAACACAAGAAATTTTATAAAGAAAATTTTACTTCTGGACATTAGTGTAAATCTGATCTCTTTTTAAAAGTCATTTTACTTTGTAAATTGTGATGCACTAAAGTCATTGTGCCACATAGATTTTTTTTAAAGGAGAGGCTTTCTCATTTATTCAGAAATAAAACTATTTTATTAACATTTAAAAATTCAAATAACATATTAAATTTTCTCTCTCTACTCTGTGAACTTAGGTGTTTAATTCTCATCCCACTGGGTCTTGAGTTAGTAAGGCATTAGGGAAAAATGCTGGAAATTATGATTCAGTTTTTTTATAACCACATGGTGATAAGAGTATTGGGAAACGTCCAAGCTTGGCCTATATAGATCACAATTCTGATGCATCTTTGTTAATGTACATTTGTCTACACAGTTAACAACAATGGACCATCACTTCAAAATACATATTTTGTCTATATCCCTTACAATATTAGCAGCATACACTAAAATATATCAATATCATATTAGAGGTGAAGTATCAAATCTTTGTGCCCTTGCCATGACCTTATGGGAAATTTCAGCAGAAAAAATATCCAAAATTATGCAACTGTTGTGACTATCAGACATACTCCATTGTCACCACATGATTCTGGATATGAGTTAGAGGAAAAATCAGAGGTGTGTGAGTCCTGAGAACAGGTATTTAATCAGTGTGACAATAAGTATTTTAAAATAAACAGACTCAGGTGAAGCAGAAGACCCAGGTGCACATCTGTGGGACAGTTTTTTTCAGTCTTTAAAATATTTCCAAATAAAGACAGAGATGAAGAACATTCAGTAAATGTGAAATTCAAATAAACAAGCAAAATAGAATCAGAAATTATTAACTGTCCATGCTGACAATATTTATTAGCACATACAATTCTTTCTCTTTAGCTCGTTTCAATGGAAAAATAATGTGAAAGGTCTCATTCCACTCATGTGTTTTTAAGTTTTATAGTAAGGAAAGTTTAAAAAGAGCAATAATGGCACCAACCTACCCCCAAAATTGTTGATCCAGAATTTGTCCTGTCCATAAGAAATGCAGGGATAAAGATGAATCAGAGACTGAGGTAATGGCCCACTAGTAACTGGCCCAACTTGAGGCCCATTTCATGAGAAATCAGCAATAGCTGACATACTAATGATAGTTTGTTATGCTTCTAGACAGGAGTTCAGCATGGAGGTCCTCTGAGAAGCTTCACCAGCAGCTGACTGAAACAGATTTACATACTAGCACACAAACATTGGACTGGTCTAGGGGCATCTTATCAAAGAGTTGAAGGAAGGACTAAGCGCACCTAAGGAGGTATGAACTCTACAGGAAGAGCAGTAGAGTCAATTAACCTGGACCCTGGGGGACTCTTGGAGACTTAACCACTGACCAACGAGAATACACAAGCTAGACCTAAGACTCTGGCACATAGGCAGTAGATGTATATCTCTGTCTTCATGTATGTACCCTGACAACTGGAGGATGGCTGCCCCTAAAGCTGTTGCCTTTCTGTGCATTCTGAACCCATAATCGGACTGCCCTCTTTGCCTCATCCTCAGTAGAAGAGGACACACATAGCCCTGCAGAGACTTGATGTGCCAGGTTGAGGGGAACTCCTAGAGGGACCTCCCTACCTTCTCATAGGAGGAGAGAAGGGATGAGGAAAGAGACTGTGTGTTGGTGGGGAGCAGAGAGGAAGGGGTAGGGGTCATGTTGTAAAGTGAATAAATGAATGAATACATTAAATAGAGCTTTATAATATTCAATGTTATTCCCTAATAGCAACATTTGAATTCAGCATTGTTAAATCATGACTTTTATAAAATTGTAAAAGTTTTCATCACAAGCTGCACAAGTATTAGCAAGTATTTGTGAGTGTGAAATGTCACCTTTCTGTAGTCTTTAGTAATTCAATGTTTGCCCTTTGATATGTTTTACATTTGAAAAATTATTTTTCTTGTGACTTACATGTGAAAATTTTATCTGCTTGTAGAATAAGTTTCTTTCTTTGGTGTACTTTTCTACTTAGTATGTTTATGACATATTTAAAATATTGTCAGAATAAAACATGTTTGCTTTTATTTCTTATATGAATGTAGATGAATAAACATATAATTTAAGGATATAAAAATAAAGTGAAACAAAAGAAGTTAATGTTTTGATGCCTTTGAAGATTCTACCTTGTTTTGTTAAAAAGTCCATATAAATTTTATATTATATACTAAATAATTATACAAAGTAAATTTATACAAATAATTTATCTCAGATGTACTTAACAATTTTTAACTTAATTATTACCTCATACACAAAAGAATTAAAATGAAAATTAACCTCCTTCATATAGTACAATATAGTGCAGATAGTACATACCTTAAAAGACTCTCACTCAGCTTACTTCTTTAGGAAACACAGCCCAATGTTGCCATGACCCTCCCACACTTTCTTTTGTTTTCACTTATGTTTTCTTAATTGAAGGGAAAATTGAGAAAGGTGTCATCAGTAAATCTGAAAAAAAAAGTAAAAACAAAAATAGTACAAGAAAAAAAAAACATGGTAGATAGGGAGAAAAAACAAATATACACTTTATACTAGAACAGCCATATAACATCCCAAATTTGATGTTATGTGAATTGCATATGTCAAATAATTTTGAACAGTTTTCAAGTGGAGTGAAAATATGGCTTACAAAACTGCATGTACTGAGACACTCATACTAGCTCTCAGACCAGGTAGCTATGTGCTGCCCTCCCTCTATACATATCAGTGACTAGCTTTGACCTTGAATCATACTTGTCCCTCTCTCTAATTGTTAATTCTTATAAAGTTGACTTATATGTGAGTCTCATAATTAACATGTGTAAACAAATTATGGTCAGTATATTACATTGGTCAGTTTTCCATCATTATAATGAAACATACAGGAAAGTTACATTTTTGAAAAAGAGAAGATGACATGATCTCATCAGCTCAAGGCACAAAACATGACCCAGGCCCTTGTAAGGGTCCATTGCAGATATCACTAGCATTCACAGGAGAAAGAAATCATATCAGGAATACAGATCCCGAGAGAAGCTGAATGTCCAGCAAACCTCATATACCCAGTAGTTTCCCACTAGACATAGCCTTTCAAAGGTTGCACATGGATTCTTAAAAATGTCTTTTCCTAATATCTCCCCAAAGCAATTAAACTCCACATGGTGTTTTTTATGCATGATGAATATGCAAATATTCATCACCCATGTCAATGTGACTATAAATTTTGATGAGGATGGTCTGGATGTGCATTTTTAATTGCTATTTATTTTGGCTAATACCTCACATTCACCTTTTTCTGTTCCAATGCCCTTCTTTGTGAGAGAACGCCTTGTCCAGAGTTGTGCAACTCTCAGGTATCTCTCTATTGTCTCATTCCTTGCTTCTCAAGTCCCATGAATGAATGCAAGTCCTTTGATCACTTCAGAAAAGATACATAAGATTCTTCAAAGGTATGGTTGGTTGATATTGTTGTTCTTCCTATGGATTCTCAACCCTTTCAGCTCCTTCAGTCCTTTCTTTAATTCCTCTATTGCAGATCCCATGCTCAGTCCAATGGTTGGCCGTGAGCAGCTATCTTTTTATTTTCTAGGCTCTGAAAGTGCTTCTCAGGAGACAGCTATATCAGGGTCCTTTCAGCAAGCACTTCTTGGCATATGCAACAATGTCTAGATTTGCTGTCTATATATGGAAGGGATTCCCAGGTGGGACAGTCTCTGGATGGCCTTTCCTTCAGTCTGTGCTCCAAACTTTGTCTCCATATTTTCTCCCATGAGTATTTTGTTACTCCTTCTAAGAAGGACTGAAGCATCCACACTTTGGTCTTCTGCTTCTTGAGCTTCATGTGGTGGTGAACTGTATCTTGAATATTCCAAACTTTTAGGCTAATAACCACTTATCAATGAGTGCATAACATGTGTGCTCTTTTGTTATTGGGTTATTTCACACAGGATGATATTTTCTAGTTCTATCCATTTGCCTACAAATTTCGTGAAGTCATTGTTTTTAATAGCTGAGTAGTACTCCATTGTGTTAATGTACCACATTTTCTGAATTCATTCCTCTGTTGAAGGACATCTGGGTTCTTTCCAGCATCTGGCTATTATAAATAAGGCAGCTTTGAACCTAGTGGAGCATGTGTCCTTTTTATATTTTGGAGCATCTTTTTTGGTATATGCTCAGGAGTGGTATAGCTGAGAATACACATGGTGGGTCCCATGGCTCCAGTCATATATATAGCAGAGGATGGCCTTGTCAAACATCAATGGGAGGAGAGACCCTTGGTCCTGGAAAGGCTCCATGCCCCAGTGTAGGAAAAATGCCAAGGTGGGCTAATGGGAGTGGGTAGGCAGGTTTGTGAGTACCCTCATAGAAGCAGGGGGAGGGAGGATAGGATAGGAGGTTTCTGGAGAGGAAACTGGGAAAGAGGATAACATTTGAAATGTAAGTAAATAAAATATCCAATAAGAAAAAAGATTCTTCAAAGGCAAAAAAGCCAGTGGGAAAATGATACCATTTATGAGGCTTCATAAATATCTCTCAAAGCCTAAAGAGCCTATTAGAGAACATACTTTTGTAGCTTGTATTGAGGAGCAGTTTAAGTAGTAGAAAAAAGAGGCACATGTTGTGAAAGTGTGGTTCTTGTTATCCTTGTTCATAATTCACTTTGGGCTGCAGCAGAAATTGTTTAACATTCCTGGCTGGAGGTTGGGTTGCTTCTAGTGCTTATGATCATTGCACAATAACCACAGTAATAGCTGCCCTCTGAAAATCCTAGAAATAATGTGAAAATTAATATAGGATATCACTCCAGGAAGAATATTGCCTGTGTGTAAAGTCTTCCATGGGAGAATATGTTCCTCCCTCCTCTCTCTCTCTCTCTCTCTCTCTCTCTCTCTCTCTCTCTCTCTCTCTCTCTGTGTGTGTGTGTGTGTATGGTGTGTTTATGTGTTTCCACTCTTTTAATTTGGGTTTTTGTCTCAGTGGCAACACAAAAGCTGTTCCACATCAGACAGCCCTTTCTAGAATATAGTAGAATTTATATACCAAAGGTAGATTATCATCCTATAGAAAAAGCTTGTATGGGGTTTCCTTCTAATCCTTGCTCACAGCCTGTCTAGCACCAGCAGCCATGTTTTTCGGAAATTGCAATGACATGAAAACTGTATTCAAAGCAATGAGAAAAACACTGTTACTAAACTATAATAATATAGCTTTTGTTTTTCAAAGCCAAAGCTTATAGATAAAATGTGTCTTTTTTGGGGGGGATATTTTTTTATGTATATTTCAGATGCCATCTCTCTTCCCCATTTTCCCTCCCTAGAAAACCCCTAACCTCCTCCTTTTTGCTTTTATACCATTTTAATTATATAAAATTATATTATATTAATATATTTAATCATTAATATATTATAATTAATATGTTATATTAATTATATTAAAGTCAGTTCTAGATTGAGGGAATAGCAATACAGTAGATACAAATAGTCTAGGAACAAGAAACACAATAAACACAAATAGTCAAAGAACAAGCAAGGCAATAAACAAAATTCCATGAACACTCCCATTATCACTATTTCTAAGTGCTTATCAGGATGACCAAAATATCTGAGCCTATTTCCCTTTCCTAGCCCAAAGTCATTTTCATGACTGAAGCCTATTTCTTTGTTCTAGACTAAGATTTATATTTCTACCTAAAATTACTTCTTTGTTCAAAAAATGTGTCTTTATAAAACTTCACTAGTGAAGATCATTATTTTTCTCAATTGAACTTTTAATTGGGCCACAGACATTATTTAAGTGTTTCCATTGATTATGTGTTAAGTACCAAGACTTGTTGCCCTGTAGAAACTGACTTTCAATTCCCCTATCTTTTTTCAAGCCTTCATATAAGAATAATTTCACTAATTTCTATCTAAAAGATGCTTCACATCTTGGCTCTAGTCTCTGGAAGTTGTTTTTAATCTATTCATATAGACAATTTAATCACAATATTGGAGAAAACAATATAAAATCCATAATTTTGACCAGAAAATATCAAATATCATCATTTTGTTTTAAAAGTCTAACATTAACTCTAAAAGAAAATTGAAAGTAAGAAAACAACAACAACAACAACAACAAATATCTATAACTAATGAGAGAAAAATGAGCCCTTGCCAACATTGGTCACTTTAAGCACTTAGATTGTTGAGTATATGCTGCCTTTTACTTTTTGATATTTGCTTTATTATCTGTGTAGGAAACTATTTATTTGTCAAATAAATACAAATCAGCTGTTTCACAAGTAAATTATCTTGAAGTTCTAATAATCTTCTTATATTAATATAAACTTATCAAATAAAGCAAGCCATATATAATGATGCTAACAAGAGACTGAATTAAGTGATGAACAATTAAAGTTCTGAAAGCCAGCTGTCAAGCTACTAGACCAGATTAAACCAAGAAAAGTACTTCCCTGAAATTTGTGACTCCTAAGGGAAAGGTATAAAACTATTGGGTATGTTATGTTGGAATTTGATTTAGCACTGAATAAGTAGCTATTCAACCAAGCACGCTCTGGGTTAATGTTCATCTTAGAATCTTTGATTAATATATATTTAGCTATAAAACCTGTGTTTAAAATTAAACATATATGAACTTGGAAAATATAATGGTATTTTACGGTTCTAGAAAAACTGACCTGCTTTAGAAGTTATATGCACATGCTAAATGGAAAGATTTGAGGCTTATTCCTTCGAAGCCATACCACAAGGATTATTTGGCTGTGTTCTGGTTTTCAAGTGGCTGCAATTCCTTCATACATCTTTCCTACAGAAAAATGGCCTCCTTTTGTTAGAATTTGATTATATTTTCCTTTTATTTGGAAAAATTTATCCTAGATGGTATGTGTGAGATTGTCATGAGCTACCATGCTAGTATCCAACCCTTCAGTGCAGAAAACATTGAATGGGGTTGGAGAAAGTGGCAGAGGCAAGCGCAATGCTACACGTGTCAGTAGTAGCAGCCTTGGGATTCTTTTCCTGATACATTTGTGTGAATCCTGATCCTTCACTTGGAAAGGAGTGTCAGGAATAGTCAATATGAAAGAGAATTGGAGTCATTAAAATAAACTTGAACATGGATCTTAAGCATGGATAGTTAACAGAGAGAACTATAAAGGAAGTGGAAGATGGCTACAAGATTTATTTATAAAATAATCAAATGAATAAATGAATAAATGAATAAACTTCAAGCCTTCACCTGTCAACATATTGAAAGCACTTATAAAAATGACTTCTTCAGTTTGCTCAAGTCATGTTCCCTCAGAGAATGGAACAACAGAATGTCATGAGTTTGATGCTGTCATACTTCCAGAATTGAATCAGGTGGCCTAGATGGCTAGTATGAAGTTAATAACATCACTATTCTCCCAACATATGGATTTGTATGTGAACAGGAGATAGCTGTTTCCTCTGAGTTGAAACATTACCAGCTGGATAGAGGAAGGATACTTCAAAAACTCAGTTAGCTAATGTTGAGCTCATAGACCTCAGGTGAGATACTTTAAATATCCATTCCATCTCTTCCTAATGTTATAAAATTTATTTCTAGGAATAGAAGAACAGCCTGTGGAGTTCACTCTAAGTTATCCTGCATATAGAAGGAATATCTTAAGTATTATGTTTGAGCATTACCTTTCAATAAAAATATGATGGCCTATCAGCTGAGGTAGAAAATAATAGGTGAGAGTTCTGGTACATAGAGAGATTGGGATTCTGGGCAAGAGTCAAAGAGTGGAGATTCATGCCAACTCTGAAAAAGTTGTATGCATGAAACTGAGAAGAGATAACCTATTATGTGACAGACATAGACTAGAATAAACAGGTTATATAAATTATGAGCTATTAAGAGAGAGAGCCAAAATGTATGGCCTAAGCATTTATTCATAAATAATTAAGTTTCGGAGTTGTTATTTGTGGAACAAATAGGAATGGTAGAAAAGATAGCAGTTACAGCAGAGAGCTTTAGAGATATATTTTCAGTCTATGATTCAGCCTCCATGAGGTGTAAGCTTTTGGGTAATAAAGCTTCCTTTGTGTAAACCCATGCCCATACTACTGTAAGTATCTTCAATAACCAAACTAGTTCACGATGCTAGGCTTTTTAATTTGTTACTGGTAACTGTGGTGAACTTAGGCAGTTTGAATAGTTTTTGCCCAAGGGAAATGACACTATTAAGAGGTGTGGCTTTGTTGGAGTAGGTGGGGGCTTATTGGAGAAAGTGAGTCACTGCTGGAGTAGGCATTAAGGTCCTATTTCAAACTCTGTCCATTGTCCTGGTTGCCTTTAGATGTCATTGGATCAAAATGTAGAACTCTCAGCCCTTCTAGAACCATGTCTGCCTGGATGTTGCCATTCTTCCCTTCATAATGATATGGACTAACTGAACCTCTGAAACTGTAAGCCAGCCCCAACTAAATGTTTTCCAAAAACTTGCCTTGGTTGTGGCATCTCCTTGCAGAAATGAAATACTTAACTAAGACAACCTTCCTGGGGCAATTAGAGATTTATTCACATCTCCCCAGTAAGCTACACAACAAAAGACATTAGAAATACATAGACAATACTCAAAGATAGAGGTAGGGCACCCTAAACCTTTGCATTAATCTTTCAAGGTTCTGAAACTTAAAAAAAAAAAAACAAATATCTATTTTTCCGTAAAGTCAGGATATAGGCAAATCTGTAAGGCATTTTCTTACTTAGTGATTGATGAGGAGTGTATAGCCCATTTTGTGTGATGCCACTCCAGGTTGTAAGTTCTATTTAAAAAAAAAAAAAATGCTGAGCTACCAGTAAGCAGCAGTTTTCCATGCATTAGCTTCTACCTCCAGGTTTCTGCCCTGTTTTAGTTCCTGTCCTGTCCCCTTCAATGATGAATGATTATATGAAAACTGAAGCCAAATACTCCCTTTTCTCCCTAAGTTGCTTTATTCATAATATTTTATTGAAGTGATAGAAACTATAGCTATATCTGGTTCAAGAAAATCAGCTATAAATGACTATCAAGCAGTTTTCCTTCCAATGTTCCATTTAAAGGTGGATAATAGATAAAGCCTAGAAAGGAAAGAAAGGAAACACAAGAAAAATGAAAGTGTGAAGGAAAGATGAGGGTAGGAAGAGATATAAGAGTAAAAAAGAGGGAAAGAAACAAAAAGAATGGGTGAGTGATAGAGAGACACAGAAGGGAAGATGGGGTGTTGCCAGGCCTGTGATGGAGTGGAATACACTGTTTCTTATTACAGTCAAGAACAAAATCTGGCCTAAGTGTCTTTAGGGTACAGATGAAGCGTCCTTTCTCTAAAAGGCACGTAATCCCTAAAGTACTCCACTTCTTCATCCCTATGGATTTAGTTAGCCCCGCTCTTGGCAGAGTTCTTAGTGCTAAATCTAAGCATGTACTTAATTTGTCTCTGAAAATTTTTTTATTCCAGCACAGATCCATGCCAAATTCAAGTTGGCAGGAGTCTTTCACATAGGTGTTTTTTTTTGTATGTTCCACAACATAGGTGAATTCTTTTATGTTCTACAATATCTTTCAATTTACTTGCTGTTGCTCATTGTCTAGGGATATGGCACAGGCCAAATGCTGTCTTCTCTTGAAATTTGCATCCTCGTTGATACATGATTTTGCACAGATTTTTGCCAATGTTTTTATGCAGTGAAAGTTGATCAATGTCTGAAATGCTGCCTGAATAATCAGATTTATATTAGACACTAGGTGCAATCTAGAGTTTAGAAAGTAAATCAATATTTTATTCAGAGACTTTTTTTTTTGCCAGCATCTAATGTTAATGTCTTTATAACCTAAGTTATTTAAAACTCAGAACTACTATTTATCACCTTTCTCATTTTGTAGTTGAAGAGATTGATTTTGAGCAGTTCAGGAACTAACTGAAGTTTAAGAACGAGTTTGTGCTCAACCATCAGTGAAGCTGGGCTATTGATACAGGTACCTGCAGCCTCTTTCTCCCTTGGCAATTTATTCTCTTATACTATCTTTCTTTTTCTATCCTTAGCTGTATTCTTTGTTGTTGCTTTTAAGTAGATATTTAATTGTTTTGACCTTTTAAATTATTTCTCTAATTGCATAAATTCAAGTAAACAGGCTGGAATAGTAGAGTTTCCAAAAACCTAATAGAAGAGCCAAGAGCCTTTAGGCTAATTCTTGACTTTTCATTGGATCTGGTTTGTTCTAGCATCTGCTTTCTTCTTTCTCACAGTGATTCCTTGCAAAGATTGGATGAACTTGAGGATTAGTCCCTGAGAAGAGAAAGAGTGAGGTATCTTCACAGAGATATTTTTTAAAAGAACATTTCCTGTTTGGTAATAACTTAAAATTAATTGTATCAAAGGTGGTACCAGTTGAAAGGTATTTATGAGGATTTTGCCAGATCATGTAACCAAATGTATCTCACTTATTTTCACTTTCCTAATAACATGTTTGGAACACAGACTGTAATAATGACTATATTGTAAACAATTGAAACACAAACTGTAATGATGACTATATTGTAAACAATTGAAATATCATTTCCAAGGTATCATGTAAAATTTTTGCTCCCAATTTCTTTCATTAATATAATATTTAACAAAGCTAAGACCAGTGTTCAATTGACTATAGAGCCTTGACAGAGAAAATAAATTATACAATTAACAAATCCGAACCCCAAATGGTGAACTAGAATTGAAGACAGTACTCCACATTTAATTTCTTCTGTTTATTTTGTTTTCTTATGAGTCCAATTACATTAACATCTCCAGGTGATGGGCGATGGAACACAAGAGTATTATTGTTCTTACAAATAAACTGTGCTCAGTTTCTGGTATATTCATGGAAGCTCACAACTCTGTTGCTTCAGACCCAGGAAATCAGTGTTTCCTTCTGCCTAACTCAGGCTGTGCACACACATGGTGTACAAACATAGCACAAGAAAAGCTCTCATATTCACAAATTAAATAAATAAATCTAAAAAAACATTTTCAAAACATTTCAAAGTGTATGTGTTTTGAAAGTAAAACCAAAAATGTAGTATAAAGCACCCACTCACTCAGTATGAGTTTCCCTTTCTACACTACAATCTGAGAGTGCTTTGTACAAGCCCTTGTTCAGAAGCAGGGCTAAGAGTCATCCTGCCTAAAAGATTCTTCACAAAAAAAAAAAAAAAATTACCCACATTCCAAGCATGACAAATTTTCTTCAACAAACTTACAGTTTGGCTTATATACAGAATGTTATATAAAAATTCCAAAGCAGTATTTATTTTTTAAAAAATTCATAAAATTGCATAAAAAGCGAACACCTTGATACAATGAAGATGCATTTTTGACACATTTAATGGGAAAAAAATTGGCAATTTTTAAGTGTTTTCAAAAAAGTATTTGGCTATATAATCATTTCAAGTTATAGAAAAATAAGAGCCTTTTACTCTATTTCAAAAACTGTCCTAAAGACAATAATTTTAAGCTCAGTTGTTTTGTCTTTGCCTTGAAATAAACTATCAGTGATTCTAAATCATCCCAAAATATCCTATTATGGACCAAATGTAAGAATTTATACTTTCAGAATGATTTTTCAATGATACTTTGATTTCTATGAAAATCCTCAAATACCTAAGTATGTACTACAGTTTAAAAACTCACTAAAAATTAATGGGAAAAGAGCAGAATTAAAAATTATGTTTAGTTATTTAATATAAATATCATGCTTTTACTGACAGCTCTCTTTGCTTAGCACAAAATAACAAGCAACTTAGAAAAGCTGGACTCCAATGGAATGTACTGTAGAATTAGAGAATGAAGGATTGATGAGAGTTGTTAGGTTCAGTAACCTAAAGGCATACACATATTAGCTTTTGGAATATGAATTAAATGGACTTTATGGCTTTTAAGGTTAGTATTAGAATATGTTTACAGTTAGCCCAATTTTAAAATAATATCTATTTGAAATAACAAATATTTAAGAACACTTGACTTCAGAATGCACTAGATTTGAGGAGTGTATCTATATGAATGGAATTTTGAGTACTTCATCTTTGTTTTTAAACTCTCAACTTGCTATTCCCTTTCAAATCTCCTGTTGCTAAAGATGAAAGTAGAGATATTTACACTGGGCCTCTTCTCCAAGTCCTCTCACATAAATTTCTTTAAGTGTCTAAAGCAGATGAGGACACACACATAACAAAAACATATAATAATATGTATAATAATATAATAAACATAATAAACAAAACCACCAAAATCTCCAATGAAATTCAAATGTACTAAATTGAAGAACACAATAAGAAGACTATGTGGCTCAGTGAGAAAAGATACACCTAACCCTTGAGAGGTTTGAGGTCCCAGGGAATAGGCCATGTGTGTTGTAGGGGTGTTTGGGCGGGGTGGGGACATCCTCTTCGAGACGGGGTAGAAGAAATGGAATGAGGAAATGGCAGAGGGACGAACGGGAGTGGGAAAATGACTGGATTGTAAAAAAAAAAGAGAGAGAGATTAAAGATAATAATGTTAATAAAAGAATGTGTGCCAAGACCAAATGGATTTCATCTCAGGGATCCAAGATGAATTCAATATAAACAAATTAGCAAATATAATGTAGCATATGAACATAGTTAAGAAAATAAATCATATCACAGGTATAAGTGATAAAGAAAAGGCTTCTGACAAATGTCAACATCTCTTCCTAATAAAATCCTGAAAAATCTAGGAGTAGAATCTGATTTCAGGGTTAAAAAGATTATGGATAGCAAACTGTAGACAATGCTTCCAAAACATGGCAAAGATGAGAACTTTTTTAAAAGTAAAATCTAGATAGTCATACCCACTTCTCTCAATTCTTATCCAATTTAATTCCTGAAGGTTTAGCTAGAGGAATAACCTAAAAGAAGAGAATTAAAAGGATAAAATTAGGAAGGTAAGATAGTTATTCCTAATTTACATGACATGATTCTGTGCTTAGAGGGACATAAATACTCCAAAAGAAAAATATTAGATCTGACAATCATTTAAACAAAATAGCATAATACAAAATCAGCTTATAGAGTCAATAGTATTTCTCTGTACTACTAATAAACTTACTTACAAAGAAACCTCACTTTATGATACTCCCAAAACATATCTAGACATAAGCCTAATCAAGAAAGCAAAATAAATGTAAAATAAAACTTTAATCTATTTAAGAAATAATTTGAAGAATAGACCAGAAAATAAAAAAGGCCCCTCTTGCTTTGGATATGCAGAACTCATGTGGCAAAACTAGCTTTTACCAAGAGTTTCATTGTGAGAGAAATAGGAATAAAAATTCCCAATGAAGCCCCTCACTAAACTAGAATAAAATAATTTAAACATTCATGTAGAAATGAAAAATGCCACATACATCCAAATCTTTGCTAAGCAGAAGGAATACTTCTATAGATATTAAAATACTAGATCTCAATAATATTACAGAACCATTGTAGCAAATATGTTACATGTAGTTTTAAAAACACCCTAAAGCCTTGTCCAGGAGCTGCTGTGCTACCAGCCCCTCCTGGCTCCCTTTGTTCCACCTAGCTCAGCTTTGGGAACAGCAGCTGCCATCTGCAAGCCTGGCTTTCTTTTCTACATGGCTTTAAGCTCCAGGGGGTGACCAAGCAACTAGCCCACTTGGAGACCCTTGAATCCTTGGACAAAAGACTCTCTGACAGCTTTATTACTTTATAACTTGCTTGCTAGGCACAATAGCTTAGGACAAATACCTCCCACCTGAAAATGCATGCCCTTATCAATTTATTATCTTCATCTCTGCCATAATCTTAGTTACTTTCATCAGCTAGCCACTGAAAAACATATTTGTCAAACTGACCATAGTGGGGGCCACAGGTCGTAGCTTTCCCTGAGGCCTTATATGGTGGCTGTGCCCCATTTGATCCAAAGCATAGCAGAAAAGCCCCTTCTATCCTTCCCTGTTTTGCCCTTTCTCTTGGGACACTCAAGTTCCACCTGTGCCTCCTGTCCAAAAATTGGCTCCCTAACTTTTTTATTGACAAATAAATATAAATGATAGATAGATAGATAGATAGATAGATAGATAGATAGATGATAGATAGATAGATAGATAGATAGATAGATAGATAGATAGATAGATAGAGATGGAGAGAAAGTGACAGATAGCAAAAAAAAAAAAAAAAAAAAAAAAAAAACAACCTAGATGTTCATTGCATGATGAATGGCTAGAGAAAATATGGTGCATATTCACAATGAAATTTTATTCCACTACAAAGAAAAATATAATTAAATACTTTGGCAGTAAGTGTAGGGAATTAACAATCATTATGTTAAATTAAGAATTATAAATGTTGTATGAGTTCATTTATATTATATAAACACCCAGATCTAAAATATATGTGACTACATGTGTGTATATGCATGTACATCTGTGTATCTGTGTGTGTATTCAAGCCTGTATGTTTTTGTGTATACTTGAATGTGTGATAAAACAAAAAAATAGAGGATCATGAGGAAAGAAGAAAATAAAAAAAGAAAGATGAAAAATAAATTAATGGAATATATGCAATAAGAAAGTGGAGGATAAGGGGAAGAAAGGAGGCCAGCTTCAGTGGGAGGCATTGAGTAAGGACAGTGAATGAGAATAAAATATAAGGATACATATGTATAAAAATGCCATCATGAAGACATAAATCTATATTCTAAACAAAATCAATAACAAGGAAAAGAACAAAGTGTTGATTTAGAAATAAGTTTGAAACAATGTGGTATATGAGCCTGTTTTACTTTCAAATCACCATTCTGTTGTCCATCAGCACATACTGGGTTGTGTTTTCCACACCACTCTAAAAATGCCCTCAATTTCTATAGGTAGTTCTGTCTGGTTCTGGAGTTTCTAATGTAATTGGCTGTGTTTATGTCATTTTTCATGAACCACAGCCCTTTGCTTCATTGTTTACTGGTATAGTCAAGTCCTTAGGCTTAGTGTCACAGAATAACTCCTGGTGCACAATTTCTTACAATAATAATTTGAATGTATTTCCATGCTTGAGCCCTCTGTTTATAATTTTAAAAACTCATTTATCAACACTCAGATTTTACTAAATTTATAGAGTATTTATTTTGACTAGTATATGCCAAAACATAAAATTTCAATTATATATGTATGTTTATGATATTTTAGTATTTACATAAATTACAATTTTATATACATACTAATTTTATTTAGCTGTGGATTTATATACACTATTCTCTTCTTCACTAGGTTATTGAAGACAGAGTTGAATCAAATGTTTATACTAAGGAAAATACAAACTAATTTTTAATTTCACACACCAAAATTTTTTTTCTAATTCTGTTGTATCCAGTAGCCAGTAAGCATTATAATCTGTGGTCATTCAATTTAGTTCACAGTCTCCATAATAGGGATAAATTCATTTATAACTAGCGAAAACTTTAATATTGTTTTTAAATTATAAACAATAACAGAACTTTCTTTTCTTTTTTTTCTTTATTGGATGTTTTCTTTATTTACATTTCAAATGTTATTCCCTTTCCAGGTCTCCCCTCTGGAACCCCCTTATCCCATCACCCTCCCCCTGCCTCTATGCATATACTCCCCCCCCACACACACCCCTGCCTTCCCTCCCAGCATTCCCATACATTAGAGCATGGAATACCCACAGGACCTGATGTCCAACAATGCCATCCACTGCCACATACAGGGCCAGAGCCATGGGTCCCTCCATGTGTACTCTTTGGTTGGTGGTTCAGTTCCTGGGAACTCCTCCGGAAGCTCCAAGAGGTACAGCCAGTTGACACAGTTGCTCCACTCCATGGGACTTCAAACCCCCTCAGCTCCTTCAGTTCTTTCTACAACTCCTCCATCTGGGACCCAGTGATAAGACCAATGGTTGGCCTCGAACATCTGCCTCTGTATATGTCAGTCTCTGGCAGAGCATCTCAGGAGACAGCCATATCAGGGTTAATTCAGGGTGAGTAGAAGTCATACTTCTATAACAGTGCACCCAGCATCCTCTTTTTCATTTACTATCTTCTTTCTTGGCTGATGCTTTGTCTCTATGTCTCTCTTTGGAGCTTGAGATTTTTGTCATATGTAAGACACTTATTTTAAAATAATTATTTAGTATCTAAAGTCTATAAACTTCTTCCAGAGCAGTATCTGTCCACTTATTTGGTACTCCTGACTTTAGTTGACAGTTGGGAATTTTGCTACGTCTCTGTATCAAACTATAGGTTTTCGTGTCTTGTATTTTTAATCATCAAATGTTGTGTTGTTTGCTTGAGAATTTTCTAAGCCATTTTATAAGCCTCTCTACTGTAACATCTAATCTTTGAAGTTTTTCATGATTAATGTTTTTGACGCCTATTTATTTAAATAATGGTAACTAAAACAACATATAAAAACAAAACATTCATACACACAGAGAGAGAAAGGGGGGAGAGGGGAGGGAGGGAGGAGACGAAGGGGGAGAGGGAGAGAGAGAGAGAGAGAGAGAGAGAGAGAGAGAGAGAGAGAGTTCTACTTGTATGAAGTTTTAAAGAGCCATTCTATCTTTCCTCTATTTTATAGGCCCACTCTATTCAGCAGACTGGAAAACCATCAAGATTCCAAGTGGAGATCTTTATGTGTAATCCTTCCTCGCATGGCATTTTAATGTTTGTTTGTTTTTTCCTGATTGGGAATTCAATTTGTTATTTGAGAAAATTTAACAAAGTTGTTCAGACAAATTTTAGTTGTTTTTAAATAGGTGTTTAATTAAAAAAATATGTCACTACACCAGTTTCTTCCCTTCATTTCTTCCCTCTAGCCCTCTCAGGTATCCTTCTTTGAATCCCTCCTGCACTCCCTACTCTCAAGGTGATACCCTTTTTTCCTTTATTATTATTACATAAATATATAAATGAATGTGTACATATAAAACAAACTGAGTATGTTTCATCAGTGGTATGTGTATGAATTTAAGGCTCACCATACTACATCAGAGATGTAATAAAATAATGGGGCTCATTCCTTGGAGAGGTAATTCTTTGTCACCTAACAGTCATTAGTTCCTTGTTGTTATTTCCAGGAGCAAAACAGGGTGGGATTTTTTTGTCATTTAAGTGTTCCTGTGATAACCAAGCACTTGTTTCCCTTAGTTCTGAAGGTTTTTTCAAAAATGTTTATATAGAAGAAAACTATAGAATTAAGAGAAATCATTCTCACTCCAGTATAGATACATTACCTATTACAACGGAGTAGACTTATGCTTTGTTTTGTTGTTTTAACCATGTTATCCATAATTGTTGAAGAACCAAAAAGTGCACTTCAAGTTACTTGATAGGATAAAGGGTCAGAGAAACCTGGTGAACAAGAGATGATCATTTATCCCTATGGCTGAAATAAATTCATTTATTAAAAATATTCTCATCTTTTCCTCAACCAATAAACTCTCCAAGATTAATGTGTTAGCTTAAAAATAGAGTGAGAGCTTCACAGTTGTTTACATATGTGGTCAAAGTGATGGGCATACAGAAAAGTAAGTACAAACACAACCCCAGAATTATTTGAAGGGTTTGAAGGAAGCCCATTGATAAAGTAGAAGAACTATCAAACCATTTAATTAGCAGGGAAATGAATGGGCCTTCACAGCACTGGCTTTAAAGGAAACTTTGGGAAGGGGATAGAATTGAAATCTCATTCTCAGACTATGTCTAGAGGCCGCAATTTGAAAATGGAGAATAGGATGCTTAGTTCAACATAGCTCTGATACCCAAGTCTTTAGAAGCATCCATGGAAGATGTGAGAGGGCTGTAAGAGAAGGAACATCAGAAAATCTGCTCTGAGATTGTGCCTTCTAGGTATGATAGGGAAGCTGTTCCCATGAAATGTTAACAATGTGGCAGTCTAAACAAGACTGAAACAATTCCAAGACAGGTTGACATCCCAATATAGATGGGAGAATCTCATGAGGCCCAAACCCTAGATGAAGAGCTATAGGTAACAGACAACTGATAAGAAAGTAAGAAAGGGAACAGTAATACAGAGTGATCACCTCTAAAACATAAGCACACAGGCCACATTGAATAGATTCAGCAGGAGATAATTACCTATTTTTATTTTACATGCATAAGTAATAATAAAATTTGAAAAAAAAAGTATGTGAATTTGTGTGGTATGGCTACATGAGAAATAAAGTGGAAAAGAGGAAAGTGAAAACATAATTACATTTTGACACAAATATAGGGAAAAGGAATATCACTCTGAACCTTATTATGTACAATTAATATAAGTTAATTAAAACATATAAGGGCTTAAGAGATGGATCAGCAGTTAAGAACACTGGCTGTTCTTGCAGAGGTACTGAGTTGAATTCCCAGCACTGATGTGGTAGCTCCCTATTGCCTGTAACTGTAGTTCTGCGTGATCTAGGACATTCTACTGATGTGCAACTGTACATGTTGACAAAACACCTACATATATAAATGAATAAGTCTTCTCATCAAAGGGGTGAAGGGGCTGGAGTTAAGAACACTGAATTGATTCTTTTCTAGAAGATTCAGATTTCATTGTCAGAATCCACATGGCAGTTTACACCTGTCCATAACTCCAAGATCTGACACTCTCTCACATGCATGCATGCAGAAAAAAATGCATATAAAATATTTTAGAACAAAATATATGAACTGTTCTTTATATACTTGCATCAGGTAGTTGTCTCATTGCTTCAACACAGTACCTGACAAAAATCATTTAATGAAGGAAGGTGCTATCTTGATTGACAGTTGTAGGAAGTATAGAGTGTCATGTCAGGATGGGTAGAATAACAGGAGTCAGAGCCAGCTGGTCACACAGCATCCACAGCATAGCACCCACAGTCTGAAAGTATAAAACACTGAATTATTGTGCTCAATTTATTTTCTCACTATCATTTAGTTGAGGAACCAATCCCATGCAATGTTAGCACCTACACTGTGGACAGGTTCATCCATCTCAGATAACCTAGTCAAGATAATCTCTCACAGACAAACCCAAAGATCTATTTCCATGGTGACATTATAATAAATTAGGTTAGCAATCAAAGATTAATCACTGCAATAATATCTTCAAAGAATTTTAAAGGGATATATTTTAATACTGGCAAGAGACTAAGAATAAATTTTTCAAATTTTATATAACCTGCATTACTTTTATGATCTGTGAACCTTGCCAAAATACAATGAGTATTATTAGAAGAACACATTTATCAGAAGCATGAAAATATAATGACACAATGGTATTAATGCCACTGTGAATTAAGACTATTTCAGATTTAGTTTTGAACTCTATAAGCATGATGGCTGTAAGATCATGTTTTATATTTAAAGGTCCTGAACTTGGTGTCTGGACCTACAATCATAATAATATAAAGATACACTAGATTCCATAACTGCTCAATGTCATGATGAATTAGATATAGAGTGGGAAAAAATAGAAAAATGAGAAATTTGAATTCACTTCACAGGTTTGTAACCCAGTTTGGGCCTCCTTTTATGTCAGGGTCAGTGTGGCTCAGGTCCTGTATTAGGAAAGAGCAGTAAAAAATAGTTTAACTAGCCACTGCAATGCTTGGTATATGTGACTGAAAGCATTCCTCAGGTTGGGCGTCTTTGGGTCACTTGGTTTCTGATTTCAAAGAAGCATAGATTGTAAAACTGAAGTAAAAGTTTTTGGTTGAGTCCTGTGGTACAGAGGCATATGATATTTTTCTGGGGCAAGACTCAAGAGGAGATACATGATGTATGGAAAGAATATAAGTAGGACTCAAACAGTGATAGAGCATTTACATAGCTAGCTGTGCAACTCTTTGTTGATCTCACGTCTTTGCTGATCTTCACTTCATTTAGTGAGGCTCAGCAGAGAACTCTTGGCATTCTGACTGTTCTGCTCCCTCCCTCTGACCTGTGCTAATTCAGCAGAGGCCTGGAGTATGATTCTGGATCATGTAGTTGTTCCTGATTTGTATTTGTTGACACTTTGAACTGAACAGTTGGTATCCTGACACTACTGAAGTGGAGTGCTGGTATCCTCAAACAAACTTGAATAGCCCTAAAGAACTATTGATAAACAAGTTCCCATCCCTTATCCTATTTACCATCTTTTCCCCTCTACCTTTAGAAGACAGGCTAGGAGCAGGGATGAAACATTTGAGAACCCTTAGTAAAGTAAGTTTTGAATATTTTAAGCCTACAGAGAAGTTGGAGGTGTTCTTGATTTTAAGAATCTCATGATTTTTCTGCCTGTTGTATCAGCACATGAAAATGGCCTCTTCAATGAATTTTTGCTTCTACCTTCACTCTGAAAGATCTGGGCAGTGTTGGGAGAACCAATTTTCTCTTTCTGTTCTAAGTCAGGTGACTCCATAAATTCTATGACTAAAAAAAAAAATAGATGATATATATCATATAAAACACACATGATAGATAATAGATAGATGATAGATAGATAGCATAGCATATTAGTAATGGTGTCAGCAACTTGTCCTACTTCATGGGATAAGAATAGCATCCTTCTTATTGTTATTCTGTAGTTGCTTCAACAAGCCTTCTGTTGCAGACAGTGTTTTTCCAGATACTTTCTACTGCTTCTCTTGTACTGTGGTGCTCCAGAGTTTGAGAAGCTGTATGTTCATTCTTTCAAGATGCTGTTGCTCTTCAATATTTATATAAGCCACATTGCAAATCAAAATAAACAGGAGTTATTCCACTTCTGTATAAAACTGTTAGCAGGAAAAAATGAAAGAATATCAAAATTTCACTCACAATTCATATATAATCCGAATGTTTCTTTTAATAAAAGTATTATTTTCCTTGCTGAATGGATGTCATATGGAGTCAGTAACATCTTTTCAGAGAATGTTTGAGTGAACTAGTAAAACATTCCATTTGATGAAAACTACTAAGACTTATGACTTCATTTTTAGAATAAATGAGTTGAGTAAATGCTCTACATTAGACTAGTGACTGATCAGAATTGACTTTTTTTAGTAAATACATTGAAATATATAATATGAATATACTCCCTTTCTAATATTTATAGAAATATATATATATACAGAGGAGTGAGAGTTATGTGTGGATATATAGTATATGTAGTATATGTAATTTATAGTATATAGAAGTTTTAAAGGTATATTCATCAATAAATAAATATACATAAAGAATTAAAAACAAAGGTAAAGAAGAAAAAGGAAGTTAAAAAATTTCTAAAGCTAAAAATACAGTCAAGAAAGGAAGAGCTACTTTGCACCCTGATCTCATTCACATATTTTTTTTTTTTTTTTGATAACCAGACAAGCCAAACATACCTCTACTTCATCTGCCCATCATGATCAAAAAAGCATAATGTCATAACTTCAGGGGAAGCTGGAAAAAGGTCAGGAGCCATTCAGTGTCAACAGTATAAAGAAGCCTGTACTCTTTAAATTTTTGTTCTCCAAGGATCATTTTCACAGTCTAGAAAAAAATACTGTATTTGTCAAATCAAAAGGACAAAATAACTTGCCATTATTTGCATGAACTGGTTAGTTATTAAATACATATTATAAAACATTCTCATATCCAGGTCTAACATGCATTTCCTGAATAGAATCAGCTAAGTATTTTTTATAATTATTATAGTAAGGGGACACATTTTAATTACTAAGAGTAAGTAAAGAATGGAGTCATCCCTGGTCTGTTGGGTACAAGCTCTCTACAGATTAGCTGGGTTCATGGGGATACCAAGCAAAGTAACAAATCTATGAGAGCACATGCCCAGCGGTCTCAACTCACCTGAGAGAACTTCATGTTCCTGCTATGTGTTTAGGACTACAATATGTCTTCTCTTTATCAGATTTAGGTATAAGCAGAGGATGTAAAATTGTGAAGTATCTCCCTGTGTTGGCATTGAGAGTATCCAGCAATGTTGTAGAACAGTAAAAAAGATTATTCATTTGTTCTAAGTTATCAACATGATTAAAATCTATAAAATATGACAAAAACTCTCTATATAAAGACTAAGATAGACATCACTCACACACACACACACACACACACACACACTATTTTAAGTCACAGAATGAAATGAAATGTTTTTTATTTCCTAAGGCATATTGTAATATTTTGGATTTCCCTGACATTTACTTATCTCAGTAACTTAATAAAATAACATTGGAAAACACTTACCTGCACTGCACATTCATAATTCAGCATTATCTCCACATTTCAAATGTGCAAATGAGGGCAGGGGCAGAAAATGTCAATTAGAATGTCAGCTGGGCTAGTGATGATACCTTGTGTGATATATAATCTCTGTTAATATTTTAATTAGTTTTAAAATAAATATCTCTGAAATACACTGAAGAGCACAAGTGATCCTTCAATTTTAATATGCATGAAAATCAACAAGGAAACATGTTGAAGTAGTTTATTCAGACTCTACAGTGAGGTAAAGTATAGCAATGAAATTGTGAAGTAGGAATTTAGAAATCAAACTAAATTGAACATGTGAATATATCTTAAATTTCTACAAAAATGGTAATAAATATTTGGTACTAAATGATTTCTTTCCCTATTTTTTGGATATTTTATTTATTTACATTTCAGAAGTTATTCCCTATCCCCGTTTCCCCCACAGAAACCCCTGATCCCATCCCCATTCTCCTGACTCTATGATTGTGTACTCCCACTTACCTACAATTCCTGTCTCCTCACCCTCGAATTCCCCCTCCCTGGGGCATCAGGCCTTCACAGGATGAAGGGCCTCCTCTCCCACAGATGCCCAACAAGGCCATCTGCCAAGCCATGGGTCTCTCCATGTGTATTTTCATGCTGGTTATTTAGACCCTGGGAGCTCTTGTTGGTTAGCATTGTCACTCTCCCCATGAGGCTGCAAATCCTTTCAGCTCCTTCAGTCCTCTCTCTAACACACCACTGGGGACCCAGTGATCAGTTCAGTAGTTGACTGCAAGCATCTGCCTCTGTATATGTCAGGCTCTGGCAGAACCTCTGAGGAGACAGCTATATCAGTCTCCTGTCTGCATGCACTTCCTGGCATCCACAACAGTGTCCGCTTTTGGTGACTGAACATGGGATGGATCCTCAGGCGAGGCAGTCTCTAGATGGCCCCTCCTTCTTCCCCACACTTTGTCTCCATATTTCCTCCCATGAGTATTTTGTTACTCCTTCTAATAAGGACTGAAACACCCCCACTCTGGCCTTTCTTCTTGAGCTTCATGTAGTCTGAAAGTTGTATCTTGGATATTTGGAGCTTTGGGGCTAATATCCAAGTCAAAATATCACTATTTGCAAATGATATGATTGTATTTTTAAATGACCCCAAATATTTCAGCAGAGAACTCCTAAACCAGATAAACAACTTCAGTGAAGTGTCTGTATATAAAATCAACTCAAACAAATTAGTAGCCTTCCTCTACTCAAAGGATAAACAGGATGAGAAAGAAATTAGGGAAATGATACCCTTCACAATAGTCACAAATAATATAATATATCTTGGTGTGAATCTAACCAAGCAAGAGACAGATCTGTATAACAAGAACTTCAAGTCCCTAAAAAAAGAAATGGAAGAAGAGCTCAGAAGATGGAAAGATCCCCCATGCTCATGGATTGGCAGGATTAATATAGTAAAAATGGCCATATTGCCGAATGCAATGTACAGATACAATGCAATCCCCATCAAAATTCCAAATCAGTCCTTCATAGAATTAGAAAGAGCAACCTGCAAATTCATTTTGAATAACAAAAAACTCAGGATAGCAAAAACTATTCTCAACAATAAAAGAACTTCTGGGGTAAATTACCATCCCTGACCTCAAGCTGTACTACAGAGCAATAGTGATGAAAAACTGCATGATATTTGTACAGAGACAGGCAAGAAGATCAGTGGAATAGAATTGAATTCCAAGAAATGAACCCACACACCTATGGTCACTAGATTTTTCACAAAGGAGCTAAAACCATCTAGTGGAAAAAGGAGAGCATTTTCAACCAATGTTGCTGGTTCAACTGGAGGTTAGCATGTAGAAGAAAGCAAATTGATCAATTCTTATCTCCTTGAACAAAACTCAAGTCCAAGTGGATCAAGGACCTCCACATAAAGCCACATATATCGAAACTAATAGAAGAGAGAGTGGGGAAGAGCATCTAACACATGGGCACAGGGGAAAAGTTCCTGAACAGAACACATGGCTTATGCTCTAAGATCAAGAATTGACAAATTGGACTTCATAAAATTACGAAGCTTCTGTAAAGCAAAGGACACTGTCAATAGGACAAAACAGCAACCATAAGATTGGGAAAAGATCTTTACTAGTCTTACATCAGATAGAAAGCTAATATTTAATATATACAAAAAATTCAAGTAATTAGACTCCAGACAATCAAATAATTCAATTAAAAAATGGAGTACAGAGCTAAACAAAGAATTCTCAATTGAGGAAACTTGAAAAGCACCTAAAGAAATGTCCAATATCATCAGTCATCAGAAAAATGCAAATCAAAACAACCCTGAGATTCCACCTCACATCAGTCAGAATGGCTAAGATAAAAATCTCAGGTGATAGCAGATGCTGGTGAGGATCTGGAGAAAGAGGAACACTGCTCCATTGTTGGTGGAATTGTAATCTGCTACAACTACTCTTGAAATCAGTCTGGTGGTGCCTCAGAAAATTGGGCATATTATTATGTGAGGACCTAGCTATACCACTGCTGGGCATATACCCAAAAGATGCTCTAACATATAGCAAGGACACATGTTCCATTATGTTTATAGCAAACTGACTTATAATAGCTAACAGCTGGAAAGAACCCAGATGTCCTTCAACATAGGAATAGATATAGAAAGTGTAATACATTTATATGATGGAATACTACTCTGCTATTAAAAACAATGAATTCATTAAATTCTTAGGCAAATGGATGGAAATAGAAATATTATTCTGAATGAGGTAACCCAATCACAAAGAACACACATGGTATGTACACTGATAAGTGGATATTAGCCCTAACTACTTTTTGTTCTATAATTTTTATGAACAAAACATACTGTAAAGCACCAAAGAAATGAAATGGAAAAAGTTGAAAATCTTGTTCTCTGTATAGAAAGTAGAAGCTTTAGAATGGTACATACATAGCCTCAGGACTTACATATAAAACTAGTAAAGAAATAAATGTCACAGAACTTGAAAGGCTGACTATTCCCACTTGACTAAGAAATAACACTTCTGTAGCACCAGGGTTCTGATGACAAAGTTTACAAGACATAAGAAAATTTGTTTAAAAGGAAACTAAAGAGAAGAATTTGGAGGTAGAAGCTACATTGTAGAAAGCAAGCAGTTATAGTGCATTGTTTTCAAGCTACCTCAGGGTGATAGATTTATGTGTGACTTGTGACAAGAATACTAAGAAACATTCACGAATGTAAACTTTATAGTACAGAAAATGTGTAAATTTCAGGTAGTGTTTGTTTTTGTTTTGTTTACAGTGCAGTGGCAGATCAAAGTTGTATTTAAAAAGAACTTTGTTTCAATTTTATGTGTCTAATAGATTATGAAACAAGAAGATGGGAGACCTTAGTGGGAAGACATAAACCAAAGCAGAAAAGATGGAAATATGAAAAGATAACATGGGACTAATTTTAGAAAGAGAAACAGCATTATGCCTAACTAAACATAAAAGAATGAAGATTTGACACTTGACAGGTAGTCCAGAGCTTCTATCCTATATTTGTGGAAAAAGTACACATGATACTAATGCAAACAGGGTTTCTAGGAGAAGCAGGGTATGAGTAGTAAAGCTCAGATTTTAAATCCTGCATTGTGAATGTCTGCCTTCCATAGATATATGTGATTTAAGAACACTGTTACAGATCCAAGCCTTAACACTGCATGTGCATAGACACCAGTTTCATTCTTGTTGTCCTGAACCACAGGATAGGTATCTGTGTACTTAACAGAATAGAAGTGGACATGCAATTGTCCACATTACAGAAGGCACTTGTCGTCTATCAGGTGAATAGCCTCTCATAAATCCCATGCTGTTTGCTTCTTATGTTTTTCCTGACCTACACAATAAAGAGTTAAAATTATTCCATGTCTCTTCAAAGTACATTCTCTACATTAGAAAAAGTATAAACTGTCCAGAAATGAACTTTAACTTTAGTTAAAGAACAGTGTTAAATTGTCATTCTTGGAAAGAACAAATGATTTTCTATTACTGTGTAGGTTTCTTAGAATGTGTGACTTTGATATGCTCAGTGAAACACTTTCTGGAGCTTGTGATTTCAAAAATGTGGCTATTGTTGAACATAAAGCCAAAGTTGCTGCAAATTTTATGACAATTATGGTTTGGTTTTTTTATACTCAAACAATGGTAATCAAATCTCTTGCTGGAGATGTCATGGGGAAAAACATCCTATTACTGACAGAATAATTATATAAAAGCATAAATTAGATATTTCACCTCTGTTTGAATAAAAGGACTAAGTCATTGTAGCTGCTATAATGTAGCTATAGATAGCTGATGTAGCTTATCAAATCTTATGCTAAGATATACATTCAATTATATTCCTCTTAAATATCACATATTATCATTTAGCTACAATCCCCTGATTAACTATATCAGCTTTGTAGTCCCATTTGCTGCAGAGAATATAGATCTTCTGAGAATACACAAGAAATAATTGATCTTGTATGCCAGTGCACACTTCCTTAGAATGAAAAAGCATGATCTCAAATATAAAAGTCAGAGCAAACTTTCATTACTTTACTTCCTTCTACACATCACAAGCCTTTTACACTATAGAAAATGGGCCATGTCTAGTTAGTTTCCAAGAAACTATTGATGGTCAAGGGATAATGAACAAACTCTGTGAGTATAATGGTCCAACATGCAATTGGAACAATGTCACAAAATTAATTTTCATGCATATTTAACATGAAATTTCATACAAAATAACAGTGTTCAACGTTTAGATTTAAGTTTTAAAGTTTCCATATGGTATTTTGAAAATATCCATGGTTTAATAGCTAAAAATATATTTGGGAATTTTTATATTATATTTGTATTATTGTTCCAAATAAAAGTGGATTTGTGGATAAAAACATAATTGAATAAAGTATGTGTGTCTCAGCCTTGAAAATATAAAAATATAAGTATTCACAAAAAAACCATTTTATCTCACTGAAAAAGTAAGTTAAAAAAAATACATGATGGGAATCTTCTGCATGTCTTCATTATGCAAACCCAAATCCTGAGACTCCTAGAGCATTGCTTATTTCTCTTCTATAAATCATTTCTTGTAACAGCTGTTCTCAATGTTCAGCAGACCACAGAGGACCAGAAAGTTGCTATAAGAAGTCATCAGTTACATGTCTTTCCCAAGGTAACGTAAGAGTATAGAAAAAAACCACTCAGTTAAGATCTTCATATCCATGGTCCCAGAAGTGAGTAATTGTCAGGAAGTAAAAAGAAGCAAGACCTGCTTGAGTCCTGTCTTATATGTATAGATAAAAAACTCAATATGGATAATGGTCCTAATACTGTCACAATTATTAATGTGATAATCACTTTACAAATATCTCATCTAGCAAACTCCATAAGGAGAGCTACTGTTTTGCCTCAATTGTTGATGGAAGACTGATAATTACATAGGGTAAGTAATCAATACTAATTCAATTTCTTTATGACTACACTGGTTAAATGTGGGTTGATGTACAGAAACATAATGACCAATTAATAACAAATATTTCTATAAAAATAAATCTACCCTCTTATTTGTAGATTTTTGTCAATTTCTCTAAAGTAAAATCTCCCACTATAGTTTATTTTACATACCATCATTAATAGTTTAATTTAAAAATGTTGCATTAAAACAACCTTCATAAGCTAGTGAGGCATGCCAGTCCCATCATACTGTTGTGTCTTATTTGAAAGTTCAGCATTGCAGGGCAATGGTGGAGCATGCCTTTAATCCCAGCAGGGAAACACCCTCATAGATGCAGGGGGAAGGGGAATGAGATATGAAATTTCAGGGTGGTGACCAGGAAAGGGAATAACATTTGAAATATAAATAAAGAAAATATCTAATAAATAAATAAATGTCCCAAATTGTGCAGTTATTAAAGATAATTACAAAGTATATAGAAAAGTGGAGAATGGATGAGTGAATAAAAAATTGAAGTAGTTAACAGTAATTAAGATAAAATGTTTATCAATATGTCATACAATATATCTTGATACATACATTTTGTTTACTTAATTTTGATACTTAAATTTGAAAAACTAAGGTAAATCAAACAATGTTTATTTGATACCTATTATTACTGATTCTTTTTATTGATTGCAACATGGTATTTTCTCAGAGATACTTTAAGTTCATGGTATTGTGATGATGATTCTCAAGATAAGCTAGAAGAAAGAGAAGTTTGGTAAATTCATGGGTTTCTTCCTTTACATATGTAATCATCCTTTTTTCTCTATATATTGCCACATTCCTGCTAAACACCATGAAAGCAATAGGACATAGTCTTCAATGTTTTTCACATTCTGCGGACCCAGCTCATTCCTGTTAATTTTTCCCAACTTCTTTTATAACATATTGCAACTTTTCCTAAGGTTTACGTAAGATAATCCCTAATGTATTTAAGTGAATATGAAATTTTTTTTTAATTTTCTTTTTAGTTAGACAAGTAAAAAGTACATGTACTTTCTACAATGATCTGAATTAGAAGTTTGGTTCTTAGCTGCTCTTATATCATTCACTTGGATTTAGAGAAAGCACATTTTTAATCATTCCAGTTTTACACAAAATCATATTTTGTAAAGCATGTTCTTTAGTATAATGAAGTCTTATTCTTTTTCTTCTGAGGGTAAATGCTTTAGTAAACTTGTCCCAATCACTTTTTTTTTCTATTACTTCTATATCAAAGCCCATGATTATGCAAATGTCTTTACACTTACCATGAGGTAATTTTATGAATATGTCATATAATTTAATATATTTTAAAAGCATGTGATTTATTTATTGCTGCATATGTGTGTTTATGATTGTGTGTATGTGCCTCCATTCTTTTGAGGGTAAATGTGTGCTATAATCCCCTTTGTCTGTGGCAAAGTATTTCTTGCTCATCATGATGTATACCAGGATCACTGGCCTACCAATTTCCAAGATTTTCCAGTTTCTGTTTCCCATCTTACTACATTACTGCTAAGAATATATAAATTCACATACATATATACATACACAACATTCACATGATTTTCAGGATTAAAAATTATATTTATCTAAGACTTTGATGGTACTCTTTGAATGGGACTGCTTTCTAACCTACCCTTCTTTTGATTGCTTTGAAGATGTACCTTGTCAAAAAGAGTACTAATGACACAGCTCCAATTATCACTTGGGCCCAATACTAAATAAGAAAGTCTGAGGGCATGAAAATGAACACATATCTTAAGTCAGTTTGTCTTTCATAAATGAACATAGTCCTCAGGTCCTCAAAACTCAGGGTGATGAAAAATTTACCTGTAGGTCACAGCCCTATGTATGATTTTCCATGTCTGGCGGAAGACTGTTCTCTACCATCCTTCACCTTAAGATCAAGATACTGAAGCTTTCTATGCAATTTACAATGAAGGGCTGAGGTATCCAAGAAGTATCTGTGCTTACTTCTGGGCGTGCATTACACATCTCACACAACTCCATCTCTATTCAAACTTGGTAGGTTATGGATCTCAGACACTTTCCACCACTCTGACTATACATTTCTACCCTTGTTTCTCTCATCTCCTTCCTCTGATTCACCCACCTATTAAAATTGTAGTACCTACTGTTGTGTATTTCCCTGGCAGCAAGATAAGCCCTGATTCATAGCATGTTGTGTGATATTCTCCAGGTCTCTGGAGAACCAGCCATTTCTCATTATCTTCTGTCATAAGTCCAGAATGTGGATTCCTGTTTGATATATTCTAAGCAGCCATATGGCCACTTGATTTCTCCACAAGGGACTCCATGCTTATTTTGCTCTACCTTTCTAGTAGCTGAATCTTCACACACAACTCTGGGACGTTGCCGCCAGCCATTTTCACCATTTTGATATGAATGTTGCTGAAAAGTTTTCATTCTTCGAATTGTGTAATGGCTCAAGGGAAATCTCTTTCTGGTTTTACTGACTACTTTATGGGGCACCTTTTTCACTTGTAGACTCAAAGGATCGAAAAAAGGGGCAAAGGCTAATCTCTTTGGCAGACACAGCTGTACATTTTGAACCATCCCTTTGGCCCATTCCTTTTCTCTAGAATTTATGTATGCTTTTAACTTTTATTCCCTTTGCAATCCTTTGGCCAAAGGTTCACAGAAACAATATGTCCAGCAATCTTGCAACTCATTTGGATAAATCAGAGTTCCAGTTAGGTTCAGAATATATATATATATATATATATATATATATATATATATATATTATATAAATATTTTTGGGAGAACCTGGGAATCTGGTAAATAACTAATAACTAATTGAATATTATCTTCTTACATAGACTCCTATGTAAAACAATACTGCAAAGTACTAAAAAACCTGTTTTTGTTGTTGTTTTTGTTGTTTCTTTTTTGGTTTCAGTGTTGCTTGGGTTTTTGTTTGTTTGCATGTTTGTTTTTGTTTGTTTGATATTGTAGTCCATGGACACTAAGCTTAGAAATATCCTGGGGATATTCTAGTGATTTCCATAGCAACTTGATGATGGCCATATACTTTGTGAATAATGGACCATGGGTTTAAATTTGTGTCTACAAACAAAGTCCATTTTATGCGACTGAACCACGTCATGTTGTTTTCATACAGGTCAAAATGTGGAAATGAACAGGAGCATTGCTATCTTTCCCAAAAATAACAGGTTAGAAACATGTGAACTAACAGGAAAAAATATGAAAACTATGTTTTCTGTGTTAAGGACCTTTATAAAAACTATGGGAAAATGTCCAGAAAGCAGAAAGTACAAGGCTAAAGCTGTGGTGAGCCTCAGGGAAGAGCATGTGTTCTGTGTGTTTAAGGTCTCGAACAAATCTCCATCATAGCAAAACCCCTGATGATAGGAAGAAGAGCATGAGGTAGAAGAAGAAATAAAGCACCAATTTAAACATTACTGACATTCATTCTGGAGGTTAAATTGCTTATACCAACCACTGAAAACTATTTGACAATTTCTATCCTTATCAACTTGTAAAATTAATGAGAATCCATGTCCCCAGAATGTGCTTTTATTTTTCTCATTAGTCCTCTCCTTCAATGAATATGATCCACTTAAACTCATCATTACAGAATAAAAACACAGGTTTTAAAGATCTGGGAACATCTGTACCCTGTTGTTCTGAAGAATGCTGAACACATTAAAGCAAATAGACAACCCCTCGCTAATCTTCAAGGAGTCCTGTTTGTAAATAACTGTGACAGGATTACATTATTGCAACTTTATATTGTTGATTATATTGTGGCAAATTTCATGTTTCTTTTCCTACCTTATACTTTCGTGTGCTTTTTACTGTTTTATTTTTTGCATCAAGGCAATATTAGCATACTTTCATGTCAATTGTTAGAAACAAGTAGATTTCTGATTTTCATAGTTGTCTTCATCATTTGGATTTCAGTTGGTAAAGAAAAAGATTACTTCTCATTTATGTCTAGATCATAAATACCTAGAGTTAAATTGAATTGTAGATGGTTTTAATATATAAACTAATCAATAAATGAATATATGAATGAATCTAATAACATTCCCTATGATGTACTTGCAGCCCCTGAGAGTCTTCCCATAGTCCTGTAGATGATCCTATGTCCACACACATAGGGGCAGCACTAAGTAGAATGAATCTGTGAGTCTAGAAAAGAATCTGTGAATCTGTGAGGGAAAAAAGCCAACCAGAACAAAGTCATATTACAGACAAATATTTAAAAATAAATACTGACTTTTTCTTTAATATTAAATGTTATTTACTTAATTCATAGTCTTATGTTTGTTTTCCTTATTTTTTTCAAATTAAAACAGAATCACATAATTTCCCTCACATTTTCTTCTTCCTAAGCCTTTTCATGACCCATCTTGCTCTCCCTGTAACTCATGGTGTTTTTTCCCCCTGTATTTTAATGTTACATTTACAAACTCTACCACTACTGAAATACACACACACACACACACAACTTGCCCTGCCTATTTAGTGTGGTTCATAAGTATTTGTTTTCAGGGATGACCATTATGTATTGAATAATTAAATAGGGGATACATACCTATTGAAGCCTATTTCTCCTTCTTTCCTCAGTCGTTAGTAGTCTCTAGTTCTTTGTCTAGAGATGGGGCCCCACGAGACTCGCTATTAGTATGCCTATTGGTGTTGCCCTTGTTCAGGTATATTTTTAAACAGCTATATGGTTGTAACAATTACAGATGAAAATCCTGTCAGTTCTAGGAAAGAGTCACAATTTTGCAGTATATCAAAACAAACTATATGATGAAATTAATAAAGTACTTTTAATGTGATGTTACTAAAGAACATTCAGATGTATAACTTATTATTATCATTTTGACTGAAAATAATTGCATATAATGATGTTCCAATGTAACACAAAGGGAATTATTATCAATTTACATATAAATTATCATTAATAATTTGGAACTTTTCAAAAAACAGCATGAATAGATTTCATATAGTGCAGAAAATTTTAGTTAACATAAATTTTAATTAATTTTTATTGAGAAATATATGTTGTGTTTTTTGATATGGGTCATGGTTTGAATATACAATGTCTTTCATAGGCTCATGTTGTAAATGTTTGATTCCTAATTTGTGTGCTGTTGTGGTTGCAGCAACTTTGTGAGGAACAAGAAAAGCTGGCTGCTCACTAGTGTGTGTCTCTGAGACTTATCACTTGCAGCTGGTTGTATTACAGATGCTAATTATGTTTCACAGAAAAAAGTGTTTGCAAGAGAGGGTCTGCATATACCAGACTCCAGTTGGTTCTGATGGGTAAATAAAGATGCCAACAGCTAATGGCTGTGGAGGACAGACAGAGTTGGGATTTTAGGGGTCTCAGGCTTGGGACTGGAATGATAGGAAGGAGGAGATCTGCCATGCTTTAGGAGAGTATGGGGAGAGGAAAGACAGTGGCCACCATAAAGTAAAGAAGCAAAGAGAATGCTCTGAGCCCTTGGCCAAGAAATCAGGGCCCAGGAGCCTACACAAATGGGTTAAGAGCAGCTAAGATGGAACCTAAAAATTAGTGAGTAGTAATTTAGAATCATTGACTAGATGTGGATTCTAGTAGCACTAATGCTAGGCAGTTGCCTAGTTATTGTGCTGCTTAAGACATGTTAAAATTTAAAAGCTGTGTGTGTCCTTCATTTGGGAACCTAGATCACTGAGGCAGGCAGAAAACCTTGTGCTTGGATTTAGTAATTAATACTACAGATATGTATCCATGGTTTCTGGCCAGTCTCTGATTTTTATCTGTTACCATTCAAACAAGGTACCACTATACATGTTTGCAATTATAGACTGAGCGACTGAGCCACTCTACTGTCTTCTTTTAAGCTTTTGTTGTCATATATTTCTTTACCAAAAGGATGATAAAATAATCTAATGCAATATATCAGAATGATGTGATTTTTAATATTCAAAAGGTTTTCTTAAAAATGCCTGCCAAGATAAATTCTTTTCTGTTTTATTATGATAGTTTCATTCTCATAGTCATTGATCCGAATGATACAAATCTCAAGTGACTTGATGTCTACTATATTTCTAAAGAAAGGAGATTCTTAAAGATTCTGTATGTGAATGTCAGTATTCACCGAGATCGTTGGTCAGGAATGTAGTCTCTGTCAGATGATTCTATTCCTTATGGATGCCAGGGCCACACTTGGCACTAAGTATAGTGCTTAATAAAGAAGATAAGTTAGATAAGAACAGAAAGCTGCTTTGGTAAGTTTAAAAAGTATCAGTACACATTTGGTTATATTCAGTCACCATTAAAGTATTGAATTTTAAAATTTCAAGCTTGAAAAGACAAACTAGTTCACTTTTTTTTTTAGAGAACAATCTAAGAATTGGACACTGATATTAGTAAACAAATGGTTTAAATCTTTACTAGTTTTTAACACGAAGATGTCTTCTTCTGGAAATGAAACAGTTTTTAATATATGAAAAAAAAAAAAGAAAGAAAGAAACAAGGCACTATCTGGTAACTAAAGACTACACACTGGGAATGGACAATTTATTGTAGGTGTAAGTACCAAAAATAAAATATTGGCTAGTTTATCTATACAAAATTTCAAAATAATAAGATAGAAGGGTGATGATTTTTCCTTGACAAAACCATGCTAACTCATGACAGAAAAAAATATTTCTTTAAACTCATAATTAAATTATGATATTAGTAACAGATAATGAATGTTTAGTCAGGTACTAGTCCTAACGACAAGAAATATAAACAATTCTGCTGTAATTCTTTAAGTCTTATCACTCAATGACATGAACTATTTCTATAAACTTACTATAAACGTATGGGGTGTAAAGTGTTTAGAAAATCATGTAATCAATTATCCTGCTATAATAATTTTACCTGGTAGTTGTATAAAGTAATTTTTAGAAAAAGTATAAACACTGAGGACAGAAATAAAAGTTTGTTGAAACTTCTAAAAAATATATATGAAAATAATGTATAAGATAGTAGAAAGTGTGAAGGGAAAAAGCTTATGGAACATTGATCAAACACACCATCAGGAATTTTAGTTCATAAAAAAATAAAAGTTTCTAAAAGTTATCAAAGGTAAATATATCACCTAATGTCTAAACAATGCTCATGTAGAAAAGGGTCTTTGCCTATGGCATCTGGTTCCAAAGCAGAAATTTAACCATGACTTAGGAGGTAAAAATATGTTGTGGGTTAAGGAAGTATGTAACGTATTACTGCCATGGTAAAGGCTTTGAGTCCTCCTTCTAATTATAACCTTGAATGCCTGTGGAATGCATGATTCCTGTAAATAAATTAATTCCTATCCTGTGCTTTACTTATTATGTTTTTTCTCTTGTTTTTACTATTGTACATCTTCCCTCTAATTTCTTTTTTAATTTTGTTTATATCCAGAGGCAATCAACAGAGATAAAATTCAAAATGAGTAATGTTCTGGTTTAATAATTCAGCTAATATTTTAATGTTTGAACAATGTTTTCAGAGGAGGGTATATGTGAATGTGCTTTTACCAACAGACCCCAATGATGAGCAGAACTAGTGAAATGAATGACTTTGAGAAGAAGGTAGAAAGAGAAATTGGCACAATGGGTTTTTCAACATTTTGACAATACAAATAAGTATATATCTTCAAAACATATAAAATGAACAAAGTATTTCATGGGCTGAAACATTTGTTATGTTACTATTTGCAATAAAATATTAGAAACATGAAAATATTTCAAAAATATTGGTACAGGTAAATAAATATGATTCCCATGTAAAAGTTTACACAATAAAATCCGTAGAAATCATTTCTATGAAACAGGTTGTAGCAAGTGGAAAGCTATTACACCAAAACCTAAAGTGAAAGTGTGGGATACATAATGTCTAATTTGACGAAAAGCCGAGAAGGGACCCACACCTGACACTGCCTGAGAAACAAAGGACCAGAGACTAGATAGCCCACAGAACTTTGGTTAAAACCAAACACTATTGGTCTTTAAAAGTAAGTATCAATCAAATAACTACTAATGATATTCTGCTAAGCTCATAGATCAAGTGCCTCATACACGCATCTTTGGAGAGGATTCCTCTCATAGCAGATAGGAACATATGCAGAGACCCACAGGTGGATACTGATAGAAAGAATCTAAATGGGAGTTATCCATCAAATTCTCCTCAGAACTCAAGATATCCTGCAGAAGAGGAGACAGAAACAGTGTAAGACCTAGAGTGGACAAGAACATGAAAGCAAGGCTTTCTGAATCAACTAAGCAAGGTGCATATGAGCTCACATAGGGTGAGGCAGGAAGCACAGGGCCTGCTCCACATACTCTTTGTATATATTATAGATTTTAGGTTAATATTTTCTACGTTTTATGGAATTCCTAACTGTGAGAACAATCGGGTCTTTGACTCTTGTGCCTGCTTTTAAAACACTATTTCTCCTTGTGGGTTGCTGTGTCCAATTTTGATATGATAGTTTTTGCTTCATCATAACATATATATATATATATATATATATATATATATAATGTTTTTAATTACATGACTGTTATCTATTAGATTCTAAAAGTGGTTCTCAACCTGTGGGCTATCATCACTTTGAATGATATTTACACTAAATTTTGTAACAGTAGCAAAATTATATTTATGAACTACTAAAGAAATATTTCTATGATGGGGGCTCACAGTAACATCAGAAACTGTATTAAAAGGTCCCAGAATTCAAAAAGTTGTGTATGACTATTTGAAAGCATGTTCATGTCTGATGAGAAACAGAAAGAGGGTGCTCAGGCGGAAGGGGTAATGGGAAGGAACAGGAAGAAGTAGAGGGAGGGAAAACCTTGAACAGGATGTACTATAAATAAATTAAACTTCTAAAAACTGAAAAAGGATTATCCATACTCCCCCCAAAAGAAAAGAAATTATATTCACACATGACTGGTATGGAATAGAGGGAGTTTAAAATAACTGAAAGAGAACATGATACTAATAACTGGGTTGGGGTTTTGTGATTATGAACTTCTATTTCTTCACTATACAGTTAATGTTTCAACTCCTTGAGAAAGAAGACTTCAGATAATATGAAAATAATAATCATCTAAAGGACCAGAAATGAGTATATTTGACAAATTCTTTCTGGAGACCTAAAAAGATCAATGTCCTAGATTTAAACTCCAGAAACTGGAAAATGAATCATCTTATTTTCACGGGTGGATGTTAAGTCAAGCTAGTTAATATATGGATACATTAAAGTAAAATTGGGTGATAATATAAAACAAAATTATTAGATAATTTAGGTACATTATACTAATAAAGCAGTTAAGCTTTCTTCCTTAAAATACTGTGGATTGCCAGAAGTGCTGTTAAATGAAAGCAGATGTGGGAATGGTACCGTGCATTGTCAAGATCAGCCAAAGACAAAGAGAACAAATAATCTTTCCACTGTAAAATTACTCCAGAGGATGAGAAGGGGTGTTTGATGAAGTTCAAGTGCTATGGGGACAATTTGTTCACTAAAGTTAATATATTCTAGGAGAAAATCTTCCTCTATGAGAGAACACTTAGGTCTTAAAGGGACACACTAGCTTAATAATTCCCCATAGATGATACTCAACACTAAAAACAAAAAACACTCTATTATATCAACTTGACATACTTTTGTGTGGGCGTAGTTCCACAGTCTTTAGGGTTTCTCATGGGTACAAAACAACAAATGCTGCCTTCTGTACTGCCAGATTGTCAGAAGGTCAGATAACCATGCATAACCTTTTGTCTCACCTTTTTCTCTTGGCTATTCTCCATCTACATTTCCAAGAGTGGTTTTGAGCCGTCCCTTTTTTTCAGAAAGGACCTGACACTTTCTCACTTTCACATGGCTATTCAAAGCATTTCTTTTCAAAAGAAACACTTCCATATACCACAGGAGTTCTATAACAATTTTGTGGAAAGACAGTGGAAAACATTCTCAAAGTCCATGTTCCATTCCTCATGTTTGAACTTTCCCTGGCACAAGTCAAGCACAGCTCTTGTAACCAATGCCTTTCTAACTTTATTTAAAAGGGCTTTTGCCATCTCCTTTCACCACCTTGTTAGGATCTATATATTATCTTAACTAACTACTGTATTATGAGATAATACTCAAATTGGTCATTGGCTTAGTTGTAGACTGAAAAGGCCCATGTTTTAAATCAACGTGAAGACACCCTCCTCCTTCTTTGGAAGATACAATTCCCAAAGCCAAACCTGGTAGATATTTCAAGATATGCATTTGGACAGAAATTCTGTGATTATACATGTATGCATTTAATAGAAGGTATAAAAAGTAAAGTGATAAAAATGTGATTACTGAAAATATACTCTTATTATGCTCTAGAATTTCTGAAGATGTATATACTCATATCAACCTAGATCCAGACAGTTTTGTACAGCAGTGGCTCTCAAACTTCCTAATGTTGCAACCATCAAATGCAGTTCATGTTGTAGTGACCGTAACCCATAAATTTATTTTCTTGCTATATCATAACTGTAATTTTGTTATTGTTATGAATCATACTATAAATATCAGATATAAAGGATATATGATTTATGTCCCTTAAAGGGATCAAGACCAACAGGTTGAGAAACTTTGTTGTAGAAGCATTTATCTACCTCTCTGTAGATATTTCACACAAACACCCTCATAGAAGGAGGGGAAGGAGGGACAGAATAGGGAGTTTCCGGAGTGGGGGGGTGAAACTAGGAAGGGGATAACATTTGAAATAGAAATAAATAAAATATCCAATAAAATTTTCAAAAGTTAAAGATGTGGCCACAAAGCCCTTGTCTCACTCTTCTAGATGTAGCTTTTGAGTTATTCAATAACCAGGAGGAAGCCTTGAAACCAAAGAGCAATGAGAAGTAAATAAGTGTGTCAAGTGATATGTTTATTTTATGGCAGATTCTATAGCTGGCTCCATGTGCATTCCAGGGAATCTTCAGGTACTTCTTTATATGATACACCCAAATTCTCCCTATATGAGCCTTCCATTCTTTATGGAAAGTTTAAAATAAATCAATATCTCCTTACCTGCCATAGAAAGGTTCTTAGCAAGCTGCTATCACTGCAACCAGCCAAGATGATTGAATAGATGCTGTCAAACTCCCAAAGCCTAACATATGTCCTATGTCAACTTCAACCAGCTAAATAAGTATGGCCTAGAGGTTGTATACAGTATTATATTCTTTAAAAGTATGGGGAAGCTCTTGATACAACAGCATCTATAATTAATTTCTTGATCAATATGAGGCAATTTAGTTCACTCTAATTGACTTCAGTGAATCTACCTTCCACTCCCCATGTTCCTCAATGGAATTAACAGGTGATCTCAACCAGGTCACAACACACTTTCTGGTCTTGTCCTTAGAAAACAACATCTTTACCTATTCATTTATACTATTATGTAGATTCTAACTCCATAGCTGGAGAAAAAAAAAATTTTTCAAGACTATGCTCTGTTCAAAGTATTGGCTCAAAATTCCTACTAGCATACCTTAACCATACATACCCAATAATCCATCAATGTTAGATCAATGTAGATCTAACAATGTATACCTGATACCTGAAGTATCTTAGTCCCTGGATGGCCACTGTTTGAAACTTACGTAAAACTTTTTCTTTGTTAAAATTAATTAATTATTAATTAATTAATTATTTTATTTATTAACATTCTAAATGTTGTTCTCCCTCCCTATCAGCCCTCAAAGAGTTCTTTACCTCATTCTCCCCTCTTCCTTCCCCTCCCAGTCCCTCCACCCTAGGGCATCTCTACAGGATTAGGCATATCCTTTCCTACTGAGGCCAAAGCAGCCCTTTGCTACATAAATACCCGGGGCCTTGGACCAACCTGTATGTATGCTCCTTGCTTGGTGGCTTAGTATCTTGAAGCCCCGAGGGTTTCAAATAAATTGACATTGTTGGTCTTCCTGTGGGGTTGTCATCTTTAGTTCTTTCAATCTTTACCCTACCTCTTCCATAGGGGTCTCTGACCTTTGTTCAGTGCTTGACTGTTTGGCTGTGAGTATCTTCACCTGTTTCAGTCAGCTGCTGTTTTAGCCTCTCAGAGAGCTTGCATGTTAGGCCCCTGTCTGCAAGCATAACATAGTGTCAGGGATTGTTGCCTGCCCATGGGATTTATCCCAAGTTAGTCCAGTCACTGGTCAGCCATCCCTTCAGTATCTGCTTCATTTTTGTTTCTGTAGTTCTTTTAGACAGAAGAAATTTCGGATCAAAGTTTTGCGGGTCATTGATGTCCCCATCCTGCCACTGGGGCTCCAGACTGACTACTGGAGGTGATCTCCTCAGTTTCCATATCCCTACTGTTGGGCATTTCAGCTATAATCTCTCAAATTGAGTTTGAGGAACCTTCCCCATCCAAGGTCTCTGGGATTTTATTGAGGTTCCCATCATCACTGGCAGCTTTACACGGCCAAGAAGCACTTAAATGTTCAATATCCTTAGTTATAAGGGTAATGCAAATCAAAATGACCCTGAGATTCTGCTTTACATCAATCAGAATGGCTAAGTTCAAAAACTCAAGCAACAGCACATGCTGGCATTGATGTGGAAAAATGGGAATACTTCTCCACTACTAGTGGTATTGCCAACTTGAACAACCACTCTGGAAATCAATCTGGCAGCTTCTAAGAAAATAGGAAATAGTGCTACCTGAAGACCTGGCCATACTGCTTCTAGGCATATAACCAAAAAGATACTTCATATTACAAGGGCATACTTTCTACTATGTTCATAGCAGCCTAATTATTAGTACACAGTAACTAGAAGCAACCAGATGCCCTTCAACCAAAGAGTGGATACAGGAAATGTGGTTCATTTGCATAATGGAATACTATTCAGCTATTAAAAACAAGGACATTATAAATTTTTCAGGCAAATGAATAGAACTAGAAAGTATTCTGAGTAAGATAATCCAGACCCCAAAAAACATGCATGATATGTATGTGATACATACACATACATGTATATATGTGTATATATACATGTATATATACATGTGATAGGTGGATATTAGCTAAAAGGTGCAGAATACCCATGATACACTGCATAGAACCTGAGAAATTAAACAAGTATCAAGATCCAAATGAGGATGCTTAAATCCCACTTACGAGGGGGAGTAAAATAATTATGAGAAGCAGAGAGAGGGAGGAATCTGAGTGAGAGAGGGAATAAGGGGGAAAGGAAAAGATATGGGGGGGGGGGGCGGGGAAGGAAGTCAGGAGTCAGGCCCAGAAGGCCAGGAGAATGAATGGAAATAAAACTTTTTTTGAAAGAAAACCAACTCCCTCTAATAGATTCTTCTAATATTTCTTAGCTTCAAACACAGGGAAAATCATAACTTCACACATATACATTTTACCCATTGGCTTACTATATCTCTGTCACTCTCCTAAGATGCTCATATAAGCAGACAAAACGAACAATAATAAAACAGTAGAACATACTGGTTTATGCAAAATCTTAAGCATGTGTCCTGTTTTGTAACCAACTCCTATCCTATGTTAGAACAAATTTCCATTGAGAATTACTGACTCATAGCAATAGACTAAAAATATGCTTTCTTCTGTATTCTGGTACATTCTGCAATTGTTTACTTTTGAGACTTGACTCAAAGGTCAGACAGTAATTAACTTGAATTATCCTGTTCTAGGGTTTCTAAGACAGCTTCTACCCATTTGCTCAGTTGTCTGTTACTATAGCTCCTTTCTAATGGCGTCCTCCTTTTGCACAAGTTTAATCAGCTTATCAACCAAGAATACCTAACCCAAATATCATTTGAGTATTACATGTATGCTTCCTGTGGATCCAGAATCTCCTCACAAGGCACAAATATCTTCTTAAAAGGTACTATTGTGTTAATTCCAATGCTATGACTCTAGTGTATCTGCCTCTCTCACCCAAATTGATCTAAGATATAGGTACTCTGGTTAAAAAACAGTAACTGGGAATGTGGGGATGCTAGAGTAATTACCTATCAGGATAAACCAGCTTTAGACCATAGCTAAACCTGTTTTTGAGGCTTTTTGGTAAACAGAGGAATAGTGTTTAAGGTTGACTTTTCATTCAAAGGTCCTACAAATACTCAAAAAGGATCTAACTACTGTTTTTACCTTGCCTATAATAGAATCCAAACTATGCCAGAATGGAAGAAGGAAAATGCTTTTGGAATCCTCACTAAAGTCCTGGAACTAGCTACTCACATAGGATATATATAAAGTAGCAACTCACTACCTGTCACAAATCTTAGGTCTAGAAGGTTGTATATACTGCACAGGTCTCCATATGTTGGTTTCAGTGGTCCAGTTAGCTGTAGAAGCCTCCAAGTTAAAACTGGAAAAAGGAATCACTGTTATTTATGTGCCAGGCACATGTAAACATGACACTCTGAGCTTATCACTTGGCTTATGCTAACCACATATGCAAATACCAGAGTCTTCTTTCAGAAGCCATAGAGCTCAAGATCAGACACTGTTGAGACCTATTCCTTACTCTATTACTAACAGATTCCAGTTTCTCCCATATATTAATTTTTCTGCTGGGAAAAAGCAAAAAACATAACACTAACAAATATTGTTAAGTCAAACCTCTCTTTAGTATTTAGGCCACATGGCTCACTGATAATAATAGTTATATACTGGGTGAGGCCTGGGTATTGGAGTATACTACTGCCAACAACACCCTTACCAAGATTACTGAATTGAGCATTTTCCAGGCAGTACCACATCAACACAAAAGAGATGGAAGTTTTGCTCTTGCTGTACTTTTCATCTAAAGGACATATATGCTTCCGTAAATGGTCTGCAACCATGCCACTATTTGAAAACAGGACTAAAACAACACAAACTTTTGAACATGACCTTGAAATCATGGTTTTGATGGAAGTTATACAGATATGAAACAGATGAAAGTAATTCATTGAAAGGCTAACCAATAAACAAAAATAAAAATAAGTCCCAAAAAGGCCAAACTAGAAGAAGATTGACTAAAACTTCTACCATATGGCCTCATGCAACAGATGACTTAGCTATTTAGTTAATTTGTAGATATATTGTCTACAATCTCTCTCTCTCTGTCTCTCTGTCTCTCATTCTCTCTCTCTCTCTCTGTGTGTATGTGTGTGTGTGTGTATGTGTGTCCTGAAGTAATATGATATGATCTATTATTGAGAACATCATTTCTTATGTACACAGTGGATGTCAGTGGGTGTCTCACATGTCAGTGTCACTTAATACCAAAGAGACAACATTCACGGTCACAATAGCATGTTCATTGTCAGTAACCTCCTTTGTTAATGGTTGGATTATTACTTTTTGATAAGTCACTTAAATGTAAACATCAGCGGATTCTTTTGCCCAGACAAAACAAAGAATATACTGAAATCATTACTGCTTTACACCCTCAAGACAATAATGAATCTTAAAGATGAAAATATATATGATACACCTAAAAAACTGTAAGAAGTTGGGAGAAATAATGATCTGTCCAAGACAACTATGGATTAATGCTATAATGTCACTTATCAAAAGAGGTGGAATACAAATTCTATCTCATCATACTTAAGATAAATATACATCTTTTATTATTATTTTTTGTTTGAGGCAGAATAGAAGCATCAGGAAGGTTATGAAAACAACAGACCCACATATCCAGTGTTATATATAAGAAGCATCTCTAAACTAATATTTGCATAAGGCCTTTGGTACCTTCCCAGATGCAAAAATGATAGGAATCTCACTAGTAACCACATTCACTGTATAGGACATTCCTAAACGCTCTTGTGCCACATCAATAAATGTTCAACTGTATAATCTATAGCTATCATTTCATACAAATGAGTAGATGTAGACCTATTTGTATCTGATATCTTAGTGGTGTGATTGTCCTAGTTCTTCTGTAACAAAGTGTCATATACTAGGTGGTCTTAAACAATAAACATTTGCTCCTCACTGAAGTGGAAGCAGAGAGCTGTACAAAAGGCATTAAGAGGGGTTTTACTTTTCATAAGCTTTGTATCTTCAAAAAAAAAAAAAAAAAAAAAAAGTTCGTCCTTTCTTCCTGAGCTTCAGCGTTTATACTAAACCATACTGAGAGCCAAAGAGTTAACAATGAAATGAATAAGGAGAATTTTATTTAAAAAAAGTATAAATCTTGTGATATAAGGATAGATTCTATTTTTAAACATTACTCATGCATTTCTTTCACCATGTCTGACTTAAACATTGGATAAATACATGTTTTAAATATTTTTCCACCGAAATATACAAAGTAAAAGTTATAGAAAGAGCAACATTGTATGTTTTCACAATGCATTCTTTCAATATAAAGGAAGCTCTGCTTTTAGGAAACGTGTTTTCCTGGGATATGTTAGGGGTTTCAGGGAAGCAATATTTCTCTTACTCACTGTACACACATGTACACATATGCACACAACATATTAGACACCAATGCATTTCAAAGACAAAGTAAAAATTTATGGTTCAGGTGATTTGGTCAGTAAACCTATAATGAAGGGTGGGATGTTTACCAAAGCCAGATGTAAAACACAATAAGTGTATTACAATGACCTGTAATACTTCATGGATGACTGTGTATATTATATCTCAAATATATTCCAGAAGCCAGCACATATTTACCCAGACTTACTTCTGGCCCAGGGACCATCTGAAGCTGGAGAGACAGATGCTGTGAGTCTCTCACCTTCACAGCTGCTTGCATTTTCTCCAGAACATGCAGGTTAGCTCTTTACGGGGTAGGGAGAGGGGAACAGCATTCCGGGTTATGTGCTATAGCATTGGGATCTTTACATAGAACTTTCATTCTTAGGTCTGACATTTCCCAAAACAAGGAATCCAGCAGGATGATAACCATTTCCTGCTTTATGAGCAAATCATCTGTTTATCCAAAATCTCACTGAGCTGCTTAGGAGGCTATTTATCATCCCCCACCCCCAAGGCATAGGGTGCACACCATTTTAAATAAGATTCACAGAAAACTCACATCTAAATGGATATTCATCATTATCAACTTCTTACTGTCTGAAAATGTTCTTGGAGTGTTTTGGTACAAAACTAATTTCTCCATATAGCTCATTGCATTCATATTTTCTGTACACAGCAATCAACTTGAAATTATCTTAGAGAATTCTTATCTGGGTGTTTCTAACAAAAGGGTTGCATAATGGAGGTATTGTTGGAATGTGTGAGAGGGAGGGGATGAATGCCACAAAGTCTTGCATTTTATTTTAAGTTTACATGGTTTTTTAAATTGTTGTGCCTCATTAAGGATGTATGTTTCATAAGACACGATGTCTATTTTGCTAAACTTATTTACAGTGTGTTGTGCTGATTAGCAGACAGCATGAGCTGACTGCTTGTGAATGGAGTCCGAACAATAAAATCTTCAAAGGAATATTTCTAGTGTCTTTTTTATTGGTATGCTCAGAAGTAGGGAAAAAAAAGTAGATTGACTTTCAAGAAATCACAGTGTTTTTATTCAATGATATGGGGAAAAAGCAAGCTATTTTGTTGCTGAGACTAGCTGACTGGTTCCTCATGAGTAACTCAGGATTTCCACAAAGATTGGCTGCAGAAGACCTTATAATTCTATAAAAATTAAATGTAATTTTAAAAAATAACAAGAGGACATCAAGATAATTGTTTAATTACCTCTGCATGATATTAACATGATAGTAAAATTCAAAAAAGGAGAAAGAGAGAGAGAGAAAGAGAGAGAGAGAGATAAATTTTCCCTCTTCCTAGTTAGATATTTTTTGTTTTTATTGTATGAAGAGTAGAAATTTAGATCCCAGAAATACTGTCTCAGGAAAGGGAGTATATCCAAAAGCAGTCACTGATACTCCGCTGTTGCAGGATTCAAGTAAGCTTTAGGTCAACAAGTTTTGTTTTGTTTTTAATCAATGAACAAAAGGGGTTTTACATCAAAGCAGTAAAAGATGGTTGGCTTTGCAAGCAAATGTGATTGTACATGGCCCAGGGGCTCAGGTGGGGTTTCCTCCAAATACCATGGTCCAATGAGATATCAATTTCATGAACTTTTTATAGTAACAGAACAAACTAAACCATAAGATAACTTTTTTAGTTCAGTTTATACCCCTAACTATACTCACCCTCCCGGTCCCCCACCTCATACAATCCCTTCCTCCTTCTCTCCTCCCTTTCTTCTCTGTGAGAGTGGAGGCCTCCCCCAGGTATCCTCCAACCTTGGCATATCAAGTCTTTGCCGGGCTGGGTTCATCCTCTCACATTGAGGCCAGACAAGGCAACCCAATAAGGGGAACATATTCTACAAACAAGCAACAGCTTTAGGGACATTCTCAGTATTTGTGATTCACTTGTATTAGTTTGCATTAATGATTTCCAGCTGTCAGGTTTTAGAGTCAAAGCCTCTCCACCTCATTACTTCCTACAACAGGCCAGTCTTTTACTGCATATGCTTAGATTACCTCCTGTCCTACCAACATGCAATATCTGAATAATTTTGGATAGCCATTGTTACTCAGAGGGCCTCACAAATAGCTGTACAATAGTTGACCTTCACTGTCAACTTGGCAGAAGTTATCTTCACCAAGAAGATTGGTGAGACACACTTCTGCCTCTGTAAAGTCTTTTTTTTTTTTTTTTTTTTTTTTTTTTTTTTTTTTTTTTTTTTTTACAAAGATTCACCTAAGGAAGAAAGAACCAACCTAAATATGGATGTCACCAGTGACTTAGATACTCCTCCAAAAATAGAAGGACAGAAGAACAAAAGAAATGATCAACCTCTAAATCTGAATGTCACGGTAAAGTTCTTATCCTGAAGCAAATTGTAAGTTTGCTTACAATGATGTAAGTGGATTTCCACACATGGATACGATCCTTAAATACTTTGCAGAGCATATACCAAAGTATGTAGTTTTCATCTGCCTCAACAGTTTAGCATAGTCATATTATGTATCATCACTTTGATTCTAGTATATAATTATTGAAAGTTCTGACATATATTTATAGAAAATACAAGACATGTGATGATTCATGACTCTCATACTAGTACTTCCGAACCTGCTACATGCTACAGTGTAATTGAACCCTGGGTTATAAGGAAAGGTGCCATCAAATCAGAATTGAAGAAAGAGAGAGAGAGAGAGAGAGAGAGAGAGAGAGAGAGAGAGAGAGAGAGTCTTAAAGGAGATAAAACTTCAGAGCGTTAGGTGATAATAACCCTTATACTGCTTCATGGAGGTTATTAGAAAGCAGTTTGTAATTGTGGGCAAACAGAGCTGGAAGATACTCAGTGGTGTCTTAATGGACTGGCTGGACAAAAGAGCACTAGACACTGCCTGCCTATGGAGTCATCTTAATGAATTTGCAGCTAGGCTTTTACTTTCATATTCCTGAAGAGTGATGATGTTGATAATGACCAATTTCTACAAAACCAGAATTGGATTTTTACTTGAAGTGTGACCACATTCATAACTAATTCTTATCAAAAAACTAAGAATCATAAAAAGGAATGCTAAACAATGACTATAAAATTGATAAAAAGCATTACTTTCTCAGAATTCAGAATTTTTACTTTGTATTGACAAAGAAAAATAAAGTGTGATAGCAGTTAAAATATGTGAGTCAAATACATATGCCTTTTGATATATGTGGTGGAGGCAAAAAAAATAGAACAGAAAGGAGATGTACTTACAAATCAACTTGAAAATGTATCTTTGGGGGGAAACAGGGAAAGATTTAGCAGAAAGACACATGGTGAGGAATGAATGAAACTTCCAGACAGCAGGGGCAAACTGTGAGTCTGTGTACAGGAAAATATTTCTGCTAATTCTTTAACACCTTAATCAGATTGTATTGCACTGGTCCCCACCTACACAAACTTCCATGCTTCCTGAAACTTGCTAAAAAACTGCAGAACAGTAAGTGAGAAATCATACTGTATTTGAATATGCATATGAACTTATGCAATGATAGCTATGAATAGACATATTTATGTAAAAGTTATTTTTCTTCAATAAGAAGTTAAGTGTACATAAAATTCAGCCTTTGTGTTCAGCTAAAGGCATACAAATCACTTACAAAGCACACCAGTAAAACCCAAGGCATTGGAACTGTAATGAGTACACTAAAGAATATATCTTTTTACATTTCTCTGCTGCAAATCTATCATACACTTTAAGAAGTACTACTCCAGTATGCCTGAATCATGGATAGCAGTTTATCCTCATCTTTTCATCATCCTGGCCATTCTGAGTAGAATCACATGGAATTTCAGAGTGGTTTCAATTTGCATTTCCCTGATGACCAAACATATTGAACATTCCACAAAATATTTACTGGTTGTTTGTGCATCTTCTTGTAAGAACTAATTGTTCATTTCAATCGCCCATTAATTGACTGACAGATATATGTTCTTAATATCTTCATATTTCAGCTCATTATGTAATCTAAATATCACTTTTTTTGCTTGAGGTATTCCTATCCAAGATTCCCTTCCATTCTGTTTGTTCATTATGCTGAAATTTTTCTTTGCTGTGCAAAAACATTTTAATTTTATGCAGTGTCATTTGTTGATTTGGGAAATTATTTCCTGTGCTATTAGAATTTGTTTCAGAAAGCTTTTGCCTATTTATACAACTCTAAATCTATTCCCGAAGTTTCATCCAGAATTCTTAGTATGTTGGATATTAGGTTAATGTCTTTGATTCTTTTTGAATTGATTTTTGTGTAGTATTTACTGTCATGTGTCTTTTTTATTTCAACCATCATGGCTGAGGTAAGATGATCATTCAATATATTTTAATTTGTGTTTTTCCTGATGCCTAAGAATGTGAAAACTTAGAAAACATTTTAGTCATTTTTATTTCCCCTCTGAGTTACTGATCAAGGCCAAGGCACAGACCAATAAGCCACACAAAATATTGCCACTATTCTTCTTGCTCACCAAAAGAGTAAGGTAAGTCTTGCTTATTGAAAATATCAAATACTTTGATCACAGGGTAAGAAGAAACAAAGGTGGCATTGACTTTAAACTCAAGTTCTGTGGAAGAGAAGCAAGTGTTCTTTCCTTCTGAACCACCTCTCTTGATCAAACTTTTGTAAATTTTTAATATTTATTTATTATTAATATTTGTATTAATGTGTATGTGTGGGAGTATGAAGGTGTGTGTTTGTGTGTGTGTCATGTGTGAATTTTTTGTGCATGTGTCTGTGTGTGTTTGTGTGTGTGTGTGTGTGTGAATGTGTGTGTATAAGCCAGAGGTCAATTTCAGGAAATCAGTTATATCCTTCTAAATTGTGGATTTGGGGGATCAGAATTAGATCATCAAAAACCCAGGATAGTGAGAACTATTCTCAACAATAAAAGAACTTCTGGGGGAATCACCATCCCTGACCTCAAACTGTACTACAGAGCAATAGTGGTAAAAACTGCATGGTATTGGTACAAAGACAGGCAGGAAGATCAATGAAATAGAATTGAAGATCCAGAAATGAACCCACACAACTATGGTTATTTGACATTTGACAAACAAGCTAAAATCATCCAGTGGAAAAAGGACCGCATTTTCAACAAATGGTGCTGGTTCAACTGGAGGTCAGCATGTAGAAGGATGCAAATCATTCCATTCTTATCCGCTTATACACAGCTCAATTCCAAGTGGATAAAGGACCTTCACATAAAACCAGATACAATGAAACTAATAGAAGAGAAGATAGGGAAGACCCTCAAATACCTAGGCACAGGGGAAAAGTTCCTGAAAAGAGCACCAATGGCTTATGCTTTAAGATTAAGAATTGACAAATGGGACCTCATAAAATTGCAAAGCTTCTGTAAGGCAAAGAATGCTGTCAATAGGACAAAATGGCAACCAACAGATTGGGAAAAGATCATTACCAATCCTATATCTGATAGAGGGCTAATATCCAATATATACAAAGAATTCAAGAAATTAGACTCCAGACAAGAAAATAACCCATTAAAAAATGGGGCACAGAGCTAAACAAAGAATTCTCAATTGAAGAAACTCAAATGGCCAAGAAGCACCATAAGAAATGCTTAATATCCTTAATCATCTGGGAAATGCAAATCAAAACAACCCTGAGATACCACCTCACACCAGTCAAAAACTCAGGTGATAGTAGATGCTGGTGAGGATATGGACCTCCATTGTTGGTGGGATTGCAAGCTGGTCCAACTACTCTGGAAATCAGTCTGGTGAGTCCTCAGAAAATTGGACATATTATTACCTGAGGACCCAGCTATACCTCTCCTGAGCATATACCCAGAAGATGCTCCAACATATAACAAGGACATATGTTCCACTATGTTCATAGCAGCCTTATTTATAATAGCCAGAACCTGGAAAGAACCCAGATGTCCTTCAACAGAGGAGTGGATACAAAAAATATGGTACATTTATACAATGGAGTATTACTCAGCTATTAAAAATAATGAATTCGAGAAATTCTTAGGTAAATGGATGGAACTAGAAAATATCATCCTGAGTGAGGTAACCCAATCACAAATGAACACACATGGTATTACTCACTGATAAGTGGATATTAGCCCAGAAGCTTGAAATACCCAAGATTCAACTCACAGACCACATGAAGCTCATGAAGAAGGAAGACCAAGTGTAGATGGGACTTTACTTGAGTGAACTGGGCATTAGATAGGTGTCCTTGGGTACCTTTATCTTACTTTATGGCTTCCATAAAGTCATACAGAGAAGGAGTAACAAAACACTCAAAGGGGCAAATATGGAGACAAAGTGTGGGACAGAAACTGAAGGAGGGGCCATCTGGAGACCATGCTACCTGGGTATTTATGCCATGTACAGTCACCAAAGGTAGATGGTGATGTGGATGCCAGGAAGTGTATGGGGACAAAAGCCTGATATAGCTGTCTCCTTAGAGGTCTGCCAGAGTCTGACATATTCAGAGGCAGATGCTTACAGCTAACCACTGATCTAATCAAGGGGTTCCCAATGGGGAAGTTAGAAAGAAGACTGAAGGAGCTAAAAGGGTTTGTGGCCGATGAGGTGACCATTAATACCAACCAATCTGAAGCAGAAGGAGGAGGGATGGGATAAGAGGTTCCTGGGTGGCATAAGGGGATAAAATCTGAAATGTAAGAGATGGGACTTTACTTGAGTGAACTGGGCATTAGATAGGTGTCCTTCGGTACCTTTATCTTACTTTATGGCTTCCATAAAGTGAATAACTCCATTCCTCATTATTTACTCACCATGTACCAGGGGAATAAAAAAAGAAAGAAAACCCAGACCAGATGACCATGCACTGAAACTATAAACCAGGAAAATCATTCATCTTTTTATGTTACTGTTAGACACATCTGTTGTAGTGACAGAGTGGCACTATCAGTTAAGATTGGTATGAAAAAGTGATGTCATAAATAAAGCTGTGAATGGGGTCCTTAAGCATTTGGAAATGGTTTGAAAGGGGAAGTTGGAGAAATTTTAAGAATAAATCCAAATAGATTCTAGAGAGTGATAAGCAGAGATTAGTAATGAATTCTAGTGGGAGCTGGGAGCAGATTGACTAGAGCAAGGCAGATAAGGCAGATGTTTGATGCTGGAGAGATAATAGATGGAAACAAAATCTCTGCTTGGAGTTGAACCAAAGACCATTACATGTGGCACAGAGCTTGCCAACAATTTGTCCCTGTGCTGGGATTTTGAAGAAATGTGAATTTAAAGATGTTTGGCTATTTAATCTTGTAGAGACATTATAAAGATATATAAATATTCAAGTTGCAATATGCTTATTACTCTATGTCTAGGCAAGGTTATATTGAGAACTGAGATATAAAATCAGGGGAGGAATAGTTGAAGAGCTTGGAAGAGTAAAGGATTGTGTTTGCTGTTACAGTAATAGGTCCAAAGGTCAGAATGCTTTTGTTTATTTAAAAGAGAGGGCTTCTTGTTTCATATGTCTATCTAAAGAAATGTTTCACTTCATACACTGCAATTGAGGAATTTGGAGACTACTTCAGCCATGGTCCAATGAGGAACAACCACTGCCTAATTTTGCAGTAGACTTAGGCATCAGCTACATGGACTTGGTTTTACAGTTTACAAGAATGCAGAATATAAGAAATATAAAGATGTAGAGGCTTCTACTCAGATACCAAGGAAAAGTCACTTAGACCAGGGAATATATGACAGATTCTTGCCCCCTAAAGCCTATTCATGAGACTGTCATTCATGAAGATTTGAGTGTGGGATTAAACTGGCAACTCTAGAGAGTGAGAGAATAGAATTGTGAAATGTCTGCTGAAAAAAAAAAACCTGCACAGAGTGAACAGAGCTTACCCAGGAAAGAGGTCTTTTGACTATAAAGGGCAAGACATGGGTTCTGACTGCCCTTGTTCTTTGGAGCACATTTATGCCAGACCATGTTTAGAATACCACATAGATAGAGTATATCATGTTTGTCTTGATTAATTTCAGTTTTGCTTTGGTGACAATTTCTTTTGAGATGGGAGTGTTTATTCTGTACATAATATCTTAGTATAATGTAATTAAAATATTTTGTGAGGGCTCATATTAAACTTGCATTGAATCTAGGAGCAAACTTAATTCAGACATTTAAACAAGGCTTGAATGTTGACTTTGTGCATTCACTCGTTTCTCAGTTTTAAAATGAAAACAGAATTTAAATTAATTTTTAACTAAAATCAGCATGGTATTACTTTCTTATTACTAAGCTAAAGAATTTAGCATTAAACTAGCATTTTTCAGTCTGAGCATGAAGAACTACAGCAAGTCTTCCAAATTAATACTTAGTATAGTAATTTTATTTTTCTATCTTCTATTAAAAACACCATTTATTTTTCTTTTACAAAGTTTCATTTTTCAATTGACATTGAATCTAGATATCTCAACTTTTGCTTTGAATTTGTAAATGTTTATTTGTTTGTATATTTGTATATATGTGGATTCTTCTATAGGCATATGTGTATGTGTGGTAGGTATGGTATGGAGGCCAAGGTTGTCTTCAAGTGGCTTTCTCAATTGTTCTCTGCCTTATTCTTGGGACAGAGTCTCTCAATGAACTTGGATACCTTCATTTAGTGAGACTTGCTGATCAGAATGCTCTAGGGGTCTTTCTCTTCCTTTCTAGTTTTGGGATTACAGGTGTATGAGACTCTCCATGAAGTCTATGTGGGTAACTGAGGCTAGAACTCAGACCTTCATGATTGCATAGTAAGTGTGGTGCCACCTAAGCCATCTCCCCATCACTAGAATGTCAATTCCACTCTATGTTTTGTCTCTATCTCTATGTTGAAATGGTATTAGCTATTTCTTTTCTTCTCACAGTTTGCTAGTAATGCTATTGGAAATATATTTCTTTTATTTCAATTCTCTAGGCTTATGCAGAATAAAACACTGTTTCTACCCTTTCTGTTGAAAGAAAGTTTTAGGGTAAATTGAATTCTTATCTCTATTCATGCAATGTAAGTCTATTTATTAAAGGGCTGTTTGGAAGTACAAAGAAAAACACGCAACAACGGGAAAGTGTTATGTAGAAAACCACAAGAGACTGTGAAATCAGACAATCTTTGTGCATAAGGAAGAAATATTAAACTTTTTGTGCTCTTCTGTATCCAAAATTTCAGAATACACAGATGTAATTAGTGATGAAAATTTTTATATCAATGAAAAATTAATATTAAAACAAAAGCTTGATTCTTTTTGTTCATTTGGGGAGAGGTGTTTCTTCTGTTTGTATTTTCATGTGGTCAAGATTTTCTGTGATTTTCATGTTGCTTTGCCATGAGGGAGTGAGCCTTATAGAAGCATGAACATTCAGACAGCAGTTTGTGCCTGACTGACTTCTGGATCATATAAGAGAGGATACAGGCTGAAATTCTCATGACACCTCATTAGAAGAACACAGTCCATTCTGGTACAGGGCCCTCTGTCCTGAACCTGTCACCAGTGAGGTCTGAGTAAGAGTAGTGTATATAGGAAGCCCTGTAGTAACGATCAGGTTTGTTTTCAAAGTGGAAGTAACACATTTTTGAGATTAAGCAAATTATTCTTTAATATATTTTATCTAGAAAATCCTTAATTGAATTTAAAATGTAACTTCATACTTTGGTATATGCTAGAAATTGCCTTGAGAACCTTTTACATACGAAGTACATGTTGTACTGCCAAATGACAATCCACCCACCCTCTCCAGGGAAAATTAGTGTTACACAGCACAATTCTTACCACATTTATAACTAGTAAACTTTATACTAAGGGGAAAGGTGGGCTCCTGTTCACTTCTGTAAGTGAGTGTGCTTGTGTTCTTTCTTTTTAACATGTACTCTACTATGTTCTACCCTTTTTTATATCAACAACTCCATGTTTGTAGCCTATGGATCTATACTGCCTTAATTATATACTTCTTCCTTTTTGACTTTTCTTTGAAAAGAAGATTCATATACTACTTAGTTCTTTGGTTTATTTTGTTTGAGGAATCAATCTGGGAAATTCTTTTTTCAGCTCATTAAACATGCTATTACTAGCTTTCCTGACAAGAAGTGTTAGGATTTTTGTGAAGACCCAGACTCCAGAAGATGTGGAAGGGCAGGCATACAAATGCAACATAAAGTTATGCAGACCTTTATCTTTTCATGAATGAAGAAGGGATTGCTACCATCTACTCACAGGCCTATATTATCTACCATTCTAATGGTGCCTTCAGAAAACAAAGCAAATCTAGCCTGTCCAGCACTTATCTGATGAAAATAAAAAATCCTGTTTACTCCTGGTAAAATTTTGGTTAGCTTATGAAATAGTATTTCCCAAAAGACAAGTTGTTTTCAAGGAATCTGTTCAGAGACTACAGAAATAAAAAACAGGCATGTCTACATAGTGCATCAGTAACTATACAATTATTAAGAATCATGGAGGCTGTATCTGAGAACACTGCGCGTTAATAATGGCTTGTTAACTGAAGAATTAGAGTTATTCTTGTTCATGTCCAATTCTGTGTATTTAGTTAGTGTACATTCCTTGACATGAGCTCTTCCTTTGATAGGCTCATTCCAACTTTATAATGTATATTATACCACTGTGGATATTGAATTAAAATGACTAACTCAATGCAAAGTCTCATGAAAGCTTCAGCTTCCTCACACAAACTAAAGGGACAAAGAGAATAATATTTTGCCTACTAAATTAAGCCAGTAACTAGTTTAGAATAAATATTATACTTTCTTAAGTGTGTGCATACACTTTTTCATTTAGAGAACTGATTTGAATAAAAATACCACCCAGTAGCCCAAATCAAACATGCTGGACAGAGGCTATGCATGTTATTAAACTGCTCCATACACTCTTTCTTACCCTAACAAACCCAGCAATTTTAAAAAAGCCCCAATCTCCAAAACTATATTGGTCCTTCTCACTCCCCATTTTCATCCATGTTTTTATTTTTTCTAATTAATTTCTAATTATCTTGTAATTTTTTTTTTCAAATTATCTCCAGAACAACATTTTCTAACACTTTTATAGTTCACAGGGAAAAAAGTATTCTTTCTTTATAATTCAATCAATTTGTCAATGTGCATTAAATATTTTTACTCTAACTTCCCACAGTCTTTCAGTTCCTTTGATTTGAAAGTTGCCATCATATCCCTGAAACGCTGTATCAGACCAGGCATAAGTACACTAGCAGTTTAAAGATGCTGACACTGGCTACAGTGCTGGACCATCCTTTTATTTTATATGTTAACTTTAATTTTAAAGTCTTTAAGCATTTTTTAAATATATTTAATTTTTTTTGCAATGTGAAAAATGCCTGACAAATGCAACTAAAGGATTTGTTTGTCAGGGAAGTAAAGGCAACTGGAATGTGAAGTCACTGATTACTTGTATCTGCTTTTATGGAGCAAACAAGATCAAGCACTGATGCACAGTCAGTCTTTTTATTCAGTCTAGAACCCACACCTATGCAATGGCACCACTCATATTTCATATGAGTTTTCCCACCTCACTTAACCCATTCTATAGACTTCCTCACACACATGACCAGAAGTTTGTCCCTTACGTGATTATAGGGTCTGCTGATTGACAGGCAATATTAACAATCACACAATGTGAATTTAACATCAAATCATTGTTTGTCTACACATCTAGGAAAAATGAAAAATATCTGTTCATGCTTACTACAGGCATAAATTTAATTGTTTATCTGTGGTGACTAAATCCATAGCTTTTTCAGTCCAACTGTAGCCCTATTGTGTTAAATGGGTAGATATTGACCTCCTTCAATTTTTTTCAGTAGCTATCTCGTTTAGATCTTAAAGCATCTTCACTTGATGTATTTTACATAATATTTATTATTGAATCCAGAAAAACTGCCTGACCTTTAATTTGCCTAATAAGCCTTGAGATGCTGTGTAAATGAAAGAATAAAGACTCTCATTCAAGTGTGTAAAGGCAATCAGGTTATTTCACTCTGACAAATGTCCTGTGAATCTAACACAATGCCACTGAGATTCATACATTGCTAGAAATTTTCTCACAGACTCACTCTCCTGCAGCTTTGAAATACATGTCCTCACTTTGGAGCACAGCTGTGTCACCCCCTTGGCATGCTATGATTTTCATAGCTTAGACACATTAGTGAACATTTCACTGCTCTAGCTTGTCCTTCCAAGCTATGACTACTATCATTTGCTCTTTCAACAACAACAAAAACCCTTACATTAGACTGAAGTAATAATGCTAGATTATTTATGCTGATTGGTGCCACCCTGTGCTACAGCTCTTCTCTCACTTACAATCTGAGTTGATGCACAACCTCACCATCATTCTTTCCTTATTCGGGTCATAATGCATATGACCTTTTATGTAAACCCATGCCCAGGTTTGTTGTCTAATTTTTCATATTATTTGTATGCATTTTTCATTAAAGACTGCATATATCTGTACTTGCCCAAAAGATATAATTTGAAATGTGATGCATTATAAAATGGCTAAGTCAGCAAACACATTTTCTCAGATCCTTACTATGGTTTGGTAAATATCTAACACATAACAGAACCAACTCTTAAATTTTCAGTTGTATAATAAAGCATGACTAACTGAAATTATCATGCTGCATATTACTTTTCCTGAAGGCCTTTAATCCAACTTTGTATCTTTGCTACACATTCCCTATCACTGCCAAGTTTCTGGTGCTACTGTGGTTTCATCATAATTTATACTTCCATGAATACATGATTTTAGTCTCTACATACATGACATTTTTCTGCATATGACTGATCTGACATAAGCCACCCTTATCTATATATTTGCAAGTAGCAGGATTTCTTCCACTTCGCACGTGAATAGTGTCCTATTTTTTATATACACAATGTAGTCTTCATCTACCAGTGGATGCTGAGATTAGATTTGTATCTTTTTATGTGTATAAATAATATTTAAAGATGAGATTGCTCAAATTTTTTCCATGTAATGATTTTATTTCTTTAGATATTCTTTATTTCTTTAGATATGTACCTACTGATGGGATTATGTGGTTAAGAATTCTTTTGGGACTTCTGTAGTTTATAAAAATGGATCTACTAATTTTCCCTTACCACCTACAGTGGTAAGAGCTTCCTTTTCCTCCATATCCTAACACTTAACTTTGTCTTTTTGATAACAGTTATGATTAGTTTGTCACACAGCTTTGATTCCATGATCAAAGTTAATGTTATCCCTTTAGATGATTTAATCCAAATTGGGTTGCAAAGTAGCATTCAGAATGTTTTCTGAAGCCTTGGTTCTGTGCATCTCAGGATGAGCTGAATCAGTCCAATGAAGTAAGTATTCTTTTTCATGGGAAGGCCTAGAAATTGAGAGTTGTATAAAAAGGAATTTTGTCTTTGTGCTGAGGACGCTGGTATACTTGCATGGAATTTTTTTTTTTTTTTTCTAATACAGAAGTGATTTAGAAAACCTACTGTTTAAATCTCAGTTTCTGGGATGCTCTTCAGTGCCCACTGCTACTGGATCCCCTTTCACTGCAGGACTCCAGTGGCTGTTTTCTCCCAGGCTTCTCTCACCTTCCTTCTTTTGGTTTCCTAATATCAGTATACCTCAGACTCCTTGCCTTATTCCTTCCCTGTACACATTGCACCATTCATCTCTCAAGTTTATTTGGCCTTAATTCTATATTACTCATGAATTTATATGGCCATGGATCCTGAAGTAATTCCCTGACTTCAAACTATCTATGAGTCCCAGATTTATTTATTCAGTTGTACAATTGAAAAATCTATCAGATCAAGAATATCATTATTCTAGGAAACATGACTCAAAAACATGTTTCTTCAAATATGTTTTCTCCTGCTAGCATTTTTCTATGTCAGTAAGTGGCACAGCATCCACCTCAGTATTATGAAAAATAAACCAACAGTTATGCAATCCTTCACTTTCCCAGTGATACCAGCAAGTGCACCAGTAACAACTCATCTGTCTCCTGAACACAGGTATGGCCTTATATAGTTCTCCATTTAACCCAGCAATTCTCGGTTCTTGGCTGACACACTCCATTGTTGCTGCCGGGTAACCCACTATGCAACAAAAAAATCATCTTTCTAAAAGTATGAACCAGATCCTAAACTTTTTATTGAATGCTTGTTTCTTAGATAACCACCCACATTTTTCACTATGGTTCAAAGTTCAATTTTCTCTCACAACTTTCTAGCTAAACTGTGTTAGTGATTAGGATCTCAAATAAATAAGGAAGTTTACAATAAAAGGGTTTGGGTTTAGCTCTTGTCCTACTGGAAAAGTTTTGCACAAAAAGCACTTATTGATAACACTGTTTTAATAAGTAAATGTTTCACTATACAAACTGGGCACATAGGAAGGAGAAACAAACTCCAAGATGTTGATTTGAGTTTAAAGGCAGAGTATCCTGATAGGCAGGAGAGATGGCCTGGGCATGGAAGGCCAGGACATAGGGAGCTGAAGCAACTATTGCATCCCAAACTGTGCTAGAATGTAGGGCCAGGGGTTGAAAGTCCACTGGAGTCTCCAAAGGTGATGACAGAACTCAGACAAGAATGAGAATCCCCTCCCACCAATCCACAGACTCCACAGGCTCCAATCTTGGGCCCAGATGATAGACATGGTTCACAGGAGTCCTGGATCTTCTCGGAGCTTTCCATGGGAGGCTCTGACACAGCATGCATGGCTGTGTGGATACAGGGCTGGAGATCAGTTTCCTTGTTACAGACATTGAAGCTCATGTAGTCGATGTTTCGCTGCAGAGGCCCAGGCTTAGGCACAAAGGAAGCAGCCACTCCGTTTTTTATCCACGGTTTAAAGGCTGAAGAACGCTTGGGTTCTGGGTTCGGTCTTCTGTTTTTCACCTCTGAGACTTCGAACCACAGAGGCCCATCAAATCGTCTAGTCCCCTTCTTGCACTGGCTGAGAGCTCTCAGCACTGTCTCCTTGGCACAGGGGTCTGGAAGCTCCTCAGGATGCTCTGCAATGCACGCTGCCTGTTCCTGAGAGGTCAGGGGACTGCCTTTGCCCTCAGGAGGGGCAATCTTGACCTTCACTGGGCTGCAGGTCCACCCAGGATTCCGTACACTCCAAAGCCATCGTTTCATATAGGTGTCCCAAGCACTGGAGAGATCCAGGCCCAGCATGGCATCTGTGGGAGGTCTGACAGTGGAGCGCCTCCAGCTTCCCACCACCCTTTGGGGCGTACGTAGGTGGGCAGGAACCTTAGGTCCAGAGCTTTGCTGAATCCACTCAGGGCAAGGCCTAGATCTTGAGTGCCTAGGGGCAGAGAGCGATTTTTGGGGTGAGCCCAGGGAACTGCCCATGTTCAGAGCTTCCCGCAACCAAGGACCTACCACGGGCAGGACCGTTGGCTGTGAGCACGAGCCTGAGAGGATTCTGAGAACCACACACATGCTGCTGCTTCAAGACACGAGGGACACAGTTACCGGGGACTTTCCTCAATGTGATATGCATATGTTATTCATTCATACCTGCAGCTGACCCTTATAAACTGTACAATTCTTACACGTCTATAAATACATGTGTCCTGAGATCCAGAAACCCATTTCTACATATTTTTGCTCCATAGGATTGAGCCTCTTTGGAATTCTGCTGTGAACTTGAATAGAAATAGCATTCTGTGTGGACCAACCTTGTATAGCTGGTTCATTTTTGTTTAGCATTCTTGATTTTAAGAGCCATCCCTATTGTGACATCCACCTCATTTTACTTTACACCCTAAATCATTACACTGCAAGGATAATTTCATTTGCTCATCACTTACAACAAGTGTTCCCTGTCTGTGACAATCCTGTTTCAGGCACTCAATATACAGTGGTTTGTGTGGACAAACTGGGTTTAGCAGGTAATCCCTGCTTTGTCTTTTTAAAAGACCATCAATTTTTTTCTGTTATGAGCCATATGATACCTGACCAACAACCTCACTCTGAGTTTATTCTTGCCATTTAGAGAGAGAAAGAAGTTTCATATGAGCTATTTGCAGAAGCATATTTTCTTTCATTATAAAAAAATGAGCATTATTCATTTAAATGTTCTTAAGAAACAATAACTAGTTTCTATTTCAGTAAGTATGGTGCATTTTTATTCTTCTAGAATACTTGTTAATGTTCACTATCTTCTATGGAAATTGTGATGGTAGACCATAATTTATATTTTAGTACTGACATTCATTTCATGTAGACTCCTGTAATTTTACCTTCCAAGGCTTCATATATAGCTACCCTTATTTTTGAACACTGCTGTGCTGTCCCTTTCTGTCTCTTTCGGTTTTCTCCATTTTCTGCTCTCCTTTCCTTTGTCTATTTATTACTCTGTTTTTCACTGGTAGTGTATATTTTAGTTTGGAGACCAAGTTTGCACCCCACCCCCATTCATTCTAGCAAGAGATTTTTGATACACTAGGAGTGTGCCCTCAGAGGAGTTGAGGAATTCCTCATGGAACCTTGGGATAGCTTTCTCAAGAATTCTAATAGAAAGAAGCAAGTTTGACCATTTCTTGATGACTGTGGTTTCCTGTGCAAGTTTTACCTACCCTTTTTGCTTATGACCCTTTCATCACTGTGGTACTATTCCCATGAGGCCTTCAACAAACCACATCTGATGCAGGACCTTGTATGCCTGTGAACCTCCATAATTCTAATCAAACTAAATCTTTTTACTTTATATTGTAGCATACCCAAGTCATTTCATCATAACAGTAAAGGACAGTCACTGCATGCATTAAGAAAGAAGAAAGACTCTCTAGTCCTAAACAACAAAAGTGTTTGATGGATACTACGTGACTATAATATCACATCTGAAGAACTGTTATAGGCTGTATGAAATGCATTATTCTTAAGCACCTTTCATAGGTGCATGTGAATAGAACACCCCTGAATTGGCCACAGTGCTAAGGGACAGGAAGCAGAGGCATGCATAAGAAACAAATCCATAAACAACACAGGTTCTTCCAGGTTTGAATAGAGGCATTTGGCAGACAATAAATAGAACTTGATAAGAAGATCTAAGTTGTCAGAAGCTCAGAGAGTAGGCCACAGTACTGCCAATTGAATTTTTTCCCCTCACTAATTTTCATTTCTCTGAGGTCCTTAAGTAATGATCTACAGAATACAACTTTGAAAACAAAAAATGATTCTAGATTATAACATTCTTGCCAATCATTCAATTTTTAATAATCATATCAAGAATTTACAGACTTGGAAATCCTCTCAGGAAATATTACCTATGTAGTAGATAGGTAATGCCTTTGGGTACAGATTTCTTTATAGATATGTTTTATTCTCCTCAATGATACAAATTTTTATTTCCTAAAGTCAACTGTGATTAAATAAAATAAATATTATGTTATTGTGCCTGTCCCAGTTAGAATTGACTGTCAACTTGAAACTTTGAGAAGTGGATCTTAAGAAATTGATTTTATCTGGTTGGTGTGTGTGTAAGTCAATGAGTGGTTTTCTTCATTGTAAATTGGTGTAAGAGGGGTCAGTCCCACAGTGTGAAGCACAGTTTTGTTGGTGATCAAAAATTGGATAAGAAAGTTAGCTAAATATGAGCTAGCAAGTGAGACAGCAAGCTGTGTTCCTTTATGTTCTTTTGCTTCAGGTTCCTGCTTTAGATCTTGACCTAACTTCCCTCAGTGAAGGAAAATTGCCTTGAATATAGAATAAACCTACACCCCCCCCCCAAGTTTCCAAGTTGGCTTTAATTAGAATTGTTTACTCAAAGAACAGAAAGCAAACTAGAACATTGTCTAAATCCTAAAGTTTATACTCTAAATAGAGCACAAATAGAATGTAAGCACACAACTTAAAAACATAAAGCCAGATAAAACTCCCGGGTGGGTAGGAGAGAAAGTCATACCTGGTTGTGTAGTTACTGGCAATGAATGTCTGTTAGAACAGGGAGAGTCAGTATTCTTCAAGCTATTTTTTGAGTTGCCAATCATACTCCACTAAAAGACTCTGTACTTACGCACATATAGGCAGCACTAAATGAACTCAGCATTTTAAATAAAACGTATCATGAAACTTGAATGGGAAAGCTTTCATGGGAAATAGTGTAACTGAAGTAAAGTGAACAGAAGTGTTTGATCAGAACATGATGTATGCAGCTATGAAATTCTCAAACCAAAAAAATAAAAACATAAAAAATGTGAAAAGAAAACACAGTGTGAATATATCACTTGCTACACTATTCCTCTCAGAAACATTATCTTTACGTTATTTGACATCTCTTGTCTAGATTACTTGTTCCCTAAGCAATGATACCAATGTATTTTTATTCTGCACTGTCTTCTAACTGAGCTGATAAATTTTTGTGTTCTCTTATTTTGTCATGGAGACTCTTTGTTCAAGAACTTGTGGAGAAGTTTTGCTTATACTTTTCATTACTTTTCTTAAAGTTTACCTTGAGAGTATTCTTAAGTAAATGTTTAAAAAATCTTAATGTATAATTGGAGTACCACACAACTCATGCATTTGCACTTCAAGATTCATTAGCTTTCAGTATATTCCCAGACATGAGCTCCCATAACAGCAGTAAGTTTTAACGATTCTATCACATTACAAACGAAGATGCATCTGGAATCTATTATCTTTTATCTAACCTTCTCTTAGCCATCAACAACCATTAATCTATGCTTTATTTGCACAGATTACACTTCTAAGGACATCTGTTTCTATAGAGTTGTACAACATGTGGCCATTTCTGACCATTTTCTTTCAACATTGTTCTAATTGAATCATGTATGCCAATAATGTTCCTGTAATGAAATAATTCTATTGTGTATGTAGATGTGATTTGTATGTCATATAACACACATAAACACACAAACACACACATATATGTTTGAAATATATACATATATATTTATGTATTTTTAATAAGAAGATGGATATTTAATCTGTCTGTGCATTTGTATTATGAATAACAGAGCTTTAAACATTCATAGCTAAACATATGTTACTCAAATATTCAATATTTTCATTTTTTAAAAAATCAAAATGTCTGGACCATTTGGTAATGCTACATTGAAAGACCAGAGTAACTGACAAAATGTTCGCCAAACTGGAAGGAATATTTCAGTCTCTCCAGCAGAGTGTGAAGGTATCTACTCATGGACCTCATACAGCTAATAATCTGGCTTTTGAGTCTAGTAGCTATTTAATGGCACTTCAGCAGAGCCTGATTTGTGTTCACTTTATGAATGATGTGGAAGACCTCATGTGCTTCATTTTCACTAGCATCTCTTTGTTGAAACAAAACAGATTCACAGCAATTGTTTTTGTTTAGTTAGGCTATGTTTTATGTTTCCCCCTCACTCTCTCCCTTTCTCTCTCTCTCTCTCTCTCTCTCTCTCTCTCTCTCTCTCTCTCTCTCTCTCTCTCTCTCTCTCTCTCTCTCCCTCCCTCCCACCCTATGTATGTGTTTTCACGTAAAAATTCTATTGACTTTGTTGTTCATTATATCCTGTTCCATAATGACATATCCATACACATATGTAGAGTGTGTTGAGCATATCATACACACATCTCACCCTCTCTTTTAATTTCTAACTTTTTTCCTTCCTACCAATACCCTTTTATCTCCTAGACAGTTTTATTTCTATGTTTATGTCTTTTACACATACTTGATTTTATGTATCTATATAAAATTTAGGAGACACATGTAAGAAAATTCAGATATCCTTTTCTTCTGAGACTGGCTTTATTACTTGATATGATTATCTCTATAGTATTAATTTTCTTGAGACTAACACAAGTTTTTTGGGTGGGTAGGAGGAGCATGGAAAATAGAAGTTTGTTTGCATATTTCTCTGTTATTATTTAGGTTAATTGCATAGTCTAGTTATTTTATACATTGCTACAATTAGCATTTATATACAAGCATGAGTATAATGTGTTGATTCAAACTTCTTTGGGTAAATAAATGAGTGCATACACACACACACAAGCTTAAACAAAACAACCATAAAATTCCCTCCTGTGGATCAGATAAAAAATCTAATCAGAAATCAATTAGTTAATCTTGATTGGGTTTAAAATTAAAGTTAACTGCATCTGGAATCAACAAAAGCAAGCTGCTGGGCACTGTTATGAATGATTTTCTTGATCAGATCATTTCAAGTGTGAAGACCCACCATCAATATGGGTCTTAGCAACCGAGACAGGAAGTGAAAAGCGAATGCATTCTTCTTGCCTATATGGCTTCACACTTGCTTGTATGTTTCTTTATCTTGCTGGTTTTTTGTTGTTTGGTTGTTGTTTTTTTTTTTTTTTTTTTTTTTTTTTTTTTTTTTTTTTTTTTTTTTAACAATGATACACTCCTTCATTGATATTAGAACCAGATTCTTTGTGTTTCCAACATAAAGACCAATAGCTCTCCTGGGATGCTCTAGAGTTGACCTTCAGCATCAGATTTTAATTGTTGAGATCTCAAGCTCTGTGGAACTGAGTAAATGCCAGACTCTCAGTATCTTCAGCACAAGTCAGCCATTGTATTCTTTATGCAATCTGGAAAAAAAACCCACTCTTTTAAATATGTAGTCTTTCTACAGGTTCATGTGGAGAGATCCCATTTCTTTACTGTGATTTTCGTTCACAACATAAGTCATGCCCATATAACAAAGGCTATATATGGGGACTCTCTAGTTAGTATCTTCTATCAAATAAAAAAAAATTCCCAAATTATTTTCACATTTTCTCTAAGATTGAGAATAAGAGAAACATTTCCACTCCTTCCATTTCTGTGCAATTTAGTGCTTGAAGTCTTAGCTATAGCAGTACAATAAGAAAAAATATCAACAGCAATAAAAAGCAATGTGTTTCTATTGTTTTGGGTGGTTTTCTTTTTTCAGATGACATGATGGTTTACAAAGGCTAAGGTAGAGACATCACTAAAGATTATTAAAACTGATGAGCACACACAACAATGTGACAGCCTAAAATGTTAATATACAAAATTAGTAGCAATCTTACAGGTCATAGAAAAACCTAGTGAAAAGCAATCAGGGAAATGACCTTCAAAAATACACACACACACACAAATACACACACAAGCATACACACATTTAAACAAAACAAACTAGAAAGTGAACCTAGCTAGTAAAATAAAAGACTTCTATAATAAAAATTTTCAGACACAAAGAAAGAAAGAAAGAAAGAAAGAAAGAAAGAAAGAAAAAAGAGAAAGACAAAAGAAAGAAGAAAGAAAGAAAGACACTAGATGTTAGAAATTTTATGTTGATATATTGGAAGAATTAATCTTGTGCATGTTTCTATCACATTCAAATTAATTTATTTACCTTTATTGTGATTTCTATAAATTTTCTTTTTTCTTGACCACTAAATAAACTTATGTAAAATGATATGCTCACATGTTTATTTTATGAATCATCACATCTCTTTTCTATAATACAGAGAATTTAAAAGTATCTCATCTATCTCCAATGTGTGATCTCATTCTACAGTTATGAATATAATATTTTCTTGAATAACTGTTTTGTTTTTGTGTTTGTTCCTTCATTTGAAACATTATTTGCTGTGTAGTTTTAGGTAGTTTCAAGTTTTCTGTCTAATCTATGTTGAATGCAAATTCTTTTTCATTTTGTGTCACTCACTTAAGTGTTGGAATTACATTGTGAGCAACCACATGCTGGTTCCTACAAGTAATTTTTATTTCATTTTCAAAGTGTTAAAGAGAGAGTGTATTAGAAATTGACCATTGTCAATGTATAATTTATATGAATGACAATGCTGTGAGTTTACAGAGAGAGAGAGAGAATGACAGACAGAGACAGATATAGAGACAGAGTCAAAGAGAATAGTATAAGCTAGACTAGCCTTGAACCATTCTACTTCAAAGCTGAAGATGACATTGAACACTGGACATTATGGCCTATATTTCCCAAGAGTTGAGGTTACTGATGTGGATGGCCATGCCCTGTTTCATTTAAGGCTGTATGAACTCAATGTTTTGTGAATGCTGACCAAGTACTTCAACGACTGAGTCATAAACCAAGTCTTTCCTTGAATGTCATTACTTTAAATGCTAGCAGAAAATAACAATAAAAATAAAATAAATAATAAAGAATCAACCAGATTTCTAAAGTGATTTTTTTCCAAGTCAATACATAAATTCAGTTCACATGCTCATAGTATCATAGTCACTTGGAAGTACTGCTAAAACAGACTAAGTCTCCATAGATCTTAATGGTTTACTTTTCAAACAGCTTTCCAGGTAATATTGATTGTGGTAATTATCATAATACATTGAGAATAAACTTCTGTGTTACTACTATTTTTACAATTTGCTTTTATTTAAGTCAACTGGAATTATATATTTAAAGGAAAGTTCAAAGTTTAGTATTTATTCATGTCACCTTAGAATGTTGTTAAGATGAAAATTAAGATTCAGTAGATATTGTACTTGCTTTTAAATTCCATAATTCTAGCAGTTAAAAATGTGTAGAGGGACCAACCATCTTGCTTAACCATAATAGGGCTAGTTGGAAATGAGAAACCCAGCAAAAGCAAACACACACGCACACTGACAGTGTGTAGGGGTGCTAGCTACTCATTAAAATGTCTTGTACAATTCTACATCCTCCTTTTTGACTTACTAATTAATATACATTTCTGAAAATTGCTTACAGTTTATGTTAAATCTATCTGGTAAATGTGATTTTCAGGCTTTCAGAGAAACACTAAGTAGCTGATTGCCAGTGGTTCTGACATCCCATTGTTGGCCAATATTGATGAGCTGACATGCTTGAGTGCACAGATTCATTCTTGCATCTTCTCTCTTGTTCATTGTTCAAAAACTGTATTAGAGCATTATGTCCATTCATAAAAGCCCACACCTTTGATCAGGATAATAACATTGCTCTCTTCTCCTGATATAAAATGTAATTAAAGTCCAACAGTTCAGCCAGTAAAGAAAGCCACTTGGAGCCAAGGCTGATGACTTCAGTATAATCTCCTGGACCTACAATTGGTTCAAGTTGGCCTCTGACTGTTACATGCACCTTATAGCACACCTCTTCTATACAAAAATAAATAAATGTAATGATAATAGATATAATGGTAAAATGTAAGAAAATTAAATATTGTGTCATTTAACCATGAGACAAATATTGAATACAGAGTTAGTGTATGGTACTTCATAAATGCTAATTGACAGAACTTTTTCTAAAATCTGGATATCAAACTTTCCTCTACATTCATGAATTTAGTTTCTTTGAAGAAAAATAGGCATCTATATTTAACACAGTAGAAAACTCTCATCATTACATTTGTTTTGTTGTTTTTCCTTTTGAAATCTTAAGACAATGATACAGACTTATACTTCTTGTTGACCTTAAGCTCACAATCCCCTGCTTGTGACCCACGGTCCTGAGATTTGGGTATCTGCCACCATACCATGCTACAGTCTCCCTTATTTCAGCATATATACACCCCTATAAGGCATCAAGATCCCTGTTATAAGAAAAAGGAGAAATGTGGTTTGTTTGTTTGTTTGTTTGTTTGTTTGTTTGTTTTGAAATCCAGTTAAGGTGAAATCTGAGAGTAAAGCCTTCAATTAATAAAATGAATGAGCCAGTGATGTTCTATGTAGCACTCTTTCTTCCCTAATATGAAATTGTTAACAGCAAAGATTATATCTAGGTTCAATACTGAATACAATTTCTTCCTTTCTCTAAATTTTCATCGCTTGGTAAAAAAGGCATTCATGCTAAGGACCTATAAGTTATCATTTTGATCAACCAGCATAAAATAAAGACCGAACGTATACTGTAGCCCAGGCTTTCTGAAATGCAGATATTAGAAGGCATAGAGGAGTTACCTGTAGCAAGTTAGGTTCCTGTAACTCTCCTAGAGTCATAATTCAGCATCTCACAGCTTGTTAAAATTATTCAGACACAAAACAGTAATTACCAAGGCATAATGAATGGGTGATTTCCCAAGAAGCTTTTTCGTGCATTGGATATCACAGTAGGAGACACATTTCTGTAGCTTTTAAGAAGGATGAGCTCCACAGGTACTGCATTGAGTAGATGTTCTCTGCAAGCCAGACCTTCTACTAGAATAATCATAGTCTTCAGTTAAAATGAAACAAGAAAACTATTCTAAACCATATTAAGTAAATCAAAAGCATTTATTGTAAAGCATGATTGATTATTGATTGTGTGGGAACCAATGAACATTATGTTAATGGGCCCATTTAATACAAAGCTAACCCTCATAAGAAGCCAGTATGACCTTAGTCTTGGTCACATCTAGTTCAAAATAACAGAGCAATATCTACTGAAAAGCCAGTTAAAAATAAATATTTAAATCACAGCCAGTAACTAGAGACATGTCATGTATTGTTGCATGTAGATCATGAAGCAAGATATACAGTAAAGTCAGTATTGCAAAAGTTTAGGTCTCTCACTTATAGCTCAACAATGGTTGAGTGTGAATACACTGGTGTGCTTGCTGTACTGGAATCTATGCTGAACAGCATCACGTAGCATAGTGGATTTTCTGCTGGAAAAAATGTAGGCAGCAGTCTTAGGAGAGGCTTATTTTCTAAACACTGATTGGTTGACCTTTGTAGACGAAGCCCATTTCCCAAAATGGCTTCTCTTTAGCTCATTATAAAAATCATAAAATCATTCTGGATCTGAATTATTGGTTAAATATACAAGATTTTTCTGAATTATGATAACATGTTTCTACCAAATCCTGTAATATGATCACAATCAATGAAAATGAATTTTCCAAGATAGACACGCTACCAGTGGTTATGAATTAACACAGTTTACATATGCATTGTAAATCAAACACTAAATTTTAGTTTGTCCTATAAATATCATAACACTGATCATGTTATTGAACACCTCAGACTGGGTCTTTCAGAAATTCTGCAAAAAGTGAGCAACACTTAAAGCATTAGGAAATGTAGCTCTAATTTCCAGGTACCTTTAAAAAAAAAAAAAAAAAAAGATCTGTGCTGTGAAACATAGATGGATGAGTCTACTTTTGTTGACTGTGTCAGTAAAGAAATAAAGCAAATGTTATTGTACAAGAAATTCAGGCCATTCCAAGGGAGACCTGTCTTACATTTAATGTGGACATTAGCTCAGTAAATGAAGCAGAGGAGATGAAGAACTTTGCTGGCACTTCATTCCTGAAACAAGTTCCTCTCAGCTCAGAGGCAAAAGATATTTTGGGAATATTGTCTTTGAATAAAATTAATTCTAGATGTTTTCTGTGAATCCTGTATTGCAAATCAGAATAGGGTATGCAATTACAAAACTTCCTCACCTAGAGGTAGTGTTGTGAGTACAAACTCTATCTCCTGGTAGATAGCAGAAACAAGGAGTTAGGTTTTTTTTAGAAGATAGTGGAGGACACTTGGTGTTAAAGCCAGAAAAAGCATCAAGGCAGAGCACATAAAAAGGCCACACAGGTTTCTTTCTGTCTAGTACTCTTTTAAAATTTGTTATTGCTCTCCAGCACATCTACTGAACATGTAACTACTATAAACGTAAGCACTTAGCTGTTGTTTATAATCGGAGAAAAAAGAGATTCACCACGAAATGTCATATTTACTTTATAGGTAACAATAATCACACTTTGATTGCTGCAGGTGGATGGGTTCATACTTCTGAGGAACTTCATGACCTTCAGTTTTCTCCACAAATCTACTCACCTTTCCTACATTAAGTGCTAACTCTAAGCTCCACCGATGCTAAGTCAGATTCACAGCATCATAAGCTCTATCTTCTCAGTGGACATTTTTTTCTCTCAAAAAAATGTTTTTAACTTTAATCTTCAGCCTACCCTATGACTGTTCCACATCCCATACCCCTTCCTTCATCCCACATCTCCACAAGGATGTCTCCATTCCCTCCACCCCCACCTCACCAGTCCTCCCCACTCCCTGGGGCCTCTAGTCTCTTGAGAGTTGAATTCATCTTCTCTGAGTTTAGATCTGGCAGGCCTCTGCTGTACATGTTTTGGGGACCTCATATAAGCTGGTGTAAGCTCCCTGGTTGGTGGCTCAGTGTCTGAGGTCTAAGTTAGCTGAGACTGCTGGTCTTCTTATATGGTCACCCTCTTCCTCGGCTTCTTCTAGCTTTTCCCTAATTCAACCATAGGGGTAGCTTCTGTCCATTGGTTGAGTGTAAATGTCTCCATCTGACTCTTTTAGCTGCTTGTTGGGTCTTTCCTAGAGCAGTCATGATAGGCTCCTTTTTGTGAGCACACCATAGCCTCAGTAATAGTGTCAGGCCTTGGGAACTCCCCTTGAGATGGATCCCAATTTGGGCCTGTCACTGGACCTCCTTTCCCTCACTCTCTTCTCCCTCTTTCTGCCTCCCCCCTCCCCGTGATTTCTTTTCTTCCCACTCCCAAGCAGGATTGAAGCATACACACTTGGGCTCCTAGACTTACTAACCTTGAGTTCTGTGGATTGTATCCTGGGTATTCAGATGTTCCAGATGCCACAGGGGTATGTGTTCTACTATGTTCATAGCAGCTTTATTTTTGATAGCCAGATGCTTGAAACAACCCAGATGTCCTACAACAGCAAAATGGATACAAAATATGATTCATTTACACAATGTAATACTATTCAGCTATTAAAAATGAGGATATCATGAGTTTTGTAGGTAACTGGATGGAACTAGAAAATATCATCCTGAGTAAGGTAATTCATACCTGAGAGGGCATGCATGTTATATACTCACTAATAAGTAGACTTAGCCAAAAAATGTACATAATATTCAGGATTCAATCCACAGAACTCAAAAAGGTTAACAAGCTGAAGGGCCCAAGTGAGGATGCCTCAATCCCACTTGGGAGGGAGAAGAAAGCAATCACAGAAGGGGTAAGGAAGGGAGGGACTTAGGTAGGAAAGGGAACAGGGGGGGCAAGAGGAGAACATGATCAGGTATTGGGTGGGGGTAACTGGACTGAATCCCTGAGTGACAGCAGAAAGAATGAAAACAGGCAACCTCAAGAAGTAGGAGGTGGGGAGAGGGATGAGGTTGCCATCCCATAGTCAAAACTTTGACCCAGAATTTTTCTTTCCTTTTGGAACTTGGCTCTGAAATTCTTGCGTGAAAAATCTTTCTTGTTATAACTGGGTGATTCTGCCCACTTCTGAGTTTTGCTATATACAATCTCAAAATATGAAGTTTTTAACAAAATAATTAAGAATAAAAAAGAAATGCCTAGCGCTCTGTAAAACAACTCAGCAAACCTCTTACGAACACTCAGAGACTGAAGCAGTTAACATAGGGCCTACACAGGTCTACATCCTTTGATTATATCCTGTAGCTTTCAGTTTAGCACTGTTATAAATCTCCGGAGTGTGTGAGCAAGTGAGCAGGTCTCTGATCTTGTGACTGCTCTTGTGGCTCTTAATGTGTTTTGGCTTGGCTTGTTCAACTTTGATATGATAATTTTTGTTTTATCTTACTCATTACATTTTGTTTTATTTTGTTATCTCTTGAAAGCCTGCTTTTGATTTCCCTAATGAGAGACAGAATAGGAGTAGATGTGGATGGGAGAGGTTTGGGGATGAATGGGAAGGAGTAGAGAGAGGGAAAACTGTATTCAGATTATATTGTATGAGGAAAGAATCTATGGGTAATAAAATTGAAATGATTAAATAAAAAAAAATTGCCTGAGGTGTTCTTTGTTGACTTGTCCTGAGAGATTCATGGTTAAATTACCACTGAAAATTAAACCAGAATGCTTCCTATACTTTATCTTTGTAACTATCTGAAAGATTAGTGCTGACAAATATCTGTAATATAGGAAATTTATAGGAAAGATTAAGGGTGTAAAGACACATATGTTTCATAATTCTTACTGAATAATATCTGCATCATTTATATTTTTTAAAAAAATTTCTGTCTATGTTTAATTTCAAACTTCATCATTGGTTTCTTTTGTAACTTTAACATTTTTACTTAGTTTTCTTTGTGTTGTTCCATTGTTTCCTGTGATCAACTTTCCTACATTTCAAAAGTAGATATCAGTTTTGTGTTTTTAAATATGTGGTTTGTTATATGAAATGGAAATATACATTTTTTTCTTAAGAGTTTTCTTAAGGATAAATTAGGTTTGTAGCCCTACCAGTTGAGAAAACAGGCTGTAGAATTGGAAGTTTAAGCCCAGCCTGACTGAATCCAAAGTCAGATTACACCCAAACAGTGAGACTTTTTTTCTCTAAATAAAAAGTAAACAGAGGATTCAAACCAAGTTCTTGAAACATTATATGTCCAAACGTTATATCTTTCTTTTATGGTTTAGTTGATGATGGGTTATGGTTTATATTGGTGCTTAAAAGCATTTCCAGTATGAGAACACTAATTTGACCATTAGCTTTATTTGTTTGTTCCTTTTAACTAAAGTGCCTCATTCCATCTTTCGCTCACTCATAGATTTGGATCTGGTTCTTTGTCAAAGTTTATGGTCACTACTGCATTTTCAGCTCTTAGTTTTCCTCTCAGTCTCTAGAAAATTGATGCTTTTTAACATAAGTCTCTAATTTCAATTTCATCTTGCGTATTTGTATACGTAAGTGTGTGTGTGTGTGTGTGTGTGTGTGTGTGTGTGTGTGTGTGTGTGTCAGTATGGAAAAATAAATTGTGTTCCGTGATACATATGTAATATCCAAGGACAATTTGTGGACTCATTTTTCTCCATCTATCACTTAAAATATTCATGGAACACAGGGTCATCAGTCTTGTGAAATCTGTAGAACAATTGTCAGGCCATTATAGTAATTTTTGAAATAGGATCTTATACCGGATATCACAGGCTTTCTTGGAACTGATATTTTATGCAGTCTGGGTTATATTTAAGCTCTTAGTTGTTCTTCTGCCTCAGCCTTCTGAGTTCTGGGATTGCAGACTGGAATGACCATCTCTGGCTAAACTGAAGTTTTAATTAGTTGCTATAAAAATATTTCAGCAGCAAACTCTGAAAATATATACTGCCAATTTTTAAAATTATAAGTGAGATTATCTATAAGTTATGTTTTATTTCCCCAAATATCTGCCTTGTCCAAATAAATAAGTAAAGTCTTCTATACTTTCAGGAAACTTCTGAAATTCACAAGTTATTGGTAGATTGGTATTTTATTTATTTTATTTTTATTGGATATTTTATTTACATTTTAGGTGGTATCCCCTTACCCCATTTCTCCTTCCCACCCAGGAACTCCCTATTCCATTCCCCCTCCTACTGCTTCTACGAGGATGTGCTCTGAACTACCTCCCAGTCCCATCTCTTCACCCTCGAATTCCTCCCCCCACTGGGAATCCAGCCTACATGGGACCAAGGATCTCCTTTCCCACCTATGCCAACAAGGCCATCCTCCCTTACATATACAGATGGAGTCATGAGTTCCCCATGTATCCTCCTAGGCTGGTGGTTTTGACCCTGGGAGCTCTGGTTGGTTAGTATAAATGGTCTCCTCACGAGGCCACAAACCCTTTCAGCTCCTTCAGTCTTCTATCTAATTCTCCATTGGGAACGCCTTGATCAGTACAATGGTTAGCTGTGAGCATCTGCCTCTGAATATGTCAGACTCTGGCAGACCTCTAAGGAGACAGCTATAGAAGGCTCCTGTCAGCGTACACTTCCTGACATCCACATCAGTGTCTACCTTTGGTGAGTGCACATGGCATAGATACCCAGGTGGAATGGTCTCCAGACAGCTCCTCCTTCAGTTTCTGTCCTACACTTTGTGTCCATATTTGCTCCCATGAGTATTTTGTTACTCCTTCTAAAAAGGACCGAAGCACCCACACTTGGTCTTCCTTCTTTATGAGCCTCATGTGGTCTGTGAGTTGAATCTTGGGAATTTCAAGCTTTTGGGCTAATATCCAATTATCAGTGAGTGAATACCATGTGTGTTCTTTTGTGATTGGGTTGCCTCACTCAGGATGATATTTTCTAGTTTCGTCTATTTACCTAAGAATTTTTCGAATTCATTGTTTTTCCTAGCCGAGTAATACTCCATTGTGTAAATGTACCACATTTTTTTGTATCCATTCCTCTGTTGAAGGATATCTGGGTTCTTTCCAAGTTCTGGCTATTATAAATAAGACTGCTAGGAACATAGTGGAGCATATGTCCTTGTTATATGTTGGAGCATCTTCTGGGTATATGCCCAGGAGTGGTATAGCTGGGTCCTCAGGTAATGCTATGTCCAATTTTCTGAGGACCCACAAGACTGATTTCTACAGTCGTTGCATCATCTTGCAATCACACCACCAAAGAAGGAGTGTTCCTCTTTCTTCAAGTCTCTGAAGAAAGAAATCAAAGAAGAGCTCAGAAGGTGTAAAGGCTTCCTATGCTCATGGATTGGCAGGATTAATATAGTAAAAATTGACATCTTGCCAAAAGAAATCTACAGATTCAATGTAATCCTCATTAAAATCTCAACTCAATTCTTCACAGAATTAGAAAAATTCTCAAATTCATTTTTTAATAACAAAAATCCCAGGATAGTGAAAACTATTCTCAACAATAAAAGAACTTCTGGAGGAATCACCATCCCTGACCTCAAGCTGTACTACAGAGCAATGGTGATAAAATCTGCATGGTGTTAATACAAGGACAGGCAGGAAGATCAATGGAATAGAATTGAAGACCCAAAAATGAGCCCACATACCTATGGTCACTTGATATTTGACAAAGGAGCTAAAACTGTCCAGTGGAAAAAGGACAACATTTTCAACAAATGGTGCTGGTTCAACTGGAGGACATGTAGAAGAATGCAAATTGATCCATTCTTATCTCCTTGTACAAAACTCAAGTCCAAGTGGATCAAGACCTCCACATAAAACCACATACACTGAAACTAATAGAAGAAAAAGTGTGCAAGAGCCTTGAACACATGGGCACAGGGGAAAATTTCCTGAACAGGACACCAATTACTTATGCTCTAAGATCAAGAATTGACAAATGGAACCTCATAAAATTGCAAAGCTTCTGTAAGGCAACGTACACTGTCAATAGGCCAAAACGGCAACCAACAGATTGGGAAAAGATCTTTACCAATCTTAAATAGCAACAAAATATTTTAAACTGAGGAATATCAAATGGCCTAGAAACACATAAAGAAATGTTCAAAATCTTTAGTCATCAAGGAAATGCAAATAAAAACAACCTTGAGATTCCACCTCACAACAGTCACAATGGCTAAAATTAAAAACTCAGATGACAGCAGATGCTGGTGAGGATGTAGAGAAAGAGGAACACTCTTCCATTGTGGTGGGATTGTAAACTGGTACAACCATTCTGAAAATAAGTCTGATGGTTCCTCAGAAAATTGGACATAATAATACCTGAGGACTTAGATATACCACTCCTGGGCATATACCCAAAAACTGCTCCAACATATAACAAGGATACATGTTCCACTATTTTCATAGCAGCCTTGCATGTAACATCCAGAAGCTGGAAAGAACCCAGATGTCCTTCAACAGAGGAATGGGTACAGAAAATGTGGTACATTTACATAATGGAGTACTACTCAGCTATTAAAAACAATGAATTCATAAAATTCTTATGCAAATGGGTGGAACTAGAAAATATCATCCTGAGTGAGGTAACCTAATCACAAAAAGAACACACATGGTGTGCACTCATTTATAAATGGATATTAGCCCAAAAGAGCACAATAACCAAGATATAACTTACAGACCTCATTAAGCCCCAAAAGAAAAAAGATAAAAATGTGGCTGCTTCAGTCCTTCTTAGAAGGAATAACAAAATACAGGAGCAAATACAGAGACAGTATGTGGAGCAGAGACTGGAGAAGGGACTGTCCAGAGACTGCCCTACCTGTGGATACCTCCCAGGCACAATCACCAATTGCAAAAGCCGTTGTGTATGTCAGGAAGTGCATGCTGACAGGAGCCTGATGTATCTGTTTCCTGAGATGCTCTGTTGGAGCCTGATATACACAGAGGTAAATGCTTGCAGCTTACCATGGAACTGATCACAGGGTATCCAATGGAGGAGTTAGAGTGAAAACTGAAGGAGTTGGAGTGGCTTGAAGCCCATAGGGAGAGCAACAATACCAAGCAACCAGAGCTCCCAGGGTCTACACACATAGACGGACCCATGGTTCCAGCAGTATATGTAGTGAGGGTGGCCTTATTGCCCATCAGTGGGAGAGGTGGTCTTTGGTCACATGAAGGCTGGAGGCCAAAATGTGGGGGAATTCAATGCTGGGGAGGTAGAAGTGAGTGGATGTGTGGTGGCACACAGTCATAAAAATAGGAGGAGAGAGGATAGGATAAGTGGTTGTTGGGGGTGAGAATGGGGAAAGGGTATAACATCTGAAATGTAGATAAATAAAATATCCAATGATGAAAAAAACAAATAAACCAAACAGAAAAAAAAAAAGATAATGGAACTGGCTATTAAAGTCGTGCATTTAAGACTTTTTGGCAGCAATTTAATATTAACCATATTATTGGAATTCCTTATAATAATCAAGGACAAGGGACTGTGGAAGGGACCCATGAAACTTTAAAACAATATCTTCATAAAATAAAAAAGGGGGGAGATATATTCTCATATACCACAAATTTATTTAAATTATATTCTCTTTATTTTAAATTTTTAAAAAATATTTGGATGCCAAGGAACTTTCTGCTGAGTGTCTATGCTACTCAACAACTAGGCATATTTATGCATAGGTGAAAGAGAAAGATCCACTTACTGGCATATGGCATGGTCCTTTTCAGGTATTTAATATGGGGAAGAGGACATGTTTGTGGGTTTTTTTTTCTGCAGGATGCTGAAGGAGCATGACGGCTACCAGAGTGACAGGCAAGTCATGCTGATACCAGGACAAAAACTGATGCTTACCTGTGAGCTTTCTGAGTGCCCTGCCAATGGTGACTGGGAAGCCATATTGGACAGATGTTCTCGACCCACCTTTGTTTACCTAAACCATTGATAGGAAAGGCTGCCTTGCCTCAAGTTTTAGACCTCATGGAACAGAGAATGAAAAAGAAAAGTTATAGTGACTCTTGTATTTTTTAAACGTGACCAGTTATTCAGACTCAATCATGGACTGGTCTAGAAATCAATCCAATATTGAAAATAACAGTCTTCATTTGGAGGCTTTTTCTGGACATTTTCTGAGACATATTTGGAAGTTAGCTACAGTTCTGTATGATGTTATGTTAGCAAGAGATAAATTTGAGACTGGATCTGGATTTCAAACAAGTGTTAGCACATATGTTAGAGCTCTTTTAATTATCAATTTAAAATTACTTTTGTTTCTTCTACAATGTTTAATGTAAGTTGCATTGGTTGTACACTTTCTAATTGTCTTAGTGTGTTGAAACCTGGCAAGTCAGTTATGGAGGTCTATCAACCAGCTTTTGTTTTATTGCCCTGGGTATTACAGGACCCTGGTATTCTGAAAAAAGCTTGCAAGTACTGGAAGAAGTGACACAAGCTTTATGCAGAAACAAGAGGGTAGTGGGTTTTATTATTTCTGGTTTAATAGCATTAATTGCATTAATTTCTAGCACCACTTCTGCAATTGCTTTGACACAAGAAGTTAAGACAGCTACTTTTGTTAATCATTTAGCAAAAAATGTTACTAATGTGTCAATATAGAAGAGTATTTAGATAGGCATTTGGAACAATGGATTGATGTTTTTTATCTTATTCAAATTATTGAAGGGGGTTCAGAATTTAATGGTAAGAAGCCATCTTGAGTGGCATGCCAAATATCATTGGGTTCTTGTTCTAAAATTTACAGTTGCAGTCATTATAATTAGAAAAAATTTTGAAGATACTTGCAGGGTGTTTTGCATAATTCTAACACCTGTCCAGATGTTTTAACTTTGTATAGTGAGAATATGAATTTAAAAAATGCTGCTCTTCTGAGTGTTGATGTGGCAGATACTGCTGATAAAATTACCCATGAACTGTCAATATTTCTATTTTGGTCAAGCTTCAAGAATGGCATATATAGCTTTATCATGCTAGCCCTTTTTGTCCTCAGAATACTTTTATTCCTGCCCATCATGTTAAAGCTTGTCTTTAACAACATCAACATTTTGGCACCCAAGTATAAACTTGAACTTGAAAGTAGACCCCCACACAGAGTTATTACATTAACAGCCTGACAAGCCAATGATGGATAAGATTCTGCACAGAGCTTTACCAACCTAAGACAGAAGTGCATTGCTTTTGATAATTCATATTTCATGATAGGTAAGGAAGGAATTCTTGTCAGAATGACCTAAGATAGTCTCAGTCTTGTTTATGAAATACAAAAGGGGGAGAGGCAGAGATTTGGGGCTGCTTGGCAAAAATCTGACATGGGTCAAGGACAAGGATATGGCAGGAATATGACATTGATCAAGGACAAGGAAGTAGGCTTTAGGCAGAAATCTAAATCTTAGGCTAAAAAAAGAAGTAATTTCAGGCAAGAATCTAAATCTTAGACTAGAACAAGCAAGTAGGCTTCAGACATAATAATGACTTTGGGTTAGGATGGGGAAGTTGGCTCAGATATTTTGTCTTCCTGATAAACACTTAGAAACATTGATCAAGGGAGTGTTCATGGAATTTTGTTAATTGCCTTGCTTGTTCTTTGATTTATTTCTGTTTATTGTATTTCTGTTTATTTCTGTTTATTTCTGTTTATTGTATTTCTGTTTATTGTATTGCTTGTTTCTTGACTATTTGCATCTATTGTATTGTTAGCTCCTCAACCTAGAACTGACCTTAATAATTGCATGAAATTAAAATGGTATAAAAGCAAAATGGAGGAGGGGGATGGGATGGAGGTTTCATGGGACAGGAAGTGGGGATAGGGGATGGCATCTAATATGTGAATAAATAAAATATCTAATAAAAAAGGAAGAGCCAAATCATCATAATAAAACACAAAAATCAGTAGAGAACAGGGGTTACTTGGAAAGTGAGACAAATTATTGGCTGCAGACTGGTTTTTTAACAGGTTATAATATGAAAGCGATTTTTGTTGTGTATTGACACAACAAAAGAACTCCAGATTTGGAAAGGTAGCAGTGGTAATGAACTTTCCTTATGAGAGTAAGAAGTTAAACAAAATAATTAAGAGTGTAAGGGTACACAGGGGTACCTATCGCTACAATTTGATATGTATCAGAGGATGGCTTTGTCTGGCATCACTGGGAGGGGTGCTCCTTGGTCCTGTGGAGGTTTGATGACCCAGGGTAGTGGAAAGCTAGGCTTCTGATGCAGAAGTGGGTGGGCAGGTGGAGGAGCACCCTTATAGAGGCATGGGCTAGGGAGGAGGGGATAAGGGGCTTGTGGATGGGAAACTGGGAAGGGAAATAACATTTGAAATATAAATAAATAAAATGACCAATAAATAAATAAATAACCACACATATTATAAACTATTTTTCTGGTTCTTTGTTATCCATTAGGACTTGACTGTGAGAACAGATTGCTGAATACAATACATACTTGATTCACAGAACATAGAAAAATCAAGCTAGTTCTTAGTTAGAAGCTTCACCTCTATTTACTAGTTTGCATAGCACTTGAAGATTTTATACAAACTACCAGATAAGAAAAACAATCCGTAGACTTATCCACATGTGAAACATTTAGGATACTTGTGAGTCTCTTGAATTGTCTGTGTGATGTGCTTTATGCTTTAAAACTGGCTGTTAGTTACACAAAGATACCTATGAGTTCATGAAGCTGAGATGAAGTTGAGACTGGAGGGTCTTGGAATAAATTGGAGGTAGGGATTGAGCAATTGATATGATCAAGATGTATGTGTGAAAGATATTCTAAGAATACATTAAAATTTTAAAAGATTTTATGTAACAGTAAGAATTAGAAACAGATGAAATCAAATTCAATGTGATATCTAAGTGAAAAATTACCAGGATGGAGATATTCATATATGCATGTGCCCAGAGCTGATAATTGCTATGAGAAGGATCATGTATTACTCCGTAAGTTTACCAGCATTTCTTTTATCCACAAATGTTGCATTTTCCCATATCTATTTTATGTGGATTTCTAAGGTTATGTAAATTCTACAATCTATTTAGATTTTCTATTTTCTCCTTGGATTCCATTTTTTGTTTCATTATCTTATTGATATAGCACCATCTTTTTGGTGCTATACTACACTAGTCTTCTCTTAGCTGAGAAAGTTTCTAAGAGATTACAAATGTTGTACCTGGATACTCAGATGTTTTTGACTGTTTCTCTACTTGGAGACTTACAGTGTTTTATCAGTGTTCAAATACTGTTTCTGCATGAATGTGTCCTCATTACTTCCTATAAGAGAAGATACCAAAAATTTGACCCTCCATTGGTAGTGTTAAAATTGTCATTGATTTGTTTTAGTTTTTGTAGAATTCCTCATGAAATATACTCTATTCTATTTGTTATAGACTGTATCAGTATCCTAGTTATTCTGACAAGTCATATTCTTCTACACTTATTAGTGACATTATTTGCCATATTTATAAGAAAATAAAATGATTTAACAATTCTCTGACTCAGAAGTCCACCTTGTGATTCAACAATTTTAATTTTTTTTTAAAATTGCATATTAGGAATATACTTTGTTCTGAGGGCATTAGAACAAAAGTCATAGAAAATAAGTTAGGAAAAGGGCTGAAGGATCTGAAAGGGATAGCAACCCTTTAGGAAGACCCACAGTATCAACTAACTGGACTCCTCAGAGCTTCCAGAGACTAACCCACCAACCAAAAAGCATATATAGGCTGATCTATGTGCCCCACTACATATCTAGCAGAGGACTGCCTTGCCTGGCCTCAGTGGAATGTGATGCATTCAGTCCTGTGCAGGCTTGATGTCACAGAGAAGACAGATGCTAGAGGGGAGAGTTGGAAGTAGGTGAGTGGGGCAACATCCTCTTAAAGGCAAAGAGGAGTGGGGAGAGGATAGGGTGTTCATGGAGGGGGGACCATGAAGGAGGACAATATTTGAACTGTAAATAAATGATATAATTAATAAAAAGTGAATGTTGCTTCTACTGATGAAAATATGTTATTATCTACTGATTTACCACTCTAGTCTGCTTCTGAGAACCTCAGATTTTTAATCTTTCTCTATTGTTCTTCCTTTTCACCACATCTATAGTGAGCATAAAGTGCATGCTCTTTTCCATTTTCCCATAGAAATATTGTTTGAATTAATCACTAATATTTAAGACTTGCTAGCTCATTTTTTCCCTCTGAATAATATTATTTTATATAAACATATCATAATTACCTATTTGTGCAAAACTTATAGAACATCTTGTTTACTTTCAGCTTTTAGCAATCATAAAATGATTATAAAAGCTGGCCAAATGCCAGTAATTCCTGGGGTAGAAATTCTGAGAATGGCAGCTATTACCTGAGGATTTTTCAAATCATGTTACAGGTGAGATTATTTGCTGTTGGTGGATTACAACAGCCCTGAGTTTAATTGATATTGGATGTTGAAAAGATTTAAGAAGAAACAAGTAGGCTGTTGATTCTTACAGAGAAAGATAATTCTTCCACTGGAATCTCAAAAGAATATACAAAATCTGGAGAAATGGCTAAGTAATTTAAGACCAGTGGCTCTTCTTCCAAAGAATGTGGTTTCAATTTCCAGAACACACATATGGGTTCATTAACACCTGTAACTCCAGTTCCAAAAGATCCAATGTTCTCTTCTGATCTCTGAGAGCATCAGACACACACAAGGTGCACAGATATACATAGGAAAAGTACCCATATTCATAGATATAAAATATTTTTTAAAAGAAAAGATAAAACCATTATAAAATGTTATGTGTTGGATTTGGTCTGGAGTAGGTGTTGAAATCCATTTGATAAGTATCTGGTAACTTGGTTACTAGTTTGTACCATCTTTGTGTTGAAAGGCAAAAGTGCCTTCAACTTGGCTATAACATTTTCTAGGCTCATCAGAAGAATCAGAGGTCTAATTTCCCAGCAACTTTCCTAGCACTTGATGGTCTGCTTCAAAATTCAGGCATATTAAATATAACAGAAGCATTTCATTGTTGTTTTGTAATTTCTGAGTGGCAACCAGTTAGGTCTAAATTTTAGGCTTATTTATATGACTTCTGTTACTTTTCCTAGTTTATCTGCTGTGCTTTTGTGGCCTGTGATTCAAACTGTTAATATCTGATATATCCTTGCAATTTTCAAAATGAAAATTGATCACATTTTTATACTTATTGTGAAGTGTGTGAGGGGTCAAGCAGACATGTGTATGTGCACATGTGTATTTGTACACATGGGTGTGCTGGAGCTATCATAACACTCAGGTAGATGTCAAAGAACAACTTGCTAGACTTAGTTCTATTTACAGCATGTGGGATTCAAGAACTGTTTCAGGGTAGCAACCTTGGCAGCACCAAGTTTATTGTTAAATCATTTCACTGGCCCATCTCTGGACATAGCATCAGAATTTCTGTCTGACATACTTACTTGGAAATCATTTTTATTAGTTTATATAACTCTCCTCTCTCTCTCTCTCTCTCTCTCTCTCTCTCTCTCTCTCTCTCTCTCTCTCTCTCTCTCTCTGTCATACTAGGAGAAATGTTCTGCCACTGAGCCAACTCAGCACATTTTTACTTAAATTTGAGACAGAACTTAATTACATTTTCTGGCTAGGCCTTTAATATATATATATATATATATATATATATATATATATATATATATATATGATTACATATATATTCTTATATATAGTTACGAATAGTTGAATGTACTATATATAATTTTAGTTAGACATAAAATATAACTCCTTAAGGAATCCATTGTCTTTGGTATTATTTGTCTCTCTTCATTCCACTCCGTCTCTATTGACCTACATCCACATCCCTAATTAAAAGTGTTTTAGCCTACTCTTTTTTTTATTTTCTTTTTTCCATCCATTTTTATTGGTTATTTTATTTATTGACACTTCAAATGTTAACCTCCTTCCTAGTTTTCCCTCCACAAAATCCTATCTTCTTTCTCCTCCCTTCTCCTGCCTCTGTGAGGGTGTTCCCTCACCTCCCACCCACTCCTGCTTCAGCACCCTAGCATTCTTTTACCGTGGGTCATTGAGTCTTCACAGGACCAAGGGGCTCCCCTCCCAGTGATGCCTGATAAGGCAGTTTTCTGCTATGTATCCAGAAAGAGCCATGTGTACACTTTGTTTGGTGGTTTAGTCCCTGGGAGCTTTGGAGGGGGGTGGTTGATATTGTTGTTCTTCCTATGGGGTTGCAAACCTCTTCACTTCCTTCAGTCTTTGCCCCAACTTCTTCTTTGGGGTCCCTGCACTAAGTCCAATGTTTAGCTGAGGATGTCTGCATCTGTGTTGGTCAGGCTCTGGCAAAGCCTCTCAAGAGACAGCTTTACCACGCTCCTGTCAACAAGTGCTTTTTGGCATCAGCAATAGTGTCTGAGTTTGGTGTCTGTAGATGGGATGGAAACCTAGGTAGGGCAGTCTCTGGATGGCTTTTCCTTCAGTCTCTGCTCCACTCTTTGTCCCTTTTGACAGGAGGCATTCTGGATTAATATTTGTGAGGTGGCTGGGTGGCCCTATCCCTCAAATGAGGGCCATGTGTATCCAATGGATATGGTCTCTACCGGTTCTATCTCCCCTTTGTTGGGTATTTTGGCTAATGTAATCTTCTCTTTTTAATTCATGTACAACAGTTTTGGACATTTCTATTGCTATGCTCAGACCCACTAAGTCTTTCCTCAGCCATATCTGTTCTGACCATTAGTTTGTTCTGTTCAGTGCCATTTTCACTTCAGTGTGCTGAACTCTAGTTTCTCAGTCTCTGTTCACCAGTTATCATGTGTTCTTGCATGCAATTTATGTTTTTATAAAGCCTTTTACTATAGTAATTAAAGTCCTCTTGAAATCCTAATTTGACATTTTCAGTTGCTTTGCTCTATCTGATTCTCCTGTTAACACCAGCTTTACACAATTGTTTCTCTCTGCACAGCACAAGCCTTTTAGCAAGCCTTGCAGTTTTATACTGAAGGCAGAATAAAATATCAGCTGGTTAGCAACTAAGGTAATTAAGCTTTTATCATAATATCTTATGATAATTGACCTAGAAGATGGACAAAGTTGAATCTTTGCTTTAACTGCAGATTTCCACCTTTACACAAGACATCACAGATGATGCTGCAGTTGTCTAACTGACATTCTTCTGGATTAGTGAAGGCTCTGGTGAAGTACTTCCCCTTTACATTGTAGACCTTTGCTGTGGAGAATGCTCCATGAGTCTTTCTTACAAGCACTGTTCCTTCACAAAGCTCAAAGCACAGATGGATTTTTGTCTAGGTTTTATCATGACAGTTTAATACAATGCCATTGGTAAAAGTCCCTACAGCTTGGCCCCACAAGATTATTATGTCTTCTGCTGATCCACACTCAGGCCCCAGTTTTTCATCTAAATTGCCACTTAAATCTTCTTATCACTCATCGATTTTGTACTTTTTTTCCTGTCTTTTTTACAGATAACTAATCTTCACTGTATTTCTGTGTTTATCTGTCTTTCTAGATATCGAAGAGACACTGTGTCTATTGAATTTGATTTCTGTGGCATTTCAGAAATAGTATTGATTTCTAACTTATCCTGTTCCTTCCATGTTTGATTGCAAGGTGATTCCCTCTGAACATCTTAGATGCAGCAGGTAGCTAAAAGTTTTCTCACTCAACACAATAATTTCATTGAATTTATTCTATGTTAAGAATTTTAGCATTTGATGATTTAAATATTTTCCTTTAACCACGGCTAACTTTTAGATTTGCTTATGAAAGCAAGTTTCACTGATATTCTTGCACTTTTGCCTATTTGTTTTTCTGCTTCTTCATATTGTCCCTTTCCTTTGTATCTATACAGTGTTGATATGGTTGTATTGATATTATAATAAAATGATAAGGCAGTCCCTATTGTAATTATTTTCAAAAACTTTTTTTTCTTCTTTGAAAGTATGCTGTTTAGTAGCTGTTAAATGTACTTCAATTCAAATTTTTCTGATGCTGTTACCATTGCTGGTTTGGGCTCTGGGGTTCTTTATATCATCCTCTGTAGCTGGAGGTATTAGAAAAAGTTGCAGCAACTCTGGCTAGCTCTCTAGCCACCCCCTTGCTCCGCTCTACCCACCAGTTAGCCAGTGGAGTAGGCCTGAGACCCACAAGAAGTTGGCGTAGCTGTTGCCTCCGCTGATCAGCTCCTTGGAGTCCATGCCCTAAAACCCAGGGAATATCTGCCAACCCCATGAGGTAGATATAAGAATTCCAGTACCCGTTAGAAATAAGACTCTTAATGCTTAAGATTATCCAATGGATTTATATATTAGCAAATATTCAATACACAAGATGCCTACACAAATAGAAATGTAAACCCAGTTACCTAACCTGATATGAATAACTGCTAGAGCCACAAAGGTAACATCTCCTACCATCTTCTCTCTCCCCCTCCTTCTCTTCTTCTTCCTTTCTCTTTCCTTCCTCCTCCCAACTCCTAGCTTCACCTACCTCTTCTACTGCCCAATCACAAAACTCCACTGCAAATCCAATGGGCAAAAAAGGTCATGCAACGATCCTCCTGAAAGAGCAGAAAAGCATTGAAACCCTTCATGTCTGTTATTATTTGTTGGACCTTTGTATAGAAAAATTTAGTATCATAATGATATTCTTCCTTCTCATCTTTACTCTCTACTCCTGTGATGAGCCTGCACCTCTAAATCTTGAGTATCCGCCAAGTTTCTGCAGCAGTGTGTCCAATCATTGACTCTATCTTAGGTCATTTTGCTGAATTCTAGGGTAGGTTGGCTAGAGTTTCCACAGATAAATTACTTTTAAGCAAGTGCATTACTTTGGAGAACAATCTCTTGTGAGGAACAAGTAGAACACACTTTGTTATGGTTACTATTACCTTCACCTGGCTTCATCAGAGACATAAAATGTCTTAAGACATTTATTGAGAGATATATGAGAAAAAGACTGGTTATTAAAGCCGTAAAGGCATAACGGCCTCCTGATACAGCCATACATTTCCTTGATCCCTCTAATCCAAATACACTGTTCAGTAGTGTAGATCCCTAGAGAACTGTGTTCTGGATGTTTCAGCTAAGCAGACCAAAATCCCCACTCTCCAAATTTGAGTCTACTCCAGATCTCAGAAGACTGATTTTCTATTTATCCCTTGATAGGCCTAAGAATATTTGTTGATTTTGAGTTTATTTATAATTATTTATTGTCTTTTCATTTATTGCTGTAGGTTCAGTTAGCTCTATACCAGTGCTCCATGAAAGACAGGAGCAGTAGGAACAAAATGGGTTACTGGATTTGATGTTTAGACAGGCTGGAAGCTATCTGAGAATGAAGACAGAGAAGAGAAAACATAAGCAGTATAGGCATGTCCAAGAATAGATTCTGATAGCCTTTCAGTGTTCTTTAGTTTCTGCATGCAGCAGTATTGACCTTTTTCTTTCTATGATTCCAAATGCCTGTGGTCACACTGTAGGCACAGCTGGAACTCTACCTGGGTCCCCCAAGCTGGTGTAATCTCATTGCCATAGTGAAAACTCTTTCTACATTGTTGCAACTATAATGTTCCTTTTGTTTGTTTTCATGTATCACTGCCATTCTGAGGATAGGGATGCTACCCTGCTACTGTCTTTACCTGTCAAAACCAAAGTTACAAGTTTATTACTCTCAGTATTAAAAATAATCAATGATTTATTTGTGTCATTAGATTTTATAAAAATGAATAATCTGCTTATCTTTGTCCTTAACTTAGTTTCTATAAAATTAATGATACGTATTTCATCTTTGTCTCCATGACAAACTTCTTACCCTAATGTCAGGGCTCCTAATTTCATTTTTCACATATATTTACATATATTTTTCTGCTCAACACTTTCTTTAGTAAGACATCAGATTTTCTCCAGGTTACAGGTAACTGTACTTCATCAAAAATCAATTTGCAGTTTTAATGTAGGCGCATTTCCCCCATAGCAATAGATTCCTATTGTGAAGCCAAAATGAAAAAAATAATTTGTTTATGTGAAGTTAAGGCCTCAAATTCTGAATCTAATTGTTTGTGCGCAGAACTCCTGCTTTATGAACTGTTACTCTTAGTTTTATGGTGTAATTTAGGGTGGAGTGGGCTTGGCAAATGCTTTCTTAATTTAATGGACTTAAATATTTTCCCACCAGCTGCCAAATAATTTGTGAAAAAGCATTATCATTTGGTGCATGTGCCCTAAGAGAGGAACAAAAGTAAAAAGCTGTTTATTAAGTATGTGGCAGAGGAAAGAAAACATTGTCTCTTAAAACATAATTATGTGAGATCACCTCTTGTGTAGGGATTAATTAGCACAGAAATATCATAATTATTTATGTTTGAATTGAAAAAGTTTCCAATTAATGTAGAATTTAGGCATAATTGCTTAGCAATGATGTGATGTTTCTTCTAAATTCACAAAAGGCAATGATGTCTGTATAATCACTATGCAAAGCTCTGTGTTCTTAAATATCCATAACTCGGCAGATTATAGCCAAAGCACCACTAAGCATTCATACTTACACATGAATTGAGAGTCAAACTGTTCTTTTAAACTAGAAATTAAACGTAAGGCCATGGTGACTTGCTTTGTTTGTCCTTCGCCCCTGGGTTACATCTGTAGTTCTCATAAAATAAGAAACTCAGCAGTCTGGAAGCTAAAAGTGTTCTCCCTCCCCCACCTTCACTCATCACCTAGTGATTTGCTTTTCCTGGCCCATAGACCTATGAGAGAGCTAATGAGGAGTTCTGTAGGATGGGAAGGTAACTTGTAGGAGTCAAAGGAGATGAAGGACACCAGAAAATCATGACCCACTGAATAAACTAAATAGGGCTCCCATAGGCTCACAGAGACTGAAAAGAAAAGCACAGACCCTATAAGGGTCTATACCAGGTTCTCTGTGTATATGTCATGGCTCTTAGCTTGGTGGGTATCTTTGTGAATCTCCTTAGAATGGGAGAGGGTAGTGGCTGGGGGTGTGGCTCAGTGGTAGAGCATCTGCCTAGAATCCCCCAGTGAGGGGCTGGGGTGTGGCTCAGTGGTAGAGTCCCTGCCTAGAATCCCCCAGTGAGGGGCTGGGGACATAGCTCAGTGGTAGAGCCCCTGCCTAGAATCCCCCAGTGAGGGGCTGGGGACATAGCTCAGTGGTAGAGCCCCTGCTTAGTATACAGAAGGCTCTGGGTTGGATCCAAGTAGAATAAATACCAACTCTCCCCCCCCAAAAAAAATAAAGAATGGGAGAGGGTATGTCTCAGACTTTGTTGCCTGTCTCTAAGACTCTTTCCCTCCTGTTGGGTTGTACTGTCCAGCCTTGATATTAAGGCTTTTAGCTTGTCTTTTTGTATCTTGTTTTGTCATGCTTGACTGTTGTCTCTTGGAGACTTGTTCTTTTCTGAGACAAATGAAGGGTAAGTGGATCTGAGGGAGGGGAGCAGCTAGGAGGAGTGAAGGGGGAAGAAACTATGGTTGGAATGTTTTGTATAAAAGAAGACTCTATTTTTAATGAAAAAGTACATTCAAATTGAACTTTAGTATTTTAAGTACTATTCAATATTCAGTAAAAATACATGCTTGTGTGTCAGCAGAAAAAATATATAAAATATTTCTGATCTTCACAATCTGCTGAAAGAGACTACTTCTCTGCTCTATTCTCTGATGTGCATGTAGAGAAATTGTAATTTGAAAAGATAGTTTTACTCAACCAAGGCCTTAAAGTAACTAGAATAAAAATACAACAAACAACAATAACAACAAAAATCAAATAACCTACTGAAGCTCTTCAAGTCTTGAGTAGCTAGCTAGAATGAGTTTTCTTTTATGAAGTTTGGGAGGTTTATATACTCTATTTACTGAAAAAAATGACTTGTTCTTTGGTTTAAAATACTAGGGATCAATGTAAATGTAATTGTTTCAATTCCTATTTTAGACCAGACTGATGCCTTGAGCTTTGACTGTTTATATTCCTATTGTTGTGCATATCAGTTCAAATATCCTGGACTGCAAGTATGCTGAACTTAAGAGGAATCAGGATCAGAAACAACAAAGAGTTCGATGTCACAGGTCACAAGAGGTCCTAGGAAATAGGATTCCAGAATTGATTATCAGAGCAATATATGGTGTTAGAGAACACTCACATATGTCTACAACTTGCTGTGTAGTCTCAGCATTTTAAATGACTTTGGTCTTGTTCTCTGGCTGATGAAGAATTCCAAACAATCTCAATAGAGACATTTAAAAAATTTCAAACTGCATCACCTCCAATTGTATCTTCTCTGACTATGGAGAAAAGCATTTGCCTTTCACAGACTGGAGAAAAGGCCAACATATACTTTATTGCTCAGGTACTAACCTGACTGACAAGCTTGGCAAACCTCTTCTATCTTAAGATAAATAGAATTCCCAACATTAGATTTAAAATAGAATCAATTATGCATAATAACAAGAAACTAGGTTTGGCCATTGGAACCCAGTAAACTTACCAATGGTTACACACCTGAACACAATATCCCCTCCCTCTACATGCCTTGTCTTTGGGTGCATCAGTAGCCAGTAGCTCAATAGGAAGAAATAGGGTCCCATATGCGTACCTCAATCCATGACTGATGATGGGAGAGTGTCTTGTGAAAATCAAATATAAGTAATCACAATTGCTGTGAGTTCTTAAGTACAGTTGTGAAGTCTTTCCCAGAAAATGGAAAAATTCTCATCTGTTATTTATTCTTAGCATTTTGGGCAGTGATGAGTTTCGATATTCATTGTTGTTCCCTGAAAAGACAGTGTCTTCTTATTTCCCCCTATCATATTCCCTATCTTCTCACTCTTATTAATATTTCAGTCCATTCAGCAATAGTTCCTAAGATGTATAATGTGGTAGTGTTAATGAGTTATTTAGGGCAAATTCTCATCTGTTATTTATTCTTAGCATTTTGAGTAGTGATAAGTTTCCATATTCACTGTTGTTCCCTGAAAAGACAGGCTCTTCTTATTGGGGTTGAAAGCAACACTTATAGAGAAGATAGTTTTCTATTCAGCTGAACTGATCAAATGTAGCTTTCTGGATAAGGCCCATGACTTGCTGGTTCATGGTTCTTGCCTAGGTCTGACAAAGCAAGCTTGGGTTCCTGTCTGTGGAGCAGTCCTCAAATCTAATTAGAGAGTGGTCAGTTGTTCCATACTATAGTTTTGACACTACAGTTCACATGGACTCATCTTGTATTATAGGTTCCTATTATAGTTTGTTGAGTACAATACAATTGGTACATTTTCTACCCAGCAGTCTGCACAGCACATTTTGGCACTTTGAAAACTAACCAGCAGGGAGAAACTTTCCAGTTAAATTTCAATTTGATTTCTTGTAAGAATGCCTGTTAGTTGTTTTTTGAGTCTATGATAAAATATCATGACCAAGGCAAGTTCTAGAAGGAAAAGATTATTTAGATTTCCAGTTCCAGAAGGAACATTGATAATGGGAGAGTAGGCATAGAAACAGGCAGCTGGAGCAGGAAATTGAGAAATCACATCTCCATTCATATTCATGAAGCTGAGAGAATGAACCACAAATAGGATGAGATTATAAACTCTCAAAGTTCTTCCTAAGTATTAAACTCCCTCCTGAAAGTTCTATAATGTCCTTGTAACAATGAATAGGCATAGTGTTCAAATACAATAGCCTATGAGGGACATTCCTATTCAAACCAGTACAGTGTGTGTGTACGTGTGTGTGTGTGTGTGTGTGTGTGTGTGTATTCGTTTATTATTTATGTTTTTCCCAAATAAATTATATTAAATTTTAGTTTTTCTAGGAAATAGTAATTTGGCCATATAGTATGTATCTTCAAATTTAAGGAATCATGAGGGGCTGGCAAGATAGCTCAGCACATTTTACAATTGCTTTCAAGCCTGAAGACTATTTCAAGCTTGAAGTTCAATTTTCAGGACTCAGTAGTGAAATGTGATAACTCTGTCAACCACACATGTGTACTAGATCATCTGGGCACAAACATGCTCACAAATAAATATATCTAGTAAAAATTCAATAAGAATTATGGCCCAAACCCAAATAATTTATACATTCATTACATTTAAGTAAGTACCGTATTAGCATTACTATGCTGTTTTCTTTTATATTGTTGGTAACCCAGGAACACTCATTAGCAAAGAGCTCAGAACCACAACACTATACAAATTACTAACAAATACAATGCATAATCCAGCTAATTTTTGGCATGCCAAAAATTTCGAAATTTGGAAACTTGATATTCAAAAAAAGTAATTGGCAATACAAAGTGAACCAAAAGACCATTTAAAAATAAAATTGTTCTTGTTTTCCCAGGTATGGTGGGCAGCACTGTTAATTCCAGAGTTCAGTATGTTGAGGCAGCAGGATCACGTTGTCAAGAGCAAACAGAGTCACATATGAAGGTTTTGTATCAAAAGACATAATGAAGATTGTATGCCAACTGGAGACAAAATTACTTTCAAGAAAGTCTTCCTCAATGAATATTGATGTTACATGGAAAGCACAGAAATAAGATTCAGATTCCAGCAGCATCTTTCATAGTTGAACCATGTGTTTTCTTCAGGCTATCTCTCTAGGCTATGTTATCTTCTTAAAAAAATTTAATAAAATTACATTAAAGACTAGCGAATATTTTATAGTAGAATTCATGTCAACATTTTCTCCTAGAATTCTATCTTTGTTAAGGCATCCTAATGCAAGTACAGTTTCATGTGCATTCATTGAATTGATGAAAAAATTGAAAAAGTCAACATATATTTCACAAGTTTTGCTTTGGTGTTTGTTTCTAAATTCCTAGAGCAGACAACTTTCCTATAGAAAAGGTTCACCTAGAGTTCTGTTGTTTATATTTCTGGCATTCTCAGAATCTTATGAGACACATGAGGTCAAGAATCATATATTGTTTTGTTTTACATTTCACATACTGTCACAATATATCTAAAATATGTTGACCATGCTTAAATTTTTTTCTTTGGTCTCTTCACATTTTGTTTTGGCTGTTCATAGAATAAAACATGTATTTGTTTTACATCTGCTCTTCTCCTACAATTCTGTAGATGTATTTATTATAAATATACTTGTATGTATGCACATTATATAAGTTTTAGAAATCCACTCAGAAATGTTGCTTTAAGTAATATGTGTATGTTATATACATGTACATGCATGTACTCATATATATTCAAATATCAGGTATGAAACTCCTTACAATTGAGATGAAAACTCATTCATCATTTGTAAACAATAAAAGGAGAAAGAAAACACATTTATTTATTAAAATGTAGAGTGTAAGTGACAGATTAAAAAGAACACACCCTGCATCTTAAAAGTTCTCTGGTCTTTCTCTTGAAGACATACTTATTTACTATAGCAAATGACTGTGCATATAACTCTTGCTGTGTGGATGAGGATGTCTGTAGAGAGCAATGCTCAGTGTTGAATCTAACACAGTGTCTGCGTCCTCATTTTTTAGTACCAAGTCTGCACTGTCTACTTGTATGACTCTGTAACTCACAGATTGATTATGTGAAAGGATTTTCTGTTTTTCATTTTAGAGACAAGCTTGTGAAAATTAGCACTGTACTCAAAAAGGTATAGGAGCCTATCCGTGTGTGGGGAGGTGGTGTTTGGTGTGTGTGTGTATAGTGTGGTATGATTTGTTATGTGTGTGAGTGTGTGTGTGTGTGTGTGTGTGTGTGTGTGTGTGTGTGTGTGTGTGATAAGAATGATGGTCTTCCCTTACTATCAGGGACATGTAATGTTGAACTGTATTGCAAATTTATAAACAATATGTTTGCTTGACTCCAGTTCATAAACTGTACTTGTGTCATAAATCATGTCTCTTAAATTGTCACTTTGATCTTCTCACATAATATGAAGCATTTCTTTTACAGACAAGCCCTCACTGTGTAGCTCATCATAGCCTCAGGTCTATAATCTTTATATTTTTGTCTTCCAAATGCAGGCTATGGGAGAGAAGCATCACATCTGGTACAGTGCATCTTTTTTATAGCTCAGTTCCTGTTTAACCCAGGGTTTCAAAACTTGCTTCTTTATCATGGACATAATATGCTCTTGGTATAAAAACAATAAATAACTCACTAGGTGTGGTTCCATGCTCTCAGAGTCCTTTAACAGGAAGATTATTTGAATTCAGTAGTTTAAACTAAAGACCAGCAAGAAAATTAAAATATAAAAAAAGGAAAAATTATAAGTATCTTAAGAATTTTCACATGATTATAGCTTATATTTTTAAAAGAATGAGGAAGATGATGATTAGCAATAAAAAAGCAAATATGAAAAGAGGGAAAGGAGATAAAATTTCAAATAATAAAGCACCACATAATATTAGAGGGATAAGTGGCATTTACAATGGAATATCATTATTTTTATATATAGTTACATAAATATAAGAGGCTTGCACACAGCATGAATGAAATTTATTTTTTTTAACTCTAAAAGAAAAAACATATACATTGTCAAATACAACCAGCTTTGTGTGTCTGTGTGTGTGTGTGTTTGTGTGTGAATGTGTGTGTGTGTGTGCCTGTGTCTGTATGTATTATATAAGGAGGCATGTTTCCTTGTTTCCGATACCAAGGCAAAATTGCTGACCAAATATAACTTATCAAAATGCATATCCTGTCTCCATAGCTATAATGAAGGTGAGCAAGCAAGTGTAATGCTCTGTCTGGATACTCCACAGGAGTTGCTTGAGTCAATTTGCTGTTCTGTGTCAGCATCACACTTTTAAAATTGCTTTGGGACTTTGTCTCACAAAAACAACAGAAGATCCAAGTTGGTAGATGAAATGCAGGCTTGGTTTGCTAACTCTAGGGAATAACTTGAAGAAAACTAAATAATAGTCAGAAGAGGTGGGTTGCTAGGACTGATATCTAAGTAAAATAGGGCATTCTGAAACACAGACAAGGAAAATTACAGTGTCTATCCAGGAGAAATTGGTATGGTCTGGTGAGGTTACCCTTCCCATAAGAAAAAGAGCCCTGAAAAATTGAGAGCACAGTACTCTCAGTAAGAGAAACTTGAAAGAAAAAGACAATGTAAAGTAAGGAGAAACATACATTGTCTTTGGCAGTAGCAGAGAAATGCAGGCAAAATCTCCTCTCTTTTCACTGAAAAGGAACAATGGTTAGATACCATTTCACAAAAATCCTCAGTGTGTTACAGTGTTGAGACCATCAGAGGAAGTAAGTATATACCAAAGCCTATGAAACAAACAAGATTGGTGAATCCTGCTTGATCATGGAAGTGACAGAATGATGTGGTTCTCTTCCCTGGAACAGAGTCAGGAAGGCACAGCCTCTTGGAATGTGGATGGTTGCTGTGGGCCTAAGACTTATATGTATAGTAAGTACATGTTTTCATGTTCTTTCTTTGAGGAATGTCCTCTCTGCCGGAAATAATAAATATCTTGTGGTTTGTATTTGCAAGGCTCAGGGAGTGGCACTATTAGAAGGTATGGCACTGTAGGAATAGGTGTGGCCTTGTTGGAGTAGGTGTGTCACTGTGGGTGTAGGCTTTAAGAACCTCATCCTATCTGTCAGTCTTCTACTAACAGCCTTCAGATGAAGGTGTAGAACTCTCAACTCTGCCTGCACCATGCCTGCCTAGATGCTGCCATATTCCTGTCTAGATGATAATGGACTGAACCTCTAAACCTGTACATGGTGTCTGTTCACAGCAGTAAAACACCAACTAAGACAGATTCCATGATAAACAAAGACAGCAAAGTTCACTCCTGGAGGTTACAGTGTATCTAATGTCTGAGCAAACTTGTAGAAAGCTCTGACCTTCAGGACACTCCCTTAAGGCTGTGGAAATAACTCCATAAACATGAGTTCAAAAATATACAATTTCTCAACTCTGCAAAATATAAGGATGAAGTATGAAGTGTATAAGGATCTTCACAGATCCAAAGGAACAGAGGCAGCTGCACTATTAGCCATCTTGTCAGAATAATACTAAGGAAGGAGATAAAGAGATTTAGGGAGTGGCCAGGTTCCACCCAGCTAAATTTACAAAAGGCAGGCAGATCTCTGAATTCTTTTGCAATGAGAAAGAAGGAAAGAAAGAAAGAAAGAAAGAAAGAAAGAAAGAAAGAAAGAAAGAAAGAAAGGAAAGAAAAGAAAAGAAAAGAAAAGAAAAGAAAAGAAAAGAAAAGAAAAGAAAAGAAATGTATTTCGCTGTTTTTTTCCTAAAAGTCAAGAGGCTAAGGTTGTGGAATGCTGATTAGTTTGGGATGGTCACGAGGGAACCTGGAATAAATGAATGAAATGATAAGTAAATAAAAGATTGGGCTTTTTTTCCACATGAGATGATGAGCAGAGAGTATTAACAGTTCTTTATTTAGAATTCTTTTCTATCAAGAGCTGTCTGGAGAGTTCTGGAGAGCAAATATACCTCTTTAAGACTTAAAAAAAATCAGGATTTCTGATTTTGCTTGAGAAATCAATGGAGCGGGAACACAGCTCTTAAAATTTTTCATTGCTCTTCTAGAAATTTTTCTAACAGAATTTCTGACTTTGGTTGGAAATCCCAAGAATTACTTAGAAAGCTAACATAGCTCTTTCAGAATGTTTTCTAGTAGCTATCCAGAGAAGGCTATCTGAAGAGTTAACACAGCTCTTTTGGAATTTTTTCTGGCTTTCTGATTTTTATAAAAATACACAAGAATTACTTTTAGAAAACTTTTAAAAGGATTTCTAACTTGGTCAGAAAATTCAAGAATTTTTTATAGCAGCTTTTCTGACTTTAGTTGTAAAGGTCATGAGCTATCCAGAGAGTTTTTGGATTTTTTTTTTTTAAGTAAGAAAGAGCTCTCTCAAGCAGAGAGCTATCTGTAGCAGAAAGATATCTTAAACAAACTACAGAGCCAAGAGCTATCTACAGAGCTGTCTAAGGACCCATCTTGAGCAGAACATAGGTGATCAGCTTGTAATCCATGATTTGTATTCAAGTTATTTGTTTCACCGAACCCAAATACCCTTTATTCAGAAACCCTCTCCAAGACGAGGCTTGTCCTTGACACTATATCTAAATTGTATGGAAGAAACTGAATCAGAATTATGATGAAATGGCAATCTAGGGAAGAGTTGCCTTGCCTCGTAAAATTATTGACTTTTAAGTAAGATATGTTAGTTAGCAGTTACAGTATATTTATAGTTAGCCTATAAACTTAGAGAGATTAGATGTTAGACAGTTTTATACACTTCAACGAGTACTGACGATACAGCCTTGTGCTTTGAGTACCAGTCCAATGACATCTCAACCCTACTACAACAGGGTCCTCCTAGCCATTGTATATACTTCTTGCTCAGCCTCTTTATCATTTGTATGAAGGAGAGCTACTGATTTCTTTGAGTTAGTTTTATATCTGGTCACTTTGTGGAAACTGTTTATCACTTGTAGGAGTTCTCTGGTAGAATTTTGAGGGACACTTTATCATAACATCTTGGAATAGTGATGTCTTGACTCCTTCCTTTCCTATTTGTTTCCCATTGATTTTTTTTTTTTGTCTTGTTCTACCTAGAACTTCAAATAGTATATTGAATAGATACAAAGAGATTGGGCAGTCTTGTCTTGTCCCAGATTTTAGTGGGGTTCCTATAAGTTTCTTTTCATTTAATTTGATGTTGGCTATTGGTTTGCTGTTCATTGTTTTTATTAGGATTTTATTATGTTTAGGTATGTACCTTGAATTCCTAATCTCTTCAACTTTTGTTTAGGTATCAGGGCAACTGGGGCCTCATAGAAAATGAATTAGATAGTATTCTTTCAGTTTATATTTTATGGAATTGTTTGATGAGTATTTAATCAGCTCTCTTTGGGATTCTGGTAGAATTTTGCACTAAAACTATCTGAACCATCTGGCCCTGTTGTTTTGTTTTGGTTTGGTTTTTTTGGTTGGGAGAATTTTAATGACTGCATCTATTTCCTAAGAATTTTTTTAATGTTTTGATTCTTTTTTTTTTTTATTAGATCTTTCATTTACACTTCAGATACCATCCCGTTTCCCCATTCCCCCCCCCTTAGAAAACCCCTATCCCATGCCCCCTTTTCCTTTTTGCATTTATACATTTTTTTAAGAAATGTTAATCATAGGCTTTATAAGTTTGGTATTGTTCAATCAGAGGTGTAACCCACTACCCAACCTAGATATATCAACTATCTTTGACTGGTGGAGATACTTAAACATCTGCTTCCCTGTTTCCCCCCTCTATCTCTCTTTCATCACCTAGCTTCTCCTCTCCTTCTTCTTCTCCTCTTCTTACTCCTTTTCTTCCTCTCAGTACTCCTCCCACCTTAGCTCCTCCTACACATCACCCTTCCTGTTAAAAGGAAACTTTTCTCTCAAAATACAATTAGAGCATAATTATGCCTATTTGTACCAGTGAGGTACAAGATAGTCCTAATACCCAGTCCATCCTTTTGTTGACTAACCAGCACCTCTGTCATCTATCCTAATTAAAACACTTAGTTCTGAACCTGGCTTTTTCCTTGGCTTTAGGATGAATGTCAGCTGATGACCATACACTCCGATCTTTTCTCTCAAAGTAAATAGCTATAAGTTTTCAACCCCATCAGAAATCCAGAATGACTGAGTTGACTATAATTGTGGGAAGCACCAAGCATAGCTTCTAAAACTTAGCCAATTTATAGAGACCTCTGAACACCTGGACACTCGCTCTACTTCGAAACGTTGGAGCATCTGTTCTTCTGCCTTCTGGCCCAGGATCATCTGACAGACCTTAGTGCTGCAGAATTATTAAGGGCTGATTACTCTGTCTAGGCAGATATAATCAGTCGACTATTCTGCAAGTATGTCCTTTTCTGGACAGTAATTTGTCTGTAGAAGGAAAGTGGCAATTCTTGCCTAGTGGCTGTCTCACCACAACTGGAGTAACTCCAAGGATGCTCAATTTCTTCTTAGAGTTTAACATAGGAAGCTGTCCGGAGCAGACAGGTCTCTAATGAAAATGAACATTAATACTGAAATGTTTGTCATGTCAATTCTAAGGATTTCTGATGTTTTGAAAACCAGCTATCCATGTAAGGTAATCTGGAGTGTTGCCTGTTAACTCCACTCATCTATTTCTAAATAAAACATAGAGAACACCCTTATAATAAACTCCAAGTCATGAATTTGCTATAGTCCCTTAACTCACAGGCTGACCATCTCAAATCAGTTAAAAAAGTTAAAGAAGGACTGGGTCTAAGCTTTGTATTCCTAAGTGTGTTATACTGGTACAATGCCTATGAGAGTAACAATATTCATCTCACTCTTATATCACTAAAAAGCTCATGCCACTGAAAACCTTAAAATTTGTAAACAAAGTAAATTGGTGCCATTTAAGAATTTATATCTTCATCTTGATATTAATTATACAGATTTCTACTAATAGGTTATGGCTATGCAATAAACCCTAGCTAATCCTCTCTATTCCGACAAAACCACTACTTTTTCCTAGGGAGACAGCCCAACATTTACCACCTTAGTCCCCATGCCCAGGGAATAGGGGCGCTGACTCATCATTAGCTTCTTCAAGCTGATTATGGGCGTTGAGATATTAGAAGAGGGGTGGGGGGGAGTGCAAGTTGACAATCCTCTGATGCTGTGTCTTCGCTGCCTCCAGATAGAATTCACGGACCTCAGAGGTTTGAGCAGGTCTGCCCAGCTTGCTTGTTGAGTAGATACACCAAGGTTGATCATTCTGCAATATACAATTCTCAAAACAAATTTTAGTATCAAGATAGGTTTTTTTTTTTTTTAAAGAGGGCTGACATTTTATTAAGAATGTTGGTTCTAACCGCTTTTCTATTTTTCCCCTCTTTTATTGGATATAATATTTACATTTCAAATTTTATCCCCTTACCATATTTCCCCCACCACCCAGGAACCCCTTATCCCATCCTCCCTCCTCCTGCCTCTATGAAGGTGTTTACCCACCTAACCCAGCCTCCCTCCCCACCCTCAGATTCCCCCCCCTCAGTGCTCAGCCTTCAGGGTACCAATGATCTTGTCTCCCACCTATGCCCAACAGGGCCATCCTCCCCTACATATACAGCTGGAGTCATGTGTCTCTCCCTATGTGCTCCTGGGCTGGTGGTTTAGACCCTGGGGAGCTCTGGCTGGTTGGTATTCTTGCTCTCCTCACAGGGCCACCAGCCCTTATGGTTCATGGTTCCTTCAATTTACTCTCTGACTCCTCCATTGGGAACTTTGATCATATTAATAGATAGCTGTGGGTACCTGTCTCTGGGTATGTCCGACTCTGAGAGACCTCTAAGGAGACAGCCTTATCAGGCTGCTGTCAGCTTTCCCATCCTGACATCCCTATCAGCGTCTATTTTTGATGACTGCCTATGGAATGAATACCCAGACACAATGGTCTCCCTACAACCTCCCCTTCAGATTCTGACCCACACTTTGTCTCCATATTTGCTCCCTTGGTTATTTAGTTACTCCTTCTAAGAAAGACCTAGGCATCCTCACTTGTTCTTTCTTCTTCATGAGCTTCATGTCTTCTGGTAGTTGAATCTTTGTTGTTTCAAACTTTTGGGCTAATCTCCGCTTATCAGTGAGTAAATATCATGTGTGTTCTTTTGTGATTGGGTTACCTCACTCAGGATGATATTTTCTAGATCCATCCATTTACCTAAGAATTTCTCGAATTCATTATTTTTAATAGCTGAGTAATATTCCATTGTATAAATGTACCACATTTTTTGTATCCATTCCTCTGTTGAAGGGCATCTGGGTTCTTTCCAGCTTCTGGCTATTATAAATAGGGCTGCTATGAACATAGTGGAGCATATGTCTTTGTTATTTGTTGAGGCATTTTCTGGGTATATACCCAGGAGTGGTATAGCTGGGTCCTCAGGTAGTGCTATGTCCAATTTTCTGAGGAACCGCCAGACTGACTTCCAAAGTGGTTGTACCAGCTTGCAACCCCACCAACAATGCAGGAGTGATCCTCTTTCTTCACATCCTCGCCAACATCTACTATCACCTGAGTTTTTGATCTTAGCCATTCTGACTGGTGTGAGGTGGTATCTCAGTGTTGTTTTGATTTGCATTTCCCTGATGACTAAGGATGTTGAGCATTTCTTAAGGTGCTTCTCGGCCATTCGAGTTTCCTCAGTTGAGAATTCTTTGTTTAGCTCTGTACCCCATTTTTTAATGGGGTTATTTTGTTGTTTGGCATCTAATTTCTTGAGTTCTTTGTAAATATTAGATATTAGCCCCCTATCAGATGTAGGATTGGTAATGATCTTTTCCCAATCTGTTGGTTGCCGTTTTGTCTTGTTGACAGTGTCCTTTGCCTTACAGAAGCTTTGCAATTTGATGAGGTCCCATTTGTCGATTCTTGATCTTAGAGCATAAGCCATTGGTGTTCTGTTCAGGAACTTTTCCCCTGTGCCTAGGTATTCGAGGGTCTTCCCCAACTTCTCTTCTAATATTTTCAGTGTACCTGGCTTTATGTGAAGGTCCTTTATCCACTTGGAGTTGAGCTTTGTGCAAGGGGATAAGAATGGATTAATTTGGATTCTTCTACATGTTGACCTCCAGTTGAGCCAGCACCACTTGTTGAAAATGCTGTCCTTTTTCCACTGGATGAATTTAGCTCCCTTGTCAAATATCAAGTGACCATAGGTATGCGGGTTCATTTCTGGGTCTTCAATTCTGTTCCATTGATCGTCCTTTCTGTCTCTGTACCAATACCAAGCAGTTTTTATCACTACTGCTCTGTAGTACAGTTTGAGGTCCGGAATGGTGATTCCCCCAGAGGTTCTTTTATTGTTGAGAATAGTTCTCGCTATCCTAGGTTTTTTGTTATTCCAAATGAATTTGTAAATTGCTCTTTCTATCTCTATGAAGAATTGATTTGGAATTTTGATGGGTATTGCATTGAATCTATAGATTGCTTTTGGCAGGATAGCCATTTTTACTAAGTTAATCCTGCCAATCCAGGAGCATGGGATATCTTTCCATCTTCTGAGATGTTCTTCAATTTCTTTCTTGAGAGACTTGAAGTTCTTGTCATACAGATCTTTCACTTGCTTTGTTAGATTCACTCCAAGATAATTTATTTTATTCGTGGCTATTGTGAAGGGTGTCATTTCCCTGATTTCTTTCTCTGCCTGTTTATCCTTTGAGTAGAGGAAGGCTACTGATTTGTTTGAGTTGATTTTATATCCAGCCACATTGCTAAAGTTGTTTATCAGGTTTAGGAGTTCTCTGGTGGAAGTTTTAGGTTCACTTAAGTATACTATCATATCATCTGCAAATAGTAAAATTTTGACTTCTTCCTTTCCTATCTGTATACCTTTGACTTCCTTTTGTTGTCTAATTGCTCTAGCTAAGACTTCCAGTACTATATTGAATAGGTAAGGTGAGAGTGGGCAGCCTTGCCTAGTCCCTGATCTTAGTGGGATTGCTTCAAGTTTCTCTCCATTTAGTTTGATGTTGGCTACTGGCTTGCTGTATATTGCTTTTACTATGTTTAGATATGGGCCTTGAATTCCTGATCTTTCCAAGACTTTTAACATGAAGGGATGTTGAATTTTGTCAAATGCTTTCTCAGCATCTAGTGATATGACCATGTGGTTTTTCTCTTTGAGATTATTTATGTAGTGGATTACATTGATGGATTTCCGAATATTGAACCATCCCTGCATTCCTGGGATAAAGCCTACTTGATCTTGATGGATAATTGTTTTGATGTGTTGTTGGATTCGGTTTGCGAGAATTTTATTGAGTATTTTTGCATCAATATTCATAAGAGAGATTGGTCTGTAGTTCTCTTTCTTTGTTGGGTCTTTCTTTGGTTTAGGTATGAGTGTAATGGTAGCTTCATAGAATGAATTGGGTAGTGTTCCTTCTGTTTCTATTCGATGGAATAACTTGAAGAAGATTGGTATTAGGTCTTCCTTGAAGGTCTGAAAGAATTCTGCACTGAAACCATCTGGCCCCGGACATTTTTTGGTGGGAAGATTTTTAATGACTGTGTCTATTTCTTTAGGCATTATGGGACTGTTTAGGTGGTTTATCTGCTCCTCGTTTAACTTTGGTACCTGGTATCTATCTAGAAAATTGTCCATTTCCTCCAGATTTTCCAATTTTGTTGAGTATAGGCCTTTGTAGTAGGATCTGATAATTTTTTTAATTTCCTCTGTTTCTGTTGTTATGTCTCCCTTTTCAGTTCTGATTTTATTAATTTGAATGCTGTCTCTGCGCCCTTTGGTTAGTCTGGCTAAGGGTTTGTCTATCTTGTTGATTTTCTCAAAGAACCAGCTCCTGGTTTTGTTGATATTTTGTATAGTTCTTTTTGTTTCGACTTGGCTGATTTCAGCCCTGAGTTTGACTATTTCCTTTCGTCTACTCCTCTTGGGTATACTAGCTTCTTTTTGTTCTAATGCTTTCAGGTTTGCTGTCAAGTTGTTGATGTATGCTCTTTCCACTTTCTTTTTGTGAGCACTTAGAGCTATGATTTTTCCTCTTAGTACTGCTTTCAATGAGTCCCACATGTTTTGATATGATGTGTCCTCATTTTCATTTAAATCTAAAAAGTCTTTAATTTCTTTCTTAATTTCTTCTTTGACCAAGTTATCATTGAGTAGAGCATTGTTCAGTTGCCAAGTGTATGTCGGTTTTCTGATGTTTTTGTCCATGTCAAAGACAAGTCTTAATCCATGGTGGTCTGATAAGGTGCTGGGGATTATTTCAATCTTTTTGTATCTGTTGAGGCCTGTTTTGTGACCAATTATATGGTCTATTTTCGAGAAGGTACCATGAGGTGCTGAGAAGAAGGTGTATTCTTTTGTTTTAGGATGAAATGTTCTATAGATGTCAGTTAAGTCCAATTGGTTCATAACTTCTGTTAGTTTCATTGTGTCTCGATTTAGTTTCTGTTTCCATGATCTGTCCATAGCTGAGAGTGGGGTGTTGAAATCTCCCACTATTATTGTGTAGGGTGCAATGTATGCTTTAAGTTTTAGTAAAGTGTCTTTTATGTATGTGGGTGCCCTTACATTTGGGGCATAGATGTTGAGAATTGCAAGTTCCTCTTGGTACATTTTTCCTTTCATGAATATGAAGTGTCCTTCTTTATCTTTTTTGATTACTTCTGGTTGAAAACTGATTTTATTTGATGTTAGAATCGCTACTCCAGCTTGTTTCTTGGGACCATTTGCTTGGTAGATTGTTTTCCAACCTTTTACTCTGAGGTAGTGTCTGTCCTTTCCACAGAGGTGCGTTTCCTGAATGCAGCAAAATGTTGTGTCCTGTTTACGTATCCAGTCTGATAGTCTATGTCTTTTTACTGGAGAATTGAGTCCATTGATATTAAGAGATATTAAGGAAAAATGAGTGTTGTTTCCTGTTATTTTTGTTATTGGCAATGGAGATATGTTTGTGTAGCTACCTTCTTTTACGGTTTTTGGAGGATTACTTTCCTGCTTTTTCCAGGTTGTAGTTTCCCTCCTTGTGATGGAGTTTTCCACCAATTATCCTTTGAAGTGCTGGGTTTCTGTTGAGATACTGTGTAAATTTGGATTTGTCATGGAATATTTTGGTTTCTCCATCAATAATGATTGAGAGTGTTGCTGGGTATAGTAGTCTGGGCTGACATTTATGTTCTTTTAGGGTCTGTATGATATCAGTCCAGGTTCTTCTGGCTTTTATGGTCTCTGGTGAAAAGTCTGGTGTAATTCTTATAGGTCTGCCTTTATATGTTACTTTGCCTTTTTCCCTTACTGCTTTTAGTATTTTTTCTTTGTTTTGTACATTTGATGTTTTGACTATTATGTGGGGGGAAGTATTTCTTTTCTGGTCTAAACTATTTGGAGTTCTGTAGGCTTCTTGTATATTTATGGACATCTCTTTCTTTAGGTGAGGGAAGTTTTCCTCTATAATTTTGTTGAGAATATTTACTGGTCCTTTAAGTTGGGAGTCTTCCCCCTCATCTATTCCTATTATCCTTAGGTTTGGCCTTCTCATTGTGTCTTGGATTTCTTGTATATTTTGGGTTAGTAGCTTTTTGTATTTTGCATTTTCTTTGACAGTTGTGTCAATGTTTTCCTTGGTATCTTCTGCACATGAGATTCTCTCTTCCATCTCTTGTATTCTGTTGGTAATACTTGTATCTATGACTCCTGATCGTTTTTTTAAGTTTTCTATCTCCAGGGTGTTCTCCCTTTGTGATTTCTTTATTGTTTCTACTTCCGTTTTTAGATCCTGCATGGTTTTGTTTAATTCCTTCTCCAGTTTGGTTGCATTTTCTTGTAATTCCTTAAGGGATTTTTGTGTTTCCTCTCTAAGGGTTTCTATCTGTTCTTTGAGAGTGTTATTTATGTCTTTCTTAAAGTCCTCTATCATCATCATGAGAAGTGATTTTAATTCTGAATCCTGCCTTTCTGGTGTGATGGGGTGTTCAGGGCTTGCTATGATGGGGGAACTGGGTTCTGATGATGCCATGTAACTTTGGTTTCTGTTGCTTACGTTCTTGCGCCTGCCTTTTGCCATCTGGTTAATTCTAGTGTTACCTGTACTTCTGTCTCTGATTGAAGCCTGTCTTTCCAGTTGTCTCGCTTTTGTTTGGTCTTCTAGGAGTCCAGATGTCTTTGTGATTTTTTTCCAGCTGCCCTGATTACAGTGGTATCTCTAGGATGCCTCAGGATATGGTGCCTCCAAGGTAGCAGTCCAGCTAGATGTCTGCTGTTCTGGGTGCAGTGTCTCCTCTTGGCTATCTCAGGGTATGTTGTCTGACACTCTGAGTTCAGTTGTTCCTCTGTGGCTCTGGGTTGAGCGGACCTTCCAGTATGTTTCAGGTGGAATCCGGGGTCCACACAACTGCAGACCTGGTAGAGGTCTGGTCTGGGGCTCAGACCCTGCAGGCCTCAGGCCGGAGGGGGGGCGAGCAGCAGAAGGAGCGTGCTAGCACCGGCTATGGGTTCTATGGATCCCCCAGAATGTGTCTGGGGGACTCCTGGGTGCACTCACCCACAGGCCTCAGACTGCAGGAGGGGCGAGCGGCGGAAGGGTGTGCTAGCGCTGGCTATGGGTTCTATGGATCCCCCAGAATGTGTCTGGGGGGCTCCTAGGTGCACTCACTCTCAGGCCTCAGACTGCAGGAGGGGCGAGCGGTGGAAGGGGCGTGCTAGCGCTGGCTATGGGTTCTATGGATCCCCCAGAATGTGTCTGGGGGGCTCCTGGGTGCACTTACCAGCAGGCCTCAGACTGCAGGAGGGGCGAGCGGCGGAAGGGGCGTGCTAGCGCTGGCTATGGGTCTATGGATCCCCCAGAATGTGTCTGGGGGGCTCCTGGGTGCACTTACCCGCAGGCCTCAGACTGCAGGAGGGGCGAGCGGCGGAAGGGGCGTGCTAGCGCTGGCTATGGGTCTATGGATCCCCCAGAATGTGTCTGGGGGGCTCCTGGGTGCACTTACCCGCAGGCCTCAGACTGCAGGAGGGCTAATGTTTTGATTCTTTACATGATCTTGATTTAACTGTGGTAAGTGGTATCTGTCTAGAAAATCTTCCATTTAATTTAGATTTTCCAGTTTTGTCATATATGGGCTTATAAATTAAGACCTGATGATTTTTTTTACCTTCTACAGTTTCTGTTTTTATGTTTCTCTCTCTTTATATCTGATTATGTTAATTTAGATTTTGATTCTGTGCCATGTAGCTAGTTTGGCTAAGGGTTTGTCTATGTTGTTGATTTAGTCAAAGAACCAGCTCTTGGACTTGTGGATTGTTTGTATTGCTCTATTTGTTTCTAATTGGATGACTTCAGCCCCAAGTTTGACTATTTCCTGCCTTCTACTCCTCTTGAGTGTGATTGTTTTTGTTCCAGAGCTTTCAGGTGTGCTGTTAAATTTCTAGTATGAGATCTCTCCAATTTCTTTTTAAAGACACTTAGTGCTATGAATTTTCCTTTTAACACTGCTTTAATTGTGTCACATAATTTTTGGTATGTTGAACACTCATTTTCATTGAATTATAGGAAGTCTTTAAGGTTTTTTCTTTATTTGTTCTGTGACCAAGTCATCACTGACTAGAGAGCTGTACAGTTTCCATGAACATGTGGGCATTCTGTTGTTTCTGTTCTTCTTGAAACCCAGTCTTAATACATAGTGATCTGATAGAATGCAAGGAGTTATTTTGATCTTCTTGTTTCTGTTAAAGCTTGTTTTGTGTCCAAATACATCATCAGTTTTGGAGAAGCTTCTGTGAGATGTTGAGAAGAAGGTATATTCTTTTGTTTTGGAGTGAAATGTTTTGTAGATACCTGATAAATCCATTTGTTTCATTACTTTTGTTAATTTCATTATGTCCCTGTTTTGTTTCTATTTTGATGACCTGTCCATTGGTGAGAGTGGTGTTGAGGTCTCCCACTAATAATGTGTTGGGTTTAATGTGTGTTTTGAGCTTCAATAAAGTTTCTTTTATGAATGGGGTGTTCTTGAATTTTAGGCATAAATGTTCAAAATTGAGAATTCATCTTGGTGGATTTTTTATTTAATGAGTATAAAGTGCCCTTCCCCATCTCTTTTGATAACTTTTGGTTGAAAGCCTATTTTGTTGGATATATTAGCCAAGAAAATGACTCATAGTCATATCCAAAAGCCAATCCAATACACATAACTCTTCAGTTGATGCTTATTTTTCAGGAGTGTGTCCCAATGACAATCATATTCAGCCTTCATAACAGTTAACATATTTCCACACACATGTGCATATTTGATTTTATTTAGATATGTACAATGCTGCTCACAGAAAGCTCATAAAATGAAACTGTTTAAAAGAACAAAGATGCCTAGTGTGGTTAGGTGAAGTGGGAAATATGAGACAAGTTTTTATTGAGATGAACACATGCTTAACATACAATATACTTTAGCATAAAAGTGCCCTCATATACCATAGAGTCACAGAGTGATATACTATATATATATATATATATATATATATATATATATATATATATATATATAATTTAAAATAAATAGATAAATGTTATACAAAGAAGATTTGTGAGAGTAAACTTAGAATGATAAAAGTTAGACATGATTTTCAGTGGTACCTAATTCATCACAGGTCCAAAGTGCAAGGCATTGAGAAGAGATTTCACTGGAACACAGGGTACTTGTGGACTTTTGCAACTTTTTCTGCCCATGATTACATTCCTGCTTCTGCATTTTGCTATAGTGCTCCCTGCTTGAGGTTACCCTTGTTAGTCATGGCCTCTTGGTGTGCAGGTTTTCTTGATCGGGATGATCTATGTGGTCGAGCTTGCTGATAGCCAAAAAAGGGTCAGCCCTACAGGTATTGTAAATTAACTAATACAGTGCGTGAACATTAAGTTTTATATTTTAGATTTATTTGTATGAATGCTTTTGAGTTCATTTTAATGGAGGATTAGATTCATTTTTTCCTCACATACAAGTACTGCTGTTCCAGCTTCATTTTCAATTTTTATCTGTTTAATTGCTTTTACTACTTTTTCAAGCATTGGTTGGACATATTTCCATGGGTCTACTTCTCAGATGTTTATTATGTTTCACTTATTAGATAGCCTCTGGTATCAGTCTGTCTTGATCATTTTATAGTAAAATGTTAAGTTGCATGATGCTGTACAATGTCACTCTTCTGATTCAACAGTATCTGTGGTATTCTGGGTCTTTTTTCCTATAAACTTTAGGATCCATTCATCATTAATCATAAAATAACTTAATGTAATTTTATTGACCCTTCGACAAAATTAAGCAAAACTGCATTTAACAATATTAAATATTCCTACCTCTAAGCATGAAATGTTCCTTGGTTTCTTTACTTCTATTTGATTTTCTGCCTATAATTTTTGTAAATAATTTTGTGATGTAAATCTTGAACATGTTTTACTGAGTTCTTTACTAAGTAGTCTATGTTTTGCATTAATGTAACTGGTTTTGTGTTTTTAATTTCAGTATCACTTGTTTTTTGTTGCTGTATATAAAAGCAATCAGCTTGAGTAGATTATATTAACTTGTTTTCTGTAACTTTGCTATAATTGCTTATTAGTTCCAGGAGGTGGTTTGTTGATTCATAGTCTGTGCATATACAATCATGCCCTTTACTAACAATATAGTTTTAGTTCTTTCTGTCCAACTTACACACTTGTGTTTAGTTCTCTTTTCTAGTAAATTAAGTATAACAGAAATACTACCTAGGAAATTAGAGACAAGACAGCATAACTTTCCATTCTTTTTTTATTTCCTTAGTCACATTTTTATTGTTATAATAAGACGTCATTACTAAGCTAACCTATAAAAGAATTTATTTGACCTTATGATTCCAGAATGCTAGTCTAAGATGGCAGAGCAAAGGCATGATGATAAACAGCTAGAACAGCAGCTGAGAACTCACATCTTGATTGACCAACAGGACTCAGAGAGCACACTGAAAAAGGCACAAATCTTTGAGACCTCAAAGCCCACCCTCAGTAATATACCTCCTCCAACAAGGCCATAATTCCTGTTTGGAAACAGTGCCACCAACTTGAGACTAAGGATTCATACATACATGCACCACAGGAGCCAGTCTCATTCAAACAGCCACATTCTACTCCCTCACCCCCATCAGGAGCCACAGTATAAATATTATATCATAATTATAATATCATACTATATTATAATATAAAATTCACTTAGTCCTAGTTTCAAAGTCCCCATAGTATTTCCTTCTCAGTACTGTTTAAAAGTCCAACATTTAAAATCACTTCTAAGACTCAAAACAATCTAATTTTAATCTTCTATGAAATAAAAAGGCAAATTATATACTTCCAATACATGATAGCACAGAATATGTAATACTATTCTGTACAGGATGAATGGAAATAGGGTGAGGAGATTCTGGAACAAAGGAAGGCCACAACCCAAAAGGACTTGTCCATTCTTCTTAATCGTTGGAAAGCCTAAAATTCTTCTCTTCAAGTATGTTTGATGTAGATTCTTTTGTAGCTTTTTGAACTATTGTGAAGAAATTCTATGTTACTTCAGGATTGATGATAAAGCAAAATATCTCCTTAAATATCCTGGGGATGTTGTTGTTGTCTGCTTTTTTCCTTACAGAGAAAATTTATATTGTTCTCTTGAGAATGATATAAGCTGTTTGGTGCATAATAAAAACTCTTCATCAGATTTAGAAGTTGTTTTTATGACCTTTTCACTAATAGCTCTTCTTTAAATCACTCACTTATTGAATTTTATGAAAAGTATTTTGCTTCATCAGAAATTACCATATTTTCTGCTCTTGGCTAGTTATTAAATTATGTTAATTTCCTATTAAATATTAAACTACTATTATAATTCTGCTTTATTGTTCATTATTTTAATAGCATATTTTATTTAAGCATTGTGGCATCGAAATTTTAAGTTTGTAGATTTCTTTCATTATTTCATCATTAGATTTTGCTGTCAAATTTAAATGGTTGACCAATCAAGTGAGTTGTAAAATATTTTTTAATTATATAAAAATTTTTGTAATATCAAAGAGTTTAGTTTTAGAAGATATTTAAGAGATTGAATTTTTAAATTTTAACACTTTCTTTTATATTTTAATAAGTTGTTTTTAAAAAGAAATTCATCAATCCCATCATCTATGTCAATTCATTCAATATAAATTTCAAGTCTTGAATTATCAGCAGTATTGTTTTATAATTACAAATACTAGCATCACAGTGTGTTTTGCTTTGGTTGCATTTAGATTTTTCCTAATAGAAAAAAATTGTATTTATTGGTATACTTGTTAATATTTGATATTTCAGTTTAACACCATATTTTAAAAGTTTTATGCTTTAAGATTTCATAAAATAGTAGTGTATCTACATCATTTTTCTAACTCTTTCTTCCTTTCTACGATTTAGTACTGTTGTCATACATACATATACATTTGTAGATATTATCTTCTGAGATCATTTACTCTTGCTCAGATATATGTTTACTACTTGAGATTGAGTCATTAAAGACTGATTTTTTTTTTCTGTCTATTAGTTGCCTATAGCTCATCTATTTTTGGAACTTTGTAAGATTTCCTACCTCTTTTTTGGGATGTCAAATCTGTGCTATTCTCTGTCTGTACCAGTGCAAGCAACCACACAAATTAAAATGACTTGCTAGTTTTCTGGCTCTTAGAATCTTTCAGAGTCATCCTTTCTGTAGTACACTGAGAGATACATTTAAGGATTTTATTGTAGATTTTCAGTCATTACTGGGCACGCCACCATCCATTGCCTACATTTTGAATAGTTGCATCTTTCTGTAATGGTCTCCGTCTGAAAAAGAAAAAAAAATCATTTTAATGAAGGGTGAGAGCTATGTTTATCCAGGGTATAAAGAAAAGTATATAGAACATGGTTACAAAGTTAGATGTTTTAGAACAATTTTAAATGTTTTTATTGAAATTTTACTTACTTTTCTTTGTTAGTCATTGTGCAGATGAGACCAGTCTGGGTATTTTATGAGAATAGCAATTTGTTTCTCCACCATGATTATAATTTAATTCTAGAAACATAACCAAGAGCACAAGTTACTTCTAAAGATGTAGAATTAGTTCTCATTAACATGAATATTTAACTTCAAAGAAAATTTAGTTTTAAATATAATGTTACCTTGTAATCAGGAGTAAAACTGAGATAAAATAGACTTTTTTTAAACGAGGAGACACATATTAATTAGTTCTCAAAATAAATTTATATCACCTTGCCTTAGAAAAGTGAATGGTAACAATTGAACCAATGCTTTGAACTGATAAGCAAGCAAGCATTCAGCATACCCAATTAAACTTATACCCTTAATGTCTATGTTTAATATTCTTTTTCTAATTCTGCCTTGGTTTTACTTTTCTGGTAAATGTCCTTTATTGATGTCCTTTTAAGTTCTCTTTGGAACATAATGAGCCTTATGTTTTTTTCTTTATAATTGAGTGAGAATTCACTGAGTATAGCTAACATATATTTATTTTCCAATCACTAGTTGATCAATATATTGGCTGTTTTTCTACCCTGCCTAGTGTGAGTAGAACAGTAAGGGACATGAATGAACTTGTACCTCTGTAGTAAAAAATATAGTCCTCTGGGTACATGTCTAGGAATTGTATAACAAGGTCATATGGTACATCTATTTCTAGATCATGAGAAATGCACAGTATCTGTACTAATTTTACCCCTACTAACAGTGCATGAGCATTCTCTTTTCTTAAAATCCTTGCCAGAATTTTTTGAGTTTTGTTTTCTTAATCCTAGCCATTCTGTTTGCAGAAAGAAGAAATCTCAAAACAGTTTCAATTTGCATTTCCCTGGGGATAATTGATTTCTTCTTTTAATATTTTTTTTATTTAGTTTTATAGTCCACTGTTTCACTTGGTTGGTGCTTTCTTGGTGATTTTTGTTTGTTTGTTTGTTTGTTTAATTCTTCTTATAGTCTGGACACCATTATACTGTCATATGCTGGCCATTTTTTTCTGTTTTGTCTCTCTCCATTTTATTTTATTTATTTATTTATTTATTTATTTATTTATTTATTGGTTTTTCGAGACAGGGTTCTCTGTATAGCCCGGGCTGTCCTGGAACTCACTCTGTAGACCAGGCTGGCCTCGAACTCAGAAATCCACCTGCCTCTGCCTCTGCCTCTCAAGTGCTGGGATTAAAGGCGTGCACCACCACCGCCCGGCTGTCTCTCTCCATTTAAATATTAGTTTCTTTTGAAATACAGATGCGTTTTGCTCTTCAGTTTTATTATATCTACTGATTCATCCTATTTACTGGTTTATTAGATTCCTGTTCATAACAGTTCTTGTCTTGGATTATTTCTTTTCTTCTACTGCTTTCAAAGTTTAGGATCTAACACTGATACCTGTGATCCAACTATATGGCATCTTTTGTGTTTCCATAAAAAATTTAAAATAAAGAACTCTGTAAAGAATTGTTTTGGAATTTTGTGGAGACTTCATTGATACATGAATTCTACCAATCTTTATGTATAGGATGTCTTTTCATCTCAGATGTTTTCTGCAAATACTTTTATTGGCATTGTATATATCTTATTGCAACAAAAAGAAAACTATGAAATTTGAATGTAAATAAAGAAAAATAAGAAAACATACAGAATGGGGTAATCCTGACTAAGAAAAAAATATGTTGAGTGTTAACGCTCACATGTAGGTTTTAGCATCAATTAACTTGGAATACCTACAGAATCCAGCAAACTAGAGAGAGGTAATTGGTGAGGAAAGGAAAGGAAGATTTTAATGCACTTCAGAGAGTAGATCACAAGTGATATGAAGTGGGGTAATATGAATGGGAAGTTTAAGAAGGGAGATGAATAGGGTAGGACAGCAGACAGGGGGGAGAGGAATAAAAAAACAAAACACCAATGATGTTTCAGATTTACAGCCTATGCATTCTCTCTCTATGTCTATCTGTCTCTCTCTTTGTCTTTCTGTCTGTCTCTTTCTCTCTCTCTCTCTCTCTCTCTCACACACACACAGACACACACACTCATGCACACGCATCCACATGTATGTGCTTGTGCACATACACATACGTATGAATGTAACTGAAGTTGCCCCGCAAAGGGGAAATGATGTGAGATGCCATATATTTGAAAAAAAAAAATCAGTCAGTGGCAGACATACAAAAACTCCTTTAGAGTTATTGATTTAGGTTGTCTCAGAATCTGCCTACCATGAAACAATACACAACTGTTGTGGATAGCCTCAGCCTCGTGTTTTGATGGTAGTTCCATTTTCCTGGGAGGGGCTTCAGAGTAGGAGCGAATCAGTACTCTGGTGAACCTTCTGTCCACCTTAATTTGTAGAATAAAGGCTGGAGCCAGTGACTGGGCAGTAGAGGGGGAGGTGGAGAAAAAGGCTTAAGGGGAAGAGTCAGAAGAGGAAGTCAATGGGAGAGAGAGGGGACTGAAGAGAGGAGGTGGAAGGACAACGGAGGAGAAGAACATGGCCTGGAAAAACCGCAAGCCGCAAGTTATAAGGAATCTCATAGCTGGGGAATAGAGCAGTGCAATGGTAAATCTGTCCAATCTAGGCTTGCAGTTTATATCCATAAATATTGAGTTGTGTTTTCCTTGACGGGACTTATTTGGGTCGGAGATTTACTGCAACACACAACATTGTCATTGTTCTTGGATGTCCTACAATTCTTGGTGTTAGGATTCTACCACTGAAGACACCACAAACTTCACACCTAGAGAAATAAGTTGCTACAGACCAGGAATCTTCCTTCCTGCAGGCTAGCTTTCATCATTCTAGGAGGTACTATGCATCAAAGTGTAAGCACTGGTCTCCAGCTAACATAATGACCTGTTTGTGTGGGAATAACTACTTACACAAGACCAAAAAATACTGTTTTCTGATTTGATTTAAGGCTACACAGAAAGAAATATGCTTGGTATTGTAAATCTGTCCAAGAAACCATTTTGAGGGAGCCTACTAGTAGTAATCTATTAAGTGAATGTAGTGTGAACTGCTGTCATCATGTATATCAGTTTACCTCTAGATTAGTGGCGGTTTTCAGGCCCCATCAGAAATGTTTCACTGTGCAGTGGTTGGTAGTTAAAAGAGAAACCCACAACTGGTCAAAGTGCAGGAAATAAATGTTCATGGAGTGCTTAGCCATACATGGAACGTTCCTATTGGACACCTTTGCTGTACAATGTTCGAAAACTGTAAAAGAGGGGCTAAAATGTTTGCATGAAGCAGTGGCTGGGGTAGATCCGAGAAAAACTTTATATTAAAGACCTGACAGGACAATTGTTCCTATGAATTCACTTTATTGGGGATGATTGCTGAAGACCCACAGAAGACCTGCACAAGAAAAAACTAGTCAACATTCTAGTCTAGGAATTTTGACTTTTGACACATAACTGAGGATCTATTGGTAGATAATAGTTTCTGGTGAAAAAAAAAAGAGCTTATATTATTTAAACACCTGTCACTTAGTAGGCCAACCACACTCCAGTGAATGCCCCTCACATTCTTTAGTGTATGAGCAGAACAAATAGGACAATGGAAGTTGTTACAAAAGGAAAGAAATTAAATTGGAAGGAAGTTAGAATGTGGTGGAGTGTTAGCAAGTAGTAGAAGGAGTAATAGGGGCAAATTCAATCTAAATAAGTCATATTAAAATATCAATGAGTTTGCACAATATGTTAATTATTTTCCTGATCCTTGAAACATTAGGTCAATAAATTTAGTTGATACTCATTTATTAAATATTATGATAATATCCAGAAACAGTCAAATATTTTCTTGCCTCAGTCTTTATGCTGCTGGTCTGTAGCTGCAGGTTCCCATGAACTATAGCTACCAGCCACCTTTTACTCTAATTACTTACTTTATCTTTCTCCCACTTATTTATCCTTATCCACTTGTAAGTTGTGGCTGTTTCTTTGCATAACTTTTTTGCACATTTGTAACATAATTAAAATAATATTTTATGTACTTTTCACTGAATTGTCTTGTAAACATGAATAAAGTTTAGTAAGAGTTGCACACACACACATATATTGTAAACTCAGAGTATCAATTCTGATATTTAGCATTTGAATGTATCGCAGGGGACGCGAATTATTCAAAAAAAGTGTCACCTTAGTTCTTAATTTCTGGGACAAATGTTAACATGTTTTATTAAAAGAATACTTTTAGTTTTCAAATTAATTAAAATTACACATTGAAGTTCACTGAAAGTAGTGAAGCTATTAACATCAGTGGAGAATTATTAAACTTATGGCCAACACCTGAGAGGTCTTGAAGTCACCAGCTTGGACTGCTTTTCTACTAGAACTATTTTTTTTAAAGTGCATAATTTTTCAAAGAAGTATCTGTTGACTTTAAAAATCAGAAAGCTGAGATTATTATGCTTGTACAATTCTTCTTGAGGTCATGAAAGAGGAGCGTCCTTGAGGTTCTAAGGCAAAGAATATCATAGAGATTCAAAGTAATACAGTTTCATTATGAGCTAAATGCCAACATCATTAATCACTGAAAATAAAATAATTGTACTGACAGAATAGTTTTTGAATCAAAGATCTTTTATTATCCAAACTACTCCAGTGCTATATTTTAATGAACCTAGTGCTCACAGAAATTATTGTTTATGAAAAGTAGCATATTATATTAATGATGAAAGTAAGTAATCAGTGTATTAAAACCTGATTGTAGAAAATATTTTAACTGTTTATTCTTTTAATTAACTGATTATTTCACAAAGCCATTTTTTAAAGCAGGAGAAGCACAAAACACTTTTCTAACTAATATTTCAATATGTTTTGTATTTTTAATAGTGATGAAGAAAAATATCAATATTTCTTCTGAGTTATTGTCAAAAGACCTCATGAGTATAGTAATAAATAACTTTAAAATCATTGTATTTTATGCTTATTTGAAATATTAGAAAGCTTTTAAAATCAAAAGGGATGTAATCATGAAATAGGGAAAAGTTCTGGAGGATGTGCTGTCCCCATCATCACAGCCCTAAAAGGACAACTCTCAGAATATGACTAGCTGAAGTCCAGGACACCAGCCATACTGAGCCTGATGGAATCACCTCTGGAGAATACATCGACCTTCCAATGTGACCCTGAAGTCACCAAGTACAATTCTAGGAATAAATTTCTTGAGTCTCTTTTCAGCTACCATTATGATGTCCTTACGTATCTCATCAATTCCAATTCCTAAATGGCCACAGAGCCATGGTAAAGTTACTTGTTTTTAAGAGTTAATCTTTTTAATTGGATGTTAAAAAATTAAATTATAAAATATTAAACCTTTTTATTTATATTTCCAGGTCTTCCCCCCTGTTGAAACCCCATCCCATCCCCCTCCTCCTGCTTCTATGAGAGTGTTCCCCCAACCATCCACCCACTCCTACCTCCTCACCCTGGCATTGCCCTACACTGGGGAATCAAGCTTTCACAGGGCTAAGGGCCTATCCTCCCATTGATGCCCAACAAGGCCCTCCTATGCTACATATGCTGCTGTAGACATGGATCCTTCTGTGTACTCTTCAGTTGGTGGTTTAGTTCCCTGGGAGCTCTGGGCAGTGTGGTTGGTTGATATTGTTGTTCTTCTGTGGGACTGCAAACACCTTCAGCTTCTCCAGTCCTTTCTCTCTTCCATTAAGGACTCCATGCTCAGTCCAATGATTGGCTGAGAGCATCAGTCTCTGTATTTGTCAGGCTCTGGTGGAGCCTCTCAGGAGACAGCTATATCAAGCTCCTGTCAGCATGTACTTTTTGACATCCACAATAGTATCTGGGTTTGGTGACTATATATGGGAAGGATCCCCAGGTGGGGCAGTTTCTGGATTGCCTTTCCTTCAGTCTCTGCTCCACACTTTGTCTCCATATTTTCTCCCTTGAGTATTTTGTTCCTTCTTCTAAAAAAGACCAAAGGAACCACACTTTGCTTTTTTTTTTTTTTTCTTGAGCTTCATGTGGTCTTTGAATTGTATCTTGGGTCTTCCGAACTTCTGTGTTTATATTCATTTATCAGTGAGTCCATACCATGTGTGCTCTTTTGTGATTGGGTTACCTCACTCAGAGTGATAGTTTCTAGTTCCATCTATCTGCCTAAGAATGTCATAAAGTCATTGTTTTTAATAGCTGAGTCGTACTCCATTGTTAAATATACCACATTATTGTATCCATTCCTTTGTTGAAGGACATCTGGGTTCTTTCCAGCTTCTGGCTATTATAAGTAAGGCTTGAGATCATTATTGAAATATCATTTACTTCATTACAGAAAATATGGTGGTACTGGTAAAATTCTCTAGAAGCCTTAGCGATGCAGGATGCATCTAAGATCTATAACTCTTCACCAGGATTGATATCCACAGAGTAAAATTACATACACATTTGAAATACTTTAACAACTAAAAAAGAATTAAAATCCTTTCTCACCTAATAATTCTGCATTTTTTGTTTCTGTTATTCTTTCTCACATCTGTGTCTTGATGTTTCTAAACACAGAAAACTAAATAATAAGCCTTGGAAAAATATGCAGTCTTAAGTGAGAAATCTTTACATGCCTCAAAAGTTGCTTGACTGTTGACCAAAGAAGGAACCATTAATTGAAAATCTGAGCCAGAGCCTCTTGAGTTGCTTTCAAAAAATTCAGTGTTATTTCATTTTGTTTCTGTGAGTGTTTTGCCTATAAGTATGTTGGTGAGTTGCATGTGTGGTTAGTGCTCATGGAGGCCAAACCAGGGTATTAGTTTCCATGGAACTGGAGTTACAGATGATTTTGAGCTACTTTGTGCGTGCTGAGAATTGAACCCATGTCCTGTGGAAAAGAAACCAGTGCTTGTATTCACTTAACCATCTTCCCAGTCCATGAAAACATTTTTAAAATAATTTTGTTCATGATAATGAATTTTCATAATATCCACCATTCTTTCCTGATCTCACTTCTACATGTCTCCCCACATCTCCCTCACAAATTTATGCCCCTTTCTTCTATGATAATTTCATAAAGTTATATTTCTCATATATGAAGTGCATGCCTGTGTAATTACTACAAAACTTACTGATTCTGATTTATATATGTCTGATTACTTGGGTATGAGTATGCTATCAGAGGATACACCCATGAAGAAATCTAATAGTTCTTTTCACAGCAACCAATAATTTCATACAGTTCTTCCACTAGAAAAATAGTCTTGTGGCCCCTTTTCCCTCCCACCCTACTTGAATGCTGACCTGTGTGGTCTTGAGCAGTCATATTGGAAAGCCTTTGTATGTATAAAATCCCTCAGGAATCCTTGTTTATTCTAGAATCTGTAGAACAGCCAAGGAAGCAAGGGAGCAGCTTTGTATTCAGTTAGATGTTTACAGTTTGTCCTTACAAATACGACATTTGTCTTTTCTAGATATGCTCATGTATGGTCTCCAAATGAGCTTTGATCATGGAGAGTGAATGTTGCCACCAATCACATATGATTGTGCAGCCAGGGTTTTTTTTTTTTTTTTTTTTTTTTTCTCGACTTTCTTTTTTTCTGTCTCAATTGCAAATATGTGCAGCAAAGTTTAAGCTAAGATTTGAACAGATTCACTATAAAGCAAGAGTTCAATCCTGAATTATCTTTATCCAGCTATTTGATAGGGATGTAACTACCAGATAGGAAAAATAGAAAAAGGAAAAGGAAAAAAAGAGAGAGAGAAAAGGCAATTTCTACAGAGAAGGCAATCAATCACAAACATTAGGGCAACCCATCCATGATGACATTGATATGGAGTCTCCAGGCTTTAAAACACACAAAACACAATTCAACTCTCTGTTTTTAAGTAACCTCTGCAATACTTTGTAATGGAAACTAGAGTACAAAATGCACAAAAATGAGTGTGTGTGCCAGGAGTTGAGGGGGTGGTTATGGATAAAAGACAGTCTCATATTAAAGCACGAGGTAGAATATCAGACAAATTTTATAAATGTTTTTGTAAAAACTCACACAAGAATATTTTTAAACAGAATATGCTGCTGATTCTTAGTTTGTTAATATTTTTCATTCATTTTCTTATTTCTTTTTAGAGAGTTTCCCCATCGAACCATACTGACCAGCTTTCTCCTTCTTAAGTTCTCAATGAAAGGTGTTGATTTTCCTCAAGTTAAATGTCTACTCTTCATATCTACAGAACAATCGCTTAGTTGTATATCAAGTTATTCTGCTATACTAACTTAATTTACATCTGAACCTAGATTCCTTATATATCTTAACCTCCACTGTAACTATAAGGTGTGCACACATTTACAAAGGCATTTCTGGTCTTTTTCATTGCCCTCTATTTGCTCCTATTTAACCTAAAACAACGAACCACTGAGCAACCTTGCTTGATTTTTTTTTTCTAAAATGTATCTTCTCTTCTATGTTTTAGAAAGCTATCTTTATTGTACAAGTAAAGTGAACAGCAAAGAAAAATATATTGTACTGAAATAACATTAAGTCATGTGAGGACTGGGCAGATACCTCAGTGGGTAAATTTCCTTTCACACAAGCATGACTGAGTCCATATCCCCTGTACCTATAGAAAAAAAACACTTGCAATATTGCACATCTGTAACTCCAATTCTGAATGGAAAACATATTGACTAGCCCATATATCCAAACTTATGAGATCCAGGTTCAATGAAACACTTTGTTTTTAAAAATAAGATGAAGATGGATTAAAGAAAATACTTTTCATTAACCTATAGATTCCACATACCTGCAGACTTACACCCATTAAAATAAAATGCATGTTCACACACACCACAAACACACACAAATCTTAAAATATTTCAAAATCAAAATAAACAAAAACATATAAACGGACTTTTAAAAAATGGAAATAGAATTATATTACTTTGCTCTTCCTTTTTTCTCCTCTAATATGACAAACTACTCTCCCTTGGACCCTTCATCAGTATCCCTGTCATATATTGATTAAATTTTCATTTTAAAACACTATACATACTCACAATAAAAGAGACTCAGTATATGTGTGTATGTGCAATACAAACTCATATACATACATATGTAATATGTTACAACAAAAATCACTAGATGAGTACTTTATAATTTTTTTGCTAGTAGCAAAAATGTATCTGGAAATCTAGCTTTTTAAAACATAGATAATAATTATATGACTACTAAAAATATTTTTTTGTAAATCACTCATGAACATACTGGTTAAACTCTCATAAGCAACCATAATTTTTAAAGTAAGAATTTATGATTAAGAAACAATAAACAAACATTATTATTAATTATGCCAACTCTGTAGAGAAGTCCTTTTGTTTTCTCTGAGTTTGCATTATAAATTCATCGTCTTAAATGACAAAATGATAGAATTGTAGAGTTGAAAAAGTTGCTTTGAAAATGGCTGCTAGGACCCTGGAAAAAGTCTGATATGCCACCTGCAGCATTCTAAACACTTATTATTCCTGATAAAAACTGTGTATTTTGATGTTTAAAGAGAGCTTTATTATGATGATAGAGAAAGAAGGAAAGAGATAACTAGAAGGAATTTATGGACTCCAGCAATAATAACAATATATGGAAGAGATCAATTGATAATATTTTCTTTCCTCATCATAGTTAGGTTCACAGCAAAGAGAGAATGACACACATCAACAAATATACCTGTGAAGTTTTAGATGACATGAAAACATTTAGAGATAAAGATTTAAAGCTGTAAGCATGATTGTGTATTTTCATGAGAAGGTTTAATAAGGATTAGGATAAAATCCATGCTTATGTTCACTAGCCCACAATCATGTAATAGCATCTTCATCTTCTTATCTGAATGTTAGCTCCATGATCCTAATGCCCTTAAATCTTTCTGCTGCACAAGATGTCCTATTCTATTCCTAGGTCTCAGCACTGAGGAACCTGGGCATTCTTGAGGGAACTTTGTTCACAGTATTAGCCTTAATTGCTCTTAATTTGACTTGTAGGCTAAGAGCATTCTGTGGTTATTAAAATTCATTTTGTTTTTTACACAACTCCTCTCATTCATTTTCTTACTCCCCTTGTATAGGGAAGAATGTTAATCCTGAAACTGATTAAAAAAAAACAAAAACAAAAACAAAAAAAAAACCTCATGATTCTCCTTATAAATATTGTAAGCATGACTTCCAATGTGAAAAATAAAGGGTCTGGAGTGGCCAGAAGGGAGAAAGAACTTCACAAAACTCTGATTCTCACCTTAACAATATTTATTATTTCACATGACTCCTTCTTGTGGAGGAGAGGATGTATGAAGCTAACAGGCCAGCCCATCCCATTTCTTTCAACTTAGACAAGATACTTTGCCATAGGTTTAGACAGTGGAACCTGGGAGAGTGGAGCCAATAAATGTCAAATGTCGCAGACTAAAGTGTCACAAAATAGCCAACTTTGTTTAGAGCCTCTGACAATTTTTCTAAGTGTTAAGATCACATGAGTAAAGTTCTCATGAGTTTGGGCTATATACAGTCACAAGAACAAACTGCATGACACATATGGCAAAAACATGTTTTCCCCCCTAGTGGCATATAAAGAGTAATTTAAACACTTAATGGAATAACAACAATTAGCAACAATGAATAAACTGAAGTAGACACACTCCTATCAGCTATACCTGGGAGGAGTACAAACCACATTTCAAGAACAATACCAAGTATTAAAGAAACTGAGTTCATAAGACTCAGGTGTTCTCATACACTTGCCCTCATAATTCTCTCAACTCCATGCCTGGACTGTATTCTGACAGTAAGTAATGTTTCAGTTTAACTGGAAGGTGTTTGAGATCCACTTTGCTTTCAGGAGATAAAATAGATCACAATAGCATGGATGAGCAACTATCTATGTGGCACGATGTCCTTTGGTAAAAGTAGTACAGGTGGATTATATGACACTTTTATTTTTAACTGTCTTTGAAACCTCCATAAATAGTCCATAGTAACTATCTATGAACTGCAGGTGACCACAGGCACAGTGGAAAAAAATTAGGTGCAACCTTGGCTTTGTTCAAATATATGTAAGACTGCTTTCTTCATCAACTTCTCATTCTTAATTTCATTTAAATTAAGTGAAACTATGCTGTGCGTTTAATGACTCCAAGTGGCTGGAACAATAGCTTTCTTTATAAGGAAAGTAAAGAGACACTAGATTTCTCCTGTGTCTAGGACATCTTTTGGGACATATGTATTCTACTAGAGTATGTGTGTCCTCTGACAGAAATGGTATGCTTGATTGACAGTAAGCTCCTTTTCAAATGGCTACATCTATAGTGACTAAAACCTTTTTGATGTAGACTGTAGGAACTTTCCATGCCCAGGTACTTCCAGAGACCTCTGAGATAAGGAAAGAATCTTGTTTTGCAACCTAAAAGGGGCCAGCCTGGAGCCCAATAACTGAATTTATTTTAAGAAAATAAAAAAAAAAAAATTTCTTAATGTGGTAAGTCCAAACCCCAAGAATCCACATCCCCATTGCACCTGCCTGCTTTCTTGACTTCTAGAACAAAAATTATAATTGTTTTCTATTTTTTCTTTTATCACCATCTTCCTAGCATCTACTTATTCACCAGGTTGCCTTATTGTTTGCTCAAGCTCCACAGAGCCATCATGTTCCTCCTAAGCAAATTTTACAGTCTTTTTAAAATTTATGTGAGCAAGAACATGCAAAAGGCTACTAGTTCTCCTATGGCAGCACCTGCCATGGGTTCCATCAGTCACCTCACACCACATAGCCCTTTTTCTTCTCCCCAGCTCTTTGCACAGGGCCAGCATGTCTGCTTTGGATGAATTTATGTCTTTGCATTTTGCTCTCTCAGGATGTTCCTTTGTGTTGTCTTGCTACAGCCATGTAACTTTTGTATTCACCTGCAGCTCATGCAGCTTTCAGACCTCAAACTCTTGAGTACTTCCTAGATACTTCTGACTGAGGAGATATTCAGGTACTTTTTAGTGTGTACTTTGAGAACATCTCCCATAGAATTTAGTCAACGATGCTATTGTTGATGAGTTACCTTTCCTTTGTGGAGAACACAGAACATAAACCATTAGACACTTTATCCTTGGCAGAAATTTTCAAGAAAAATTCAGGACTTTGACTTCCCTAAAAATCTTTCCTTAGTAACCTACCCCAAATATGCCAAGTAGGGAAATAAGTAGTATGGGAAAGCAGAAATGGGATTTATTCAATGCATTCATGTTACTTCAAAAAATTGTAAAAAGGAATCCTGTAGTCCTATGTCCAACATTCAGGGTACTGGACTAGAAGTTAAAGCTGAAATCTAGAAAGAATTGTAGCAAGACAGGAGGTCAGAACATTTGTGGTTATACCCCTGTTGGCATTGTCTAAATTCTGGATCTGCAAGGTGATTTGAAGGTACACCCAACTCTGTCATCCTTTAAAAGGATTGATGTTGTACCAGTAATATCATTACTTCTGTTCCAGTGTGCAGTCCTACAGTACTGGGGATGAGGAGTGTTTGTTTGGAAAGGTTTTGCTTTTATGTCTATGTTTTCAGCCAAAGTAAAGAGACACATAGAAAATGAAATAGAAGTGTCTGGCTTCTTCCATTTACTTATTCTGGAGGCCTAGTGAAGTGTCAACACTTTTTAGGAAAGTATCTTCTACATTTCATTTCCAGTGTGTTGCTTGGACACTCACCTCAAAGCAATAGAAACAACTGCAAAGGACTTCAACAGGAGAAGTAACCACCATGGATCACACAATGGAGGACCTAAGGAAAGAGCCTCCAAATTCCCAGAATTAAGTTGTTTATCAGTCTAAAGAGTTTTGAAAGATGACAGGAAGTTTCTCATCACATGACATATACTGGCCTACCTTAAATAAGCCTAAAGCTTATATTGGGAGAAGTTTTAAAATCCTGCCTTCTCCAAAATTTTTTGGTCTCTATCACAAATCAGATTTCATTTTCATGATATCATGATGCCTCATTTAGAAGCCAGCCCTATTTGACAATTTTAGCTTCAGTCAGTTTATGGAATCACAGTGCAAGATGCACTCAGTCTTGCATGCTTCATGTCTACAAAACTGGCACCATGTGAACAATACTTCCAAATTCTAATAACTTGGAATGGAGCCAGGACCTGTTTCTGTGATGACCTGAGGGAAGCACTTTCCTGGGTAGTTGTTTTGAGCAGGAAGCTCCTTCAGAAGCATGCTTAGCTTAGACTCTCTCCTTTCAAATTGACTTATATTTTTAGAAGATTGAGCCTTAAATATATGGTCTTATGGTCTTATGTAACCTTTCATGTTGTGCCAGTACACAGTAGAAAGTTTTCCTCACTGATCTCTTTTTCTGGTATTTTGTGGTCTGTACCCCTTTCATCTGAATCTCTAAACCTCCACATAACACCTTACCTTGGATTACTTCAACGATTTCTCTATTAAACCAGCTCCAAACACTTAAACTTTATTAGGCCTGTCACAATAATGGCTCCACCTTTTATTTACTATGAGTACTAAGCTGCTTACAGTGTCTGATAGACAAACACTTCAAGGACTATAGATAGCTTAAAAATTGCTAATCTGATACTTTAATTAAAAATGTTTTTGGGCTATCTTTACCTCCTAATGAGCTATTATCTGCCCACCTGTGTATCAGATCCGCCAGTCATTCTTTGTGCTTGATTGATGTATGCACAGGTGTATTTTTAAATTGGGTTGATGTATAACCCACCTCTTTTCCTTTACTATAAAAACTCTTAGACACTGTTTTCAAACCTGATAACTAGGATATCCTACTTCCATGTTTTATGGGCCATGGTTACTTATATTTGACTCCAGTGTGAATTATCCTCCATTCATTTTTTGGTGAGGTATGCAATTTCTTGTTTGTTGGCAGTTGTTTTCCTCTTTGTTGCTTTTCCTGTTACTGTGATAAAATACCCAGAAGTGGAAACTTAATGAAAGAAAGGGTTGATTTTTCACTCCTAGTTCATGAGTCTAGTTCATCTTGATAGTGATGTCATAGTGATAGCAGCTTAAAGCAGCTCATACAGCAGCAGCCAGGGACCAGACAATCATTACTTCTGGCACTCAGGTTGCTCTGTGCTTTGTATTTAACCTAATAACCCAGCCCATGTAACAGTAACACTTATAGTTAAAGTGGGTCTCTCCTCCTCATTTAACCTAATCTAGACAATTCCTCACCAATACGCCCCAAGGGGTGTCCTCTAGGTGCGTCTAGATCCTCCTAAGGTGACACAGTCTTAACCATCATACTGACATAGCAGGATTCTTTGACATTTAACAATTTTGCTAAGACTGGTGTTACAAGGAGTAAACATATCACCTGAACGAAAGTCCAATAGCCTAAAAAGCAATCGATCAACCAAAAACATTGTGTTAGTCATTGAACTTGAAAAAGTTTCAAGTTGTAATACTTTGCAGTCTTGTGAGACTTTCAGAGGTTTGCTGGAAAATGGAGAGATGAATGGAGCAAAGGATCTGTCAAACTACTAATGATCTTGTAATTCCACTTGCCATTAGCATTTTAAAAAGTCAAAAAATAAATAAGCCATTTCTTTTACAATCTCCTCACTCACTTATGCTTTAAAAGCTTTCTGGTTTAAGAGCTCTGCATTCATTGAACATCACTCAATTTCTGGCTGGGAGTTACATATTCATAACATGTGGCTTATCTCTGATCACTACAAGAGGCTTTAGTTCTCATAAGAAAACTGCAACAGCCTTCCTGCAGTGTAGCATAATAGCTGATTAAAATACCAAAAGGCACCAATAAAAGAGAGGAAACTAAAACTTTCCATGAAGTATATTGAAGACAAAAGCTTAAACCCAACAAAGCTTTACATTGAATTACAGCATCATCCTGACAGGATCAAAGGGCAACTCTTGGAAAAGTAAATAGCAGAGAAAGTCTATTTCACATTCAATAAAAGAAAATGAAATTATAATCCTACAGTTGAGAGGAATATTTCAGTTACTGAAGTAATCAATCCTCTTACATTTCCACTAAAGGATCTCAAGTCCAAAATTGTTCCCACCTCTGGAATCTTTCCAGTATGACTTATGAACTCATAATAAAGTCCCTCCTTTGTATTTTATGTGAAGTATTGATTTAAACACACTACAACAGTAGTGAGTTCTAAAATTAGTAAGTGTGTAAAATCTTCCTCTACTTTCATCTGTGTTGCCTGACAACAGGCAATTTAGGTGAAAAAGTATTTAATTTAGCTGATAATTCCAGACTACCATTCACTGTTTTGGAAAAGTCACTATGGCAGGACTGTGAGACAGCTAGCCATATCACATTTATAATCCAAACCAAAGAGAAATGAATGAATGCATGCTGACTTCTGCTCAGCTCCCTCTCTTCAGTTGCAGACAAAGATCCCTGACTTGGAAACAGTGTAGCCCATAGACATTTGGGTTTCAAATCAATTAATGACTGATAAAGACAACCCCCCTAAAATCTAATTAAACAATTTTACATTGAGTCTCTAGGCGGAGGTAATTCTAGGTTGTGTCGATTAGATAATAAAACTAACGGCTACATATCGCATGTATTATCTGAGTACCTACATACCTGAGTACTACTTCTTGAAAGGATATTGGTTTTTAAAGTAACTGTCTATAGCTTGATACAGTAGGAATACAGCTTTTGGTTGCTCTGAAGGTCATAGTGGCTTACAGAAGGACACAGTAGCCACTCTCTATAAAGATCGTATCACTGACTTTCTTCAATGTGAGTTATCCCAGGAAGAGTAATGTAAACGTTAGACCTAGTCTTAAAAGCTACACATACTCATTTCTACAATGTTTTCTTGGTGATGCATATAATCCCTATCCAAGTTGGGGTGAAAACCATAAAGGCATGTGTACCACTACGTCCAAATAAAGGGAACCTCAATATGAATGAATCTGAGCTACTTCCAGCTATTTCTTTTTCTTCCATGATATGTCTGATGTTTTTCCTCATATCTCCCTTGTCCATCATAACTTTCTCAAACTGCAGGTCTCCTTGCCACACATTCTACTCTGCTAAGTCAAAAATTTAGGAGATTAATAGGAGAAAAAGACTTAAAATGCTACCATTAAAAATGCCCAATTTGTTTGTCACTGTATGTTTCAGTAAAAATCAATCAAGTGCAGAAACACTTGTAAATTGCTGCAAGGATAAATTTGAGCCAATGGCAGAGAAGCTTTTAGCTGGCCCAGAACTAAGAGAACTTACAGAATTCATGTTGTTGTCACCTGTTTCTTAACCTCAGGCACACATCCTGTACTTAGAGCTACAAAGAAAAATTTTTACATGACTACAAAATTAAACCTTGTCCACAAAAGTAACAGCTCCTATCTCAAAGGTGAAACAGATGAGTTTGACCCAGAAACACAGACTCAAACTTGGGATATTCCATGCTCCTGTGTGGCAGCAATTACATGAAATTCTAAATAACAAAACATAAAATGGGGCAAATCAAGGCACTTGTCAAATACATTAGAGTAAACATCAGGTGAGTTGCAACAAGGCAAGCAAATCTCCACTGCAGTTTCAGATGCTGCCCGAAGGCAATCTTCACCTTTGAGTTGGTGAAAACCAACGATATGCTAAATTAATACATTCCAAATGTTTTATCTGATAGTCACAAGTATATTAGGTCAGACGCAAAAGTGTCCAAGAGCAATTGTCACTACGCTGTAACCTGCAATATTTCATCCTCTCTAAAATCCATGAACTTCTGATGAGTTTGTTAGCTTTAGAAGAGGTTCTGTTCTGCACAGAAAAAAGAGGGAGAGAACCTCTGGGGCTGCTTGGCAAGAATCTGACATGGGCCATGGACAAAAAAAAATTGGCTGCTTGCAGGAATATGACATTGACCAAGGACAAGGATGTAGGCTTCAGGAAGGAATTTGACATTAGGCTAGAACAAAGAAGTAATTTCAGGTAGGAATCTAAATATTAAGCTAGAACAAAGAAGTAATTTCAGGCAGGAATCTAAATTATAGGCTAGAACAAAGAAGTAGGCTTCAGACATGAAAATGACTTAGGGCTAGGACAGGGAAGTTGGCTCAAATATTGAGTTGGTGGAAACCAATGATCTGGTAAATTAATACATTCCAAATGTTTTATCTAATAGCCACAAAGATATTAGGTCATACACTAAGGTGTCCAAGACCAATTGTCACTGTGCTGTAACCTGCAACATTTCATCCTTTCTAAAATCCTGTTCATCTTGATAAGCCCTTAGAAACATTGATCACTGGAGTGTTCACAGAATTTTGTTTAATGTTTTGCTTGTTCTTTGACTATTTGTGTTTATTGTCTTCCTTGTTCCTTGACTATTTGCATCTATTGTATTGCTAGACCCTCAACCTAGAACTGACCTTAATACTTGAATGTAATTAAAATGGTATAAAAGAAAAAAGGAGGAAGGGGAATGAGATAGGGGGCTGTAGGGAGAGGAAATGGGGAAAGGGGATGACATCTGAAATGTAAATATATATAATATCCAATAAAAAAGAATTAAAACTTAAAAAAAAGATATTTTGTATAAGCTATGGCTTTTTCCTAAAATATTTATTCACAACATATCAATAAAATGGGCCTAACTATTCCTTCCCCTATTTGCAATAACACGTAGAATACTTCTTTCATGACAATGATATGTTTTCTTAGGAAGAATGTAGTTGCTGTGTTCTCTATGATGAAAATACAAGCAAAACATTGAACTCTTTTTCCCCCCCAAGGTAGGTAAGCTTCTTATAGACTGTATCTGTCTCTCTGAATAACATCAAACTCTTACTTAAACTGGGAAAATTTAATGCAGAAAATAGTAGAGGATGAAAAAGGGAAAGAACAAATGGAGCTGATTCTGTGGGGTTTTTTGTTTGTTATTTGTTTTTGGGTTTTGTTATTGCTGTTGTTTGTTTCTTGTCTACTTTTCTCTGTTAAATGTTTGATCCTTTTTCTATATCTTACATTCTCTGAATGTATTTTAATATTTCTCTGGTCTATTATTTTTTCATAGCTAAAATCAACGAGATAGAGATTTTGTATTTTTTTTCCTTTTATTTAAACTTAATTTTTTTCCACATAATATATCCTGACTATGATTTCCCCTTATTCCCTCTTCCCAGTTCCTCCTTTCTTCCTCTCCCATCCAGATCCACTACATTTATGTCTCTTATTAGAAAACAAATGGGCTTCTAAGGGCTAATAATAAAATATAATAAGATAAAACAAAAACTATCGTGTCAAATTAGACAAAACAAACAAAAGAAAAAGAGCCCAATAGAAGAAACAAGATTTGAAATCTCCTTTGAGCACTCAAGAGTCCCGTAAAAATACTATACTGGCAGCCATAGTATATGCACAAAATACCTGGCAGCAATCCATGCAGGCCCTATTCATGATGGTTTAGTCTCTGTAAGTTCATGTAAACTTTGTTCATGATGATTTAGAGATTCTTGTTTTCTCAGTGTCCTTCATCTGCTCTGGCTGTGCCACTGTTTCTGGCTCATTTTTCTGGTGTTCCCTGAGCCATTAGGGGAAGGATTTAATGGAGACATCACATTTAAGGTTGAATATTCTAAGTTAATTCATTCTCTGGATAATGTCTGGCCTATATATTTATTTACATCTCCTACAGGAAGATGCTTCTCTGATGGTGACTGAACAAGGCAGTGATTTATAAATATAACAGAATAAGATTAGGAGTAATTTTTTGCTACATTAAAAAAAAAAGAAAATACTAGGAATTTGGTTTCCCCTAAGCTATCTAATTTCAAGCTTTTGGTCACCCAAGTAGTGTTAAGTATGTGTACCATATCATGGAGAAGGCCTTAAATCAAATCACAGTTTGATTGGCTACTTCCACAAGTGTTGTGCAATTCTTTTTTCTTTCTTTCTTTTTCTTTTTTTTTTTTTCCGAGACAGGGTTTCTCTGTGTAGCCCTGGCTGTCCTGGAACTCACTCTGTAGACCAGGCTGGCCTCGAACTCAGAAATCCGCCTGCCTCTGCCTCCCAAGTGCTGGGATTAAAGACGTGCACCACCACCACATGGTTGTGTTGTGCAATTCTTGTTCAAGCATATTTACAGGCAGGACACCATTGTGGATCAGAGAGTTTGTGGCTGAGTATGTGTTTACATTTTCCTTTTAGCAGTTTGCAGACTATCTACATAGACCAAATATGTTAGAATATAGATGCAAAAGCTGTAAGTAGGCAGCAGCTCCATGCTCCATGTTCGATGAGTTTAGATAGGTGTTGTTTTCATCAGTAGTGCATTGCCCTTAGTTTGTGAAAAGCAACCTATTATCTTGACAGATTGGATTTCTTAAGCTTCCCATAGCCACTGACTCAATTGGATGTAACCTAATCTTTGTATTGGAAGCTTCACTTGGTCACAAGAGAGTTTCTGACACCCCCTGATTATTTGGCAATTTTATTTAGATTGGCTTCATATATGTGTATATATATTTAGGAAGCTTCTAACGTATCAGACAAATTTCCATACTACCCCTCAAATAGATTTTAAAATTTAGCCGTCTCTATGCTTGCTACATTCATCCTCCTACCTACCCTTTCCCACTTGCTTTGTCCATTGGAGACTCCTCAACCTTCCAAAATTATCTATTCTACTTCCCTTTCCTAAGAAAATACATCTACATCCATACACTTATTCTGTACTTAACCTCTGTGGTTTTATGTATTATACCTTTGTTATCATGAGATTAATAGATAATAACCTCATATAAGTAAGTATCTAGTACATTTGTCTTTTGAGGTCTGGGATAACTCACTCAGAATGATTTTTTATCTAGTTCCATTCATTTCCCTATGAAATTCTCAATGTTATTTTTATTTTTGGTGGTTGAACAATAATATATTATCTAAATGCACCATCTTTTCTTTATCAGTTTTTTTGCTTCTAGGTTATTACTAGTCTCAGGATTTTATGAAAAGAGCACCAGTGGATTTGGTTAAGCAAACATTTCTATGGAAGGATGAAGCATCTTTTGGGTTTATGATTAATAATGGTCTAACTAAGTCTTAAAGTAGATCAGTTACTATCATTCTGATTTCCATAATGGCTATATAAGTTTGCACTCCAACAAGCAGTGGACAAGTTTTTTCCTTATTCCACATTATCACCAACACAAACTGTCACTTATTAATCTTAGCCATTTTGATAGATGAAAGATGAAAATTCAAAGTTGTTTGATTTGAATTTTATGGGTAGCCAAAGATGCTGAACCTTTGTCTAAATGTTTCTGAGGCACGTGAGATTCCTGTGTTGAGAATTCTCAGTTTAAAATGTAACCAATTTTTAATTGAGTTATTTATTTTCTTAATATCAAGGATTTTTTTGAGTTCTTAATACATATGAAGCGTTGGTAAACAAACAGTTTTCCCCAATCTGTAGGATGCCAGTTCCTCTAAATGACAGAATTCTTTGTCATGTAAACACTTTGGAGTTTTATGTGGTCTCATTTTTAATTTAAAGCTTAGTGCCTATGCTAATGAAATTCAGTTCAGAGTCTTTTTCAGTCCCAATGAGTTCAAGGTTACTCCTCATTTTTTTGTTCTACAGGTTCTTTGTATTTGCCTTTATGTTGATTTTCTTGATCAACTTGGATTTAGGCTTTGTGCATGGATCTATTTGTATTTTTCTATGTGCAGATATCAAATTTGACTAGCACCATTTGTTTGTTGAAAAAAGCAGGAATCCAGAAGTGTCTATATTTATGTCTAGTTCTTCACTTATATTTAATTGATCAACATGTCTGTTTTGATGTCAGTATCCTGTTGGTTTTATTATATCAAATCTGGCATACAACTTGAAATCAGAGATGTGGTTCCTCCAGCAATTTCTTTATTATTCTGATATATTTTTTAGCTATTCTGAATTTGTGTTTTCATATGAATCTGAGAATTGTTCTTTAAACACATGTGAATAGTTCTTAGAACTTTTATGGGAATTGAATTTAATGTGTAGATTGCTTTTGTAGGATGGCTATATTTACTATACTATTCCTACTAATCCATAAACATAAGAGATCTCTCCATCTTGTGATATGTTCTTCAGTTTCTTTCTTTAAAGATTTGAAGTTCTTCATCACACAAATCTTTCCCTTGCTTTGTTAGAATTACCCCAAGATAACTTATATTATTTGATGTTATGGTGAGATGTGTGTTTCCCTGATTTCTTGCTCTGACCATTTTTCATTGTTATATAAGGAGACTACTAATTGTTGTAAGTTAATTTTGTATCCAGCTACTTTGATTGAAGTATTTACTAACTATAGGAGTTATGAGGTAGAATTTTAGCCATTTATTTTATTAGTCAGTGTTCTCTAGAAGAATAGAATTTACAGAATAAATATACAGAATGAGTACATATTATATATATATAATGCTTTATATATAATATATGCTATATATTATATGATATACATTATATGATATAATATATAATATACATAAATAATTTAAATGAATTAGAATGGCTTTCATGCTGTGGTTCAACAAGTCCAACAATGACTACTAGAGAATGTTCTATAATCGAGTAACTATCAGTCTACAGGGATAAATGTCTCATCTAGTCTTCAGTATACGTTGGAATATTGAAGAATTTTTTCTCAAACCAACTATGGAACAGAATTGCTAATGGGCACTAGAGAAAGCAGGGGAAAAGAGCAAGTTTTCTTCTTCTATGCCCTGTGCTTAAGCAGACATTGGAAGGTGTGGCCCAGATTAGAATTGGATTTTCCCACTTCCACAAATTTGGAATAACGGTTTATCTTCCCCCCTTTAGTGATTTATTGAATAAAGAAAAAACCCTCAGAGGAGTGCAAAGCCCCTTGTGTTTTGGCTACTTTCAGATGTAGTATATTTGATAACTAAAATGAGCCATTACAATTATCTATACTATCATGCAATCTACAAATAGAGAAACTTTCACTTTTTGCTTACAAATTATGTAACCTCTTGGTCTACTTCAGCTCTCTTATTTCTTTAGGTCAGACTTCAAGTACTATGTGTATGAAGTATGAGTACACATGGAGACAGCAGAACGCTTTGACTTCTTCCTGATTTACTAAAATTTCTGTCTATTTCCATTGATGTTTACCATGAGTTTACTGTAAACTGCCTTTATTTTATTTTTTTTTTTAGGTATGATGTTTGTACTTTTTATCTTCTCAGGAATTTATTATGAAGGGGTGTTGGATTTTGGCAAAGACCTTTTCTTCTTGTAATGAGATTATCATGTGGGTTTTCCTTTTAGATTATTATAGGGTTAATTTTATTTCTCAATTTGTATATTTTGAACTATTGCTTCATCTTTGGATGAAGCCTATTTAATCATAGTGGGCAAGTTTTTTATGTGTTCTTTGACTCAGTTAGCAACTATTTTATTAAGAATTTTTATATTCTATGTTCATAATGGGAATTGTACTAGTTCTTTGTTGGGTCTTTTTGTGATTTGAGTAACAGGGTCACTGAGGGCTCATGAAACAAGCTGTATAATGTTTCTTTTGTTTTTGTTTTGTGGAAGAATTTGAGGAGTATTATCTATAACTCTTCTTTAAAAGTTGCATAGAAATCTAGGCTAAAACCATATGGCGTTGTGTTAAGAAACTTTTAATTAGTGCTTTTATTAAGGGTTATAGGCCTGTTTGAATTGTTTATCTAATCTTGAATTGAGTTTGGCAAGTTTTATATATCAAGAAAATTATCTATTTTTTTATGATTCTCCAGTTTGAGGCAGAATAGGATTTCAAAGTTTGTCTTTATGATAACTTTGGGTTTCCTTGGTATCTATTGTTGTGTTCCCTTTTCATTTTTTAATTTTGCCTATTTGGATATTTTCTTCCTCTCAGTAGTTTAGTTAATTTGGATACAGAGTTGTAAAGCTTACTGATATTTCTCATAATACCCACTCCTTATTTTATTGATTCTTTTTTATTCTGTTTGTTTGTTTCTTTATTTCTATTTTATTGTTTTCAGCCCTGAGTTTGAATATTATTGCCATATATGCCTCTTGGCTCTGATTTCTTCTTTTTGTTTTAGAGCTTTTAGGTATGCTCTTAAGTTCCTGCTATGGAATCTCTCCAATTTCATGTAGGCACTTAATGCTATGAACTTGCCTTATAGAACTACTTACACTGTATCCAAGAAATGTGAAGATTTTTTTTTTTTTTGGTGTGTGTATTCATTTTTATTCAGTTCTAGAAAGCTCTAATTTCATTCTTAATTTCTTTCTATTTCCACTTTTCATTCAGTAGTCAATTGTTCAGTTTGTTCCTGTTGTTGATATCTAGCTGTATTCCATGGTATTCAGATAGAATGCTGAATGTATCTGCTGAGACTGATGTTTTGTCCAACAATGTGGTTAATTTAAAGCACAGTACTCATGGACCAAGGTAGTTTCCCATTTCTCCTGTTACAATAAATTTTTTGGTCTGATTTTGTTTGTCTCATTTTATTTTGTTTCAGCAATTAGCCTGCATTTTCTTTCTGTTTTTAACTAGCTTAAAAATAATTTGCTTTCCTTGTAAAATTTTTTAAGCAAAGAAGTTTTTTCTGTATTATATATGTCATTTGCTTCACCTCAGTCTTCTCTTGTTCTGTGCTCATGGTTCTCTGTCTAGTTTCATGGTCCATATACAATCAAATGCTTCCTTACTTATATACATATAAACATTTCGTAAATTTTGGTTAACTTTCCATGAATAGAGAAGAGTTGAATTTCCTACATTGATGGTAGAAAGTACTATGGGCATATGTAAAGCTTTCTTTTTGACATGGAGAAAATTATAGATCAACAGTGAAAAATGTTCTACCCAAGTCCCTGCTTAGTACAATTGGCACAGATGTAATTCAGATAAATTGTCTTCTTCCATTTACCTGCTTTTATTTACAGCCATTTTTTTAAATGTAGGGAGAGATATATTTATGTCTGAATTTGGCAAGACTGATTTTTATAAATCCTTATATGAAAATGAAATAGCCGACACCTTTGAAACAAGTAGAACATCTGTGATATAAGTTTTATTGTTTAAACTTATGGTGCTTCCATAATGGAGAAAATAGTGTAATAGCAAGCAAAGCAACTGCAAGGTTGAATTGTACTTAAGGTTAGAAGACAGAAACAGAAATGTCACATATGGACTTCAAGTCACACTTTAAACAGCAAAATACAGTAATAATGTTCACATTGTTAAGAATTATATAGTGGAAGTAAAAACAAACATGAAATTATGACTTAGAAGATGGTTGCTACTATAGTCAACATATGATAGAAATGTTGTATATTGTGCTTTGACCATCTCCATCATGCATAAAAAGGAACCACTTAACCCATGGTAATTTGTGAGGTGTGATTAAAGCTGACTTGCCAATGACAAAAGAATGCCTTAGTATAAATTGCTTATATGTAAGCAGACTAGCATGATTCTACTCAACAGAATCCAAGAATAAAATAAATTAGAAAACAAAATGGAATAGTCCTGTCATGACTTGAATCTGAAATATCCTGCTACAGATTTATAAACATTAAGTTTGAACTCTAGGTTTGCTCAATTTTTGAGGAAACTGAAGGAGACAGATGGCAGAAAAATGCCAAATGGTGAGTAGCAAACACAGCAGGAAAGTGGTATCTGCAAAAAGAAAGGGGATATCTGTGGGATATATGGGGAGTTATAATGGGAAATATAATAAAATTTCTGGGGCAATGTACGTACAACCCTGTTAGTTTCCTTTTCCTTAATTCATTTGTCCAGACAAGGCTGTTTTATTGTTTGAAGCTGCCATATTCAGGCTATTAAGGAGAGGTAATAATGGACTACTGAAAATGGAATTGATCATGATCAGGAAGAGGCTGGAGTTTCAATATGGAGTCCTCATCAATGTCTGGCCACATTTGTTCAAGGTTAATCTTTTGATCCAATTTTGAGAGGCTGAGTACATTTTAGGGGTGGAGGCTAGCTAGAGGAAGTAACTGGCCCAGCTCTATGGGGTTATGCTATCTCTGACTTGCTCCTGTCTTATTTTGCTTCCTGATTGGATGTGAACTAAAGCATTCTTCTTTAGCACATACTCCTTCAGTTGTGGGCTTCAACTCAAACATGTAGCATCAGGTAGCTATGGGTTAAACCATCTGAACTAATGAGTCATAAGTAAGTTCTTCCTTTGAAGTTGTTCTAGTATTTTTTTTCTCACAGTGACTCGGAATATAAGAGAGTGGAAAGAGTCTAAGACCAGATGTATATCTTCCATGGAACAGAATTTGGAAGACATTATGGGTTTCTGTACACATGAACTCACAAAACGTATGACTACATTCAGAAGATATTCACAATATAAAGCCAGCTAAAGCATAAATGTGGATAGATGAGTGTCTCATAAAAAGTTAAGCTATTACTGAAGAGTTAGTGGCAATTGATAGATGGGAAGGGAAAATCAGTTTGCTTCCGGAATACCAGTCCTGAAAGAGTACCTATGCTTCAATATATTACCCTACAGGTATGTACACAAAGTAGCCTTAGTAGATTTAGAAACAAACAAACCAACAAACTAGTAAAGCTCATGAAGTTGGAAGGGAGGCACTCATGGTAAAATAGGAGAAATTGAAAGCAGAAAGAATTTTACTTGATGAAAATGTAGTATAGACATATATTAAATTCTCAAACAAATATGTCATTTACTACATTTGCTTTTTAGTAAAGATTTAACAAAAAATAGAAAATTTGCTAGTCTTAATGTAAGTTTACTAAAAAAAAATTACTTAAAACTTAAGCATCATATCATATTAAACTTTCCATGCTATTCTTTTTTATGAGTGACCCTGGTCTTTTGTGTACTTAGTTCCTTGATAGCAGAGATTAGTAGACTCTGGCAACAAAAGCAAGCACACTTAGTTTCTAGACTATATAATCTCTCCTGCAGTCTCTAATCTTGTTATTTTCCTGAAAATACAGCCATAACATGTGCATAAATGTAATATGTACACAGATATCATTATAGGCTCTATTCCAATGGAATTCCACTTATAAAAGTGGGTCAGATTTGCCACTAGGCAAGTTTGTTGGTTTACCATTTATGGAAAGACAATTTATAGCATTGTATTGATAGTGAGATTAAATTAAATCCAAATATCAATATGCAGATAACATTTACATTGTATTTTGAATTCATTTTCAAATGGTGCAACATTCCACAGTATTTTACAAAATGATGAACTGAATTTTAAGTGAAATTCATGGAGTAATTGGTATAATTATCCCTGTGTGCCCTACAGTTCCCTGTCATTTCCTCTGAATCTCCAGGGAGATAATCCTATTAGCTAACTGAATTATATTTTAATATCCTGCACCCAGAGGTTCACTGTGAATTGTTTAAATTGATCTTTTTGTATTAACTAGAATGTTCAGGTAGGATTATTCTGCTGTGCTAAATAAATTTTTAGTTTTATAATATATATTGAAATGTGAAATTATCTGAAATACATGCAGAGTTGTAGTTGTTATTCTTAATTTGGTTTTCTTAGTTATTTTATTTTTAACTAACTCACTAGCTAACTAACTAGAGTGTAGCTCAGTAGCCTCATTTGTTCTGGAACTTACTGTGTATCCCAGAGTGGTTTTAAAGTCAACATCCTTATACCTCTTCCTCCTGGGGTCTGTTACTGGATTTGATCAACTCTGGAGTATTGAATTTTGTGATATGCTTTTCCATATCTATGAAAAATAAAATAATTTTATAATTCTTCTTTTACTTATTAGAAAAAATATTGACATACCTTTCCTGAGATGTTAGGCAAGACAAGCCATTATTTCTTTCCAAACACCTGTTACTATCATTTAACATTTATATTATTCAATTTGCAACCTATCTTTTTATATTATTTCTGTTTATTATGAGTTGTGGATTATAGGTTAGCATATCTTTTGTTTATGTTAGGATCATTATATTTTCTCTGATTCCTTGGAAGAGTTTAATTGATCTGCATAAAAAGAACATATTTTGATAATATAAGTTGACCATTATAGACCAGATGTGAACATTTACAAACATCAACAGCCTATAACAATTGCTGCTCTAAAACCAAATGAAGAATATAATAGTCTACCTATCCATGCATTTAATTCTATTTTAAAGAAAGAACGTTCTGAATGAGTTGAAATACTAGTACAATTGCATTTATGAGTTCACAGAAGTTGTATAATTATATTGAATAGTTCATAGACATTGAGAAAGGACTTACTTGATACTGGGAAACTGTATAATTACTGAAAAAGAATTACACAGAGATGAAGAAGTTCTATATTGACACTGAAGGAGGTTAGCATATACTCTAAAAGTAGGACTTCATAGTCATGAAGACTTCATAGACACTAAAGTTCTTTCCATCTCTTGATAACTTCAACAATATCATGAAGGTTTTGTACATTGTTCACATAGTTGGCTATGTTTATATAAATATATGCACATATACATATATATGTTATATTTTCTTATATATGTGTTTTTGTGGGTGTGTACATTTGTGTGTGTGTTTATGCATGCATATTTAATTTGTGAGCTATAGGAGATTTCTGGTGAACTCTTTAGAGTCTTTTATACTTAGAATCACATAGTTTACAAACATGAATACTTTGACTTTATCCTTTTCTGTTTGTTTTCCACTTACTTTCTTTACCATTTCTACTGCTCTAGCTAAGACTTCACGTACAATATTGAAGAAAATGGGAGAAAGAAAGCATCCTTATGTTCTTGATTTTGGTGGAAACATTTTTGTTTGTTTGTTTTGTTCATTTATTTTGTTTTATTTTGTTTTCTATTTAACAAAATTTTTTGTGTAGGATTGTTGATTAATTATTGTATTATTTTTATGTATTCCTACTTTCTCTCTAGATTCTTTAAGATTTTTATTATAAAGGGACACTGTTTTCTGCCAATAGGTTTATTTTGTTTTAATCTAATGAGAGGATCATGTGGTTTTGTCTTGAGTCTGTGTATATGGTAGATTTTGTCTATCAATTTACTTATGTAAAACAAACTGTGCATCTTTGGAGTGAAATTATTTGGCTGTGGTGTTGAGTAATCATTTTTATGTGTACATGAGTTCAGTTTGCTAATATTTTATTAAGAATTTTCACACTTATATACATCAGAGATATTGAATCTTAAGGTTCTTTATTTGTTGAATCCTTGTATCATAATAATATTACTATTCCATCCTTTTCCACTTTATAAAATATCCTGAGAAATTTTAGTATTACACTCCTCACTAAGGTTGAAAGATCTTCATAGAAGAGTAGCAGAAACATTGTAAAAGCCCCAGGTAGTAGATAAGTCTTGGAAACAGTGTTTTATAGACACAACAAATTGTATAAATATATGAACTCATAGCAATTGTGACAATATGAATAATATCTATTTAATATCAAGCCAGACAGCATAGCAGCAAGGAGGTAATGGCATACAGTCCTACCCTAGTTGAGAAGCTATGGTACTTAATAGTGTGTAGGCCAAGGAGATTAATTGTCTCTAAACAGGGTGATAGGTAAACCACACTCTAGCCATACATCTGTGAGTGTATATGGACAGCATGAACTGTTAAAGGACACAAAGCTGAGTGAATAGGGAAGAACAATAATCTAGGCTGAACTGAGGGGTGAATGTGATTAAAAGCAGTCAATTAGCCTGAGCCAGGTTACTGCATTGCAGGTTACAAACTGGCAGTTCAAGAGATCAGGCCTGAGATTCTACTTTCCAAAACTGGACAAGTCAGTTACTGAACACCTGCAGGCTTAGGCCAAGAGGTCAAAACCTATTACTTCTTGGCATAAAGCAAGAACAATCTGAGTCATAGCATCACCCAAACTCCCAGAAAGAGAACCCACCAATCAAGATATAGATTATTTACCTCTCCCTCATATTCTTCTTTTTGGCTTTAAAACTGAGTCTGCAAATTCAGTTGCGATCCTTCCATACTAATGAAATTGAGCCCCTACATGCTGGAATAAATGCTCTTTGATTTTGCATACAATTTAAGACTAGGTTATCATTCTTCATCAATTCACAGATCCTAACAATGATAAAAACAACTATAAAATTTATCACAGGACTCATTAAATAAAAAAGGCAAATAGAAAATTTACATACTAAGAAATTATACAGCTTAGTTCATGGTTGCTAATGATAAAAATAGTCACACAGAATCTGAAGAAAACAGCTTGCCATTGTATATGTGGTTGCTAAGGAATAATTTAAATAGTGGAAGTGTGAAGAATTAGTTGAAAGATCAAACCACACAAATATCTGTGGAAACAATAAAAGATACCAAGATAAGAAAAAATGTGAGTGATTTAAATAGTAGCCAAGAAACAATTATTTTTCTTCATCACTGCTAAATATCCCTGCCCCATTTACTCAGTGTTCCCATACTGATAAGTCCATGATTGCTGATCAGTACTTACTGTATTGGTCCATTTGTCATTTACTTTTGCTCGATTCAGAAAGTAGGCTAGCGTACTTTCTGTCCTAGGCTGTCAAATGCAGTGGGTGCTTTATAAACCTCACCCTTATTAAAATATCTTCCATGACCCAGAACTCTGTTTTTGGCTTAGCATTTTGTATTTTACTCTTTGTTAGTTTTGAGATAGTGACTCATTCTGTAACACGGGATGTTTTCATGATTCTAGGTTTCTTGCATAGCTTCCACAGCACTGGGATGAGTGTGGTGTACATACTGACTATGCCTCTGAAGACGTTCTTCATTTAAATTTGACTTATAATATATTTTCAGTCTTTTAATTTATTCTCTGAATATATTTGATATTAAAATGAGAATTATTTTTAACCTTGAGGTTATCATACATATCTACATTGTAGGGGGTCTCGTCAAACACCAGGACTAATGTAAAGGAATTTTAATCCTGCAACATGACTGCTCTGGCAAGACATAACATCCAAAGATATGGCCCAACTGGAATGCAGATGAATCATACATCTTTAATCTCTCTGGATGACCACACCTTTAATCCCTCTGGCTGCAATATAGACCTACCTTTAGTACCCACCTTTAATCCCAAACATACCATATAATTGAGGTGAATCAGAAAAAGGTTTGACAGAATGATTCATGCTCACAAAGACCCATAGTTACATTAAAACACTTTTCAAAGTACAGATCACTTATTCCATTAAGATAGACTCTAGATATTGGCTACATATGCTATGCTAAGAGCTCAGTGGTTTTGCACACATAGATAGCTTGGAGGTTATTTGCCTATTAGTAACCTCCAGTCCTTGTTGTGGGAGCTTGAAGGAACCAAATATGCTTAATATATGTATATGTGTGTATGTGTGTGCATATATACATATATATATATATATATATATATATATATATAAAGAGAGAGAGAGAGAGAGAGAGAGAGAGAGAGAGAGAGAGAGAGAGAGAGAGAAAGGGGAGAGAAAATATATATATGCATATATGTATACATTTTAGAAAGTTTACATTCACTGCTTGATTATTTTCTCTTCTCCATTTCAAATCATTCCATTTTCTATATATATATATATACCTGTCTCATTACTTCTTCATATATTTATTGTCAACTCTGCACATCTCATATGTTTTGGGCTAGTTCCAATTACCTTAACAATGTCACAGGAGCCAGAGAAACATCATAGAATAAGCTCACTAGCAGCATTTTTCTGTTCAGAAAATCATTTGAAATAATAATAATAATTAATAATAATAACAACAACAATAACAACAACAACATAACCATAATCTACTCCTCTTCAGGTCTTTATGTACATAATGATTTCACAGGCAATTGTCTTACAAGGTTTTGAGAAAAGAAATTAGCTCACTACCCATACCTTACTTCCACCTTGACACGTTTTGTCTTCAGAGTTACCAGATTTTTTTTTTTCCTCCAAAGTTCTTATCACTAACTGGCAGCCAATGTATTTTATTTATTTTCTTGTTTATTGCCTGTCAACTCAAACCAGATAATAAATGCTGTGAACAGGGATTTTAAATTTTTTTATTTGCAATGTAACTACTTCTCTATCACTGTACATCTCTCCTACATGAAGACACAGTTAACCAATGCTATACTCATAGATCAAAAGTACTTGATTTAAACTTCAAAGAAATGAGGATTCATTAAATGCATGGAACCTGGCTCTATTTGTATAAAATTTTTTGGTGAAATGCATTCATGCTGTTGTATATAACTGTAACTCCTTGTCACTTCTGCATGCTATTCAAATATAATTGAATCACATTTCACATATCTGTCTCTTCTTTCAGTGACAGTCTGTGGGTTGATTCTGCTTTTTGATTGTGTCACTTATTCCATGATAATTACTTTACTATAGACTATTTATCTCTGAACAATGTATATAGAGAAATAGTCTAGGGATACATTGAACACGACTATGACATGCTTGCTCTGCTTCTACACATCTGTCTTATGAAAATATTGACCTGGATTTTTTTTCCCTAAAACACGTTTGAGAAATACAAGTCCTGAATGCAAGTAATGCTCATAAAAGAAGCTGAAAAAACTTTTCATTTTTGGAAAACAATGTTTTGTCCCATTTTATACTTAAATATATTCACCATTACAACTTAATTAGTATAGCCATAATTAATAAATAGATAATTATGGCAGTGTTACAGACATGTCATAACTTTATAATAAGTTCTCCTTTTTTTTGTGGTCCAACATCATTTCCAACCTTGAGAAATCATGTCCACATCATGGATTAATATCTCCTTAAAACCATCACAGAAAAGGGAGAATGACAGTAGATGCCAGGCTGCAGTGTGTGGCTAGATATTGACAACTGTGAAAATTGAATGGAACTCTGGCAATGACTGATGGAGATCACAGAATAGCTTCACAACTAGAGTCTACATTTTAGGGGCTTGGAGTCCTATCCCCCACTTGTAACAATTATCATCTGATTGTAGAAAAGACTCGTAACCTTACACATGGGGCCTCATTTTAATCTTCTCTTTTCATTAAGGTGTTCATTCTATTAGTTACTTACTATCATGGAACAGGTACCTTTCTAAGAGTACATGGGAAATCAGGGTTCTGAGCAGAAAGAAGTTAGTGGATATACTCTAACTTTCAAGGATTTAAAGGATAAATTACCTTAGCTTATCTACATGTATTTGACTTCCAAAAAGAAAGAACAGCAGGTCAGAGCTAATGTAATCAAAAAATGCAAAGAATGTTGAAATCTGTAATTCTTACTGGGAGAGGAGGCAAAGTTCTCCAAGTAAAATGAATTTTTCTACTTACCTGCATGCACATTCACAAATTTGTTTCCATTTGTTCTTTTATTGGTAAGGAAAGTAAACATCATGACCTCTCCTCCCTTTCCTAATTTCTATTGATTTTTGAAGAGAGAGGACACAGAATAAAAATGTCGAGAAGATAATTCTGATTCCTGGAGATTAGAAAATAGAGACATATGAAAAGAAAATGGATAAAAGCTGCCTCCTGATTGTGATTCCCTCATATCTTTATTGTATGCAAATTGAGATACTATCATGATACACACAAGTCAAAAGTAAGAATTGTTCCAAGATCCTGTGCCCAGTAACAGGGATATGTGCTGTTGACAATGTAGGTCTACTACCAGGAGCCAAGTAGAAGCTAATAACTAGTAGGCGATCTTCCTAAGATGAGGCCACCTTGGATTCAAATCTAGGATGCATTTGCTCCGGTAGGCTAAGCCTAGAAGAAACCCATTTTATAAAAGATTCCTGATACTAATATGCTTTTCTTTTTATTATTTAATAAATATAACAATCACTAGGTATTGGCCCACCCTTTTGAACAGATCTCTGCAGAACAACAAAGATGTACTGTCTAATAGTGATGTTATATAGACAAATAGATGATTTCTTAATCCTTCTATAAAATTCTATAAAATTCCTAAAATTATAGTTATGATTAAGCTCTTTTATAATACACCGTTATTAAATCCATTCTGATAGTCAAAACTGCAATGAGAACTCTTTCGGTCTTTAGTGCCATGCGTTATTTGCTTCTGAGATAGCAAGTAGACATCTACAACTCAGAGCACATTCTAAGAGGCTGTGAAACCATTAACAAAAGGTTGTAAAAAGGCAACTATGAATTTACCATAGGTGATAAGACAGAATATAAAATATTGACTAGGTTTATGTATACAGAACTTCAATGATACTCCCAAAAAATGTTATGGTTTTTTAGCCCTCCATAAACCCACAGAGCTGTGACAGATGATGAATGTTTAGACAGATAATTACTCCTAATGGATATGCAGGTAAACATCCCCTTTGTAAAATTCTTATTTGATTTATAATTTGAACGTATGCATAAACTTAAGATGAACTTTTAACGATGTGATCATGTATTCTGAAAGATGTATCCGTGCTGAGGACAAAGAGAGGAGAGGATTCTGCTTATCATTTTTTTTCTTAGACCCTTTATTTCCTATACTTACAAGCCCCTTTCCCCTTTTTTTCTTAGAGAGCTTTCACAGGAAACTTTTTAGAACTTAGACATAAATGCTAAGATCACTTTTCAAAGAGTTCTGTTTTCTTCTTGTGACTTCAACTAGCAGGCTGAAAGTTAGAGCCATGCAGACAGTTCCAGCAGAGATAAGAACAAAGGCTACTTTACTTAATCTCCTGCTGTTTTAGGACAGGTGATAAACACTTTCTCACCTCAGAGGAACTCAAAAGGCATGTCAGCAACTCAAGCAAAGTGAGTAGACTTAAGACAAGCAAAGGTTTATTAGTATACAGTAACCCTAAATATCTCATAAAACCAAGTCTTACCCCTGAAAATGTTCTTCTCTCTCTGTTGCCTCAAGAAAAACCAAGAACAAGAAAGAAGGACCACCAAGACTGGCCCCTGGCAATCTACTTTGAGAGGGGAAGAAAGCAAAGATAAAGAATCCTATAAAGTAAATTTGAGAAAATGTACAAAGAAGATATTCAGAACAGGTAGGTGTTTTGTTAAAATTGTTAAGCTACAGAAAATATTTGATTTTTCTATTTAACCAAATAATCTTAAAATCTTAAAGATTGTAATTCTCAGTCAGGTCTGTTTCCTAGTCAAGCTAGAAGCAGAAACCCCACCCACAAACACAATTAAAATTGCTTTTCTTTAAACCTAGCACTTGGCACATAACACACACTAGTCTCCACTAACAGAAATCTCCAAGGAGGAACTCTCTATGGAGAACAAGATGCAAGGAATAAATGAGAATGAGGCTATAAGATCTACTGCTTAGGGTGACACTCTGGATTCCTAATGATTTTCTAAGCCAGATGTGCCAACTATATCTAATTATTTTATGTCAACTACAAACTACTCTGAATGACTGCCTTTTAAAATGTTAGCTGGTAGTCATGTTTCCAGACCAATGTTCGTGCCCAAACACTGAGATTATAAAATGATTTGCTCTTAGAAAGACAAGCAATCAGACCTAAAATTTAGAAATCTAATCTTGGACAATTCCAACTCTCTGTGAATTACCTTATCATCTTTGGTGGGTATGAAGAGAACAGGTTCTTAAAGGTCTGATTTGCCTGTAATGAAGGGGTTACAGTTTGGAAGTATAAATTTATTGATATCTTAATTGACCACATATAATAAATATCATTTATTTCTCATTTCCAAAACATCTATTAGATGTCTTAGCTTTTTTTATTTCTTTTATTTCTTTTATACTATTTTTATTATGGGCATTAAGTTTCATCATAACACCTCACTCATACATGCCATTTTACTTTATTATAATTTGTTCCTCTCGTCAGCTTCTCTCTTCATCTCAAGATGTCGTCCTTTCGTCTCCTAGTTAATCTAACCTTCTGCTTTTTTATCATATGTATATCTTCTCCTTTCCTTTTTGATGTATTTTCTATTCTAGGTCTTAAAAAATGAAAAGAAACATCTTCTTGATTAAAATCATAAACTTACAGGAGATGTACTGAGAAGAATAGTCTCAATTTGTGAATTTTAAGATTTGGGTTAGTGGGAACTGAATAGATGCCTCGGTTATTAAGAACACTTGATGGTTTTGTAGAGAGCCTATGTTCAGTTCTCAGCAGCCATGTGAAGAACACAACCTCTGTAATTCCAATTTCATAGGATTGTCATCCTCTCTTGTCTCATAGGAATACTGATTACATGTTGAATATGTGTGTGTGTTTGTATGTGTGTATATATGTATATATATATATGTATGTTTATGTGTATATGTGTATATGTGCAAATGTGCATATGTGTATATGTATATACGTATATCTGATATATGTAAATGTACACTTAAGTAACACATCTGAAATGGTAGTTATTTCTGTCCTTGAGATAATAAAGAAAATAAATTATTTAAATATTTTCCTATATTCTGAGATTCAGATTTAATGAGGAAAATATTTAGAAAGTGCAAATATTTGAGAAAACTGGAAAATATTTGGGATAGATTAATGAATAATAATTTACTAAAACAGGGACTGCGAAAGTGGAGAAATGTGTATTAAAAAAGTCAGTATTTTTGTTTGGGATTTGTAGTTTCACAAAGTTATTAAGTAACAGATTAGACCCAAACTATGGGTTTGAAAGGTAAAAAGGCTTACATTTTATTAGTTTCCTTATTTGTTTGTGTGTGGTCTATCCTGTGTTATGTGCTCACTTATCTGTCTTACTTTTCTTTTTAGTTTGTACACAGCACTGTACTAATTATTATCTAACAAGTAAAACCACACAACTTTGCCACAGTAATAAGATACATGGCTACTGAAAAATTAGGTTGACTAAACAGAGGAGAGGAGATTTTTAAAAACTCACTGAAACAGGACAATAAAAAGGATTCGGAATAATTTAATCTGTGCAGTGACCCATCAGTCCTGGAACCTTCTGATGACTCAACATCTTGAATTATGATTATTCTTGTCCCCATTGTCCCAGCCAACATGAAAGAGCATTCTCATAAAACTAAGTAATCATTCCTATTTTGTTAGGATTAAGACTCCCAATCTGGTAACTATAAGGATCTTGAATGAATGCCAGACCATTCAATTTACCATTTTTGGGTTTCTTCCCAAATGTGACTCCTAGTTCTACATATATCTTACAGGCACTGTAGGCATCAGAAAAAGCAATCACAATGTGACTAAATCCCTCAGGATCTGAGTCGCCATTGTATACATGTATATTGCTGCATCTAGTTCTCATTCATGTACTGATATCATTCTTCACAAATTCTATGTGGGCCAAACATCAGACATTACTATGCCCCTGTGTTTTTGGTTTAAAATTGTTTTGTTACTCTGTTAGATCTGTTTACCTATGAATACACTTTACAGTCTCCTGACATTTTCCTCTGAACAGTTTTGGCAAAGTCCCTCTTGCCTTTGTCTCAGCCTATATCTAGCTGGACATAGATGCTAGTCTATTTTTAATCAAGCAAACACAGACCCACATTTATGTATACATATATTAAACAAAGGGGACTCAATAACACAAAGCAGCTGTGGGCTCATTTCCCAGGATGTCAAGAAGTTAAAAACGATGTATACATACATGTAATATATATTGGATTTCTCATAATAAAATGTTTTAAATACAACAACTTAGTTATTCCCTACTTCCTTGTCTTCTTGCTTTCATATTCTTTGGATGATGAAATTCTTTTAGCTACTCACTTGCCATGTAGTTACTTATAAGCAAATGTAAATACTATGTAAAGTGTTTATTAATTCTCCTTACTCATATTTCAAGCTTTCTTCCTACTCTCACTCAAATAAATACTGATGGGTTGATGAAGGCACATTGTTTATTTTTAGAGTCATAAAGTAAATTTTAATTTATCATGTGGTGGGGAAGGAGGAAATGGAAAAGATCAGCTGATGTAAATAGTTGCTATTTAGAATAAATATTATGAAAATAATGCTTATGTTTTGTGGTGAAGTAACCCTAATCAATGCCACTGAGTTGTCTATTGAAAAAACAAAACACTTTTACTTATATTTTTTGTTTATGTATCATATAAAATAGTAAATTCCATAAAAGAAAATGTACAGAAAATCCCTCAGCTTAGATTCTTGTGAGGTCTGTAAAGATAAGGATTGATCCCAGGTAGCAGTGCCCCAAGATTATGTTACAGGATACAGAAAACATTGTTCTCCCTTCTCATCCAAGTAGTGCTATGGTCTCCCAACTTTTTATCATGAGCACAGTGCCCTGTGTCTCTGAAAACATCCTCTAGGGATCCTCTTTCATATCTTCTAGATGGACAAAAGAAGACACTTTGCTTTAGGATGAAAGTTCATTCTTCATATAGCATGCCCCATCTAACCTCTGTAAGTAACATAATGACAATCTGAAGGGCTCTGGGACTAGTGTACGATCTGATTCCATAAATGTCATGTCTGCATCTATTCCAAAGTTATAAGATTTACCAACATATCTTTTGGTTTTCTTTACATAATACAGGGTTCAATCTGTGTGTCCTCTAAAATAACTGTGTAAACTTTATTCTTCACTAGGCACTGTTCTATGTTTTCAAGTGTGATACTAATATGAAATATGGAGTGACTTCATTATAAATGAACAGTTTTCAAACTACATTAAGTTATTGGGAAGTGATTAACCTGTAATCATACAATTTATGAAAGTTTAAAGTCTATGTCACCTGCCGATGAAAAGAGACTGGGTTTTCTGGTTACTGAAATTTCTTTAAAAATTTCTATCAGCATGATTTCAAATTAGATTGCAAAATATCCATGGAAAGAAACTTAAAAGGAAATGTGATGTGGCACTCTCTCTTAAAGTCTTCCTACTTGACACTTTTATTTTTTGTTGTGTTACAAAAGAAAAACCTACGTTTCATTTAAAGAAATATACAAAGTGAGAGTAACTCAGCAAGGCAAATCTGTTTTTGTAAACTGTAATCTAAAATTAAAACTTGTCTAGCAAATACTCTTGGCCAGTTTGGAAGCCATCTTTTCTTACTGTTATAGATGGTGACTGAATCTCATCTTCTTGGTGGGCACTTGACTTCACATCCTGATGCTAATTGATATAATGTGGATCAGATCAGGAAATAGGAGTTCTTGCTGGCCTTCCCACCTTAGAAGGAAAAAACTTAGGTATCTTTGATTGGAAAACAAACAAATAAGCAACATTTCTCATTGTGAAACAATAAGTGAATCTGTAGATTACTTTCAGCACGATGATGATTTTCACTATATTATTCCTGCCAATCCATGAGCATGTAGGATCTTTTCATCTTCTGAAATCTTCGTTTTTTTCTTCAGAGACTTGAAGTTCTTGTAGTACATATTTTTCACTTGTTTGCTTAGAATCACACCAAGGTATTTTTTTGTTTGTTTGTTTGTTTGAGACTACTGTGAAGGGTGTCATTTTCCTAATTCTTTCTCAGCCTGTTTATCCTTTGAGTAGAGGAAGGCTATTGATTTGTTTGAGTTAATTTTATATCCAGTCACTTTGCTGAAGTTGTTTATCAGGTTTAGGAGTTCTCTGATAGAATTTTTGGGGTCACTTAAGTATACTATTATATAATCTGCAAATAGTGGTATTTTTACTTTTTTTTCAGTTTGTATTCCTTTGACCTCCTTTAGTTGTCTAATTGCTCTGGTACTTCAAGTACAAAGTTGAATAGATAAAAAAAGAGTGGACATCCTTGTCTAGTCCCTGATCTTAGTGGGATTGCTTCAAGTTTCTCTCCATTTAGTTTGATGTTGGCTACTTGGCTTGCTGTATATTGCTTTTATTATGTTTAGGTATGGGCCTAGAATTCTTAATCTTTCCAAGACTTTTAACAAGAAGGGATGTTGAATTTTGTCAAATACTTTTTTAGCATCTAATGAAATGAACTATGAATACCCAAGATACAATTCACAGACCTCATGAAGCTCAAGAAGGAAGACCAAAGCATGGATAATCCAGTGCTTCTTAGAAGGGGAAACAAAATATTCACAAGAGGAAATATCGAGACAAAGTGTGAAACAGAGAGTGAAGAAAAGGCCATCCAGAGTCTGCCCCACCTGGGGATCCATCTCATATACAGTCACAAAACATGGACACTATTGCAGATGCTGAGAAGTTCCTGCTAACAGGAACCTGATATGGCTTTCTTCTGACAAGTAAAGAGGAGAATGCTCGCAGCCAACATGTATATTGAGTGTGGGGTCCCAGATGGAGGAGCTGGAAAATGAACTGAAGCAGCTGAGAAGGTTTGCACCACCATGGGTGAGTGGGAGCAGCAATGTTATCTGGCCAGACCCATGGAGCTCCCGGGGACTGGACCACAACCAAATAGTACACATGGAGGGACTCATGGCTCTGGCAGCGTTTGTGGCAGAGAAAGCTCTTGTTGGGTATCAGTGGGAGGGGCAGCCCTTGGTCTTGTGGGGATTCAATGCCCCAGTATAGGGGAATGCCAGGGTGGGAAGGTAGAAGTGAGTGGGTGGGTGAGTGAGGTAGTTCCCTCATAGAGGTAGGGGGAGGGGGATGGGATACCGGAATTCTGAAGAGGAGACCTGGAGAGTGGATAACATTTGAAATGTTAATAAGGAAAATATCCAATAAAGGAAAATTTTTCAAAAAGAAACCGTAAGTGAGATTAGAGCCTATTTATTCAAAACCAAATAAAGCAAATGGAAAAACAATTTACCATTTATGATAAAATGATCTTTGCCTTTTTCAAGAAAATATTTTAGGAGAAAACCTATCATACATTTTGGGTCACAAGTGCCTTCTAACGGGAAATCGCTGTAAGTATTACTAATGTTTGGCATTTAGGGAAAATGAAGTTAAATTATTAGAATCACAAACAACATCTCTTTTGAAATGAGATGAAAATCAAGCCCATTCTGTCTCCAATCAGAACATAGAGTGACTTAATTAGAAATTGATAGTATTCAATCTTCTTTAAGTTACTGTGAAGTGGATTAACCTGTAATGATAAAATCAAGGCAAAAATTAAAAATCTAAATGATGTGGTCTAACTCACTAAATAACATATGCGCCAATCACATAGGACTTTAATGAAACTTTCATTAAAAGAGCCAAGAATTTTCCTAATTCTCTACCTTTACATCAATAAGGACTCTGCATTTTGAGCTTTAAATTCTTTCTTTCTTTCTTTCTTTCTTTCTTTCTTTCTTTCTTTCCTTCCTTCTTTCTTTCTTCCTTCCTTCCTTTCTCTCTCTTTCTCTCTCTCTCTTTCTTTCTTTCTTTCTTTCTTTCTTTCTTTCTTTCTTTCTTCCTCCCTTCCCTCCTTCCTTCCTTGCTTCCTTCCTTCCTTGCTTCCTTATTTTCTTCCTTATTTTCTTTCTCTCTTTTTATGTATATTAAAAAGAAATAGATGTGGAGGTTGTAGGAACTATGTTCTTCACAAACCACTATAAAACTCTGTGTGAAGATAAATTTGGGTAAGTGTTTTGTATATCGCTATTATATTTCTGCTGTTCACTGATATGTTATATGAGGTTAAATGTGCTGTTTTCCACTCATGATGTTTTATTGGTGAGGGGCTGGGGCAGACTCCCTGAATAGACAGACAGACAGACAGACAGACAGACAGACAGACAGACAGGGCAGCCATTGTTGGGTAGTAAATATGGGAAACTTCCAAGTTGTCAGGCTTATTTCTTCTTTCCAGATAAAAGCCTGCCGTCTTAAAACCAGTGCCTTACTGTCTTTTTTTCTTTTCTTTTCTTTTCTTTTTCCTGTCAGCCCTTTGCTGATGGACTGGCTCAACAATTCAAGGACAGTTGAGTACATGTTTATAAAACAGTTGTGGAGCAATGAGCCATCCAGTCTTTCTTCAAACTGATCATTCCTTTATAAGGGGGAAAAGCCCATTTAACCCTCAATAGGAGACTAGTTTTCTGCTTCTCATTGCCCCCTCTGGCTTTGCAGAGGGTCTTTTTCTCCTTGTGTCTACAACAAGTCTCTGTTTCCTCACCCCTAATACATTTCTTCTTTCAACTGCTGATTCTGCCTACTCCCATTTTTAGTATTAAAAGCTTCTCTCATGATACTCTAAAGCAAGATTTTTCCTGCTTTTAGCTTTTTAACTGTCAGAGCAAACAAACCTTATCAGAAACCTTGTTATGAATATTGGCAGGCAAAATCTTGGTTATTTGAAGCTTTTCCAAGCCTTTTATGTATTCCATTAAATTCTGTCTGGTGTTCTAGTACATACCTTCTTCGTTCACTCTTGTGGTGTATGTCCTCCATAGTCCTTCCACAGTCATATCACATCCTACCTTCCCACTTTAAAGAAATGACTTTAATATCTAATATTTTAGGTGGTATTTTCACTTTTGTTTGACTTATTTTAGTGCTGCTAATGGTCTAAGCCTTAACATTATACATTCTAGAAAATATGCTACCAGTGAGTTGCATCTCCAGTCCTTAGGTGATGGCTGTAGTGTAGTATTTTATCTTTGGTTAGTTCTTCTGTCTTTCCTTTCTACACTGTTTTTCTGTTTCTGTTTTGTTTATTTTCTTAGTATGTAAAACCCAATATAAAAATATTTTGAAGCATTTTTCCCTCTATCCCCCTGTGCCTGTTCCTTCTGTACCTCAAGGAGACTGGCCCATGGCATCTCTCACTCTTCTATACTTATCTTCCTTCCTCTACTCTTCAACAGCCTTGTAATTACAAAAGCACTTCCTTTGGAAGACCACCTTCTGCAAGCTGAAAATTCACCAATAGATAGCTTAATCCAGGAAGTTGTTGCTGATCATTTCAGAGGAAAACAGATGGCTGCCAGGAAATAGAACAGCTGCTCTTCAGTGAAAAGCAAACTTAATAAAATGATAGTTTTTCCATTTGCAATTCACAGTCCATGGGTGCCCCAAAGGCATAGACTCTTAGACACTGGTGGCACTGGGTCGCGGAAAGTTGACTTTGTTTGAAATGTTACTTTAGTGAGCTGTTCCTTCTGAGAAAAGGCCAGTTCCATCAGTCTTAGATTTCCTTTTATAAATAATTCATGAGCTGTTTTTGAAGGGTTTGAACAACACACAAAATTTTAGTGGAGCCACAGAGTTCTTATTTTTCTCCTCCTGATCACAATTTCTCCTGTTCTCAATATGCTGTGTTAGTTTGGTGTGTTTGTTACAATTGATGTTTTCAGATTTTCCTTTCAACTGGTCTTTGAACAGCAAGGTGCAAGTTTGAGTGGTCATTACTTATTTTGGAGGTTGAGGCTGTGTTGAAACCTAAGGCTAACTGAATGCAGAACTAACTGTTCTTGCTAATGACCGCCTCCCATCTCTCCTGATCACCTTCCACCTCTTACTCTCTCCCACTATCAGCCATTTGGAACCATTTTCATTTCAACTGCCTCTTATGCTGGATGGTTCAGTAATTGCCTCAAAATACCTGTCTTTATATTAATTTATATCTTCAAATATGAACCTGTTGTATGCTTCCTTTCTTTGCTTTGTTTAACTCACAAGTACTCAGATCATTGACTTGTACATAGGTATCAGTAGAGGCAAACAAATGTTATTCTTGGCTAACACATAATAGAAATGGTGATACTTTTTCTTGTCAATTTTAAGTCAAAGTGTAAAGGTAAATATTTAGCACACTTATACATTAGGCAAAGTTAGCTTTGACCTATTATCCAAAAGCTAGCAATCCACTTATTCTCTTTATTAGACAAAGCTCAACTGGATATGTTAAACTTTTTATAGAGATGTACATGCCAAGAAAGGTTGATCATTCCTTCCTCCATAAGCAGTGTCATCAAATCTCTGGCTTTATTTGCCTTGGTGTCAACAGCACTACAGATTCAACAGAAAAACATGAACAGCACTTTACACATGAGAAATCATTATGGGAAGCTGCCCCAATTTCTTGCTTATTGTTTTCACGGCTTTATAGAAACTCCTGGTTTTATAGTTCTTGTTTCTGACCAATGATGATGGTTTAAATCCTAGGGACACAGCAGCTCAGAAGGCTCTTAAAGCTCTTGCTCCAGGCAAGCAGCAATTGATGCCAGAACTGACACCTTTCAAGATGGAATAAAGAGGCTCTAGGGCTTATGTGGAAAGAACAATGTTTACTAGGATCTTGAAGTATTCACCGAAATCATGAAACAAACAAGCCTGAGACAGAGTAAAAAAAACTCTTGACAAAGCCTCAGATATCAAAAACTGGAAAGAAGGCAGTTTTAAATAGTGAGATATATATATATATATATATATATATATATATATATATATATATCATATATATGCATATCCATATGCTTACCTATATACATGTGTATGGAAGTGTGTCTGAATGTACATATGAATATATATTTTACATTGTATTTATATACTATCTGTATGCAAGAATAAAGCACACAAATATGTGTACAACTTCACTTTTAAGACTAGTTATGGTAACAAGGACTGAATACTAATTACATGTATTTAGAATTTGAAATGTAAGACACTCTAGCAGCTCCATCATAAAGGTCTGTACATATCTTTGCAGCGTTTGGTAATTTTAGCTTTTATTTTAGTATTCTATTATTGTAAGAATCACCAGGACCAAACCACTCTGGTAAAGGAAAGCATTTACACGAGGCTTGCTTACAGTTTCACAGGTTCAGTTCATTACTATCATGGCCGAGAACTTGCTAAAATGAAGGCAGACATGGTGCTGGGGAAGTAGATGAGAGTTCTATATCTGGATCCACAGACAGCAGGCAGAAAGAAACAATGGGAATGCCATAGATTCAAAACCTCAATGCCCACTCACATTGACATATTTCCTTCAAGAAGGCTACATCTCCTCCAACAAAACCGTATTCCCAATTCTTCTACAAAGTGCCATTCCCTGGTGACTAAACATTTAGATATAGAAACTGATGGGGGTCATTCTTATTCAAATCATTACAACTCCCATTTTTTTCTTTTATGTAATTCTTTAGTGCCCTCACTATAAGAAATAAGATATACACAAATGTAAGAAGAATTCAAAAACCATTTAGCATCAATCCTCTATGATTGGCAGTATCTACATCTTATCTGCATTGCCATGGCTGGGTCATTATAACATCAGTAATTTCTCACTTTTGTTCTGTAGGATCACCCATTTGTGACACATGTACTACAGTAAAAGTCTGGTTAAAATATATTTTTTATTTATTATTAGATATTTTATTTACATTTCAGATGGCATCCCCTATCCCCATTCCCCCCACCCCCCTTAGGAAACCCCTATCCCATGCCCCCTTTTCCTTTTTGCATTCATACACTTTTTAAAAATAATGTTAATCATAGGCTTTATAAGTTTGGAATTGTTCAATCAGAGGTGTAACCCACTGACCAACCTAGATATAACAACTATCTTTGGCTGGTGGAGATACATGAATATCTGACTCCCTGTCTCCCCCCTCTTTCTCTCTTTCATCACCTAGCTTCTCCTCTCCTTCTTCTCTTCTTACTCCTTTTCTTCCTCTCAGTACTCCTCCAGCTTAGCTCCTCCTACACATCACCCTTCCTGTTAAAATGAAACTTTTCTCTCAAAATACAATTAGAGCATAATTATGCCAATTGTACCAGTGACGAACAGGATAGTCCTAATACCCAGTCCATCCTTTTGTTGACTAACCAGCTCCTCTGTCATCTATTCTAAATAAACATTTAGTTCTGAACCTGGCTTTAGGATGAATGTCAGCTGACGACCATCCACTCAAGTCTTTTCTCTTAAGGTCAATAGCTATATGTTTTCAACCCCGTCAGAAATCCAGAATGACTGAGTTAACTATAATTGTGGGAAGCACAAATCATAGTTTCTAAAACTTAGCCAATTTATTGAGACCTCTGAACACCTGGACACTCGCTCTACTTCAAAACGTTGGAGCATCTGTTCTTCTGCCTTCTGGCCCAGGATCATCTGACAGACCTTAGTGCTGCAGAATTATTAAGGGCTGATTACTCTGTCTAGGCAGATATAATCAGTCGACTATTCTGCAAGTGTGTTTTTTTCTGGACAGTAATTTGTCTGTAGAAGGAAAGTGGCAATTCTTGCCTAGTGGCTGTCTCACCACAACTGGAGTAACACCAAGGATGCTCAATTTCTTCTTAGAATTCAATATAGGAAGCTGTCTGGAGCAGACAGGTCTCTAATGAAAATGAACATTAATACTGAAATGTTTGTCATGTCAATTCTAAAGATTTCTGATGTTTTGAAAACCAGCTATCCATGTAAGGTAATCTGGACTGTGGCCTGTTAACTCCACTCAGCTATTTCTAAATAAAACATAGAGAACACCCTTATAATAAACTCCAAGTCATGAATTGGCTATAGTCCCTTAACTCACAGGCTGACCATCTCAAATCAGTTTTAAAAAGTTAAAGAAGGACTGGGTCTAAGCTTTGTATTCCTAAATGTGTTATACTGGTACAATGCCTATGAGAGTAACAATATTCATCACACTCTTATATCACTAAGAAGCTCATGCCAATGAAAACCTTAAAATTTGTAAACAAAGTAAATTGGTGCCATTTAAGAATTTATATCTTCATCTTGATATTAATTATACAGATTTCTACTAATAGGTTATGGCTATGCAATAAACCCTAGCTAATCCTCTCTATTCCGACAAAACCACTACTTTTCCCTAGAGAGACAGCCCAACATTTACCACCTTAGTCCCCAAGCCCAGGGAATAGGGGCGCTGACTCATCATTAGCTTCTTCAAGCTGATTATGGGTGTTGAGATATTAGAAGAGGAGTGGGGGGGAGAGCAAATTGACAATCCTCTGATGCTGTGTCTTCGCTGCCTCCAGATGAAATTCCTGGACCTCAGAGGTTTGAACAGGTCTGCCCAGCTTGCTTGTTGAGTAGATACACCAAGGCTGATCATTCTGCAATATACAATTCTCAAAACAAATTTTAGTACCAAGATAGTTTTTTTTTTTTTTTAAGAGGGCTGACATTTTATTAAGAATGTTGTTTCTAACCGCTTTTCTATTTTTCCCCTCTTTTATTGGATATAATATTTACATTTCAAATTTTATCCCCTTACCATATTTCCCCCACCACCCAGGAACCCCTTATTCCATCCCCCCTCCTCCTGCTTCTATGAAGCTGTTTACCCACCTCCCCCCCCAGCCCTCCTCCCCACCCTCAGATTCCCCCCCCCCTCAGTGCTCAGCCTTCAGGGTACCAATGACCTTGTTTCCCACCTATGCCCAACAAGGCCATCCTCCCCTACATATACAGCTGGAGTCATGTGTCTCTCCATATGTGCTCCTAGGCTGGTGGTTTAGACCCTGGGGAGCTCTGGCTGGTTGGTATTGTTGCTCTCCTCATGGGGCCACCAGCCCTTAAGGTTCCTTCAATTTACTCTCTAACTCCTCCATTAGGAACCTTTGATCAGATTAATGGATAGCTGTGGGTATCTGTCTCTGGGTATGTCTGACTCTGGGGGACCTCTAAGAAGACAGCCTTATCAGGCTGCTGTCAGCTTTCCCATACTGACATCCCTATCAGCGTCTATTTTTGGTGACTGCCCATAAAATGAATACCCAGATGGAATGGTCTCCCTACAACCCCCACTTCAGATTCTGACCCTCACTTTGTCTCCATATTTGCTCCCTTGGGTATTTAGTTACTCCTTCTAAGAAAGATCTAGGCATCCTCACTTGTTCTTTCTTCTTCATGAGCTTCATGTCATCTGGTAGTTGAATCTTTGTTGTTTCAAATTTTTGGGCTAATCTCCGCTTATCAGTGAGTAAATACCATGTGTGTTCTTTTGTGATTGGGTTACCTCACTCAGGATGATATTTTCTAGTTCCATCCATTTACCTAAGAATTTCTTGAATTCATTATTTTTAATAACTGGGTAATATTCCATTGTGTAAATGTACCACATTTTTTGTATCCATTCCTCTGTTGAAGGGCATCTGGGTTCTTTCCAGCTTCTGGCTATTATAAATAAGGCTGCTATGAACATAGTGGAGCATATGTCTTTGTTATTTGTTGGGGCATTTTCTGGGTATATGCCCAGGAGTGGTATAGCTGGGTCCTCAGGTAGTGCTATGTCCAATTTTCTGAGGAACCGCCAGACTGACTTCCAAAGTGATTGTACCAGCTTGCAACCCCACCAACAATGCAGGAGTGTTCCTCTTTCTTCACATCCTAGCCAGCGTCTACTATCACCTGAGTTTTTGATCTTAGCCATTCTGACTGGTGTGAGGTGGTATCTCAGTGTTGTTTAGATTTGCATTTCCCTGATGACTAAGGATGTTGAGCATTTCTTAAGGTGCATCTTGGCCATTCTAGTTTCCTCAGTTGAGAATTCTTTGTTTAGCTCTGTACCCCATTTTTAATGGGGTTATTTTGTTCTTTGGCGTCTAATTTCTTGGGTTCTTTGTAAATATTCGATATTAGCCCCCTATCAGATGTAGGATTGGTAATGATCTTTTCCCAATCTGTTGGTTGCCTTTTTGTCTTGTTGACAGTGTCCTTTGCCTTACAGAAGCTTTGCAATTTGATGAGGTCCCATTTGTCGATTCTTGATCTTAGAGCATAAGCCATTGGTGTTCTGTTCAGGAACTTTTCCCCTGTGCCTAGGTATTCGAGGGTCTTCCCCAACTTCTCTTCTAATAGTTTCAGTGTATCTGGCTTTATGTGAAGGTCCTTTATCCACTTGGAGTTGAGCTTTGTGCAAGGGGATAAGAATGGATTAATTTGCATTCTTCTACATGTTGACCTCCAGTTGAGCCAGCACCACTTGTTGAAAATGCTGTCCTTTTTCCACTGGATGGATTTAGCTCCCTTATCAAAGATCAAGTGACCATAGGTGTTTGGGTTCATTTCTGGGTATTCAATTCTATTCCATTGATCATCCTGTCTGTCTCTGTACCAATACCATGCAGTTTTTATCACTACTGCTCTGTAGTACAGTTTGAGGTCTGGAATGGTGATTCCCCCAAAGGTTCTTTTATTGTTGAGAATAGTTCTCGCTATCCTAGGTATTTTGTTATTCCAAATGAATTTGTAAATTGCTCTTTCTATCTCTATGAAGAATTGATTTGGAATTTTGATGGGTATTGCATTGAATCTGTAGATTGCTTTTGGCAGGATAGCCATTTTTACTAAGTTAACCCTGGCAATCCAGGAGCATGGGAGATCTTTCCATCTTCTGAGATCTTCTTCAATTTCTTTCTTCAGAGACTTGAAGTTCTTGTCATACAGATCTTTCACTTGCTTTGTTAGATTCACTCCAAGATAATTTATTTTATTTGTAGCTATTGTGAAGGGTGTCATTTCCCTAATTTCTTTCTAGGCCTGTTTATCCTTTGAATAGAGGAAGGCTACTGATTTGTTTGAGTTGATTTTATATCCAACCACATTGCTGAAGTTGTTTATCAGGTTTAGGAGTTCTCTGGTGGAAGTTTTAGGTTCACTTAAGTATACTATCATATCATCTGCAAATAGTGAAATTTTCACTTCTTCCTTTCCTATCTGTATCCCTTTGACTTCCTTTTGTTGTCTAATTGCTCTAGCTAAGACTTCCAGTACTATATTGAATAGGTAAGGTGAGAGTGGACAGCCTTGCCTAGTCCCTGATCTTAGTGGGATTGCTTCAAGTTTCTCTTCATTTAGTTGGCTACTGGCTTGCTGTATATTGCTTTTACTATGTTTAGATATGGGCCTTGAATTCCTGATCTTTCCTAGACTTTTAACATGAAGGGATGTTGAATTTTGTCAAATGCTTTCTCAGCATCTAGTGAGATGACCATGTGGTTTTTCTCTTTGAGTTTATTTATGTAGTGGATTACATTGATGGATTTCCGAATATTGAACCATCCCTGCATTCCTGGGATAAAGCCTACTTGATCTTGATGGATAATTATTTTGATGTGTTGTTGGATTCAGTTTGCGAGAATTTTATTGAGTATTTTTGCATCAATATTCATAAGAGAGATTGGTCTATAGTTCTCTTTCTTTGTTGGGTCTTTCTGTGGTTTAGGTATGAGTGTAATGGTAGCTTCATAGAATGAATTGGGTAGTGTTCCTTCTGTTTCTATTTGATGGAATAGCTTGAAGAGGATTGGTATTAGGTCTTCCTTGAAGGTCTGAAAGAATTCTGCACTGAAACCATCTGGCCCCGGACATTTTTTGGTGGGAAGATTTTTAATGACTGTGCCTATTTCTTTAGGCGTTATGGGACTGTTAAGATGGTTTATCTGTTCCTCGTTTAACTTTGATACCTGGTATCTATCTAGAAAATTGTCCATTTCCTCCAGATTTTCCAATTTTGTTGAGTATAGGCCTTTGTAGTAGGATCTGATAATTTTTTTAATTTCCTCTGTTTCTGTTGTTATGTCTCCCTTTTCAGTTCTGATTTTATTAATTTGAATGCTGTCTCTGGGCCCTTTTGTTAATCTGGCTAAGGGTTTGTCTATCTTGTTGATTTTCTCAAAGAACCAGCTCCTGGTTTTGTTGATATTTTGTATAGTTCTTTTTGTTTCGACTTGGTTGATTTCAGCCCTGAGTTTGACTATTTCCTGCCGTCTACTCCTCTTGGGTATACTAGCTTCTTTTTGTTCTAATGCTTTCAGGTTTGCTGTCAAGTTGTTAATGTATGCTCTTTCCACTTTCTTTTTGTGAGCACTTAGAGCTATGATTTTTCCTCTTAGTACTGCTTTCAATGAGTCCCACATGTTTTGATATGATGTGTCCTCATTTTCATTTAAATCTAAAAAGTCTTTAATTTCTTTCTTAATTTCTTCCTTGACCAAGTTATCATTGAGTAGAGCATTGTTCAGTTGCCAAGTGTATGTCGGTTTTCTGATGTTTTTGTCCATGTCAAAGACAAGTCTTAATCCATGGTGGTCTGATAAGGTACTGGGGATTATTTCAATCTTTTTGTATCTGTTGAGGCCTGTTTTGTGACCAATTATATGGTCTATTTTCGAGAAGGTACCATGAGGTGCTGAGAAGAAGGTATATTCTTTTGTTTTAGGATGAAATGTTCTATAGATGTCAGTTAAGTCCAATTGGTTCATAACTTCTGTTAGTTTCATTGTGTCTCGATTTAGTTTCTGTTTCCATGATCTGTCCATAGCTGAGAGTGGGGTGTTGAAATCTCCCACTATTATTGTGTAGGGTGCAATGTATGCTTTAAGTTTTAGTAAAGTGTCTTTTATGTATGTGGGTGCCCTTACATTTGGGGCATAGATGTTGAGAATTGCGAGTTCCTCTTGGTACATTTTTCCTTTGATGAATATGAAGGGTAATTCTTTATCTTTTTTGATTACTTCTGGTTGAAAACTGATTTTATTTGATATTAGTCGCTACTCCAGCTTGTTTCTTGGGACCATTTGCTTGGAAGATCGTTTTTCAACCTTTTACTCTGAGGTAGTGTCTGTCCTTTCCACAGAGGTGTGTTTCCTGAATGCAGCAAAATGTTGGTCCTGTTTACATATCCAGTCTGATAGTCTATGTCTTTTTACTGGAGAATTGAGTCCATTGATATCAAGAGATATTAAGGAAAAATGAGTGTTGTTTCCTGTTATTTTTGTTATTGGCAGTGGAGATGTGTTTGTGTAGCTACCTTCTTTTACGGATTTTGGAAGATTACTTTCCTGCTTTTTCTAGGTTGTAGTTTCCCTCCCTGTGATGGAGTTTTCCACCAATTATTCTTTGAAGTGCTGGGTTTATGTTGAGATACTGTGTAAATTTGGATTTGTCATGGAATATTTTGGTTTCTCCATCAATAATGATTGACAGTTTGCTGGGTATAGTAGTCTGGGCTGACATTTATGTTCTTTTAGGGTCTGTATGATATCGGTCCAGGATCTTCTGGCTTTTATGGTCTCTGGTGAGAAGTCTAGTGTAATACTTATAGGTCTGCCTTTATATGTTACTTTGCCTTTTTCCCTTACTGCTTTTAGTATTTTTCCTTGTTTTGTACATTTGATGTTTTGACTATTATGTGGCAGGAAGTATTTCTTTTCTGGTCTAAACTATTTGGAGTTCTGTAGGCTTCTTGTATATTTATGGACATCTCTTTCTTTAGGTTAGGGAAGTTTTCCTCTATAATTTTGTTGAGGATATTTACTGGTCCTTTAAGTTGGGAGTCTTCCCCCTCATCTATTCCTATTATCCTTAGGTTTGGCCTTCTCATTGTGTCTTGGATTTCTTGTATATTTTGGGTTAGTAGCTTTTTGTATTTTGCATTTTCTATGACAGTTGTGTCAATGTTTTCCATGTTATCTTCTGCACATGAGATTCTCTCTTCCATCTCTTGTATTCTGTTGGTAATACTTATGTCTATGACTCCTGATCGTTTTTTTAAGTTTTCTATCTCCAGGGTATTCTCCCTTTGTGATTTCTTTATTGTTTCTACTTCCATTTTTAGATCCTGCATGGTTTTGTTTAATTCCTTCTCCCGTTTTGTTGCATTTTCTTGCAGTTCCTTAAGGAATTTTTGTGTTTCCTTTTTAAGGGTTTCTATCTGTTCCTTGAGAGTGTTATTTATGTCTTTCTTAAAGTCCTCTATCATCATCATGAGAAGTGACTTTAATTCTGAATCCTGCTTTTCTGGTGTGATGGGGTGTTCAGGGCTTGCTATGATGGGGGAACTGGGTTCTGATGATGCCATGTATCTTTGGTTTCTTTTGCTTACATTCTTGCGCCTGCCTTTTGTCATCTGGTTAAATCTAGTGCTACCTGTACTTCTGTCTCTGATTGAAGCCTGCCTTTCCAGTTGTCTCGCTTGTGTTTGGTTTTCTAGGGGTCCAGATGTCTCTGTGATTTTTTCCAGCTGCACTGATTACAGTGGTATCTCTAGGATGCCTCAGGATATGGTGCCTCCAAGGTAGCAGTCCAGCTAGTTGTCTGCTGTTCTGGGTGCAGTGTCTCCTCTTGGATAGCTCAGAATATGTTGTCTGACACTCTGAGTTCAGTTGTTCCTCTGTGGCTCTGGGTTGAGTGGACCTTTCAGTATGTCTCAGGCGGAATCCGGGGTCCACACAACTGCAGACCTGGCAGAGGTCTGGTCCAGGCCTCAGACCCGGGAGATGGGCAGAAGGGGGGTGCTAACCGGCAGGGGTGTGGGGTGGTATCTGCTGGATTCTGAGCAGTCAGGGCACCCAGCTATGAGCTCAGGGTAGTATGTCGGTTTTCCTACCTAAAGCTGGTTGTGGGATCTGTGGAGCCCCCAGAATGTGTCTGGCGGCATCCAGGGTGCACTCACCAGCAGGCCTCAGACCATAAAATATATTTTCAATGAAATTATTTAAAATATATATGGAAGGAATCTGAATAGAAGAATACTTAGAATGGTCTTGTCTTTCTCACTGAATATTGATGTAATTCCAGAAAGAAATCCTGAAGAAGCCATGGAATCCTCTGAATAGTAAATATTACCAGATGTATTTAGGAAGGACATAGTCAAAACCCCAGAAGCCTGTTAATATATCTAGCATTATATGTCTATGTCTCCATTTGAACTCACATACACTCAAGCCCAGTTGTGAACACTGGAGCTAGCCACAGGCCATTTCAGGACAAACACTCTAACCTGGCTCAAGGGTCCAGAATGAGACAAATTAACACTAAAAATCAATATCCTCTTACATTATTTGATACTGTTTTAGCTGTCCCTGCCCTGATATAATCCTGAATTGGTAGGGGCATCTGATTCAAAATTTCTTCAGGAGAGCTCTGCTAAACTAGATTGAAGCCCGGTTTTGTTCTCCTCTGTGTGTGTCTGTCCCTGCACTTTTGATGTGGATATAGTCACAGTTGTGCACAACAGACAGAGCCTCAGCTTTCTGTAATGTGGTCAGAAAAGAGAGGGTCAAAGAAATCAGGTAGGATTAAGGCAATGTCTGAGAGCAGAGCTAGAGAGGACCACCAGACTCTGAGTATGATCTGGGTTCAGCTCAAACTAATTATTCTAATAATTTTCCTCAAGAATTAATGTAGAGGAAACACCACTGATCAACTCAAAGAGTGGCACTTCCCTGGGCCATACAAGAACAGAAGTGCAGAAGCTTTGAAATCTTACCTCATCCTGTATAATTCATAACTCATGATACCTAGGGAGAGTAAAACCTCTAAACTCAAAGGGCTGGGTTTTGTCTTGTTGTTTGTTTGTTTGTTTGTTTGTTATTCCTCCACTCAGAGACTCCAGGCCTAACATACTAAAAAGTATTTGTAGCATAATTGTTACTTTATGACACTTAAGAAACATGGAAAATCAAAGTTTATGTGTAAAAGAATAGTCAACAGATACAAATATTCAGGTAATATTTTTTTTTCTGAACACATCAATATAACTATTATACAAATTAGTCAAGTATATAGAGAATCACTTAGGAAAACTCAAAAAAAATCTCAGAAAAAAAAGGAAAACAGAATAAAATGGAAGTGTTTAGAGCTAATTGACAAATTAACACAAGTTCACAAGAAAATATTGGATACATTCAGTGTTTGTAGATTATACTGCCATGTATATTGTAGTAAACTAAAAGACCCAATTCAACAGAATGTTCTCTAAAGTAGCTCTAAAAGCAAATTGATTGAAATTAAGATGTTTGGAGAGAAAAGCTTCAAGTCACTACACTCCTGTCCGCAATGAGCAAAGCGTCTTCAATAAATTTAACAGGTGATTTTGTTCCATTTTCTGCTGGTTGGCCAAAATCCTGGGATTAGGGTTGGTCCCTCCATATTGTGTACCACTGCCAACTTCCTACAGCTTTTATTGGTCTGTCACCCATGAAGACACTTGTCAGTATTCTGAATATTCAGATAGTTGTCATCTAAAATCTCCTAATCACATCTTAAAAATCCATGTAAAAGACTATGTTGCTAACATTATCCATCTATTTGAAAAAAATCTAGAATCACTAAACTAGAATCACTAAAGTGACAATCCTGTCTGCATTTCTGTGAAAATTTTTCTGGACTGGATTAACTGATGTGGAAAGATTCACCTTGCAAATTATGGGCACCATTTTAAAAGCCAGGGATTTGGACTATATAAAAAGCAGCCTTCAGATGAAGATAAACATCTTCCATTTTGTTTTCTGACCATGGATTGCTGCAAATAGCTTTTGCTACCCCACCTGAGCTCCAGGAATGGTAGTGCTACCAGCCCCCACCCAGGTTCCCTTGAATCTATGAATAAAAGACACAGACACACACCGTTGTTCAACTTCAACTTGTCTTTTTGTAGCATGAATGGTACTGTTGCATCTAGGTAAATGCTGGGTGCCATGCAACTGCAAAAGTTTTTCTTGAAGGAGGACCTAATTGAGGACTGTCTGAGAGAGCAAGGATTGTTGGTGCAATTAATGCCAGCCAACCAGGAACTCTTGACACAATTGCTGGACTCTACTTATCTTCCACCTGGAAAATCATGCCCTTATTAATTAATATTCTTAGCTCCACACCTCTTTACCTGCCCTAAACTTTAATTGCTCAGTTACATATAGTCCTAGTTAAACACTCCCGCCTGCCTGCCTGTAGAAGCAGCCAGTGTGGCTAATCCATTCCAGATGTCTGCTTACCCCCAGGGACTGGGAAGTCTTGCCTAACTCTTCCAGACAGCAATTGGCCCATGGCTTCTTTACTGACAGATCAAGGATCAACTGGGGAACAGGACTTAAGCATTACAACCACCCCTACAATAGATGTACTGAGACAAGCTGCCACATTTCCCTGCTACAAGTGACTACATGCCTTGGCACCTTCACTTAAATTCTTCCTTTTTATAACAGCCCTTGCCAGGGCTTTTGGTTGTTGGTGCAACCAAAAGAAACTGATATAAAGTATACAAAGTGATAAGAAACTGATATAAAGTGTCAAGAAACTGATATAAAGTAGTGAGGCTGTAGTTGTGACAAACCTGACCATGTGGTTCTTAGGCTTTGAACCTGATTTATAGAAGGAGTGTGCGAATTTCAAAGTTCTATGGTCACACTTTGCAAGAAATAGAGTTATAGAAAACTTTTCATTTTAAAACCATGGCTTGCCATTTCTGCCCCAAAGCCTCTTTTGCTATCTAATAGTTCAAAATGTATTCGGTCCAAATTCCAAATTAAGTCCCATTTTCTTAATAGTTCTACAACTCATTATGAATCTAAACCCAATGTCTTCTCTGAAATCAAAGGCAGTTTTTTAAAATGAGCCCCTCAAAACAAGAGTTGCATACAACAAACAAAGCCATAGAGTAAAAATTCCCATTTCAAATAAAACAAATGAAAGCATAGCAGAGAAAAATCATAGCCCAGAAAATCAAAACCCAGCATCTTCTTTTCGAATATGTGGTTTGGGTAGAAATACATTTGAATATACCTGTCTCATCAGTATAATGTATTTAGCCTCTGCGCATTGTAATAGCTTGTAACAGCCCCATGCAGTGCTGCACATTTTCCTACAGTAATTTTCTATGTTTTGAGGATCCTTAATATACTGAGGATTCCAGTGTAATTTAGTCTTTACCTTCATTACTTTGGGCATGGATTATCAAGGAGCCCCAGGGAAAGAATCTCGTCATGCAACATATTGGCAAATCTCCATGACAATGAAAGTCTTGCATTTCCTTGCCCATGAAACCAGCACCATGTGTATAATGATATTTTTTGTTAGTTTGCAGTATAGCATGCCACATCTCCCATGTAACCAGTGATTCATTTACCTCTGTGTATTTTTGACTGAATTGAAAAAATACTTCCCCCATCAATTTTGCTGAAGTGGAATGCATGGGAGCTCTTTCTTCAAGTACTTTCTTTTTCAAATGAAACACTTTCAGGGTTTTTCAGATTTATACCCCAAACCCTTCTTTGGGTAGATTCTTGCCCTAGTATACTACCATCTCTGTACCCTGTGCATAGTTTCTCTTTAATGATATGAATCTCTATAACACTTCTAGATGCTATTTTTCTCATTTGCCTTATCCATAGCTTGAATTCACTCACAGTACTTTTCTTACCAATAAACTATAGGAATAAACAATAAGCTGGGTTAAACTAGGAAACCTCTATTTCCACCTGTACACTTTCATACTTTTTGCTCTTTTTAATATTCTTACAGCTGAAGATTTGGGAAGGGGATGTGAATAGTAACCATGGCAGAGCTTGAATGCTTTATTATCTTGAGATTTCCTTCAATAAGCAAATTATATTACTTTTGAATTCAAGTTAACTGAAGTTTGCAAGTTGTGGGCTTAATTTACTAATATTCATTGTCATTACATAATAGGAGTTGCCTCTAGCTCAGTTTCAATATAGTATTTATTCTTTCTGCACCCTTATAAACTCTGCATTAACTGTCCTCATTTCTACTTGCCTTCGGCTCTTCTGATATCTTAACAGAATTGTCCATTAAACTTTGGTAGCAATATGCTAGGGCTTTTCTGTCCAGCAGGTATAAATGGCTCCAAATTCTATCTAAAAGAGAGTTCCAAATGAATACATGTTTCATGGCCTGGTAGTTACAGCTATAACACAATTTTGGAAATCAATATTCTATATAAATTAACTTTTAAATTGATGTAATAAAATTTATGATAAGAAGAAATTTCATGTTAGAAGATTGTTTTGGCTTATGGTTTGAAGTTACAGTCTATTATAATGTGGGAGTCATGACACTGGCAACTTTGTGGCAGTAAGAGGATGTGACAAATTTTAGCTCATTTCTTCATGTAATCAGAGGAAGAGAATGAAAAATAAGCTGGGTTAAACTAAGAAACCTCTATTCCCAGCTTCTTATTACTCCCTTCTTTCAGCAAAGTTCTAGGTCTTAACTGTTCCACAAACTCTCAAAAGGGCAGCACTATTTGCGAATGATGAGCTTAAGCCCATGGGGACCTTTCACACTCAGACCATAATAAAAGGCCAGGTAAGAGAACGTCAAGATGACTGTGGATATAATAATAACATTTTAGAAATAACATCGAAGTTACAATTATAAAATAATTAATAGTAGGTATTTGATAAAAGTTACCCATTACCCTCCACTAGATGGAAAGGGAAAACAAAAGATAATCCACAGACAGAATCAATTTGCAAAAGAAAAGGATCACATTTAATGAAGAAATATTCTGTTGGGGGTTTGATTTGTACTTACATGGGAATTCAGACACACACTGTGTCCCTAAAAACAGTTGTTTATTTGAAGAATCAATAAAGAGTCAGATGCCAATGGCTGGGCGGGGAATAGAGGCAGGAATTTTAGGATTCCCAGGCAACAAACACAGAGGAGAAAAGGAACAAAATCACCATGATAGAAAGCAGATAGATCAGACTTAAGAGCTCAGACTTGTAAGAATATGGGAAAGTGGCCCCAGGGGCCACTCCCCTGAGTCTGGGGAAGCAGAGATGAAATATAGATTTAGAAATTATCAACTCAGCAATATCAGAAGTGAGGTATGTTAGGTCATGGAGGTTCAGGAGTGGTTCAATCTTTAGTGTAATAAAGAATATTAAAAATAACACTGTGCATGTGTCTTCATTTGCAAATCCAGAGAACTTCAGCAGGTGGCTAGAAGGGCTATCACCCTCCAGGAGCTCAGAGTGGTTTAACAGATTACAGCTACAATATTCTGTAAAATGTACAAATAATTCTTAAATATAAGAGGAAAAAAAGAGCAACTCAAGTGAAAATGGATAAATGTTCTCAGCTGTGGACAAACAAACAGAGAGGAAGATGTTCAGCACAGAGCCACTGAGAATTCTAAAAGTTAGCCAACAGTGAAGTTCACCTAATACATATTCAAATGGAGAAAACTCAGAATATGGTTAGTACACAGGTGAAATGTGGTACAACGGGATACTGGTAGAAATGAAGACAGTGGCAAGCCACTTCTGATCAGAGCCAGGTAGTCTATGAGAAAGCTCAGCAATCCAGCACTCTACTTCTAGTTTACTCAAATGACTTGAAAAAGTAGGTCCACACAAATCATTCACATGGATATTTAAAGTCATTTTATTCATATGTTTAAAATGTAATCCTATTTAATAGGTAATTGAATAAACTGGTGCAAACAGAAATGAATCTTCTTCAGTACTAACTAAAATAAATCTGAAAAAGTTTGAAGGAAAAAACAAAGCTATGACAACAATGAACAGACGGTACATAATTTTCTATAAGAGGAAAGACACAATAGTTGTTTTTCTGAGTCTATGATACATCCATTAAAATAATCTTTTCTGTCTCCTGTGATGACACATGCCCAAATTAGATTACTCACATTAAATACTATTATAGGTTACTTCTTTTTGGAGAACATAGAGTTCTGAATAGTCTGAGAATTCCCATAGATGGCAGGTGACTTTCTTCCTCTCCAGACCTATATTCATAGGAATATGATAAGAAAGACACAGTTTTGTAAACTGTAGAACACATCTGTTTAGTGTAGGTATTTGTGTTGTATTAATGGAATAATGAAAATGACTTTGAAGTCATGGAGATATAAGTGAAGATAATACAGAGTGAAGCATAATCAGAAATTCATGGAGGGTAATTTACATCCAGGAGTTCCTTTCACATTAATCTTCCTAAGTTACATTTAAACAGACAATTGAAGATGATAGATTAAGCATAATATACCAGAACCTAACAATTGTCTCTCTCCAGCAATCCATTTTAAATTACTGGGTAATTGTAATTTTACAGTAATCGATTTCATAAGAATTTATTTTAAGAATAACTACTAATGGAAGCTAAAAAAATTAGATTCACAAGTTAGAGTTAATACTTAAACTTGCAGGATTATATTCTGCTGTGTTAAAAATGATTTGGTTAAGTCTGTTTGAGAGAACATTTTATCTTATATGTCTTTCTTCATAAAGTTAAGAGTTCTGATAAATACAAATACTTTTTAAAACTTATTTTTGTTCTTAATGTATTTTTATATAATATCAATACAGTGGTGAATAATTATGAATGACTCGGATTCTAAAACTTCACAGAGATAATGTTTAAGACTATTAAGTTTTAAAATTGAAACCATTTAAGAAAACAGACTCTTCTTTATAGGCCAGCATTGACATAAAAACTTGGGCTGGATGCAGCAAGACTGTGATATATGGAAAGTTCTTTGATGATTTTCTTGTTAAAAAAAACACAGAGTTTGATTGTACATCCATTCTTCTGTGTATAGAAACTATAAAGTCTTCCTCTGAACTCCTATTACCTGAAAAATCAATTTGAACAATTTCTGCTGATACAGACAGCTCAAACACACCACTACCTCAAAAGGCAGCATACTGAAGAGTGTTGCTTTGTGTGAAAAATCTAAGAATAAAAATAAATTCAACTACTTAGTTCTCAAATAATAAAATATTAATGTCTAGTAAACAGATGAAGAAAATATTCAATCTCATTCACCAACAGAAAAATGCAAGTGAAAGCTACACTGAGATTTCATTATGGTATAAAAACATAGAGGAGAGGCGATGGATATGGGGTTTTTAGAGAGGGGAAATGGAGAAAGGGGATGACATCTGTATTGTAAATAAATAAAATATCCAATAAAAAGTTTTAAAAAAAAGAAAATATACCACTGATATACCACTTGACCAAACTTCTGGCTTTCATTGACTATACTCCAAGCCAGCACACCACAGAGACACCTGCTCATCAGGATTTACTGTAGCATAACTCAAAATAGCTAGGTTATAAAACCAACATAGATGTCGAATGACAAAGGAACAGATAGTGAAAATGTGATGTATATTCACAATAAAATGTTTTTATTTTACCCATCAATAATAAAGATATATCATTTATACAAAAGTGAATGCTCCTCAAAAAATATCAGTCAAATTATGTTCTTGTTTTTCATAAAGATCAATATGTTTTCTCTCATCTGTGGCACCTAGACTGTAGTACAGATGTATAAAATCGCATAGGACTATATGACATACAGGTAAAATCAGAAGGATCTAAGAGAACTACAGTGAGAGGTTCAAGAAAAGGAACAGGAAGGCTTACAAGTAGAATATTTTCAATATAATGTGTAGACTTATGTGATGGTGTCCTTATGTAATACAATACTATGCACAATAACTAGGCACAAAGTAAATTTTCAATTTCATAATAAAATACTTGCTTCCAGTAATTTAAAAAGCCAGGTGAATAACCACAAATTGTTTCTTTTATTCCTAATCCAAGGATCCTCATGTAAAAATTCTAATCCCGTTCAATTAAGTTAAGTTTATTTCATGTGTTCTTTATCTCTCTTTCTATCTTATATTCCTTCTTCTTTCCTCTCTCTATGCACACCTCTTCTATCTCAATTAATGGTTTCATAGACATGTTGCAAACCATTTATTTGAAATTTAACTTGTACTGTTCATATCTGGGAGGCTGACACTTAATACTTCCTTTGAGACTAAACAACAAATTGGTTGCTCCATATTAAAATTAAATTTAAAATTAAAATTACAATGATCATAATTTACCAGCAAATCCAGAGAAAAACTTTGAAAATAGTCAAGAAGCTTGCATGCAATAGAAGATGGAACCATGTGTATAGGGACTGGGGCTGAGACCTGACCCCAATTTCCCATCAATTTAGAAAGCCCTTAATAACACTGGCAATCGGGAATATCTTCTTGCTACACAGATAAAGATAGATAAGGGAAGATGACTTGGAATGTCCTTGTAATGTTCTATGCAACCACAGTGACACTCTTCTGTATTTCTAGCAGCTCCAGAACCAACAGATTCACTTCCAGCCTGGAAAACAGAGTGAGACTCACTGTCCTAAATTAAAAGCCAGTTTTCATTTTATTAACCAGTTTTATCATTTAAAATAAGTAGATATAAAAATAAATAGGAGGAAAAAAGTCACTTCAGGGGTTTCTAGTGGACAAAAATAGTTTCATACATGAGAAAAAGGACTAAAGCCTAAACAGACATTGGCAAATACAGATCTCCAATAATTATTCCATGTCTGGAAGAAATCACCTCATCAAGGTATTAAAAAATGCTGACCCCAAAATGGTATGTTCAGTTTTACTACAGAATCAAAAACAAGCAAGTAAGCAAAGACATAAAACAAAATACCAGTTCAAGAGCAGCACAAATGTGTTTTTACAGCAAAAAATTTTATATATATATATATCAAACTCATTACCACAAATGTCACCTACGTTTGTGAAAGGATACATATGCACCCAACAGAAAATCAAACCCAGATTTTATTAGCTACCTAAGATTTTCTTAATGGACTTCACATATAAAGAAAACTGAATTTTGTAAAAGACTAAGATCATCTCAGAAAGAAATTTCTTTCCAAAGAGGAGAGACAAGAAAGCAGCTATCTGCTCCATTAAAGGCAGGTTAAGATATAGCCCTGCGTTTGTTGCCAACCCAGGCACCTGAGTCTACTGATAATGTCATGACTGGAACCTCACCTGTTTTCTGGGATTAAAAACAAGCTTGAACAGTTTAAAAATATGAGGTACATTGGACAGCTTAGAAAGGAATTGTTCGTAAGGTAATTTCTTTGAATTAGAAAGAACGTGACTGGCAGATTCCTTTAGTAAGCCCATTTATATTTGACAATTTAGAAGAAAATGTTTGTCTGTAGAAGAAATCTAATTAACTTGACACCAAAGGGAAATCTCTAGGAAGGCTTACTAAAATATATCATTTTAGAATCTAGATCTTTTCTAAAAATTTAATATAATTTTAGTTTTTTTTTTTTACTTACTACCTTTTTATCCTGCTCACTGATTCCCTCCCTGTTACCCTCTTACACAATACTTCCCCTCCCGTGTCCCCTTCTTCACTGAATGGGTTGGGGCCCTCTAGGTATCTTCTCCCACCCTAGCACTTCAAGTCTCTGCAAGGCTAGGTACTTCCCCTTCCACTGTGGTCAGACATGGCATCCCAGTTATTAGAACATATCCCAGAGACAGGCAACAGCTTTTGGGATAGTGGCTGCTCAGGACCCACATGAAAGCCAAGCTGCATGTCTGCTACATCTGAGTGGGGAAGTCTAGTGCCAACCCGTTTATGTACTTTGGTGGGTGATTCAGATTGTCAGAGCCCGAAGCATCCAGGTTAGATGACTCTGTTGGTTTTCCTACGGCATTCTTATCCTCTTCATGATCCGCAATTCCTCCTTTTATCTGTCCTTAAAGAATCCCTCAGGTCCATCCACTGTTTGTTTGTGGGTTTCTGTACCTGTTTGAGTCAGCTCCTGGGTGAAGCCTCTCAGAAGACAACATGCTTCCGTCTGCAAGCATAACAGAGTATTATTAATAATGTTAAGGATTGGTGCTTCCCCATGGGATAGATACCCATGGGCCAGTTATTTATTGGCCATTCCTCTGGTCTCTGCTTCCCCCTCATGCTAGTATTACTTGCAGACCAAATACAATTTGAATTGAAAGTTTTGTAGGAGGGTTGGTGTCTCTATCACTCCACTCTGGTTTCTGTCTGGATACAGGAGATAGACCTTTCAGGTTCCATATCTCTAATGTATTGAGTCACAGCTAAGGTTACCCTCATTGATTCTTGGGTACTTTCCTTGTCTCAGGCTATGTTTTGTTGAGAAGATGCCCCCACTTTGTCACCCCTGTCAGCAGCCACTTGCATTCATTTTCATAGACATCTATTCATATCCCCTGTCTTTCCCCTCACCTGATTATGAATCCCCCATCCCCTTCCCTACACCTCCTTTCTCCCAGTTCCCTCCTATCATCTGCCTCTTGTGACTATTTTATTCCCCTTTCTAAATGAGATTCTAGATTCCTCACTTGGCTTTTCTGTTTTGTTTAGCTTCTTTGAATCTATGGAGTATAACATGGTACATGTACTTGATGCCTAATATCCACTTATAAGTGAGTACATGTCCGGATTGTCCTTCTGGGACTGTTACATCACTCAGTATGTTATTCTCAAGTTCTACCAAATTACCTTCAAAATTCATGAGATCTTGTTTTATAATAGCTCAATAGTATTCCATTGTGTAAATGGAACACATTTTCTTTTTTATTCTTCAGTTGAGGAACATCTAAGTTGTTTCCAGTTTCTGGCTACTACAACTAAGGCTGCTATGAACATAGTTGACCAAGTGTCTTTGTGAGATGTTAGAATATCTTTTGGGTATATGCCCAGGAGTGGTATAGCTGGGTCTTGAGGTTGACCCCCCCTTGAGAAAATGTCAAATTGATTTCCAAAGTGGTTGCATAAGTTTGCATTCCCACCAGCAATGGAGGAGTGTTCCCTTTGCTCCAAATCCTCTGCAGCATATGCTATCTCGTGAGTTTTTTATCTTAATCATTCTCATATGTGTAAGATGGAACCTCAGGTTTATTTTGATTTGCATTTTCCTGATGAGTAAGGACTTTGAACCTATATAAAGTGCTTCTCAGCAATTTAATATTGCTCTGTTGAGAATTCTGTTTAGTTTTGTACCTCAGTTTTTATTTGGGTTATTTGGGATGTTGGTCCCTAAGTTCTTGAATTCTTTGTAAATTTTGGATATTAGCCCTCTGTCAGATGTAGGGTTGATGAATATTCTTTCCCAATCTGTGGGCTAAATCCTAAAAAAGTAATCTTAAACCAAAACATGCATAGCAAAGGCCACAAAGAAACAGAATATATGAATATATATATATATATATATATATATATATATATATATATATATATATATATATGAAAATTTAACGACTCTCTGCACATGTAGAGATGTGAGCAAACTCCTGGAAAAAAAAGCATCCACAAAGACTGATTCACTATTTAAGGCTTCAGTGCTGTGGAGAGATTGGAAGGTTACGTGCAGAAGCTTATATTGTCCTATGCTAGGTTTAGTCCCCAGATGAACATTACTTGCCCACCTCTCTGTTAGAACTAGCCAAGTGATTAAAAAACACATTTGTAATCTATTACCTATGTAGATCAGTAGCTTCCACCAACTCAAATGCTATGATTGCCATCAAATAGCATCTTGAGCCTTGAAAAAGTATTCCTTATTCTGCTATAACCTCCTATCTGATGTACCCTCCAATAGATTGTAAATTTTCCTTGATTTAAGACTTTGTTCTGTAACATAATAAAACTTCATGAAACTGTTTTCACATTAGAACATGGAATTTGGGGTAATCTAAAACTCTGATCCTAGCTATGGTCACTCAAAATGGCTCCAAAATAAATAATTTTTTAATCCTTCTAAAATAAGAGGGATATTATTTGCTTCAATCAATGTATCCAATAAAAGCTTAAAAGCTAAAGATTTTATTTTCACAATTGACATGCCCCTTTCTCCTTTTTTCAAAATTAAAATGAGTAACAATTCTAGAATAATAGTGCCAATGAATCTAACGTGTGTATCTCTGAATCCACTGGTACTTATGGCTCTTCTTTGCTGGTAAAAGACTCTCCTTCAAGTTCAACAATACACTCAACTTCTCAGCAGCAGTGCAGATCAAAATTGTATCCTAAGCACAACACCATGAGATCCAGGTGGAAAGTTCAACGTCATCCTGATCTCTCTTAGTACAAAGCCTTTGAGTCCTAAATCATCTCCTTCATGCAACTCACTATACAAATGCCCAACTTTAAGCATGCTTTCATTTCCCTTTGTCTCAATTACAGCTGTGAGTTCTACTGTGGTGTGAAAATGTTAATGAGGAACTATTAGAAATAACCATTTTATAAGTTTTAAACTACATACTGTTCTGGGTACCTTAAAGAATCTTGCACCAGTCTCCCCAGTCAAGCCTGGCATGTGATCTTCCCTCTGTACATCTGCCTAGGACATATGAATCACCTGTTTAGTAGTCTGTTAACAGTCACCTGCAGCCATCAGATTTGCTCTTGTGACATTACAGTGCTTTGCTCCAAAAAACAAAACCCTCATTTTACTTAAGGTCATTGCCCAAAAGATCATGAACAGTGATATTGTCAATCATTCAGGACAAAGAGAAGTTGTAAAAGGCTTCCATTCAACAAGGAAAAAAAATAGATCACTGGTGAGCTTAAGGCAATGCAATATTTTAAGGGAAGATATATCTAAATTCGATTGTAGCATTTCACTTCAAATATTTTGTTATTATTTATTACAGTATAGCCCTGCTATGCTAAATTTAGAGGCTAAAATTTATTTCAGAAAACAGTATATGTAGAACTCAGTGTATCAGTAGCTTCAGACATGCCCTAGAGTTTCAGAATTCTTCCATACAAAATAAAAGGAGCTTTCTGTACATCAAAAAGCAACAGATACTTTAAAAAGCTAACTGCCACATATGGCTGGACCTAAGAATATCACTTGGCTCAGACCCTGAGGTAAGCCTCCCTTTTCTCCTAAGTAAACTTTGAGAATTTCATGCCTCTTTATTACTCTTAACAGTAAATAAGGTTTTTAATTAAATAGGCCCAAGGCCAAGTACACTGTACTCTATCTGCCAAAAAATATTAATAAATATAAAATCATCTCATACATGATAAAACACAGTTTTCTATCCTGTAAATAGACTGTGCTATAGAGGATGACTGGGAGCTTAGAACAGCAGATCCTTTCAGAAAACATCAACACATGGGCCCAGAAAAACGAGAAACTGTGCTAGACACATGGAATAGGAAAAAGAGTCACATGTTAGGTCCATGTGTCTGTTAAGTTCTGTGGAAAATAGCATGGCCCTGACTCCACAGAGCACCCTGATATCCATGCTTCAGCACCCTCAGTCTTAGTCTTTAAGCTCAAGGCATGTGTATGCTGCACTGCATTTTGCAACTGTGCTTCATTTATTCCTCTGTGATTTTTTTTTCTCTGGCCAACACACTGTGGTTGCAGAAGGGTAACAGGGTAGTCCATACAGCATGACACCGTTGTCTTCTTTTTAAGGATGCATATGCCTGCTTTTCTTGCTTAGACTTAGACATATTCAAGACTAAATATTTTCCTTTTCCAGAATTTTTAATGAATCTAGGGCTGGTGCTTGACTGTGACCCTTCCCTTGGTTGGTGGCTAATTTTATCTGGAGTATCTACTGCATCAATGTTCTGCAAAGCAGCATTCTTGAAATTGGTAAGCTCCCTATGTATCATTAAAACTTCCTAAAAGTTGTTAGGATTATGCCAAATGCACAGCATGTGTCATTAAACTTTTTCCTAATTATAATGACTACCACTGAATTCAATTGTATTTGGCATGACACTCAAGATGGCTCCTTACCCTTAAATTTGAAGCCTCTTTCCAGTAATTTGAATAGGATAAAGAGTATCAATCCATTTTTCTAAATGCCTATCTAAATCCTTTGGTATATTCAACACATTAGTAACATTTTTTTTTTTTTGCTAAATGATTAACAAAACTAGCTGTCTTAACTTCTTGTGTCACAGCAATTGCAGAAGCAGTGATGCTAGCAATTAATGTGGTTAAAGCTGTTCTACCAGCAATAATCAAGTGCACTACCCTCTTGATTCTGCTTAAAACCTGACTCATTTCTTTAAGTGCTTGCAAGCTATTTTTAAAATACCAAGATTCTATGATACTCAGGGTACTAAAACAAAAGCTGGATGATAGACCTCCATAACTGACATGCTGGATTTCAAAACACAAAATTAGAAGGTGTACATTCAATGCAACTTACATTAAATACTGTAGAAGAGATAAAAATATTTTTAACATGACAATTAAAAGAGCCTTAACACATGTGCTAACACCTGTTTGAAATCCAGATCCTGCCTCAACTTTATCTCTTACTAATATAACATCATATAGAACTGCAGCTAATTTCCATGTCCAATGTCCAGATGTCCAGAACCAGACTTCCAAATGAAGACTGTTATTTCCAATATTGGATTAATTTTTAGACCAGTCAATGATTGACTCTGAATAACTGGTCACATTTAATAACAATATAAGAGTCATTATAACTTCTCTTTCTGATTCTGTGTTCCACAAGGTATAAGAACTTGAGGCAAGGCAGGGTTGGTGGCAACTTAAGCACCACCTTTCTCCTTTCTCTTGATAGATGTGTTCCTCTGGCTAGATGGCTGCAAGGCCTCCTCCATTACATTGGCTTCAGAAATCCATATCAAGGTTTTCTGTCCTTCCCATCATCAGGTTGATAGAACAAGTTGTGACATTATCTTCTTGACTGGTTTTGAGGAGTAAACTGGGACTAGGAGAGTAAATACATACATAAAAATGTTTAGTTCTGTTGAATAGAGATCCTTTTGAAGAACCATGATATAGCCCAGTGGAAGAAAATGGTCATACTGTCATAGCATTCCCCAGGATCAAGCCTCAAGCCTCTTTGTTCCACTCTAAATACCACAAACTTACACATACACACACACACACACACACACACACACACACAGAGAGAGAGAGAGAGAGAGAGAGAGAGAGAGAGAGAATCCTTTTTATCATCAATTTTAAAGGCTCAGTTAGATTTCTGTAAAGATTTTCACCACATAATTCAGTTTCACATTGTATTTTCTAGTTTAAACATATTTCAGTCTATATGTATTGTTGATTCATTAACACAGAACTCAGATCTTGTTATACTACAACACCTTTCATTCCATTTTATTCAGTACATATGGTACCCCATAAAGCACATGGTCACTTGGGTCACTTGACAGCATGCCAGAAATTTAATCAGAGGGAAGGGTGTATGGTTAAGTTACTAACAAAAGCATGTCAATTTGAAAACCATTACTCTAAACAGATTGTAAGAGATTGCTTGTTATTGTAAAAACTGAAACAAGAAGGCAGAGTATAGCCCTTCACCATCTCAGAGAAGTATCTTCATGTTTGACAAGCAAAACTTTTCACTCTCTGGAAAATGTCAGTGGATGATTGTAAAAATGCCAGAGTTGACCTGAGAGTTAAAGAATAATTTAGCAAGAAGCTGAATTTGCAAATAAAGATCTATGTTTAAGGATGGTCAACTATATGTCAATACATCTCCACAATACTATACTTCATGTCTCAATAGTGTCACAACTTAGCTACAATAGATAATAGAACGATTGGATGTTTCTCCAGTGCTGCATTTTAAAAACTTACAAATCTGTGGAAGATCTAAACAAATGTATATTATAGTCTTCACAAAAATTCATCGGGGTTTCACGGGTTGACACATTTGCAATTGTCTTGTCAACCTGTGTTTATGCTCCTATGCTTCAATCCTTTGCAATTCAGCATCTTCTAAATCTGCTTACATCACTGTGCAGACTAAAAATGACAAAACCTGGATTCCGTTTACCTAATAAATATGCATTCTGAAAGCAAAGTTATGTTTTTATTTATAAACCACATACATGAATACACACACACACACACACACACACACACACACACACAAAGCCAGGAATGTTTAATCTGAACACTCATGAGGCAGAGGCTGGTAGATTTCTAAGTTTATCCTGATCTGTGAAGCAAGTTCCAGGACCAACAGGGAAATATAGAGAAAGTCTATCTTGATAAAACAAACAAACAAACAAAACAAATAAAAAAGAAAACATAAAATCAAAAAACAAATATCAGATAATTTCTCTCTTGTGGAATATAGGATGCTAACGGGAGGTTGTTGGTGGTGAGCAAGACCAGTGGGAGACGAGAGAGTAGACAAGAAAAGTTGTGAGTGTTTTAATATGAACAATGTACAATGAATAACATGTATAAAAATGAAACAGTGAAATCTTCTTTTCTACAAAACTCAAATACATAATAGGTTTTCTAGAAAGCGGTCTTTTTGTATGTATTTTTCATATTCGGCATTGACTGAAGTCATGTTCTTCATGCCATTGTCCATTACAAAGCTTTGAGTCCAGCTGACTAGAGGATTGCCCCACTTTCTGTCATTTCTCTGTGCTTTATTTAGGATTACTTTTAAGTTAAGTCGCTATAGCAAGAATGTTTCACAGTGACACTGAGCATTTCTCATCGTGGGATATCAAAGGCAGGCAATGCCAGGTCTTCCTGCCCTGGATGATCCTCACCTCAATCATTTAGTTAAGATGGTGACAGTGAAATAGAGAGAGATTTATTGTTTAGCCTCCTAAAGCCTTACTATTCTGAGCTTCGCTGATTTCTCACAGAGCGTCGACCATTCAGATTGCCTGCTTGCCACTGCCCATACTAGCCTCTTGATTCCTTGCTCAGTTGAGTGCATAGAAATGTTTAAATATTTTAAGCTCATAAACACCAGTAGGAACATGCTCCGGCTCTGGAGCTCTGTCATGTCACATACTCTCCCATTTCTTTTAAAAGAAAATGTATTTTTGACAACTTAGCTGCATGTCCTCAATACTAACCTCTAAGTGACTCAGTAAATTGATATAATCTGATTTTTTCTTCTTCAGCCTAAGCTTCCCTGCAAGCTTCAAACTGTTGTGACAAATAGAAACTATTACTTGTTCATTTCATTAATTCTGATTGCAAAAATTAAAGCTTCTAACTTCCTATACTCTTAAAGCTCAGTTCCCCTTTTATTGTCATAAACAATATCGTTGTATTTTTCCACCCACATCTTGAATTATCATGTGCATTATAAAGATTTTTTCATGGATACATTGCTTTTTTCCTGGGTCAAGCTCCACTAGACTGTATTTGTTTATATTTCCTGAGCACATAATATTACCTAATTTGGTGAAAATTTTCGATCCTATGACTCTGTCTTTCATTTTAAAATTTAGTGTTGTATTTCATGCAATGTCTACTAAATATCAGACATGCAGTAGATTTGGGACAACTCTTGAGAGTGCTCACCCCAAGAATCTTATAGTGTAATGAATGCAAGCCAGTGGATGATGCTGAGTTCAATAAGAAAAGGACAGTGACTATAGACAAAGACATAGATCTGTAGTTGTTTATATGACTTTCTAAGAACATACACAAGTCTAAAATTGTTGTATTTTTCAATATACAGTTATGCATGCATGTGTGCAAGGGTATGCCTGTACAGGGGTGTGTGTGTGTCTGTGTGTATGCATGTGTGAAAATGTGTGTGTGTGTGTCTGTATACACCTAATCTAAATGCTTGGTAAAAAAGTGAGATGTAAACTATTGAGATGTTTGCACATGTACAAAAATATATTTTAAGGACATAATGCAAATTTGATTATAAATTTCATTTATTATTCACATACCATATATATAATAATTTATATAATGCTTTTAATGTATTTATATTTCAGATGAAAATTTTCTATTTAAGCCTTGTTAATATTGAAAAAGTATTGGGATTAGGAATATTTCATAATTTATATTTTAGAGTTAGTTATATATAACCAGAATATGTACAATATATATATATATATATATATATATATATATATATATATATATGGTGTGTATATATATATGTATATCTATGTTTATATGTTTATATGCATTTATATAGCTATAGATAATTTATATTTGTTTGTGTATGCACACACACATAAAAAAGAGAACTCTTTTGCAATTCAAAGCTAGTTAACTATTGGTTCTAATACTGCCATCAGAATATTTTATAATGGGTATGATACTCACAGAACAAATGAGCATAAAGTATAAATGTGACTATTTAAAGTAAGGGACAGGCCTTCCGCCGCTCGCCCCTCCTCCAGTCTGAGGCCTGCGGGTAAGTGCACCCAGGAGCCCCCCAGACACATTCTGGGGGATCCATAGAACCCATAGCCAGCGCTAGCACGCCCCGTCCGCAGCTCGCCCCTCCTACAGTCTGAGGCCTGCGGGTAAGTGCACCCAGGAGCCCCCCAGACACATTCTGGGGGATCCATAGAACACATAGCCAGCGCTAGCACGCCCCTTCCCCTGCTCGCCCCTCCTGCAGTCTGAGGCCTGCGGATAAGTGCACCCAGGAGTCCCCCAGACACATTCTGGGGGATCCATAGAACCCATAGCCAGCATAGCACGCTCCTTCTGCTGCTCCCCCCTCCTCCGGTCTGAGGCCTGCAGGGTCTGAGTCCCAGACCAGACCTCTACCAGGTCTGCAGTTGTGTGGACCCCGGATTCCACCTGAGACATACTGGAAGGTCCGCTCAACCCAGAGCCACAGAGGAACAACTGAACTCAGAGTGTCAGACAACATACCCTGAGATATCCAAGAGGAGACACTGCACCCAGAACAGCAGACATCTAGCTGGACTGCTACCCTGGAGGCACCATATCCTGAGGCATCCTAGAGATACCACTGTAATCAGGGCAGCTGGAAAAAAACCACAAAGACATCTGGACTCCTAGAAGACCAAACAAAAGCGAGACAACTGGAAAGACAGGCTTCAATCAGAGACAGAAGTACAGGTAGCACTAGAATTAACCAGATGGCAAAAGGCAGGCGCAAGAACGTAAGCAACAGAAACCAAAGTTACATGGCATCATCAGAACCCAGTTCCCCCATCATAGCAAGCCCTGAACACCCCATCACACCAGAAAAGCAGGATTCAGAATTAAAATCACTTCTCATGATGATGATAGAGGACTTTAAGAAAGACATAAATAACACTCTCAAAGAACAGATAGAAACCCTTAGAGAGGAAACACAAAAATCCCTTAAGGAATTACAAGAAAATGCAACCAAACAGGAGAAGGAACTAAACAAAACCATGCAGGATCTAAAAACGGAAGTAGAAACAATAAAGAAATCACAAAGGGAGAACACCCTGGAGATAGAAAACTTAAAAAAACGATCAGGAGTCATAGATACAAGTATTACCACCAGAATACAAGAGATGGAAGAGAGAATCTCATGTGCAGAAGATACCATGGAAAACATAGACACAACTGTCAAAGAAAATGCAAAATACAAAAAGCTACTAACCCAAAATATACAAGAAATCCAAGACACAATGAGAAGGCCAAACCTAAGGATAATAGGAATAGATGAGGGGGAAGACTCCCAACTTAAAGGACCAGTAAATATTCTCAACAAAATTATAGAGGAAAACTTCCCTAACCTAAAGAAAGAGATGTCCATAAATATACAAGAAGCCTACAGAACTCCAAATAGTTTAGACCAGAAAAGAAATACTTCCCGCCACATAATAGTCAAAACATCAAATGTACAAAACAAAGAAAAAATACTAAAAGCAGTAAGGGAAAAAGGCAAAGTAACATATAAAGGCAGACCTATAAGAATTACACCAGACTTCTCACCAGAGACCATAAAAGCCAGAAGATCCTGGACTGATATCATACAGACCCTAAAAGAACATAAATGTCAGCCCAGACTACTATACCCAGCAAAACTGTCAATCATTATTGATGGAGAAACCAAAATATTCCATGACAAATCCAAATTTACACAGTATCTCAACACAAACCCAGCACTTCAAAGGATAATTGGTGGAAAACTCCATCACAAGGAGGGAAACTACAACCTGGAAAAAGCAGGAAAGTAATCTTCCAAAATCCGTAAAAGAAGGTAGCTACACAAACATATCTCCACTGCCAATAACAAAAATAACAGGAAACAACACTCATTTTTCCTTAATATCTCTTAATATCAATGGACTCAATTCTCCAGTAAAAAGACATAGACTATCAGACTGGATACCTAAACAGGACCCAACATTTTGCTGCATTCAGGAAACGCACCTCTGTGGAAAGGACAAACACTACCTCAGAGTAAAAGGTTGGAAAACAATCTACCAAGCAAATGGTCCCAAGAAACAAGCTGGAGTAGCGATTCTAATATCAAATAAAATCAGTTTTCAACCAGAAGTAATCAAAAAAGATAAAGAAGGACACTTCATATTCATGAAAGGAAAAATGTACCAAGAGGAACTTGCAATTCTCAACATCTATGCCCCAAATGTAAGGGCACCCACATACATAAAAGACACTTTACTAAAACTTAAAGCATACATTGCACCCTACACAATAATAGTGGGAGATTTCAACACCCCACTCTCAGCTATGGACAGATCATGGAAACAGAAACTAAATCGAGACACAATGAAACTAACAGAAGTTATGAACCAATTGGACTTAACTGACATCTATAGAACATTTCACCCTAAAACAAAAGAATACACCTTCTTCTCAGCACCTCATGGTACCTTCTCGAAAATAGACCATATAATTGGTCACAAAACAGGCCTCAACAGATACAAAAAGATTGAAATAATCCCCAGCACCTTATCAGACCACCGTGGATTAAGACTTGTCTTTGACATGGACAAAAACATCAGAAAACCGACATACACTTGGCAACTGAACAATGCTCTACTCAATGATAACTTGGTCAAGGAAGAAATTAAGAAAGAAATTAAAGACTTTTTAGATTTAAATGAAAATGAGGACACATCATATCAAAACATGTGGGACTCATTGAAAGCAGTACTAAGAGGAAAAATCATAGCTCTAAGTGCTCACAAAAAGAAAGTGGAAAGAGCATACAATAACAACTTGACAGCAAACCTGAAAGCATTAGAACAAAAAGAAGCTAGTATACCCAAGAGGAGTAGACGGCAGGAAATAGTCAAACTCAGGGCTGAAATCAACCAAGTCGAAACAAAAAGAACTATACAAAATATCAACAAAACCAGGAGCTGGTTCTTTGAGAAAATCAACAAGATAGACAAACCCTTAGCCAGACTAACCAAAGGGCCCAGAGACAGCATTCAAATTAATAAAATCAGAACTGAAAAGGGAGACATAACAACAGAAACAGAGGAAATTAAAAAAATTATCAGATCCTACTACAAAGGCCTATACTCAACAAAATTGGAAAATCTGGAGGAAATGGACAATTTTCTAGATAGATACCAGGTACCAAAGTTAAACGAGGAGCAGATAAACCACCTAAACAGTCCCATAACGACTAAAGAAATAGACACAGTCATTAAAAATCTTCCCACCAAAAAATGTCCGGGGCCAGATGGTTTCAGTGCAGAATTCTTTCAGACCTTCAAGGAAGACCTAATACCAATCCTCTTCAAGTTATTCCATCGAATAGAAACAGAAGGAACACTACCCAATTCATTCTATGAAGCTACCATTACACTCATACCTAAACCACAGAAAGACCCAACAAAGAAAGAGAACTACAGACCAATCTCTCTTATGAATATTGATGCAAAAATACTCAATAAAATTCTCGCAAACCGAATCCAAGAACACATCAAAACAATTATCCATCAAGATCAAGTAGGCTTTATCCCAGGAATGCAGGGATGGTTCAATATTCGGAAATCCATCAATGTAATCCACTACATAAATAAACTCAGAGAGAAAAACCACATGGTCATATCACTAGATGCTGAGAAAGCATTTGACAAAATTCAACATCCCTTCATGATAAAAGTCTTGGAAAGATCAGGAATACAAGGCCCATATCTAAACATAGTAAAAGCAATATACAGCAAGCCAGTAGCCAACATCAAACTAAATGGAGAGAAACTTGAAGCAATCCCACTAAGATCAGGGACTAGGCAAGGCTGCCCACTCTCACCTTACCTATTCAATATAGTACTGGAAGTCTTAGCTAGAGCAATTAGACAACAAAAGGAAGTCAAAGGGATACAGATAGGAAAGGAAGAAGTCAAAATTTCACTATTTGCAGATGACATGATAGTATACTTAAGTGAACCTAAAACTTCCACCAGAGAACTCCTAAACCTGATAAACAACTTTAGCAATGTGGCTGGATATAAAATCAACTCAAACAAATCAGTAGCCTTCCTCTACTCAAAGGATAAACAGGCAGAGAAAGAAATCAGGGAAATGACACCCTTCACAATAGCCACGAATAAAATAAATTATCTTGGAGTGAATCTAACAAAGCAAGTGAAAGACCATTAGGACAAGAACTTCAAGTCTCTCAAGAAAGAAATTGAAGAACATCTCAGAAGATGGAAAGATCTCCCATGCTCCTGGATTGGCAAGATTAATTTAGTAAAAATGGCTATCCTGCCAAAAGCAATCTACAGATTCAATGCAATACCCATCAAAATTCCAAATCAATTCTTCATAGAGATAGAAAGAGCAATTTACAAATTCATTTGGAATAACAAAAAACCTAGGATAGCGAGAACTATTCTCAACAATAAAAGAACCTCTGGGGGAATCACCATTCCGGACCTCAAACTGTACTACAGAGCAATAGTGATAAAAACTGCTTGGTATTGGTACAGAGACAGACAGGATGATCAATGGAACAGAATTGAATACCCAGAAATGAACCCGCATACCTATGGTCACTTGATATTTGACAAGGGAGCTAAATTCATCCAGTGGAAAAAGGACAGCATTTTCAACAAGTGGTGCTGGCTCAACTGGAGGTCAACATGTAGAAGAATCCAAATTAATCCATTCTTATCTCCTTGCACAAAGCTCAACTCCAAGTGGATAAAGGACCTTCACATAAAGCCAGGTACACTGAAAATATTAGAAGAGAAGTTGGGGAAGACCCTCGAATACCTAGGCACAGGGGAAAAGTGCCTGAACAGAACACCAATGGCTTATGCTCTAAGATCAAGAATCGACAAATGGGACCTCATCAAATTGCAAAGCTTCTGTAAGGCAAAGGACACTGTCAACAAGACAAAACGGCAACCAACAGATTGGGAAAAGATCATTACCAATCCTACATCTGATAGGGGGCTAATATCTAATATTTACAAAGAACTCAAGAAATTAGACGCCAAACAACAAAATAACCCCATTAAAAAATGGGGTACAGAGCTAAACAAAGAATTCTCAACTGAGGAAACTCGAATGGCCGAGAAGCACCTTAAGAAATGCTCAACATCCTTAGTCATCAGGGAAATGCAAATCAAAACAACACTGAGATACCACCTCACACCAGTCAGAAAGGCTAAGATCAAAAACTCAGGTGATAGTAGATGCTGGCGAGGATGTGAAGAAAGAGGAACACTCCTGCATTGTTGGTGGGGTTGCAAGCTGGTACAACCACTTTGGAAGTCAGTCTGGCGGTTCCTCAGAAAATTGGACATAGCACTACCTGAGGACCCAGCTATACCACTTCTGGGTATATACCCAGAAAATGCCTCAACAAATAACAAAGACATATGCTCCACTATGTTCATAGCAGCCCTATTTATAATAGCCAGAAGCTGGAAAGAACCCAGATGCCCTTCAACAGAGGAATGGATACAAAAAATGTGGTACATTTACACAATGGAATATTACTCAGCTATTAAAAATAATGAATTCAAGAAATTCTTAGGTAAACGGATGGATCTAGAAAATATCATCCTGAGTGAGGTAACCCAATCACAAAAGAACACACATGGTATTTACTCACTGATAAGCGGAGATTAGCCCAAAAGTTTGAAACAACAAAGATTCAACTACCAGAAGACACGAAGCTCATGAAGAAGAAAGAACAAGTGAGGATGCCTAGGTCTTTCTTAGAAGGAGTAACTAAATAACCAAGGGAGCAAATATGGAGACAAAGTGTGGGTCAGAATCATAAGGGGGGGTTGTAGGCAGACCATTGTGTCTGGGTATTCATTCCATAGGCAGTCACCAAAAATAGACGCTGATAGGGATGTCAGGATGGGAAAGCTGACAGCAGCCTGATAAGGCTGTCTCCTTAGAGGTCTCTCAGAGTCCGACATACCCAGAGACAGATACCCACAGCTATCCATTAATCTGATCAAAGTTCCCAATGGAGGAGTTAGAGAGTAAATTGAGGGAACCGTGAACCATACGGGCTGGTGGCCCTGTGAGGAGAGCAAGAATACCAACCAGCCAGAGCTCCCCAGGGTCTAAACCACCAGCCCAGGTGCATATAGGGAGAGACACATGACTCCAGCTGTATATGTAGGGGAGGATGGCCCTGTTGGGCATAGGTGGGAGACAAGATCATTGGTACCCTGAAGGCTGAGCACTGAGGGGGGGGAACCTGAGGGTGGGGAGGGAGGCTGGGGGTAGGTGGGTAACACCTTCATAGAGGCAGGAGGAGGGGGGATGGGATAAGGGGTTCCTGGGTGGTGGGGGAAATATGGTAAGGGGATAAAATTTGAAATGTAAATATTATATCCAATAAAAGAGGGGAAAAATAGAAAAGCGGTTAGAACCAACATTCTTAATAAAATGTCAGCCCTCTTTAAAAAAAAAAAAACTATCTTGATACTAAAATTTGTTTTGAGAATTGTATATTGCAGAATGATCAGCCTTGGTGTATCTACTCAACAAGCAAGCTAGGCAGACCTGCTCAAACCTCTGAGGTCCGTGAATTCCATCTGGAGGCAGTGAAGACACAGCATCAGAGGATTGTCAACTTGCTCTCCCCCCCCCACTCCTCTTCTAATATCTCAACGCCCATAATCAGCTTGAAGAAGCTAATGATGAGTCAGCGCCCCTATTCCCTGGGCATGGGGACTAAGGTGGTAAATGTTGGGCTGTCTCCCTAGGGAAAAGTAGTGGTTTTGTCGGAATAGAGAGGATTAGCTAGGGTTTATTGCATAGCCATAACCTATTAGTAGAAATCTGTATAATTAATATCAAGATGAAGATATAAATTCTTAAATGGCACCAATTTACTTTGTTTACAAATTTTAAGGTTTTCATTGGCATGAGCTTCTTAGTGATATAAGAGTGAGATGAATATTGTTACTCTCATAGGCATTGTACCAGTATAACACACTTAGAAATACAAAGCTTAGACCCAGTCCTTCTTTAACTTTTTTAACTGATTTGAGATGGTCAGCCTGTGAGTTAAGGGACTATAGCAAATTCATGACTTGGAGTTTATTATAAGGGTGTTCTCTATGTTTTATTTAGAAATAGCTGAGTGGAGTTAATAGGCAACAGTCCAGATTACCTTACATGGATAGCTGGTTTTCAAAACATCAGAAATCCTTAGAATTGACATGACAAACATTTCAGTATTAATGTTCATTTTCATTAGAGACCTGTCTGCTCCGGACAGCTTCCTATGTTAAATTCTAAGAAGAAATTGAGCATCCTTGGAGTTACTCCAGTTGTGGTGAGACAGCCACTAGGCAAGAATTGCCACTTTCCTTCTACAGACAAATTACTGTCCAGAAAAGGACACACTTGCAGAATAGTCGACTGATTATATCTGCCTAGACAGAGTAATCAGCCCTTAATAATTCTGCAGCACTAGGTCTGTCAGATGATCCTGGGCCAGAAGGCAGAAGAACAGATGCTCCAACGTTTTGAAGTAGAGCGAGTGTCCAGGTGTTCAGAGGTCTCTATAAATTGGCTAAGTTTTAGAAGCTATGCTTTGTGCTTCCCACAATTATAGTCAACTCAGTCATTCTGGATTTCTGACGGGGTTGAAAACTTATAGCTATTTACTTTGAGAGAAAAGATCTGAGTGTATGGTCATCAGCTGACATTCATCCTAAAGCCAAGGAAAAAGCCAGGTTCAGAACTAAGTGTTTTAGTTAGGATAGATGACAGAGGTGCTGGTTAGTCAACAAAAGTATGGACTGGGTATTAGGACTATCTTGTACCTCACTGGTACAAATAGGCATAATTATGCTCTAATTGTATTTTGAGAGAAAAGTTTCCTTTTAACAGGAAGGGTAATGTGTAGGAGGAGCTAAGGTGGGAGGAGTACTGAGAGGAAGAAAAGGAGTAAGAAGAGGAGAAGAAGAAGGAGAGGAGAAGCTAGGTGATGAAAGAGAGATAGAGGGGGGAGACAGGGAAGCAGATGTTCATGTATCTCCACCAGTCAAAGATAGTTGATATATCTAGGTTGGGTAGTGGGTTACACCTCTGATTGAACAATACCAAACTTATAAAGCCTATGATTAACATTTCTTAAAAAAATGTATAAATGCAAAATGAAAGGGGGGCATGGGATAGGGGTTTTCTAAGGGGGGGGGGAATGGGGAAATGGGATGGTATCTGAAGTGTAAATGAAAGATCTAATAAAAAAAAAAAAAAGTAAGGGACAGAAAGAATTACCTGGAACTCACAAATAAGTACTAAGCTTAAAAGTATACACTGACTCATGTAAGTTTGTGTTTCTCTGGACATAGGTGTGGGTTTCCCATAGACCCAAAGCCTTTCAATAAACACAGACAATTGTCACAGGAGTTGTAGAAATTTAAAGCACTAAGATGTAGCTATTATAGACCTGGATGCTGGTTAAACTGCTTTATTACTTGAACTCCCAACTTTGACTCGAAATTATGGATGTGACTATTTAAATGGAGGAGAGAAATAAATCTCTGGCACTTAAAACAAGAGCTTGGTGAGTTTAGTTACCATGCTAATGAGTCATATTCAGGGAAATCAGTCCTGCAAGAAAGAGTGTAATTCTCCCTTTCCATACCACTACTGTAAACAGTCAATTAAATGCAGTATGATTTGTTGTTACAAATAAATGATAAAAGGAAAAAATCTAGACTTAAAATATTAATTAATGCTCTACAGGAGAGAAAATTATTAACACATTCCACATTATGAGAAGGGTTATAAAATATTTATTGTGTATAAATTTGCTTTCATCAAAAATGTGAGTAGGATGTGATGAAGAAAATATTAAATTATATTGGTGCAAAGTCTTTTATTATATTTTAAAAGAACACTAAAAGTCTCTACCACTTTCTAATATGTCTGTTTATTAACTAGCAACTGCCTTTCATATATCATTATCTGTTTGCAACATTTTAATATTTAAACAATTGTTGTAAGACAGTTTCATATGTTTATCCAATAAATTCTGATTATTCTCCTCTTCCTCTTATGTCCCTCTCATCACTGTTAACACCACCTGATTCCTTGCCAATATTATTCCCAAGTTCATGACTTTGAGTTTGGTTTTGGTGTCAATTTAGCTTGACAAGGGCCATCTATGTGACCATTGGATTGGAACTATCCACTGGAGACTTGTGGAATTAACCATGGTTACAAAAATGAAAGTAATGATTCTTTTCTATCTGCATCAATCAATCATTAGCAAAATAGTCATGAGCAAAGTATAGGAATGTCCTAGTCCCCCCAGCAGTGAAGTGTTGGGCCATCCTTGTCCCACCTCTATCTGCCTGGCAGTCAATATGCTCATTTTCATGCGACACAGTGCAGGCATCTTGAGCTATTGTGAGGTCATGGCATGAGGTCATGGCAGCAGTGGCTTTGTCTCACCCAGCACATAAAAATTCTCAGCTCTTCTTCTAATCTTCTTATGATTATACCCACTCTGCAGTGTTTCCTGAGCCTTAGAATGGATGGTATTTTGTCTTATTTAGAGCTGAGAACTCATCTGTTCCATACTCTCAGCAAGCAGTCATGAGTGTCAGCATTCACCATTGTTCATTTGAAATAGAAGTTTTTCTGATTAAGGCTGAGTGTAGCATATGTCTACACATGTCTATTGATTTTTAAAAATGTCTAGAATGCATTTTTATGTTATATATTTTTTTTCTAAACAATCTTATTCAGACCCTCCTCAAACCCAAGTATACCTCCTCTCTTGGGTTGTTGACCAGGTTTAAAATTTTAAGCATGGAATCTCTTTTGTGATGTGTATCGCAACTACATTGAGAATAGTTTTTTAACCCCTCCCCAAACAGTAACAACATTATTGCACTAATGAGTTCATAATGAATTTTAATGAATAAATATCCTGTTCATAAAATATTCACTTCTTAAAGTAGGGGAAGAAAGTCATATCTAGTAATTTTAATATATAGGTAGATAAAACTATTTTTTTATAAAATACTTTGTATAAAAGCAACTGCTTATTTTTGCCTTGTGGGAAATCAAATCTAACACATCAAAGTACACTTTAAAGTTAGTTAAGTCAAAGCTCAATTATTCAATATCACAACCAAGACTCTGTTACTTATTATTCTTGATAGTCAATTTTATTCTTTTTAAATTTATATCTACTATTTTGGTTCTTATATCAGTTTACATTCCTGTTTATTTACTTACCACAGGTTTTACAAGCTAAATACATGTTCAACATACTGTTTTGCACATTATAAAAAAATGTTTTTATTGCCAAATATGCTGACAGGTACTTGAAATGTGAAACCCAATTAAACATTATATTACCATAATGAATATTCATTATTATATTAAATTTACTTGTAAAGTTTAAATTTAAAAGATAGTCAATCATTAAAATAGGATTATAAAACATTGGTCTGTTTAAATCCAATCTCACAGTTCAATAGACAAAAAATTGAAGTAAATGTAACTTTTCATATTTTAAATATCCAGGTGATACATTTACACAGTTCAGTGAAAGACTGATTGTGGTTGTAGACTGAGATAAAACTAGTAAGTATTATAGATCAGCAAGTTCACACATGCAAAGGCTAATTCCAGAACAAAAGAAAGTTTAAAAGCAAATAAAAAATGATGGAGATAAACACTTACTTGGTGAATTTAGAACAATTTAACATGGCTGAATGTCAGTGTTAAAATATGGAAGTAGGTGGGACCTAGGATATCGATGTCTTCCAGTGTCTATATTATTCAGCAAAGGTATTTTATTCTAGTCCTGAGGACTGTATGTACAAGATTATAATTCAATATGATTAGATTTCAGTCTGAGTCTGCCTAATTTGGTAACTGTAACTTTCTGATTATGCAAGAACATGAAGTGTGCTCTGTGTGTTGATAGAGTAAAAGGGAAGAAGGATTGATGAAGAAGAGGATAAGTGGAGAATGAGAAGAAAATAAGGAAAAAGGAGAGGTGTAGGGGAGAAAGAATATATATACCAGTAAATTTCAACCTGTTTCTAGTTGTGTGGGACATAGTTTCATCCTTCCAGCTGGAATACAGCCACACCATTAGTACTCAACTTTAATCCCAAACTACGCAGATAGTTAGATTGTACAGTGAAGCACACATGTTTGAAAGTGATGTCTATTTGAGTGGCAAAGTGACAAAATAGAGAAAGATTTGTTATAATAGGATATGCCCATCTCTCACAAGAACAGAGAGGAAAGGAAGACTACTTTGGGGTGAGAGAGCATAGAAAGAAGAGAGTATAGTACAGGAATGAAGTAAAACATGTGGAGAGCTGTACAATAGAGTTGAAACAGAGAGTAGAATAGCACCAAGAGGGAGGATACAGTTTTACCAGGAAAGTTTTACAGAGACAAATTGAAGAGATAGCAAGCTAGAGAGTGGAACAAGCAGGAGAATGAGAAGTAGCCTGAAGATTAGAACAGAAAGATTAGAAGATTAGAATTAGTGTGAGGCCAAGCCGAGGCTGAGAGAAAAGCCAGATTGAAATAGTCAGCTTGGAGACAAGTTCGAGCCAGAAAAGCTGAGTTGAACCAGCTAGATTTTAGAAAGATCAAGAAAGTTGAGCTTATTCAGCAGTAAATCTCAGAGGATGACAACATTCTAGGCCTAGATTAGATTGTACCAAGGTTAGAAGCTTCCAGGTTTAGGGCTCGGTTTGCAAACAGAAGCAGTAAACCTCCCAAACAGCAATTACAACAGGAGAATAAAACGTATACACACTGACTGCTCTTCTAGAAGTCCTGAGTTCACCCAAGAAACCTCATGGTTTGCTCACAACTATCTGTAATGAGACCTGACCCCTTCTGGTGTGTCTGAAGACAGCTATGATATGCTCATATACATAAAATATACAAGTTATACATACATACACACACACACACACACAATTTTAACCAAACATGTGATGGCAGAATATTCTTCCTAAAAGACCAGGGCTACACTCCACACTTATGATCATTGAATCATAATTATAAGATATATTTCTAAACATCGTGTGATTCCCATTTATTGCTTTAATATAATATGAAATTTTGGAAAGACACAATTCAGATCATACCATTGCGCTCCAGCCTTCAAACTCATGGTTTTTTTGTGACAGAACGCAGTGTTTCTACTCATATACTTTTGAAGGTTTACTCCACCCATATGTCCTCTCTTTATGTAGAACTCCTTGTTATGGACATAGACACACATATGCTTAGTGGGCATTTCTGTTCAAATATAATCTTACTGTTTACATTGTTTTGGAAAACTGTTGACAGACAATTGAAATGGTTTATTCAGTTACTACTGTTAGAAATCTTCTAATTTTTTACTTCAAGTCAAGCTGTCATGATCTACTGATGAACTTCCTTACAATTTACTTTAATATTTACTGAAATAAATATTTTTTTTGTTCTAAGTCAGGAGGTTTTTAAAGTTTGGCCTTGTAAATACATACTTACTGTTCTATTAACATAACCATATTAAAATTGTAACATTAATCAAAAATATGTTAAGTCAATACTATATATTTGTACAGTGGAGAGATGGCTTAGTGATTAAAAATACTTGTGAAAGCTGGAAAAAAACTGAGTTTCATCTTCAGAACCACCCCCCCCACACACACACACACACAAACACATGGAGAGAGAGGAACAGAGAGAGAAAAACATAGAGAGAGACAAAGACAGAGACAGACAAACACAGAGAGACACAGAGACAGAGAGACAGAGACAGTCAGAGAGACATAGACAGAGAGTCAGAGAGACATAGACAGAGAGACAGAGAGATACAGTGGCATTCAAAGTGTAACTGCATCACTCTTATGGTAAGGTGTGAGGAGGAACAGAATTATCTTGAAGCTCATATGGTAGCTAGCCTGGAGCTAATACTTTGAAACAAAAAGAAATCCAGTTCCAACCAGGTATAATATGAGAATAGACTCATGAAATTTGTTCTTTGACTTACATACATGTGTTCATGCAAGGTTGTTCTCTGTCTCAACACACTAATCAATATCATCATTACCATATTATCATCATCATTATCATTACCACCACCACCATCATCATCATTATCACCATTGTCACTGCCACCACTATCATCATCACCACCACCATGATCATTATCATCACAAACACCATTACTATCGTCAACATCAACATCATCAAGACCACCATCCATTTGTAAAAAATAATAGCAAATATACATTCTTATACTTTTGCATATATTGGGTCTATTACTTTGTTTAGTCTTTGACTTTAGGATGTAGTGAATTAATAACTACTAATCAAGTTTTAAAACACTTGGAAATGAAATAAACTAACTTACATATTTAAAAATATGTACTAGAAGATAAATCACCTTGGTGGACATTACTGTATTACTTATTTTTGTACTGAGCTCTGTTTCTTTGGTGAGGCTGATGATGATATGAAGGGGACAGTATGGCTAAGAACTCATCTAATTTGGCATGGTTATTTTGAAGCAATTGAAATACTGATGTTTGGTTACATGACACAAGAATATTATTGAATAATAACTAACTCTAAATAACTCTTTAGATTATAAACTTGTAACTGTGTTGAGTAAAAGCTGTTTCTAATACAGATTTAAGAACTGACTTAAAACAGAGTATGCTTTTATTTGTTTCATTCATTATTTTAATTTAAGAATAATTTTAAATTAGCATACAGGATATTGACTATATGGTATTATTGAACCAAGTATGATGTTCCATTCCCTCATCTTCTCCACTTTCTTTTATGTCTGACTCTCCCTCCATTCTTTCTCCTAGTCTTTTTACTTCTTTCATGTCCACATGCCCTAGTGTCCTCTGCCTATCTTTCACTCCTCTGTGTTACCGATGCTACCACCTTTTTTTCTCCTTTTGTTTCTTTTTAACCTTAGAATATTCATGTATCTACATGTATTCCTTAAAAGAATGGATGAAATCAATTTTTGTTATAAAATATGAATTCTAAACAAGGACAGTCCTAATTCTATGCCTTATGAGAAAAGAGTCAAATTCTAAATACAGTAGTTTAGCTAATCATTGGAGACTTATAGGTACTGTGTGAGCTATCAAATTAGTCTTTGGTATTACCATTTTTCTTCTGAAGAAATTCAGGCTTAATCATTTTGAGACCTTTTCTGTTGTGTATCATTTTCTTCCTAGCTGACACCTTCTTCCTGCAGAGAAGATGGTAAGGCTCATAATATTGAGAAAGTGAACAAGTCTCACAAATTCTGAAAAGCAGAAACTTAGAGATTTGTAAGGTCCTTCACCAAGATTAGATGAGTACTAAACTACTGCTGGACAAAAGAGACTCTCAGGTTAAGCAGCCTCTAGTAGATACTATAAATCATAGTGCTACTTGTAAGTCATACAGAGAGATTTAACAATGTACTAATAATGACTTATCACCCAGAATGCAGTGTGATTCTCAGTGAAACATCTGCCTTTGAGTCATCTATGCTCTTCTAAGGAATCTCTCACCTTTCAAAGCCTTACAAATAACCCAGCAAATTTATCATTCATAAGTGACCCACCTTTGGTATTTTGTAATAGTATCAGAAAAAGACTGTACATTGTCAGAAGGAAAATGAGTCACATTTGATAAGCCATAATTTAAAATTAATTAATAAAAGCAGGAGGAGATGAAAGTGGAAATCTAATATTTGTATTCTTGAAAGCCATATTTACAAAAAATGCAGACAGAGACACAGCCATATAGAATCATAACCGCAAGCTCACACAAGTGTTCAGTGGGTACATTTCCAAGATGTATCACATCAGCTTTAGACTGTTGACACATATTTTTTTATTATTTCTTAGGAGTAAGGATTATATTTTTAAAGTCACTTCTGCAATCTTCACTTTTGTTTTACAATATCTTCTTAACCTCTTTATGTGTGTTCATAATGTCTCTGGTATAAGATAGGTATTCCTATTGCAATGCCATTTAATTCCTAAAAAATTTTGATTAATATTTAGAGAATCTATATGTCTGACTGAATGCTGTTTAGTGTGATGAAACTAATGAAATATGACAAGAAATCCTTCACTGGACTAAAATTCATGGAGTTTTATCCTGTAAGGCTGACCTCTGTTAATAATCTTGCTGAAAATATGAGGTCTAAAGTCTGTTAATCATATTCCCTGTTTTACATTTCAGCAGTATAAAAGAACATAAGGCCATATTCTACAGTTTCTATTCACAGTATCTTATGGCGTTCCCATTTGTAGCTCCAAATATATTTGTAAAATAAATAAAATTCTCACCTGCCAAATATGTAGGTGAAGAGACAAACATTCTGGTTATTCCTTTACCTTCTGAGTTTCTGAAGCCATACTCTAAATCTGTGGAGAAAATTAATCAACCTACAATTCACTAAAGAACTGAACATTGCCTTGATCTCCTCTTTAAAAGCAAGGGCAAGGGATTTGACACTCTCATAGATTTCTCAACTGAATTCTGAGCCAATAATGCAGGCGACAGTGACCCCAAAATTTGATTCTCTGTAGGCAGAGTCATAGCAGCAAATTGAAATTACAGGCTATCCATGGGAGTCACACCAGCAACGGCAGCTAGCTGATGGGCACACACATCTATTCTATAGATAGAGCACAGGAGTAGTGATAGTAGTTAAGGTCCCCTGATTGATTCCACCTTCTACTAGACACTGCATTCACTGAGGATGAAAGGGTAAACCAGCATCAGTGTCTTCCAAAAGATTAAAGAAAGGAAAATTTATTCCTGCTTATAGCTTGTGAATTGGTAGCTCTGACGATGACCCAAGCAGCCTGCAGTTTAAGTTCTCCACTTGAATGCATCCTAGCCTCAAGAGTAGGATTCATGTTTCACAGCCAACCTATAGAACAAAGGAAAGTTTGAGTCAAATCCTGTTCTAAAAAAATATGTTTTGTGTTTGGGTATGTTATCTTTTGAACAAAACATTATCTCTCACCAATAATAAGTCTTACTCCATAGGGATACATTGATGATTTCCAGTTGTCTTATGATAAATCTATATTGTATTTTAAATTTCTAAAATTAGTTTTTATTGTTCACAACCACCAATGCCATATGTTGCAGGAATCAGAAAATATATGTTAACTACCATTCTGCTATATTTTACATTAAAGAGTAAAATCTTGTAAAACATTTAAAACTACAAAATAATATAACATGCATTGGACAGTAACTTTTTTATTTTTCCTTTATGCTCACGTAGTGGAAATCAGTGTACTACTTATGCCAAAGAGATTCTGTTCTAATTACCTCATTTAATTGGAATGATACAACTTATGTTTTCAGGTAACTGGATTATTTCAAGACATTTAATTTTTTAAATTTAGTGTATTCATAAATATGTCTGTGTACTAAATATCTGTCATATTTGTATTTTAATTTATCTACTATACATTAAAGTTGTCTACAACTTTTATTTATCTACCCCTATGTTGTGTATGTGCTTAAGTGTTTTTTTTTTGTCAGTCATGTTTATTCAGGACCCTGAAGAGGTCAGAAGAGGGCATGGGATCACCCCAGGAACTATTATTATAGAGAGGTATGAGCTACTATGCCAAACCTACTAAGTACTACTAAGTACTAAGAAGATACTCAGGTTTTCTGTGTGATCACAATAAGCATTTAAACACTAGTTTGTATTCCAGAACCTGTACTATATACTCTGATTATTGTGAATAATGCTATCATGACATGGAATGGGATTACTGTCATGTAACAATATTTTTATTATTTTATCTTATTTTTAACAATTTTGTGTTTTATAGTTGCTGCTTCCCTTGCATCCACACTAACAGTATTAATTCTCATGTTCTTATAGTATGGTGTAATTTTTGCTTGTTTGGTTTTTTAGTCAGATCCACCTTTATAGACAGGAGGTTACCATTTTATCTTGGTATTTATTGGCATTTTCTTAATTATCAGTCATGGTACACAGCTATTTGTGAGTTCATATTCCACAAAAGAACACTATTTATAAAGACCTCCTAGAGGCCATTGCCAATTCCATTTGTGTTGAAAAGATGGGTTACACTTTGTTATATTCAACAGACCAGATGGTCTCTAATAAACTTCAGTTACCAAAACAAGGTCTGTCATAATGAACATTTTTTCTGTTTACTTTTTCTATGAATATGTGGGTGGATAGATAGATAAAATATCAAATATTAAATACATGTTTTATATCATTAGCAGTTGCCTTTACCTTCTCCCCTGTTACAGTATGTTAAATCTTATAATGTTACGTCTCATAGCATTTAACTGCAACAAGGCAGTCTAAGAGCTTTTCTCCTTTTTTTAAAATCCATGTTAAGTTTTACATTTCCTCAAAAAATATATGCTGTTAAGTGAAATTAATACTATTTTGTGTATAGAGGTTATGTCTGAGAAACTGGATATAGGTGTCAAGTTGACGAAAGTTACTTTTTTCGTGTCTGTTTTTGTTTGTCAGCTTGAGTGGACTACAGGATACTCAAATACTTGCACAAAAACATACTAGCTGTTTTGAGAGGGTTTTTTTGTTGTTGTTTTTAAAGAATATCATTTAAATCACTGGATTGAATGGATTTCTCCCCTTAATTATTTAAAGGCTCACATAGAACAAAAATTTACACGTGTCTTTTGTACCTTTGGAGTCAACTGTAGCAGCAGCTTTACTTAGACCTGTAGTTTGATTGAAACTATAGCACTGGCTTTCCTAGTTCTCAAAGAGTATTCTTACTCATGCTGGGCCTGACACTTGGCTTTTCTGGGTCTGTAGCTCTCCAGATCATCTCTAGAACTTGGGGTTTGTCCTCCACAGTTATAGGGAGAAAGATCTGACCTCTTCACCCCATGTCTACAGAGAGAGAGAGAGAGAGAGAGAGAGAGAGAGAGAGAGAGAGAGAGAGAGACAGAGACAGAGACAGAGACAGACAGAGACAGAGACAGAGAGAGACAAAGACAGAGAGGTACAGAGAGAGACAGAGAGACAGAGAGACAGAGACAGACAAATAGATAGAACCAGAAAATATCATCCTGAGTGTGGTAACCAGATCCCATGGACATACATGATATGTACTCATTGATAAGTGGATATTAGCCCACAACCTCAGAATACCCATGATACAACTCACAGACCATACGAACCTTAACAAGAAAGAAGACCAAAGTGTGTACTCTTCAAGAACACTAGAAGGGAGAACAAAATAATTGAGGCAGAGTGTGGGAGGGACTTAGGAGAGAGGAGGAGAAGGGGCTAAGCGGATCAGGATTAGGTATGGGAAGAGAGAAGAGAAAAGGCCAGAGAGCCAGGGGAATGAAAAATATTATGTAACAGTGGAGGGCTGGAATGTGAGGAACCACTAGAAAGTCCCAGACACCAGGGACACAAGAGGCTCCAAGGACTCCATGGGGATGACATTAACTGTAATGCTCAAAAGCAAGTAAGTCTAACCTAAATAGACCCCTACCTGTAGATAGACATGGCCCCCAGTAGGGTGAATGGGCCACCAACCCATCTCAAAACTTTTAACCCTAAGTTGTTCCGGTCGATAGGAAATGCAGGGACAAAAGTGGAGCAGAGAATTAAGGAAAGGCCATTCAGAGACCAATCCACACTATTGTGGATGCCAAGATATGCTTGCATACAGGAACCTAGAATGGCTGTCCTCTGAGAGGCTCTGCTTGCACCTGACTAAGACAGATGCAGATACTCACAATCAACAATTGGACTGAGCTGTGAGACCACAATGGAAGAGTTAGGGGAAGGACTGAAGGAGCTGACAAAGATTGCAACCATATAGGAAGAACAACAGTATCAACTAACCAGACCACTCAGAGCTCCCAGGGACTAAGCCACCAAAGAAAGGGTATATATAGGCTTGTCCATGGCTCCTTCTTCATAAGTAGCAAATGACTGTCTCATCTGGCATTAGTGGGAGGGGATGCACTTGGTCCTATGGAGGTTTGATGCCACAGAGAAGGGGGATGTTAGAGGGGTGAGGCAGGAATGGGTGGGTATGTTGGGGAGCACTCTCTTAGAGGCAAGAGGGAGAGGTTTGAGGTGGGTGGTTCATAGAGGGGAGACTGAGAAGGTAGACAACATTTGAACTATAAACAAATAAAATAATTAAGAATATTTAAATCAAATCAGCTAAAGAAAAGAAGGTTCATAACTTGAATTTTTGTATATATGCAATATTTTTAAAGTCAGCAGCAGGCATTGCTACAGGGAAACATGAAATAACAAACTTTTCCTTGCAATTGATATGTCAAATTAACTAGAAAAGCATGGAGAGGTTGCAATTCACCACAGTGAATTCTCCCAAGGGAATAATTACACCCACAGTGCTAGCTATGTCAGAGTACTCTTATTATTTTATGAGGATATTTTCATGGAAAAAGATAGACAATAACATTCGGTCCTGAAATGAACCATGTAATTTCTTACATGAAGTGAAGTGGCAAAAATGTTCAAGGTAAGAATAACATCTGTAAGGTTGGTTCTTAGTCTTACATTTCTTCTGTTCTACTTAGACTGTGGAGCTACTGTGTTAGCTTGTTCTTCTGTGTCTGGCATTCAGACTAGACCTTAATTAGGAGACTCCATCACACAGAAGGACCACTCAATATGATTAGACTTACCCATCATTGTTTAAATATATTTCTATCTTAAAGAATGAATCATTAAATTAGAAAATAATTTGGCAATATAAGTAACAAATGGGGAACTGCCCTCCTGGTGGCAATGGCAATCAAGACTAAGGAACATTAGAAAAACTAAGAGTTAGAAAGCAAGGCCTAGGCCTAGTTAAAGGGATGGCTACATGTTTTTCAAATGATATTAACTTAAATAGGTAATAATCTTTATATTTGTGTAAATCAATATGAATAAAATAATAATTTTGAAGGTAGCATTTCTTCCGAGTTGAAATGAAGCAACATTAGGAACAGCTCCCTTATAAATGAGATGGGGAAAATTTGCTAAAAGGATTTGCTGTAAAGGTCAATATTCAATTAATGTAATTGCTGAGATACTGACATGGGGTCTGATTTATGAGTATTTGTAGAAAGAAAATGTCCTATTTTTTAGAAACCAAAGTAGTTTTTGGAGTTTACGTCATAAGCTACAACTTCATTTATCCAAACTGATGAGGATTAGATGGTTCTTTGTGCTCCTGAAAGGCTATCCTTCCATCCACAATAGATAATGGATTGCTCTCAATTTGTGGGAACACTTCCAGTTAAGTGAACCTTAGGCTTAAATGGAGTAAGAAGTGACTCATCTGTGTGTAGTGTACAAGTGACTTCTCTCTAGTGGCTGGACTGAATTGTGAACTGGAAGGTACAAGTTATCCAAAATGAGGTGGCAGATAAGTCAATAGTGAGGTATTAGCCCTCTAACTTGACAAAAGTGCCACTTTGAAGCTATTAAACTCTTAAAAGAGCAAAATAAAAAAATAATTAGTTTTCCCAAATAAGCTACTTGCTACAGTTTCCAACTTCTGAGTGGTCCGAGCTATTTCTGATTTTTCCCAGTATGGTGAAAACAGAAATTTTATGTAGCTTTAGTAGACAAATTTGATTATATGTGTCAAGAAACAAAATTTTTGTGAGGAAGACTTGGGACCAGGACCATGCCCTTGAGTGGTAGAAAGTAGCAAGGAAGTCTAATACACCTTTGCATATGCAGATGTCCAATAGGTAGCATAAACTGGGAATCTCTTCAGGAAGTAGGAAGCAAAGTTAAGTAGCAGAGCTACTTAAACATTTTTAAAAATGAAAGTATTTATATTGTTGTTTATTTGATAATTACATGCTTTTATTCTTTGACCCCTGTGAGTTCTCCCCTTCTAGAGTATTCACTCTTCTTCCCTCCCTTTTGCCTCTGAGAGGGTGCTTCTCACCTTGGGTATCCATCTACCCTGGGGCATCAAGTCTCTACAGGTTTAGATGTATGCTTTTGTACTGAGGCCAGACAGGGCATTCCTCTGATACATATGTGACTGGGGCCTCAGACAAGTCCATGTATACTCTTTGGTAGGTGGCTTACTCTCTGGGATCTCCCAGTGGTCCAGGTTAGTTGACACTCTTGAGCTTCTATAGCGTTGCCATCTCATTCAGCTCCTTCAAACCTTCTCCTAACTCTTCCATAGGGGTCCTTTACCTCAGTTCAATGGTTGTCTGTAAGCAATTGCATTTGTCTCAGTGAGCTGCTAGTAGAGCTTCTTCCAGGAAAGACATGCCAGGCTGTTTTATGCAAGCACAACATAACATTAGTAATAATAGTGTTAGGATTTAGTGCTCACCCATGGGATGTGTCCCAAGTTTGCAGGTGGCCATTCCCTTAAGTCTGCTCCATTTTGGCCCTTACATTTCTTTTAGACGGGATTAATTCTGAGTCAAAAAAAAATTGACGCATACCTTGAACTGGGGACCATGCCTAACTGCTGGAGATAGTCTCCTCAGGTTCCATCTACCCACTGTTGGGCATATGAAATTGTGTATTAAGGGAATTTTATATAAAACTATCTCCAGCAAAGAAGAGCTGTGTCTGTGCAGGGTCCTTGTGCATCCCAAATCCTTCTGTGCTCAAAAAAAGACCATGCTTCTTCATTTTTCCAATCATGTATTATTGCCAACTGAGGGAGAATAATTAACATAGGAGCAAGAGCTTTCACTTTTAAAAACTGAAAGTTATAAAGGACATATCATTACATATTCTACAAAATCTATTATTAGATATAGATCAGTAGAAGCTGTACAACTTGGCAATATTTCTGTACTTCATTATCAGATAAGGAACTCTTGTATAATTCTTATGAAATACATTGTTTCCATAGTAATCAATATAAGCATCAAATAAGTATCAAGCCCCTACCATTCTAAATTCCAAGGAATGTTAACAAAAATTAAGACAAAGATACTCTGGTTTTGTCTTCCAATAGATTATTGAATTAGGGAATGCAACTCTAAAAATAACCCTTATGCCAAGTGAAATTTAAAAAAAAAATGCACTAAGATACAGGCACCTGCTGATAGAGTTGGGCAACATCAGATGAATAATCATCATAAAACAGTTAAACAAAGTCATCTGCCCCAAGGTCATTGGAAACAAGAGTGAAGCTGCACCATCAACATCCACAAGGTTTTTGCCTAATGAGAGAATAGTGTTTGATGCTAAGACTCATATAGAAATCAAGTTATAGAACATACACAAAGTGCTAACTATTAAACTTTATATATATATATATATATATATATATATATATATATATATATATATATATATAGCCATTTTTACACCATGTCTTAACCCTGACCCTTTGAATCTTGTTTGTGTTTCCTGGACCACAATTTTTCCCAGTTCTCACTTGGATGCTAAATGCAGTAGCAAAAGAGATGAGCAACTCATGTATGTCTGTAGACCCAGCAATTCTGAATGAAATTTTCTTGAGACACTAAATCATGATTTTCTTTTACATGTCTTGTTTACTCTTCCTTGCCAATGCATATTTAACTAAGCTTCTTCTTGCCAAATTCATTTTCTCATTCTCTCTCCTGACTTGTTTTATTCTCCTTGCCCTGTTGGCAAACTATTACATATACATATTTACAAAATGTTTATCAATCTAATTTGGCAATGTAATTATTGTAAAAAATGTCTATACTATGCAGTACAGCTGAATATGGAGATGGAAAAAGTATTCCTTACAGCAGAAATTTTATCAAGTTCACATCTGAGTCTTGTAAGGGAACACTATTATCTACTGTTTGGTGGTAAATTTTCTACTAATATTCTCCCCAGTCTATCCTGATTGCCACAAATAGGCATTTACCTGTGCCTTAAGGGACATTGGATGCAAGATCATTTTTGTGAGGTTTGTTTCAGAGGGAACCTGGACCTCAGTGGCATAGGATGTAAAGTTTGATGGATCACTCAATGTCTAAATATAGTAACTTTTAGGAAATTAAACCGATAGTATATCTGCGCTTTCAAAATTTCAAGGCAGAGGTCCAGAACTAAGTGTTTTAGTTAGGAGAGATGACAGGTTCTGGTTAGTCAACAAAATGATGGACTTGGTATTAGGACTATCTTGCACCTCACTGGTACAAATTGGCATAATTATGCTCTAATTGTATTTTGAGAGAAAAGTTTTATTTTAACAGGAAGGGCAATATGTAGGAGGAACTAAGGTGAGAGAGGTACCGAGAGGAAGAGAAAGAGTAAGGAGAGGAGGAGAAAGGAGAGGAGAAGCTAGGTGATGAGAGAGAAAAAGAGAGAGAAAGAGAGGCGGGATATGGAGGCAGTTGTTCACGTGTCTCCACCAGTCAAAGATAGTTGATATATCTAGGCTGGATATTAGGTTACACTTCTGATTGAGCATTACCAAACTTATAAAGCCTTTGATTAACATTTTTAAAAAGTGTATAAAAGCAAAAAGAAAAAGGGGGCATGGGATAGGGGTTTTCTGGTGGGGGGGGATGGGGAAAGGGGATGGCATCTGAAGTGTAAGTAAAATATCCAAATAAATAAATAAAAGAAAATTGCAAGGCAGCCTAATAATTGTCTTGAAATAATCATTGATGGCAACGTTTACATACATTTTTAGTATCTTGAGAATCTAAGTTTCAAAGGAGATCAGGACTCAGATGACAACCAGATCCCCGATATACATGAGAACAGAAGTTCATGCCTGCTGTGGAAACACAGTGATTTCTTCAGTTATATCTTGCCTGAAAAAAAATCCACTGAAAATGAACATCCTCCTATGCCTTCCTCTTCTAAATGTCTTGACTACTGAGTACAAAGGATACAACTGCTCAATATAATACTTACATAGGAGTATTCAAAAATTAACAAGGGCTAAATTTGAAGCAAATCATACAAATTAGGTGCAAAGATATTTAGTGTTATTTGAAATGGCCATAGGAACATATTATTTTACAATCTTTGTAAAATATTTATTACATACATGCATATGAACATGTGGAGTGATAATGCTCCTCCCAAGAGCCATAGACAACTTAACAAAATTTCCAGTGACAAACATGGAAAACCTAATACCCAGTCCATCCTTTTGTTGACTAACCAGCACCTCTGTCATCTATTCTAACTAAAACACTTAGTTCTGAACCTGGCTTTTTCCTTGGCTTTAGGATGAATGTCAGCTGATGACCATACACTCAGATCTTTTCTCTCAAAGTAAATAGCTATAAGTTTTCAACCCCATCAGAAATCCAGAATGACTGAGTTGACTATAATTGTGGGAAGCACAAAGCATAGCTTCTAAAACTTAGCCAATTTATAGAGACCTCTGAACACCTGGACACTCGCTCTACTTCAAAACGTTGGAGCATCTGTTCTTCTGCCTTCTGGCCCAGGATCATCTGACAGACCTTAGTGCTGCAGAATTATTAAGGGCTGATTACTCTGTCTAGGCAGATATAATCAGTCGACTATTCTGCAAGTGTGTCCTTTTCTGGACAGTAATTTGTCTGTAGAAGGAAAGTGGCAATTCTTGCCTAGTGGCTGTCTCACCACAACTGGAGTAACTCCAAGGATGCTCAATTTCTTCTTAGAATTTAACATAGGAAGCTGTCCGGAGCAGACAGGTCTCTAATGAAAATGAACATTAATACTGAAATGTTTGTCATGTCAATTCTAAGGATTTCTGATGTTTTGAAAACCAGCTATCCATGTAAGGTAATCTGGACTGTTGCCTGTTAACTCTACTCAGCTAACTATCTTGTACCTCACTGGTACAAATAGGCATAATTATGCTCTAATTGTATTTTGAGAGAAAAGTTTCCTTTTAACAGGAAGGGTGATGTGTAGGAGGAGCTAAGGAGGGAGGAGTACTGAGAGGAAGAAAAGGAGTAAGAAGAGGAGAAGAAGAAGGAGAGGAGAAGCTAGGTGATGAAAGAGAGATAGAGGGGGGAGACAGGGAAGCAGATGTTCATGTATCTCCACCAGTCAAAGATAGTTGATATATCTAGGTTGGGTAGTGGGTTACACCTCTGATTGAACAATACCAAACTTATAAAGCCTATGATTAACATTTTTTAAAAAAATGTATAAATGCAAAATGAAAAGGGGGCATGGGATAGGGGTTTTCTAAGGGGGGGGAATGGGGAAACGGGATGGTATCTGAAGTGTAAATGAAAGATCTAATAAAAAAAAAAAATGGAAAACCTTCCTTCATATTGTTAGTAAGGGGTATTCAGGAGACTTCTCTAAAGTATCCTTTATTGCTGTTACCCTTAGTTACCTCCCAGAACCTGAAGTTGTGACTCGGTTTCTGAACATCCCGCAAACTTTGAATTCAAGACTTGAAGAAATCTAAATGTAACTAATCTTGAACCCTTCTCCCTACAGACTGGTCTTCAGAATAACAGATTAATATGCAAACTTATAAGGGAGAAAAACAACTAATATTCTTATCCACATGTTAAGTATAAGAATCACAACAATTATTGCCTGACAAACTGTCCCAGTAGTACAATGGTGGCTCTTTTATCTTGAAGATGAGTAAAAGCAATCTAATGTAAATGGGTGGGAGGGAATTCAAGCCCTGTACTGTAAATCTTGCTAGCTCATCTGTGAATGAAGAGATTGTAGGAAACTGAACAGACTGTCTGACTGCTATTTTCTTAAATCAGTATAATTTCTAACTGTATTCTAATTAATTACTCATATCCAGACTTAAGTGTCTCCCCATCATTCCATCAAAAAGCTTCTTTTTTTGAAACAGATGGAGACTAGATAGGTCCAAAAACGGTTCAAAATGCAGAGGATAAGTGACAATTAAGTACCCAGTCCCAGATGGCGCATCTACTATGCCACAGTTATACCTAAAAATTAGAGGATACCACGGAAATGATGCAGAAAGCCCAGGACACCTAAGAAGTTTCCCTCATGAAATTAGGCAACAGTATGTTTACCTAAACCATATTTGCACAATGACAGATAAGAGGAAATGGCCAAACAAATGGGAGCAATATAACAAGACCCCACATGTAGATGAAGAGACATAGGCAATCAACTGAAGCTGAGACATGTAGAAGCATTTTCCTCCAAGGACAAATATCCCTCAGGATATTCTTTATCAAGTAGCCATCCCTGAAAACATGCATATATGAACAACACTGATGGACTCAAAAGTTGTGTGTGTGTGTGTGTGTGTGTGTGTGTGTGTGTGTGCATCTCTCTGTGTCTATTCACATGTAATACTATTAATTAAATATAAACGTGTCATAAATTTGAAAGAGACTATTGAGGGATAGGAAGAGTTCAGCAGAGATGGAAAGGATGTAAGTAAGTACTCATGTACAAAAATATCAAATAAATTAATCTAAAACATAAGTATAGCTTTTTAAAAATAAGGGTGATCTTACTCACTTTTCTGTCATAAAATTGCGATTTTTATTGATTAAGTTGTAAAGCGTATCATGAGGTGGATACCACAAGCTTAGAAACTAGACTACAATGTTGTCTACATTTTCACCACAAGTAAGCATGGGACATTGTTGTTTTCAATGCTTTCATTTCTATTAGTTGAGAAAAATTAACACTGTTACTATGCAAACAATTTGATAATAATTTCAAACTTTTTCCTGTCATTTTTATGATAAGTTGAACTTCTTGACATTTAGCCAGAGAGAAAGTAAAGAAAATGACATTCCTTCATCCAAAGCTTCTTCGCTTTCCTACCCATGCACTGAGATTTTCTTTGTGATTCTGACCTATCTCAGGGTCCCAGTCTCCTTGTTTGCTAACTCTTTGGTCCAGACATTCTAATAAAATGCATCTGTTTCATATGTGATTTTTTTTTCAGAAATTTGAGCATCTTAGAACCTACTTATAAGTACTGCAAAGATCGAGGTTAACACCCAAAAGGAGTTTTAGTCCAAGTATCAAATTAATTGCCCCTTGAAAATCGACAAACTGAGTTTATGAATAACTAATTCAGGATTAAGTACTAGAGAGAATTTCTTTTAATCATGGCAGAGACATAAATAAATGTGCATATGACTCATGCAAAGCTTTGGATGATTAAACTGTGGAAATGAATGTGCTCTCATATCTTCTTTCAATTACCCTGCAGAGAGAAGTGTGTGCTGACATCTGATTCCTTCCTTATGGGCCAAATGTATTCTCACATTCTGTAGTTTGCTTAAATCTATTCAGGTAGATAGATTATTTATTTCTTTACTCATTATATTATGTACACAAGAGTCTTTAAAACCATAATCTATGGAAGTGTTTATTATTAATATTAGGTTATTCAAGCTGTAGCTCCCACAATCCTTTTCTCTGTCAACATGGAATAATAGCCACCTTAAGCCACAAGTCTTGATCATCTGATCAATGAGAAAAATAATGACTCACATGGCACTCAGGTTGACACAGACATAGACCAGTTTGTGCACGTTGAACAGGTTCTGAGCACCTCTGTCCTTCTAGATCCCCCTTCCCGGTTTTCATGTGCAAATCTGTTTCATAGTTTCAGCTCTGGGATGGATGTAAAATACTCAAACTACATCTTTTCCAGTATTACTGAGTATTTTCTGTATCATTTATGAGTCTTAAAAAACAAAAAGGAATATATTTGCTCAGGGATAGACATGTTGTATAATGCATAGGAAGGAAAGTTCCTATGCATTATAAAGATATATAATATCTTTATATTATATAAAGCAACATATAATTAATAGTTTTCAGTTGGTTTCTAGCTTTTTGAACTTCATGAAGTTTGTGCAAGTCATGATTTGTCATTTTCTAACTAGCATGGTATTATATCAGGTATTCAGTAAGTAAAAACTACTGAAATAAAAACATCATTCTCCAACTTGTCCATATCCCTGAATATTGTAGTTCTGCAATGAATTCATATTTTTTTGGTTAACTAATTCATTGAAATTAGTATTTAAATGACCTGCAATAATGGCTCTAATATTAATTATGGAATAAAAAATATCTAATACATGGAATCTCTATAGAACTTGATATAATACAGCAAAGTTTAATGTCTGCATTTGGAAGCCATTAAATGCCATTCAGTTTGGTTTAAGAATTCTGGAATGGCATTGATTTACCTGGAAATTTTGTAATTTCATTTTCTTTACATCTATGTAATGCTGACGTTTGTGAACATACCACTATCATGTTTTTTCTTATCCATTCAGCTGTTTGTGGACAACTGAATTAGTTCCATTTCTTTGATAGTAAAAATAGAGCAGAAATGAGTATGAATGTGTATCTCAGTAGTAGGAAAAATAAAATAACTGAGGCTCAAAAAGACAAACAATACACACTCTCTCCAGTCATTTGTTTTGTGTTCAATATAAAGCACATATTGAAGAAAAGAAATTAAATGGGATTATTGTAGTGATTGTAGATTTACTAAATCATTTTTGATAGTAGATTATAGGATATATAAAAATAGAGGGGTAGAATACTAAGGGTCTAAAAACTTTACCAGGGATGTACGCAAGTGATTTGCAAAAGCTAGGAAGTGGGTGAGAGGGTCAACCCAAAGAGGTGGTACAAAAAAAAAGCATGTAGAAGTTTATTATATTACAATCAAATTTTAAAAATTAAAGATATAATAGAAGACATGTAAGATGAGTTAAGAAGTGTGAAGAGGTACTGGGCATTAAAGGCCTGATAAAAAATGGGGATGGGAAAATGGCAGAGAAGAGTCATTTCCCCAGGTTGATTAATCAATACTAAGGATATTTGTAAAGCTTCATAAAACTCCACTACTTAGTAAACTGATTTCAAAATGTAATTTTAAAAGACCATTTTTGAGCAGAAATATACTGCATAGATAGGCAATGAATCCCTCATATGGCATGAATTATTACATAAAAATCATACTGATATTTATAGAAAACATATTTGTGACTTATTGGACAGAAACCCACAAAGATCTCAAAAAAAAAACCCACATGATACTGTCACTGATGAAGAGGACGTGGAGGACCAGTAGAATTAGGAGAACACAGAGGATGAGGAAGATGAGGATGGGCAGAACAAGGAAAACTAGGAGGATAAGAAGGAGGAAGAAGAGAAACAATAAGGGTAATGAAGTTGAGAGGGAAATGTTTTGGAGAAAGGAGCTGTGGGGAGCTAGAAGGTAGAGATTAATGATAGGTATCATAGTTCACTGTATAAAACTCAAAAAATTCTATACAAAGAATTTATTTTCTCCCTTACACCTTAATAAGTCTATTGATAATTGTTATTGTTCTCATCTTTCATATGTACCCATTTCTACAGAAGTCTGTTCCACAGCTGAGTTCTTAGTATTCTGTTTCTTACAATCTTTCCACCCATCTTCTAAGGTAGATTTTGCACCATAGTTGCAAGCACTATTATGCAAATAAATTTGTTGCTGGGCTTCCTGAGATTTATTAGTATCTCCATGTATCCAGCTGTAGTTTTCTTTGGTAGGTTCCATTTGTTGCAAAGAGAAATTTCTCTGGTGAGGGGTGGTAGCTACACTTACGTGCAGGTACAAATAGGATAAGATTTAGAGTGCAGTAAGGAATTACACCATTCTATCATAGTATATTCTTTACTAATGCCCATTAGTTTACTAGCTCTAGGAGCAGCACATTATTCTTGGAAGAAGAATTAACCTCTTCTGTGGATGAGCACTCCTTATTGGTTGCAAAATATAGAATGGACAGACCTGAATCCATATACACATACATAATAACAATGAACCCAATAGGTTGTATTAATATATTATATATTCATATATGGTATCCTGTATGTATGAAAGATATAAAAATAAATATCAAATCAAAATAAAAATCAAAGAATAAAAATCAAAGACAAAGAGACTTAACTTGAGATTTAAGAAACATGAGACAAGTTAGGGGAGGGGACCTGGGATATGTAGAAGGAGAAAAGTGATATAATTCTATTTCAGTTAAAAACAATTTAAAAATAAATAAGAAATTTATAGAAATGAGGAGTTGTGAAGTAAAACAACTAAGTGTATTCATTCAGAAATCCAGGTTGTTCAACCACAATCACTTTCTTAGAGCTGAGTTTATAAACTTGCCTACAGGTCTCATACCCATGTAGCAGTTTCTAGATCAACTTTCATATACAAAGCAGACTATAGCGTCATTATATCACATATAAAGCCACATATAATTTGCAAACATCAATTTTAATGATGAAAATACATTTTTAAGAAGTGATGTATGTTCAAGCCATTGTTGAGGGCATATACACAGCAAAAGAATGAAAGATAAATGCAATAACTTTGACAAATCTCTGTGAAATTATGATCATCATTGTGAAACCAGACATAAATGACAACATTTCCTCTGTTATTCATTAGACCATTGCTTTGTTTGGTTGCTGTACTTGTTTCATTTTCTTTGGATTTTATATCCTCCTTGTGATTTATAGCTTGGTTCTAGAGACATCACAAAAGACATAAAGACTGGTTTAGTTGGGGAATTGCAACTTATAAGCAATGTTTTACCTTCGGGGTTGCTATTTCAGCTTCATCTGTTCCTCTACTCCATTCTTCTTCTTGGTCTGTGATATTTGGGCACCCTGATCTGTATTTCCTATATTTGTTTCCTTGTATTAAACCCAAGTTTCCCACATATCCAGGTAAGAAGCACCCATCTATGATCTTTAGTCTGAGTCTAATAACCAGAGTCTTTACTCATGCCTTCAGCATTCTCTATGTAGAGTTAAGAATGGAGCTTAATTCTAATAGCAAGTTACTGAGTATGATTAAAACATATCCCCCTAAACATAGTTATTATAATTATAGTATACTAAAATGATATGGACTATTCAGATATCTGCTTTGCTTTACATAGTTTTATTTGTAAATGAAACACATATGAAAATTTTGAATATGTTAAATAAGCCCTTTGATAAACATTTTATTCTGTCTTTTTAATTTATTACTGTGAAAGTCTTAAAATTATTTTAGTTTTTCTAAATGTCATTTTAATGTAATAGAAAATATTATAAACAGACCCATCAGGTCTCGGAACCATTGATGCATAGTAAGTTATTATCCAAACAATTGACATTAATTTTTAAAATATACAAATGAGTTAACTGTTTTCCCATCAAAATTGAATTCTATTAAGTTGGGAACATGAATCAGAGGATAAAGTACTTGTAATGAGATCATAAGGAATAGAATTTGGATCCCAGAAGGCAACTTAAAATCCAAGTATATGTGATACTTAGTTTCCAATTCTATCATAGGTGGGAGGCAGAGACAGGAAATTACTGAAGCAGGATGGCTGACCAGACCACAAAGATAAGTTCCTGATTCAGTAAGAAACTATGTATAAAATGAACTTGATTAAGGAATGCAATCAACATGAGCATCATGCCTTTACACACACACACACACACACACACACACACACACACATTTACTCACATGCATGAATCTCAAATTCATACTACACAGAAATATATTCAAACATGTTTGAAGTTTCATTAAATTGGTCATATTTTCACTATTTAGTTTTTGTTTTCTATTAATTTGTTTAAAATTTAATATTACATGGCTATAGTTTCCTTAAATTATTGTGTATCACCAAGCAAATTATCTTTACATTGTTATATGCCTGAATGCTTGAAACATAGCCAAGTGCAGCTCTGTAGGTCCCTGTGCTCCAGCAAATTGTAATGAAACTACACACATCACAGATGGTATAGTAAGACTATGCCACTGCTAATCAGGCTTGTCACAGCTGGCAGTTTCTAAAGTCACTTTTCCTGCCCATATCTTTCTTGGTACATGAAACCTACTTTTGAAACTGCTGATTGCTCCAATCCACTAAAATATCCTGGCATCCACCTGTATCTACTTCCTGCATTCCGGCCAAGCTCTATGATTTCTAGCTTTGATTAGACATCACTGATGATTCTGACTTAGTGCTATCTACATGACTCTAAATATTGAAGTGGAAAATAATGCATTCTGAAGCAAGTATTCTTGATTCTCATAATGTATAAAAATTAGGAAATAGCAACTTCCATCTAGTGCTTAACTTCATTTACAGACCTAAAGATACAATTTTAGGGCAAGGCAATGTATATGAACTCAGCATTGCTGTGAATTCCAACTTACCTGTCATGGGATTAGTTGAGGATATGTTAAAATCAATTCAAAATCTTAGAATATTATCTTAGTAATTGCTGCCCCATGGCTCTAAGAAAAGGTGCTATTAGGAGTCACTTGTTCCCATTGAAAGGAAGTAGAATATCACTTAAAATTTCAAAATCTGCTGTGGTATACTCCTGATATGCAGCCACTTTAGAGGTGGACATAAGGTTCAATATTATTCTCACCTATACAGTGAGTTTGAGGCCAGCCTGGAAAAATATATCACCTGTCTTTTCAAAGATCAAACAAATAAGACTTTTTAAATCTGATGAGTATCTTGTCTTCACACATTTTATTTTAGAAGGGAAAACATTTAATATTAGAATTATAGTCAATTTTTCCTTCCTTCCTTCCTTCCTTCCTTCCTTCCTTCCTTCCTTCCTTAATTTCTCTCTCTCTCTCTCTCTCTCTCTCTCTCTCTCTCTCTCTCTCTCTCTCTCTCTCTCTCTCTCTTTCTTCTTCTTCCTCTTCCTCTTCCTCTTCTTCTTCTTCTCTTTCTTTCTTTCTGGATATTTTTTCTTTTTCTGTTTTCTTAAGACATGATATTATACTAGTTGGCCTCATACTTTGTAGAACAGGCTGGCCTCAAAATCACAGAGAACCAACTTCTTGCCTCTGTCTCTGCCTCATAAGTGCTGCAATGACAAGGATGACCATAAAGCCAGGCTTTATTATTACAGTGAACATTATGCAACCATGTTACTCTTTCTTCATATGTAGCAACTTCTTAAATCAAAGACCCTGAACATAAACACACAATAATAGTGGGACACCATGATCCAATCAAAAACACATACTCAAAAATGAGGTAACCTTGACTTTATACAAAGACATTCAGAGTCTAGAGGAGTCACACTATTCCTAGAATCCTCTTGTTGACTGAGGCATGCACAATCTCTATATACATCTTTTGCTCACCTCATAAATATTCTTCACTGTTACGTGCAATTTTATTTAGTTCATTTTACTATGGGAGTACTATAGGCATTAAAATGTTGAAAATATGCTTAAAATGGCTCCACATTTTCAATATCCACTTTAAAGTGAAATGAAAACAAAGATTCTGAGAAGGAAAAAAACTATCACTGTTACATTTTTTTAAAACTCGTTTCCATTTTTCTTAAAAATATATGGATTTTTCAGAATAAATATATTTAAAAAGGATATCTTCACAAACACAGCTGTATATTGAACCCACAGCAACCCGAATCTTCCAGGTTCACTTCACACCATTGAGCACACAACAACAGCTATTTTTCTGGTTTAGTAAGCACAACAAATATTACCTGAATAACAAATTCAGTTTATGTTTTGTACATGGTTATTATTTATGCAAGAGTACTTCATTGATAACATATCCTACCTAAAAAAATTCTTTCTAAGTTTCCTTCTGAAATTAAAAGAAACAAAAGCTCATCATAATGAAGAAGTTCTGCTAAATGGGACTTAAAGTTGCAACGTATTTGCTCATTTGTACAAGGATGTTAGACACAGAGACAAATTTCTACAGAACATAAGATTCCCAAATTTTGTGTTTATCATCAGAAGAAGATGTGTGTTTTTTCATGAATTAGTCTGGTTATTTTTTTCGTATTTATCTTGTTCACTTAATCTAATGTTAATCCTCTATACCTCTCATCTTCCTTTGATCATTTTGGCCTTCTGTTCCTTGTGGGATTTTTTTATTATTATTTTTATTTATTTACATTTCACATAGCACCCACTTTCCCTATTTCCCTTCCTAGAAATCCACTATCCCATCTCTCTCCTCCTTTTTGCTTTTGTAGCATTTTAATTACCTGCAAATATTAAAATCAGTTCTAGATTGAGGAATTAACAATACAATAGATGCAAATAGTCAAGGAACAAGCAAGACAATAAACACAAATAGTCAAAGAACAACAAGGCAATAAACAAAGTTCTGTGAACACTCCCATCTTTAATGTTTTTAACGGCTTATCAGGATGAATAAAATATCTGAGCCTACTCTTCTTTCCTAGCCCAAACTCATTTTCATGTCTGAATCTTACTTATTTAGATCCCTGTCTAAACTTACTTCTTTGGTCTAGCCTAATATTTAAATTCCTGCCTGAGACTACTTTTTGAATCTAGCCTAGGATTTAGATTCCTGCCTGAAATTACTTCTTTTTTCTAGTCTACTGTCAAATTTTTTACTGAAGCCCACTTCCTTGTCCTTGGCCAATGTTATATTCTTGCCAAGCAGCCATTTTCCTTGTCCTTGGCCCATGTCAGATTCTTTACAAGCAGCCCCAAAACTCTCTGCCTCTCCCCCTTTGTTATTTCATAAACGAGACCGAGTCTGTCTTAGTTCATTCTGACAAGAATGCTTTCCTTACCCATCATGAAATATGCATTATCAGAAGTGATGCACCTCTGTCTTAGGTTGGTGAAGCTCTGTGCAGAATCTTACCCATCCTTGGCTTTCCAGCCTGTTAAGTTAGCAACTTTATCTGGGGTCCATTTTCAGTTTCAAGCAATGTACTTTGGCTAACAACATGTTGATGTTGTTAAAGACAAGCTTTAACACTATAGGCAGGAATAAAAGTATTTCCAGGACAAAAAGGGCTAGCATTATCAAGCTATGTATGCTATTTTTGAAGCTTGAACAAAATAGAAATACTAACCTCAGGCCATGGGCAACTTTACCGGCAGTATCTGCTGCATCAACGCTCAGCAAAACAGCATTCTTGAAATTCCTAAGTTCGCTATGCAAAGTTAAAAATATCCAGAGATGTGTTAGAATTATGCCAAATACCCAGCAAGTGTCTGTAAACTGTTTACTAATTATAATTACTGCCACTGTAAATTTTAGAACTAACACAAACCCGGTATTTGGCATGACACTCAAGATGGCTTTACTCTTAAACTCTGACTCTTCTTCCAATAATTTGAATAGGATAAAGAGTATCAATCAGTTCTTCCAAATGCCTATCTAAATCCTCTTGTATATCAACACATTAGTAATAATTTTTTTTTTTTGCTAAATGATTAACAAACAAAAGTAGCTGTCTTAACTTTCTTGTGTCACAGCAATTGCAGAAGCAGTGGTACTAGCAATTAATGTAATTAAAGCTGTTAAATCAACAATAATGAAGCTCACTACCCTCTTGCTTCTTCTAAAAGCTTGACTCATTTCTTCTAAGTTCTTGCAAACGTTTTTCTGAATACCAAGGTTCTGTGATATTCTGGACAATAAAACAAAAGCTCCTTGATAGGCCTCCATAACTGACATGCCAGATTTCAACCCACTAAGACAAATAGAAAGTGTACAATCAATGCAACTTACATTAAATACTGTAAAAGAAACACAAGTAATTTTACTTGACAATTAAAAGAGCCTAAACCCATGTACTAACATTTGTTTGGAATCCAGATCCAATTCCAACTTTATCTCTTCCTAGCATAACATCATAGAGAATTGCAACTAACTTCAAAATGTCTCTGAAAATATCCAGAACCAGCCTTCAAATGAGGACTGTTATTTTTAATATTGGATTTGTTTCTAGACCAGTCCATGGTTAGGTATGAATAACTGGTCACCTTTAAGAAAAATACTAGAGTCATTATAACTTCTGGTTTTTTTTTTTTTTTTTTTTTTTTTGATTCCCTGTTCTACAAGGTGTTCCTTGTGTTTTAAAAATAGGTTTAGCCTCTGTCTCCCTGGCCACTAACAACATCTCACTACACTTTTATTTATTTATTTTTTTTACCTCCAATTGTATTGAAGCAGATTGTCATGTTTCTTGGCCAGTTTCCTCTCCAGTTTAAAATAGTGACAGTTTGAGTGGGATAGATGCATCAGTAGTTATGAATGTGTACTGCACTTTCAGTGGTCCCAACTACAAGCATCTACAACAGTTGGTTCTATGATGGTTTGAATAAGTATAGTTCCCAGAGACTAATGTGTTTTAATAACTGGCCCATAGGAATGGCACTATTAGACAGTATAGACTTGTTGAAGTTTAGTTTGCCTTGTTGGAGTATGCTTGGCTTTGTTGGTGGAATTGTGTCATTTTGGGGATGGGCTTTGTGTTTTTCTATGCTCAAACTATGCCCAGTGTGATGCATAGTCTCCTCCTATCTGTAGATCAAAATGCAGCACTCTCATTTGTCCCAAAATCATGTCTGCTTGCATACTGCCATGTTTCCTACCATGATAATGAACTAAATTGCTGGAAATGTAAGCCAACTATAATTAAATGTTTTTCTTTATAAAAGTTGTCATAGTCATGGTGTCTCTTCACATTTATAAAACCCTAAGAGTGGTTCACAGCCAACTCTAATACTAGTTCTAAGATAGAACATACATTTATTGTATATGGGTACATATATTTACATTTACATATCCACACAAAGAAACATATATAATTTATGAGTAAATAAAATTTATTAAAATGTAAAGTATCATTTTTTTATATTTTCTGCTGTATTCTCTTTTGGGGCATGTTTATAATATTTGACAGTACAAATAATGTTTAAAACACTTTTGATTTAAACTGAAATAATTTCACCAAATCTCTGTTCTTTCACACTGATAACCACTATTCTATGTCTTGATTTGTTAGAGTATATTTTCATGAGAACAACTTGCTGTTCATGGAAAAAGCAAAGACCAGACAGGAAGCTGTTCTTGAACAAACATGAAGTAGATAATTTCTTTCAGTATTCCCCTAGCATTTCCAAATGTTTTGAAAACTAAGAAATCATTATTGGAAAGGTTAAGAGGGAAGGACTATAAGGAAGCAAATAACTGGAACAAGTTTTATGTACAGCATAATCATAGAAAGAAAAATATCTTGAATAGGAATGATATATTAGTGCCAACACTAAGTAATTACAATTAAGAGACAGACAGAAATAGAAAATACTCTAAAATTAAAAGGAAAAAAATTTACATTTAGAGGCACACTAAAATGAGCAAAGAATTCTATTATTCTTGAATGATAAAAGTAATGTATGCCTATAAAATTATGGAATACTTAATGACATATAAAACCACCTGAAAGCATAAAACTGGACATCCTGATAAATTATGCACCAATAAATGAAGTGTGTGTGTGTGTGTGTATTACAGAGACACGTTTTGATATGAAAATATACAAGCCTGGAAATACTTTTGAAGATTTACAGTGCATTGCATAGTTTTGATGAATGCTAATTTTCCTAAACATAAACTATGTCTTGAAGAAAAGATTAATGTAATTTATATATAATAATTATACCTTGAATAACTTAACATGAGTGCATTGTAAAGTCAAAGTTTTGGAGACAATAACTTATACCTTTCATGTTCATGTTATATAAAATTTATTTTATCTAGAAATCTTACTTGATACACTTTTTTATTGCTACCAATGGTTTGATGATGCCTTTCTCAACATGTCCTTGTGAAACACATTAATGTATGTGGTTGTTTAAAATATGTTTGATCCTCAAATAGTCATATCTTTCAATGCTTGGCAAAAGAGAGTAGCACTATTGGGAGGTGTGGCACTGTTGGTTGAAATGTGTCTCTAGACCCGTAGGTCCAGGCTTTGATGTCTCTTAGTGCTCAAGTTCTACTCAATGTAATATCTAGTCTCATATTGGCTCCCTTTTAACAATAATCTCTTGCTGCATTTATATCAAGATGTAGATCTCTAAGCTCCATCAGCATGATGTCTTGGTTACAGCCATGATGATAATGGACCTCTGAAACTCTAAACCAACCTCAATTGAACATTTGCCTTTATAAGAGATGCCTTTGCCATGGTGGATTTTACAGCAAGAAAACCCAAACTAAAACAAAAGTTGTTACTGGGGACTGACTATTGCATTGATAGACTTGAGGCCACAAGGAGAACAGAGGTCTGGGGGGGGGGGGGTGAGGAGGTGGGGACATCCTCTTGGAGATGAGAGAGGCAGCAGGTGGAGGAGGTATGGAATGAGGAACAGTCAGAGGACAGATAGGGAGGGGGATAATGGCTGGACTCTGAAAAACTAATTTAAAGAACAAAAGTAAAATGCTGAGATTTTAAATCTCTCGACATGGATATATTTTCACTTACATAGATCATCTCATAACCATCCTTTTATTGTTTTGACGCTTAACATATACAAATTATATAATTTTATAATCAATGTAGCCATTTACATTAGTAGTCATTTACATTAAATAAGAACAACATTTTCTCATATCAATATACTCAGAACTAGCATTTGGGAAACTTTCAATCACATTCAGATTTCTCAAAAATAATTTTAAAAAAAAATTAAACTTAAAAATTCTCAAAAAAAGAAGTTGTAAAAGTCTTTGTAAAATAATAGAAGTGTCTGACAACCCAACAGCTAACATAAAAACTATTGTAAGAACCTAGCACTGCTAAAGGCTGAGAACAGGGAGCCAATGGCCTTGCCCCTCATACCTAGTACATAGGAAGCTCTAATAACACATACAAGTGAATATTGTAACAACAGATATAAAATAGAAATGAATAAATTTTATTTTACTCATAAATATAATTATTATTTAGGTTGAAACCCCTCAAATGCAATATTTTTCAGAGCTAATAATCATTCACAGCAAAGTTGCAACAGTTGTCTGTATCTGAGCTCCCAACAACAATAAAAACCTACACATAAATAAAAGCAATGTCAATCAGAAAAAATAAAAACACTAAAATGCTCATGAATAAATATATTAATATATTCACAAACATTTTTAGTTAAAGATTTGAGAATAAAAATTTCTTACTTTGTATGTCTACAACACTTAGGATAGTTTCTTGAAAAGTTCTTTTGCTTAATCCTATAAAGCATGCATAAATTTATAGCAGAATTTGGGTGTCTTTATTTTAATTTTTTATTGTAATACATGTTCTATCAGCAATGTGATAATATTCTGATTCTAACACCTTAAAAGAAGACATAAAATGTACTTATCAGATTATTTAATTTTACACTGCTAACATTCAAAAACTTTTTTGTGCCTCACCCAAGTATATTTATGGACAGAAGTCTTGGGCCAACTGTCCAATAAAGAATAATGATATCCTAAAGCTGGTAATTTATCTGATAAGTTTAGTAAGCCAAGAGAAACTGTAAATATTATTTTCCATCTACAGATAATATAAAAAATTATTTGTAAGAGTGATTGACAGTGTCTTAGCTTGAGTTTTTATTGCTGTGAAAAGACATCAGCATGAAGGCAACTCATAAAGACAAAAATTGCATTGGGGTTAGCTTACAATTTCAGAGGTTTAGTCCATTATCATCATGGCAAGAAGCATGGCATAGTGCCAGAGGAGCCGAGAATTCTAAATTTTGATCCAAAGGCAGTAGGAGAGCACTATCCTCCATAAGCAGCCAGATGGAAACAAGATTCCACACAGGTCAGATTGTGATCACTAGGAGACCTCAAAGCCTACCCCCACTGTGACACACTTTATCCAAAAACCTACTTTGATAAGGCTACAATTCCTAATAGTGCCATTTGCTATGGCCAAACCTTCAAACCCATGAATCTGTGAGGAGCAAACATCTTCAAACCACTACATTCTACTCCCTGACCCCCATAGGCTTGTGAGTATAACATAATGCAAAGTGCATTTAATCCATCTTCAATGTCCCCATAATAAAAGTCCAATGTTCAAAGTCTCTTCTCAGACTCATGCAATCACTTAAATACCCTATAAGATCAAAATCAAAAGCCACATTTTATACTTCCAACTTCACAGGACATATATTACTATTCTAAGCATCACAGTAAGAAAAACACTAGACCAAAGCATCAAAACCATCTGAACAAGCCACAAACTCCGTGTCTCCATGACTGATGTCTAATGCCCTTCAGCTTTGTTGGTTACAATATGATAATATGATTCTTTCCCTTGGGCTGTTTCTAGTCCCTGCTAGTAGCTTTCTTGGGCAGATATCCCACAGATCTGGCATGTCTAACATCTTGAGATCTTTAAGGCAACTTCAACTTCACAGCTTCTTGTTCCAATATCTGGGATCCACACATCCAGACTTGTTCCAATGTATAGGCTTCTCCAAAGGGCTTGGGTCACTTCTCCAGCTCTGCCCTCTGTAGCACTCTAGGTTCTGGCTGACTCCATTCCCCAGCAGCTGTTGTTCTTGGTAGTCATCCCATGGTACCTACCGGCATTTTCAATACTAAGGTCACCTGCATTGACTCCTGGGAAATTCCCCCATCCCAAGTCTCAGAGACTTCCAGAGATTCCCCCCCCCACCACCATCCTATACCTGGCAGCTAGAGATTTTCATTCATTTTCCTGGCGCTCTTGCCCTACCTCCTGTCTCTCCCCACACCTGATCCTGACCTCCTATTTTCCTTCCCATCCCCCCTTCCACATAGTTTCCTCATTCTATCTGCCTCATATGACTATTTTATTCCCCCTTTTGAAGTGAGATTCAAACACCCTTGCTTGGATCTTCTTTCTTATTTAACTTTTTTGAGTCCATGGATTGTATCATGGTTATTATGTGCTTTATTGCTAATAGCCACATATCAATGAGTACATGCCATGCATGTCTATTGCTCAAGCACTGGATACTTAGCCTTCACATAATAACTGTGCTTCAGATAGATGGTAGTTGTAGAGCTTAGTGGGAAGGGATAGGTCAGTGGAGTCACAGCCTTGAAAGGCATGAATAGCTACAGCCCATTTCTCTGCTATCTGAACCCTACCTTACCAAAGTGTCAAAGCAAGAAACTAAGGTGAGCCTGGATGGTGGCTTCTAAAATTCTGATGCAAAATAAATCTGTCATCGTTTTAATTATACTCCCTTGAGTGTTTTGTCATAGAAACAGACAGGCTACTAAAGCACAAGTCAATTTTTCAGATATACATGGAATACAATTTGAATTTAATTGGTAGTATTTTGTTGTTATCATCCCAAGGTGTTTATCATTCCCAATGTACTGTGTTCAGACCCTATGACCAGGGAAACATACGGGGCACAAGTGCAAGTGGGTAAATGGACTGCGTAAAATACATGAGTGGCCAATGCTGTGAAATGTGAACATTTGATCATCGTTTTTGGAAGTAATCTGTACAATGATTAGATGACAGTAAACACTTTTTAGAATGGCTAGCATCCAGTAAGAGACATCAGTAGGTGGGCAAATCCCAGAAACACTTAGATTCTCAATGAGGCACCAGTGAATTTCTATGAAGAAAAATACACAACAGAAGGTCCAATATTAATCTCTCTTGTATTTAACTAGCTTTTAAAGTAACTTTCATTCACATGGGAACCTGCCAGCATATGCTTCATTTAAAACTGCCCACTTTGAAAACAGATAAGATGCTTTTAATTGAGATGAAGAGCAAATGCCTGAACCCTGAGGAATTGAAAAAAGACATTCAACTCAGATTGCATTTTTAAAAAAATGCATCATTAGGGATTGAAATTCTCTCAGAACTTATTCCTGTTGACGTGGGTAGGTATAGTGACAGTATTGAGGGTTGGACCATTAACATTGTCTGGGACTACCATCAGAAATAAGTTATGGCTGTACTGAGGAATTGGGTTAGTTGTGATGTGAGTGGTTTTGTCCTAAGCATTGCTTCTCACATGTTCTTTGTTGTCACATTGAGGCAGCACAAAATCCCAGAATGTGTGCCAGAGCCTGGCTCATGGGCCTTATGTCAGAATAGAAAGAAAAAATATATATTTCTGTAAAAAATACCAAGCCTTTGACATTCTTTTGCAGCAGCAAGTATGAATCAAACCATTAACTAAACATGAGTGAACTCATTTAAAAACATATATTTTATGACCAAACATGATAGCATATATGTTTAATTCTAACACACTTTCAATAGTCTACATAAAAATTTCCAAGCCAGTGCTACATAGTAAAAATCTGGCTCAAAATTTTAGTACTGATATTTCTATGTTTTGAATGAAGATATAACTACAAACTTATTTCTCTTCCCTTCACTTTTCCTCCCTCAAACCCTTCACGTATTTCCCCTTGGTTTTCTGATTTTTTTGTTTTCATTTTATTTATTCTTCTCATATACAATACATTGTGATCTCAGCCTCCCCTGCCTCCACTTCTCTCAGCTTCTCTCCCAGATCTACTGCTCCTCCATTTCCCTACAGAAAACATCAAGCCTCCCAGAGATATCAATTGAATGTGGCATAACAAGTTGTAATAAGATGAGGCACAAACCTCTTACTAAAATTGGATGAGGCAACCCAGTAGGAGGAAACCACAAGAACAGGCAAAAAAGTCAGAGCTACTCCTACTCTCTCTCTCTCTGTTAGGAATCCTAAAAAATTCCCAAGCTAAACAACCACAGCATGAATGGAAAAGACTTCACATAGATTCAGACAAGCTGATGATTGCTGCTTCAGTTTATGTGAGCCCCTATAAGCCCTGCTTAGTAGATTTTGTAGGTTGTGCTCTCCAGTTACCCTTAGTCATTCTGGCTCCTACAACACTTCCTACCCATTTTCCACAGGGTTCTCCAAGCTCTGCTTAATGTTTGGCTATAGGTCTCTACATCTGCTCTCATCAGTTGCTGGATGAAACTTCTCTGATGATGATTTGGCTATGAGTATAGTATAATAATATAAGTAGAAATCATTTCATTGATATTTGATTCTCTTTGCTTTTTTTCTTTTTTCATGTTTGGTTCTACCTTAGGTCTTTGAGCCATCCAGCTTCTGAGTCAGTGTCCGGCATGGGCCACATATTAGATCAGCATTGGATGACCACTTCCATAAGATCTGATCCACTATTGCCCAGCATATCTTTCAGGCAGGACAGGTGTGGTTTGAGGGTTGTGTGACTGCTTTGGTGCCCCAGTTCCAATGTTAGTAACCTTGCCTAGTTACAGAAGATGACCAGTTCAGGCTCCATTACTAAATGTTCTCACTAGATTTCAAGAAATTTTCACTGTCCTAGGTTTTAATATTACCCTTTAAATTTCCACTTATTCCAGTTGTTCTTCCAGGTGGTCTCCCCATCCATCCTTTCTTCCTCAATATCCTCCCTCTGTTTCTCAACCCCATCTGCCCCCATCTACCTTGCAGATATTTTCAAATTTATGGAATCTATTTTTAATTATTCATATGTATATGTGTGTTATAAACATACAAATATTTTCTTATAATGTTATTTGTATGTATGTTTTATCAGGGTTGATCACATGGTATATGATAATCAATTAATAGGTAATTTTAAAATTTTTATTTAATATTTGTGTGTGTGTGTGTGTGTATGTGTATGTATGTGCATGTCTGTGTGTGTAGGTCAGAGGACAACTTGGAGAAATGAGTTATCTCCATTTGAATTCTCTCCCACGAGTGAATCTTACACATCGCTTATTGAAAATAGCAATTATATTGTTTCTACAAATAAGTGTTACTTAATTTACATGGTGTTATATTTTTACAAAGTAAAATTATCCTGACATTACAAAGACATTGTTTTGCAAGAGTTGGAAAACATGGACAGTGGACCACAGGTGTTATTGTGAGTTACCTCTTGAATGAAGAGTATACATATCAAATGGTTAACACCTAAAGTGATGATTCAGTTGATTCCTTTCTGCTTACATTGATTCTTTTAGCTGGGATGATATCACTCTTCTTCTTAAGGAATACTAGAAATATAAACAATTATTACACTGTATTTAATAAAATTTAGCTGTGTGTGTTTGTGTACATGTCCCACAATGTATGTGCGAAATGAAAATTTTTGGGTTAGGGATTTTTTTATTAGGAATTCCTGGGATCCATTCTGCTTATAATGCTTGCTCATTGTTCCTTCCAGATGAACTGGATGGATGGCCAAAACATTTCATTTTAAAGAGAAACTGATTTCTCATCAAAGTAAATTTAGCAAACAAAAACTATTTAAAGATAAATATGGTCACCATTAGTTAGGTGTGGTGGCATATGCCTTAAACCCAGCACTTAGGAAGCAGAGGCAAGAACACCTCTGTGAGTACAAGGCCAACTTGGCCTACAAAACAAGTTCAAGGATCTACATAATTGTTTCACAGAAAAACCATGCCTCGAAAATAAAACAAAACAACAAAAACAAAAAAGAGGATTACTATTAAGGTAACTGATACTGGGTTATAAAAATTTAACATTACTTTTTCACCCCTAGCCAACTTCAACACATTGATTTCTAAGGGAATCAATTTTTGTAAAATATTTTTATTTGTAATTATGCTTTTAAATTTTTTGATCATAGTATAATTATATAATTTTCTATCTTCTCTTGTCTTCTTCAAAACCATTTACTACTTCATATTCACAGCCTCTTTTATTCATTAATTTTCATTTATGTGCTATCTATCTATCTAGCATCTATCTCTCTATCTTTATTATCTGTCTATCTATCTATCTCTATCTATCTCTCTATCTGTCTATCTCTCTCTATCTATCTATGGGTATATAATCCTAAATAAATAATATTCCCAAATATATAATATATGTATTATATATGCTATTCTTATATAAACATAGATAGATAGATAGATATAGATAAGATAGATACATACATACATAGATAGATAGATAGATAGATAGATAGATATTCCCTTAATGCATAAACACAACCCACTCAGTCTATATAATGTTACTAGCATGTATGTTTTTAGGAAAGACCATTTGTTATTACATAACCAGTTAGTGTACTCTAATGTAAGGAAGAATTTTCTCCCAACCACAGCATTCTTTAGTTGTCTGTAGTTCTTTGCGTAGGGTTGAGGTCTGTTGAGTTTTTCCTGACCATATTAGCACAATGATTGTTATTGGACTTGACTACTTCATGGGTTGGCAATCATAATGGAGAGATGTGTAAGTATAAGTTGTCACCAACTTAAGAGACACAATCTCACAGCAAACTCTTATAGTCTTTCTGTCCCCATTTCTGCAGTGATTTTGAGCAATTTCCTTAGTGGGGAGTAAGGACTGTACTTCTCTGTGGGTGTAAAGAAGAATATGTTTTTAGGAGATGATGGTTTAGTAAAGTGTCAGTTTGGGGATTTCTGCCCCAAATCCATCACTTTATTACCTCTGGGCATTTGGCTATATTTGCAGTTCCAGGTATGCTTTCTCTCCTGCTAAACTTTAATACAATTAGAGACCTTTTTGGCTACTGCCATGTACCTCCTCTGCACCCTTAGAGTTATCATGTCATGCTGGTCATTGTGATTCATAGGTGTAATAGCTTTTTAGAACTGTTGACTGCTTATTGATTTCAGATCTATTTTCTACTGACATATCTCTGTTGGGGGAAATCAATTGAATTTAATAAATATTTGGTATTCTTTGTAGGTTTTGGTGTTCTTTGGTGTTGTGTGGACTATGTTTAGATGTACATTCTATGCAATAATGACAAGTTGCTTTGAAATTGTCTTTAAATTTCCAACTCTGTGTATCTTATAATAGGGCAGTAAAACTAAAACCTCTGCTTGATTAGAGGTATATATTAGGCACTACTGGCCATGGAATTATCTCTAGTGCTACATTAAGGAAAAGTGGACTGGTAGCATTAGTTCCTTTGCCTCCTGTGATAAAAGTGATAATTGTGATATCCTTAGCTTTTGAGAAAAAGTGTCCCTTTGAGCTTAACATGGCTAGCAATAACACTAGAAATAAAGAGTGAAATTGGCCCGTGAAATTTCCCAGAGGCTAGAAGAGGCTCATAGTGTATTGATGGAGACCCCACACACATAGCAGTTAATTTCAAAAGACAGCATGCCATTAAAGCAGAGGCTGAGCATCTATGGAAGGCTTAGATGAATTCAAGGGAAGAGATTCATTATCACCTCTACTAGACACTTAATTGGTTTTCCCTTAGGCCAGCCCAAATATCTATACTCACCATTAATCAGAAGTGTGTGCTGCCTAATTGTTTTAATTTCAGGACTGCCAAAAAATATCTCAGCAAATCTTTTCTGTGATTTGTTAAACTGCCTTTGTTAAAAGGAAAAGGCTTGTAATTTATAGAGTGATGGCTACAATGAAAAGATTCTCATTTGAAAGGAACGCCATGTAGATCATAGGAGAGTGTTTTAATTAGAGCAAAAGAGAAGAAAATGAAAGGTTGCAGTAGCAGCAAAACTATACCCCATGCTGCATTTCACGCTCAGAGCATTCTTTCTCCCAAGCTTTTCACTATTTATTCATATTTTTGAATTTCATATATAAGTAATATATTTAAATCACTCCCTTTCTCTCTTTCCTAACTCTTCTAGTGACTCCTTCAACACCTTTCAAGTTCATGACCACTTCTTTAATAATTATTTTTACATACATATGTATCTTTATTTTATGTGTATGAGTGTTTTGCTTGCACATAGGTAAATGTGCCACATAGAGTCAGTGCCTATGGAAGGTAGAAGAGTGCAGAAGTGCAGAACTGGATTACAGGAGGTTGTAAACTGCCACATGAGTACTAGGAACTGAATCTAGGTCCTCTGTGAGGAGAGCAACTGATCATAACTACCAAACCATGTCTCTAACAATCTTTTCTTTTTTCTGTATACAGTATTCTCAAGGAAAGGCAATAGTTAAAATGAGAAAACAAACAAACAATAAAAATATCCTTGAACTTTTTCAAAATAAATGCATGCAGTGTAAAATCAGAAGCAGGGCTTAATTCTAGGATAATTTGCTTTCTCTTAATAATTTCCCAGCTTTGATTTGGTGTGTGTGTGTGTGTGTGTGTGTGTGTGTGTGTGTGTGTGTGTGTGTTTTCCTCCTGGGTAGGGAGAGGAACAACCTGCCTCTTTCCTACCAGTCCTTCAAAACAAACTAAAAATAGACCTGCCTTAATTAAATTGCAAATGCAATCATTGGGGTTTGAGCCAATAAAAATGAAATGTGTTGGTATTGTGTAAAATGTCTTTGAAGCATACACTAGGCACTTCAAGTCTCCCCTTGTGAACTGGCTCTAAGCAGGGCTACAGAATATAGAATACACATGTGAATTTGTAGTGCAGAAAACACTCTAAATTTAAGCCTCTTCTTCCTAAAAGTGATGAGAAAGTTATTTTCAGTCCAGTTTCATGTGTAATTATTTTGGTACTTCTATAGAATCTTTATCAGTTCAGGGAAACATTTGAAACTTCCCAAGAAAACTTTCCGAGTACACAAGAGATTCACACAATCCTACACTACCTCCAGTGTCTCCTGGTTGGCGGCACTGTCAAAAGAGTTTCGCCTGGAGATGCTCCTGAATCTCAGTTTGGAGAGGTTATAAGCATAGCACAAAAGTTGGGGTGCTATTTGAGTTCCACATAGCATGCAGTAAAACAGGTTGTTGATTGAAGTTAGCAATAAAGACACCAGTGAGTGTGCTGCCTCGGGCTAGTAACAAATAAAATTCCTATAAGAGGCAATAAGAGACCAGTGTGTGATGTGTTCATTTTGAATCCTGTGCAAGATGTGCTGGGTGCTGTCTGGAGCTTCATTTGTTTTTATAGTGAAAATGGATTGTTGAGTGATCTCTGACTTAAGTCCAGCATGTAACTCTACTAGTAAGAAAGATTGCCAAGATTCCTAAAGTGATAATTCTAGGCCCTTGGGGAATTAAAATGCTAGTTGGCTTTTTAAAATGGAAATTAAGCAGATGCTAGTATGTCACTAGGCATAAAATGCATGCAATGAGACCCACATTGTTTTTCTGCAGTATTCAAGTCCATTCAGGCAGAGAACACAATGTTTGATTTACAAATCATCAAAATAAGAGGACGCATGAGCCTAAAACTAAAGACAATTATTCTTAAAGTATTCATGATAGGATTTTGCAATACTGACAGGTTAAAAACAGCTTATGAATATCATTGATAAATTTTATACTTAAAAAATCTGGAAAGAATTAAGAATGAGTAGAAAAGAAAAGGACTTCTATAATTATAGGTATCTCCAGGAAAATGTGTTGGAAAAGTTTAGTAGAATATATATTATATATTTCTAAATACTAACTATACATATTTTCTACTTTCTCTATAGATGCTGGTCATATCACATCTATAGCCATCTTTGAAACAGTATTGACTGAATCACAAGAAAACACAAACAGAAGACTATGACAAATGCAAGTTATGTGACAGATTTCAGAGACCATTGCTGTTCTGTGGAAGGGTGCTCTGCATGTGTGTGATGGGTCAGATGGAAACTCTGTTTACCTCCCTCTCAGTTTCTCCATTAAGTAAGAAATAGTTCTAAGACAGTTACAAAGACATAAGTCTACTGAACAAACGAGCTTACTCCAAAGACAGTTGATTTCCTTTCCCTGTGTATTACATGTGTGGCTTTCCCTGTGATTTGACTGTTCGTTTTTGAGTTGGATCTATAACTGATTTTGTAAGAAAATTTCCATTTTATGTTCGAGTGTTTGTATGTGTGTGTGTATTTTATGTTTTTTTTTCTCTTTGGACTTTCATGTTTTTAGTATATGAACTATGCAAACTTGTGTATATGTGTTTGCCTATGTATATAATGTGTAAGGATGGTTAATACCATAACAATCCTTAACATGAATCAGGAGGGATGGCCACGAGAATGGATAGAAATCTGCAACTTATGAGGGTGCAGAGGTAGAGAATATCATCAGAATGAGCCCAAGACCTGGGATCAGGGGTGCACACAAGAATCAATGGGGGTTTCCTTAGCTGTGACTTACAACAGTATAGAAAATAGAATCTGAAAAGGCCACTTACTGTAGCCAGGCAGAAACCTCAATGAAACAACAGGAAGACTAACTCATGCACAAATCTTTTGATCCAAATTTATTCTGTCAACAAGAAAATCAGGGATGGGGGAATGGAACAGAGACTAAGGGAACAGCCAGCCAATAACTCTCCCAACTTGAGACCCAGAAGCCTAGCATTAATGGTCTCTGAGAGGCTCCACGCAGCAGCTGACCCAGACAAATATAAACACCCACAGCCAAACTGTGGATGGATCTTGGAGACTCTTAAAGAAGATTAGGAGAAGGATTCCAGACCCAGAATGAGATAGGAACTCTACAGGATGACCAACTGAGTCAACAAAGCTGGGCCCTTGAGGCTCTCAGAATCTGAACCACCAACCAAAGAATATACACGGGCTGGAATTAGGACTCCCACACACATATGTAGCAGATGTGCGGCTTGGTCCTCATGTAAGTCCTGAACAACTGGAGCGGGGCTATCCCAAAAGCTGTTGTCTGTCTGTGGGATATGTTCTTCTTGCTGGGCTACCTTTGCTGGCCTCAGTAGGAGAGGAGGAGACTAGCCTTACAGCGATGAGATATGCCGGGGTTGGAGATAGCCAGGGAGAGCCCACCCTCTCAGAAGAAAAATGGATGGGGAATGGGGTGAAGGACTGTAGGAGGGTGTGACTGGGAGGGGACAATGAATGGGATGTAAAGTGAATGAGCAAAATAAATAAATAAATAAACAGATAAATAAATAAATAAATAAATAAATAAATATTTTTTTTCAGTCCACAACGTTTACATAGTCTAAAGGTTGACCAAATGCTATTGGTTCAATCTTAATATTTTGTTTGTTTCATAAAATTTTAGAGAATGTTTTGATCGGCATATATTATTTATAAATAATACTGGTTTTCATTAGAGAATTTTTGTACATGTATTTTGTATATACAATATTATCATTTTTATCCCCACTACTTTTGTCTTCTCACACTGAAAAATTTTATATATTGAACATTACATTTTGTGATGATAGACAAAAAAAATCTTACAACTTACGTTAGAAGGCAAAACAGCTAATAAAGAAAACATCAGTAACAACAAATAACCTTTAAAGAAGTTTATTACAGTCTTCCATATTGTGTTCTCTTTGCTACCAATAGTAAAACTGAGTTAGGATATTCACTACAATGTCTATTATAGGTTCACGGATTTGATAAATTTAGTGGTTACTTTAATGACATTCTTTCAGGTTTTGTCTCTTGTAGGCTTAGATTTTTCTCTAAACCTACTTTATTTAGGGTTCTTAATCTTGTCAGTCTCCCTTCTAACCCACCAACCAAAGGTAGAAAAAAAGAAGGTTAATAGAAAAAAGGTGTTGTGACAACAGTGGTTTCCAGACATGATAATGCAGAAGCTCATATGAACCCATTCTGATTTTGACAGCATGGAAAACCCTGTACAGACTCCAATCAGATGAGATGTCAGGATAGAGGCACTTGTAGGAGATGGATATATAATCCTTCCACAAGCTGAGGAGCTATTAACATTTATTGGCTGATGGAAAAGAGTCTCTTTGTTGTATATTTTTGGAAGTTTAATCTTGGTAGACTGACTATATTCCAGAGCAGGACCCAGTTCTAAGACTATCTCAGAAACAAAAACTGGACTCAACGGCGGAAAAGGGAAAAAACAAAAGGAGCATCAATCTTAACATTGGGTAGTAAAAGGAAATGTTGAAAGATGTGTGAATGTGAAATGCCCAAAGAATTACTATTAAAAAATAATTACATTTCAAGTATATACTAGACCTTAATATAATGTCTAAAACCCTGAACGTGTTAGGAAGAGAATTAGGCAAACAGCACATGACAAAGGAATAGGAAAGGACTTTCCAAATAGAAATTCACTGTCTCAAGATACTACGCCGATCATCAGAACTTCACAAAATCAAATGCTTCTATACAGAAAACAAGAGAAACAATGAAGCAAAGAGTTAGATTTTAAAATGCAGATAATTCTCCACTAGCTATACATGTGATAGAAGATCTACATCTGGAATATATAAATCATCCAAAAAATTAAACAAAAATTCAAGTAAGGAAAATAGTAAACAGACTAATGAAATGAACTAACAAGACAGTTCCCAAATGATGCAATAGAAATGGCCAATGTTCAACCTGATTAGCCAACAGAGAAATGAAAATCAAAACTAAATTTAAATTTGGGCTAATTTCATTCAGAATGAGAGTCATTTAAAAATCATATAACAAATTGTGGACAGGATTTAGACCAACATTTCTCAATATTTGGGTCTCAAAACCTTTGGGGGCGGAATGATCATCTCACAGGGGTCACATATCAGATATCTTGCATAACCTATATATACATTATGGCTCATAACCTTAGCAAAGTTACAGTTATGAAGTAGCAATGATAGAATTTTATGATTAGGGGATCACTATAATATGAGAAACTGTGTTACAAGGTCACAGTAGTAGGAAGAATGAAAACCAGTGATTTATATAAAAAAGAAACCTTACACACTATTTATGGGAATCTATACTCATCCAGCTACTATAAATGTCAACAGGTATGTTCCCACACCAAGCTAAAATTATACCTCCTCTTTGACTAAAAAATTTTACACTTGGGATATTTATTAGGAGTCCAACTCAGTATGTCACAAAGAAAGTTGCATATCAATATTTACTAAGGCATGGTTCATAATAGTTCATTATTTATAGGGTCTAACATTGAAAGACTTAATAAATAAAGTGTTATTTCACACACCAGAGTTGCTTTTTCAGAAAAAAAGATAAAGTTGTGCCATTTACAGTAAAATGGATAGAACTAAAAATAATCATATTAAGTGAATGAAGTCAGCCTCTGAAAGATCATTTATGGTTCCTGGATGCCACATGTCCACAGAATATCATATATATATATATATATATATATATATATATATATATATATATATGGTTTAAATCTGATACATTATTTAAATATATTTATATATTTGTATTTACTGTAATATGTGTATATTACATGAAAGTAGAAGTAACACCATCTAGAGCAAAGGCGCTGGTGGCTAGGGACAAGAATGGTAGGTAGGGCATAAGTGAGGAAATATCCTTAACGTTTATATATCATACATATTTGTCTACATGAAATTAAAAAAGTAAATTAATAATTAAAAATAGTGAAATTAAAAAGCAAGAAGAATTCACCATAATTTCATGGACTACAGTCCAAGATTCTGGGAGAAGCAGTGCATCAGGCTATGATACAATGCTACCTCAGTCATATCCAAACTGCAAGGCTATTCATTGGCTCAGAGTACCCACTGGCAGCAATTGTAGCTTCCATGCCATAATTAATATGAACAACAACAAATGAGTCCCTTGTTTATAGTAATATTTTTATATAATTTATTTCCATAATCTAAAAAGTGTTTAATGTGCCTTAATGATATTGGCCACCCCAGCCTTTATTACAACATAGAATATAATTATCCTCCTTTAACTTAATTTATAGACCTCATTAACACCCTTGCCTTTCCACTGTGATTAAAAATCTCCTATGAATCGAGAGCACCTTGTATTGTAGGAGAGTTACTGTGGTTTATTCTTCACCTCGGCAGTCCAGTGCCTAGACTGATTTATTTTGGGGGATCCCCACTGAGGTGAGGAGAATGGTGGGAAAAGGAAGGGCTGCTGAGGGTTCGTTCACTCTCTCAGACTGAGGGTCACAGTTTAATAAGGAACCCGCTGCTTGCTGTACAATAGCGAGGAGGAGTCTCAGGAGGCAAAACCTTCTGTAATGACTAGCTTAGAGATGCCGTTTCTGCCAAGGGGAAAGTAATTGTATCCTTTATTGGAAATGAAAAGCTGGGACAAGTTTTAAATGTTCCAGCTGGTGCTCATTTTCTTTGCTCCCAGGTGCCAACTTCCACCAAACTCTGAATAGCCAACGAGTCACAGGGAAGCTGAGTTGCTTATCCATTCTTGTCCTGACAAAAGGTCACACGCTTACTTCCCCTGGCAGCGGTGCTTCTTGGCGACCAGAATCCTTAGCTAGTAGATCAAAAGTACTGATCTCATAATTGCCCTTAAGAATCAAAAGAAAAAAATTGAGGCTTGGAGAATATATCTTGACATTAACACTGGCTATTCACATTTCTCATGTTATGTATGCTATTATATTTCATTTTTTGTATCGTTTCCATAGATTCACAATATATCTTAATGCGATGGTGAAAGTATTTCGTTTTTCAAAATTTAACCTGGGAGTTAACTTCTGCCTTAATCAGATTTTTTTTCCCCCAGAGACTCATGACATGTCAGAGTTGTGATTCATTGAAGGTACTTATCTGTGTCACCAAGAAAATACTGCATTCCCCTTCCACCCCTCTCCGGATCCATCCGGGTAGCTGAGGTCTCCACCAGTCAAAGACAGTTTATATATCTAGGTTGGGTATTGGGTTACACTTCTGATTGAGCATTACCAAACGTATAAAGCCTTTGACTAACACTTAAAAAAAAAAAAAAAACTTGTATAAAAGCAAAAAGGAAAAGGGGGCATGGGAGAGGGGTTTTCTAAGGAAGGGAAATGGGGAAAGGAGATGGCGTCTGAAATGTAAATAAAATATAAAATAAAAAATGAAAAAAAGAAAATACTGCATTATTACAGAAATACTGGTGGAGGGAAAAGCCTGTTATCTTTAGAAAATTATGTGTCCACAGACTTAGAACAAGTATACCCAGAATTGGTTCACTTTTTTTTTTCTATGAATGCAAGCAGATCTGACTTAGCCCAGCTGTGAAAAGAGATGAGGGTCGAATTGATTAATCTGCAACTGACTTTGTAGATAAAGAGACATTAATTTATAATGTTTGATGGATTTTTATTAGTTATCAAATGCCTAAAGTTCAGAGAGACAGGAGGAGAGAAATCAAAAGGCATTGGTTTCTTGTTTTCATAAGGTTGAAAAACAGTCCTGACTTATTTTTTTTTAAGGAGTTAATGGAGTGTGATAATTGAGCCTGGATTCTGCACCCACCAGAACAGGAGCTTTGATCCTGACACTCCTACAAGATTTGCACTTTGTTTCTCAAGCTCTTTACAAATCATCACAAAAGAGAAATAAACTCGAAGCACTAAAAGCCTTTCATACACTAACTTCCCCAATAAATCTCAAACACGCGTTTCATTTCCATCACAGAGATGCAAAATTTCAGACAAGCAAACTGTAGCATGACTAAATCCAAACTGAGTGCAATTCCTTTACCCAAGCAGAAAGGATAACATAAGAAGCATGCAGCACTGAAGCATAATAGGACCTGCTTGGTCTGAACGTTCAGGGAGTGCTTCCCATTATCAGCTTTTTATTTGGCCTTTGATGTTGCATGTCAGTTTAAAATTCTTAGCAGAATTAGAGAGGAAAACATCATTTACATGCTGGAGGCATTTTCGGGCACTTGTTTTTCCTGAAATGCATCTATAAAAAAGATTTGAGAAAAATATCAGGGTTCCAGGCTGAAAAGATATGAGCTTTCATTTTGTTAAGTTGAACCCCATACATAAGAAGCATAGAGTGGCCTGCTCTCTCCTCCCTGTATAGAAAAAATGGTTGCTAGGCAGCCTCCTCTTCTGAGAGAAAGGACAGAGATTCTTTATGTACGTACTGTATCAAGACTTCTTTATCCTATATATTTTGACTGACCTTGTATGATGGAATGGGGTTCTCTGAGTAGCAGTAACTTCATGAACACGTTTCCAGCCATAGCTACATGAGGCAAAAGGTGAAAACATATGGGCATAATGGAAGTCGATGAATGACACACAGAGAAGTCAGTCGGATACCATCACAAAGGATTAAACTGGATCATGAAGATTTTAATTAAATTCTATTTTATCAGACCAATTCAACCACAATAGCTTAAAACTTAAGCAATAAACTAAAAGGATTAAATGGAACAAATCACAAACATACTTAACTCATAAGGTAGCCTTCAGAATGCTGACTTATATAGATAAACTGCTAACATAGGTTTCATAAATTTTAGAGTTATTAATTAGCTTCTGGTGGTAGCATGAATATTAATTTTTCTTTTTTTAAACTGTTTTTCTTATCTTTATTCACCTAGTATAGCTGTGGTGTTTTGAAAAAGTATAGTTCCCATAGACTTGAATGCTTGAGCACATACAGTGGCACTATTAGAAGATGTGACCTTAATGGAGGAGGTGTGGCCTTGTAAAAAGTGTGTCACTGCAGAGATGGTCTGTGAGGCTTCCTATGCTCACTTTCCACCCAGTACTGAAGAGACCCTCCTCCTGGCTGCTGACAGAAGACAGTCTCCTGCTGCTGCCTTTGAATCAAGATATAGAACTCCCACTCCTCCAGCACCATGACTGCCATGATGCTTCCATGCTTTCCTTCTTGATGATAACTTACAGAATATTTGATCATGTTAGGCAATCCTAACTAAATTTATGTCTTTTAAGAGTTGCCTTGGTCATAGTATCTTTTCACAGCAACACAACTCTAACTAAGACAATAACCCATTTAAATATAGGGCTGAAGCAGCATTCAGGAATTACACTGCCATAATGTTATTAGCATAGCACAATGAGATTTTACTTACCTTTTTTCAATTTTTATTCTAAAATTAAATGTTCCTGTGGACTTTAATTTTGCTTAGATATGGTCTTACATACCATTCTCATTTGTTCATCTACTGCATTCAGTGCAGTTTGCCAAAATAAGTTCAAAGTCCTTAATTTAATTGTTTCTTCATAAGTTTTTCTAATAGGGTTCTTCTCCTATGCTGTGTAGCTCATGCCTAGCTGATTGCTCTTTAATTCCATTGACCATCATCATAAGTGGGGAGCTTCATTTCTTTATTTCAAGTCTTTTTCTTTCTTGGCTTATTCCATCCATAACAGTGGAACATACCCTTCTGTATCATTCTACAATTCCATCCCATTAGAAGGCTGGCTTGAGGACTGAAGTTGTGATGCTATATTTTTCCATCTTCCTGCACAGCAATGCTGACAAATTCCCTGTCCTCTATGTCCTCTAGTTGCTTTCTACCCTTCCCCCTTTCTTGCTTTTGGCTATTCTCTTTGGATTCTTATGTTATTACCTCTCTGAATTCTACCTCTTTCTAAATGATATTGATTTCTCTACTGTGGGGAACGGAGGTAAAACTGCCCTCGGCCCTCCAGTAAAGTCCATGACTCACAGTGATAACTAACAGATGAACAGAACTGGCATGAACATTTGATGACTTAAGTATGTATCTCTTAGGAAAGAAAGCTGATTAATCCAGACAAAGCTGAAGGATGTAACAATTTATACATGTTTGTATTAGAAGAACAGGAAAGAATACATGTGATTTGGGGGAAGAACAAATGGAAATGGCTTTGGGGTGAGATGAATGGGCTCTCAGAGGAACAGTGATAGACAGAGGCAAAGGCTATGGTTGATATGTACATAACACCAGGGTGGGCCTTGATGACACTGTGTTCTTTCTGGAGGATCTGTTTCTAGGCAAAAAAGAGAAGGCTGTTTCATCTGTATGTCATTCACTATGCTCTTTGTTTGCAGGAACAGCATAACAAAGTAGGATGGTACTGAGCTATCCCCTGGTGTTAACATATGTTCTCTTTTGAGGGGAAATCATAAAAGTAACTTTCTTCAAAAGGTACCTGTACAGGAAACCTTTAGAGAGTGTGTGTACCTGAAAATGCTCTTTTGGAATTCATGTTGTCTTGAGACTGACTGGGAACACTGCTGAGATTGCTCTTATCTTAGATTTTTTTTTTGCTCCACTGTCTTACTTTTCACAAGGCTGTTCCTAAGAGTCAGATACATTCTATCCTAGATGGCCTTTTTTTTTTTCTTTTGTTAAGAAACAGTTTTCTGAGTCCAGCCATATAAGGAACAGGTACCATTTGGCTGGCAGTGCCAAAACTGAGTTCATGTTCCTAGGCCCCAGAATCAGCTCCTTTCCTGCTTCTTCAGATGTTTCATGTTTGTCTGTTAAAGGACGTAAAGAGGGTAGACGTGGATTATATAATCCTAGGCACACAAGTAGTAAATGTTTGCCTATCATGATGTAAATTGACTAATTAAAGCTTGACCAATCTTTTGTTCCCTTATCATTCTAAATTATGAGCCAGAATTATGAGTTCAGATCTCCTCCTGAACTCTGACTGAAAATGCTGGATCAGTGACCCAGAAACTAGGAGACCTGAATAAGGTCAAACATTTTGGCTGCCCACATGGTGCATGGTGGGACAGTGGTAGAATTCTTACCTACCATTCAGGAGGCACAGGTTCATTTCCTGGTCAATGCACCAAATGTTGGGTTCAGGGTAGAAGCCAAGGAATCTCACTTCAAAGACAAGCTAAAAGACATGAAAACTTTATTGTCTGCACATACAGGAAAGCTGCTAGTTTGAGATCTGAACCATATCCCAGAAGAGAAATTGTACATTTTTGTAGGATGAGAACTCAAAGCAAGGGGTTACATTGTGGGCTGTTGCAATGACTAGTCATGTTTTGAGAAAAGGAGTTAAATAGGTAAGTTATGTTGATGAGTGAGTCATCTGTCACCTGGTTTCTGGGTCCTTGATTCAGCTTTTGTAGTCAAGTCTCCCCCCCTGGACTCTGGTCCTTAATTTAGAATGATAAGGAACAAAAGAGTGGGTAAGTCCCAAGTAGTCAATTTAAGGCATGATAGGCAATACATTTACTACTTGTGTGCTTTAGTTTAAATCATCAGCATTTTCCCTCTTTTCATTTTTTACTGATTAACAGAAAAATATGAAAGATCTGAAGAAGTAGGATAGGAGCTGATTCTGCGACTTGCTGACATGAACTCAGTTTTGGCCTTGCCAACAAGATGGAACATATTCCTGAGTTGGCTGGACTCAGGAAAATTTCTCCTAATATGTTCTTTCCTTTCAATTTTTCTTTTTTCTTTCTGTCTCTCTGTCTCTGTCTGTCTCTGTCTGTCTGCCTGTCTCTCTGTCTGTCTATCTCTCTGTCTCTCTGTGTATTTGTGTGTGTATGTATGTGTCAACATTTTAGATGCTTATTGTGATACTATCTTGACAGTAATGAAGATGTTATACAGAGTCACATGTGCTGCTACCTTTGGTTTTCTGAGTAATTAAACAATAATCCTCAAAGAATTAGAATTTCTTCCAAAGTCTCCTGTTAGGAGAAGCAAAAGTCTATAATCTGGTATCAGGCCAGATGAGGAACTTGTATCGCCCAAAGAAAGACATTCCACACAGGTTTGTCAACATATCACACCACCTTACAAGGAGAGAATGAGTATGAGAAGATGACAGTGGTCTATTCCTTGGCCAGACTGTTTAATTACCTATACCTCTTCCTTCTGTCTAAACCTGAACATCATCTAGGCTGTTAGGACTTTCTGAACTCAGGGTCTAATGTTAACAACCTCCATAGCATTTTCAAATGCTAATATTAATCTGAAAATATCAATAATTTTGTGAATTTTGCTGCTAGTTGTTATTCTCAAAACTAGAATGTTAGTGTTCTCATGACAGATTCTAAGCACATTTTTAAGCCTCTAGATAAAGGTCAAAAGCCAAATGGAGATTAACTTAGTCTTGTACAACAGTTTCTGCAGCTCCCCAGTGGCTTCCTAAATCTTATGCACCCTTCTCTTCCTTCACTTTCCTATTATATACACAGAACTATATTTTTCTTGCTTTCCTAGCTGCTCATATGCAAAGCCAGAATTCAAAAATGACATGCATTTCCCTACATCTTTTACCATTTTACTGTCCTTTATTTTAACACAAATAAAAAGAATTTTGATTATTAAATGGCAAATGTGACCCAGGCTTTATTGTTCTGTGACAATGTGAAGTCATAGCTTTTTGTCACATATTACAGTAGTATGACCAGCTAATAGGGAAGTTGCACAAGGAACTTCATGTGGCCAGTTAACAGTAAGAGTAAGCTTTATTTCCATCACGGTCTCTATCAGCCACCTTTCTTTCTCAAGGAAATGGTAGTATTATATTCAAGCAGTTGACTGGAAAAAGATGATTTTATTTTTTGAGTTTAAGACCAACTTTTTACTGCTGTAACAAAGTATAAACTCAAGAGAGCAAAGAGTAATTTTGACTCCTAGATTCAGATGTTTCAATCTGTGGTAACTTGGCTTTATTGACTCAGGTCCTAGAGAGTGGCCAAGGAACATGGTGTAGGCTAAGGACAAAGGATATGGTAGAGGAAAACTGTTTATTCCATGGTAAGTTAGGGGAAGAAATGAAGAGCCAGAGTCCAAGTCAAACACTTCAAAGTCATGATAAACTTTCTTTGGATGGGCCTCTAGCCTGTCAGTTCATTCAGTATGGGCTCATCAGACAGTTAATAAAGTTAGTACCCTAATGGATGGGGTAGTAAAACCACTCTCAATAGCCTCTATACCTAGAAAGGAAATTTTTCAACACAAGTCCTTTTGCAGGTTCAATTTTATATTCAAGCTGTAAAAAAACTTTTAAATGGAACAAATGTTAAATGTTTACATCTAAATCTATGTGATACAATTTAAAATTAGAATCAAATGTGTTACAAAGGTTTCCCAGGCAAATAGAATGAAATTTAGTGTAAACAACTGGATTGACCTGAATTGATTTACCTAATCTAGTTTCACATAGACTTCTTGGAGTGGGCTTTTGTTCTTATAGCACACATCTACTAGAGAAATCGCTAAAAGAAAAGTAGGTGTTGCTATGCATTCTAGTTTTCAGTAGCAAAGAAACTGTGTGCTTGTCACCACTTCTATTATTTATTGTCAATGATAAAGACAAAAATAAAACTTTGTACAGCTTTTTAAATTTATTTTATATTTTATTTACATTTCAGATGCCATCCCCTTTCCCCATTTCCCCTCCCTAGAAAGCCCTAACACATTCACCCTCCTCCTTTTTGCTTTTATACGTTTTTTAAAAATGTTAATCAAAGGCTTTATATGTTTGGTAATGCTCAATCAGAAGTGTAACCCAATACCCAACCTAGATATATAAACTATCTTTGACTGGTGGAGACAGGTGAACATCTGCCTCCATGCCCCCCCTCTCTTTCTCTCTCTTTCTCTCTCTCATCACCTAGCTTCACCCTTCCTGTTAAAATAAAACTTTTCTCTCAAAATGCAATTAGAGCATAGGTATTCCTAATTGTACCTGTGAGGTACAAGGTAGTCCTAATACCCAGTCCATCATTTTGTTGACTAACCAGAACCTCTGTCATCTGTCCTAATTAAAGCACTCAGGTTTGAACCTGGCTTTTTTCTTGGCTTTAGAATGAATGTCAGTTGAAAACTGTACACTCAGATCTGTTCTCTCAAAGTAAATAGCTCGGATTGGCTATGAGACTATAGGTCTTCACCCTGTCAGAAATCCAGAATGACTGAGTTAACTGAAATTATGGGAAGAACTAAGCATAGCATCTAAAATTTAGCCAATTTATACAGACCACTGAACACCTGGAAAGCCCCTATACTACCAAACATTGGAGCATCAAATCTTCAGCCTTCTGGCCCAGAATCATCTGACAGACATTAGTGATGCAGAATTATTAAGGGCTGATTACTCTGTCTAGGCAGATATAATCAGTCGACTATTCTGCAACTGTGTCCTTTTCTGGACAATAATTTGTCTGTAGATGGAAAGAGGCAATTCTTGCCTAGTGGCTGTCACCGCACAACTGGAGTAACACCAAGGATGCTCAATTTCTTCTTAGAATCCATGACAGGAAGCTGTCAGGAGTAGACAGGTCTCTAATCAAAATGAACATTTCTAACACGCGACCCCGAGCCTTGCATCCGTGGGAGAGAAAGCACAAGACGCAGAGATCTGGTAGTTACTGCAAAACGAGGCTTTTTAATCTGTATCACACACGTGGAAAAACGTGGAAGGGCTGAGCTGTGGAAGGGGCCTGGCTTAAGTACAGTCTAGAGTGATGTATTCACTTCTGATTGGCTGTTCGCTCACCACCCAACATTCAGTGACTTTGGCACTCCTTTCTGCCTAGCAGCTGCACAGATAATTGTTTACATCTGGAGAAGACACTAGGCTAGCACCAACTTGGGGTGGCAGATTATATTGAGGCTCCTTACAAACATTAATATATAAATATTTGTAACGTCAATTCTATAGACTTCTGACATTTTGAAAACCAACCATCCATGTAAGGTAACCTGGACTGTTGTCTGTTAACTCCTCTCAGCTATTTCTAAATAAAATATAGAAAACACCCTAACAATAAACTCAAAGCCATGAATTTGCTATAGTCCCTTAACTCATAGGCTAACCGTCCCAAATCAGTTAAAAAAGTTAAAGAATGACTGGGTCTAAGCCTTGTATTCCTAAATGTGTTATACAGGCACAATGCCCATGATAGTATCAATATTCATCTCACTTTTCTATCAACAAGAAGCTCATACCAATGAGAACCTTATATTTGAAATCAAAGTAAATTTCGTACCATTTAAGAAATTATACCTTCATCTTGATATTAATTATACAGATTTCTACCAATAAGTTATGGCTATGCAATGAGTCCAAGCTAATCCTCCCTGTTCCAACAAAACCACTACTTTTCCCTAGAAAGACAGACCAATGTTAACCACCTTAGTCCCCAAGCCCAGAGAATAGGGACACTGACTTTTCTTTAACTTCTTCAAGCTGATTAAGGGCGTTGAGATATTAGAAGAGGGGTGGGGGGAAGAGTAAATTGATAAGCCTCTGACGCTGTGTCTTCACTGCATCCAGATGGAATTCCAGGACATTGGAGGTTTGGGCAGGTCTACTCCTCATGGGGCCACCAACCCTTTCAGCTCCTTCAGTCTTATTTCTAATGTCTCCATTGGGAACCCTTGATCAGATCAATGGTTAGCTGTGATTATTGCCTCTGGGTATGTCAGACTCTGGGGGACCTCTAAGGAGACAGCCATACCAGGCTCCTGTCAGTATGCACTTCCTGACATCCATATCAGCATCTATCTTTGGTGACTGCACATGGATGAATATCTAGGTGGAATGGTCTCCAGACAACCCCTCTTTCAGTTTCTATCAGACACTTTGTCTCCATATTTGCTCCCTTGGGTATTTTGTTACTCCTTCTAAGTAAGACCTAGGCATCCACACTTGTTCTTCCTTCTTCATGAGCCTCATGTAGTCTGTTAGTTGAATCTTTGTTGTTTCAAACTTTTGGGCTAATATTCGATTATCAGCGAGTAAATACCATGTGTGTTCTTTTGTGATTGGGTTACCTCACTCAGAATGATATTTTCTAGTTCCATTCATTTACCTAAGAATTTCTTGAATTCATTATTTTTAACAGCTGAGTAATATTCCATTGTGTAAATGTACCACATTTTTTTATAATCTTTTATTTTTTAATTTTTCAAAAGGTAATATTTTTATTAGATATTTTATTTATTTACAGTACAGATGTCATTCCCTTCCCCATTTCCCCTCCTTTAAACCCCCTAAAACACCCCATTTCTCCTTTATGCTTTTATACCATTTTGATTACATGTGTGTATTAAGGTCAGTACTAGGTTGAGTGTCTAGCAACACAATAGATGCAAATAGTCAAGGAACAAGAAATATAATAAACACAAATAGTCAAAGGAAAAGCAAGGCATTAAACCCAATTACGTGAACACTTTCTTGATCACTGTTTCTAAAGGCTTATCAGGATATTCAGAGTATCTGAGCCTACTTCTGTGTCCTAGCCCAAGCATGTCTGAGGCCTACTTCCTTGTCCTAGCCTAAAACTTAGATTCCTGTCTGAAATTACTTTGTTGTAGCCTAATATTTAGGTTCCTGCCTGAGATTTCTTCTTTTTTCTAGCCTAAGATTTAGATTACTACCTGAAATTACTTCTTTGTTCTAGCCTTTGTTCCTGCCTGAAGCCTACTTTCTTGCCCTTGGCCAATGTCATATTTCTGCCAAGCAGCCCATTTTCTTGTCCTTTGCTCATGTCAGATTCTTGCCAAGCAGCCCCAGATGCTCCCCACCTCTCCCACTTTTATATTGCATTAACAAGACTGAGCCTGTCTTAGGTCCTTCTGACAAGAATGCCTTTCTTACCTGTCATTGAATATGCAATATCAAAATCAATGTACTCTGTCTTGGGTTGGTAAAGCTCTGTGTAGAATCTTTCCCATCCTTGACAACCTGTTAATTTTATAACTCTGTCTGGGGGTCCATTTTCAGGTTCAAGCCATGTACTTGGCTGCCAACATGTTGATATTGTTAAAGAAAAGCTTTAACACAATGGGTAGGAATAAAAGTATTCTCAGGACAATAAGGGCTAGTATGATCAAGCTATAAATGCCATTTTTGAAGCTTGACCAAAATAGAAATACTGACCTCAGGCCATGGGTAATTCTATCTGCAGTATCTACTGCATCAATGCTAAGCAGAGCAGCATTCTTGAAATTGTTAAGCTCCCTATGTATCATTAGCTTATACTCATTTAAATCAGTACTTTTTTTTTCATTTTAATCTGTTGCTTGGCAATATTGAGCTTTGAGTGGAGATCAGAACATGTATTGTTCTAAAATGTTTGAAATATCCTTTAATTATTTTGAATTTGATGTTCATATTCATAAGTGTGTGCTGTGGTGTATATATGTAATGGAAAATGTAGAAGCCCGAGGCCAACTTTGAGGAGTCAGTTTTTGTCTTTCATTTTTACATGGGTTACTTAAGAAATCTCACTGGCCCTTGGAAGATGCATTCTTTATAGTCACAAACTAGTGTAGTGATTTTCAAATGTTAAAGCTACACAACCTTTACAGGCAGTTTCATAGGCATATATATCTTATCAGTCTGGAAGAACCTGTACTTTTAACAATTTCCCAGAAATTTTTGTGGTGAAGCCCTTAAGGAGTCATTTTCAGTAGACTGGGATACCCTATAAGAGTTCACTCAGGATCAGAGAGACAGAGATTTTTCTTTAGCCCTCATCATTTCAATAAACCAAAGCAAAACCAGGCACCAGAGCCAAAGGTCTATCAAGAACTTGAACTTTATTTTACTAATTCGGTATATGTTAGATGATGAAGGGGCCAATGTTCTCAATGTTCTCTTTCTCTTTCTTTCTGCTGTCTGTTCTTGCTCTCTCTGTCTCTTTGTCTCTGTCTTTGTTTCTCTTTCTGTCTGTCTGTTTTTCTCTCAGCCTCTCTCTCTGTCTCTCTATCTCTCTCTGTCTCTCTGTCACACACACACACACACACACACACACACACACACACACACACACACACACACACACACATCATGGTAAAGCCTTTTGATCCCTTTTCCCTTTGCAGCTATAAGAAAGGATAATCCAATCCTCAGTTAAATCTTGACCTTGGTAAATGCCTCTTGCCTTGTGACTGCTACCTAATCTAAGCCCAGCTAGGTCACCTGGTCTAGAGCACTCCCATACCCATTGATAACCTGTAAGAGTTAGAAATTTGTTTTATCGTATTAGATTGAAGAATCTCTCTTAAGAATTCTTTCTTGCTGTTGTTTGCTTCATCTCCTTTATGTCACATTCTTCTCCCAGTCCTGGTTCTCATCATGGCTCTCTGTGGTTGTAAGCCTGTAACTCTTCTAATAAACATCTTCCACTGGTTTATTTTGTGTCAGCTTCCTTTCTGTGAACCTTTTTTTTTTTTTTTTTTTACAAGTTTAAGAGTGTATACATGTTCTATCCCTTTCCAGGACTGAAATTTATTTGAGTACTTCTATAGTCTTGTAACTCATTATTCAGTACTAAACTGTCTTATGTCTCCTATTTCCTTCTTGACACACTCACACAATGAATAATTTTCAAAACACTCAGTTCCAAACACAGCTGACAGAATCTCTCTGCTGGCCTCAGGTTCTTTAAAGGTTTTGAGTTCACTGGATTACTTGCTCATGGTACGATCTTTTCCCTGCAGCCTTCCAGATGTCTCTGTCATCTGAGGATAGGAAAGGAGGATGTGAAAGTTTGTTCATCCAGTTGATACCTTCATTTTTCAAGATTCTCAAAGCTCTTTACAACACCTCCACCAATTCTTTCTTTGTCTCTGTGTCCTTAACTTAAGCACTCAAGAAGCCATTCAGTAACCCTTACATTAGACAATAACAAAAGCCAAAGATAAGTAGGCTGATAGAGAGAAAAAAAATTTGTGTTGATTCACAGATTTGGAGGCCTCAATTCATATTTGAAGTTGCCCATCGGGACAGAAAGTACATGGCAGAACAAAGCCCCTGTCTCCCCGTGGGAAGGTGGAATGGTAGAGAAAAAAAAAAAAACCAGAGCAGTAAGAGAAAAGCATCCTTCTCCAGGACATGAATTGCAGGGCTGGAAGAACTCCAACTCTGCCACACCTCTTGAAATCTCCAGTAACTCTCAATAGTTCTGAAATCAAAAGTACCTGCCAATACTGTAACCTTTTAAGACATGATTCTTTAGGTATATTTAAGGTCCTAATCACACTATTCACTTCCTTAACTGTGTGTGCTTTTCACTATGCCTTAAGCCTTTAAGAGTAGCTATTATTTACTATGTGCTACATGCCCTTAAAAAATGAATAATAATATTTTCCCTCATTATAATAAAAGTAATAAACTAAAGTACTTAACTAGATTTTTTCCACACATATTTACTCTATAGGGTATAGGAGATAGCAAATATTTAATATGAGACTTGAGGGGTGAGAGTTTATCTTTAGAGCATTAAATAAAATCTTTGGACTGAGGCACATTCTACACAATATTACTTTGGTTAATTTTCAATGATAAGATTTTTCTTCCCTTACTAGTGGTCAAATATATTTAAAGAAAACTTTATGAGTTTCCCATTTTTTACATTTTGGGTCTTTTTACTTTTTTTGCCAAGGAGCTTTGGAAGTGCTGCTTCTCTATGTATGTCTGGTATCTGGATCATTTATATATGTATTCCAAAGTTAGGTATATCATCTTGATATGCTGACCATTTACAATTAGGATCAGACTTTGCTACTTGTACAATATTGACCAAAATCCTACTTTGTGTGATATTTTGGCTGTAATGCTTCTCCTTGGTCACTAATTCATTGGACTGGCTTTTCCATCTATTCACTTTCAGTCTGTATCATTAAGGCTAAAATAACAGACAACATATTGGAAGAAACAATATTTTAGCTGCTTGCTATCTTTTTAATAACATTTGTTAGCTGACTTATATTTAAAGTAATTATTGACATAAGGACTTACTGTTTGCCACATTCTATTTTTGTATTTTCTACAGTCTATCATTTCCTTCTAATCATACTGTGTTGCACTGCAACTTGTAGAATTTTTTGTATCCTATATTGATACCTTTTCTTTATCAATATAAAATAGGCCATTTTTAATTTTTTTGTATTACACTATTTTATATATTTACATTCCAGTAGTTTCCTCCTTCCCTATTTCTTTACACCATCCCATCCCCTCCCTGATTCAATCAAAATTTTTACCTTTTAATTTGAAACTAATACCAATGTAATTTCAGTCATATACACAGTATCTTCATGTCCCCCTCATACTTTATTCATATGATGTCACCTTTGTACCATTTATTTTCTATATCTATCAACAAATTGGTGTACACATTGGTTATTTTTGAGACTACTAAGGACTGTACCTCACAGTTATTAATATGCACTCCACCACTTTTTTATATCCCCAGAAATTTGTTTGCCTTTTATATGAGATTTAAAATAAATGCATATTATATCTCCATTATAACACTATGATATTATAATTTAAATATATTATATATATGTATATATATACATACATATATATATATATATATATATATATATATATATATTATAAATTAGGCAATGGAGCCAATTAATTGTTACACATGTCGAATTTTTGACCAACATATGCAGATCTTGTCTATTGGACCAGGGATCTGAGGAACTGAAAGAAAGTTGCAGACTACAACCTAATTTTGTAGACAAAGCTTACTTTTGTTGGATTAACAGTTAAAGCATGAACTCACTCATACAGATGGAGTTTCAAATCCAATCAAAAAGCAATTGGTTGACCACAAACAGTTGCACTAATTTTTACATATTAGGTACATCTTACTATTATGTTCTTTTGTAGTTCATCTGGTTCATAGGCTCTCACTTTCATTTGGTTTTGCATGTAGATACTATCTTCAGTGTATATTTTTGGTATGTTTGCAAACTATCTAGTGATTATAATTTCCTGGACTCATGTTCTGGTCTTCTGTTTTATTCTGTTGATTTACACATCCTCTTAGATTCCACTAGCATACTTTTATTTCTGTGGTTTTACAATATAACTTGACATTAGGTATAGTAATGCTAATATTATTCTTTTCCTCTAGATTTTATTGACTATTTGGTGCATTTTGTCTTCTGAGTTTTAAGATTGCTTATTTATAAAAAGGAAATAATGAAAATTTTTATTGGAACTGCATGATATTATAACTATTTGAGATGGTATGGTTATTTTCATGCTATTAATTTTTTCAGTCTATAGATTTGTAGATTTTTAATCATAATGATTTTCTTGATTTCATTCTTCAGAGTTTTAAACTTTTTATTATGGGTTCTTTACCTCTTCAGTTGGTTTATTGCAAGGTATTCTATTTTTTTGAGTCTATTATCAATGAGATTATTTTACTAAATTCTTCTCTGTACAGCATTATATAAAAGGCTATATACTGACTTGGATATGTTGATTTTGTGTTACGTCACTTTGGTCTTAAGTGTTTATCACTTCTTACACTTTTCTTATGCACTCAATATGGTCTTATATGTGTAGCAATATAACATTTATAAACAAGACTTCATTGACTACTGTTCCTATTTGTATTACTTTTGGTTGCTTTTCTTATTTTATTGCTATGCTAAGATTTCAAATACTATATTGAGTGGGAAATTTACACAGTCGATAGTCTTGTTTTTTTTTTTTTTTTTTTCCCTTGACTTTAAGGGAATATAATTGAGGAGTTTTTTTTTTCCATTTAAAAATAATGAACTTTACTACAAGATTGTTGTTATAGTACTTATTATATAGAAGTTGCTTTTTGATGTGTTGGTGTATTCAATTTATAATGTATTTTTGTTAAGAATGATTTCATTTGTTTTCATTGGGAAATTTGGTCCTTGTTTTCTTTTTTTGCAATGTCTTTACCAGGTTTTGCTATTAGAGTAATACTGGCTTTATGTAAGAAGTGTGGAAGTGCACTTTTTATTTCTCTTTTATGGAGTAGCTTGAGGAGCATTGATTGTAATTCTTGTTTAAAGGAACATTAGAATTTTCCTATGAATACATCATGAGCTGTGCTTTTTTAGTTGAAAGATAACTTCAATCACTTTTCTTTTTACAGGTCTTTTAAATTTATTTGTCTCACCCTGGTTTAACCTTGGTGGGTCATAAACATGGAAAGTTACTCATTTATTTTAGTTTTTCCAACTTAGTAGAATATAGTTTTATAAAATGTGTTCTTATGTTTTCTGAACATCTTTGATATATGCTATGTTGGTTCTTTTCATCATTAATTTCTTAAACTGAGTCTTATCTCTAATCTTTTCCTTTAACTTACCTAAAGTTTGTCAATCTTGTTTAATTCTTAAGAAAAACCAGTCCTGGTTCATTGATTCTTTGTGCTTTTTGTTATTTTCCATTTTATTAATTTTTGTTCTTATTTTAATGTTCCCCTCCATCTATATCTTGGAGATTACTTCAGTCTTTTTTAACACCATAAGGAACATCGATAAGCTAGTTGAGCTTATTCTATTTTGTTTTTAAGTATAGGAATTGATAGCTTTAAACTATATTACAACGTTGATTGCATCCTAGAAGTGTAAAAATGTTTAGTAGTTATTTACATTTAGTTCAGGAGGGGTTTTTCCCTATTGTCTTAATTTCTTTAATGACTCATTCATAATTCATTGTTTTATCTTCGTGTGTTTGTATATTTTTGTTTGTTTGTTTTTGTTTTTGTTTTTCAAGACAGGGTTTCTCTGTGTAGCCCTGGCTGTCCTGGAGCTCACTCTGTAGACCAGGCTGGCCTTGAACTCAGAAATCTGCCCACATCTGCCTCCCAAGTGCTGGGATTAAAGGTGTGTACTACCACTGCCTGGCATGTTTGTATATTTTCAATGGTTTCTTTTTCAAGATTTATTTCCATGTTGCCAGAGATTACCCAAAGTTGTTTCTATTTATGCATTTTTTGTTTGTTTATAGTGATTTTTTGGGGTCCAAATATTTGGTAACTTTTGAAAAATTTTTATTGGCTACTGAGAAGAATATATATTCTATAGTGTTGTGTCAAATACATTAAACATATCTGTTAGGTCCATTTGACCAGTGATATAATTTAATTCCTCTATTTATTATTTACATGTATGTAAATGAATGTCCACTGGTGAAAATTGGGTACTGAAGTTACTCATAACTACCATTGTGAGGTACATCTATGGCTTTATATCAAATAGTATTTGTTTCACAAGATTTGGGGTCCTCATGTTTAGCTGTGTATTTTACATCTGTAATGTCACTGAAGCATATTGTTAGTTTGATCATAATGAAGAACTCATCTATTCATATTAGCCTTGGCTTAAGGAATTTTTTTTCAGACATTAATAAAAAATGTCTGCTTTTTCTCTATTTCCTTTTATTTGTAATACTTCTTTCCCATCTTTTTACTTGTCTTAGTTTCTTTGTTGAATATGATTAAATTCTTAGACAAGAGCAAGTTATGAAAGAACTTTTCTTAGCTGATTGTTTCAGGTTATATTTCATTAGGGTGTACAAGTCACAATGATGTTATATTATATAAATTATATAATTATTGTGATTATTACATTAATTAATATATTGCTATGATAAAATATGAATATGAGATTATTATATCTTAATGTATATTAAGCAGAGAGAAAGAAATATTTGCATGTTAGTGCTCAGTCTGCTTTCTGAACTTATGTAGCACAGAACCTATCTATGATTCAAATGAGAATATCCATATCAGTTAACATAATAAAACATAATATTTCATAGTCATGCTTATAGACAAAACTAATCTAGGCACTCCCTCCTTAATACCTATTCACTTCCCAGATGGTTCAAATTATAATGCGGTCTAATATAGTCACTGTCTTTGAAGATGAAATATGTTTCTTGTTCATAACAAAAGAATTGATGCTCTTTGTGAATCAAATCAATGACTTCTATTAGAGAAAACTAAGACCACCAATATTCAAAAACTTTTTGGAAAAGTATACATGAACTCTTGTCATATTGCTACTGTTTTGTCTTTATTTTCTTTCTCAAGAATGGGCATCTACAGAGAATTTCCAGTTTCATCCAAGTGTCTGCAAGGGTTTTCACCATTGCTCATTTCAGAGTCTTCATGAGCTATAGACATAATACGCAGTGTAGCAAAGGCCACATTAGATCTTCCTGTTCTTTAATCCTGTGGTTTGAGCACACGACTTGGCTAACTCCTACCACATTTGTTCTTTCCTTTATTATTCTCCTACTTCATGTAACAAATATCAAATATTAAAGTATAAATTCTCTTTGGTCTCTTCTTAGATATATTTCTCCTTCCAGCTTTTTGGCATGGAATTTTTCTCCATTTACAATCCTAATTGCTATATTTGGACTTTGCATGGAATACCCAGAATGCTGGGTGTTCTGGTTCTGTGCTTGTGAAGTATGGAGGAGCTATTTCTCATTTTCTTAATCGAAGGATTCAATTCCTAAAATTTGTCATCAAGCTCTGATGATGTCTTCCCTGTGGTCAATTGTGTTAGTGAGGTTTTCCATTGAGGTTTTTATTAGACTCAATTATTTTTTTATCTCCAGTTAAATTTCATTTAGTGATATATTTAGTGTTTCTCTCTTTTTATTAAATGCAATTTTCTATTTTCTGTTTATTCACCTATTTGTGTTTTTTGAACTTTAATTAATAATTTATTACTATCAAGTTATTTTCATTGTTGACCATTACTGATGATGTTGATTATTTTTATGGGTCCTATTGATTATGTGATAGGTCCAGGGATTCTTTATTGTTAGGCCACTGGTTTAGCTGTCAATATGAGTTTCTAGCTCCTCTGTGTTGAATGGACTTATAGGTATTTATTTGGTGTTATCCTGATGTGGGTGGGATTGGAACAACTAGGTGTTGTTTGAAGCTCACTTTTGTGTATACCTTTCTGATTCATGAATGGTGTAACTGAAGTGATTCTTGTTCAGATAGGGAAAAGGATGGCCCCCTTTTTTACCTGTTGTTATTTTTCTGTGGATTAAAATGTAGTGAAAGGTGAGGACTGGATGGCCTCACATCTGAGGATCAAATTGTACTAGGCAAGAGATGTTAAGTTCATGGGCAGTTGTATATGTATTGGCCTCTGACCCTGTACAGTTATACTTTTTTCATGTCCTATGAAGTTTTGGTGCACTTATTTTTTCACAATGCATTTGATTTAAACACTTATTAATTGATGCTAACATAGCATAGTCCTCATATTAATGTGGGCATCATTTGAAGACTTTCTCTTTTACTTATAATTCTCTCATGTTCTTGATAAATGTATTATTGAAATATTACATTCTCATAAACAAACTGAAAATACTATTACAAACTCAACTCATCTATGTTGCAAATATCATATTAAGAAAAAGACTCACAGAATGGGTGTCACTACCCCAGGAATTTACTCTTTCCAATTTTCATTACTACATATACATATTTATACATATATAACCATAGATATACATATCTAGGGTTAGTTCTGGCTTTTTACACTTAAACTGAAATTTAAATTTATATATAAATAGAATCCCAAAATGTGGAATATTTTGAATTTGCTTATTTTACTCAATATTATGACTGTGACATTCTTTAGTATTTTGTTTCTGCTGATATTACATTTATATTTGTGAACATGTATACAGTTCTCTTCTACAAAAATCACAAATTTATCTGACAGACAGTGGTTATTTGAATATCATTATAAATATCTGTTCCATTATTTTGTATGTGATCAATATGTATATATTTTCATTATATTCCTTAAAACACTGTATATCTCATTTGATCATTCACTGTAAACTTCAAGTCATAATAATTGATATTCCTAATGAATGTATTTATTGTGATGGTTAGTATTGATTATCAACCTCACAGGTTCTAGACTCTTCTAGAAGGTAAACTTTTGGTCATACTTTTGATGCATTATCCAGATTAAAGTTGCCTTTTGGCATACTTATAAGAAATTACATTATGTCTTTTGAAGTAGGAGGACCCACTCTATATTTGGGTAGAAATATTACCTGGACTGAGCTCTTGTCTCCATAAAAAGAATGAAGCTGCCTGAACAACAACATTCATTGCTGTCTGCTTTTTGAGCGAAGATGAAGTGCTGCTTGAGACCAGCTGCTTCAATTTCCTTCCTAATCAAGAAAATCTGTCAGTATCACTAAGTCTCTTCCCCAAGATGATTTAACACCTTCTCAAAGTTGAAACTTGAGATTACTCATTAAAAATACTATGTCTTGCAATTTTTCCTTTAACGATCCATATTACATCAATGTCATCAACAGAATTTGTTTTGTTTTGTGTTGTTTTGTTTTGCTTTGCTTTGTTTGCTTTGTTTTGTTTTTCAGCTCCAAATATGAGAAAGGTTTGGAAATGCATTGGTTAATCCTATCACAATGGAGGGAAAAGTAGGTAGATGTCTGTCAGTTCAGGCTGTCTTAATCTACAAAGCAAGTTCCAGGACATCCAAAAATATACAGTAAATTCTTCTGTCAAAACAAATATCTATAAATACCAAAATTTATGGCAAAAGCCCTTTACTAAGAACTTTGACAATTTATCATTTTTAAAAAGTGAATAGTAGTAAAAATAGAAAAAAATGGATTTAATCAGTGACTACTCTAGGAAGCCCAACTAAAAGATTCACAGATCAATTTTTGCTTAGGATCAGTGACCTCAGTGCTAAGTGTGAGCAGAGGAAGACCTGGGATAAACCATACAGAACTATGGTTAGTAAAAAGTTTTGGGGTGCAATGTGATCTGCCTTTAGTTATTTATGGGCCTAAGTAAGTAGTCACTGACTTTCAGTAAAAGCAGTTTCTAAAGGTCAACACTATGGTTACTCCATCTAGCTTTATAGGCTTTTAAATTTTGAACTAATAAAAGAACTTTGGATGCTCAAAGTCATTGTCTCCAAATTTTATATTTGTTTCTCTTGAAGACATCCCAAGTTGTGCCTGAGAAGTGTTCTCAAATATTACACATTTCTTTCTGCTTCTACCTAATAATCCATAGTCTTGTAACCACTCTTCTTTGTTTTGCTGGTGCTCACTTCCTAGTATAGTGAGAAGCAACTTCCTCTATGTCCTTTTAGGTAGAGCCAAAGACATCCATATAAACATTTTCATAACAATCTTTCTGAGCAATAGTCATCCCTTAATGTAAATATTTGTCAGTTTCTAAAACAAGAAAAGTAAGATGATTTGGAGTGAGACAAAGAAATAAAATATGTAAGTATAAATTACCCAATTTTACTAGAAGGCATTCTGGAAATTTTAATTTGTGTTTCTTATTGCCCAATGTACCAAAGTAGTTTTATTTTACTTTTCTGTGATATATAATCTCAACTTTAGGCAACTTTCACTTGGCAGGTCTCAGTGTTTTATGGGGCATTCTGTATCTTAGTACACAGAGAGCCTCTGAAATGGCTATGTCCACTTTAGGGTACTTAACAACATGTATTCTAATAATAAATTTTATTTAGTAGGTATCATGATTTAAAATCCCTGGATTTTATATATCTACTTGAATTTCACAGCCTTATTTTCAAATTGGTATTATTTTATAGGCAAACAGGAACCGGGTATTCCACCACAATCTAGTACTTGAAATAAAATTACTTAAAACTCCAATTATGTATATAACTATAAAACCCTTGAAATAGCACCATTTTAACTGACCTTCAATGAGTTTTTGTTATACTTTTGTTATACTTTCATTGGGTGATAAGTCTCCCATATTTTTCTGAAAGAGGCTCTTTCCAGAAATTAAACAATATGTCTGTTGGCAGTCCAAGAAACTTGTTCAAGCACACATCTCTCAGAGAAAAAAAACTTCTAAAGACTTAGCTTCTATTTCATGGCTTTTTTGTTGTGTGTGTGTGTGTGTGTGTGTGTGTGTGTGTGTGTGTGTGTGTGTGTGTGTGTTTAGTTAGTTTCTGGTGCTTGACAAGAAAAAGTCTTGGGTATAATAGGCAAATTGTTAAGGCTCACAGCTACACCTGATTCATGGAATGAAAATGTTTCAGCACTGAGCTCTCTCTCTCTACTTCTCTATCCTAAGGACTTTAAGTCCAATTCCCAGAAAGCAGTCTTGTGGCTCAAGCTAAATCATATTAGAATAAATAATAAGGCTTGCTGTAATATAATATGGCTGACAGAATGGATATCCCCACTCTAGAAATTTATCATTTCCCATTTTCATTACACACCAGGGTTAGTTCTTATATTGGCCTTTTACAAAGTTTTCAAACTGAGGCCATTGAGAATGGGGTTCCACTAACATCACATTCTTTGAATCAGTAAAATATGTTGCCCAATAAAGCAGTATGTTCTTGAGAGTAAAGTGATTTAAAAAACTGTGTTGACCAAATGGCTGTCCCCATTAAAGAGTTGGCGGTCAGAGTAGAGTAGACTTAAAGACTAGAATTCTCAGATGTGAACATTCACTTTCCCCTTTTCCTTTTTTTCTGATATGTTACTAATCAATTGATTTGAGTATCATTTTCTTTGCTTTTTCTCATTTACAACACTATAGTAGTGTCATTTATTCCATAAATTTGTCAGAGCATGTCATGTGATAGAGCAAATCACAGGCTTCATGAACATGAAGTAGCTATAATCCAGCTGTTCCAGTGTCTCAGAGTAACTTAAAATTAAAATGAAGCAAAACAAGAAGCTTGTCTATTTTTACAGCTGTCAAAAAAGAAAGAAAAAGCAAACACATTAACTTCCACTTCCTTGTCAGAATTCACCACTTGGATGGTGTATATTCATCTCTCCATAATTTTCTTAAAAGAATAAGTCATAGTGTCTTAAATATAAATTATAAAATTTATGTAAATTTAGCTGTGTTCTCAGTACACAGGTATATCTCTTCAGTAATAGGTATGATTTATGTTATGTTAAATTCAACGTGAACAGTTACTGGAATGATGAACATTCTTCTTAACATGCCAACACACTTCAATTTTGCAAGTAGAAATTGCAGAATCTGTCAGATAATGGTCATTGTTTCAAATTAAATTTTATATCCCAAGTAAAAATGACCATTAATGACCCATGCCCAACTTTCCTTATTTCCTTGAAATCCTGGCATGGCACAGCATTATTTTGATAGTCTGAGTTTTTGAAGTTTCTTTCCTTTGTTTATTCTTTTCCTGTAATATTTAGTTCTACTGTAGGTCTCTGGACTATTCAGTCACTGGTTCTTTCCAGTGCAGATAGTATAGGGCATGGGCTCCCTATCATGGTGTGGGCATCAAGTTAAATCAAACATTGTTCACCATTCTCACAAGCTTAGTGCCATTATTGGATCGGCTCATTTTAAAATTTCTTGCTGTCAGCGATCCAGTACAGGATAATTTCATGTTTCCTTCAACTTCAACACATCTCCTGGATAGAAATTTTAAAATGTTAAGATTTCCTGATACAAGAATAGTCTTTCTAATTTCTGGTCTTCATTCAAATAAACCTGATCACTCATCTATGCCTGCTAATATTTTGGGTAAAATCAAGCAATGCTTTATTTAAAGTTTAATTTATTTTATGTAACTTGTCTTGTACAAGAAGCAAACATAAGGCAATGAAGGGTAATTTTATACATTAGTCAATTTCTGTTACCATAACAAGTATTTTACGTGTACTAAGTTGAAGGATTAAAGAGAAAACTCTTTGTTTTTAACATGTAATTTTTCTCTAAAATTAAAATGTAGCCATTTATTAATACAAAGTGTTAATGATTAAATGCTTTCATCTCAAACAAACAACAAAAATAAATGAAAAGAAAGAATAGCTTTTTCCTCCTGGGTTTTTTTTTTTTTTTTTTTTTTTTTTTTTTTTTTTTTTTATCTCTAGTTTGTTTATTGATCTTTTGAGAATTTTTTGAGGCAGGGCTACCTGGAGGGATTTCCAGGTGGAGAGTATCCCCCATGCCCAGCATGCTCAGCATATTTGCAAAGTTCTAGACTGGGAATTTGAAAAATACAGGGTACAGAGTCAGGATCCCACCTGGTTTGAGGAGCCTGAAGTAAAACCAAATGATTACACAATTGCATTACAGCACAAGTTGGGGGAGAATTTCATTTTGCAATATCGTTGTTGAACATTTTGCTTCAGCTAGTTTAAAAGGGACAGAGCAACAGATACTCTTTAAGTGAGATGAAGATGTAGCCAATTTAATGGAAATACAAAAATATCAAAAGTACAAATTTTATTTAGCACACCAATCCTAGTATAAGAGTTGCAGCAACTAGAGGGTGCTGCTTGGTTTTCCTTCTGTTCCTGTGATTGGATGGGGGCTTACTCCTGCTGCACAGCATCACACCAGTGGAAGGCACTCATGTTGCCAACTCAGAAGACCAAATGCAAAACTTGGCAGAGTGGGGTGAATTTGAATAAAATTCATGTATGCATGTGTGTAATTCTCAAAAAATCAATAAAATATACTTAAAACCTCAAAATACAAAGTAATCTAATGATTGTGTGTTCTTTTATGAGCTTCTAAGCTCAAATGTCAATCATATCATTTGTAAGTATAGAATTGTCTGCTCACATAACCTAGGTAGAACCATTATAGAAGAAAAAGTTTCTTGTAAATGTTACTCCAAGATTTATCATTACTTCCTGATTGAAAGTCAAGACTAATGAAAACTCTAAGAAGAGAAAGTATCACAAAATATTTTGATGGTGATGGCATGTTCTTGGTAATGGAAACCTTTAAGACAGATGTTAGATAGATAGATAGATAGATAGATAGATAGATAGATAGATAATAGACAAATCTAGAAACTCATATTAGCTCCTACTTAGCTTCTAATACATAGTTATTGTATGCTAATTATACTTTGCTTTTTGCTATACAATCAATAAAATTGTTATTTAATATAGTATTAATTCAGAATACAATATATTAAATGAAGCTTAAATTTAAGGGTGCTTTGGAAATAACTGAAGTTTATAAAGATTCCCATAAAACCCACACTACTATCTTACATTAATCATCTGGGAGAAGAATGACCTCATATGCTATAGGACATCTATCCACATACTTGTAATTTAGGATAAGATATAGAATGCTGTAGCAAAAGGGAATTCTGCCACCAGAAACAGCACCCTGCTCCTGGAATGCCTTTGAAGAACCATCCTACCTCCATTTTAGGCTTAAAAGCCACCTTAGAGTAAAGACAAACTAGGTTCATTCCTGTTCATGACTAAACCCCTGCTTCTCAAGGATTGGGAAGCAATATCACCTGGTTCTGTACTGTCTACTTCAGGAATGTCAATCATGTCTTTGCTTTAGGAGACCATTATGACTAACTTGTCACGCTTATGCTCTTTTCCTATAACTTTACCCATTTTGCTTGCAAAAATCCCCTTTTAGAAATTCCCTACCCCTTAGCTATAAAATCTTCCTCTTCCTCACATCTGGGCTTTATCTATAAAATCTCAACTTAGGGTGAAATAGCCAGCTGGGAAAAAGTGCTGGGAATACTTGAAAATAAAGCTTGCTTTGATTAGAGCATGGTAGATTTCATCTTTCTCCGTGCAATTTTCAGACCAAATCTTCCTATATTGAGATGCTGAAACAGGAGACAGAGCAAAAGGATGCTCTGCTGTCTTGGGAACTGATCAACATTCTGCAGGAATCCATCTGTAGCAAGCCTGCTTTCTGAAACTATACCTCGTAAGGCCATCAATTTGCTTTGTTCTAACTTTCTCCACTAATCTTGTTCTGTACACATGTAGAGCTCCAGATTTTGTTCAACCTCATCAAACATGTAAGGACAAGAAGAAAATTCTCTGAGGCCTTGACAATATCTTTAGACTGCATGTGGACCTGAGCACAAGCTCCTGTGTGTCACTGGACACTCAGTGATGCAGACAGTGAATTTCACTGGTTCTACCCTCTCTGGGTTTAAGTTGCAAAGGCAGAAACACTGAAGGTAAAGATTCATGGAAAGGTTCTTTTCTGTCAGGATGAGTATGTGAGCTTTTTTGAGCCACAGAAGTTCCAAACAAAAAAAAAAAAAAAAAAAAAAAAAAAAACTCTAAATTTCTATTAATTTAGTATCATTTCCACGATGATGGAAAACTAGTGACAAATAAGCACTTTCACCTGGATATTCCCAAAATTAATATCAGGGAGGGCAGACTTTTTCCAGCAGCACAATACTGTGATGAACTGAAATATCCCTCCTCGACCCATGCCCCATGAATTCTTATTTTTAGATCATTGCTCAAAATTATCTAAATAATGTGTTTTCCTTTAAAAACATGATTTTACAGAGGGTACTAGTTTACATGGTACCACTAACAAGAGATCCTGAGAGCTGCTTCCTGATTAAAGAAATCCATTTCTGGACCCTCAGAGGAATGCAATTATGCATATTTATGTAAATTACATGCAAATCGCCTTGAAAATAAAGTGTGCAAATGATAAGAGCAATGCTCCCAAGCTGTGAGTTGTCAGTCTGAAGCTGTTTAGTGGGAGAGGATGCAAACCCCAGTATAAATGGAAGCAGAATTATGGAGGAGAAATGTCTCCTACATTATGTTTGGAAATAATTAGATGTGGGGCAGATAAGCAGTCTTTGTATCTAACAGGATCAGAATGTCTTTCTAGTTATCCTGAATACTAAGCAACATAGCCAAGTCAATATGGCATTGAGGTTTTAGAGATTATTGATGAACATTTATTTTTCTACCAGTTATGGACCACACCAACCCTGCTATTGTCTTCATCGTCCTGCATCTTCTTTTCCTATATGGAACACTGTACAGAAGATGGAATGAGTTCATCTGCAGAATACTAGATCTTAGACTTGTACCACTACAAATAATTTTATAAGTACTCAATAGCTCCTAATTGAATCTTCCTCTTCTTAACTCTATTGCAAAAATTTGATGAGAATTATTTGTTGATTATGCAGATATATGAAAGAGAGGCACACTGTTAGTAGTACTATAAACAAAAAGGCATATGAAGACTGCCTAAATCTTTGAGGAAATATTCAAAGATACATGACAGAGTGAACAGGCTTAAAAAATATGTAGAAAAAAATCAGAACTCAAAATCAAAAGATGAGTTCTCCCAGACAAACACAGTACCAGAAAAAGACATCCAAATTGACTTTATTTTTTCATAATAAAACTTAATTCACAACAGATGGGCAAATTTCATTATTCCATTTCTCTTTATTCTGTGGGTATTTCCTGTGTAAAGGTTCTTTTATAATGAACCCACTAATCTCAAAACTGAATGGACAGACTTGTGGATGACAAGCCGGGCCCTGTTAAAACTAAGATTCAGGACACATCTACCCATACTATAAAGGAAGGAATAAGAACCAGAAATGAAAATTTATCTTATTCTAGAAGGACAGCCTTTTAAGTCTGCTATTTTTAAAGTATGCCTTGGCTTGTACAGCTCACTCTCCTGATTAGTGTTTGGCAATCTAATACTTGGTTTAAAAACATGCATTTGGAATCTAGATCAGATATGGACAGATACACTTGAAGAAACTGTGAGATTTTTTCAGACAGTTTAATCAGTCTTTTGTATCAGTCAAAGAAGTTACTTGACAAATGTTAACCAGAGCAATATTGTTCAAATATATACCAAGAGACATTAGATCTGAAGGCACATATGTCCTGCATGCCTCCAGCACATAGAAGCCAGTCATTCTGTGAAACTTTTCACAATGCAAATGACTTCACCAATAGTGAAGACCAACCTAGCCTTTAACATCAATTGTGGCAAGGTTTAGATTTGTTGCTCTGTAATAAGCAAGAGATTCTTAAGAGTCTTGGAAACTTTTGTGAGCCTTAATAAAAACCATAATGAAGCAGGAAGAAAGATAACCTTAAAATTACAGATATTAAAAGCCAAAAAGTAAGAAAGGGCTGGGGGGGGGGGGAGGAAGAGGCCTTAATAGGGAAATGAATAAATTAATTCATGCCATATACAGATGATAACAGATTAAATGGAAGTTGAAAAGAAGTTGAAAGAATGCTGGAAATTAAAGGTTGAATTGGGGATGTGGGCAGAGACAGTGAAAATAGACAAGGTGGGATGGATTAACTAAAATATTTGTGAATAAAAGAAAAACAGCAAAACAAAACTACATCAATAACCAAAAAATAAATAAACCCACAAAAATCTTTATGAAAACCTACTACATTAAAAATATTTTTTTTAAATTTCCACAATACCCAGGGTGTGGTTTTGACTAGACACACTCTGTCTACATCATTTCTGCCCTTATTCGTCTTGCAGCCTGTATATGAAGCTACATAGTTTTTCCGAGTAGTCTCGTTACCTCTCAGTCCTGGACCAAATCTGTGCTTGTGCACTGAATGTGTAAGAATGTAAAAAACATTCTCTTATTAATTATATGTACTTCATCTCTGTCACTAGGCCTTTTCAAACAAATGCATTCTTCTCTAAATTATTATTTAATTTAAAGGATTTTTGAAGCTGGATGCTCAGGTTCCTCTTTGAAAGGCTCTCATTTCCTGTCAACGTAGTATGGCAATGCAATAAGACAATAAGACAATGCATCTTGTTTTCTTCCTAAAGCCTTTCAAATTTTACTAGAATTTGATCTCCTTGATGGAGAATCTCATGGAAATTCCCTGACTATATTCTAGAACCCCGAGGTCAAGATGATCTTGCTGACTTATATTAGTGTCTGTTAAATTGCCTGCTTGTGCAAACCTTTTCTTCCAGATAACTGCTTATCTTAGCTTCTGTTAAATTGCTTACTTACTCGAATCCCCCTGCAGCTGTCAAGTAAGATGCCAGGACATGGGCTTCTACCTTCAAAAATACTATGTTTTAAACACCCAGTGCTATACTTAGGACCAAAATACCTAAGTATAGTTCCAAAAGGTTATAACATAGATTATCAACTGGCTATTTGTTGTGGTTGACTTATTACTTTTGGTGGGCTCGTCATAATAGTAAACCAACCAGAAATCTCAATATTGCTTTGCATTCTAAAATTTTTAAGACTATTTTTCTAAATAAGAGAATATAGATCACACCATTTCTTACAGGCTACTTTTCATTTACTTTCTTATTCTCTCATATCTCTGTGTCACACCCACTTCATTTATAGGAAATAAACATTTTAAACAGAGGAATAGGATTAATTTCTGGGTGACAAATTTCAAATTTTTATGGCTTAATGTGGGTAATCACCACATTGCTTTCTAGCAGAATATCTTATGTAAAATCTCACTGAACAACAATGAGTTCCTTAAAGCTGGCAGGTCCCAGTGAAAGGAAAGAAAGGTCCTGGTCCTGCTGGGTCTCTCCAGAGCTGAGTGGGATGGTGTCTGCAGCCCAAAGAAACACACCTGAATGGGAGTCTTGTTGAAGCAGAAACTCAACTTTAATGTATCAGCCTCTTGCTTATTGAAACTTGGAGTATATGGAGGAGGAGTTTTGGTGGGGTGAGTTGACATAGGGGTGGAAAGGATGGCAGCAGGTATGGGGTGACTGAGGGTATGGGTGACTGACAGGACCAATGGCAAAGCTCTACATCAGCAACAGTGGGGCAGAGGCAGGGACAAACAGGTCTTGCTGAGTCATCCCTGTATGGAAGTGACTGAGACAGGTCTCAATACTTGAACCAGGCTCGGGTTTGTCCACGGGCCCAAACCAGGGCCAAAATGGGACCCAACAAACAACACAAAAAATATAAAAATAATAATAATTTGAACCTGCAAACACATGGGCTACACTGAGCATGGAAGCTGGTAGGTTAGCTACATATCTTCACCTGTCCCTTAGCTCCAAATTCATTCCTTTAACCTTTTTTCACACTCTGCAACTGATGATCTGCTGCATCCTCCCTCCTTGCTACTCTAACTTTTTGATTTATCCTAGACCCCAATTATATTAGGTACTCAACAGGAACCTAGAGGTTCAAACAGGGAATCTGATTAGACAAATTTAGACAATCGAACCACAAAAGTAGGTAGTCTAACTGCAGCTCTTCAACTCTCCTTCCTCTCTTCCAAATCTAGTCCCCAACTTTCATATCTGGCTCTGTAAAAGACTATTTTCTAGGGCAGCCCCTTCTTCTCTGAATCTATCTCCACTGAATGTGACAGATCTTTCCCTCCAATTTTTCCCCAGACTCATTAATTTATCCCACACTTAACATGAACAGTGATTTTCAAGGATCTTAT